>NC_055660.1:20937222-23808472 GCF_017976325.1 Chelmon rostratus | reverse complement strand
ATACCACTCTCACATCCGTGCAGTAAATTTAAAGCCAGCAGCTGGTTAGCTTAGCTTAGCATAAAGACTGTGAACGGGAAGAAGCAGCTAGCCTGGCTCTGTCCAACAATAAACAGCCACCAGCACCTCTAACTCTCAGTCATACATTACTAATGGATTAATTACATGGCTTAATTCATGAGGGTTACAGGCGGTACTGTCTCTCGGAAGCACGTGCCAAGCAACCAGTAGAGACTGTGATAGATTTCTCTTCACAGCTTAGAAATAGTTTGGCCATTTTAGCCCTTTCACACTGAACAAAACACTCACGAACCCAGTAACACGTGGCTTTTGTTGTCAGAGGAAAAGCGTCCGATGAAGCATTGTTTCGCGGGGCAGTGATGGAAACATGACTCCCGGGTGGACACAATCGATTTCACTCCTTTTCCGCCCCGTTGAAATTCAGGAATATGGCACGTAAATATTGCCTGATATCAGTTGCACTCCGATTCCATCCCAGCATCATCACCTCAACAAGGAAAAAAGTAGCCACCATAATATTGTCAATGGCCTCAGTGCTGCTTTCTACTGTTCCCTGTTTGTGACACAAACATGACACACGCAGGTTTTACCCACATTTAAAAGCCCTGCATATATGCCCTAATTTTGGTTAAAAAAAGTGGTATTAGTGACCTTTATAGCTGCTGGTAGGTGGTTTTTGTAACCTTTAAAGAGCGAGGCTCACTGCTTTGACTTTATTCTAAGCTCAGCTAACTGGCTGCAGCTACTGTACATATTTACCGTACAGATGTGAGAAAGGCACGAATTCTGATGTGAGAAGGGATGAAATAAGCTAACTCTTGGCAGGAAGGGAAATATGCCTACTTCCTAAAATGTCCAACTACTCCTTATTTTTATACTCATCAACTCATTCATTGCCCTTTCATGCCCTTTGAGCTGTAGTTACTCTGTTTCTCCACTCATTTATTCAGGTCTGTAAATGATATGTTTTGGCAAATAGTCATCAGCAATGTGAAGTGCCCATAATTTGTAGTTGAAGCAGGAAACGTGCAAAACAAGTAGCATGGCCCTATGAAGAAGAACATGTTGAGAAATACAGCAGCTGCAGGGTTACACATCTGCATTGAGAGCAGATGGAGGCGGGGGGGTAGGAGGTGGTGTGGGTGTGGGACAGCAAGCTAGTGCACTCCAGGGCTGAGGGGTGACTCTTTAAGGGCCGACTCCCCGCCCTGACCTCCTCCTCCTCTTCCTCCTCCCTTTATTCCTTCTGTCTTGCCTGCTCCCATGTCACCCCTGGGCTCCCTGATGGATGCTGACAGTAACGGCTGTCCTCCGTCCCCCAGCCCATCACCCCCACCCATCCACACCCCTCCTCCTCCACCCCACTCCTCCTCTCTCCTTCACACTGACCCCTGTTCGGCGCTGACCACCGTGACCTCGCTTAGGAAGTTGCCGTCCTGCGGCTCAGCTCCGAGCTTCTTGGGGGGCAAAATGTCTGAGCCGGCTGTCAAAAGCACATCGGGGACGAGATCCGCCACCCACCCACGACCACGACTCCCCAGTGGACGGTTGTGTTTCTCTGCTGGAGGCAAATCACTGCATGCCACTGCAAAAGCTGAGGTGGAGGTTTACTGCATATATCAATGCTTATCTTGTGACTCGACTCAAATGAAACGTAAGAAGAACTCTGGGGATGAGTCAGTTTGACACCTGTGCTAAGACAACGGTTACACAATCTATCACAAGCAAAATGATCACCACATGCCAATCACTTTTTGTAAACTAGGGTGTGACATCGTCTATGAAACAGACTCATGCACACGTACGCACTCCTTCCCACTTCCTGTTGTGCAATATCATAAACTACCGATGTGAAGGCTGAACTTGTTGAACTGGATGGAAGATGGCAGGTAATCAGCACAGAAGCCGGCGTGGAAAGAAAAACTGGGACAAACTCGCGCACGCGAACACACACAATCCCAGCTGACACGGGTCAGTAATGATGAAGTAAACTTAATAAAGCGGCAGATGAGAGAGGAGAAAGTGGAGGATGTCATCTTTCGGTGGGGACATGTATTATTCATGCTGTCAGCGGAGACATTGGTGAAGTCACAGGAGTGCAAGTAATCGCGTGTGTCACATAAATCAACAGCAATGATGACCTCATTTTACCGCATAACTCCCTCCGCCCACACACTCTTTAAGGAGCTCCAGATGCAGGAGGGTTTACACATACGCACACACACACACACACACACACACACACACACACACACACACACACACACACACAGACACACACCTTAGAAACATGTGTGCTCTTATGTTTGTTTACTGCTTTCTTTTTCTGAGTGCTGGCAGAATAAACAAGTAAAATAATAATACAGATAATACACGTAATAACACAGGTCTTCCGTCTGTCCGTCCCGTTCTCGTGAACGCGACATCTCAGGAACGCTTCGAGGGAATTTCTTCAAATCTGACACAAACATCCACTTTAAGTGAAAGATGAACTGATATTTGTTGGCCAAAGCTTACAGGTCACCACACAGAACACACTTTTGGCCACGACTCAAGCATTCATATGTTAAATATGACAAACTTTCACATGAATGTCTCATGATTTTACATTATATGTCCAAAAGGTCAAAGCTCAGCTTCACTGTGGCGTCATAATGTTCTGCAGAAACACTCACAGGAACAGCAGGGCAGACTGTGACCATATTTCACATTTGGTCAGATCCTGAATTGGTGACACTGATCTTGAGCATCCACCTTGAAACTGTGGTGACTGTATAGATCTTCTGTTACAGTTTGCAGCTTCTTTACAGCAGTATCCATGAAGCATTGCAGTCCACCACAAGGTCACTGGTTCTGCTGACACTGAGCTTCAGGTGATTGTTGTTGCACCATGTGATGAAGCTCTCCATCACTCCTCTGTGAAATAGTCTCTAAGTGAAGACAACATGTTTCTCACTGGAAATTATTCCTGGATTCATACATATAAATATAGTGATAACTTCCATTTCACCAAAAATACACTAAACACTTTTTATTAAATTCCTCTTCACTACATGTATTATATGAGTGTGGACAGACATGGATGTACACTGCAACCTGACTGGCTGGGGGTAAAAGTTACTTTCCGCCACCGCACACAGTCACACGCCCACACACTGCACGCTGTTTTCAGCTGTTGCTGTCTCAGAGCTCATGCAGGTGTTGTACCTGGCAGCGAAGCCAAACACCCATCCGACTGCCACCACACCTGGCTGGAACCGCAGACAACTACATGGCAACAAACTCTCTCCAGCTCTCACACACACACACACACAGACAGGCATGAGTGTACATGGCAACACACACCCACACACTCAGTCGTAGCCACTGATCAGAAGATAACTGCGGCACAAGTCATTCCCATTGTCAAAATACAGACACAACAGACAGACAGACAGTGGGGCAGCAAGAGAGCTCTCACCATGCAAATATGAACTTTACTGTAGTACGCTCCCTCCTTCCCAAGAAAAAAAAAAGTCATGAGCTTCATTTTCCTATGGCCTCACAGCCACACACAAACAAAACTACTCGTGTAACAAAATACAGACATGTCTGGTCTGTCCTGTGGTGAAGGCCTTAAAATACACTCAGCAGCTATTAATCGTGTTTCCTTCTTTTCAGCTGCACAGAGCAATATGTTTTATGATCACAAATATTTCTCCATGGATTTTTTTTTTTTTTATGTCTCCAGATCTCTCTACCCATGTTTCCGAGAGACAGTGGGACAGGTTCGCTCTCGATTCCTCGCCTCAGGCCGACCCGAATCCAGGATGGGATGTCAATAATTTCCCAAGCCTTTATTTTCCGCCTCCGTTCACAGCAGTTCTTGTCTTGTCTTGCTGTCTGTTGTTTTGCAGCTCAGGAGCCTTGAGAGGTGATCTCATCTGCACCGCGCTCCTCAAACCCCGCTACCAAAACAACATTGTATTTATCTGACCAAAATAGCCACCTCAGGCTGGAAAAACCCTAGTCAAGACAAACAGAAATAGGCCAAGAGTTTCCAAGGAAGCCAGTCTGGGCCGGAGGTGATGCTTTTGACTGACAACAGCCAGAACAAGAGACTGCATTTACTGCTGTAAGGTGGCGGTTAGGAGCAGATATAATAAAAGCTCTTATTATTGTTGAGCTACTCAAGATCAATAGAAGTACAGGGAGGTGGATATATATAACAACACCTATGCAGTGTAACACAAGCAAGAAAAACAGAACAATTTGAGCTTCACAAATGTAACATTTGATGGAGGACAAATGGATTTGATTGACATTATACAGATGATTCTTTTTGATGTGCAACACATTGCAGGGGCTGCACATAATTTTTAGCTAAGTATGAGTCTGTTGTAAGACCATGAATGTCTGTCACAGTTGGATTATTGTTCTGTAATAATCATGCATGTATGACAGTGTACGAATTCTGCCAAAAAGCATTTCGAAAAATAAAACTAAACATTTGTTTAACAAAACTATTCACATCAAATACATCTTCATTTTCAAATGAACTATTTTCAAAGGAAAATTCATCCATATGGAGGCTCATTTGACTTTGAGGCAGATGAATGGAACTTTTCGACAGAGGGCTGAAAGGCTGGACAGTAACAAGCTTTTAACTGATTGTTATTCAGACAGATCCAGGCTAGCTGTTTCCCCTGTGTCTAGTCTTTATGCTAAGCTAAGCTAACTGGCTGCTGGTTGTAGCGTCACATTTAACGGACAGACACGAGAGTGATATTGTCAGCTAACCCTTGTATTTCAACTTGAAGTGTACAGTTGATCAGCTACAATATTAGCGTCCATCTAGTGTTTTGGACTCAGCGGACCCCCAGAAGCCACACTCTCAGTCTGCTAACTCTCTCTAGACACCAATGAGATAATTTGGGCTATCTGCCCTCAGGTTTAGACTTGAGACACACGCATAAACAAGCAGACACACCACAACATTCACACAGACAGACAAATACTGACCCTCCTCTACTCCACCAAAGAAGGGAGGGGAGGGGGGGGGCTGAAAAATTAAAAACACATTCCGCTTCCCGTAAAGCTGGGAAAAGGAGCAGTGAGTCACTGGAGCAGTTTCAAACAGGCTCCTTTTAGTTTCAGACGCGTCGTCTTTGAACGTCTACACGTGGCGCTTTTAACCTCCGTGGGTCCCCTCAGTCGAATGCTGTGTAGGTGCTGCCTCTCGCCTTACTTCACCCACCCCCCGCTGTTTGTTTAGTCGCTGCTAAGTCAACGTATTCACTGACTGTGACACATGAAGGCTTGTCTGAAAGTGGTCGTGACTTTCATCTACTGAGTTCAGCTGCAGGTCACATAGGTAGAGTGCGATCTGGATGAGACGATTTCAATAATCCTCTTCTACTGGTGTTCAAACAGCTTGTCAAATATCTTTATTACTCTTCCTAATGGTCAGAACAGTGTGTGTTAAACAGTTAACGCAGGCACACAACCACAAAAATAACACAGATAATCAGACATCACGTTCACTCCCATCAAGAAAGCCACACATTTAATCACAGCAGAGTGTTCGTAATAAACTTCTATCGTGTTTTTTCCCCCCACAATGATGCCAGGAAAAGATTTTACTGTAAAGCTGCAAAACACCATCCCCGTGGGAATAAGCCCTCCTTCTCTGTCTTTTCATCTTTCTGTGTTCTCCCGTCGGTCCAGACAGAAGCTCCCCGAAAAACAGACTGAAACCCCAAAATGATGCTGGTTTTCCATTTGGTTCACAGGCAGCATTCTGACTCACAAGACAGTGGGTCCCACTCCAATTACACACACGCTGACAGCTTTGCTGACTCCACCGAGGAAGAGTCCATGGTATCTGTTCTCCATCAACTCCCCTGCTGGTGGGACTGACTCACACTCTGAAGTTCAGGTGGACCAGCTATCAGTCGAATCTGTTCATACTCAACAGGCGGCCTGATTAATGGCAGATCACATGGTTTGGGCCAGCTGGCTCAGGGCTTTTTGTTCTTGTTGTTGTTGTTGTTGTTGTTGATTAGTCGTCTTCTTGTAGCCTACTTAAATTTCTTCATCATCTCATTCTATTTAGCTTGTTTTTTCTAAAGGTGTCTAAACCTGAAAGTTGGTTGAAAACTAGGAGTGTTCACATCAGATTTCTCTCTGTTGTTACCTTAAAGGACAGGGCTAGTGGTCTCTCTCCCTGAAAGAGGGTTCAGCTTCTTTAGCTACTAGCTCGCTCACCACACAACTTGCCTGCATAACACTGTCTCTGTCAGAATGTGGTCTTATGAAAGCTGCTTGTTGGGCATCCAAACTCTACTTTAACTTTATCCAACAGATGTTCATGCAGTTTGTCACGTTTCAATCTGCAATGATGCTTGAGATTGATCTCTTTCATCACCGTAAGCACCTCCACAACAAACTAACTCCAGAACACAGCCCAGAGGCCAGAAGCTCCCCAACCCTGCTTTCGTTGGAGCACTGAAGAAGTCGTGTCCCTGGAGGACTGTTTTCTGGGTCTGGGTGTTCTTGGGGAAATGAACTGCGTGTTATTGTTATTGTGTTAATAACACAAGGAGGAGAATTCTCACTTTTCCAGATGGACATGTCATCTATGTGAGAAATGCTGCTTCCGACAGTGCATGGAGATCCAGGATCTGGTCACTGGGGGTGCCAAGACACTGTGCCACCTCCAAGAGGGGTTCTTCTGGGACCAGCATAGATGGCATATGGAAGACTATTGCTATTATCAGACAACAAGATCACATGCCCAGCAGGGTGCCCCATGGAGAGAGTGGGGATTGATGTCCCCAGCACAGAGAGGAGTAATGGCTACATCCTCGCTGCCATGGCCTATTTCACTAATTGGCACATGGCATACAGCCAAGTCATTCACAGTGACCAGAGCAGGAACTTTGAGTCCTGTGTGAAAAACTGGGCTCCCAGAGGATCCACCCCCGAGCAAAGAACTGTTCGAGAGATTTAACTGCACGCTGTCGCAACTGTTGCCGGTAGTGACGGCTAAGCAGCAACAGAACTGGGATATCCATGTCCCCCTTGTGCTAATGGTGTACCGGTCTGCTGCTCAGGATTTCCTGCTCCCCTGCTCTTCACATGTTAGTCAAAGAAATCTGGACTCCAGCAGAGAAGATGGTAGGCAAACCTCATGACACCCCTGTGGACCCTCTACGGCCCGCCTGTGCCAGAAGGCTCCAGGACTGCTTGGAGTCTGCTCACGAGTTCATCAGAGGTCAGCTACTGAGTGCAGGGACAAGACAGAAGAAGTACAACGATGTGCAGAACACAGGACGACATTTTCAGATTCATTTCCCACTCCCTACCCTTGTCCCTGCTCTGGCCCACGTTTCAGCCCCTCCTAACCCAAGACTGACCAGGTGACCAGGCAACTTATTTGCCCCCTGGGCGCATGACAGAACATGCGACACAGTGCAACGATGTGGCTCAGTGATGCAGTTTTAATGACCTTTGGACAACAATGGAAGTCAATGGCACAGAGAAATAATTTATATCATACTTATTAGTAGAGTCAGTTATTGGTTTTGGCTTGTTGTTGACATCATGAAAGACCTAGAACATTAGCAGAGTTATCCTTTGAAAGGATGGATGTTAGAGCCGCTGACCTGTGTGTGTTCTTGAAAATGAGATCAGACTATAATCAAAATCAAAATAAAAAACAGAATTTTATAAGACAAACACTTCGTAAGACATGGATGGTTCAAAATAAATAGAAGATTCAGTTTTGGATGCAGACACGATCTTGAGTCATCAGAGGAGGGTGCTCTGGTCTGGGCAGCTCCACAGGACAAATAAACACACACACATACACCCCCCCCCCCCCAAACACACACACACACACACACACACACACACACACACACACACACACACAAATGTATGGAGCAGTTAATATGCACAAAAATGCATACACTCGCATACACATACACTTTGCTCTCTCTCAAACACACACTCACGCAGAAACCCTTCTGCATTGCCCTGGCTGTGCACCCAGGGGGGACAGCAGTGACTCAGAACGAGTCATACACACACACACACTCACATCACAAACTCTCACATACACGCAAACACTTGCCAAAATGCCAAACTGCAGCAAACTTTATTGGTTGCAGTCCTCTGAGCTCCTGTAGATATGAGTTCATTACAATGAGCATTGTAATATTGAGAGTTAGGGTTAAATAAACTGGACTGATCTGGGAAAAGGATGTTTTCTGAAATGACAGAATGAGCTGGGAGATCGGGTGACATGTGACCTTGTGATCTGCTATCACATGAGGTCAGCTATGATGCTTTTTCTCATATCCGATGTTTTTCCTTCTGTGTTAAACATGAATCAATCCCATGTAACAAATACTACGATCAGGAGCCAAAAGTGACAAAGTGAACACAGAAGCTAAACATTATCAGCTCTGAGGGGTAGCCGTGCTAAGCCTTTCTTTGATGGTGGATTAAAGATTAGTATTCATATATTGTTGTTGTCATGTCAAAATGAATCTATATTAGGAGATGCAGCCTAAAACACGCCACAAGACTTTCAAGCAACTGACATCTTTAATCATTTGTGGGGCTAACGATAAGGTCAGTGATGATGAGATCCATATCACATTCCTTCTCGCCTATCGCCTCTCACTCAACTGCCAGATATGAAAATAAAAGTTAAAGTTTGCCACCAGAGCATGGGTGTTGTATAAATGTAGGTTGTAGATGCCTTGAAGGGATGGAGGAGAAAGGATTTTGGCTGAGTTTTCCATCCACCCCCCATCCTCATGTAGAACCATTAATCAGAGACAATATGAAGTCATCACTCCCTCATGGGATTTTACTGCCTGTAAAAATAAACCTGACATGGCTCATAAGCAGAGTTGCTAACACTGATATCACGAACTAACAAGCTTTGGCAGCCTGTGGTGCATTCTTCTTTTCTCTGTGACATTTTGTTGGAAAAATAAACAACTTTTTAATCAGACCAACAGAGAGTAGCAGGATTGATTGGTTGTGTTTGCACTGTGGTTTTTCATAAGGGTTTAAAGGTAATAAAATGTGATGATTGGAAATAACAGGAATCAATCAGTAGGTTAGGGGAAATGTCTTGGGGAGCTTCATATTTTCCAGGAAGAGGGAGGAATGAATGTTCCACAAGTCCCTGAATACATACTCAGGCTGGAGAGGAGAGGAGAGGAAAGAAGTGGAAGAGAGGAGAGAAAAGGAGAGGAGAGAGGAAAGAATAGGAGGAGAGGAGAGAAGAGCAACATCAAAGACAAGAAAAAAGAAAGGAAAGCAAAGGAAGGAAAAGAGGAGAAGATGAAAGGACAGATGGATGTATGTTGTAACAGAGAATGGGGAGGTGAAAGAGGGCGGTTAGCTGGCATGATGTTAGCGAGCAAATGCATGCGTCACTGAAGCTATTCCAAGATGCACAAATGCTCTCTCTCTCACACACACACACACACACGCACACACACACGCGCACACACACACACACACACACACTCACACCACACACACACATACATTCTGGTAGGCTTTGGCTGTTTCCTTGACAACAGGATAGTATTTTCGGGGATCAGAGGTGGCAGTTGTGCATACGTATGTGTGATCTGTGCCGGTGTGTGTTTGACACAGCTGTTAAAAGTTTGTTAGTCAGGAGGGATGTGCCCAAAATTACAAAACAAGGTCATTTATTCTGGTGTAACTGACAGTTTTGCGTCACTAGCGGAGGGACTACTTTCTTCACACTGTTTAAAAGAAGTCATCACGTATGAATAAGATCTTTAAAGCAACATTTAATCAAAGCATATGTAAAATAAAGGAGAGATTGGTATGCGTGAATGTAAAGGAGAGGTTTTAAAGGCCCTCAGACGGCAGGAGAGATTTGAATTTGTTTTGCAACATGTTCAACATCATATTGTCAATGTGCCAAGTCTATTATCAGGCCATCTAATTGCTTAGAAATTCATTGACGTCATTTCGGGACAGAGGCAACGAGCTAGCAACCACGAATCTGGATGGATTTGATAATATCAAGTGCGCTTCCTTTTTATATTAACTTCACCCCTCTCTGCAATGCCCAACTTGCTAATGAGCCTAACACATCTGTGGCAACCTAATAATTGCCAAGGAGACGCTGTTATGCCTGAAAAATAAGCAGGACCTTCGAATTGAATGTATTTAATTAAGGGCTGCTCTCAGAGGATGCTTCTCAGAAAAGTACACTCTTGTTGATGGATCTTCATATTTAGATGAAATGTTGACGTGCATATACAAACGCCCACTCCCACAGATACACCCACAGGCGCACACACATGCACACACAAATACACAATAGCCCCCACCTACACTACAGGAAGTCAAACACTTCCTGCTGAATTTGGCACAGGATGTGAGGTTAGTAACTCAGCGTGTTTCAGTATATTATGAATGAGAGCCACTCTCGCTGTGGACCACAGTCTCACTCACAGCACTTTTGAAGTTCTATAATCAGTGGTAATCATATTTATATGAGATGCTCGCTCCCACACATTTGATGAATGAAGATCTGGGTTTATAAAAAGGCCACGATGGCATGAATATGTACTTATGGGAGTATACAAACGATAAGACGGTAAAACTGAAAAGAGGGTGCATGCTGAGAGAATTGATTGGCTATTCTCAAAAAGTGGTAAAAAAAAATGAAGCTTTTCAAATTTATATGAACTTTTTTCATGTGGTAATGCAAAAACGCCCACTTTAGAGGTCTAATTAAACCCTAAATTGCTCCTTGTGTATGTATGTGACAAGAAAAAGTTTAAATCACTTTAAGAAAAAGTACCAAGTGAATGTAATGTGACGAAATGCAGTTAAGTTAAGTAAATAATGCCCATCTTTAACCATAGCACCATGAGAGCTTTTCTCTATCAAACTGTTTCATATCCATTGATTTGTCATTACTTCAGCCTGTCCGTACCGGAGGAGGCAGGTCTGTATTTGTCAGACAGGTCCTGAATTAACCCCTGGACGTGGTATCTTTTGCAATACCCCAAAACATGAGAGGCAAATTTTAACGAATGCATGTAAGACAGAAACATTACCACGTCCAGCTAACGAGCTTAGTACCTACAGTAGTGAGCAAAGCCTGCTTCCAAAGCCAAGAAGACATTAGCTCATAGTCAGTCATCACGCAAAAGCTAACTATGTTATTTTTTGTGTTATATGTTACATTGGAAAAACTTTGTCTAATGTTAGTGGTCCTGCTCCTCATCACTGTGTGTCAGCATGTGTGTGTGTAGTGCAACTCCAGCCATAGTGGTTAACTAAGGCAGCCTTATGTTTGTCATATTCATCAGTTAGTCCTCATCCTGAAAGCGTCTCTCATGCAAAAGTGAAACACACATTTTGAAAAACAACCATGAAGCATTTTCTAACCTTTATGTTGATGTGCTGGCCCTGGTATGCTTTTCTATAAAAGGCACTAAACAAGTTTATGTTAGAGCAAATAGCATTTCAATAACACTTAGCACTATCAATACGTGAACAATGTGATAATTCAAGGTGTTGTCTACATGGAAATAAGGACATCATCACCCGCTGGTGCAGCGTCTGCATGTGCACGCTTGCACCTGCGTTTGGTTTGATCGAGGAGCAACATGAAAAGAAGGCATCAGCTCGTCGTTATAGTGTGTGCACACCTATGTGTTCCTGCAGCGCGAGCAGGGGTCAAGTGTTGCTCCCGGGCAGAATTTTAAATACACTACTTGTGCCAAGAATGTCGACATGAAAAACACCCCCGAGGGCAAACAGCATGCTCAGCAAAGCACACATAATGCATGCATGTACACAGGGGGTGAGAAAGAGTCAGACAAACAGACAGAAGGATGGACAGATAGATAAAGAGAGAAGATGAGGTGCAAGGAACAAAGGGAGGCTGTTTTCCAGATAAAAACTCCAAGCCGAGCAGAGATCTTTTTTACACATTGCCTGATGGTTACTATCATACCCATCTGATTGAGTGATAAACACCCTCCACCTCATTTCTGGGCACCAGCCTCCACCAGTAATACCAGACAGCTGGGAGGCAGAAAAGCAAAAGTGCAGTTTAACCGTTTCGCTGCCAGACAGAATTGAGTTGCTTGTGGTTGTCTGACTAAAAGCGTGCTCTCTCAGTCTCTATATATTAGTGGTTTCACGCCAATGAGTATTGATGAAAGTGTCACTAGACCTCTCCCAGTCACGCCTGTCTCTACCACTACCTGACACATTACTGAACACTTCGAGGAAGCATCTTTAAGTATCACCTCCGATTACTGATGGCTGGTGTGTATCTGTTTAATCTACACCCTGTTGAAATGAAAGCAAATGTTCTTATTAAACTCGTTATATGGTTAACCTCATCATTGGATTTGCTAAAAATTAAAGTGCTCACAACTTTTGGGTTCCAGTACTTGTGCAGAGGGGACGTTTTTTTGTACAACTTCTGACTACAAATGACTCTGCATCTTCCCCCCTGCTGTGTTTCTCTTTCCTCTTTGCTCTCATGGGAATGTGAGGGGAGTAAATATGAGGGGCGCAGCTCACAGAAATTGTGTGATTAAAAACAGAAAGTAAAAAGCTTGGTCTTAAATTTAAAAACAAATGTGAATAAAGTGAATTGATAAATTAGCTGTTACATTTTAAACTAACTGGATAATCATTTAAAAATCATGTAGTATGTGCACTGGCCAGTGTGTCTAATAAAAGCATGTACGTCTGCTAGTCACTGTTCACAAATGTATGAAGTCAGTCTGTCAAATGGTGAAGTACATCAGAACTTCGATTGCATACATTTGCATGCATCTCTCTCATTACTCACCGCTGCCATGTTGCAATTGAGACTGACTATTGAAAACGTGGACATGCTAACAACATTAGCTGGTTTATAGCAGGTATGTTGTAAAAAAAATAAGAAACTGTGGCGTGGTGCCGATGTTGAATAGAAACGACAACAAATGTGCCTGTGGGGATGCAAATTAAAGAGTTGTGATGAATGAGATTTGTTGAATCAGGCCCTAAGTAAATCCTAATGATGTTTTAAACAGCCAAACTGTGGCCGCAAAGTGACAATTTTGGGCTAAAGTCAAATATTAAAACAGAATGCAGCAGTAGCACAAGTACAGATGATCATCAAGTCAGCAAATTTGCTCTGTAATGTCAGTGGCAGTATTTATCTAATGTTTGCTAAAATTAACCACCACAAGCTGCTGGTCATACTAGACCAAGTGAGGCTTTAGCAGCAAAACCCCCGAGTGCCCTAAATTGTGGTGTGTTTTGTTTTTTTATTTGGGTTCATTTTTTTTTTACAAGTAATTTAGTCTCGCTTTAAACAAACCGTTCGGATCAAAACAAATGAAAGTGTAAGGCGTTTTACAGTTAAAGTTACGGTAAAAGACCTCTTCACATGCAAATTTTCAGCATCACCCCTCCCCCAAGGCGGACTGTTGTGGAATGTACAAAAACCGAAAACATGCAAAGACCAAAAATGTCCCATGTGCTTGTGTTTGTGAGTGTACACGTATGTGTCATGCTACTGGGGGACGGCACGGAGGATGTGAATGCATAGGTGACATAAATGAGTCAAATGTTTACAAGCGTGTGGTTTGTTGATTTCATGAGATGCAGTGTTTAATGTTAAATGGCTCCCTAATGTGTGAAATTTGGCGATTTAGCACATCTAGTCTTTTGCTAGGTGCTGCCGGTGGTCAGCAGGCCAACGCTACCGCCCGTACGGTTTACCTCGAGGCTCGCATTGCACGAAAAGCTCTGTAGGCTGTAATATTGTGGTGACTAACTTGTCAGGAAATTCTTTTTACATCACAGAGCGCTCAGATAAAGACATGTCAGCACAAAATGTTCACGCAGAATTATCACACATACCCACACATCAGTAAAAGGACTGAAAACATCAGATACAGTAAATGAAGGAGCAGTACGGCAGCAGTATCTGCTCATTCATGGACTGAAACGCCTCTCAACACTCTTTGATATTCGTTTACAGACTGGTAGAAATTACCAAAGTGCCCACTTCTAGCTCTGAGCGGAGGCATTCGCTGCACACAGATATAAAAAGCAATCACCTCTGACCGCCTTTGCACTCACTCACTGGGCTGTCTTAGTATGAGAACCACTATCCTTTGACAGGAAAGTTCCTGTCTGTACGTGTGTGCGTGTGTGTGTTTGTGTGTGGACGTACAAGTGAGTGTGTGTGAAAACCCGAGCTGGTGAACCACTTCTGGTAAGTAAAATAGAAGTGGGCTTTGCTTGCTGCTGTCACCTCTACGCTGCCGTGAAGCAGACCGTTAATAATGAGGCCGAGTGAAACACCTCTGACTGCTCAATTCAGACGAAAGTTTGAGGGGCTTGAATGACTAATTAGGGGATTAAGTTTGCATGTGTTATGACTGTAATCAATCTCACTCTAGGCAATTTGATTATGAGATTTATATTATAGTAGTGTTGTGCTAAATATTATGGCACTGATATATTGTGATGCAGTTGCATTATGGCCTGTAAAGCCATACCAATGCACAGATTTACACATCAACAGCCTGAGGGCTTTTAAAAAGGCACTTTAAGCTTTTATAGTATGACCAAATCTATCAGGGTATAATAAATGCAGTAAACCGGGACAGTTCTGTATCATCAGTTTACTACATTTATCAAAATGTAGTAGCCCACAGAGTGGTGTACTCGCGGCTCTAATAAATGAATGAAGAGACTTTCAAGAGCTCCTCTGTGGTTTGGGCCAATCATGGAAGTAAACTACTGAAACACTGAAACGGGTCAAATCAGCAAGTGCTCTGCCTTCTTCCCTTGTGCTTACTGTTACACCAGTTACACAAGACATTCATGAAAACAAGTGTTTTCAGGCAGCCACATCATGGCATCCACTTCTGCTCACATCTCTCTGCCTTATTTCCAGGAAGCAGTGCATTGTGGAAGTGCTGAGTCTCGATGATGATCAGCGACAGTGAGAGCATCAGAATGCGCCTCGAGCGCCTACACAGTTTCAGCCCAATTCGCACCATTGATCTCGCCAGCAACCACACGATTAGACACACTGTCCTTTCCTTCTATCTACTGAGGTGCTCTCAGTTGCAGGCACAGATGCAGTTAGCAGACATGTATTAAAAAAACAAAACGAATGAGTGACAGCTTTGCAACACAAGTGGTAGACTAGTGTATGGGTAGGCTATTGATATTTATATCTATATATATATATGAATACAGATAGAGAGATGAACTGGAGAGAGACAGAATCGATCTTGGAAATCTTTTTTCTTGGGTGTGTTTGGGTTTCAAATTCCTAGTGGAGGAACCAAATTTAACCTGCCCATTAATCTACCATTGACTACACTGTCTCTGCACTGAAAAATAAACACAGCTACCATCTCTCATTTAAATAACCTGCTGGGAAATTGCGTAGGCTGAAGTGAGGCTCTAACCTCACACCAAAACCACAGCATCTCATTGTGCCATTGAGGGTAAATAAGCCAAGTCATTTACCAGCTATCGAGATTAATGTTACAATCTGCCCTCCCGTGAATGAGCTCTCTTTCTCACAGATCTACACACATTCATTTTCTCAATAGCAACGAGTTCAGCAGAGGAACACTGCAGAAATGCCGAACAGGTGGGAGAGACGTGAGCTCAGACTGCACCGGGAAAAATGCATGGCCATCTATCAGCTCTGAACTGAGTGATAATGAAAAACGACCCAACACTTACAAGAGCACTCCACCACTTTAGAGTTGCTCTAGCAATGTCAGACTCATGGTGGATTTTTTTTTCATAAAGGGGCCAAAATTGATGGAAGCACAAACATAGATTCTCTTATCCCACACAATCTTCTTCTTTATCAAAACCTGACGCCTACATTAACCGAAATGCAACTCGACCCCTGACCGTTCGTCAGAGATGTGTGTTGTGCTAGTTGCAGCTAATGTAACCTTGAGTCACTAGCCTCAAAAAGAGATGAGGAGCGGGCTGCAGAGATCTGGTGAGCTGATTTCTTTCTAACTCCACACCCTCAGATTTTTTTCATTCTCAAACGTATAGTCTCCAGCCCCAACCCACGCTGACTCAAGTGACATCACTAGATTTATTGGATTCCATGCAGCGCCTTCTGTTGCTACAACTGTACAGCTTTATTCACATACTTGCAATTATACTCCCCAAGACCTGCAAACAGACTGATGTGTAAAATCAGTGCTCTTCTTAAACAGTGCCTCGCCTCGAGAACATCAAATCGAAAAGGAAACAAAATCACTACACGGATGGCAGATGTGCAACAACACTGTAAAGTGCACACAAAGAGATTGCATTATTCACCGCACGTGGAGTCCAATGTGTGACTTATTGTGGGATTAATCAAAGTCACACTTGATTTTAAAATTTAAAACCGAACATCTAAGTTTAACTCTGTGAGAAGAGCTGTAGGTCCACTTGTCCTATTGGAGGAGAGGTTCATAAAGAATCTGCAGCCCCTCACGAGAGACCTGAACTCATATTTGAATACATTTGGATGCATGTTTGCTTCCAAATATCTGCTGATCTCGTGCATCCTTAGAAGCAATTCCTGACTTCAGTCTCTTCGAGCCTGCCGTTGCCGCACGCAGCTGGGCCATTACCACAACTTATTGAGGAAATGAAAATGTGGCGTACCCGTATCCTCCACACGCTGGCCTCCTGCCACCTCACATTCACTTCTTCTATTTGCACCCAAAGAGGAACTCTCTGCCAGCGTCATACAGAGGACTCAAACATCCGCTACATATCCCACATCTCTTCCCTGATCCACCCGTTGAGAATAATTCGGAAGCTGTTGTGTGGCTTAATGAGCTGTAAAACCAATAAAAGGCCCAGATGGTACTATCCTTCCTATATGTGTGTGTGTGTGTGTGTGTGTGTGTGTATCTTGTTTAATATGAGCATTTAATTGTATTTATACTGATATGGGCTCATGTGCTAAGGTTTACCTACATTGGACTATGTCACAGCACTGTGAGCAACCTTTTAGTCACTTACAGTATATCAGCCCTCATACTTTCAGAACAAGCGTATGATGTGTCTTGTTTGGGTGTGTTTGCAATAAAGGGAGTGTTTGGCTTCTTACTCATTTCCATCACTTAACCATGATGTTCATTTCAATCAGTCTATGGCATGGCTGGGACCTTTTTGTGTGTCTTTTAAATTGTAGCTCATATCCACTTAAAGCGCTGCTCCCATAAGAGCCATAAAAAGCAAATGTCTTCTCATTTCTATCAGAAGCAGTTTCCTTTAATGGCTGCATTCTACTCAGAAATGATCATTTGCAGATTGAACAATAACAGAAAATAAAACTGGGCTCTTGCCATGCTAGTGGAACAGCTCTAGGGATGGCAATATCTGTCGGGCCTTTACTTTGGTTCAGATTGAAATATCTCGACAGCTATTGGATGGATTGACATTAAATGTTGCATAGACAGTCACTGTGCCCAGAGGATGCACCACTAGCAGCTCACCTAATGACTTAGGTGATCTGCTGACTTCTCATCTAGCACCACTAGCAGATCAAGATTTTCCAACACTTTCCCTGCAAACTAAATGGTATAAGCTGTACTACATATTGGTACTAATTAGCAAATGCTGGCATGCTAAAATGCTAAGCTAAGATGCTGAATACAACACAGTACAACATTACACCTGCTAAACATCAGCATGTTAGCTTTGTCTTAGCATTTAGCACTGTGCACCACTGTGCCTAAACACGGCCTCAAAGACTCAGTAGCATGGCTGTGAACTCTTAGTCTTGTTACTATGTAATTAATCAGAACAAGACAAAGGAGGCCACAATCTCCAATAGCAAAGACTGAAATACATCTATAGAATGGCTAACCTCATAGTTAACACCATTATGTTTCATCCCCCCACTCACAATTAAGTTCCCATTTTTGTCCTTTTCAAACTAAAAAGGCAACAATGAGCCAGCTCAATTAATAAACCAAATGGGCATATAAAATCAAATTAGACCTAATTAAACCCCCCACTTCCTGCTGTTTGCCTTTTTTTAAAGACTGGCAGAGTGACAGGGAGTTTAAGTATCCGTGGAGACGGAGGGGAAGTGGGAAGGACAGCTCCATATGCGTTACGTCAGCCCGGGGGGACAGCTGGGTCCGACTGTCTTTTCCTGCCACACTCATTTGGCCCCGGCAATCATCCTGTCTTGTGCTAAAGGTCTCTCGTCGCTACAAGGCTCCTTGGCACTATCTGGGAGCTACAGACGAAGAATATGCTGATTGAACATGCCTTCATTAAAGCGATTACATGCACAAGACGGTTCAATTTCCCACGGGCAGCCAAATAACGAAGAGGGGGAAGAAGACGAAAAGGGCTTTTGGTTGGTGCAGGGATTGGGCTCAGTTCATGGAGGAGTCGGGGGAGGGAGGGGTTGAAAGAGGAATTGCTTATTAGCGTTAATTTAAGTGACCCACACACTCTTTAAGGACTGACTAACAGCCTTCTGACTTAATATGCTGTGTGAGAGCGTGAGCTGTCCTCTCCTCGCGGGGACAGCCAGCTTTGTGCCCTGGCGAACACCCCTACCTGACTCACCACACCTACAGGCCGCTTCCAGGTCATCGAGCTTCCAGCGTGGAAGACCTTGCCAAAGACGCAGGAGAGGCGTTACTTCTGGTTCATTTAATCAAGCCGGCCAGTGTTTTAGTGCCTGAATAAGCTGCGGAGGTTGTGGTGGGAGGCAAGAAGGAAAAGAGTTAAAGTCGTGATGAAGGCCAAATAAACATTAGCAGCCTTGAGGGCCTCTTCAGATTTGCCCTTTTCTGATAAAAGTTTTGTATTTGAAGCGAGTAAGTGAAGTAAGAGAGGACAATACCAAACAGGTTTTTGTGAATACTCACGCGAGCCGAATGAATTAAAATTAGAATAGGAATTTTAGAGACCTACGTTGATTGAACTACCTCTAATTTCCTGTGAAATGACTTTGATAATTACTGATTTAGCAATTCACCTCACACGATGACGGAATCAGCGCTCTCAGCAGTGCTGGCTGGTTCCAGATCATTGAATTCTGAGGAAAAAAATATTTCAGAAGCATGATTCATAAGTGAACGAGTACAGGTGTGTGGTTGACATTAAAGACTTTCTTATAAATGTCACCCTTGTACAGTACAATGTGACAAATTCAATTATTTCCTCTCATATACGCCATCATAGGCTTCTACCTCCCACAGCTCACTTCACCTCCCCTCAGTCTCTCTCCAGGGCACAGCGAGCAGTTTTCACGTAGCCCAGTGATGAACTAATAGCCAATGGAAAAGTGTCTTTATATGGCTCAGCCACAGGCGTCCATACTCTCCTCTGTCCTTTCATGTTTGTTTTCTTCCTATTTCTGCTGCTGCTTTTGTTCTTTGTCGTCCTATCTGTCATCCTGAATCACACCAGCGCTCAAAGAAAGTGACAGAATTGCATGTATGAGGTGTGCCTCTCTGAATTTCGGCGCATAGGCCCCTATAATCATGAGCACGTGAGCAAGGAATTGTTCAGCGCCGCGGAGCCAATTATGGGTCTCAAATAGGAAAGTCGCATGTAAAGGTTCCACAGTAACAGTTTCCAGCACATGCAAATTTAGCAGCGATAAGCCACAGAAGACATTTGAATCGTCCTCACTCAATCGGGCTGAAGGCGAGAGACTCTGAGTCACATAATCAGACCAAAAAAAGAAAAAAAAAGACTGCAGACCAACAATATATAAATCAAATGGAGTGTTCTGAACATCATCATGCAGGCCATTTATTTATTATCTAATCTGAAGCATTTATCAGTTTCAAACCATGTGTGATAAGAGGTCACAGTTTTGTAACATCTCAAAGTCACCTTTAGCACATGGATGAGGTCACTCTGAAACTGGAACTGACCACTCAGTGATACTCCGTTTCCCTGAAACCACTTCTGTTTCTCTGTTTCCCCTGAAGTTTCTTCTCACTGTCAGGAGCTCTGAACGCCACATCACACCACTGCTTCAGTGGGAGGAGCTCGGCCCAGACTGACCGCTGCAAGACTGCCGGTCAAGCTGCAAACCGAGGGAGCGCACAAACAACCTGCCCAATGCCGATGCTGTTAGAGACAAATGCAAGTAACTAAATCATGTGACTGCTACACCTGCTTTAACTCACTTGAGGTGTGTATTGGGGCAAAGGTGACGGCGAGGGTTCAAAGGTCAACCTTATCTTATCATATGATTATCATATGATTATCACATATCATTAACACTTTAAAAAGAATTGTTAAACCTGTAATTCAAAATCACCATCAAATGAAGCTATTTTGTCATATTGTTAAAAATATCATTACCGCAGAAAAACCCTGAAGTACGGTGATATTATTTTAGGGCCGCATCATTACACGCTGTGAGTAGTGCTGCTCAGCCTGTGAAAACAGTTGTATAATGTCTTCTGTGGCTCTGCGTGGGTCTTTGTCGAGTCCGGGAAAATAACCCTGATGATGTCATAGTGAAGTCATCAGGGTTGTATTCTGCATTGGCTTGAGTTTTATTTTTCGAAACAGTAGGCCTGAAACCAGGGGTGTGGAGATTATTAAAAGGGTGGCAGGGAAGCATGTAAAGAAGGCTGCTATTAAACTGCATTATGGGAAATGTAGGATTCAGCAGTTCTGGAGCTTGACCCATACTCCCAAGTATAACACCAGTCTGCTCAATGTTACGGCTTCAGTGTGCGAACTATTCCTTTAATTTAATCTTTAAGACACCTTTACATCAATAAAGAACCTCATCCTCCTGGCCCATTACTACATTTAAAATGGGTTACTTAAAAAATGGATGGATAAGGTGCTGCCATAATAAGGAAAAAAAACAAAACAAAACACATGCACATTCAGATGTGACCTGAGGATAGGTATAAGCAGAAGGTGGAAAAGTCGAACGAGACGATATGAACGCGCGTGGGCGCTTGGCCCTCTGGGAAGTGATTCAGGGGTCATTAACATGCAGAGAAAACAAAGACGTCTTTTCCATGGAACAGGTGTTCGTTCAGGGGGACATGTCTTTACTCTCACGTATCTTCCAGGCTGTCATTCCTATAGGAACGCAATAAAAACCTTCAAACCAGTGAGGCCGAGGAGAAGAGAATTAAAATGCCAGCAGACTGGAGTCAGGTTCAATTAGACACTACTACCTTTTAATTAATTTTCAATCATACAGTTACCTCATTCCTACAAGATTCATTACAGCAGTTTTTGTAACAGTGAACTCGCACTGAGCAGTTTGTCTCTCCCTCACTGAGCAGGCTATTAGTCCTACCTGATCATTATCTTTAAATATTGTTGTTGTTTTTTTTTTAAATCACATTAATACATAGTTATGTCTAATAGCCCGAGCATACGCCAGACGCTCATTGTGCTTCAGGCATGTTCGAAGACATCACGCCCAAGAGTTTACGCCACCTACCCATCCTCTCCCTGCCTGCGGGCTGAAGGAGGGCAGCACTGCGCCTCCTCCGCCTCCCACATCCCGGAGCACTGGAAGCGGTCCAGGATGGGATCGGCTTCCCGCTCCTGTCGGGGAGGAACCGCCAGGATATCCAAATATGGGCCGGCCTGTATCAGTTTGGATGGCATGACTCAGCACCGGACTGTATATCCTTACCGATGGCACTGCTGGTGAAAGGCAAAGTGGTTGTTGGAGTGGTTTAGGTGTCATGGTAAAGTTGGAAAAGGCTCATTGTGATTTTGGATGGCTTAGAGATGTGAGGCACATTGAAGGCACGTGTCAAGTGACTTGTTTACAGAAGGCGAGGAGTGTGGACGTGCTCTTCAGGTACTTTATGCGTTTCCCTGGGTTGACTTTTTCCCCACGCCTAATAGGCCTCGTCTTGTTTACGCTCCTCGTTCCTGGCAAAAACGTCATCGAGCCTGTCTGACATCCCGGAGGCGGGGACCACAGAGAAAGCAACCAATCAGCAGGCTGGCTTGAGCGCGTGTCTGATAAAATCAGCGGCGCGCAGCGGGCGCCTGTCAGTAAAGAGGAAACAGAAGCGAAGCTCAGACTCAGAACAGAACAGACTCTTCTACTCACGAGTGGAATGAAAACATCTGAATTAGTCACTGGACTCCGCTTTGAATCCGACTAAAGGTACAAATCGACGACTTGGTACAGTACAGTTCCACTATTTTGGAAGTTTTGCTCTGTTTTTGGTAGATTTGATCATCTTCAGTATAATAATACAGCGGGACTTTGTGCTGGAGATTGAATCATTTGGGACACTGACGCCTTGGTGTCCAAGCAGCATCTTTGCAGCGCACTCTTGTATTTGACTGTCTGATTTGAAATATGTCCACAATAATGGAACAGCCTTTTTATGACGACTCGTTTCTCTCTGCTTATGGCCATCCAGGCGCAGCGCTGCCAGACTACAAGCTGCTAAAGCAGAATATGAACTTGAACTTCTCCGACTCATATCGGAACTCAAACTTCAAGTCGCAGCACCTGCGCGCCGACAGTGATTTCTATCCAGCGGGGACGGCGGACGTAGGCTCTCTGAAGCTCGCTTCTCCTGAATTGGAGCGACTGATCATCCAAAACAGCAACGGGGTCATCACTACAACGCCGACACCTGCCCATTACCTCTACAACCGCGGGATCACAGAGGAGCAGGAGGGCTTCGCTGAGGGCTTTGTTAAAGCGTTGGACGACCTGCACAAGATGAACCAGATGGCTCCGCCGAACGTGTCCATCGGCTCCGGTGGCATTTCCTGCTCGGCTCCAGCCTCCGTGTTCGGCTCATCCATGCAGCCAGAGCAGCTCGAGTACACCACCCTGGGCAGCTGCACCACGAACCCCAGCCTGTCCTCCGCAGCCAGCTATCCCTCCACCACTATCAGCTACCTGCCGCACCACCAGTACCACCAGCACCCGCAGGCCGTTGCGCACGGATCTCACCACTTCCAGCACTCCCTGGCCGGCGTGGGCATCCACTCGCAGCGGTTCGGCGGGTTGAAAGAGGAGCCTCAGATAGTTCCCGACATGCAAAGCAGCGACAGCGGTTCTCCGCCGATGTCCCCCCTCGACATGGAGAACCAGGAGCGCATCAAAGCGGAGCGCAAGCGGCTGAGGAACCGGCTCGCAGCCTCCAAGTGTCGGAGGCGCAAGCTGGAGCGCATCTCCCGTCTGGAGGACAAGGTGAAAGTGTTGAAAACGGACAACGCCGGACTGTCAAACACGGCTTCTCTATTGCGAGAGCAGGTGGCCCAACTCAAACAGAAAGTCATGACACACGTGAGCAGTGGCTGCCAGCTCATGTTAGCGCCCAAAGTAAAGTCTTATTGAAGGAGCAATGCACTTTGAAAAACACTGGACAAGAACTGCACTGACAACACAGTGAACGATGTCTTTACGCGATGACAGAACTGGATCATTATGGTCCCTTGCTGAAAAAAAGGAGCCTACACAGAAACCATGAAAGACTAAAACACTTCGGGCATTTTTGAACAAGTTATTGAAAGTGTCGTCTTGGCGTTGCCTGTTTACATTTTACTTTAGTTTGTGAATCATTCTTATGTAAGTTATTTGTTTGTCAGGTTGAGCCTGATGAGCCTGTTTTTTTTAACTTGTACAGTATATATTTAAGTAAATGAAATTATGAAACTGAGAAATGTGTGGTGTTGTTTCTTGAGGTTATGCGTATTTAAAAAGTCATCTCTTAGAAATGCCGAAGTAATTCTCGTTATCATAACCACACTGTTGTCAACCATGTCGCTGGTCAGCAGTAGCTGATTGACGTTAGAGACGTCCCAGCGTAGGATTGTTTCCGTATTGACGTACATACGTCAGTCTATATATGGTCAACTTTGCTGGCAGACGTCACATCGCGGACAGGTTTCCGGGAACTCCCTCCTACATTACCCGTCAGAAATGCTGCGCTCCCCCCTTCACACCGCAGTGTGTCTGTGTATAAATGAAAAGGTTTGTCAATGAGTGGTTCACTCGTGTTAGGGGAGTTTCCCCATTCTGCTTTCAGTTTCCCAAAACAAGTCGCGAGAACACGAGCTCAGGAAAAATTGTTTAAAAAAAAACAAAAAAAAAAGTTCCACACAAACAATAGAGTTTCTGTCTGATCGGTAAGAACCAGTCTGAACCCACGAGAACTGGTGCCAGAACAAAAGCTGGTAGAAATTAATGGATGAGGGGTTGAGGTGACAAGTTATATGTAGGATCCACAGACACACACACAACATAAATAGTCCAATAACTTGTATATACTTTGGCACAAAATCAGGATTATTTTATTTGAAGAGTGATGATATCTCATTGTTTTTATTTCAGTAATGAAGACATGGACATGTCGTTACTTGGGTGTCGTCCACTGCTAGTTTCTCAGGAAATGGGGGGGTGGTATAGTTATTACTCTGAAAAAGAATTAAAAAAACAAACAAACCCATAATCGAATACACGGATAACTACTCTCCTCAGTGTCAAGTATCTGTAGCTGGGACAGTCATGCAGGTCTGTGATAAATCACATCCAATAATCCAATCTTTCCCAATAAGCTGCAGTGCCATTTGGCAATGCAAGGTTGTTGTGCTGAGTCAAACCGCAGTAACTCCAACATTAACAAAGACAGCCTCGTGACGTGCTCAGATCCTCCGCCAGGCACAGGGCACAGGAAAAACACACAAAGTTAATTCCAAAAACGCCTGTTGGCATAATACTTTCAAGTTGTGAAGTCACGAAGGAGCAGGCACCGAAACAGATTCAGGAAGATGTATGGCACCGCCCAGAGGTCACATGTGGAATGACTTTCAGGATTTAATAAACAGCAGCTCTGCTACGTTGTCAGACAAAACACACTTGGTCACAATTTTCCCACCGTTTTAATAAAGATGGTAGTAAATTATTCAAGACAGCAAGGAAAAATATTGATACTTTTTTTCTGAAAAAAAAAGAACAAAACTATACTTTCAGTGCTTTAGACTATGAGGTCGCCCCACCTGTTGTACATTGGACGTACAAAGATAAGTTTGCAACAAAGGATTTACCTAACGAGTTCTGAAATTGTGTTGGGTTTAATACATTAGATTGGACGCCATGAGATACTGCTTCACAGGGACACCTCTGATCTGAAGGTAAGTGCTACAGGTAGGAAGTCAGCTCGAAGACCTTCACATTTACTGCTTGGAGAAGAAGTCTTTGCTCTTCTCGACATCAGGGATGATTGTGTCACTCCCAGGTTTCCAGCCAGCGGGGCACACTGTGTGGAAACGGAGAAGGGGCAAAGTTTACCCTCAAGGCACAAGTGACAGACACTGAACTTTGCATACACTGAGGGAAAAGTACATGTGTAAATACCCGGGAGGATGAACTAATAATGTAAGGCTATGTCCACAAACCAACTAAAACTGCCAAGTCAGTTTACAGCTATCGGTAAACTCATTTAAAATACATATGTGCTTTGTGTGAGATGTGCAGCGCAAAGTATTTTTAAATTACACATCAAATGGGGTGTTTCTATAAGTCACTGATGAAAGTGCAAAAAAAAAAACAAACCCAAAAACCTTGAAGCACAAGCCCAGCATAACTAAATATCAAATATCTGAAGCAGAGGAGCTTTTAACAACCTCAACAAAACAAAATCCAGACTCAGACAGCATTTTCTCAGCTGTAACTGGGTGATTCATGGTCTGACACAAAGAGAAGAGCAGTACTTCATTATTAATTTACTGTACAGACTGCATCCTCAGTCAAAATGCATTAGGTCCTACTTTGGATTATGGCCATTACTGCATTTGAACAGAGGAAAAAAAAACAAAAGACTTTGACATTTAAAGTTTATAATGTCTGATTCACTCATCTTCCAAAATCCATTTGATTTGAAGTATTTTCAATTGCTTCTCATATCAAATACTGATATATGAAATTTATTTCAATGGATTAATCACAAGGAATGTAATTAATTCATTTTACTTGCTTGACAGCACTTAGGGGAAAAAAATCAAGTAAAAAAAAAAAAAGTAAGCATACATGGACAAGACATAGTGAAAGGAAATGGCTTTTAAAGGCGGGAGGGGGCAAAAAACTAAGCACTGAGTATTTGCATGTAGTCCTGGAGAGCCACAAATAAATTAACTGAAGAGTGAACTGGGGGGGGGGGGGGTCTTTCCAGGGATTGTACTCACCTTCTCCATGTTTGTCGGTGTGCTGGAAGGCCTGGACCAGGCGCAGAGTCTCATCCACAGAGCGACCCACAGGCAAGTCATTGATGGTGATCTGCCTCAGGATGCCCTTGTCGTCAATCACAAACAGACCCCTGAGAGGCAAAAGTTGGAGTTTTACTACTGCACAGAATTGTTTCACGTATAACCGATTTGTAAAAAAAAGGTACGCCGTGTAAAACATAAATAATGTTTCACAAAATTGTGAAACTCGCCTCATCACTGCTTGCTTTCATACCCAATCATGACCATCACCTGTTACCCATCACCCTGTTCACTTTCCCAGTCTTTGGTACCTCCTGTCCCAACTTGTTTGAAATGTGTTGCTGGCATCAAATTCAGAAGAAGCGTATATTTAATAATAATAATAATAATATTTAAAAATCTATTAAGTTGATAAGGTCCAACATTAAATTCATTGTCTTTGGAAAAAAAAAAAAAAAAACAAGTTATCAAATTCTGTTTCTGTTTTACATGGCGGCCAAACGAATCAGGCGTCCTACATATTTCATTCTCTCCCCACTTTCAGTGCTTACGGAGGTAATGATAGAGCAGAGTGATTACTACATTCTAGCTCCCACTAGACTGTGACATAAGCAGGCTGACCTGTATGCAATGCCGTCATCCTCCTTCAGAACACCGTAGTCTCTGGAGATGGTCTTGGTGAGATCTGCCACAAGGGGGATTTTCATGTTACCCAGACCTCCCTGCTTCCTTGGTGTGTTGATCCTGTAGGAAAGGGGGACAACATGCCAGTGAAAAACCCATTTAGCATTGTAAGTGCACAAAAGGCACCGACATTACACTTACTAACAATACATCTTACTTATTCTAATGCACTGTGCCTTAAGTAATTTTAAAAAATGTAAATCTCATTAAGATTCATGTCATGGGATTTCACGGATAAATTGTCTACGTGGAGGCGGGGGATAAAATAATTGAACTGAAAAACACCTTTTGGAAAGATAAAATCTAACTTGCATAAATAATGCAACACATGAGTGAAGCTGCTCCTCAAAACCTACAATGACACCAGAAAGAGAGTTAGATCACAGTTACTGAGAATTACTCAGCACAAAATTGTGCTGAGTAATTCTTTATGCCATTCAAATTCCCCTCAGCATTTGATTCCTCCAGTTTGCAGTTTGATGAAGAGACCGTTACCTCTTCTCAGTATATCAGGACTCAGAACTTATCAAGACTATGCAGGAGAGGCAGTGACAGGAGATAAACTTGTGAAGAGGGGTGGGTGCTGTTCCAGATCTGGCAAAACCAAGAGCTCAGTGCAAAAGCAAAGCTTCTGCTTACACCACTTGCTGACACATGTAGGCTTTTACTTTCAAATGGTTGGCTGAGGAACATTCAAGTTGTCTGGCTCCTACTGCACGCAGTCAGACAAATTACAGTACAGCTCAAGTCATTATGTTCGTCCAGTCAGCAGGAAATCTCACCACGCCAGGTGACTGAAGTGAGAGTCTATGGAGCAGCCGATCACCTCGCAGCCAATGCTGCGGAACTCCTCTGCCCTGTCGCTGAAGGCCACGATCTCAGTGGGACACACAAATGTGAAGTCCAGGGGGTAGAAGAAGAAGATCACGTACTTCCCTGAAGGGCGCAGGAGGGAGAAAATGAGTGCGCACTGCTTCTAGTCAACCCACAGTCAGAAGCAGAAGAATGAGGCTACATATGCTGCAAATACAAAGCTAGACTGAGGATATCAGACAGAAGCTCACAAATAACTGCAAATACATCTACAAGATCTATGAGAGACCTGTTACCTCTGTAGTCTGACAGCTTGATGTCCTTGAACTGTCCACCCACCACAGCTGTGGCGCTGAAGTCTGGGGCAGGCTGGCCAATCTTAGCGTTTCCGGCAGACATGGTGTTGGTGGCAAATGACTGAGGGAGCGATAGCACATACGATGGTTACTGCAACATTCCTGATGCTCACACATCCTTAAAGATCAGCCGGGTGGAGCCTAAGGCACCACCTGGAGCTCTGGCAGCAACAAAATCGATCCCAGGAAACATAAGTCGAAGCACAAATATGATATTTAAACTAAAAGACCAGGTGCTCGAGGCTTAAACAGACAGACAGGCCTTGCGGCGCTTTGATAACTGGTGCACTGCTCAAAGTGTTTCAGATAGGCAAACCATGTAAAGTCACATGCAAGTCATGTTCAGCCTGCAGGGAACAATAGCCTGTTAAGAAGCTTATGTAAGCATACTAAGCACAAACCAATAAGAGGATACTTATTTGATACATACACACACACACACATACTTTCAGTAGACAGGAGTATATGCTTGTTTTAAACAAAACTGCAAGCTTAACCTTTGCAATTATACAGACAAGAAAGATGTAATTCATTTTACACACTAATAATTGTGTGTAAAACATGATCCAACCAGGCCTTCAAAGCTGCTATGAGATGTTTATTCTTAAAAATAAGCTGCGCTTAGGTGGAACAATGAAAAAGTGGTGCAAAAAAGAAAGATCCGTATATGTCGGTCCATGTCAGACTTCAAAAACCGACAAAATGCAATAATTCTTTGTCATTCTGAATAATTTACAGAGTAGCAAACATTGATCGGTCAAAGTTCAGCGTTGTAGCTCAAAGGCGTACATTTGCAGTCAAACAGCGAGGAGGCACCGTCCTGTCTCTGCTGCAAGCTGCAGCATAGAGACAAAGAAAGAGCCAGAAACAGGCCCAAATAACTGCTCCTTAAGGAGCAACTGAGCCGCACTGCCTGGCTAGCCTAACGTTAGCTCAACGTAGTAAGCCGGTTTCTTTGTTGTCTTCCTGTTCCAGGAGAAACAGTTGCTGGTCCTGGCCGAGCCGTGCAGACACAACGTGAACTTTTGACTGAAAAGGGTCACACGAGTAGTTAGTTTCTGACTCACCGGTCTTTGAGCAGAGCCGAGAAGAAGTTGGCAGTACCGAGGTCTGCTGCTGGCAGGAGGAGAGCGCACTCAAACGAGGGACGGCTGCGTGAAAGAAGTAGGCAGGGCTAGCCGTGGCCCCCGGAAGTTAAAATGACTTCCTTCAGAGTAAAAGTTGAGATTAGATCGCATTCTTTGTATCTGCCTGAACGAAATAAACTTTTACTGCACTGCCTTGGCAAAAGGACCTAGTTTTGAATACACGTCTAAAATAGTGAGTGAGAGAATGAGTAGGTACAATTGCATGTAAACAATTAGTATGTTTGGCGTGATAACTCAAAACAAAGACCTTCATATTTAAGTTATTACTTACTGTCATTTGATGAAATACTACTGTCTAAAATTAGACTTTTAAACCTATATAACCTACTCCTGAATTAAAATATTTGGCCAGTTTATAGCTGTAGAAACAGAAAAGCTACTGAAAAAAATAAAATGCAATGAATTTAACACTAAACAATGATTTGTATTCGAAATATTAGTAATTAAATGATAAATAACATAGACAAAACGTGACGTACCCATTTCACAATAAAAATAAATGTTTGTTTACTTATTAAATGAGGGACTTTTCTGTGGGACAAAAGTCACTAGTCATAGAAACACGAGGGAGTAATACCTTGCAATTAAACTCCCTGCTCTTATTTTACAGATGGTCACTAGGAGGCACAGTTGGTCACCCGAAGAACTGGTGTTATAACTTGGGCGCTTTTATTTTGAAACAACTCTGCACAGGAACTTTTGTGGACCATTACTTCCGCTAAGCTGGTCAGTGGGAGTGAAATTGATGTACTGAGGTGTTCTGTTCGGTCTTTTAGGTAAATTAACTATTATTTGTAATTGATAATTGCAGCTTGATTTCCAGGCCAGGGCGTAAAACGTGTAGTCAGTCGCTATTTTGATCAAATAACTTGTAATTTGAGCTAGCATGCTTGCATAGAAAAACAAAGGGTGCACCAGAAATATCGTTAGCTTTTATAGCTTTAATGTACAAGATGCTTGAGCCACGAACGGTTTACTTAGTCTATTGAATTTTGCTCAAAGATATAAAAACGTGAATAGACAGCTGGAAATAGGGAAGTTTCTGTAACAGCAAATAACGTTACAAGTTGCAACCCACAGCTGTTCAGACGTTTGTTAACAGGCTACTTTTTGTCGCGATGTTACAGTCGTGTCACGGTACTTTAGGGTTGAGCGTCTGTCAGAGCAACAAGTTCAAAATGTTCTAAAAAACTTCTCAGTCTGGGTGTTGCAGGGAAGTTTATTTTAAATTTCAGAAGCTATCACAACCGAAAACCCATGATCTTTAACACTGTACCACTAGTACTGATATTTCATTTTTAAATGGCAGGATCAGAACTTTCTCCTCCCTCTGAATAAAGCCACAGCACCAGCAGCCATGGATTCACAGGGTAAGAGACATACTAATAAACATGTAAGCAATAATGACATTTTTTCTTATGTTACTGAATGTGTCAGTGGTGTCTGTCCTCGTTACTCTAATTTCATTGATCATTATTATCATCAGGCATCCATCACAGTACCATAGTGGACGTGATTCTTGAATAATTTCTCATAAGTTAAGCAGACCCAGGCCTTTCCCTGTACAACATTTAATTTAATAACCTATTCAGTTGTATTCCTTGTCAAAATTTAGTTGTGCATAACACTTTTCCAGATGTGAACGATCCACATCAGAGTTTTGCGTTGTCATGGCAGGTAACCTCTCCAGTTTTCAGTGCCACAGCGTTCTCTGAGTTTAGATATCTCAATTTGTATCGGGAGAGAAAAAGTCGGTTGGTCCATCCCTACTGATTTATCTTCATTGCCACTCATCAGTCTGACATCTTGACATAGATATAAAGGCTGTCATGTCTGGAAGCAAGATCTTAGTTTCAATCAAGAGTGTTTTTTTTTTTTTTAGGTCATTTCAATTTTTTTCTTGATTAGAGACACTGACTGAAGTTCTCCCATTCAATTTGTGATGACAAACTCCCATCTGAACTTCCCCATAGCAGCCCCCCAGCCAGTCATATGTGAGGTCTGTGGGACATACTTTGAGACCCGACGAGGGCTCTCCAGCCACGCCCGCCTCCACCTACGGCAGCTAGGTGTGACGTTGTCAGAAAGCAGTGGAGCTCCCATAGACCTCCTCTACCAGCTCATCCAGGAGAGAGATGGCTCCCTCCCGAATTTCAAAGCAGACTCCGCTGGGTTGACCCCTCTGAAAACAACATCCCAGCAGGAGTCCGGGACTCGCTCAGATCCAGAGGACACGAGTGCCTCCTACAAAGCAGGGAGTAGAGTTGTGACAACTCCGCAGAAGATGGATCATCAGGGATCTCCAGCCAGACTGAAAGAGTCAGCAACCTCTCTCCTGCCCTCACCCCCCTCTGGTCTTAGGCTGGTTGAGTCTGGTGCAAGTGAAGGCAACAGCTCATCCTCCTTAGAGCACCAGACCACAGCCAAGCCACAGTGGGCGCCGCTCGAAACAGACGCCCCCATCACCTTAGGTATGGCTGACTTCTGAAATGATGTTTTAAAGATAAGTTGATAGCTTTGAGGGGATTAGCTGTATGTGCAAGACAGAGATTTAACACCCAGGTACGTCATGTGATCACATGATAATTAATACACAGGTGGTTATTAATGCAATATATTTGTTTTTGCAAAGTTCAGAGTTTAGTCTCATTTTTACCTTTTGATTCATCATTTTCTTCAGACACCAGCGATGAGGTCCATGTGTGCCAGCTTTGTGGCTGCTGGTACGAGACACGCAAAGGCCTGTCCAGTCATGCTCGGGCCCATCTGCGCCACATTGGAATCCCTGACAGTGAGATCAAGGGCAGCCCTATTGATCTTCTTTACCAGATCATGGAGGAAGAGGACCTCAAGCCCATCACCAGTGGACAACAGGAGGAGCTCACCTCCAACAGTCCCCCTAGATCCTCCTCCAAACATCCCTCCGGTCTGTCCTCTCCACCTGCGTCTCCTCCCAGTAAACGACCTAAAACATCAGAGGATTGTACCTGTATTCTGTGCGGGGAGGAGTTTGAGAACCGCAAAGGTCTGTCCTCCCACGCACGCTCTCACCTGCGTCAGCTGGGAGTGAGTGACCTGCTGGGGAAAAGCTCTGCAATTGACACTATCCAGGAACTGGTCAGCAGTGGCATGCTAGAAGCCATGCACCCTCCCAAAACGAGCACACCAACCAGCTCACCTGCAGCGCCGTCTGCTGCAGCCCGGGCTCTGTCTCCAGCTCCAGGCCAATCCCGGACCTCGTTTCCCTCCATATCCCTCTCCCCAAGCCCTGAAAAGCTCAACCCTCAACCTCCTGTTAACAGGGCTCCAAAAGCTAAGAAAGGCTTTCGGCTAGCAGTGGACCCCCTTCATAGGAAGCCCAAGCCTGAGCCTGTGGAGATTGAGGTGGCTGTCCAACCGAAGGGATCCAGTGCTAACAGCACCTCTCCTGTGCAGAAGTCTCCTGCTGCAACTGTGGGTTCAAAACCTCTCAATGCAGGTACAGCAGAGAGCTATTAATATTTAAGTAGTTGTTGGCAAATGCTAGCTGTCCAGTACTATGTCATGTTATTACATGCTCCAACTGCATTCATTTTTTTCATTCAGGCTCTCAGCAACTGCAATATATGCTCCTTATTTTGGAGTTATTTGAATAATTATTCATTTGTTTGGTTTTGTATGTACACCAAACTTTGGATGTGGCTTCTTAATTCTACCTCCACTATTTCTCCGTCTCCTCCCCAGATGTACAATCCCCACCAACGGTCCTTTGCGATTTCTGTGGCCAGCTGTTTGACACCCGCAAAGCCCTGTCATGTCACGCCCGCGCTCATCTGCGCCAGCTCGGCCTGACCTGGTCGATCAAAACGTCGCCAATTGATCTCCTCAAAGAGGTCATGATGCACAGTGCAGAAGGCAGGAAAGAGCCTGTGCCCAGTGGGTCATCAGGCAAAGCCACGTGGACCCCTTCAGGCTCCAGAAGGTCCCTGGACAGCCTGCAGTCTGGGGAACCAGCCACCAAATCCTGCACCTCACCTCTCGATTATTCCATGAAAGAGAAATCCCCGTCTGGCAAGAGTGGGGCACACGCAGGTAAGACATTAAAACCACTGTGATGGTTTGGCTTTTATGTCAGTTTAGCAATCACTTTGTTGTATCATGGTACGCTTTGACATGTTTGCTTACTAGATGAACATGTGCACTGAGTCAATCCTGCAAACACTGTCCTGGTGCCATCAATACTCACTAGAGCACCTGTGTGAGCCTGCAGCTGAAAATAGTCCTCAACAAATCCACTAGACTTGTGTGAGTTATGTTTATTAAAAACAAACAGTTGCCAGCTATTTGAGCATTTTTTAAAAACGACACCATGTATTGTTTTTGTGACCTGCTTTAAGATTTACATCTTACGTTGGAACAAATGGGGCTGAGTGTAACAGACAGGATAGGGAAGTATTGAGAGACAATCTCACACATTGTTGGTTTTGATCTTTTCACTGGATTTGAACAGATAGAATAACCACCTTTGTCCATTAAAAACTTTGTGTAAATTTCTACGCAGTTATAAAAATCCTGAAATTATTTCTGAACCTCACTCTAATCTGTCATTGGTAATGTAGATACTGATTCTTGTTTCAAAATTGCTTATCTGCTTTGCGTCAGACACATCCTGTGAGCTTTGTGGGTTTGATTTCGAAAACCGCAAGGCCTTGGCCAGTCACGCACGGGCCCACCTCCGACAGCTGGGAATCATCGAGTGGAAGGCAGACGGAGCGACGTCGCCAATCGAACTCCTCAGTAAGCTGATCCGGAGGGACCCTGTCAAGGTAGCGGCCATAACCCGACGCTATCGTATGGGAGACCTTTACATCAAGAAGGTAAGCTGTGCTCTAAAATATCTTTAAAATAATTCCCCATTCAGATTCGTATACACACTAACCATGTCTCATGTAAGCAGAATTAATTCTAACTCATTGTATATTCATTTTTTTTTCAGTCCCAGAGAACTGCTGCATCGCCCTCTCTCTCCACAGACTCTGACTCTCTGACAAGCCTGAAGCTTTCAGGGCACCATCCTGAGCACAAGGTGCGCAGAGATGACTCGGGGGTGACTGCCGGCTCATCCAGACAGTCACAAGGCCACTCACGGTCTGCTGCAGCCCACGGCGACCCCGGTGTGCGCTCCCCAAGGGGTGAGAGATGAAAGACGGCTGTACGCAGATGTACCGTGACTCATAGGAAAACAGTTTGTATCTGCATGTTACTCTAACACCTTTCTGTGTGGTTTCAGGGGCCCACCCACCAAAACATGTTGTGCCTGCACGGGAAGAAAATTCCCAGCAACCATCGCGGTCAGGCAGCATCCCAGCTCTGCTGCCAAAGCCCCCCCTAACACCTCTGGTCAAGCTGGTGGGCAAAGTCTACTCCCTCAAGTGCAGGTCAGTCTATATAATATATAATCACATCCCACTGTATTCAGTAAATAATAGGGTTTAGAGTAATACACCAATAGAGTTTGTGTATGTGTAGAAAAATTCGAATAAAGTCCTTCATAATGGACAGTCTCTTAATGCAAGTCAGACTGGACTTAGAGCATCATTTTCAGCGGCTTTCATTGTCCATTTTAGAAGAATCTGTGTTTTTCCATTTTTAGGATATAGTCAGTAGAGAAGTGACAGGGAATGAGGGGAAAAGGAGATGAGAATGACTCACAACTTGTTGCCTGCTGGAAAAAAATCAAAAATCATTCTTGACTTAGTAAAATGTGTTCTTAACCACATGACAAGCAGCTGTGTGCTTGTGGGTCAGCCTGTACGAGCTCAGGCTGTGCAGCCAAATGTTGCTCAAAACCGCAGAACTTTACTTTAAGTTCTAGTGGAGATGTCAAACTTTCCAAAGATGCCAAATATGCCAGGCTGAATTTTTTGGGGGGGGAATAAGAAATTATGCACAGAGACATCTGTGAAAAATCTTCCATTAAGATCACAGAGTTTGGATATTTCACTTTAATAGTTTCAATGAAAAGTTGCAGAACATGCATATGTATGTGACACTGTCAGACAATGTGGGATAAAATGATTGTAGATGCAATTTCAGTGATAAATGACGAACACAGAACATTTAAACTGTGTGGTGTTTCATCACATAATCAAGACATTATTTTGCCTCATTGAAGCGCACTCCCCTCTCTGTGCTGCCGTTCAGGTTCTGTGAGGAGGTGTTTCATGGGCCGCTGTCTGTTCAAGAGCAGTGGATCGCACACCTGCAGAAACACATCCTGTCGCTGGGCTACAAAGGCAAAGCGTCTCCTCCTGCTGCACCGGTGGCAGCTCCAGCGCTCGTCCATCCCGTAGCTGTCTAGTCCACATAATCCGTCTGTCTTAAACAAGGTCGTCATTGTCAAATGTCACGTCAGAGTAGTCGAGAAGAAGTGTTGTCTTTATGTCTATTTTGAGGTAACTAAGTGCAAGTGCAAATTAGATGTTTCCCTTTTGTCCTAGAGAGGGCGACCATGAGCCACACGAGGAAAGCAGCAGAATGTAATCCACTCAGGTAAAATCCACTAGATACAATAGATCGCAGTACTGATCAGTGGATGTTTTTAAGGAAAACAAAAAACAGTTCATCCCTCATTTTGATCAGTCGTGCTTTCCTCCTCCTGCTCATAACTCCTTCCATTTGTACAGATGTTAAACGTGTTTTACTGTGATTCAGCGTTGGCACGTCCCACACTGAGAGAACCATCCCAGGCAAAGATTTTCTGAGTAGACTGCCACGGGCGCCATATCACTGTGATATCTTTTCTCTCCTTTATATGCCTTTGAATGGAGTCTTGTTTTATAAATTCATTTTTTAAGTGTTTTACATAAATCTGGAAGGATTCCGTTCTTTGTGGAAATGTTTACAAATAACACAACAGTGAAACCACAAAGTTAGACACAGAATTCACATCCAACTGGTGACAGCTTGGTTGAAAAAAGGTCACCAGTACTGACATGTCCTAAAAATACAAGCCTCAGCCTCCTTGAACCTAGAGACACTGTGTTGCCCTTCTTGCCATTTTCTTCAGGTATATCTGCTTATCATGTACTGTTTTTCTCCTCTTTTTACATTACTTTTATGACACTTCTGTAAATAAAATTCTGCCTTGTATACAAGCATATCGTTTCTGAAATGTGTGTTTTTTCCCTCCCTTTTCTTCATCTCTTTGTGAGTTTTTTTATTATTATTTGTAGCATATTATACCTTTATTAGAATGTGTACAGTGTAGAGATGGGAAAGACATGCAGCAAAAGGTGGGACTCAAACCCCAGACCACAAGTCATATGTTGTTTTTGTTCAGCTTGTTCTAGTTGTGTCTCTCGCCACTGGATGTATACTGGATGTCAATTCAATGTATCAAAAAGAAACAAGCAAAGGTTGGTTGAGAAAAACATTTACAGCGAGTGTGAGTATGACCGATGTTACATAACTGACCGCTTTTGTCCATCATGCCACTTTCACTTTCCCTCTCTTCTAAAACATCGCCATTGTTGTGTCTCAGGCTCGTTTAACATTTCAAGCTTTCACACTCCAGCTCACCACAATGTAATTCTCTCTCTGGAAAAAAAAGCCGTGAGCAGCACATTGTTGAGTAACCGTAAATGAGTTTGCACTGTGTCCACTGGGCGGATTTCTCCACAGTCTTCCATGCAGATCGCTCCTTTTCTGATGCCGCCTGGTAGTTAAAAAACAAAAACAAAATTAATGTTCCCTCCCTGTCATTTTGTTTGGTAACAGTATCTCTCCTTGGTTTAAACAATCTCATGCTTACAATAATACGTTTTACAGAGTGCTGCGGTCTTAAAAATGTGGAAATCATGAGGAGAAAAGCTGCACATTCAGCATCAGAGACGAGTGCAGCTTCTCTCCTCGTGCATGGGTTTCTGCTCTCCTCAGTCCTGATATGCTTTCATTTTGTCGACATCATGTTGCTGATAAGTGTGTCTTGATGCCAGCAGTGATGTTAAAAGTTTTTTTCTGTTGGGAAATGTCTGACTTCATAGCAAAATCAAATCCCTTGTGTCCACAATGTTGACAGTGTGACTCTTGACTTGATTTCCACCACTTTCCGTGGCTGTAACCACCATTATGCTGACAAGCGCTCATTAATCTCCCTACCTGAACACCTTCTGCAGTACGTCCTCCGCCCTTTAATGCTCTGAGATGGAGTGTGAATCGCTCAGCAAGCCCTGCACACGCTCATGAAGAATAAACTTCCTCCTATGTCTGCTCAGATTCTCTCAAAGGGTGATGTAGTTTTTACATTCTCAAAAGCTGGGAAATACATTGCAAAAAAATCTATAAAATAGCTGAAATGTTTCTTACACATTATCGCCTCGTCGTTCAGATAAAAATGAGAAGTGTGTTTTACTCTTTTACAGTTTATTGAACGGTTGCTGGGTGGATCTCCTGTTATGTGGCGAGGTTGTGAAAACACCTCACAGGAGAGGCTGAGGGGATGATGTGTGATAGCTTTCAATGCAGCGTGACACCATTTCTGTCTTCTGCTCTGTCTGAGACAGTGTAAAGTCACACTGCTGATTCCTGCACTCTCATTCTTTGGAATTTGCTCCCCGAGGGAGGGGAGGTGGGCAGTGTTTCAGTCCGCTGTCAGCCCCTGATGGATAAACCTGATGTCTGCTCCTCTGCCGATATGCCAACCTGAAGGCATTTACAGAGCGAGCGACTTATCCCACCTGACAGGATCCGAGCAGGCTGTTGCTCACAGCCATCGACACCTAATGGTTTAGAGACGCAAGGGGCTCAAAGCAGCTGTTTCAAAGCTCTCATTGAAGCGAGGGCCCAAATTCAAAGCACATCTGTCTTCCAGGACAGTGGGATTAGGGTTTCTGACTGTGGTCCATGGGGTTTAAAACTGGAAGCTTGACAGTCCAGTACAATCATTTACTTCTTGTCTATATTTGGCTACTCTGGACCAGACTGCAGGCATGAATATCAATCATAAAACCAATATGAGTTCTAAGAGTCACCAGAGAAGTGAATATCGACATAGACAGGTAAAGATAAAACAGTATTTGTTGCGGTGTTTCTTTGCAGGTTCATACGATTGTGGGAATTAATGAATGACATTTGTATAATTGTGGGCTTACAAGACCATAAATTCATTTACGCCAGAGCCAAGTTTACAGCAGCACTATAAAATGCTGCTACTGGTCAGTATGTTTATGCTACGGTCGTGGCCTGTGATCAAGTTTTATGATTCGGTTGCTCAAATTCAGTTTCTCCAGCCGACGCCACTGCTGTACTCTGTGGTAAACGAGACCTTGAGTAATACATCATCTTGTAATTAATAGCAAATAATAAATAAAGCAGCATAAGTTGGGCTACTTTGACTTGACAGTGTAAAATGAATTTACGTGACACTCACCCGGTTTTGCACTTCTAAGCAGCTGATTGCAGAGTTAGTGAAAAGTGTACAAACACTTTGTGGTGTGGCTAGCAGTACACCTGATGGATGCCCTGACCACACTGTCCAATGACACTGCAAGGCCTCCTAGCTAGGACACAGTCACTGGGACAGAGTAGACATGACAGAGGTGACCCCTGCTTCAGGTAGATCCCCTGATAGACTGCCATGGGTGAGCCAGAAAAATCCTCCACAGGGGCTCCATGTTACGTTAGGAAGCCCCAATACTCATTTTATATTGTAATAATTTACATATACATGCACTTGTATACACAGCTCAGTCTTGCCACAACGCAACGCAGTGGTATCCACTGCATGGGACAATCGGCAGATGGAAATTCTTGTCATTAATATTGCTGTAAATCTAGTTAAAAGTGACTTTAAAAAAACGGGAATGCTTAAGTAATGCTTCATAGTGTGTACTCATTATAAAGTGTTACCAAAAAACCTTTGAAAAACACATTTTTTTAAAATGTTGTTTGGAGCTAAGTGAGACCAAACCCGCTGGGACCTGCCGTATAATTGGATGCCACCACGGCATGAGTAATGGTTTACAACTGCCTACAACACACGAGTGCATCACACAGCCATTCCAAACATGTTTGATTCTGCTCATTCAGCTCATTGATGTCTGCTCTGACTTAACGAAAGAATTAATGACAGATGGCCCCAGCGTGGTTGTCCATTAACCAGATGATCTGTGGTCAGATCAGCTCCACGTCTGCTGAGGATACGGCAATGCTAATAGCAAAGTATGGAAACATGCTATAAGTCTCTGCAATTTCAATAGATTCCCTATATCTTATTTTCCTTCATAATATTCAATCACTGAGTGTAACTGCATTGGATTAAATCTTTTTTTCTTTTACTTCCTCTTTTGAAAGGTAGGTACGTAGAAGTTTCGGACTGTTGCTTTGTGTTTTGGGTGGAAACAAGGGAGGGGATCAAGAGTGAAAAGGGCTTTCTTTCCTTCCTCAAGTTTATCTATGACTCAGTGTCTGGAAGTAAATTCTTCCAGCATCTCAAGTATGATTTATAGAATGTTTTGGGGGCTTGGCAGAAGATGGAGTTTTATGACACAACTTGTGGCTTCGCAATCATGCCTCAAAGAGGCCTGATTCCCCAAGACTGTGCAACTCTGGCTGTGGGTCCGTGCTTTTCTGTTGCTGTTTTCTAGTTGGTTTTAGTCTGTAACTTTGATATTTCTTTCACTACATAGCTGGTGTTGGTGCTGCAGATGTACCGCATGACTAGAAGTTCACACACACAGGATTTTTTTTCAGCACAGTTACAAACAATATAGTTATATGCAAAAACAGCCATCACCCAGCCTGATTCAGCATTTTAATAATAATTATTTTATTTAGAAGCACCTTTCAGAACACTCAAGGACACTTTACAGTGCGGGTAGTTATAGAGTTAAGGGAGAGAAGGCAGTCTGGAATAGATGAGTTTTCAGTTTGGATTTGAAAGTGGGGAGAGAATCAATGCACATTTCACTGTGCTGTCGTTTGCAGGTGGTGAGGTTATGATTGGGTGATCACGCTGCACTTGAACGCTGCTCAGGTTTCAAGTTATGCAGTCTGTTGTGATGTGGCATTTAGACTTGACTGACACCAAACACCAAAGCACAGCGCCTTCCTCAGCGGGCCATGCTGCTGCTGGTGTCATCATGCCAGTGCTCTTGAGACAGCTCAGATGACCTCGCATGTCTCCTGCGATGAGGTCACTGCAGATTCTGGATCAGTCAAAGAGAACCTATTTGCCACAAGCGGCTAATCACTCCAGCGATTTACAGTGGAAAAAATACATGAGTAACTGCCAAGATGCTGTTTGGAAATCCAGCCCAGATTCATATTTGTGTATCGCAGCTCAGCTATACAAGAAGTTAACAAGCAAAAGCTGTGCGAGGCTGGAGAGCAAAACAAGACACGGGCTCACCAACCGATTAGACAGATGCAGCAAATCCAGATGTATGACAGACAGGCTACAACTCCACCTCTGACCCTCAACAAAGACCCTTTGCAAATGTAACAGAGATGTGGAGCATTAGCTATTTTCATAACTCAGAGATAAAATCATGAATCAAAAATTAAGGAAATAAATCTCCATCCTGTGTCATTACATTATGTTCATTATATACAGTAAATACAGGCTTAGTTTTTGTCCAAGTGTCAGATGAATTATTCATATTCCAGAGTCACACATGACTTACAGAGCTGCTTTATTTCAGCCCTGCTTTTAATTTTCTAGAGCTTGATGTGTGATAATGGTTGTTTAAGTATTTCAGATAATTATTCCGCCCCCAGACAGACCACTGTGGAGATTCAGAACAGACTGCTGTCACACTGCATTATGATTACAAGCAGCAGCTTTGAGCCCTGCCTTCGTCTGGCTGGATACGGAGTTGAGCTCACGTCGGCTCTGTGTACATACAGGTGTGTGTGTGTGTAGTACTAACCTATACTGGTGCGGATGTATGTGTTTCTGACCGTGTATGTTCTCTGTGTCTGCAGGTCAGACGAAGTGTAACCCTCGAAGTGCTCTGTCCTGTCATGCGACAACAGTGTGTGTGCATGGAGGCACGCACCTCTGCTGGGCCAACAAGCCAAACACACACACAGCGCATCATGATGAAGTGGCGGCGAGGGAGAACATCAACATAAATCACAGCCAGCTGCAGCGAAAGGAGGATTACGCAACCCTAAAAACCATTGTCATGACCTCTCAAAGCTTTCCAGTGTGTTTTTTTAATCGAACACACTCACAAAAAATGTGCCCATAGCTGGACAGTGACACATTTAGGAAAGAGTGGTATGACAACATGTATGGTACCCCAGAGAGCAGAGACCAAACAGAGGCATAATGTCTTTTGTAATGCTCCTCGTAATGAGTTCTATTCATCTATTTTGAAATGATGTGGCTTCACTTGCAAGTTTTATTTAGACAGAGCAATTATTCGTCACACACTAACTTGTCAGTAATGAATAGCAGTTAAGATGTGGAGCTCTAATATGCACCGAACACGAAAACTCCAGCTTTGTTTGTTTGATTGTTTGTTTTTGGCCTTCTGGGAGCAGCAGAAACAAGCTCTCTTAATACATCCATGTTTGACGCGGCAAACAGTCATCAACTTTGTGCACACCCAGCAGACATGGAGCAACGTTAGCATTCGTTCGGAGTTATGCATCCGTGCACCCAATATTCCCTTTCTTTTAGCTCTGATTATGGTCTCCACCAGCGCCCGAGGGAGATATATGGCTCTTTAGCAGCCAAATGCTCCGCCATGGTCACCAGTGGCCTGCCTTGTTTCTCTGGCGGTGGTTTTTAGAGATTGTTCTCGGAAACAGCTGTCTGTTGCAGCTGAAAACAATGCTAGCACAACAGTGCGAGTGAACCAGAACATTGTGCTAGAAAACCAAAACCCAAAGAGTTGGAAATAATTCTCTGTGGGTTTGTCATCACAAGCAACTTCTTTCACTTACTTTAAGAATAAAATGAGATTTTCCTCTGAAATAAGATTAACGTGGGACCACAAGTTCCCCTTCACAATTTTACTGACAGTCAATCCTGCAACATTTCAGTAAATCCCCTCAAATCATTCAGCTCTGAACCTCAGTGATCAGGCCAAATCCCCAAAACTCTGTGTCCTTGAAAGCAATACTGCAAAAAAAAAAAAAAAAGCAGGGAAGTATGCTGGAAGTGTTGTGTCCCATTCATTTCTTGTAAAGAATGAATCACACGCAAGAGAGCCAAATGAGAAGAAATGCAGCTGATAATGATGAAAAGATTCTGCAGTGTTCTTCCTACTGCTGCTTTTCTGAGGAAAGCTCCTGTGTTCTGCTGCACGGTAAAACACAATAAGTCAAATGTGAAATTAAGGGATTTGCGGCAAGTTGTATATTCAATATGTCACATGTGATATGTGGGCCATCTGAAAAAATGTTATTCATCACCGAGGTTATGGGTGTTTTGGTCAGCCTCACTTTAGATGACAATAATAAACTCAGTTTTGGTTAAAAAAAATAAAATAAAATGGAGCACTATCAGAGAGCTGAACCGCTCAAGAGCATCCAACCCTGAGAAAAGCCACTGCAGTGCTGTGGATCCTAATGACTCACCACCACTATTTTCATCAGTAATTATGGAAATGAGCACAGATAAATGAGGCTAAATGAGGATCGAGAGTCATTTAAATAGATGGAATTGATTGTCCACATAATGTCTAAATATTTTGCAGTTACAGAATCTAGTCAGGGAATTTCCTCTGTGCCAACAAAGGAGGACTAGCTAGTGTTATGGACTAGTTTGTCTCGTTACAAAAACTACAGCTGTATTTGAAACCGCCTAGTATACTAGCAGTAGTACAGATTGGGCAAAAATGTAGCATGTAGCATGCAAACAAAATCCGCAAAAATACCCATATATCACACTAATTAGGCAAAAATCTCCAATATACATCAGCCCGTCTGACGGTGACATGTTGTCGATTCTGTAAGTAGCTTTCTGTCGCTGTTTGAATTCATGGAGAAAAATGAACAATTGCCACTATAATAACATCAATGTGAATGGCTCAGAATCACGGGGCAGATACTTGAATTATTTTTCACAACTTGGGTACTCGCCCGTACCGAGTACAGATATGGGTACTTAATTAATAATTCCATTACAGTTCTAACATGCACAACAGCTCATCACATACACGTACACACTTCAAAAGAGTCCAAGGGCCCGCTTCTGCTCGATGACTGACTGTTTGGTAATACTGTGTCTGTGATGTGGTGATGGCTGGGAATCTCGTACCTCAGCTCCAGTAACTGAGAAGATGATGAAATATTATTAATGTTCTGGGTAAGAGCTTCTGTTATTTTCACTGTGCTGTCTCAACTTTGTGTCTCACCTCTTCAGCGTTTGCTGCAAAGTAGGTAGTTGCTGTTTCCTGCGGCTAACATTAGCAAACTCCTTGTTCACATTTGCTTGTTGCTTGTTATCTGCCACTAACCCCTCAGTCTGCTCAGCCCTGGAGCCTTCCTCCTGTCCTGCTCCCCTGCCTCGGACTCCTGTTCACTCCAGCAGCTTCCTTTAAAAATAAGTGTCTCTCAATTAGTCAATTATTGTTTAATAATTTGACTTTCTTACAAAATTAAACATCTCTTCTTCAAGGTCCCAGGAAGCAAACATCAGTACTCAGTTTGAGACTCAATACAACAGCTGGCCAACAGTGGCTGAACTATGAAATGCAATGAAATACAGAGGTTTTGGCTCGTTGCCAGGAGTTAGCAAGCTGCTCATCCATCACTCTGAGGACAGAGCGGACCTCTTCCACTGATTAGCAACATTAGATGCATTTTCTGGATTCATTAATATTCTGCGGGCTGGATGTGGGGCTGGATGTGACCAGCGGCCCGCAGGTTGACAATATGGGCTGGTTCTGGATGCAGACTTTGAGAAGCCCTATAATGTCTTTCAAACCTGGGTACTTCTTCTCACGAGTGTCTTCCATGTGAAGCACGGCCTCAGCAGGAGGTGGGTCTGGACGCAGTGGAATCTCACAAGCCATTACTCTGAGAGGCTGGGACATCAAACAGGACAGAGTTTTCAATCTCTGTGACCCCAGCAGGCAGAAATTTTCCTGAAATATCTCTGGGTTTTGTAAAAAGGATCAATGTTTTGAGCAAAGCTCAGAAGTGTTGTGTCATTCAGTTGCTGGGTTACACTGATTCAGCACTTCTCTCCAGAGTGCAGTGATGTTTTGTTATGTGTTTATCGTCAGCTATATTCAGCATTCAGGTTCATGCAGTCGCAAAGTTTGTGAGAAATAAAAACTTCCAAAGAAAAGCCAGAAGTAAAGTACAATGGACATACAGTATACAATACCAGAAACACCTCCAATATAACACAACCAGTTCATCAACACCACATTTTAGTTCAACCAAAACCATGTACCGGCACGTGCAGGTGCCAGTGAAGTTATTCGGCCTGCAGAAATATATTCTCTCTGTCACAAATGACCAGGGTTGATGTTGACATTTTTACTCTGCAAAAGCAAGAAAACACTCTGTGGCATTAACTGGAGCCAGGATGGACTGCCAGTTCCTCGCAGTGCTAACACAGATGGACAGATACTGTATGATTCATATGGAATATAGAGAAAGTGAGGTGGCAGAGCATGAGATTGCTTTTAATAGCAGAAAAAACCAAAGGGAGGGGGCAGCAGCAACTCCTTTGTGGTGCCAGTGATTCTGTGGAGTTGCTGCTTTCCTCCTGAATACCATTTTATATATTTAAGGAACTACAGAATCCTCCTGACTTGTGGATTGAGTGCAGGTCCGAATGGTCCCTCTTGTTAATAACTGCTCTGACTATATAAACAGACGTGTTGTAAGAAAGCTATATAAACTATACTATAAATATCTTCTGCATAATCCTCAACATTTTCCAGAACTCCTGTCCAGCTCTGAATCATAGACCCCTGGTTAATTTATGATACCCCTCCTCTAACAGCGCCCCTCCACGTTAACCACGCATAGTGTGAACGGGCTCAGGGAGAATACTACATTTCAGATGAATGAGCTGAGAGATCTTTGAAAATCAAAGCTAATCATCAAAGTCCCTGAATTTCCACTCACGACCTATAGCTGAATGAAAAGCCTTTCCTCCCCTCCAAATACTGTATAACCTTACATGAACCATTTTTAACTTGGTAAGATACTGTGACAGGATACAGGCCGGCACTGTAGCTCTGCTCATTACAGAGGAGCTCCCTGGCCAAACACAGTGTGCTCCAAACCAGTGTGGCTCCTGTGATGTGGGAATCAGTGTGCTATTAGGTGTAAGGCATGCAAAAATTTCACTTCCAGTCCCTTAAAGCTGGAAGCTACTAACTCTATTCAGCTGGAGTTTTTGTTCCACTGTGAGGGGGCTCAACCCTTGTGTTTTGTTTACTTTGTCTTAACTTTCTCATTGTTTGGGATGCAACAGTCCCCAGTGCTCCGTGTCTAAAAATAATAATCACAAAACCAGTCTTTTTTTCTTCAAACACACAAATGACCATAAAGCATTGTTAATACATCCAGAAAGTAAATACTTCATGTTTCATCTGTTACATTAGATATGCATGAACAGATATATTTTCCATTTGTTTGCCAAAACCTCATTCTCAGATAAAGAAATCCACAGCATGTTACTGTAAACCGTGATGTTACTGGTGTTTGGGGTCATTTAGATCCCAGAGACGTTTAACCCTGTCAGACCACTTGGAAATCCAATAAAAGAAACTAAATAGACCAATTTGGGAGGAGTAGTGCTGCAGAAAAAGCACCAATCTCTGACACCCTGAAAAGAAGTCATCAGTCCAAAATCCTGTTTATAAGCAAGGCTCACAAAATTAGGAAAAGTCATGACATATCAAGGTGATAATTAATGTTAGGTATGTTTTTTAGGGTTCTGTTTAGGGTTCAGGGTTTTGTAGGGTTTAGAGTGTGATATGCTTTGAGAATTTAAGTAGAAGAATAAAGTAATCTTAATGGTAAGGTGGACAGACTTGTTGAGCAGCAACATAAAGGTCTTCTTCACAGCCGACCTTTTGACTTGTCATTGTAGGAAACGCACTTTATGATGATAAAATTAATGATGGCTCCATTCTGTTCAGAAACCAGCCACTGATCTCAACATACCAAAAATAATGATGTGTCCCTCCTTAAGTTGCTACAAAGAGAGGCAGATGTCAGTCAGACACGATGTGAACAGGCCTGCACAGTTGTGAGAGTTCAAGGTAACGATGTAAAAACTCCTTATTTTAGATATAAGGTTTAAGCTTTACTGACCCCATGCAGGAAATCAAATGTCACAGCAGTACAAGTACAAGAACAGATACATAACTTTGTAAATGCTTAAAGACTGTATCTTCTGAACATCTACTATATACAAATGAAGCAGCATGCAGGCTGACAGCAGGCTAACTATGAAGCATATGAAAACAAAAGGACTCACAGAGTACGTGAGAAGACATTGACGTTGCAATAAAAAGGTCAATACACACATAGTTATACTGGAGAGAATGAAATTGGGTGGTGGATTAAGCGCCTTGTATCAGCAGAAAGCAGTGCTAACATCGTAAATCAAAGTGTGTAAAGTGAATGATAGTAGTGATCCAGCCTTAGTGAAATATGTAAAACTGGATAGAGTGTAATGACACATAAAGAATAACAATTGAATTAAATACTGTAGATTTGTTTTCCAAATGTTTTTCATGCTTGGCCTCCTCTTGAGTATTTATATGTAGTAAAGTGTGATGTCCTGCTACTTAGACTTTGCAGATTAAAATCCACAAGCCTGTGTTTTTCACTGTTAAGTGTTTTAAATTAACTGCCTGTATCTGATGCAAACTGAGCTTCTTTTTTCCACAGAACCAGTGAACTCTGCACACTGACTCAACCAAGTCATGCAAGTAAATTCCAGGAAAGTCACACAGTACAGTACAGTCGGGGGTAGTAACTGTTTAGATTCACCAATCAACGCTTTTTGTATTGTTCATCTGAGAGTCAGCAGAGGGACAAACAGCCAGTCGAGAGGGTCCAGACTCAGTCGATGAATCGTGAGTCACACATTGAGCAAGCAACATATACACATACAGCATATTTGCGGTAAAGACACCTTTTTACATCCTATAATCAGTGTTGGGCAGTAACTAGTTACATGTAACATTGTTTTGTAATTAAATGACAAAATAAATGTATTTGTAATCAGTTGCAATTACTGACAATGTGATTGCAAAGGCTCTTACTTTTAGTAAAAAGCTTATATGTTGAACATAACAATCATTCTGCTTGCACCTTTTAACCGTGCCAAAAAATACCTTCCTTTAGCATATTCCCAGGCAACGCATCAGGAAAGCTATTGAGACAAATTTAAGTGCAACACCGTCAAGAGTAGGCTGGCTTACAAGGATCAGTCTCCATGTCTAAACAGGCTCCATTCATTGAACAGTATGTGTTCAAATGTTTCTCAATTCTGAATTTGCCCTGCCTCTCGTATGCGAATCAAATCGATGCACATTGCAAACTGAGTCTGCCATGTCTGCCCACGTCAAAGCATGTGGCCCTGTTGTTGGATAAGAACAGTTTCAGTGCTGGAAATTCAACAATGTTTTCTGTATGAAATCAGAAAAAGGCTCTGATGTTGCTGTAGAGTGTAAAACTTATCTATCAGCAGCGAGAATGCTGGAAACACCTGAGAAAACATCTACAGCTAAATTCATGTATCCACAGTCAGTCACATGAAATAAAGTTTTGGAGCCAAGTTTAAAATGTTTGTTAGAAAAGTAATCAAAAACCCATCAGTAGTAATAAGCTACATTACTTTGATAGAGGTAATATTTATAGATAGTAATTATATTACAGTATCTTTAACTGGGTGACTAGTAATCTACAACCTGTTGCACTGAAGCAACCTTCCCAACCCTGCTCTTAATTATTCAAAATGCAACCCATGATTTATTTACAAGTCAAACATAGCGAGCTCAAAATAACATCAGCGTAGTGTTCCAGTAATCTCATATTCTATATACACCACAAACGCCAAAAATACGCACAGGACCATTTGATTTATTATACACGTATTAGATAACAGTCATCAGCCAATCGGACATACTTTCCTGAATATTAACAACCATGTGACATAAGTCTCATATCGCTCTCATCAGAGCAGGGACAGTATACGTTTGGAGTTTGTTCGTAACATCCAGTGATTCTCCATTGTGTCACATAAACACATGACTCCTTCGCGGTGCTGTGATGCTCAGCAGGGCCGCACGACCTCCAAATATGGAACCAGAAATATTGGAGAGTGACCCAAAATTCTTAAAAGCTTGCTGTGTGATTTTATTTCTGTGGTGTTTATACTGATGTCTCGTTCCGTAGTGAGCGCAGGCTAATGTAGCTGCTTGATCCCGCTGAGGGAACAAGCGGGGGCTTGGCTCCCGAACAACGGCTGACTCATGTTGTTTCATAACGGATTGTTCACCCGCCGCTTGAACGTTTCTCACCGTGTTCCACTTCTGCTCTCTGTGGAGATGCAGTGGAAGATCCTTTAAAAAAAATCAAAGCATGTTAAGGTTTAAAAAAAAAAAAAAAAAAAAACCTTTTTGAAATGTGATGCATTATTCCATTAATTGCTTCATTTCCCATACCAATCATTACATGGGTAAACAAACAATCCACATGTAAGTAGAAACCAACACACAGGCATGCACTAATGCACATCACAGATAACTCAGTTGCACCAACTACAAGATAAATCGTTTTTTTAAATCCCTGAGAGGCTGCAGACAGACACTAATGACCTTTTCATGATGAATCTTGTTTACTCCCTGTGCTATATTGGCAGATATGTTGATGGAGAGTAAGTTACCACATGCCTCAGTTGGTGGATGGCAAGAAATGGATCCATCTCATCGCATTCGAGGCAGGACCCTGTTTTAATTGTGTCTAAGGAAGAAGAAACCCAACTGTCTCGTTTTCTGCCACCGTCACCACTGTCACACACACACACACACACACTCCTCTGCCTGTGTGCTGCCCTTCAAATCTCTCATGGGCTGTTTATAGACGCTCGTGGAAGTCAGCCAGCAGACTCCACCCGCTCCGTTTCTGACTGGATGACACCAGTCCGATAATCCAGTGTCCTCTCCACCCAAGGTACACGGAGATCAGTCAACACATCAACACCAAGGGACTTTCACATCATATCCTTGAGCTGGAAAGTATGACATCCTCATTTCTGGTCCTTTTATAGACAATGGTTTTGGTGTGTCCTTAATTTGCCAATGGAATTTCCCAAAAATTAACACAATGACCACTTCAGGACATTGCTGACAGGAGTTGCACCTCCTGACCTGCGAAGACTAAAAATATGGCCGTGTAATGATTTATGAAAACTGACCCACCCAGGCTAATTCCAGCAGGAACCCACAGAAAAAGAGAGAAAACATGATCTGAAATTGCAGTACTGCAGGTCTCTTGTGCGTTGTTTAGAAACAGAACAGAGAGTGCAGCCAATATGCTGGACAAACCACCAAAATGAATATAATATACTGACATCCGTGAAACCTGATTTTCAGCTTCACACCCGTTGGATCAACCTTCCATGGAATTCCTGGATTTTCCTGAACTCCTCTTACCTCCACGCTTCTTTTCCTCCCTCCCTCCCTCCCCTGGGATCTGTGATTAATGGGTTCAAGCATTTCAGAAGCCTGTGGAGGGCCGAGGTCGAGTCAAGTCATCAGTGTGGTTGAGAAACACGCCACAGTGCTGCTGTCAGGGGGGTGAAATACTCTAGCTGCGATTACAAAGGACTGAAAATTCCAAAACAAAGAGAGCAAAACTGTACATTCCACCCCGGCTGCACCTGAGGCACACCTCCATGCCACTTTGACTGAGGTTTAGATGTTTTCAGAAGGGGTTTGGGGTCTAAACTGACTCTGCGCTAAGCCCCACCCTCCTGGTTTATGTAGTTCACAATGAAAACGATGGCAGATTTTAGTAGCGAAATAATCCATAGTAATTTTTTGAACAGCGGGCACTCGATTCTTCGAACAGTGTGAGACAAAAGCTGGCTAAATAGCAGCTATCTAATTAAGCCAACGTAACTCGCCTAAATGTCATGATTCATTTTACACAATAATCCTGGAAAAAGGCTCATGAATATGCACTTAATGATACACGATATCGTGCTAAAAGACTGAGGATGAAGCTGGAAGACAAAAAGTTTGCATCCTTATTGAGGATCCACAAAGAAAATGTGGAAATAAAGAAACAACATTGCTCCTGGATTGCAATGTCACGGCAGAATTACTACTACTATTACGACAAGTACGATAAGGAAAAATGTTAAGATCAGACAGGTTTTTGTTCAAACACAGCCTTGTGTGGCCCTTTACTTAAATCCTATTTAAATCGTAAGAGGATGGCACATTAAAGCACACATCTGTTGTATTCTTTAACTTCTAGCTCAGTCTCTAAGCTTGTCAACTCAGCTACAATGTGACAATTACAGTGTATCGGGGGGATTTTGCATCTGAGAGACTCATCATAGAAATATCTAATGGATTTTAAGGGCTGTTGCAATAGTGTGGACATTCAGTAAATGTGGGCCAGACACCAACTCCATTTCCTGATTTGTTGTAACTGTGAAGTCCAACAGTGGGTTCATTCACCTCTCAATATCAGCTTCGTTTGGATTCCAGATTTTTTTTTAAATAAAACCATCCAGCCACAAGAACGACATTAGCTGTGCGCGTAGTTCCCTGCTCTAATAGCTGAATACTAGGAAGGTGATCAATTTGCTCTCCAAGCTGCATTTTTTTTTCTGTTTTTCACACTTCATATTTCCAAAAGTAAACGCCAGAGCAAAAAAAAGGACCTGCGTTCAAAGGGGAAAAAATCCTGTAATGATATACAGATGCATATTACACAGCTGTGTTCAAAGTCTGCTTCATGTCAAAGTAAAGCCTGTTCATTTCCAGCTCTCGAGAATCATATTTTGGGTTTCTTTGGTATTTATTTCTGCCCTGACAGCAACCATTAACATATTAAAGCCATTTGTCTTTAGCTCTGATTTGAAAAGAAACTAGAGGAAAAGTGCAGAGTTGAGTGCAGTTTGTCACCACTCCGTTGTTGCATGTCGACCTCCTCTTCTGCACCGGCCTGCAGGCATTAGCCATCATACTCTAGCCAGCAGCATTAACCAGCCAGGGAGAGGCTAACCATGAAGACAACTCAGACTGGTTTGTTTTCACCTGTGCAGAAGTGATTATAAGTGAGTGCGTGACCTACTTCAGACTGGCTTGAACTTCACAGAGAAATGCAGACTCACAGCTGGCCCACAGCAACTATTAATGATCGCACCACCGACAATCACCTCAGTGCTTTAGCAAAAAACATTAACTAATGGAAAAAACATGCCGTCAATATTTTCAAGGATTTTGGGGTGCAATGCTCCGCAATTCCAGGAAGACCTTGATGCTTAAGGAATTGTTATATCCATACAGCTGATTGGAATAACCTGTATTCATCTTATTTAGTCACTTACTCAGACACAGATTCAAAATTCTGTTCTCCTCCTTCTCTGGAATTGGAGGGTCTGTGAGCATCCTGGGGGATTTCATAATGGTCCTGATGCTTAATTATGATTAATAGACATAATTTCTTACCATATTTCTCATTAACTTTCCCCCGAATGTTAAATGCAATGACTGTCTCTGCAGATTTGGGCTGCATCTTTTTTTTTTCTATGACATGCTTTCTGTTGCAAATATTTCCCTTCCATTTGGTCTTCAGCATAAACACATTTCAGCAAGACCAGATTCATTACACGTGCTAATTCAATCGTAGAGATGATAATGGGGCCATTTATTTGCATATTCTGGCAGGAAGTTGGCGCCTGTTAAGTCACTGGCCGTATCTGGTTTGGACTACAACAGTCACACCCATCAGAACATCTGTGCTGCTAGCACAGTCCAGATGTGCTCTACTCCTTCAGTCTCGTTCTTTTGGACCTGCAGCTTGCATTTAAACCAAGTCTTCCATGTTTTCCCTGTTTGGTGTTTGGTTTGCTTCAAATTTTTAAATAAATCATCGGATTGCAGAGCCACATTTAATTGCAATGTAGATTTGTTGGCAGAAAAGTGGGACAAGATATAGTACACTGTAAAAAATTTACATGTAAATTTACAGTAATTTACTGGCAGCAGAGTAGCCAGCTAATTGCTGTAAATTTACAGCAGTATTACTGTAAATATAATTTACAAAATAGTACTGTAACTTTAATTACAGTACTATTCTGTGATTTTTATTTCCATTTACAGCAATTTCATATTGATATCTACTATTACTGTAATTTTTACTACACTACTATTCTGTGATTTTCATTTCCATTTACAGCCCTGTAAATTTAATTCACAGTATTTGGCTTTCAATATAGCAATATAATGGCAGCACTACGTTTGATCTAGCTACTTAAAAACAGAGCAAATGCAATTTAGTGTAAAACATTTTATTTGACTGACCAAACATTTTTTAAACAGACAATGTTATGTCATTTTAGAACAAATGCAAAAAGGGATTTCAGCTGGGACATATTTAGACCAACAAAACATTCCTCACACTGCCGTCCCTCTCTTCCCACTCTACCTTTTCCTGCTGCTCTGTCCCTTTTACTATAAAACATTCTATTAGAACATTTTTGGACGAACTAAACATTCCTCACACCACGATCCCTTTCTTCATTCTCTCCCCTTTCCTGCTCCTCTGTCCCTCTCACCTCCTTCCCTGTGTGTATGTGTGTGTGTGTGTGTGTCACAGTGTGAGAGAGGGGGTACGTGTTGACTAATTTCCAAAGTCCCACTTGTAATCCATAAGCTTGCGCAGAAGTGTGGCAACGTGTGGATTGACATTGTGTGGCTTCTTTTGCACTTCTCTTCCAGTCTTCTTTGACACCACTTTTCCTTGTTGGGCTCTTGTTCCCTTCTCAGGATTTATATCGATGAACCGTCTGAAATTTTTAGATGGAAAACACAAAAAAATGCACAAAATAAATACATGCACTTAGCAATCCGATTAAAGTTGGAGTCAGTAAGATGGAGAGGAGAGTGGACTTCACAGGTGAATCTCCTGAGAGTCATGCATGAAACAGGCAACATGGAAGTAGTACCATCTGTATGTAGGTGAAAGTGTGAGAGCTGCTGACCTTTGAATGAACTCCAGCGTACAAGCCGCCTCATCCTGGTACTGCAGGTTAAAGTTGTAATATGACGCAAAAAGTACTGCAAGGCCAGACACAAAGGTGGTCCCCTCACACACCACCTGGCCCTCAATGCTCAGCATCCAATGTGGAGTATCACCTGAAACAAACAGATTTCATATATTTCCAATAAAGAACAATGAAAGATTAATGCTTATGACTGGTAGCATTTGATACAATATACTTAGAGCACATACCAACCAGTATCAACCGAGGACTGGCAGGCAGGGTAAGTGCCTCTTCGACATCAGCAGCTGATGCACCTGCCTGCAGAAAAAAACCCCAATTATTTGTGAATTCTTACCTCGCTCACAACATTGACCTAGTCTTGTAGAAATGGCTGTGGAATCCCACAAACTGACACATTTCCTACTGAACAGGAAAAGTCCATTCCATTTCATCAGCTTACAGATATAAACAAATCAATAACATGATACAAAAGTCAAAAAATAAAGAAATCTTCCAAACCTGATTTGACTAATTTGATGACCTGCCCGTTTAATAATGTTCCAATTACATTCAAAACAAAAACTGTCCTGCCCTAGGATTCCACAACCATTTCCCCTGGACTTAAACGCAACAGACTCTCAAAAAAGCATGACACACATGCAAGATGTCAGCCACATGCATCCAGCATGTCTTTGGACCATTGCCTGTGTCTTGGCTGTGCATGTCCTAAGAAATGAACATGGTGAAGTAATTATTGATAATCACTGAGTACCTACAAGCAGAAATACACATAGGCAATGCAAGCAATGTCACACTACAAGCATTAACAAAAGACAAGTGCATTTAAGAGAAAGGAACTTACATCAGCTTGAAGGAGAAGTCCTTCCTTGTCCTCCTTGAAGTGGGCCAAGAGAAGTGGCACAGTGGAGGCTACATCAACTCCCTCTCCTTGCAGGGCAGACTGGACATCTTTGTTGCTTGCTTTCTTGGATAGCTGCTCAGACAGGATCCACTAGGCTCTGTGGGAAGACACCAACACAGAGGATAAAAACTTGACCAACATCACAGGACATTTACATAAGATTGGACAACACTGAACTGCAGTGTGTGTGTACTTACAGTCACTCAAAACACCACAGGCATTACATCCTGGGGAAAAAAGGAACATGTCAATGAATGATCTGACAAAATCCAAAGATACCTAACCCCACTGAAATACACACGTACCTGTCAACATCACTGTGGCCCTCATAGACTTTGCCCCTAAAGTGAAATGAGCCCAATAAAATGGCAGTTGTTTGAAGCCTTCAAAGAATTAAGCACATATATCGGGAGATATTTCTTCATTTTAAAGCCTTGTTGAAACAACTGAAGCGACCTAGTCCGTATTTGCACGGGCTTTTAATTTGAAAAGCATGCCGGAAGTGTTTCAATAAGTTTGTAAACAATATCGACGTTATTAAACGCTGATAATGTTGTTAAGATGACTGTACGGTATAACGAGAATGAAGCGTCGAAGCCGCTCGAAAGTCTGTCGCGAGCGTAAAAACGTTAGCATACAGCGCGAAGTCGCGCTAGCCTTATGCTAATAACCAGCATAAGGCTAGCATTCCCTAATGAACGTAGCATAAGGCTCGCCTTTATGCTGGCTGTTATCAACATTAGTCTGGTTCTTACCTGAATTGAATCTTTATTCGAGCAAGGAAGTGTCTCTGTCGGACGTAGAGCCAGGTTGGAGACCGAACGCCGAAGCAAAGGTGAGGAGGGAAATGCGTTCCTTGAGACTGGATTGGCTACACGGCTTTCTGCAGCTGTGACGTTGCAATTCATTACAGCGATCTGCTGTGGATTCAAATATCGGCGCGGGTTGTCCACACAAGTCTCCCAGAATGCAATTTTCCTTGCAGCAAGTTGCCGTATTCCACAGAAACGGGAGTGGGCTGTAATATTTCACCGTAAAAATACAGCAATCATTAACAGTGTAACATAATCATCAACTTCAACAATAGCAAGTGGGAGACAGACAGGATTTTGGAGTAAAGACTGTATTTTGGCTGGATTACAGCACTAATACGGACGGGACAAGGGAGTGAGTAATGGGACTGGTGCAATGAAAGCCCAAAAGACCATTTATAAAAAATCAGAGCTGAAGAAAGTTTTCAACCCACAGTTAAAACAGCCAGAGGAGGAAGGTGAGGTCAGACTGAGTTTAAATACAACACTGTGGTTTCCTTTGACATGCTGCTCATGATACACAACACACAAAGCACAAGTGAGGGCCATCTAAATGCGCATGACCCCTGGTGGAGCGACACTCATCCATTCATCTGCCATTTTATCTGTGTTCATCAGAGCGTGTGAAAAATGCCAAAGATCATGTTTTGATTTTTGAAATTGGAGCCCTTTCTGGCTGTGTTTGAACTTCTGTCCATTACGATATGTATTTATCGCTGACACCTGCTCCCAGTATGTGTGAAATGTGAAAAATCTCAAATCTTGCCCAGCTCTTGTAGGAACACGTTAGTATTATTTGCTCCAGATGTTTGGAGTCTGGATCACCTCTCCGTGCTTTGATCAGCCCGGTCCTTTTGTTGTGTTTAAAAAAACAGCCGTCGTCCACTCAAATACTGTATTTATCCTGACCTATGAGAACAAGTATTTGGCTACTTTTTCCATGTTTGTTGTTTAATGTTGTGCTACCGTCTTATGACTAACAGCACAAAACTAAGATTACCTAAACCAGCTTCTTAACCGCATAAAATGTGTCTACCCTTACATGGATACGGCAGTGATTGGCTCAGGTCTTGGTGAGCAGCAGCTTGTGCCAAACACAGATTTAGTGTGCGAGGATGCCAGGGCACACTGACATCCTGCAACTCGGAGCTGTGCAGCACTAAAACTCCCTGCTGAACTTCGCATATCTGACTGAGTTGCTGAGTTGAGTTTGCGTTGTGAGTTTGCAACGTAAGAAAGACAAAGATTTCAAGCTCAGTCGGGTTTCAGATGGATTCAGTGGACAAAGTCAAATCACTCTATGCTGACCAACTGGAAACAGCTATCCTGCCTCCATCCAAATCCACCTACCGGCACCTCCAAACATCACTAATAAACACTTTAAACCTCATTTGTTTCCTCTGTACAATACAGAGTGTAAAACCACTACAGTTATGGCAGGATATGATACGTTCTGGACGGGTGCAGTGACTTCCTGGTGTCTTGTCATCACCGTTGTTGCCAGTCAGTGAGATGCAGCATGTTAATTAGTGAGCTTTCGAGCTGCTGGCTGTAGCTTCAGATATGACAGTATATATGAGATATGAGAGACTTCTCATCTAACTCTCAGTAAGAAAGGAAGTAAATGTATTTTCCAAAAAGTTCCTAAAAATGACTAGTTTACAGAATCAGGAGTGACTCCTGATACACACACACACGCACACACACTCACACAGTTCATATTAACTTCCTCCATGGTTTCCCATCAAGCTCCTGCCCTTTACTGTAGGCATGGTAGTAATTTGGCAGAAGCTGCTTCAGGCCACCTCCACAGACCCGGCTGCACTTTGCCAACGTGAGCAGCAAATTTACATCATTGTCTCCATCAGACAGAGGAATGGAACAAATGTTCTTTGAGCCAAAATTCAATTAAAAAGCGTGTGGTTGTACAGTGCGTGTCTTTGTGTCTTTCTGTGAATGAATATTTTGGCGTGTGTGTGCTCAGTCGTACGCTGTACGCATGTGTGTGGATGTTGGAGAGCTTGCCAACAAGAAAACATGTTTACGTCCTTAAAATTAAGGAGGTCCTAAGTGATTGTTGGCCTTTTTATGTTTCATAAAGAACAAAGGACTATAAAACGGGATTATGTGAAAACAATGAGATGTATATTGGCATTTAGAGTCAACAGTTTTATGACTAGATCTATTTACAGGTTAAATATTAGTGTTATGTCTCATCACTCCTAATTCCCTGCATGACACAATGTTCCTGCTGTTAAACCTTTTATAGAAACATCCAACCACATTGTTTATCATCAGCTAAAGTGTCTCCTGTTGGCTCATAAAGCCTGTTTTTCATACTGATCTTAGTTTTTTTTTTCTATCCATTCATTATTTTTTTTGATCACGCAGAAACAAATGAAACTCAGAACAAACGGGGGTTAAATAAGGTGTCTCACTGTTCACAAGCATATGTGCCTGAGACGTGAGAAATCTAAAGGAGACATAAAAACAGAAGGAAACACATCCCCAAAATTGAAACTTTCTTCTTATAGGGTCTAGGGTGTTACATTACATTTTAATGGCCCGTACATTATGATAAATGTATCAAAACATGTACAAATCAATTTGTCTTTGCTACATTTACTTGACAGTGAGCCCGAGATGCCATCATGTCAGCCTGAGCCTGGACTGTAGAGATGCTGTGGTACAGGGCTCAGTGATGAGCCTTTGATCCTTTCATGGAGCCTCAACAGGACCCTGAAATAAGGGCAGCACACGGACAGATTGTGTTCCTGTCACTCATCTTCCCTGCTCTGTCCCAGCTGTTTGTGCTCCACCAGCAACGAGAGACTGACACAGAGAAAACAAACAGGATCATGAGGGCGCTGGTATCACTACCCACCAAGTCCTCAACTAAACTCTTTGTACAACTTCCCAGTCTGAGCTTGGTGTTGATTCAGCTTTGTGATGTTATGTCCTGCGTTCACACTCCAGATGATTTAGATTAACTGCACCACCAGCGCCATGAATTTGAATCTGTGTACAGTGTGTACTGGCTGAGATCTCCCGGTGAGTCAGGAGGATGTGTCTTTATTTGGGGTTTTACTCAGGCTGGATTACTAAAAATGCAAAATGGGCATCTCCAGTGATTGTCAAGCCAAGTATGAATTTCAAAACACAAGTTATAATTGTTGGCAAATTGTTGGCAAATACATAAATAAACACTTACATTACTTATTAATAACTGTTATAGTGAATATCTCTGAATTGATTCTATACAAATTCTAAACATGGGTGTTAAAGGTTATATTTAGCCTATTAAGAATAAATAACTCACTTAGTTTAATTTAACTGAGGATTTATTTGAATCAAACAAATGTAAAATCAAAATTTAAAAATCTACAGTGTAGAGGATCAATTTTGTCATTTATTTTATTGTCAAATTATATATTTATAGTTTGCATCCAGGAAACCAGTCAATGACGTGGCTTGCTCCTCCGATATGAACCCTATCGAGCCTGCCTGGTATGCCTTTGGCCGAGCCCTTAATGAGAGGGACAATATTCCTCAGAGTCTACAGGAATTAGCCTGGGATCAGTCCGAAGAGTGGGACACCCTGCCTGTTGACAGCATCAACAAGCTTGTGGAGAGTATGCCATGGCGTCCTCACGCGTTGATCCGTACCGTACATGCATACACTGTCCTGTCCGACTTTTTATATGAATCATTCAGTGTTTCACACTATTGTATGCTTGTTGAGAATTTACAGTCTGACTTGCATACTGACACGTTTACCTTTGCTCAGCTTTGTTGTTCTTATTCTTAGCTGTGTTGCTCTTCTGTGTAAATACGTCAGAGATCAATGGAAACCCGGTATCAAATTCCTGGCACGTGCACACATACTGATTCTGATTGTGATTTATTAGAGTCATTTTTTAGTTTTAAGCATCTGACAAATTCCACGTTAGAAAAAACATTTCCATCAGTGTGTGAGTAGACTAGAGAAGGTCAGACTGGAGGGAAACACGGCATGATTGCAATCAGCGGTATCACTGAAAAGAGCGAGCGAGCACGTCACTTTGGCTGTGTCACCACAGGACTCTGTGTACCTTGAGGAGAACTGTGCTGAGCAAGTTCAGTGGAAGAAGTTTCGAGGTCAGGAGTGTGAGTTATCTGTCCACCTGCCTACACTGTCTCCTGTAGCGTCACACAGCTGCACTGTGCAGCCTACAATAAATCTGCCACCCAGTACTGCACACTCATCCCTGCATGACCGTTCAGGCTGAAGGCAGATTCAGGGAGTTCAGCTTCTTTCCTAATCAGGCAAACCCCACTAGGCCATTCATCATCAAAAATCGTCAAGTACATTTTTAATATTTTTGATTTTTAGTTTGAGTTCAGTGATAGAAGAACACTTGAGTCCAGATGAACGGCATCGATTTCAGCCCTCAACATGCAGCACACTGCCATGTTACTTCACCGTGGCTGTGAAGCTGGTTATAAAATGGAGGGAGGATGCTGAAGCTGAGAGATGGATGGCTTCAAAATCCCATCCAACCCATATAACTGCTCCTGTCAGCGTAGGTGCTGTAAATCTCTTTGTGCAGAGTAAAGACAAAACATTGACATATAATTGTGGTCTTTGCTCCCTCAGTTTCTAAAGTTAATTGCTACCTGATCAATAATCATCTGCCTGTTTCCAAACTGGTCACCTTTATCTATCCATGTTGTGAAAATCAATCTAAGCTGTGCTAAAGAGGTTTATTAAAGGGGCTACAGTCAATGCTTAAATGGTGATGGTGGTTACTCTCATAAAACTCTGTTTGTCGGCCGTATCATCAGAGATTTTCCATCTCAGTATCAGACGATATCATAACACACGAGGAATGACAGCTGAAGTTATATTTAGAAACGAGGGAAAATGAAAAAATGTGTGTTGAGGATGGAAACAGAATTGCTCTGAATTAAATGAGGGTGGTTGAAAATGATTTCTTCATCAGTCTGGTCACGTATTTTTTTTTTTTTTTTTTTTTCAGTTTTGACAGATGAAACTTAAGAAGTGGGAAAGTAAGAGTTGTCTTTTAGCCAGACAGGGAAGAAAACCTGATAACATTTGTGCGCGAGTTAACTGCTGGTGATTACAAGGCTGACGAGTTAAATGTTTCTCCTGTGCTTCAGTGGCAGAAGTCAGAAACAGAAAAAAAGACGAAAACAGACACTAATGGTCCTTGTTTCATTTCCTGGCAGCGCTCACCACATATGGTTCTGTGGGTCAGCTAATGCTTTCATTGTTTCGTGCTGCATTCAGTTCGTCTTCATTAGACAGTGTGTTTTGTTCTGTCAGACTCTCTTGCTGATTAGTCGGTGTTTATACGGCACCTCTGAGGCCTCAGTTCATAAATAACACGAACACCTCAATGTGATCAGTAACAAGCTTCACTGTGCACACTGCTCAAGAAAAACAATCCTGGAGGTGCCAAGAGTTAGATGAAAAGATCGGCATGACTGTATACTAAATATGAAACTCAAGCCAGTTAGCTTAGCTTAGCATAAAGGGTGTAAATGGGAAAGAGCGAGTCTGACTCTGTCTGAAGGTAACACCACCTCTAAAACTCACTAATTAATCCACTCTATCTTCTTTGTGTCATCCATGCAAAAACCAAAGAGGAAAAATGACAAGTCACAGTTTTAAGGTGATCTATTTGTTGGGTCTGTGCAGTTGCCAGGCAACCGGCTAAGAATTGAAGAAGTTCCACTTTTTGTACGAAATTAAACAAACAAGAAAAAAAAACGTGTTAGTGGAGCTTTGGAGAAGCAGGAAGGAAAATTTTCTAACCTGTGGACAGAGCCAGGCGAGCAGTTCGCACCTGTTTCCAGACTTTATGCTAAGCTAAAATAACAGTTTGCAGGCCGTAGCTTCATATTTACTGTGCAGACATTAAATTAGTATCAATTTTCTCATGTAGCTCGACAAGAAAGCCAATTAGTGTTTTTCCAAAAATGTCATAATTAAATTCTTTAAGGCAGTGAAATGACACAAATCAGAAAAATACAGCGCATTGCTCTCATGATTCAGAAAAGAGGAGTTTGATTTAATCCAGATCCAATTACATTTTCAGCGCTCTCTTCTCTTTGCAATCATATAACAGTACTGGGTAAATAATGGCATTGCAAACAGTATTAAATGGAATTTAAGCCTGAAATTGGCTTTGAATGAACAGATTAACACATTGTTTGTGGGGGCATCTGAAGCACTGGTTGGTTAATGTGTGTGTGACTCACTGCATATGTGATGGAGCGCTTGCCTGTTTGTGTGTGTGTGTGTGTGTGTGTGTGTGTGTGTGTGTGTGTGTGGGTTGATAGGTGGTCGGTGCAGCTACTCTTAATAGCCTCTCTGCTGATTTGCTTGCTGTGGTTTTTAAATCTTGCTCTGCTGCAGACCCACTTTAATTACTACTTCCCCTCTTTCATTCGCAGTGACAGGACCTGTCATTAATCACCGCACAGAGGCGAGCACGTCAGTTTTATTACCGCAGACATCAGCAAAGCAACTCTGCGCACGACCCACGTGGTATGGCGGTGGGCGGTGGGGTCCTGGAAAGGGAATGCGGAAGTCACATTTGTCAAGTAGCACAAAAAGTCCTTCTCAGAAATGATGTTTTTCATTTTCATTCATGCATTCTATGTCAAGGAAAATGGCCGTCCAATTTAAACCACACCACAAGCCAAGCACGCCAGCCAGCACAGCTGGAGACAACTGGAGTCCTCTTATAGATTTATTCAGATAATGACTAAACATGGGTTTAGTTTGGCCAAAGCAGTGCAGGGAGAATTCGATCTGATGTAGACCATTAAACACTGATATGGAAAACTGTCATTTGTTTTCGCTGTGACAAACAAGATTTATGAGAGAAAAAAAAGCCACAGAAATGTTCCGGGTTTACTGCTTCCAAACGCAACGGGGAGGACGTCTCGAGCATTTCACTTCTCAGAAATACTGAGGTCCTGTACCGGATGTGTCCCGGCACCTGCAGACGTTCAAGATGCTGAATTACATCACGACGCTGGATCGCAGGTTAAACTGTAAAAGGAAATACGTTAACATCTTTTCCGTCAGGGTTCTGCCTGTCATCACGAGGATATACTGCAGGGATATTTACCAAAATTAGAATCCAGAGAGTTCAGACTGTTCTGTGCATGTTTAAGCTTTAGTGCTCAAGTTATGAAATGATCATCAGAAAACTAGTGGCAGAAAGATTTGGTTTATTTTCCAACATATGGAGTTGCTGCGGGAATAAGTGGTGGACGTTGGTGGAAGGTTTGTGTCAGAAAAAGCGAATGAATGAACAAGAAAATGAGTGTCGAAAGCATTCAGCATGCGTGCAAAGGCTGGCGCCCCAATCGCTGTAATGTGGTGAAAGAAACGCTAAAGGAGGCAATTCATACGCTTACATTTACATATTTCAGTGTGCACAGTAGTGCCAGATCCTCGACCGGCCACTGCCATTGTTTTGAAAGTCTTCAAGGACATGCAACATGCTGATGGATTCATAACAGCGGAACAGACGTCATTCAGGAAGAGATGTCATTTGATCTCACAGGCCTCATTTGACAGCAGAACGTTTCATTGATTTCTTATGAGGAATGTGTCTGACATTTGTGAATACTGGTGCAATGTGAGCTTTACAACCATTCCCCATTAACCCACTGTAACAATACCGGCTCACAGCTATAAACCCAGACATGTAAATAACCTCAGAATGAAGCATTGCGGTCTCTATTTTCTGCCTCCTATGCTGCAGTGATCAATAGAAAGAGATATCTGGCAGCCAAAGTGGTGTTTGTCTCTTGTTTGCACCTCTGACACAGTGCCAGTGTGGAGAGGACACCACTGAGGATGACCAGAGGCAGTGCTTCGTCCTTGAGGGACCATGAATCGCCATCCCGAGAATATGGTCAGAGGTGACAATGAGTCAATGAGTCAATGACTAGCCTCTGATGAATCGTGGCTGCACTTAGATTGTGGATGTGTGTGCCACCATGGTCCTGCTTCACATCCTGTGCAATGGCCATTATTATTATTAGTCATGTTTTAATTATTATTGGAGTCATATTATTGTCATTATGTACATATACTTATATATGAAAAAACACACCTTTACCATTTAAAACTGAGTTGAACTGAATTTATTCCTGCGGAAGACCACAATTAACTTTATATTAAATAATTAACTAATTTCTCACAATTAAGCGTAGTCGTTTGGAGAGACCGCAACAAATCAAGGCCAAACAAAAGCAAATGTTCTGGAGCTGAAAGACAAAATATTTGGGCTTGTTAAGCTTCTGCAAAGGTAAAATAAAAAACACCTTCTTCAGCTCAATACATCCATTTGAAACTGCAGAGCTTTTAGTTTCTCTCACATCTTGTCACATGAAGACTAGACTATAGACCAGTTCACTGACGCTCTGTTTCTCTGTTCAAACACTGTTCTGTTTGCTCTGTCCCTTCAGTTGTCACTCCAGTTATCGCTCCAGTTCACCTGTGTTAACACACAGTGGTTTCTGTTTTGGCATTAATGCTGGTACCGTGAACTTGTCCTCAGTCTTTTGTTTTGACTGACAAATCTTTGTTGTGTCATGTTATTTCTAGTATTGTATTTGGATGCTGTATTTGGATATGGAGTTGAGAGTCCCCCCCTCCCATCTTTGCAGGATTTGCGACATACAGTAGGCAAAACAGTAACCAAACATTAGAAATGACCTCTGGGTTCCAGCCAGACAGTCAGACAGCAGTTTTTAAACAATTTGCACTACAAGGAGTGTGTGTTTCATCAGAGAAAACTAGTTGAACTTGTTTCTGTCTTTGACAGCTGGTTGGTCTCCTCGTCTGAATATTCCCATGCAAACATTCCACTGCTTCATTCCTGGCCGGTAGTTTCAGAGACGCCCAGACAGATAGCGTGTGGCTTTCCACTCATAATTGCCAGCATCTCTTTAAAATGTCAACGAGGAATGCACGAGCACTTGACCCCTTGGTTACTGTTGCATTTACATGATATCACACTGTTTCATTGAAACCAGCACGTTGTGAAAACTACTGTCCTAGACCAGAGTGTCCTTGCTGTGATACAGCAAAACATTGTTCAAATATTAGAGAGCACAGTTGCCGGCAAACCAAACTCCTGCCAGCTTCAAAAGAAACACTCAGTCTCTCGGACATACAGGCATGTGCGCTGCAGAAACTTCTGGCAAATGGGCGAAGCAGTGAACCATCGAACAGTTGTGGTGGGAGAGTTTGGAGGCGTGAAGCCAAGATGGAATACTTGTGTGCACATGCAACAATAAAACTCGCTGCTTTTTCTCCAAACTTCAAGAAGAGATAGAGATCATGCTCGAAACCTCTCCAATCTATAGAGCTCCTCCATCTCAGAGTGCTTCAAAGATCATCAGGTATGCAGCCAGGGTTTTTTTTCTCTCTTTGTGGTCAGTGGAAGAGGAAAGGGTGTAGAAGGAGCCTCAAGCCCATAAACCCCAGACTTAGTATTGGAAAAGCCAATGGGCTGCAGAGGCCAAATGGCAACATTTGTAAGAGCAATTGATGAGGAAAACGGGGGCAACAGGGTCTCCTTTCAGTGGGAGCAAAAACACACATGGCAGCCAAATGCTTGATTGTTACACTTACAGTCTGAATGGGCACCGGGAAAGGCAAACCAGACAGAAATTACTGGTTGTTTAGTCCAAGATCAGCACACACTGAAACATGCCTATTCTAATAAGATATATGAAGCCAATTTAATAGAAAGCAATCTAGTTCAGCACTGACTGCTCAAGTTGCCATGTCTATTCTTTCTGAATTCCTTCAGCGGGCTCGGATATAAACAACGGTCTGGTCAGAACTGAGTGTGTAGAAATACACAATCAGCTGCTTCCATTTTTGACTGTTGCTGTCGTTTTACTGTAATATGTCAGCAGAAAAGTACAAGCAACATGAATTCTGACTCAAATATCTCAACAATTAGATTGTTTGAAATGTAGTACAGACACTCGTCGTCCCCAGAGAATGAATCTTAATTACTTTGACAATCCCTTGACTTTTCTTCTAATACCACCATTTTTTTTCACTGTATATTTGGTCACTTTACGCCTTTATTAGGGAGTCAACAGCAAACTAGTGGAAGAAACACAACGCAGTCTGGGTTTGGAGTGAGATTCTCCAACTGTTGGTCTGATGGCTTTAAATTTTTGGTGCCCAGAGGATGAACCCTAACGACTGTGGTGATGAGGCTGACATTTCTGAGTGAAATGTCCTGACAACTATCAGATGATTGCTGTGACATTTGGTACAAATATTGCATGTCCCTCAAAGTGCATCGCTGAGCTGCTTTAGCCATGCCAACATGTTAAACAGTGGTGAACGTAATACCTGCAAAATATCACCAAGTGACCATTGTCATTGTGAGCATGTTAGCATGCTGGAGACAAACCAGTTCAAACCAGATGTGTTTTTATTCGGTGTTAGCTGAATCCCTGCTCCCTGTCTGCTGATGTGAACTGTGTTTTAATTTCTCACCTGTTAAAGCTCTCTCTGCAGACAAGCTGTCCCCTTACAAATGAGCCATGTTAGTGTATCTTCAAAGACAGCTGTCAGTTCACAGACTTAATACACTGCCAACTAGGAGAGCCTTTCCTCCAGGTGTCTGTCTTTCAAATAAAAAAAAAATCAAACCAATTTCTGTGTCAGGGCCTACTCCACCCTCTGTGCAGCCAGTTTACACTTTACACTGTTTCCAAACCACAACTTGTGCAAGTCTGTTTCCAGCTGGGCTGCCAGGTCCTTGTAAAATTAAAACAAACATGACCACCTGTCCCCAGTATGCAGCCACTGGACCAAAGTCGCACATGCATGGTTTTTCTTCTCCAAGCGTCAATCAAACAGAAGAAGGATTTGACATGTTTCCTTTAATTCAGCTGCAAAAACGCTCAGGACCAACATCAGTCCTTGAGGAACATCTGGATCTTTCATGAGGGTGGAAATGCCTTTTCCACTCTTTTCCTGCGAGTTTCCAGAAAATCTGGATATTTGGATAGGCAACTAAATGCAAATGCTAAACAGATTTCTCAGAATTTAACCACACCTAATCTTTTTATTCAACTGCCTCCTTAGCAGACTGAAACAGCATTTCCACCATGTACTGGGTCTGCCTGGACAGCTGATACCTCAGAGGTTATTTCCAGCAGAGTTGAAAAGAGTCAGAAACTGAATCTGATCACATCGGCCAGGCTGCAGAAAACAAAAAGCTCAAATGTGACCACTGCACCTACTAAAATCCAGTCTTAACTTTGTGAACAGTGCCAGGACCTGAAGTCTGCACGCTGGAACACTTTCTGCAGCAGAGTGAATCTAAGCAGCTTCGGTGAACACCGTGTGCTGCCTAAAGATTACAAAAAAAAGCCTTATTTGACATAATTTCTAAGAAACCGAAGTGACACATGCGAGGTGAGTAACGTCGTGCATGCTGAACGTAAACACAGAGGACACAGGCAGGGATGAGGCGGGGGCTGGACTCAGGGGGCGCACAGCAGCAGAGACGCCCACACGGCCGGGGCGCACAGACAGACCAGACCTATAAGACCAGACTCGCTTTGTGAGAGTGAGTGTGGACCCTCCACAGCCATGACACAACATGGACATTTCTCCGCAAAGGACACCGATGCGTTGGAGTTTATCAAAGGGAAAGATGATTTCTGATGTGAGGAAAAAGACGTGGTTTCATCTGTTCGTGGACTTTGCTGGCATCGTGGCATAGACCCTGCCTGTGTGAGTGGCTCTGGATATTTGAAACATCCTCTGGTTGTTCAGCTGGACTGAGACGGATATCTGAACGATGTCGTGGTGAGTCACTTCTTCATCTGAAATCTAAAAAGAAAAAAGTAAACTTTCTCTCTACATCAGCCTAAGAGAGCTTAAATGTAACCTTGTGCGGATTCAATATGTGACAACTGACAGCTGATTAATGAGATATATATTGTTTTATTGCTGGAATCGTAACTTTCCTCTTCGTGCTGTCTTACACGCTGCAAAGTTGCACAATATTCCTCAAGCGGGTTCCACCAAAAGTGAAAATCCACCACCTGAAGGCATTTCGACCACAGCTGACAAACCGCTGATGAATACTGCAGGGATGAGCATAACGTCGTTTTTTTTAATCATTATAGCGACACGAGATTATTCTGACGTCTCCAGCATGACATGACCTGTTTAGCTGCAGAGAATCAGTGATCAGGCTTTATGATAATCACATCTGCAACATTGTTAGTGATTGTTACCTCAAAACATCCAGAAGTCATTCTGAGAGAAATCCCAGTGGTTTAAAAAACATCCTCTGCATGATTGTGATGAAGGATGCTGAACAAATGCCGCTGCTCAGCCCAGGTGTGTTTTCATATGGTGCTTTTTGTTTGTGTGTTGCTGGGTGGACCCTTCTTTTTATGACCTGCGTTTGACCACCAGCTAAACTTAATCTGACCGATCACAGTCCATCACATAAACTAATCAGATCTTTAGTCATCTATGTAGAACTTGTAGTTGGAGTGTGTGTCTAAGTTCCCAAATATTAATCTTAAAGGGTGGAGAAAGTACATGTAGGCCTACTGTGTGGGTTTCAAATGAAATGAATAAATTGTGTTGGACTGCCAGAAGAGCCTCTGTGCTCCTTGTCATAGATTCTCCAGGGAGTTTTGATGATGGTGGTGGGGAGCTCTGTCTGTCATCTTCCCCCCAGATCTCCCATAGAAGTTCAGATCTGGTGACACAGAATATGATTCATGTCACTTTGCCTGCATGGAAACAACCGCATTCATTATGGTTTTTCATCCATGTATTCAGGGTTTTTCCTGTAATTTTCATTTCTCTGTCAAATGTGCAAATGAACAGTATTTTAATGCTAATCCACAGCTCATTTGCTCCATACACATATGATCTTCTTTCTCTTGCAGCCTTCCTTAAAAATGGGCCTCGTGAGCTGCAGAGTTCAGTGATGTTAGCTTTGAGCCGCTACAACTCCTCAGCCTCCCCGCTCCTCCCTCGTTTCTCTAATGTCAGCGCCGGGAAGGTGGAGGCCAGGGTGGCTGTTGAGGAGCTGTCGCAGCCAGGAAACCTCACCTTGGTGCAGCCCACCACAGGTGGCGTCATCGTCGTCGTATTGTCCATGACACTGGGCATCATCTCCAACATTGTGGCCCTCTTCATACTGGCCAGTGCGTACTCCCGCCAGCGCCGGCGCACCAAAGCCACGTTCCTCCTGTTTGCCACCTCACTGGTGGTCACAGATTTTATTGGCCATGTGATACCCGGTGCCCTGGTTCTCCGACTCTACCTCTCCGGAGGTGTGCACCCAGAGGACTTCAGCTCGTCTGATAGGATGTGTCAGTTCCTGGGGGGCAGCATGGTGTTCTTTGGCCTGTGCCCGCTCTTCATGGGCTGTGCCATGGCTGCTGAGCGCTGCCTGGGTGTCACTAAGCCGCTGCTGCACTCATCCCTGGTCACCAAAACCCGGACCAAGATCTGCCTGTCCGTCATCTGGCTGGCGGCTCTGTGCGTGGCCCTGCTGCCGTGCTTTCAGCTGGGCTCTTACACCTATCAGGACCCAGGGACCTGGTGTTTCATTAACGTGCTCAGTGACACTAAGGAGGTGGATGTGGCGTTTGTGGTGCTGTTCTCCGGACTGGGTCTGACCTCGCTGGCTGCGGCGCTGGTGTGTAACACCGTCAGTGGACTGACGCTGGTGCTCGCTCGGCTCAGGAGGCAGCCCGGCTCCCATCACTCAGCCAAGTCCCATGACATAGAGATGGTGGTGCAGCTGGTCGGCATCATGGTCACCTCATGTATCTGCTGGAGCCCTCTGCTGGTGAGTATCAGGAAGTGCAATGAGAGGGAAGCTTGCTGCTTGCTGCAGCACTTGTCAGCTTTGCTGCATCTGTTAGGGTGGGACAACTTTCACCTTTCTTATTGGGGCATAGAGTTAGGTGACAGCATGTCAGAAAGCAGGGTGACTGAAAACACCTGTGTGGATGTGCAGGGACTTGTGGAAACAGAAGTATTTTTTTTTTCAGGAATTTGTCACTTAATAAGAGTATCAAATTAGCAACAGATTGAAAATATCAGAATAAGAAACAGTTTTACTTCCAGCAGGTTTTTCACTCGCGTTGCACAATTAAACACGTGAAGTCAGACATGGAGAGTTTATGTTAATGTGAAGTGCAGTATGCATAGGGCCAGATAAGAGTCAGTGACAGTGGGGGTCCCGGCCCTTGTTGATGAAGCCAACTGCAGTCAGAAAAAACTGTCGGCAACAGTGGTGAAGATATTATTGCCTGTTTTAAACAAGATAATAAGACTGTGTGGGTTGTGGTAGATCTAGTTATAATGTGTGTAGGCACAGTTAGAAACAGTGAGAGGCATTCAGCTTCTTTATTTTCTCCCTCATAGATATTCACTTTCCACTCAACTTTGTTATGAGAAATTGTCAAAAAAAAAGCGACTCAAATGGACCTGAACTAAAGAAAAAAAAAGGCAATTCAATAGAAAAACAGTAATAATGATTTCAAATACTGGTAGCTTAGACGAATGCCTCCACTGTACTACCTACAGGAAGAGAGGGTCCTAACAAACACTGATTTCAGATTCTGCCGCATATTCTTTCAAACAGGGGCGAGCAGATCAACACCTACAGTGTCCAAGTCTTCTTCTGAGAGTCAGTTCTAGAGTCAGTCAAAAAACTTGATCCAGCTTACATTAGATCATCTTCTGGGCACATGAACACTGCTCTTGGTGCTTGCACTCTTTGCCTCTCTGTTGTTGCAACAGCTGCCGCTCCAGCTGTTTGTGTGTGTGTGTGTGTTTGTGTGTGTATGTGTACAAGCAGCGATCACCTCATTAGTCCAGAGAATTCACACACCATTTGTTACCATTAAAACTGTCTTGTGTTTTAACGAGCATGAGATTAAGTGAGCACATGACGGATGACTCTATCTTCCACAATAGTTTGATGCAGCTTTTAATAATATAAAGCACTGGTATCAATATCAATGTTTTGTGTTTTCATGAAATAAACAGGATCAGATTTAGTTTGTTGATATTACTGCAAAGCTGTTATTTTTGAGGAAATGAAGCTTCACTATCAATGCAGTGCTTTCTGTCATCATATAATAACTGCATGCTCATGTTTCACGCCTGCAGATCTTTGGCTTGATGTCCGTGATCCGCTCCTACATGGGATCTATTGGAGAGGACCTGCCACACTATGAAACTCTGATGGTGACGGGCGTGAGGCTGGCCACGTGGAACCAGATCCTCGACCCCTGGGTCTACATCCTGCTGCGCCGCACCGTCCTCCGCAAGATCTACCTCATCGTTAAGTGCCAGGCAGGCCTGAGGGGGAATATGTTAGGCCGCTGGGAGCCCACCTCCTTTCCCAGCTCGGAGAAGAATGAAGCCAACCAAGTCTGAGCTGCGAGAGAGGCGGAGACAGTACTTTGTACTATGTCACATGGTTTTTGAACATATGAGGAACTCTGCGTACAAAGACGCCTTGAAGGAGAGACCCACACTGAAGCATGTGGAGGGAGCTAACTGCACGGCTGTGATGAAGGAGCCGATCACATCAGACTTTTCAGCATGACATTTCCCGGCTGGTCCACTTGAGAAATGTTTAATGGATTCATTCGAAATATCTTCTTCATACTCCGTCTTAAGTTTACCAGTGAGTTCATCATCTCACCATACAAATGGAAGCTAGCTAATGCTATGATTTTGCACAAAATGTCATAAACTTTCTCCTGTTTACTTATAATAAGTAAACATTCCTTATTATTACATTCTCATTTGTGGTGGCCACAGTATATGAATGCAGTACTAACACACTCGGTCCTGAGAAGGTGTCCTAAGGTGTGCAGGGCTGATACTTATAAAGGGACTGAGTATTATTTGGTCTTATGTCTCAGCATCGTCCTCACCAGCTTTGAAAGGAAAAGAGAAATTGCACAGTGACTTTTTCATTAGAGAAACGTGGAAGAATTGAGCTTTATTGGTATAACCACGAGAGGGAGCTCTAGACCAAAACCTGAAGTATTTACAGTGTATTTGTAATGTTAATTATTCTGCTGAATGTATTTCATAAAGGAATGTTAATATCCAGATACTGTGGAGTTTATGTATACGTTTAAATATGCTCCCCTTGTGTTTATACATTGCTTTATGTGAAATAGTGCAAGAGTTATAAGTTAATACTTGAATTGTGCTCCTCATTTTACCGAGGATATGTAAGGAACTTTGAATTGAATGAAAATAAAACAATGCAATGTGACCTTATACGGAATTTTTGCATTTATTTTTATTTGTAGTCTTCTTCATGATTTTCCTTACAAACAGGACTATTGAGAAGGAGGATATTTGTGTGGTTAATGAACAGGCTACACTGTGTGCAGCATTATATGTAATTATTATTATATAAAATATATTTGTATGTCTTTTCTGTGTGAAGCACTCACTCGGTGCATGTGATTTCTTCGTTGTAAAGTACGTTGAGCTGCAATTTCTATATGAAAGGTGTTATACAAATAAAGTTTAATATTGTTATTATAATTATTCGGGTAGCTGAACAGTGCTGTAAGTGTGAATTAGACTCCTGTAAACACTGGCAGTACTAATTTAATCAGTTTCAAAGTCAAATTACAGGGGAGAGTTTGTATTGCGGTACTTCAGTATTCTCTCTGCTTTCCGGAGTATTAATGGTAAAAATCTGTTGTTGCTGTAAAGATTGACTCTGAGGACAGTGTGATCTGCAGCAGAGATTTCCTGCACAGTCGTTCTGGACTTCACTCAGATGGTGACAAATAGGAAAGGATTATCCACAAAGCTCATGCAGATATGGACTCAAGAACATATTTGAGCAAATTGTTTGATTCAAGCTTGATTCAGCCGCCATTCGCAGTGATCTGAGTGTGTAGGCACGAGGCGGGCAGTCTGGCTGTGTTGTGAGTAAACTAAAGATGAGGTGCTGTGCATCAATGAAATACTATTATTACCAGCTTCCTGTTTTATCAGTTTCCTCCTCCTCATCGTCTCTTTCCAACCACATCCACATGGTCTGCAGCTGCAAAATCTTTCCCTTCTTATTTCACAGGCCAGCCTGAAAATGCATTCTGCCAAATCACAACTACCTGGAAACAGCCAGTAATATCTAGATGGCTCGCTTCGTTGTGCTTTCACCGGAGGAAGTGCTCATGTAATGCTGTGCTGATCTGTACTGTCACAAAAAAAATCCCTGCATTCTGTACACCACCTGAAATATGTCATAATAATAAATTAGTGGAAGAATTATTCTGAGCCTTTACTTGAGTAAAAGAACAGAAGTTTTGCAGCAAAATGCACTGAAAGCACTTAAAGCACTTAAAGTAAAAGTACTCGTTTCTTCCCTGTGACTCTTGTTACGTTGTTGGCAGTGATCATATGTTCATACCGATGCTTCAGTGTGTGCTGTAAGTGTAGTCACTGTTGTAGCTGGTCAGTCTAGTGGTTCCAAACATACGGATCGAGCCCCTTCCAAAGGGTCACAAGCTAATTCTGGGGGTCATAATGTGATAATGGGAGAGGAAAGAAGAAAAAACAAGTTCTGCTATTTATGTTTTAGACAGAACTTTTGCTTTGTTTTGAGAAATAATTGACTTCTTTGGTCGGTTTATTCAAGTAAGACCGTGTGAGAAGTTTAGAGGGGAAATGTCTCTTTGGTGGAACTGCAAGCGGCTTATGGATATCTAAAACGTGACAAGGGGCTCCATTCAGATCCAGTTCCAGCAGACCACATTAACTTTTTGTCTTGGTGGCTGTGTCACCTAAAACCTTATACAGCATGCTGATAGTCTAATATAACTGTTGCCATGTTATAAACATTAACAAAATCCATCTTCTGGCTTTTTTTTTTTTTTTTTGACAGTTTTTAAAGGCTGTGCAGTGACTTCATTCAGGCAAAAGAGTCTTAAATGAATGTTGTGGGCATGAGAGATTTAAGGGAAATGGTTTTGGATGGAAGACAAAAAGAAAAATCAGAAGAACATGACGTTAGAGCAACTAGCTTTAATTCTACACCTCCAATAAGTAATTTTCCCCTATGGATATAAGGTTATAGCTGACTTTAGTATCATGGAGTGTTAAAGGAAGATGCAACAACGGTTTGAGAGTGGCTGGACGAGGATGGGATTTAGGGGGGAAACCAGGAACAAATGTAGTTAAGGTTTGGGAAACACAGAGAGGGCTAATACATTATTAATGTTCACTGGATTGTTTCATAGAATAAATTCCTTTTTATTACAAATTTTTAATTTATTATAATTTATTTGTAATTATTTCAGAACAAGAACAATAAAAGTAGTAAGAGACTAATGTAAACGAGAGCCTGCCTACACCCTCCGCCACGGTAGGTGGTGATATGTACCTAAATATTGGTATTACACTCCGCCAAAAAAACGCAAAGAAGAAGAAGTTATAGTAGTCAGGTGACCGTTCCGTGGTTGACGGCAACAAAAGGTATCAACGATACCGCCAGAAGACCTGCACCGCACCTGTTTATTCGCTCGTTGTCAGAGGTAAGCATCGAATGCATAAACGAAATTAGACAGAAGTCAGTGGTATTCTGCGCAATGGACACCTGTAACAGCAAACGGACAAAAATGGCACTGGCATGCTGACCAACGTTAGCAAGCTCGCTAACATCAAGTGGGCGGTTACCAGACTGTGAGCATCAACCTGCTGAGCAAGTTTTCTGCGTAACGTTAGCAAACGGCTGCCAGCAGAACATGCACGTAGATAATTTGATGTCATTCATGACATTTGATTCGACTGGTCTCGTACTGCCAGCTATCCACCGGTGACTAAGAAAGGGTTTTCCATCCAAAACAGGCGGTAGCATCGGTCCGGAAGTCGTGACAACATGGCGTCCTCTGCAGCGTGGGATGAGCACCAGGCGTATGAGGAGCTGCTGTACTGGGACAGCCTCATACAACAGGGCCACCGCCTCCTCCCGCATGATTTTGATAGGTACACACACACACACAGCAGATGGTGCTGAAGGAAATCAAAAATAGAGTATCACTGAGATAAAGGCAAGGCAATTGAATACGTACAGAACATTTCATTCCAAGTAAACTCAGTGTGTTTTACATTAAAATGCATGCAGCAAATAATGCACACGAGAATGCAACTAATATGATATTCAGTAAAAGTTCACTACTAACAGAATGATTTTATAAATGAAAAGAAACACATGTAAAGAAGTGGAGAACAACATAAACATAGCCTGCTTCTCCGTTTGCAGTTTTATGCTGAAATCACTGTTATTGTCGCAGCCTGTCAGAATTCAATAATATAGCTCAGTGGGTAGATCAAGCCTTAGAGGACTGCGTTAATAGTTCAAAGTGTCAATGACAAATGTTGCTTGTGGTGTCATTTTGCACTCTGCCTTGTTGTAGCACCTGCTTTTGCTTTTCCAGCTTGTGCTCGGGGCTGTCCTCATTTTGTCGCTTTTAATGCTTCCAGATACGAGGAGCTGCGTTATTGGTACGACTGCCTGTGCTACGAGGAGGAGCTGAGACAATACCACGACTACATTGCTGCTATTGAGGAGATTGAGGATAAACGGCATCATGAGGTTCTTGTTTCACATTTTAATTTGAGTCACGTAGTCCGCTCTCCACACGAACACTGGATCATTTTCCGTCCATCATTTTTTTTTTTTTTTCGTGCTTTAAAAAGATTGCGCTTCCTCCTGCACGAAAGCTGTGTCTGGTGCGTGTAGATATTTCTTTTTCCAAGAGTTTTTTTTAATCTTGCACTTCCTAACTGTCACTGCTAATATTATACTTCCCAATCCTATTTTTATTTTATACATTGTATGGCATTGCCATTTCACTGAGATACATCAAAGCAGCAATAAACTGAATAAGGGATGCAATCTATTCATTTCAAAAATAACTTATTGGTAAATGATTACATTGGAAACTAAAAATAGCACGTTGTTCTTTTCTCCAACATAAACCTTTTTTCCCACTTAAGGAAGCTGCAGCCCCTCAGGTGCACATACGGTCGCAATACGATCGCCATGTCATGGCCAAACACTCTGAAGTCTATCCCTCATCAGAGGAGCTGGAGGCGGTGCAGACCATCGTCTCGCACGTGGAATGCGCCCTTAAGACTGTGTCGGACCAGATGGATACGCCAAAAGATGACAAAGAAAATACCGAGGCAGGGAGGTAAGAGAGGCGTCACAGTGAAAAGAACTGTACGTCAAGTGTCTTTTTAAATCTTTTAACTCAAATGTTTTTCCCTCAATGTGCAAGTGGCGATTCACAAGAGCGTGTCCTGCGTGGGGTTATGAGGGTCGGCCTGGTGGCCAAGGGACTCCTGCTGAAGGGAGACAAGGACCTGGAGCTGGTGCTGCTCTGCTCCAACAAGCCCACTGTCACCCTGCTGAAAGAAGTGGCTGAAAAGTTAATTGCACAGTTAGAGGTAGAACGGCATACTAATGTCATTCTCCAGGTTATTTTTACATTTGGACATTAAGAGTCCCTCTTTGCCTTCCTGATGTTTTGTTCCCCCTTTGTGTAAATAGGAAAGTTCAGTGGAGACATACACAGTAAGCCAGTGTCCAGAGACTGCAGCCATTGTTGTGACCAGCACCAAGGGGTCGGCCCTGACTCTCACTATCCACCTGACATCACCTCTTGTCAGGACGGTGCAAGAGAGCGAATCTGCAGATGAAAATGAAGGTACGTATGTTGGTCCAGGCTTCAAGTGGGCATTAGCTACCACAGGCCTGATCTGTGTGTTCTCAGTATGCAGACACTGTACTGCTCCTCTGAGCTGTAACCCTGCACTGCCAATTGAAACGTCGCACACGTTGCCCATCTTCATCTCATGAAACCTCAGTGGAGCCCGTACAGTGACTGTCTCAGACCGATGCCAGTGAACAGCCAATCAGTGTTGGCTCTCCACTCGCTCCAGAGTCAGCCAGCAGTGCGCTTCCCCTGTATTCGCTGATACAGTCTGCACATGTTGTTGATAACAATGCCAGTCATAAAAAAAACAACTTTGTTTATTCTTGTTGAACTGTTTTCATTTTTAAAGTGAAGGCTTTTCAAGAATAACAAGTTAAAGCGCGCATTGCATGTACTTGATGCTGAACATATACATTTGGCACCAGCTGCAGCAAAACTGATCAGCAGTGAGGGCATTTCTGTCGCTTCTCTGGGAAGAATTTAAATTCATCCAGACAGGAAAAAAAAGGTCGAAATAACTAAATCATCATCATCGTTTGTTTCTAGGGGAGTGTGTTGTTGCGTTATTCAGCATGAGCTGTAGTTACATGGGTGACTAAAGTTTCAGTGAGTTCATTTAAAGGTCAGGGGGAGTTTGCTGAAGCCCCACATACAGAACCATACCGGTCTCAGTGCAGTTTTAGTCCATTTACTACACTGCACAGTGGGGCTGCACGATTTAAATGATGGCGTAATTGTGATGGTGATTATAGCTTCCATGATTATTGGGACTTGATCCGGTGCAGCACACACACTCTGTGTTTGAAGGGCTTACTGTGGTGCATCAGAGTAACCAGTCAGGTGTTTGTCGTGAGCAGCGTTCCACAGAAGAGCAATGGCAGACATTTATAAGACGAGTTGATGGTACATATGCATCAAACGAATTGTCCTGTTAGAGACCAGGCTAACAAGTTTGTTAGCTAGCCATCAGTAACCTCATTAGCTCGGAGAGCTGTACTTTCCTTCTTCAGTAACTTTTTATTAAGCGAAATGGGGCTGCAAACGTAAACAAAGTGCGAGGGGAAAGTGAACAGGGCAGCTCAGAGAAAATGGAGAGAAGCTGTGGGAGCACTGAGGCTGGCAAAAAGCAGATTTCCTCAGCTCCAATGCTAATAATCATTAGCAGCAGTCATTGAATAAAACATCCAGCTAGCAGCTTCTGCTTTTTAGCTGGCGCTGACCATTGCTTTCACCAGTCAAAATGACGAGCAGCGACAAGCTGGGTTCTGTGCCTGACTGAGGATTGTTTGTGTGAGAAGAGCCTCGACTCTAACTACCTTTGGATATTAAATCAACATTAAGTAAATACAAGCATTGGATTGGACTGGGTATTGGAGATACCCAATATTATAGGACCCTGATCAGGATTGGGGCAAAATAACCTTGATCCGAACATCCCTAATTGAAGCAACTGTTGTGGAGCTGCATCTTCTCCATTGCGATTGATACGTTTTTTTTGATACTGTTGCATTACTTGGGTGACATTGTTATTAGTCTTGCTTATTAGTATTATTGAATCCAATTATATTTACTGGTATGCTAAGCTTTGAGAAAACACCAATTTCAGGTGAAGACTTTCAAAGATTTTAACATTTCTAATATGCAACTTAACAGTTTCTTCTAAATAAGGTTGCATATTCCAGATAGTTATCATTTCACTATTATTATTCATATAATTGTGGCTATTACGGTGCAGCCCTGTTGCAAGCATACTTTCCTGCTTGCCATCCGTTTTTCTGTTTTTAATCTGTCTGATTTGCAGAAGCCTAAAAGTTGGTGTGGGTAGATGAGTTGAACTGTATTAATAGTGTAGAAAATGCGCTAAAACTTGCACAAAGCTGGTATGGCCACTTGTGTTTCCGATCTTTCAGCCCGTTTAAGCCACTTTTGGATCAGGGACAACATCAGTTTTGCTGCAGTGTGGGGCAGACGTGTAGATTCTCTAAATGCTTGTGGTTTACAACTGATTGCCTTTTAGTTTTTCAAGTTTTTTAGGAACGCTGGACCTTTGACCAACTGGAAACACTGTCTCAGGAGGGGGGAAAAGCAGCAAACCCAAGCCGAGGGGCTGAGGGAAGGGGGTGTTTATTCTCATTTACCCAGTGCATAAAATGTTATGCAATGTTGTAACTTTCACACGCTGTGGAAAAGTTAGCTGGGATTTGTAGCACGTGACTATTATGCCTGTGAGGACCAAAGATTCACACATTAGGTACATGGGACCCCCCTTTCCCTGCTGCTGCTGGTTTGGGGAAAGCTGCTACTCCCTGAGCTGCAAGACAGAGCCGACCCCCTTGGTCAAACTGTACCTTTTCTTCTTACCCCACCTCGTCAATAGAAACGCGAACAGTCAACGATCCGCCGGACGTTCTGGACAGGCAGAAATGCCTATCTGCCTTGGCGTCTCTCCGCCATGCCAAGTGGTTCCAGGTTTGCATTCACGTCCTTATTTGTACGTAAGGTTGTTTCTTGTTGTCTTTGAATGGTCTCTATTATTTTCTCTCTATGGAGAGACAGTAACACTTTCTTAACTGTGCTTTCAGTAGTTGTCGATGTTGTCCATAAACTTAAAATGTCGGAAATTTAAGAATTGTACTTATTAACTCATGAGGAGCGATCTGCTGATCCACACCAATGACAGATTTGGCTATCATTGGTATCGACACCAGCATATAATTGATCAAAATGTCCTCTGTCAGACTGAGCTCTCTCTATCAGCTCCACGACTGTTGTCCACAACAAACAGCATGTGGACAGAAGTGTGTAATGATATGTATTAGCCTGGGCTCAGTTCTGACCTTTCTGTGCTCGGTTTTCGGGGTCGTTTTGTGGAACCTCAGAGAGCTCGAAGTTGAGGTCACGTCCGAGGCAGCAGCTCCTCTGACTGAACAGGCTTTGTTTGTGTCTCCAGGCTAAAGTCAACGACCTGAGTTCTGCCGTCGTCGTGATCCGGATCATGAGAGACTTGTGTAACCGTGTTCCCACCTGGACGCCCCTCTCTGGATGGGTGAGGAAACTGCTGTTGCACAAGATGTAGTTGTGTGTAAACCGGCCTAATTTTTGGCAGCTCTGTGATCAAAACCTGGAGCAGCATCTTGATAAGCAGCATCTATACTCTGTGCTCTCATATCCACATAGCCTCTTGAGCTGCTGGTAGAGAAGGCTATTGGTACCTCTGAGAGGCCGATGGGAGCAGGCGAGTCATTGCGCCGGGTTTTGGAGTGCGTTGCATCCGGAATCCTCTTGGAAGGTGAACTTTTTTTTTATTGAGTTGTCAAACCAGCATGGATGTTTCTACATTGGCATTAACACTGACAGACTAATGTAACTGTATCTGTTCAAGACGGCCCTGGCGTTAAAGATCCATGTGAGAAGGAAGCGGTCGACGCCGCAGCAAATCTGACAACGCAGCAGCGTGAAGACATCACGCAGAGTGCTCAGGTGAGATGAGGTTGCCAAGACATGCAAGCACAGTCATATTTTTGAACTCTGGAAATAGTAACTAACTTCAATCTTTTCCGTAGTTTGCCTTGAGGCTGTGTGCGTTTGGACAGATGCACAAGGTGTTGGGGATGGATTTCAAACCTATAAAGCCACGAAAATCAGTGGGAGCCAGCAGCAAAGATGGCACAGGTACTGAGTGATCTGTGTCCTTTCCCATTTCTGTGCATTTCTGGGCAGTTCACTCACAAAGGGATCTGTTCTCAGGCTTGCCTCTGTTGTTTCATGCAGCTCAGATACCACCTGCTGGACACTTCAGCCTGCCAGCTAAGAGACCGTACACAGAGGTGGAGAAAGGAGAGGATGAGCCGCATCTCAACAGCAAACAGAGGAAGTCTCTCAAGTTCCAGAAGCGCTTTCAGAGGAAATCTTGTTAGTAATGATCATTATCATTATCAGAGGTCTTTATATATATATATATATGTATATATATGTATATATATATGTATGTGTATATATGTATGTATGTATGTGTATATATGTATATGTGTGTATATATAGGTGTGTATATATATCTATGTATATGTATGTATATATATGTATATATATATGTATGTATGTATATGTATATATATATATGTATATGTATGTATGTATCTATATGTGCGTGTGACAACTTTGGAGCGTCGTGCCCTTGTGATGCTGGCCCCTGTGTGCTGTTTTTCATTAAACCTCGTGCTCATGATATTTCTCTCTGCCTTTTCTCCATAGTCACAGATGATTTTAGCATGAATGCAGTGATGCGTCTGAACCAGTACAGACCTGGTCTGGAGTACCGACTTACATCTCAGACTGGTCCGGTCCACGAGCCGGTCTTCACAATGGCTGTGGATTTAAATGGGAAGACATACGAGGCAACGGGGCCCTCCAAACGAGCCGCCAAGCTTAATGTAGCCACCAAGGCAAGACTCTTCCTCCCTCTGCATCAGTTGTCTTTAAAGAAGTGTGCTGCCTGTGAGGTGGAAGGGCATAATTATTGTTGAAACTGACTCCCAGACAAGTCACTGACAGCCAACATTTCAAATTTCAAGCAGCTAGTTATTAAAATAATAGTAAGGTATTTGTTCACTTCTGTTAATCTTCACTGTGTATGAAAGTACACTTGGCTCAAACTTTCACCCAGTCGTGCTCTGCTGTGTTTAACTGTCACAGCCCACACTGGAGATCTGAATGAATGAAGAGTTGTTGCTGTTTTAAGTTCTTGTCAGTTCATGATTTGTCTTTTGTCATTCACAGGTTCTGCAGGATCTCGGTCTTCCAACAGGCTCAGAATCTAAATCGGAGTCCAGCGGCGATGCTGAAGGAAGCCTGGAGTCAGTGAAAGCTTCTTCCACGGCCTCTGCCACATCAGAAGACGTATGTACCCCAGTTCCTCCCTCTGCAGTGGTGTATTTATAGGTCTCCTTTTAACAACCCCGACACAGTGAAGCAGTCCCAACATTTGTTCTTGAATAAAGCATCTGATGTGTTTATAACAGCCATTGTTTTCCTTATTTTGAACAGAGTGGTCAGGGTCCTATCTTGACTAAAAATGGCAAGAACCCTGTGATGGAGCTGAATGAGAAGCGCCGCAGCCTGAAGTACGAGCTGTCTGCAGAGACAGGGGGCTCGCATGAAAAGTGCTTTGTCATGGAGGTGAGTCAGCAGTATCGTAGGCAGGAAACAAGACTGAAAAGATGATGGAAAGGTTTCATCTTCGTCCTCTGTTTTCAAGTGTAGTAAACGCTAAAATTAACCTTTAAGGTGATGTTCGCAGACCTTTGGTCTGTCCTGCATTACAGCTTGGGCGTCTCATGTGCGTCAAGGCTTTTTATTGGACTTCTATCCCATAGAAAAAGAGCGTTGTAGTGTCCAATCAGTTTTATCACATTGTGTAAAAGAGCTTCTGACTTTGCCAGCTCTAACGGTAGACTAAGAGTAAGAATAGAGACTTTGATAGACAGTAATGCATGTCAGTTTTGAAAGGTTTGCTAACCGTGATGTGTTATCTTTTTTCCTGTCTATCAGGTGGAGGTTGATGGGCAGAAGTTCAAAGGGAGAGGCTCTAATAAGAAGGAAGCAAAGGCCTTCGCTGCCCTCGCTGCTCTGGAGAAGTTGTTCCCAGATGACAACGGACTGACAAACACCAACAGAAATCCTACAAAGAAGAAGATCACCTATACTGACATGGTAATTTTAACACTGCTGACCTTGTAGGCTCAAACCAGTAGTGGTACATTTCCATTACAGTGTGCACTGAATACCTTCATTTGGTAGAATTGCGACACATGTTGGTACAGCTTTAAGATTTATTATTGTTGAATAAAACATTCAGTGCTTCTGTTGTACATATAAGAAACTGCCACACCTCTCAGGAATACATGCACACTTAAAAATGCATTTCTACAGTCAGATTCTCTGAAACATGCACATTTGCACAGAAGCATGCTATCATTTGTTGTTCAACAGCACATCCCAGGGTTCGGCACCATCCGTGGCATTCCCTCAGACTCTGGGTCTTGTGGCTGGGGTCCCAACAGAGGTCGAGGCAGGGGCCGGGGCAAACCGTTTCCTCCGGGACCCAGTTACAACAAGAGTAAGGAATTTTACTCACCCTTATGTGTCAGCTTGGACTTCATATACTTGTGAGGAAACTGACTAAATAGTAATTTCTGTCCTTCATTTTAAAAGCCAACTACAGTTATGAGAGCAGCACTGGCACAGGCTATCGTAAGTATACACTCTGTGCGGACCGACTTGTGGTGTTTTGTTTGTTTTGCCACTGAATTAAACAAAATGGGAAGTAAAGAATATTATTCCTGTTTTATTAAAAACATTTCAGTAAGTGGAAATACAGTAAGTTCCCGTAGACTGTAGTGGAAAAAACAAGCAGCTTTAACAAGAACAACAAGAAGCTTTACTTATTTTACAAAATACCTCACAAACACACTCATATCCCTAATAAATACAGCTTGATTCCTCTGTAGTCACCTTCCATATAAGTGTTAACCCCCCCCCGCCCCGTTTTCCTTGGTTGATGTGCTGATTTTGGTTTGAACCAAGCATGTGTTTTGTTGTTTTCACCAGTTCAAGGAAAAATATGTTATGTAATGTTAGAAACAAATGATTTTACATTGTAGTGATATTGTTTCTACTCCCTTTTAGATAATCTGTATGGTAATAACGCAGCCACAGCCAAAGGCACCGGCTCCACTGGATCAGGTAGCAGCAGCATCGGCTACGGCACCTTTTACCCAGAGAGCAGCACCTACTCCTCCCCACCCGTCTCCAGCGCCAACTCTAGCACCACAAAGGGAGAAAGCTACCAGTCGATGCCTCCTCCCGCCGACCAGGAGAGCCCCTACAGCTACGGGTATGGAGATGAAAAGAAGAAGATGCTGACCCAAAGTCAGAACGAGGGCCAGGCCGGAGACTATTCAATGTACAGCACAGCATACCCTAGTTCAGTGACGGGTGGCCAGATGTATAATAATTATGGTGAGTAAAGATGTAGCAAGTTGAAATCCACCCTTCCAGTCAAATAAAAACTCTTCCTGCTAGTGTATTTTTGATATAGGTGATCCCTCTCTGCATCTGTGCCCTGTTTTAAGAGAAAATGTGTCAGATAAAGGAAATGACGCCTTCTGGTTTGATCTCACTCCGCAGGCTGGGGAGGCCAGTCGTCCTGGGGGAATCAGCAGGGGTATAGCATGTACCAAGGCTTCGGAGGACAGAACCAGGGCTCATACTCTGGATACAGCGACATGAATTATTAATCATCACGTCCCGTACAGCCTTTCTCACCTCACTATGCCACAGTTTTGGCTCCGACTGTCCACCCATGACGACCCTGGGATTCCACCTTTGAAAGGGGAAAAAAGTGCTTGTGTTGTCTCTGAAAGTGGAATTTAGTGGTTTAGCAATTTTTTTGTTCTCACCTCACTTGTTAGTTGTTGGACATTTGGTTATAACAACTGTAGGTGACAGATTCAGGCTTATGTTTTCATTAAGTCCAGCTGTCTTCTTTTAACTGCAGCAGCCCTCATTTCCAGACTGACATGAGTGTAAAAAACATACCTGGTTTATCATTATGTCTTGTTTTTAGGGTTTTTGTGTTTTGTTTTGTTTTTAGACTACTGGACTGGGTCTGTATCAATATGTTCTGGTTTTTATTTAAAGCTGCTTGTACTTATAAACTAAAGATTTATTCATTTCTGTGTCACAAAATGCTCTAATCTCTATTGTAAAATAAATGACTTATTTTGGAGCAAAGCTTCTGACCATCCGTTTGCTAATTCATAGACGAATAATGTGTTCTTAGGATGATATTTCAGTCCTTACCTTTTCAGCTATTATGACGGAAGCTCTGATATCGAATGTGACAGCTCAGGTCAGGGATGGGCTACCGTTTGATGGGCTAGGAAATATGTCTTAAAAGCTGTGAAATCCAGTCAAATTGAGCTTCCCATAAAGCTACGAAAATGAATGAATATTATGAATGACTTTAGACAGACAGATTTAATATAACTCTTCCGTAGTGGTTGTGAAACAGATTAGAATAGTCTAAATTGAAGCGTGATAGTGATACTAGGTAAAATCAAAGTAATGAATGTAAGTATAAATCAAAAACACAGGATCCTGTTACCCATGATGCTGCTGGATGGGGTCTAATGAGTGGAGTTTTAACACTGCTGTCATCTGCTTCATTCTTCATCTGGCTATTAAAAAATTAGTCTCCTCTTGATTCTCCAAAATCTGAATTCACAGTTTCTAAGAGCTGACGCTAACATCTGATCAACAGGCAGTTACTGTGTGTTTGCATCCAAGTGAGAAGAGGGCCATTTTTAGTCGATGTGTAGAAGAAGGAAAACAAGTTCTTCTGTGAGAATAAACAATTTGTTCATGCTTTCAACAGTTACTGTGCTTTATGTGAAATGACTTATTTTTTCGGTAAGCACAGACATGGGAAATAAATAAAGAAGGGAAACAGTGATTAACACAGAAGTGGAAAACTGGAGTCTGGACACCAGTCATAATAACCATTGTGGATCACATGGGGTCCAGATGACCCTCTAGTCCCAAGACTGAGTCAGGGCGTGAGCAATGATCATGCCGTGGCGGCGTGTCCCAGGGCCGCTCCTCCTGCAGACCATACCCTGGGAATGCTGATAAAAGGCGGGCAGGATGACTGCCGCGAGGACGTCGAGTGTCCCATCAGGGCATCCGGAGCACACCTTACAAGCTATCAGCCGTGAGTGGTTCTTATCTTTGACCTCTGACATTCTTATCTCTGCATACTGTCTCCTACTCCGAACAAGTTGTTTTTCTTGTCAGCCAGCTTTGTTTTCTTTTTGATGGGAGAGGATCGAGGCATTATATTCTGCTTTTCCGCCTGCTGAGGCTGACGAAGGTCATTTGATTTGTGCGTGTTTCAGAAGAGTTTCTTATTTAAAAGAAGCAGAGGTGCAACGCTGTGCTTTGACAGACATGAAATATTGACCTCTGACCCTCTCGGCCTCATCGACATAGCTGCTTTGATTAGCTTCTATTAGCTCCAGCTGGGACATGTCAGTGTCAGGCTGCAGCCAATCACAAGCCACCTTCAGATATAAAGCATGACATCCTGTTTTTGTTCAGTGAGGTAGGGGGCGGAGAGGAAGCATAGGCTCACATGGTGAGTTGTGGCTTGTTTGTGTCTTGTTTCTCTTCCGTTTTTGTTAAGGCGTGCGTTTACTTTCATTTTTGGCTGGCAACATGTCTTGTTCTGTTAAGCTGTAGTTCTCATTGAAGGTCTGTTTTTACTTTTCTTTGAAGATGGCACTTACACTGGTATCCATCTTAATTGCTGCCATCCCTGTGGTCTACTGCTATCCTGCTGCCTTCCAAGACCTGGAGGAACTCGGCAGTAAGTATCATCTCAGATTGAGGTTTCATGATCTCCTCCTGCGAACAACTTGGAATCTGTATGAGAGACTCTCAGCTTTTCTTACTTTTGTTTTCTTTCCTTACAGAAAACAGAACCTCCATTAAGTTCCTGGCTGTAGGAGACTGGGGTGGAGTGCCTTATCCGCCGTACATCACCGCTGTGCAGAAGGCTACAGCTCGCGAAATGAGCAAAGTAGCAGAGCAGATGGGAGCTGACTTTATTCTGGCCCTTGGCGATAACTTCTACTACAAAGGTGTGGACAGTGTGGATTCTCCTCGGTTTAAGGTCAGTCAAGGAAACTTGATGTACTCTGAAATGAGAATTTTTGGAAAAACTGATGTTAAAACAACATTGTGGAGGTTAATTTAAAAAAAAAAAGGTTACTCTTGTGAATCTCAGGACACGTTCGAATCGGTGTACACTCAAAAGTCTCTCAAAGTCCCCTGGTATGTGCTTGCTGGCAATCATGACCATGCGGGGAACGTCAAAGCACAGATCGAGTACAGCCACAGGTCTGACAGATGGTAAGGAGCAACTTAAAAAAGCTGTTTTCCTAAATCAGTTTCTAAAGTTCATACATCCTTAAAGTTTTAAACCCGTGTCAAACTTTTCTCCTTCTTAGGAAATTCCCATCTTACTATTACGAGCTGAACTTCCACATCCCCAACACAGGGAAGACCTTGACCATCATCATGCTCGACACCATAATGCTGTGCGGCAACTCTGACGACTACGTGGATGAGAAGCCCAGAGGCCCCCTGCGTGCGGTGGATGCCAACCGTCAACTGACCTGGCTGCAGGAGAGACTGGCCCGGTCCACGGCAGACTTCCTGTTGGTGGCGGGCCACTACCCTGTGTGGTCCGTGTCCGAGCACGGGCCCACGGAGTGCCTTCTGAAGAGGCTTCATCCTCTGCTCATTAAATACAAGGCCACTGCTTACCTCTGCGGCCATGACCACAATCTGCAGGTCAGTTCAGGCAAAGTGTGCAAAACACTTTTATAAATCTGTACGGCTGCTACAATCCCATCTTGTCTTTGTCCCCCTACAGTACATTGAAGAGTCTGGTGTGGGCTACGTGGTGAGCGGAGCAGGGAACTTCCTGGATCCTGATGTCCGTCACTGGAACCACGTTCCCAAAGGTTCTGTGAAGTTCTTCACCGGCCAAGCATCAACACTGGGAGGCTTCGTCCATGCAGAAGTCACAAAGAACAAGATGACCGTGACCTTCTTCCAGGCTAAAGGCACTTCTCTCTATCGCACTGTCCTCTCCGAAAGGAACTTGGAGTAGATTAGCTAACCACAGGAACTGTCAAGTTTTCAATTACATGAAGGGTTGGCCTGCAGTGTAGTTTAAGGTCAAAGTAATGGCTGTTTAATCCTGTCTTTTTAAAGTTTGGCATTAATATTTCAAAGCAATGATGTATATTTTTAAAAAAGGGAATCAACTAGTTTTACATGTAAATTTAAAGAATAAATGTGGTTTGTTTAATTAAAAAAAAAAAATGTGTCTTGTCAGTTCAGTTGCAGTCTCATGACTTGTGGCACTAATGTTTGTACCAGACTTGTGTGGTTTATCAAACTGCTTGGAGAGCAGTATGTCTTCTGCCAGCACAGCTGAAAATGGATCTGCTTGGTGCGACTGAGAAAATGTTTCTGTATGGTAACTGAGGCTTGGGATGCATTCAGAAGCTAATGCATGAACTGTTTTCAGGTGAGTCACAACAAACATTTTGAGCCTGTCATCACCTGGTGGCTGTTTTTCTCTACAGCACCTAGGTTTCAGTGTAAATTTATACATATATATATATTTTTGTGCCCCTCTTCCTCAAAAGGTTATGGGCTGGTCTGAACTCGATCCTCTGATCTAAACACTGAAATGCTACAGGTGAAACTTATACACAACCAACCCCACAGGCGCTATAAAGTACATAGACTGTAATAGGGATATTAATTTGGGCCTGCTTTACTCAGTCCAGCTTAAGGTTTAGTCAATTAGATAGCATAGGTCTACCAGTATTGTAAATACGGACAAGCACTGTCTCTGTTCTGTTCTGGGTCAGTCAGGTGACTAAAGTATATGCCATGAACTTGCAGTTATGCACATCTAACCCATTAAATTCCTAAGGCTTGTATATGTACCTCAAGCTTTCCTGCTAATTCTGTTTTTGTTGTACAGTTTGGAGAAATTTGTTTTGTACACTCCTATCTGGCAGAAGCATGTCGCTAACTGGTTGAGTACAGACATGACTTTCAAATGAGGCTTTTGGTGCAAACCTCTGCCTTGGATTAGTTAAATGGATACTATGCTTAGTCTTTTTGCAAAATGATTATGTTGCATTAGTTCAATCCATTCATCTGGTTTGTGGCTTTGCCTAACTTGAGTTAAAACCTTGATGCAGGAGTGAGAGGCATGAGAGCTGTATCTTTGAAATCACTTCAGTGTACAGTTTCAATGCAATCTTTTTTTATTGTTCAAATTTGCTAATCTCTAAAGAACAAGAACTGTAACAAATCTGCAGCCCATCACCCAGCCCTGAAATGTATGGAGCGTACAGTTCAGATACTGATGTGGTTGGGTGCTGCTGAATGACAGGAAAGGTCAAGACTTCCACAGAGAACCACCTGGCCTGCCAGCAGAGGATTAGCCTGAATGATAGCAGATTGGCAGCAGCAAGGATAAACTCAGCCAACCAATGGCAGTTGACCTGGGAGCAAAGCGGAGACCCAGAACAGACGGGCCTCTATTTTTTCTCCCGCCTGCTGCTGACGTGTTGAATTGTTTTGCTTTACTACCCAAGTTGGTTCTTGGGTCTCACCTCTTTAGACTGCATCGATAAAATAAATGTATGTACCCTGCATGCAAGTAACCACTATGCTGGTTATTAGGTTCACAAACCCACAAACAGGCCAGAGTGTGTAATGCCTTACTGTATTATGTAATGAAATGTTATATTCTTGTTTTTTTCATGTCTTAACCACTGTGCAGCTATTATAGGGTTACTGACTCTTAGTCTGTTTAATTAGTAATTAGGATAAATTACAGTCCGCTGGTGAGTCACGTATCGGCAGCCATAGCTGGACTGACAGAACTGAGTCACCGAGCCAATAAGAAATGGGCCGAGGATAAGCTGTCACCTAAGGATAAAGCACAGTTAAGGATCACTTAACCCTGACTGACGTAAACTCCCTGCAGACCAAAAGAAAGCCTCACAGGCTGCACATCAGGTCAGAGTGATGATAGGACCCTGCACTCATCATATACATGCATGTGCTCACCTCTCACCGGCAGGGGTACTGAACTGGTAGTGAACAGTTTAAATTCATGATTAAGGATTTACCTTCATCAGGTGACCAGAAACATACAGGTGACCAGACACATGAAGAACAAGATTTAGGATAGAGTTGACTGATACTGACACTGTTAACTGGCATGTAACCTAATGTTTGCAGTGTTTTTAAGTTACTTCACAATCTGAACTTTTATTTGGTTGTGTGTTTCGTTTACACGAAAAAAAGAGGAAAAATTATGTGACATGTGCAACTACCAGGTTTAAATTTCTTGAATTTTGCTGATGCACTTATTCGGCACAGCTTTGCAGCTTTTGTGCCCATGTGAGCTCTTTGATCAGTGTCTCAGCAGCAGCCAAACCCTCAGTGTTCCCACCTGCCACCAAATGTACTGTACTGCAGCGTTGTAATCCTGTGTTCACATGTTCCACTTCAAAATCCAGCAGAAGGTAATCCTAAAATGTCTCTCGACGCTGGCGAGCACAAATTAAAGGATGATTTCACAAGCAGTTATTCATAGGCAAGCGTCGTGTCTTGTGTCATTGGAGGGAAGCTCAATTTTTAATAAGCTGCTAGATTTCTTTATAACAACCCAGATAAAAAATGAACTTTTAAACTTGGGGTCAATTAGCACTGTGTACAATCCTGCAACACATACGCCCAGCGTCACCCTAGAACCTGAATAAAAGTGTGAAATGCGATATTACTGGTTAAACACAGTGAAGAGGGTCTGGAACCTTCTGGTGCAGGCTATCACTTCCTCACAGTCTGACCTTCTTTGACTCTTAATTGGCACCGCCTTAAGCCCTAACCCTTCTCCACCAAATAGAGAGCTCCTGTGCCACCAGCCACCTCGCACAGTGTCAGCGTGGAGTTGAGAGCGCCAAGATCTCCTGGGGCAGGAGGCCTGAGGAAATAGGATTAGCAAATCCTTTATCTTCCCTCAAGTCAGGACTGACAAAGCAAATTGTAACTTGTGGATTTCTTAAAGGTGTGGCTTTGATTTATTTGAAAGACACATATTGTACCAGAGAATAAGTAACAAAGTGAGACTTTATGGGATGTAGAACAAGAAATGTAATGTGATATTTATTTTGGTTGATGGCAGCGTGTGGGTGAGACGTTTCAAAAATATGTTATTGTTATCATTAATGTCTTTGAAAACTGGGTTTCAGCAATCACATCCTGATTGGTTCATGGACATAGGTGATGTCACATTCTTCCAAACGCTCCGCCTACTACTAACCAGGAAGAAAATCCCAGGGAAAACAGAAATCCAGAAACCTCTCATGTGAAATAACCAAAATTGTTGCAACTTTGGCAGAAAATTGTGTGTTCATGAAGGATTATATCGCTCACTGAAAGGAGTCGATGTGGTAAAAAGGTTTGCATGTCCTTTAAAGTTTATAGTTTTCCAGGAAGTAAAAGTAAGTAAGTATTGGACTAATATTACTGAACTGTGAAAATAAAATTACATCTCAAATCTCATGGTCTTTATAAATCTTCAGATAGCAGCCTTTCAACTAGCTTCTGGAAGTGGAAACAGGTTCTCCATTTCATAATTCTGCTAATCCAAACCAGACACACTGATTTTTTTTCCTGAATGAGGTGAAAAAAGCCCTTTTTCATGTTATTGTACCATCACTATTCTCCTGCACCTGCTCCTTCAGGCTTTTTACGCTCCATCATTTGGCTGCATCTGTGCGCCCCACATCTGTTACCACTGCAGCGCCAGTTGCTTTCAACTCTCCATCTGTGCAGAAATCTGTGGTACGGGAGTATGAAAGGACATCGAGAAAACTTGCGGATTGGAGAAACCACCTGCGGTTTTAACACCAATTAACACCCTGGCCCATGTGACCTTAGCGACTCACATAATAGCCAGACGGGTCCATGACTCTGCAGGAGGATAAATACCTGAGACTTCCTACCAGTCAGTTAGACCTGAAGAAGCCTTTTGAGAGGCGACACGTCTTCTAGAACTACAAACAAGACCAGCTGCCCCTTTGGAAAAACCTTAGAAATTGCTTTCCCTGAAGGTTGTTGCAAACATCAATTCTTGCCTATTTGATACAATTAGTTGGAGGTCTCTGTGAAGTAGTGCTGCTGCTCCCCTCTTCTGACCAACCCCCCAGCCTCTGCCCAGGCTGCCAGCGCTGTTAAGCAAGCAAGCAACATCTCACAGACAGGTTAGCCATAGACTTAAATTAGACATTTACTCTGCTGCACTGAGCTCTCCCTTCCCCTGACTCACTGACTCCATGCTGCCTCTCTGCTCTTCACTCAACACTCCTCTGTCGCCTGTCTCTGAACACCTGAGCCTGGATCTGGTGAACCCTGTCACGCAACCAGAATAATGGTGGAAGTTTGTGAAGTTGGTCCACCCAGTTTGAGTGTGCTGCTGTCCGCTTATCTAATTCCACGGCTCAAAAGTAATAAAAGGATGCTGTATTAAAGGCTAAGCTGCTCATCTAATCTTCCTTCACTAATCTCCCCCCCTTACTGAATACGGGCACTCTGGCTTTCACAGATGGAATGAGCAATGTTAACTCGATGAGAGTTCCCCAAAATGATCGAATATTTAAAAGCTTTGTTGATACTTTCACGTGAGAGTAAAGGTGGAATGATCTCCTTTCAGTTGAGGACGCAGGCACAGGAAAAAAAGAGAAATGAATACAAGTCCTGATACCATGCGAGTGTGTGTGTGTGTGTGTGATGTCACAGCCTGCTTTTAATATCCCAGGATTTCTGCATCTCAGCCAATATCCTGCTTAAAATGGACCCTGAAATCTGTCTTTTTGAGTTGCGTAACAGTGTGTGTGTTTTTTAATGCCAAAAAGCAAAAACAGAGAGCTGCCTGCCTTCTGCCGTGACATCCTAAACACACATTGTTATATCTTAACAGCTTAACAGACAGATGAATCACATAGCATTATTAAAGCCATATTGTGCTACCTATGTCACACTTGTGCTGAATTTTAGCTATTTACCTCCATTCACCACCAATACCCAGATTCTTAAAAAATGACAAGTGGAGATGATCTCTCTATTTCTGAGGCTTTCACTTCCTATTGTATTAATCTTATCCATACAGTGTCTATCCTTAAAAGGCACCACATGGTCACCTGAAAGCGGTCACCTCCACTAATTGAATTAACTTCACCCTATTAGGAAGTTAGGCCGATCCTCCCAGAAATATATTTAGCACCAGAATAAGATTGAGAGGCAAGTTTTAGCAAACTTTGTCTTAGCATAGTATTCACCTTTATTTGACTCAAGAACTCAACATGAACACTTGGCCTTCCTCAGCATTTATACTTTATAATATATTTGAGATTCATTTATGAAAAAGAGGAGCTTTAAGACATGATTTTGATAATGGTGAATATGGTCACAAGCTCCTTGTAACTCCAGTCGCTGAAGCAGGTAAAGATCCTACATAAAAACAGATTTAATAGCAGGGACTGATAACTGAGTCTGACGGGAGAAGGTAAATAGTCATGACGTTAAGTTGGCACAAATCCAGAGGGAAAATTAACAAGTGAAGGCTGTCCCACTGAGATTCCCAGGCTCTGATCCTGAGAAAAGTTGCTGATCGTGTCCGTCTTGTGTCTCGTCACCCCAAGAGGACTAAATCCATACGTCCAGATTGGCCTCGATCACTTCTTATGTATGATTCCAGTCAGACGTGGAAATTATTCAAAGTCTTAATGAGTTTGCAAGTCTGCAAGCGAAACGATGTTGCTGGATTTGTGACAGTCACTGATTTTCATGAGATCTTTCCAGAAATTGTCCCACCTTTTCCAACACCTTTAAAAAGCAGATTGGGGTAAAATGGTTCAGAGGTGACGACAAGGAGCTAAAGAAGCTCAACTAAACAAGAAAAACAAAGTGAGGGGGAATAAGAGGAAGCAGTATTAAAAGCAGACGCCCAACATGAAAAGTGTCTTGGATCCTTTCCGCTGCCTCATGCGTCAGCCTCCTTCGGGATTGGATGATTGTAGGATGGGCTACTGGCGCTGTGGGAGGTGGGAAAGAACGAAGGTATGTACGGGATGACGGCCATCAGAGGGCTGGTCAGCGGGCTCTGACTTGGGGGAGTCATGGGGATGATGACGTCATCCTGATCCCACACGTGGAAGGCGTTTGGGTGGGAGTGGCTGAGGGCAGGTGGCAGAAGCAGAGGGTTGACTCCTTCCACCTCACCGTCTTTAGTCATTTCCTCATCGATTGGGCCCAGCAAACAGTCTGTAGACGCATAAAAGAGGAGGGATGAGAACTCAGCGATTTATCCCCACCAAGCGCATCTCAATCACTACTATCTTTCAAAGAAATCCTTCAGTTTTTCATTTAGTTTAAGCTGCGTTGCTGATGTAGAAATCCCACTTACATCATGCTTAATTATGGCTGCATTTTCCTCCATCTCAAAGAGACACTGTGTTTTCAGCTTTTCAGAGCGTTTGGTATGAAGGCATACTAGTGTATATCAAGTTTATCTTATTAGGTATTTCATTCCCAAAATTTACATACAGATTTAATGCAATTAAATTCATATTCACTTCAGCAAAATTAAAGAGTGCCTGATAACCCCCTCATATATTATACTTCATAAAATAATAATATGTAGGATTTTACAATCAAACCACAGACTTTTGCATAATTAGTTCACAGATTTTGGGGAGCATATGACACAAAAGATGATGTGGTGACAAGTACAGTACATTTCCAGTCTATTAGAGGATATCTACGCCCAGTACAGGATAATCAAACAACATTTGAATGAAACAGTGCTTTAATCACCATGTGTGCAGAAGTGAAAGCCTCGCTTTGTATGTTGTGCATCATGTAGTTGCAGATGTTTATCTAATTCTGACAAAAATTCAGTCAGTGCAGATGCATTGATGGTAGATGGTGAATCATATTACATTACCACACCACATCGTTTTGTTTTTTTGTTTTTTTTTGCTCGTTTTTGCCCTCTCTAGCTGCAGCTTGCATCAACAAATATAAACTATACAGTAATGCTAGACAGCACAAAATAACAAAACTGTTAAACGTATGTAGAGGTCAGAAACACAATGGTTAGTTAAGATGAGACGGCTACCTCTAATAGACTTGGGTACCTGTTATGTCAAGCAGGAGGTCTTTGATGAGGTGACCCACGATAGCATAAGCCACAGCGACAACCACCAGGGCAGCCATTAGGAGGTAGAGAACAGATTTAGGTAGCTGGATGAGGTCCCTGGGAGGAGGTCTGTACTCCTTGTACAGAGGCTCCACATTATGTACCAAGTACTGGAATGAAAGTCCGTCTTTGTCTGTGTAGTTAAAGTTGTCCATGTTGCCAGCGAGAAGTCGTTATTTCATTATTTTCAAAGTGAAAATGTTCTCAATTAGATTTGTCCACTTCCTCAGGTGTCACTCCCTAAAATGCAGAGAGGCAGAGTCAAAGTTTACTCCTTAAAGTGTGAAATACATTTTAATAAATATTATATATGTAATATCAAATAAGCAACTAGGAAGAGTGTAATGTGAATATGTTCAAATAGCCATTTGAACTTTTCTTTTTAGTTACTTTTGAAGAGCTACATTTCTGACATTTAACCAATATGAAAATAGGCCAATGAATCAATCCACCCACCTGTCAAGGCCCGGTTTTTGCAGCCTCCACCTTAAACACATCTAGATCTTTGCAGTGCCAGCTCATCAACATGTTTCATTACTTTCATTGGCATCATGTTGTCGTCATCAGTTCGTCCTCCACCAGACATCAGGACACTTCTGACCGCCTCTGTGCGTCTCTGCTGGGTGCTGTGTCCTCTCTGATGGAATAATCCAGACTGTGGGCGGTGACACAGCACAGGGAGGGATTACACTTCCAATCACAGCAACGATCAATCAATCCCTCATCCCATCCCCAGCCCATCCCTCTTAATCCATGGCAGTCTGAGGGAGAGCTTTCTCCCCTGTAATGCCCACGCACATTATACCCACCCCCACACACACATGCACAAGTTACACAGACACAGACCTCTGCTAAAAAGTTTTTTTTTTTTTTAATCACATACTAAATAATTAAGCAAATGAATAAATGAATTACTGACTGGACAGGCTGGAATTAGGTCCTGCCCCACTTCCTGATTTCTTTCTGTTTTACTCAGGGTTGTACTTCAGATCACTTCTCATTGGTCTCTAAAAAAAGCTGCTACATGACGTTTCATCCATATTCTACACTGAACTGGTGCTGTGTCGGCTGGATTGGTGGAAACATTTGGGAAAGTAGGTACATTTGGTGTGTTTCCCATTGTCTGCTGCTTTTAGAAATTATACTTATGAGCGTAAAATAGCACTCTTAATGGGGCTATTTTGAATCTATATAATTCAGTTTTTTTTAATCAAAACTTTTACATGTTACAGGGTATTTTGACAGTGTTGCTATGCTAATTTACTTTATCTTTCTTCTTCCGCCAGAGCGAACCGGGGGGCGTCTCACATCTCATTTTAATAATAGGCTATATATAAGGTAAATATATTATAAACCGTTTATGATTTAAGTAACGTAAAATACAAAAATATTAAACATATCGCGGGGTTTCTGCTTGTTTAATAACATAAACATAGCAAGGAAACGAAGGACCGGCTACCAACATACAGTACGTTAGCAGTTAGCCAGCTAACTTATGCTAGCTAGTAAATGCACATATACACGTGTCTATGGTAAACGCAGATAGCTGATGTACACTCGTACACACACAGCTAGCGCGCTAAGTATATATCTCTGAAAGTAATATTATTAGAATATGTTTGCAATGTACTGTATACTGTCACTGCACATCTATATTAAATCTGTTTTGCATGTGTGAAGCTAAAGGTAATATTACATTTTACATTCAAGAGGGCTTACCTAAAGCTACAGGTTTCTGTAACCATCTAGAAATAAAAATTGAGGAATCTTTTCTCGCAGACTTTACATGTTAACCTTACTTAGACACAGGTCACTATTTTAGAAGAAAATTGACATATTTGTGTATTTTCTCAGATTCAGAGTCAAACGGACCAAAATGGATTTTTTCTTTGACGACCGGCGACCGTCCACCTCGCTGTCCCCTCCCAAGAGCCGACGTGAAGATTCACAGATGGTAGCATGTAATCATGTAACGCCAGAGACCCAGCAGTCCCCGCAAATGGTGTTTTTTTTAAATTGTGACAATGCAATACCCATTTGTAAACACTTACTTTCTGCTGAATACAAGATATGGCAGCGTGATGTGTTTTGTATGTTTTGTTTCAACCATAAATGGATGAATCAGTGGAAAAATAGACAACACATCTTGTTCCCATGTTGTCCCAGATGACAGTTTATTTCCCAAAGTTAGCATTTTGTTCTCACAAGATTAAAAAAACAATCCGTGGGCCCTGTTTTTAGGGATCTGTGAAGTCACACTTGTACAGTAAATGAACATTGTGCACCAGGTGATGATGGAAGAGTTCATAGCTGCTTTTTTCTTTGTCCTCTGTAATACAGACAGGAGACACAGATTCAAGAAGAGGGAAGTCCTTGAGTGTGAGCATGACTGAGATTCAGGAGCAACATGCCAGGTACACAATTAGCTACTCAATCCAGCCCATCATTAATTAAAGTGATTATTCATGTGGTAGCTACATTTTCTTGGAGCAGTGCTTTCCACTTTACCCAGGATGACCAGTCCTCCCAGTATCAATTGTAGTTCAAGCATAGATGACATCAGCAGAAGAGTGCAGGATTTGGTAGAAAAGATTAACGACAGCCGCACCAGTGACCAGAACGTGATGGACAGCTTTCAGGAGAAGTTCACGGAGAAGGTAGAAAAATGTAGTCATGTTTGTGGGTCTGTTCTTTATCATGATGCAGTCTACCACTGTGTGCATACTTACTAAATACTTGCTCGAATGCACTTCATTCATGGATTGTAAAGTGATACATATTCACTTGTAGTTCACTGTGTATCTTGTTCTGCGTCCCTGTCCAAGTGTTCTACTGTGGTCAATGGTCTGAATTTTTTTTCAACCCCACATTTTATTCCGCAGGTGACACAGATGTGCCAGCAGATGAAGGATCACATGTACACGGTTTATGAAGAGAACGGTAATGAGATGCAGGTGAAGCTGCAGGAGTTGTCAAAGGTGCTGGAGAGCTGCAGTAAGCTCAACAAGGAGCTCATGGAAGCCAGCCGGGCGCTGGCAGGGCTCAGAGAGGGCCTGGCCATCAGCCAGACATCGGAGCCCTGACACACTAGTTATTATTCTGATGTGCACACTGTTTTGAACTAGTTCATGTGTTACTCTAAAGTAATATGTTCTTTTGTTTAATATTATATTGAGTGTTCAGAACAGTTAACTTTTCTAGATAACTTCTTCTGGTTTTCCCTTTTTCTAAGAATGCACAGTTAACTGTGTCTTAGCTGTGTTTTAGGAACAGTAGTTCAGGCTTCAGCTCATAATTAAAAAACAAATCAATGTTTTATGTTCAGTTTTGCTATCTGTTGATTTAGTCAACAAAAATAAAACATATTATTTCACTGTCAAGGGTTAATATTTTATAGTTGGTACCTATCACATTGCCCCATTGTAGTACTTTGTGTAACTAACTAACTAAACTATTTAAATGACAACAGGAGATAATTTCATTTGAATTGAGTACACCGGATCTCAGCTACACTCACTCACATCTTCTCACTCATTCAAAGCCATTTATTTACATATTTAATTATCACAAAATAAACCAAGTCATAATGCCAAAACTTTTACATGCACCTGCCCAATCAGTATCTAAAGTATATTTAATGCGTCTTAACTGTAAAAATGCCATGACAGTTGGACCCGTTGCTTTGTTAGCTTGACCTTACATACTCACCGAAGATGCCGAACAGCGGCAGTGAGAATTGTCTCCTATCAGTAGTTTGAAGAGATATAAATGTAATCAGGTATTCGTAATCTGTCCCACCAGGCAAAGCTCCTAGTGTGAGGTAGATGAAGTCCACCTCATGTTTCTACACATACTGTATGACCTTTCCAAGTGAGGCTGTGTTTCTCAGAGGCCAGATGAACATGTAGTACTGTACAAATCCACATCAAGTCCATTTCAAGAAGATGGTGGAGAACCTTTACTTGTCAACAGTGAAAGACTGCAGTCCAGTGATGGCTCTGCCCAGGATCAAGGCATGAATGTCGTGAGTTCCTGTAAAGAACAATGAAAACACATAATAAGCAAAGCTGCTTTCACAGGAAGAGATGCTAGAGAGGTCACTAAAAATTACAATATTCCTCTTAAATTGAGGGGGTGTTCTCCAAACCTCACTCAAACCTCTTTGACTATGACAATACACATCTGAGTAACTGGCCAACATTTATTTCTATGTAAAAAATAGATTAAAAAACAGGATATTTATATATAACCATGTGCTTTGTGTAAAATAGATCAAAATGGGCCCAGTTCTGAAAAATGTGTCATGTCGCTACATTGCTGACCTCTGGTGGTGGGAGTCTGTAATTGCAGCTAAAGTTTGAAATCCTTTCCCTTCAACCCTCCCTTCTGATGGTTCTTTTGAAAACGTTAAAAATGAAGATTAGATGTATCCGCCTGTGTGTGTGCCTACCCTCGTATGTGTTGACGGCCTCCAGGTTCATGACGTGACGGATAATGTGGTACTCATCTGCGATGCCATTTCCTCCCAGCATGTCTCTGGCCTGTCTGGCAATATCCAAAGCCTTGCCACAGCTATTCCTCTTCAGCAGGGAGATCATCTCTGGTGCTGCTCTATTATAGGAATAATACACACATTGAAGGAAAACTGATTTTTTTTTTCTTTTTTGTTTTTATAAAAGACAGGACGAGAAGTTAGCAGAGGACAAAAGAAGAAGAAAGAGGATACTCACTTCTTTTCATCAATAAGTCTTCCCAGGGCCAGACATGACTGCAGCCCTAGGGTGATCTCAGTCAGCATGTCAGCCATTTTCTTCTGCATCAGCTGGTTCCTGGCCAGTGGCACCCCGAACTGGATTCTGATTGGAGGGTAGAAAGACATGAAAACCAATCCTTCCTTCAAAAAGCTGAGGTTGGCATAACACAATGAGACATCCTGGATGTACACAGTATGGTAATGCTCATCTTTACACTTTTCACTGGATTTGGATTCTGTTATGTATATCAAGTCCTGTGACCTTGACTTTAGTGGCCACACATACTGCAGACAGAATATCACGTACCTGTCCAGAGTGTACTGACGGGCAGCGTGGAAGCAGAACTCAGCGGCTCCCAGAGCTCCCCATGCAATGCCGTACCGGGCGTTGTTCAGACAGCCAAAGGGACCCTGGTCACAAAGGTCACCAACAAGAGAAGGTGTCAGCACGTAGTGACATTAATGTTAGTAGAGTATTCAAGTAAAACTAGTTGATCTACGAGAGCAGCCACTTACAGCCAGACCAGAGACGTTGGGCAGCAGGTTCTCCTGGGGAACTTCCACTTCATCCATCAGGATCATGCCAGTGGCGGACGCCCTCAGCGAGAACTTGCCCTCAATCTTGGGGGTTTCAAAACCCTTCATTCCACGCTCCAAGATGAAACCCCGCACCCTGCCGTCCTCACACTTGGCCCACACCACCGCGATATCTGCCACGGGGGAATTTGTGATCCTAGCAGAAGAAGGAGAGTGAGCATTATTTCAGACCCAAGTTTTCAGGTTTAACTTACCTGAAATGCCAGTCTATCACTACGCTACCCCAAAAGAGAGGATCAGGCTTTGTCAGCTCAAGTTAGGAGTTTCAGAATCCCGGCAGCAGTGTAGTAACGCTTCTTTCACATCATTGGTTTCCAAAGAGAGGAGTATATGTTTTAAACTACCTAATAATGTAGAGGCAAAAGCAACACCGCACCAGAATGAATTATCCCTTTTCTCCTTTACTCACTGAGGAAACTAGGACTAAAAGTAGGTGGCAGTAAACTTAACTGTTCTTTATTTAGTTGCCATACATTTAGCAATTCTTTTCCTTAAGTACAAATTAAATCAGAGACACTGCTGAGACCAAACAACCATCTCACAACAATCTAAAGCACAAATCAATATCCAGGTCTGGTGTCAGTGTCTTCATGTTTCTCCATCTGGACAGCCAGTGCTTCTATCTGTGGGTCTACCTACCAGGTCTTGGCTCCACTGATGGTGAAGGTGCCGCTGGACGGGTTGTATTTGGCCTTGGTCTCCATACTGCTGGGATCGCTGCCGTGGTTGGGCTCTGTCAAGCCGAAGCAGCCCAGGATTTCTCCGCGAGCTGCAAGACGAATGAAAACACGAGGGACAATCTTGAAACCGTCCTTTGCCGCGTTTAAAATGTCGTGTGCGAATGCAGGAGAACGTCGCTCTCACCGAGCCGGGGCAGGTACTTCTCCTTCTGGGCCTCTGTGCCGTAAGCATTGATTGGGTGCATGACCAGGGAAGACTGGACGCTCATGACCGAGCGATACCCGCTGTCCACTCGCTCAACCTCTCTGGCAATCAGGCCGTATGCCACATAGCTAGTGCCTGCACAGCCGTACCCTGCAGGGGAAATCAAACAGTGTAAAGTCATCACAATCTGAACATGACCAGAAAAACATATAGAAAATGCACATAAAGATCATATTCTGTGAGACAGAGTAAAGATAATGTGGTTCTGTTTACCCTTAATAGTTGGGCCCAAGACGCCCAACTCCCCCATCTCTGAGACAATCTCACGGTGGAAATCTGCATGTTGAGAAAATGGAAAGTGACAATCAAATATTGAACAGAAAATAAAGCCTTCACACACATCTAACCTAACCGAACAGTTACAAGTCCAGCAGTAAAAAGCCAAAACCTGAAACCACATTAGTCCAGAGCATAAACACCTACAAGACATAGAATCTGCTCTGGTTATTTAATCTTGGCACATGCTAATCTGCACGGTCTGACCCACGTATGATTCCTCTGTATGCTCTGATCATGGACGTGTGCCTTGCTTACGTTCATGTCTGTTGGCCATGAGGATGCGGGGCATGAGTTTTTCCTGGCAGTAGTCACGGAAGGAGTCCCGGATCATGATCTCCTCCTCTGTCAGCCGACCCTCTAGATCGAGGGCGTCCCGCCAGCTGAATGGCACCTTGGCTGAGGGTCAAAACATGTACACACACACACAAGGCGGTTATGTCACTGCAACACATGGCAACAGAACGTGTGAAGGAATCCAGACAGACCAGGTTCAACTCATTAGAAGTTCACTTACGTGACTTTGCCGGCTTTTTGATTTCTTCTGCATCTGAAGGAAGAAAGTGTTGATGTGGATTTTACATCATCTTACACACATTTACACAACTTATCTCTGTTTTCACCTGCTGCGTGTTCTTTTTCTTTTTGGACAAAAATGAAGACAGTGTCTCTTACATTGAGGGACTAAATATTTCTCTACAGACTGTCGCTCTCAGCTCTTTCTATAAATGTAGAATTAAGAATGAAGGAAGGATCTGAAGTGTACCTTTCGAGGCGGTGGCAGCTGTGCCCTGGGCTCTGGACGCAGTGACAGCAGCACATTTCTGGCTGTTTGTGAGCAGACGGGTGACAGCACCTCTGAGAGCCATATGTGGTCTGAACATGGGGGCAAAGGAGATTAATATATATTATAATTTTAGCACTTTTAATATATAAAAACAGAGTGAAAGCACATTCCCCAGTTAATCTCCCTCTGGGACAAAACATCTTATGACACACTGTTGTGTAATAATAAGGCTGAGTTGCCAGTTCAGTGAAAATGAGGCAAGTTTGTCAAAATATGATTATTATTTCCTGACTTGCGTGGAGTGCTTTATAATAGGCTCATAGACACACTTTCTTTTTGTTATTACACCGTTATCACTCCATGCAGGGCAGAAAGCAGGTGTCTGGGTGTTAATTAGGCTCTGGGTTAGAACACTTCAGCTTCATGTATCAGAATACATGCGGCCTCTTTGTGAGCACTGTTCAAACGCCCTCAATTGACTCGTCCGAGCAACTCTGCAAACATCTAGTCACTTTTTCCTCTTTTTTAGGAACTCTTGGGCTAAACATCCATCTGTACGGTACCTTTTCTTTTCCTCCCGGTGAGTTTATCTGATGATCCGACGTCCGTCCGGCGTTGGTGTGAGCGATAAAAGTCGCTTAAGTAATGTTTCGCCTGTCGCGACGTCACAGGGATACGTAACAGTGAACATGGGAGCTGTTTTCCTCCATGACAGGTGAGGCGCGCGACGCCGGAGCGACGCGCGACCTGCCGGCGTGCAACGCGTGCAGGTCAGCTGACGCAGCCACCTGTACACTGCATGATTAAACACACTAAACACACCAAATGCGCCTGTTATAAATGCAACAAACGGCTGTGTGATCGAGATCTGCTCCTCTCTGCCACGCTCAAAATGGCGTTTCTGTGTTGCCGTGTGAGCGGAGCTCGTGGAGGGTGGGGGCCCACGCCCTTCCAGCTCATTGGCTGGTAAAATAAGGAGCCACGTATAGAATGTGTGAGCGCCTGGACACGAGTTCTGTAAGTGACACTGCGGCTGACGCTGGGGCCCTCTGACAGGCACAAACAGCGACTACAGCCACAGTGATCATGGATATAATCCTTGTTATTTGCCCTTGATGTGTGATTTTACGAGGGAAATGTTAGGCTATCTATGAAATGTTTAAAAATGTCACACCCACCTGGATTTTAAAGAGAAAAAAAAGACAGATGACCTTTAACAATGCAATCAACCAATCAAAAATCATTATTAAAATTGAATCGGTTGATTTTACCGAGAACATGTCACAGGAAGTTTGGTAACATGTATTTACTTGTTTGGCTGATTGTTGTTTTATATGTTTGAAACGCTCCACTGATTTTCTTGTGCAACTTGTTGACATCTCGTACCTGTGAATGATTCATCGCTTTACCGGCAAACCTGCGCGTGACACAATCATGGCGTCTTCCTCTTAAAGGTTTGTCTTTCACAGGAATTTTTCATCTTTGTAGGAATGTTGCGGTGTTTGTTTTTGTTGATTTTTTGAGTTGAGTGACACAGCTCCTGACGTTCGAATTATTCTGTGAACTTCAATCTGAAGTCTCATGTCAGGAGTTATATTATAAAAGAAACAGCTTGTTTCCTCAGAGTGGTGGAGGCTGTGCTCCAGAGGTGGAGGAAGAACTCACTTCCTTGCATAAATGTACTATCACACAATGTAGCAGACTATTAAAACACCATAAAAAAAATTAAAGTCGATATACATGAAGTATAATCAGAAAAAGAAAAGCGCTGTCCGGAATGTTATATTATTACACATATTATATTATTCGATTATCACTCACTCATTAACAGCATTCGATGGTGTATTTGGTCAGACTCATTACGTTACATGATGATCGTTTGTTTGTATGGAAAAACCTTTATCAGCTAACTGAAGCTGTCAGATATGCAGTGGAGAACAATATTTCCTTTTCAGCTGGAGACAATATAAAGTCTCTCACTTTCTCTCTCTCTCTCTTCTCTCTCTCGCTCTGTGTGTGTGTGTGTGTGTGTGTGTGTGTGTCTAAAGCAGTTAAATAGCTCTAAACTGTAGCTTTAAATACTTAATTGTTCACCACTGCTGTGAGCTTTTAATTACTGGCTGTACTTTCCCTCCCACACACACAATATGGATAAATTCTAAATATAATATAAATAAAACAGCACTCTCTGACTTTTTGCTAATCATGAGAGGGGAACTGGTCTTTTTAAGCGTCTTTCCAAACGCATTGTGTCCGTTAGAAACACAGTGGTCCTTTGAAACACTGCACACATTCCATCGAAGTGGCAGCGACACGAATGGTTTTGTCCCGCTCAGGCGCACTCTGATTGGCTGTGGTAGCTGTCAGTTAGCAGGGCTCTGTTCTCTCATTGGCCGGCTCCCCTCACCGTTAGCCTGGAACGCGCTGTGCTTCAGTTTGGTTTGGGATGGTCTCTCTCTGTGTAGCTGTTGCAGTCAGGCGCTGTTATTGATGTTTTTCTCCTCGACATTTCCATGGTAACTGTCCTGTCTACGCTCTGATCAGCAGCCAGGAGCCGAGCAGTGTGTGAGAATGGAGCCGGAGGAAAAAAACCCGGACCCTAAATACGGTAAGAACAGCTCTGTGCGCCTGCTTTCTGCTCGATCTTTGCTTTTTCTTGATACGACCGAAGAAATGGAAACAATGACTGCAAGGGATGGAAGGGTGTGGACCTCGTGGGTCCTCTGCAGATCTGGAGTCATCCTCATCCTCCTCAGCCGGCTTATTTTCCAAAGGAGTTCTCATCTTTGATCTCAGAAAATTTCTATTGAATTAGTCTTTCATTTTACAACACACATTGAGTGAAGACAGCGTGATTTAAAAGGGTGCATGGATTGGGCCAGTTTGCCCCATTTTAACACCCTGTGTTACAAACCGAATCAATGAGCCAGATGAGCTTCAAATGAAACCTAATGATACCGGGCTCAGCCTAGTTATATGTTGTTGGTGTATGTCTTAATGTTAGTGATTAAACAGGCTGATGAAGGACGGAGGGTTGTCATCCATTCAATCACGGCTTGTCTTGATGCTCTTGCATTAAACTGGTTTCATATTCAGGTTATTCTGTACTGCAGGGACACACAACAACAGGCAGCAGAAGCAAGGAGTGTATTTGGTTTATTGTGTTTTCCCCTGGGCTCAGAAACCATTTGGTGTTTTGTAGATTGGCATATGGTCATTTCATCCGTGCCCATCCACACACACAAACACACGCACTTTTTCTCCCAAACACACACTTCACACATACTCACTGATTTGTTCGCACTGATTTTTGGCATGCACAGATTGTGGAAACCCCATCCTCTATACCAGCCAAAGACGTGACTCATCGCTGATTATTATGTGTGTCACACATGCATTTTCTCCACTTCGCAACAACTTCGCAGCCCACAGCAGCCTGGCGCGGCCTTCTCGTGTCTGGGCTGGGTTTGTCGCTCCTATGGACTGTTGAGTCATGAAGTTTCCGTCACCAGTGTTGTTCTTGCTTTAATACCCCATGTCGGTGTTGTCGCATGAGAGGGTGGCCATAGATGGCTCAAAAGAAAACCACAGTCTAGGCACTGGTATTTCACTGGGAAGACAGCGCTAATGCTGTCTGACTGTTGGGTTGTTCCTTCTTTCACAATCTAAGATGCTCCCAACAGCCCACGCCCACAGTAATAAGTGCACATCCTCTCCAGTCAATCCACGGAGCTCCCACTGTGGAGCATTTCCTAGTTGCGTTCCTGTTACCATGCAAACAGCTCTTTTTGCTCTGCTCCCCTCCCCCACGGAGGCTAAAAGGTCAAAAACCACAGCCCTTTTAAACCGGAGATAAAGGTTTATACGATACAAACACACAATACACATTCCAGCTCAGCAGTTTTCTTAAACAGCAGTTTTTATTAGCGTTATAGACTGATGTGTGAGCTGTCCCTTGTTGCCTGCTACAGTTTGCTGCTATAGTTTCCCTCCGCCGAGGTGTGCAGGCAGGCAGGCAGGCAGGCAGGCTGCAGCCTGCACCGCCTGGACTGTGTTCAGCCTTGTCTCCTCTAACCACTCGGCAGACACAGTCAAGAGACCTCCAGTCAATATCAAGCTGGCAAACACTCAGATGCATTGCCACACACGCGCTGCATGTACACACACATGCGTGAGCACACACAGAGCTGCTAAATGTTTCACAATGAGCGCTTGTCATTTGGACTTCGGTTTGGGAGAATCAGACAAACTGTTGCTGTTTGATCCCTGCAGTGTCTGTGAGGGCTACAGAGAGACAGCGATCTGAGCCAGCGGTTGTCATTTTTTAAGTATTTAGCTCTGCAAAAAGAGACTTTGATGTGTTTTTTAAGAGCATGTAGGCCAGTGACCTCATTAGTAGCTATCTGGAGGAGTTTTTACCAAGCATGAACAGCTGTTAGATACAGCAGGAGTACTTACAGTAGTTTCTGTGACTCCATCATGTATTAATCATCTTCATCTACATGCCTTAATATGTCAGGAACAAAAGCAGAGAAGACCATACATACTCATAGTGTCTTCTCGCATGTAGTGTCTGCACACACACACACACACACACACACACACACACACACACAACCACAGTACCCACTAACCCATTAAGGCAGCCAGGGAAAGGTTCATCTGATAACCCCTCTGGGCCCATTAGTGAATCACATCAGTCATGACATCATCACTCCTTCTAACACACACACACACACACACACACACACACACACACACACACAAACAATCGGGACTAAGAAAACGGATCATATCATATTATTGTCTTACTCCACTTTTAGCATCCCATTTGCTTCCATTCAATTTCTAAAAATATTTCATGATTTTACTAAATACTGTAAAGCTCAGTGAGGTTTGGCTGATGTTTCTGACTCCATATGGACCTGAATGCAGACCAGATCATCTGGTGCGTCCTGTGGGTTTTCACCATCAGGGTGGCTCGAGTATGTTACGAGCTACCTGAGGAACCCACCGTACCCATATAAGACAAAAAAAGAAAAATCAAGTAAATTTTGTCAGTTAGATAAACAAGAGTATTTACAAGACATTTGGCACCCTTTACAAAACAAATCTGCTGCAAAGCTTTTCAGCACGATCGGTGATCGTTATATGGCACTCTAATGAAGCTGCGTCTCTCACATTCGCAGATGGTCCTGCAAATGAAAGGCTGATGGAAAAATCACTTCCAGTGTTTATCCTCTCCTCAGCAAAGAGAAAGAGGAAATGTATACACAGCAAAGTGATGGCAGGAAGCGGCGGCACGACCAAACAGCAACAGCAAACCCCTTTTAACCTTTTATATGAATGCTAAATGTGCTGGGTTATTTCTTAACTCCAGGATGTTACTGCTCCCAGCCGAGAAATAGTCTGCCACATAACAGTGAATTGGTGTTGCATCAAATTAAACAAATGGAATCTGGAAACGGGAAACGGGGTGTGGTATGGGACATGGCAGTGCACATGTAACAGGCCTGTGTAGGAGGTCAGGCGTTGGTATTGTATTTCACGTTGTGGCATGCTGCCTGTCCGTCACATGGCAGCAGAGGTGGGCAGAGCAGAAGGCGGGCATGTGCCGCCAGAGAACATGTAGGATGGTCTTATCTCTGATGGACAGTCCAGCTCAAAGCCTTGTGCGTGTCAGACACACATCATAATAAGCCATTGTCTGAACAATGCATGAAGCCAAATAGAGAAATCTATTGTGTGGGAAGTTAGCGATGAAGTGAAGTGTGAATATAAAAGCACATGGAGGTAGGATGTGGTCCAAGTGCTGTGACAAGCTGGAGAAAACAGCTGAAAGTAGAAACAGGAAGCTGAGAAAACAGCGAGGGAAGGCCATAAATCTTACCGGATAAGGGTTACAGCAGTGTTTTACAGTACTGCGCTTGTTACAAAGCTCATGTTGCTTAAGCGCCTTGTTGTGAGTGATATTTTTTGATCATGTGACCACGGTGAGGCGAGAGTGCAGCTGCTCTGCGTGCAGTTGCACACTCTCGAAGAGCCGCAACAAGGAAACAGCCGTCACACGTCGATTCAGTGGATTGAGTTGAAGCCCAAAATAACTGTTATGATGCCAGAGTGAACGACTGTTTTGATTGCAAAACATGTCCCCCTACTCACACGTCTTTAGTCAATGATGGCAGCATCAGGGTTCTCAGGCGCCACATCTTTGTTGCTGTCGCCGCTCCTCTCTCAATTCCCCCATCAATACTGCTTTTTGCTGCAGTTCCCATGAGAAGCCCCGAGCCGAGAGAGGGGCCGAAGAGAGGCAGAGGGGAAAGCAGGCGAAGGCAGGGCTTTGAATGCACCGAAAAAGGGAAGTGGAGAGGTCGGAAGACGCAGACTTTGTACAGGAAGGGGACGTAAAGAAACAACTGCAACACACAATAAACTGAGAGAAATCTATAAATGAGAGAAGCTGTGAGAGAAATAACGACGGAATGACAAAATACAAAAGACAAGGTACTGTATCAGTCGATCATCTGAAGGCTCATTTGCTGTCGACCGTCTTGTTGACGTTATTCCAGGAGTCAGAGAGACAGCAGTTTAGTAACTGAACTGACTATTGGCTCATGTATAGTTCACTTATTGTGATGGTTAATGGACTGCTTTAATTTGCATATTACCAACAGCGGACATGCAGCACTTTAATAGTCCTGTGACGCCTTTGTGCTGGTGCCAGTTGTGTTTGCAGTGTGTGGGCAGAGTGTGTGTCCCGCGTATGTGTGCGCGAGTGTATTTGCAGTGCGCGGCGCAGCAGACATACTGTGTGGAAGCAGCGATAACAAGTGGCTGGGCTCGCCTCCAGCTCCCACTTTGTGTCTGTGACAGAGCTTAAAGAACAGTTCAGCGCCACCTCACCGCGCCGTTTGTCACGAAGCTGCGGCAGACATGCACAGTGGTGTGACAGGATGTGTGATAGCTCATGGTTATCTGACAGGAGGATGTTGGTGGAGGAGATTATGTTTTCTGAATTCTTCACCAAGCTCATTACCAGCGCTCGCGCCGGCCGTCGTTTGAAAACTCGCTGTATGAGCTCACTCTGGGCCGAGTGGGCTCGGTTGATGTTTCTCCTCCGCCGTGTCTGAGGTGTTTCCATGGCGGCTGGCGATGCCCACAGGGAGCTCGCCGTCACCGGGGAGCCATTTTGTGGGTTGCTAGGCATGACAGTCAGGCAGAAGAATCCTTTTGTTCTGCAGACTGTCCTCTGTCAATACACGGGCACACACTTCTATATTGCACTCCTGTGTGTCTCTCTTTGTGTGCACACATACGTTGAACTCCTTCATACACCAAACTGTGGATACTAATGAAGTATTAATCATTTCAAATACAGAGTAAATTAATGGAAGAATTGCTGCTTCTCTGTGATGAGTCAAGAAGGTATTTGCTCTGAAATCCTGCTCAGTTTCATCTTCGATTTAAATAACAGAAGCAATAACAACTAATCAGATTCACATGATTACAAGAATCAGTCATATTTGTACAATAAACCCTTGAGATGTAGTAATGAGAGATATTGTAATATTAATTTCAATATATATCAGCAACCATATTGTTGTCTCAGAACGTTAACTTCCCAGTATGATGGGCGACCTGCATTTATCTAATTGTCAAAAAATAACTTTTTGGCCAGCGGTCGTTGGTTAACGGGTTTTCATTCAGATCGTCATGGAGAGCTTACAGTCATAAGTGGTTAGTGGTTAGCTAATAGAGTTCCTGAAGTGAGACCACTAGTTATTGGTCAGCTAGCCTTAACACCTGTATTATAGTATCACCGGATTGAAGGTAGAAGTCTCAAATTTCCAGTTGGAGTCATTGACAAGACTGTTGTCTGTCTTCATCTCCAGGGGAGTCCAGGAAGTTTGACCCAAACTTCAAAGGGCCGATTCACAACAGGTGAGATGTCTGTTTTTAATCGCTGATCAGAGTTATTCTCTTTCTGTAATACAAGACCCCATCAACCACGTTCTGCTTCTCCTCTCCTCAGGGGCTGCACAGATATCCTCTGCTGCATTCTCTTCATCTTGGCCTTGCTGGGGTACTTTGCTGTGGGTATCCTCGGTAAGACTGGTCCTCCATCACTACCATATGTACCGTGTCTTTGCTTTGAGACTTCTGGTCTTTGACACATTTCTATTTTAGAAGAACCCTGCTTTTATTATATGTGTATGTGTGTTAGTTCTCTATATTTAACACCATCAAAATAAAAGCATGTGGCACAGCTCTGTTCCAGTAAACCCTGGCTTATTAATGCCTTCATCAGGGTGGTGTGTAACGCTGTCCATCATACATGCTAAGTACAATATTAGTGGATAAAAAAGAGAAATAACATGACATGATTGTAATGTTGCACTACAACCCGAGACGCCCCCTTGAGGCAAGATACCCAAACAAGTTTGGTTAACCAAAGTTATGCAACATAACGAGAGACTTTTGTTGAAAGTCACACTTGTCTGCATCTCATCCTTTGTCTATTTACTCAATGTGTTTGCTACTACAGTAAGAAAAGTCTGTCTTTACCAGTTTCGAGTGTTACCAGCAGAGAGATAATACATACATCCGAAAATTGCAAACGTGACAGAAAACATTCACTTTATTTAGTTTAGTATAAACAGTGTGTGTTAACTGTTAGTCGTTTGATTTAACGTCACTTTTGTGAATTCTTCTCCATGCAGCCTGGTCTCAGGGTGACCCCAGGAAAGTGATCTACCCCACGGACAGCAGGGGGCAGTTCTGCGGACAAGCTGGAACACCTCTGGAGTGAGTCACCTGACATTATGAACGCGGTGTCTACTGTATATGTGTCTGTATCCTCTGTGTTTCATAATGATAGATATTACTGTCATCTGACACCCCTTGTTTGGGACTTAGAGGCCAAATAATAGTTTGATTTCTCTCACACAACAGGAAGAAGCCTCTTCTGTTCTACTTCAACATCCTGAAATGTGCCAGTCCTCTGGTGCTGCTGGAGTTCCAGTGTCCCACCCCACAGGTTACAAACCATATCTGCTTATCTTTCATATTCATTGCAAGCTTTTTGTCACGTCAAAGAATCACGTTAATGTCGTGACTGTTGTTGTTGTTTGTGTCCAGTTATGTGTGGAAAGATGTCCTGACAGGCATATGACACTGGCGAAAGCCAAGTTAGGCAGCAAAGAAGACCGTGAATACTACCAGCAGTACTGCAAGGAAGGAGTGGACTTCGCCAAACTGGTACATGTTCAAATAATTTAATAATTCATAATTTATACATGCTTAAAGTGATACTCTGTTGTGTATGTTAGAGTACGACAAACATGTTTTAAAAAGCTGATTGGAGGCTGTTTTGCGTCATTCAGAGTCCTCCAGAGATCCTGAGGGATGGCTTGTGTCCCACCATGCTGATGTCCAGTAAACCCTGTAAGTGAGAAGCGTCTTCTTCTTCTTCTGAACGTGCTTGATTTTCGCCCACGCGGCAGGCTCACGTGCCTGTGGGTTGTTTCTGTGCGAAGCTGAAACAAACAGAGCCATATGAGCAGATCATGTCCTCCCTCCGCAGTCACGCGGCGCTGCCTTCCTGCCTTGGGAACGATGAAAGGCGGGGTGGTGGTGGTGGGCAATGAGACCACTCTTGATGCCGGACAGGGCCTCAGCATCAACGCCACAGACGTGCTGGAGGCATCCAAGTGAGTCCTTTTCACTGTCAGGCAACGCACATGGGGGGGTTTCAGTGCTCCCTGCATGTTATTTATCAAGATGATGAGTGATGAGGAGTGCATCAGTCATTCATGAATGACTGATGTTTTCTAATGAATTTCCTTTTGTTACAGGAAATCAAATGTGGTTGTTGAAGCTCGCCAAGTGGCCATGAGAATCTTTGAGGACTACACTCAGTCATGGCACTGGATATTGCTGTAAGTCTGTCTGCTTCCTAATGGGTGCAGTAACAAACATGTGTGATCATTTTGAAACCAGAAAATATGCATGACCACAACTGCCAAGATCACCAGGAAAAGTGCTGAAAGACTCTGTTGTTAAATGTCAGTGTGTTGAAACGTTGCATGTGTCCACCCTCTGCAGCGGTCTGGTGATCGCCATGGTGGTCAGCTTGATTTTCATCGTCTTGCTTCGATTCTTGGCTGGCGTAATGGTCTGGGTCATGATTGTTCTGGTCATTCTAGTCATCGGATATGGTAAGTGTTCAGCCCCTGTAGATGATCAAGTTGTTGTCTGCTTTCAAATGAAACCCCCTCTGAACATGTTTGAACTGTTTGTCAGGGATTTTCCACTGTTACATGGAGTTTGCGAGTCTGAAGGGAGAGCCTGGCGCTGACGTCACCATCCGTGACCTGGGCCTGCAGACGGACTTCTCCGTCTACCTGCAGATCAGACAGACGTGGCTGGCCTTCAGTGAGCGCAAACACACTTTCAGTCTTCAGCACATCTCCGTAAGAAGTGATGACTGCTGTTCATCTAATGCGTGCACTGTTTTGCAGTGATCATCCTGGCTATTGTGGAGGTCATCATCATCCTGCTGCTCATCTTCCTCAGGAAGAGAATCCTGATTGCCATCGCCCTCATCAAGGAGGCCAGCAGGTCAGTCGGAGTTGGTGCAGCGTCTTTCCATTCTGCCCACACACGCTCACATATATTTTATTATGTAGTGACAAAAAAAACAGACTCGTGATTTGATTGTCGTTTTCTTCTTCAGAGCTGTTGGTCATGTGATGTCATCGCTGTTCTACCCCCTGCTGACCTTTGCCCTCCTGGCTGTGGTGATAGCTTACTGGGCCATCACTGCTGTGTATCTTTTCATTTGTCCAGATGATGATCACAGATGGTCAAAACAGAAATGTTTCACTTTATAGTCATTCACTCTAATCGTTTTGCCACTTTAATTTGCACTAATTCAATTTCGAGCTATAAACTACATAGTTTTTTATTCTTATAATATTGTATATATTTAGTTTAAAGGAAAAGGAAGAATAAAACGTATAAAAATAATATTGCATACCAAAGGTAAATATAAATAATGTATCATCTCTCTCTCTCTCAGCATGTAAAGTAAATATACAAGGGCGTTACCAAAAAAAAGGCATAAAAAGATTATTATCTCAATGAATTTGAATGGAAAACCATGACCTCCTTGACTGTTCTGACCAGTTTCCTGTCCACGTCTAATGAGCAGGTGTACAAGGTGTTCAACAACTCCGAGTGCGAGTACTCACGAGAGACCTGCGACCCCAAGGTACACTTTTAAATGTTCCAAAAATGAAAGCCAAGCAAATGTGTCGCTTATATTTTCCACCTGTTTGACTGTGCCAGTGTTCACTCCCGCCTCTTCTCTTCTTCTTCTCCAGACATTCAACACCTCCAACGCTTCAGCTCAGTGTCCTGACGCAGAGTGCCTGTTTGCCTTCTACGGTGGGGAGACCCTCTACCACAAATACCTCATCCTGTTCCAGTTCTACAACGTCTTCCTCTTCTTCTGGTGCGCCAACTTTGTGACGGCCCTGGGCCAGGTCACTCTGTCGGGGGCCTTTGCCTCGTATTACTGGGCCTTCAAGAAGCCTGAAGATATTCCCGCCTTCCCCATCTTCTCCTCGCTGGGACGGGCCCTCCGGTTAGAGGCTGAATATGTATTTGTGTGTGTGTGTGTCTCACTGAAATGTGTGCAAGCTGAAGTGAGGCATATGTCATGGTCAGTGGGTGGTACCGTGTGTGATGGGAAAAAGCTTATGTCATGCTCACTGTTGGCTTGTGTTTCCTCCTCCTGTCCAGATACCACACAGGCTCCCTGGCATTTGGCTCTCTGATCCTGTCTTTGGTCCAGGTCATCAGGGTCCTTCTGGAGTACCTGGATCACAAGTTGAAAGGTCAGAAGATTTAACTTCAGAATAAGAAGGCAGACCCACTAGATTACTGGACTGTGTATCGTTGTCATGATCATATATATTATCTCTAATTTATTTTTATTTACTGGGTAGTCTTGAATCCTGGTGTTGAGTAGATGCGTGTGTCTCTGTATGCAGAGCCTTGCAGATGCACAAAAGTGTCTTTTCTGGTTGATTTCTAGCAAAGGTGCATAAGATCTGAACACAGGCAATAATCACATTATTCTGTGGTTGTGAGCACATCCAGTCACTTGTTCCTTTCAGGAACTGTAACAGTCTCGCTGTCATCCCTCAGGTGCTCAGAACAAGTTTGCTAAATTCCTGCTCAGCTGCATGAAGTGCTGCTTCTGGTGTCTGGAGAAGTGTATCAAGTTCCTCAACAGAAATGCCTACATCATGGTGAGTTCTCCTGTTACTGGACACGGCTGCATGAGGGGCGTTGGGTCTGGTCAGCTTTTATAGATGTAAATTGTTGTTTTGCCAGATTGCCATCTATGGAAAAAGCTTCTGCCCCTCAGCACGAGATGCCTTTTTCCTTCTCATGAGGAACATTGTCAGGTGGGGTTTCATTACATTCATGTCCACACGTTGTATAAGCATTCGACTCCATCGTTTATTCACAACTGAAGCTATTCTTACTCTCATATTCTCTGCTGGGCCTGTTTCAACACAGGGTTGCTGTTTTAGATAAAGTGACTGACTTCCTGCTGTTTCTCGGGAAGCTCCTCATCGTTGGAATTGTTGGTAGGAGAACTTTTAGTTCTAGACCCAAAGTGTGCGTTCTTTAAAGTGGAGGAAGATCTCTCTCTGGATTTCTAACTTCTAACTCACATTTTTATGTTACAGGGATTTTCTCCTTCTTCTTCTTCTCTGGGAGAATCAAAGCGGTAGAGGATGCCGCTCCATCTCTGAACTACTACTGGGTGCCAATACTGGTGAGAGACAGCTACAGTACACGTGTATGATCTGATCCTCAGTTTTGAGCCCCCCTGTGGGCTTTGATTCCACCGCAGAGGTCTTGATGTGTGTGATTTTCTTCACCCAGACGCTGGTAGTTGGATCCTACCTCATCGCCCATGGCTTCTTCAGCGTGTACGCCATGTGTGTGGACACACTGTTCCTCTGCTTCTGTGAGTACCTTTGCATTAAGCCAGATCTCCTGCAGATCTTCTCGCTTCTTCCCGTTTTCAAGCACTCATACAACTGTCGAAAGCTGAGATGCTGGTTTCTTCTTCCTGTCGTGATTCTGACTCTTCTTCTCTTTTATCTCATTTCTCCCTTTACTTTATTTTCACACTTTCCCTTCATTTCATGTTTTCATTTTCCCCTAATTTCCCATTAACCCAATCAAAAACACAAAATACGCATTCCCGACACACGCAAAAGGTGAGGACTTGGAAAGAAACGATGGCTCGTCCGAAAGGCCTTACTTCATGTCCCCCGAGCTGCACGAGATCCTCTCCAAAACAAAGAGGCTGGAGGAGGATGGAAGTGGTGTTGAGCAGGTAGACTCTGCCAAGCCGGTGGACGAGGCGACGCTGGAGGAGGAGACGCCTCTCCAGCAGCAACAAGACGGAGAGATCCAGCTGAAACAGCAGACAGTGCTCAAGCAGGACAACGAGGAGGAGGAGCCTCTGAAGGCCAAGACGGATGTGGAGGAGCCGAAAGAGGAGAAAAATGAGGAAGAAAAAGTCAGTGAGGCAGAGGAGGCTGAGAAGAAAGAAAAAGAGGAGGAAAGAGAAGAAGTGATAGGAGCGGCAGAGAAGCAGGAGCTAAAACAGGAGGAAAAGAGCGAGGACCCGGCCGTGGAGGCTGAGAAAGAGGAGACTGGTGAAAAGAAAGAGGAAAAGGAGGAACTTCAGGAAGAGAGTCCTCCCTCTGCACCACAGGAGTAGATGTTAGTAATGTAAGGCCGAACCCCCCCAGAGGCTTGGTAAACCTCATGAAGCATAAAGAATGAAAGAACTGTCCTACAACTTTGTGATATGAACGTGTTAAATGTGCGGCAAACGACAAGCTAAGATTTCGGATCGCCTCGCTGTGTGAGCGACGTCCGGCTGGAGGAGGCGGTGGCGGGCGGCGCGTTGAAGGCTGAAGCAGGTCAAAAGCCCAGTGCATCTCTGTAGCTTGAACAAAATGCTCTCTTGTGTCGGTTTTAGAACAGTGTTGGTTTTTATATTGTGAAGATCTGTAGAACATTGTGAGTGCTGAACCTGTGCCTGATTACTGTCACTAATAGTTATTGTCTTAATCCTGTTATGCACTACAGAACCACTAAGTACCATGTTTACAGTTGAAACAAACTCATGTCGATCGATGGTGAATCTCTTTCACTGTTTACAATAATACCAGCTGACGCCAAAATGTTACAGACATATTTGATATACTGTATGAATATTGGATCTTTTCTTTCCTATGGAACTTGTATATATACAGTAGTGTATGTCTATCATGTATTTTTTGGCTTCGGTCTTGTAGAGATCCTCGCCAAGATGGGATCCCATGTATTGTATTGCCACCTACTTGCCTTGGTATTTCGGACTGGTGTAAGCGCCGCAACTGTGTCACCACGACGCTGCCATCGTGACCTCTGCAGACCCCAGCAGTCGTTTACTGGTCCCACCTGCCTCGCTCTGTCCCTGTCCTCTCTCTCCTTCTCGCTCTCTCTCTCTCTGTCTCTGTCTCTCTCTCAGTGCTGCATGGTGTTGACATGGCCCTCTGAATGCTCGCAACTAACATCTTAAGTCTCTGGATGCTTTTGTACCTTTTCTTCTTGTTTGTCACCTTGTGAAAGATGTAAGCTGATTTTCCACTGAAGTTACTGATGACATTCCATATTTATTGGATGTTGAATCTCGATTAAAGGTGATTGTATTTAATCGTAGTAGTTCTGTTATGGGTAAACACGCAAGTTTCAAGGTGGCGTTTGGAAACAGGTGAGTGTTCATGCCCAAGAAAGTGAACCAGGACTTTGATTTTGTCTTAAAGGGGAACTCCAACAATTTTGCATGTTAAGTCGGGTTTCCACCCAAAGTACCTGGAACTATAATCCCAGGAACTACTTTTCAAGGACTAAAAGGTTGTTTCAGCCCGTTGTTGTCTGCGTTTCCACCATGTAGATTAAACAAAAATCGTGCGACGTATGAAAAAGCAGCAGCTGTACACGTCATTTTTTTGTGCGACTATCCAGCAAGGAGGCCTGATCTGTGTGTGTGTGTGTGTGTGTGTGTGTGTGTGTGTGTGTGTGTGTGTGTGTGTGTGTGTGTGTGTGTCTTCGTTGATCCGTCTGTCGCATGGTTTCTTCTGTAGCTCCATGTTGATGTGTGGAAGCCCAGTGAACAAAAAACAAACTGGTTTGCAGCTGCATCTTTTTAAATATGGTGGCTGAAGTAAAGTACTGCAAGTATTCAATCAATCAGAATTTTTCAGTGCTGCAAGGCCCACACCCAAAGTTCCTGAACTATTGGAAAGTACGACACCCTGAGTAGGGATTTTTTGGTCCTGGTCCCTGCGGTGGCAACACAGTATGAGTTCCTCCAAAGGCTCCTATTCCCAGGGGAAAGTTCCTGCAGTAAGAAAGGTCTTGGGGTCTTGGGAGACACTTGTTCAGGGCATTCTTTTTTTTTCTTTAATTAAAGCTTAATGTGACACAGCATCATTTGAAAGTATCGTGTTTGCTATCCTCTGGTGGTTTACCTTCTTTGCTTGCCGGAGTGACATCACTGTTGGGTTTGTTTTCAAGTAGAACAAAGCACGCTCCTGACCACGCCCAACAGACTTGAACATTTCAACCAGAGGGGGCAGCAAAACACTGCTTTTCACTTTGATGTTGAGTTACTCTTTGGCTGTCTCTCCTTCCTTCATGGAAGTGCAATGTTAAAGTGCTGGAGCGCCCCGTCAATTCTTAACAAACCAAATATAATATCAGGCATTGGCTGTCTGAATAATAGATAGTAGATGCATGAATACAAGAACAGTTACATTCCTGTTAAGTGTCACATGCTGTTGGTAAAATGTTGTTCCTCAACTGCTTCTTTCACCGTCACAGTGGAGGATCTGGAGCGCAACGATGGATCAGCAGAGAGGCCATATTTCATGTCGCAGAACCTGCTCTCCCTCCTGAAGAAGTCCAATGAAGAGCCCAAATCTATAGATTAAGCCCCAGCTTTCTTTGTGTGTGTGTGTGTGTTGTGTGTGTGTGTGTGTGTGTGTGTGTGTGTGCGTGCGTGTGTGTGTGCTGTTTTTAAATGAAAATCAGAACAAAAGGAGGAATTGCAGTGCCATGTCCTGTGCTACAGTATGTATATACAGAATGTTTGTGTCTTGCTGCCAAATGGGATTCATTCACTGTATGTTATGATATTATTGATCCTGTTGTATTTTGTTACAAAGCCTTAAACCCATTGTCTCCGTGTACTTTCCAACAAGGGCGATACACAGAGTTACATATGATAACTGTAGTTAATTTAAACATCAGTTTGCCTTAAAAGCTAATGTTTTTCTTGTTCATTGTGCATTTTTTGTGTATTCTTTCATGCAGTTTATGTGGAGGCTTTGAAGGCTCCAGTGTCTTTCTGTGAGATCTCCACTTTATGGCCGATGGAGCCTGTTGATACATGAGTAAAGCTGTGCTTTATCCGTTTAACTAAGCGTATTGCACTGTTCACCAAAGCAAGGATGCTAAACTGCAGGAGATTCAATGCTTAGTATGATAATCAAAGCCTTAAGAGATTACATATGACCCAAGTGCTTTAACTTGGATTCGAAGTCTTTATTTTTTTAACCTTTTTGTTCACACTCTCAACTGAATAGAAAACATGTCCACGATTAATGTGCAAAAGCTGAGTTTGTAAAAGTTTCACATTAACTTTCATTTTTTTTGTAAACTAATAAAAGTTTGTGTTGCCATGTCAGTGTTCAAAGGAAACAAAAAAGGCCACTGCTTCTTAGGTTTATTTGGGTACTCAGATTTGTGGATTATTGTTTTTATAACTGTTGACTTTTAGGGTGAAATTGTGACATTTAGTGTTTTACATATAAGGCATTTTGGAAGAATGAGTGAAATACTGTATGTTGAAAAGCACAATGTAAGATATAAGAGCATTAAATATTTCATATCTATGCATCTCGATGAGAACTTCAAGATGCTACAACTTGTAAACTTTCAAACATGAACATGCATTGTGTACAGTCAGCTACAGTGTATTATAGTTATCACATAAATATGTTCATGAAAACTCACTAACAGTGTGAAACAGTCACTGTGAATTAAATTTGGTCCAGACTGTAGTTTCCATTAGACACTGAGTTTATCTGACATTTTGATCTTCGCATTGGTTTAAGTGTACACGTTGCTAGGCAACAAGGAGGACTCGAAGCCTCGAAGGTGTGTTCGTCGAGGTCAAGCTAACACTTACGGCTGACATATTTTTCTTTGCCCGTTGTGTACAACAATAATGCCGTTCACCGCCGACGCGATGAAACCTCCGCTACATGACCAAATAACGGAGTTGCAGCGTAAAATCCAACTACTCGGTAAGTTTATTTCAAAGTAGTCTGAGCGCTGATTACAGTTAATGCTAACGGAAGTGTGCTTTGCTACAATTGGCTTCCTAACGCTAACTGCCATGCTTAGCTTATCACGCGACTACCAACGGCAAGCCCATAACTAAATCTTACAGGAAAAGCAGTTCGTTGTATTATGAGTGGATAATGAGACGCTTATTATTGTTGTAATCACTGAATGTGTCCACCAGAGGGCGACAGAAGTGCATACTATGAGAGCTCTCAGGCCACCATCAAAAGGAACACAGAGTCCATCCGCCAGCTGAGGCAGGAGAACAAGAAGCTGTACCGAAAGCTGGCAGAAGCTAACGCTGTAAGACTGTTTTGTCCTCAGTCAAAGGAACAGTCCAACGATACATACCTGTCTTTCTTCTTAATCTTGTTATCTTCGGTGTGTTGCCTCACAGGGTGATAAACATGTCATTAAAGTGGCCTTTCAGAACAGAGGCTCGGAGAAGGATGCCTACCGCAACATGTCAGGGAAGGTGAGCGGAAGGAGCACACAGACTGTGTGTAATCAAGGTTCACTGCAGCTTAAGTTTGTTCTTTTTTACTTACTTCACATAGTGCACTACAAAATTATGCTATTGTACTATTTACACCACAGGTTCTCGCTTTTCCCACAGTTAAGATCTCAGCAGGTCTCAATCTAGTGTCTATTTTAGTGGCAAATAATAATAGATTGAGATTGGTTGCAGGCATTCAGCTTGGCCTGTTTCTCCCTTCTCTGTCTCTTTTTTGTTCACACACACTCTCTGTCATTGCCCTTTTCTCAGGCAGCCCTGACAACACTGGACCAGAGGGTGCTGTCCAAGATAAAGCGTCTTAATGCCCTAAAACACACCACCCAGACCCATCAGCACCGCCTGGATGACCTGAAGAAGGAATACCAGAGGATGAAACCAGAGGGCAGCGGTGGAGCACAGTCTGCTGACGCTCGCATTCGGAAAAAGGAGGAAGATGCCATGGTAGTTGCCTCTAAAGCTCTAAAGAGCTGGTGTTGTTTTTCAATGCAATACGTGACAGAATAGTACACTTGTACACCTTCTGTAAACAATGTTGTGTATGTGTCTTCAGAACCTGCGGGCGCTGGAGAACAATTTGGAGAAGACACAGTTTAAGTGCAAGGAGGCTGAGAACATAATGATTAACTATCAGAAACTCAAAAGTCACCTGCAGGTTAGTCCAACATACACATTGTTTGCTGATGTTTCGTACTCATGTTTACGTGCTGGACAAGAGCATTGTTGGCACCGCCTCCCATATAGATTTGTGCAATGTATGTTGACTTTTTTTTAGGCATAATGAATGAATAGGAGTGCAAATGTAATAACTTAGCCATGAGCAGACACCTGTATGACAGCTGTACATTGTCAGCGTTTTGCAAACAGTCTCCTAATCATTTTCACATAGGTATCATGCACAGATGACATGGATGCTCGCTGTTCTGCAGGGCTCTGTGGCCTGTGCTACATGATGCTTTGTTGTGCCTTTGATACGGGACCCTGTGTATGTGATATGTAAACGTTGAGTGGTGCAGCACTTCCTCTCCCAGCCTCATTTCACCTATATTTGAACTTAACTTGTCCTCCCTCTTCACTCTCTTTACAGTTACATTTGATTTTTTTAGACATTTGGGTAATGTTGTGATCTAGTGCTACTATAACAGATCAAGCTGTCATATCTAGATCACAACCTACTGATCATCCAGTAATAAGTCACACAGTGGTCCAGGTCATAGTGCTTCAACAGTCCTTTTATGACAGTCGCCACAGCTCTCGCTCTTTGCATCCACACTTCCAGCACTTTTCCTTTCTATCCCTCACTGTCACCGCTCCAGGAGGAGAGTCTGACCTTCCAGGGCCAGTTGGACAGCCTGGAAGCAGAAATCCTGAAGCACAGAGAGGAGCTCCACAACATGCAGGTCATGAACAACGACGCCCAGCTCTCTAAAGAAGCTGCCAAGGTGACCTGCGACCTCCTCTGCTACGAGCTCACATCATGCATGTTTCTAGCGAAGGCGTCAGAAGATCCATTCACTCACCACTACTGTCAGCACTGATGATACATGTTAGAGGAGTCACAAGTTAAAGCAGCTACAATGGCTTTTGAAGTGCTCATTCACCCGCTTTCTTTTCATTTTGATGCAGACGTACAACATGCAAGAGCAGATACTAAGCCTGCCTCATCACTATACACAGTGCAAAGAAACAAAGTTACTGTCCTCCTCTCTCTTTTTCTTTTTTCAATACAAACATATCTTGATGAAGGTGACCTCTACATGACAGCCTTTTACGTCAATAAAAAGTCACTCTAGTATCTGAATTGTACTCAATACATATTCACTCTTGTCATGCTAACATTTTGTTTCAACTCCCTTGTTTCCTATCCTGCCTCGCTCCCTTTCCATCACCCTTTCCCTTTCCCCTTGCCGTCAGGCTGAGTTACAGCAGCTGGAGGAATTGCTCTACAAGGAGCGTAAGGAGAGAGAGCGCATTATAGCCAGCTACAGGAAACAGGCTGAGGAGCGCAAGGCCCAGGCTGACAAAGTCGATAGAAGGGTGAGATACACATAATGGTATATAAGAAGTATGTGCAAACTTGCACATACTTCATATATATGCAGTATATGCAAACTTCAGGGATATTATTGTAGTATATAGGGATGGGTATTGAGAACTGCTGCCTACTATCGGTGGATAGTAAGCTCCTGGACAAACGGTGCTGCTGTTGGTATTTATGTAAGGTTAATTCAGTGTAACAGCTGCCATTTTCAAATTCCTAACTGTTCCCAAATGATGATTAAATTGAGGCATCAGACGGGCTTGCATGATCTCCTAAATCCAGCCACATCGCAAGGTAAAATGGTGATGAAGCTGTCGGCGTCATGGGGATTACATCTGACGTTGTGTAACTGCCTGTTTACAGTCTGTGCTCTCCTGTCATGGCTGACAGGGCAAAACATTCAAAAGTGTGGGCTCACGCTACTGAATTTGATGAAAATGCAGCTAGTTAATTTAAACACAAGATACTTGTGCTCAAAAAGAGGATTCATTCTCAGTGAAGAACCTTGGAGCTCTAATCTGCCTCTATACCTGCCAAAGAGCAGTGATTCCTAACACGTCTCTGGGGGTCATCAGGTGGAAACCTCCCTTCAACAGTGTTTCGCCTACTTAGTCCCACTACACCTCCAGGAGGTTAGGCAGTGAACTCCGGCGTCCCAGAGTCACCCCCCCTAGTGCCAGTTCACACTGCTCCTACACAATCCAAACAGCACCGCCACGTTCAACTGACCCAGAGATGCTCCAGGTAGTGGCCAGTACCGATGCTACCATTTAACTATTGCTAATGCTACTGCTAACCGCTAGGAAGAACAGAAGAAGACAATACAGTTCCGATGCTACCATTTAGCTAATGTTATGTGCTAACCGCTACCTGCTACGAGAAACAGAAGAAGACAATAACGCTAGATTCACCTATACTGTTAATGTTAATTGCTAGCTACCAATACTAACTGCTAAGATACTATCATACTCTCACCGCTTTAGCTATTGTTAGCTGCTACAATGCTACCACAGGCCTAGATGCCACATGTAACTGCCGATTGCCACACTACCATCATCTACCCCTGCCTCTCACCAACTGCACCAAGAAAAAGCGGGGTGGGAATACAAACCCTGGTTCGGGTAGGGGATAGAAAATAAAGAGGTAGAGTCAAAAGATGAAAGTAGGGATTGGATACAGACCCTTGTTCGGGTAGGGGGTGGAAAATTTAGAAGGTGCTGAAGGTGGAGGCCTAAACCACAGACTAGATTTAACAGCCTCTTCTAACATTTCCTTCAAGAAGCAGCAAACCCTACCATTTCCTTCAAAAAGCAAACAGAGCAGGAAAACAAACCCTAACATTTCCTTCAAGAAGCAGACAAAACAGGAAAACAACCAAAAAGATCAAAAAACAAGCCAACTCTGTGTCTTACCACGCAAACTCACCTGAACAGGCCGCATGGTCACAAAGAGAGACTCTAGCTGGCCACACCCCCACCTTATCTAAACTTCCTGGTTCTCTTCCTATTGGCAGAGCGAGAAGATGGGGCGGGGAAAGCAGAGCAGAGGAGAGGTGTCTTGTTCAGACTTTAACCTCTTCTCTTGCCGGGTTAGGCATGCATGTCCTCTGCCTGCCCCCCCACTGTCCCTATTTCACCCCCCAACTACTATTATTTCTCCTGATCCATATCCACTGACTAGACCTAGCAGCCTCATCTGACATCTCCCTCACTGTCTTTCTTAAATTTTGCCCATGCACTCCCAGCTCCCTCAACAGTGAAACAGCTGACCCTGCAACAAAACCTCTACACCCCACTTCAACCGGACAGACCCTGGTCTTCCATCCCCTCTGCTCAGATTCTGTCTTTAAATCTGCATACTTAGTCTTCTTCCTTTCATAAGCTGCCTCCACTGAATTTTCCCAAGGGACTGTTAACTCAATAAAATACACAGTCTTTTTACTCATGGACCATAAGACAATGTCTGGCCTCAGATTACTATAAACTATTTCCTGGGGCACAACTAGCTGTCCTCCCAAGTCGACCTGCATTTGCCAATCATCAGCCCCTACCAGGCAGCCACCTCCCTGCTTTCTCCCTGACTTAGCAGCTTTATTTTTCTCCCCCTCTCGAACAAACTGCACATCTAACCTCTCCTTTCTAGAACTTCCAGAATTCACCTGCTTCCTTCTCTCCTCAATGCCTGCGGCTAAGCTTCTCAGCACCTGATTATGCCGCCATGTATACCGGCCTTGTGATAAGCTAATTCTACAACCTGACAAAATGTGCTTTAAACTTGCTGTACCTGAGCAGAGTGGGCACGATTGATCGCCCTGTACCCAGAGACTTAGGTTCTGCGGGGTTGGCAACACATCGTATGTCGCCCCTATCAGAAATTTAATACGGCCTTCCTCCATATTCCACAGGTCCCTCCAACTAAGTTTCCTCTTCTCAACACCTTCCCAATTCAACCATTGTCCCTGTTTGGCTTGACCAACTGCTTTTGCCCCTCTTAACAACTCCTCCTGCCTACGCACCTGTTCCACTACAAGCTTTCTTTTCTCCTTTAGACCTGCTTTATTCCACACTGGTTTGCCTGGGCCAAGCCCCAAGCCTCCCCGGCCAAATTGAACATTTCCTACTATTTCTGCATGCCTAAGAGCTGCCTCTGCCTCCTGCACTGCTGCCCTTGGGTTCCATTTCCTCCCCCCAGAAGGATTCGGAACCACATTGCTAACTAACATGTCCTTACTCCCAGATAATAAAAGTTCTGTCCTAACCTTAGTGCATTTAAACTCCTCTGTTAGACTGGATACTGGCAGCTGAAGCATTCCTTTCCCATACAAAGCTACATTGCTTAAGCACCTGGGAGCACCCAACCATTTTCTAATATAAGAGCTAACTAGCCTTTCCATTCTCTCTGCTACAGATAATGGGACTTCATATACTGACATTGGCCACATTAACCTAGGATACAAGCCAAACTGCAAGCACCACAACCTCAGTTTTCCTGGGAGCCCTGATTTATCTATTCTCTCCAGCCCTTCTGCAACATCCTTTCTAAATTGCACAACCTGTTCAACATCATTCAGGTCCACATTGTACCACCGTCCGAGACTCTTAACTGATTTCTCCCTAATTGTTGGGATTTCCTCACCATCTATAGCAAACTTTCTATCACTTACTTTCCCTCTGTATATTGAAATACTCCTTGACTTACTAGGCTTAATCTTCATACTAGCCCACTTGAGATTCTGATTGACTTTATCTAACAACCTCCTTGTACATGGCACTGTTGAAGTTAGCAGTGTCATATCATCCATATAAGCCCTAATTGGTGGAAGACGCATTCCATTCTGCCGTCTCTCTCCACCTACGACCCACTTGGAAGCCCTAATAATTACCTCCATAGCCATTGTGAAAGCTAGCGGGGACACTGTACATCCTGCCATAATACCAACCTCCAATCTTTGCCAGCCTGTTGTGAGCTCTGCGATACTTGCACACAGTCTGATGTCTTGGAAATATGCTTTCACCAAGTTAACAACTATCTCCGGCACTTTAAAGTAGTCAAAGGAACTCCAAATAAGGTTATGTGGCACTGACCCAAACGCATTAGCCAGATCTAAAAATACAACATTCAAGTCTCTTTTCTCCCTCTTAGCTGTCTGAATCTGATGCCAAATCATGCTAGTATGCTCTAAGCATCCCGCAAATCCTGGTATCCCTGCTTTTTGCACTGTCGTATCTATCATACCATTCCTTTCTAAGTATTTAGCCAGCCTCTGTGCTACGATACTAAAGAAAATCTTTCCCTCAACATTTAGGAGAGAAATCATCCGAAACTGGCTAAGGTCCGATGACTCCTTCTCCTTAGGGATGAAGACACCTCCTGCCCTGCGCCATGCTCTTGGAATACTTTGTTTCTCCCAAACTATTCTCAGGTATCTCCATAGTGTCCTTAAGATGCCAGGTGCACTCTTATAGACACGGTAGGGGACTCCATTAGGCCCTGGGGCCGAAGAAGCCTTTGCACGCCTAACCACCTCCACCACTTCTCTCCACCTAGGTGGGCTCACATCCATCTCCTGCTCCACTTCCCCTAATGGTGGCATGTCAGGTGGAAGACCTATGTTCCTATTCTCCTTTGAATCTGAATACGTCGACTTCAAATACTGTTCAATCTCTGATTTCGTTGCCTTAAGTTGCCCTCCTTTTTCTTGATTAAACAAGCCTTTCACAAAATTAAAGGGGTTCCTAAAAAATGCTGACCTTGCACGTTCCTTCTTCTTTCTCTTCTCCCTAAGGTGTTCTGCCCTTCTGAGTACTGCTAACCTGCTTCTCAGTTCCTCCTGCAACACCTTAATTCCCTCCCTTTCTTCTTCTGTCGCCTTCCTCCACTGCTTTCTTAACTGCCTCCTTTCCTTTACTAACTTCTCTATTTCTCTTTGCCGCCTAGACTTGCCGACCTGCACCCTCTCGCCTTTCCTTTTGACAAGCACCCCAAATCTCTCTCGACCATAGGAGTAGATCACATCTCCAATTTTATCCAATTTCTCCACTACATCTCCTCTAAGCCTGCTTAATATGACTGATAAATCTCTATCAACTGCCTCCCACTCTTTGCTATCATTAGCCCTCGGCCACTTAACTCTAGCTTTCTGCTCCATGCTTCTCTCCTTGGCTGGCCTGTTGCCCTCAACACCAACTGCATCCCCTCTCCGTACCTCCTCCTCTCCAGGGATAGTGTTACTGATATCCTGCGAACTGTGGTTTTCTACCTGTCGCTGGACTTCATCCGACTGATTCGACTGACTTCTCAAGAAATACTGGTCGATGCGGCCACTCTGCCCTTCCACCGCTAAACACTTCCTCCTTCCCTGATGAGTTCTAAGGCCTCGGATTGATGTTATTTTCTGCCAGCCACATGGGCAAACTTGAAGCTTCTTATCCTCTGCTGCACAATTTTTGCTCTCCTTAGTTGCCTTCCCTGTCACCTGAGTACTGCTACCTCTGGCCCTAAGAGATGGGTCCGTGCCCCCATCCCTCACTGAGTCATGTATCCAAGGCATAGTCATATCCGTTATCCTGTTCGTTACCATGCAATCCACCTGTGAGTCATCTTCCACCCCTGCTCTCGCTGACTCTTGGGGTATTTTCCTTATATTGGTTGTAGCTAAGTCTGGTTGTAGCAAGGTTAAGGCTTGCCACTGCTGCCATGGGTTGCTAGCCCATACCAGCACCTGTGGGGTCTTTTCCCTCCTGTCAGCTGTCTTTCCAAGCAGTCACATGGTCTTTCCCATGTTGTCAGCTGCTCTATTCACAACAGTCACTAGCCAAGCTAGTTGTGAGTTAATTTAAACACAAGATACTTGTGCTCAAAAAGAGGATTCATTCTCAGTGAAGAACCTTGGAGCTCTAATCTGCCTCTATACCTGCCAAAGAGCAGTGATTCCTAACACGTCTCTGGGGGTCATCAGGTGGAAACCTCCCTTCAACAGTGTTTCGCCTACTTAGTCCCACTACACCTCCAGGAGGTTAGGCAGTGAACTCCGGCGTCCCAGAGTCACCCCCCCTAGTGCCAGTTCACACTGCTCCTACACAATCCAAACAGCACCGCCACGTTCAACTGACCCAGAGATGCTCCAGGTAGTGGCCAGTACCGATGCTACCATTTAACTATTGCTAATGCTACTGCTAACCGCTAGGAAGAACAGAAGAAGACAATACAGTTCCGATGCTACCATTTAGCTAATGTTATGTGCTAACCGCTACCTGCTACGAGAAACAGAAGAAGACAATAACGCTAGATTCACCTATACTGTTAATGTTAATTGCTAGCTACCAATACTAACTGCTAAGATACTATCATACTCTCACCGCTTTAGCTATTGTTAGCTGCTACAATGCTACCACAGGCCTAGATGCCACATGTAACTGCCGATTGCCACACTACCATCATCTACCCCTGCCTCTCACCAACTGCACCAAGAAAAAGCGGGGTGGGAATACAAACCCTGGTTCGGGTAGGGGATAGAAAATAAAGAGGTAGAGTCAAAAGATGAAAGTAGGGATTGGATACAGAATATATGCAATATATGGAAAACGGTAGTTGCGTGTAAAGTGAGTGACACCAGCAACCTGATGAATCACTTACAAATACAACATTCTGTAGCTCTGAAGCAGCATACCCAATCCCTAGTACTTTGTGGGTTTGTTTTGATGTTGTTCCCTCTTTAATCACCTGCTTTCTCACTGGCCATGTGCACTTGTGATTAAACATGCAATTATCTGAATGACATCAAGAAACATGACCACAGACGGCATACAACACTCAGTCTAAAAGCAGTCAAAGTCATTTTTGGTCAAAATATAGTTAAATTCAAAACAGAGACATTCTGTAGAGGGAACTGAATAACTTGTGTTTTGATTGGTTATAACCTTTGCTGCCTTTAGGCTCAGAGAACAGCCATGCAGCCAGATGAGCTGAGCAGTGAGGCCTGGCGCAGCACCCCCAGGATGGCGGGCGAAGAGGAGAAGGCCATCTCCACTTTTGAGGAGGCGTTCAGACGCATTAAGGAGGCCACCGGAGTCACAGATATACAGGTGGAGATGTGGAAAGAGGAGGATTTGCTGTGCGCACACACTGTGCATGGATGTATTTATGTGGCTATTATTAGAGTTTACGTTTAAGTTTTTTTGTTGTTGTTTTTTTCAGGAGATAGTGGCGCGCTTTATCTCACAGAAGGAGACATACCAGCATCTGGAGAATCTGAGGGGGGAGAATGAGAAGGTGCTACAGCAGCTGAAGGAGCAGAAGGAGCTCCTGAACCAGCAGTTCCAGGATATGAAATATTCTGGAGAAGCCAAACTCTCCGGGTGAGATGCTCAGGAAGCCATAGTGGAACAAAGGCATCATGTACGCAGCTGTGGAATGATTCTCAAGCCTCTACTCTTCCTCTGTGGTTTTATTAGTGACCAGCAGATGCTGGAGGAGTGCGAGCAGCAACTGCAGGCTCAGCAGCGGAGGTGCGAGGCAGCTGAAGAGCGTTTGGATTGGCTCGCTAAAGCCCTCAGTACTGTCCGAGCCGGGGTGGATCACCTCACAGACAAACTTCAACACATCACGCTGGTAAACACCGCCTCAACCGTCATGACTTGTCTTACTGTGGGTTTAACTTATCCTGACTCCTGCGGTCAGTGTAATTCCTAATGTGTGCCAAATTCCTTGGTTTTAATTTGCGTCTCTCTCAGCATGTCTGTTGACAATCAAACTCATGTCCGTGCACCATTCCTCCGTCTCTCTCCAGAGTGAGGACACAGCGGCCGAGGCGTCTCCAGACTCAGATGAGTTTGTGCTGCAGCTGATGACTCAGTGTGAGCTGAAGCTGCAGTTGCTGCAGGAGGAGCTTCAGGGAAAGGACCTGGCCGCTATTACGAAGGAGATGGAGGAGGAGGAGGTGAGTGGAAGCTCCACAGCACTCACGCAGCTTTGCAGTGGGTTGAAATCCAGGTCGTGCTTTCAGATGGGATATTGAAAACCTGTTTGACTGTTGTAATGTTAACTGATACAGGAGGGTTGTGCACAGTTTTAACGACAGGTGTGTGGGAAACACACAGGCAGGTAATTACACGAATCACATTGCACATACTGTACTAACAGAGAACGATGGCTAATGAATGTCATGCGACCAAGATAGCCTGCCAATCATACCTCTGTAGGTGATGACAGGAAAGGGTTTGAGACATCATTACATAACTAGTACTCCTGGTTTGAGAATCGACGAGCAGTGGCCTGTGTTAGGGCTGTGCGTCAGCTCGAACTTTCAGTGATGAGTGCAGTTTTGGAAAAGGCTGTGTCTGGGCTCTTGTATAAGCCTCCACTGCACAGTGCGACAAATGAACACAGCATGGCTGAGCATGTGTGCATGCATGCAGCTGTGCTTGCATAACGTATCTGAATGGAAAGGCAGCCATTAGAGCCACCTGAAGTGTTTACTCGTGATTACTAACGCTAGGCAGCCCTTTCTGTTTGAGAACATAGGATATCAGAGTGTACCGTAGGAAACACATAACACACTGGAGGCCATTTACTAATGACATTGACTATTTTACTCTCAGATCCATTTTTAGATGCCATAATCTTTGTGACTGACGTAAATCTGAGCTGATAATTTCAAAATCACTCCAGCCTTGTTTGCTTGACCGGTACTGCTTCAAACTGTTTGGCTGATCTGGATAAACAGTTTGCACCTCTACCGCACTTCAACTCTGGGAGCGATGGCCCAGCAGGTCATCATACATGTTACATGATAAGAACATAGACACCATAATAGATGAACACTAGATAGAATCAATAAAAGCATGGGTAGTAGTTTGTATTATAGATCCTTTAGAGATAAACATTTCAAAAAGATCCCAACACCCCTACAACTTCAAATTGGCTCTTTTGATTTTTTTGTTGCTAAAGTGGCCTGACACTCATTTAATTTCCTCGTGAATTTTTAGATAAACGTGAAATTCTGTTCATATTATAAGGCTTAAAAGCCTAAGAATAGAAAATAAATGTTTGCCTGGTGGGAGTCCTTGACTGTTCTCAATGTGTTGTTGCTCTGAGCAGTTCTATGTCAGGATTGAGGGGAAACTGCCAGCTTACAACACCCGAGTCAAGCTGCCTGACGACCAAAGACTCGACCTCTTCAACGACGGTGAGTTTGGAGCCACGCACGCACACTAATGCCAGCACACAGTCGACATCTGCCCTTGTCTCACGCTGTTTGTCTCTCAGAGGAGGAGAGTGAGGAGGACGAGGCTGACATCGTCTCACGGGAGGCGCTGAAGCGTCAGTCTCAGCTCATCATCGACTCAAGGTCCAAGAAGAAGTCCTGGAAGAAGAAGAAGGGCAAGTTCTGATCCAACAGCAGTCTCAAGACGTCACGCAAAATAAATGACCTGAACCAAACACTGACTGCAGTGTGAAATGAGCTCACCGTGAGAACACATAAGTCCAAGAATTATTGGCAAGTAGAATCTGAGGTTTTAAGGAGCTTGTTGGCTGAAAATACAAATGAAAATATATTTGTAGACATGTTGAAAGATGAATACATGTATTTGTGTCTTTGAACCTGGTTAATTGTTGTATAAGTGGGTATGTTTTGACAACAGCACTGTTCTCTGTCAGGTGTGACTGTTGCACCAACACTCATCTCTCCTCCTCTTTTTCACAGTTCAGTTACACCCTCGGCCTCATGAGAAGCCAATAAAGACGATGAAATCATTGATTTCGCTTTTAATCATGTATTTTTCCGTACCATAAATGGTCGCATGAGGATGAAACAGGTGACATGTGCACAAAGGTTTTCTTTGTCATTGTCCTGCAGATCAAGCCTGTCCACTGTGAGTGTGATGGGGTTTTACCTAACAGACATAATACCCTGCAGCCTGCAGGTCACTGAGAGCCAGCACCTGACAAATCCAGCCTGTATTTAAAGCGTGAATCCCATCCACAGTAAAGATGCTTTGCTCCAGTATAAGATGTGATACAGAGCAGCATGTGAAACCTCCCCTGAACAACAAACAGCAGCCTCCGCAATATTCAGCATATGTTCTGCTACGTTAGGTGGACTGCCTTGTTCTGTCACTGAGTTCTTCACAGAACGACATTGCTTCGTGCCAAAATGCAAGAGTGTAACTTCAACAGTGTTCTCTGTCTTTAAATGTCTTGCTGACATCTCATACATGCTGCTGAGATTAACTGGCTCACCAAATGCAACCAGACGCACAACTTTTGGCCACAAACAAAAGCCCTTTGAGCGACCTGCTGAATGTGTGTGTTCTAATAAGAGCAGCTGTGGTCAGAGAAGGATTCTTATCACATTTATAGATCAAGTGTTAGTGCCTGAAGTCGAAAATCACCATGTTTTATTTTTAGCCTCAGTTAATTGTATAAGTTAATATTAGTCTCTATGATTTTACCAATATGATGTATGGATGGTCAACATAGAGGCACGTGTGTGACTTTTAAAGCTGATTTGAACCTGACTGCACATGTCAATTAACCCACATAATAAATGTGGCTGCTTTCTTATTAAATCATTGTTTATTCTTTAGGTTTACGATAATTAGAAGTGTAGACAAATAAAAGCCACTGAGACACTATTTAGATCAAGAGCACCATCTTGGCTTGTGACCTCTTCTAATGAAGTAATGTCTGCTTGAGAGCCCACGTCACAGGTTATTGCCTTGTGTTTGAGAGTGTTTTTCCTCCTCAGATTGTTTCATTTGAAGGGTTGTTATGCTCTTGAAGACTTGAATGTGTATTTAATGTGAAGAAATACAATAGAGAGAGATAACCATGTTCTTTTGGGATCCCATGGGTAGTCCCGATTACAGACCATTTTCAGACAAAAACTCTGCACTAATGGGTCTTTGGTGTGGTTTGGTTTGGTTTCTTTTGCTCTCTGCCAATCAATATTGGGTTGAATAAAGGTAAAAAAGGGTAAAGGGCCCGATCAAATGCCATCTACTTCATTTTTTCAAAGATATTCCACTCGTCTTAATTCTGATTCTGTCTTAATCAACATACACATGGCACATTTGTCCAAATATTTACAAAAGAAAGAAGCAGAGACTTAATCTAACGAAGGGCAAGTGACTAAAATATGAAATAAAATAAAAACTACAAACAGCATCTAACACAAAATTTGTGTGTTTATAAAACTGAGGAATGACAGGATAAAAACACAGTTACTGCCACATATGTTATTTTCATAGTTACTGTTGTTTCAGTACTAAATTTCAGACTTCATCTCATCGAACAGATAGAACATAGAGTAAAATATTAAACACAAATAAAGTTTGATTGAATGATCCACAGCCTGCAAAGAACCTCCATCATGTTGGATGCTGATCTGCTGATATACAAGCCAAGCATATCGACAATCAATCAATACATTCTCGGTTCTCCTCAGTAAGCGGTAAGCAATCAGTTGATTGGTGTTTTTCTTCTCAGCTGCTCGACCAATCAGGGAGAGGAGGCGGGCCTGCGCGGCCTGGTGCCGATTTTGATTTTCTCTGCCAGAAACGCGAGTTTCCTCAACATCTCCGGCCCCCAGGCTTCCCCCCAGCATGCATCAGCAGCCCGAGTAGAGTTCCAGCCGTGTCAGGCTGACACGTTTTTATCGGTTCACCCTGCCTCACCTGTGTCCTGCAGCTCACAGGCAGGTAAGACGCGTTTCAGTCCATGACAGCTACAGCAAACTCTTCGGTATCATTCAGATCAGCTGCAGTTTCATGCAGCCAGTGTGGATGATTGTGCATGTGTGTGCGTGTGCGTGTGTGTGCACTCTGTCAGCAGAGACAAATCCTCCACTTGTATGCTGCAGTGCTGGTGTCACTCTTCATGCCCAGGTGAAAAAGAGGGCAGAGTTTGCTTAATTCTAATGAGGCAGGCATTGAACTGGAATGATGGTATGCAGTCAAAATGGGACAATTATACATCTCAGTGTACAGCCAAAGAGGGAGGAGGCCATTCCAACTCACTCACTCACACACACACACTCACAGACATGCGCGCAGAGCATCATCCACCCACAAACACAAAGAACAATCCGTCCTCAGTAATAAATGCCAGAGTCTCTTCCTTCCAACTTTCACACCATCCCTGCTGAATATTCTGGCTGGACGTGTACAGCTCTGAACGCGCTCTTCATCAGGATTCAGGAGACGAACACTCAAGAGAAGCAAAATTATGGTTGAGTAGCCTGTTATTTTTTAGGTGATGTTTATTGTAACAAGTGTTTTCTGAATGCTGAGCCTTTTCTTGGGGATGCTGGAGAGGAAACATTGATCTCAGTAGTGGTCATTGTTTGTGTATTGTTGAATATGTGAGATTTTATAAAGACATATTTTCTGGTTATATTGAGCATTGATCACAAAGTTATACATTGTATCTCATCACAGCCTTCATGTTTTCACTGGTCTTGTGATGTTGCCATTTGAGAGTGTATTGAAATTGCAGAAATTGTTGCCAGCTATAAAATTGTCGATTCCTCAATCAGTTTAGACAAACTGACTTTTGCTATGAAGGGAATTCAATGATTTAGGGTATTTATGTTGTCCATGCTGTGCTGCTCCTAAGGAATTGAGATTAGCAGAAACATTAACCATATTTCTGCCCCAGTGTGGTGAATCTAATGAATTCTGTGCTCGAATTCAGCTACCGCTGACCCAGATTCATAGCACTGATCTTTGTTTAGTTAAATTCAAACAGTAGAGAACAGGAGGTTTAAAAGTGTGTCCCGCTTACAGCTGACCTGGACGCTTCCTGTGATCGCTGGAATAAACCTAGAATCAAACCAGTGTTTTCACGCTCTCCTCCCTGGCACAGATGCGGCAGCCAGCGTGGGGGAGATCTGACGAGGTGTGTGGGCCCGTAGCGTGACACAGAGCGAGAGATGAGGACCATTCTTCCTGTGTGTGGAGGCGGTGATGGAGGGGAGCCCCGCGGCCTCCGCAGCAGGGTGGGCAGGATGAAGAAGCTGCTGTGGCTCAGGCCGAGTCACTGCGTGGACGTCCACATGGACACGGAGCCCGGCGTGTGGCTGACCGGATTCCAGCTCTTGGACACTGATGGACAGCATGAGGTGAGAAGCTACACAAGGTTTCTGTGTACTGTCAGTTAAGAGATCCACCTGTTGTGTTACAGTTTACTGTAACAGCTGATCCTGGGGTCACTTCACTAAAACTCTTACTCTCATCCATTTTACTGTAGTTTACAGACTCATCTCACATTTCAAACAAGTTCAGGAGTCGCAGAATGTTTTGTTAAATCAAAGAAGTCAAAGCATGAATACGTTTATCTCCACTGTAAACACTCATTACTGTCCAAGCCTTCAAGCCTTTGGTCCCTCAGAGCATGAGAGAAGTCACACACACAGAAATAAGCTCAATATTAATATTTCTGAGCCATGACCTTAAATGTAAACTGCCCCCCCCCCTAAAAAAATCCCATCACAATTTCCCAGAGCCCATCGCATCATATCAAGTTCTTTGTTTTGTCCAACAGTCCAAAACTCAAAGATATTAAATGTACAGTGATATAAAACAAAGAAAAGCAGCCAGTCTTTTCATGAAAGAGGATTTTCTCATGAATCTTTGGTAGACGACAATGAAAGACTAAAAAAACAAAACACTGTTCACATTTGAGAAGCAGGGATGAGTGATTTTTGCCATTTTTGCTTTAAAATGATTTTAAACTAATTAAAAATTACAATACAAACATTATCAAAATAATTTTATGTCCAGGGACTAATCAGTTAATCACCTAAGTTTCGTCGGTACTGCAAATATTTGGCATTATTACTTGCTAATGGACTTTAAGGATCAATCGATTATAGAAATAGAGATTGATTGATTGATTGATTTCCTAATCAGCTATTAATCGATTTATTGACAGAACACGATGAAGTGTGTGTAACGAAGCTGGGTGTGTGTTGTGTGCTCCTGTTCAGTCACCCGTGTGTGACGGAGTGACTGTCATATACTCAGTCATTGCTTACGTCAGGTTCCTTTCTGGGAACTTTTGCTGATGTTCCCATTCAGCTCAACATTTTTCTGCTGAGGACGTCGTCAAAGATGTTAATCAGTGCCACCGAGAAGGAACTACAGCTGAGTCTCCAGGAAGTAGATCACGTTTCTGTGGGTGTGTTGTGTGTTTCCAGCTAAAAGAAGCCTTTTTAATCATGTGAAGTTTTGCACAAACAGCCTCAGCATGTTTCGACATCGCTTTGTTTCCGCTGGTTGCTTGCATGCCACCTCATCGCCCATTCACGTGTCTAATGAGTTCTAATTGAGGTCTCTCCGGGAGCTGCTTCTCTGCTCTTTTGTTCAGCCTCTGTGGAGGGAGGCTGGGTGGCATGGGCAAACGTGGAGGGACGATGGTAGAATCTTAGTTCAGGGAGACAGAGACTCATTAGAGCAACAAAAAGCTCATTCTTCGCTGTGAGCTAAAAGAGCAGCGAACAGCCTGATTTAAAGACATCCATCTGCTGAGCCGCTCAGTGTTAGCACGGTGTGATGCTGCTCGTCATATTGCCTCTGAATGGAATGAAAATCAGTGCTTCCAGCAGCGCCGACCTCTCTTGCTGTCTTGGTTATGTGCTACCTTGAAGTCACAGAGTTGCTGATAGCTTTTAGGAGCAGAACAGACCTGTTCCATGCGGTATGTCCCCACCACACCCCTGACACCACGGGCAGGAACGAAGGCTGGAGGCCGTCGTGAAAAACCGTCCCGACTGGATTCTTTAGAGCCAGCGACACTGAATCATGCTGATGTCCCGAATTCAGCTTCTCACCTCTAGCACACAGAGCTTTTCCTCCTGCATCTTGAATTGAATCTCTTGCTGTAAAATTGTCATAGGTGTTTTTGCACAACTGAAAATAAACATGTGGAGCAGGTTTAAAGCTGCCGGGCCTGTTGCTGATCCAGACAGAGAGCCTGAAGAAAGTGGACTAGTTTGTGTACAGTTTGGTCATCAGATGTCACAGCATTGTCTCTATTTCTAAGACTAGTCAGACACAGTATGTCTACTGTGATAACGTCTATGACATATGTCATCAGCTGGACCTAAAGATGGAATACAGCCACACTTGTGATGTCTTGGATTCAGTGTTTTTGGTAGCACTTTTTAAAATTTAACACAATGCACCATTACAGTTGTGCACCAATGGGTATTAATGCACACAAGAAATGCTGAAAGCCCTCATAGTGCAAGTCTTATACTAACACTTGCTATAGACAGTCAAGCATCGGAACAGCTCATAACCTCTTTTCATATTTTGTATAAAGGGTTTTAAGGTCAACCAGCACAGTGGTTATAGTAAGTGGGGTTGTGGCTCCACTTTTTATCGTCTGCTTCAAGAAAAGTGAGGCTGTGATATGAACCATCACACCACTTCACAGCTTTCCTCTCGCGGTGTGAACCCTGGCTCTGCTGGACCTCACACAGCTGGTCTCCTTCATGACAGAATGACAGCACATTTCTTACTTGACCTTTGTTTAGAATTTCTTCCAACTTGTCGCTCTGCAAGACGTCATAATCCATCATGAAGACTTGCGACAACTTGCATCAACATCCCTCACTTAAACATTTCTGTGTTTTAGGACCTTTTAAACTGTTACTCCTCTCAATTTTGGAGAAGTCTTACAGCTGACGTGTCAAGCTACTTAAAACATACAATAAACTGCAGTTTAGTCCGCCACCTGAACTGATTAGACCTAGCACCATATGGTCTTTGATTTATGCTTCAGTTGCAAAAGAATGAGCCCTTGCAGGAAATATTTTTATAATGTGTAAACAGTACATTTTGAAGGGTTTGAATGCCTGCTTTTCCACCACTGGGCAGGTTGACCCCCCATTAGTTTATACCACTACCTATCCTGTAGATAGTTGTACTAGGCAGCTGTTCCTGCTGCTGCCGCTGCTATAATAGTGCATGAATGAAATCAGTGATAATATGAAAGCTGTGTGGAGGTACAGTTCTCAATACTCTGCTCAATGATGACATATGTAATTCACAAACCATATATCCATCCAGTTGTTTCTTTTGCAGCTTACCCAAGAAAAACCCACAAACCAAAGAAAATAATCACTTAAGTGCAATAAAAGGACAAGCTTTCAGTTTCAAGCTCCCTCTAACTTTTTACTTTTTTTTTTCAGGCTGACCAATATTTGTGGTATCATTATTATCATCTCTCCCAGTCGCTGCCTCATGTCTAAATTCTGCATAATAATATATGATGCCATCAGTCCCTGTATTCTCATTGGTCAGCTACCCACACCTGTCGCTTTGGCCCCGCCCAGTGAAGTGCGGTCACTCCCTGTCCTCCGCCTCCTTCTCAAACTAGTCCGTCCAGTGCCTGCTGACTACCACGTCTGGACATAATTCTTCACTTTGTCATCGTGTCGTACTTTGTCACGTTAGTTGTCCAAAATGCGAGCGTCAGATATCAATCAGACTGAAGTGAAGTGTCGGAGGAGGGAGCTTCATCCCTGATTCCTGCCGGCGCTGCGGATTAATCTCTCACCTGCGTCTGAGGCCGTTCACACAGAGAGGATTTGAGGATTTGTTCTCTCCGAGAGTCAGACGAACATGGGAAAATGGCACTTATCGATGGTAGGTTGAATGACATGTGCTCTGCCACCAGTAACGAGTTGGAGTAAAGTTTGAGGCTGTCATTTTATCCAGCTCTTAGTCTGCTGTGCTGTTCCAGATGTGAGGCTGGCTCCGTGTGAAACATGGACAAACACACTGATAGAAGGGCTTCGTTCAGGGCTGGTGGATCCAGCAGCGAGCACGCTGGGATCTGTCTGAGTTTCTCTCATGTGATGTCAGGTGTTTCCAGGCATGATCTGCTAACATTGTTCCACATGTGCCAGATAACACAGCGCTGACTTACAGCCTGGATAGACACAGTGTCTCTGCCAGTCATGTCCCGGAGATCATTCCAGAGCAGCATCATGCTTCTTGCTGTCTTGTCTCACTCTGGCTTCTGGTGCACTGTCACTGACACTGGACTGACATGATTACAGTATTATTATAGTCCAGTCAGTTGTATTTGTATAGCCTGTCATAGAGACTGAGAATGGGACTGCTTACTGGCTTTTATATAGAGACTTTTAGAATTTACAGTATGTTATATAATTATTTTTATACTTGTAAGGTTGTATAGCATTTGAAGTAAACAATACACACAGTTTCTATTCAGTTAGAGATGTCACGATGTACTGTAGAGGACACACGTCTCACTGTGACATGTTACAGTTTATTGTCATAGAGGCATAAAGAAACCAGAAAATATTCATATTCAAGAGGCTGGAATTGTTGATTAATTTGATAATTGACAACTAATCATTGCGGCTGTATTTGCAGCTAAAGATATTCAATACTTGAGGATAATCAGGCTATTTTTTTAAGACTTAAACAGATGTACTCAGTTGTGACCATGCCATCCGGCCACCAAGACACTCCAGACAACGTTAGAATTGAATTAAGAAAAAACTGTGTCACGGTTCAATGCATTGTCCCCGTGTTTGTGGACATAAACAAACGTTCCATTGAATGCCTCTGTGCCTCATCGTCGGCCCAGTCACCAGGTGTCTGTCTGCGTCAGCGCTCAAGGCTGGGTCACAAGCCGAATCTCAAGAATGAGATTCATCGACGCTGACCTTTAACCTTTTTAGTGAAATTACTCATGATGTCTGAAGGCTTGATGCCTTCCTCATGAGGTGTGTGATGAGATGTATATGTCGCAGTAGGGCGATGAGGCCCTGCGACTGTTAGGGATTAAAAAAAACTTTCAAACCTTCTAAAAGTGCTTCTAGTCGTCTCTCTCAAAGCTCAATGAATTCTTGTGTATCTGTTTTCAAGCACATTAAAGTCCATATTATCGGCCATATCGTGGAGAAAGGAGCAGAGTAGCAGACTGTATCGTGTGTGTGTGGCTCATTATTTTCCAGCTCTTAATGACCTTGCATTCTCCCCTGCAGGACCCGGTGCAGGAGTGGGGGGAGGAGGAGGAGGACGGGGCCGTGTTTGGCGTCACGCTGCGCAGGGAGCCCGTCCTGCCGCCCTCCGACACGCCAGAGCTCCCTACAGCCTTCAGCTTCGTCCAGTACCACACGGTGAAGGTGCGCAGGCTGAAGGCCGCCACCCTGGAGCGTCTGGTCACCCACCTGCTGGACCCCGAGCACCAGGAGCCCGACTTCATCCGTGTTTTCCTCTCCACCTACAGGGCCTTCACCTCCGCCAGCACCCTCATCGAGCTGCTGTTTCAGAGGTGAGAATCCGTCCACACAAGTGAGTCACTGAAACCATGCGGGCTCAGTCGTCTGGACTGCAAGCCCACATAGGAGGTCACTGTTGCTGTTGGACTCGGGGATCTGCTCAGTTTAGAACCAAAGATTTATCCAAATGGAGACCCTTTTTAAAAAGAATACTCAGACGTTTTTTGGAAATACTTATTTGCTTTCTTACTAAGAGTTGGATGAAAAGATCAGTAACACCTGCGTCTGTCCAGTTGATATGAAGCTGGTACCAGCAGCCATTAGCTTAGCTTAGCATAAAGACTGGAAATGGGGATACAGGTCTCTCCGAAGGTAACAAAATTAGCCGACCAGCATTTCTAAAGCTCACTAATTAACATGTTATACTTTGAAGAGTAGTCAGAGAGAGTAAAAACTACAAGTTGTAGTTTTACTTGGTGTGATTTGCTAGATGATAACAAACAAGATACAACAATAAAAAGCTTTGGACGTGCTGAGGGCAGATTTTGATCTTTGGAGGGAGCCAGGCTAGCTGTTTCCATCTGTTTCCAGCCTTTGTGCTAAGCTAAGCTAACCAACTGGCACGTGAGTGTAATTAATCTTTTCAGCTTGCTCTCGGCAGGAAAACCTCCAAGTTAACCGTTCTTTTAAAGAAAGAATTGACTTACAAGCTGCTTATATTTTCTGTTTGCTTATGTTCCAAAGGCTAAATCACATGGATTTATGATATAATGATAAAAGGGACATGTATTTGTAAGCTTACGTAGTTAAGTAAGTTCATAATTCTTGCCCTCAAGGACACCTTAAGGTCTCCTTATCAGAAGCCGCATAACAATCTGAGGGCTTTAATATTGAGATCTGCTTAACTCACTGACAATGATTTGTGATTTCAGTGTGTGCTACTTTTTAAATAGGTCATCGCTGTATACAAATTGAAGTGGAGCGTATGCGTAACCAGGTTTTTCAACATGCCAGATGCACATATCTATTTCTAAGGATGACAGCTATTTAACACCCTGTTTACGTCGCCTCAGCTATTCACAAAGCAAGCCTCTATTGATGCCAGGGAAGTTTCTATGACAGGTGTTTTAACTGCAGGAAGCAGTCAGGAGTGCTGCTCCATGCCTGAGTGGTCATGACTACGCCCTCCACACCCAGCCGACTCTGAGATTTAATTAGACTAAGTGAGGAATGTTCTTCTGCAGCAAGCAACGCTTGCTAAAACAGGGTCAGATCCGGTCCGGAGAACCCGCCTGGTCTACTGGCCCAAGTCCTTACAGCTCAGCTCAATGTGCTGCAGATGGCCGCCTGTGCGAAACCGTGGCCGTCAGCGCTGTTCACTTCATGTATTATGTGTCAAACAGCCGCCCTCATATCTGTGATGCTGGTGGCAACAGGCTTCCTGTGAGCTGTAGGTGAGGTCATCCTCAGGGACAGCCTGGGACATGCGTTCTCCCTCCTTTGCCTCACAGGATTTGGTACAGGATGCTGCTGTCGTTAACTGGTAAACCAGCTGTTCTGTCGCGTGATAGGTGCCGTATATCTTACAGCTTGTTTACATACTCTCATGTTCTTTGATTTGCTCGCTGTTATAAAACTTGTTGGCCATGTTCCTACAAATGTGACAGCATGACAATCTGCGTCATTTCCCATGTTTATGACACCATTACTGACCCCTGAGAGAGACACTCATCACTATATACCAAGGCCACGGTGTCTCTGCAGGGTGTTGCAGGACATTTCCACAGGATGAACACTTATGGAGCATTAAACCTTGGACCTTGGTTGTTTACAGGATGCTTTCTGTCACCACTTGGTAACCATGTTATCCTTCCATGTGGTGATCATCGTTGAATTTTCATCCTCAGCTGATGCGCAAATGTGTTTACTTTTCCACAGAGAGGACTCAATCGCCAACCTAGATAACACTGTGTGCCCACGCAGGTGAGTGTGGTCACTCATTCAGAGCTTTGCATTGTTCTGCACTTCATGAGACTTTGCCGCACAAATGAACAAATATTATTATTTTATTTCTCTGTCACAAATGATGTCAGTTTTGCGCAGGCCTCCGTTAATCACAAACATCCACCTGGACAAGTTTATGACTAACACTGTCACGAACTCTAATTAATTTCCCTGATCATCCCCTCAGCACCTTACCCCCAGTGATCAGGCTGTGGCTGGAGGAGTACACTGAAGACTTCCATGAGCCCCCTCAGTACCAGGCCCTCCGGCTGTTGTGTGTCCACTTGCGGCATCGGCTCTGCTTCAGACGCTTGGCTCAGACCGCGGAGACCCTCCTCAAGAGGCTCCAGGAACAAGGTGCAGGGGAGTGGGAGATGTGATGGGGTTTGTTTATGCTCTGCCACCATGAACGGCAGGCTGCTGTGCTGTCATGGTGGCGTCTGTGCGCACTGTAGACACAGGATGCATTAGGTAGATCTGCATAGATTTTCATTATAGAGGAATAATGTGGGAGTTTTGCAGACTATCCATCTGTTACACTCAACTGCATATAAAGTCAGTTATCCAAGTTTTTATTCATCGTAGATCAGTTTCAGATTATCTAGAATTTAGTATAATTTATCACAATTTTGATCCTCACTCTGTGATAGGCTGCTGTAGCTGCTGTAGATGTGTGTATTGAGCTGTAGTGAATATAGCATCCATTATTATTCATGGTTTGTTGTGTCTGACAGATTGCAGCCAGCCTGCGTCAGAGCACAACAGTCCATCGTTGCGGCCGGAGCACAGAGACCAGGAGGACGGAGGAGAGAGGTCCACTAAGGACGAAGACAAATGTAACTTTATGGACTTCCCTGTGAGAGCAGTGGCGGAGCAGCTGACCAGACTGGACGCTGTAGGTTTCATTAACAAATATCTCAAAGCTCCGTTCTGTGTCACCATGGGTCTCTCATTCACGTCATCGTGTCTCCCTCAGGAGCTGTTCGTCAGAGCCGTGCCCTTCCACTGCCTGGGCTGCGTCTGGTCCCAGCGCGACAAGAAGGAAAACCGAAACCTGGCGCCCACCGTCCGCGCCACCATCTCCCAGTTCAACGCCGTCACCAACCGTGTCATCACCTCGCTCCTCTGCCCGTCCTCTCCCAGCCCCTCCACCTCCTCTCCCATCTCGTCACCCAGCTCCTCCTCCGCCTTTCTGTACCCGTCCAGTGCCCTGAGCTCACCCAACTGCACTCACACCAGCCCCGCCCACAGAGCGTGCGTCATCGAGAGGTGGATCGCCATCGCGCAGGTTAGGGTCCACAAACATTTTCAGTTTACAATCAAGTGACATAAATGAATGTTGTCAGAAAAGCATAACAGAACTGCTTTTTTTGTTATTTTCTGTTTTCTGTCTGCAGGAGTGCAGACAGCTGAAGAATTTCTCCTCTCTGCGGGCCATCCTCTCAGCCCTGCAGTCCAACGCTGTGTATCGCCTCAAGAAGACCTGGGCTGCTGTCAGCAGGTAAGCCACCATGCTGTCGTTTTTTTAATTTAACTAACAGACATCTCTAAGCTTCCCTGAATAATTGATCTGCAGCCTTGTTCAAGGTGAATATTGACTGTACAAAAAGTCTTAAAAAATTGAATTTGTTTGGTTTCAGGGAAAGCATGGCCACTTTTGACCACTTGTGCGAGACCTTCCCTGATGAGAACTGTGTGCTAACCAGCAGAGAGATCCTGGTGGAGGTAACGACATGCAGTATTGAAACAACTGTTGCAACCTGTACACACATCTACCTGTCAGTATGATTCTCAGAAAGGTTTTTAAACATCGAATGAAGTAAATCCACTTATTGAATGCTTGTGTACAAATGGCCTCTAATAGTTTGTTACGTGCTGCAGTTTTCCTGTGAGACTGAATGAGTGTTCATTGTCCAGCTCACCTGCCGCTCTCTGTCCTTTGCTCCCTGTGAAAAACAATTGATATGAGTGTTTATTTAGCGATAGTGTTATGAGCAGCCCCGGTTTCTCTAAAAGCATAAAAAGGCCATTGTTAGCAGCCAACACAAATAACACCACAAATGGACATTGGGCACCAGTGCTAATCAGTAGTTATTAATTTTATTGAGTACATATTGTCTTATACTTCCCTGATGAATGCGCTCACACACAGTGCAAACCTGAGGGCGTAAGCTGCACAATAGGCTGTAACTGTGTGACTGTGATTGTATTTGTCACACAGCCTGCAATGCGGTGGCACCCTCCCACACCCAGCAGCACCCTGTCAGCAGGTGCTCAACCCGCAGAAGAAACAGTTATGTAACATGTTCATGCTTAGTTGTCAGGTCACACCCAGGATTCTCACATTAACGCCCTGATTTATAGTTATTTAGTTTGTCTTATAGTTGACTGGACTCTTTATTTGTCTGTTTTCTGCAGGACGGGAGTCACCCAGATGGCAGTGCCACCCCGGGCTCCAAATCCCCCCGGCTCTGCTCAGCGTCCAGACAGATGGTAAGATGGGTTTGTTTGGAAATAACCATGTGGTTCCTCAGTTTCAGGTTTGACCACCAAAAGAAAGTGAATATGTCAGCAGTGCCAGCCTGTAAAAATGAAAGTCAGAGGTCTGTGATTCTCTGCTCGTCTACTTCCCTAAAAGTCACATGTTGCCAGGTCGCCAACTTTAGCCAGTTTGCTAAAATAGACACTGGAGTTGCAGTTCCCTCTTCTTTTTTCAATCTGTGATTTTGATGGAAAAAGTTTGCACACTTGAATCTCACATGACTGTTTACCCCCTTACGTAGTGTGGGGCATTAAAGCTGGCGTGCACTCTGTTTCCCACAGTTCGGCAGTTTACTTAACCCGGGTGCGGCTGTGCGTAGAACGTTTTATGCCCCCATATTCACTTTGTTTAAACAGTGATGGCGTTGTCTTGTCAGTTGTTTGTCACTGGCATTACTGAGCTCAGTGTTGTGTCTTCTTTCACACCGAGGCTGGCATTAGCTCATTTTCTATTAGAGCAGCATTTAGGACTTCCCGCATAAACATGTCGCTTGAATTGTCTCGTCAGAACGTCGGCGGTGGTGTGGTGCCGTACCTCGGCACGTACCTGACCGTCCTCACCATGCTGGACACAGCTCTGAGTGACACTGTGGAGGTGAGGAACCATCACACCCTGTAACCCACCTGTTGTTCTGGTTTGGTCTTTTTTATGGTACTTTAGCAGATTTATGAGGCCATGGTAATAACACTGGCTGTTTTTCATTCTCTCTCAGGGAGGACTCATTAACTTTGAGAAGCGCAGACGGGTAGGTGTCGCCCCCTAGTGGTGTCTCAAACGAATTACTGTCTGAATGTTAATGGAGAGCTGACTTGTATATTGTCTTTATTCGGTCTTAATCTGCTTCTCTTGCAGGAGTTTGAGATTCTCTCTCAGATTCGGCAGCTTCAGGCTTCTTGTTCCCACTACATCCTTCCAGTCAACTCTCACATCACAGCCTGGCTGCAGGCGCACACACTGCTCACAGACCAAGAGAGGTGAGACACACACTGACAGCACTGCAGTGCAGTATGAGGACAGACAGGTGGACTGAAAGACTTTTGTAAAGCCGTTTGCATCATTGCTTAATTGCTTTTTTGTGTGTGTATGTGTGTGTGTCTCTTGAAGCTATGAGCTGTCCCGAGACCTGGAGCCTCCAGTTGACCCCTGCCCAAGTTCTCCCAACTCATGGAGCAGTCGCCTGCTCACTAAGAAACTGGCCTCGTAAGTCTGCAAAACCACCTCTAGCCTGTAGCATATAGCCACAGCTGCCCCATCATGACATTGAATGCTGTGATATAAACCCTCAGGCACTAAGTAAGATGTGTTGGACCCCGAAGTCCTTGGGTCTGCATCAAAATACACTCACACAGTCATGGCATACATGGGCCAGATTTGATTTTGATTTTACATTTACAAGCAAAAGCAAAAGTTAATGAGGAGATATGAGGAACATCCTTTAAAAGATTCCTGCTCTGTTTGCCTGATGCTTAAAAAGTGAATTTCAGTTGCTGTTTCGTGAAAAGGTGCACAACTGAAGTGTTTGTGCGTGCAGGTTGCGATCAGCCAGTGACAGCTCCCTCAGGAAGACCCACGCTGACCAGATCAGCGTGTCATCTTCTGGCTCCAGCAGTTCAGACATGGAGGACCTCTCCGCCCCCCAGCCCTCCCCTCTCAGACTCAAACTGAAGGTACGAGCCCAGATGCTCTCCTGCATTTAGAGTCAGGGTGTGTGGAGGCCAGCAGGGACAAAGTGTGGCTTAGAAACATAAAACAATCAAAGATGTCACAGGGATTTGTTGCTGAGTTGCTTTAGAAGCTGGGCTCATTGGTTTAAAATTTGAACATGGTGTTAATATTTTCCCTCTCCTCCCTTCCCTCAGTCTCTCTCAGGCTCTCTTCACAATGTTGCAGAGGATTTCTCCTCCAGCTCCCCGTCCTCCTCCTCCCCCAGTCTTTCCAGCTCCTCCTGCAGCTCCTCACATCCGGACCTCAGCTCTTCTTCTCTGGTTCTGAACCCCGACTCGTCATCGTCCGGCTGCTCCCCTCAGGCCATGCTGCCCGTCTACAACAAACAGGTTGCTGACTCGTGCATCATCAGGGTCAGCGTGGAGTGTGTCAGCAATGGAAACGTCTACAAGAGCATTCTGGTAACCACCGTGGTTTTGTATTCTTGTATTTCCGAGGTCAGTCAGCGTGTTATTGGTTGATTTAGTCTCACACATGGAAAGTCCATGTTCATTCTGTTAAAGAGATTCCCTTCAAGACAAAATTATAAATTTAGGCTGCAACTAACAGCAGTTTGAAGTTTAAAAGTTATTTATCAATTGACATTTTTTTCAGTAAATCAATTCATTGTTTCATCATCATGAAGTTGATGATAAAAAAGAGCGTTTTAACGTGATTGACTTCCAGTTATGGCAGATCTCATTGTAGCTGCTGGTGTCTCTAAAAAAAAAAAACAATGTAAAAAATTAGGAACACCTCCAAAGATGCTGTGTTCAAATGAAATCCCAGGCCTTCACATTTCTCAGCACTCTGAGTGAGTCTTACAGGATTGGCTCGGGTTGTATTCTGACATGTCCGTCTCATCTCCAGCTGACCAGTCAGGACCACACGCCTCAGGTCGTTCAGAGGGCTCTTGAAAAACACAACATGGAGGATGTCAGCTGCCACGACTTCAGCCTCTGCCAGATGCTCAACAATGGGAAAGGTAAATGCCTTCACGTCCTCCAGCAGTCTAACGTTATCCGAGGATCCGCAGGATTTACTCTAAGGCCTCCTTTTCTTGAGCAGGACTTTCCAAATCTTTTTTTTTTCTTTTTTTGTGCACCAAGTATCTCAATTTGCCAGTGATCCAATCAAAGACCACTAATGATAAGGAGTATTTCAAGCTGATTAAAAAGACATGTAACTCGCACATCTGGAAAACAGCTCTTATTATATTTTCATTGCCTTCAATGATGTGAACATTCTCAGTAGGTATGAAATGCCAACATTTCTGAAAGTACCCTCCATGTTCGGAGAAATTTCAGTCAACACTAACTGGAATAGAAGCAGATAAAGTAGGCTAGCGGAAAATGAACTGCAACGCTTCATCACTTCATTCTTCTTTCTGCCTCAGAGCTCCAGATACCGGACAAAGCCAACGTATTTTATGCCATGAGCACCTCCGCCAACTACGACTTTGTGCTGCGTCAGCGCTGGAGGACCCACGGGAGACATCTTGGCTCCTCCTCCAGTCCTGGAGCTCAACCCAAGAGCCGCCACGCCAAGTGAAAGGCGTCTGTCTTGGCTGAGTGTTAGGAATGCATCTAGAGGACGGAGGAGCTGCTCATCTGCAACAACAGGCCAACAAACACACCTGTGGCAGCTTGTATCGACTCGATAGGAGCAACGCTGAAATGTGTTCTACCAATACTGTTTAAAGAGCGATGCAAGAAAAGAGAAATGTCCAAGCATAGAGAAGAGAACCCAGAACCTTTCTTCCTGAGATGCACACACCTGGATCATTGTGGACAAATGCACTTGACTTTGTGGGTTATTGTGCATCAGAAAGTGAACAGCACTTCCAAGTTTCCCTGCAGCTACATACACACATCAGGAGCAGCTGTCACATCACACATCGTCCTACAGGAGGAAACATGGCTGCAGAGTCAGGCCGGCAGACTCTGATTCAGTCTCTGATCTGGAACCGGACCAGCAGACGTGGGACGTCTCCCTCAGCCCGTGTGGCTGAATGACTAACTGACTCTCTTAACTACGCAAAGCTAAGTGACTAAGTCGGGAAGCTTACTCGTACTTGATGAGTAAGCGTTCCCAAACAGATCTGGGTCAAATGTGAAATCAGTCTGGTTTCAGTCGTGCATTGATGACCAATGAGACTCCCCCTTAAACCATGTGGTGAAGAGCCGTTTGGACCCGGGCCCGTTACTCCTCCGAGAGTCGCTCATAAGTATTCAGTCGTCTTCTAGTTGAGGATTTAAGTGTTTTCATGTAATGTCATTTTATCAACTTAAATTATTTAATGCATTGCAGTATTCAGCTTTTAGAGCACAAGTGGCATGATGAAAATGTTTGTTTCCTGTTTTGGTTCGTCCTCTGTCTTTAATCTGTCTTGCTACACAGTCATTAATGTGCTTAAGTTGCTGTGGTACCTAATTAGGTCGACTCCGTTTTTTGTTATTTTCAATGAAGAAAGCTGACTTTAACTGTTATTAAATGAAGGAGCATAATGTGCACATATTCCAAATGTTTATTCTCTGTGGTCTTGCCTGGACTGAGGCACGTATCAGAGGGATAAAGATGAGCTGGATAGCTGACATGAAGGTTTGTCTGTTGTGTTTTCCTCCCTGGTGATAAAGGCTGTGACTCAGGTGAGGCTGCTAATCACTTAAATCTGTAATCCAGGGCGATTAAAAAAACAGGCCTTCCACTATGAGTGTTACACAGCTCGCTCCACCTGCGTGACGCTGTGAGAATGAGATTAATCTGAAGAACGGTTCATGTATGTGAAAATGAAGCGACCCAGCATGTGAATTTGATCTGACATATATAATCGTCTCAGTGATGTGAAATCCCCCACAAAACCCGAAGGCAGCTTTCTGCGAGTACTAAGAGTGTAAATTAGATTTCTTTTCAGTCATTGGATGATGCACACAGAGGGGGTCACATCCCCGTTCAAAATGAATCACACTGGTGAAGTTTCTCCTCGGGTTTGTGCAGGATTTCGCATCTCTGGCTGCAGCTTTGGTGCTGCTGTGGTTTGTTAAACGTCAGGTGAAAGGTCCGACACCTGCACTGTTCAGTACGAAGGAGTCCTCGCTGTAACTCTTGTGTTGTCTGTCTGTTGACTGTATAATTAGGAGGCTTACAAGCTCATTGATGTGTTTGAAATGTCAACATTACTGTATGCACATTGTAATTCAAGCCTACTTGTCTTTGTTCTAATATTTTATTTCAAAAGATTCTTTATTTTTAAAGTTTAATCTAAGCAGTTGCTCTTTATAACTAGTATTAAATGTCCACTAATAAAGCCAATTTACTATTTATCATAATGCCGCAGTTGTAATTATTTTTATTTCTTGTGTTGCTTATGACTTAGGGATTTCTTGAGGCTGTTGATACAAACATAAGGTCCACTGGTTAGTATTAAATTGAGGCTTCAGTTTATTATAATTATTTGTAAAGCTGATATGAACTCTTTGTGAGTCAGCTGGGAAGTAGGGAGTGACTGAATCTACAGCTGAACCTCTGGATACAACAGAAATGAACCACTAGGTGGAGCCAAACTCAAACACAATGTTTGTCCCATTTCACTCATCCCGGTTCCATGTAAAGACAAACAATTGGTTTATCCATCAGTCAAACATCAGGTCTATTCAGGAGCGACCTTTGTTTTGTCCAACCTCACGCGAGTTAAGATGAAATCTTTGTGGGAACAGGATGTTGCTGCAGCAGTTAAAGAAACTCGACTGAGATGGGAATAAAACATGAGCACCAACAGAATCATTGTGACTTCAGAGCAGCAGCTAATAGAGAGTGAGAAGGGAGTCAGGCCAACAGGCTGGTCTCCTGCCTCTGCCCCCTGATGAAGCACTTCTAAACACTGTGGGAGGTTCAGTGTGTGTGTGTGTGTGTGTGCATGTGGTGTGAGGTTGTGACCTGTCTGGCCATATTATCAGAGCTCTAATTTCCATATTTTGAACACACTTGTCTCCACTCACACTCTTTACCCCCTTCACTGTTACTAAGAGCTCAGTGCAAATGGTCTCTGACTGTGTGTGTATGTGTTGCTGATCCAGGGACATATTCTTTAACTTTCATTTCCTCTCCTCTGCTTATCCTTTTAAACCATGTTTTCCTCTACACTCTCCGGTTCTGCTGCCGTCACAGCACTGCTGCTCATCTGTTTGCCTGTACGTGCAGTGTGTGGTGTTGAGTAATGATTTGTTCCGTTTATCTGCATCAAACGGCAAACAGACCCATCTTGTTTGTGACTGCCTGTTGTTGTTTTGACTGCCACACTGTCACCACCTGTGCAGAATGTCACAGTGATACTTTCGGCAGGTGATATTTAGACTCTGTGTGTGTGTGTGTGTGTGTGTGTGTGTGTGTGTGTGTGTGTGTGTTAGCTCACAGCTAAAGCAACAGAAATATATCAGACATGATTTTTTTCCCAGGGGGCAGAGTCGTCTCTTTCTCCTCACTTGTGGTTGTGGTTTCTCGCTGCCCTCCTCTGCTCTGGGACCTCGTGGCTGATTGATTCTGAATGAGTTCCACTGTGTTCGGGGCCACTCCAGGCCACTTTCCTGACATGAACTTACAAACTGTTCAATCGATAGGCTGACTAACATCCAGTCAACTGATATCATGTGAGAGCAGAATATAAATTAGTCTCAGTTCACCTCACGTTGACTCTCAGAGGATTCACTCTGAGCCCCTGAAATTAGCTTGACATGATTCGTGTTTCATGGAGCATTTGTTCTTTTTAATGGCAGGAATTAGGCCTGCAGCAAAACTCATCAGTAGTTTGGTTTAGTAGTAGATGCAAGTAATAGTCTGCATGGGATCAAATGTTTGGAGAGGTTCCATGTGAATATGGAAATGTTTAGTGAGTGGGCACCATCCAACAATTTCAACATCTTCCGCTTCACTCTCACATAAAGGTATAAAGTGCCTAAAAATAGTAATTAAAAATGTTTGGTGAGCAATTGAGAATAACATTTGGTTAAGCAGCAACGCAGTAAGATTTAGAAAGCACTCCAGGAGAACGTGTAGGACTTCCTAATCTTTGAAATTTGTTATTTTAACAACAGAAAATGTGCAGAACTTTGTATCAAAATAGACATGGCTCATGCTGATTTTTTGTCTGCCTGGAAATATTTGTGCTTTGTATGAGGATGGATTGTACCTATTTCAAGTGAGGAAGACTAGACAGTGAGGGCCATTTGAGTTGAGCATGTTGCTGCAGTTCCAGATATCAGTCAAATATGAGCAGGGTCAGGGTTTATATGTGGACTTATCACATAAATCATTTTGCATGATATGCTGAGTTACTGTGGTTAATATCAATACCAATTTGGAAGTTCTAAAAAAAAATGGCCCCCCTCCCAAAATATATGATAAAATTATATGTTGTTTAATTTTAACTTTTTTCTTGTCTTCTAGCAGATATCAAATACTAAATCCAGTGAAGTCTGGATGGGATTCATTGCAGGAGTGTGAAGAAAAGTGTGCTGAACTGAAAATGGTAAAAATGGGGCAAAATCTCTGTATGCTGAAAGAGATGTGGCCTTTTGCAGCTGAAAATCCAGGGAAGAATAATTTTGGTTCCAGTCCTTTCTTTTTTAAGATATCTGCCCAACACACACACACACACACACAGAAAATGTGACTGACAACACTAGCTACCTTGTGATAGAGGTGATTATATGGCTGCTTGCCATGTCACAGTGTGTATGACAGACTGAAACATGCAGGGATAGTTTTAGGCTAGGGTGTAAGTTTTCATGCAGTCACACAATTATCATTTTGTTCATTTAATTTAATCTCTAATTATTTGCTGCTGATCAAGAGACAACAAATCCGGAGGAATATGTGCGCTCTTGTCCTGTGTGGTCTTTTATAGAAACACTGCTCTAATGTACAGATTTTCTTTGTAAAATGTATTTAGGCCTTCATCAGAATAAGCTTAATGGAAAAAAATCCCACTAAAAAGACATTTACGTACTTTGAGTTGCACCTTCAATATCAGGGTGTCAATCGATGTTTGGCAGCTGGCTTGTTCGTATCATAGTTTACTGAACGGGGCTGAAGGGCCTCTAGATAAGGTGTTAACATTTCTTGGTCAAAGTCAAACACAAAGAGATGTAAACTGACTACAAAGGGACACAAAACCACCACAGAGAGACGCAAAACAGCTGCAAAGAAACACAGACCCGCTGCAAAGGGAAGCAAACTGCCCGCAAAGAGACACAAAACAACTACAATGACAAACAAAACTTTGTCACCAAATGGCTGCAGGCTCTTTGGAAATACAAATGGCAGGAATTAATTGATACCGTTTTGGATTAGAATGTCTAAAGTTGTTTACACATTCATTACACTGAATAAACCGTGTCACTATAAATAATGTAGTTTGTTATTGCAGAGAGCCAGAGCTTTCAATCTGAGCCTTAACACATTTTTGTAGATGCTACAATTGTGGCCTTCTTCTTTAGAACTGTGCCGAGGTCGACCCACAATTCAAATGTCTCTAAAGCTGCCCCCGTCAGCAGTGTGTCACACACACACACAGAGTGACACACTTATACATTTAGTCTAAATCCCTCCATACAGACAGCTGTGCACGAAGTCACGCGTCACTAACTCCACCTCATTGTGTCAGTACTGTACATGAGTTGCATGTCTCCTGTTCACTCAACTGAGACTAATAACCAACGACTAATCACATATTAGTGTGTGTGTGTGTTTGCGTGTGTGTGGGTGTGTGCCTGTGTGTTTTCTTGCATGTGAGGCAGAAGCCACTATGTGCGTGTGTTTACAGTAAAATGTAAGCATGTGATGGGAGCAAGTTCATGTTAAGTGTGTGTGTGTGTGTGTGTGTGTGTGTGTGTGTGTGTCTCGTATGTGCCTGTGCAGTCACGCACAGATACAGTAGGTCAGTGGCAGAAGATTTGCTGGCATGCTCATGTAAACATCTTTCTAATGCCTAATGTATATTCTCTTGTCTGTGTGTGTGTGTGTGTGTGTGTGTGTGTCAGGTCTGTGGTGTAACAGTAGACAGATGGGAGAAATGGCTGAGACTAATCTAAAGGGGTTAATCCACTTAATAACCACCACGAAGGACTGCAGGTTACCTCACTCGCCACAGCTCCAGCATGTTGTTTGTCTGTCAGGCTGCTGGAGCTCCTGTAATGTTGGCTTACATGGAAAATGCCAACTGTGCAATATTCCTGATGGAACAGCTTCAGCTGTGTGTGTAACGTATCTGCAGGAGAGCATCAGCTTCAGATAGATCCGTATGATGAAGGATAAATTCGGATTTTTAAAAAATCTCTTAATGCAATACTCACACACCCATATGTACGTCTCTGTAATCATTTGTCCTCTTCATCCTGGGCCTGAAGAGATCCCTTAATAATAATTTCAATAAGTGATGGGGGAGGGGATCCAGAGCCCTTGTTCTGTGTAAAAATGCATTCTGAAATACAGTATATATGAAGATAATATGAGGCTTCATCACTCTGCTTTAGCCAAATCAAGTGGATAACCTCCAAATGTACACGCCTCTTGCAACAAAATCCCGGTGTGTGTGTCCTTGCTGAGCGCAGCAGCACAGTGGAGGGATCATAACAAATTAGCTTAGCTGGAAGGAAGGATGAGGATTTTCTTCTTTCATCTTATTTCAAACTGAAAAATATGCACGCCTTTAACTGCAAAGTTGATGAGGAGAAAATGTCATTTATAATGGGTGAAAGGTGTTTCACTCGACATCAATGAGCTACATGAGCAGAAATAGTCCATGAGTGTCCCTCCTGATCCTTTAAAGAACAGCTAATGGACAGAGCGGGCTAAATGAGTGTAGATACTACAACAAAAGCGTACTCCTCTACCACTGCATGGTTATTTTTATTTTTTAAAATAACTGTCCATTCATAAATGCTTTATTAAGAATGAACAGGTTTTTATTACAAACAGCATATGAGCCCTTGTTGCCTGTAAAGTGCTACCAGAGTGTCTTATAAAGGCAGGTAGTCTACTTCCTCTCCGTGTTTAATTAACTTTATTGATCTCCAGTGATGCTCCAGTTAAAATATTTATGGAACAATGCGGCAGCTTGGATTTGAAACTGGCCACTTGAGCTCTTGCTTTCAGGGGCCATTAGTGTTCCTCTGGTGTCAGTAAAATATTTGCACTGTACACAAACTGCTCATGAATCTGAATCTTTTTACGGGAACGTACGGGAGAGACATTCATGACACCTGAGTCAGAGTTCTCCAGCAGTTAGTGGGAAATTTTGGTGTCAGGCCTGAATCAGTGCTCATGATTACATCACATGGCTGGACTGAACATTGCATAGATTAGACAGCTAGACGGTTAGATAGAGAGGAATAGCTCCTCGGGAATAGTTTGACGTTTGGGGAAAAAGGCCTTTCTTCTTTCTTGCTGATGGTGAGATGAGAGCACTGATACCATTCTCACATCTGCATGGTAGATCCGGAGCTTGCAGCCAGTTAGCTTAGCTTAGCATAAAGACTGGAAACGGGGGTTAGCCTGACTCTATCCAACGGTAACAAAATTGGCCTTACCTGCACATATAAGAGCTAAAATGTTGTTTGTTAATTCCTTCTAAAAGACACATTGTGGCTTTACGAGGGGATTATATTCTGGACTATCCCTTGGATGGGTGCAGTGGCTACCTGGAGTCTAGCTTCATGTGTAGCGTACATACCTGAGAGTGATGTCAATCATGTATCATCATCTCAACTCTCAACTCTCAGCAAGAAAGCAAATAAGCATATTTCCACAAATATCTAACTATTCTCTTGATCTTTGAAAGAACTGAGATTGGATTGATAAAAATATCTAGATATATTATAATCAATGTAGAATCCCCTTGGCAATGGGCTCTGGGCTGGAACTGAACTCGGGCCACTCCGGGAAGGACGCAGCCTTAGCTCACTCGCTGCAACAATGATCCATGTTTCAGTTGATTGCTAAAATAAATTGCTAAAATGTAACTTTTTTTTTTATTTAAACAATATATTTATTGAAGTTTTGTGCAGATATATCAAGGTTACACACACATATTTAACGGTAAACAAACAAATAAACAGACATTAGGTACATTCAAAATCAGCATTTGAGTCCATGAGGTGAAAGAAGAAATAGAAAAGAAAAATAAAGTGCAGCTCATGATTGTGGTCCTGTACTGGGAGTAGTTATGTTGTCCCAGTTTCACTCAGCAAGTTAGACAAATCTTTGTTCTTGATATACCAAATATAACCCCCCCCCCCCACACACACACACACTTTCTGAAACATTTCTTGCTTATCTTTTAAAGTATACGTAATTTTTTCCAATGGCAAACATAAAGACAATTCTTTGAACCACTGCCCAATGCTTGGTTTGCCGATCTTCTTCCACGACAGAGCTATCACTGCCTTAGCTTGTAATATTCCTATATTTATGAAGAGCTTTTGACAGCTATCTATGTTCAGACCTGTAGGATATAAGCCCAGAAGAAATCATTTAGGTTCCATATCTTACTCTATTGATAATACCTCTTCCCAAAATTCATTTACTTTTGTACAGGACCATAGACATCTGTTGCATAAATCAGGTATCTGCATGTTAAATTTATTAAGTCTTTCTGGTGTAATGTACACCCTCATTAGCCAATTAAATTGTCGTAATTTTAGACGTGTGTTACTCGTCTCTGATTGGGCTGTGCTCCATTGTTCCACTGTCAGTTCCTCCTGCAAATCAGAGCTAAGCATTAAGCTTAGCAGTCGAGTTATCAGGAGATGCTGCCAACAGCAAGTTATATAATTTAGATATCATACCTTTACCAAAAGGGTTTATAGATAGGATATTCTCTAATGTGGATAAAATGTAGCTTTTATCAATTATTATTTATTTAGAATAAATAAATACATGCCTGTAAAAATGGATAATTATGTAATATATGCTACACAAAGCTGCTGTGCAGGAACAGCCAACAAATAAAGACTCAGCGTCCTGACAAATTCAACAGGAAGATGATGCCTCTGTACACACACACATAGGCCAACAGACTACTTCCTGTAGCACAAGGGCACAAGATATGGTAATGAGACCCAAGGGTGGTTTAGTATTGCATAACATGTAGCTGATTCATCTCCCTTGCACGCACACACACACACACACACACACACACACACACACACACATATACACGCATACGCAGTTATTCCTGCTGGCCTACTTTCATTTCGAAAGTGCACAACTTTCTTGTGGCCTATTTTTACGTTGTGATGTAAATGCATTTGAATGTGTGTGCGTGTGTGTCTGTCACTGAAGTTGGCAGTCCTTAAATCATTGTCGTACACACATCTGCAGCGGTACACATACACACTCGTTCAGACGTTCACTGACCTATTTTACAGTGCTGTGTAGGACAGAGGCTGCAGGGACTGAATGGGTCATGGCAGGCAACATAACTCTCTCCTGAACCGCGGCCAACCAAGCATGTTCAACAGAGGAGTCCTTTTTCCCCCTCGTTCTGTTTCCTTTTTAAGGCTTCCTGCAGGCATGTACTGAATCCGAGGCCCGTTTCTGATGGTGGCAATAAAGTACGCAGCATATATAACATTGCCAGCGTTACTAAACTTCTACTAATATAGGAACATACACTAATACTAAAAATCATGTCCTGCAGAAATATAGAGCTGCTTTAAGTAAAAAGAAATTACAAAAGCACACATGAAGTGATCGCAGTGGCATGTTTTTATTGAAACGATTACAATAATGACAGGAAATGGATGAAAATTCAAAAGAGGTAGCTGAGGTTCATCAATAGCTCTAATAAACCACACTGAGAGAACTTAAATGCAAAGGGTTAAATAATTGATTAACTGTAGTTATTTATTCTTTAAGTGGAGAGCTTCTCAGGGACCATCCTTCATGTGTCTTCATGTGTGTTTTTCCAGCAGCACACCAGCACCACTTTCTATACTGACTGAGCCTAATCAAGTCCACACTTCCATTTTCCTTTCAGTGCATGCTGGTGCTAACAAGCTAGTAATGTTTTTTATTCAATATGATCGACTGAGAGACTGTTTGCAAATATTTTCTTTTCAGATCAGAAGACACAAAACCATTGAGAAGCTGTGAAGTTAATGTTTAAAGCTGTGTCAGTTTAGCCTCATTGCACAATGAGTTTATGCAGCATGAAGCCTGAGTGTAAGCCTGTATATCCTGTGTGTGTGAGTGTGTGTGTGTGTGTGTGTGTGTGTGTGTGTGTGTGCGTGTTGACAATCGGCCGAAGTGACTCAAAACTGAAAAACCGAGATGTGAACACGCACTCATACGTACAAACACACAGTCTAACACATTCCTCAGCCTCATCATCGTTACCCCATCGCTGCCTCTCCCTTTGCTGCTGACCTACATACTGCAGCATCCCAGTTACATAACCAGCCAGGGCTGTTGATCACTGCAGGCAGCACAGGGCCAACACCCCCCTCTCACACACACTCGCACACACACACAGCCGCTCCTCGCTATGAACTTACCAGCTTTCATTAACTTCCTAACACAGTAGGAAGTTAAAATCCACAGTCCTCTGCACGAACCGGAGAGACAGGTGGATTTAAATGGTGTGTGTGGGCAAACACTGAGGCAGAAATCCAAATGAGGTCAAACTAACATGTCTAGAGTTTGTATGTGAAGGAAAGCTGGCAGCTGCTAATGTCATGCGTCACTGTCTACCTCAAAGGTACAAATTTCCATATGGCAAAAATATCTCCACAACCAAGCTCCACTTAGTAAAACAATTAGAGTAACACTCGATCTTTGATAAGAGGCCGCTAAAACTCAACAGGAGCCCGTAAAAATAACAAGAATGATGGGAGCAGTTATGATCATATGAGAATGTCATGGAGCTTTCCAACAGATAATACTGCAAGGGATTAATCAATCCATGTGTGTCGTTTTTTATAAATGTCAGCTTCATGCAAACTGATACGTCAATGTAACCCGTGAGTGTGTGTGTGTGTGTGTGTGTATGTGTGTGTGTGTATGTGTGTGTGTGTGCGTGCCACTGACCTGCTCCCTCAGGCAGCAACAAGAGAGAGCTTCTTTCTGAGTAGTTTGCTCAAGTTTACACTGTAGAGGCATGTGACGTAACCCTCCCTCTTTCCTTCCTCCTCTCTCTCTCTCTGTCAGCCCTTTATTCTAAATAACCCCCCCCCCTTCTTTCTCTCTCTCTCTCTCTCTCTCCTCACCCCCTCCTCCATTCTCTCCTATCCCTCCTCACTGACCTACTTTTACTACTGGCCCGTTTTCACAAGCCTCCGCACAATACAAAGCAGCTTTAACAGCTCGAAGATGGGCTGGGGAAAGAAGGGGGATGAGTGAGAGGGAGAACAAGGGATACTGGGGGGGTGGGGGGTGGGAGATAGGATAAGGAAAGGAGGGTGTTCTACAAAGCACTTCAGTTTTGTCAGGAATGTCACTTTCTTATGACTGGCTGGTGGGTGGCATGGAGGGCAGAAGTGAAAACACACGGGGAGTGTTTTATTCCTGATGAAAACCCGGAATAAACGCTCAGCGGGTCGATCTGTGGTCAGCTTCTTCCACACACGTACATCCTTCCTCTAACTATCTGAAACTGAGACGCGGGAACAAGCTAGTGTTTCTGTCCGCGACATGTGCTGTGGATGCATTTCATTCGGGTCACATAATCTCACCATGTGAGACTCTGATAACAGAGCAAACAGCGTTTAAGTGTTTTAATTGTTTACATTCAGACCAGACGAGAGCTGGTGTCCGCAGATTCTCAAGAAACTTGGGTGTTTCCTTGAAATTGCAACACCTCTGTATCTGATAGGCTGTCATTCCTGTAATGGCTCTTATGTAACCCTCGTCAGTGGCACGCTCTGCCCATGCCAACTTGTTGTTCCCATTAGCTATTGCTCCATTAACGGCAGGGTCAGATGGAGGCTGCCACACTCTGTTCGCGGTCTGACGCAGTTTTCTCCCAAGGCAGTTGTGTAACTTGTTTTTGCTTGTCGCACTCCGATACGTTCTGGGATTTTTCCTCTCTTCTTTTGTCCAAGTAAAGCACATCTGTTGAAGTTATGGCCCATGGCATTGAGCAATTCTGGACTACATCAGCAGCAGAAAGCTAAATATGTAACTTTGCTTGTGTGTAACTACTTGATGAAACACTACCCAACATGCAGTTTTAAAGGCTTTCTTCAAGTTGGGTTACTGTAAAAGGAGGCAGTTTGCTCATGCTTTTATTTTAGACTGGTTCAAGCATCTTCCTGATGATCTTGAATGCACCCTAACTTCAGCACTTTCAAATCTAAATTAAACTCTGCTGTTTTCTTCTCCTTTTTATTCATCAAAGGAGAATTAATTGTTTTGTTTTGGCCATATGAGAGCCGCTGAACAAGCTGTTAATGCAGCAGTGATGTTCATCACAGTATAAAGTTGCTGCAAAGGTGTTCAAAAACAGCTGCCTATTTGAACACTCAGCAGATACATGGCGTTCAGTTGGAGTTGTGTTCGGTGCCAACCCGCTGCTGCTAAATACTGACCTATACTTGCAAGCTAGTCGCTAACTTTGTCTGCTGTTTGATGCTGTTTGGGTGATGAACGCTGGATTTTTCAGTTATTTTAGCTGGGAAGGTAAATGAGAGCAGTGAGAGTGAACCAAAACAGGAATGTCAAAACAATGAGCTTAAAGATGCTAAAAAAAGCTCATAAAAGCTGAGGGGAACTGTGGAGTTGGTGCATCTTTATAACTTTCACATTCACGTTCACATTGCACATAATCTATTGTTGCACAGAAATATTCATCCGTGCAGCTTTAATTTTCTCTATTTCTTCCAATATGTTATTTTGGGAGTTTATTTCTGCACTTTAAATATACCACTCCTGCATTTCTTTGCCTCATGCAAAGCTCTTTAAATGGACCCCTGTGACTTGTTTTGTCCTGCGCACATCCAGTTCATATTTTATATTTTCGGCTTGAACTAACTACTTGACCAAGTTTATTTAACTTTTTTTTTTTTTTTACTTTTTACGTCCACTGAATACACCCTTGTGAGCCTGTTTGTAAAATATGAAGTGCACACTGTGGTTTTTATTGCAGGCATGTGTATTTTGTGACTGTCAGTATAAATATGTTAGATGAATATTAGTTTAGCCAACAGATTCCCTCCTGTAGTGCAGCACCACACAGTCTGTGTGCTGTTTGGATTTTTTCATTCCAGTGAATCTCTGCCAGTAGGCGGCATTAAGCGATGACGCGGTGAACTGGCGAAGTTTTTCTGGCCGTGTCGGCTCACACTGAGCTGTACTGGCAGACTGGGATGTTGCTGTCTGTGAACTGTGAATCAGCTAGTTGGTCTTCTGCTAGAAAAAGGCTGATCTGGGTGTGTGTGTCACTTTTATGTCATATTTCATAAAAAGAGACATTCCGAAATTCAACAACTTTTTATTTTTTCCCCATTTTAAATCTTTCACAATCAAAAATGAGTGTTTTTATAACCATTTTGCATATCCACATGAAGTATAGCAATACATAATCACTTCTGGACAAGCCTTATTCAGTTTTTTTTTTTTTTTTTTCCCCATTTTCGGAAAGCCTTTAGGCAAACAACAAAGGTTATACGGTAACACAGAGTACAAATGGTAACTGGGGAAAAGGGCAGCATGGGTAAATACACAGCACAACCAGGAAGAGCATAGAGCAAAATGACACAACAGGGTGACAGAAAATTACACATAGTAATAGCCAAAATAATAACAGAATATAATAGAAAATAACAATATTAATAAAATAATAATAAAATAATGACAGCAGTATACAAGAGATAGACAACTTTACATTTATACATAGTGGCCAGAGGCAGGCACCAGGAAGTGAAACAGTTAAACTCGTACAGACTGTATGAGCTACCTAAAACAACTCAGTGCGGAGGTGAGTGGGATCGTTAAGACATCGGTCAAAGTGGGGACGAGGGACAACACAATAAAGAGGCACCTTATGAAGAGAGAGCAGCTTTGCTGGTTTGGAGAGCCATTTTGTCTATTAGACAGACCGTTTTTGTCTGGAAATGAAAATGTATTGATTTTTGTCAGACGGCTGGCAAACGAGGCTTGCCTTGTGCTTGTCAGGTTTTGCCAACAGCAATGTGTGACTGCATAGCCTTGACTGATATGCGTGTAACTGGCCTTGACCATTCTGACAGCTCTGAGTGAGCTCAGATCACTAGAATGAGGCCCCCGATCTGATCCGTAAATCTGAAAAAAATTGTACTTTTTTTCTTTTTTACAAGTTGTGGCTCATACTTTTAGTTAAAAGAAAATCTTTGAGGCATTTTCTAGACAAAAGGGAACTGTACAAGGTGTCTCAACAAGAACAAACTTTTAAGTCTATGACTTCCGCATCCCACTGCTTTATTTTTTGTTGTTTTTGCCACATTTTTCTTCTTAAAATATATATTCCATATATGCAAATTTATATGTCACAGTAATATACAATCTAAGTGCTTCAGAAGTGAAGGGGATTTGAGTGCAGTTGGTAAGAGGGTTGAAAAGGTACAGATGTGTTCAGAGGGAGGAAGAATGTAACTCTTTGCCAAAAAGGGAGAAGCTGAAGGAAGGAGGTGTATTCTTTGGTCAAAGGAATGTTCCCATAATGCCACAATAAACGCTGGCCAGCCACCCAGGCAGTTTACAATAATGAATAATTGACTAATGTTTGAATTCTCCACAGAGGAAATATCCCAGACTCCAGCTCTGGAGAGTTTCATTCTGTTCCCTCCCTCGTTTAGTGATCTATTATTTTAATTGGAGGGAAAGGTGGGAGGTAGGAGTAAAGAGAGTAAAGGGATGGGGAACAGGTGACACAGTGAAACTTTATGGTGAAATCACATCCTAACAACAGCTCACACAGATCACTGGCTTCTTCTCTGTCTTGTAGGGTGGCGATGTGAATCGTAGTCGTCTGTGTGTTGTAGACAACAAAGAGGTGACAGGAAAATGCTCAGGCAGCCCCCGTTTGTCCTTAATCTCGCCTCTTATTACGCCCACCTCTGCTGCTGCTGGACCCTTTCTTCCCTCCCTCCTTTTTAGCCTCCACCCTCTCGCTCACTTGAGGCTTGACCTCTACAGCATACTCAGTCTCATTCTCCGCCTCTTTGCTCTCCCCATTGACTTGGGTGCTGTGAGGGTTGCTGGGTAGAGCTAAGTAAGGGTGCTGTGGCAAATTGGGAGAGGGGGACATGGAGGTGTTGACCGGTCCCTCCCCATGCACTCCTGCTGCCCCATTGGACAGAGCTCTGTACTTGAGGCGGAGCTTGTGGGGCAGGGCAGTGCCTTTGACCTCAGCTTGGAACTCGCTTTGCGAACCGGCAGCTCCCGCCGCCTTCTGGTGGTAGCTGCTGATGTCTGAGGAGGACGAGGAGGGGGACTCATCATCCGTGGTGCCCTCCTTGTCAGAGCTACGAGGGTCCCCATCACTGGATGAGGTGTCTTTAGTGGAAGAGTTCTCTTGGTAGAAACCGTTGGCTCGGGGGCCTCCCTCGTAGGTGAGCACCGGGGGCTCTTCGTCCAGTGTGTTGAGGTAGCTGTTGTGCTGTGGGAAGGAGGACTTGCCCTCCTCAGTGTTGTGAATCAGATCTGGGGCAAAGGGGTTCTGGTGGCTTTCTGCATGCTGAAGACTGCCCTCCTGACCTTGGTAACTATAGTGCCCATGATGGTTCTCATGGGGTTGTTGTCCGTTGGCATTGTACCTTTGCTGCAGCTCTTCTGCTGACTCAGCATGACCATTAGTGTATTCATACTGAGGTGAGTCCATGGTCTTTGTCCTCTCTAGCTTCTCAGCGACTTCTTTGATGGTCACTGAGCAGTCAGAGAACTTGGATGCCGAGGTGTGCTGGTCTTGCTTCAGTGGTCTGCTCTCCTGGGACTGCTGGTCCTCTGGCCTCTGGTTCTCCACGGGGTAACAGCCACTGCTGGAGCGGTACAAGATGACACTCCTCTGTGCAGAGGTGGCCTTAGCGGTAGTGGAAGCCTCTATGTGGCACGGCTGCTGCTGTTGGTGGTGCTGGTAATCCATGGCACTTTCAGCCAATGGGGTGTTCTGCTGGTGAGGAGAAACCAGAGCAGTGTGGTTGCCATGGTAAGCCCCACTTGCCATACCATTGGGCAACCCATTAGCAACAGGAATCCCATTGTTTTCCAGTCTGGCCATCTCCATACTTGAGGGCTCCGTCTTTATGCTGTAGCCCATGGGTTCTGGGCTGTCTCTGGAGGAGCCGTCAGACATGTCAGAGATGGAGCCCCGGGGAGAGTAACTGTGGAGCGTGGCGTGGCGGTCGCCACGGCTCGACTGTTCAGTTTCAGATGAGTCGGAGTTCAGCATCACCTGGGATGCACTGGAGTAGCCGCTGCTTGAGAGGTAGGCGTTACTATTTGGGGTGCCATTGGTGCTGCTCCCATTGCTACTAGCGTTAACACCCGCAGCACTGTTGGAGATCTGTTGACTCTTCTCCATGTAGGAGGATGTGCTGATGAGGCCAAAGCGCAACTTGAGCTGAAGGAGCTCGGTTTTTAGACGAACGTTCTCCTCATTCAGCGCCATGACCCGGTTCTCTAGCACCATGTCATTAAGGCGACGCTTTTCTCTTGAGCGCTTGGCTGCTTCGTTGTTCTTCCTTCGTTTTTCCCAATAGCAGGCGTCTTTCTTCTCATCAGAAATAAACTCTCGCTTGCGACGGCAGGTCACAGTAGGCTTGGAACCTTTAGCCTGGCGGCTGACCCGCACTCCGCCTTCAGGACCAGGGGATGGGAGGCTCCCGCTGTAGTTAGAAAAATTGTCTACCTCCATGGCATTTTTGTTGCTGGTGGATGGGATGTGTAGACTCAGGCTTTCCATTTCTTCCCAGCTAGGGGCCAGAGTGTAACTCTGGCGAAGGGCAAAGGGGGGGGAGGGAAAAGATGTAAAACTATATGAGCCTTCTGCTTTGTCACTAAGGAGCTTGACCTATGTTGCAGGATCTGCAAAAACTTCTTGATGAGGTATTTGTGCTCCTCGAAGGGATAGCCTCATTGATTTCTGTTGCTTATCTTTCAAGATTAAAACGTTCAAGTGTCCAAATTAGCCAAGAAGATTAAAAAGAGGTGGAATTCAACAAAAACCTCAGACATTGAACTAGTGTTCTGAACAAGGTACCTATAAAAAGAAACAAGCTTGTATTTTGAGCAACGAGTCTTCCAGCTGTCTTGGCAAATAGTTCAAAGCAGTCTCTGGAGTCTCGCTGGGGGTGATTTTGAGTTTATCTGCGTCTTCCTCAGTCTTCAGCAGAGTTGTGATGCCTGTCAGGCCGTTGCCCTGCTTCCCTCAGTGTCTCACAGAGGATGTAGGTCAGTCCGTCTACTTCGGGGCTCCCTGAGGATCCAGCTACAGTGCTGCTGTTTGCTGACCACTAACTGGGTTATGGAGAGAGAGGGAGGGGAAGAGAGGGAGAGAGAGAGAGAGAGAGATTTAAAAACCACTGTAGTTCATTGTGTCATAAACAAACAAATAAATAAATAAATAAATAAACACACACACACACACACACACACACACACACACACACACACACACTTCAGTCAGGTCAAATTAAATTTAGAACTGTAGAACAAAGCTTTAATGCGGGTCCCTTGAGTGTAATCTTTAAGGCTCGAGATCAATACACAGGCTGTTTATTGCAATTCAACCTGTGCCAGAAATCTATGACATTACCCCCACAGTTACATAATGTTTGTCTTTGTCTTTGTTTCCTTGGCTTCACAGAGAAAAGGAGGGCGGATGCAGAGTCTAAGTAGCAGCACGCACATGAGTACACGGGGCTGTGGCTGGGACTAAGCATACTGTACAGTATGTGCTACTGCTGCTGCTGCCGCTGCTGCTGCTGCTGCTGCTGCTGCAGAGCTCTTGCGTAAGACAGGACGCTCACATAACAAGGAGCAGGCTGACCTGGTGCCGGCTCTGCAGACTGACAGATAAAGGGCTGAAGAAGGCAGCGAATGGACAGATGCACTCAATCACAACACTTGACATATAGTACTGTCATAATAGTATAGTATATAATGAAGCAAATTAGGTGCAATTCTAATTTATGCTTTTAGATTTCATTTCCTAAAATGCATCATAAGGGACGAAAATCAGAATTGTGCAATTTGGATTCAATTTATGAGAATGGGCATACATCTGTGTTGGGCTGCAAGTGTGTGTCTTGGGGGGGGCGCGCTCTCACGGTCAATGTCTCAGTTTCTCTGGTAGCGTCACACTGTCTGAAATTACACAACAAGCTGCTGCACTTCCCCATGCAGTGTTAACATCGTAGCTTTACAGGAAGCCTTGCCCACCCAGCATGTCTTGCGCCATGAAGTCAACAACAACACTGAATGCAGCACGGATGGATGTTGCCGGCAGTCCAGTGTTATGTAATAAGTAGATATGCTCTTGTTTTAGGCCTGATTCCTCTGATTCTCTCACTGCACAGCATTACACAGTCGATATGCAGCAATTAATAACACGTCATTACACTGAGCCCTGGAGTCCATTACAAACATGAAAACATCTTTTTATGACACAGACACACACACACACACACACACACACACACACACACACACACACACACACACACACACACAAAGAGGGAATGTAATAAACTAGGTCACTGTGCCTGTGGGTTACAATGACTCCTCTGGAGCCGCTTTTCATTCGCTATGCTGGAATTAAACGTAGCATAAATATGAACTTTTATCATCATCACATGCCTCATCTTTCCTGTTACCACAATGTTTTCAGGGAACCCAGTTTCTATATAAATACTGGATCTGGACTCAGTGAAGCACAATTACAGTTTGGTGGAAGTAGTTTAAAGGAATTTAACTTGAATCCTAGCAGTCTCACCACAGTGCAGTCAGTCTGTGGTTTTTAATTGTCAAGAAACTTTTTTGCAGACTTACAAATCCTGAATATTGAAATCAAACAAAAAGATCAAATTCGCAAATACCATATTGATACAGGAGTAACATTAAGAATTTGAGTTGTGCTATTGAAGCAGCAGGGACTGGATACATGCAGACTATTTCCTATTTGTTGAGGTGAGGTCATATGTAACTAACCCACCATAAGCTCAAACTGTTTCATTTTGAGAGTTAAACTTTGACAGTCTAGCATGCAAAGGTGGAACCGGACAAGAGACAGTGTGTTGGGACTTTGGAGTTTTTCTGAGGAAACAGCATGCAGCTCCTAATCCCTACGCTCCCATGTTGGTCTTACTGTATGTTCTCACTGCATAGTCGTTGCTGGACTATGAGACCAGAACCTGAACAAAGAAGCTCCACTGACTGTTCCCATTACTGAAACTGTGATGACGAGGAGGCAACAAACACACTCACATCCCAAAGAGGTTAGAACGAAACCAGCTGAGCAGAACAAAACTGACGCACATTGACCTTTTTTTCACTCGATGCGGTGTACTGTTCCCGTATCACAAACCAATATCTTCATACCATCCAGTCAATGTCACATAACTACTTAATCTAATGTGCATCTTCTCAAGACTGGTTACAACATGTTTCTGCTTTCCCCAGAGTCACTGACCCTGTTGCACGAGCTTACATAAAAAAAAGGAAAAAAAAAACTGCATTCTGACTTTGAAACAGCCTGACTACTTCTCTGAATAATTAACCTTTTATTTACACATGTCTGTTATGTTGTAACTCAGGGGCTGAGTCTAGATATGCTGCAGGCTACTCTCCAAATTACATTTTCCCTTCAGTGCCAAAATAGGGATTTTACTATCTCTTGTTTATCCGTGTCTTTTCTCAAGGAACTGGAGTAAAGCTACGCTGAACAGAAAGGGATTTGGACAGAACTACCAACAGATGTGGAAAAATGTAGGGTCAGTCAGCCACTCCCCCCACCCCCCCAACCCTGAATAATTTTTATAAAGACTTGCAGGGGGAGGAGGGAGGGTACACGAAACAAAGGCAGGCGGGAAGGAAGCACGCATACGTCTGCGCTGTCCCACTGACCTAGAAACGACGCTAAGCAGTAAACACTCCTCCTGTCTTTGACGGTGCGCCATAAAATAGGTCAGTGGGACTGCAAGGGAGGGAGGGCAGGAGAGGGAAAGAGAGTATTAGAGTGCACTCTAAAAATAGAGCGACAGAAAGAGGTGAGGGAGGGAGGAAGCAGGAGAGGGATGGGGTGACAAGAGGAATTCAGTCGGTGGAAATGAGAGGAATTTTACCGAATGGCAAGCAGGAGAAATAAAAGAGACAAACTTGAACACGTCATCTGCTTCAAAATCAGATTATGAAAGCCACAGTGGTTGTCATGCAACATGACCTCCTGTTCACTGTAGAAAACCCTTCAACACCTTTTGCAGCATGTAATAAAATGCATAAGCAGCAGATGAAAGAACGATAGTGAGAGATGGGGAGATGGCATTGACGTCAGAGCACACACCCATCTCTGCAGCCAAATTCACACATAACAGGCTCTCTCTGAGGACTGCATGGGGAGGGGCTGCTGTTGTTGCTCGTAACGTACGTGCTCTGAATTTCTCTTGTTGCGAACCAGAGCTTGTGTAACGCTTGCATATTACATAGCAGCAGAAGCTACAGGTTACTGTACTGCTGTGAATGCCCTCCAAGCTCCTCTTTGACTCTCCTGCCTGTGCATGTTGTGCTCTAAATAAAAGCCAAGGCTAAAGGCTCTTTGTGTATGGGCTACTTTTCCATTAAAAAATATAAATTCACTACAGCTACTGTGCCCAGTTTGTTTTCAGTGTTTTCAGCCCTGGAAAACAGCACTCAGGCAGTTCCCAGGCACTTGACGCTTGGGGAGGAATGCTTCACCTCTGACCTCCTTTGAGGCAAGTTTGAGTAAAACGCATGGCATCCTCTTCCCCTCCTCCATCTTTTAAGTCATCCAACACCACACACGTGGAGGGGCCCCGGCTAGGAGCCTCCATTTTGCCCCACGGCTTTGTGTCAAGAAACAAAACTAAGAGACGGGACTCCAGACATTCCAGGTCAGTTAGCGAGACCTATGGCTGAGTGTCTATAACCATTTCCTTTAAGTAATGTGTGACTAAAAGCACCTCTACCTTAACTAATGATTAGCGACAAAAGACTGAACCCTACAGACAAATGCACATTTTTGAGAGAAGGTTAAAATTTGGTGAAAACTGGGTCAAATATTTGTTTCCAAATAATAAGCATGGCCTTATTCTGAAATGTACAAATCTATACACGCTAAAACATTTGCATAATATTCTGTTAGTGTTTTGAACCTTACTGGGTCAATTGGTGATACGTGACCTACATCTTTTTAAGTGCAGTCTGTGCAGTTCTTCATGCAACATGTTCACATCTGTACTTACAAGTCAAAGGTTTTAGCTACTTAGAGTCAGCAGATTCACAAAGTAAACTCCCTATATTGATGAATAGACAGTAAAGTAGGAAAACTGGGCCAAGCAGCTGTAGTTGCTAAAGTCTGCATGAAGCTGTGGTTCATATTCCTCAGAGTGGTCAAAGTAGTCCACAGCTTGCCCTGTATGCCTCATGTGTCTCCTCGCCCAGATACAGGTTTGACCTATATTCAGAGAGCTGGCTGGGATGGAGCAATGCAGCCGGCTCTCAAACCAGACCAGCTGGCAGCAGGCGGACTAAGAGCTCACCAGGACTCTGCCTGCCTTCGCCAGACAGGGGTTTCCATGCATTGCATCACATCCTGGATGTCTAATTTTGCAACAAAGTCACATCGACATCTCGAAGTTTTGTACCAAACAAAAAAAAGGATTTGTATATCTGGTCCAACCTCACTTCTGCTTTTTCTGCTTTCTCTTGGAGGAGAAAGACTGTGCAGGTTAAAAATATCTCACAGACACTGAGCAGCTGTGTTACATCACTGATGAGAGCATTTCTAAAATACAATTTCCATCCATTCTGACCAGCAGCTGCTTTAAAAATAAGGATTTTGGTGTTAATCTGGGAATGAATGATGGGAAGAAAGCGCAGGGTGTGAACGGGAATCAATTACAGGCCTCTCTGTCCCAGGAGAGAGCTGCTGTTTATTGCTTCTCCCTGCTGTGTGCTGGTTATGTCATACCCTCCAACTCCCTCAAAGCCACGCACTGTGCTTTATTAACACACCTTAGGAGTAAAAAAGAATCACCCGGTGACTCACTTTGAATAAAAATCAGACATTTTGTGCCTGTTTTCTCTTTTGAGCTTGAACATCTATAAATGTGTTAGTGATGTAACCTGGAAACAGAAGTAAATGCTCTGCACATCTGGAGAGAAGGAAGTTTTCTAGATTGGAAAAATCTGCTCATTTCTTTAATAGATGACTGCTGCATTACATGTCGCCCCCCCAGATTCTTTGTAACACTCCCATCATTTTTTATGCAATATTAACTGGCTAGCTATCCAAAACATTATGATTATGACATTCTTAGTATATAATCTATATATCCCTATAACCTTCAATCAATTCAAGCATGAGTTTCAACTACCTTTGTTGAAAATGTGGCTTTACGAGGACATTGCACGGGAATTTGTATTGTAATAGAGGTCATGCTTCAGTCCAGACTGATGTTTGCATGAGCTGAACAGCCACAAAGACGGATTCACATCCACGCAGCTAAGGTGATCTAGTGACCTACATAAATAAAACATACACATACAGACAGTAGCATGCCACGTGCAGCAGCTAATATAGTGCACTGTGTCTGCATTAACCAGACAACACAGCGCGAGCACGGCTACTGCCCCCCATTCCCTGGAAAATACCACCACCACGAGGGGAGTAACCTCGCCTTGACATTGAGCACATAACGTCGGACACGGCCAATCACGTTTTTCCGGTCCAGCTACACCTTTCGAGTCCGTAACAAGGCGAACAAACGAGAGCAAAACCGGCAACGAAGCAGCACGTTAGCCCCCGCTCGCGCCGCGTTCAATGTGACAAAAACAGCCGCAAACGTCCCAAAGTCACGGACGCGCGGAGCTCCCGAGAGCCGCCATGTGAACAATAACCGGCCGCAAGCATCACGTCCTCACCCCGAGCACACACGGCCCGAACAGCCCCGCGTTTACCCGCAGAGAGCCGCGACACAAACAGACAAAGACACACGGCGAAAGGCAGCCTTCCGCTCAGCCACAACATACCTTTCCATGTCCTGGAGGAGGTGGGGAAAAACACTCAGGCTTCCCCCGACACAAAAGCTGTCTCGCTCCGGGTTCCTCCTTTCCTCGTCCTCTTTGACGAAACCTCCCAAAAAAAAAAGGAGAAGAAGAAAAAGAAGCCCGAAAAGTTTTCTTGTCCCGGTCGTGTGGCGCTCCGGTGTGTTGTGGTTGAGTCAGTGGGTCGGGTGGCTGCTGCTCTGGCTCTTGGCTCGGGCTGCCTGTGTGTACTGCGATGCCGGACACTTTGCTCTAGTTTCTCCGGCTCCCTTTCTAGAAATATGTGTTAGTAGGTCAGCGGTTGCATAACAGCTCTTAGGCTGCCTAGTCACGTTTTTGTCCTCTATCCCTCCGCGCCTCTCTCTCTCCCTCCCTCCCTCTCTCTCTCTCTCTCTCTCTCTTTGTGATATCAGCCCGTGTCTTTTTCCTCTCTTCTCCACCCCTCCATCTCCATCTCTCCTCCACCATGCAACGCCATCTCTTTCACGGGAGTGGTTAAGTTAATAACAAGGGCGCCGTGTTACCGAGAGGTCCAATAATAGCATGTAGGGTACCAGCATGTCCTTCCACTGTGCGCGTCCATATTCTCTCATTAGACACGATGCTATATTTTCTCCTGCTGGGTTCATGCTGGAGTTAATGAAGCAAAGACTGAAATAAAAGCTGTAACACTCCTCCCTCCCCCGCCTCCAGCGCTACTGTGGACTTGAACAGATGAAGGACGGCGTTTCAAAACATTTCAATCAACATTTTTACAAAATCAGATAATTTCTGCATGAAAGTTCAAGCAGGCGGCCACCTGTTCCTGCTCTTTGTGTCATTAATGGTGCCTCTGGTTTGATGCTGCCTCTGCGGAGCTGCAGGATGTGCTTGCTCAAAATTAATGCAACAGATTTTTTTTTTTTTTGCATGAAGGTCATTGACGGCGTGATCTCGGACTCTGGCTCGTTTACACAACACTTGTGTAACTGTTACGGCACCAGCGTTAGGGGAGGCTACGCCTTTTATTCACCTCTCATGTGTGTGTCTGCTGGGGGGGGGCTATTAACTGCAGAGACATGCCGGGTGTCTGAGGCTGTTTGGGGTAAAAGTCCTTGCCAACCCACTAATTACACTGTTACACAGGCTACGTTATGAAGTACTGACATTTTCCCATTTTATTTATTCTGCCTGAAGTCTTTTACACACACACACACACACACACACACACACACACACACACACACAAAATACATCTGATCAGACCATCCTGTGTTACTGTTCTTACAACACTGGCTGCAAACTCCTATTATTTTTTGGTATTTAGATTTTTTTTTCCCTGCTTAATACCAAGCCTTCATTCATCACATTTTTCTCATGTCGCCATTCTCTATATTAAGATTTGAGCATAATTAACAGTAGAAATAATAATTTAATCTGGCTTGTGTTACCCAGTTGTTTAGAATCAGAAACAGAAAACAGTCAAATCTCATTTTACAGCTAAAACCACAATCTGAAATCATCATCACTGTCCGCTAAGCTGGAGAATAACAGGAAAACAAGGTGCTTTTGTTACTATAGATAAATGTATCTGTGCATCATTGTTTGTTAGTTCTCCCCCCTCCACCTCTTTGTCATGTTGCTCATCTTTATAGCAAATGGAGGTGCATTATCTGCTCAGGAGCTTTTCTGTTATCCCACAAAGCCCGTTGTCCTCATCACCACCATATTTCATGAGCAGTTACGTCAGCCCTGTTTTGTATCATCCACTTCCAACCCACTTTCTCACTCACGTCCCTTCCCCCTGCTTTGTCTCAACCCGCACACGTGCACCCATTCACTACACGCACACACACACACACACATACCGCCACCATCACTACCATTAGACCATGGTGGGGAAACGGTGGCCTTGAACTTGTCTAGCTCCTCCCCCCACCACTCCTCTGTTAAAACCACACCAACCCCCAACACACTCCTCCATCTCTCTGCATGCAGGCATTCCCTTGGCAACTGTGGTGTGGTGGTGCCTGCCTAGCAACCAGAAGGCTCTCTCTCCTTCCTATATTGCTTATGGCATGGGGGTTTGCAGACTGGGCTGGATGAAGACTGCAGACAAAAGATCTCATGTGCATCTCATGTCGTGGCTGTCAAAGTCAAGTGTCTGCGGCTGCACACGTCTGATGTTACCTGTTTAACCTTGCAGGCTGGCATCAAAATTAATTTGTCTGGGTCACATGTATGTCTTTTCAGGCATTTTCATTTTTGCATTGTGCTTTTTGAATAGGGATGGGTAATATGAAGGTGGGAGTGCTGTGCTTCAAACACAAAATTACATCCTTGTTTGCTCTGCATGTGCAGCATGTGGTACTACAGCTTGCACAATGGAGGAGACGACCTCTGTAGTAACACTGCTGTGAATGAATGAATAAGACTCAGTGATCCATCCTGGTGAGGACACTTGGCGCCACCTGGTGTTGAGAAAAAAATAATTAATACAGAAAAAAGAAATATTCATAGAATACTGACAGTCAAGTGAAACTTAAATCTCAGACAAAAATTAATAATTCATTTTATGTGTTGCCTATTTCTGCCTGCTCACCACCATCACAACATATTCCACAGCAGCTATGATGTCCGTCTGTGGACTTGTACTCCTTCCAGATGTGATTGTACTCTGAACCTGTATCCTTCACTTCCATATGGGCCAATCAGTCTCCGCCGCAGCTGCTTCAGTGCTAAAAATAGCGTTCATACTGCTGACGTGATAGATGAGTCATGCAGTCTCACTCAACTCCCTGCATCCATGCACCACCCCCCCTCTCTCCCTGGCACTGTCCTACACCCCACTGCCCCACCTCATTTCAGTACCCATAGTTCAGTGAGGGTGGACTGACGCCATGGTGGTTTTTACAGTTTTAAAGGATGGAATTTATTAGAGGATAAATCAAAGTCATATGATGTCAGTTAAGCTGAAAATGAAACTTGTGACATTCGTAGTCTTGCGCAGTGCACCTCCTCCCTCCAGCACCACTCCTAACTCTCTCTGGCCCAGCTGGGTTCATGTTTTTCACTCCTGCCTGTGATGTAATGCAAAACGCAGTTTGAAAAAGCTTCAGACTCTCTCGCATGTTGCATGCTGATGGCTGCATGCATAATAAATGCAAAACAGCAATGTCTGCAAGTTATAAGCACAGATTTTATTGCTGCAGCATCACACTCATTTCATCCAATAATGTTGCGTCATTATTAGATACAGACATATTACAGTCGCATAATCTCTAAACATTTTCATAAAACATTCACCATTCTGCCATAGAAAATATACTTTTATTTTTAAATGCTGTTCACTTCAATTATAATTCTGAACAAAGACAAATTATACAGTTATGTGTACCTTGCTGTCATAAGATAAACCAGATACAGTAAACACCACCAAAACACCCATGTGTCTTCTTCTGGAATTGTGCTGGTTTTCCACACAGTGTATTTAACATAAGGTAATATTGATGTGCACTTTGTGTTAAAGAGCCTACAAACTTTGTGTTGCGGCACAGAAGACGAAAATAGCCACATGTGAGTCAAGTGAACATGGTGAGATTGGACCGTTTATGCTGTATCTAGCATGTTCTTCCAGTGTTTCTGACACAACAGAAATGTACAGCGTCCTCCAGATCTCAGGCAATCAACACGATCCAAGGACCTGTGATGACTCACACATGAATGACTTTCATTTTTGCAGTCATTAAGCATTGTTTGAAAAGTCAACATGCTGGTGTTTTCTGGTCGTGATGTGCTGGACGTCAGCGAACAAACAGGCTCCGAAACTCAGCTTTTCCAGTGTGGCGTAAATAGGGTTTGTCACTTCAGAGGTAGCTGTTTACGCTGGGGCCATGCTGTCCTGTGGAAAACAGCAGTGTGTAAGATGGAGGGTTTGGAAAGATGTGAACTCTGTCTCTCAACTTTGGTTCGGACTTGATCCTCTCGCACTCAGGTTTTTTAAGCGATCTTGGGGAGCAGCTCCTGAGAGATGAGCCTCTTGAGCTGAGACACTTCCTGAGACAAGCAGCTGATCTGAGACCTGAGACTGATGTCCTCTGTCAAATATTTGGTGTCCGTGGAGTTCTGCAGAGAAGCGGAGTTATGATAAATAGAAGACGGGCCGTCATGCTGCTCCCCAGATCCAGCACAGGCCTCCTCCCTGCACCAAGGAGCCTGACTCTCTGTCCGACTGTCCCACCACGCCTGATGGTGGTTCCTCACCTGGATGTTTGGCCCCACTGTGGCCACAGGTGGTCCACTGTGTTTGGTATCAGAGGATGGAGACATCTCCCCTCCCTCGCTGCAACCGCTGGGGCCTTTGAAGCGGAGCTTATGAGGGAGGCTCCTTAAACCCTCTGAGGAGTCTTGTTTGTTTACATGGTGACTCTCGTTGACCCCCGGATGACAGATGGGGGAGTCGTTGGCATGCCGCTCCTCTGCCAGCTCCCTCGGGGAAGGCCCGCCACGCTCACTCAGTGTGCCATCACCAAACACAGGGCTGCCCACATTTGAGCTACATGACGTTAAGACACCGGACTCCTCAGACGTGTGATTTGACAGAGGCCCGGCTCCCCTCGGTCCATAGATGGGACCCTGCTGCGGAGGGTGAGGGTGGATGTAGTGGGTGCAGGCGATGGGCTGCGTGTTGAGGTATGAGGATCCAGCAGTGTGGGGTTGGTAGAAATGCGCTGTATTGGATGTTGGGTGAGCACAGAGAGGTGCAGACAGCGGCGTGACAGAAAAATCAGATGTGTCTTTGACGAGGCCGAAGCGAAACTTGAGGGCCAACAGCTCGGCCCTCAGGCGAGCGTTCTCCTCCAGCAGGCCCAGGACTCGCTGCTCCAGCACCATGTCATTGGCTCGCCGCTTCTCTCTGGACCTCTTGGCTGCCTCGTTGTTTTTTCTCCTCTTGTCCCAGTAGCCTTCATCTTTCTTCTCCTCGTGGATGAACTCTCGTTTGCGGCGTGTATTGCTGCCGTTGTCTTCGTCGCAGCTGCTACCAGCCTTAGCTTCAGCGTTGGCGAGGCTCTCTTTGTGTTTGAGGGAAAAGGTGCGACCCAGTAGGGTTCGGGCCAGGTGGCTCGTGGAGGTCAGGATTGAAACTGCCTCATCAGTGAAGGACTCGGCCACTGGCTGAGGCCTGGTCCCCAGTCCCTCCACAGCCAGCAGTGAGGGCACTGACAGGTCCTGGATGACGCCTCCCACAGTCTGCGCCATCACATTCAAACCCTCCTGACGGGCACTTCAGGGAGCTGTGAGGTGTGTGATAAGCTCACTCAGGGTTGGCAGGTTGGGCTGAAGTGTGCTGTAATGGCACCACCTAGTGGTGAATAAACACATGTGGTGAGGTGATTTGTTTACTTGGTTGCAAAACATTAAATCTACATTATGCTACTGCCAGTTGAATATTGTAATATATTTAACAGCAGGAAAAGACTTGATGATGTTAAACATGCTCCCATTATAAACAAATACAAGAACTGCAATCAGATAGAACTAATGTGAAAATAATTTAGCAATATAAAATAATAACAAAACTCACTTATCTGTGTTTCAACGGTGCAATATTTGATGCATCATATTTATAGCAATCAGATCACCACAAACAGTTTATAGATGGAAAAAGGGGAAGACAAAGCAGATCCAACGTGTTTGATTATTCTTTTAAAACTTACATTCCTTTTTATAGTGTATGATTAGGAGGATTATTCATTATTATTATTTGCTACCCAGTGATCATAAGCAGGTACCATGTTATCACTCAAATGTGTTCATTAAACCCTAAATCCTAAATAGATGACAGATGAGCCCTAAATAGCCAGTTTGTTGTTTACATAAAAGTAGTCTACAGCTCACATGACATTAATAATTGATAATTAAACAAATAATTCATGCACTTTCTAAAAAACGGTTTAACTAAACGCATCACGTTACCTCGCAGGAGGGACAGCAGTGAGATCAGCGGGGAAATGAAAGCGATCCTGCTTTCCAACGAGCTGCGGGACTCAGGGTGTGATGAAAACCTCCTCTGTCAGGCACACGAGACGTGCGGAGCTTCACAGGTCGTCCCGGCTGTTTCTGCTCCTCAAAAGCTCCACATCTCTCTGTGGCTCCTTCCCCCGCTCATCGGGTCAGCCGGGGTCGGATCCTCACCCCGAGTGACCCCCCCCACCACCACCACCGCGACACTCCTCCTCCTCCTAACGGGAAGCCAGCTGAGTCAAACCAGCGGAGACACGCAAAATAAACAACAACAACACGGATCAGCCAGCAGAGGAAACGCAGACAGGTTGTTTTAACTGTATTATAAGGACTTTAATAAGGATATCGAAACGAAAACGAGGATTTCTCAAAATTCAACAAATCAGTGATAATTAAAGGAAAAAAAACACACTTAATATAACAGATTAAACTGTGACAGCAAAGATCTGCCACAGACAGTGACCCCTTTTTATTGTGATGCAGGACATGTGATGCCTCAGTCAGACCATCACAATAACAGGCGGCTCCACCAGGCTGGAACTGACCCTCAGCGGCCCCTGGAAAATCAACTCAGACAGCCCCTACTGAGGTTCAAAGTGGACACTATAAAGATGTTATTGTGGTCATCCAGCTCTTGTGCTCTCTGTGTACAGCAGTTTCTGCCACAGCTGGGTCTCTTTAATGGTCAAATGCCTTTGAGGTAAACAAACAAACAAAGAAAGTGTGTTGAAATATGAACGCTGACAGGAGTTTAGAGGCATGTAAGCAGCTTGGTCACAGCCTCACATGGAGCTAAATGCTAGTGTCATCATGCAAACATGTTCGAAACGGACAAAGCTCACATGCGGATGTTCAGTTTGCATAACGTTTATCATTTAGCATGTTAACATGCCAACAGTAGCACCAAGCACAGCTGAGGCCGACGGGTTGCAGGGGAGACGGTTCTTCCTGCGCCGCCAGGACAACCCCATGCTGGACATCATGTATGCATATCTGTCATCCAACAGCAAGGTCTTTACTTTTCCAGCTGAATACCTGGGAGTCCTGTTTTAGCTTTTATTCTGGCTGCCTTTTATTTGCTGCCTTGGTCTGTTAAACCTGTTCTTCACAGCCTGCTGGAAGAAATCAACACTTCAACATGAGAATTAGTAAATTACACATGAAGAAAGGCGGCTTCTCTCCTCTGTGTTAGGTGTGTGGGTTTGGCTGTTGTTTTAACATTTTAAAATGTAATTTGCAGAGTCGGTCTTTAGCTGAAGTAGTATTTAAATATTTTAATGTCTTGCGATGGCATACTATGTGCCCTTTCTAATAACAGGTTTTTGCTTTCTCCTCCACTGTTAGATTAGGTCATCCAGTTTACACAAGCCTGTGCGGACAGCAGTCACGGTGGCTTGAGTTGTCCTCATTTGCTCCTAGCAGGTGAGCACCCATAACGAGGAGTTCAAGGGAACACATTTACATGGAAATATGTGTTGTGTACATGACCTCTTTGTTTCTCTACAAACACCTGCTCAAATAAATGATTAGAATATTCACACTATTATATATCATATTGCTATAATATATAATTAGTGGTGTGTATTATGTAGATTATCACATACACCAGTCGCCACTGTCAAAGAGCAAACGTGAGGGAGTGTAATGTCACTCACTCAGTATGTTTCTCCTTTTTCGAGAGTGTTGGCCACAGAGCAATAGAAGCTACTTGCTGCGATACTTCACCTGTGAGTTAATCTATAAATTATATGGTCATGCATTGTAAATGAAGAATGTGTTTACAGAGAAAGTGAATCACTTGAATGGAAAAGACTGTTATGTAACACACACACAGAGAGAGCATGTGAGGACTCTGCGGTGCTGAAAGTTCAGTCGGGGTGAGGCTGGACAGAAAAAAGGAACATTGTTCATGAGCGATCTGCTGGACAGTGAGACTTCCTCCCTGCACATGGAAATGCTTCACACTGGACCTCTCTGTCTCTGTGTCAATCTCTCCAGTTTCTCCAAAACAAGGCAACAGTTAACTTCTCATTCTTGAATTTATGCAGATCCTCTCTGGACCATTTGATAACAACAATGCCCCTATTGACCCGTGTCTACGATCCTGACAGATCAGTCTGAACATGACGGTGCATTGCTGCGACACGCGGTGGTGTGCAAAGGCTCAGAGAGGAGGATGTTCTGTGAAAGCTTTACCTCTGTCCTGAGGTTCAGCTGACTGAGCTGCCAACAAATTAGATTAAATGAAACATTTTTATTTTAGCTCCTTTTTCCTATTTTCATGATTGCCTCTTATTTTTTTCCCACAAATGCTAGCAGCTTCCCAGAACATGAGGTTACCCTGCATAAAATGTCAATCTTAAGAAGTCACTTCGTCACAAACTGATCATCTTCGTTGGTTTTCTGTTAAATCAGCTTGAATTTTGAATTTTCTACAGTGACGTGTCATCTTCTTGATATATGAGCTGATGCTACTTGAGAAATGTTTTTTCAGGAGTCACTTCTCAGAGACTCCACAGAGTCCACAGACTAGCAGGTGATTAGCAGGTGTGTTTAGCATCTTTGCCATCTTTGTTTAGCCTGTCAACATGCTAACATTTTCATACCAGCACTAAACACAAAGTGCAGCTGAGGCTGATGGGAATCTCATTATTTTTGCAGGGGACCTCGATGTCTGCAGTTGTTGCCAAATTTAATGTCAATCAATCCTATACTTGTTGAGGCATTTCACTCACACACCACAAATGTGAACCTGCTGGTGGCACTCGTGGAGAATAGATTGATCGATACCTCATTTCTTCACATTTTCTCTGCACAAACTTTTCTGTGTGTGATTGGACAGCTGGGCACAATCCATAACCATGCAGAGAGTCTCACCGCAGTGTGTCTGTCTCAGCACACAAACCACTCTACAACATGTGATATTCTTCTTCTGTCAGAATGAAGAAGACATTTGCCACGCTGGGCTAAGCTAGAGTTAAGTCCTGACCTTTCAAATGTACTATGTCTGTACTTACAGCCACTGAGCTGACTCATGCTCGAACATCAGCTCTGACCCCCCATGACACTAATCGTAACCCCATGTGATGTGCTAAAGGTTGATGCCGTAACAGTCAACAATGGCTTCATCACTGGACATGCTTCACTGACAATGTGTCCACTCTGTACCGTGGATTATGTAACTGCAATGTGGTGCAAAATATGAAAGCAGCGATGCGTGTGCGAGTGTGAACTTTCATTTAAGCCGTGGAAACAGTTGGATGGATATTCTGCAGAAGGGTGGGCTCACCTCTTTTTAAATGCGATGGTATTTATGACAGTCACTCATCAGAAAGAAAAAATATGAACATTAAAGGTACTGAGATTCTGTCCATTAGTAGTGCCGTAGAGCGATGTTTGTGGGTGACGTAAGATGCATTCACTGGGTTCACATTATTTCACTGATCAGCATGTGGTGATAATGTGCCAAGAAATGCAGAAAGCTCAACAAAGACAGGAAGGAAGAAGACTGAAAACTGACTGAAAGCTTGTGAGCATGCATGTGAAAAATGCAGGTTTTAAAAATGCATAAAAAATAGGCTTTGCAAATGTTTCACGAGGAGGAGAATACATTCAACACGTCTGTTACACCTGCAACAATGCACACAGTTGGTTATGGTTTTAAAGAGCATCCACAGGGCAACTTTAATACAAAATCTAAATTCACATTATTCCTCTTAAAATGTCATTTCAGGCCAGTTCACAACTACAACAACTAGTAACTAAGAACAGCAGTAGCTGCTTTGTTTGCAAAAGGAAGCCATTTCATCATAGATTGTGATTAGATAAACGATTGAGCAACAATCGCTCGTTGTAGCTTTTTTATCTTTATTACAGTGTGACTACTACATGATACTTTATACCCTGGAGGCTGTATAAATCTCATCTAGATAACATCAAAGGGAACAGTGTGTGTGTGTGTGTGTTCTCCCATCTTTGTGAGAACAAGTGTAGGTTTTTAATTCTCACGTCTTCAGAGGCCTGTTTGAGGGTGAAGACTTGGTGTGAATTTTGAGAACCAGCGTTGCTGGCTGGTTGCTGTGATGCTTAAAGGGCCACACCACCAAATGGACAGGTGAAAGTCAGATTACTTGTCAAGAGGAGTACTATTCAGCCTATGAAGACAGTTGTAAAATGTTTTATGGCTCCAGAGGGCCGTTGGAAATTGCTTTCAATTTTCAAATCAGATTTTAAGACTATACATGTTTGCCAGAAAGTCTGTCTTGTAAAGTGGACGCATGGAGTGTGAAAGACATCAGCGAGGATCTACCAGAAGATCAAGATGTACGATGAGTTGCAGCGTTTGCCTGACCCATGCATACAAGTGAGGATATCCCCGAGTGTAACAGTAAATGGCTGGAGCACCCTTTAAGGTTAAGATTAGGAACCACTGAATGTCTGTGAGGGCACTCGCAAGTACGAAAGTACAGATGTGTGTGCATGTGCATCTGTGTGTGTGAAGCTTCATTAGATCCTCGAAAACGAAGGCGGAGAGTGCTCGACCGCCTGAGTGTGGAGCGGACAGTGGCCTTGTTTGACTTGGTGTGTGTACACTTAAGTTCAAATGAGGGGAACCAGCTCAGCTCCCGCCTCCCGCTCTCTGCCTCTCTTTCTCTTTCCTTTTTATGTCCCTCGATCCACTTGGACACACAGTCCCTCTCAGTAGTCTCAGCACTGCAGTAGCCTGCGCCACTCTAATCCTCATCCTGCTTTCGGACATCAGGCCAAGATTCCCATTATGTGAGGTTGTGTAATCGCAGAACAGAGTGGTCAGTAATTCCACACATTCACACAGGGAAAGTTATTCCACATTTCCACTTATATTCTGCCGGACACGTGTATCTGTATTTAGAAATCTGTACTTCTACCACATGGAGGGTTGCCAGTTTTGCTCTGTCCATGAACCCCTGCAAAATACGAATGTAGATAGATACATGCTGTGGACTGATGTCTCAGATTGAAGCCTGGCATCAGTGCTGTCTGGAAGTAGCAGAGTTTAATAATGCAGAGAAAATCCATTTATAGATGTTCTCTGGAGTGGCAGAGCTCCTAAAATATTAATGCCACAGCACGCTGTACAGTGAATGGTGGCGTGTGTTTCTCTGTGCGTGCAGAAGTTTGGTGGACTGTGCTGCGTCAAAGATGTCCCTGCTTCTTCTCAGTAACACCGTTGTTCTGCTGAGTCCACACACTGTTAGCATTCACTGGATGTTACAGCATGTCCCTGCCTGCAGGAAGAGGAAACAACCCAATGATTGACGGAAGTTAAATGACAAATGTTTGCATAGGATTGACTATAATGCTCAGGTAGCTTAAAAAAGGTCTTGATTTTAAAATCCACGATAGCTGTAGTTGTTCAAATATCGAGTCTTGATGTCATGTGGTTTATATGCAGTCATACAGATATGTTTGAAGGATTTTCTTTTTAATGTGCACATTAAATTAGCTATTTTTATGACTTCTGACCACATGTAGTTTGAGGAAAAGTAAAAACAAAAAAGTTTATCCATACAACAACTACTAAATGAGGAAATTAAATAACAGCTTAACGCAAAGCACAAGTTAAGTTTAAGTAAAGCTTAGGTGTAGCATTCATAAAATCATGAATGCATTGTATAGATTGATTAATGACATTATTTTATTAGCATTAGTAGTAGGTGTGATTACTGACTCGTGTCTGTTGACTTTCTCTTGGTGCTTTTCCCTCTCTTTTATTTGATTAAACTAGTGTCCTGAAATGCCCTCTGCATGGAGAAAAGTCATAAATAGAGACTGATTAATCTGTATGTCTCCAGAGGGGAAAACAAGAAAGAGAGAGGGAATCCAATTACATATCTGTCCCCATGAAGCCTTCCTTCAGCTGCTCAACATTAGGTTGTTCTGTGCTTCCATTAGGGCCACAACTAACGACTGTGTTCATTGTCAATTAATTATTTAGTCTGTAAAACATAAAAAATGAGGAAAAAGCTCATCAGCAGTCCAAAAGCCAAAAACTCTTCATTTACTCTCATAAATGTCAAAGAAAAGCTGCAAAATCTCACATTAGGAAGCTGGAAACAGCAAATGTTTGATATTTGGGCTTGAAAAATGACTGAAAGGATCAATTATCAAAAGAGTTGGCAATTAATTGACTAATCGCTGCAGCTTTAATTTCTATGTTGTTGAATTATGTTTCTCCCCACTGGATCTGTGGGTGGCAGGGAAGAAGAACATGAGAGGCCTTTTCTCTCCTAAAACAATCAAATTAAGTTGTTCCATGAGTTTTTCCCGTCAATAATTTTCCATCTAGCAACGGGCATCTATAAAAACACAAACTTATAACTCGACGGAGCACTTGACACTTGCTAATGCACGCAATAACACTATATTATTGTCACTGTATCCAGATTTTAAGCTTTGGTCTTGTCACAAACATTATAATGAAGCCATTTTTCACCTTTGACTCGTGCAACTGCCCCCACAGACTGAAAAATGAAACATATTTCATCGTTTAATGTGCCATGTCTTTTTCATGTTGTGGTGCTTGTTTTGCAGACTGTTGACATGCATAATGCCAGCGTAACACCCTCTCTAGAGGTGTAACATGATGTAAACAGGGAAGGAGGAACTAGAAAGTGGAAGTAAAAAGGGGATTTGTATAAGATTGTTTTTTTTTTGTTGGGTCACGACAGAACTCTGTCCTCGTGTTACCTCCAAATCCTAAATCACTTACCCGCCGTGCTAAAATAAACTCATGCTGCAGATGGAGCCTCATGACCACCTCTAACCTGTGGGTGAAGTGTTGCTGATTTACCTACTGATGTGTAATTGGCTATTTGAGTGCAGTCTGGGTGGATAACAGATTATTAATGCCCAAGAAGTGTATCTGTAGTGCTATAATCATCAGGATTACTACATGTGTGTATATTTGGCTGTGAATAGGGTGTGTGTGTGTGTGTGTGTATGTGTGTGTGTGTGTGTATGTCACAGGCTCACTACCCAGCTAGCCTGCGAACATGCCATCTTGGATGAGCAGGTTTAAGGAGCTAATCATAGCAGCGGCAGCACACCAAAAAGTTAATTGCGGCACCAAATAAATGTTAAGCGTCACACCTCCAACCCGGTGTGTTTGTACTTTCCTTCCTCTGGGCCAAGTAGGAGTAAAAAAAACCTGTTAAACCATTTAACCTGCCGCAGCTATTGCTGTGAAACTTGTTCGAAAGTCTTCAAGATGTACTCCAGCAAGTTGTTCCACCTCCACACAGCTGGCAACTTGTAAGAGACAGATTTAAAAATGAATGGTCAACATGGATGCATTAGAGGTTGAAGCTCTCTATTGCATATAATTCTGGACCCAACCTATCCCATAATGCAACACAATGGCATCTTACTTCATGCCGTGCTCACGCCAAATGGGATCAATGGTAGCGATGGTAGAGAGTGTCCTGCTAACATCATCATCAGAAAGAACAACTTACAACTTTACATGCATCATAGGCACAAAGAGTAGATCTCTTCATGAGCAGCAAACTGATGTTAAGTTTGTTAATTTACTTCAAACAAACAACAAACAAATCGCCCACTTATCATGTTTACCTGGTCGTAGTGGTAATGATATCAATAAAGCACCTGCAAAACTAAAACAGACGCGTCATCATTTGAAGTAGACGCTTACACTCGAAGGTAACTGAAGAAGCAGCTTAGCTTTCATATTTGATTCCATGAACATCTGATACTTTGTTATCTTTTACTGGTGATGATGCTACACATCATGCTTGATGTAAATATAACTCTAACAGAATCACTTCTGTTTTTTGTTTACAAGCAGATTAATGTGTGAATGTGATTAGTGTGTCTATGTGTGTGTGTGTGTGTGTGTGTGTGTGTGTTACAAATGCCGCTGAATGACTGTGTAATTGTGTTTGCTTTACTCTGTTTGTGTTTCCTGGGGCCATACATGTCTGTCCATGTGTAGGAGAGTAAAAAGGGAGCTCCATAATATGATGACGACCTCCATCATCTGACATAATCAGGGTGAATCAGTGAGCACTGAGTTACATAAGCAGATTCTCGTCCTAACCTCACCCTCACCCAGATTAGAAACACTGCAAACACAACTGCCAACAGCCTGCTGCTGATGGCCTCCTGGCATGATGCAATGGTAGAAGACTGCCACCTACAGGCCAAAGGCTGACAGTACACTTTGCATTTATATTGCAAGAATCCTACAGGGGAAAAAACAAACATTTAATTGTGCTTTATGCAGTCCATAAAGCCTCTGAGCACACCACTTCAAATGCTGAGCTGATGCAGTCATGATGCTCCATACTGCGCTGCTGGTGCTGTATCATTGTTAAGACGCCTCAGTAAATCATGTCATACAGAGAGGCAGTTTTACAGCATTGGAGGCCTTTATTACAATTATGACGATGAAAACAATAATTAAAAGACTTTAAAGCACTCTTTGGAGCATATAAAAACATTGTACAATAATATAGTAATCTCCTGTAGACATAAAAGATTATGTCAATAAATACATTGCTCATTTTTAGATGATTATAAACAATTAAGAAAGCTGCAGATTATTTACAGTTTTACATTCTGCTAGATGACAGAGACAAAAGCATATATGTTTTTTTTCTTAAATTAAAATTCCCCCAAACAGACAAACAAAGTTTGGTGACAAATATACATAACTCTGTATTTACTGCATAATCACATAATATACCTTTTGGCTTGTTTGCATTACAATCAATATTACTATTAACAGAAATCAGGCAAAGATATCGGATCGTCTCAGCACTAATAGAACTAAGCTTTGTCACCAAGCAGTCATGACTTTGTTCAGCTTTGTGCCATGAGATCCTACAGGATATACTGCTGTGCATTGTGTTATAACCCACATTACACACTTTACTGGTAGGTCTTTTGTTAGTGTTAATGTTTGCTGTCGACATGCCCACAGTGCGTACAGTGTTTGTCTAAGTGGCCCTTACTGCTGAAAGCGCACTAACTTTACACTATGAGTTGTGCTGGTCCTCACAAAGCACTCAGAGAGAGTCGCCCACTCACTCTTAGTCAGGTGCCAACACCTCACTGTGGGAGTCTGAGTCACCAAGGTTACGACTGAATGATTTCCAAGTCATTAGTTCAAGAAATCTAAAGTGGAACATCGACTGTCACGTTACAGGGAAACTAACAGGCGACTGTGTTTACTGACTTTGTGGAGTACTGCTGCATCTGTCAAGAGGAAGCTGTTAGAGGCCTTTTGTGGCTCCAGAAGGAGCTGTGTGAAGTCTGACAAATTGCCTCAAGTGATGTCACTTGAGTCTGTGTCAGTTGTACAAGTGGAGACAACTGAAGACTAGAAGTTCAACAATAAAAGGGGCTTAGAAAGAAGTGAGCTTAGCAGATCTCTGTATACCGCTCCAAGACACACCACAATGTCCAGCAGAACTGTTCACAGCCAAATGCAGTTGGATTGTGGGTAATGTAGGCTCCATGACTGTTCATTTTAAGTCCAACCATGTCATAGGAGTCAAATCAGTAGAGATTTAAGCAGTGGATGACAATAATTTATTTAAAAAAGAAGGATAATTTCCTGTGTTGAAGGCTCCTGAATTAAATTTTTTTCACTTGTCTTTTGAAGGTAATCAAAAACAGACAAGCAAATCAAACTGCTCCCCCTATGCAGTGCTTTGCCTTCCTAGCACCAGTTGTGTTTCATGTGGGCCTGTATTGTTGACCAGGCAGACAATCAAGTACTGACCTTAACACTGGGAACATTTAAGTTAATATCTGAGGTCACATGGTCCCAAATTCATTTGTCCAGTGTGCTGATTTGGGTCAGAATGAGACTCAGTTCAAATCATCGTAAGTCTTCTACCTTTTCATTTCTTTGTTAAGTGGCAGTGGTGTGCATGTGTGTGTGTGTGTGTGTGTGTGTGTGTGTGTGTGTGTGTGTGTGTGTGTGTGTTCATGAGTGGGAGCATCAGGTGTGTCTCTTCATGTGCAGAGCCAGGTGGTCGGAGCGGGAGAAGGCCCTCTGACACAGCAGGCACTCGTAGGGTTTTTGGCCCGTGTGCTTGCGGTAGTGACGTGTCAGCTCGTCTGAACGGGCAAATTTCCAGCTGCAGCCCTCCCATGAACAGTGATAAGGCTTCTCCCCTGGAGAGTAAACAGTAACACAGATGGTAAATACCAAACAAATGCATGAAATCATATCTTCTAGCCTAATGGTGACAGACAGGGTCACCTGGCATACCTGTGTGGGTGCGCAGGTGAGCTTTGAGGTGTGAGCTCTTGGTGTAGGTCTTGCTGCAGCCAGGGTATTCACAGCTGTGCATGGCGGGCCTCTTTTTCCCCGTAGGCCTTCGGCCACGCTTCCCCTCCACCCCACCAGGGGGCAGCTGTGGCCCGACCAGCAGGGGCTGCTGGTGAAGGGCCAGATGACCAGTGGCCTGGCTGTGGGCGTAGTCACAGAAAAGGCTGGCGTTGTGGTTAAAGTGTGGCATGTAGCTGTAGTGTCGAGGGTCAGGGGTCACCACTTGAGGTGGTATGAACCTGCTGTCAGGGAAGGTCACCATGGAGGGGTGTTGCAGGGGATAGTAAGGGTTAAAGTCACATGATGAGACTTTACTGAGGTTTCCTCTGCTGTGCCTCTCCACGCTGCCTCCCTGGGGGAAGCCAAACTGATCTACATTCGGTAGACCGGGGAATGAAGTCACACCTGCTTGGTCATCTATATAACCATGGTGGTACAACTCTGGCTGGACCGATGCTGTGGTTTCAGCAGGGGACAGGAGGTCCGCCATGAGGCTGCCACTGTTCATCTGCAGGTGCTCCTGTCCTGGTTGGTCCTTAAACATGGCCACCTCTTGGTACGCTCTATTTGGGTCTAACTGTGGGAGCCGCTGCTCATTGTTGTCCAGTGAGGGGTTGAGGTCCGGCGACGGGCTGCTCCAGTCAGACAGCAGGAACTCAATGTCCCAGGATGCCTGGCTGTCATCGTCCAGGAGCTCCTCTGTCATTTGCTGGGAGACGTGCATCTGCTCAGAGCTGCTTGGAGACAGTTTGTTACTGAGAGAGTCCAGGGGGAGAGAGCCAGTGTCAGACTTCCACATCTGGATGGTATTGGAGAGCATTGAGAGGTGATGAGAGATTCCCGCACATTGCTTTTGCATTTAAAGGACAGGTTCACAATTTTTCAAGTTTGTCTTAAAATAATAGTCATCTATCCATGTGTAGCATTATTGGTTGCTGTCATTGTTCCCTCTGTCCATGCTGGCTGTAAAGAGATTCATCCCGAATACATGTCAAGTGTAAGTGCTGGGTGACAAAATCCACAGTCCTGGTTACATGTAAAAAGGGTTCAGCTGAAGCTGCTCTGAGGCTTCAGCAGGCTGAGTTAGACAAATCAGCTACATATCTTCCATTTTACAGTCTTTTTAGTGCAAAACTTTGTGTTACCATGGCTGAGCAAGCAAACAGTGTGGAAACACAGACACTCAAAAGAGTGCAACTTCAAAAGCTACCAACTTGATGCGTCTAACTCAGGCTGCTGTAACGTCATTATCATTTAGTTTAGAAGTAATTTTACTTCTGGTGTCCCCCATCATTTGCATCGTCATTACTTTAGGAAGGGATCGCTTTGCAGCCAGTCCGGACAGAAGGTTTACAGCAACCAATAACTCTACCACCGCACATATGGGCACGCCAGATAATAAAAAAATGTAAATCTATCCTTGAAGACATGAATTAAATCAGTACAAAAAACTAGTGTGTCACTCCCTCAGACGTCTTCAGATCATGGAATTATATTTATTACTCTGGTTCCAGCTGTTCACTCTTCAGGTAACAAAACAGTCACTATTCCTGTCACTGTGAAGGAATCAAAGGACTGAAGAGAGCTGTAAGTGTACTTACTTTCATATTGTCACTGGAGTGAGCGAGGTTGGAGAAGGAGCTGAAGGACGGGAGCACGGCCTGAGTAACAGCCATCAGGCACTGTGACATGGACGCCGACTGACTGTGGTAGCAGCAAAGGTGAAGTTTTTCTTTTCTTTTTTGCTTTTCCTCTCTTTTTCGATTGTTTACATGACCGTCTTACCCTCAGCTAACAGAAAGTCAAGCCCAGGCTCACCAGGCCCCTCATCCCAGTCCACTCAGCGCTAAAAGGCCGCAGAAACGGGTTCTTAAAGCTGTCTCCTTTTCTTCATTCCTCCCCTGCTATCTCTCCCTCCTCTCTCTTGTCTATCTCTGTCAGCTGCAGGTCTAACTTCAAATCTCTCTTTTTCATGTAGGTTTTGACCGTTAGGAGGTGGAGCGTAAGTGTGCTCCTTAGCGTCTTCATCCCTTAAGATTGTTCATTCACAATCACTTAAAAAACTACCTCACCACGGACTCACTGTCTTCCTGTTCTACGAATGCATCATTCTTATATATCAGTACCTAAATGTTATTGCTAAGCTGAAATCACCTTTTCAGTGTGTGAGTACTTTATTAAATCAGTTTGCCCAGAATTTTATTATGAGCAAAAACATCTTTAAAGATAAAAAAACTTCAGCAGCTGCCAAAACATGTGGACTGACTGCTTCAAAGTTAAGCTTGACAGGGTGATGGCTACCTCACGCAGGAAGCACAGCAGTTCAAATGTAATCAACATAGTTACTCAACAATTATTATGAACAGTTTTTTCCTAAAGAAATTCAAACTGATTTGTGGAAATGATCCTTTAGCTGTAAATTAAAGGTAAAATCACATAAAGAGAAGGACTCAAACATTTATTGGGTTTTATTTGAAATAGACTGCAAATGGTGATTTTTCATGGCCTCGCTGTCACAGCTATTGTATATCTACAGTCTGAAAAATAAACGCAATTTCAGTCACCCCATCTAGGTTTGGCATCAGAAGACGTTTAGTTTAGTTGTATACTGTACATAGTTTCAGAGGCAATTCAAAGTCCTGCATGCATTAAAGCATTTTCAAAATCTAATAAACAAGATAATTAAAATAGGATAAGAAATAGGATAAAAAGTAAAATAAAAATAGACAACATATATATAGGAGAATACAGTTACAGTGCAGTTACAGTTCTGTAAAAGGTTGCCTCAAATTCAAGTGCAACTTTATTACGTGCATGACATAGATTTTTGCTTTCACTCAGACACAGGACGTAAACTAGATTGATTGATTGAACCTCGATGATCAAAGAAGAAATAAATAGCAATAGAAAAATGTAAACAGCAGATAATATAAATACAGTATAAATGTAATATTAACACACATTAACAGCATATAAACATAAGAGACATAATAAGCTTGATATAAAAAACACATCCAAAATATATCTTGTGCAGAGCGAACTAGTGTGTTTGTCCAAAAGCTAGTAAATGTAAGCAGGCATGTGATATAAACACGGTGTAGAAATGTAATGTAACCACAAGTAATAAAGAAGTTGACAATAGCTTCTAAATGCTAATTGAATTGCTGCAGAGTAATGCAGGGCTCTCTGTGTTCTTTTCATTCACTAGTGAACTGCTCGTGTGTGTTAGTGCATGAATGTTTGATGATGTATAATGTTCCATCACAGAGACATGTCAGTGGATTTCTCTGTGATCCTTTATGACAGAGCAACTTACAGACTTTCAATATATGATACATAATACATACACACACACACACACAGGTTGGTCTCTGTCTTCTCAGTGAGGACATGCAGCTCTGACTTCTGAGAAGAACTATGTGTGAAAGGTGATTATAGTCTGGCTGCTGGTTATCTGCTGACATGGGGCAGAGGCAGGCTGCTGTCCCCACACAGATAGCAGACCCCTGACTGCTGCTGATCCCCGATGACGAGTTCGCTACTGATAAAGACTCTCTTTGCCTCAGAGTGATGGCAACACAACACGTCCACTGCACAAGCTGAAAACTGTGGTGGCCAGAAAGACATCACATAAAGTCCATCTGCAGGTTGTTTATTTGCCAGAGACAGACAGTTCACTTCCAAAGGCCTTCAACTAACTTGTGAATGTGTGTGAGTAAGATAATATGGTGAAGCAGGAAGACACTGAAAGTAGAAGAGATAATGTGTGCTTGTAGGCTATGTAGTCGTAGCCTGAATAATGTAGAAAAAATCAAATAAAATAATTTGGAAAAGATGAAAAGAAATGAGATTTTTAGGCTTCACATACAGAGCCTCATCACACCCAGTTTAATATGAGGTACTGGAATCACTTTTCTGTATACTGAGTGCCTATTTTTTATATCCTTTCTTATAATTTTGCTTTTGGGTTTAGTGATATTATATGAATATATTATAATCCCTGCAAGGAAATTCGACAGTTGTAGCTGCAAAGTGAAGAGAAACGTTACAGTAGTATTAAAATTGTAGTATTTATATTGCATTTTTGGTTTTAGTGTGGAAACACTTGACTAAAAGTTACTTTTGCACATAATCAACAGCAACTGATGGAATTTTCAGCATAAACAACAACAAAAAGAAATCTGTCTCTGTCTCCATCTAGTGGCCATATGTTGTCAAAGTGGTTACCGCTTTAGAAAAAAAAAAAAAAGAATGGCTAGCTTTCTAAAAAACAACGTTACAGCCAAATAGTCAGTGTTCAGCAAAGGCTGGTGTGACACTGACATTTGTTTGAGTAACATTTGAAGTTTGGAGCACAAAGTCCGGTCATCACGCTGCTTCAGCACGGAAGTGCTTGTAGCTTGTTGGTTGCTATGGCAGCAGACTGTTGCGCTGGAGAGGACGCTGCCGTCTGCGCTGGAGTTTGACAAGCGAAATTAGCTAAAGCTAAGAGTTTACGAAGGACTTGTGGAAAGAAAAGAGGTGAAGTTTGAGCATGCTTTACAGTTCTTTTGTCAAGTTATGGCCTTTCTTTTCGTATTTCTTTCATAGAGTCAACTTCTCACCTTTCTGACGTTCAGCTATTATTGTTAGCCACTTAGCATCGAGAATGCTAGCTCACTGCAGTTAAACACAGCTTAGCTAAGCTATAATGTGACATTTTAGTTATTGTGAACGCAAAGTCAGCATCCAAGTTTCATTTGTGTGTTGGCTTTACAGTTGTGAATCGGAGAATCTCCCTCTATCACACCATTTAAATCAATATAGCTGCCTTTGTTCAAGTTTTCAGTATGACAAATATAACATTAAATTAAGGCTCACAGATTGAGGATGCTGTCTTCTGTGTGTCTCGTGCAGATGGAGGCGTCCTCACCGAGCAGAGTTGGCAGGAGACTGTGGAACAACCCCAGAGCCACCCACTACAGCAAGGAGACCCAGGATGTGATGAGATGTGAGATGATGCGCTTGTTGGTATTCTGGTCTGGGTGGTTCAGCGTAATTGGGAAACATAATTAAGAGTTGAGTGTGTGTTGAAGTACATACAAGTGTTTGAAATTGTACCCATTCTCTCTCCTGGTGCTCAGTAATGATGCAGGAATCATGGCTCACCAACCTCCAGAGAAAACAGATACGCGAATGCCTCAAGAGTAAGTGTGAGACATGTGGATGAGGGAAACAGTGTGGTGATCATTTGTGTGATTGTTATTAACATGCTGTTATTGTAAAACTCAGTGCATGACATATTGTTAAACATTCAGACCATATCATATTATGGCCCAAGGGTAATATGATAATAGGGGCCCTCTGGTGTTTTCTGCCCCTACATTGGACTCTCTGCTCACATTTGCAGTGCACCAATTAAAACAATTTCTCAATGAGCACTGAATAATAAATGTTGCTGCAATACTCCCTCAACACACTATTTCAAACATTTAGCGTTACTACATTTTTTTTTTTCCATATTAAAAACTTTGCTTTTTTAACTTTCCCCTCAGACGGAGCAGCTTTGCCATTGACCGCTGAGCCCACAGCAACAGCTCCCCCTCCTCAGCCTAAAATCAGCAAACCTGTCCAGAAACGCCTGCTGGGCAAGCCTCAGAGACGTAGCGCTGAATCTTGTCGTTCGGGGAACAGCTACATCAGAGAAAAGTTCTGCCCTGGTCCTACAAGTATGTTCTTCTAGCTGACACCGATATTAATTCTGCATTTATGTGCTTTGACAGGCACAACCTGTTTTATTGTAAACAATGGCAATATACTGTAGGTCACTTATCACTAAATCTGAATTACTTTTTCTTTTCTGCATCCCGAAAAACTTTTTTTTTTTCACCATTTCACTCTAGGAGACTTGGAGAAAGAGAAGAGGAGGCTTCAGAGTATTATGGCAACAGGACAAGAGGAACCCACAGCTGTGTCTTCCAAAAATGTTCCTGCATGTGAGAACCCAGGAGTGGTGGAGGAGAAAGATCGGTATCAGGAAGGTGCGGCTGACTGCACAGAAACAGATGATGTACTGTAGAGGAGTTGAATTAACTGCTGTAGCAGAGAGGAAATGTTCCCAGGAAACAGATTTGAATTAAGATGTTTTGTCTTTGAGAGCAAGATGTGCTACTCTGCTTGACTAAATATATCCAGCTCCTCTTAAATAAGTCTAATATCAACCTGTTTCTTTTGTAGTTCTAGATGAGATAGAGGAGAGGATGCAGTTTCTGGCAGATATGGCCTCTCTGGGCAAGGAGAAGCAGTACATCAACATCATCAACACGGAGATATCCCAGGTAAACAATGGTTCACATATTGGCTCAAATCAACCTGCATTATGGGTTTTGATAAAGCTTTTGGTAACACGTGTTTCAACTTTATTGTTTTATCGTTATGAATGTTTAGTGTGATGTTTTTTAATCAATATAGCTAGACAGACAGGACAATAGCAACTTAGAGATCTTTAAAATTGCATGGCTGTGTCATGACTCCACTCACAGAAAATCCGAGAGCTGGAGGTGTCGAACAAAACCTGCTGTCACAAGAAGGATGGAGTGACATCTGAGAGGAAAAGAGAGGCTGCAGAACAGACAACCGCAAGTCTGAACTTGTAAGAGACGGGAGAAGACTCACTGCCACTGACTGAACTCTTGGAAATAACTTGGAAACCAGATGGTGAAAGCAATGAATTTACAAAGCATTAAATATTTACATTAAGTTATTTTATTCCTCTGCCTTCCAATGTCAGTATTTTTAAAGTATTTATAATCCCGCTGCTGTTTCAGGACAATGTATATCTGACAGAAATGTGAGGCTACAGAAGCCCTTGGTTTCAGCTGGACAGGAGGACAGGCACGGAGCAGAAACACAGACACAACAGAGATTACCATTTAAAATGAAGGACAAACAGACAAAACAGAATGAGTAAACATACTGACATTTACAGAAGCTTGAACAAATGACAGCTCATCCACATATGCAGTTAAATAAATGGCACTCACACAAACAATATTAACACGTTTTTTTTGTATCCATTTTAAGGCAAAACATGGAAACATAGAGCAAGGCAGAGTAAAATATAAATTAATGATTGCATATTCAGGTTTTCCCCAATGGTTAAAACTGTTATAAGCTATAAGGTCTTGCTACAGTTGTTAAAACCCTGTAAATCTGCCTTTTCTAATATTTATTATTGCATGTGTGAACTTTCATACTAATAAACCTTCTAACAGAAATGTTAAGTTTAACACTTTTAACTCTACACTGCTGAGACCTCAAATTTTCTAGATCTGATTTGGAGTCTCCCACTTCGTCTCGAGTCACACACTCCCATAAATACTGTATCTACTGTCGTCGACGTCTTTGATGATATGCATTTACACAAATGACACCATCGCAAACCTATCAAACTAAAAACAAGGGAACCACAAACAATCATAACATAGCAGCTAGAGCTTAGGTCTCTGTTGTTGAGCATTTCATGGGTAGATGATGTGAAATTTAAAGCAGAGTTCACCTTAAAAAACTTTTCCTTTCACGAGTACCACAGGATCAAACCAGACCTTCTCGGATATCCATCTACTGACCTTTGGAATCAAGGAGCAGAGGAAATACAGTAAAAACTCATGGCTATCAGGAACCAACTTGCATCCAAATGACTTCATTTAAAGTTACCTGACCAATCATACCTTTGCCGACCCTTGATAAGGGCCAGAAACGCCGGGCAATGCAAAGATAGTGGAGCAACACACAACAAATGAGTCATTTAGAAGCCTACTAAAGGTCAGAGATCTTACAAACATGGCAGTTCTTAAAGCGGTTGAGCTGTTACACAGTCTCTTTAAAACACAACTGAAAGTCGGTGATGTAAGTTGTGAGCAGGGAGTGGATTCAGGGTTGTACTTCAAGTCATTAATGACAATTGAAGGAGACCTCATCTTATTTTCTTGACCTGATGCAGTCTTTTCCAACATCCTTTATCTTGGTATCATCGTATCCTCTTGGAGGAGAATGTGTCCTTTCTATGGCGTCTTCTCCTTGCGGGGGCTCTTCCCTGGTTCTGATTTATGGCTCAGCCTCTTGAGAACCTTAATGGGTTTGAACTTTCCCCCTTTTTTCTTCTGCTGCTGCTGCTGCTCACCCTCCGGATCCTTATGGAAGTCTGATGAGGAGGAAAGTTATGTTAAGATTCACATAGCTTCTAAAATCAGAAAGTAGTAGTGCAACATCTATATTTTAGGATTACTAAACACTCCCATCTACAGAATCTTTAACCTGCTACAAATGCACCTTCCTCTTCATCCTACCTTTTTTCTTCAGCATGGCTCCGATAAGTTTATCCTCCTCCTCTTCCCTGTGACAGAAAATCTGTTAGACTGCTGGGCATCGTAAAGTATCACTGATCAATACACTCTGGGTCAATGCAGAGATACACAGTTAGCTGCCAGTCATTGATTACCTCTGCCTGTCCTGGTCCATGCTGTTAACTATTTGGTTACGCTGTTCAATGATGGTCACCAGCTCAGCCATTAGCTCCTGCTCCCGACTCTTGTCCTCCTCGGTCCAGTCTTTCTCTGAGAGGAGAGAGAGGAAGAGATGATGATGTATGATTCCAATTGGGTTTCTTCCAGTTGTATTACTTTACAATGTGAATTAACGTAGTGCACTTGCACTTTGCGGGTGTCTGAACACAGCAGTTTTTGAATTATTGAAGCAACAGCAGAGCGTCCGTAAGTAAAACCATAAATGCAAATCCAAGGTTTTATTGAACCCATGTGCAAAAACTGTCATTTTTCTGCATATAGTAAAATATAGTGGTTGCTCTTTAATATAATCTGAGTGTAGGTGGTCAGTGTGGTCGGCAGTGATTTGCTTTTGTAGCCCGAGTCAAGCAAACACAAACAAGCAGCGGATTTGACTGGAGGCATCATGGCCAAACACACCTGGTTTGTTGAGAAGACACCTCAGCTCATACTCCACGTCGGCTTGCCTCTCTTCCAGGTTCTGTTGCTTCGCTCTGCAGTGAGGAACACAGTACATTACACACTGGTATCCTCCGATTCACTTTTAAACTTTTTTTTGTAAAGTCTTCATGTAAAATTATTAATGAGTCTCAATATGAAAGGCTGCAACACAGAAAACGTCTCATCTTGCCTGAACAATGCTTGATTTTCTTTCCCCCTGACTCAGGAACTTGACTCATTAGTTACACTGAATAAGTGGGATATGACTTAAATTCAATCCACGAGCCAGCCTGATTGGCATTAAACCCTAAAATCCTCTAACATGCACCCTTGCTGCAGTCTAGTACTTACGTGTATACCAGCTCAGCTTCTCGTCGTACTAAAAGGTGTTTCTCATGGATGAGCGTGAACCAGTCCACCAACAGGTGCTCCTCATCCTCATCTGAAGACACAAAAGAGCACAGAGATGTACTTGTTATGTTTCCATTATGATGTATTGTTCTTTCAGATAAATTCTTTTCGTCTAGGGGATAATTTTTTTTAATCCTACACTTTTGTGAGCTATTTCAACTGGAGCAGCCAGTGTGATGTGTTACCGTTAGGGCTGTCCCTCAGCTTCTTCTCCAGCTCCACCCCCCTCTGCTCCAGTTCATCCAGCTGCTTCTCCAGCTGACTCATCTCCCCGTAGATGTCCTCTACTGGGATGTACTGATCTGACTGCACCTGGATGGATGTTTGGATCATTAGAGTACATATTCTTCTGTTTGACACAGGTCAAACAGCCATTCTTTTCAGTGCTAAAACATACAGTATTTGTTTTTGGCTTTCCACAAGGATATGGAGTAGGCAGCCAGGGAGGAAAAAGTAGCCAGCTATCTGAGGGATTTTCCTGACATGACACAGGCCTGTTACTTTGACGACAATGCCTGTTTTAGTGTGTGTTTATAATGTGTTTTAGAGATGGCTCTGCTGTAAAGCGAAATGTAAATAAAGATAATTCATTAATTTGTGCCTTCATTAAGCCTATAAACATCTGTCGTTTATGGAAAAAGCAGTGCTTTCAGAGGACTTGAGCTGACTGCTCAATCATCAATCAACAGTGTTTTCCAGAGTACCTTGTCTAATGAGGAACTCCCCTTGATGCAATTCTTAATCTGTCTTGTCATCAATTATGTTGCTAATGTTTGTCACTGAACACTGAAGGCGACTCTCCACTCTCTGCCCAGCAGGATACAACCTCTCAGCTGTGCATATGCACACACACACTCATATAGAACATGTGGAGGCAGACAGATGGGCATCAGGCTCGCATTGTTTTGAAGCAGAGGCTAGTGGTTGTAAAATGTACACGCACAGAGAATCGCAACTGGCTAATCAAAATTATTTTATTGGAATCAAAAATAAATATATAATAAAATAGCCAGTTGGACCTAAAAGAGTAGTCGGCTGTTTGGCAAGCAGCCGGAGCTTATTGCTCTGTGTGTTCCCTTTAGGTTTTGTACCTTGCGTTTGATAAGAGGGAAGCCATGGCCAGGGGCTGGGGGTCTTGCAGGACGAGGGCCTTTTGGTGGTCTGGTTTTGGATTTAGCAGGAGAGGGAGAAGCTTTCCTGTTGAATGGGTTCTCCTTACAGATCCGCTAAAATGAGGAAAGAGAGACAGCTGGAATACGATGTGCAAAGCGCACTGTTTTATATCACTTTATTTCTTAGCTGCCCTATTACCTTATTGTGGGACTGGGTTTCTCCTGAGGCCAGTGGGCTGGGGGTTGTTGGGGGTCGTGGTGGAGGGGCTCCAGTCCCTTTGGCCCCCGAGCTGCGACCGGTCTGTGGGGTGGCTGGGGCTGAGCTGGCATTTGAGGGCATGGGAGAGGGGTGGGGGCTTAGGGAGGGATGAGGCAGACGCTCGGTGGAGGAGGAGGAAGGAGAGGCCGCAGACTCGCACGGCGAACAGATGGAAGGCTCTGAGACGCTCTTGGTGAAGGCGTGTTGCTGGTCGCTGCTGGCACTGCCACCCGACGGGGGCTGGGAGGAGCTGTGGTCTGAGCCAGAGGACAAACTCTCTGTGCTGAGAGCTGGAGAGGGAGAGCAAGACGAGGGCTGAGAGTGAGGGAGAACTAAAGAGGAGAGGAGGTGTAGTCAAAACCAAAGAAAGCAGAAATGAAACGGAAGTATGAAATCAAAATCAAGTTGGGACAGAGTGAAATGGACAGAGGATGGGGAAAAGAACAAAAAACAATGAACATCTGTTTACAACACCCCACACTCTGTACTACATCCTCACTGTTCCAGTTCAACTTACATTTTAAATTCGAGGTTGTTTGAATCTTCACTAAGATTTGGAACCCTTTACATATATAACTGTACATCGATCTTAATAATAATGATAGACTTTACATGTATGCAAATGGAGATTAAAGTGCTTTACAACAAAGAAATTACATGCACCAAGTGCTTCATATAAAACAGCATAAAAATATGACATATAATGAGATGTAAAAATAAGGTCTTACATTTGATGGAAAATAGCACTTACTTGATAATAATAGTAAATAAAAGATCAAAAATTAAGATGAAATAGAAACAGAATAATGTCAAAAGGTTTGTTTCATAGCTACTTAATGCACAAAAGAGAGAATTAAGGATATGAAGCTGATTCTAGGTGTGGACTTTGCATTTGTCGGGTGCTTGTAATTGTTTCTCAATGAGGACGTGCCAGTGATGCGCATTGTCATGGGGCTGAGAAATCTGAGACAACCAAAATACTGATTACAAATCTGTGTTCTACACTGTTATGAATCAAGAATACACTGATGATCTCAGCAGATATGAAGGCTCTGGTCAACCACTCACAACTAGCGTAGTGGATGACAGAAGGTTGTAGAAATACCAGAGCATAAGAGATCAAAAACACTCTATAGGATGGGGCTGACTAATTACAGACCTGTCAGAACCTCGAGGGGTTCCACAAGATGTACAGCCTCAAGAATGCAAAGGCCAGATTACAGGCAAAAAACAGTACAGTGACTAACAGTGGAACAAAATATAAAGGATCAGATAAGACAAAAATCTTGTCTGCTCAAACACAAGCAATGCATCAGCATTCACTGGATAGCACTGATCATGCAGACAATATTATCATACAAACAGCCAATGCGATCAAAGAACTTCCAGGACAAAAAGGTCAGTGTCCTTAACTGTCCAAGTCAATCATAAGACCTCAGTCTAATAAGTCCATTCAGAGTTCACAGAACTAAATACTAAATAAAACTTTTATATTTCCGTATATTCATTAGTCTAATTACATTTGATTCAATAAACTGAGAGTATGTTTTAAACAGGTTTAAGTTCCTGCCTAACACCCTTACATCAAGTTGAAAGTTGAAACTTTACTCTCATAGTTTCAATAGCAGTCTACTGAAATGCTACAAAAAAATGAAAATTGTTTTCCAATCAATCTCCAAATAAATGTCCAAATACTGCTCTTCAGTAACATGTAGTAGCAGCGTGGGGAACTAGAGCATGAGCAAACACGTGTTCTCCACCACAGGCTTACACATATACACCATACCACCGAATGGGTCACTGTGCACTCCAGAGTGCAGACTTACTGGTGAGGTGATATCACGTCTTGTTTATGCATTTTTTAAAATGACAAACAGCCAGGCAGATGTGTCATGACGAGAGCACAGATCGATGTTTGTAAAATGCAATGCTCTTTGAACTGACCTTGGTTACCTGCAGGTGGCTGTGGAGCACGAGGTGCCGGCCGTTTCTTACTCTTAATGTTCCCGGGGCTGGCAGAGCGAGACGAGCTTCCCCCACTAGGGGGAGTGTCAGCACCTGTCGCATCTGCTGCCCGTGTGATGCTGTACCACGGGTGACTAGCCACAACTGTGGGTGGAATCGCACTTCCTTCACTTCCCTCCTCGTCCTCTAACTCATTACTTTCATCATCATCATCCTCGTCGAATGGGTTGGCGGGCGGAGGGGGCGTGCTGGGTCTGGAGCCCTCCCCTTTGAGAGAGGACAGAGAGCCTGTATTGGGAGGTGTTGCCAGTCCGGCAGGGGGAGGGGCAGGGGCTTTCTTCTTCTTGGGTTCTGATTGGACCAGGGCGAGCCAAGGTGGGTCTTTGGGTTTATGGGTGCCACTGGACAGGCTGGACAGTGAGATATACAGACAGGGATGGGGGGGTCACAGAGGGAAAGACAACAAACTACAGCCAAATGGAGGCATGAAGTGGTAAACAACTACAACACACGCTGCAAACAGAGAAAGACTATGATGATATGATGAAGGTAGATGAAATGGTGGCAATGGACAGAAAAAGAGATATTTAACAGGAGTTCGGCTACCTTCCAGGAGACTGTGATCTTTCTCTGGGTTTGGGAGGAGTCGGAGGCTTCTGGTTTTCACCTGTGATTTCAAATAAAAATGGAAAGATGAATATCAACAGATCCTATCGTCATCTAAAACCATTTATATTCTGCAGTGAGCCCGAACCAACTGTACCGTCTGCTGCACGGAGGAGCCGAACCCGAGGGGCAGGGCGAGGAGGAGGGGTGGGTTCAGAAACCCGGCGGGGTGCCGGTACTGGCCGACTGGCGCCTTCATGATGAGTGACAGGTGTAGAAGGGAGGTCCCCATTAGTCGTTAATTTGGCCGTTGTTACAGTATCTTTCTCTTTCTCCTCCTCCTTCTCCTCTATCTCTTCGTCGCTCTCATCAAAAGGGTTAGGAGGAGAAGAAGAACGGGGTACCTCCTCTGTCTTTTCACTGCCATCCGTGTCTTTCGCTTTGTCCAAAGAGTCTGCTTTATTTGTTGGAACAGCAGTGACTGTGACAGAGTCACTGGTAGGCATGTCGGCACTATTTTGGCTTACTGGAGAAGGAGTCATTGCCTGGTCCCTCTCAGAGGGCGAGGTGTGAGGAATAGTGCTGCGACCAATCCTGGAGGACTGAACTACCACCGGCCTCTTACTAAGATCTGGCCGGCCGTTTTGATTGGCTGAAGCATGCCTTGTAATGTGATGCGCACAGACCAACGCCCCAGAGTTGCTTCCAAATTTGTAGGATCCAGGAAGCAAAGTGCTGTGACACTCTATGCACCTGAGACAACAATGACACATGAAGACAGTGAGATTTTACACGGGTCAAAGACTGTTGAAACATTAACTTCAATATAAAGCTAAAAACATAAGTAGTCTATCAAAGTCCATCCAAATAATACATGTATTAATGCATATATGATAAAACAAACTGAACATTTCTTAATGCAGATAATTCACATTAAAAAGATCCAACTAGTGAAACATGGGTAGCGTTCACCACGGTAACCACAGGTGTTGCCAAATGTTACGTCTTAAGGATTATCACTTTAGGAAACTCAAAACATCATCTTTCTTTCATTTCAACCAAAAATAAAAAAAACAAATCTATAAAACTCAGGAAGACAGGAGGCGTAGCTGCAGTATTCACCTGAAGCAGTTGCGATGGTAGAGCTTGCCGTCCACCAGAAACCTCTGCACCAGGTGGACGTGTTTCTGGCAGGCGGCGCAGGTGCTGCTCAGTGTGCTGCCCTTGACCGCTGCAACCGCTTCTAGACCTGTCTGCGCGGGCTGGCTCGGCTAGCGCAAGCGACCGGGACGTTGTTCGCAGGGAGCGGCGAGGGAGAAGACGTCAGGGGAAGGGGGGAAGATGGAGAGTAATGGGGGAGGGGGAGATCAAACACGGAGTCAGGATTTCAGGATGCGGATTGTTCAAGTTGTTTAGCTAGCTACATCTACTTGGTTAACTGCAACGTCTACTGCTCATGGATCCATGTGGTTCACTACTGCATTTCTTTTTCAGTTTAAAACATCATTTGACTGATCCAAATAGGTACGTCATGATAAAAAAGTTTTTATTAGTAACAAAATCCAAACAGCTTGGGTTAGTGCCTCTGGGAGCCACATATTTCAGATATGACTGATATATAAGATTGATATTTTGCTTTTAGGCTTTTCATTTTCTTTCTTTTTTTGGCTCTTTTTATTGTGTTAAGTAAAAAGGGGTTAGCAGCAGCATATTCCAAAACTTGGCACACAGTGTTAGGATTGTACTACTGTTAGTCTTTCATGTAACAAGAGATGGTTAAAAAAGACTGACCTAACTGTTTAGCTTTCACCTCCTAACCCACCCCCACCCCCATCCTACTGCCTAGGCTCAGGACCAGAGAGTGGAGGGGGGATCAGATGTGAGGAGGAAGAAGAGCAGGAAGAGGAGGGAGTGGAATGGATTTCCATCTGAAGGGGGGGGAGGGTGGAAGTTGAGGAAAAAAAGATGCCAGTACATGGAAGTATGGGAGTGGAGGAAATAAGTTGAAGGAATGCGAAAGAAAAGAGAGACAGGATACAGAGGCTATCTTTATAGACTCTACCTCTGTTGCTTTGCTCTTCCCCTGCTGTGCAACACAAAGCCCACACCAGGGAGTAGTAATTACAAAATCCTTATGTGGATATTGTACATTGTCGTACTGCAATGGCAGGATGGGATTTGTATTGTACAGATCTGATGACCTAATACCCCAACATAGCACATGCAGAGTTATACTCAGATAATCCATGGCTTTAGATACACACCAATATACTACCAGGAAATATGTGAGGTTTCAGTCTGCTTATCCGGCCTCCAAAGGATATCATTAACAGAATATTACTTAAAAAATACAGCTTGTTAACATGCAGCTCCAGTAGAGTATCATGCAGAAATAATGTAGTTCAATGACGCAGTTTTTATAGGTATTATGTGTGGTCTAGACTAAAAAACAAAATCATAATCAACACATGCACAGGGTAATTCTTGTTCATCTCTACGCCCTCTGCTGGTGCCAAGTCTTGTTCTTACCTCAGACTCAACAACTTTGTCTTCCAAAGGGGTCGGGGGCCTTTTCTGGGCTGGCTCATTATGACCAACAGGACTCAGCCTTTTCATGCAAGGGGGGTTTGCTGTGGACAAGGAAGTCATTGGTGAATGATATAAACTAATCAGGTAAGTTGCTGTCATAGCCAAGAGTTACACGAGCTGCTTCATCTGAAGATGTGCAGAGGGTGGAAAGTTTTTATGGTTCTGAAATTATGATTGGTGGAGAAAAAAAAATACTAAAAGCAGCATTTCCATAAATCAAAATCATCACATGGAAAAGTATATGGCGAAAATTGTAAGAACATTAACCTCAGACATTATACGCCTTTTATGTTCGCTTGAACGCTTGAAGTGAAATCCAGCTGAATTTACTGTACGCACCTTGAGACTTGTTGTTGAAGAAGTTGTAGTACTGAGACACGTATGTGATGATGCTGAGGCGGTCAGGCACTTTCATGGACACCATGTCTTCTGGGTCCAAAAGGGCTGGAATCCCCAGCTGTGACTCTGCCACGTCAAACGCCTATGATGAAGCATGCAGCAGAAAATGGAGAGAAAAGATAGGAGGGATGTACATCAGTAAAAAGCTGAGACACTGTAAGCAGTGTGTTTACGTGAATGCCAGTAATAAATTCTAATAATAATAATTACTGCCAATTATAACCAAAGGCAGCCATCTAATGATTCAAACTGTGTCCTACTCCCTGTTATTAATATTGCAACTGACTGTGGCATTTTGGTCTGATTTCCATAAGTGTTTTGGAACAATTAAAAAAAGACTGCATGTTTTGTCAACTGTATATTTAACACAACATCAAATGGAAGTTATTTATAATAGATCTTCAAAAATGAGAAACTCTAGACAATTACCATAAAGTAGCTGCAATGGAAACTGTTGACATGGAGGTCTATGGATCACTTGTGTAACTGGGACAATGTTAACAGAAAGACACGCTGCTGTTGAGTTTCAGATATCAGTCTTCATCGCTTCGAGCTGCACAAACGTCATTGTACTGGGGTGGCACGAGAAATGTCAACGATTGTATCTGATATGATAAAGCTGAAACTATTTGCATGGCTCAATCCCATTTGCGGTGAGTGAGAAAGTATTTTTTATTCACGAAGTCAAGTTACTACACACCATGAAAATGTTTAACTTAAACTAAACCATTAATCTGAGTATGCACAGAATTAGAGTTATTTGTCTCAATGTAAACATGCAGCAACTAAGGGCAAAATAATATCCACAGATACTTAGCATTGTCCACCAACCTGCACATACTTGAGGCCTTGAATAATCTAACTCTGCTGACAAAACATCAGTCATTTGCTCATAATATAATGTTTTGTCCCTTGAGGATAACCGTCAGTCTAATGAAAAATTCCACTAAAGAAATGAGAGCAGGTAAGGTTACATAACACCAATACAGCTGTTGGCAGTGATGCAACACTGAAATAATCCAGCCAACAAATGCAATCCATGGGCAAAGTGGAAGTAAACCCAAATTAATCGAAATGCATTGTGCTGCACTGTGCAAATAATACCTGGTTTACAGCTAAATCTGTTAACTCTTCAAACTAAATACTCTCCTGCAATTTATCTGAAATGAATGAATGCTGTGGAAACTGATATACTCTAACAACTGCCATTACACAGCCACAAGCAGGAGAGGTTAAATATCAGGTACTTCCCACCAGTCACTTAGAACTGAAGAAGCCCCTTGAATGAGAATCAAAAAGTTTCTACAACTAATTGAAAATGCCAATCGGTCCACTTTGTATGAATCTATTTTAAGTGAAATGCTAACATTTTGATTAGCGGTCCAGATAAGTGCTGGAGTTCAAAACATTCATAATTGAAATGCTTGGTTCTTTGCAGTTCAGTCCAGTGTGCATATGTGTGCATATGACTCATGCTTCTTCCAGAATGACATAGTGAAGCAGGTCAAGTGTTGACCTGCCTTCATGACCCTCCTCCAAACCTCTGTTAAATGCAGGTCTGACCCTTTGGTAAACAAGTGTTTCTACTGAGTGTGACCAGACGTTTCTGTTTACTTTGTTCATTCAGTGCTGCATGCTTGCATATACATACTTGCAGGCTGAACATTTCGGCGTCTGAGAGGAGGGGCCAGGTTTGAATGCTGTGTTTACAAACAGTAACACAATTCCAATAGTGTACCTTTAAGTGATGTCTGCCAACATACCCTAGGTGCGGCCAGTGACTTGAATCTGTTGCGTACTGTTAAAGAACTTCGACACCTTTTTGATTGTAGTATTCTAGTATATCTAGTTGTTACACCACTTCCCATGCTTGTTTGTGTAAACCATTTATAAGAGAACAAAAACACTTTACAGACCCACACTGTATGATCAATATGAATAGAAATAATATTGTACAATATGAAAGATGATATAAATTTACTAAGATTTGAACTACTCATGTGAAGCTAAATGATGGGTCAATAAAGAACAAGTTTGTTGGAAAACATTTCTTTTTAAGGTTTGGAAGGTGCCCTGTATGCAATGTTGATTACTAGCCAGTCACATGCCTGTTAAATTGATGGACTGCACTACTTTTGGTAGTTTTACAGATGGTAACAGACATTTTAAACTTGTGATACAACTTTTTGGCCTGTGCTACAATACATTCAACCTCTGCAGCACCACATATAGCATTGTAATACCTACAATTGCACAATGTAGGCATTTTATACATTGTGCAAGAGCGAGAATACACATGAGCAAGTGACACAATGTGAGCAAGTGGAGGGAACTAAAGTGGACACTAAAAGTAACTTTACTTACTACCTACACAATGCAATTCAGAGTCATTCTATATTTAGCAGTAATATATGTAAAACTGAGTCTCTGAACGCTGACAACGGATCAACCTGTGGCAGTAGTCATATTTGAACAGGGTCAAACATGGGTTGCCTGTGAGTAAATGCTAGTGTGTATGTCTCCTGTATGAAAGGGGTATTAGAAATGTAATTCTTGGAGAGAGACAACCATGAACATAAAAGGCGCTTACATGATCTGGGTCCTTAATAGTAAAATGTAAAATCTGAATTTCTCATTCAGGCTTTGGCCTTATGGATACAGTGAATTACTTGCTTTGTATATAAAAACTCAAATGACAGCCAGCACAATGGCAGTTTGTTTCTGGTGCTACCACCAACTACCTCACTTTCCCTGAAAGCTGTTGGATAAAAAGAATGTAAACAGCAGCAAAGCGCTGCCAAAGCTTAGCTCAGACTGAAAATGAGGAGACTCCCATTTCATCCCTCAATGTGCTGTTGGCTTACAGACAATGTGGAAAAACCCGACAAGGGAAATGTGATTTTAAAAAGTCCTTGACTGCTTTCAATCCACAGACTTATAATAAGCTGCAAATTCAGCATTTCTGCACTCGAAATCCCCTTTACATGGTCTCTCCACAGGCTTATGTCAGGAACTTTTTTGTGATCCTGAATTCTCTGGTTTCCTGCCTCTTTCTGTTCGCCCTCAACAGGCTCCATCAGGATTAAGTAATGCTTCTCTCCACACATACAGTCAACTACACTGAAGTCACACCCACCATGGTTGCATGCAATTGTAAGGTTTAACCATGTTATGGCTGAATGCAGCACACACGGTAACAGATGCAAAGTCTGAAGCTATAGGAATATAGCTATAAAGCTGTGATATGTTAAATTTTTCAGACAAGCCCCGTTTTCCTTATTAAACAGAAAAACACATAAATACACCTACTGAATTCTAGTTTCTATCTATGACACACTTAATTGCCTTGTTAACTCATTACAGAACATGTTTTATTCAAACTTGACATAAACAAAACTGCCTTGGTTTCTCTGTCCACTGTCCAACCATCACCAACTCCAGTTTGGTCTTAAGTAAACGCTTAATTCACAGAGTTAGATGTTAGAATATTCTGAATCCACACGTTGTTTTCCCTGCAGCCTCCCTGTGCTGCTGCTAGCTTACTTGTGCTGCTGGGTCAGCTCGCTGAACAAGAGTCTGCCATTGCTCTCACTTGTTCTTCAGAGGCAGACCATTAAAAAAATCAGCAAATCAAAATGACAAAAACCGCAAAAAAACAACAATACATTCATTCAATCTGTAAAAAGCTGCAGAATTGTAAAATTGACTCACCAGTCGGTTGTTCTCGTAGACATTATCTTTAGACAGCGAGCCAAAGTCTCTGGAATGACAAGACAGAAAAATGTTTAACTTTGAAACAAGATAAGGCTCAGTATGCAGGTAGTCAGTGTCAGAATATAGCCTCAAACAACTGCAAATAATAGTATCTGCTTTCATATCAGGACTCTTGTAGAAGACCATAGAGAAGTACTGTACTGTACTATCGAAGCCATGCTGGTATGGGATGGCACTGTATTGGTAACTGTAGCTTGCTGACCTATTTCCACTGATGTTATGAACCATCAAGAAGCTATTATTGGCTTGACAGCATGACAGGCGGGAATGGTGAGCAGTTAAGCTTCCCAACTACCACAGCTGATAAATGGTCCCAAACCACACATAAATGATGCCTGATGTGAAAAACTGCCAGGACAAAAGGAAAGAAGTGGCTATATGAAACAGGAGTGATGGGCTGATAATTACAATGCTCCGCTCTGAAATGCCTAGAGCAAGGAACTAAAGCCACGGCTCACACCAGTAAACATCCTGCAGTAAAACTGGAAAACGTCTGAGGTGTTCTGGGATGAAAGTGTGTCTACACAAGTATGCCTATGTTTACACAACTTTGCAGTAGTAGGACAACAGTATGGTGGGAGAACACTATGCCTTGGAAAGAGTTTGTGGACCATGTGGAACTCTCAAGAAGGCAAAGCCCTGTGAATGAGCTCCGTGTTGGAGCCACACAAAGTGACCTCTGTTCTCTCTAATCTAGTTCCCATGGTCACAGACACACTGAGCAGCAGCTATAATATCAAGATCATGTCAAAACAAGTCCACTGAGTCACATAGCCAGATGGAACTGCAGCAACTTAAAAATCATTACCCAAACTGTCGTGAGTTAAAATTTTTGACGCTCACAGAATAGACAGTGCCAGCAGATACTGACATGGATGATGAAGCACGGTGTGTGATAGGCATTGCAAACCTAATCCAGTGTGACTCATAGTCTCACTCAAAGATTTATTTTGGGAAAGAGGACTGCTGGGGACCTGTGTGTGTATGTGTGTGTCAGTTTTTTATAAATCAACATGATCAAAACCTGGGTGAACCAGTATATCTGCTAAATCTGGTTTCATCTGACTTGAAAAGTTTGTGCTAGACCGTACAGGATTGGGATTGGTGACTGTCATGACAATCAAAAATGAATCTTGTCATGTCATGATCAGCAGTTTTGGTAGAGAGGGAGGTGAGACAAAACAAGTAGACTATGGAGGCAAATTTCAAAACAGAAAAGGACATGTAAAAACTAAAAAGTAAGACCAAGAAGATGATGGTACTGTTTGATATATTGCTTGATAAAGCTTTAACAGTAGCTGCGTATATGAACACAATTTAGTTTGACTGCACTGTCCCATGCACTTAATTTAACTAAGCCACGGGTGATCTATTGTAGCCATATCTACTGTCCAGTAGGCTGATTGACCGTTGGTCTCAGCTGAAATTCAGTTGAGGCCATTTGCTGTACTAACGTCTTTCCTGTACATCGGTTTGATGTATTTGGATGAGGATACACTGGCTGCAGAGTGCAGGGCAGTGCTACAACGGCCTGGCCCAACATTAGAGCTAAATCCAGTTTGACAGGCGGAGGTCTCAGCTGCAGATTAGCCTGACGGACTGTCTGTCTGGATCAGAGAGAGTTCGGTTGGGCCATTGCAGCTTTACAGAGGACTGAACAGGGAGGCATGCTGGGACACAAATTGAAGAGGCAGAGCTCGAAAGCAGGGTCTTTAGGATTTAACTACTCTCTTTACTTTCTGCGTTACTGCTGCGCTGTGTTTGCAGATATATTCCACTTCACTGACTTGTCCTTCAGTGACTGGTCCACTGGATGTTTGCTCTACTGCCATCCAAGCATAGTCTAATTTGCTCACAAATGTCTGGACCACCTGAGAGGTTAGCAGCATGACCAAGATGCTTAATGTCTAAAATCATTCCATCACACCACTGTTTTTCCTCCAAGACAAAGGAGAGACATCACATGTCATTTACCGGATGCTTTTACACAATCCTACTTCAACAAGGGTCGTTGCCTTGTTCAGACAGAATCAAACCAGCAATGACGATGTTGTCAACAGCCCTATCCAGACACACATGTCCAATGTGAGCCATATCTGAGATTCTGCGTGTTTTTACCGTCATACAAATCAAATGATTTACCTATCCTGATCAGCATTGATCTGGCCCTCTTGTATGGAGATGAAAGCACTGGGAGGCTGATCATAACTAAATAGAACATTCTTTGTGTTTCTGGTGCTTTTAAACAAACGCTGGTCACACTCACTTATCAACTGTAAATTAATGAATGAGCAAGAGATTTTCTGTTTTGATTGCTGCCAAAACAATGGCTCTATCTCTATATCAAGTCATTTTTAGCCACACTGATACTGCGGTTGTATTTTGTGGTAGCTTCCGCACTGTGTGTGTGTGTGTGTGTGTGTGTAGGTGTAAAATGCAGAGAAGAGGGGTGTGTGTTGTTACAGACAGGGCATGGCCTGTCAGCCTGAGTTAATTACAGCACACTGGTCTCTCTCTCTCTCTACACTGTTCATAAAATATTTCAGCTGTTGGTTTTGGCTATGATGAAACATACACACAAACATTATTGAAACATACAGCGCTGACAAATACAACATAAATTACATGGTTCAAGACAGCTTTCTAAATTCAAAAACACTGATCTTTGTTGACAGGAGCAGTACATAATCCAAAACCTCAAAAACCTGCTCTGCATTTGTATCCTGAATGGATTAGCACGCAAGTTATTACAGTATTTGAAACCAGTTTCAAAGAGAACAGTAAGTAGCCCGTGTCCTCAAAAAGATGAGTTCACCTTTCACTAAAGCCAGCCAAATCCTGTCATCATAGAAACCTACGTTACCGTTAACTTGGTCTTAAACTGTTCTCATACGTAGCTGTATGTTGACTTGATTAGTACCAATGTTACATCGTTAGAAGTCGAGTTACTTACATTAATTCTGGTCTGTACCGATGTATGATGGCACAAAACGCCAAACCGTCCCGAAAGGACGTTGACATGTCCCTGATTTCCACATCGTGATAATTTTCACACTGTATCCGACACCACTCCTGGAGAGCCTTCAGAGATCCCATGACACTGTTATCATATGAATCCAAGTATTCTTGTCAATAAAATCGAGAGGTTTTGTCCCAAGCGTGACAGGAGACAACACCAAGTCTTTTCTCCAGTCATAAACGAGTCATCGGCAGCGTTTCAGTGGAGGGGCGACATCCAGGCAACACCCGATACATTCATCAACAGCCAGTGAGTCACGTTAAAAACTAGCATGGCTTGTAAGCTAGCTAGATGTTAGCTAACTTTTACAACAACAAAATGCATTATGCCCCTACTTTACCTCCTGTACCGAGTTATTCAGATAGCGATAACTGCATCTGAACTGGAACTGTGACCGGAATCACTGGATTAAAAACACATCTGATATCCAAAGTTCATAACTGTAGTTTGCCAACAAAGTTCCTGGCGTAGTCAATTTAGCTAACTTGCTAAAGTGGGTACGGTAGCCTGCTGCTAGCCAAACGCTATGTCTGCAGTTTGGAGGTTTGCTTCTTATGGTGAGCGCTGGCAGGGTGCGGATTGTCTGTGGCAGTTTCGGGCGATGATATCGTTTCCGTCGATGCAGAGGTGACAGTTTCCTCCTTGAGGTGGACCAGTACACGGTTTTTGTTTGTTGGTGCAGTGACTGCAATGGCTGATAAAACGCTGAATAAAAAGTCTGTCTCGCGCGCTGCTCGCGACGCCCGATTGACGACGACAAAATTAAAGCACACTGTAAAAAATACTATGAGAGTTGATCAAAGCAGTCCAGCGCCGGTGCCCAGACATCCTAGTCACACTGATTGAAGCGTTGGCGACCTGCCTGCCACCCTGCTCAATGTCACGTTATTGTACTATTTGCCCAACCGGGGGAGCTACAGAGTCGCTCCCCCAACGTACATCCACGCGATATGTTTCAAAAATCACGCGATAGTGTCCACTTGTTTAGAATTCCCGAAAGATGGCGGCGGCGCCTCCAGATGAGGCTAGCCTACAGTCTCGCATCAGTAAGTCATCATACTGTACAATATCAAATTAACTTTTGAACGTAAAGCGGTAGCCGATGCGATGTTGAGGGGCACGAAGATATTTTCCCGGTTTGACCTCACCGCTGTCGGTCATAGTACTCCCCTTGAGGAAGAGATTTTTTGAGAGTCAAGAGAGCGAATGTCATTAAATCAAAAGTGCACTTGCCGATAGGGATCAAACTAAGTCAGATAATGTATCACCGTTGCTCGTATTTTGAGCTCACAGTATGTTTACCGTTGACATTGTGAGGTTTGATGACGTTACACAAACCTGACATTTAAACTTTAAAATCCTAGCAATGTCCAAATGCTAACAAAATCAACTAGCTAGTTAGCTGCTGACCGTTTCCTCCTCAAGGACCAAGACAAGGCAGCTGAGCGAAGCCAAAAACAGGAATTATTCAGTACTTCTGCTATTATCATAGACACAGGCTTCAGTCACACCATCAACTCTCTTGATCTGCTCCAAACCAGAGAGCTGATCGTTTGCATATTGCAAACAACCCGAGGCTGCAGCTGCTGACAGTATCACAGACGTTGTGTAGGACTTGTTCAAGTTAACGCTCAGCTGTAAAATCCCAGCGTGAATTATCAGTACCTGCGAAAGGTTGGTGTTGCCATGGGAGGTGTGACAGACTTCACACATCTATACAGAACAACCCAAAATAAAGAATGTCAGCACACTCACGTTTTTTTAACGTTATTTAATTTAATTTTTTGGTTAAATGTCAGGTGAAATAAAATTGCCTCACATGCAGCAGGTTTAAAGTTTGGATATAAAGCAGATGCAGGATTTATGTTAAATGTGTTTTTCCTTCCCACAGACAAGGCCACCAACCCTTTGAACAAGGAGACAGACTGGGACAATATCAAGGGATTTTGTGATCAGCTCAACAATGAACCAGAAGGGTGAGATGATGATTAAGAAAAGCACACCATTTCAGATCAGTTGTTCTGTTTCTCATCATGTACAAAATGCAGAAACTAAGCAGCGCTATTGCTTTGCAGCTGTTGATCAGAAGTCTGACAGTTTGCATGAAGATCAGGGGTGTTTTTCTAACATATTCAAACTCATGTCTTGCAGTGTGCTTGCTTTTTGTCTGTCAGTAAGGTGAAAGTTACATTTTGTTTTTATTTATCAGTCCCCAGCTCGCGACCAGACTTCTGGCCCATAAAATCCAGTCTCCTCAGGAGTGGGAGGCAATGCAAGCGCTTATGGTAAGAGATCGACCATCAAAACTTCGGTCCAAGTGGCTAACACGTGTAAAGGTCTGCAAACTGCCACTTGTTATTGTTTTTAGCAGTGAAGGCTTTTTTTTTGTGAAGGCGTGTCTGTGCAAAAGTAAAACAAACTTTAAATGATTCCCAGGTTCTTGAGACATGCATGAAGAACTGTGGAAAGCGATTTCACAGTGAAGTGGGAAAGTTTCGCTTTCTCAATGAGCTCATCAAGGTGGTCTCGCCCAAGGTAATGATCCGTGACTTTTATGCTCCCATACCAGTTTGACTGAAACTGTACAACCCTGAGAAATATATTTTGAAGGGCTTTGCTAGCCCATTAAAGCAGCTTTTAAGTGGCTGTAGCAACAGAACAGCACCAGCCGTCCCTGTATTTATCCAGTTGTTGAAGTTGTTTAAGCTTAAAGACATTTTCATATAATAGTTGCATTTAACTCCTTTTCTCTGCAGTATTTGGGCACCCGGGCTCCAGAGCCAGTGAAAAAGAAGGTGCTAGAAATGGTGTACAGCTGGACGGTGAGGCTGCCTGATGAGACCAAGATAGCAGATGCCTATCAGATGCTGAAAAAACAGGGTGAGCTGCTCCAGAAGCTTGAAAACCATCAACATAAAGGACAGCTTTAGCTTGAAGTGTCTCATTTCCTTCATGGTTACTTGCATGATGTGTTATTCCATACATTTGCGTACTGTTGTTGTAAATCTGTTTTTCAGTTCCCACTGATAATGTGTTTTGGTTCCTGATGTTTTCCTTGTTTTAACAAATAGTGTTTTATACAGAAGAGTATCAGTTCTCCTTTTTATGGTGATGAGCCACAAGCATGAGGCTAATGTCCTTAGTCATGCTGACTTGAATCTAGTGTGATGTTAAAGATGCACTTTCCACCAAAGTTGAACAGTTCCTAAGTTACTGCAGAATAGCTAACACTCATTAGGGTTGTGCATGAACCATATCTGTGGCACATTGACTTCTGATGTAGTCTGATGGAATACAACCAACTCTCGATATAATTTTCTTACATTTATCCAGTGTCACACATGTCATGGTCGATACTGAGCAGTGAGTCAGAGGTGACCTCGATTCTGTAGCTGAGATCTATATACAGTGTAAATGTATAAAAGCTGCTGACATGTGAAGTTAATAGGTGTCCCTGTTCTCTTCCAGGCATTGTCAAGCTGGATCCCGAGCTTCCTGACGACAAGCCCCTCCCACCCCCTCCACCCAGAGCCAAAAGTGCCGTCTTTGAGGACGAGGAGAAATCCAAGGTATGTAGTATGAGTGATGAAGACACGCCAAATACTTTCAGTAGGTTTCCAAAAGGGAGGACTTGTGTGTTGCATTGCCATTGTGCGAGGTTCCCAAAAATGTTCCATTCCATGTTCCTTTGACGTAAACCTCCTGGGAAAATCATTAAGGGACTCGCAGTTTACAAACATCTCTTCCTCTTTTCTTTCCTCTCCCACTTCTGTCCTATCCTGTTTTTGTAGATGCTGTCCCGCTTGTTGAACAGCACTCACCCTGAAGATCTACGAGCAGCAAACAAGCTCATTAAGGAAATGGTCCAAGAGGTGTGTCATCCGTTTCGTTGGCTGTATGTGCTGTACAGTATGTGGTCTCACATCCATGTGTATCTGTGCTTTTCCCACCATTTGTACAACACCCACACCTGATTATGTAGCACGATTACATTAATGCACATGAATAGTAGTCTCAAGGCCTTTTCAAATCATTTTTTGGATTATTATAGTGTTACAACACAATATTATTCTATTATTTGTACTTATTATGTTATATACTCCATATCCTCAGATGTAGAAAGCAGAATATCTAATTAACAACTGGATAATAATAAGTTTTGATCTAGGTATCATCTAGTTATCATATTAGCAAACATCATCAGGCTTCAGTTTCAGTGACCTTGAAACTAATTCTTTCTCTGATGCCTAAGTCTTTTTGTTGAAAATTACTAAAAGAATTTATGAAAAATCAATAAAAACCTAAATGCAAGTTATTCCCAAAGTCATTAAGATTCATGATTTCAATTTGAAATTATGATCAGATGTACACGATGGGTGTCAACAGATTTAAGTGTAAAAAAAATACTGCTTATTACCAACAATCGAATGTTACTGAAGGTTAATACTAAAGCAAAATATGAACTCATTTAATAATTTCAGTGTCTTGTAGGACCCACTTAACCTCCATATACTGTATTTAGATATTTATTGTGAGAAAGAATGGTCTAAAACTGTAAACTGATCTTTATTACCCTTATATTTGTCATGTCTTCTGTGTCATTATCACCCTGATGAACAAATTCAGTCAGGAAATTAAGGTTTGCAAAAATGCTGCAGTTTAGATATTTCTAAAATTTGTATCAATCCCAGCCACTGTGAGACCCTGTCGCTCTTTTCCCAGGACCAGAAGCGCGTGGAGAAGGTATCAAAGCGGGTGAACGCCATCCAGGAGGTGAAGGAGAGCGTCAGCCTGCTGAGCCAGCTGCTGGAGGGCTACAGCAAGGAGAGCTGCTCCCAGAGCAACCAGGAGCTCATTAAAGTTAGCCCGGCTCAGCACGTTAAAACTAGCTGCAGCTACAGGCCCAGAACTCGCTGGGTTTAGTGTTTTTAACATGTGTCTGTTTGCAGGACCTGTACCAGCGCTGTGAAAAGATGAGGCCCACACTATTCCGATTAGCAAGTGACACAGAGGATAGTGATGAAGCTTTAGGTGAGTTTGCTGACCTCATGACAGCAGTATGTCTCATTATTATGTATCTATTTAGTCACTTTTTCGAAAGAGATCCGGCTCATTCCAAAAACGTAAGATTTGAAAACCACTTTTTTCTGTTTTACAGCGGATATCTTACAGGCCAATGACAGCCTGACGCAGGTCATCAACCTGTACAGACAGCTGGTAAAGGGGGAGGATGTGTCAAAGGATGGCATAACCATGCCCTCACAAACAGGTAGGCGTGTGCATATGTGTGTGCATGTGCGTGTGCGTGTGTGTGTGTTCAAGCCTGCCGCTGGGAATGGCGGTGAAGTATGACCTCTGTAGACTATGAGATCACAGATGGATATTCTTCCTGCAAATCAGGCAGCAGTAGCTCAGCGCTTGTAGACCTGATGGGACTTAACGCATCAGCCAACGCAGCACCTTCCAACCCGGAGCCCTCCAGCCTACAGACCCTGACTCAGAACGTGGGCATCAGCCTCTTGGACGATGAGCTCATGTCGCTGGGTAAGCACAAAAAAACTCATGTGGCTTGTAAACACAAAGGCAGATTACTAAGCTTAACTTTTTTAACAAGTCAGCGATGTCTGCACAGCTCAGTCTGCACACCTTATTTCCATTGGCCAGCGTGTAGCCCTCCTGTTGGCTGACTGGCTGAAACCCAGCATCCTCAGGAGCAGGCCACATCTGGCTAGACCACAACAAAGCTGCACACATTCACAGCCCTTCTGGACTGACCTTCTGAACATGTCATGAACTGTGACAGTGGCTGTGAATTGTGCTTTATTTTAAATTGTGTTCAGGGTTTCTTTGAGAGAATTTATGAACAACATTTTTTTAAAATGTCATAACCAGCAAATGTGAAAGAAATGTAATTAACCTTCTGTTGTCTCTGATCTTGTAGGACTGAATGTGGCAGAAAACTGTGACTCTCAGAACACTTTCCAGGTGCGAGTTGTAAGATGAGAGAAAAAGAAGATAGGACCACTGTGCTGCTTAAGTTAAAGCCATCATGTGTAGAATTTGAAAATTTACCTCTGGTGCCACCAAGTGGACATCTTAAGACAGACTCGCCTACAAATGTGTGCCATCAGAATCACTCAAAATATGCTATAATCACATAAAAATTCAACACACTGAGGCTTTAATGCTGAGGCTGTTTTGATTTTCAAACCATATGACATCAGCTCCATCTCCTTATACACGCAAACGTTAATCCTCAGTTTGTTCTCTCAGTCCTCTGATGGTAATGAATCATCTGCTACGTCGGTCCCTGCTGCGGTGTTGCTACCAGCTGTGCTGCAAACGCCCCAGGCTCCACCAGTAGGGGGCTCTACTGCTCCACCTAAACCCATGGAGGAGCTGGACTTGTTGGGGAAGACATTGTTACAGCAGTCCCTGCCTCCAGAGAGCCAGCAGGTCAAATGGTAAGTACATCTGTTTGTATCATTACAACCCTTCATAGCCCTGAAGTGTAATGTATTACACAGCAGTGGTAAATCGCTTGTTGAGAGGAGTCACGAGTTTCATATTTTTTCTATGACATGCACACAACTACCATGTAACTTGCATTTTCCATTCTTCTACGTGCAGGGATAAGATCCAGCCTCAATCGAGAGTCACCTTGCGAGATCTGCAGAAGTCCAGCGCCAACTCTAAACCTGCTCCAAATGCAACCACCACCTCCTCTGGTTCCACTCCTGCTCCAGGGGCCACGTCCAACCTGGCCGTCCAGTCAGAGCAGCCCGACACTCTCCTCCTCTCCAACCTCAGTGTCACGGCTGCTGAGAAAGGCTCAGCCGCTGCCGCTGAGCCCTACGACAGCATCTCTCTCGCTGACGTCACCGTGCCTCTGGAGTCAATCAAACCAAGTAAGCATTAGCAAGTGACGTGGGGGGGTGGTCACAGGTGCCATTTTCCCTTTATTTCTCCACATCACATTCTGTTTTGTTCTTCATTTTTCTCTGCAAATCTATTTCAGGCAGCTTATTACCAGTGACTGTATTCGACAAACACAGCCTCCGGGTTTTGTTCACCTTCGCCCGTGACTGTCCTCCGTCGCGGCCTGACGTTCTGGTGGTGATCATCTCCATGCTGTCCTCGGCCCCCATTCCTGTCACCAACATCCGCTTCCAGGCAGCTGTACCAAAGGTAGCTTCATGAAGTCTGCTTTTCATAGTGATGACAGATGTGGTCAAAGAGACACCATCCCATACCTGAATGACTTTTCACTGTGAGCTTCTCCCTCATCAGTTTAATGAGGTCTGAATTAGAGCGCCATATGAAAAGCCTTAACATCCAGTCAGGTGTAAGCACCTAAAGTCTTATTTGTGGATATCACTTGTTAACATGGTTTTCGTGTTGATGTGTCCACATTGCCTAGGTGATGAAAGTGAAGCTGCAGCCTCCCTCTAGCACTGAGCTCCCAGCCTTCAATCCCATTCTGCCTCCAGCCGCCATCACACAGATCCTGCTGTTGGCTAACCCTCACAAGGTACTCTGCCACTTAACCCCCAAAAACCGTCTGTCAAAGCTGGCCTCAGTTCAGGACCATTGTATGATATATTAGCATGACAATGCTTGTTTGCTTAAGCAAAAGATATGTACATGAAGAAGATAAGACTTTATTAATCTCACAATGGAGAACATTATTATACTGTTCATTCTATTATGTAATTACAGTGTGCATTGTTATTATGTATGGTATTACACGTTATGTAACAAATGTAGCAAATGTGCCAGCGGAGGCAGTGAAGAGGCCTGTTAATCAGCAAACATGGATGTCATTTGTTACTATTTATCATTGCTGGTGATGTAATGCTGAACTGACATTTTTTCCCCCTTTTGTCTCACAGGAAAAAGTACGTTTGCGGTACAAGCTGACTTTCAACCTGGGAGACAAATCTCACGATGAGTCTGGTGACGTGGACCAGTTCCCGCCTCCTACCACCTGGGGGAACCTTTAGTGCGAATGACCAACCTCCTGTCATCTGACCTGCTGCTTCCTTTAGATTTAGGTTGAAGTTGTCCCTCATCGCTGACTTGAGGCAAGACGGCCTCTTTACACTTCAGCGGCGTCAAACTCCGGTTTGGTGATCCAGACTGACATGAGAGCAGTTGTGGGAACCAGCTTCTGCCTTGTGCCTTCCTTCACAGCCTTCCTGTCCTCATTTGATCATCTCCATGTTCCTGTGTTTTGCAGCTACTTTTTCTTCTTCCAACGATCAGAGCAACACAAACTACACAGCAAACTGTCAGAAACATTGATTCAATGCAGTGACTTTTAAGGGAAAGGGAGTTGAGCCTTTTAAAACCGAATGTGTGCATTTGTCTGATTTGCATACTGTATAACAATCCTCTCAGATGTCCCACGTCATGTGAATTACATGTAACACGTCTCGTATTATTTCTGTTGTTTACAGAACCCCAGTGCTCAACCTAAAGCAAGTGTCTGATGCATTCCTACATTTCAGAGCTTACATTGTCAGCAAAAATGTCCAACATTCAGATTATTGTCAGCTTGTGTGTCCAGTGTTTTATTCTGCATGTTCAGAGTAGGGTTGCAACAAATCATTATTTTCTTTCAGTCCACTTTTCACTTCAGCTTTAAGTCAGTTAAATTCTGAAAGGGATCTCTTAAATGTGTTTACACTGTGGCAAACAGTACAAACGGTCAATGTTTTCATCTTATGATGTGGAATAGTTGGTATTTTTACCAACCAAATTCATTTCCTATGAAATGATGAATTGGTTAATTGGCTAATTGTTCCAGCACTACTTCAGTGTTCAAGGAAGAACAACAGCAGTGCATCATAGTCAGATGGCACCATGCTCAACTCACTTGCAAACCAGCTCCCTGTAATGAAAAGTGTGTTATTTGTCAAACACAGAGCTGCATAGGGAAATTACGTAGCTAAATTTAATTATGAACACATTGAAATCATTGATGTGGTTTTCCCTTTTAACCAGTGGAGACAGCTCGGAGTATGAGGACTATCAGGTGAACCCAGCTGGTGTGTCCACGTAGCATACGTAATGAATTGGTACACAGCCTGAAAATATCGTCTTGGTTTTAATATTAGCTAATGCTTTGAAAAATTATAGTTGGGCAGTGTGACAGCAGGCCTTTTCCACAGCAGACTTGTCGCAGGAGGAAAAGCACAAGTGTTACTAGTAGCATGAATAATGTCTCAGTGTGACAGTGAGCCTGTATGAACAATACATGAGCGTGCACTGAAGCAGATAAATGCTGATCACTGATCACTGATCTGTGCTTTTCCTGCTGTGACAATGGGGAAATTTAGCTTTTAATTTCTGCACTTTTCTTTCGTTTTCAAGATTTGGGGACACTTTGACTTTGCGTTCCTCTCAGGATTTTGATTTGGAGATTTATTTTACACATGCACTTACTTTCTTTAAATGTTGCACATGAAACCATTCCCCATTACATTGTCTGCTCTCATTTGTTGCCTTTCTATCGTTGAATTGACCCAAAGAGGGACATGTGAAGTCCTGAGTCAACATTGCTGACATCCGCTTTGATTCTACCACATGTGCCTGGGATGAAACGTTTGATTTTTATTTGCTTTGTACATATATGTATACAAATCAGTAGTTTAAGCTCTGTTTTTTTTTTCATTTGTTCATGTCCTCGTCAGAAAAAGACTTTGTGAAACAAATGATACAACAAATAATGTTACTGAATCATCCTAATATCCACAGTCATTGAGTTGATTGGAGCACGGGTCTATGATTCCCTCTTAGGGTCATAAAGACTTAAATAAAATGAGTTTGGAGGCAGACTGGTTCCACCTGAGAAATAAGACTTCAATATATGTGAGACTCCAAATGTGTCTAACTACAATAGTGATGGAGCTGGAGACTCAGTTTGTATCACGGGGATCAATATAAGAATTACTCACTGAGTAATATTCATTCAGTTGTGCCCTTATACTTGAAAGCAAGTGGTACATTTCCTATGGCAGATTAACCCACATCAGCAGTCATTGCACAGTGCCATTAATCATTCTGGTAGGCTGTTTTATAATACTATGAATCAGGTATTTCATTTCCATAGAGATAAGAGCTTTTATTTGTTTACAGATGTATTAACACTGCTAACTTGTCCATGACTGGAAGAAAGCAATAATGAGACAAAAAAGTAGCCTCAGTAACCACCTTTCAGTCCTTCATGGCTGATGCAGACTGTAAATAATGAACATTTGCACTCCTTGCATGATGTACTGGAAACTGTACTGAGGGGTCAGATTCAGCTCAGATTTATGTTGTGGAAGTCCACACATACACAAATTGTTGTTCATCGCTGCCTCCATCTCCACAGCATCATCTTCTTTGTGATGCATAGTGGCACATTCTTTTGACTGGAATAGCATTAATCAGTAGATGTTCAAATTAGTCCAGTCTGGCTTCTTGTGGGAAGATTATGATCACTCTTCCTTCTCGACCAAGGTCTTGGCTTCAGGTATTAACCCAGCAAGTAATCTGATTTGTCATCCCTGTCTACACAGATGAAACTGGTTTAAGTACCAGCTTTTGCACTGTTGTAGTGACCACGAAAACTGTGATTGCCTGAAACATGAGATAAGGAACTCATGTATTGTAGCCATGTTATTTCATGCCTTGCTCTAGTAGGCACTGAGATTCATTTAGAGGTACGCTAAAAAGTCAGCAATTGCGGAGTCCCCTTTATAAAACCTTTTACAGATGTAAATCGCTGTTCTTGGTAACCTCAGTCTTTCACCTCCATGCTTCAGTTTGCAGTAGACTGCAAGAAGTCACTAAAACGTGGTCACGGACTGTGCACGCAATGCTGTCAATTTCGTCCAGCTGTGAAAAACCTAAATCAGACTGGACCTCCCGCATGATCTAAGACTGGCCAGAAGAAAACTAAAAACTTAACTTTCAAAGTCAGGCAATCAATTAATCTGGATCCAGATTTTTAAGATTACGTGTTATGACGTGGTTTATACAGACACGTTTCTGAGGGAGGGAACCAGTCTTTTCCATTTGTGCTCCTAATGTGAATAAAAGCTTCATGCCATTATAAATATTTAACAGCAACAAACATGTAAATACTGCTGGGTACAAAATGAGAATGTACTACAAATGTGTATTTAAGGCAAATAAAGTCATCTGTACAGGGAATTCACATGTGTGATGTATAAATAATTTACAAAGTAGGAAATACAGCTTTGATTCATTTATTAGTTATAAAGCACTGTAAAAAGGACATAATGAATGAAAGAGGAAACAAGCAAAAAAAGCCCTCAAATTTGGTAAACAATCCACATGAATATTAGTCTACATTTGCTGATCTGCTCTTGAAAACAATGTGTGAGTGCATAGAAACACATCCGCTAGGACTTGCTACAGGACAAGAAAAAATGAAGGCATGCATGACTAAATGTATCTAAATCTACTGCAACAGTTCATCACACTAAAAATAACTAACAGTGTTTTCATGGTATCAAAATTTTAAGAGAAGATTCACTACTGCTTCAGCGTTTAGAATAACACAAACCCAAAATCAATGCAATCAGAATATGTTGCTGGTCACAACCTAAATCTCCCTCCAACAAAATAAGTCAAAGATTTTGAATAAAACAAAGCAAGATGTGACTCTGGAATGTGACTATCTATTAAAAATCATTTATCACACAGACGAGTACTCTCAACCGCACACCACGAAGGTGAAGATGTAAGATAGTTTTCATTCTGACCACATCTAATACAGCTGAAGAGTGACTCATCTTAAACTAAAGAGGGGCAACAAACTGCGAAGGCGTTTAACTGAAAGGACAACACAAGAAACTTGTTTCTTCAGGGTGCATAGCTGACTGCAACCTCATGAGAGTTTGGAAGTTAAAAAAATGAAGCATTTAAATTCCATGTTTCCCTTTCTACAGGAAAATATTAAATCCACACATGTAGGTTGTATTGAAAAGCACAAAACAGATAGAAAATATCAGCCCTTACCTCGTTAGATATAGTATGTCTTTTCAAACTCCTGCCTCTTGGAGTTAGACTGTGAACACAATAAGTAGAACAAATTCACTCAGTGCTTCTTTCTTACAGTTCTACTTCCGGGGAGGTGGAGGGCCAGGAGGAGGAGGAGGTGGAGAAGCAAAAGGGTAAGGCGGTTGCCCCATGAAGCCCATGAGCGGTGGCTGTGGCGGAACAAACTGCTGAGCCATTAGTGGCTGCAGCACCGCTGATGTTGGTGGAGGAGGGGGCTGGCCGAACTGACCCTGTGGCTGGCTAGGTGGATCCTGGCCTCCACCTCCACCAGGCTGGCCTCCGCCGCGGGAGTTGTAGCCCCCACTGCTGCCGTAGCTCTGGAACTGATCTGAGGCCGAGCTGTAACTATTCCTGCGATCCCGGCCTCTGTCCCTGTAGGAGGAGGAGGAGGAGGAGGTGGAGCGGTCTCCATCGCGGCTGTTGCGGCTGAAACCACTGCGGCTATCTTTGCTGCCGCCGCCACCGCCACCAACAGGGCGCATGCGGCGATCACACTCCTCCTGGTACATGAGGTTAGGGTTGTTGGAGTTGCTGCCACGGTAACGCATTCTGCCACCTGTAACAACAAATTTTTGTTTTTGTTTTTTAAACTGTTAATCAATGCATCTTCTTCTTTAGGCCTCAATAATTCACATCTTTTCTATTTTACTGTATGATTGACTGTGATGTATCAAGTTGAGAAACTATGACAGTCCTTCTTACCACCTCCTCCTCCACCACGCCCTGAGTCCACGAGCTGAAGCAGTTTGGGATTGATGGCCTGCCGGGCCTCCGCCAACACCCGGACAAGGTCTCTGGCCTGCCGCAGGTTACCTGGGGTGAAGAAGGTGTAGGCAGTGCCCTTGTTGGTACTGCGGGCCGTACGTCCAATACGGTGGACGTAATCCTCAGAGGAGCTGGGATAGTCATAGTTGATGACGAACTTGACATCTTCCACATCTTTTGGATGAAGAGCAATTGATATTACAGCATGTGGGAAAGGGAAAAGATGATCATCTCAAGAGGGGAAAAAGCTTCTGGAGAAAGAATTGATGGAACTGAACCTGTTTGTATTTAATAAATATACATATAACTAATGTTAATTAATTATAATTATTTAGAAATTTAGAAATTAGAAATAAAAAAAACTAAAAAAATGGAGTAACTTACCTGCTTTATGTGACACCATGCAAAAACCCATACATCTAAAGATTCATTTCAGTTGCCCATTATTACAACTACTCTAAATCATATACTATTTAAAACCAAAGTAACAGTAAAACTACTATATAATAATTAAAACTTGACTTCAGGTTTTCGCACTCACTTGACATGTGGTAAACATGACATAAAGCATGTACAGAAACCATGTTTAGGCTTCATAGTCTTCACACCAGTGTGATTACTGGTCAGAACGTGTGAGGACAAGGAGTCTGTTTCTTATTACATTAGACTTGGGGCTCTGACGGCACTGCTGATCAATGAGTCTACCTTTCCCCCTCCATCATGACAGAAGGAAGCCATTTCATCACCCACAACCTGCTGAGTAACAGAATGACGATGTGCCAGGATAAAAGCTGTGCTATTCTATCGTCTAAAATATGAGCACAATGAACTACCTGAAAATATGGTGAGCTCATGGAGGAGTTGAGAGAAAGGGGCGGTGAGGTACTTACCCCCTTCATGTTGTTTTTACAAAGGTAGTCAGTCCCCCCTGATCAGTCCTGGTTTATAGGGAGGGGCTGAGGGGGAGGGAGACAGGATTCATCCCACACCAGCAACATCAGACGGGAGCAGAACCGTTAAACCTCAAGAGACACGCACGCAAACAGCTGGTTCTGTTGCTCTCTCGCTGCATTGCAGGACCCTCCTCAGACCCTGGCCAGGACTGGATCCAGACGAGCCCGTCTAACTCTCTCTCCCCTGTCTGTCTGCTTTTTGGGACAGAGCGATGGGCAGACATACAGGCACCTCAGGCTGCTCCCAAGGAAGGCTCGCTGGATTTACAAACTCTTACAATACTGGACAGGGGGATCTTAGTCATTCAAGAAGAGTAAGAGGGGCTTTAATCCCTCGAAAACTAGTCAAGCTTCTACTTTAATGTGACGTAGGGGGCAGTGACAGCAGCGCAGACTGTTACAGCTGCCATGTGCTGCCAAACCCTGAGAGGAGAAGAGGGGAAAAAAGAACAAGGATCGGTCATAGGAATTTTGGCAAGTCAAAGACACTTCACTTATCCCCCCTTCTCATATGCATCCTGCCAACAAACTAGATGTCAAATCAGCCATTTTAGCCTTCCTGTTGGGGGACTGGAGATAATTCAGCTGTCACTGTCAACGGAACAACTACACAAATGATTTCTCTTCTTGTGGGAGAACAGGTCATATGAACACGGAGGAGACATAAGAAAGGTGCGCAGGAATAACTGCCCCACACACCCCTCCTTCCAGGCAGCAGCGTGCCAAAGAGCCCCGGTTGAACGAAGCTTTTTAACTGCAGTAACAAGAAACAGACTATAAGCAGCAGAGCAGAAGGCCTGAAGCCTCCATACTGGACTCAACAGTTCATTTAACTGTCAGGTTATAACAGTAAGGGGGATCCTTAAATATAATTATTTTTTCATACACCAGTGAATTCAAACAGATCAGATCTTCATTGTTATTTTAACAGCAAACTATCATAATATCAATCTGACAATAGTCAAAGAAAGACAATTCTACACTTAATGTTGTGCTAAAATGTCATTTTATTTACCCCACTTCGTTGCCAGACTTTGCCAGATATAACTGGTCTCATCTGTAGTATACTTACCTCAAGATAGTCAAGATAACTTTGCAACTAGAGGCCCCATAAGAAAGCTACACTTGTACTGCACTCATCAATTTCACTGCGGTGACTGTACTTACTCTACAAGCATTCAATACACTTTGTATTATTTACAGGAAAAATATCATTCAGTGGAAAATGCAGAGGGAATGAGAGCAGAGACAATCATGTGTGAGGTTATGCAGCATGAACTGCATGTGTGAGCAGACATACCCAGACCACGAGAGGCCACGTCGGTAGCAATCAGTATGGGAGCTTTACCACTCCGAAATTCTGTAGGATTAGACAAAATAGTAGTAGGAATGTTAGCAGACACACACACAGAAAAGAACACCCAAGAGCAGGATAAAAATGATCCTCTCAACTCACATGCTCAGTGAATGAGTAACTGTAAAACTAATCCCCACATCTACTGATCAGCAGTCTTAGTGAAGTAATATTCTGCATTGTTCACTGACCCCTCAGGCATGACAGATCAACAACCTCTTAGATGAGAAAATTATTCACAACAAAGGGCAGGATGGAAGTGTAGCACAGTTTTACCTGCGAGTACCCAGTCTCTTTCTGGCTGGCTCTTGTCTCCGTGGATACACATGGCTGGCCACCTGGAAAACAAAACCACAGTGAAATGACAGGATTAGAGGACGCTCTACACAGCTTCTGTCTATCAAATATTGTCATGCTGAGTCATAATAGTCATTCCTCACCCGTCTCGCCTCATCCTCCTGGTAAGATCATCGCAGCGCTTCTTAGTCTCCACAAAGATGATGGTTTTATTTTCTTTTTCAGCCATTATCTCCTCCATCAGCTGAAAAAGTCTGTGGCCAGGGACAGACAATCAGCACATTAATAAGTGAATCTGTCACAATGTTTTTCAAAGTTTCTCCTCCCTCAGCCACTCTCAAAATTGCAGGATTTTCTGGGAAGTCTGGGGACATTGCGGTCACTAGTTCAATAGTGAAATCAGTTAAACAGTGTGTTCACAAATATGCGCTGCCTATGTTGGTATGTAAAAGAGTGCGGCCATATACGTCCCAGACCACCTCAGAATGTGGCCTGACTGATCGGATCTCAATGCATCCTGTTCTTAGAGCTGTTCACTTGCGATTACCCGAGTCAGGCTGATACCAGCTGTAAACAGGGCCTCAACTTAAGCTTCAACTGTGTGAAGGGATAAGGTCCTGTTCTGTAATACTATTATAGCAGTTAATGAGATAATCATGACATAATGTCATTGTAGGTCAGATAATTTGCCACTGGCTATCCTTACTTGTGGTCCTTTTCAGTCTCCATGCAGACATCGACAATCTGCAGGATGTTGTGGTTGGCGCTGAGCTCAAGAGCGCCAACATTAATCTGAATGTAGTCCTTCAGGAAGTCCTCAGCAAGCTGCCGAACCTCCTTCGGCCAGGTTGCACTCCACATCAGAGTCTGTCTGTCAGGCTGAGAGAGCGAGAGAGAGAGAGAGAGAGAGAGAGAGAGAGAGAGAGAGACAGCATGCAACTGATTTAACTGAAAAAATACTTCTACATTATTAAGTCGAGGTGATCCATCATAAAATTAGCAGTCATGGTAACTGAGCCTTTGTCCCACCCTGATTTGTTCAACTATCTTGCGAATCTGTGGCTCAAAGCCCATATCCAGCATGCGATCAGCCTCATCCAGCACTAGGTAGGTGCAGCGTCTGAGGTTTGTTTTCCCAGACTCCAAGAAGTCAATGAGGCGACCAGGTGTGGCGATGCAGATCTCAACACCTAGAGTGATTCAAAATCAACAAAAACACACAAATTTAGATGCTCAGGCAGGACATTTTACTTTTAGTTGTGTTCTTTTTGATTGTTTATTTGTTCAGCCAGCTCTTTCTTTATTTTACAATTACTCTCTGACCACAGGGCCACACTTAACAAGAAAAGGCAGTGTGGGCTAAAATACCAGGCTGCAGCTGTGGAAGTCACACATGACAGAGACATATTAAGCTCATTTACATATTAAGCTCATTTACATACACAGATACAGCTCTGTGTCTTCCCATGAATTAAATATGTTGTTCAATTTCATTAACAACTTGTTTATGTGCCAAGTGATTTTTTTAAGGTTAGCCTAGTTCCCCTATATTCACCTCCTACACTGAACAGGATTTTTGATATAAAAACTGTTTTGAATAATCCCTGGCATGTGCCCGTCTAGAACCATACCCACCCCTCTCGAGGTCTCGAATCTGTGGTCCTTTGGGTGCGCCACCATAGACACAGGTGCTTTTGATGCGGGAAGACTTCCCATAATCATAAGCGACCTGCTGAACCTGCTGAGCCAGCTCTCTGGTTGGCGCGAGCACCAGACACTATGAAGAGAAGAGTAGGAGGAAAGAGGAAGGTTTTACAGACTGACAGTATGTCCACACTTTTAGATAAAACACCACTATCCAACATAATAACACATATTTGAATTTTCACTCACAATCGGACCATCTCCCCTCTCCAGATAGGGCTGGTGGTTGATGTGTACAATAGCAGGAAGAAGATACTGCAGGGAACAAGAAAAACAAAACACAACTAAAGTCTTATTCTACTATCATGCCAAAGGAATATGCTGATTTGCATTTGTATTTGACTCTGTGTTGGATTTATTTTATGGTTTATGTATTTCTATGCAGGATGATGGCGGGGCAGCCTTACTGCCAGTGTCTTTCCGGAGCCGGTCTGGGCAATCCCCACCATGTCCCTGCCGCTCAGGGCCACGGGGAAGCCCTGAGACTGGATCGCTGTCGGCTCCTTGAAGTTTTGCTGCATCAGCACATCCATCACATACTCTGCCAGAAGGGACACAATCAACATGACAATCACACGGATAGACTGTTACTTTGGGTTCTATCTTTCTTAAAAATATTTCCTTCCTGTAAACGGACAACTATTCCTAGTAGAACACATTTTACCAACACTGCGACTCATTTACACCAGTTGTATTGTTTGTTTATATTAAACTAGCAAGGGGCTTCAAAACAAAAAAATATATATTTTGAGGTCCTTAGATGCTGGAGTGAATGAATGAATTATTTACTGTAGATGCTAATGTTTCTCAGAGATTGTCTGCGCAGACATTATAGTTTATGTAACATATGGTTCACTAACGAGGAAACTGCGCCTGGTGGAAAGCTGTGATCGCCTTTGAAGAGCCAGAGCCTCTGACGGTGATCTCCTTCTTCCTGCGAAGCTCTTCCATCTCATACTGGATAAAACAGTGAATGGGGGGGGGGGCATTTTGGACACAGGGTATAAATTAATATTTCTGCAGAAATTACTGACTTGGCAAAGAAATATGATCACAAGGCATGACTATACTTTATAATTTATGGGTTTAATATGTTAATATTTGTTGCTTTGTGTATTAATATTGTCTGCAACAACAGGACAAATGATGATGGTCATCTAAATAGTTTAAAAATGGGGGACAATAATGGAAATACACTCAAATCCAATACTTTGTCATGCTCTCAAATTTTAAAGTAAATTTATGATTCACTTATTGTTTGTGAGTGTAAGGGAGAGAGAAAAAATAAAGGTTTACCTGACTCATGTGTTGGACCTCAGGGTGTTCGGTGTAGAAGTTCTTCTCAAATTTTGGCAGCTCATCCAGGTTCCACCGCTTCTTGCGGAGACGTTCACCTGGATTCCCAAACTTCATTGGTGGGGGTCCACTGCGACCGCTCATGGCCCCAAACCGTGGCCTGAGGGATGAGGGTTAAGACAAAAAGAGCAGTGGTCAATCAGAAAGGCAGGCTGCAGCCTTACCTGCATCAATGTTTGCTTACATCGTGCCAGTGACTGGCTATCCACAGTGACTGTGTCGCTGCAGGTACCACCTTCACCAAAGAGATCACGTGATGATTATGATTTCCATCTTTTAGGTTTGTCTGTGACCAACATACTTATGGCTGAATCCATACGCCCAGACTTCACTGCACTTGCAGAAGTATTATTCTCATGAAGTTCAGAGTGGGAATTGTGTATTTCATCAAGTCCACAAGGAGTTCATGTAGACTTGATGTGTGTGGACTGTTTTATTACAGATCTCTACCATCTGCTGATGTAAGTTATGCACTATTTACACAGCCTAAATGTTCTACATTTATCTGAAGTCATTTATCTATCTGTCTGACTTATTTTCAATGCATAAGTGCTATTATATTCTGATGTTATGAAATGCACACATACACCTAGACTTACTAATTCTCATTTGCATGTTATACTGCCCGGTTTGTGTGCTCAAATGTGCAGTCAGACATAAACGCAAACTGCACAGCCAATTAGTGTGATGATTTTCAGCTGGGTCTAATATTAATGCTCACCTCCGTCTACATGTCCACAGGCTTCAAGTCTGGATTAACCATACATATTAAAATTGATATAACTATGTCGACTTAGAGTATAACATTTACTGTGTAAACACCACACTGCTACAGAAGGCATTTTGGTGATCCCGTTCCCTCACCTTTAGCGCCACCTTCTGGCCAACATTTCACGTGAGAGGATAAATGTTTGTGACCCAGTCTGCAGACTTTGGCGTCAACATGACCCTGGTTGGGGACACCTAACGGTCAATATTACGCTAGTAATATTCTGTCATCTAAAACTTATTGCAATGTTTACCGTGAAAGTATCAACAAACTGAAGAGAGGCCTTGAGGAGGTTTGAGGGTAATTTGTTTTCGTGTTGCTCTTATCGCTCCACTGTTGAGATAACACAGGAGTCCAAACGTGTTTTGAGTCAAAGTTACTGCGATGTCTAGACATTATGCAACACTAATGCTGTGGTAAATCCGTATATGAAGTAAAAACATACCTGTCTCGTCCACGGTCCCTGTCTCTGTCTCCATAGGACGAACCCCCTCTCATTTTGGCGAAAAAACTAACGTTAACTGTTAGACTATCCTCTCCGCAGTATTTGTCACGTAAGCTTAAACGTTTTTACGTTGTGCTGTTAAAAAGTGCTAGATAATAATGACAATTCACGCCTACGAAACTTAATGTATATTAGTCAATAATAACGCTTAAATAATGATTTTGGTAAAGAATTGTTGTATGCGTCACGTAGCTTTACGGCCGCGTCCCTCCTCCTCCTCCTCCTTCCTTCCCTGCCCTCTTTAGCGACGTAACTTCAACTAGTAAGTCCACGTAGCATCGTTTGGATAGAACGGATGCTACGTACAAATGTCAGCTCAGAAATAATGGTGAATTTAATTCGTGTACACGTTCGTGCTTTTTAACAGTTGGTGGCGATGTGTCATGCAGTGAGCTTGTTTTCGTTGAAGCAGTAGAAGAAGACAGCCTTCCAGGAAGTTCAAGCCAGTTGACCGACAGGTTTTGCCGTTACTGCGATATGTGTATATTTAGATAACAGGAATATGAAGTTACTGGTCTTTTTGCAATAATATGGTAACCGCTTCATGTTTTAGTGGTCCTCGCTTCAGGAAATGCCTTTGCTTATTCAAAATAGAGGACTTGGGCGCATAAACTCGACAGCGGAACTGTTCGACAAATATCCACATTTAAAGGTTTGTTTCCAGAAAGTTCAGCTAAATTTAGCTTGCTGAGCTAGCTGTCATCGCCAGGTAACCTAACAGTTCCTTTCTGTAAGTAGTCACTCTATGACAGACGAGCAGTTGATGGTGATTAGCGTTACATTTATGGACGGAACGCAGATCACTCACGGATCATAGCGCAAACTGACACATCTTCATTTTTTTCTTAAGAAGTGGAACTTATCCTAAATGAGATTCAATGAAATAATCAACTGCTGAATAAGAAAGAAATGGGAATGGAAGGAGCATGACTGTTCATCTAATGAACAAATGTTTCGACCATTTGATAACTCCCTTCTGTGGAAAGTAGTTTTGAAAAAATATTGTTTTTATTAATAAAGAAATTTAGTGAGACCTTTCTGTCATCAGTTGAAAGATAAGTGTGAATTAGGCTACCTTTTCATTCTCTATGACAAATATCAAACTAAATTGTGTTGTCAAATAATAATAAGACCAATAAGACCCTAGATGAAGGTTTATAGTCTGTATTAACTGAAGTAACACTAATGAATATCAAAGCCTGATAGTGTATTGATGTAAATGAGACTCATCCACAAAGCCACTTTACACTTGTGTCACAGGAAAATGGAAGAACATTTCGCTCCAAGCCGCTTGTTGATGTCGACCCAAAGTGCCTCTTGTATGTCCATCAAAGGGAATTTGCTGCAACCACACCAGCAGACAGTGAGTAAAGCCTGATGATTCATCACTAGCGTTTCTCTTTTCTCAGCTCAACATTTGTTATCCTCTCGCTAACTCCCAGATATTGCACCCAGTTAACCATTCTGGATCATAACAGATGCTTTATGTCTTGCCTATCACAGACAGTGTGTCAGTAATTGGATCTGATGATGCCACCACCTGCCATTTGGTTGTGCTGCGACACACCGGTAATGTTTCTTTTATTAGATTTATGCTGTGTGCCCTATTCTGCCGGTGTGTATATAGTCAAGAGTGGCATTTTTAACGTCTGCTATGATTGAATTTTATTAGGAAGTGGAGCTGTTTGCCTTGCTCACTGTGATGGTTCCAGCACCTGGTCTGAAGTCCCGCTCCTTGTGAAAGCTGTCACATCACTGAGTAACGGCAGCAAGGAGGGCAGGTATGAGACACGCAAACAAACACATACAATAAAAGTTTACAACCTATTCAGATGTTCTTCATTCCCTTCGCTTTGCTTTCCATTATGCAGACTTGAGCTCCATCTTGTCGGGGGATTTAACGATGAGTCGAAAACATCCCATAAGCTCAGCCTTAACATACTGGGTATAGTCTTTCTAATTACCTCATGTCTCATGGTAATATAATGCTGTCAGAATTTGAGCTTTGTAACACTTAGAATGACTCTTTTTCACTTTACAGCAGCGTTCCAGAAACAGAAAGAGGATATTCATCTGGAAACATGTTGCATCACAGGTAGCTTTGACACCTGTTTTGACTTTGCTATTGTTATGAAATATTATACCAGTGATGTCTTCATCCAATAAATCCTCTGGTTCTCTGTTTTTGTAGAAATCAATGACATTGTCATTGATGGAACTCATAGGCCTGTTGTATATGGAATAGGTAAGTGATGAATAAGCTACAGAGTGAGAGAGGTGCAGTGCTTCCATGCCACGTGACCTCTAATATTTTGTGTCTATCTCTGTTTCTGCACAGGTGTAAACGTTAAAACAGGGGATGTGTTCCCTTCATCATTCACTCATAAAGGACCTGCAGAGGAGCTGCGATCTGCAAGGACCTTCACTGGGGGACAGGTACTATAAATGTAAAATGTTGTGTGAAAAACTCCAGAAGTGTGCCCCATAAACAAAACAAAACTCATTAGTCTTCGTTTCATTCAAAAAGTCCCGACCATGTTTAAGTGTTATGGGATTATAATCATAAACAGATAAAGAATACTGTGCTCTTTCCCTTAAAATTAACAGTGTGGTGATTGTTTGATTCAGTAGGACACAATCTCATTCTTGAAAAAAAAAAAAAAAAAAACCTCTCTTCAAAAATGAATGTTTTGTTGTCCTGCAGATGGCTGACATATATGACTCAAGTCGAGGAATGGTTAAAATTGGCCCATGCAAGTGGTCTCCTAATCTGGATATTGCCTTCTGGTTGTCACAAAATGATGACACAATTTTAAAGGTAAAGTTTACTTGGCTATTTTTTCATGCTTCCCTCAAGGCCTCTGTAATGTTTCAGCCACTCCTGGAGTAAGTGTGAAGCAGCAGTGCAGAAATTGAAATAATACAGACTCTGACTCTGGTATCTCTCTCTCATGCCCAGTACCTGTCCACCTCTCCAATGGCTGAGCCGCCACACTTCGTCCAGCACATGAAGTCCACCATCCGGTTCCTTTTAGAACACCCAAACTCTGATAGCCTGTTCCCCGGGAGTCAGCCACAGCTCTACCACAGGGCTCAAACAGGGGACTGGGAGAGGGCTGTCTAGTCCTGCTGTATCTCTCACTCAACCTTAACATGGAACCTGACTGTTTTTGCCTCTCAGCTCAATGGATACACTGTGACCAATCCACCCACTGTCTGTTTTTTGTTTGTGTCTTAGCCTTGAGGTAACCCCCAACTGAACCATGTGTGTTGAATGGCTCTCCTGACTCGTCTGGCTGGTCCAGTAGAGAGAGCAGAGGAAGTACAAGTGATTCTGTTAATAACTAACAGTTAACTTCTCCTATTTTATGAGGTGGTGTAAAGTCTGCAAGTTACACCATCGGCTTTGTTGCCAGTCGAGGTTAATGTCATACCAAGCTTGATTGTTCTGATTCTCGAAGGAAATATAACCTTGCTGTCTCATGTCCAATCAAAAGACCAGTCTTATCATTTTGTATGTTTTTTTTGCCCAACACTTGTAACAAACTGTTGTTTTCTATTCATTTCCTACCATGCATGCATTCATTGTTCAGTTGATACTAGTAAAGCCAATCAACCTACATAATTCAAAATGTATTTAGTTGCCTTTTAAATTTTTGTCAGTTAATGTTGTCAGCTACTTTGTCACCAGGAAATCAAACCTTGCCTATCTCAAGCAAGTTCTGAAAACCAATACATTTCTGGGAGGTATGACATCAATCTAAAAACTTTGGTATGCTTAGGAAATATGTGTACGATATGAAGTAAATTGACTAAAAATTGTGCATGGTCCTTAAATGTAGAGCCTGACCTACTGTTAAGGAAGTGAAACTTGCTGCAACAACAACGAAGAATATATTTATTTTGGCACTTTGTCTTAAACAGGGAATTACTAATTGCCAATGCTCTGTATTGTTGTAGAGTTGAGCAAAGTTTATTTTTCTCTACAAATGCACCTTCTTAATGAGAGTGGAATATGATATTTCATCACATACTCTAAATCCTGCGGTACACTTGGCTATGAATGTGTCTGTTTTCAGAAACTGCATGTGTAAATGTGTATAGTAGTCTTCTGCAAGGGATGATATAGATTCTTGTCAAATGCAACCAACCATGATTTTAGTTTTTAACAACTTAAAAATGAAATCAACAACATATACTGTATAAGGCCTTTTCTTCAGTTGTGTTATTCAGAGGGTTGCAAGGTGCTTAAAGCATTTGGTGCAACTTGTTAGCATAACATATTTTACCTATTACTAAATAAATGTAAATGGTTAAATCTAGTTTGAAATGTGTGTTTTCTGTGTGTGTTCAGAATGAATTAAGTTGAAAGGGTGGAAACTTCCTGATCTAGGCACTAGAATAGAAGAATAGAGGTTTTGCTGCTTGGCCCATTGCCATTTGATAACATTGTCATTTGTGGGTGTTACTATATATTACATTACCCATTAACACCTGACCAAGCCTGAACTGAATTGGGCCTGATTTGAGCTTATCACAGATGTATCAGTATTGGTGTATCTGTTGGCCAATAGAAAATATGAGACAACATCAGAAAATGTAAAAGATTTGCCAGAAGTAGCCTAATTTGGAAACAGTGTAAAGAAATGAGTCAGCTAACATATCCTCGTCCCAAATATCCACATGGGTGTAAGGCCTGAAAAAAAAAACAAAGACAGAGAATTCACAGCAAAAACCAGATCTTTCCAGACAGACCTGACAGGCTGCTCTTAGACCCCGAGTTGCTCTGTCGGACTGAGCTCCAAAGGTTGCTCGAGGACTTCAGATGTTTGCTCCGCCCTACAACAGTAGCCGCCTGTACTTTTTTTTTTTTTTTTTTTTTTTTTTTTTTACGTAAAAAGGGGCGTAGTAATTTTACGCAGAAAGAGCAGACCCGGCCAGTGGCAGACTCACAGTCCTGTGCCGGCTCTCGGATGGTGCGCGACAACAAGCAAGTGTCCCAAGATTCTGTTACTTCATGACGGTCGTTACACCAAAAACATTGACACTGTGTCGTCGATGAGCCTTACGAGCGTTTTCCATCGAAAAGCCAACGGATATGTGCAGTGTTCGTGATGCCGCGGAGGTTTCCAGACTGAGATGACGTCCGTGTAATTTGTGACATTTAGCTTGCTAACTCACACATTAAGCTAAGTACGTTTTTTTAATAACACCATTTCATCTCATTTCATTCCACTGGGCGACAGTAACTAAAACAATGCGAAAGGCGTTGCTGAGACATGTCCGTCGGTTTCCGTGGGTCACCAACGTTACACTGTACGGCTGCCTGTTCGCTGGGGGGGACTTCGTCCACCAGTGGTTTTCGCGGAGGGACAACATGGACTGGACCCACACACGGAACGTCGCCGTGCTCGCCTTCAGTTTCCATGGCAACTTCAATTTCTTCTGGATGCGGTTCCTGGAGCGGAGGTTTCCCGGGAATTCCGCCGGGATGGTGATGAGGAAGCTGTTCCTGGACCAGACCACAGCGGCGCCCCTGGCCACCAGCGTCTTCTACACAGGTCGGTGGGTAGTAGGACGAAACGGGCGGCACGCCATGGCTCCCCGCGGCACGATGGGAGCCAGCCGGCCAGTTAATGGTTAACCTCAGAACAGGTCACATATTTGTCGATTTGTAACGCGACCCAAGTCCCCTCTGGACTCCTCTCTGGCTGTGTAAAGATCAGCAGTCGGTCATTGAGCCGTGAAACAAACCTTGACTGGCAGAGGTCACATGAAAGACATCACTGAGCAGACCATAACCTCCAAGGAGATAGCGTTAGATTTGAATGATGGTGTTGTGGAGTGAAGACCTGGAAGGTGTGAACCTTTATACTAGGCCAAAGGAGGGCTGCAACTAATGATCATTTTCACTGTCGATTGATCTCTTCCTGATTGATTGTTTAGTTGTTTGGTCTATGTTAGAAAATGGTGAAAAATGTTCATCAGTGTGTTCCAAAGCCCAATATGACATCCGCAAATGTCTTGATTTGTCCACAGCCCAAAGATATTCACTTAGCTGTCACAGAGGAGTAAAGAAACCAGAAAGTATTCACTTTTAAGAAGATGGAATAAGAGAATTTTAACTTTTTTTCCAAAAAATGACTCAAACCGATGAATCTATTATCAAAATAGTGAGCGATTAATTTAATAGTTGACAGCTCATCGATTTGTCCTTGCAGCTCTAGACCAGATGTTATATTATCAGCATCTGGTAATTCATGCCAACAACCTGCAACACTGTGCTCCCTTTCACATCCCTATTATATTACATTACATTATATTACATTATATTACATTTATTATATTACATTAGAAAAGGTAGTAGTAGTGCTGTAGGTGGGCTTTCATCCACTAAACAAATCCAAACTGGTTTATGGATGACCTGGCAAAAAACAGGAACATCAGCCTTATTGTGAATCGGATCGCATAAACCTGATGAAAAACAGCAAACCACATCAATAAAGGCAACAACTATGTAAATCCCACAATCCTGATGCTTTATTGTATATTGCACTGATAATGTCTTACAGGAGAATGTATTGAAATTTTGCACCAGTGTATCAATAACACAGCTTGAGAAATATGTCATGACATATTGCCATAGTACATTTTTCCCTACTCCTGTGAAACACATGTATACACTTTGTTTATGGTTTCTTAAGTGTTCGTACACTGACTATAAACTCTCCATCAGTCAAATAATTTTCCAGCCGATAGTCAGAGACTGGACTGTCATCTGCCTTGTTTGTCCCCCAGGTCTCAGCGTCTTGGAGGGCAAGGAGGACATCACAGAAGACTGGAGAGAAAAGTTCCTGAATACATACAAGGTGAGAAGGAGCAGAGACAGACTTTTCACAGCATCTTCTTCTTGGTGGCGTCTAAGTGATGTGACGGTTTACTTGTGCCTCCATCAACAGGCTTGGGTTTTATGTATTGTTTTCCCATAGTTCTGTGTGTATGCATCATGTGTTTTGGGACAGCTCTTCTTATGGCTCTCCTGATGAAGTCATGTAACTATGACTTGAACTGAACCACGTTCCTCGCAGTCACTAAAAGTGAAAGATAAAGTTGTGGAACTGTTGTGGATAACACAGAGACTCGGGTGCAGAGAACCACACAAAACATGAGGTAAAGTTCAAAAAGGCAAAATCTTTACTGAAAAAAGCAGGAAGTCCTACACAGGAAGTCAGTCCGAATGCAGCAAACAAATCCAGGCAGTGAATTAGGCAACAAAACTAAATCTTATAAACAAAGCTAAGTCGAAAGCCATTGAATGTGATACCATGCTATAAAGACAATCAGGGAGAGTAACACGGAAAACAAGTTTACCTACAAAATCAGTGCAGGTGAGTAACAAGAGACAGGAACGCAGCAAGCCAAACGAGGGCAGGGACTGAAATGACAGGTGAAGCTGGCACCAAGATAAAACAGGAAATACAATATGCACAGATTAGCTGCATTTTACTTAAAGTTTCTGTTCTGTCCACATCGGTTTCAGTAGCTGTTTCTTCTCAACGCTTTGTACGTCTACAAATGATTTGTGTGCTGTCTGTTTGTCTCTCTTTTCAGACGGGGCTAATGTTCTGGCCATTTATGCAGGTAAATGTTAATATCTCCCATACATAAATGTCAATTCTTAACCTTTGGGAATAATGTTCAGTGAAGACGGTCTAACCTCAACGGCCCACTTACTAATGATTGACTGTTGTGTGGGTTTGTAAGTGGACCCTTGAGTAGAAGTTCTCCCTACGATTGTAATCTTTCATCCCTTCACATTTCCACTAATTCCAGTAGCTGTTATAATATTGAAAATGACCCAATCTTGGTATTTTTGAAGTTTAATGAACTTTTTAGACTAGAAAATAGTCTCTGTATGACATCTCACAACAAAACTTGCACGGGAGTCATTTAATTTTAGAAACTACTACTCAGATAATGAATCTGAATTATTTATTGGTATGTAAACATGTAATATACCAGTACAAAGATATCAACACACTGTAATCTTTATCTGCCTCCCTCAGTTTACAAACTTTGCCTTGGTGCCTCTATACTTGCGGACCACCTTCACCGGCTGCTGCGCCTTCGTCTGGGCCACCTTCCTTTGCTTCTCGCGTCAGAGCGGCGACGGCACGGCTGGCGCTGCACTGGCATGGATGTTCCCCCCTAAAGAGGATGAAGCAGAATCCGTAAAGGAGAAAGTAGACTCTGAGGAGAGCAAAGACGCTCCCAAAGAGGCAACCGTAGCATCTAAGCCTGCTCAGAACTGAAGAGTGTAGAATCAGCAGCTTTAAAACGGAAACAGAAACGACCACGCTCTGAACAAGAGCTGAAAATGTGCGTCCTCATGATGCCGTAAGGTGCTTTAAGAAACAACATCCAGCAAATGGAATGTATATACAATATGTTTTTCAGTATTCATACAGCACATCACCCCCATTAGAAAATATCATCCACTCCTACTTTTCCATCCCACAGAGAGCCATCGCCATGCTGTATTTCTCATCCATCAGGTTTAGTTTTTTTATTTTTCATAACTGCAATCTTGTGTTCTCACATTTAGAGAAAGAGAGTTCCCTTATTCAATTGGATCATGCTTAATACAGGACATCTGTATCTGGGACAGAAGCTGTGATGATGGCTGGGTCGATGTCCCAGAGCCCTCTGCCTCACAGTGGGACAGAATTACTTCCACAATGTGGAGTGGCAGCTAATGTGTTAACGTAGATTTCTAACTTCGTAAACTTTTAAGTATCACTCTCTCACAAGTGCTTCAACTGTTATCTGCGACTGCAACAGAGTGCCTGATCTGGAAGGACGATCTGTTTTGGTTCCAGTTTGCATTCTGGTACGAGATGTACCAAATAGTTGTACAGGTGTACACAGGTACCAATAATCCATTATATACTAGAGTTTATTTGTATATTATTAATGTAAAGGTATATACTTTATACATAAGGACCATAATGAGCTGCACAAACAGGAGATGTATGTTCACAAACAGTGCATCATTCAAAGCACAAAAAACCCAAAACACTAAAACATATCTGAGAAAACATTTTTCAGTTCCATATTCTCAACCATTGTTTATCTCTGTTGCGGTTGTGAAGTACTGAAGATTACTTTCACTTTGTCTAATAATGATTGATGAACCATTTACTTGAATGTGGAAATGCTGCCTGCCTGTTGTCGTACTTTGTTAACGTGATAACCTTGAGTGCTCTCTGTTGTCCCTCTTTGCACCATTTCCTTATTTTTCAGTGCAGTTTGCTGTTCTGTTTTTGTTTTTTGGACGTCTTAGTGAAAACGTTTCCTCGCCTGCAGTGATTCTTGAAATGTAACGTCAGATACCTCCACCAAGCAGTTTGCCATAGAGGTCATTTTTTAAATAGTGTTCAGCTGAGTACAAGAGCTGACTTCTCTACCTGTGTACAGAATTTAAAAGGTCTAGGGCAAACTTCTCTCTTCCATCTTAGGCAGACAATTAACAAAAAATACCCTTTCATTCACTTGTGTTCCCATGTATTCCTGAACCTCTCACAGAGAGGTGTGTCTATTTTTGTGTTTCTGAAATGGTCGAGTCTAAAATGTACACGGGAATTAATACTGTGAATAATAACAACAATAATAATACAGTCTTTGAAATGGGGTACAGAAAAACAATGCAATCTCTACAGCGGTTTGATCCGTTTTATTTGACATTAAATTGCACCCTTAAGCATAATAATTTAATATTATTGTAGTGTTAGAGTGTTAGTTTGTAATTAATATTATATGCTAATGTGTTACACTCGAACTGGAAACTATATTCCCTTTGGACATATCAGTAACTGAAGACTGGGTAATACTGCCAACTCATTCACAGCTTGGTTTGGTACTTTAACACAGTCTGAAATTTCTCTTGACTGGTTTTGATATCACTATTGATCAGTGCCACTGGCTGTAATGTATTGAAACAATGATTTGATCACATTTTGCACTTTAGCTGCACTAACTGGTAGAAATGAATGACATTTATTGTTGAATAAATTAAAAACATCCCATTGATCCGCTGTGTGAGTGTTTACTGAGCGTACTGTTAGCAACACGAAAGGCATCAGCTACTACTGAACTCAGGTTACAAGCTCAAACCCAAAATTGTATGTTGTGCAAGTGAACCAGTTTTCTTGTGTACAGTTGACACACACCTCTGTTATTTGCTATCAAAGGTGCATCTTGGGTGTGTTTTAGCTTGTGTTCAGACAGAAATATTACTCATTCCTCTGTGTTACTCACTGTTTAGATGCAACTGCAGCTCTGTCTCCATCTCTAGTGGGAATTTATTGAGCACAACATGTACTTTGAAAGGCCTGCCGGCTGCTGCGTGGCTTTCCTTCTGCAGCCTTCTCTTTTTTACTTACTCAGGCTGCATCTTGCTGCTTCTGAGACTTCAGAAATGAAGCTCTAGGCACCTATTAATAGAGCCGTTTCCAAATTTGTAACAGGCTGCTCAAACGGTTTCCAGAATTTTGCCATATGCAGCCAGACCCCCTGATGTGGAAACACCTGCCACTTAACCTTCAGTGTTTACTTCTGCCTGTCAAACAACAACCAGAGGTCCACTTCAAAGACAAAATGCTTTAAGAGCTGTAACCCCCCGCTAGATTTCATATCCATTTATTTAGAATAATTACATGGAATTTATCCAGGCAGCACTTTGGCATATTTAAATATACTAGTAAAAAATTCAGGCTGACAATAAAAAGTCCAGCGCAACTGTGCGCCTATTGTTTTATTTTTAACGTCATCTCGGTGCCAGTGGGTGTCTCCCAAGCCTTCACATCCCTGCCCGCACTGCGCATGCGCCCCGCATCCTCACCTCCATCCACACGTCGAGGGTCTTGAAAGCTCGAACAAAGATGCTCAGCGTCTCGGGTCGCCGGAGTCTTGTCACCGGGTGAAACTGGGTTATCTGGAAGGACGCACACAGCGGAAACGAGCACATTTAGCCGACAGACTGCACCCCGGTTTCTGCGCGCGGCCACTCCACCGACATGGAACTGAAGAAATCTATTTCGGACACCGAGCGCGCGCTCCGGAGCTACGGCGCCGTGTCGGAAACGGCGTGGACAACAGACAAAGGTGAGCGTCATGCATCAAAATGTGGTGTGCTTCACCGCCTGCTGCTCAGATACGAAGTTATGGGCTTTCAGCATGTGAAAACACAGAGCAGCGCGTGCTGAAATGGTTAATAAGTGACTCACAAAGGTTTGGGACGGAGCCTATCAATAGCGCTGCCTTGGTGCTAAAGGGCCTATTAAGTCCCTTACGTGCACACTATGGGTACAGGCTATTGAGTGGTTTGTGAATGAATTTTGAGCCAAGGAATATATTACAGATACAGCAAGCTTTCAGTCATTTGAGTCTGAGCTGATGCAGAAGCATGAAGCAAGAGCAAACCTTCTGCTCTGATCAATGATTTGGTTATATATTCTCTCTCTCTCTCTCTCTCTCTCTCTCTCTCTCTCTCTCTCTCTCTCTCTATATATATATATATATATATATATATATATATATATATATATATATATATATATATGAGTGAAAGATAATAATTTGAAGGACAGTTTTTCAAAATGCCATAAAGTGTATTCCTCACTTTTACTGATTATTTTTGAGGAATAATTTGCACAGGGGGTGAGAGCAAAAATAACAGTTTCTGCACATTCACAATGCAAAACAACAGCAGCACAGCCTGCAGCCTCAAACAGGACTGGAAAGCTGAACAAATACCTCTCTAACACCTCTGGAGCTGCAGAGCTATGCTAAGTTATTTCATTGGTTGATCCACTGATAATTTGGTCTGTAAAGTGTTAGAAAATACTAAAAACATGCCTGTCACAATGTCCCAGAAGCCAGTGGGACGTCTTCAAATTCCTTTTTTTTTCAACCCAAAATCCAGATATTCAATTTACGGTGATATAAAACCAAGAAAAGCAGCAATTCCTCACTTTGAACAAGCTGGAAACAGAGTACGTTGTGCACTTTGCTTGATGTGCACATTGGCAATTAATTAATTAATCAATTGACTTAGTGATTAATCGTCTAATCGTTTCAGCTCTAAACAGCTCCACAAACTACAGCATCACATGGCTGTAAAGCTGGACAAACACAGTCTGGACATAAATCAACATTATCAGCTGCAGAGCCATTGTATTAGATGTTTCTGTTATTTTGTCCTATTATCAAAGCCCCAGTGATGATGGGCGATGGATGACGCATGTGTTGACGGAAGCAACCGAGTGATAACGTCCTTTAAGATGTGTCCTAGTTGGTTCCACTGAGGATAACTCATCACAGGAGAGCTGGGTGTGAAGAAACTTCCAGATTAATTCAGAGAAGAAGAAAAAAAAATGCAGAGGATATTTTTAGACACAGTTTCAGCCATTGCTCTCTCTCTCTCTGTCTGTCTGTCTGTCTGTCTGTCTACCACAAACACATCCAGCTAGAAAACAAGACATAGGTACAGCAGAGCGACTCACCCTAAGTTTATCTCCTCTTATTTCCAAAGCAAAGACAAATACTGCCCGTGTTTGTCTTGCATTTTCTGTCTTGTGCTCACCATCTGTATTTTCTTTGAGGAGGTGTGGTCCAGAGGCAGCAGCAGCAGTCGTGCATACACGGTGTGGCTGCAGGATGCGTCTGCACTGGCTGTCAGACACAGATGTTGACATTTCCCTGTTGGCGAGCCCCATGTGGCCGCTCCAATACGCGGTCCAGGCTCTCCGGGCTGTTTATTCCTCATTAAATAATAATCCTGAGGTACACTGGTGAGCCAGTTGGCTTTAATGAAACTGGGGTTGTTCGAGCTGATTAATTATGCGTGTGAGGCCACTGGTTTACATCTGCAGGTGACATGAGGAGCAGTGCTGCTGGCGTTGGCCTGAAACTTTAGTCTTACCCTCGCTCGTCTCTGGTGATCAAGCTGCTTTTAATTAGGAGGTATCAACACTCTTCCGCCGTTGTGATGTTTTTAATGCTGAGTGTGTGTGTGTGCGTACGTGTGAGCAGCTTGTTCAGATGACAGGGAGCTGTTAAGACATTACTGAGCTGGAGTTTTGCCACCAGTCGGGACTGAATGCGGTGGTGAGTCAGCTCTGTCCTCAGCGAGCATCCATGAAAAGTACCACGAATGCAGACTGCAGCTTATCCTGCTGGAGGGGGACGACGAGCTGATCCAGTCCTCTAATATTACAAGACACACTGTGGATAAATGTCAGGCGTCCCATTTGACAGCTCAGGATTAAAGATGCAAATAGTTTGTTTATTCAGACCTATCAGCCTGTGGACTGGGGATCTTGTTTCAGGGTAGTCGTCTTTGGAAGGGATCACTTCACAGCCAGGGAGGGCAGGAGGGATGCTTACACCTCTTTTAATGTCCATATGGACAGGTGAGTGTCCAAACAGATAGATAGGATAGACTTAACAAATAACAAATAACAAATAACAAATAATCTCCATTTCCAGCCTCTCAGATGTTTTCATAGCCTTCTGTGATCATAAACTGAATATCTTTAGGTTTTGGGCTGCTGGCGGGTTGAAATAACACATTTAAGGACATCTCAAGTCAGCCTATCAGTTAATAAGGAACATAGCTGTTACCTGCAGCTCTAATAGTGTTACAGGACACCAACAGCAGGTATCAGTGTCAGCTGCATGTTTTCACTGGCACCCAGTCTCGCTGTGGTGCATTTGCTGGCACTTTGAATATTCACATTCGGCATAAAAGTGGAAGATGACTGTGAACGATTCAGGCCTGCAGAGACGCCAAGTGGAGTTTGACACGTGGGTGGTGGTGTATCATGGCACTCTATTGCTCCCTGGGATTATTTACTTTCAATTTGATCTTTTTCTCAAGTGGCACTCCAGTGATTAAGTATTACCATCCATAATGGTGGGCTTGCGAGAGACTGATGAAAAAAACTAATTTAGGATGCGGAGGGTGGAGAACTTTCAGACCCCCCTTGATCCTACACCTCCCATGATGCAACTTGCCTGGTGACTGCACACGGCCAGTTTGTGACACTGGTTTTCTGAGCACTCCTTTAATGATTTGCAATGGAGACAGATGGGAATATTGGGAGAAAGACAGTCATCTAATACACAACCAGCTTCCTCAGCTCCACACTTCAAATGTTGGAATGTATTTGTGTCAGCAAATCAAGATCCACACTGTTTGCTTGCATGTTGAAAGATGCCGATAAAGCTGGTGAGGGTCAGTCTGTTCCAAGAGCTGCAGCATTTGCAGGGGTCAATGTATTGATCAGGGCAATACATGTTTGGTCAGTGTAGTGAATGTTGAGTGGCAGATATGGAGGGTGCGAGCTCAGTGGTCCAGTTCAGGGAGGAATGGCCCAATCAGCATCATCAGACACCTCAGCAACCTCCTACTTTAGCGAAAGAGCTCTAAGTGCTGGGATTACATGCTTAAATGCTGCCTTTTTTCTCGTGTCACACACATTACATCAGCGACTGAGTCATGCACGCCAAACCACCTCTCTCAATTACACATGCTGCTTTCTGTCCAAGTATCATGTTCTTGGATGTTGCGGGGTGACGCTTCCCAGGCGGACGAGGTGAGAGATATGTTTGCCAAGACGCTGAGAGAAAGTTTCCAAGGATATAAAGACAGAAATTAGGCACGCTTGGATGCGTTTGTCACATTAAAACGAAGGGAAACACTTAGATACAGGCTTCCCTGTAATAATGTTTACTGCGTTTGTCACCCTCAGGTCACTCAGACGTGTCCATGGCAGAGAGCACCATGGCTCCAGAGGAGATCGAGGTGGAGATGGCTCGGATCCAGCGCCTGCGAGAGGTCCTGGTGCGCCGGGAATCAGAGCTGCGCTTCATGTGAGTTGCTGCATTGTCAGGGTTTTTTTGTGTGTGTGTGTTATAGCAACACTAAACTTTAATAGAGCGTGACAAATATTCGATAAGTACAGTTTCATAACAGTCCCCACTGCTGTCCTTGGGTGGAAAATGAGCTTTTCTGCGTTGCCATGACACAGTGGACACTCATCATGCACTGCAAAGGTCTCCTTTCGTATAAGTTGGCTCGTTTAAGGCGGCCTGATACCGGGGCAGGCAGCCCGTTTGTCCATTGATTTTCCAGGCTGGACATGCCAATAGCAGCTGAATGAGTCACCATGATGAAGTCAATGGCTCCTCATCAACATTAGCTTCAAGGATTATGGATCAGTGTTTGGGAAGACTTACTGTATTTAGGTCCTCTCTCTCTAAATCATCTCCGCCTTTATCACAGGAACGTTGTGTGCAGCATGACAGCATGGATGTTGATTGACTGGTCAGACAAACGCTGAGTTTAAATCTGTGGCAGTGTGACTAACGATTTTCATCGTCCCTCCCTCTTACAATAATAATGACAATGTATTTCCAGTGTTCATTCATGCTCACTGCTTCACATGCAGCATGTGAGCAAATAGGAATTAAAAGAGTCCCAGTTTAGCATCATTCATTGCTTGTGCACTATTGGAATTAATAAGCCAGGCAGCACACTTCACTATCATATACAATCCAAAAGATATTCAGTTTACTAATAGTGAATAACTCAGTTACAGTTTCACAGCTGAAACCAGGAAATGTTTGGAATTTTTGCTTAAGAAATTACTAAAACTAATTAATGGATTATAAGTCATTTATTATTGCCATTATGTAGTAAGCTATATTAAGATATGTAACTAATTGTTGCAGCTCTAATGCAGACTCACAGTACTTGTAGGGTTAAAGGATATAACTGAGGTGATTTAAATCTCGAGATGTTGCCATATCGTTAATGTTTAATGTCCCTTAAACACCTTTGCTTGTGTTACAACATTACAGGCAATGTTGCAAATCAGTGAGCAGAACGATCTTTGCATCAGTAAAATGAAATACCTTCGCTTCGTTGCACACTCTGTATGTGCCTGTATGTGCCTTTTTCTGGTTGGCCCGAAAAGACTTCTTATTTTGTCATCATTTATTTTGATATGATGTGAAGCCCTGATTCATTTTGTGTTACAGTGTTACACACACTGCGCTTTGCAATGCCGACTGGAAATGACAGTATTATGAAGTGTCCAATATTGCCCCTCCATACCGCTGATCAAACTGTATCAAGTTGTCTCTCCACAGTTACATATCGAAGTAAACGGCGTGTTTTTTGGGTCCTTACACCCCGAACATCTGCAGCTTGAGGGCTGAGGTGTCGGGTGAAGCCGACACACATCTTAAGAGATTTACTCAGTTGATAATGTTAGTTCACACGCCCACTTGAGAGGCTTCATTAGGCCGCCACACTGCTTATTGCTTACGTCTCTGTTGTCAGGCTCTGTGTGACTCAAGACGGCTCATAAACACACACACACACACACACACACTAGCAGATGGGGTGTCAGAATGCAGAAGCTGCTGGAATCCACAGATAGCACCGAGAGAGTGAAAAACAAGGCGGAAGGAGGGAGAAAAACAGAGGGAGAGAAAGAAGATGAAGGGAGGGGTCAAGGGGGAGAAAGAAAGAGGAGGGAGGTGTGAAACGGAGCAACAGAGATACATGCAGAGGGAGGAGGAGGAGGAGGCTACGGATGAGTCATCAGCCTGATCTATCACATGGAGAAATAATTCTGTGGTAGCTGTCACTGCTCCGCAGAGAGAGCGAGGGAGAGGAGGGGATGCAGGGGAGAAGAGGGGGAAACGTCGAGGCCCGAGGGATCAGAGGGCTGCGTGGATTGAGTCGTGTTGCATGTTTTCCCTCCACTCGCACATCTGATGAGTGACGTCAGGGCCAGAGGCTGTGATCTCTTAGTGACAAGAGTGTGGTTGATCAATCAGTGATTTTAATCGACAGAAGATGAATTCATAAACATTTTAGTAGTTGATGAATTATTTCAGTGACTTATCAAGCTAAAATGCTAAATGCAAATTCCCTTTCAGGTGTACAGACAGGAGGAGTCGATGCTTTTCTCCGACTTTAATCAATTGCAGATTGAATATCTTTGGTTTTGGATAAAATGGAGCAATTTGAAAAGCTCACCTTGAGCTCTATTTAATTTTTCTGGGCATATAATAGTTTCTGACCTTTGATACAAGAAATTGACTGGATGAGATTAGAGTTTCTGCTTCTATTTGTCTGCCTCTCAAAGGCTCTTGGCTACAGTGTAAGTCAATTATCTTCAAATTGGGATGTTTTGCACATTTTCAAATATTTGATGTGAATAATTGTGTTTAAGATTTAGAAGATTTTGTTTGAATTATAAAGGCGGTCAGATAGGCATCATTTTACATCGCACGATGTCCTCAAATCCAGACAAAATGCACAGCACTCTGACATACACATGGTGCTTGAATCGCCATAAGAACACGCAACGAGGGGTTACAGTCAAAGAGTGACAAGCCAGTGGGTTCATGTGAAAGCTTGGGAGTGAAGTGTTAATAGATTGAAGAATAAAAGAATAGATACAAATTAAATCATCTTTTTTTCTCAGCCTTAGTTTGGATGTTTCATTTCATCTGTGCTATATATAAATAGCGTAACATTCAAGTTGAAAAATGAATCTCTGTGCTTTTGGACATTGACAGAATTTCTCACTTCATCAAGACATAAAATTGGTACCTGACGGGTCATTTTTAGATCATTTTATGGATGATGCTTTTTCTTTACAGGCTTCACGACACAATATAACTCTGCATAACATCATTTCAAGTGGAAGTGGCAGCAGCTAATAATATCTGTTGCTCTTTAATCTGATGGAAGCCAGTGATTTACTGTTCTCCTTCTCATTTTTTTCTAGGATGGATGACATTCAGCTCTGCAAAGACATCATGAGTTTAAAGCAGGAGCTGAGACAGATTGTCGCAGTACCAGGTACGGTTCAAACACACACACACACACACACACACACGCACACACACATATATATATATATATTTATGTCTTCTGTTAACATAACGAAAACCAGCTCTCGTATTTCAGCAAAGAAACTCAGAATTGATCAAAAATTGATGTGCAAAACTGTCCACGCTCCCTGTCTGTACTCTTGGCAAACAGTGCACCTGTTTGCAGCTCCCAGTCTCATAACCTCAGCAGTCGTCATGGTGATTTATAGGAAGTGTCGTTGCACTAAACTATGCAGGACTGATCGTAAGTCTCAGGGATGTGGTGGAGTTATGAGGGAGAGATAGTCACACACACACAAACACACATGCATCATCACTGCGAAAGCAATAGGAGCTGAGGGGAAGCTTTCCAGGCGAGGCGTGCAGAGTGGACACTCATTTTCACTCCCTGGTTGCTTTTGTGGTTTGTCCGTGGGGCAGTGTGCAGAATCACATACTGGTTTAACTCCACTGTCCAGTGTTTCTGAGCCGCGGCGGGAATGTGCTGAAGTGTTTCACTGACGTCAGCTGTCACACATAGTAACACATACATGGCAACAGCAGTCAGAAAGCGGCTGCATCGTGTGTTCGTGTGTGCGAGCAGGGGGGGCTGGTGTCGTGTTCAAGGACTCACACACACACACACACACACACACACACACACGGCAGCAAGACTTGTGGACATTCATCAGCTGCTTAGGGAAACGAACCAGTGGCCTGTCAATCACAGGGTGGATTTTCTGCAGCGTACAGAGTGAGGACGAAATAACAGAGCACTTTGCAGTGTAATCCAATACAGCAGTACTGCAGTAAATGCTACTGTTGTGAATCTTATGTTTGAATGAATGTATGAATGCTGTCAGAAAGGCGTTGATTTGCCTCTGTGGTCATTTCTGATGTCCTAATTTGTAGTAGTAGTTGTTGGTGTTGGTTTAATTCAGGGCTCTAGTCAGGATTTTAAAAACAATGCAACCCCTCCTGCCCCACATACCAAAAAAAGACAATCCCAACATGACAGCAGTACCTGTATTAGCACTGTGGAGCATTTTTTATGAGCGGGTCCCCGTTTTGTTTGTCCTGCACATGAATGCACACGCAAGTGACGCAACAAACAACAGTCCAGCCAATAGTTTCGCTCTGGAAACATGGACGTAAACAATGCAGGCTTAAAGAGCACCACTGAATGTAAATATAACTTGTCTTTGTTTGCATGAAAACTCAACAGGGCACCTTTAAGTTTGCTAACATTACAGTAGCTAGCGTTAGCCTCCGAAAGCTGCATACGAGACCAAGCACGGCTGCAGAGGCAAAACCTCCGAGTATTTTGCTTCTCGTGAATTCAACGTTTAATTTGTGAAGAAGATGTTATTTTCTTATTTCAAACTGACATAATAACCTAGCATTAACGTCCATTTACTCCCTTGCTCTGGAGCTTTCGACCACATCCTCATCAACTGAAAAAGGAAAAAACTAAGAGAAAAAAGTGCAAGTCTCTAAAATGTTCATGATTTGGATTTGTCATATCTTATGTATTCATTCCAGTGTTCAATTACATTTTCTCCAAAATATAGAGAATACAGTTCTGTTGGAGAAATTGTGAATCTTTTATTTATTTACTTTTGTTGGACGACAAGTTATCAGATATCTAGTTTAAACTGACTGGAACAGCTCGTGAAGTATCCACCACATGTAACTGTGGTGGGAAAACCCGGAGGCTGAGACCGAACTGTCCTTTATGGTGCCTTCAGCTTTGATTGCATTGCATTATATTGTAAAGCCTCCCTGTGCATTTAGGATTAGTGGTCACACAAAGTGCACACTGTCACACAAAAACTGCCGATCGTTGAGATTCCCATGAGCCACTGGGGCCTCGTGAGTTCAGTTGTTGGGGTTTCTGGCAGCCCCATTACTTCACTCTAGCAGAATGAGTCATATGACATGCAGACCCTGCTGCCTCTCCAGCTCCAGCCGTGCACCCCTCCGACCGCTCTGCCCTCAGGGGGGTTACACACTGTATCTGCACCGCTCCACTTTATTTCCAGATGGGAGAAAGAGCTGATGTTTGCAGTCATTTTTCAAACCCCCTTTTCGCCACCTAGCCTAGATACCAGCAGGTTCAGGCAACTTACCTCTGCAGGGGTCTGCGCATGTGTGTGTGTGTGTGTGTGTGTGTGTGCACTTTGTTTGGTCTGTTTATGTGTGTCTCTGTCTGTGCTTTGGACTGTGAAGGTTAGGAACGTGATACAAAACAAAAAGGATGTTGCGTTCATGGGTCTCTGACTGTGAATGCAAATTCCTTTGCCAAATAAAACATGAAACAGAGCTCTCTAGCATTTGCATAATTAAGTCAGTGCCTTATTTGTTGTGAATTATGCATGAGGGGAGAATTAAGGGTCTGTTTGTGATGTGACTCAGTGTTTAAGAGCCAGCAGACTTTGTTGTAAGGTCAGTTTGTTAAGGTCACTTGTAAGTAACTGAACGTACGGAGCCTGAATACAGCATTTGCTTTATGTGAGGAAGTAAAATATTAAGGTTTCAGCTCAGCCTGCTTGTCCCTGCAGCTATCCATTCATGTATGTGTTTATGACTCTGCCTTTCTTTCATTTTCCTTCTTCCTTTCCCCCAGAGAAAGAAAAAACCAAGAAGCACAGGCAGCGGGAAGAGGAGCTGATCCTGAAGATCCATAAGCTGGTGCAGAAGAGAGATTTCCTGGTCGATGATGCCGAGGTGGAGAGATTAAGGTAGAGAGCTCCCACTTGCAGGTGCAGTTAATACCCGGGAGGATGTCGGCAGGAGCTGACTGTCTGTTTACACAGTGTAGGGTAAAAAAGTGTGTTTCTTCATTTGATAGACAGGATAGTTGAGAAACAGTGGGAAGGAGACTCATTAGAGTAAATGTGTGGAGTAAATGTGAGCATGACCGAAGGCAGGGGACAGGGTCACTCCATCATCACAGCACCGCCTGCTGTCTGTGTGTGTGTGTGGGAGGCTGACGGATGACCGTGGCTCTGCACTGTCATCTTCTTCTTCCTCTTCCTCTGCACCCACAGATCACCCACAGAGCGACACAGACATGGCTTTGTGATACAGAATGATGTCAAATCACAGGCTGGTTTTTAAAACACTGGATGAGCTAATTGTAAGGTACTTCTGAGGTTAATATTGAAACAGAGCTCCTTTTTCATGGCTTATTTTCATCTGTTTAATCCGAACTATTCTTTATGATGTGCCGAGTCACAGCAGAAAAGTGTGGCACAGTGTGTGTGTTGTCAACATCAAGGCCACGCTAGCAGCTGTGCTAGTGAGGCGCAGTGGCGTTTTGAGCTAAATGCTAACATCGGCATGCTAACATGTTCACAATAGAGACATTTCACTCAGAGGAGGAAGGTGCAGGAGGAAGAGTCAGGGAGATATCTTACTTCTGGCTACCATCAGTTTTTTGATTACAAATCCAACTTGGCGAGATAAAATCTTTTTACTGTCAAGTGGACAGAATCTTTTTTGATTCACAGTTCTGGGTTTTTCAGAGATCACAGAGGGGTTGTCTTACAGAGGAACAGATGCTTAGCTCTGTGATCAGTCAACAGTATAACATAACGTTTTTCCCAGCAGACATTTTGACTCGTCACAGTAGGAAAAGCTCAGGGTAACTAATGACATCAGCAATGGCTCTGTTTTAATGAGTTGTCCCCATCATGAGCTGTGACAGTAGGCCAGCATGAACAACACCAGGAGCAGAAAGCAGAGCAGAATTCACTTATTCACACTTGCTGTGTAAAAGGCGGATGAAGAGGCACAAACTGCAGTTAGTCCTATAAATCAGGTGCGCTGTGCTCAAATGGCCGACTGTGTGACTGTGTGTTAAACTCAGGGAGCGAGAGGAGGACAAGGAGATGGCTGAGTTCCTTAGACTGAAGTTAATGCCTCTGGAGAAGAAGCTGAAAGTCACACAAAGTGAGTGACCAGGTTTGACACAACACACAGTCAGAGAGCCGCTCACTTCCACTTCCATGGTGTGATCATCTCTTTTTTTTTTTCCTTCTTTCTTTACAACAAGATCCTCCAAAGCCGAAGAGACAAATCCCGGAGCCGCCCCCCAACAAACCGTCCATCACCAAGTCAGGAGTGGCCATCATTAAGGATTGCTGCGGAGCCACCCAGTGCGCCGTCATGTAACTGACACGGACCTCGTCATGAGCTCGTCCCCGTGTCAGAAACAACATACTCACGTCACATGGCATGCCATACATCACTTCCTGTGACTCAGAGAACCTCAGTCAGCTGTGGCTCCCCTCAAAGCTGCTCAGGAATCAGGTTCCTGCCACAAGGTTTCATCCCAGAGTTTGGGAACTGATCCCTGATCAGTACACGAGGGGAACCTTACAGTAAGAAGCATCTGTGAGTGAAGATACTTGTCCACAGTATATGTGAAGGGAAGGGAACTGTAAGTTAAAAAAAACTCTTAAATGGGTCTTTACAGTGTGTAACATTCCTTTAAGATGACAATATGGTCTATGACCATGTGTGTTGATAAACAGTGCTACCATTTACAGAACTACAAGCACAATGTCCACGTAGTGACGTAGAACTGCTGTGGTTCTCTGTCTGACAGGAAAAAAAAAAAAAAAAATCATCTGTTCTCATCCCTTCATGTTTGACAACGGGTATTAATCTTTCCATTTCAGCCCTTTAACACCAACCAGTAAACCTCTTTCCCCTTCAGGAGACCCACAATTTTGCGATTTTATCATCGTTCCCAGGTGGGACCAACACATATGGTTCAGACAAACAATATGGCTGCCGATCAAGTGACTGGTACAGAGGAGGGTTACAGACGGGTGGCAGCCAGTGGACGCTTTTGTACCGGAGCTGAACAATATTTTTGATTCCATCCTTTGGTCAGTTCAGCAGTTTAATCCTCTCACTTTGTCACAGTTAACAAATATTGTAAAGCTTCCACAGAAGTACTTGATGAAAAAGGCTTCAGAGCTCCCCAGACAACAACTCCGCTGCAACACTGCTACAAAGCTGGGTCATGTTAAGGCTGAATGCCAATAAATAGCATTTGACCACTTTAAAGGAAATCTGGCAACCAGCACATCTAGGATTTCAAGGCGACGTGAGGGAAGTGAACAGAACTTCAAAGAGGCCAAATCATCTGTGTCCAAACAGCAAGTGCAACACTTTCATCAAAACTAGATCAATAATTCACCATGTCTAAAAATGCACAAACTGCATAGACAAAGAGGAACAGTGAGGATAATTTTAAACCAATAGGAATATGATGGACATATATAGTGTACAGTGCTGTGCAAAAGGAAAAAACACACAGCAGTGTTTGAGTTCATCTTCTGAGGTTCTGAACAATGCAGCCAAGCGAAGCACGATCATTACAGTTTAAAGTTTTTTCCAAATCCCTCCTGTATAATGTGTATCATATACTTACAGTAAACCCACTGACACTTCAGAGATCTGCTAGATGTTTTGTGGACTAAACATGCTGAATCCTCCTAATTTAGTGTTACAGAAAATATATATGAAATACAATCAGACAAAATAATACATTTAAAACGTGTCCAAAATTGCATTTCACTCTCCAGAGGCTAATGCTAACTGGCATGCAACTTCACATGACCCACGTTTGGAGTTTCCACTTGTGACTGTTCATTTTTTTGGTTAAGCCCTGTATTTTTTTATTTTTTAAATGGTCTGATGCTTACTCATTCACCCAGCCACCACATTACTGGCCATACTGACATCACCTCAGCCAACAGCTACTGGGAATTACTGACTGTGGTAGTATGACATCATTCATAGATATTATGGATATTGCTGACAAACAACTTGCATCCTCTGAATTTAGTCTTGCGTTTTTATGATAAACACCAGGAAATGAATGCAATTCTCTTGTAAATGCCTACAATAGACAGTGTATGTTTGAGTGTATTTAGGACATTAGTGACTCATGTCAAGCAAAGTGTTGCCCTTTGTCACTTTACCTTCCTTCTGATGACTTAGCGTTCTGTAGTAGTAGTGAATTTATGAAGGTCCTAATGTTGAATATCAAACAAATATGCAGAAAATAAGCTGAAACTACCTGTACATATATGTTTAAATAAAGAGCATCTTTCAGGATTATACTGAGTAATTTGATTCTTTCAAAATCAACCACAAAAACATGGAGACGAGGCAGAAATGATGCTTGTGAAATTTATTTACGGAAATCTTTTTGGTCCCTTCAACAACACTGGACTGTTACAGCAGCTTCTGGTGCAGTGAGGCAGTAAAGCGGTGCGACAGAGGGGGGAGGTGAATGCAGAGAGGACACATCAGTGAGACATTTGTTAACCAGGTAAACAAAAAATAATCACAAGGCAGGAGTTTTAAGGACACTGCTGAATAAAAGAAAAACTGTGCAACATGAAAACTGAATAAGGTCAGACATAAACAAACGGAGGTAAAGACACAAACTAATTTCATGAACCAAAACTATGCAAAAGTGCATATTTTGACAGGGACAATAGCTTCTCACTGATGTAACCAAAACAAAGAGGAAGCTTACAGAGAAGTTAAATGCATTCATCTGAGTTAGTTGCCACTGCTGTACTCTAAGGGAGAGCTAGGGTTTTGTTCAAATTCACAAAAAGGAATACATTCTTACTGCCAAAGTTAAATCTTCACAGTTCTTCTGAGCATTTTCATCCCCTTTCTATCATTACCAATTATAAATCATTAACAATTCTGAGCTGCTCATACCCGAATCAAAGAAGTTTCCAGACAGTCAGTAAAACACCGCGGGGGACACCTGAACCCCAACAGCCCTCATTAAAAACATTTTGATTAGCATCTCAGACATTTTGGTGAGTTGGCAGGTGGAATCTCTCAGCTTTTAAGGCTTTTTCACACCAAGTCAAAATCAAGTCTGACAAAGGAAACGCATGTCCAACACAGCTAACACTGAAACTGGGCAGAAAATGATAAAATGGGCTCTTACCCATTCTTTGCACCTTTTCTTAGAACACAACACCCTCTTGACTTCGGCGGCGCTTGGATTGTGCTAAAACGTCCAGCCGACATCATCTGGTGGCAATTCAGCAGCCAGCAGTCTTGTAAACACTTGAGACAGAGGAAAACGGAGAAACCAACACACATCACTAAGTAAAAACTTCTCTACACATGATGCAAGGGATGGGGAGGTGCGATGGCGATTCCTTTGGCACCGTGGCAAATACAAGCCATTGTAAAAGCCCGGCAAATTCCAGAGAGCCGCAGAGGGTCCTCTGTGTGTACGTCAGTCTGTTCAGGAGGCTTCCCAGAACCCCCAAGGTGCTTCACAAACAGCCTACCTACCGCCTCCCGTCCCATCTCTTATCCCTAAAAACTCACAACCTTTCACCTTGTCTCTAAAAATCAAAAACTAGGAGTGATCACTGCTCCCCTCCAACTCTTCAACTCAGGCAGTGCGGACGTCACCATAGATGCAGCAACTACCAGCAACAAGGTTAACTCAAAAAAACCTTGAGCTTTTACGTGGCAACTGTAAGGGTGACGGCGAACCCTTAAGATCCCTAAAACATGGTGGAAATAAAAGACTGATCTTAAAGAATGTCTTCCCATCATCTGTTCCTGTCTGCTCCTCCTGGGCTTACACCAAGCATAAACTCATTTATGCACACCATGCATATTTCACACCACCTACTCCAGTGTAAACCACACACAGACGAAATGCAGCTAAAAGAACACAAACACACTGGCTGCTGGCTCAAGCTGAACAATCAAAGTATATCTCAATTCCTGTTGCCCGAGTACACACCTGGCTGGAGCCACTTTCCCTTTCAGGCCCTCATCAGTGGCCCCTGGAGAGACGAGCCGAAATCTTCGCAATAAATTAAGTCAGTGTACGACAAGAAGAAAAATTCCTGAGAGCAGCGCTTGTCGCAATATCAATCGAAACCTCACCATGCATACTTAAACTGTTCAAAATCTGTTAGCTTCCACTAACAAAAGCCACCATCGGAACAGTTATATGTGTGTTAATCTCTTCAGTCCATCATTGAATTGCCACCAAATACATCACACAATTAGGCCAAATTCTACCACAGACTACAAAATACACAGCATTATACAAAAGCAACTGAAAATACTGTCGTCAGGCTGCTTTGCAACAGAGAGAAAAGTCAAGAATAGACGTCAAAGAGAAGCTACAGCTTTAGAAATCTTTACCCAAGACAAGACTGAAAGAATGAAACGGGCAGGTTGCTTGGCGGCCAGTTTGGTTGCCGTGTCTACAGTGACCTACAAAGCAAAATATCCAAAGATTTGAAATGAGTTCAAAAATGAATGAATGTCTCAAATTAAATGCTCTGTCTTTGGGGACGCAGCAAGGAAGCATGCAGGAAGGTTTCTCAATATGGTACATGAACAAAACATCTCTTTAAACCTTCTGTTATTCCACAAGCTTATAAACTGAGACTGGGTGTAACTACATTTCTTGGATTTAACATAGAAAACTTAGTTACTCATCCCTAGAGTTCCTCCCAATATTACCTAATACTCTGTATTCAGTGACAGCTAACTCATTTTTAGACTCTGCCTTCCCTGAAAGCCATCAAATGTCCTTTGACTCAAAGTGGCTCTAAACTGAAGATGAGCATTCATGGAAATAGAATTTAACTTCCCTCCAGGTGAAATCAAACACAGGTTACAGTAGATTGATTTGGCAAATTAAAGAATTGCAGAAAATCTGCAAGAAAAAAAAAAAATCACAGCTGAGTGAACGTCATCGGAAGAACACACCGATTGTGAAACAAGCAAACAAAGACAACAGAGATGGCCAACATGTGGTTAAGAAGAAAGCAGAAGAATGCAACAGCCTGTTAGGATGTAGAGGGACAACACCAATGCTCTTCTGGGGTCACATCTGTGAAGTGTGTGTTCAGTGAAGCCGGTCAACTCTTGTGTTTAGAGTTTACACTATGTTTGAAGTAGTATTGCTTTGTGTGTTGTGAGAGTGAGAGAAAAGGATCAGAGGCCTGCTGTGAAGGAGAAGTTGGCAGCTAGCTTAATTCTACTGCGTGTGCCTCTTCGGCTGGGACTGTCCACGGACGAGAGGGTCTTTATGTCGGGCGGCGGTGGAGGTTTGGTGACTGCAGGGTCTTCTGTCCTGCCAGGCTGCTCACATGGATCAGATGTGCTGTCAGCAACAGCTGCCACCTCCGTTTCATCGCTCACTGAAATCACACACAAGTACAGACTGAGTTTACACCTACTGAAAGACAGGAAAGGTGCAAATTAAGTGTGTCATACTCATTAAAATGTATTTTTGTTCTGCCTCCTGCCTCGCTGTGCCTCTTCGCTCGTCACCTCACATTGATTTTTTTAAGTAAGCATCCGGATCAGCATTAAAATACACAAAGTGATAGGCTGTTTGTTTGCTAAGGTGTTCAGCACTTTGGGAAAATATCACTTAATTGGGATTCAGGCCAAAAATAAATTACTTTAAGTAGTCAACAGGGGTACAAATTCTATCAAACCTGCAATACTATCAGAATAATCGTACTATTACCTGATATAGGCTTAAAATGAAACTTGATTAATTAAAACTGACCTGTCGGTGGAGTCTTCTCCTCAAAGTGAATCAGGTCTGCCTCCTGGAGGAGAACGGGGTCGGGGTGGAGCTGAGGTGATGGTAGGCAGGATGGTACAGGACCACACAGCAGGTCTTCTGGTGTTAGACACAGCAGCTCCGACTCTGCTGCTGCGTCGCCACCTGGCAGGTAACACAGTTTTGTTTCAGATATATTTTACTCGAGAGAGAGTGACTGAGAGCAGAGCTATCTTTAAAATCAGGCCATTGCTGTGAGTCAAACATTATTTTCATCTCCTTATTATTGTTTTTTTAAACTGGTACAGTTTTATCAATATTTTTTTTTACTTCACTATATTTTTAAATCATGACCCAAAAAAATAAAACTAAATAAAAATCTTGACATAAATACTTGTGTGTCCTGTCTCACTTGGACTCTGGGCTCCAGAAGTTGTGTTGCTAACTGGGCTGTCTCTCGGGCTCTCCAAGTTCTCTCCTGGCAAGGGGCTGTTGGGGGCTGAAGAGCTTGCCTTTGCTAAAGAAAAAACACAGATGCGCGCGCACACACACACACACACACACACAGATCCATATTATACAGCTGCCACACACTGAGCGTGTCTGAGACTTAAACAAACAAACCCATCACCTTTACCTTTCATATCGTTCTTCAAAACGATAATCCTCTTGCGACCGTGCCCTTTGATCCAGACAACCTGATGATGACACCAAACAATCAGAGAAAATATGTTGAGACAAGAACAGAAAACTAGAAGGACTGTATAAGATTTAATTATGCAGTATTACGTTAAAGCATCAAATATAATACTTAAGTAACACCAGCAGATCTTACAAGATCGCAAGAACGGTCATTGGTGCCTGAGTAATGCATTCCCACCATTCAATCAGGGGGAGTAAAGCGATGGTTATACTACCCCACTTCTTGTCTCTGTAAAAATTAACTTCTCATCACACAGTCCCCACAATCAGGTGATTATATTTAAACATCCTATATCATTGATCACTTTACTATTTTCCGCAACTAACAATTTGATCATTTGCCACATCATGGTTTGGCTGTCAATCACAGTGTGTCGATCATCCACATGGGAGTCTGACTGTTTACTAAGATGAGAAACAAACCATTCAGCTGAACTGTGATCATGGGCCGATCATAGAACATAGGAAAAGATAGGCCAGTGAATGTTAAATGAACCTGCTTGGCCCACTGAATCCAGCCAAATATTACATTAGTTTGAAGTAGGACTGTACTATTGAAGTAATTTGTGAGTGCCAGCCCGCGCACTTAAAGCTAGCTCGCTGATCGGACAGGATTGAGCTGTGGAGATGGGACATTCGCGAAGGACTCGAACCAAAGAGTCTGCTCTTTTAAATGCAATGTGGCTTTTGATATTTTGCATTAGCCCTGTTTGTTTTACCTATTTGGGATGTAGTGGAGGATAAACACATGTAAATTCAGTTTACCACCATTTTTTAAATGCAACATATGGTTTACTCACCTTTTTATGAGTTTTTCATTACTTAACATTGGACAGTTTAGCCAGGAGACATTTATAGTTTACCCACTTTTTATTTTCTACTACATCCCCTCTGATTTTGTCCAATTACCGTTAATATCTCAGGCTAATTTTCTGACTTAGTCCAAGAGGTTAGGTTGTCTAGAAATGCAGGAAATGTTTTAAATTATATTGTTGTCTCTTGGAGAGGACCCCCAGATACCCCATAAATTATGTATCTTTCCAAGTTTGTTCCCCCATTTTAAAACATAACCAGACACCCATGATTGCAGTTTAAATAACTAATGACATTGATTCCCACCTGTGGAATGGCACTGAGCAGCTCATCAGTGCTCATGTATCCATAGAAACGTGGTTCAAGGCTGCAGCCTGTGAATTTGTTATAAGCCCCATGGAAATCAGTCAGGAAGATCTGGTTGTAATGATAGGTATGGAGCAGGGCGCGTACGTCACGGGCAAACTGGTATAGCCGGGTCAGCCTCACCCACTCCTCACCACGACCACTGGTGGTGTCACCAGCTTTGTTGTTGTCATCACATTCATTATAGTACAACTGTGGAAGAAGAGAGATCAAAAATACTGTCATCTTAGCCTCTGTGTGGGAGAACAGGTATACTAGAGCTTTTTAAAGGAGCTTTAAGAAGATACAAGAAACAAACTCCAACTTCCACTCACCTCCACAAGGTAGGGCAGGCTCTTGAGTAATTCACTGAGGGAGAGGAAGCCATATTCACACGGGTTGAGAGGGGCTCCATGGACAGCCAGGTAATGCTCGCTCAGAACTTCCACTCGGAGACCGATGGTAACCTGCTCCTCATCTTGGGACATGAGCAGATCCAGTAACTGGGAGGTCAGTGAGCGCAAAGACTTCCTGTTGATCAACTGCACTTCCCGACCCTCAGAGCCATCCACCACCTTGAAACAGAAAGAAAGTGGCTGCTTGTTTATTATATTGTCCTAAGAGTGATTTAGAAAAACACAGAGGACCATGAACAGTGCAGTTCAAGTGTCTGTAAGTCACTCTACGTCACTCAAAAGAATATATTTTCCAGGAGGTCATTGGGGACATTTTCAACAAAAATCATACTGAACTTGCATTTAAATGTTTGTTGTGCTGTTGTGCTTTGCCATCAGCTCATAGAAACGTCATGTCTTCTCCAGGACTTCACCTTGTTTTTGTCTTTCATTCTGGTGAATTTGTTGTAGAGTTTGGCAATTCTATACCAGGTTATGTGACAGTTTCTAAATGAACATTTCCCCTCAGCGGGTTATTGTCTTTAATGCATGATGGCCAGGATCATTAATGAGCTAGTAAAACTTGCCAAAGGAGATGTAGCGTTCTACTGGATGCCAGATGACAAACATATCCAAAAGCAGGGAATATAATTTATAACAAAATGAAGACTCTTGTGACAAAAAGTGGTATCAACTCTATGTGAGGCATGAATAACCACAGTGCAATGAAAATTGAACAGAAGTAATGTAACCATTTAATCAACCAGACCAAATACAGCTGACTTCACCTTGACAACATGGCAGAGTTTGGTCAGCAGAGCTGGCAGGGAGCTGGCGTCATAGTCCTGCAGGCGTAGACCATAACCAAAGGTCTTGCTGTACTCGGTGAGCAGCCGGCTGACAGGGAGGCTGGAGTTCTTCTGAGCCCGAAGCAGCTTGACCAGCTGAGCCGCCAGAGCCTTGATACGCTCCACTTCTGTCAGGGTCAGCACTTTCTCCTCACCACACTCCAACACCTGATGAAAGTCAGGGAAAGGTTTTACATTTTCTTGGGATGATATCCTGGGAATATAGAATTTCGAGGGACATCGTTACACACCAGTAATACACTTTGATACCTCTGCCTCAATGTACTGTGTTGGAGCACAAAAGACCACAAGGAATATATTATACTGTCCAAACATGCTGTCTTCCTAACTCACCATCAGTATATCGGGGATTGCCTCAAAGAGTTCCATGAGCTTGGTGAAGCCGTAGTAGCTGAGCTTGCACTGACGACCAAAGTGATGGTGGTAGGTGGGGATGAACTTACTGAAGGGCATTCGGCAGTGAGGCTGGTGACGGAGAAGGTCTACCACCTCCTTCCCAAATTGCTTAGTGCGCTCCATTTCCTCCACTGTACGCTCTGTAGGGAAATAACAGCGAATTCAGTGAAATCTAAATAAAAAATTAAACCCGAAATGAACCATTTACATTTGTTCATACTGGAGGAGTTTTTTAACTTTAATGAGCTTATATTTAACAATATAAGGTTATATATGTAACAATTCTACAAATGCTTATTGAATATTATTGTTACCATTTTATTACTTAACATAACACTTCAATGATCTTTTTTTTTTTTATAACTTGTCTAAATGGACCTCTCTTGGGAACAGAGATGACTGTGTCCATGTCCTGATGTGTAATAGTGATGGTGGTGTCAGGGATCTCGGTCAGCAGGTCCATCAGGTCACATATGCCATAGTCGATTACCCTCCAGTCTCTAGAGAAGCACCTGATACAAAAGTATAAGAATACATTACAAATATTTGCAACACTGATGATCCATACGTATACTTGCCACTCACACTGGCATTTGTTTTTTCCTGCTGTTAACGAGGGGAATCCACAGACAATCCAACAGGCAAATTCCTAGCATTTATTTGAATACAATTAAACCTTCTACAAAACACAAAGGCAATATGGTGACATCATCTAAAGCTCCATGCAATGTTGACTGACCAATGGTATGCCTGCATGAAGTCCTTGATCGCCACTTGTTTGCTGGCTTGAAATTTTAGAAGTTTGAGGAGGTCCTGGGTGAAGCGTTTCACTTGAGCACGATGGGTCAGGGTCAGTAAACGCTTGGTGCCCATACCCAAGATCTGGCAACGAAAATTAAAAACACACAATGTACAATGTACAATTAGGATTGGTTAAAAAGTACAATTACATGCAATCCTCATTAATCCATCCATCTTAATACCTGCAGGACATGTGGCACGGCCTCCAGAAGCTCCAGCAGCTTGGTGTAGCCATAGTCAGAGACGCGGCACTGCTTGGCAAAGTGATGGTGGTATGAGGGTATGAACTTGCTCATGGGCATGATGCAAGAGGGCTGACTCTTCAACAGGTCAATAATCTCTCTGCTGAACTGGATGAGCTGTGGGTTGCCAACTGGACTCTTGCAGCGTTGAATCCACGGCTCTACAGAGGAAAAAAAGAAAATGTAACAAACAGGTATATCTTACTGGTTAAGGCAGCACTATGTAGGTGCTGTAGGAAATGTCAATAAACATCCAATAGATTCCAGAGTTTAAATGTTCATACCGGAGTTTGGTGCTGGTGGTTTGTTGTGGATCCACTTGATGACTTTGAAGCCATTCTGAGCTGTGACAATTGTGATACTGGGAACACAGGTAATGAGGTGCTCCAGAGGAACACCACCCTCCAGCGTCTCATTGCCCAGCTGCAGAGGGCAGAATTGTGCCGCATAGCAGTTTGGAAAACTAAATGGAAAACGTACCAAGTTATTTATTTTATAATGTCTGAAAACATGCTGTGTTTGATTAAAAAAAAAGTTTGTACATGAATTAAAGAGCTGGTTGTCACCTGAGTAATGGTAGAGTTCCTTCGTGTGACTGCAACAGACTGTGGACCTCAGAGGCCAAGGAGCTCAGAGACATCACAACAAAAGGTATTTTATAGGAGTCAGGGTCAAAGTCAGCCTCACTAAAAAAAAACAAAAAAAAGATAACACACAATCAGACATAGAGACGGGATGACAGTGAGTTGAAAGTGTTCAGTTCAGAGAAAGGTGGTTGCGAGAATTCCTGCAAGTGTGAGTGAGGTACATAACAAGTCAGTGGCCAAAAATACAGGCCTGCTATTAACCTGTGCTGATACCAGATTTTAGTACTTGTTTTTGCCACTGACAGGCTGAGATTGTTCTTCTAAGTTTCTGACAACATTAAGGAAAGGATCCCTAGAGACGGACCTTTTGCTAAAGAATAAGATCCTTTTGGTTTAACCAGAAACAGCTGCTATAATCGCTCTCGCCAAAGCCACCAGACTCCATTTACAGAAAGAGTAATTTTATCTTTGTAAAACACACATCATTCAAACTCGACAGAAATAAAATAAAACTCCACCAAAACTTTCCACTGTTCCAACAATCACCACCGACTGTTTGGTTGAAACAAACTCTTACTTCACCAAGTAAGGAGAAGAGTGAGAGGGAGGGCAGACCTCAGCAAAGCAGTGGGGGGAAAGCAGCATGTAGAGCCAGAATATTTTCACATCTAACTTATTATTTTCTCAGACATTATGAGTGAAGAGACTGAAATATGTATGTATATGACTTCAGATTTTCCTGGTAAAAACAGAAACACTGTTATGATACATAATTTTTTAAAACTTTATTTTACTTTATTTGACAAAAATGAGTGGTAATTCAGTGTGTTGACATGTTCGTGAAATAAGCAACTAACCAGAATATCATATATATAATGTAAAATTCTACTAACCTGAAGTCCTGTTGTGTGTAGTGTTTTCTGCAGACAGGTTCATGGTACTCCAGCTCCTCAAACACCACGGGGCTGCCACTAGCAGAGGAGGAGCCCTCCTGGGACTGGGAAGATCCCAGTGGACTCTGGCGAATCTGGCTGCTGGGCAGGAGACACACAAGCCTGGAGCCTCCCTGTTCTCGCACTGCCACCACCTCTGGTAGCCTGTACAGATCTCCAATCACAAGCTTACGGGAGTATCTGGATAGAGGAAAATAGAGCATACAGTTTGAAAGCACAAATTTCTTTGAAATGCATTTTATCATTCTGGAATTCTTACAGTCCAAGTACAACTTAATTATGACAGAAGTTGTTGAGTTGAGACAAAGCTGCTTACTTTTTCTCATAGATCTCAGTGAACTTAAAGAGGGGAAGGCAATTGGCAGGTGCATCATGAAGAATGCTGATGATCTCAGTACTGTATAATAAAAAAGGTGAAATTTAACATAATCCAAACCAGAAAAGATGAGGAAAATATATATTTGTATCTCATATTTGAAAGTTCCATGAAGCCCAAACTCAACTATGCTCAACCGTACCTGAGCATGGCAAGGGATTTTCTGCTGCCACCAGTGATAAGAGACACCTGAATGCGCTTGCCTCCGATCTTGTAACGGTGCAGACCACTGACAGCACTTATGGCCTGCTGCAGGAACACCATCTGTATTGTGGCCTTCAGCTGATAATCAGTGTGGGGGCTAAGTTCCACAGCTTTTACCTAGACAAAACAAGTCACACCACAAGGAGGTGTTTTGAGACAAGGGGGGGGGGTCTCATTTCCACAGACAATCCTACTGAAAGCAAACATACAGGTGTGTTTGATCTATACATCAATCAATACAATAACTGGAGTAGGTCTTACCCGACCATATCGGGAGAAGGTGTCATGAAGTGTCTGCTGCAGATCCTTGCGGGACATTCTATAGTCCAGGTTGGCCACCTGGACCTCTGCCCCATCTGAGAAAGGCTCAGGGGGACCTTCGGGACACGGGCTACGAGGGGCAGCCAGGAGGGGTGATGACCGACTGGACAGGCATGGGGATGCACTCCTTTTGTTAGACGAGGGGAAGACAAATTTAAAGTAATAACTAAACTTGCATCTAATATCATGGGGGGGGCTGAAGAATTTGAATGTAACATTAGCAGCATGTCACCTCCGGAACAATTAATGCTGTAGGCCAACTTAAGTAGGACTGATTCAAACCCAATAAATTACCTGGATGACCAGGAGCCCTGGGACAGCACGAGGGGACTGAAGCTCCTGTGCAGGTTCAACTTGCTAAAAGCTGACGGGGTGCTAATCTGGAACTCCCCTGAACTCCTGTCTCCTTGTTCAACGGGGGATTCAGTCACATTCTGAGGGTTGGAGCCTTCTCTTCTACACAGACAGATGAAAAAAGAGAGGGATTATGAGTAAAGCACGTTAGGCTTGCAGCAGTAGTCTGTTACCACTGTTACATGGTGTTCTTAGAGCTTTAATCTTGATCCAAAGACATTCTTCTCTCTCTAATGGCCCCTTTCCCCAATATGTACCTCCTCCTGTACATGGATTCTCCAGGGAGGGCTGGCTTGGACAGCTGCTCCAGGACACCTGTCTCACCATTACTATGGGGGGAAGAGGAAGCAGCACGTCCTTTCTCCAGGTGGTGGAAGCCCATTCTGGGCTTGCCCTCCAAACTACCCAGCTCCTGGATCAGAGAGAGGCAGCAGGTGTTAATACTGTATGTATGTATAATGCTTCCTGGATGGAGAGTGCTGATGTGTTTGTGTACATGCTAGGGCTGCCCAAACTGGCCAAAAACACATATGTTTGAACCAGTCGAATATCTATTTTAGCACATTATGTCCATAATAGCAAAAACCAATACAACTTGAGACATACTACTTATATATTATTTCAACATTAACATGTCTTTTAAAAGATCTACATAGCTACATACTACAAAATAAACACATATAATGTCCTATGCCATGTTGTTGACTCACATTTAATTTTCAATCAATGAAAGTGACATTGGGTGCAGAGTTTCCAGTTGGTGCTGGTTCACACATCCTGGAGGATTTCAATGGCCCGGGCAAACAGGAGGAATTCTGCTTACATATTATCTGATTATGAACCCTATTGTCCCATGTTTGTGTCAAACTGACTAATGGGGACAAGAATTTTTGCACTTTTTCCAATATTTAGTGAGAGTGCAACATCATCCCTCCAGGCCACATTGTCAATGTATGTCCACTAAAAGTGTTTGGTTTTGTCACTGACAGGCTCAGATTTTTATTTTAAGTGTCTGACAACATTATGGAAAACAAAGAGACAGACTTTTTTGTTAAAAAGTAAGATCTGTTTTGTTTAACTGGACCAAAACCTTCTTGGTTTCTCTTTTCATCGTCCCAACAACCATAACTAACTCTGAATTTGTTGAAATAAACTAAATTCACTGAATCAGAAGAGGAGTGAGAGAGAGGACTAACATCAGAGAAGCAGTGAAAATGGCTTGAGCCAAAATATTTTCACATCTAACACTGGAATTATTTTCAACTGACTAACACGTTGGACTTGAACAGCTTTCGAGGTAACAAAACAAAAAGTAGAAATATTCTTTTTTTACCCCACAATCACATATTAATTTTCACAATTCAATGTATGGATTTTTCTACAATTCAAATATAAATTCAAAATATAGAATATCTGTTGACAGCCTGTGTGCATGCATGTGTGTGTGTCATGTGCAACGGGAAAAAATCATGCAAGGGCACAAACTGCTGTTCTGTGGTTTTAACTAGGGACGCACATTGAAAATCTACTAGCAGACTACAAAGCACAGAGAAACAGCCAAAACAAGCTGAATATTGGAATTTATATTTTGCATCTTAAGTTCTGTGAAAGGTTTGTGAACGCATTTACAGAACTAGTTTAACTTGAATGCGCAGTACTAAGTACAATGTGAGCTGCTCTGATTAAACAGCAATATGACAATAGGCCAAGCTGAAACAGCCAACAGGACTGCATACGTTACAGATGCAGGGACAGTGTTACAACTGAGAGATCTGTGTTACGTTACCTGTCATGTTGTAAAGCACAAGTACTGTACTTGAGACTAATACTGGATAAACTTTGGATTGAATTTTTTCTTTACTGTCTAACTACAGAAAGAGCTTAAAATGCCTATTCCTAATTTTCGTCTGTCTATACAGAAATCCATTTATGGTTAATTTTTCTCCAGTCTTCCACACTCGTCAATTTGGTTATATTCAAGAACCAAAAGACAAACCAAGTCAGTCACCAGCCACCAGAGATCAGTTTTAACACAGCAGAAAACTGCATGGTTCACATTCAGCCACAAAATAAATAGAAGACAGATATGAGATTTTGGACAAAACACATACCCAGTATGTCAGCAGTGACATACTGGACAAAACCCAGCCACAAAAAAAGCACAAAAGCTATGGGCTAATTCATGCATTAATATGATGAATGAACATGCAGGACAATAGGGGAATACATGAAGCACTAACCACAATTAATACATGCTACATGCTAGCACAGGCAGACAAATGAAGCTTAGCGAGCAGCTGTTAGTCAAAGCAGCAATTAGGACACTGGGGGGGAAAGAAGCTACAGTGATTTACAAAGCAGCCCAGACAAGGATAGAGGGCAATGGAGTTTAAGGGGAAGCAGGCACTGACAAGTCTGCTGACCTGATGGGGCTTGGCTGGAGCACCACCGGGAGGCCCACTGCACCCCCTCCTGGGGCTGTAGGGCCTTTCAGGCACTGGGCCTGGGGTGTGGCATGGGCGGGTTGCTCGCCGTGGCCTCCTGGGGGACCTGGGCTTCTCCAGGGGCAGAAAAGAGAAGGAGGATATAGATGGGGGAGGGCCAAACATTGACTCCTGGTTTAGATAGGTCTGGGGCAGAGTCTGAGGCTGGGGCAAGTGATGGGGCCGAGACTGAAGCTCAGGCTCAGGACTTGTATCGTCTCTGGGGCGCGGGGAGAAGGAGAGGCTGATTCGACGGCCAAACACATCCTCATTTTCCATTCGCTTGCGGGCACGCGAAGCTGCCTCAGGGCTGCCAAAACGGAGGACTGCTGTGCCGTGGGACATGCCCAGCACCTTGCCACCACAGTTGTCTGACAGGCGGCGGAGCCTGAGCTTCACCGCGTTCCGCAGGCTCTTGTCACAGTTGAAAGGGAGGTTGTGCACATAGAGGAGGTTGAAACTGGGCTGAGGGAGGGGAGGAAGAGACAGCGTGCCTGTCTGGTTTGTATAACTTACACTTAAAAAAATGAAAGCAGTACTCTTCCTTTTAGTTGCACAACAATTTGGAGAATGGCTGAAAACAATCATGAAGACCCCTTAAAGAAAATTACATAAATAAATAATTGTCAAGATGATCAAATTTACATTCCAATGGCTTCACTCTCTGCCATCTAAGCAAGTCCACGCTAAAATGAAATTCTCCTGCCAGCACCTACTTACCTTATTCAACAGAGAGTACATCAAGAAAGTATTTTTAGTCCTAATGAAGTATTTGTGAGGCCTACCTGTGCTTTGACAAGCATGCGTGGTGGCAGATCAGCTGTGATCTCCTGAAAGGCCACGTGGCAGTGGGCGTGCTGCAGCAGGGCTGAAGATGTATGGTTTCCATGGACCAGGATTACCTGGAAACCATGGCGATGGCGAAGGTCACTCAGCTCACTTGCAAAGTTCACATCAGCTGTTAACAAAGAATAGTTAACATTTATCACAAAAATGTTTGTGGTAAAAAGGCTGTAATTGATTAGAGATAATCAGGGCTGAACTCACAGGATACTAGTACAACAGTTGCAGGTGCAGTGTGGGTCTCAGCAAAGCGCCGCAGGCTCTGGCGAAGCTTGTCATCTGCAGCATTCTTGGCTGTGGCGTTGATGTGTGCAACAGTAACCTAATGAAGTGCAATTATATATTCATAGCTTCAGACGTTTTCCCTATTTTCCTGAATCTTATTTTTCTGTCATTTTTTGTGGGGAATTATTATGTAAATTATGGAGGTTAATGCCTGATGTGGAAATACATTTGACAACATCAAAGTGGTAACTTCCCTGTATTTTTCTGAAGGCTTCAATATACAGTATCTAAATTGGTGCAAAATACAATGGAATAATATGAGAGTGCCTCATATCAGCTAAGTCTGTTCAAGAAAAATTTGCCTCAACTTACTGGTAAATGTACATCTGTTTTTGTCACACAGGACCAGCTCTGCTCATCTTAAAACGGTAGCTCAATGGCAAATTACTATTCATTCAGGGTGTGGAATGGCACTAATTACTTCTAATAGCATAACTATAAAAACAAAATACATTATTGTTGATACCTGGCAGTTGTTGAGCTCTTGGATGACGGCTTTACTCTCCTTGCTGATATCACAGACACAAATGAATTCTGCCTCACGGTGGCCCTGAAAGAAACGGCTGCGAATACGCTGGACCACAGCTCCAGCTGATCGTCCGCTGGGCACGCTGCAGTTTTCAATGTCCCAGAAGACACCTACTGGAGGGATGTTCTCAGGACCACTATTCTCTGGAGAACCTAGCAGACAGTTGGCAAATGCTCATTCTAAAGAGACTTTACAGTTACAGTGCATCTCAAATTAATTATTTAATGTTATTTTACTGCAGTCGCATTTAAGATGGACTGAAGAAAATTTCATATCCACTACACTCAAATCCCAAAGAGCTTGCACTATAAAACAGTTCAATCAAGACCCTCAGACCAATCTGACATATATTCCAAGTAACAGTATATACACCGAAATTCAAAACTGTATCGTAGAGTCCACTAACCATATTTCTGGCCAGTCTTGCTGAGGCTGGTCGATGGCATGAGCATCATGCCATCAGAGGAGGTACCACAGCCATTACAAATGGGAATAGGGATAGGAGCAGTCTGGGGAACAGGAACATTGGGCCACACTTTGTCTGACTCTGACACCAGTCCATTCATGGGCTGCAAGCAAGTATAAATCGATGCAGTTGTCAGGGAAAACAGAAAAAGAACAGCAGCAACCAAAACTAGTAAGTCAAATACAAAACGTTTTAGTTTACATGACTGAGGTCATCCATGCATACAAAATAAAGTTACCCAAAGTGATCTTGATTCAAAAATACATACAATAGGCTCTACCAACCTTAAACAGGCATTCCTGGCAGTAGTGTGCCCCCTTCACACAAACCGTGCGTTCTACATTTAGGTGCATAGGATTAGAGCAGAAGTGTGCAGAGGTGGTTGTAGTGGTGATGGTGGTGGTGGCTGGGTGATCACCGAGTGTGCTTCTCTGGGATCTTCTGGCTGATGGGCAGCAGTCCACACCACAAGAGTAGTAGCCAGAAGAAGCCAGGCAAGAGCCATGCAAGGAAGTAGGTAGAGAGGAAACACAGCGCAGAGAAGAAGCCATAGGTGCTGAGGAGGTAAATATGCTGGGTTGGCTGCATGGAAGAGGTACAGATGGGTAGGTGTGCAGAAGCCCTGAGCAGCAGGAGGTATACGGGTGTGATGACATTGGCTGAGAGGTAGCAACAGAAGAGAGCAGCTGAGGTTTGTAAGCAAGACTGAGCAAAGGGTCAAGAATTTCACCTCCACTTCCGCAGCTCAGGTTATGTTTATACTGAGACCCAGATGAAGATACAGAGCAAGAGTCAGACCTGCTAATACTGCTGCTGCTGCTGCGGGCTCCCAGAGAGCTTGGGGCCATATAGACCGAGACAACACCAGCAATGCTGCTATTGCTACCAACACCACCTCCACCACCTAAAAACCCATAGCCCTCTGTCCTGCAAAAGTCACACTGAGTGCAAATGCTTACTTTGGGCCTAGCCCCCTCTTGTTGCTGCTGCTGTGGTGGTGGTGGTGGCTGTTGTTGGTGGGGGTCTTGTCTAAGTGGAGGAGGAGGCAAGCAGGGAGGGGGCAAAGGGAGAGGGGCCAGAGAGAAGGGCTGGGATGATTGGGAAGAGGAAGTATGGTGCGGAGGAGGAGGAGGGACATCTTTCAATTCCAGCACGGCCTTTCTGTTGTCCATGTAATTGTTCTGGAACAAAAAAAGACAAGTCGATTATTTTAGTAATAAACAAATTTTTGTAGATTATTGTTTGTTATCATTGAAACTTGCTAAAGGCATACAACAGTACATCTAAATAACCTGAATGGTTGTGCTATGATTATAACAGCACCCTTGCAGAGGTGATTGCACTGACCAGTATTAAACAAATTTCACATGGCTTGTCAGGGATAAATCAAAACAGAAAAAAAAGATACTGTTGCATTTCTGCCAACACTAAAAGACTGAATTTAAAGTTTGCCCCTGCACTCCATTTAACTTTGCCAGAGTTCACAATGCAAACTTATTCAATTGATTTCTCGCCTCTCCCCAGTGTCAGTGTTCTGCCAATGTGTGCGGATACCTGGACCATAGACAGATAAATACCTACTTCTTTATCTGTGTGATGAAGGGAGGTTGTCTCATTGGTTGAGAAGCAGTCTTTGAGTTTCCATAGCAGGGTGGAGGCCTCTGTTTTGGGGTGACTGAGCCATGGGTAGGGTCTAGAGCTGCATATGGATCTCTCATTTCCCAGTCCTTCCATCATACAACCCAGAGAGGTCTTTCACCATACTGTCGTCTCTTTCCTCTCTCATGCTTTCCTATACAGGGTACACAATAGTAAAATGTGTTCACAAGTTGCGCTTACATCACTTCTTAATAACCCAGCGCGCGAGTACTTCGTTCATAATGACTAAAACCTTTGTGTAACTCATCTGTGAGAGCACAGGTCGAGCAAATGCTTTTGACTTAGCAAAGCCTCGTAATGGCAGTAAATATCATCAAAGGGGGTATGTCTGTGTACATCACGCTAAGTTATGTTTGCAAAGTTTGGGCTGCTTATCTGAAGCTAACTAACGCCACAGTTTTACCGAAGCGAATTGTGAAACTCAAAACGACGGTTAGCTACAAGCTAGCTCACGTTGAGGCCATTTCTCTGAGTGTAGTTGTTGCTTACGGCAGAATTAGTTAGCTGTTTAAATAGCTAAACTGCTACCTGAAATTAGGTGAACTGGTTGCCGCGAGCTAGCGTGAGGTTTAAGCTAACAACCAGCAGCATTAGTTAGCTCGGTTAACTGACACATAAGTAGCTAACGTTACTCCCCCCACATGCTAATGCTCGTTGTCTTTACGGTGAAATCAATATTATTTGGTAATGGAAAAATATTTCCAAAATAGCAGGTAATTTCGCTACCTGACGAAGTCTCGTCTTTCACATCTTCCTCTGAGGACTGCTCCCCCCCTATCTGTCTCCCTAGAAACCCGCACCTTTTTGTAACCTACTTTTGCCAGAAAGCACGCACAGCTGTCGCAAATGTTATTGTTGCAGCTGGTGAACGATAGACGTGAAAATACTCCAGTACAATACAAAACAACTCGACTCGCATGTTGAATTTAAAACATGTGGAAGTGGTAGAGGGTCATGGACTCAAGCAGTAATATAACTATGACAATATGTTTGTTGTTTGTTTGCTAGCCTATAGATATGTATTCTTATAAATTATTATTGGACCCTTCCAATTATTTAATATATGTAATTGCAGAAAGGCACACATATGTTCAGGTTTAAATTGAGTTGTAGTTCTCAGTCACTTGATTTGATTTCTTCTATTGCATTTCTTTTTCTTGATTTGTTTGGGTAAACATGTATTGTTGAATAGAGTCAATACCTTAAATTGCTGCATCATATCATTAATAATAACTCGGTAATATAACATACAGCTTACAGCATATTGTGTTGAAGCAAAATAAGTGCTCATCATGCAGAATGTACTCACCTGCTTACCTGAATATTTCTTCCACCACTGAATAAAATATTAAAACATAAAGATTTCCCTTGGATCCCTTGGGATAAATAAAGTATATCTATCTATCTATCTATCTATCTATCTATCTATCTATCTATCTATCTATCTATCTATCTATCTATCTATCTATCTAAGACTCTAATATATAATTTAATCATTAATTTCATTAGAGAAAAGTCACTCAAAATGAAAGGCCATAACATTACTGACTGTCGCTTAGGCAATGGTGTTTCAGTATTGAAAGGACAGACAGAATCAGGTGCACTTTGTGGCACAGTAGCGCCCCCTAGCGGCTGGCAGGCGGCCAGTTCCCCTGTTGCCTGTGATGTGTGGGGTTCTGTGACGGGACAGCAGGTTCAACCATCTGCCCCAGTAGAGCACGGAGATGGGTAAACAATAACGGCTCAGTGTTTTATACACTATACACATCACTGCACTGCAGAAGGATTTTTTTCTGAATTAAAACCTCAGTCCAGTTCGCTTTCGGCTAATTGAAAAGAGACTGACTCGTCCATCAATTAGACAACACTGGCTTTTTGTTCCCGCCCGTCATGGCGATTGCTCACGTAGCCACCGAGTACGTTTTTTCTGACTTCTTGTTGAAGGACCCCACGGAGGCCAAGTACAAAGGGGTGCGTCTGGAGCTGGCGGTGGACAAGATAGTCACGTTTCTGGCGGTGGGGCTGCCTTTGTTTCTCATCTCGCTCGCTTTTGCTCAGGAGGTGTCAGTAGGTGAGTTACTGTATTTGTGAGCCTTCATCATTTGAGGATTCAGTCCATTGAATTTCATCATGTGGACCATCAACAGAGAGCGTCTTTGTCTCCGTCCCTCTAATACACCTACAACTGCTGCAGCACATTAGTTTCAGTAAACCACACCTAACTGCGGTGGCGGCTGAAATAATGTCCCGTTTATGCACGTGGCGGAGTTTGGTTCGGTAAATGATCAGAAACACAGGTGTGATTGTGGAGAAGGTGTGGTTTATGTCTCCACCTCTCTGCTCGTCTCACACACTGCTACTGCTGATGATGGAAAGTTTGGGTACCTGGGCCCTGACAGCATCACACACTGACACACACAAAAACAAAATATCTACAGCTCCATGAGCAGTTGAACAAATCAACATAATCATCTTAGGTCATAATGCCCTCAGTCTGTTATCATTACACTCCTGGTCCTGATACTCAGACCAGATGGATGCAGCACACTGCAAGCCTCCAGACAAATTTTATTGCAGCGGACAGCTATGTTTATAACATAATACTGATAAAGTGGCCAACATCCCACAATAGTTTCCTTATTAAATGTATAGCAATTAGAAATGAGGAGATTCAGTATGGATCTTTAATCATATGAGACAGATGAGATGTAGGTAGGCCTTTTCCACTCCTGTCATATTGACATGACAGTAGGAAAAATGCAGGTCTTAGTAACAATATTAAGGAGCGCTCCATTGACCCAGTGACCCAGTGACCATTCACAATATTTCCACCAGTGCTTTTCCCACTCAAAATCATACTTATGTTAAAGTAGTAGATAAGTATTAGCAACAATTACATCCTTGTTATGCAGAATAATGGATTATAATTAGCGATGCATTAATGTGCAAGTGTCTCTAATGCTGTTGCAGCTGATAAAGGTGTGGCCATAATAATACATCATAATGTACTGAGTGAGTTATGCTTTGTGTTAATAATCTGAGTCTGCAAAGTAACTTGCAACTGATGTTGTCCAACGATTGCAGTGAAGTAGAAGTGTAAAGTAGCATAAATTGAAAGTCCCTCAAAATTAAAAAGTACAATACTTGAGTGAATGTACTTAATTCCTTTCCACCACAGATCTTAAATAATAAAAGTGGCTTCAGATACATGTTGCATATGTGTTGTGACAATAAAATCAAATAATGGAGTGTTTTGTTTTGGACTTCTTCACTTTTGCATGCAGGACTTGTAAGAGCAAGGGGGCAGCTGATAGAATTAGCTGTCCTTCCGTTATGTGAAGACCTAATGCTTCATGCTCCAACCACTGACAGAAGTTGACATACTTTATAGAACTGATACTACTATGACTGATACTATAATCGAGGGAACTGAGAAGAAGACAGAGAAGAAGAATTCTGTGGTGAGAACGTGCTCACTTCGTTAAAGCATTATTCTCTGATATTAATATATAAGGCCCCTGTGCTGCCAAAAATATTCCTGTCTGTTGACTATGTGGGTCATTTGTGAACTTCCCATTGTACACCCACTCTAATAGGGGTGGCACAATCATTGAACCGAAGTATGCCGAAAACACCACGGCAACAGTTTGAGTCATGAATGCAGAGCAGGGAAGGCTGACATTTGTCATTCTCGTTTCTCTCTGTTCAAATCACAAAAGTTTGTCAGCTCTGACTAATTCTTCACTTTCCTCGTCCAGGTACTCAGATCAGCTGCTTTGCTCCCACTAACTTCTCTTGGAGACAGGCTGCATATGTGGACTCATTTTGTTGGGCAGCAGTACAGCAACAAGCTGACAGTTCACCACTATGGCTGCACAAGGTACAGACATCCTCTCACTGCCAGCGAGAATCACCAGTGTTGACAGTGTGTCTGTATGGGTGTATGCATGGCTATTTAACTCTTTATACTGTTATGTCATTATCGGTGTTGTTTAATCAAGGAATGGCCAAAAACATGTCCATAAACACATTAAAAAGCATCCAAAATTGTGGGAAATATTCTTAGAAATTGTCTGCTATAGATGATCAGCTATATCTTAACGTGTTGTTTTATTAGCCTCGTGACACATTAGGCAGGCTTGAAACTGACTACACATTTATCACACAGATTAAAATAACTAATGCTCTCCACTGATAATGTTTGGAAATCTAAGTTGCAATTTTGTCTTCTTCTTTATTGATAGTTTTCTGCTGTGTTTTCTCTCATTCTCTTTCTTCCCTCAGTTCTTCCCATACATCCTGCTCTTACTGGCCATCCTCTTGTATATCCCGGCCTTGTTGTGGCGCTTCACCGCCGCTCCGCACCTCTCCTCCGACCTCAACTTCATCATGGAGGAGTTGGACCGCTTTTATAATCGCGCCATCAGATTTGCCAAGAATCTAGCGTCCTTAGACAGCAAAGATGCAGCCGAGGACGCTCAGAGGTAAACACCTCATTATGTTAGTAAAGGCTGGAAAAATTAATGACAGTGAACCAAAACAGTAAAGTAACATTTGCGGCCTGTAAAACCAAAACAATGAGCTGAAAGATACTAAAATGTTCCATACAGCTGAAGGCAACTTCAGAGTCGGGTGATCATTCTCCTGATACGCCTCTATGATTGACATCTTTTACATTACACATCTCATCTGAGCTGTTGTTCATGTAGAAATACTGATTAGTGCAGCTTTAAGGTTGCTATTTATAGAACTTGAAATGTTGTGTCTTTGGTGCCCCCTAGTGGCAGAATTAAAAAGATATGGTGGCAGACAGCAATGCATGCAGCTTCCAGTTTTGGTAAATGAGTTTCGAATGAGTAAATAAGACAAAAGCCCTGCCTGTTTCTAGTTGTATGTCCTTCAGGTAATCATGTGGCTCCAGGCAACAACACATGCTTGTAAATTCTGTAACATTTGTATTTCTATTTTTCACCTCATGCTAAATGATTGTGTGCTTTTTCCGGCAACAGTGCTTTGGACCTGACGGAGGGTTGCTTCAAATACCCTTTAGTGGAGCAGTACCTGAAGACCAAGCGCTTCTCTCGCTGCCTCGTGGCTAAGTACCTCGCATGTCGTGGCCTGACGCTGCTGACCCTCCTGCTGGCCTGCCTCTACCTTGGTTACTACATCCAGCTGGCCTCTGTCACTGATGAGTTTCCCTGTGACCTGCGCACAGGGGTGCTGAAGAACGACAGCACGGTGCCGTCTGCTGTCCAGTGTAAGCTCGTGGCAGTGAGTGTCTTCAGGCTGCTCAGCTACATCAACCTGGTGGTGTATGTGCTCCTTGCCCCGCTGGTGGTGTACGCTGCTCTTGGACCAGCTCGCCAGAGCTCCAACTTCCTCAGGCCTTATGAGATGCTGCCGGGCTTTGGTGCTCTGGGTGTGGTCACGCCCTTCTACAATGACCTCAGCATCTATCTGTTGTTCCTGCAGGAGAACCTGAGTGAACTCAAATCATTTAAGTGTCTGCAGGTGGGTCCCACTCCCAGCATAGAGATATGTCACCTGTGTTTGCCATTGCTGTTGCTTGTGACATGTGTGACATGTCTTATTTTACAGGTGCTTGAGTTGTTGCAAGAGGCTGGTGATGAGGGCTTTGACACCATGTGCCTACTGCGAACTCTGGGTCAGGTGAAGACTGATGTCTTAGACAGTAAGAAGATATGCTCACGCAAGAACAAAGAGAAAGAAACGAACAAAGCCGAAGAATGATTCCTCTGAGGTAAGGAAGAACATTTAGTCTTCTAACAGAGGCTGTGTGATTTTAGTGAAATGATGGTGGTGGATTTCTCCTTGAACTGGTCTTATTTTCATTCAGATCGCTCTGCTCTGTTACCAAACAACTGACCTGATGAGGAGAAGCCCTGCTGTGATGGAAAAGAAGAACTGCAAGAAAAACCTGTGCACTTACCTTTATTTGAACGTCTGGTGGGGTATTTCATATCAAAAACAGAGGAGGCCTTTACGTATTCACACAGTCTGTAATTTGGCCAACAGACATTTTACCTCTCAGATGTCTCATTTTTGGTAAAGTAGAATACTCTAAGTACAGGGTCTCAGATCTGAGGCAATCTGTTGCTGATCCTTCACCTTTTCTTGTTTTTTTGTTTATACTTTTCTCAGGATCTTAAATGCCTTCCAATCATAATTTATAATAAAAGCCATGCTCCCTGGACTGGAGTCTGAATATTAATTTTCCAGGTGCAAGAGCCTACTTCCTGCCCTTTATGTTTGTGAACTCTGAGTTTAGATGTTTTTTCTAGCAGAGGCGGGATAAGAAGACACTGAATGATGAAAGGTTGCCTGTCCAAAGTAATCATAAAATAAACGTGAATTGTCAGTTATTACAAGAACCACTGGACTACTTGTGTCTGGACTGATTATTGTTATTGTTTAAGCAGCTATGCTGTTAACAACAGGTGATGTTGCATGCTGAAAGTAAAACAGGACCCCTGGGTGTCCAGACTGATGGGTTGATTTCAGCTCTGCATTTTACATGAAAGATGAATGAATAAAATGTCAGCGGTGAAGCTTTTGAGGCTTTCATGGGCCAATGGGTCAATAATATCATGTTCATTTCATTACCAACCTTTAGATTTTAAAATCTAATAAATAATTCTTAACATTTGTTATCTTTATTGTAAGTACCACATAATAACAATATAATCAATGTTTTCCTTTCATATGTTGTAATGGGAGATGAAAAGCTGTTTTGCAAGGAATCTATAATCTAAACCTGCTCATCTATTTCTCCTAAATGCTCCAGCAGTTCCTCATCACTTTCATCTAATCACCAGCCATTCCCCAATATGTGCCCAGTACAGACATGTCATTGTAAAATGTGAGTAAATTGAATTTCCCTCTCCCGGTCAAGCAGTGACTTCAGGAGTACTTGTGACCAGACGAGAAACATCTGTACAATTCAGCACAATGCAAACAACCGCAGTGCAATAAGTATGATACATAAAAAGTTCAGTTTGAGTTTAGACTTTCACTTTGTTCATTTATTGATCTTTGTCTATTGTGCACTCAAGCTGTTTTTCTACTATGTTCCTCCATATATGCACATGAGATGGGAGAAATAATAGACTCACAAAATAAGAACAGACATTACAATTAAAATTCTTCCTGTAACCTCCACAACCCAGCATTGCAACTCAACAGGGTGAGGACAACTTCCACTCCATAGCTGCAGTGTGTTGTAATGTTGAGGGCTGCACCTCCCGCCGCTACAATTTCGTTGAATAATGTGATTGGATGGCATTTTCACAACGTCACCTCTACTGTCCAATCGGGTCCGAGAACCCAAGCTTCGTTTGTATTTGGTTGGTGAGTCGAGTATCGTCCTAACGTAATAAGAGATTAGATAGTTTGTGCTATTACGATACGTGTGTTACACAAATCCGGAGAATTTAACCTTACCACGAAATACACTCCCTCAGCTATAGTATGTTTTAATCGCCTCCTCGTATGCAGGTGAGTCTGCGTAGTTTATGTTTTTCACTATGTTGGTATAACATTCTAGCTAAATTGCTTAAGCTAGCTATATTAGCTTAGCCGAGAAGCTTAGCCATGGCATATGCACTTTCCAAGACCGCTGCTAGCTTTAAAAAGTAGCCAACCCGTTCACTTCCCGTCTTTACTTTTGTGTGCTTCATAAAAATAAATGCAAAAACACATTTATGTGCTTTTCCAGGCCTGAGTATACCGGTACAGAATTCATGCCGCTGTGGACTAACGGTAGCTAACTTAGCTAGCATTAGTTAGCCATAACAGTTTTGTGGCTTAAATGATGAGGATGTCTGTGCTCTTAAAGATAAAGAAGCAACGTTACTTGGTTTTAATTTACACTTAGGTCTCCCATCCCCACCATCTTGACACAAAGTAGCAGACATGGTAGAGCCAACAACACACAAGTTTGCATCCCTGGCGGAGGAGCTGGGCTTCTGGAAGGAGCAGGCAAGGAGACATCAACAAAGGTAACATTGTTAGACCCTAACAGTTGACAAACCCTGCTGCATAGGGATTCTTTAATAGGCCGCTCAAATAATAATACTAATCATGCACTACAGCTATGACCGCCAGTGGGTTTTGGTAGTAAACATTGTATTGTCATCAGGGCTGATGAGGCTCAGGAGGAGCTGCAGGAGTTTCAACAGATGAGTCGAGACTATGAAGCTGAACTGGAAACCGAGCTGAAGCAGTGTGAGGGTCGAAACAAAGAGCTGCTTATAGACAACAACCGACTCCGCATGGAACTGGAAAGCATAAAGGTAGAGCACCGTGATTATAAATAGGCCTTGGCCCCGGCAGACCAGCTCTGGTGCTCCGGTTAGTGAGGGATGGTGAAGAAGTTCTGTTCCTTCTCTCAGACAGTCAAAACACACACGTACACAGACAGCCATTAGCCACTCTAAATCCAGCATATCATTGCCACTGCCACTAGTAAAGTTGCTGCCTAGCCATAAGGCAGCTGACTGCTATTTTTGTTCAGTGGTCCATGGGGAAGAGAGCATTAATTGGAGAAGTGAATGCAGGATTGTGCTAAAAACTCCTTCTTGCTCAGAGGTGGAGGAGGAAGAATATTCAAAGGGATTTTTTTGTGTCTGCTAAAAAAAATGCATAGATGAGCTTATCAGAATACTATGCTGGCAGCTGCATTGATTAATCTGCCATGACACTGCACTTATTTCAACGTCTGTGTGCTGTTTGCAGGAGAAATTTGAAGCTCAGCAGGGGGATGCTTTTAGGCACATCTCAACGCTGGAGGAAGATCTGGCACAAACCAGAGCGGTGAGAGATCACCTGCAGAAGTACATCAGGGAGCTAGAACAGTCCAATGATGACCTGGAGAGGACTAAAAGGTCAGTGTCTCAGAGGTCTTACATCATTATCTCACCAACGGTTTTCATCATGGTAAATGGTAAATGGACTGTATTTATATAAGCTGATACACACTTTAGGTCCAGCATTGTTAAATTTATTGTCCCACCCTCTCTGCTTGTCCCAGGGCTACCATCATGTCTCTGGAGGACTTTGAGCAGCGGATGAACCACGTCATTGAGAGGAACGCCTTTCTTGAGAGCGAGTTGGATGAGAAAGAGAACCTACTAGAGTCTGTTCAGAGGCTCAAGGATGAAGCCAGAGGTATGCACACCAACATGCACTCACTGTAGCTTCTCAGGTTTACAAGACCTGCTGATTTATCCAAAAGTGACAGCTACGCCTGAGTCAGTGAATTTTGATAACTGGATTAATTCTCCAATTCCTGCGTGTATTTATTTATATCTTGTCTATTCTTCCTGTTTATCCTGCATCTGATCTGAGGTGTAGTTGTATTCTAGTATATATTCATACTGCATTCATACTACATCATTAGAAGGATTTTACAGGCTGTACCTGTGTTTTTTACTTCACAGTTCTAAATTATGTTTTTCCTCCATCCAGACACCCACCGCTTTGCATTTGAGGGAGTGACATGAAAATTAAAACATGAAACTTGCTCAAGTGTGGTCACCCACAGAGATGTCATAGTTTCATACCCACTGTGACTTTCGTTGTTACGGCCCTGACACAATGAGCCAGCAGTTGACCATCTGTTGCTGTTGGGCTCTCATAGATCTTTGGTATTTTTTGCCTCTGCTTTTACTTTCATCCAAAGAAAAGTAAAGCAAATCTATACAATGTCAGTGGCAATTTATCAGTGGACATATTATTAATTTGCATTTTTTGAATTTGTGGAGACTCAGATTCACACTAGCATGAAAATTGTTTCAGTATGTTTTTTTTGTATTAGAAATATCAGATACAGGCTGGAGGTTTTCTGTTGTGGCAGTGTGAATGTGCATGTCGGCGGTCAGCTGGCTGTTGGCTCTGCACTTTGTGGTGTGTAACAGTAGACTTGATGTTTGTCTGTGCTTGATAAATGTTGGCTTGATGTTAGAGGAATCAGGACACTTGTGTTATTGTTTGGTGGATGTGCAGTTTTTAGTTCATATTAATTATTTTTTAAAAGTACACACTTGATTACCAGAAAGCGGACATGACTGCACGTATTACCTATTTTAGGTAGCTTCAAGTCTGCAGTTTCCTTTTTGTACAATATGAAACGCAATGGGAACCAGTGTAGGTGTTCTTCAGACACATGACATGGAATCGTTATCATTTCACAAAAAGCTGACTTGCATTATGTCTGTGCCAGACCTTCGGCAGGAGCTGGCTGTGCGTCAAAAGGAGAGACGGCCGTCCAGCAGCCTGGGCAAAGACACAGATCGAGCAGATCTGTCATGTCCCTCAGCTGGCAACCCATCCATCCCTGTCACACCCTCCAAACCGCTCAGCTCATATGCCACGCCCCCTGCTTCCAGTATCCGACGAGGTCAGTACAAAAACTTTGACTGCAGTAATAACGACAGTGATGATAAATAGACCACCTTTTTGCTAACACACAATGTGTTACCTGCTGTTGTCTGTTTTGTTGTAGGTGATGGTCTAACGGGGACTCCCCTAACTACCTCTGCTAGAATATCTGCACTCAACATTGTAGGAGAGCTGCTGAGAAAAGTTGGAGTAAGACATTTAAAAATGATACCACCCCAATCCCTTTACAGACAACTGTTCTCACTAAATAGAGTCACTACACATTTGATTTTCCACGTATGAGCTGACTGACAGTTCTTTGGTATCCCTGCCAGAATCTGGAGTCAAAGTTGGCGTCCTGTCGAGACTTTGTGTGTGACGTATCTGTCAGCAGACCAGCACTTCCGGCCGGCCCCGGTAGTCCTTCTGGTTTAGAAAGAGGCTCAGAGGTCCAAGCCAGCAGCATGAGTCCCCCTCCTCAGTACGACAGGTGAGCACAACAGCAGCCGCAAAGTATAAAAACATAATGAGTGGAAGATCTCTTGTTCTTGTGGTTCCATCAGTTATTATGTAGAAGTCAGTTTTTCTGTTTAAGCAGTACTTACTTACTCCTACTTAAACAAAGGTACAAGCTTATTTTGATTGTAAGCTACTACTATGTAACGTATAATCAATCCACTCTGTTTTTCTGTACGTCTAGTCATATAGGCGCTGATATTATTATTATTTTTTTATACTTCCAACCCGCTGTGCTTCCTTTTTTCCTCAGAGTTACTGTCTGTGTGAAATAGTTACAGGAGAATTTTGGTAGATTTCAATTTTGTGGGAGTCTGCATTTCACTTCCTTTACAACAGACCGAGTGAGTGCAAACTTACGAAACTATTGGGACAGTTATGAAAATAAGAACCAGGTTGCGAAATACAGGAAATTCAACTTCGATATGTGAAGTAAGGCATGTTTACACAGCATGTTGTTTCTCTGTTTTAAGTAACAGAGTTTGAGCATCAAGCATTCTGCAGCACATGCTGCACTGCTATTGATTTCATGATGCAAACTATAAAATCAGCTTATTATTAAATGCCAGAGCATGAAATGAGTCACCTGTGAAAAAAGACGACAGAGAAATTAGCTCAATCTTTGCTCTTATTTTGATGCACTGATTTATTAAAATGTTATGGAATTATTATTATTATTATAATTATTATTATAATTATTATTATTATTATTATTATTATTATTATTACTACTATTATTATTATTATCTCATGCTATATGCTACATCTTGTTTTGCAGCTTAGTGAAACGATTAGAGTTTGGACCAGCTCCTCCGAGAGGAGTCTCCCAGGGCGCACAGTCTCCTCAGGGAGGGGTCAAGATTCTGCTATGAGAGGAGAAAGAAGGCGAACCCCCCCACGCTCTTCAGTAACCTGACACAGAGCACCTGTCCCCTCTCCCTCCTCAATAAACTACAGCAATGGGACTTTGAACTGAGCTGTCTTCCTTGTCGCCACGTGTCCACTGAACTATTTAAACAAGAAAGCCACTCTCTTTGCTCCATGCCCCACATAATCAGCGCATGGACTTCTGCTGCCTCCGGCTAGTATCACACCGTTTCTGTCATAGGAAGCAGTACCGCAGCTTGTGTAAAGTCAAAGAACCAAGAGCTCACACTGTATCTTCGGCTGTATTTCTGATACTGTGGTGGGTAGCATCTCAAAACAATCCTTCTGTGTCTGCTGATTAGATTTCTGTGGTGGATGAGCCACAACGGGGCTGTTGAAACACACATTTAGGGTGGTTAATGCACTTGCCCATTGATCATAACATTAATACCAGCCACTGGATGTGACCCTGATTTAGGGACCAAGACCTGGAGTGTCATTTATAAAAGGGTTCCATTGTACAAATATCTCTGACCAAGTTCAAACCAAAGCGTTGATAAATGGAAAACTGACCTAACGTGAAATAAAGTGAAAGGGTTTATTTTCTCTTTGACACTGATTTGAAAAACATGTTAAAACTTTGAACAAGTCTGTTTTTGTTCTTAATTCTTTGAACTTTGGGCTCAAATAATGTAGCACTGAACAACATCAGCATGAACCACCCGTTTGTTGATGGTTGAAAAGATGAGCGTTTTTTTGGTTTTGTTTTTTTTTTCTAGAAGAGATTCAATATTCAAAAGTGGAGAGTGAATTAGTCGCTGCCAGGAGTTAGTGTTAGTACTTGAGCCATCGCTGCCTTCATCGTGTTATTACCTCTTCAGTTTGTAGGCCTTGCTTTGCTCTAAGAGTTCAAGTAAGTGAAATAGGTTATCCATTTCTCATGCTGCCAGCTCTCTAGGAATGAGGTAATATCATTTTCTTTCAGGCTCGTTGAATCTGACATGGTTAAATTCAGTTTGACCCGGCTCCTATCCATCTCCTCCCTCCTGCCATTGCACAGACTTGTTTTAGCAGACTTGTGTTTTTCTGGTACACAGGGCTTATGGAAGCGAAGTTTAGGTTTTTGGGTTCTTTTGCATCAGAGATAAGATGTTCATTTGTCATGCTGCAGATTTATGATCCTCTGTTACCAATAACTTTTGTACTGATTATAGTTGACTGTAGAAGTTAGATTGGCACATGTTCACTACTGAATGTACAGTAATGATTCTTTAATAGGTGTGAGACCTCTTGTCTGAGGAGAAGTTATAAGGTGGGCGAACGGTGAAAATACCAAGCAATAATAGATTTTAACAGGTCAAAGATAAGCACAGTTTCATAGTATATCTGTGTAGCTATATAGAGTCTATATTGAATACTCTTTTCCTGCCTTTTAGTGAGAGCTAATGTGAATGGGAAAATGGAGTGATAAACAGTTTTTGTGACATCTGGACTTTTCCCTGAAATGTTTCTGGTTAATCTTGAGTTTTCACTACTGCCATCCAGCATCTCATGAAGCAGATATTACAGTGTATATCTAAATATCATGTTTGTATAGCGGTTGTCACTGTAATGTTGTGTAGGAATTATCTTGTGGTTCATACATATCAGCACTGGATTTCCTGCTCCTCTTTGCTGTTTAACCTTCCTTCAACTAACATGATCTAACTGCAATTGTGATCCACGACCACTGTGTACTGGGTGTTTGTTTGTAAGCAGCACCTCTGCATCTGCTTCTGTATTTGGACTTTAAACTGTATGTGCCTGAGGTACTCTACCCAACTTTGATCCTGGTGATTTGCAGTTGTTTTCACGATTGAACTGAACAGATGAGAATAATGCTCTGTTGTGATGATCCAGTTTGACCTTTGAAGTTACTGACCAAGACAGAAACATTAAAAGGAGAAAAATCAAAGTTGTTTTTTCAAAGATCTTTATTCTTGTGCAGGTGGTTCAACAATTAATAGATAGGATTGGTGTCATGTAAACATCAGTTGATTACATATAAAATGATCAATGAGAATGAGTTTTGTTTCAGGTGATCAGGGGCTTTTTGAACATGTACAGTAAAAAAAAAAAAGCATAAAATTCAGATGCAAGTTCTGCTAAGTGCCCAATATTGAAAACTGGTTTGTGCTTTTATAGTTGGGATTACCCTCAACCTTGTCTGACCTAAAACATTTGGGCATAACTGGGCTTGAGTAAATAATCTAAACATACCTGGACACAAGAAAGGTGCAAATAATATAAAATGGTGACGTTAGGAAATGGTTAACAGCTAAATATTTGTTTGTTGGGGTACAAACGGCAGCACTGACTGGATGCAGACTGAGTATAGAAATAACTTTCTACATACCGAAGTCTGTTAAACCCACCTCAGTGCTGCTCTGAAACACTAACAGCAGTCACAGGCAACAGGACAACAGTCGCTGATAATAGTTACTGATCCAAAGATTTACATGATGTCTCTGCTTTAAGTTGTAAGGTGACTTATTGTGGAGACCCGAGGCTTTGCTGGCAAGTTAGCGTGGTAATTAGAGGCGCCTATTCTTGTGTACAAAAACCTGCCATAAGAAAGAATCAGTCATTCAGTGCAGTACAAAACAGTGTAAATTAAAAAATAAAAGAAACAGCAAATCACACGTCAGCAGAGCCACCAAAACAACTCCCCAAGTTGATATCAAGTCCTTCTGATTATTGTGTGTCAAGAAAAGGTGCTCTGAGACAAGAAGATAGATCAGTACGCTACTGGAAATAGGAGACTATATGTTTTGAAGTGATATGGAAGAACTAGATAGCACAATAGGCGTTGAAGTTATTCTCTGTTGGGAGTGGCAGACCTTGCCCTGGTAGGTAATCTTAAATCTCGTTATTTGATGCACCTTACTCCGCGGACTTGGTTCCATTGAAGTCGCCTTGGGAGTCGGCCTCCTCCTCTGAGGCATCCTCGACCACCCTACGGCCTCCGCCCATACGTCGAGGTGTGCTGCCAAAGGAGGGCTCATTTCCACGTCTGACATACCAGAGACGCACACAAGACGGAGATACAAACACAGAAACACATCCCCGGGGTGAGAGGAGTGGTAGGTGACTGAGCTGGTTAAAGTTTGTTTGAAAACCACTCGTGTTGTTGTGTTGATGAATTACAGGATGTACAGGTTATGCTCGGGTTACAGGTTAAGCACGCTGGTTATCTTTGTAACTCATTTGACTCCTGGTTCAGGAAAATGAGTTTGGTTTATGGCAATCAAACCAAGCACTGAGAAAAATATGGCCACCAGTTAGAAATTAATGTAATGGAAAGGTCACTTTCTACCTAACATTTTCTTTTTTTCTAAGGAAATCACGGTAGCTGATGAGCCATATTTCTCTCAGTAACGCTCAATGAAAGATGTGATAGCATTAGGAGTGTGTGCAGGGGAATGAAGACTTATGGTAAGTTGATAAGAAATGGTGATGGGGTAACTTTTAGGTGCAGAGGTACCTGCTGTGTTACTCCTTGGGTTCAGGGTTGCCTCTGCAACAGAGATGGACACCATTGTTTTGCTTGTGCTCAGTAAGGCCACCGTACTAAATCTTTCTGAATGCTTTAAATGTGTTTACAACCCTCTGAAGATGACTGTAGTGACAATATGCTCTTCAGCACACAAATGTCACAGACCCGAGAACAGTTAACAATGTCCGAGTTGATTTATCTTGTGTGAAAAGATGTATTATATGCATATTTTACTTATTTGCAGACATCCTCCACATAGTGACTGTTTGCCATTCTGTTCACTTGTCTTACTGCAGTATCTGTGTGCTGTCACAAAAAGCTGAAGACAAAAGAAACGAACAAAAGCAAACACTCCACCTAGCCAAGAGGAAAGACAGACACACACTTGGTCCTACCTGAGTTTGCTCTTGAGAGAGTTGACCTCGCGGCTCATGGCGTCATTGGCCTCAGTGGCCTCATCCAGCTCCCGCTGCAGCTTCCTGCGGGCGGCTGTTGCACGCTGAGACTCCTCCTCCGACTCCTCTAGCTGCCGCTTCAGCTGCTTCATGCGGGTATTCGACTTTTCAGCCTGGTGAGCGATGGGAGGAAATATAGCTTTGTTTTTAATAGACCATCCCAGCTGACAATCCCACTGCACTGGACATCATCCATCACAAATATGGACACACATACAAAAATGTACAGACTCGTGCTTGAGCATGGTTGCATTAAGTGGTCACACCTGGTCTTTGTACTGCTCTGCTTGTTTCCTTTCATCCTCCACCTGCATTATCAGGTCCTTCAGCTTCTTGTCCTTCTGGCGTATACTCTTCGCAGATGCCTGCTTCTCCCTGGGAGAGGACAAAAGAGTTCAGTGAGAAACACCGGAAAAACTGATGTAAAACCTTCTCAGGTGAAAAACTGAAAGCTAAACTATGAAAAAGGAAATGAAAAGCACTGTACTGTCAGGAGTGTACTGACACAAAACCGTTTTAGCAGACTTATTCTTTGATTCTTTCTCTGTTCAGACCTGTTCTCCTGCTCCAGCTGCTCCTCCAGCTGTGCCACTTTAGCCTCCAAGGCGGTGATGGAGGACTTGAACTTGGACTTGACCTGGTTCTCCATCTCTTGGAGCTTGGCCTTCAGCTCCTTGTTCTGGCGCTCCATCTGCTGCCGGGCGCTCTCGTTCTTCTGGGAGGTGCTGCGCTCCGTCTGCAGCTCATTGTTCAGCTGATCCGCCTGTGGAGGGAGAGAGAGGGGTGAGGCCTCTGCACTTACCGAGCCCTTTATTGACTCAAGCAGCTGCTACCGTCCGGTCACCTGCTGCGTGCTCTTCCTCAGCCTGTCATTGAGGATCTCCATGTTGCTCTGCTCTTCCTCCAGCTCCTCCTCAAGCTGGGAGATCTTAGCCTCCAGGCGACGTTTCTCATCTGCCAAGGCTGACCTGGAGTACAGTAGAAAGAAAACGTCACCATCATTTGTTTTTTGCGTTCATTCCAAAAACGAAGCAACAGAGGGAAATATCCACCCACTTTCCAGAGGAGTTGCTGGCCAGCTCATCGGACAGCTCATCTCTCTCGGCCTCTGCCTGCTTCCGTGCCCTCTCAGCTGCAGCTAGGTCCTAGAAAACATATTGAAGATGACTCCTTTATATCAAGCCTCTGTTCTCAAGTAAGTTGCTGCCATGGCAGGAGTCAAATGTGTTACCTCCTGTAGCTGCATGAGCTCAGCCTCTAGACTCTTGGCCTTCTTCTCACTCTCCTTTGCAGTAGTCAACACCTCCTCTCTGGCTGCGCGGGCGTCTTCCAGCTCCCTCTGGAAATCCTTCATCTGGGCCTGGCGGGATGAAGAGAAATGGAGGCCACAACGGGAAGAGCAATGAGACAATCAGCATCGGAATGTGATTCATCTACCAGGTATATTTAAAGTACTAATGCCAGAGCTTTGACCTGAGGTCAACATTACATATATGAGCTTCCAGCACATAAACACACCACTCATAAGTCATACAGTAAGTATCAGGTCCCAGTAGAAAAGTTTCCAACATGCACAAAATAATCACATAGATGCAAAAAGCAGTAAATGATAAAAGCAAACATGTGCATCTAAAATCAGATCCAATAAAACTGCACAATGTTTAGACAAATAATTGTCCTGTGCAGTTCCTCCACCCCCTCCCTCTCACCTGGAGCTTGCGGAGCTGTTTGATGGCCTCATCTCGTCCCTTACTGGTCGTCTCGATCTGTCCCTCCAGATCTTTTATGTCCGTCTCCAACTTCTTCTTGGCTGCTGTGGCCAGGGCCCTCTGCTTACGTTCATCCTCCAACTCTGTCTCCAGCTCACGAACCTGCGTTAAATATGCATCATTGTTCAGACTACGGATACAGCTGCTGTGATAATCTCTTATTGTGGATCAGATTCACATGGTCCTGCCTCTTTACCTGCTTGACGAGCTGTCTCTTCTTCTCCTCTCCCATCTCATCTCGTCCCTGGAGGTCCCTCTCGAACTGTGCCTTCAGGGCCTGCATGTTGACCTCCAGACGCAGCTTGGCATCCTCAGCTGCCTGCAGCTCGTCCTCTAGCTCCTCCAGCTGGGTCTTCATCTCTTCCACCTGGGCCTCCAGGCCTCGCTTGGACTTCTCCAGCTCGTGGACCTGCCATCAATACATTGCCAAATTAACTGCAACATTTTGGTGAAAATAGCAGAGACATGCGACCAGTCTAACCATGAACTTTGAGGTCAGTCCCCTATCTCATGTGTAACACAGGCAGTGATGTTTTAAATAAAACACTGTTCCAGCACTAACATTTTTTCCCACGTCATCCTTGGAGCTGATCAGGTCCTCCATCTCCATCCTTAGGGCCTTGTTGGCTCTCTCCAGCTCCTCTCTGGACTCTTGGGCCTCATCCAGAGCTCTCGCCAGGGACAGAGCCTTGGTCTCCTTCTCTCTGGCCTCGGCTTCAGCCCGGTCTCTCTCATCTGCATATTTGCTGGAGATACTCTTCTCCTCGGCCAGCATCTGGAGACCAGACAGGGCAGAAAACCATGAGAAAACCGACGTGTTTTAGGTCACAGTAATAACAGAAGTTTTCATGCTTGTATGTGTAATTAATGAGTCTTTCTTTTTTTAAATGTATATAGAGAGTGATTAGTGTAGTGAAAAACGTTGCACCGAAGTATTTTTGCGGCATTTATTTCTTAGTGTCACCAGTTTTCTGACTGAACAGACCTGGTCAAACTTCTTCTGCTTCTTCTCCAGGTTCGACACATTCTGTCTCTGGTTGTCCAGGTCCATCAGCGTGTCCTCGAGCTCCTGCTGCAGGCGGTTTTTGGTCTTTTCCAGCTTATCAAATGCAGATGCCTTCTCCTCAAACTGGGTGTTCGCTGCCTCCAAGTCTCTCTGTAGACGTTTCTTACCTTCTTCCAGCAGCTCGATGTTTCCCATCATTTCCTCCAGCTTCTTCTTTGAATCTGACAGCTGTGGACAGAAGAAGCCTTTGTTAAGGCACCAATTACAAGACAATATATGTGGCTTTTGTTCTGAGGTTTGTTCATCCTTCAGTTTCTCTGCAAACTTCTTTAGACCTCCCGCTTGCTTCTCACCTACAGTAAATCACTCAAATCTCTTGTTAATGACTTGTAGATTAACCTGTAAATTGGTGACCCCTAGTTTGAACTCTGACCTGAATGTTTAGGGTGGACACGTGTCGCTCCACATTTCTCTTGGCCTCCATTTCCTCTTCAAGCTGCTCCTGCAAGCTATTCTTGTCGTCTTCTGCTTGCCGCAGCTTTGTAGAGAACTGCAGTTTCTGACGCGTCTCCTCAGCCAGCAGTTCCTGTAGCGGCACACAAGGTCAGCAAACATTATGCAGTGTATTTAATTGTCCCAGAAGAGGTTACACATAGACTGTATCAGGATTATAACATACACTGTTTCAGCTTAAACTTTACCTGTGAGTCTTGGAGTTGGGAGGAAAGGCTGCTAACATCTTTACTCAGTTTGATGTTCTTGCCCTCTGCTTCATTCAGTAGGTTCGTCACACTCTCCAGTTCAACCTGTATGAAGACAGAGATGAGGTTTCTAGGACATTTCAGCACACGAGTGTGGTAGCTTTTAAAAAGGGGATGCTTTTTTATTAACAGTATTGGTGTAATTACTATTAGTCATTTACAGTGATCTTGGAGCAGCGCTCTCCCAGCTCGGCCTTCTGCTTCTCGCTGTCTGTGAAGCGTGACTGCAGATCTGCCACCTGACCTTCCAACTTCTTCCTCTTGTGCTCCCCGTCCTGTTTGGCCTGGCTGAGTGAGCGCACCTCCATGGTTAATTCTGATGTCTCTTTCTCCAGAGCTTGTTTAGCCTTCTCCAGATTTGACTTCACCTGAGCAGCAGAGAGAAAATACAACATCAATACCCTGTAAGAAAAAAAAATGTTGCCCCTCAGAAACAGTATCAGTGTAAATAAAAAAGCTAAATGACACCTGATTATTTATAACACTGTATGAAATGATGCAGGCCTACTCGTTTGGACTGCTCCAGCTGCTCGGTGAGCTCCTCTACAGCCTGGGTATGTTTCTGTCTCATCTCCTGTATTTGGGACTCATGGGTCCGGTTCTCCTCTTCGATGGCTCTCTTCAGCAGGGTCACCTCCTGCTCACGTTTGGCCCTGGATGGATGGATCAAGCAGATGTTTGTCATGTTTAGTTATCACCTCTGTCACACACCTCGACAGTAGACAAGCTTTCTAAGAACAAAGAAATATTTATGCTTCTTGGTTTGCAGCAGTGGTGGTCGTCAATATTCATTTTCTCTTGAATGAACTGTCCCTTATCTGTAAACTCTTCATATGTGCTAACTTTATAAAATCCATTTGAATACATATTTGTATAAATCTGTATTATATGGCCGACCTTAGTTCCTGTTGTGTGGCAGTGGTGTCCAAGGTGTCCTCTAGCTCGGACTTGAGAGCCTCCAGCTCCTCCCCGAGGTCCCGTTTGATCTTCTCGGCCTTGTTCCTAGCCGCCCGCTCAGAGTCGAGGTCCTCTTGCAGGTCGGAGATGTGTCCCTCCAGCTCTCTGATCTTCTTTAGAGCGTTGTTCTTCTGAGCTGTCTCATCTTCTAACCTGGGAGGAAGAAGAGTGCATCGACGAGGATATTTGTTAGTATGAGAGAAATTACAAAATTGCACCCAAGAAGTTAAAAATGTATGTGGTGTACAGGTATGCAAGTGTTACTCGGCTTTGTGGATTCAGGTGTATTGGGCACTATTTTTGTAACTTCACAGGACTTCACCTGGCCAAGGCGTTCTGTAACTCCTCCTCCTTCTTTGCAAGCTGGGCTTTGAGGTCAGCGATCTGGGCCTGCAGGTCAGCTATCTGCTCTTGCAGGTCATTCGTCTCTGCTTCCAACTTACGCTTGGCCTTATCCAGCTCCTGTCGACCCTTCTCTTCCTTTTTCAAGCGGACTGGAATTACAGCAGAGAGGTAGCAGTTACCATAACTGTTATTCTGAACTACGAGTGTGGCTGTTTGTGATATCAGTAATGTTGTGTGTTGGTGTTAATGCATGACAAATGATTACCCTCTAATTCTGATATCATGGACTCATGTTTGTTTTTGAGCTTGGTGAGGTTCTTTGACTTCTCCTCTTCCTCTGCCAGGTTGGTACTGAAGTCTGCAATCCTCTCCTCCATCAGTTTCCTCTCCTACACAACAGAGAACAGGTAATTTAATTGCTCAAGTCTACATTCTTCTTTCGATACAGTAACTCTATTAGTGACTGACCAATATAAAGGCCTGTTTAACCACATTTACCTTCAGCAGCTTGTTGTTCTGGTCCTCCATCACCAGGATGTCATCCTCCAGCTTCTTGATCTTTCCTTCACAGGTGACCTTCTCCAGCTGCAGCTTTTGGCGGGCATCTTCCTCCTCCTCCAAGTGTTCTTCCAATTCCTGAATAAGGAATACTGTAGCTTCAGTTTCTGCAGCTATTTCACCACATGATCAGAGCGTACAGAGCTGTGCTGGGGCATAAACAAGGTGAAGCTCCTTATCTATACAACAGCAACAAGAAACAATAATTTATGAACAAGAGACTGATGTGTAGACCTGCATCTGCTGTTGCATCTTCTTCTTATCCACTAATAGCGCCTGAGCACGTTCTTCCTCTTCATCCAGTCTTGCCTCCATCTCATGAAGGATCTCCTCCAACTCCTGCTTCTTAGCTGCCAGTCGAACCCTCATCTCCTCGGCCTCAGCATACAGCTCTGTCTCTGCTTGAAGCTGCTCCTGCAGTGCGTTCCTCTCCTCCAAAACCTGAAGCAGATGAACAGGAGCAAAACTGGGCTCAGCTTCATTGTCAGTAGATTCCCGGTAGACTTTTGACAGGAGCTTATTCTTATTGGTTTGGTTTCTCCCATGTACTGAATAACCACTGAAAGGGGACATGAAATGAGTACTCCACAGAAGTTTAAATGGCTCTGACAGCATGTTAAAGCAAAGGAAAGTTTAGAAATGTGTTTGCATCATTGTTGCAGATTTCCTCATTTACCGATGTGTGTTTCAAGGAGATCTCCTTCAGCTCAGATTCAAACTTGACAGCAACTTCTTTGGCTTTCTGCAGCTCTTCCTCCTTCAGACTCATCTCCTCCTCCTGTCGGGTCACTTGCAGCAGAGGCTTGACCTGTGGTTAGGGAGGATGGGCAACATCACAGTTTTGAAATAGGGTAAAGGCAATGTAAGTTTGTAAATTATGTGAAGAATTCATTCCAAGACAACATTTAAACATTAAAAAAAAGCATCAAATCCAAGTTTATACTGTCCTTTCATGGCATTCCTATGCAGAATGATGAGCTGACCTTTGTGAAGAGCCTCCACCACTGCCAGTTCCTTAGTTTGAGGTAGGCAGCACAGTTCCTCTGGATCACTTTCATGGCTGTGAGTTGCTGTTGCCTCTTGGCAAATGCCCTTCAGAAATACAACAGTGAAACCAATACATCATGTATAATGTAAAGCAAAGTGTTCTATTTTCTACTTTATAGCAATAAAAACTGCAAAAATGTACAAAAAAGTCACAAAAGTGACTGTCAAAAGAAGAGACAAAAAATACTGTCAAAAAGATTAGATGTACTGAACTTGTAAACAGGGTAACACAGACAGCGCAATTCATTAGAGGGTAAAGTATGTGAGAGGAGCCTTGTATATTCATACTTTCTGGCCAGGAAGCCTCTAGCCTGGGCCTGGAAAGCAATGATGACCACAGTGATCTTCAGATCTCTCTCCTCCTCCAGCTGGGCCAGCACTCCGGTGCGGAAGAAGATCTTACTCTGTCCAATCCTGTACAGGTTGGGGTCCAAGTCCAGATGCTTGATCTATACAGATAGGAGATCAGTGAGAAAAGGGAGGCTCACACAGGATATGAAAATCTCTGAGAGAAGGTACATTTCAATGGAAATGAAAACGTATGTGTTTACCATGAGGCAGCAGGCTTGTTTGCCATCCATGAAACCTTTGGGGATAGCGTTAGCTGCCAGGATCTCGTAACTAAGACACAGGAAAAAGACAGAGAGATGTTGATAAAGGTTTACAGACGTATTATAAACTCCAGTTGCACTTAAAGTTATTGAGTCTCCTCTGGTACCACTCACCGCTGGCGGAACTCCTGGAAGACGATTCTGTTGGGAAATCCTTGTCTGCAGATTCGGATCCCCTCCAACACACCGTTACACCTCAGCTGCTCCAGGACCAGGTGAGCATCCAGCTTCCCTGCCTGAGGAGAGCAGGATTTTAATTTCATTTCATGAGGGAAATACATATGCATTACTCATTTCGTTTATTACTTTCTAAACACCCATATCTGACCTGGCTATCCTTCAGGGTAGCAGAGAGGAGGAGAGACTAATGCACATCTGACTGGTCCTCTGCTTGTGAAGTTTTATAAACACTCTTTAGACACTAACTTTTTTCTCACTGTGTCGATTAGTCTGCATCTTGAACGGAACTTTGCCATAAGAGACTCAAGTGGTAATGACATTGCACTTTTCTTTACCCTCTTCTCGTGGTTGGGGATGATACATCTGACGAAGTTGGGCTGGGTGTTGTGCAGTGTGGTCATAAGTTTGGCCAGAGACTCTTTGTAGAGCTGTCCCACCGTGCGGAACATCCCCTTCTTGGTCTTTGAGGCGCTCGGCATGGAGCTGTCTGACATCTTGGCTATTGTGTCAAGACCCACCACTCTGTCCGCTGAAATAGACAACACATCATTACATTAATGGGAAAAACGTGTTGAACTTGAAATGGTCGAAGTGCCTTTTAGTTCCTATTGTACATTTAAAGCCTATGTGTACAATTTCATGCAAATATAACGTAGAATGTTTTTTTTGATTTATTCATTTAGTCTGTTAACATGTTTCCTATGTAAGTCAACTGTTTTAAATATGAAATTCTGTTTAATATGGCTGTAAATGATCCCCCTTATATAAATGTAACCCATTGTTGGAAAGCTATGTTTGTCTCACTGTCTTTCCAGAGGTCTTGCACAAACTGGCTGGAGGAGTTGCTGAGCAGCGCTGTGACGTTGTCATTTAGAGGGTCCATGTTCTTTGTCAGCCAGGCTGTGGCGTTATAGTCCACCTACAAACAAAACATCAATGTTTTTGACCTTCACTTAAACATTGCTTTACAACTGTCAGCAATCATTACAGCAACTGTTTTTTTCCCCTCATACTCACCCTCCCAGCATAATGAAATATAGAAAACTCTGTCTTGTCTTTGAGCTGTTTAGGTTTGGCAAACTTCACATGGTTCCCTTGTGTGTTCATGAGTTTCTCCACAAAGGAGATATCTGTGGCTTTGGGGAACCAGCACTCTTCATCCAGCAGGGCCAGGATGCCTGGAGGGTTGTTCTGCAGAGAACACACACTGATTATTAAGTTTGACCAAAACATCAATTAAGACACATCGTACTGAACCACAAAACATCTGTACTAGGCAGGAGAACGTACTTGACTTGACCTTTGAATGAAGTGGATTTAAAATGACATGGCTTTTTCTGTCTGACTGCTACTCACCGGTCTCTCGATGAGCTCAATGCAGGGCTGCAGGTCGAGCCCGAAGTCGATGAAGTTCCACTCGATGCCCTCCCTCTGGTACTCCTCCTGTTCCAGGATGAACATGGTGTGGTTGAAGAGCTGCTGCAGCTTCTCATTGGTGTAGTTGATGCACAGCTGCTCAAAGGAGTTGTCCTGCAACAGAAAACATAAAACAGAACTGAAGAATACATATCATGCATGAACATTTTTGATAAGATACACAACAGCTTATTGTTTTGTGACTCATCAGTGATCAACATGTCCATACCTCAAAGATCTCAAAGCCGGCAATGTCGAGGATTCCCAGGAAGGAGGCTCCCTGACGTTTGGTCTTGTCCAGGGCCTTGTTGACTCGGGACAGGATCCAGCGGAACAGTCGCTCAAACACAGCTTTAGCCAGGGCTTCGACAGCAAAGTCAGCCTAACAAATACACACACACAGAAAATATCTGATGAGAGACAAGCGTGATGGGAACTGTTCGTTAAATGCAGTATTAGTGTTATTGTTCTTATGGTTTCACACAGTGCCCCCCCGTAGTACCTGCTCTTTGGTCTGTGCCTTCTGCACCACCTCCCTGCCCACTTTGATTCGAGGGGTGAGGATGGCACGGGTGAAGTCTGTCACATTGATGCCCTGCAGGTGACACACCTTCTGGGCCGCTAGAGACAGAATAAATATGTTGGTACACTTAACTTGAGTATGTTTCTTCTGCTTTTCTTTGAGCTGATGTTTTGTTTCCCTGCTGTAGATAAAATTATTTGAAATCTACATTTTGGTTTGTGAAATTGGTAAAAGTTGATAACGACATGGTAACATGTTTTTAATTGTGAGAAACACTGATGTCTAACCCGTGTTGTCTGGCATGGTGGCCTGCTCCTGGTTCCTCTCTTTCTTGAACTCAATATTTCCCAGCTGCATGACTGTGGAGCACACCTTCAGGATATCTGAAACATGGCGAGATTACAGTTTAAGAAACAGTGGTGGCACTTTACCTAATCCCACTCCAAGCAGTCTAATCTTGCCAAGATGAGTTATTGTAAAACGCGTTATCACTGATACCGAGTCTCTCCTCTTCGGTGAAGCCCATGATATTCATGGCCTCCATGGTCTCTTCATACATCTCATCATCTTGCTGGCCGGGGATCTGAACATGGCCCGCGCTCAGGAAGCGGTAATTACTAAAGGGCTCCAGAAGAAGCTCCTCTGAAAAAATAACACGCAAAGTTAAACAGTCAGGGCATGTTTTCTCAGCTTAACTTTATTATCATGGTTTAACTTCAGTAGGACTACATGAGCCTCTATGAGTTGAGGAAATTCTTAAACTTAAGCCTTAAAAATACTTTTAAAATGAATGACAAACGGAAACCAAGACTGACTCCCTCTTCTCTCTGTAAGCTTTGATTTGAGAAACACCAGACATATCAGTGATGACATACAACACGTGATCAGTTAACCTGCAGTGAGTGTTCAGCAGGTGTAATATTACTGAGATTATGCAAAAGAGAAGAGCACTATGTTTTAACTGACCACGTGTTTTGTCCTTGGCACCGGCGATCATGTAGTAGAAGATGTGAAAAGCTCTTTCTGTCTTTGCTTGTCTGATACAGCGAGACTTCTCCAGCAGGTCTGACAGTTTCAGCTGTTAAAGAAAACATTTGCAAAACATCTACTACACATGAAATATCCACTTCCCCCTCTGAGATATCAATTATGTAAGACAAAAACAGACACATAAATAAGAATAATAATATACAAGTAACACATGACACTGGCAGCACTGGCAGTACACATTAAAGAAGTGGTAAATAATACAACTTTGAATTACATATCTAAGAACACATTTTATAAGGACCATAGATAGTGAAGTATTGTAAAAGTCAAGCACAAATTCAATACCTAAAGATGAAGAAAATGCTTTGAAACAAAGTAATCCCATATATACTATACTGTATGTACTAAATATGAGATATCTTTAAGGCTTTCTCCCTGACAAATGTGCCTTTTTGCCTTAACAAAAAACACTTTCCCAGAGTGAGAAAACCCCACACATGTAGGATACAAGTCTCAATATTGGCTCCAACAATGTAGCCAGTCACATCAAAGTTGATACGGATGAATTTCCCCTGTGAGAGTGATAAGGAAAGATGTTCCAGGATGAAATGGTGTGATTAACAAAAGGTGATGTACAAAATATAAATTGTAAAAAAGCTGTCTGGTCAAAGAGCACACTCACAAATCGGGAGGAGTTGTCATTTTTGATGGTCTTGGCATTTCCGAAGGCCTCCAGGATGGGATTGGCCTGCAGGAGCTGCTTCTCCAGCTCCCCCTAGTGACGACAGCGATATACAGGAAGATCACCATTATACACTGGTTGGTTGTGAAGGGTATGTCATGATAGGTGATGATCAGTGAGGATAAAGTGGTTCTAGGTGGGTATGGTTTGGGGAAGATTAATCAGAATACTATCACTGAGTGACGAGATGAAGGACTTAATTATCTGAGACACAAGACAACTCCTAAGTGATCAATAAATATCCTGATTTTTGTACCATGGCCTACAGACTGATGATGATGATTGATGATGTGGAAACAGAGAAGGAGATGGAAGAGTGAGGTGACGTTTGGTTAGGTGAGGCAAAGCCTGCTGAAGTCCTGCCGAAGTCTTTGCATTGTTGGCAAGTTAAAATGATTCTGATGAACAAACAGCTGCGATTTGCTTCCAGCGTGACTCGCTGCAGAGCCTGAGGAGCTGTGGGTGGAGCTGGGTGATGGTCGGTAAATGAGGCAGACACCCCGTCCTTCTGCATCGAGCTAATCCACCTGATCAAAGGGGCCTGTGTCAGCCCAGCATCAAGGTCTGCAGACCTCTACCTGAAATACGCTCTCACAAAAAACACTCCCTTCAGATACGCTGTAAACGAGCTAAAGCCATGCAGGGCACAAACTGTGTTAATAATGGTGAGATGAACACAATGATGATGATTAACGGAGGACGAACCAAGTTCACACATTTGCTAACTTGTCTGTGTTCACTGAACTTAATTTCAAGTTCTTACTCAGAATGTAACGGTAAATTTAAAAAAAGTAACAAGGCAGTGATTTAACAAAAAGTCTATTAGGGTGATCAAAAGTTAATCTTTTTTAAATGTTTAAGGAAAAACAGGAAAGATACAGACCGGCCGAAGAGGCGCAGCTCAGAGTTGGCAGAGCAGAGAGGAGGGTCCTGCTAATTTAAGTAGCTGGGGGAAAGAAAGGGGAGAAAAGAACAAGAGAAATAGAGCACAGCAAAATGGCAAGAAGTGACAGCTGATGGGAAGGCTTGTTTTTAAGAGACTGTTCAAATAAAACGCTCAAGCAGATAGCTAAGGTGCAGCTGGCTCAGTCCAAATAGTGGTCCAGGAGAAAAGAAAGTGAGAGCAGAGAAAAGAGATCGACTGTTTAGGTGAGGTCCGTGGGAGCCTCGAGGACAGCCTGCTGGAGGCCATTTCCTCTGGGGCAAAGGCCCTGAGGGTGAGGGCAAGCATCAAACAACCCCAGAGCAACACCACAAACCAGCCACAATCTCGTCAGGAGCCGGGACACCGTCTTACTCAGGTGTGATCCTGTCTGCAGTGCTGTTCAAAAAGAGCTTTAGCTGGAGTGACTGAGCTCATTTTATCCTCGTCATGGTGTTGAAAAGTCAATACAGTCTCACGACATGGGTGTTTTTCCACATGGTTTAAAGCACAAGGTCCAGTTAACACAACAGGACAGCCAATGCCGCACCTCAGGGCAAATGGCAGGTGGGAGGTGGAGGAGGTGGGGAGGGGAGGAGGGTCGTTGTGTTTGATAGATAAAAACAGGAGATGGGCATGCTCACACTGTGCTCGCTGATCTGTGAGAGATCCTTTCACTGCCAGGGAGGCTCCAATCACATCTCCGCCGGCAGTGAGAGGGTGTTCATAAGAAGATGGACGACACAAAACTCAACTTGATAAACCAGTTCAGGAGTATGCAGCACTAGACGTCCTTCACTGAACATTTGAGTGACTGCGGGTCAGTACTATGATGATAATCATGCAGCCTAAGCCAACTCTTGTTGATTAAGATACAGAAATGTTAAACACCTTCTAATGCAAGAACAGTAAGATCTGGGATCTTGACCCTTGGTGTAGGAAAAAACAACAAACAGAAAAGAAAAATTTCTGGGCAACTCAGTGACACTATCGTCATGCACTTTTCTAACCTAAGGAAGGAACACACACAAACACTACACACAAAAACACACTCCAGGCATTCCCCTTTACTCACGTAGGCAAACTGTGATCCTGATTGTTGCTATTTGGAGGAAATGGCGATATACAGGATTAAACTGGGCAGTTTCCTACACATGTTGAAGAGTGAGGGAACTGGCTGACAGATCCGAACCTTTTAATACAGCATGATCTCTTCACACAGATACTTACAGTGCTGCTGTCCTTCTTGCCTTTGTGTGAGGAGGCCACCATAGCCAGATACTGGATGACCTTCTTGGTGTTCTCTGTCTTCCCAGCACCAGACTCTCCGCTGGAGAGGAAAAAGTGAGAAGGGGATTAAAAGGAGCAGAGGAGAGATAGTGAAAGGGAATGAGAGAGGACATGAAGATAAGCAGCACTGACGGGTACTCTGTTCACAGTTCAATAACTCCGTTTAATTGAATGGAAATCATGTGCAGCAGAGATAACTACATCAACATCTGACACAAAGCATAATGTTATTGTTCAGTCTGCCTAGTACACACCTATCCCTGTACGCCCAGACCCTTTTACCAACTATCATCTTCATAATCACAGCTATTTATGGGGAAATGTGATTTAAATGTTTTCACTCACAAAACGTTGATTTATTTCTTAATCCTTGGCTGTCTGTAAACAGCACAGAACTAATGGCCTGAAACTTCATAGCAACAAAATCAGTGTCTACATAGCTGGAAAAAAAAACTCTTAAACATGTACAGAATTATTAGGACTTGTATGATAGATGCCCTCAAACCAGGCTGAAACCTCAAAGTAAAAAATGTAGCCTACTATCTGTTAAAAGAAATTTATAACCCAAACTTTTTCAAACAGAAGCAGGAACACATTCTTTCCAGAAAATGATCTTGGACACTTAGAAAGACAGAGTTGAATGATGCCAGAGCCACCAGCCAGCAGTCCGACACACAGGCACATCCTCAGACATGGGTCCATAAAAGGCAGGGGATGCTCCCTGCGTTAGGGCTTGGCAGCTCTGAGAGGAATCTAATGACTGTCCTGCTCAGGTTTGGTAAGGACATCCGACATCCACTGAGTTAACAGGGTCAGAAACAGCTGTGGATCTGCACTCTTCAGCAATATCCTGCCACTTTATGGCCACAATATCCATTCCATCAGTCCAATCTTTCACACACACACAGAATGAATATTGACAAAGGAAACTGGTGACCCTGCTGAGATGAAATGTCAACATCTCAAGACTGGATTAAGCTGACTTCCAGCTATTTCCCATGGCAAATTCTTGCTACTGTGTGGAGGAATCTGAGGAATATAATCACAGCTGGAATCGCCAGAATACACTCAGTGACCAAGAATATGGGAGAAACCCATGTAATGCAATCCAGCAGAACAGCTCTGCAGTGTGTGCTACATTTTGACATTTTTGCTGTGGTTGTACTAGAGAAGTGCCTCTTCAGTTTTGTGATAATTACTGAGGTTGTGTTGTTGAAGACATCTTAATAATGGGGATTCCTTCCTAACTTTCAGAACTTCTTTCAGCAATAGTGAGTGCCCTGGCCTCTCAGTGCACATCAAGCCTGACTGACTGTCCTAATTAACAAACTAATTAAGACATTAGTCAAAGAATCATTTTATGCCTGCATACCTCTCAATGCATAACACAAGGAGGTGGGAAATTACTATTTAATCTCTGTTGCATGATACACAGACGAGTTAAAACAGATTCAAGGGGCAACAAGAATTCAGACTTATACAGCTAGCAAATCTCATCAGATCATTTATTCCGTAGGAGGAAATTGCTAAAAAAAACAAGTATTTAGTACAATGTAGTTAATACATCTAGTTGTTTTTGGTGTGTGTGGGGCCAATCTGTGCCCTCAATCTATGTGTCTTGTTCTCTGCATTTTATTCCTGTTTTTAGGTAGAATAGATAATTTCTTAATATCAGACCTTTGAATTTGAAGTTTAATCATGGCCCTGGATATTGGAAAAGGAACCAGTAGTTATTAAAAGATATTGTTTTCAAAAGGAGGTATTATTACTCTGTTGTGTTTGTTTATTCTCTATTATGAAGTTTGCTCTTTGTACTACAAATGTTGCTGGAGTAGGGATACCACAAATCCCTAAACAGCCTTGCCAACCAGCTCGACCACCATGCATTTCTGATCGTCTGTGTTTTTAATGCATGCAGTTCTTACAAGCAAAGTTAAAACAGAAAATCCCTAAAATAAGAGTTACACGAGTCTCCTGACAACATTATAACGAATACTTCTAAATGTTGACTAAACTTAATGCTATATAGGTGCAAGACCTGATGGATTGTAGTAAAAACAATACTGCCAAGGAACATACAGTGCAGTGCAATTAAACTCGTGTGCACACACATGCAGGAGGAAAACGTCATACATGACATTCCATGTATCGCAGCAGAGACATTTCTCCCATATATGGCTCCAGAATGAGACCAGCTGTAGCTCAAAGGGACATCTTAACATGACTGTGCTGCAGACTTTGTATCTCAGTTCTACTGTATCATATCACTTCCAGTTTAGCACTCTTTAACAGTTTTAAATAATGTCTCTGTTTTTCCATTACTTTTCAGCATACAGGCAGGGAAAAATACTGACAAACTTTTCCAGAGTTTCCCTCTGATAAAGAAAGCTTGATAGTTGAGGAAATGGTCTGATGTGATTAAAGATTTTGCGGCATCCTGGCTCAGTGCTGTTAACTTAGAATAGAAAGAGCCTTGAGGGGGAAGAGCCCTTCCTTTCATATCCTTTACTGGATGCTGAGCAGCAAAGGCGCTACTGTGAGCTCAAAACTAATGAAGGAAATAACACAATCTGTATTTGAAGCTTTACCGACTCTTTGATACTAATCGGCCAGTTTAAATGAGTGTAGTGGACTGAAAGATGAACACATTGCACTGTGTAGTTGTAGATCCATTTAGGGATATCTACTGTTGAATTTTTGCCATTCATATTTGGCCTGTCTCGACCAGTTTGATATAGAGCATGCATGCAGCATGAGTCTGCCTCTCATGTGAGGCTTTTTTAGTGGAAGTGGACAGAGATAAATACAGAACACAGTATGAGAGTGGAAAATTAGTTTATAAAGAGAACCCGAAGTGGCAATAGTCTCTAGAAAAAGTAGGCAATACAGAATATTTGAAATAAATTATGACCTGGGAATACATACAACATATAAATCCTATAAAGTCACTAAAACAGGACAGGAAAATTAAATTGATGGGTTAATTAAAATCCAACAATCAGACTCTTACTGCCAGACTAAGGGAGGTCGTTTGTCCCTGCATGTCTGATGGCCCAGTTCTCAATAATTAGTTTGGAAAAAAATCCAAAACAAACAAACAAAATGGGAGGCCATTTGGAGGGCTAATCTAGTTCTCCCATCAGGATGCAGGGCATACTTCCTGACAGAGGGTTTGAGAGGGGAGCGGGGCCGCAGCCCACTGGGAGCGCTGCGAACGCATTAACACTCATCCAGTTTGGCTTCTCCTGAATACATCACACAATTCACTGCAACATAACCTAACAAACCAAAACATTGTGCATCCAGCCAGCAACCTCCTTCGAAAAATATCACTGTTTTATTATGAATGATTTCTTGCTGGTTGAGGCAGGGTGCTGAGAGACCAGAGAGGCATCTCATTTGTTTAACTCTGTATTTACACAAGCATTATGTAACTGTTCTTCCACACATACACACATACACACATGCAAGCTTCCTTCTAGGACTAATGTGATGTCGAGGAAAAAGGTTAAGGAAAGTCAACAGATTTTTACTTACGTGCAGAGAATGGACTGGTCCTCACGATCTGTAGAAACAAAAAAAGTTTAGAGTGTTAGACACATTTTATGACCACTCATTCACAAATATTCAGTATGTCAGTGCCTGGATCACTTATAAAGGCATAAAAATGATGTGGTATACCAAAGGAATCTGCAGTAACCAAGATCTATTACATGGACTATGTTGTACAGCCATGCACAATAGCTCAGTACATTACTGTACATACCACATGTGAAACCACAAGCCTGTCTCCAGGAATAAAGATCAATCTAGTGTTAAACATAACACACCAGCTGGAACTCAGTTCAAGGCTTAGAGGAGGCTGTGTGATTTGTGAAGGCTCCCTCGTGTCTAAAGACACATGCAACTCCCACAAGTACTTTGATTTTTAACCATGAAAATCAATTCTGAATGTGCTGAGCAATGAGTCATTTCACCGTCTCCAAAAATACTCCTGGGAGAAAACACTGAGTCCATGTAAGGCTATTTTAGAAATGTACCCTTCAATACAAACCACCCGCGGGGGAACACTGATGGAAGGAAAAGATAACTTTGCTGTACGTTTTCGACATGAAACCTCTCAGTAGATGACAGTTTGAAGCGGTACTGCAAAAATGATCTTATGTGGGAAAAAGACAGTGGATGGACACCCTTCATGTGCAGCGTCATCGTTTTCATACTGTGATTTATCACTGTGTGTGTGTGTGTGAGTGTGCACACACACAGTTAGAGTGCGCAGCCTGTCCTGAACTGTAAACTAGCACAGATGCTGTTTCTTGTTGGGACTCTGACTTTGGCTGCTGATCCATTGCTTCCATTCCTTACATACACACACAAAATGCAATCTGTTTCCTCTCTGCACTTCCTAATTAAGGCAGATGGAGAGAGAGAGAGAGAGAGAGAGAGAGAGAGAGAGAGAGAGAGAGAGAGAGAGAGAGAGAGGTGGCCAGAGTTGCGAGTTTTAAAAACATCCAAAAACAACACTCAGAGAGCAAGGACAGGTTTTTTTGTCGCTGCTAAATACAAAGAATATTTTTCGTGACACTGACTCAATCATGTAAAGCAAGACCCAAAATCTGACTACATGGGAGTGTCAATGTCTCTGTACCTGCCCGTCATGTGTTGTAAATACACTGGGAGCAGAGAAAACAACACATCTGTCATCTACTGAAGGGGACAGCAAACTCCCTGCGGGAATTTCATATTTTCCTCTCGTGGACATCAAAGACTGAAGCACAGTTTCAGGGGAATGGGCTCTCAGCCAAGACTGCAGGAAGAATGTCTGAAAGCTTAGGAGCGTTATCTGGATTTGCTGCAGTTATGCACCACTTCCACTCTAACGTGAACTGTTCATATTATAGCACTCAGTGTAAAAAATCCTGCGTCATTAGTCACTACTTCATGGGAAAGCCCACTAATGCATCAACAATAACAACTCTCTGCCAGCCACAATGTTATGCAACAAAGGCTGAAATGGGGTTCATAGGTGTGCAGTTTTAGTCTCAATCTTTTGATGCTTGAGGACTCTTAAAGGCACGTATTCTACATTAAGACTGTAAGAGTGTCCTGGAGCATTGCAGTTCTTGGATATACATTATCCTTTGAAACAGCACCAAGACTGAAATACAAAGCTTGCCTGTTAAAAAACTGACACCATGAGACAAGCAAATCAAAACCTGCAGGTAATCTGTTCTTTAAAACCTTGCAAATTATGGACAGTAACTACCCACGTGTGGGGCCTCACAGAAATTTGAACCCATATCAGACAGTCTCTGCTGACTGTGCCAATGGCTGGATTAAAATAACAGGTGATTCATCTTTGAGTCTTTGAAACAATTTACCTAAGGGTTTACTGTAGTAAAATCTCTGGCGCATCTTAAAAGTCATTTTTAAAGATTTACTTGATCTGATGTGAGTTTTTATTACGTGTTTATTGCCTTTATCTTTTCTTAGGCATGCATTGCCTGACAATGCTGCATTTGCTTGTGCTGCTAACTGCTGTAAACATCAGTGTTTTACATTTGAAAACTGGGTGGGTGGTCCATGATCTTAAATATTAATTGTAATTCCATATACCATGAAGCTAAGCATAACATCTGATTTGTTTAGTCTTGAATAAATGCAGCAAATCAAGACACACTCTTTTTAATGTGCACATAGTGCCCTGGAAGATTCTTACATAAACTGAAAATGGTCTCCAAGCTGCAGCTGTATGGGTTGTTCTGCAGGGATGAGCTGAAGAAGTGAAATCCAAACACCATGACAAACACCAATCAATCCACCCCCTTCTTGTTTACTTGTGACAACTTGTTTACACCCCATAGCTGTAGCGGTAAATACAATAATTTCCTGTGTACCAGCCTGATGGAGTGTAAAACCCTCTGCTGCTCACATTTTAGTGACAGTTGCATTCTTAAATGCTGAGGCAGCATGAAGCATTAACAGATTAACAGATTCAGGATATTTATAATAACAACGGCAAAAGAATTCGGCAAATTGAACACAATCTTAACATTCACACGTGTTACAGTATATACACCCACGGATTAGAGCTGGATGTTGTTGCAGCAGCATTTCTTAGACTTCTTCTTTTCACATGAAAAGGAATTTCCAGATTTTTGTCCAGTATCATTCAGCACCACTTGAAGCATCAATTCCCATAAATTACATTAAATTAAAGAGACTACCAAAGAAGTGGAACTTTAAGCTCAGATGTTATCTTTCATAGTGTATCTGAACACACTTGTATAGCTTGTTTGTGTGTGTGTGTGTGTGTGTGTGTTGTAGCTAAAATGCTAGAGCTGAAGATGGCCAAGAAGGGAGTGCGTAATAATAATGCTCGTGGCAAATGGAGCTGTCTATGGCCTTGTTCAGGCTGCTAGCCCAAATCTGTTTTTTGGCATATCTAGATAGATTTTTAGAAAGTCTGGACCCACCCGAATTGGATTATGAAATGTCTTTTGCATGAACGTGACACACACAATGTCAAAACCAGAGGAAGACACAAGTGCATCAGAGCAGCTGAGCAGAATCCACGCTGCTACTGGCAGAGCTGTCTGGTGCGATGGAGGAGTTCTGCAACGCAAATTGACACCACGATTGTTTTGAGGATGAAATGATGGATCTCCATTTCTCATGCTTCTGCATTGGAAAGCCACATCATGATGTGTGGACACATAAATCTGATCTGATAACTTGCAAATAAAGAGCGTAGACAGTCTGTCTTAAAGATCTGATCCGAGAAACAAATCTGATTTTCCTGCAGTCTGAATAAAGCCTATATGATGACTTGCAATGATATGTTAGATTGAAGACAAGAGTTTATGCTTGTTTCTTTGGTCAAACCCTCCATCCGATCATTTATCATTTACCCTCCGATCATCCAAACTGAGCAACATAAAAGAGTGAGCAGTTATATCAGATTCAGAGCTTATGAACATTTCTAATAGTATGTCCATTTGATAAGAGAGGCAGCATGAGGCTCACAGTGGGCTCTGTAGAAATACCTAAATACCAGCCTGAGGGGTTGGTTGCTATGGTTTTGGAAGATTGGATAATACCACTTTCTTTGGAACTCCCTAAACAATTACTTCCTAACTGTACAGTAAGTCCCGTCCAAACATCCTGCTTCATGGTGAACCTCATCAAACCAAAGGAGAAAAGTAAAATCTCTTGCACAACAAAAATTCTTTATACTGACCGAAAGAGAAAAAAAACCAAACACTTTTTGAGGTTTGAATGAGGAAGGGGAGGCTGCTGAAACAGGAAATGTTTGACTGCCCTCCACCCATCTCTCAATCCAGATGTCAACTCCTCTGAGAGAGTATCCTCACGTCAACATGAAGTCCAGTGGGCACGACCCCCTGGAAGCACGAGAAACAGACTCTATGGGAAACCAGCTGCTCTAAAGCCTTACCACTGCATAGTTATCCAAGAGCCATTTACTGTAAGCACGACTCAGCCAAGGCCACTATCGTCACCTCTACAAGACACTGACTCTCAAATCGGCCATAAAATGCTCTTTTGTACTCCGTTCTTTCATACTCCGTGACCAGCTTACTTTGTAATGAACTGATGGTGGACAGGTGGAGCTACGAGGCTGACTGTGGACCGTACATAATGATAAACACAGTTCTGCTTTTCAAGCTATCGAGCCTGACAGCGTCGGCCAGTTTGTGGTTTTTATGAACCACTTCGTCAACATGACGGAGCTAAATGCTGCCAGCTGTCATCACTCAGGCAGAAGTGAGACTTTTCACAGCTGATACCACAGGTCGCCACACCGAGCTCTTAAAGCAAAAACACTTCAATTTGACAGACGTCACATGAAAACACATTCGGCTTAGCTATGTGTCTGAATTGCCAATAGAGTTATTATTTGGCTCGATCAGTTTCAGTTATCAAATGTTGCAGCTTATAACAGGATGTTAGCCCATAACTAATAGCCCATAGCTAATAAAGCTAGAAACACACTACCCTGCACAATTTATTTATTTCAGTTGACTGATTTGATTTCCATTTGATGTGATTTGCATTACAGCACAAACAAATGAATAACAACAAAAGGACCAGAAACAATACTGCTGCTCCATCAGAGAAAAACACGTGAGGTAGCTTTCACAAAGTGATGGGATTGGTGGAAACATCGTACCTTGCATCATGTTCCTGTAGGCATTATCTGCGATGGAGTAGATATGAGGGGGGACCTCATGTCGTTTCTTCCCTTTGTACATGTCAATGATCTTCTCTGAGTAAATGGGCAGCATTTTGTAAGGATTCACCACCACGCAGAACAGGCCGGAGTACGTCTGAGAGAAAAGACCACGAGGAAGATGAGGGTGTGAGGACTGTTGGTACATGTGTGTGTTCTTGTATTGCTATGATTGGGAAGACTTGAAAAAGAAAGCGATGATACCGACTGAAATACTGTAAAAATTTATAATTTGTCATAATATGACATATGTCTGTGCATCCATTTTTTAAAGAGATGTATTCAGAGTCAGTATTTGCTGAAACTTTTACTTTTATATTAGAATAAAGATTAGAAGATTAGGTTCAAATTCACATTAGGGGTCAGGGAATCAATAAAGTCATCAGAAAATCTTCAAAAATGTATAAATGCAAACATCTGTGTTGAGTTAAGCATTGGTATGGTGTGAGTGAATGACTGCAGGTGCACTGACATGTTTTTACTGTATACTTACATAAATAAGGCCAGAGAAGTACCTCTCACGGATATTGTGCAACACAGAGGCTTCGTTCAGGCAGGTGAGCTCGGCCATGTCCTCCACCTTGCTGAACTTTGGCGGGTTCATCTTCTGGATGTCATCCTTGTTGACCGTCAGCTTCTTGGCATTGTCAGCCAGCTCCACCAGCACCTCGTCACCGTGCTCCTCCTTGATGCTGGCCGCCTCAAAGCCATGTCTCTCCGATGGCACCCACACCAGCTTCTTGGCCGCCCAGTCGGCCTGAGCCATGGGGCTGTTCAGGAAGTCTTTGTCCACAAAGAGGAACTTCTCATCCTCGGTTGGGGCCTTCTTGGACATCTTGGGTTAAGGTGGAGGGCCAACTGTTGGAGGGAGAAAAAAATTGGATGTTGGAAAAGAGTGAACGATAATGGAAGCAAAGACAGAAGGGAGGTGAAAAGTAAGTAAGGCAGGAAGGAAGGAACTAATGTAGGAAAGAACAGAGGCAAGAGGGAACAAAGCACGGCAGGAAGGCAGGAAATATGCAAAGATGAGAGGGCAACAAATGAGCTTTTAACAAAATGTTAACATTTTACAGGACATGATATTTCAGCGATGTATCAGTTATACTTAACAGTATTTTACAGAAACATTTCAGAAATCAAATTTTATATGACACGTCATAGATAAACAAAGACTGCTAGTATCCTGTTCTTATTTTTGGAGAAAAGACAACAGTTTGTGCACAACTAAACACTGCAGTAAGTGATGAGTCCCTCGGTATAGGAGACATGCTATTAAAGTCGCCTCCTGCCTGTGACTGTAACTCGAAGAGTTAACATGCTTCATCCATCAGGGAGTTCCAGAGTGCAGTCATTCTCACAGACCTCCACCCCCTCTCGAGCCTACACTTTCACATACGCCACAAGGGACACACACAAACAATTCCTCTCCCTAATTTAGATAGAAAGATTGAGGCTGGGAAATTGATTTTTAATTAACTGACTACACACTCCGTGCTTTTTCTCAGCAGCTTTGAAATATAACCATTAATGTTCGCTGGCATTCACTCATACTGAATCATTAAGTCAGTGTTTAATTGACAACATCCATTTTTCCATGTCTTTCCTCCTCCATCTCTCTCTCTCTTTCTCTCTGTGGCTCTCTGCTAGGAGGCTACAGTCTCGTGCTGTGATGACCATATATGGACCCCTTCTCTGGAGCAGGACTCTTTTCTGCGGACCTAAACAGCAAGGCAAGTGAACTCCCAAACAAAGCCCATATAGGGAATAGTATGTCTCCTGCTGGCCTCGTCGTTTACTCCAAAATGATAACAGCGAGGCAGAGAGCCTGAGGGGTGCTCGGGGCTTTAACAATTGCTTCACATGAGCCCCTGGCGCCATTCATTTTTAAATGCAACAGGTAGTGGCTAAACTATGAACAAGTGTCTGCAACTCAGCCAAGTCTGGGAGTATACCTGCAGGGGGAGGTACTGTAAAATGCACAACAGTAGTTGGTGCAGGAGTTGTACCTGAACTGTAGAAGAATAAATCAGAAATAGGGTTACTGGCAAATATTTCAAATATATCACCATGTTCTGCAATATATGTCTGCCACCAACCAAAATTGGTGCACTGAGTCTAACGCTTCACCATATCACCCCAATCCCTCTGTACACTGAGACTGGCACACACTATAAAAGAGTGGGAACTATGTGAAACTGTGCCACAGAGCCTCCTGAGAAAGCCCACAAATGTACCCCAGGGACCTGCCACCCAGACCCCACTGAGAGATCTTAAATTATTAACTGGAGACAAAGACAGACACTTTCTACTAGTGAAAAACTGCAGAGCCAGTGAGTTCTGAGGAAACCAGGATGGGACCAGCTGATGTTTTGATTAATGTCTATTTCTGCAGATTAAAGTAAACAGAATTTTCCTGAGGCCCCCCATGCTAAAGCAACCAGGCAAGGTCCTCATGATCAACCCCTTTAACTTTCCTCACCAGTGTGGCTTCATGCCTTTGTATGAGCCTCCCGTCTCTCTGTCTCTCTCTGTTGTGTCAACACAGCTTTGCACTCGGCCAGTGTATCTTGAAGACAGCTGTCTGCAGTGGGGCTGATGGGATAACAGGTTGACACAGACTGACTAGAAATTTAAAGGATGACACGGGATCACAGCCGCCACAAGGCTCTGTTGTCACCGCTTGCATTGTTTGCCATGAGACTAAACTAGCCATGCATTATAATTAATGTGCTCACAGTCATACCATAAATTACTGAAAATAATATTAATTTCAACTCATAATAACACAGGAACGCCCTATGCAGCACACAAGCTGACTGCCCTGCTTAGTTCAGTGCAAACCATCACCTCAAAGCTGTATCACATGTCTGTTCAGATGATCAAATCCTTCACTATCATTAGATGTCAGCCACCATCTTTAAACATATCACTCCATGGCTGAGGCCCAGAAGAAACAAATAATAGAAATCTATGATGTGTCAAATAACAATCAATTCATTTTAGAGTCTCTATTCAAAATAACAATAAACTAGTGGAAATGTCACCCAGGAGACTGTGTGACCTTTCTGCTTGTGGGTGGAAGAGGTTGACCCACAGAGCCTGTGAATGATTTTACTCATTTCCTCTCTTGGCTGTTTCACAAACATTCTTCCTGTTACCATCGTGTTCATAAACCATGGCACATTAGGATTTGCACGATGATTAGGATTACAGCATGAAAATAATTAAATCATGGAGACTAAAATAGACGAATGACGACACTTGGCTGAGAGAAAGGTCCTACTTGAACCTTCGACTGCAGAACTATCCACTGAAACACAAATAAGACAACCAAATCAGCATATAACTTCTGTCTGTTCCAGTGGTGCCTTGATCAAAGGCGTTCATGGTCAGTGCAATGAAGTTAGGTGAGAGTAATGCTGGTGTTTCTTTGGGCTAATGAACATTTCATACAAATGAAGGTGGATATTACTGGACTAGGCATTAATCTCCATAACAAACAGGTTAAATTAGCTCCTTCAAAGCCATTACTGATACTGGTTTCATTGGTGACATGTGAAAGCTGCCGGGACTCAGTTCTCATCATAGAGTCTGCATCTTCAGCCACAACAGTCTGACAGGCGAGCAGCTTTATACAACCATATTTGGAAAACAGGAAACTCAATGGTTAGAGTCACGCCTGTGTCTGTACCGAGATATTCAGACCTGACCTCCCCTTACTTCCCCACTGTAAACTGCAGCGTAAATGCAGCATCATTTTTACAGTCCTCACAACCAGTTCACTGTCTTCTACACTTGATAAATACAAGTCTGTATAAATGACAGGTATTAATAAACTCAATAAAGACCTGAGCACATGTCTGGAACCCAAATGTTCTCAACTTATTCAACGAGTAATTAAAATAAGTGATGCTGACTGCAAAGAAAGACACTATTAAAACATGTCAGCTAATAAGCTAAAGCTAATCATCATTCAACTAATGTCTTAAACCAGAAAAGAAATATTAAACTTCCACATTTTTATCATCTTAGCACGTACAGACAAAAGAATGAACTCGTCTTCTTCAAACGCAGCCAAAGTTAGCAGGAGTGTGAGAGGGATGACAAGTGCACTGTCGCATCTCCGCTAGTGAAACGACACCCTGCAGTTCTCCATATACTCACATAATAAGAGGAAATTTGCGTCCAGGGGGACCTTTGGATTTGGAAAGTTAGGGTTTGGAGCGGCCGGCGTTGACGAGGTACTCCAAAAACGAACAGTCCAAATGACCCCCGTCCAATTCCGAGCGTTACCATTTAAACTGCGCACGGCTGCGCGAGGGTGGAGCCGCGCGAGCTGGCCCTCCTCCTCCAGCATCGTCTCGCGACGGGCAGCATCCAGGAGCGGGGCAGGAGGCAGAGGACATGCGCACTGCGGACACCGCTATCAGGAAGGTATGACATGAATGAGGAGGTGCTGAATGGAGAAGAGTAAAGCTCAGAAAAGTTCATATCATTCAATTCTCTCCCCTCACTGCCCTTAGTGGACTGACACACATGATGCTTATCTGTGTGCAATAAGGTCTCTGTATGACGGTGGTAGAACTTAATTTTCCATTTTGTGCTACTTTATATTTGTACTCCACCACAGTCATCTGCTACCTGCAGTTATTACCTTCCAGATTAAAGTCTTACTTGTTAAGTGTACCACAAGATCAGAAAATATGATGTATTTTTACAGGTTAAATGGGCTGTGCTGCTTAATGGGTACTTAAATTACACTTCTAAGTACATTTTGCTGATGAAATTTTAGCTTAGGTAACATTTTCAATGCAAGACTTTGGCTTGTAATAGTAATAGTTTTTCCACAGCAGACATTTGTCTCGCCACAGGAGTAAAAACACAGGTGTTACTTATAATGTCAATGATAACTCCGTTCTATTGAAATGTCCCAGTAAGATATGGCAGATAGCCAGTATGCATGATGGAATTCAGCCATTGTTAATGTTATTATTTGCACCCTTTGCTTTTCACTACTGTGACATGTCAAAATGTCTTCTTTGAATATATTTTCCTCACAGGTAAGGTTGTGCATTGTTCCCTGCTAAGGTGAAGATTCATACTGCATTTTCAGTTTTAGCATCTGTAGTCCTTTTCAGCTATGCTCAGGATCATACATTTTCACCTCAAGTAAATGGCTGCATGCTCCATTCCCACACCCTGTTTTTTAGCTTATGCAATCTGCTCCTACTCCTCATAAGGCAAGGTGTCCCCAGCACAGGAATCCCCCTTCACTGTCATCACTCCAAGAGATTCCCCCCCAATACATAACTCATAATTCACAGAATGAATGCGAGTCTTTCTGTCTGTGTGTGTGTGTGGACATCCCACGTGCGTGTCTTCTGTCGTTACGCACATTGCATTCCACTATCCCAAACAGCCCTACCCCCCCTCCATCCCACCCCTGCTGCATCCCTCCTGTTTCCAGCTTCTTTCCAATGGAACTTCCTATATAAGGACACCAATCTATTTGCTCTAATAAATCAAGCAGCTGGTTGATAGCTGGGGCCTGTTTTGTGCCAGAGAGGCACAGCACTGCACCAGTGTGTGTGTGTGTGTGTGTGTGTGTGTGTGTGTGTGAAACCTGATGACAGACCAAAGACACAGAGGACCTCAGGGCTCCCTCTGGCTGACATCAAGGGGGCAGGGTGCTGTTAACGAAGGAGAAACTAGGGTTGAAAAACTCAGGGAGACAGGGTGAGAGGCAAGGCAGAGGGAGGGATGAAGAACGAGACAAGGAGGAGGAGGAGGAGGAGGAGAGAGGGAGACAAAGCAGCAGATACACTGAACAGAGAGGTTGCAGTGTGTGCCATATAAGGACAGTGGGGTCTGTGTGGAATCTCGGCAGCTTTCTGTGTTACTTTCTAGCACAGGCAAGCACCCCGAGCCCCAGTGACTAAATATGGTCCAGCAGCAATATCGTTGTTCAAACAAACAAAGTTGTTTCTTCACCTGTGGCTGTGACAGACACATGCTTTATGGCTTATCAATGTGCAGCACAACGAGGCAACAAGGGAATATGGTGTCAGTCCAAGAGGAAGCCTACGCAGTGTATATTTCAGATAATTTTTGCATTGCAACTTCACGCCACAGCTTTGGTCTACTTCCCACAGCTATATTACAGGATCTTTACTCTCTAACTGCTGTCACCTCTGTATTTCTCTTTAACGTGATGTATGTATGACACATGCCAGGAGAACGGAGGACAGGATGTCCTGACAAAATGACTCTGTCCTAAACGTTGGCCAGAACATTTGTCCTCTCCTGGTTGTCTAAGATGGGCAACAATCTCGAAGTGATTCCTCAGAGCAATGAATAAACCTATGAAAATCCAATGGTGACAATGAGGAGAGGAGGCGGTGGGAGTGAACATGGATAAAAAGTCTGGGTGAAGGATGGTTAAATCAACGGTTGTCAGTGAATCCCACTTAAAAAGGGACAGACTTAGAAGGATACAGAATAAGCCTACATGAAAACTAATTTTAAGCAACAAATGACTGAGTTTATGCAGTTCACCACTCACAAGCAAACAGCTGACAGTGTACATGTGGACTGTCCTTCAACACAGCGTGGATAGAATACATACAATAAACATAACATGAACTGTAATGCAGAGGTCTCTACAGTACGTTTAATGTTTTTCTTCACCCTCATGTCCATAGAAGGCCATCCATCGGGGAGAAAATATGTTTATGGATGTGTTTGACCCTGGTGGAATGCAATTGCATTCTAATTTGAGACCAGGGGCAAACATCATTTAGCTCCGCTGCAGTCAAAAGACCACTGCATTCAGTATTTACACAGTATTTATACAGCTGCCGCTTTTACACACAACTCATTTATACAGTGGAGGAGAAAGGTTACCTATTATTGGGCAAAATGCCAATCGAGCAATCGTGTGCCATTGTTCAACTTCCTCTGCTTATAAAGCCATTTTCAAGAGAACGTTCATATCTTGTGCCAGTAAACTGGCCGCTTCAGGACAACAGTATCGAAGGGCAAACCAGGTCTGCTTCAAGGCAGCCATAGAAATTCAGACTCCAAATGTCTCAAATGAGGCTCGCTTTGACTCTATTTTAAACAAGCATATGCATTTAATAACACATCATATCCTTTGTAATAGGACTAAGAAGCAATAAATTAGGACACTGTATAGAGTTAAGTGTACATTACATCTTGCTGCACAATCTGCACTGACGGTAAATGGTCACATTTCATCTGTAAAGCTGTTCGCTCCATCAGAGGCACGGCTAAATTCAGCAAGTTCTACCATGTGTGCTCTTATGACCTCACTCTCACTGAACTAATTTGAGAGCTATTATCTCATCTATCAAAACCTCTACAATCAAGAATGAGAGGTGCTGATATGGTAGACAAGATAAATACACTTCTAAAAGCTAAAAACCATTTAGATGTGGATTGTATTACAGATAGTGGAAATGGTCCAACTCAGTGTCCAGCATCAGTTATCAGGCTGAGAAATAAATGCCTGGCCCCGTAGATAATCAGTTCCAGAAAGTCTGGGTTTTAAATCGTGTGAGATAGCAATGTCAAGTTCCCTTAAATGGTGAGAAAGGAAGTGAGATGCGAGGAGCAGGCTTGTTGCAGTAGATGTTTGTCTGCTGCAGGAGTGGGTGCATCTTTGACAACTTGCTGAAATCCTGCACAGTTAATATTATTTTATTATTGCTATTATGGAGGTCGCTAGGACCCCGGTGTCTAAGCTGCAGAGAACACAGCAAAAGTGGTGAACAAGCAGGAGGGCAGCCATGTAAATAAATCTGGAGGATGTTCCATTCAACTCAGCATGGACATGCTGATTGTCAGCCTCATAATCATGAGGTATCATTGGTAAAAACATGTCAGATCAGCTCACAGGCAAGGGTGAAGGGGCAACACGGTCTGTGCAGCCAAACCCACCCAACACAATGAGTGCCACAAATGTTAAGACAATCACAGGAAAGTAACTGAGTGTGAATATAGAAAATGTTCAGGTGTAGCTTATTCAGCACTATTTAAACTGTACTGTGATGAAAACTGCATAAAGGAAATGCTCGAAAGTACATTCTGTACTTGCAAATGCAGCTCTGACTCCAAGCAATACACTTCATCAAAGTTTCAACTAAAAAGTTAACTCCATGTCTCTATATTCTGGAACGGACATTATCTAATAAGATTACTTTAACTACAATATTAATGCAATTAGAATAGCTTGTTTTTCATGCACAGACAAACAGTTAGCGGCTATGAGGCTGCAACAGGTTACAATAAAATATCACTATTCAGACCTGTTTCAGCAGCAGTCGTCTTTTCTCTTTGGTGAGGCTGCCACCATGTGGTAGCTATAACAACAGCACTTCCACAAACAATTTTGACTCAGTGTAGTGTATAAATATAAAACATTTATTTTTGAACAACTATAAGACAATAAAAAAGTATCCAACTTGAATCTTTGAGAGAATGAGGAATACAGGTTACCACAGTGCCATCATAACCGATGCTAAACATAAAGCCTGATATTAAAAGCTAAATAAAAAAAAAGGCCATCCAGGTTTATTGGCAACTGACAGTAAAAAGCAATACATAGGATTTGTGCATTTTTATCAGCTCAGCAGAATTCATGTAGTCCATGCTGGGCTGGCTGTAGATTACACTCTGGTGAAAACAAAGTGAAAAACTGTGAAGATTACATCATTAGAATCTGACAAGATGCTGGAACATTTCACGTCATCTATTAAAGTGTAAAAGCGTCTCTTCAGTCCACGCTTGTCACACTACTCAGTGCATCAACTTTTAGGCATCAGGTCCAGGTACTGTGTTGCTGGTAGCAGTACCAGTTGGCAGAGGGGCTCCCCGCAGAAACGCCTTTCCACCATTATCACTGTTGTTCATGAAGTGGCCCACCAAGCCATAGAGAAGAGGTCTGGAAGGCAAAATGTGAAAAAAGTTAATCTGAGTGAGAGGAAATGGGCTGACTGATAAGATCCTGGGCCAGAATCAGACCCAGGTCATTATGTCACATTGGTACGCGCTCTATCCACATGGTTAATTATGTGTTTTTCAGTTTTCCCCGATGGTACACAGAGACAGAAGTAGACGTGATGGGAAAAGGAACAGTGATATGAAAGCGATGCAGCACAGATTACAATCCCTGATGCATCTTCTGAGCCCTGTGTGCTAAACTAAGACACCCCAGAGACATGTAGAATTTTACAACACAAACTACTAGTCGTGTTTTTCCAAAGCAGTAGAGGGGACAAACTGAAATTACTAAAAATCTCTGATATTTCAAGATGGAACCATAACAACAGTGATGATTCACAGAGCTTTTGAGATCACTATGCTGTAACTGATACCCCCAGAGAGATCAGTAAATATCTGAACACTGTGTTGGACAGCAGACAGTACTTACACAGACTTGGAACTTGCATCCTCTGTGACTTTCAGCTCATTTGCCAGGAACTGTCTGTCCAAGGGAACTTCCGGTTGGCCTGACTCTGAGAAAACAAACAGACCTGAGGTAAGAAGGAGTTCATTTTGCTCTACAATAGTGATTGGTTACATTTCAGAAATAGCAGCTGGGATAATACAGCTGCTTCCGCATCAAAACGTTGTCCAACTTTGAAAAACTGGCTGTTGTTTATGCCTATTGACCATAAAGTGATCAATCCCATAAGCTTTGGGTGGGAACAACAAGGACACATAATGATTTCAACACATATTGTTCCAAGTAAAACGTCACATAAAAAATGTGGCGCATTAGTGATCAAGAATGTGTGTGGTAATGTTTGTGAGAACACTGGTTGTTTTCACCCACCTGCTGTCAGTACTGACGCCGTGTACCTGTACTTGTTGAACTCCAGGTACTCCCGGATGAGCTCGTTGATGAGCAGGTTTTCGTGGGACAGCGGCGGGCGAGGTTCCCGCTGGTCATCCAGGGCGCTGAACACCTCAGCCCGGATACGAGCCTTCAGCTGGCCCAGCACACCGCGGGACTCTAGAGTTTCCCTCACGGCTAAAATGTTCAGGTTTTATTTGATTAAAAAGAAGTCAACTGTTAGGTTCGTTAACTGGGAGCTTGTTTTATATTCTAGTAGTTAGCTTCTGGCGTTAACGGGCTTTACAAATATTTGCCGTACTCCACTGAGTAATTTACAAATTTAATGTTTCTTACTTATTCACAACGAAACATGTTTCTTAAAGTACGACTCAATATCGTATCAGAATCAATAGAATTCACTCTTCAAATCGGAATACATATGATTATTCAAACTTTCCAAAATAAATGCACTTTACCATTTTCCTGCAACTTTCTTAGCCTAACTAGCTAACCTCGCTAGCTAGCTAATGTTAACTATAACGCTAGTTGGCGAGCAGTGTAAAATCCAAGAAAACCTGCAATTATGTGGCACCTAGGTTGTATTTAAATGTGCCGAACTGAAATATAGATTTTAGCATTAGAGACAGCCTTGAGTCATTTTAAGGCGCCCATTTCCTGACAACAAGGGTAATATAGCTATCAAAATTGTAGGATTTTTGAATGGAGACATACACACGAAGGAGTCATGTTGTGGTTAAGCTAGTGCTACTCGCAGTGTCCAGTAAAATGATCTGTCGTTTATCTATTCTAGTTTGATTTAAGAATCCAGTAAGTAGACAAAATCCAATGATAACGACCGCTTACCACACTTTAGTTCAGTGATGGTCGCCATTGCAACAAGTGTAAACAAAAGACTGTCTGCCACTGGTCATCTCAACGACCTGTGCCATCTAGTGACCGAGTTTTGTAACTACAGCTTCCTGGGTCATGGGACGCCGAATGTCACATCCACTGTTTCACTTCTTCGTAAAACACTTCACACCACGCATCTTCCACCACTACAATCTACATTAGTCTGGTATTATTAGCTAAAAACGATCATTAACACTGTTTTTATTGTAAGTGATTCTGGTTATTAGCAGACTGAAGGTTAGAGTTTAGGGTCATCCCAGTTTGCATACATCAAAATATGGCCACTCATACTTCTACACTGCCTCACACCTAAATATTTAATCATTAGGCATATGCATGGTTGGGACTTTGGAAGAAGTCAAATGCTGTCATTTTGATAGCTTTCAGAGATCTGAAAGGCATGCATCTTGACTTGAAAGTTACTCATGAACATGTGAGACGTCCTCCAGCAGAGTCAAGACTTGACTTGACTTGTTGTCAATGACTTGAGGCTTGACTTCAATGCCACTACAATTGTCAGCTGTCATTTGAACTAAAGCCCCTTGAGGCAAATTGCGATTTGTGATAACAGGTTTTATGAATGCAAACCTCTATTTTTATTTGAATGTGCTTTTAAAGGGCATTAATGTTTATTGATCTTGTCCCTGTGCTCATTTACAAAGACATGAATTCAAGCATAACTACACAATAGGTTCAAATAAATTTTATTATCCAGCATGATGTATGGATCAAGACAGTACATTAAACAGTAAATGGTCAGTGAAAAATGAACAAGCTTGTTATAAAAAGTATAAATATAATACAATCCTCAGAATTTTAAGGACACTTAATACATTTTGTCATATGACATAAATAAACTATAGGGTTTCTCTTACAATATATTGTCTAAACCAGTAAGACAAAAACAGTAAATGCCTCTTCTCTTTGAAAAGTTCATAGGGTTCTTTCTTTGAATCGAGAGTAAAGGTCAACGTGGACTATTTACAGTCTGTTATGTCAGCACCAAAAGAACAACACTGATTTTTTTTTGTTCCTCTGCATATATATATATATATATATATATATATATATATATATGGCCTGAGTTATGTGGTGAAGGCAGAGAGACAATCGCACAGAGATATATCACCATTGTTTTGAGGCATTCTCCTCATTCATGGTGGTTTTCACTACCGGCGTCAGGTTAAATCTGACCTGCAAGGTCTCTATTGACTTTTTTATGTGTTTACTTTGACAGAAATAAACAACAGCCGCAACATAGTTGGACGGCTGCTGATGCCTTGGCTCACTTCAATGTTTTCCTCTTTTTCCCTGACATATAAAAACTCCAAATTGGCTGCTTCCAGCTCAGATTTTGAAGGCTCTGAAAACCTCACTTCCCCTGCGTTTGCCAGGGTGAACCTTTTGAAGGTTAGTGTGTCAGAGTACTTCCTGTCCCAGTTTCTGGGACGAGAAGATAAAGATAGATGTCTATCAATTTACAATTACAAAACTGTCCTTTTTTTTTCTATAGAAGGCTATAAAAAGTGTGAGTAAACATCAACCTTTAAGCCTGAGACAACATCAAAAAATATATCATGTGCTTTATAACACTTAGAAAAACTACAAAAATAATATTGCTCCCATTCAAAAAGAGAATGAAAATCCTTAAGATTTGTGGTACTCTTTCATTCCAGCTCTTGGCTTAATACTTTCATGGAATAAACTGACGCCACTACTCTATTTACAATATTAATAGCTTGAAGACTCTGTAGCTTTCATTTGAATGTTCATCATCTGAGGTTAACAGTGTCCTTTCCTGACTTCAGACAGCGTGTCTGTGTGTGTTAAAAAACCAACAATTAGGGACTGCGTCAGCAGCTGCTCTTGAGATTCATTGACAATGCCCTCAATGGGAGAGGAGATTAGAGCTGCCACAAAGCTTCGAATGGCCCGATTGAACGTGTGTTGGACAGCCACACAAATAAGGTGCCACTTCTGTACACCAGGACACCAGCTCCATGGTACGAAGCCCGGTGAAGATCTAGACCAGACCAGCTTCCCGGCACATTCGGTAGAACTGTCCCCGCTGTGCGATGAGGTTGGCTGGAGAGTCCATCTCAGAAATGTGGCCTCTGTCCATGACGATCACTCTGTGAAGCAGCAAACAGGGAGCAAGATGAGTTTTTGATCCGGCATTTTTTATTGTCTCTAGAATATTAGAAATAATGAAAAATGCCCATTACAGGTTCCCAGAGTCTCAACTGTAAGAAGGTCCAAAGGTATTCAGAAACAGCACATTTTAGAAGCTGTAACCATTAAAAGTTTTGTACTTTATCAGATCAATTGATATCTGAGTTGTCATTAATTAGCTTGTGTCTGTCCACTAAACAGCACAAAATATCAATGTACAGTACCTGGTGTAGTCCATAATGGTGTTCAGGCGGTGAGCAATGGTCAGGACAGTGCAGTCTTCAAACTGCGTGCGGATTGTTGATTGGATGAGTGTGTCTGTCTCCAGGTCCACAGCAGCTGTCGCCTCGTCCAAAACCAGGATCTTGGTTTTCCTCAGCAAGGCCCTGGCCAGGCACACGAGCTGGCGCTGACCCAGACTGCACAGACAAAGAGTTGGAGGGAGAGAGATGGAATCACACGTTAGACTCTGTCCTGTATGCATCCTGCAGCGTTGTGTGGATATCCCTGTAATAATATATTAGTGACTGACTAGGCAAGACAATGGCTCGTGGTTAGTCTGCACTGCAATGTGTCACATCAGTGAGCTCGTGTGTACCTGAGGTTTTCTCCTCCCTCTGAGCACTCATGGTTGAGTTTGTCAGGCAGATTGGAGACAAAGTTTTTGAGGTGAGCGAGCTCCAGCGAGCGCCACACCTCCTCGTCCGTGTAGGTGTCAAAGGGGTCGAGGTTCATCCGGAGGGAGCCTGAGAACAGCACAGGGTCCTGGGAGAGAGGACGGAAGGTGTTATTCACCACCAAAGTGTCCAGATTCGGAACAGGATTATTACAATTCAGATTGGCTTATTATACACTGGACACGGATTGCAGCCATTGCAAACAGTTTACGTGATGAAAGCCAGGGCTCAGCTTTTGTTATTACTACTGTCGTACCTGAGGAATGATGGTAATGCGTGATCTGAGGTCATGGAGTCCGATGTCTGCGATGTTGACTCCATCTATGAAGATCTTTCCCTTTGCTGCCTCTAAGATCCTGAAGATTCCCAGGGCAAGTGAGGACTTCCCCGCTCCTGTCCTACCCACAATTCCAACCTGAAAAGAGGTTTTAAGTCAGAATTTAGGTTTGATGTAATTCTGCAATTCAAGCAATTTAAGAGATCCAGGATTTAGACTGGTGAAGATTGCAAACTGTTATAATACGAGATGACTCACCCTCTCTCTTTCATGAATATTTAGGGTAATGCCCTTCAGAGCCAACTCAAGGCCTTTACGGTACTGCAGGCCGTAGTCCTGGAACTCTAAAGTACCTCTTTGGGGCCAGGCCAGGGGCAAGGAGCTTCCCTCGATACTCCAACTGGCCTAAATGAGACAATAACAGAAGGTGAGTGGAGAACAAAAAAGTGTGTGTGTGTGTGTGTGTGTGTGTGTGTGTGTGTGTGTGTGTGCGTGCGTGTGTGTGTGTGTGTGGTGGGAGCACTGACCTCTTTGACTGTATCTGCATACTCATTGACTCTCTCCACAGACACAATGTTGTTTTCCACATCAGTCCAGGATCTCACGATCCAGCTCAGGATTCCAGTCACCTGCAATATCCAGCGCAATGAGTTTTACTTTGAATCGTTTGCCTTCCTGCTATGGAAATACATTTGCTGACTGAGCAAAGCCATGAATTTCTATTTCTCTTTATCCAGTTAAACCTCTAATTGCCACATGCAGCATGCAGCTGGAATGAGTCCCACAGTGCTGAGCGCTGTATGAAATTGGCTGTCTTTCAAGTTAATAAGTCGAGTGTTGGGACACCTCCAGTGCGCATGTCTGTTGGCAGAGCCTCTTACCTGGAGGGAGTGTGACACAGCCAAACCAACGATGCCTGGGCTCAGGGTGTTTTTCCCCATCACAGAGAGAATGGCAGCAGCTAAGACCACACCATTACCAACAAACTCCAGATTGACTGCCAGCCACCTGTGGATGTAACGTTGATTTAGTTGCGGGCAGGCGAGCTCTGAAATGTCCCCATTACTACAGCCAGAAGTCATTTTGTTTAACCATGTAACATATAGCTCTTGGTGCCATGAATCATCATTGTCCATCATGAACTGTGACTGAGCAAATGCTTGTATGAGTGAAATTAAAGCACGATCATCACACATCATCTCACCGGGTAGCCACAAATCGGGGGAAGTAGGAGGTCTGATTGAAGTCGACCCTCTCGTTGGCCTGCAGAATGAACCTGGGCTGATCGCCAAAGGCCCGGATGACGCTGGCGCCCTGCACCGTCTCGTTGAAGTGGGTGTAGATGGGCGAGCGGCTCACAGCTTCCAGCCTCCGCAGCTGACAGGATGTGGCGACGTAGAAGCTCTGCAGCCCACAGTGGAAAAGTAAAACATCAGCTTTAATGAGCGAAACCAACAGGGAGCGCTGAGGGCTTTCCCATAATTCAAAGTGAATGTGTGTAACATCTATGTCAGCAGGGGGGGGGGCAAAACGTAAGCGAGCGGCTGAGCTTTCCAATGGAACCCAGCTCGTGTTCAGCCACCTTTCATGTTATGCACTCAAAGAAAACCTAAAGATCAAAGTCCTTAAATGAGTTAGGGAAAACGTACCTGGACAAAGGCGTAAAGGAAGGCGAGAGGCAGGATGATCACGGCTGCAAAGGGTGTCGCCATCAGCACGATGATGCAGACCTCCATGAGTTTGAAGACGTAGCTCAGCATCATCTTCAGGCCGTCGGGCACCATGCAGTCGATGGCGTCGATCTCTTTGGCAAAGCGGTTGAGTAGGTTGCCGCTGGGCGTGCACTCAAAGAACGACATCGGAGAGCGCAGCACGTTGATCAGCAGGTCCATGTGCAAGTGGCGAGAGGCGATGATGCCGCAGATGGAGATGGCGACAGTCGTACCAAAGATGGCGACGCCTGAAGAGAAGGGAAAGATGTTTCATTCAGTCAGAGCCGAGGTCAGATGGAAACATTTTTTTTCAAAGAGCAGTAGAAGTATCTTGTAGAAGAATAATGAATATCAACATGATATCAAATAGAGTCACCTACACCCCTCGTATTTTATCCTATTCATGCTTCTTTAAATTTGATGCTAACTGACCTTGTACAAAGCCCAGTGCTCCAAACACAGCCAGTTTCAGGTCTGTATCGATCTGGGTGCCATTAACAACAGGATCGTCAGCCCACATGCTGAGCCAGTAGTTGTAGGCCAGTGAGGCGCCCTGCTGAAAGGCGTACAGGAAGACGATAGGAATGATGATGGCCAAGCCGATGGTCTTGAAGTACTTCTTGTACATCTCCAACCTCACCTGTTGTAAAAAACAAAAACACACAAAAAGTACCAGTCAGTCTCAAGGAATGTGATATCTTTGTTCCTCTTTGTATTGAGTCCACTACTGTCCAATATCACACCGTTAGAGGTGAAGTCGAACTTACCCTTCCAGTGCGGGCCTTATCAACCTCAGTCAGTTTGCCCAAGTCTTCTGGTACTGGTTCCTGGTCTGTTTCAGACACAGGCTCCATGTTCTGCAGGTTGGTATTTGTGGTGTCACCCCTGGAGGATGCAGACAGGCCAAAGGTCAGTTTGGTGCTCGGGAGGCCAAATATCTTTAGGACAGTGTTAAAATTCACAAGCTTGTTTACGCACCCAATGAGCTGCTCCTGTGACAGGTCTCTGGAGAACGGCATGAAGTCGACCATGCTGAGACGAGCATTGGACCTCCTGGAACCAGCTACAAGGACAGTTTTTTGGTTTTTAACTGTGACTATTCATCATTTCTTTACTGCATTTAGACTGCATAATGTTTTAGAATTAAGAATGGACAAAAACTCAAACAGAATATTTTCTTTATTTATTTCTGAAATGTCTCGTCACCTCTCTGAATGGCGCTCTCTTTCCGCTCTGTGCTGGCGAAGGTGTGGATGAAGTCGGCGAAAGCGCCATGGCGGCTGAGGAGCTCCTGGTAGGAGCCGCTCTCTGTGATTTCTCCATCTACCAGCACGAGGATATGGTCAGCCTGCGGCAGGAAGCTCATCCCATGGGTCACCAGGATGCGGGTCTGTAAAGGCAAGCCGCACAAGTCGGAAAAATAGGATGTAAGCACAATCCAACACTAAATTGAGGCTGTCTTGAAAACAGCAATGTCAGCAAAGTGGTGGCTTCCATATTATGATAACAATAGTGCAGGTCACATGCTTGTAAGTGGTTTAGGTGTTGTTAAACCATCTTTTGGCTGAAAAGGTTTGTATTACCTTGTCTCTAAGTACTCCTTTTGGGCCAATGACCTTGTCAAAGATGTGCTGACCCACATGTGCATCAACAGCAGACAGCGGATCATCCAGGAGGTAAACATCAGCCTTTCTGTAGACCGCCCTGGCCAGGCTCACCCTCTGCTTCTGCCCACCTGAGAGGTTCAGTCCCTGCATGAACACAACCATTTGAGTTCAATAAATAAATCTCAGACAAGAAAAAGAATGTCATATTATTTCCATTTCTTAACCTCCATACCTTTTCTCCAATTTCTGTAGCATCTCCAGCAGGCAGGATGTCCAGGTCCGGCAGCAGTGCACAGGCCTCCAGCACTCGGTGGTACCATGTCTTCAGTTTTTCACGCCCGAATACGATGTTGTCTTGGACTGTGGCGTTCTGGATCCAGGCCTGCTGGGGCACGTACGCCACAGAGCCCTGCGAGGGCAGATGTCAGAAGAGAGAGTCAGTATTTATTAACTGAAAACCGCAACTGTGAATAGAACTTGCACATGGAACATGAGCTCAGCACCTTAACGGCGACACGGCCGCTTCTTTTCTCTGTTTCACCAAGCATGGCGGACAACAAGGAGGACTTTCCACTGCCCACATGTCCGACCACAGCAACAAGGGAACCTCGTGGCACATGGATGTTGATCCTGTCAGCAAGAGAAGGAAGCGTCCTGTAAGTCTCCCTTTGTTTTTATTGTGGATTTAGTCACTTTCTGTATTCTTTTTATCCATAATTCCTACCTTTTAAGACAGGGGGGGCCCTCTGCAGACCAGCTGAAAGTGCCGTTTTCTATCGCCACATCTTCTCCGTCTACACATGAGAGAGAAACATGAAGACTGAGGACATGTTCTTTCAACCTGAACGAAAAAACAAACTTTCAAAACAAAATTTCCCCCTTGAAGTTGCCTGTCAGAGTGCAGCCTGGGCGTAATTACAAGTGAATTTGCTTAATCATACAAATTACAGAGCTGTTGCTTTTTCACAAGCAGTCTTAGGAAGTGTTGACAGATTACAGACAGAGGAGTGGAGTATTTTTTTAAATTTCTCTCTGAATCATATGTCTGAATTCATGCTGTGATTTATGTTCAACCACTAAATGAGAACATCCTATAATTACTCTGTCTACCAGTCGGCCCAGGACCCAGGAAGTGACAGTGCACATGATCCATACAAGGCTGTGGTACCCCACAGATATAAACAACAAAATCTTGTGGGCTGCTTATATTGATTATGACAGCCTATGATTTCAGTCAGAATGGGGAACAAATTGTGGAAATTGATAAAATTAAACGCTGCAGTATAGTAGTTTATTCACTGGCGGTAATAGTTTATACATGGGCGGGGTTCTTACCAGAACTCAATGGAGTCTTTGAGACATTGTCCACTTTCAATTCCTCTGAGCACAGGTACTTTCCCAGACGTCTCAGTGAAACCATCGCCTGGAACGGAGTCAGTGGTTAGTGAACTGACCTACAATGGGCATATGAGACCGTGGAAATAGATGGATGAAAAGTATCCGAGCGATCATGGCTGGTCACCTACCTGCATAGTCGTGCTTATAGCAAATGGAAGCTGACTGAGTGGGGTCTTCAGGATGTTGATCAGCGCCATGGAGACAAAAACTTTCTGTGCATCCAGGACGTTCCTGTCGTCGAGCGTCACGTAGACGCCGAACATGGCAAAGGCAATCTACGGAAAAAAAAGATGCTAAATGTTAACTTTACAGGCAAGGACTTGTGTGAATGGATGATCTTCAGAGACGCAATTTAAAGGATAAGGCTGGTGTTATTCGCAATTTCTGTAATTGTCAATATAACCCATGAAAAGACCAAAACCAACAGCGATGCATTAGTCTGTCTCCCAGCACTCTCTGACTTCCCCGCCCTGTCTGTGGCACTCAGCTCCCACTGAAGATCTTTAAAAACAGGTCACAACTGCAGCATTTTTGTTTTGTTTTTGACCACATCAGCAGCTCTGGGGGTGGCAATGTTGGTCTGACAGTCTGGTCCAGGCACAAAATGTTTCGGTTTCAGTCTCGACAACTATTGGATGGATTGCCATGACATTTGGTACAGACATTCATGTTCCTCTCAGGATGACCTCTACAACTCTGGCGAACTCTTAACTTTTAATCTAGCGCCACCAGCAGGTCAAAATTCATACCATGCAAATGGTTTGTGACATTCCCACCATTTGTTTTATGCAAATCAGCAAAGCCAGAGTTGCTGTCTGTATGGTCTGGTAGGACAGTACGTGTACAGCACAGAGCAATAAGCTAGGCTACATCAGGCTTAGGGTACACATATTTGTAGTTGGTTTTGGTCTCTTCATGGAGTTTCTTTACTGTAAGAAAAAATATTCACCACTCTCCAGCTTTGGAGTTTGCATTTGTTCAGTTCAGCGTGCTTACCAGGAAAGAGGAGGAGTTGAAGGACGCAATGGAAATGGAATAAAGGATCTGAGACTTCTTCAGGGCTTTGAGCTCCTTCTCTCTGTGGCCTAACACCTGCTCCAGGAAGGCCTTCTCCCAGGCGTAGAACTTCAAGATCTTTATCCCGTTCAGGATCTCATTCATCAGCCTGATGCGGCCGTCCATGAACTTCATTTGAATCTCCTGTTGACCAGACAAAGAAGTTTTAACATTTTATTATTAAAAAATGAGCTGTCCTAAACTTAAACTAGGGCACAGTGACAATTATAAGACCAAAGGAAATACATGCATTTGTGAACATGGGTTTGTCCACTCTTGTTACAGCTGTAGTAGTTTTCCTGAACACCATGGAACTTGTTTAATTCTGTAAGAATTTATTGCTTGTTACATTTTAGTGATTTTTATGACAAGGAAACAACAAAGGGCCATGGATGCGGTCACCATATTCAAGACTAAGTTCGATTAAATTGGCATCCAAATTTACAGAGCCGTCTGTTGTTTTTCCAAAGAAATGAAAAATTATGTCTTCCTGCTGCCCACCCTTTCCTTTCATTGTTTTTCAAACACGTTATATGGGGCAGACATCAAAAGGACAAGAGAGAATGCACCATCCAGGCCAAACACCCACACGGCTCCTCAGCCACTATCTAAACCAGCTGTGGCATCCCTGACCTAACATGCCAGATGTCAGAGCTACTGAGACGAAAGTGTGGAGGATTCCTGCAGCAGCTCTTACCTGTAGCTTGCTTCTTTTCTTCGCTATGAACCCGTTGAGTGGAAAAATGAGAATGACAGTGGCAATCCCCGCCAAAGCTGATGGGCCCAGATGCTAAATATAACAAAGAACGGCGTCAAGGGCTTTTCAGTTAAAACGCAGCCGCGCATGAATGAGGAGCATTGTGAAAACATTTCGACATACCTGCCAGAGGAAGAAGAGACACAGAGCAATTTCAATGGGAGCCAGCCAGACAGCGTTGAAGTACACCACAAAGTCCATGAGCTTCTGAGTGTCTGCTGAAACCAGATTCACAATCTCGCCCACAGTGCAAGTCCTCCTGGCAGCGCTGTTTATCACCAGAGACTGGATTGACAACAAAAGAGACAAAGACATTTTAGCCCTCAGTGCACTGTGTACAGTATAAATTTACACCCTCGTAAAGATCTCAGACGATCATTCATCTTGGTAAAAGCTGTTAATCATACGCTGTGTACTGTTTCCCCGTCTGGAAGGACAGAAAACTTTTGTTGTTGCCATTTAAAACGTAATTTATGTCGTGTCTAGAGGTTAGTGGCTACATGTCCATGGATACAGATTTACCCACCTTCCTGTAAACCAAGCCCATAACAGCTGTCTTCACCCTCATTCCCACTGTGAAGCAAGTGTACATGTACTGATGGTTGAAGAGGGACTGGAGGCAGGACAGCAGGAACATGAGGGTGGCGTAGAAGTAGCCCTTCCACAGCGGAGCATCCTCGTCCCTCATGAAACCCAGAAGAAGACTGTGGAGGGAGAGAAGAAGAAGATTAATCAGTGATCAGGATGTTTATCGTTTGCACACGTTCAAGTTTTTGTTTGACCATTCAGCGCCCTAAAAGGGTCATGACTATACTACATCAAAGCCGTATTTCTAGGTATGAGTTTCCCTGGAAAGTAGGAACGATACAAATCAAAGCAGACAGACAAGTTTTTACCCTGTCAACATGATCTTTTTTTTATTGTGTTTTTTTTATTCAATCTGGTATTATTTGACTTTCAATGTGTGCCTCAAACCAATGGCCTTGGAGCGCTGCTGTGGCTGCTGGCTGACTGTGTTGCACAACAGTGCTCGGATTGTGGCCGACACACTTGGCCAGCGGCTCCCTTATTGTGGTCCGACAACATTTCTGCCATTTAGAGCCTCCTCTCCCTCTCTGCCTGTCCTTACTGGAGCACAGAGGACTGTGGTCTCGTCTACTTTTCTTGCTCACAGCTCTGTGACCGTAATTAACACTTCCACTGATTCTGTGCTGTGCATCAACAACAACATTCCAGTCTGGCTGGTGGGATGGTGCGGCGGGTCGGCCATGACTGTTTTCACTGCTGCCAGCTTCTGTTGTTGTTTGGTTGTCGGTGTCACAAATCATTGAAAATAGGACAATGAAGGTGATATCTGAGGTGATAACCAAGGAGTTGTTTGTACAGTTGTAACTATATATCTAGCCTGTGGTGTTTTATTTTTGCATTGTTTCTTTAAATCATCCCACTAGGAAAATATCATCTCCTTCATTTAAATCTCCAAGTTGAATTGGACAGTTCACCCAAAAAAACACAATAAAACCTATTTTCGCTCTAGCCTGGATTGCAGTCCATCCAGGTAATTTCAGTCTGAGCTGAGGTTTTGAAAATATTGGCTGTCTCTTAATACGATGCGTTCAATGCCATTTGGTTTGTGGGAGTCCGAGCACTGAAAAAGTTATATTTGAAAAACAACAACATCTCCATCCATATATATAATGACATGGTTACTTGCGATAGTGACTGTCTCATGAGAAGTTTTACTGAGATCTTCTTGTTATCAAAGCACCACTGCCCGACTTCTGTCCTCACGCAGAGTGGGCACACTATAAATAAGAATATTTGTGGATTATCTTGTTATTTGGGGGCCTGTCTGAACCACAAACCAAATACCCCTGAGCTTACTGGGCTGAGATACAGCTAATATCTCCAAACACTGGCAAATCATACCACAGCTAGTTACTTCCAGATTGCCCTCATGGTGAGGGCAGATTTGGCAGTTTTTGGTCCACTCTTCCTTTGAGTCTCACCTGAGCACCTGGGGGATGGCGAACATGAAGGCATCGTGGAATATGATGCACAGGGTACCGGTCAGAAAGTATGGACCGAACTTGCGTGCCAGTGTCCTGAGCAGGAAGAAGCCAGAGCTCTGCTCCTTCTGCAGCTTCCTGAGGAGCTGAGCCTGGTCTGGCAGTCTGCTCCCCAGCGCCGCACCCGACGCCAAGGCCTTCTCCTGCCTGCCGGAGGGAGAGAACGCAGTTACAGACAAGACAACTGTGTCAGAGATGCCCCAACATGGTGCTGGCGCCTTTCAAGCCTTTAATGTAAGACAGACTGTAAAGAACAAAAAACTGTTGTTATTCGTAACATCAGTGATGGACGCCAGCGGCAGTAAAGAGCATCATTCACTGACATAATTATTGGACTTAACGAGGGATCTTCAAAGCGCTGGATCATGTTAACAAGCTTTGAAAATGACACAGGACTCTTGTCTTGACATTATGGTTCTTTATGTCCTCAAGAGACTCCTTTGGACTTATTTTTGGACCAAAATGCCTCCAGTGATGAGATGTCCCGAATTTCAATTTAACGCAATCATAGCTAAGTCATGCTCTGCTTGGGCGATTAATTCAGCCAGCACCATGCTGACGTTTGGCCACATTGCAATAAAATGGAATTGATTCTTTGGCTGTTAAGCTGTGACAATGGTGAGAGCTGTATGGTGGATCACGGGCCTGTGTTAAAGTAGAAAGCCAGATGAACCAGAGGGAAACATGAAAGACATCATGTGTATGTCTGCCTGTGAAGGTCCTCTGCTGCACGTTTCTTCATGCTACAACTTAATAAACAAAGAGGATTAGTCAGCCAAGGCTCACTAAAGGGGCACTCAACCGATTTTACTATGTCTTCTGTGGCTCTACATGGAGCTTTCTAAAGTCTACTAAAATAACCTGGATGATGTCATTTGGATTAAGATATCATTGGGATTATCTTGGTTTGGTGTTGGAGACTAAAAATCCATAACATGAAGTCTGAGTTACAAACTGGGGGCTTGGAGTTCAGGGATAAGTTAACGTTATGGGAAATGTGGGATGTCGTGTTTTTTAAACTTGATCCATACGAGGGACTAAAAGTCAGGTGTTTTAATTTTGACCATTATTTTTAGCCACGCTAGCGATGTGGCTCTCAGGACGGCATTGTTGGCAGGTCCGTCCTCCACTTTGGTCCTGACTGAAATATCTCAACAACTACTGGATCGATTGTCCATGAAATTTGGTGTTCGCTGTCATGTCTCCCTCCAGATTAACTGTAATAACTTGGGTGATCCTCTAAATGTTCTTCTAGTGCCTCCAGGTCAAAATTACTTGCAAAACTAAAGACATTCCCATCAGCCTCAGCTGTAAACATTATATCTACCTAAGACCAGCATGTTTGCACTGCCATTACATGTCATATGTTAGCAAGCAGTGCGCAGCCTCACAGAATAACTTGACTGCAGACTGTTCGATCTCTCTATGGTGAGTCTTCAAACTTGTGAAAGAACAACACTACATCGTCAGCAGTTCTCACTTTTGAATTTTGGCACATTCAGCAGTCCAATCCTGTTGCAGCTCAGAGATGATCTTGTTTGACGTGTCCTCCTCTCTCAGGGTCCACAGGTCCTCTGCTGCCAGTGGGGTGCGATATCCTTTCACGACAAGCCTGAGGATGGAGCACGGAGATGATTCACACACACGTAGTCGTCAACAAAACACACAAATTATTGTAAACAAGTACAAACTGTTGCTGCAGTGAGTCAGCCGAGGCCTAAAAATGAGGGGGTGTGGAAGAACCATCTTACCCAGTGAACCACCAGAAGAGAATCTTTGACAGGAAAGAGGCATCTTTCACGGGACAGGGATTCTGCAACAGATTAAAGACCAGACTCACTGTTGTTTTCGCAGTAAATCTCTCGCCGCTTAAAGGCTTTCGAGGCACACACGGCTTCACAGAGGCCGCCAGATGATGCTTGAATGGTGCACTTGTGAGGAGTGTGTTTGAGAAGGCTAATGTGTGTAAACAGCACTGCACAGTCAGGTGGTCCATTGTGAGGAGCAGAGGCCGTGAACTCCCACATGACAGAATAAATAGAGTTCAGTGTTAGTGCAGGGCGAAGATGACGTTTTGAGGTCTAGCGGAGACGGAGAGGAAATGTGTCATCACAAACTGTCCAACAACGGGATACACACACGCATGCTCTCACACACACACACGCACACACACACAGAAAGTTTGTCCTCTCACGCATGCGTTGTGGCATCTCTCCACCCTGCCACCCCCTCACCAGGGTGTTTGCTCTCTTCATTACCAGCACTCTCGCTCTCTTCCTGTGAGTAACTCTAACCAGAGCGTGGGGCAGAGAGGAGGAGGAGGAGGTGGAGGATGAAGAGGAGGACACACCAAGGAACGACCAATGGGTGTGTCCACCGCGCCAGACTGCGGCTTCTGCACCCTCAGCCTCCTCACCACCGGCCAAGAGTTTGTTAGGGACTTTTCCAGCTATTTTGATTGTTTGTCGCCAGGGAAATATTACATCACATGTCTGTTTGATTGATTAGAGGCTCATTTTCATTCACCTGTCAGCCGCCCTGATCCAACTCGCTATTTTGAGCTCGAAAACGTGGCTCATGTTTGATGGGATGGTGAGACCTGTATTAAGTGATGCCTGCGCTGTTGTACAGTCACGGAGTCTGAGCTGCAGTCACAATGTTATCCAACGCTGACGTGAGTGAGTCGCGTCGATGGTATGCAGGAGAACAACGAGAAGCGCGTGCACACACACACACACACTCATTCACACTCCTCTCATAGGAAGCCAAAAGTGGTGAAGTGAGAGTGGGAGAAGAAGGAGGGAGGGAGGTGAATCACATCATTTCCTCCAAAAGGGAGAAATGTCTTGACAACAGAAGTTGAAAACCACAAGATAGCTGCTCAGGCGTTTTCTTTCCTGGGTAGTGGATAGGAGTGGATTGTTTTTGACGGAAGTGGGATACATTCTCCTCTGCCTACCTTTTCCAAGACGGTTTTTCCCTCTGGAGGCTGGTCAGCAAAGCAGCACAGGAAGAGCTGGGCCAGTTGGATTGTGAAATAGGAGAAGAAGGCGAGGTATCGTACGATATCAGAGGCGATGCCCTGCGGAATAAGAAAATGCAGATTAAGGAGGCTGCTACACGGCTGAAAACACCACAGTCTTTTAGTAAGAGTTCCCTCAGTTTATTTGTTTTAAGCTTTTCCAGACGAGCTGCGTGACTGTGACTTTTATTTTCAAGCAGGGGCACAATTAATTGGCCTTCGTGGCCGAGCGCATGCCACAGAAAAATAACATTGCTCTTGCATCAGGACACAAGGTTTTCAGCAGGATCAGACTGTGCTGTGGTCGTTTCATCTCTTTCAACATTACTTAACAAATCACACAACATCCTGTGGTATACAGCGATATTTATCTTCACTGTGGCTTCGGATGCAGTTTCACAACAACACTATATTCATTACATGGCTTTTCCCGTACTTAAACATTGTATAGCACAGGATATGGTTTATACGCAGAGATCACAGACACAATAAAGAGTATTTTGGACGTGTAAGCTAAATCAGGGTAAAAACCCAAAGTCTTTAATGGTGCGCTTTATATAAGTGACGCGATAGTTAAAGCTGCCTCTCGCCGCGCTAAGAGCCCATATCTGTAAATAGGGAGATTGTGGTTTTACAAACCAGCACTTTAACTTTCAATCAAAGGAGCAGCTGTGATATTAACCACTCAGAGACTTTTGTGAAATGTAGGACTCGCATGTTATTCTTGACATACAGAAACTGTGGGTTTTGGCAGAGGCATTGTTTACGACTGGGTCAACGCCACTGCCACAGCCACTCTGTTGTGCAGCACTATGGGTATGCGTGAAAGTCAGAGCCATGGTAAACAGTAAAATGACTTTCTCTGAAAAATGTGCTGCTGTACCCAGAAAGGAGATACGAAGGGGCCAAATGGATCCGGCCACACAGTGAAAAACAGGGTCAGCATGGTTGGAGAGTGGGTGGGAAAAATGTAGGTCAAGCAACTAAGAATGGCCAGAGGTCCACAAACATGAACCCTGTCAACTCGGGCCATCGACGCTACCATGTGAATTAGACACTTTCTTTATAAATATTTAGAAAATGTGGCAGCAAATTATGTAAATGTGAGCTGACGAAGTAGACAGGGAGCAACTGCTGAGCTGTGCTACTTGTACTATATCAGAGGAAAAACTGCCCTGCAACAGTACAGGTATCAACAACTATAGTAAAGTGTTCTACAAGAAGTACTGTAGCATGAAGCATGTGCAAAAACACCTGTCCAAGTTTGAAAGTTTGAAAAATCTGTTTTAGAAATGGGGATCAAAATGTGGAAAGAAACTGAACCAGACCAGCCAAAGTGTTTACATTTTAACATGCTACTGCTATTTCAAACCTACGTCTTTGGAAGGAGGTTTCATGTCTGTCCTGTAATTTCTGTTACCCTGATCATCTGATGTTAGTTTTGAATTGATGACAGGTCCCAGGTATCCACATCTCTATTGTAACTGTATGGAGTTCTGCATTTAGACGCTGACTCTCACTTTTTTGCAAAGAGTTAGACTAGAAGATTGATACCACTCACATATCTGTAAGTTACGCTAAATACCTGCATATATAAGCTGTATATATAGCATTGAGACTGGGATCAGGGGGAAACAGCCGGCTCTTTTCCTGTACAATTGTGAGAGTGTTATCATTCCTCTCATCTAACTCTTGTGAATAAGCATATTTCCCCCAAAGATCAAACTATTCCTTCAACAGGAGACTTTTAAGTAATTTCAGGGAAGTAACTTCCTTTTTTCCTTCACTGGTTTTAGGATGTAGTGAGCAGCCCCTGCTTGTTCATTTTTGTAGCTGTCTTCATTATCTCCAGTCCAACATTGCCTGCATCTTGACTGACTATCTTTAACAGTATACCTCCCGTGACTGAGCAAAATACGCTGGATGCTCTTACAGTCTGGCCAGAATCTAGGCGTATGAATTTAGTTTGTCAAGATATACCATAGATAAACGATATGGTGGAGAAAAATATGGGTGGTCACATGTGTATCCAATGTGCACACGTGTGGTTGTATGAAATGAAAACATCTGTGCCTGAATTCGAAATGGCCTCGCATAATGTGCGGATGCATAGATTTCCATCTGGCTGTGTTTACAGCAGTGTAGGCCCATAAACACAGCGCTGACGTTCCTCTGGTCTGACCCTGGGTTGCCATGTCTCACCAGCATTTATCCCAGGGCCATCATTACTCTCCCCCAAGCAGTGTGGGAATGTCACACTGAGGACGATAAAACAGAAATATGGATGCGTGTGTTTGTGTTTTTTTACAGAAATGCAAATGCGACTGCCCCACGGCCGCGTGTGCTTAAATAGAAACTTACCCCATACAACAATGATTGCAGTGTCTGACAGGAGACGCAGGAAGAAAAGGAAAACTTAAACACACACAGGCTTGACCAGAATTGGCACCGTCATCCTCCAACACTTGGTTAACTTTAGGTTACCTTGGTTGAAATTTGGGGGATGAAATAGAAACTCTTTGCTGACACAGGGTATATCTCAAGCTGTGCTGCTGGAGTCTTGTGTCTAGACTCTGGGTAGGATTAGACCTGATTAGATATCTAGCGTTTTCACACTGCAGGTTCATCAAGTTCAAACCTGACAAGCATTCACTTTGCGTCTGAATTATTCCTTATTTTCTATCTAGAGGGCTTTGTTGAGAGTTTTGTGGGTGCATCATGTGTGGATCCATTAAGCACGACGTGGTGTTATCATTAACAGGCTAAAGACATACCTCATCCATGGCCAGCTGGATCTTAGCTCTGAGAGGCACCAGGGAACAGACAACAGCCAAGACCCAGAACAGGAAGAGGAATACAGAGGAACGACAGCCTCGTACTCGTTCCAACTGGATGATGCATAAGGCCAAGATCTAGAGAGACACACACAGAGACAGACTTAATGTAAAAATTCACATGTGCAGTTCTTGCAGCAGAGAAGGGAAACAACTCGCTCTCGGAGCCAGAAAGCAGCGAGCCAAATCTCAAATCTGTGATGCCACGTTTATGAACAGCCTGAAATGACTCCGCTGGCAACAAGCACAATTGCTATCAGGTTTAAGCTTCAAACCAAACTACTTTTCTTTTCGTGATTATTTTTTGTTCACAATGGAGTTGCTCTGGGAAAAACTTCAGTCCAAGCTGCCACTCAGTGCCATTCCACTTTAATTGAGCTGAAGAAAACAAAAGCACTTTCTCTCCTTTAGCTGCCGATTTCATGCCAACAGGGCACAGAGGGTATAATCAGATTATGTCTGATCTAATGCGGCTGATAGTGGTTTTGAGAAAGAACTTGGGTTTCTGGGATTTCCCTGGCCGCAGGCGCAGATGTCTCCTGGCTCACTTCCGCCTATAAAAACATAACACATGTACGGTATGTCCGCATTCCCTGCACACATTACTTGATGTTGTTCCACTTGTCTTAAAAAAAGCTCTATACTGTGAAGTGTTCTCAGAAATAGGACTGATTCAGTGTTTGGACACGGCTGTTCGCCTGTCCTCAGAGGAGTCACGCATCTGCTGCTGAGCCACTATAATTGCTCCCTCTCTGAGCGGTCGGCCGAATGAGACGTCACTTCGTCATGCCAGCTCATCACCAAGTGGAGGGAAAGCAGGTTTTATACTGAGTACCACATTGGTTACTTCGAGGTGAGCCACAGCACTGTCCTGTTATAAACTATAGCGGTCAGGTTATTATATAAGATTTTCACATACCTCATGCATTGTATGTGGAGATGTGACTAAGAGGGTGAACGTCCTCAAGTGGAACATGTGGTGATATTGATACAAACAATATCCAGAGTTCTCATTTGGCTGCTATGGTTACACACGCAGCATTTGTTGATTCATTTTCCCCAATCGCTCGATGCTAAGCCAGTTTATTGTAGGATGAACAGACGGACACTTACAGTCAGAACTGTGGGGGCTACTATTAAGAGGCTCCAGTTCACCTGACTTTGATGTCTTCGTAATGCTGGAGCCAAAGGCAGACCTATTGAGGGCTTGCAAATACAGGGATGCCATGTGACTTCCAAGCACATGAATGTCAAAGAATCGGATGTGCTTTAGGGGTGAGAATGTGAATGAAAGTCCTCTAGGAACTGAGTAGCTTTTCACTTTCATGCTTTTACTTAACTAGCTTCAACACAAGCTAAATAATAAACACTTAATGATTACTGAAATAGTTTTTTGTACTATCTAAATATATATTCCAGTACTGCACTTTGATATTTTCTGAGTCATGGGAAAGTTTCTAAGTCGGCCAAGGGACTCCACACTGTATTTCATACATCTATCAGACCACAGTGTATGAGTCTGTAGCACCAAGTCCACAGCTAGAACTTTATGTCCTCAGCTGCCGTGTACCAGACAAATGACGTTGAGGCTGCATCAGCAACAATCCAAACCTTACCATAAGTGAGGAAAATGTAAAGCTGACCTCAGAAATGGACCCTTCTATTCCTAGCCTTCCGCTCTGATTTGCCATATTGCTGCAAACCATCAGCCCATCTGTTTGTACAAGTCAGTGGGTGGAACTAAGTCCATCACTAACCCCCGAATCAAAAACCCTACCTTATAATTACATGGGAAGTGTGCAGTGCTGGGAAAGGAATAGGAGTTTTACGTCATGGTATTGCTGATTATAGTCAGTGTCGTGTGTGTACTTTTCATCAATAGTGACCACGATTCGCTCGCTCCTGTTCCTATACATTAACTTTAGCTGAGTGGTGACAAAGCAAGTTAGTCAGAGCGTCAAGAGCACAGTGTTCCAGGCCTGCACCCAGGGAACGGGTGGTGGGAGGCTGCAATCAACGTCATGAAAATGATGTCCTTTAATCATGAAACACAGAAAAGATTGCTGACAAGCTACACTTAATATGACTTGTTTTTGTCTGGCCCCCTGGTGTGATAAATGACCTCCTCAAAATAAATAGCCATTATTGAAATATGTCCCTCGATACAACAGATGCCTCAGTGTAGTTTTACCCAAACACGTGCTGGTATTTACTCAGGAGTCTGAAAAGACCACAGGTGGGAAAGGCTGTCTGCCTTGGAGAGAGTGAGACTGTGCAGGACCTGTGTAAAGCTGCAGAGAGAGGTAGCTTTGTGGGTAAGGCTATATAGCTCTGTGGGTCAGCTTTGGAGGCTCAAAGGACTACAGCAACCCTTCCTATATGGACTCAGCACTCTCGTACTGCATTGTAATTCTTGCACAACTCCTGCTGAGGATAAGCAACATTTTGAGCTTGCCGTGCCACCCATGTTGTGAGCTGCACCCGTCTTCTGTTTGCTCCTACTCGTCATTTAAGTATCATTTAAAATCTGCTGAAAATGAGTGGGAGTGAGAAACATTCAGGGCTGTTTCTATCAACACAAGCCACTGAAAACATTGCTCTGACTGCCCACCAGGCCTGTTCGGGGGGAGAAGAGGCAAAGCACATTTGTAAAGATTAAAGATTTCATCTATATACTGCATATATCTGCACGGGTCTCGCACTGATTGAGAACATTTGAGTTGTTTGAGCTGTTTCTCTTCAGATCTGAGCAAGTCAAAGCACATAGTATGGATTTTGCTGTATGGTTTTGTTTGTTCAACACTTTAGGTCCCTGGATATTGAATGAATGGTTTGTCCTTAAATTTTTTTCTCCCTTTCTTTAGAGGCATTGCAATTAAACATGTTGCACCTTAAATACAGTTTTGGTCAGAACAATGGCGCTCGAAGAGGCAACTGGCGTCGAAACCTCCAGTCCAGCAGCACACCTGTAGTCCATATAAAGACCGGACGTTTCTGTGTAATTAAGTTTAACATAAGCTACAATTGTGTATCATCACCTTTGTATTCGGCGGTTTTGTGTTTTTTAAAGATGAACCAAAAAGTTGGAAGAAATTCAAATCAACTTGATTTAAAGCACATGATTAGCCAACACTCTGCCACCACTGAGCAATTCATTCATTGCGTGCAAGTACATGATTGGATGATAGCATCAGCGATAGCCCTGATTCAGTGAACTTGAGTGGTAAAGCACTGACCGTCCGGTGAGTCAGTGCTCTCAGTTGACTGATCGGCCTGTGAGCTGCAGAGATGTGGGGATAACTACATAGTATATACTTTGGGAGAGAATAGGCCTCTGAAAATAAAAATATTTCGCTTTGTGTAAACTTTTTCTTCATGGCATGCAGTCTTTCACTCGCACAGCAGCTAACAATCCCATTTGTCATCGTATTGAAAGTTTCCACAAACGTACGTACACTGATTCCAGATCAAATAATAACTCATCAGAGCGCAGAGTACATACTGTATGTTCTCCGCGCTCTGATGAGTGATGGTCAAATACAGGTTGTATTTACAGGCTGCTGTAATATTTGCACTGCCTGCAACATGATAAATCTATCGCTGGTTGTGCATCTCACCATAGTGTCTGGCCAACATACTGTATGCCGACTATATAGTCTTTCATTTGTCTGCACTTTGACATGTGAGCCAGCAGGACACAGGCTGAAATATTCCCAAAACCTATCTGTTACCCAGAGCAAAGGCAGGAGGCATGTCATATGTGCTCAATCGGTAATGTTTTTCCATTTATAAAGCAAGTACGTTATTCCTTGGCAGTCTATAGGTTTAACAATTCCCCACGCAGCACATGCATTAGTCACATATTACGATGCTTCATGTGGATGAGTCCACAAACGGACTTAAGCCAACATCCATGTGGAAGATGGACCTTGATTTCTAGATTTTCTCCAGCTCATTCTCAGCAGCAAAACAGGCGCGTGCGTCGTCTGTGCGAGTAGCTTATTACAACCCATAGTTTATTGTTAGGCTGCAACCTCTAGTGGCTGTGGTAATTATGACGGGAGCAAAGGAGGAAGTCAGGCGTGGATGGATGAGTCAAACAAACACAAGTGTTTCACCCAGAAGACCGCTGTTCATGTCCTGTGTGAAACCAAAAGTCCATGTTGACTTTTTTTGACCTACGGAACGTACTTAAGTTATATAACTTTTCTAAGCCAAACAATAATCTTTTTTTAAACTTTACCAAGTAGTTTAGGTGACTAAACCGAAGCAAACGGTGGCCGTTTCACAACGTTAACCAAACCTAACGAAGGTTTGGTTAGCCTGTCGCTGATATTCTCCAACGGTCATATATGTTGTTTTGGGATTTTATCACTTTGAAGGATACCAAGGCATCAAGGGTGCTGCTCATCCACCCTCGATGTACTGCTGCAAGTGTTATACAAGGGTAGAACTGGGCCCTCAGCATTAACAACGCAAGAAACCACAAAATGGTTGGCTACATGGCCAAAACGTGTGGGAGAACACTTGAGTAAAATTAGGAAAGAGCCACAGTATTTACCACAGTCATACTGCGTATGATGGGGCTGAGTAGGAAGACCATGTGCTGCTGGATCTCCTGGCTCCTCTCCAGCAGGATATAGAAGAACTCCACGAAGCCAAAGGAGGCCAGCAGGAAACCCAACACCTGAACATGGGACAGGAAAGTAATGGGAGACGGATTGAAGAAACTTTCTGGATCTACAGTCACATTTACATGGATATCTCAGTACTAGGGATCTTGTGGAGAAAAACTGGCAGAAATGTTGCTTTTGTGTCTGATTTCTGTCGTGTGAAAAACCTTGAACAATAGACCAAAGACTGGCCAAAACCCGTGTGAAGTCTCACCATCTTGGCGGTGCAGAGGCAGGACATTCGAATGCGTCCGCGGTCATGGCAGTAGAGGTGAAGGCAGTAGAAAGGGGCCAGCAACCATAGATAGATACAGGGGACCCACACCAGCACCGTGTTCTGGAAACACTGGGTCAGGTCTGGGTTGGCTGTGTACCACGTACGGTTCCAGTCCTACAACAAAGTCAAAAGTTCAGATCAAGACAATAAGCGTGAGAGTCAGAAAATTAGGTAAAACTGTGAGATTATATCCATCATCCCACAGAATCCAGACTTGGTGTAGGTCCTATGTTTCATCCATCAAGGCAGTGGAGAGTGAAACCACAGCAAGTCAACAGAAAATGTGTCTGTGCCCAATCCTGAGAGAGTGTGAGTTGGAAGTGGACTTTTGTTTTTTGCTAAAAAGCTGAGTCAGTTTTGGAATTTTTCTGACCAAGTCTCTGGCTTGTTCCCTAATTTGAGTCGGACAATGTAAGCTGTCAACACATTAAAATGTGAGGTCAAGGATTATGCTAATAATGACGCCTATAAACAATAAAAGTCCATGCAGACGAGGCGTGTTGGGCAAAAGATGCCAAAAGTTGGAGATTACGTAACAGCAGCAGAAGCAGGATCGGTTGAAAAAAAAAAACCTTAAGTGGAGCTAAGTGGCATGTTGTTGTCTTGCTTCCCTTGTTTATCACCTCACTGGCCTAATGAGGGGCAGGGTGTCTGGCTGCGCTAACGAGGCTGCCCTGCGGAGTCACCACAGGAAGTGGTTTTAAAGCCTCTAGCATGGCGGCGCAGTCTGGCCCTGCTGGTAGACTCCCAAGTGGGATAAGGGAGAGAGGCCACAATCGGTGGCGGCTGCAGGATCATTATGTAACGGCTGTCCACCCGCAGCCCTGCCAGCAGCGCACGGCAGGTGAGACGCACTTTGCGCAGATAGATGCTGCCGCTCGGGGGGAGGCACGTCTCAGCAGGAACGGCGATGTTTACGATCAGTCGCTACTGTTTGCCGCCCCTGGTGCCACGAGGGCTCTGAATCACGGTCTGACTGCAGACTTGTTCACATCAGAGCTTGCACACATCTTTGCCTGCCTCACCACAGGGTCATAAAAAAAACTCACATAAACCTTCGTAACATAGGTGGTTTAGGTTATGTAATGAACGCACCATTTTGCACGTACTGTATACTAGTGGTCTCTGTGAGCACTGATGTATCAAAATCCATTTAAGTGATAAATCTCTTGACGGGCAGTGAGTGGGCGGCTACTTTCGCAGACTCTTCTGAGTCCTGCGGTCAATGGCAGACGGATGAACAGAGCACTTTTATGTAAGAAATCCAACCTGTCGGACCATCTCCAAGCACTTTCTTGTGCATTTTGCTCAGTGCTTATCCTGTTTCTCACCCGTGGCTGAAGTGGTTGCAGTAAACTTGAAGATGCCAACAGCCTGGGTGCCACAAGGTGTCTATTTTTGCCTGACAAACATAGTGATGTGAAAGCACATCTGCTGAATGTCTCCTTTTACATTCTCTATATTGGATAGAGAACTTCACTGCCTAGTAACCCCATGGTAATGCGAGTCATGTGCTGAAATAAATGAAATCTTGCATCGGGTTGTGAGGGAAACAGCATTATGCGCTTAATGTGAGTATGTGGCATGTATGAACTCAGATCACTTTGTCCTGTTCTTGAAATTACAGGATGGTTTGATTTAAAAATAAAGAAACTAAACACACTGGTAGCTCCTACATTGGCCGCTTTCAAATTTGTGCACCCTGAAAAGACTGCACGCTATGTGTTTCTGGATCAAACCTGAAAGATGAGCTGGCTTGAGCATGTTCAGTTCAGTATTAAAGCCAAATAAATCCCCAGTGCTGCCCTAGGGCTGTGACCAATGAATAAGCAATTACACAATTCCAAAGGAATGTGAAAGGTCGATCACTACAGTTTGAAACTAAAGGTTACAGCCAACAGGAGACAAAAACATCCCATACATGCTTTGTGATGGATGCAATGAAGCTGAGAACATTGCATCTGTTCTTTGAACTTTCATGGCAAAGTTTACTTTCACTTTCTCAACAAAGTTTGATGGGCTTTGTTTTGAGGTATTGCAGGAGCAAAAACAGAGAGAGAGCCATAATGAGAAACAGAAAGGGAGAGTGAGGAGGGGGGTTGGGGGGGGCAACATGGGAGTGAATGCATTCAATAATTTTGGCATTCCAGCTGGATCGCGGCCATTCTTCTACTTTTCCAGCCAGGATTTAGAATGTGGAGGTTTGCTAATGTACAAGACGAAAAAAGCCTCTCCAGCAACAGCAGCTCCCTCAGTGTGACTGACACATCTCCACCTCTCAGCATCTCATTGTGCTGAATCACAGAGTGGAGTGACGGTAACCACAACTCTGACATGCATCAAAGGCAAAGTCTCCCATTCAGACTTGCTTTAGAGCAGATTTGTGGTGCACACACACACACACACACTGTACACGCTGCAGACTGAGACGGCTAGTGCATGTAATATGGGGACTTTCTTCCTATACTGCTGAGTGCTGCCAGGCCAGGAGCTTAACCCATCCCCCTCTTCCTCCACTACACACATTTTTTTCATTCTATTATTATGTTATGAACCATAAATGCCTGTCCGATACTATGGAGCAGTGCAGTAGAACAGCATGCTAATGTGGCTAATGCTAATGGAATTAATCACTAAGTCCATCAATGGTCAGGATTTAACAAGTTGATATAAGAAAGTAAGCAAAAGATCCTAATTTTTTCATTGTGTTGTGCATTTCAACTTACATAAACAACAGTGGATGCTCATTATTCACACTTGAAAAAAACAAAACAAAACGTTTGCATTAAGTTTCTTTTACATCAAGTGAGTAACAAGGAAGACCTGCCTGTCCTACCCTAACTATCCAGCTCTTTATAACTGTCTATGACTATGGTTCTGCATTGTCTGGCATTGGCTGAAAATAAATGAATAAATGTGAGTTCAGGGTCAGTGAACACGTCACAAACTCACCCAAAGAGGGTCCAGGCCACTGAGTCTGCAAAAGGCATCCATCCACTTGCTTGCTCCTTCCTCCCAGATGCTCCACTTGTTGGGGTCGGTCAGCCCTGCACTCAGCACCAGCACCGGTGTGTGTGTATGTGTGTGTGACGGGGGGAGAAAGACTTACAGTATGTGTGTCCTTATTAGACTTTTCCTCTCTAAGCTGATGGTAGTACAGCTTGGGTTTAGCCTGTTCCCGTCTGGGTGGAATTTATTAGTGTGTGTGTTGGAGTGAGTCTGTGTGACTTTTCCTCCTCTTTAATAAAACATCTTCTGTCAATGAAACTCTGTGTCTGTCTGCCTCGCTGTTTGAACTGCTGCTGCCCTGAGATCCTGTGCCTTTCTGACTCTCACTCCGTCTGCCTGCTGTTTATGAGTGTGTCTCCTTGTTGGGTGGGTGGAAATATCTCCCTCTCTCTCTCTCTCTCTCTCTCTCTCTCTCTCTCTCTCCCTCTCCCTCTCTCCCTCTCTCTCTCTCTCTCTCACTCACACCCCTCTCTTCGCTCCCACATCTGCTGGATTTCGATCAAAACACCACAGCAACTCCCCTCAATGGGATGACAGTCCCACACCCAGACACACTCCTCCCACTTTCACTCACTGCCCCTTACCTCCTTTCTCGCTCCCTCTTTCCCCTCCTTTCCCCACATCCCAAACCACCAGTCGTCTGACCACACAGTGTGTGTTTGTGAGCAGACGTACCTTTTAAACTGAGACCAACAACGCTCAGATAAATGCCACGATTTTACCTTCACTGTGCTCAAGTCCTGTATATTAGCAACCCTATAGCCAGTGTTGTGCGACACCTATTCAACTTTTAACACACTGGATGAGTCACAAAAACTGTGTTTTTCAGTCCAGAGACATGTATTTTAACTTGATTCTTTTTGTTCAGTGGAAAATGTCAAGTCTCCCCAGTGGACCTCCTCAAAGCATCACATGCACTTCCAAGTATTACAAAAAACCTGCTGATATGGGAAGAAAAGAGAATATGTTTGGTTAATTAGTCATCTTATTGAGCTGAAACTTGCACTGTTAGTGGAAAATGTGAAATCATTACACAACTTTGTCACCAAGTGTCATGTTGAATTAGAGGAGGGGTTAACCTTGAAGGTCTGTGGCCATTTTATAAGGAAGGAACATTGAAGATTTAAAGATTTTATCAGTGCTGTTTATATGTGTACGGGCATGTGTGCAAGTCTGGCATAGTGTAATGGAGGGACTGCCTGGGACGCACTGGCCTTATTAATTGAAAAAGTCAGACAAAATCCATCTTTAGACATATTCATACACTGTGCGAGCATAAAAACACGAGTGTGTGTGCTTAAAGCTCTTTGTAGTCTGCTGAAAAGCATCACCGAATGGGATGATGATGGTCACTGGTCAAGACACAGGGGAAAACTTCAGCACAGCAGCTGCGCAGGAAAGTATGACACCGTCTTGACTTGGACTGACACCACCGCCATCATCACCGCAGCGAAGAAACATGGAAAGTTCGGCGGAGAGGCAGACCACCACCGGGTCCTGTGTCTCGCCATGTGCAAATATGAGATTATTATTCTTTTAAAAGTGAGTCATCTCTTCATGTTTCTCCTCCAGGCTCCTCCGCCGAGCTTTTTTATTCAGCACTTCAGCTCGCTCGTGGTGCAAAACGGTGAGAATTATGTAACATGACACGTGTGAAATCATTTGAACGTGAAATTCTTTGAAAAGTTGGATTTGAATGTGTTGTTTTAGGAGGTGACAGGAAACTGTAATTGTGGTAAAAATATTGGTCAGAAATGAATATTTTGGGTGTGGTTTGTTATGAGGTGTGCTCAGAAGGTCAGAAAGTTCAAAATGACCCTTCGCTGTCCTCACGGTTTATCCTGCGGGTTTCAACGCCCACCAGTGGGAGATAAAGAGAAAATGACTGTGTGTAACACAGCCTAATGTTCCTGTCAGACAGATCTAAACAAAAAAGACATCCATGGTCAGAGCGACTGTTGTTATGTCTCGGTCCCCCAGCCTGAGCAGAGTGTTGCTACCACCAAGAAATGGTCCGAAACACCTCAAGCAGTGTACCACAACCAGTGTGGTGGGCGGTGTGTGTGTGTGTATATGTGTGTGCGACCATAGCACAGGCTGCAGTGTTTACAGTACACCTTTCAGTCCCAAATAATACACAGGGGCCAAACCCTGAGAGAAAGGTACTTAGCATGTCTTCCCTTTCTGTTTTAACTCAAGTAACTGACATGCTTGAATCTCTGCGGCCGGGTGTTTGTGTTTTCTAATCAACAGTAGACAGATGACAACATCTGGTGTTGGCTGTAGGAGGACATTTTTAGGGGTGTGTGTGAGAACTTTTCTTGAAAAGGAGCCCTGTGCACTGTAATCTCCCCTGGACCAAGTTTACGTGTGCTGTCTTGACATTGTTGTGTGTTTGTGAATCTTTCCCCTACAGGTTCTAAGTAAATGTGAATATGTATTCTGTGAGTTTTCTGATTGGAGCAGAGATAGCATCTCCCCTATCGCGTCCAGAATAAACTTCACTGCAGCATCTGGACCAAGGCTCTTCAGCTGATCGGTCCCAGACAGGAGCTTGAGGTTGGATGTGTTGCAACTCATGGAGAAAAAGTAACACAAAAACAACATATGAGAGAGTCACGCACACGCAATGAGGACCGAGAGCTGTGCAGACGGCTGGAGCAGACCCAAGACGGGCTAACCTACACAAACATACACACGTTACGCCTGTAAATACAGCACAACCTAAATGAGCTCTGTGCCAGACGATGGCCAGACGGCAGACTGTTTACACCAATGGAGGGAGAGAAAGTGCCCGGCAAGGACCTGATGGGAGGCTGGCACTGGAGCGGGGCCACGTGCGGTCATGGCGTGTAGTAGTAGTAATGTGGACCTGGCAGGCGGTGGAGGCAGAGGGTGGCTGCGGGGGTGGCACTGCCCCAGCCAACCCGCGGTAAAGCGGTGGTTAACCAGTCTAGGTCACCTACACTTCCTCTGGCCTCTCTCCCCGGGAGGAAAAACAGTCTAGTCAAAATAATGGTGTCATTTTGGCCTCTTACGTTTGAGCAAGGGGAGACAAATTTAGGAACAGCAAAGCAAAGGGAGGGGCCTAAAACAGAATAAGAAACAAGTGAGGAAAATATCTGCTCTGTATTTTTTATTCTCTCTTAGCTCTTAAATAAGCAGCTTAAATGAGTGGCGCAGCTCCAATGCAGCCTGTAAATTCAGATGTGTCAGCCTACGCAAGCAATTATAACTGGGCTCTGTGTTCCGCTTCCCTCCCTCCCACTTTTACCCGCAGTGCCATGGTGCTCTGTCCTCGCCGCTTCGCTCTGCCGTTGAGATTAACCTTCGACTCTGACCGGCTTCCTGTCTGTCAGCAGGACCGCTGTGATGTGCAAATACACTTAATATTGGTGAAGAAGATACTGTGTTAGTATCGTGTGTGTATGTGTGTGTGTGTGTGTGCGGTGTGTGTCAGATCTGTTTCCTCAGTCTGCAGACTCCAGACCGGTCTCACATGCCTCTGTGAGTGATATGAGCCATAAAGTATTTACCACCTTACTGCTCTGGCACCTGCAAGGAATCATTCATAGGACGTCCAAATACTCGCAGCCTGATTACTCACACGGTTAAAGGAAAAGCTCGACACACTAATAAGTGTATTTCGGGAACCTTGGACGGAGCTTGCTAGCTACCCCCCCCCCCCCCCCCCCCCCCGTTTCCAGTCTTTATGCTAAACTAAGCTAACAGGCTGCTGGCTGTAGGCGTTTATGTGCCAGACATACATGACAGTGGTCTTGATCCTCCCATCTGACGCATCTGCCACACAGAGGACCAAGCTCTGAGTCTGGCCTTCACCAGCTTCTTCTCTGGCCAAATGACATTTACTCTGAATCTTAGTCACCCTGCGCATTAACATTAACAGCCACTTCAGTTGCATAACCAATTTAGAATTAGCAAGGCAATTGCTGGGCCCAAGATTTTTTTTTTTTTGTGTGTGTGTGTGTGTGTGTCTAATCTCAACCCAACATCTCCAAACCTCAGACACAGTAAAGATGCTCTTTTTCTTCTCAGACAGCAGATGGCTTCCCATCATTTTCTCAACTGCCCTGGAACCAGAAGGTGTCTGAGTGAGACTGTGCTGTGATTACCCTTCAGAGCAAAACCACGCGGGATGACAGCCAGCCAGAGGAATGGCAGAGGTGGCGCAGGATTGGTTTGGAGCACCCTCTCTCAAACAAACAATGCAAATAAACACCTCAATGTCAGTTATTTTTCACATTTATTGTGCGTGCTTATATATGCTCATATGTTTTAAAAAATGACGCACCCATTGGAAGGGGCAAATAGTTACTGAATAAAGAAATACCTTTAAGATTAGAAAAAGAAAAGACTTAGATTAGGTCTCTAAGATGATTAGATGAGGAAGTTTTATTTTGTAAAACATAACAGTCAAATGTGTTGGCTGCTTCGTTATAAGTCAAATGATTTCTTGTGCCATTGTCACTGTAAAGAAGAGGAAATGCAAAGAAACAGTCATCACCGAAATTGTCAATGTTCTCCACCTTCTCTTGAGTTTCCTCACAGATTCCCAGACTGACGAGCCTGTTTGGCAATGCTTCCTTTGTTTAGAGCACATCACCATGTGTCACATGTGTCTGTACATTAGAGCTTATGAAATCTAGTGATGAGTTCACTTTGCAGTTCCAAAGGTCGCGTCTATTCTTGCCTGAGTCCAGACCTCTGAATCAGCCACTACACCACCGAGGAGTTCGTCTGGCATCCTGGCATGAAACTGTTTCTTGGCTGAAAAAGTAATCGATCCAATGAGCTTGACAGGGGAACACAATTAACCAATCAATCAGTGCCATGGGCGGGACTAATGCCATTGTTAAGATGTGCGCCAGAACCAAGGAGGAGTAAGAACAGCAATGGCGACTTCTATAAACAAGAAAGATGCTGCTATCAGGCTGCTCTTCGCCTAACATTTTAGGCTGTTTTTACTTCGCTGTGCAAAACCAGCATGCTGGCATGGCTACGCATCAGTGTCGACTTGATGGTGTACGATTCAGGCGAGTATGTTGGTCTCTGGTGATAGTTAAATCGAATCCCCCTCAATCAGCTAGAGTGGAGGCAATGTCATTAGTTGTGGGGCAGCTGGATTCGCAAGATCACGTGATCACGCAAGATCATGCAACGGAAGAATCCATCCTGTCAGACTTCAAGTTATACACTTTGGCTGAACCACAACGGTTTGGACCCATCGGCGTCCTGTGAGGAACTGCTGGCAAGCTTATGTGTGACAACAGCACGACTGCTCGCTTGACATCGACAGCTAATGAGGTCAGCGTAGATGCTGCTGTAGCATCAGCTCCATTAGAACTGAGCAAAGAGCAAAGAACCGCAATGAGGGCTTGTCTCCATGGAAAAGACGTTTTAGCTCCTCTACAATGTCATATGGTTCATTGATCTGATTAAACACTGTTTCCATGGATGACTTCCCAGATGGTTCTGTGGTGCATCAGGTTAGCAATGTCAAAGTGAGGATGGAAAGGGGGCATAATGAGTTGATAATTCTGATGTCAAGCACATTGATTTCCTCTTGTGCAGTACGGACAGCATCTTGATTGTGTTGCTTAGAAGTATTAAGTGATATTTATGTTATGTAAGTTATTTATGCTTTCTATGTAATGATTAATCATCTTTGTTAGGTAGGCAGCCAGGCCTTATGTCAAAATATGAAAATATCAAACACACCTCACATGGAATCAATACATTAATTGTCCAGGAATGTGACAGATTGATTTCACTCTATTTCCCGTTCCCGTTTCTCTTTAAAAAAACAAGCAAACAATCAACGTGCTTTGTAATCAGTCAGTCATCAGCATTTACTCTGTGAATAATATCAAAGTTGGTGACACATCAAAACTTGCACACTCTTTTAGAATAACTTGGATGGCCTGTTTTTTTTTTTGTTTTTTTTTTAGGTCTATATTCAAACCACAGGCACAGCTTTGGGTAGCTGTGCTTTATGTGTCAGCCCGTGGTGAGCTTTGGTTGGGTCTGACCTGCGTGTGCTGACCCAGCCACAGTCCATCCAAACTAAGCGGAGATGCTGGATGTGAGCCATAGGGCCACAGCATGGCTGGACTTTTGCAGCTGCAGGCAAGGAACCAGGAGCTGGTTTATTTCTGGTGCAATTCTGGGATTACGGATGAAAAACAACCTTTGGCCAACTCTGGCATATTTACATCAATGTTTATTAATGTGCACTGTCAATGTTAAATAAAGCAATAAGATAAAATGTACTTTTTGCCCTCAAACTTAAACATAGCTGTCATAAATAGAGATGAAGTTCACTCCTTAAAATTGCTGTGTATTGGCAAAACAGTGTAACTTGTAGGCAGCCATCTTTCCCTCCATCCACCAAATCAACCATCCATCCATCCATCCATCCATCCATCCACAGCCTTAATTTGTCTTGCATAGCATCTGTAGAGACTCAGGAGCCTCAGTTTAGCCAGGCAGGCCCTTTGAGTAAACACTGCTCAATTACTTTAACAATGCTTAATAGGATATTGTGGCTTTTCTGTAAACTCAAAACAGACCTGCAGCTACCCTAAAATAGCAGCGAGTGGAAATCCACGGGACGGTCCCCCGTCACTCGTTGCCCAATAACCTGGGTGACTGGCTCCCCCCTTAATAGAGCGTGGAGCCTGACTCCCACTCATTCTGGCCTCTCGTGACGTATGGAGGCACCAGCTCACCACGAGTCACCGCACTGAAGTGGTAAAACGAGCATCAACAAAAACAATTCCTCGCCTTTTCACATGTGGATTGTGGACCGAGCCCCTCTAAAAATATCCCCAAGAAAAACTGAGGGGGAGGCCAAGATCGCGGTTGTGACATTTATTAGGGAATCATCCACTCCCTGCACTCTCTGAAAACATTGTCTTTTTCAGGCTGGAAAACAAATGGGATGAGTACAATGTGGTGAAATGATGACCAGCAGATTTTCTACCACTGGCTGCAGTTGTTGTAATATCATATTCTTATGTTCTGACAACCACTGAATTCAGCCACAGTTTTAATTCTGGTCTGTTTCACTTCTTATTTTATGTCTTTTGGATTGTTGCCAGCTCTTTAACACGCCGTTGAGTCATGGCTGTTTCACAACAACAGCAGCGAAGAAAGCTCGCATGAGCTTGCTCACAACGATCCCAGCAGCACCTAAGTGGCAAAATGACCCTGAAATATACAGCTTGTTTTCATATTTGTGCTTGAACTTGAAAACCAATTACACGAGTTAACATCATGCTTACACATTCTGAAACTCATGCCATTATTTCCATGCATTCATGCTATCCATCACTACTTTCCTCCATTTAAGCCAGTCAAACAAACCCTGGAAAAATGAGCACCACGCACTACAGTAAATCACGTTCATATCCAAACCATCTTCCCACATGGCATATCCAAAATTCAACAGTAGCGCTCATCACTCAACTTCATATTGCACGGCCATTTGTACTACAGTATGTACTCATAAGCTGCAAACCCACAGTTTGCACCCTGTAAATCAAAGAGTACAAACATGGCTTCCGGAACACCATATAGGACAGCGAAGACCTCGATGGCAAAGCAGAGGAGAGCCACATCCTGTGGCGAACAGGAAATACTGGTTAAATGACAGGTTTCATAAATGAAGGGCTGCTTGGCTTGCCATCACACCCTTTAAATGGATTGTTTCCCTAAATGTATCTGCCTCTGTGTCCGAAAATAAGTGTAAATGTAAAAACCATGACGACCCTATACTAAGCTCCTATAGCTGATATGAACAATAACCCTTTTCTTCAGAAATGAACACAGTTTCTCCTGAAGCACATCATCTGTTTTGGTTCATGCTCATATAGAGCACACCTTCTTTATATAAACCATCTGATCTGCCTGAACTTGCCACTGAGCTACATCTAATTTCTGTTGACTAGGCTGAAGGCTGCTTTTCACTCATTTTCCCAAGCTTGTTTACATACTTCCTTTAAACAGTCTCGTGTCGGTGGGCCACGAAAGTGTTTTCTCTATTGGCTTCCTATCTGAAATAGTGGTTATTATCCAACCGGTTCATTCAGAAATCTCTGTCTTGATGAGGATTGCCTGAACATGCATGCGTTTTCAATTCCCCCACAATAAGGAACAGATTTAAGCATTTATCTCCCATCCCATTGGTGAAAAAAAATATCACTGGAAGGAACAGTGCCAGACAGACAAGGGCCATTTAACTTGTACCAGACGAAGCTAAATACACTCTCCAGTGTCCATGAAAACAGGCGGTTTAGAGTGAGATTTAACTAGGTCTGTACGGTGCACAAGATAGATTTTCAAGCGTAAACAATTCAATAATGGAAGAGAAATCACTTTTCTCTGGTTTTAATCTTGTACGGCCATCTATAAAAAGGGTTAGGTGGTGGTTTTTAGGAGACTTGGTGAATTTAAATCAGAAAATGAACTTCTTTTTTGGCACTATTTTATGAGACATCTTGCCTTTTCCAGAAGGATACCACCAAACCATAAAATGGTTGGCTTTTTTAAACAATGTTGCATAACTTTAATTTCTTTCTCGACCTAGTTTTGTCACAGATTTGGATGAATAACTGTTGTTTTCAAGGGGAATACCATGCGGTTAAAGAATTTATATGTCAAGGGCAGCCCAACCGATATTTGTGAACAACAACAAAACTCCTCCAAGGTCATGAAAAAATGAAGTGAAAATGAAATTCCAGTTGTCACAACCTGAACTCTAGGCCTCTAAGAGCGCTTCTGAACCTCGCACTGTGACCTTTCAGTGCAGGAGGTCAAAACCAAAGGCAGTTTTACCAGGAAACATGATAAAGAGGACTGTTATATCATCTTCTAGGCTGATTTTGCATCAGAATCAGTAATGAGTAATGATAGCAGCTGCTCATAAAGCTAATTAGATCTTAAAATCACAACAGCGACACAAGGTCACCTCTCAGGAAGTCCGGGTGCTGGACTCTGTGTGTGTTTTTTTTTACATGTTTTTTCTTCTTTTTCAATACTCACAGGAGAAATTTATCTTTAGTGTTTCCAAACTACTCAGCCACAGCACAGCCAGAGGTCGGAGGCTTTGGACGGAGTGAAACGGCAGGAGTATTTCTAATTTCTAAACTATGCACATCCCTTTGGTGTCACAGCATGTATACCTGAAAGACAGGAAGAATATGCCAAATCCACCGTGGTCTGGTAAGTAAACACAGGTGACATGCAGGGCTACTCAGCCCCTATCCTAACGGTCTGCTGTTCCTCCCATGTTCTTGTGCATTTCCCCTGAGTGCTCCAGTGTCTACTCATAGTCTAAAAACATGCAGGTTTGGTGAGCTGGAGCTTTTTTTCCCGTGGTGTGTGAGTGAATATGTTTGTCTTGGGCCAGAAGCCAACCCTCGACTGTGACCCTGAATTGAAACAGGAAGATATAGAAAATTTATGAATCGAGCATTTAACTGTACCCATGGGCAGGGCTGGCTGATGGCATGACTACAACCGCTGCAGGGCCTCAAGCGTGACAGGTTTGTATTTTAAAGCCTGCATCATTGTCTGATGACAGAACTGTAACAGCTCCAGTAAGATATAATACTGCACGTATGTGGGTTTTTTCCATCGTGGAGTCTTTTTTTTATACCAGTAACTATAGTAAACATGTGCAAGCTGTAACATGGGGTTTTGGATGATATTGTCATACTTGAGTAGGAGGGGAAATGCTACGTTTAAAGTATGTTGACATTTTCTTTTCAAAATGTCAATTTAGTGAACACTGCCATGTAAGACAAACACGTGGGAAAGTGGAGCGCATCTGACTCAAGTGTCTAACAGCTATAACGTCTGACCTTATTGTCAACCAGCTTTTACTGAGGGCCGCTCCTCTGATTTACATGTTCAGTATCCTCATCATGAGGAGAGCTCCTCGGCCTGTGCTGCATATGTCTTACGTAGCTCTGGAAGGAGTATTTCCCTGAAATAATCCTGATCGTGTTGGCTTGTCACCCACGCTAGGGTCTTAAAGTCAGGATATGTTTGCCCTTGCTCCTTCAAATTTGACTATTCTTGTAGCAATTCATCTCTCGTGAGTGCTAAATCACATGAGAACCCCTTTAAAGAATAATTGAAGTTACTTTCACTCTGTGTCTTTTTTTAGCCACCATGATAAAGATTTTCATTGATTTCTTCACTGTAGATCTTACATAACTGTGTGAGAGAAATGCCCTCCAATAGACAAACACACACACACACGTTCACGCAGGGCCAATTCCACAATGAAGTTTGAAAGTTTCCAGTTTGAGGTGATGGAGATGTTGACCCCGAAGCAAAATATCATCCAGGGCTCGCCTTAGGCTGGAGCTGCTCATAAAGCTTTTAACCAAATTCATTCTTTTTTTTAAATTTATTCGAGGGGAGGGTTGTCAAGAACAATATTACGTGTGTAAACGCAGACACTGACGCATGCTGCTGTCACATATTCTACATCTGGGAAAATAACTAATTTTACTTAAAATCATGTGCACATCACACACACCCACACACGAGCTTTGGGTGTCCCACCACACCAGTCAGGGACCAAACGAGACAAGACCTATCATGTCTCCTCTCAGTGAGAGCAGACATTGTTGACTCACTGTAGTCTAGAGGCGCTTAGCCTGGGTCCCACCACAGCTATGCACTGTCTGACCAGAGCCTCGGAGCAAGGGTGTGCAGACTCACACACGTCCATGGATGGGTGCAAACATCACACAAAAACAGACGGACACAAAAACATATATACATACAGGTATATAGACATTTTTTTTTCCACCAGTCTCACTCCTCTCCGGCTCTGTGGTTTGCTCTTCAATCCACACATCAATCACAACACACTCAAGAGCACGAAAGCATGCACCTTCTGTAGGTCTGTCTTTTTCAACCGCGCCACCCAGTATTACTTCATATGTCCGTTAGACAGTAGTCTGAGAAGGCCCGTTTGCTTTTTGGGGACAGACATTACACCTGTCACACGGTTCTGCAAACCACTTGTGTTGAAAGGCTCTGTTTTCTCTCCATAAATCCCCCAGCCATGTGTGCCAAGCGTGCCTGACACACTCCAGCCTGTCCTCAGACATCAAGCCCCAGTCTCAAGATCCACTTAAGGGCCCCTTGGACCTGACATCATAGTGAGTCAATTGATGTTCAGGTATTCATCCCCTGACTCCTCATACCCATGCCTGGATTAAGTCCCCATTGGCCCCCACCTCCCCTCCTTTGTGTATGTACTCTTTCGCCTCTATTAATTGCAGTGCACTTAATAGAGTATAAATGGCACTTTCCTTATAAGCCAAGGGACCCAGAAAACAATCATCAATCTTATGCTGAAATGAAACATCCTGGTCCTGGGTTTTCTGTGTGTACATATTGGATAATTTGTTAATTTGATGTGATTATCTCATCTGGCTAATCTAACACACTTTTTTCAGGAAAATGCACCATGTGAGCACAATATACAGTAAAACAATAAAGATCTTAAAGGTCAACTGCAGGAGGTAAGTGCTGCACTTCCACAAAGTTAGGAGACTTAGAAGATATACATTAAAGAGGCTTTAATAAAAAAAAAAGCAATGTATCACATGACAATGAATTCTCTCTTGGATTTGCAGCTCCTGTCGGCAGACACAGCAGGAAATTGTTTTCAGTGAAAAAGCTCTAAAAACCCACTGCACACTACCTGCTCAGCACCATGGAGCATTTAGCAGCTAGAGAGCCATGTATAACCATCGGAAGTTGCTAGAAACCAAAAACAGAGCTAAAAGAGACATTACATTCATCAGGAGGCTGTTGTTGTTGTTGTTGCAGATATTGTTCAAAATCTTGATTTTTAGTCCCTAGTATGTCAAGCTTCCAAAATGTTAGACCCTTCATTTCCCCTAATGCAGCTCTATGGCTTTATATGAGATAATCCGGGTTATTTTCTTAGACTTTAAACAGCTCCCTCCACAGCCACAGAAGACATCTGTTTTCAACTCAGTAATCCCTGTGACGAGTACGCTGAACTTCATGTGTAAGATTGGTGGTGTGCAAGACATGGCCAGAAAATTAGGTAAAAATGTGTTGATATTGTGTTTTACAGGTGCAAACAAATTAGCAAGTTGAATTACCAAAGCCCACTGACGCACCGTGAAGCCAGGGCTTTTGGGATCCTGGGGGACTGGGTCCCCAGAGCAGTTAATCCAGCCTTGCTCACACCTGTGACCTACAGAGAGGACAAAGGCAACCCACACGTACCGATGTGCAGCCACACATGCGTAGCCACCCACAGTCAGACAGACAGATAGGGAAACACATAACCGGTGTCTCACCACAAACACACAAACACACACACACAGACAACCGACACACCCCGCCATTCACTGTCCTGGCCTTGTTTACTCATGACCATCACAGCTCTGCAGCAGTCAACCCCATCATTCCACAGATTCCTGCGTCCCAACACTATTTTATGTGCTTTGCAGGAACACTTGTTTTTTTTTCTGCTCTTGAAACAGGACAGGACAAGCATTACTATGAATAATGCTGACTGACATAATGAAATGAAAGAAAGTGAACGATTATGCAGACTCAGGGCAAACACACCACACTTTTTGATTTAAGGCTGACATCTTCACTTTTTCTTCTTTTTTTGTTTGTATTTGAAAATGTGAAATCTAATTGTTCTGCATGCTGTCTCGTTTGGAGGCCCACACTTGCAGTGGCATATATATTATACTGGCACTGAAATGATGATGAAAACTGGGACCAACTGGAGTTACCAAGGTATAACTGGCATCAGAAGGCCTTTTTCTGTGCAACACTGCCATCTATAGACCATCAGCAAGGACTGTGATTGCTCCAGCGACTGCCTGGTTTTCTTTGCTTAATTGCCTTATTGTCAGGTTCGGTCTTATATAACAAGCCTAAACAAAAGATGCACTCATGATTTGTTTGACACAGAAAGGAGAGAGTGTCTGGCCAAAAGGCAATTTTCTGTATTTATTTTTTTAAATGCTTGGTTTCCTCCCACAGGCCAGAGATATGTAGGTCAGGTGAACTGCGTGAACTCTAAATTGGCTGTTATGTGTGGATTTGTTTGTGTTGTGCTATAGCCATGTGGCAGACTGGTGACCAGTCCAGGATGCTGACCCTGCATAGCAATAAGTAGTTATAAAGATGGTGGGTAATTATACAGTTGATCACATTGGGACCTTCTGAGTCATACAATGCATACTAAAAGAAAACATTACCAGCCACATAACTTTTCAAATGTATCTCAATTAGTTGGTGTCTGGGTTCTCTTTAACTTTGAATAACAAATTTAAGCATACTTCTTGAACCAGCAAAGAACTGCATGGGTCTCCATGCTTCTTACTAACTTATTATAGACCAGTTAATTTTTTATAGAATAATACTCATAGCTCAGCTTATTTGTAAATTTGTGCATGTCTCAAGTCTTTAAGATTAGAGAAACACAATGCCATCTAGTGACAAACTCCAGATCTGCACAGACAGAACATGAAAAATAAAACAACCCTAGTAAAGGACATCAGGTAATTTTACAAGACAGTGGGGCCATGCATTTATTCTCATCTGTAAGCCCTCTATTCACATAGAAACAACCGGATGTTAACAACAACAACAACACCAACAAAAACTAAAAACCCCTCCAAAATATCACTCACTGTCAAAAGAAATATATTGGAAAGTCCCTCCTGAGACAGTTTCACAGACTAAAATCATCCTAATGATATAACATAAATCACTTTAGCTTTTCCATTTCCTTGCTGAAACACCTTTCTGTTGTGGCTGAAGATTGTTCATCATAGTAAACTGTTTGTAGGTAAATATACAGTTATGTACAGGTTGTAAGGTAAAATAATCTGTGATGCATAACTCTTCATGTCAGAGATATGTTGACCTACGTAGACCCAAGAAGACTTAAAGCACACACTTTCACTACCTTGAGGACTCAGAGCTCTGTCTGAGGGAGGGCGCGCAGTGATGTGTCCATCGTAACGCGGTGACGTCATACACCTGCGCCACGTCCATTCTGACATTTTGCAATGACAGTTTGCACACATTTGTCTTCGTTGACGCAGGTAGTTAAGCCATAAACTGACCACCATGCAAAGAGCCACACACACAGCTTTATATTACTGGTCTCCGATGATTCGCCAGTGTTTAACATGCAGAGGTAAGCTGTAGGTCTGGAGGTTTCTTTAGCATCGACAGCTAAGAGCTAAAGTGCAAAAAATGCGAAAAACGAATGACAACAAACACAGTAGACAACATCTTATGTTGTCGGAAGTTTCATACCTATTTTTTTCACACAACTGTTCTTTCAGTTGTTATTGTAGCATGATTGAAGTCGACAGGAGCTTCACTGGACATAATGTTTCATAACAGATGTTAGCTAACATAGTTGCCCCACTCTGAGATGCTTGTTGTATATTTCACTGTTATGTATCATTTCTGTAACACGAGGAAACAGACATCACTAGCTGTGTAGCTACAGTTTCCAGCTGTAAGATACTCATCATGACATTATTATTTTTAGGAAAAATCTTAAAGTTGAAAACTGAAGTATCTTAAATAGGGTTTTCACGTGTTACAGATGTTTAAGCTCCTAGTGCGGACAGACTCAAAGCTTCGAGGTCCTTCAAAGAGCGAAAAATAAGTCCTGTTTGCTATTGCGTTGCCAGCTAACCTTAAACTGTATGTAACAGTGCCCGTGCAGCTGAGCTCACGCGCTTACAGTGTGGTCCCGCCCCCACGCGACAGTGAGGAGAAGGAGATGCTGGACCGAATCCTGCGCGTGGACCATGCGGGTGAATACGGGGCCAACCGCATCTACGCCGGCCAGATGGCAGTGTTGGGACGATCTAGGACTGGACCTCTTATCCAGGTATGGACAGAGTGTGACACATAGTTTTGAAGTAGGACACAAGTCTGTCCACTGGCGACAGTGTCCACCAGATTTGTGAAAGGCATCACAGATGACTCCACATGCCATTTCAAAAAATTGTTCGATACCCAGGAATCATGTTGGCTGCACACAGAACAGAGCGACCAATGTGGCTGCTTCCAGATGCTTTCCTAGTGCATGAGTCCAGACTGCTCCTTAAAGAGGAGTTGCTGTATAGTAGAAATATGAAATTTCACTCGTAACTTTTGATTTGTCCCTTCTTGTACGCTGATAAATAGTACATTTGGCACAGGGTGAATCTGGAAAGTCTGTAAAGGTCTTGTCTAGTGTGACTCATAATTGGTCAGTGTTTGTTCTTGTTTTGTTTTCTTCAGGAAATGTGGGATCAAGAAAAGAAACACCTTGAGAAATTCAATGAAATTTTGGCAGAGAACAGAGTTCGTCCCACAGCGCTGTTGCCCCTCTGGAACATTGCTGGGTTTGCATTAGGTTGGTACAGCTCATAAGTTATGAGATATCTAACTTTAAAGATCAATACAAATGCATAAACGAGTTATGATTTCTGACAGTGTTATGATTATGTCATGATTTGGGATTCCTTAATGTAGGTTAGTGTGGTACATATCATAAATCTGAACTGTGTGTTCCTTCTGTTTTAAATCTACTCCAGGTGCGTCCTCCGCACTGCTGGGAAAAGAGGGCGCAATGGCCTGCACTGTGGCGGTGGAGGAGAGTATTTCAGAACATTACAACAGCCAGATAAGAGCTCTGATGGAAAAGGACCCCGAGAGATACACTGAACTGTTACAAGTGAGTCGGCCACTGTTTTCTCTGTAATACTTGCGTTGCCCCACATCTTTGAGGAGTGGTGTTGTGTATTTGTTTTACTCATGGTATGATGTTACGCAGAAACAAAGAAGAATCTGAACAAGACAACTTTTACATGTCAAAGATTGCATGTCAAGCATACATGCCATATAGTGGATCAAAAACTTAAGAAAGAGAAAGAGAAGTTCTGAAATGAAGGTGTTATAGTTAGAAAATTAAAAAGTTGAATGGGAGCTCTTAATTTGATTTCCCTGCAGTTTGTTTTGTTGTTTGGTTAAAAGGTTATTATGATGTTATTAATCTGAAACAGTGTACGTCTTAGGACACAAAATACATTTCAGAAAAATATTCTGGTAGTAAAGCAAAATCAAATCAAAGTTACACACATCACTAATTCCCTGTTAAAACTGATTCAGCATTGGAGATCATTGGTAAATGGCAAAGGCAGACACACATTGTCAGAGCTCAGGAGTGACTAGAATGCCAAGATTTTTACTGCACATCTCTGGATATTATCCAGATGGGTCCAGCCAGCACTCAGCACATGAAAATAGACCTTGAAACAGGGTCTTCTAAACAGTGATTTCATCTGTTATTTTCACAGATCCAGTTATGTAAATGTTTGGGCTTCACGGTTGATTCATGCGGTTAATTTTTAATGGAAATAAAGAAAATGGTTTCGGTGTAGCCAGCAGTTTGGAGCAACATTCACAGGTGAACCATGTAAATTAGACAATTTAAAAGAGAACAGACTAAACTTTTTTTATTGGCATTTTATTGTCAGTCCTGCCAGAAAAGCTTGACACATTTGTTTAGTTATAACACATATGCCATTATAAAAAAACTAGATACAACTAGGGCTGCACCCGATAGCTCCAAATTGACCTTTGAATTCTAAATCAACATTTGATAGATCATAAGATTGTGGTGTTTATGCAACGTTAGACACAGAGAGAGAGGCTGCTGTATCAGGGTCTAAGTACATACATACAAGTATACTCCTTTGTATTTCCCAGAGTGTATTTATGTTGACAAATCTGATGAGTTATATTCATTAACCAAAGTTGATGTAGATTGACCCCAGATTTGACATTACTGATGCAATGAAATCTGAATAAGTGCACTTACTTAATAAATTTTCTTGGGGTTTATTTTAATAGGTTATAAAGGAATTCAGAGACGATGAGATGGAGCATCACGACACAGGATTGGAGCACGATGCTGAAACAGTAAGTATATTTTATAATCTTGGTGTGAATCTTGGTTGGTTGAGAATGTTTGTGTTGATGTGCTTGATGTTTCAGATGTGTTTGGTGGTGTTTTGAGTTTAGCTTACTGACATCTATTATACATCAAGGACATTTCACCGTCACTGCACAATCCACACAGATTTTGTTTTCGTTTTTGTTTTTGATTTCACAAAAACCTGACACCTTGTGGTATAAAAATACACTGAAATATGTACAAAACACATACTTATCAACAGTCATTTATGAAAGTCTTTACCTGTCTTTGCAGTTTTTACTGAAGTACTGCAATCTAAGTATCTTTTATTTGTTTTTTTGTTTTAGGTACCTGGATACTGGCTACTAAAAAATGCAATACAGCTAGGCTGCAAAGCTGCAATATATGTGTCTGAACGTGTCTAACATTGTATTTAGAATAATAGAAAATGAGAAATTGAGCCGTGTTTGTTTTGATATGTTGACAAAGTTTGTATAAATAAATTCATCTGAATTTGGATGTCCGTTCAGATTCTGTTCCATTGTAAATGAAGTACCTTGTGATGCAACACTTGGTTGTGCAATTGCAAGATTTAAAGAGTTGTGTTCAAACATTCACTGTTACCTACATGAACCTACATTTCACTGCCTTGTATAGTGTGTAAGTACATGGACTGTGAAAGAAGGTGGATATAATCCTTTCTGAATTAAACAAGCAGGTCTTTACACTGTTGTGTTTGTGGAAATCCTGTCTTACCTTTCTTCCAGTGCTGCCCTCGAGAAGCAGCCTACTACTACCAAGATAAGTGATGCTGGTGGGAAAATTGGTGGAATAATCACTTTTGCAACAAGGATACTTGAGTGATCCAATGAACTAACAGGAGAAGGCATACTACTTTCAGCTAACATAAGATTTTTACTGATTTTTAATGCGCCTTTTCCTCTTTCTTAAGATATCTGAGTAATCTTATTCTAGCCATTGAAACTATGGACAATAGACAAATCCCTCTCCAAAAGATGAATACCTAACGTGTAATGAGGACATATTGTTGCTAGCATGCACAGCCATCATACCCTTCAACAAACTCTCCTGTTTCACATGTAATAGTATATATATCAAGGTGAGCAATGACTTGTCATCCTGGCCTAACTGCTAAGCGCCCTCACACAGCTGTTCTGGGTACATTAGGTCACTGAGAAAGAGGGATTGACAAGAGGCTTGTCCAGGGGCCCCTAATCTAGGCCTTTCAGCAGGTTGAGCAAAGTGTTCATTCCCCTCCTAGTCAATATCAGTTTGTCCTCACTGTACATTGAGTATTGACCCAAGGACTTTTTACCCACGGTTTAGCCTTTTCATGCACTGGGGACATGACGATGCAGTGATTTATGGCCAGTGGCAGGGGCTGATAGGACTTAAATGAAATCCTTTGATGGTAATTTGTCTCTTGGCTGCAGCAGGCGGTAAAGTTGGTCAAATTGAAAATCTCATACTGTACAGTATGTTATATGAACGCAGATGGGTGACAAAATAAAGGGAAGACCAACATAATGTATAGTGTCCTAGCAAGGGACTGGGCTCAGAGAACTGCCTCAGTCTGCAAGTCTGTGGAACTCTAGAGGGATGAAACACTCTTCCAAAAATACATCTGGTGTTTTGATGATAGTGGAGAGCTCTGACTATTACCTCAAAATCTACTTTTCATACTCTATGGACTGCTGAAACAATTATTTCATTAATCAGCTGATCGACAGAGAATCTGTCTAAGGATAGTAATAATTCATAAATAGTTTAAGTAATTTTGTATGCATGCTAGCTGTGTTCCTCTAGGGATGGCAATATTGATAGGTTGGTTGCATGATCAGTTTCTCTGAAAGAGACTGAATAACAAACTGAAAAATCTCAACACCTATTGGATGGATTGTCATGATTGTACAGACATTCATAGTCCTCTGAGGATAGATCTGTTTGACTCCACCCAACTACTGGATGGATGGTCATTAAATTTGGTTCACACATTCTCGACCCATTTAGGATGAATTGGAATGACTTGGTACTCCCCTCACATTTTGCCATCATCACATTTTAATTTGTCCAATGCTTTGGTTTGTGATTCCCACCATCTTCAGCTGTAGTTTGTGTTCTAATTAGTAACTGTTAGCATGCTAACATAGTAAACTAAGATGGTAAACATTAAACTTGTGTAACATCAGCATGTTAGCATTGTTAATGTGGGCATATTAGCATACTGATGTTAGCATTTATCTCAATGCACTGCTGTCAGCATAGCTGTAGACTGTAAAAAAAACAAACAAACAAAATGTGTGAGGGTTTGCTGCTTTTCTTCACGTGATCATCAGTCTTTGGACTGTTGGTCTAACAGAACAAGTAATTTCTTGATGTTTTTTTCATTTTAGGAATGTATAATGGGCATTTTTACTATTTTTTTTCTTCATTTTCTAGATCAAAAATCGATTGATCCAGAAAATAACTGTCAGAATAACTGTTATTTTGAAGTCTTTCCTTCAATCAATACCTGTGTTAGAAGTGTTTCACTGAGCTGAGCTGTTCCCCAGGTTCACAGGCTCTGATCTATTTTGCCCAGCATGAGGTCAGAAGTGTTATTTTAGCTAGGTGGGTTTGCATATCAGATCTGACCCCAAAAGGTAATGTGCCTTTATTGCTTAAAAATTGATTCTTATTTGCTGTGCATCCTGTTAAGGGTAAATAACCTCAGATCAGTGATCATGGGCTACTTTTCTTAGCATGTCTGCACACCACAAAATGGCAAACTTCATCATCATAATCAAGTCCAACCAAACCAAAATATTGTTGTTGAAAAATTATGTTTTCATTTCCTGTGGCCTGTGAAAACCACTATTCTTCATGTAGTCTCTCGTGCCCAATGAGTTCCTCTTTGAGAAATGTTCCTCTTTGAACACTTTGCTACATAATGGCGAACAGGCTAATGGCTAAAAATAGCTAACGTTAATGAGCAAACAAAGACAAAAAGGTACATAAACTAGGACAAAGCGTTGTGATCAGGCGATACAACCTGAATCTACAGCATGTGAAACACGGCCTCATCCTGCCAACCGCTATTTTACAGAGGACTTTACACATGCTAAGGGCTAGGTGTAAAATTAAAGTTGTGACTTGTGTCTGTGTTGGAACTACTTCAGCTGGTGCAACTCTTAAAATGCTAGTAGCACATAAACTCTGTCCTAGAAATGACGTTCAAACTAGGCTACTTACACAGTACCTGGTGGAACCCACCGCTGAGCCCGAGTCCACATGCATTTCTTAAAACAGCGTTTTTCTTCCGTTGCTGTCAAGAGCATACCAAACCAACAGGTGGCGATATGACCCTAAAGACATGCTGGCCAATCAGAAGCCTGAATGAAATTTATTCCACCAGTGGTCTGAGCCTATCTAACAAATCAATAAACAAATCAATGACCGGCCTTGGCGTGAGAGTGTTGGATTATGTAGCAGTGACCTCCATAGCGCATTGCAACGCCTCTGCTCACCAGAGGTGGAAGGGTACCTCTATTTATATGTAAATATATAAAAAGTCCTGTTAGCAAGGTTAGCATCAACGGTATTTTGGCTGCGTTTGCCACTGCACAACATCTCCTCATGTGAACAAAACAGATGACAGTGCACACGCTGTTGTCACAAGCTGAAAATCTGGAAGGAGTTTTCCGAATGCTCAGTTTTCAGTAAGCTAAGACTGCACTTGTGTGTGTGTATGAAAGGTCAAAATACAAAGAAAAGCTACCTTTTGACAAATACTTGTGTACGTGTAGACTAGGTATGACGCTCCTCTGCCTCGCTCTGCCCCGATCATTCCCTGGCTCTCTGCTATGGCTCCCCTTCCCTTTCTTCTATCATCATCTTCTACTAACTTGCAATAAATACCTTAACTGCTTCACTGACTCCCTGGTTAGTCTGTGATTGGCTTTCCTAATTTCATAGCCCTTTGACATACATAACAGTATTTTCTTGTCTTGATGTGACCAGAACAAAAAGCCACAAAACTCCTGTGAACATATAACCTACTACACAGAAGCAACATGCGGCAGCTTTGCAAATCAAAGGTAGGCCATCATACATTATCTGTGCCCCAGTTTAATAGTGCTGATAGTTTTACAGCAAGGTGCAACCATTGAAATAAAGCCACAAATATACAGCTCCATCTGTGGCACTATTTTAGGTGATGAAATTACCAGTACATAAAAACAGGAGCGATGACTCAAACAAAGTGTTAAAGACCAAAAACCATCAACTTTACATATAAGTTAGCTGTTGTTGTTTAACTAGAGATATAATACTTTTGATATCACTTTAACTGTCAATTTCATTAAATCAGAAAGCTATTTTCTGTGGCCATCTGTGGCCATCAGGAGTTCATGTGAATTGTTTAGGTTCTTTTCTCAGAATTACGTCCAAAGGAATCTGCTGAAACACTGACTGAGATATTGGCAACACAAAGGGCAATAAAACTTAACTAAACTGGGACTGTCTTGCTACCCGTGAATAACTGGGGCTGTAAATTTTCAGCAGTACGAATAATACAAATTCTTATAAGTCATACAAGCTTTCGGATACAGATTGTATCACTTCTTGGCTTGGATATATGCACACTGTCAGTCAGCAGGCTGGTCTGGGTTTATGGTGACAAAAGGTCCATCTTTCGCACTGAGTAGCCACTTGCGATTGAGTAGATCTTGTTTGCTGATCACAACATGTTTTCTTTCAGATTTTGTTAAATGCATGCAAGGATTTCACCTCACTCTCATTAGACCCTTTAAAATCACCACCTGTTCTGTGATGAGCTACAAGCTTGTAAGTCATATGTGAGCTGTAAGACAAAGCCATTCAAAAATCTTCCCAGGCGAATCAGACAGATTGGAGCAAAACCCAGCGCACTGAGATAGCATTGTTCCTTTTCTCCCTGAAGACACAATGTACCTGGCTTTGGGCATTTTAAGGTGACTGCTTATATTTCTACTTTAACTTATTCAAACCATATGTCTTAGATTAGGCACGTCCTCTACAGCGTAAACAGCTTTCCGAATCTTAGACCATAACGTTAAATCAGTTTTTAAGCTGTTGTCTACTGGATTTGCAGGATTGCAGGATTTAAAGGAATAGTTCATTCCTTTAAATGAACATTTAGCATTTTGGTACATACACCTATCTGCTTTCTTGATGAGGGTTATATGAGAAGTTCGACACCGCTGTCGTACACAGCATTCGGTCATCTTAGCTTAGCATTAAGACCGACTTCCTGGAGTCACTATGACACTTCGAGGTTGCCTGACAACTAGTGGACACCTCAGAAGTTACTGTGTCCGGCTAAGAAATAACCTGGTATATGACCCCAATACAACCACAACTGGTTGTTTTACAGTTTGTTTTTTGTGCAGATTAGACGAATGAGACATAACTTGTTAATTAGTGGGCTTTAGAGTAGCTAGTAGCCAGATTTTGCTAAATTTCGGACAGAGCCTGGCTAGCTGGGCTAGTTTCCGAACTTCATGCTAGGCCAAGCTAACAGGCAGCTGGCTGTAGCTTCATATGTAACATACAGACAGCTTGAGAAAAAAAGCCAATAAGTGTATTTTGCCTTACGATTGTGTCAAGGTACTGGTCTACATCTGCTGGTATTTCTCAATCCCTCGTCTCCCTTGATACACAGAATAATTAACTTTACTAATTCATGTCCATTTTTGCATTCTCTGTTTGTTCTGCCAGGGCTTTCATTGTTTGAAGCCCATCATGCTGCCATGTCTATCAGCCTCGGGGAAGGCTAACTTTGTATCCTCATATGAGATGGCTGAGTATGGATCTAACCTGAACTGTAGGAACATAATGATGTTATGTTTTGTCTGATGAGCTCAGCCCAGTTGACTGCCTGGGGCGATAAAGCTAACACAGATGCTAACTGTCACGTCACCATAAATTTTATGTTCAAATCATGTGCATGCTTATTGGAGTATGCATTGCCTTGACCCCTTAACAAGAGGTTCCCAGAAGTGAGGAGCCAATAACTCGAACTGACTCAGTAGAGCTTTTCATATACTTCTGGTTATCCAGGTCAACTATTCCCATACAGCAGCATGCACTGAAAAACAGCCACACTCAGACAGGCAACTCTATAAATAGTAAACAGTAAACATTTTTACTGTTCCGTGGTATGTCCATACTTATAAATACCTGTAGAGTGATGTCACGTATGCCTCAGATGACTGTGTTACACAGAGTGAACATTTCTTCATGGTTTTACATTGTTTTTGCTCAGGTTTTTGCTCGGGACATATTAGCATTACATATCAAATTACTGTCCTGAAAGATATACCATGCATATGTGCATGTTCATGTGCATCTGACTGCCCATGATAAATCCTTTGGGTGACTGAGGGGTGTGTGGCCGAACAAGCTGTGACCACATGTCCACATGTCTTCACAGTGTGCAGCGACAACACATGATGCAAAGGGCTGACATCACTTCGGCTGGAATTTCTGATTTACGGCCTGTCACACAGTGCCCTACCAATCGCTTTGGCCAAAGAAAAAACACACCAAGGTCAGTCTTTGAGGAAGGTTCATCTGTCCAAAATTGATCAAATCTAATTTCGTGATGTAAAACTGTGTGTTGCACCATTTTCACCTTATCCCCATTTTAACACACAGGCATGCAGAAAATAACCACAAGCACAACAGTGGTAAAGAACCCTGGTCATGTTTTAGATATCTTACAAGTGCAAGAGTATAAAAGTTTTTCAGGTGTGGATTTTATTTCTATTGTAGCATGAGGTATGTATATATCACAAAAATGTCATGCACATGCTTTTGAACATGTCGCCGGTCCACCACTGTGGTCCCAAGTAAAATATCTCAACAACCATTGGAAGGATTGTCATGTATGGAAGCCAAGAACGGCTGTGCTTGCAATTATTCTTTTAAATCTCTCGGCATCTCAAGATCACAAGTTAAATCATTTTGTTATTGTGACATTATGAAGCTGTTGAGTGTATTGACATTATGGCAAATACTAGAAGGGATAGACTCACAGACAGTGGTCAACCTAAAGCAGTTGTGTTACTGTCCAGTAGGCTACAACCAAAAGAAAGAACTATTGCGGGCAGAGAGGAACTGGAAAAGAAGCTACCCACATTAGTGGGTAGCATCTCTATTAATTGGGAAGATAGAAATACATAGATATACTGACTCAAGTACAGTCTGATGCATTGATGTGTTTTCAACTTGATCTGCCATTTTCATCTTAAATCAGTTGCTACAGTTGTCAAGATAGCATCTATGCATGCTGGCATGGTGATCGCTGATAAATATTTTACAAGAAATAAGAGGAAAATAAGATAAGCGGTAATAAGAGGATACAACCTTTTGTTTTCTCATTATAATGGGTTGATTATTTGTTATCTCAAGATAGCAAAGCCTGTTTTCTCAATAATTACAAATAATAATGCTTGAATAACAAAATAAGTATTACGGGGTTGTCTAGTAATGCATTACATGCAATGTACATGAAAAGTCATTTTTTTAAGGAATGAGTACTTTTCATGTCCCATTTTTTAAAGTTGTACTACTACTCTTGAGTATATTTTGGAGCCAGTAATCTACTTTTCACATTGCTACATTTGCCATTTACACCTTTGTTACAACTAGTCTAAATGTTGGCATTGAGTGCAGAGGGAGAAGGTACCACTGCAGATACCAATTTGCCGGCAGCCTGGAAGAAAAAGATGCACCACCTGTCTTTTGACCACGATGTGATGATCAGTTGCTACAGTGGCTGGCATGGCACTCCAGATCTCTGATTAACATTATAGGGAATGAGAAAAAAACAACTTTTTGTTTCATCAGCTTGTTGGCATTGTCAACGTGAGCATGTTAGCATTTAGTTCAAAGCACCACCTCAAATCTCAGCCACACAGCTCAGTTGGAAAGCTGATTTCTGGAGAATGTACTAAAGTTTTTAGGGTATGGGATTTATTAGCTAAACCATGATTTTTAAATGGACAGCTAGACACAAAGGTGACATTTGTCTGTATCTTGTCTTATCACATGGGGCTTGTGCAACTGTTTCCACTGGGTGCTGTGTGATGGTTGTATTGTTGATCAGGTGTGAGTTGAGCATGGCGTGACCCCACCGCTGGTATCCATCACCGCACTGACAGGTCTGGTGGTTCATCCAGCATGACTCCAAGGCCACGTTGCTGCTCTACTGTGTCATGAGCCCCAAAGACACTTCAAGCTGTTCACTCAAGCACAGCATGCACACCCACCTGACCAGCACATCCCCCTTCAGAACCAGTGGCCCACTGAGGCAAGTATTAAAGTATTAGAGGCTGTAAACCGAGGCCTGCAGACCCCGAGTGATTAAATCTATCATTCCTACAGTAATATATGGTGAACAACAGGTCACTTACCTTAAATTACCTAAGTAAATATGAAGCTATCATTTGTTTTCCATGCATACACATTTCCACATTATCCAAATAATAATAATACAGTACATACACATCAAGTTGCACAACTTACCTCCACCATGACACAGAAGTTAGTATTTTCGTATCCAAACTTTTTAGGGGGAAAAAAAAATATATGCGAATTGCATTACCTGATATGTGTTTAACTTGCACAAATCTGCACATGCTAACTTTTGTGGTGTGGTGCTTTTCGTTCTCTAATCTCACAATTTGTCCTTTGCACATCCATGACTGCTGAGGATTGTGGTTGTGGCATTCATGCTAGAGGCTGTACATACTTTGCCTGGATGAAAGTGCGTCTGGCACGCCAATAAAGTGGACAGAACAAATAGCTGGTTACGAGGGGTTCAGCAGAATGAGCTGCAGCACTCAAAACTTTTTCACTCGTCGGCTACCCTTTTCTATGCCTGTTACGTCACTCCCCCTCCCGAATCCAACACCTTGTATCCCTGCCATCGACCCCTCCTCCATCTATCACGCTGATGCATTGGCAGTCTGCAGAAGGTTACCACGCAAGGCCTCTTAACACCTGGTTTTAGAGATAGTTTTGCCCACCCCACCTGCTAGCCTCCTGCAGCGTCCTAGCACTTTACACCGATCCCGCTAAAACCCTGTCTGTCAGCCTCACTGATTGAATGGAGAGCTCTGGCCGCGCTCCTCTGACCAGGTCTCATATCTCTCGCCTGAGGCTTGTTTTCATGTGGCTTGTAAAGATGCCACTCTTATCTCCTATTAATCATGGGCCTCTTTCCCCAGCTATGCCCTCCACTGCTGGTGACAACATAGATTTAGAGTGATGCTGTTGCAGATTGTCAAATTACACGCAACATGGCAAGGGGAGCCACAAGGCGTGATTGTGGTATGTATCACAACCCTATAGAAGGTTTTGTTGTTTCATTTGACATGTGTACATACAAATAAGAGTTTACTGATTGAACGGCTGTATGGTTTGAATCTGTTCATACAGTTGGATTTCAGGGTTGTTACCCGTGAGTCGCAACCTTCCTGCGCTGTGGTGCAGCCATAAGAATCCAGCATATGACTGCGGTCTCTGGCTCGTTGTTCTTTGAAGCTATCAGCCGACAAACATTCTAGCTCGCGGCCGGGCCCTCAGCTCTTGAGGCTGGTGATGACACACATGCTCAGCAGACAAAGTGCCCGGACCACCCGGGCTTTAGGTGTCCTGACCTTGGAGGTTGGCTGTGAAAAATAACAACACAAGGGGAGAAAGAATGCCACCTATGCTGCACAAGGGGTCAAGCTGTTGCCCCTGTCAGGGTGAAGTTCAGCATGTCTCATGAGCCCGTCATGGGTTATGCAAAATGTTTATTTTCCAGGGTAAAGAGATAAATGTAATAGACTCCAGAAGTGTGTCAGGTCTCACTTTTTGTGTATGTGTGTTGTGGCATGTGAGTGTATCTGTTGCAGATGCCTTGAAGGACAATGTTTGACCCATGTCGAGTTGTGGGAGTTCAATCACTGTAGGTGTAGAGTGCAAATTCCCTTTAGTCCACTGATCTGAAACCTGCCGTGAAAAACGTATCATTCTGTCCAATCTCATATCAAAGAAAAATAAAATAGCAGCAATGCCATCTCTCTGTCCGTGACATTCTAGAGAAATGGTGATAGATTTACAGCAACTTCTTTCGTTTTTCAGGTATTTGAGGTATCTGTTAAACAGATTGTTGCATTGATTTCTGGGAAGACAGATGGTGGTGTGCATGCTTCAAGACACCTGAAGGAATGAAGAATTTTTCAGCTCGGTAGATCAAATTCATTATAGTGATGTCCTTAGGGTACATTTTTATTGCGCGTAGGTGCATACGATCTCACAGACATATTTTTGAGTAGCTTTGTTTTCTTTCTGGCCATAGTTGAAAGTAGCTGAAATGGCATGAAATGCTTGAAAATGAGACAAAAATACCATTTTTTTTTCTGCCAAGGCAATAAGACAAACCTTGATAAATCTGTCTGCCTAGTTTGTAAGTCTTTAAATGGTGAGGTGATTATTGCAGACAACACAATCTTGTTTTTCTTTTGCCACAGGATGGATAATCCTGAACACATCCAGAGTAAAGAGACATGTCGCAGCAAGAGTGTGTGTACTTTTGTTCCTGTGTCCAGTCTCCTCAGGGGGATGTGAACTGAAAGTTTATTGCTTTTATTAAAATGGCTGTATTCTTTTCTTCTGTGCTTAGCTCAATCTCAGACCTCCTGCCAACCAGTTTTTTTCAGCCCAAGCAGCACCTTGAACATGAACATGAGCAGCCTCTGGCCTTTTCATTATTGATGCGATTGACATGTTGGGATGGTATGCATTTCATTGATGAGACTTTTAGAGTCCTGGGGCTTGTGCTCCTTCAGTGATCTACTACATTTTTGCCTAAACAACTGATTAGTTATCAAAATTAATATAATATTCTGTCAACTCACCAATCAATCCCTCAATTAATGATTTCTCCTCTAGAGTAGTGTTTTCTGAATGCCTGGGGAAATGTTCACCGGTCAACAGGGGCTGAACAACATTTTGTTGCCCCGGGGCCTCTGAGGGGGTTTAACCCCCCAAAAAAGAGAACAGTCACAGATTAGTTTCAAATACTCCATTTCTTTATTTACCAAAGGCAAACTCACCCAGGCTGCCATTCAGGAGTCTGCACAGGTTGACCTGGGCGAGGACCAGATCACACACACTGCACAAAACCTTTCATTGTGCAGGATAGAACTGTTTGAACTAGACAGCTATCCATTGAGTTAATGTCCTACTGCAACTCACCATTTGGAGTACTCTAATTTTGATCCTCAGTTATAAATCCAAGGTGAATGGGAGGCCTAAGTAGAGGTAGCAGCAGATCTGTTACAGTCCCATAATCTAGAACAGCTTCAGCAATCTGGATCTTAGCAGCAGCATGTTTATTTGCATTATATTCCAGTTCAAGGTTAATAGATGTCTTATTTAATGTATTTCAGGAGAACCTTTATTTCTCAGTGACTTGTCAAACAGAGTTAGCCACACAGTATTAGATAGTATCATCTGCATAAAGATGTATTTGGCAATTATATAAGGATGTTTCAAACTTTACAGAAGGTCCGTTTAAATCCACTCATTTATATGTGCATTTTTGCAAATTTGCACATAAAGAAACTTGAGTAGAAATTCCAGATATTCAAAAAAATCTCTAAATATAGCAAAAATTGTTTTGCTTTTTTAAAGAAGGCAAGAAAAATACAATCCAAGGTGTGCTACAACAGTGTTCACTGACTTTTCATTTTGACTTCTTTTTCTGTAATGGAATAACAATCATTCTATTGTATGAGCTAAAAGAACACAAATACATATAATTTCAGTCACTGTTTGTGAATCAAGAAATGTCACAAGAAATATGTTTTTGTTTTTTCTTTTCAAAAGAAACAAAATCAAACTGCTGTACTTGTTATGTAATGACTGTCCTCCAGTATATGCACACATGTTCGCTGTACGCTGTTATTCCTGTTATAATTTTAAGACTTGTTTAAGAAGGTGTAGGAACATGCATTATGTGCTCTGTGCTAACTACAGTGTCTGCCACCTGTGCCTGGAGAGTGTTGGCTAAATTGTTGACCATGCGGGGACCTTACGGTGCTGTTCATTCCCGTGTCAGAAAGCGTTTGAGGTGTGTGCTCCAGTGACCTCAGGGTCACATACCACGCAAAGGGGCTATGCACTCATGCTGACCATGTAGATGTTTAAATCAAAGCACTGGCAATCAGCGGTGGCTGGTGGGAGGGAGAAGAAGGGAGACGATGGGGGGAAGGAGAGCTCGTTCTTGAGGCATGGTCAGATGGGAGAGCGAGTTGGTGGGTGTGTGCAAAGACTTGAAATATGTTCAAGAGACAAGTGTGTTATCTTTTCTCCTCGCCACTGGCCCTCCAGTACCTCCCCTTGCGGCGTGTCGTCAGCAGTTTATCTCAGGCCCTGGCTGGAGCTGCACGTGAAAATGGGAGGAAATCTGATCCATATGGTGGCACTATAAAGCTCACCGCTGATTTGCAGGCTTCATCAAAACCTGGTCAAGGCTTCATCACTACTCATGACTGGCATCCTCCTCTCACACCTGGTCACTGCGCTCTGAACTTCTCACTCTCTCCTCAGCAGCACCAGTTCTGCCTGACCCCAGGGCTTCCTCTGAATCTCCACAGCTGATTCTTCATACGGAGGTAAGTTCATTTCCAGGCTGAAGACATGGATGGATTTAATTTAGACAGCAAGATATGGACAATAAGATTAGAAAATGATGATTTGAAGATGATTTGTTCAGTGATTTTTCATGTTTTGTTTATGAATATATGAATCCTGATTAATAATTAGCGATGAATTGCATGGATCTTTCCTTTTCTCATGGTGCCTCAGATATGAAGATACTGGGCCAGCTTGCTTTCTTGCTTTTGCTCGGAGGAATCTGCTGTCAGAACAACCGTAATGCTAAAGCTAGTGGCAAGTCCACCAGGAAGTCTGGTGGGACCCAAGCAGTCGATGCCGGCCAGTCTCCCCCTGTGGCTGATGTGACTCCTGGAAGCACTGGAGGCACTAGAGGCGCCGGGGGCACAGCTGAAGCAGCGCGGGAAGGCGCTGCAGGAGCTCGAGCAGCTGGACAACAGGCAGACGAAATGAGGCTCCACTTCCTCAAGAACACCCAAGTTACATGTAATGATGGAACGGCAGCCGGGTGAGATGTTCTCATATTTTCCTGAAACTCTTAGCAGGAAATTAAATTGCACAATGTTTTGCCGCTTGCTGTCCGTTTGCTTATACACAGAGCAACGCAAAGCATCACTGTGTCCATACGTTTGTCTTCGCCATCTCCTCATTCCTGTTTATTTGTGGTTCTACAGGTTTTACCTAAAGGAGTCCAGAGGAAGCCGCCGATGGCTGTTATTTCTGGAAGGCGAGTATTTAAAAACCCAACTGTTTAATTTGGTCCCCAAAGGTCAGCTTGTTTTGGCGCGACGCCCCCATTGGAATTTTGATGGGGATGTCATCTCATCCCGTCATCTTCTGTTTTTCTCCTTCTTTGGTCGCTGCCTGTCACTTTGATAGACTTCAGATGGGGGAAATTTATGTGGATTGTCCTCCAGCTTGACTTATGCGACTTATGTGTGTCTGAGAGCAGGAGGAGGTGTGCGTTTCACCGTGCCGAAGTGACTTCCTCTAACAGGATTTAGGATGTATGAGTGCATTATTTGAGCGGTATAGCCTGACATGTTGGTTTTGCTCTCACACCTATACATGTCATACTGTTGATGAATTTGGAGGAGAAACTACTTTACACACAAGATGAAAGTCAATCAACAAATCAGGTGCTGACATTAATTATAGGAATCGTTGGTCTTTTTTTGTCCAACTCTGAGTGAATTTATAGTGTCATTACCAGACTAGGCTACAGGTGAATTCCCCACAGGCCTCTGTGATGGGCTAACAAGGGTCTCCCTGATGTGCGTGTCTAATATTAGTCTCCATTATTTTTAGGTGGCTGGTGCTGCCACAGCAAAGAGACCTGTGATTCCAGGTACCAAAATATACCTCGACTAATGAGCTCATCAGGGTGGCCCCAAACAAAGAGAGGTAGGTCAGCCGGCCATCTTTTAAAATAAACTTCATACGTCCTAATGTGTTGCTTGTTTTACGTAATCCTTAGTAAGACAAAAGGACATCTGTCTGATCTCTGATTTACAGGAACTGGGATATTGTCTTCTCAAGCGGAAGAAAACCCACACTGGCATAATGCAAACATTGTGTAAGTACTTATATATCCTCACTGTGTGTGTTATTGTAAAGGTGCAGGCTGTTAAACCGAACAATGAGGTTAAAAATGCTAAAATGCTGCACAGGACTGAGAGGGGAAGTAAAATGCACCCTCACTCTGTTCCCTCCTCTGGGGCTTTTGCTTCTTCAGCCTTACTTAGTCTGGTATGACCAGCAGCTAACGCAGGTCTGCCAATTTCTGATGTATGACTGAAGAGGCCAGCAGCCTGGGTTGATTTCCATTGTCTTAATGGCCTCAAGCTTTAGTCTAACAAATGTGACTGTCTCCTCTCCTGCAGATTCATCCCGTACTGTTCCAGTGATGTATGGAGTGGCACTGGGCCTGCTCCAACCCCTCCTCCAAGGCCAAGACAAGGCAGAGAAAAAGAGAGAGACAGAAGCACAAATTCAAGTGAGTTTCCTCAGATCGTTCAAGATTTAATCATTTAGGTCCCTCATAAGAATGACAGATCTGTGCCTCCCTCGGTTGTTAGAAAACATGATTAATCTGGCTTTCTGTTCAGTTCGGTGCTCCCAATCATTTAATGTGTGCATTTATTGTTAGCTGAGTACACCTTCATGGGATCCCTGATCATTCGCGAGGTCGTCAAAGACCTCATCCCCAAAGGAATCAAGCAGGCCAAGGTTGTCATGCTGTCTGGCACAAGGTGAGCTTGTTTTATCTCACATGTTGTGATGTGACCTCATCTTTTGGACGGGAGCCTGCATCCCTCCATCTGGATCATGTCTATGACTAACATCGAACAGGAGAAGCCCTATTTTGGGTGCATCCTCTTGCCAACAATAAAGATGTTTACAGTCACCTGTGAACAATGACATAATGTCTATTAAAGGGCCTTGCCCTGTAATGGTGAACATTCCTCCCAGGTTAGCAACATAGTTGTTGGGACACCCCCAAGCTCTAAAACAGGACCCACTGACTGAATGTAAAGCTGCTAAGTTTTGACTTCCCTGCTGTTAGCTGGCATGCGCTGCCATTTTGATACCCCTGACGAAAATATGCGCCAAACTAGTTCTTCATTTTCTTGGCTCCCCTGCAGCGCCGGTGGAACAGGTGTTTTGCTGAATATTGAGAGGGTGGCCAGTCAGCTGGAGCAGCTCGGAGCAGAGGCTCAGGTCCGAGGCCTTGTGGACTCCGGGTGGTTTCTAGAGAGTAAGCAGCAGAGATCACCTAATTGCCCTGAGACGATTTCCTGCTCACCTGAGGATGCTATCAAGATAGGACTCAGGTAAAACCCTGCATTCTTCAGTCAGCCTATATAGACTTAAAATGATCTCTTTTTTGCTATATTAAACTGTTATATGTGACTTTATTGTGTGATCTGTTGAACCGACTGAGCAGTAGATTTGTGTGTACTGACAGTGTGTGTTGCTCTCTCAGGCTGTGGAATGGGGTTGTACCTGATAGATGTCGGCAGCTCTATAAGAAAGGAGAGGAGTGGCAGTGCTTCTTTGGCCACAAGCTGTACTCTACCTTGACCTGTGAGTGCTGGCTGGTGCCTGAGTCCATTGTGATATGAGATTAGCATGCTTTATATTTGACCTAAGCTTTTCAAAAGTAATGGTGCAATATGAGACTTTTATTTACTCAGAAACCGAAAAGTGAACGGACTCCAGTGTGGATGATTTGATTTTCATGCTTTTACTTCAGCAGAAAAAGTACATGGTCTTGGATCAAAAACCCAGAACAGAAAAAGTGGTTGATAGACAGTTCAAGACAAAAATAAGTAGAACTGTCTTAGAAACACACCTTAGCTTCGCACAGTGCTGCTAAGGTGGATGAATGTATGTCTAATATTCATATTCACATATCTGGCTCTTAGCAGGTAAAAGCTCCAACGTGTTCACCAGCTGATGGCTAGCTTGTCTCTAGTTTGGTGCTGGGCAGGTATTGACGACGCGTTTATCAGAGCTTTCCCACAAATGATGCTGATGAGGGCCAGAACAGTAGAGTTGCTCAGTAAAACCACAACAATGAGCTGAAACAAGCTGTACATCTCAGTAGAGCTGAAGGGTGACAGTTCTCTGTAGGTTTATCACTAAGCATCCCATTTCTCTTTCCACATGGTCGTCTGACCCACTGCTAATAGAAATGTGCTGATTAGAGCATCTTTAACATAACTCTTTGTCCTCCCTGTAGCCCCCCTGTTTGTCGTGCAGTGGCTGTTTGACGAGGAGCAGCTCAGGGTGGAGAACATCTACATGGGAGGACAGACTCTGTCCGAGGAGCAGTGGCAGTACATACAGAACCTGGGCGTGGAGCTGAAGAGCTCACTGACAGATGTCACGTAAGTTCCCAAAAACCTGAGGAGTAACATGTAATGATAACACTAGACGAATAGCACCAGGTGATCTTAAAAAAAGATGAACCAACCCCTTTAGATGGCTTTATCCTTCTGTGTGTGTTTTTCAGGGCTGTGTTTGCTCCATCCTGCCTCTCCCACACAGTCATTACCAGAAGGTAAGAATGGATATTTGACTCCTGTGCTGGTAGCGCTTTTACGCCTTCCGGCTCTCATTTTATTCTCGCCTCCACCAGTGCTCATCTCTACTGAGTGAGCTCATGCTGCTGTTTTTGTTCGGCACGTTCATCATTCTACATTCTTCGTGTCAACAAATACCATTTCACACTTTCCCTAACCCCTCGGTACCCCTTGAACACACTCATCATTTTGCTGCACAGATGGGCATTGATGGGTCAGTGCAGGTTTACAGAGTCAGGCTAAGTTAGGTGTATTTATTGACGGTGATGATTCTTTATGAGAGGAGCTGAAGGTCCAAGGTCATTGGTATATAATTTTGCAGCGGCAGTTCTGTCATGTTACACTTGCTGCACCAAGATAATCTGCCAAACATGGCCAAAACAAGTTACTTACCCCATCGTCTAACTTCTTCCTCTGCTTTGCCTCTGTTTGTTTCTAATCCCTAACGTCTCTGTCTTGTTGCTCTTCTAGTAACTGGATGAGTTTCCAGGTTAAAGGCACCTCTCTGCCACGGGCCCTGCACTGCTGGGACAGGAGTCTGGAGGCTACCCGCAATAACAGAACCCCTGCCAAAGGTTGTCCTTTCCACCTGGTGGACACCTGCCAGTGGCCCCAGTGCAACCCCACCTGCCCGGCCTTGGTGGACCAGGCCACCCAGCAGGAGCTCACTCTGCTCCAGATGCTTGTGGCCATGGGGCTTGACCTCCAGAGGCTGGGCCTGGATCCCCAGGGAGACGCAGATTCTCTGGCCAGCATGGTCAGCAATGGTGGCTAAGTGTAAAAGTGGATAGCAGTGGTAGCCATGCGAGGGCGTACAAGAGGAAAAAAATGTGTTGAAATTTTAATGTAACCATAGAAATAGTACAGAAATCTGGTTACTTGTGCTGCGCAGCATTCCATTATGCTTCATGTGTCTGTTAAATTGAGGACTTGACTGGAGGGTGTGTCGCTGTGTCTGAGTGGTTTGGTTGTCCCTCTACTGGACACCAGAGGAAAGAGTTTTGGGTCTAAACCAGAGGTGGGTGACCAGCTTTGAATTTTAGCAGATGACCAGACATACTGTCCCAACTACAACACCCTTTCATTCTGCTCACTCGACATGAAAATTCAACTTCAGAGCATGGCAGTAGAGTTTAAAGCTTTTCATGAATAGCGGTACGAACATGTTGCTTGAACAGGACTCATAAAAAGAAACATTTGCACACCGTATAATGTAGTTGTTAGCATCTTAATTAGTTTATTTATACTCTAACAGTCATACTTTATGATCACAATTATTCACGATGTACCAAATTCTTAGTATTCTGATCCTGAATGTTCTTTTACATAATGAGATACTGCTGAGAACACAATAAAACCGATCTCACACTTACTCAATATTTTTTGCACACACAGTTCCAAAGATTGCAAAGATTGTGATTGTGACTTTTTAGTCTGTAGCTCTTGATGTTATGCTAACGTAACATCATCAATATATATACATATACATATACATATATATGTATATGTATGTGTGTGTGTATATATATATATATATATATATATATATATATATATATATATATATATATATATATATATATATATATATATATATATATATATACACACATACATACATATATGTGTGTGTGTATATAATACAGATTTGTTGTGCATGTAAAACAAAAGTGTGATTAGTTATTGATATTTTTGAGTGTATGCCAGCAGGAGTTTGCCCATTTGTGAAGTCTGCAATAAAAGTAAAAAAAAAAACTCCCCAAAAAGAATAAACACTGTGGTTATTCACCGCTCAGCTGTCAGAATAATCAATACTGTGAAATAAATGGACATAATACAGACTCTGTATTACAATCTGTCATTGTTCATCCTTCATACTTCTTTAACAATGTCATGCTAGTTTTGCAAAGCATTTACAGACATTATTGTAAATGAATGTTTTATTTTCATCCAGGTACTGTAAAAACTGTGTCAACCGATAAGGATTTGACAGGAATTGTACCTGATAGTAATGAGTAACAGACTGAGTTGGTGCTCATGTTGAAACTGGGAATAAAGAGATTTACTGGCTCTGACAACATTTTTTGGTTCATCCAGTTCTGTGTATTCATTATCTTGACATCTTTAGCATAATCTTTATGCGAGAAGGTTCAGTGAGAGGGTGTATCAGGCATGTTCTGCTCACTGCTCAGCAGAAACACATTTTTAAAAGCAGACTGCGTTAATCCTGTGGGGGAGCATCATGCCCCCCGAAGCCTGCTAGCACATCTAGAGAGTGCAACAAATGTTGAATAGTGACTGGAACCTCTGATGGTGCTAGGCCTCTTCTATTTTCTCACCCACAGGACAGTGCAGATCATGCTCATTTCAACAATGATGTGCAACACATGTTGTAAATAAACCCACAAATCTAGGCTTTTTTTTTTATCATACTTCAAACAATATTGCATGTAATAGGGTACACCAACATTTCTTGGCAGTAAACTAGATATACACTGACCTGGATAAGACAACTGCATCTATGAATGCATGCAATTATTCACCCTCATCACTGGATGGCGCTGCTTCAAATTTGACACCTATTTAGTAAAGATCCTACACGTAGTGACGCTTGCAAAATTCAGATATTTTTGTAATTTGACCTAATACAGTCTACTATAAGAGCTCCTATTAGGAAGAGATGAAGGGGGACTATAAATGTATTAGAATATACACAATAAAACATTTCCGATTCAATCAAAGTAACCAGGTCATATAAACCTTTGCTAAACAAATTTAAGCTACATTAGTGAAAAGTTTGCAATCATGCAAATGTTGTCCGTGTCGCTTTATGTTGGCACAGCGTAGATTTAGTTCATGAACAGGACACAAATTTCGTGGTGATGTGGATCATCTCGATTTGAAAGTGTCTTGGATTTTTTCCCATATTGCATTGCAATTTTTTTCAACTTCCTCTTTCCGCCATATTGCAGAACCGGTAAGATGCCTTTCTACACTGTCACCCTCAATCTTTTAAGTATCTAAAGCATCTGAACGTTAAATGTTTCACTTATGTGATCATTGTGAAGCGAAAAACCCTAATAGTCATTTGGGATGATTATCGCCTCGATTGGTGAAACGACTAAAACATTTTGGCTTCAAATCTTGTCCGCTAGTCTCTCTGTCCGGCCCTGGGAATCGGTGCGTTCAACGCGCCTTGAAGACTGTTAGCTTTGCGACCACAGAAGTGTAATTTAAATTTCAACAAATTAAACCGTAATGTCTCCGTTAATGTCCGTGTGTAATACATTTAATTGGCGGTCTACACTGCTTTGAACATTGTCTTTACGAATGTTACGAGAGGCTTTGCTAATGTAGGTGGAGAGGCTAGGTAGCTAGCTTTTCTGTGTGCTCAAGGAGGACCATGCTTTAGTGAGAGTCACAGCGTTTTAAGTGTTGAGTTTAATTCGAGCCAAAGCAACGTTACCTGCAGCGAGTAAAATTCAGCTGGTATCAGAAAAACATTTCCTCACCATGTTTTACTAACGTTAGCTAAGTTGCTAATACCATAGAACCCGTCGTGACTTAATGGGAGCTAGCCAGGCTGTGCTAACTGGAAAGATAAGGTTAATCGTTTGCACCTCCATTTCCGTTTTGTAGGCAATTCATGCGCGGTTTAAACCTGTGTTAAATGTTTGACACTACTCTAAAGAAAACCTGCTTTCAAGTCTTTAGATGAATGAAGGACATCTGGTGATGTGAAGACAGGTTAACGCCTGTCTGTAGTCTGTTCAGCACTGACTGTGATGAACTGCTTTGGTGATGCTGGAGTGTAATATTAAATCAGGCACAATTTAGTTTCTTCAAGTTCATACCAACACATATCATCCCAAACATCTAACATTTGTCTTTGTTTCTGCAGGCATCATGGTGCGCATGAACGTTCTCGCGGATGCTCTGAAAAGCATCAACAATGCTGAGAAGCGTGGGAAACGCCAGGTCCTCATCAGGCCCTGCTCCAAGGTTATTGTGCGCTTCCTAACCGTCATGATGAAGCACGGTGAGTGGCTTTTAGTTCTCTTGTTTTAGTAAGTGGTCTATGGCTATTATGAAATATTATGCTGCTAATATGGCCATGAAATAGTGGCGGTGCTTTGGTCCACTCCATGTGCTATTCTGGAGCAAATGGAGGGAGAGATTAAGGACGAAAGAGAGTGTACTTTGTAGAAACATGGTCAGCATCCAGCTGAATAAGTTATTTGTGGAGTTGTAATGGCTGTTCATCTTCAGACAGATCAAAGCTGAAACACCTATCTCATCAGGTCAAAAGAGCAATAGATTGAAGTGAGTGTTTTACTTAATGTTGTTGTTTGTCATTTGTACCTCCAGGTTACATTGGTGAGTTTGAGATCATTGATGACCACAGAGCCGGAAAAATTGTCGTCAATCTCACAGGCAGGCTGAACAAGGTAAAATCTTGTTAGTTGAGCAAGCTCTGCAGTTACCGCTATACCACTGATTGCAAGATAATTTACGCTAAACACTAACTATATATTTGGAGTTAGCTTTGTTGCTATTTGGGCGAACATGAATGAGATGGAAATTTGGCATTTTCATTGAAGTCCAAATGCCTCCAGACATAAATGCAATGCTTTTATTAAAGTGGGTACTTAAAGTAAAAAGTTGGGTTAGGTGGACACACGGCAGTATGACAGCATTTTACATTAGTTATTGCTTTTTTGGCTTGGAAACTGGCAAGTGTAACAGTCCTATAACTGAGCTGACAAATACTAAATCTAACATAGATGGTCGGTTGTATAATAAACTTGTAGCTTTTTGTTCCCGCTTGCTGCCTTATGTATGAATGCTGAGTTTAAGTCACCGGGTATTTCTTTCTTTCAGTGTGGTGTTATCAGTCCACGTTTTGATCTCCAACTCAAGGACCTGGAGAAGTGGCAGAACAACCTGCTGCCCTCAAGACAGTTTGGGTGAGAATCACAAATACAAACTTAACCTTTAGGGTGGTGGTTAGTGTTGAACCAACTGGAATGATGAGACATTTTAGTGCTGTAGGGCTGTTTACATTGGGTGGGGGGTGAAAGATGTTTGATTATTACCTCTAAAAAGAAATGCATAGGTTCAAACCGTTGTCTGTGTGAATTATGTCCAGAAGAGGGAAAACCAATATGAGGCATACTACATACCTAATAAATCTACATACCTGCTCTTCATGAAATAGACATGATGTCTTGTACAGTTTTGTTAAATCATTTGCTCGTATTAATCTGGCCTACATTACATTTTCAAAGTGTCCGCATGTTAAGATTTGAATGTCCTGTACCAACCGATCTGATTATGGACCCTATTTTCCCATGTTTTTGTGTCTAAGTGACTACTGGGGTCAATAAGTTTGTTCTTGCCACTGACAGGCTCAGATTGTTTTTCTAAGTGTCTGACAACATTATGGAAAGGGTCTCAACAGAGACAGGCTGCTTGGTCAAAGAGAAAGATCTGTTTTGTTCAACCAGCCGTTAAATTGCTCTCGCCAAAGCCACCAGACTCCATTCACAAAAAGTGATTTTATTAACGTAAAACACTTCATCTCATCTTTTCACTTTCCAGTAATCATCACTATCTCTGGATTTGTTGAAATAAACTCTTAAATTTACTGAATCAGGATAGGATCAAGACAGAAGGCAGAACATCAGAGGTGCAACAAAAATAGGGAGAAAAGCCAGAATATTTTCACATCTAACTCAGGAAATATTCTCACCAGACATAATGACTGGAGAGTAACTAGACAACAGACACTCTGGTTTTGTGACTCCTGTCCGCCATGCAGTTCATTCCGCTGCGGTGGTGGTGCTCGCTCGAATAAATGGATTGATCATTTTATTTTTTTCAATTTGACTATAAACTCATTGAATATTTATTGACAGTCCTCGTCTCTTGTACTTGATCATTTAGTCACTGTGGTGGCTTGATTTCATGCCCAACCTGCCTGCTGTCCTGGTTACTTTTTGCTTGGTTTTCCTGTGTGGTTGCTTTGGAAAATTGGTTGTTTTGGTTTTTTCATCCAAGCGATCCAAAGATCATGTTAATGGTCCTGTTCAGAGTTAGAGCTGTGTGATGAAAAGACTTTGAGGATACAATGCAAAATGTAATAACAAATAGGCATTTTTGTGTGGTCATTTTCTATAAACCTTATTCATTGAATTGACAGAATGTGCTGTCTATTGATATTTGTCATTATGTGGAAATAAAATGAGCTGTATGGGGATTTTTTTCATATCACACATTCAGAATGTGTGTGCAATATGCTGTACGTTTGAAACAACTAGTGAAGAAACAAAACTGAAGTGCTTTAAGTACTGGACAGAATTGACTCTTTTCTGCAGTGGTTCATGCTGTCTTGAACAAAATAATTGCTAATGAATTTGATCAGTGGTTGGCTGACACTGTCACTGAACCAGAGTAGGTGCTAGTAAGAGCCTGGGAGTAGGTGTGAATTGGGGATGGGCATTTGACTGACTGTGCACACTTGTTGTAACCTTGTATGGTAACAGCTAGCTTTGACATCCTGAGTAGCATATTTGTGGAGAGTGACTGGCTTTAATGCGCTGCTTATATCACTAATGCAAGGAGACTAAAATTCAAACCAAGGAGACTTGCTAAGTTGGTTGGATATTGTGAGTTAGTAAATTGTGGAAATTTACATGACTTGATTGTGTACATGATGCCAGCTGGTGGTTATTTAGAAGATTTGAGGTGTAAAAGATGCCAACCTTTTTAAACCCACTTACTAATATTGATGACAGGCTTCTGTTACCCAGAGCACACATCAAATGGATGTTTTTGTTTTAGTCATTGAAAGAAAAAATGTGGGATATTGCTGAGCTGCAGAATTTTTTTTCTTTGAACTATGAAGAACAGTTACAGGAACCATGGTAAGAAGTCTCCACCACTATGACTTTGCTATTATAGGTATTTTTGTTTTATCAGATGTAACAGACAACAAGAAGTGGCATCTAAGACTGTTCAGACTGCAGATTTAAGACACTGTCTGCACTATTGAATTGCAAGTGGTCAGTTTTGGATTTGTGAGTCCACACATCATTAACTTGCCTTCCAAACGATAACGCTGTCTAGTCGCAGTTCAGGCACTCCTCTGTCGCAGCTGCCAAACTCAGCTGGAGATTTGTTCATTTGATCAGATCGCCTGTTCTTATTGTGTGGTGATTGGTTTGATGAATACTGCCTATCTTGCTGCACACCAGTTTGTTTTATTACTTTTAATTTGTCTTGTCTGGTTCCACCATGCTCAAAAAGCTTTTCCATCTGATGAGCACACGTTTATCCAACCTGCCTGGATTCGTTTTCACTGTTCTTTGCCTGTGGAGCAGGATGACGGTTGTAGCTGCAGTCTAAGTTACGCTGAACACAGTCATCCTGTCATACAGTTTAGAAAAGGTTTTCTTAGCAGTTACCTCTTAAAATGTACAATCCAAAATGTTTTAAATTGTGTTTTGCTGCTGTTCTTGCGTCTTATTGCTATCTGTGACACTTGCAGTGTGATGGGTTCTTTTGAGTTGTATGTTAACATGCTGACTTTTGTTTCCACAGATACATTGTGCTGACCACCTCAGCTGGCATCATGGACCACGAAGAGGCCAGACGGAAACACACAGGAGGCAAAATCCTTGGATTCTTTTTCTAAAATGTAAAGAACTGCAAATAAAAAAACAACCAGGGGAAAGCTGGTAGTCTGCTGTGACTGATTTCATAGAAAGAGGTGTCTGTGGAGAGATGGCTTTTAATAGACTGCAGCTTTGTCAGAGGTTCAATAGAGCAGTCCTTGGGACAAGACAAGGTCACCAGGGTGCTGGTATTCTTTAGTTGTCTGATAGAAACACAACTTACCACCTGCAACAGTGATTCGGTCCTTTAAAACACGCCACAGAAATACATGGGCTACATGTCATGGAAAACAGAAGTAACTTATGAATGAAAGCAAATGTGGGCTGACTAAGGAACATGGTAAAAAGTAGAATCTGCACACTTTCTGCTACAATGTTTTCTTACATTTACCGTTGCTGTGCAACATTTTAATCAATCGCATGTTGAGGCACTAACAAATTTTTTAACATATCTACAGATACATATTTCAAATGTATAATCGCTATATATCTATATAGCAGGTGACGAAGCTTAAAGGCACTGGCTTTAAGCCGAGTTCAGTGTTCATTAAACAAGGAAGTGATCATTGATCACAGCTGTCAACAATGATACATATTCAGAACCCAAGCAGGAAATGGGGGAAGAAAAAATGAATCACATCAAGTGAAAGTGATGATAGGAGTTAGCAAAGCATCATGAAACAACCGATCACAAGACAATAGTCCAAGGGCTTCGTGCCGACAAGATATCATTTGTGAGGCTCAAATTGGCCAACAGTATGTCCCGTCTGTGGTCATAGCTCTGCACCTGATTCGAGGAGAACAGGTTGTTACCAGCCTGTTATGACTTTGCCAAGCTTCTGACTAGAAGTGGAAAATCAGTCAACCCACCAACTGCAGCTGGTGAGGAAAAAGGTACATGAGAAGCATGTGGACGCCTATTGAGACAGTAAAATCATTACAGGAACTCATGACCGGGGCGCACACCTCAGCGGGCCACATCCATAAATGTTGTATATCTGACCGTGTACGGAAGCTCTAATAAGCACATCCCTGTTGCTGCTGTGGTACCAGCAGCTATTAGGAGCTGCCACATCACTGCTACAAGGCTGCCAGCTTGTAAAAAGCCCCTCAAATCCTCTCACCAGTGTGACCTTTTCTGGGGTCCGATGTGTATTTTGTCTTGTCCCCAACCTCTTTGGCGTCTGGCTGCTGACCTCGCTGTAGACACTGAAGAGGAGAGGTAACAGCCTGCTAATGCAACAGCTCTGTCCAAGTGCTCCTTGTGGGTTAAGAGCACACAGACCGCCTGCCTCCCTTGTGGGTTCGCAGCACTTAAGCGCTGCCTTGTAAAAGAAAAAACAAACTCTTACGCCGCTGCAGTTTCAAAGATCAGGAATACCAGCCAGCATACCGAGCTCAGTGAGTTCAGAGGGGCTGCAGAAGTACGGCTTTCATGCTCCGTTAGCTGTGAACCCTTTTGACTTTAAACTGTCTGGGGTCAGCCGCCTTGGCTGCAAGAAATAAACCAATTGTTCCAAAAGCTTGAGTGTGTAAACAGTTTGATAGTACTTAAAGTGCTTAAAGTGGAAGGATGCTGTAAAGTATCAAAGAGGATTTTAGCATTCAAGGGCAAATTCTCCCAGGGTGCATCTTACCTGGTTTGGCCACAGGTTCTGAGTGAGTTTCAAAATCTGCCAGGAAGCTTAAAAGTCTCAAACACCCCCTCTCTTGACTCTCTGCTGTCTTTTTCTCCACTTTGAACTTCCTTGTAAAGCAAAAATACCTTAAAAATCAATATCTGAAAGAGCACTTTCTGTCAGACTCCAGGGTAAAGATGCTCCCCTGGGGAGAAATTTGTGGAAATCTGCTTTTAAAAACCTAATTTCTGTTGAGCTTTGGATAGCATCATTTACATATCCTTTCAAGGGGATAAAAAGCAATATTGTTTGATTTCTTACATCTCCTCAAGATTCGTATGTTCTTACTGACCTTAAAATAAAGTATAAAATGCCAAAAATTGAAGTTGGAAATATCAAAAAGGAATGTTTGTAATTACCAAAGAAGTCGAGAAGGTATGTAGAGAGTGTCAGAATGTCTACATTATTTTACTTTGCGTATTCAGAATACTTGTGGCAGTGAACGAAATTCCACTTTAAACCAGAAGTTAACGTAAAGCTGAAGTGAATCAGGATTTACTGTTAGAGGTAAGAAAACCCAATGAGTTTTCATAACACAAATTACTTCAAGTCCAGCCCGACAGAATAACACCAGCCTTCAGTATTTGGTGTGGTTCATTCTATATATCCAGATAATGATGGTAAACATTTTTAAAAAGTGATCTGGTATCTTTGCTGATTTAACATTTGCCTGAATGAACACCATTTCTCACAAACCTGAGACCAAAGCGACTTAGTGGGTAGTCCAGCCAGGACCTTCAAAAACTGAGGTAATCCAACAAGTGACATAAAAGTAGTCTGATTTAAATATATTAAGTGTATAAATACAATAATTAGGCAATAAAACACTAACCATGTGTTATTAGAATATTTTGTTGCCTTTTTACCAAGAACCCAATTATGAGACAAAACATGGACGACACAACTTCAGTGACGGTCTTGGACCAGGCCTTAACGACGGCCTTGGACCAGGCTTTAGTGGCGGCCCTGGACCAGGCTTTAACGACGGCCTTGGACCAGGCTTTAACGGCGGCCCTGGACCAGGCTTTAACGATGGCCTTGGACCAGGCTTTAGTGGCAACCCTGGACAAGGCTTTAGCGAAGGCCCTGGACAAGGCTTTAGGGACAGCAAAACGTTTTTATACTGCAGAGATTACATCTGACATCTTACATCTGAGTTGTAAAGATGACTTTGGAAGAGATTGCTGATTGGTGGATTGGGGAGAAAGTTGCGATGACCTAACTCTGCATGTTGTCATGCTGGTAGATTGAGGGGTTTTTGTTTGCATGCTAATGATTGAACAGATGAAAGAGATGCTGAATGAGAGGTAGCGCTGAGTTAGAGAAGCTGGTCGAACAGCAGCTTTTTCTCAGTGAAGCATTCATGTAACCTCACCTGCAGTGCGTGAATGTTGTTCCGTTATTAACTAGCCTACATTAGGTAATAGAGCTTTAACACACTTCAAATCCGTTCTGGCTCCACGAGATAAGTAGAGAAGTAGCATCGCCGTAAGTAGCACTGAGAGCTCGAGGAGGGAAGCGTGAAGTTGGAAGCGCCCTCTGAGAGGCTTCCGTCAGTGTTTGTGCCACAGTGTCAGAGTCTGTTTGAAGACAATATGCTACCGCACATGTGGGGATCGGGGTTCGCAGCCTGGCAGCCTCCACGGCTCTCCGGTCTCCACCATATGTCAGCTGGATCCCTGAGACATCCCTGAAGGGTTTAAGGCACCGCTGTGGAGGAGACGAGGAGATGTGCAGCTCTCCAAACAAATAGAATACATTAATACCGAAACAAAAAGTCTGCTGTTTGGCCCACTTTGACAGAGAGAGCCAGAGGCAGAGGGGGTGAGCGAGCATCTTTGTGGGGGCTTCGCGTCAGACTGAAAACATTGTATTTCTGAACACATGATGACACATTTCTGGTTTTAATATTTTCAAATAGCACAGAATGTGAGATGGTTGAGCAAAAAAGGGGTTCAAGAGTCACAAAAAACACATTTTCCAACTTAACCGATGTGCTATGTTGCCTGGCAGATCGTTCTGAGTTGACTTGCCACTATTTCTGAGATGTTCACCTTTTAAATGTGTGACAACAACAAAATATAATAGATGTGAACAAAATTGCCTATAAACACTGATTTGGCAGATCAATGACGTGCAAATCATCAAATTTGGCAGTTTGCAGGACAAAAGAAACCATTGAAACAACTGTTGAATGAGTGCATGAGCAGGTTTTAACTATGCAATGTTTGTTTATTGGTGGTGCTGGTGAAACAACTGTTGCATGCAAGCAGTACATTTAAATACTTAAACTTTTGCTCCATGTTAAGCTCAGTTGTCCTATGGTGCGACTCCCCAAATCAATGCAGACTGGCTTCCTGTGTGTGCCTCCCAAAACATTTAAAAGTCCAATAATAACAGCATGTCTTCCTTTCTTCGTTTCCCGCAGCAGGGAGGGACTAACTAAAACAGTTCACATTAAAAGGTGAATAGCTCAAAACCTTGTCAAATAAAACAAAAAACCCTGCAAATGTGCATTACAGCATTGAATTTCACAACAGGAAGGACTTTCTTTTGCCTTTAGTTTTGTTATTTGTTATTTTTTTGTCTCAGAGCTCCTTTTGATTTTTCCCGCCAACAGTGGTTATGCTGCAATTACACAGCAGAATGAGTGAACTACTGAAGTTCAGTGTTTTTGTTATTATTGTGGTAAAAAAAAAAAAAAAAAAAAAAGAGTCACTGTCAATGGGAGCAGTTCCATTCCATTTTTCCAAATTGTGAAGTGAACGGGACACATTTTGTTCTGTGCCCCTCCGGCGCTGAAACAGCGCAGCTCCATCCACATTGATTTTTGCTCTGCTCGCTAACCTCTGAGACAAAATCTCCATCGCCTCCAGCGGTTCTGTTTGCGGCTCGGGCTGAAAAATGGGAGTTCTGCGAAATGATTTGGTCACTTGGTGTTCTTTCCCAGTGTGATGGTGATGGAGCTTGAGCAAAGCAATTCGGTGCTGCGAAGTCCTGGCAGGGAGAAAGCATTTTGCAGTTGACACCGAGGTCCTTGTGCAAACATCCCATCCATTACCACAGAAAAGCGAGAGACTGACCGTTGCAGTCTGGAAACTTATTAGCTGTTTGCTATCATGGCATCAGTTTTCATAGAGGCCCCTTGTCCAGCTGCGCTGTAGGTTACTGATGGTGTCAGTAAGGTCTAATACAAGTAACTCTATTTGTACTTTTATTGAAGTTCCCCTACTGACCACTTGAGGGCAGTAGAAATATGTCTTATCCAAATTATTCCTCCCCAGGTCCTGGTCCTCATACTGCATTCAGGCCAGGCTGGTCGGCAAGCAGCAAGACTAATTATGATTGATTCAGAGATAACAGAATTAATATTGGAATAGCAGCAAAAGTATGAAACGTTGAATCAGTCAGAAGAGAGAAATTTCTTTTTACTCAGCTCTACATTGTCTTTGGCCCCGTAAACCACTTAGTGGGTCACAGTGAAATGAGGGAGAAAGCCAAAGACGATTAGAAAAGTAAAAGTGGATGAGCAAAAGTGAATCGAGGCAGTTTTTGGCTTATAAATGTATATATTAAATGTGCTTTTAATATCGAGATTCAAACACAGGCACACAAAGACTGTTGGATATTAAATCTGACTCCTTCATTGATCTTGACAAGAGTTGTTTCCTGCAACAAAACAGCTCAGTCCGGTGTTTTTTTTTCCATCTAACTTCTTGATGAGAGTAGATGAGCTATTTTCACTTTGATCCTCCATCACAATAAAATCTGCATTTATGGGGAAAGAAAAGTGGAATCAAAAGCAAACAATACCCTTTGTGTCAGTGTACACATCAGCATAAAAGTGATTTCAGTTTCTCAGGTTACGCCGGCTCAGGCGGGGCTGCTTCTTCCACCAAAACAAACACATCTTCTTTATGTTGCCGTCGCCGCTTTGCATGAGATCATACTCCGCACTGCACCTCCACTTCCAGCCATGTGATTTATTCCACCACCCAACACGGCGCCGACAGACGCCGTATCTACAAAGACCCGAGGAAATTCGGGAATAAATGGTGACCAGCTGAGGAGAAGATATGAAAATGTATCTTTTGTAGGAACGAATGAACGAATCCACACATTCCAAGGTGAAAGAGAGGGCCGCGCATTGTCATATGGTCATTTCACTGATACACTTATCTCATGTTTTTCACTCTCTGCCCTATCTCTGTCTGTATGCCTTATTTACTAGGACGAAGCAGGGAGGGACGACTGCTGGCTGCGAAGTGTGCATGTGTGCAGAGGAGTCTGGTGTGCATATGATGAATGAGATAGTTAGGAAGCAGTGAATTTATGGCTGTGAATGCAGCCATCCATTCTGCCCTGCAGTCCCTGGTTGTCCTCAAGGTCATCGTGCTCCTCCGGGTCCCATCTTAGGTGCGGTGGCTCATTGGGGATCCCACCGCTGCTGCTGCTGCTGCTGCTGCTGCTGCTGCTGCTGCTGTGAGGACCACACTCGGGTCATCAAGGTAAACTACGCAGCAGCCATCCTCCTGCTCCCCTCATGGCATGTTAAGCAACGGTAAATTAACAGGCAATCAACGCAAGCTGCTAATGTACATATAATAACAGGGAGGCAAAGAGGTGCCAGCTAGAGACTGCCGTTATTAATTAGGCCTCTCATTTGTCCGCTATAGATCACCTTGAGCATTACCGTGCAGCTTACCCTCTTATGTGGATGCTGTACAGTATACCCCACAGTAAATCACAGCCTGAGAGCTGATTACTCTTCAGGCTTAAATAGTTAATCAGTGGGTATGTTATGTTATGTAATGTAATGTTACTTAAGGCACACTCATCATATCACATTACAGAGCACTTTACTGGGCCCGAGTACAAGCTGAACAAAACAGACACGATCAGTTTCTGATTTGACGGCCCTATCACATGCACGTTGTTTGGAAGTGCTTTACACGACCACCATAACAAGCCGGACTCACATGACTGGTTTCTGATCTGCGAAGGCTAGGTCACCCTAAGTCACCAACCCAGACTTTAGCACAAGCACTGGAGCCATATCAGAGGACCCCAGGTCACGACCTGGCATATCTGTGGGCTTACACTTCCAGTTTCTGGCAAATGAATACAATAGATTAGTCTATTGTATTCATATATATGGGCTCTATAGAGAGAGAGCGAGTTGATCTTGATTAGTTGAAATAAATGCGTCATGAATCATGATGGTAGGTCATGATTGTGCATCCATCCTTTATCCACCTTTATTTTTCTCAAAATGAAAAATTGAGATGAGCGTTCCATGGTTTTATCCCTTTCTTGACTAGTTCAGTACGATTCATATTGTGTGCAACATGATTATCTGTGCCAAAATTTCATGGCAATTCAAATAGTTGTCAGAATATTTCACTCAAAACCAAAACTGTCAGCCTGATTGTGGCTCTACAGGAAGGGTCTGGGAGCACCGAAGCCATGAGAGCTCACATTCTGGTGATTACTAGCGTGTCTTTAGGGTCTGTGGTTGATGGGGTGAATACTGGTCATACACTGCTCCCACCCTACCGCCCTGACCTCCTCCCTGAAGGCTTTTACAGCGTTAGAACTATTCCACACTGTTCCCTCCTCAGCTCCTCACACATTACGGTAATAATTTGCACAGCCACAAGAGGTATTTGATAGGAACACGTTAAGTCTTTTCATGCGTTTGAACAACTGATCAATCAAATCGAACCCATAGCATCATTTGTACCAGAGCATTTCATGACATCACTTGCATCTCCTGCATTTCCTCAGCTTCTATTTGTATCATATACTTGATGAACATTTTCTGTGCAGTCGCCGCCTCGGGCTCCCACCTGCCAATATCCCAGTCAGTTTATTATTCGCAGGTGGTGAATCACGCTCTTTAAGGGTTGTGTGTTCTCTGCATCTCAAAAATAAAACCTTTTTCCAATTATGCCTCCCGAACACAAGCATTTCATTTGCAAAGATTATGAAAATACCTATTGAAATAAAACAGAGCCTTCTGAAAGCCAAGGATTTTTACTAAATATGTTAATAGTTTCAACATCCCTCCAAGCAATATGGGGATTCAGGGACATTACGGAATAAAATCCTCACAATCTTAGCTCAAAAGGCAATAATGGGAAAACTACCATTCTGTCTTATCTTTGCTGTAGAACAGCCTGCTGTGGGTACACTTGTTGCTGATTTTGTTGTGAAATTTGTTGATGCATTTGTTCAGAATAGAAAGAAAAGACTATTAATTTCCCCATCTGGGGCTTAATAAAGTCTTCTTCTTACCTTAGAATAATTCACAGGGAGCTCGAGTGTGGTGTCATGTTCAAGGACACTTTGACTACAGCCAGGCAGTTGATGGATAGACAGGAAGTGCACCTTCTGTTAACTGACTCTTTCTCTAACCACTGAGCCAGCCGAGCACTGCTGTCGAGTGTATTTGTGGTCCTTTCACTTGGTCGTTTTTCAGATTTCTTAAGTTGTGTAATTTGGCCTCTGCACTGCTGTTAATGCCCTCTCAGCACCAAAGACTTTGTGAAATGACTTCACCTCCCAATTACATCATCCTGTCTGTGCGGGCAGAGGAAGCACATAAATGTGGAGGGCCAGTAAAGCCGAATGCTTTGGCTTTGTGTCTGATGAGAGTGAAGACCACTGGCGGACCGAGGGCCCGTGCGACAAGACGTGTGCACGTACAACTGCAAGGACATTAGAGATCTGGGGCACATGTGAAGGTTTGTGCTTTTTTTTCCAGCGCGTGTGATTGTTTATGTTATTTGTGTGTGTTTGACAGAGAGAGAGAGGCAGCAGCTGTAGGATCCGGGAGGCCCCCCCGGGCTCTAGAAGACGTCAGCCCCAGCTGGACGCCTCCAGGGGAGGTCAGGATGTGTTGACAGCTTCCTGCGGCAGATGAGAGAGCAGAAGTGGCTCTGCCTCTCGTCTCCAGCTTATGTGGATGTCTCGGAAGATGGCGCAACACGTCACACCAGGTTTTCGCTGTAATTAACACTTTTCAAGGCTTGCTGAAGGGTAGGTGAGCCTGATGGGGCTTGGAAGTTGTGTGTTTGCGTAGGCATGTGTCATCAATTCATGCAGAAATGGCTGAAGTTATTGGAAAAAGCGTGTGTGCCCTCGCGCCCTTGATGTCTCATTTGTATAAAAATGCCTGTATGTACTCATGCTTGCACGAAAAAGTTACACGGTGGACCTTTCTGCCATCGCAGAATCACTCCCCCTCTCATGCAAATGGCCATTTTAAAAGACAACACTTCATTCCCAACATCTGCTCCCAGGTTCTGTCCCCCTGTTCATTTAACTTAATGTTGAAGCAGCTGAGTAAAGCCAGATATCATTACCTCAGGATCGCTCCATCCTTCTCGCACAAAGAGATCCACCCCGCCATCAGTGCCACTGGCCCTCATCAGTTACAGCCTTGAAAAACTGCCTCCAGGTGCAAAGGTCAGAGGCGGCTGTGATCCAGGCAGCCATCCCGCCATCGAGGTGCCTTCCTCTTCGCTTGGCAGCCTCCATATTGATTTGATTAGTTGCTAATTAAAACTTGGCAGGCTGGGCCGGGCACAAAGGAGATCGCTCAATTAGCGGGGTGTCAGAGAATCTAATTCTCTCTCTTTCACCCTCTCCCTCTGTCTTCCTCTGCCTCTCCCTTTCTACTCTATCACACATCTCCATTCTGTTTAATGAGTATGAAGGATGAGCGAAGAGAGCGGGAGGACCGCTCTCTGCGGAGAGGGATCGAACCCTCTCAAGGAGCGAGCATCCAGCCCTGTAATCCTTGAGCTAATCTTTGCTTAAAGACGCAGTTTGTAAATTGCAAAGAAAGCGCCGTCTGCCAGTGGACGTTTGTTTGGGCACGTTGCCTCCAGCGTGCCTTGATGCCTGCTACCTTCTCCTCTCCTGGCAAGACAACCAAGTAACACGCAAGCTGTTGCAGTTTTAGTGGCGCGCCTCCGGGAGAAGGAGTTATGAGCTTTGAGATCCTCTTTTTGTGTTTGTCAAGACACCAGATTTTCAAAGCTCTCTCCGCGGGTACAGTGTTCTATTATGAAGGCTGCTGTCACCGAGGAGCCTCGTGTGTTGATCCCTCTCATTTCGCCATGAAATTTGAGGCATTTTGCTGAACGGCCATCTCGCAAAACTGCGTCTTTGAGGAAACATCTCTGGTAGAATAACGCGCTGCGGCTTTTTGGGGTTGAATGTGCTCCTCGCTGAATTCACCCTTTTATCCAAAACGGCCGAGCGCCTGCTGTGTTAGATCCTTGTCTGTCTCTGTCTTCAGCCTGCAGAGAGGTGTTGACAAGGGGAGGAGGCAAACTCCCTAATACCATTTTTATTAAAGAGATTCGTCTCAGCGCTCCAAATACGTGTCTTCTAATTCGTTCACTTTGTAAACCACATACAGCTGAATATATGATGCAGAGCGGAAGGCACGAGGGATGTATAACTGGGACTATTTGTTGATGTTGTTATCAGTTAGCAGCAGGAGTCTTGGCTTTTCTGATTCTTCTTTGCTTCCAGCGACTCTGCGTCTCCGGAGTCAGCTCCCACGTGGACCCCGGCTTTTCAATCAGCTTCCCACCAGCTTAGACGGGCAAAGTTATCATTGTCAAAACGGATTTAGATACTGTATGCGACTCTGATGTGTGTCGACATATACAGGCGCACACAGTCATGGGCTCTATAGGACGGAGAGCCGTTAGAGATTTCCAGACGGATAAAGACAAATGTTTTGCCGCTGTCAAAGGAGCGAAAGCAGCACTCCAACGGAGTCTGAGAGCAAAGAATTGTATAAATCAAGCGTTATATCTGGTTTTCATAACATATGAGTTTAGTTCTCTTCACTTTATAAACCCGTAAGGCTACAGATGAACACCTCCAAAACTCACACCCACACACACAAATACAGCCCTCCTAAATGTCCGTATTGTTAAGCCTAGCTGTCATCATCCTCCCGCTCCTGGCAGACTGGACAGGGCCCGCATTCATTAGTCAGCCTCATACTCTTATATAATTTTACAAGCAGCAGTATATGTGACTGCAGAGACCGGGTGCTTCCAGTGAGGCCTGGTCGGGGCGCTGACTGCAGGAGAGCTGGCTCGCCTCGGACCTGATTGACTGTGGCTTTTATACCGTTCCTCCATTTTGCAGTAGAGCCGCGAAGCCTAAAATGTCAGCAGTTGCCAGCTGTGGGTGCCAATGGCAATCGCTCATAGGCTGGCACTGATTAGCTTTGAATAAGCCTGAATGACAACCTGGTCTGTGGCGTACATAGTAGCCTATTGTCTGATGTCTGGATGCACACTAGGAGGATATCCCCTTGACATGCATGGATAATGTGGACAGATTAGTCCTATCATTCACACAAAGGGACTCCTACAGATTATGTTACTGCAGTGTACCTGTAAAGCTGAGGACAATATACCAATATATTATCCATAATGTGGTGTGAGGCTATCTGGGATTCTGGACAATATCATGATATGGTTTAAATGCTGTGTTTCCCATCTTAAAGCTCCTGCACACCTATTTTCTCAATCAGCGGCTTACTATGAGCGATGTAGCGCTCCATAAACAGTATTTTCTGCCAAAGGTTTGGTTATTTTATATGAGAAATGTCTGTATTTGTGGTTTTCTCTGTGCTCTTCTCACTGGTTCAGAGTGGGTGGGGCTCGGTTGAAAAAGGTGATGTCACATACTCCCCTAGACCAATCAGGTGTCAGCAGTGTCTCAGAAATGTTTGAATCAAAATGTGATGGATGCATTATTAGAGCTGGATAGTGAAAACTGCTCACCCAGTACACAAGTCAAGAAACTTTTCTAACTGGCGGGTTTACTTCTGCGTCACATGTGCCTGCTTGTTCCTGATCGGTCCGAGTTTGCATGTTCTCCCTGTGCAGCGTGGGTTTTCACCGGGTTCTCCGGCTTCCTCCCACAGTCCAAAAACATACTGAGGTTAATTGATCATTCTAAATTGTCCGTAGGTGTGAATGAGGGGTGTGCATGGTTGTCTGTCTATATGTGTAGCCCTGTGGTAGGCTGGCGACCTGCCCAGGATGTCCCCTGCCTTCGCCCAAGAGACGGCTGGGATAGGCTCCAGCCCCCCCGTGACCCTGCAAAGGATTCAGCGGTGTATAGATAATGGATGGATGGATATTGTTGGCCTCTTTGGGTCAGCGGAAACATATTGAATACAACAATGCCATATTATCACTTTTTATGACGAACTTGTTAGCAAACAGTTATTAAAATACCGACAATTATGGAGTAACTTCATCATTCACTGGAGCTGTTTCTGTCCACCATGATCAAAGTCCAATCTTCACTCTCTTTTAGGTCTAGGTTTGGTCTCAACCTTCACTTTATCAACATCAAGACCTTAAGTCAACCCTATTATTTGTGTGACAATCGACACAGCTGTGAATAAGATAAGAGGTCATCCGAATTACAAAAACAAAAACATCCTTTTTCCCGCTCACCTCTCGTTTTACCTAACCACTCAGATAGCTTGGGTTTAATTTGAACCAGGCTTTGAGATTTCTGCCTCCATCCCAACACCCAATACAACCGGGATGGATTTAGTTTCCTATGCTCACGGCACTGAAAAAAGGTCCACAAGCAACATCTGTTTTCAGACACACACATTTCTCTGGATAATCCCCAGAACACACTATCAACAAATTTCACCGGAACTACTTCTTCAGTAAAAAGCAGCGCCAAAGAAAACTGCCCACAGCGAGGACTTTTTTTTCCCATTTTAGGTCAATCGTGCGAAAATGTAACGGATGATAAAAACACAGACCTGAACGCATGCACTGCAGTGCCACTCTGGGAGTTCATCATCTTAGTTTAAAAATACAATCTCTGTGGAAGTCAGCATGTGTGTGATAGAGAACAAAAGGACACATGAAGAGGATGGAGATTAAGAGAGTGTGCATGTGAGAGTGAGTCTGTGGGTGTAATGGAGATGGTGAGAGAAGCAGCGAGTCATATACAAAAAGAGAAACGGAAGGAAGCCCACACAGACTGAGTGTGTGTGTGTGTGTGTGTGTGTGTCTGCGTCAGGTGACAGGGAGGGATGGGGACATGGGCAGGTCCTGGTAATGAAGGACTGATAAGTCCCTATTTCCTGGGCCTGGGTTAATTGTGCCTACAGATAAAGGGTAATAAATTGTCACAGGGCAATGGCAGGAGCCTGGGCTGGGCCCTGTTCCACATTCATCATGACTGGCTGGGCCGCTGAGCCTGGAGAGCAGGCAGGACTGAATGACTGCTAGAGGCCGGCGGGCAGGGAGGGAAGACGAGAGGGAGAAGAAACCTGTCAGGGGTGGAGGAGGATATGATGTTGATCTGTCTTACTCACAAGGCTTCTGCAGTGGGCTGGACTGTGTCGGAGCAAGGACAAGAGATGAACTGGTAGTGGAGTGGATGAAAAAACGAGACAAGAAGACATGATAACATCTGCATTTCTTCACCACTCACAATGTAAACAGCAGAAGTGGAAGAAGTACCCTACTTAAGTAAAAGTAGTCAATTACAAGTAATGGTTCTCCATCAAATAAATGTATAGTCCAGATGTTTTATCAGCAAAATTACATAAAGGAATAAAAAAAACCCTACTAATTCTGTAGAAAAATGGTGATATAATAATGCACTGTATTTTAATCTTAAAGCTTAAACATTAAATGTAATGGACTAAAATGTACAAAATTGTTCAATATACAGTATGTAATTGTTGCAGAAGTTTAATGTAACATAAGATGTGCAAGTAAAGGACGAGTATCTTGAGCCGAGTAAATGTGCTTAGTTATGTGTACTTTTTTGCAGTGGATATACCAGAATTCACTGCACTTTACTGCTTTTTCCTGACAGGCTATGATGCTATGGTGTATAATAGCTCTCGGACTTTGGAATACCGCTGCCAGCTTCGAATGCTGCCTCGAGAGCAGCAGCTCCTCCACCTTGTGCATTGCATTACGGGACAACACTGTGCATCAACAGCACGCTCAAAAATCAAGCGTTCTTAAAGCATGTCTACTTTTTAAGAGAGCAGCTAAAAACCTGCTGACCTAATTTAACTTCACCTCACTGCAGAGGTGTAGAAGGGTGCTCCTGGGTGGGGTCAGTGCAGCGTGATATCACTGTGGGGTGTGGTTATGGGTGCAACAGAGCACACGTCTGTGGCTCAAAATCCAAATGATTTTACCAGCCGAGTTATCGCAACACGCAGAGATAAAGATAGAAGATGAAAATAATATTCTCCAACATGCATATTTATAGAATCAATTGCAGCCAATGCTCATTACTCTCATTTAGCATGTGATTAGTGTGTGCATTCAGGCGGCAGTGGTGCACAGTATGGTGGCAGCTGTGGGAAAGGATAATAGGTGTCTATCTGTTCACAGTATACCACAATGATGTCGCTGTCTGCTGAAAACCTCGTTTCCAGTCTGCTGTAATTGTTTTCAGGTTTTCAGATATTATAGGAGCACGTGCGAGAAGTTTATGCGGCCTGCTGCGCTCATAAAATCTTTCAAAAACGCAGTTTCATCCAAGGAACATCAAGGCCGATTATGAGGATCTTAAATGCGGATCTTGGAGAACGGGACGTGCAGAACCGCCGGTATTACGTGTGCAGATACACGATGAATACATTCAGACCAAACAGCCGCGCTTGATGTCAGTGAGATGTAGTTCATTACATACAGAAACAATGCTCAGCGCGTGTTTTAGAGGGACTCGGTGTGCCACCTTGCCAGCATGACAGATCACTTCTTCACACTGAGGGATCGTGGTGGTTGGAGGTTGGTGCAGCGGCTGAGGAATGATGCATCCCACGCATTATAGCAGCAGAGCTGCTCTCACAGAGGAAGTTGATGTCCCCACCATGCGATGATGACACTCAGCGCGGTGTGACATATGATGTGTGTACAAACAGTAAGCACATGGGCTGGGGCCGATGTGCCTTTTGACTGTTTTATGTGGGTCGCGAGCGGTGTGCTGGGGCGCAGCGGGGGAGAAAGGACGTTTTTCATGCAACCCATAAAGGAAGGAAAAACAATGCCCTTGAGATGCGACTTCTTGTCTCGCAGGAAATCACCATGCAGAGTTATGTGGTACACGTCCGTGACATTGAGCCGTGAAAAACGTTGCGCTCTTGCGTGCTCTTCCTTTTCTGCCCTGCATCCAGCCACACTTTCCTCTCTGGCTCTTCTCTTTTCATTGAATCTCGTTTTGCCAAGCAGGAATGTTACAAGAGTCTTTTAACGAGAAGGAAAATGGCGTGTTAAGTGGAGCTGCATCGCAAGTTTAAGCTTTAGATTTTTCTGTCGTGTGGTTTGCGTTTGTCCCCAGGGGATGAAACGGGGCCTGCAGGAACTGTGACGTTTGATAATCTGTGATCACGGCTTGCTTTTCATCACTTACTGTCGACATCATCCATCAAATGATGGCAAGGAAAGTCTTGGCTATTTGTAAAAGAGCGGTTCTTGAAAAAGAAAAGAATTATTGAAGGATGCCTGGTCACCCCAGCATTTAAAACACAGACATTTCCTGGTTAAGTCTATCCATTTCTATTGAATAAACTGTGTGAACTTATCGTCCCGCTAACAACCCGCTAACTGACAGGTAGCTACAGCTTTACCCCTGGCTCAGTGACTCTTTCTTGAACGAAATGATCTACAATCCTGAGAGCAAAATGCCACGTGGGAGTAAACAGCCCAGTCCAGAGAAAACAGAAAGCTTGGTAACCTTTTGAGACTGACTAGCGCTAGCCCTGCAGGCTAAACCGCTGCAGCTCGCCATCAGATACAGTTGTTTACCAACTAGCCCTGCACGTAGTCACTATGTGCTTGAACAACATGTTCACAAAGACATGCGAAAGTGAATGTGTGAATTTTGATGTGTTACCATCTGGTCCATATTTTATATTGTACAGAAATTACATAAAATGACCAAAACCAACAATAGATTAATCCTACAAAGCGTGATGTGTTTTATTCCATGTGTGCCGCACGGCTCCACAGTTTAAATACAAATACACATTAATAAGCCTCACACGTAGCACTGGCTGACCGGGTGATGTTCCATCATGGCCGCTGCAGTTTATTTTGAGTAAATCCAACATACACCATGCTTTTATCCAGCCCTGAAAGTGCTTTGAGTTTGTGACCTGTTTTTAAAGATTTACATCTTCAGCAGGAACGAATGGGCTGAATGTCACAGTCAGTCAGGGGCAGGAAAGTGGGAAAGCGCTGAAAGGCAGACTGGTGCTTCGCCGGTTTCGGCCTGTTTATGCGTTTTGTTGAATTTAGTGTCGCCAGTCTTATCCTTTGAACAGCAGCAGAGAGAAAAGAAAAACACTAGAGGAAATATTAAAACACGCACGCGAGAGAAGAGCTGAAATCTGTTGTTTTGGACACAGAATAAAAGCTGGAAGGGAGGGGAGGAGAATTTCACAGTACAGAGGAGATGACGGCGGATATCAAGGGAAAGAGGAGGAGGCGAGAGTTAAAAAAGGAAAGCGGGGAGATGGAGAACCAATGAATGCTCAAATTCATTTGTTCTCTGCCTCTCTCTACCTGGCTGCACACACCTTCTCTCTGCTCCAGCAGCCAGTGTTCACAGCTATAAATCTTGGAGTGGCATTTTGGCCGGCGAGTCCCGCGTAAACACGGCCGGTGAAATGTCAGTGCGGAAGGCAGACAAGCCTGACTTAGGAAGAGGGAGAGTGGAGGCAGTAATGTCACCACACTTTAACGCACCCGCCATCAGTCTTCATGACATTTAAGAGATCTATCCCTCGCTCCCTCTGGCCACGGCACGCAGAGGGAAAGTTTGGAGAAGAAGCTGCAAGGACCTGATGAGTCAGGGGGTTTAATGGCTTGATCTGATCACAAACAAAAGGCTACTGCCCTCACTTAACGTGTAATCTTTCTTGTTATACCAGTCAGCAGCTTTCCGAGCCGTGCGGCTTAACAGCCTCGCATTAAAAATGAGAGGAAGAGTGCACCCTGGAAGGTAAATCCATGACGTGTTTTTATTGTTATTTTTACGACCCTCTGATCCGGGCGGGTCATTTAAGAACACATTCCTCTCGCGGTGCTCGTGCTGCTTTGTCTTTCAATCGTCAGCCTAATTCTAAGACAGCCATGAAACAGCGGCGAGGACGGTCTGACCTCGGCGTCTGTGTCTTTTCCCTCCACACTTTCACAAGTGCTGTATGGGGCTGTATGGAAATCACAGGCATCCATGGCTAAATAATTGATTAGAAATTAAAAACAAAATCAGGTGGATTCCATCATCCGCCTTCTCCTCTCCCGACGTTCTTTCTTTAACCTCCCTCGCTGCTGCGTGGGGGTCGTATTGATTCCTAAATGAATAATTGAGAAAGCCGGCGTAACTGCCCTTTTCAGTTCTCCCTGGCCTCCTCTCTAATTCACTTGGCCTGCCTCCCTCCCGTCTTTCTTCCCCCCTGATCTACCTCTTTCCCTTATCGTTCCATCTCCTCCCTTCTCACCTATTCCTCTCACTCTTTCCTCTCCTCCTCTGACCTTCCCCTCCCCTCCTTCTCCCCTCTCCTCCCCTCCCCTCTCCTCTCCTCTCCTCTCCTCTCGTGCACTGCTGATGTGGATCCTCTTCTGTGACGGGTTGTTCAGGAGGGAATGGGCTGCTCGCATGGCTGGCCAGCCGGCCTCGGCGTATCATCCGTCAGCGAGACGCGCTGTTGTTTTAGAGTTCTGCTGGGAGCTGTCTCCTTGTCTCTGTCTCTTTCTCTGTTGCTTCACTCCCCTCTCTCACACACACACACACAAACACACACACACTCTCCTTCGCCGTCTTCCTCTGTCTCTATGCTTACTTCTCAGTCTCTCCTGACTTATTTCCACTGTACATCTTAACTCGAACACACAGCTGATCAGCATTTTAAAATCGACCGCAGGCTCTTCGCTCTCAGTGGATCGATAGCTGAGTTAGACTGGGACTGAATAATCCTGATATGTTAATTCAGCAGACGTGGGCTTGGAGGAAACGTCTGCTTCGTTTTAGGATAAAATCTGTGAAACAACAGCACTCTCTGGTCTTTCTCCATTACAGGTGTTCCAGTTTAATGACCAGCTGTGTTTCTGACAGGTGTGTGTCTGTTGTGTAGTATATTATTGTATTGTTCGGTGTTACAGGCGGCTTGGACACAACCCTCCCTTCTCAGGTTGACGAGTTTTAACATATATCTAATATCAAAGTGGGCACTGGACAGACATGGTCACTGCTCCCTACAATTAATCAAATCACATCAAATATATCCAGCAAGTACTTCCTGAATAACTGAATCAAGGACTATATCAGCCCCTCCTCATCAGAAAAACAGCCGCACAGGTCTTCTAAGCAAGCAGGTTATTAAGACCTATGTTTACGCTTAGTTTTAGGTTGCAATCTCCAGTGGCTGTAGTAATTATGACAAAGCACAGTTGGAAGCCAGGTGGTGTGGTGTAAAGAGCAAGAAAGTCCACATATAGAGACCACTGGTCGAGTCCCATGTGAAACTGAAAGTTAGCTTTGACTTAAGTTGCATAATGTAAGCAACAGTAACATTTAAACCCTAACCACCATCTTTTGCTAAACCTAACAAGTAGCTTTGTTGCCTAAACCGAAGCAAACTGACCACAACACCACGCAGCAAACCGTTTCACAACATTAACCACATGACAGCGAAGGTCTGGGACGGCTATGGATGGCACTGTCCAACGGTCAGATATGCCGTTTTGGAATCATTGGCAATTGACTTATTCACTCATTTAAGTATGAGGACATGTTGGACTATGTGGTTCACCTTGATAAATAATAAAAAAAAGAACGGACTATTAGATACATAAACAACAAAACCAGGTCTCACAAAAACTACCAATATTTGCCTTTTCTGATCTCATGCCGCTAAGGGCAGGACAACACTGCTTGTCCACCGTTAGAAATGACCATTTTCTGATCTGCAGCCTCTATTCTGCTTCATAAAGTCATAAAGTCTGCAAACTGACTCAGTGATGTCAGTTAAACAACAGTATCTATCTAAAGCTAACATTAGCTAACAGTGGCTAACCATCAGCTACTTCACTAACAAAGACCACAGCGATAAGATGCAGATTTATAGTGATTTAATACGTATAATGGATGGAGGAGAGCATAGATGATGAAGGATGATATGTCAGGATGCGGGTCAAGGGATGAAGGGATGAGGAGATGAGGTATGACAAAGTAGGGCAAGACAAGTGAGAAATGAGAGGATGAATGGGGAGATCCAGGTCGTGGATGAAGGGATTATGGACAAGTGTGAGCTGTCGGCATGGAGACAGGATGGAGTTGATGACGTTATAACATACCTGTTAATGGAGTGTCAGTTTTATATGGAAATCTTCTCTGTCCTATGTGATGTAATTTTCCCCAGCCTGGAAATAAGCTAAATATAACAGTTCATTAAAGTTTACCACAGCATAGTATTACATAATGTCCCGCATTACACATCTGTCAGCCACTGTACAGTGACAGACTTATTACTACACAATGACGTGCACAGTTTGTTCATCACGCTACAGCTCGCCATGACGGGTGGATGAAGTAGTCACCATGAGACATATCATTCTAGTAAATGACCTCTGGGGTGGAAAACAACCCAAACACAAGATAGATGTGAAAGAAACTTACTGTTCCTTTTTTTCCTGTCTTTTAAAGCGGTACAAGCTGGACTACTGTGATATTAATCCAGGTGTGATCTATACAAGTGTGTGCGTGGGTCAAAGTTCCAGCACATTGAACTCTCTGGGACACTCAGGGCCCAGACTGCGGGTGAAGGATGGGTAGGCAGGGGGAATAAAACTGCCAGGCTTGTGTTTCTAGGCTGGTCTTCATGACTTGGATCCAGACTTTGAAATGTATGACTAGCGCTGAACCGGGCAGCATGATAATAAACGACAGTTTCTTGTATTTCCTCAAAGAAAATGGGATCAACAACCAACATCCATAAACCATCTCCACTGTTTTCTTTTTTTTTTATAAGATTTCATGTCTTCTTGATGTACAGCGGAGCTCTGAAGTCACTTTCCATTCTTCTTCTATGTACATACATTTATAAAAAGCTGTGTATGAACTCACAGCTTTCCCAGCTGGGCTTCCTCACCTGCGGTCATCCCCGCCTCCCCGCCGCTCACACACCTTGTACCGGCAGGTGTATAAGTGGGGCCTCAATGGATGCCCTCCCCCAGCCTCTTTGATCAGCCTGGCCCACATCTCACTCTTAACATTCCTGCTGTTGTCACTATTACGATTCCTGATGTTTTCAGACGCTTCCTCATGTAGCGCCGGCACCGGCCTGTCACCTCTCGCTGCTGCTCCCACAGCGTCTAGCACCGAGCCCTGCTGCACCTCCTGCGCCTCCTGCTCTCTCGCTCCCTTTCTCACTGTCAGTGAGCTGTTATTGAAATATTTAGCACCCACTAAAGCTCACAAGCATGTACTGCCTTTCTTCTGCCCGGCTGGAAATATATTGGCTTGGCAGTATAAGTTGAGGCTGTGCGGCGCGGAGCTGCTTCAAATCGGATTTGACTGTTAAGGATCTTTTTCTCGTGTTGGGCGAATGTGCGGCTGAAGCCTGCCGCCCTCCGTGGAGTAGCAGCAGCAGCATGCTGGCCTGAAAGATGATGTCATTATTCTGTCCACTGGAAGGAAGACAGCAGAGATAAGTGTCATTACCAGCCAGCTGGTGATCAAAATCTAACCATTTCCATTTCGTTTGAATCTCTTAGTGGCTGGTGATGGTGCCTTCAAATGGTAGTTTCCCCCAATCCGCGGTTTCAGATCGATTCTCATCCCAGCTTGAGTGTTTCACTGGCCACAGAGAACAACATTTTCAGTGGTGCCGCTTCAATGTTGCAGCGAGGAATTGTTCAAAAAGGCAGAACAGTGGTCGGTTGGACCATAAAAAAAAAAAAAAACACACACACACAAGGAGAAAGTCAGTGAAGCTCATCGCAAATTCAGTGTAGCTGATGAAAGAATACATGCATACCCTTGAGCTGTCACAAATTCTTCAAACTGAATACATTTCAGGCAGCAGTGGTGTCCCAGGAAAAGGAAGACGGGTTTGGGGGCGTTCAGTGAAAAATGCACTTCAGGGTGCATGTGATCGTTACTGACTGATTCCACGGAAATGGCTACTGTGAACATTTCCAGGAAGCAAGCATAATGACATTCTAATATTAAAATTCAGCAAAAATAAATATGTCATACATGTTGCATCATTGTTAAATACTAGTATTATACAGCAGCAGGACCTCTTGTGACTGTCTTCTGTATGTTTTGTTTAGTTTAGTGAAAGTTCGAGGATAAGGCCACGTTCTATATTTTTGTTTTTGTCAACAACGACCATGAAAAGACCAAAACCAACCAGGAGTTCATCCGCCTCTCCACACTTTCTGACTCCCCCGCCCTGTCTGTGGCGCTCAGCCCTCAAGCCTGTTTGTTCCAACTAAATCTTTAAAACACAACACAGACATAAAGTTTCACTCCTAAAAAAGGCTAAATAACTTCCTGAAACAGCTGCGCACTATAGTTTAGCAGTGGATTAATACTCAATACAGACTCTAAGTAACAGTGTCCGTGTTTGTGCTCATGCTTTGGCTACACAGGCAACACTTGTTAGGAGGGTCAACTCACGGCTGGTTTTGGTCTTTTTATGGGATTTATTAAACACAAGACAAATATAGAATATCAGCAGACTTATCTTTTAAATTATAGACTTGAATACCATTTTGTTTAAAATTACAAATACCAGATATAACACATTTAAGAAACTTAAAATCTTTACTACTTCAATTTTGAAATTGAAAACTTCTTGTCACCATACGTCATTTTTATATATGGGAAATAGTACGTTTTTTCACCTCCACTCGACAATGGGCTGGTTATTATGATAAGCTGCATTAATATGCAGCTTTCGGGTGAACTGAGGTACAAAGCGGGACACAACCCGAGCTCAGTCTGTGATTAGTATGCATGTGTGTGTGCTCAGTAAGGAGGCTGTGCCAGTTAAGGCAGACGTAATGTGCAGATTTATGAAGTCAGCTCAAAGATCTGAAAAACAAAACACTGCATCAGCAAAATACACGTTGTAATATTAGTATGGGTAATATAGAAGTACTGGCTAGTATACTAATGTGCTTTTCAAAATAAATGTGGGAAATGTATGTGCCGGGTTTGGATTATCGGTTGATTGACTCTTCAAACATGGACATGCATCAAAAAACGGTCCATCTGCGTGCTGGCAGGCCGACTGGCGCTGGTGGCCAGATGGACACTTGATGCTTTATTGGATTGACACTTGACTTGGCTGTGAGCTCCACGGTTAGACGGCCGCAAGCTTTGCTGATAAAGTCCTCATTGTTTCCAAAAGCAAAGTGGCCTATCGAAGTCTGGGCGTCCAGCAGAGCACCATGTCTGTGCTAGAGTTAAAACATTGCTGTTATACTGTTTTAAACTCTTATAAAGTTTGATTCAAGCATGCAGCAGGATTTTATTTCTTTTTTGTTTGTTTGTCGGTGTGCTGAACAGCATTTGCTTCGCTCCCGATAAAATATAATCATTTGAATCTCTTTCATCCAGTTCTCCATTGAGGTAGTAGTCTCCTTTACCGTCGCTTACAATATATGTTACAATAAACATTTTTTTCTTTGTTTGGACCTTGAAAATATGATTTGCAGTTGTCATAGGTTTCTGATATTTCGCAGTCAGTGTACCGTGAAGATGCTGGCTTGGCTTAAAGATAAGTTTGACTGCAGAACATTTTTGCCAGCTGGGATGTGAAAATCTTGATGCTCGGTATCTCAGAACTGCAGGCTACATCGAGGGTGAGGGATGAGAGGTGAAATCAATCATCGACTATCTCACCATTAGATGCTGAGCCTGTGACTTTAAATATAACTCACTGCCTATTACTTCGGATTTATGTAAATATTATTGGAGAGGAGTGATGCGCTACGCTATGCATGATACTATGTTTGACATTTAGAATTCCAGTATGGCGGAAAGAGGCCAGCAGAAAGATGAGGGCAGGAGAGAAACAGAATAGTTTATAAGGAAGAGGACACGTAAGACCCCCCTCAAGAGGAGTGGCAGCGTCATCCGGCGTCCCAAAACGACATGTATTTACGTTCAAGTGACAAAGCCCTCAAACCTCCACAGTTATTATGATGAGGAGGTGAGTTGACGGTGTTACAGAGCGTCAAAGTCCCCGTAAGGACGAGGTCAGGGTGGATAAATGGATTGGATTTTAACTCCATAGACCGCTGCTTCCTGTTTCCAACCGACAGTCGTTGTAACCATGACGCCAAAGTTCCCCTTACTTTAATGGAGTAATAATGATAGTAATAACTGTATTTATGTAGCTTTGCAAAGACATAAAACCAAGAAATACCAGATGTGTCGTTGGCATCCAGTAGTCAATCAAGTAGTCACTTTAACCCAAACCACATTGTTTCAGTGGGTGTGGACAAACAGCCGTTTAATGTCGAGGACGACCTGCCTGTGATGGTGAAACACACAGATAATCACACCAAACAAAACACTCAGTGCCACTCACGAGTCACCAGCACCAGACTGGTGTATTTCTGTTATTGTCAACAAATTCCATGAAAAGACCAAAAACCGTCAGCGTGTTATTCCCTCTCTCAGTACTTTCTGATTTTCGTGGCGTGTTTGTGGCTCTAAGCCAAAAACCCATCTGTGCTTCCTGAAGATGCAAATCTTCAAAAACGAATCACAAAAACAACAAAGCTGGGCACCGTTAAACACACATTGCTCAACAGGAATCATTTTGTTGCGGACTATTTTCAGCTGTGGATTAATACACGTTTGGCGAGCTAATGAGTGTTTAAGGCAGCAGGATGCTGCAGCCGTGGGATCCACTTAAAATAAACAACAGTGCCCGAGTTCATCGTAATAAGGGGACATGTCAGCCAGTGCAACAGTGTGCATATACACATATGCTTTTTCTTCGTCATATTTAAATAAATTTACATTTTCAGGTTCACCAGAAATAGAATTTGAACGCTGGAATCTTTACTCATACATTCCGGTGTCATACAGGTTATTTATCAGAAAGCCATTTTTTCCTTTTATTATGGCTCAAATGTATTCAGCGGTGATAAACATGCCGTCCCCTGCTCTCCATGTGCAGATGGCCACGCTACGGTGGTGAGAGAGATGCCTATTATTACAAGCTCTCTCCGTTTCAGGGGTCCTAATTAATCAAGCAGCGTGTGTGTCAGTGAGCTAGAGTTAAAAGCTGAGAGTGTTCATCAGAGTGTTTATCTGCCATTAATCCGAGTCATTTCCTCCCAACATCAGCAGGACAGCTTTTGGTGTTTCACATGGCAGTCAAACAAATATAATACCGCTCATCCCGCTGCGGGTGAGGCCAGCAGCGCAAGGATGCACATTTCTCTTCACATCCGCCGTAAATGACACACCCACACAGGCATGTAAACTTGCACGCAATGTTTTTTTGCTTCCTCACTTACTTGCTTACTCAGGAAACGCACACACAGCAGAGTAAGCGAGGACTAATTAGGCTGCCTGTCCCACGTCTTATGGGACAGTAAATGGGATCTGTTGGCACTGTGGTGTTCCTTTGATCTAGGCCTGTCAAACACTCAACAGTGCTGCGTTGTGCTAGAGAGCCTCTGGGGAACGCACACACAAACACACACACACACAAAGAGTGAACTAAAAATGAAGATTTGTTTGTGTACCTATTGACAGGACTCTGCTTTTGATTTCAGATGCTGCGAGCAGAACACGTGTAGCTGCACATCACGGCTGTACTTGTGGGTGAAAAGTACGACTTGGATTGTCTCGTTTGTAGGAAGTCATCATTTCAGTTGTAATGCTTAAACTGAGCTGTGTTTTAATGTGAGTGAGAATCTCTGCGAGAGAACAACTGTTGAAGCTAATTTGGTGGAAAACATATGGGAACAACTAGCTGTACCCACAGTTAACAATTCAACTACCTCAGTTTGACTGAGGAAAATACTTAAGGCATGAAGTGATGGTTAAAGGCTGAAATTATTTCCAACTGAGAGGCGTATAAAGATTGGAACGTCTTTCAAGTGTTGAGTTTAATACACGTTCCATTTCACATAATTTTTTTAATGATTTAAATTATTGTGTGTATGTATTAGTATCATTATTGTTTTTATTGATATCATTCTTTTTTAAAAAGCAGAAAACATGGATACTATGTATAACTTTGTAATGTGTTAGCGAACCGTTTCTTGGTTACAAATCCAGCAGACACAGAACATTAGCATTCATTTACAGCCATGTTTTTGACCACCTGGCAAATGTAAGTCCAACACTCACAGTCCTTTTAGCTCTACTTTGTTCTCCACCAAATTCAGCCGTGAAATGCTCCACTGCGTTAGCCAGCTAGTCGCTAGCTTTGTCTGCCAGCTGTTTGGTCCTGAGCAGATTCTGTGAGTTTATCGGAGTGTTTTTGCTGCATGCGACAGCTGGAAACGACGCTGGGCTGATGAGAGCCGTGGGAATAAACCAGTACAATAAAGCTGCGGGCTGTAAAACCAACGCAGTGAGCTGAAAGACAGAAAAATGCTCCCTGGAGTTGAGGGGAACTGCAGAGTCAGCTTCGAAAACTATGAGCAAGCCCTGTCACATGACAGTTATTTGATCCATTGTGAAGCTCGCATAGAATACATCCTTCCAGTCGTCTTGCTAAGCCTGTCTGGTGTTTCGAGACAGTAGAAGCTGAAACAAACTTAGTGTCCCTCCACTAACACTTTATATGAATATCCCTGACATTAAAATGATAAAAATAAAAGTAAAGTTTAATGATCCCTGTGAGTGAATAAAAATATCCCGTATTAAATGCATTATATTACCCAGTTAAATGGACTGCGGCTATATTTGCAAAGCAACGTGCATTTAATAAGCAGCGGCAGAGTAATGATGGAAAGATGCTTCGGCAGGCTTAATGCTTTGTTATCAACCACGACGTGCGCACTAGTACATCACCACACGAGCTGTTTTTCCATAGAATTTTATTTCCAAAAAGCAGTCAGAGAAAAGTAAAACAAGCCAGTCAAGTACAACAAAACAAATCCCCCAAAGGGACGAAATAAAAACAAAAGCTGATAAAGACAGAAGGCCTGATGATATATACAACAGCAGACATCTTTTTGGTGTTGCAGTACCAGTGAATCACTCGACATACTCGTGGTATTCTTCACGTGAAATCAAAACAAATAACAAAATAAGGTCTTTTCTTTCAATGGACAGAGAAGGTTCTAAAAGTCAGCTAAGGCACACAGAGCCTCCCCGCAAGAAAAGGAACGGGGGAAACGTCAGAGTTCAGAGAAATTTGTGCAACGGTTGCTCAACATTACATTCCAGCGAGAACAACAACAATCTGGCGTGTGATTTTCTCTGAGAGGCAAACGGGACATGGTTGCTGTCACAGCTGTCCATAAACACTGAAACAGGTTATGTATTTTTGATCAATAAACACCATCAATTCACTTTTTGTGCCCAGTTATTTCACTTCAAAAACTCTTAATAATTCAATGTCATTTTACCACATCTGTATTTACATGTACAATACCTTTTCAACAATAGTTCAATACAAAATACCTATGTACATCTTCTTCATTTGTTAATCATTTTGTTACAAAATAGGACTTCCACAATGAGTTACATTTATTTAATTCACCTTTTTCCAAAACTGGCATTGAGCTCCCGTAATGATGCGCATTGTGTGAAGTAACTGTTGTGAGCGCGGCGGCACTGTGAGTGAAAAGGTGGCAGCAGAAGCCGGCCGGTGAAAAACCAAAGTAGTCCTTTACGACCCATCCCCAGCAACAGGGTAGATTTGAGAGGGAAGGAGTGATAGCAGTTCTGACCGACACATCCGACTGAGAGGCAAGGTGAACTTGACATTAATGAGCAGTAATGTCTCTTAATTAGCCAGCGCAAAAACACTCACTTAGCTCGTGTGATGGCTAAACAATGTTGACAATCGTAGACTGAACTCCTAATTGGCTTCAGATGAAACTTATTTCAAAGTAAAACAAACGTGCGGCCGTCCCTCTTGTTCAGGATGTGTTGCTACCCTCCGCGGAATCGACTACTCTCGAATGTCCAGAGATTGTCTTGATGGCAGAAAAGGTACTTCAAATGCAGATAGATTGGAAAAGGCGCCGTAGCCCCGATCTAATACGTGATGCGTTTTGCAATCAAGACACGATATAATATTCACTTGAAGTTTTACATTATTGTCACAGCATGAAGATCACTACCACTCACTATCATTCTGAAACTGACGGGAACCATGAAACACCAAAAAGCACAGCTTCTCCTTCGACGCCCACACGTTGTCCGATGTGTTTGCTTGTGAGGAGTGTCCTTGTTCGCCTTCTCTGTTTGGTGAGGTTGTTAGGTAGCTGACCTCTGACCTCACGGGCCAGGGTGGCTTTCTCTTGTGATGCACTTGGCAAACAGCCACGTAAGAAAGCGAGACAAGAAGATCTATTCAGACAGGACAACACGGACTAACACACAGGTGCGGGCCATAAAAAGGTACAGTATAGGTTTGGGGTGTTGGCCTTTGTAAATAAAGGCGGCTTTCTTTACAAAAAAATATTTATCATGCTGCCAAGGCAGCGTCGCAGTTATTTAGTCACTGACTAAAAATATCAGTATTAATATAAACTTATAAATAAATAGCGACTCATGGACCCCCCCCCCCATTCACACTTTTTGAGACTTCATGTATAATCATGTACAACTCCGTCACTGAAATGACTGGAAGAAAGTAAAAGGAAAAAAAAAAAGATGACACAAGGAGGAGAATTTTAAGGTCAGGTTGAGATCATTTCAAGTTTGAGGCAAGTTGGTAAGAAAACCAAGACGGACAAATCAGTTCTGTCTCTGTCCTCTGCCTGTCACAACATCTGGGTTTGATTTAAGAAAAAAAACTACACTATGCGAATGTTAAGTCTTAAAATACTATCGTACAACAACCACAAACGAAGCGTTCATGAATTTAGAACGCTAAAACGTCTACATTAAGTTTCTATTATAATCCAAATAGGTTTCATTATTCTGAGAAGGCCTCTGGATTTGCATCTCTCTTTTTCCATATTGACGAAATGTGACTGCAGCAGATGTTTAGCCCGGCCGCGACAGTCCCACATCCTGATCAGGCACTGAACTGAAAGAAGTTGTGCTGCTGTTGCTGATTTATTCCACTGATTCACAAACGGAGTCACTGAGCTATCAGAGGCTCCAGAGTTTTGAGATAATTGGCTTTAATAATGCTAAAATATTTGTTGTTAAAAGTTTCTTCGTCTACGGGAAATTTGCTTTTATTGGTGCTGCATTTGAGTCGTATCAAAATGATCTTTTTATTCTGTTTACGGTGACGCGCACTTACGGAGGCACATTTCATTCGGTACCGGGCTACCTCCCCCCACACACGTCTTCCAGCTAAGGCCTTCGTGCAGCAGAGCTTCGTCTGCCACCGGTGTCGACAATCCGCACTCGCCTGACCGCTGTGCCCTGCGCAGGGCTTTAAAAGCTGACTTCATAATTCATTCAGCAGCAAAATAAATGCTCGAAAATTGCAACGTTTGATCACAGTAAAACTCAGCCATGAGAAGGAAAAATAAATACACTGAGAAACTGAAATAGCAAAGCCAGCATAATCCCCTAAAAGGAGGAACCCCGTGGGAGGATCTGAAAATCATTCTCCTCGCTCTCTGTCCAGACACCCTCGTCGACCCCCCCCCCTTAAAAAACCCCACATTTTCTTTTGTTTCTTTATCCTACCGAGACGGAGGAAGAACACTGTTCCTTCCCCCAACTGCAACAAACCCCTTAAATAAATAAAAAATCAACAGTGAATCTCCTGTGCCGCGGCCTCCTGTCCAGCTGGAGGCCTCGCTGCTACCTGATGCGGCCGTCGGCGCGCGGCGCTCCCATTTGGGATTTGGGGTCCGGGCTAAGGGAGCTCCAGCGGTTTTTGGGGCAGGCCTGCATGACGGGGCAGGCGGTAGGGCCCACGGCGCAGACGTCGGCTGCCTCCCACAGCTCGCCCACCAGGCCGTCTGCCCAGCGCTCGAGCTCCGGGCCGGTCAGGGCGGCGTTCCTCTTGGCCTGCTCCACGTAGCCCAGGCTGACGGGGATGTTGAGCACTGGGTTGAGGCCGTGGAAACTCTGCTCCATGTAGCTGTTCTTCGCTGGCCCGTTGTGGAGCTTCAGGGTATCCTCTGGAGAGACGTGGGAAGGCAGAGAGAGAGAGAGAGCGGAGAGGGGAAGAGATGATGCGTGGAGAGTTGATAATCAGTGGTCAGACAGAGGGAGGGGATTGCAGAAGTGGAAAAGAGTTGAAGGGAAAAGCAAGAGGGAGACATGAATGTTAAAATATCAAAGCAGAGAACGTGATTTGTTTTATTACTATCTGAACAGCTGAAACTGGTTGCTGATTTGCATGGATTGATTTCTACGGCCGGACTCCCTGAATCTCATTCCTTGACGTGGTGTGTCGAGCCACTGCAATGCTGACTGTTGGGAAACGGTCACAAATACACAGACGCGCCCTCATTCTTTCTTCCCATGACGGTCAAGCTCGGCAGGAGGACAGAACACGCAGACACAACTTTAAACACTTTCTCCACCCTGAGCACCACTGAAGCTGTAAATTCCTCACTGGCCCTCTAACTGGGGCGCGAGCCATCCTCTCTAAGCATGGCTGAGCAGACATCGGCGCTTTTCATGCACTGGTGACAAAAAGATGCAGTCAGACATGAGGTGCTCCACCAGGCAAGGAGATGTCCGACCTGTGCCAACTCGCTCTGCGGTAGCAGAAAGTGTTATGAAGTCATGCATCTGTGTAAAGTTTTGTGTTTGTGTATAAAAATGTGTAGTGTGTGTGTCTGTGTGTGCGTCTGCTGCTGCCAATGCGGGTGGAAGGCCACGCCATAAAGTTTTACTGGCACTGCACGTTGAAGGGAAACCTGGTGCCAGACATGGCAGTAAATTATAGATGTGTGGATGGAACAGCTAAGACGAAAGAACACACGCACGCACACGCGCGCGCACACATACACACACACACACACACACACACACACACACACACACACACAGTAAGCCAAGGATATGCACGATTATTACACGAGTGGCCACAAGTGACAATTACAATACATCCCAACACTGAACTTGACATGTGTTACCGTTGTGATGAAACGATTGAGACATTTATTAGTTAAATGCTAAAATGGAGTCTAACAGTGGGTAAGAAGAGTCCAAAAGTCAGTGAACTGACTCAGTAATAGCTACAGTTTACCAACATTAGCCACTATAAGCTTCTGGTCATAGCAGACCACAGAGTGTATGAATATTGCTTATGAATGTAATTTTACATAATCTGCCTCATTAGCTCGAGGAAGATTGTGTAATTTCTAAATGAAAAAGGTCTACAGTTTCACTTTTAAATATGCAATTACAGGAGTAACACAGGCCTATATTTTCAACTATGATCAGTTTAAAAAAAACAAAATACTGTGACTACTGTAACTCTTTAATCATGTATTAATATACCTCATATTTATATAGTAAAAAAACAAGCAAATGTAAAGTACACTCAGCTTCCAGTTTATTAGGTAGACCTCGCTAAACCTCATGTGATCATACAACAGCCAGCGGTGGAAAGTAACTAAATACATACATTAACTGTACCAGAAATGTACTAGTACAATTTCGAGGTACAGTTAGTTGTACTGGACTTCTGTACTGTAACTCCACTGTATTATTTATTACCATTGAGTAAATCTAGCTGATTATGCTTATGCACTTCTACTTCAGTAAGATTTTCCACCTCTTCCCACACAAAGTATGTCTGTGAAGATTCTCCTCATAAAGGCTAGAATGGTCGGGTTTGGTCAAAAAAGTTTCAGAGACATGCTGATTTAACTTCATGGTCATTCTGAGTTGGAGGCTGAATGGCTTTATAACAGGAGTGTTTTTCATTCCTTTTGGTTAATCCCATTTGTATTAATGAATCACCAGCAAATCATCAATGAATCAGCAGCAGCTGACTGTGTCTGACATTACTAATCTTCCTGGATAACTGTGCTACAGCATTGTAGGGACCGCAAGCCAAGAAAAACATGTATTGGGGTGAAACACAGTTAAATTACTACCAGGGAAATTTCTCCAGAGAAGCCACAGCATGATTATGTAATGTGATCCTAAACAGCCGTAAATCAGAGATGAATATTTAATGCATGCTGTCGCACAACAGACGCCCCTGCAGCCCCGCTGAGACTCAGGTCAAACACAAAAGCTGTAACTTTATTTGCCGTTTCTTTTCGTCATTAAAGCGGCTCAATGAGATTATTAAACGGAGAAAGGCGCGATTATGCCGAAGCTGGCGTCTCAACTCTCAGGTGACTTTGAAAGCAACGTGGCTGCTTACCATTTAGAACAATGCATTCTCGCCCCTTATCCATGCTGGCTGATTGATTTAATTGTGTCATTGTTTTTCGAGGGCTAAGCGTGCTGTTGTTTAACAGTCTGTTCAGTGTGTATGAGCAGCTCGCTGGGTTATTAAGGGTGACTTGATGACAAACAACCAGGGTCTGCAGAGGCCCACAGGCTTGATTAGAAAGGGCATCACTGCAAATACAACACTGCGTGTGTGTGTGTGCGTGTGCATGTGTGTGTGTGTGCAGACATTTTAGAGCACCTAAACTAGCAATCGTTACTTCAGGGTGATTGCAATGTTACTCTGCGACACTATGGCGGTGTCAACTGAAAAGAAAATACTCAAAATAAATCGTGTATTCAAGCTCTGTACTTTCATTTCCAGCATCCTGCATATGAACTACTGATCTATGGCAGATAAAGGGGCAGTAGGTGTGATTCAAATCTAAAATGAGCTGTCCATCATGGATTTATTGCAGCTACTAGTTACTGTGGAGAGCCTTCCATTCTACAGTAACTTACAACAAACACTTCCTTTGTTAGGCTTATAATGCTGAATGTGTGCCCAGACTGTGTCAGACTGAGCGATAACATGTCGCGTGTGACAAAATAGTCAATACACTCAGAGGTGGAAGAACAATAATCAATAATAAACTGTAATAAGCATCATCATTAGTACTCTTTCTCTGGAACGGCCCCTTTCATAGTGTTTTAGCATCTCATGTTATTGGATTTGTATCACCTTCGCATTCACCTTCAATCAGCATTTCAGTGTACGGAGGACTTTATTTTACTACTTTAATCATTATGTTATGTTTCACACAGAAACAAAACAGAATACAGGAGCTCATTCCTCTAAAATCAAGTAACAAATCTGACCTTTTTTGAGAAAAGTCATGAAACCAGCTCTATTAATTATTATTATTATTATCATTATTATTAAATTATTACACAGCAGCAGGTGTTTTTTCACAGAAAGTGAAAAAACACCTGCTGCTGTGTAATAATTTAATAAAGTCACTGGATTGTTGTTACTGATGCATTAGAGCTAATCACATCATTATTTACAGCGTTGCTTCGTCTCGATCATGTTTTAGAAGCTAGTGCAAAATGGAAATGCACAATAAACCACAAGCAGCACCAAAATGGACTTATGTACAACATTGGAGTAAATGCATGTAGTTACTCTCCACCACTGGCTACACTCGACAGTATAATGGCACAAAAATGACAAAATGAAGCCCAGATATTACCAACCAACTCCTCTGTGAACACTGCAGCAAAGTGCGGTGGTGCTATAAGCTTCACAAACACAGGATTTATTGCAGGGCTGTTGTATTTGATTGCACTCTGCAGCTCTTATTTTACCCGAGCAGTGCGGGACTTCCACCACATCTAGATATGTAGTGAGAAGTTTGGCATTTAGAGTAACACCTCAAGTACTTTTTTGATGAATGATGTTGTTGGAGAACAGCACATCGGTGCAATACGTCTAGATGGGCCATTTGTACAATCAATAGTCATTTTGTGTTATGATGAAGTGGAAACAAGTGCTAGTTATAAATAAGCCTTGTGACCATCACACAGAAACCTCTCTCTCACCTTGTCGTATGGGCTGGTGCTTGCTGTAGACCAGCGGGGCAATGAGGAAGCGCATCTCAGCCACGGGGCTCCAGTGGTGCAGGATACGAACGCTCCACACGCCTGGCCGCAGAGGCTGGTTGAGCGGCGGGCGGTAGTGGGTGAACTCGGCGCTGGCGTTGATGAGAATGTCGTAGGTGGCGGCGATGACGTTGGTGGGGTCGATCCACACGACTGTGACGGTGACGTTTGGACCCTTACTCCACTTCTGCATGCCCACCGTCTCGTCCATGGGGCCCATCAGGCCGCCGAAGTTTCGGAACATGCGTTCTTTGGCGTCCCACTCTGTGCCGATCTGACAACGGAAGGAGGCGGATAAGGGAATGAAAGGGAGCGTGAGCAGGGAAACAAGATTGAGTGACAGAATGAGGTAAGAAGAAAGACAAGGAGAGAGGCAACAACAAAAAGCACAAGACATGAGGGCACAGAAATTCACTCCTGCAGCTGCATGTAGAGTACAGAGATTATAAATAAGTAACATACTGTGTCCATGCATCACTATCTGACCAAGATCATACCATGAAGAACCAATATCTGCACTGAATTATCATGGGAAATAATCTTCAGCATGCATTTTTCATCAAACAGCACCACACTCCAGCGCAACCCTCCACGCAGCCATTATATAACGTTACAATATGCAGAAGCTGACAAGCCTGATTGCTTCGTCCTGCATGTTTGAATCCACTTGTCCACAGTCACTGCTACTGTATGCCTGAGCAATGTCTTTGGCAAGGAATATGAGAGACAGGCCGAGGAAGGCGCATGACTAGACCCCAACCATATCCCCCTGGGGTGAAGATCAAATGCATCCCTGTTTGCACATTTCAGACAGATAGAGAGGGGAGGCAATGAGCAGCAGTATCCAGTGTGAGCAGTGTTTAACCTAAACAGAAACTACAGGGGAGAAGATTACAACCTGACACGGACGGGAAAAATCCAAGCAGAGGAAGACACTTTACATACTGACATAATATGCAGACGCAGCGACCAGGATAAAAAGGAGCAAACCTCCATAAAAATAAGGTTTTAGCGCCTTCAACAAAAGGCTGAGAAAGGCGGCTTTCTCCGCAGCAATTTTGAGAAACTGAATGTAAAAATGTAACAGATAATGCCAAAGTCAAATAAATCTTTGGTGAATTGTGAGACACGCAGCGCCTCTGGCTGCAGAACACAGGACTAGCTGCCAGCCTGCCGCGCACTGGAGGACTGCCAGCGGAACAGTGAGCCATTTAAGATTATTACGTCCTTTAAGTTTACATAATTAACATTTTGGATACATGTGTTTGCAGGTTTGTTTGTTTGATTAAACTGAGATCTATAGGTTAAGTTCGAAGACCGACTCTGTCGCTCAACTGAAATGACATAAAGCCAAAAAAAAAAAAGAGCAGAGAGAGCAAATTACAAGAGGGGGAAGAAAACGGAAGTGCAGCTAATTGCCTTTAATGTCTTCGTGGCGGTCAAGGCTGTAACTGAAGAGGTGTGATCTGTGCTGGATCGCAGAGATTGCAAAAGCGTGCCATATGCAAAATGAGAGACATCGAGCGATCGAGATTGATGGGGGAGATGGGGTGATAGATACAGATACACACACACACACCTCACTCACGCACACACACACAGACAGTGAAAAATGTACCGGGTGTGAGCAGAAATATGAGAGGGATGGCGGCTTTAGGAAGCGCTCATCCTTACAATGGTGGCTGATTAACACAGCCTCACCCTGCTGCACGATCAATGGCTGACTGGAACTGATTCTGTCTTACATCCTTTGAGAACTGCGATTGCAATGTACAGTATAAATAGCCATTCCTTGCATAAATGAGGCAGCGTGTGTGTGTGTGTGTGCGTGTCTTGGCCATCCGTAAAAGACACCTCACTTTCTTCTCCATTATTGGACTGACCTCTGCCATTTCTGCCCCTTGGACCTCGCTTCTTTTCTCTCTAAATTACTAATCAACTCTCTTGTCTGGCACCTCTGTAGCTCATTACTTTATTCAAGGCTGACTCGCTGGCACGCGCCACATCCCCGATTGATTGGCAGCAGGCTCGTTCTCAGCCGCAGAAAGAAATGAAGGGAGTATTGACGGAGGAATCTCTTGGTAATCCACCGGGAGAGCGCATGCAGGAGGCCGACTAAAGTTAGAGTTGTGGGAGAGGGTTTCTGACAATGTTTGTGTTGGGTTTCTGCTTCTTGGCCCTAGTTTATTCTGCAACAAACCACTCAGAGCGATGTAAATTATACACAACACACCAACAAGTTGTGTTTTTGAGCCGTTTCGGGCCAGATGAGTGGGCGGATTTACTCCACAGGCTTTTCACTCTCGGTACCAACACACACACACACATATGGCACACACTGTACACACAGGTTAATAAGGGGCACATGCAACTTGTTGACTGGCTGCGTGCCTCGTGACCAAAGCTCGATGCCTACCCTGGTCACCACAGAAATAGTAGGCAGAAGGAGGCAGCTTTTCCTAAAAGAGTGTGAAAAATAGTACTATATATTGACCTATTGTGTTTTTCTGCAGAGAGCTGGAGGTCCTCATGCCCACACAAATATATGTTGTTGTTTCCACATCGGCTGAAAGTTTGCCGAAACACTTAAACTTCATTCACAAGGTTTATCGATTTAAAATGTTGCAATTACTTTTTCCCGTGGCGTCACTCTCTTGGCGATTCGGCTCAAGGTGCAGTGTATCTGCAGGTAACAGACGAGGCCACCAGCAGCAAGAAATTCTTTCTTCCAGTACGAAAGTGGGTCAAACAGGGATTAACTTCTCGCCCATTTCAGCCTCAGCCTATAGCTTACGCTGACCTCCACACTCAACCTGCCCCTTGCTGCTTCTACCCAATAAGCTTTGGCTTAAGACCAATAGCTAATCAAGCCTTATGACCCCTCACCAAGTCGCAGGCTTATGACCTTCTTTCACTTAGAGCCATACTTAGAGGAACCTGCCTTTGTGGAACTAGTGCTGATCTGGCAACCTCCCTGTGACCTCTACCCCCTCTTTTCATTTCCTCCAGTCTGTCTACCGGCCTGTTTACTCACACTTTCCACTCACTTGAACCAATTATTCAGACTTTCCATTCATAACCAGCAATTACCAACAATCAACTTTACAACAAACAGAAGGAGAAACTCACACCTGATGATGCACATTACACAGTATCGTACATTATACTTTTCTTCACGTATGCCTCATCGTTTAAGTCGATTACCCGCATTACTTTGATCTTCTACTCAATCTCATGCCGAGGAAACATGAAATACCCTCATCTCATAAATCACCTCTATTCCATTTCTTCCCTCTGACCCAGCAACCCTGCAAACCTTTTCTCCCCGTCTCCGTCTTGCCGGCGCCCACACTCTAACGCCTCTATTAAAAAAGACAGGTCAATTTGATCAGGCAGCAGCATGGACAGTCCCAGTCTACATCTGGCCCTACTTAAAACCACAGGGCATGAATGTCCCTCGAGGCTCTGTTCAGAGGCTTATTAGTGGCGCTCTTTGTGGGGGTAATCAAACACAGGTGCTCACCAGCAGTAGCAGAGGACTCCCCTGAGACGCTGTTTATGCTACTGAGGGACTACAGGCAAGATGGCTGCTTGCTAATAAAGATACACTCTGGAGCGATGTATGAGGAAGGAAGGGTGGCAAACAGAGTGTGCACATGGTGCAACAGCTACCCGGGATCTATCCAAAGGTCAAGAACATCGGCCCAATAACACTCACAAATTAACACGTTATATCCTGTTGGTTTATCCAGTAATGAACAGAAAAGGAAGTGTGAAGACGAGACGTTGTTTTATGGGAGGTTGCATGCTGGAACTGGAGCTAGCCAGTTTCCTCCTAATAATGAATAATCATCAGAACATAACTCAGCTGTCCACCTCTCCAGAAACTGTCGGTGCTCTGAATCAGCCCGTCTTTTAGATTTAGATGAAGTCATTTAGGTGTCTGGTGCATCATTTTGACAGTAGGGTGGAGGGTCAGCTTCATAAATATCACAATAAAAACCCTGCTTTTAGGCTCAGATTTTTCAGTTTTGATAGTAAATTAAATGATTACTCTGAAATAAAAGACTGAGGGGATATCAAAATTGGGTAGAAAAAAATTGCAACTAGAAAGGAGAGCACAGACTTCTGCACTCTGTGCACTCTGCAACTCTGCAAGCGCAGCCGCTGCACATGTCTGGACATATTTACAAAACTGCAAGAATCCTGTCAAGACATGTTTGTGGCCAGCTGAAGCCTCGTCATCTCAGCTGTGCATTTATTATGTACTTCTAAATCGGAAATATTTCACAAACTTAAACATTTGTGAAAAGCAGAAATCGTGACACAGCAGCTCCCATGAAGCCACTGTTTACATGCTGTGCTACCCCACAGGATTACTGCTACCCAACTATAGTTGTTGACTGTAGAACTGCCATTTACTGGATGTTAAGATGTATGCCGTTTATTGCCCTCCCAGGCACTGATAACAAAAGGGCTTGTCCGCCCTGTGATTCAGATCCGCTGTGGGTTCTTCCTTCACACATGTCACCCCCTTCTACCAAGTTTCATAAAAATTGGTCTAGTAGTTTTTCCATAATCCTGCTGAGAGACAGACAAAACAAACCAACAAACAAACCGGACCAAAACCATAACCTCCTAGGTAATAAATATGAAACATGTGGGAGCCTTATGGGACTGGATCTGGCCCCTGGGATGACACACAGTATACTACTTTGTGTGTACATTTTTATCTTTAAATGCAAACAGCGGACAAAATTACAGAAACACCTGGCAGTGTCCAGTCTGATGGGCTGCAACTCATAATGGAAGTTCACCATGTTCATTTTTTGTGTCAAGACAAATGTGTATTATACTTACATCAAAACGGGTTCCTCTCTCTCTATATATATATATATATATATATATATATACACTTACATTGTGGCAGACCATCAGTCAAAGTCAGTCATTCTACTGTATAAGATTTCTCGAACAAAGGGTAATGCACCTCTCAATGTCAAGTCTGAGTTGAGGTGAAATACTAATTTTAACTGTGTGGGCTGTAAGTGGCCCTACACTAAATCATGCAGTAAAAAGGCCTATAAAGGCAGCTGGGAGGCGGCAGTAGAGGAGTGAAAAGAAAGACATATCTGTCTTCCTTTATAGCTAAAGGAGGACAGGGAACACATTGTTAAGCCAACCATATGGTTTATCTAGCAAACTCCAGCGTATAGCGTTAGTATAATGGGTCATATCTGCTAAGCTGACAAAAAGTCTTATTTAAGCTCTTTCTGCTCTCGTTTTGAATGACAGATGGACAAACTGAGTGACTGTCAGCCGCTGCACAGTGCCAGACAGCGGGCGCTTTCTCTGGCTGAGCATCCAGATAAAAGCCACAGCTCACATCACTTCTCTGTCACTCACGGTTTCATAGGCCAGACACACAAACAGGCTTAGTGAGAGGGACCGGCAAGGCCACTGGAAAGAAGTCCAGACCCCTTCAAGTTCACTTGGTGACGGCTGGAAAAGGTCAAATGGGGTCAAGGTGTGTCAAGGTGTAAGCGTGTGGTCCACAGGCACAAACAAGACAAACACGTTCATTCAACGCTTTCTGCAAAGGTGTGCAGGATGAACCGGAGGAAAAGGTCAATTTATATTCCCTCAGTTAATTCTGTCCTTTTTAAAGCGACACTCTGAGGCTGTCACATCACAGCTGAGCTGTGTGTTGTGGTAAACATAAACACAGATTAACATAACAAGACAATCAAGGGAGGCATTCCAGTGTGAAGGTGAGAAGAAGTTCTATTAGGAAACAACAAATAAGCAGCACATGAGGCGCTCATCCCTATAAACTTGGATGAATTCAATCAATTTACATTTTACAAGGCCATTACAGGCACCAGTTTAATTGTGTGGAGATGCGCCGCTATGAGTCTTGGCAAGGTCGCCATAACAATGAATATAAGGTCACCATGGCAACGAGCTGTATATCGAACCTCTAATTATATGCACCACATAGGACAAACTATGAGGTGCTTAGGGTTTTAATGGAACTCATTTCCAGACACTGGCAATGGCTGACTGATTGTTTTGTGACTCATGCCAAACAAGCGACTTCAGTGAAAATGAAAACCAAACGTGGACCAATCTGCTGACTCACCTCTGCGTACTGCAATCTGCTGAACGTGCTGCTGGGCGGCGTGGTCAGCTTGAAATTCTTCTTGGGAGCCACCCAGGTCTCCATGGTCTCCAGCTTGCTGGTTGCCAGGTTGGTGGCGTGGTGCTTGACCAGGTAGCCCTGGAACTGGTCTGACTGGAAGTAGAGATGCACTGACACCGGGTGGCCCATGGGGAAGTACCTGGCAGAGCGTCGAGAGACAGAAAGAGAATCCATTAGCAAACTCGATACCCGCTGACCTACCTGCTGAGCCGCTTTTCGGGGCCGACAGTGTAAGAGGAGGAGAATATCTAGATCCATCTGGATAACGTCTGCGAGGGACCAGCCTTGGACATGCTAATGTGGCTGAATGCTAATGTATGCTCTCAGTGAAGATTAGCGGTCAATGTGCTCTGTGAGTGTGTGACATGGTGGACATTAATTCAATGACCTTTAACAGAAAACAAGTTGGTCAAAGACATGGGTCCACCATGCTGGTAATTCCCATTGAGTATTGCTTGTTGGCTGCTACGCCCACACTTGCATAACCGGGGTTTTCATCTATTTTTATGCTTGTACAAAGATAAGCAATGGATTAGTAAACAGTTCATCAAAGTGCCACTGAGCCCTTCTAAGTAAGTAAATGACAACCTTCTACTCTGCTAATTATGCTCTACATCTCGCTGGTTGCTTCAGCATGTGCTCCCGTTCTGAAGTGGAGAGGACGGTTAAAGAAGACATGTGACAGGGCAGCCCGCAGCGTTCTGCTGCCTCCAGAAAATTACAGAAGAGTCACGGGCGCTATTGGCAGCAGATTCAGATTAGTCAGAGTTCTGAACACACGCAGACAAATCCAAGTGAACACATTACAAGTCTGCTGAACAAAGTTGAACTGGGTCATCCAGTCAGCTGAAGCCCAATGAAGGTCTCGCCCCTCTGATTAGTCTGTTGTTTGTTTGCATGTCGCTTCATACGTGGCAGAGGGGCCGGCCCTCGGGGCAGCCAGCCCGAGTGACTTCTGGAAAAACAAAAAAGGGGCCAGGGTGGGCACTGCTGGGGAACGCTCCGCAGCTGCTCTCTGCACACGTCCTGACTCCTTCTCGCCCACATTTCTCATCCTTCTGCTTCCTTGAATTCGTCTTTATTCCCATCTCTTTTTGCACTCACACACAGACACACACACACAGACACACACACAGTCCCTCCCTGCCCCCCGGTGCCCATGGCCTCATCAGTATTCCACTAAAGGACCAGGAGTCAACCCGTCCCGGTAAATGCTACCCTGACAAGCAGAACAGCAAATATTTACACCCACAAGGATAGCAGTGCACACTCCCTCCTCTCCTGCTCCCTCTAACTGTGCCTTTCTCCCTTTCTCCTCTTCTTTTCTTCTCTCCTCTCCCATCTGCCTCTTCCTCTTTGCTCCTCTTTTCTCTTCTCCTTCTTTCATCCTGCTTTCTGTCCTCATCCCTCATCCAACCCCCCCCCGCCTGCCCCTGTCTTTCCCAAAAGAGACGTGGCTGCCAGTGTGAGAGGCGGCGAGAAGGGGTCGGGGCGTAGCCTGCACAGAAGCTCCATTCAGGCTTTTACTCCAGTCTCTCCAGCCGAGTCACAGTGGGCTGCTAAAAGAGCCAAATCCCTCTCTGTGGCCTTTTCCTCTCAGTCTCACACTGAGGCTGACCCATCCATCTGTTGGTAACACATCTGAATTCTACATGCATGCTAAATATGCGGCTACACACACACACACACACACCATATGTGGCCGTACTTGAGACTTCAGACCAGGACATGAATAAGATGGAAGACTTCAAAGCAGAACCTTGATCGGTTTTAATTACCTGGCTTGTTCAGTAAAAATCCAGGTCAATAAAAAAGAAATAAAGCAGGCCATGCCAGGCAGGCCTTGTGTGGTCATACACACACACACACACACACATGCACAGGGTGTGTTTAATTATAAGGCCTATAAATTCAAATATAAAATCACGGGGCTCATTTTGCTTTTTATTTCTCTGTTTTGTTCGGGCCGATCTTAACAATGCCTCACCGCAGCTGTGACTCATTGTAGCTCATTATTTATGTACGACGTCCTGATTCATAAACTGGTATCATATACTTATCTTGCAACACACCAAACACCATCGCTAATGCCTGTTTGTCTGTTTATTACGCGGGGGATTCGGAGAAATAGTGCATTATTTATGGCCTCCGCCTTGTGATGCTGCAGTGATGCATTTCTGACAGAACACATGATAGACCAGACAGGACCGCTGCGCCTTTCTGAGACTGCCTGTTAAATTATGACACCGTGTTAAGCCTCGGAAAATGTAGAGTACGGTATTACACGATAGCATGTGTAACACAATGCAACATGGATATGTTGGGCGCCTCTCATGTATTAGCATTACATTGAATCCACAGAGCTTAACACATGTTGGAGACGTTTGAAAGAGACACATTTACTGCTGCTCTGTCGTAAAAGCCTCTTCAAACCAACTGAATCAAGTGAAGACAAAAAACCTGTTTCTTCACGTCCTATTCCAGACAGCTGGAGATGACATATGTCTTTGCCGTTTTTGTAAAACACAATCAAATTATGAATGCACTGTTTTGAATTAAATATAGGAGATAAATATTAATATTTACCATCACTGGAATTATACAGTATGAAATTTTAGTCCACAATGTACAAACTGAGCAGCAGAGAAATGTCGTTTCCAGCAGCCATCTTTGTTTGCTGTTATGAAAAAAAGGGGCACAACTCAGGAAGGTTCACAATCTTTGCCACTGTGCAGCAGACAGAATGTTTTCAAATGATTAAAAGAGTCTCTGAGGATTCTGTAAATACTTTCAGGACAATGGAAAGTGATCTTCAACATCCTACCGGCTCCTGCAAAGATCACTGGGGAATCATTTGTTATTTTGTCGAAAATCAGACGCTTAGCTGTGTGACTCCAATGTAATGTTAATACACGAGAGGCACAAAGTGGGGCTAATGTTGGGTAAGCTTACGGGTTTATTTCTCCTTAATTCTGTCATTCACTGAGGAAATAAAAAATGCATTTATATATTCCTGCCACTATGTACCAGTAAGCAATACCTGCTTTTCACATATTCTGCTCATTTCAGAAAGGTGGGCACATACCACCGAAATCATTCTTCTCATTATGAACCCGCCTTCTCGTCCCAGCGAACCAGCGTCCCTGGACCCAGCGACACCAAAAACAGCTCCCAGGCTTCACCCTGACTAATAGTTTGCATACAGTTTGAGGACATGAGACTTGCCCCAAAAAGGCTTAATACAGCTCACACGCAAGGTGACACTTCAGTCCGCGTGCAGTTGCTTGATATGCATGGATACACTCGCCGGATCACTGCTGGGTGGAAGCCCACATACACCTACAAATACTCTACAAAACACACACACACACACATAAGGTGACATTTGAATTTGCGTGCGTATGTTAATAGGAAGCCTTGTATACGCAGACACATCAACAGGAACACTCTTGGGTTGCTTGCATAGACGCACACACTCGAAACTTACCCTGCATACACACACACATGCAGACATTTACAGTATTTCTCTCTATTTCCTCCGTTTTGGCCTTTGGCCTCTCAGCTTTGCTAAATTGCTTTTACATGTAAACGTTAAAGACTGAGGTTTGCTTGTGTGACTTAAATGCTTTTTCTTACGGGCTCATTTCCTGGCAGTGACAGAGATGTGGAGACCCCCCCCCCTCCCTGTTATACATGCAATGACACACACATGCACGGATGTACGTAACCACCTTTTCCTTGCTCCTGCTCTCTACTGCTAACAGATGCAGCCTACGAGCAGAAACAGCTGTAGCCAATAGATGGGTTTTGAGGTTTGACAGATGGAAAAATGCTTCCTTTCTCTTCCCGGTTTTACCCGCAGGACTTTACAGAACACCCACAATGCAGCGGGATGGGGGGTAGGGGCGGGGGCGCTGGCATGGGACACCTTGCTGTGCCGGAGTCCTGCTTACAAGGTGCAAAACATCTCAGCTGACACGAGGGTTTGTGCTGCCTCCTACAGCTCCTCTACAACAGCAAGTGACGCTGCGCTCGGAGACGCTATCAGTCAGCTTACCCGACGACTTCTGAAACTTTCCTGAGCAGAACAATATGAATCGGCTGCCTGGATGACTAGAAGCAAAAACAGCGTGCCTCCATATATTGCTGAAACAACTGCTTTCCATCATGTTGTGCTCCATTTACTTTCTGTTATCCTGTCTCATGTGGGGAGAATTCATCCTAATGTTTGTTGATGTCGTTAAGATGAACATAAAGATGCCATCTTGCTCCATCTTTTGTTTCGAGGTGAGATGCTTTTTGTGAGATGCATGGGGCTTCCTGTCACACGTACGCAAATGAGCAATCTACACCTCTGCTTTCTGTTTTGAATCAGCATATTTAATTCGTCACTGTTTTTTAATCGCTTTGTGTCTGGGTATCATCGCTGTGCAAATAAACTGAAACGGAAAGCTCACCTAAAATGCTCCTATGCCAGATGCTACTGAAAACATATGCTGCTGAAAACCCTCACTGAAGTACGTGAAGCTGAAATGTTCCATTTGACCATTAAATATGAAAGCACAGTGTGGTTCTCCCTTTTCCTTCTAACCACATGCAGTACGTTAACAGCGCTGGAATTCATACATTTCCACTAATAATACACTGGCCTGAAGGGACAGCTTTTGATGCTATGAACCATATAGCCTTATTATCTCTGGGATGAATTGCGTCATATCATGTTACAAAATGAACAGCAATACCCAGAGTTCCCAGCTGCTGACTGGAACTACTCATTGTTGTCTTATTTCCATGACATGCGATGCCAGGCAGATGTCACATGAACAGCGACACAAAGGGTTTTTATATGTGTTGTGGTTGCTCATGTTATGGGTGTGGCTGGCTTTTCAGAGTAAACACAAACTGAAGTGCACCTGTGGATGAAGGTGCATGTGTGTCATGATGCTGTGGTGGATGGTGATGGCGGTGTGATGGAGAACAGAACAAAAAAAAGTATTTGCATAGTGCATTCACAAAGCTAACCTGCAGCTGTGATCCTTCGGGTTTCCCTGCAGCGAGGCGGCAGCTCTGGCCAGGCCCAGCCGTGAGAAGGAGTGGTAGTACGTGAGCTGCGTGTCCGACAGACTGGCCACGCCGTCTGGCTCGTCGTACACGCTCTCCCAGTACGAGTTCAGGCCCGGCGTTCCCTGGGGAAACGGTCCAAACAGGTAGCTGTCCAGCTGGTTCACTATCTCCTGGTTCACACTGGCTTCAAACTTCCTGGCAAAGAAGGTGGGCCGCACCGTTTGCTGCAGAGGGACAGGGAGGCAGGGAGGGAGTGGAACAAGGCGGCAAAGCGGGGAGGGATGAGATAAAGAGAAGAAAAAAAGGAGAAGATTAGGAAACGGTGGTGTGAGAGGATGGCAGGGGAACAAATGTGATGTGTTAGATGTGTGGTGAAGTGATGTGTGGGCTGAGAGAAGAGAGAGGAGTATAGGTGGTAGCAGATGAAAGGGAGGCAAATCTGTTCTGTATACTTATGTGAATTAATTATTATACACATTATACACACACACAAACACGCACACACACAGAGCATATATACGCGTATACATAGATACATACATACATTAAACCATTGTCTCCTCAGTCTCCCTCTGTCGTTCATTTGCAGGGCGACCGTCAAAACGCATTAGTAGTGGCTTCCAACCTGGGGGTCAGGCCCACCACAAGGGGTAGCAAGATAAATTTGAGGGGTTGTGAGGAGATTAAAAGACTAATTTAGATTTGCACTTGCATTGTCAAAAAAAGGGATCCATCCCAATGCAGCAGAACCAGAGATATTGTCTTTTTTATTCCACAGCTTCTTCCACCTGGTGCCCACGTTACCCACAGTGCAACTCGACCCCCAGCAGCTCAGTCAGGGGCTCTGGTGTGCTATGCTAAGCAGAGAGGAGCAGGGGGCTACAGAGGCCTGGTAGGCTCACTTCTTTCTTCACAGTGACATAACTTGAGGCCACAAAAAGCTTTTTTTCCACATAATAAGTAAGTGAGTACCCTCCAAGACCTGTAAACAGACCTTGATGTGGAAAATTGACATAATTCCTCTTCGAGAACGGAGACACATTACTGGATAAATGTCCTTATTCAAGACTCTAAAACTTATCTGAGTAAAACAGGGGGAAAAAACATCAGCCTTTATGGTGATAACAGCTCACAAGCAAACATGAGTTTGTTTTAAAGGGTCACAAGCCAAAAAGATTGGGAACCACTGCTCCCATGACCCCTTATCCAGTGTGTCAGAACAATGCACCCACTATAATATTTGAATTAACAAGGAACTACACATCGTAAATGCGCTGCGTTAGCCCTGCAGACGAGATGAGAAAATCATACCGTACAGCAGCATACATTTTCTGAACTGAATACTTTAAAAGCCTGAAACGTTTATGGACAGAAAGACTGTGATTGCTATCTCAGATCCAGGGAGGGGTGTCAAAGGTTAAGGAGAAATTGAGAAGATGAACCCATTGAGAGAGGTCTTAAAAAACCTAATCACATCACAAAGAAACTATTGACGAAAGGCTGCAAGTCACTCTGTGCCAGACAGCTTCATTGCTGGAATTACAGTCAATGTTGGTGCCCAAAGGTGCCCGACGAGGAAAGATGAGAAGACGCCTCACATGTCTCCCTCATAAGGCACTGTCCCGTTCCCTCTGCTGTTTTTATCCACCCATTCATCATCTCTTTTCTCAACACTGCTTTGTATTTGTCGCTCTGTCTGGCCTCCTCCACTCCCACCACGTCTTTCTCACCCTCTCTGTATCTGTTGCTTGTGTGGTTGATGGTGCATCATGAAATCTGTCGCCTCCACGGCTTGGCTTCCACACAAAGACGTCTTTTCAGTCCCAGACACAAAACTATTTACTGATAGTTACCCAGCACCGAACACCTCGGTGCTACCTGCGAAAAAAAACAAACAGAAAAAAAAAACCCCGGAGACCTAATCAGGCCGTGGTGCACTTCGGCTCTTTCTAATGCTGCTCCGGCATGAGGAAACGCCGCCGTGGCTTCACGTGGCACCAGACGATGCATTAACCATTGGTTGATCGGCTACAGATATCAAATGAAACACCGAGGCTTTTTTTTTATTTTACACATTCCCAGGCTTTGTGCTTTCTGACATGCCCTCAGTGCAGTCAACTGAGAGAACCAGGCTGTCACAGCCCGTCTTTCCAACAGACGAAACACATTACTAAACAATGATGCGCGAAGACAAAAGGCACATCACCATCCTCCAGAACAGCCCCCTCCCCTGGTGAGTGCACGTCAGAATCCCTCTGCGGGACTCCACAGTTGTACCTTCAATTATTCGTCTCATCTGCAAACCAAACTGCTTTACTTGTCTGTATTTTCCCCAATGCTACGGTTCATTAAGTCCTATTAATACCGGGGCCTGGCTTTGCTTTTGGAAAGGCTGCTTTGTTCCCATGGTCGGACTTCAGTGATACCAGGGTGCCAACCAGACCCAGCGGCGGTGCCAAGGACCTGTGGTAACGTGTTGGCACCGGGCTGCCTGAGGCTGAGGCGAGACAGACGGCAGACGGGTCTGGCGAAGGGAGAGGCGAGGTCAGTGAGACGGCTTTGACTGGTCTGTGAAGGACAAGACAGACGGAGCGCGTGACGGCGCTTAAATGACGCGACTTCAAGAGAAACGTAACTGTGGCAGAGTGTTTTAAAAGTCAAACTGCGATAGTGGCTTTCTCTGGGGTCCTGCAGTCACTGCCATTCATTCACTTTCATTCTGAAAAGCTAACTAACCCACTTCTCTCCCTCATACTCCCAGCAAAGAGGATCTAATTACTATTAATTTTTTTTCTCCCCCCTTTCAGGGTCATACTAATCGAGGCATAATTTTGCCCATATTGATCGTGAAAGCTGTGGGAACAGGCTGGATGCTGAGGCTGAGAGGACAGACCTTGAGGGCAGAGAATTTAGAGATTGGCTGCAGCTGATTTCCCACGACATACTGAGACGCAAACGTCCGCTGGAAGTGATGTATTTCATTTTAATTTCTGAATGTTTGGAGGTTTGTCTGATGTCTCTGATGGACATCTTTTATCTGGAGCACAGCGCAGGGCCTGAACTTATCAGACTGCTGAAAGGGACATTTTGGACTTTAATGAAAGATAAAAGTGAAAATCCTTCACTTTCACTCCTACTCACAGATGTAAGAATAAAACCTACTGCTGAAATTTATTTTGACTTTAAAATACTCAAGACACATATTGTTTGTGTATGTAACCCTGAATCCTTGGATATTATATTGCTTTTTTCTAGATTTTCCTTATAATATATGATAGTAAATTTCCAACAGTTTCATCCCCGCTCATTGGATTTGAGGCTACTTGTTAACATCTTTTGTTAATAGCTGCTGAAGGTATTAGAATGAACAATATAGCAGCTGTAGGGTAAATACATGTGTCTGCTTCCTACTCTGAACATTAATGTGATTAATCACGCGATCCCCTGCTCTTTCAGGTTCCTCCTACATGTCACTGTCAGTAGGAGTAAGTAAGTACAAGTGTCTTTTTCTTCATTTTTAGCAAAGCAACATTTACTCCTAAACCTGCTCTTTGGAGGATTCTGCCTTTGCAACTACTGATATTTGAATGCTGAAGAGTGGGTCGACACGGGCCACACAATGCTCGTACACAGGCAGCGTCTCTCACTGACGTATGTAATGGATTACATCTTATAGGCGCGTATATGGCACACATGTAGTTAACTGTTGCAGCATTTTACATGATGTTCTTATCGTAGTCTTGAGATGAAGGCCGATTTCTCCATTCAGTGTCTGGAAAATGCAGTCCAGCCGTCCTTCGGTGGGGGGGTTTGCCTGCAGCTATTTCTTTGTGATGGCTTTCTTGCTCGCAGCCAAAAGGATTATAAAGAAATATTCAACCGGTACCTTAACTCATTAGCGACTTTGCCATGGCATTATGCAATAAAGGTTTTAAATAAGATAAGATATAACTTTATTGATCCAACACTGGGGAAATTAAGATGCTACAGGCAGCAGTAGTGGCAAGAATGAAAAGGAGACGAAGACATAGAACTAAATAGACAATAAAAAGGGATACAAAATAAAATCAACTATGTAGTATGTACATTATATACAAAAAATGTATTTACATTCTATAGTCCATGCTATGTTGCTATACTATACTATATATTATGTTATACAAAAACCATGGTTCATCTTATACTAGATTTTATATCAAATTCTGTACTTAATTTTATGCTTTAATATGTTAATATGTAAATCATGTATTATATCATATTTCTGTATGAATGTGGACAAACACTAAGTGTCATTGCTGAATCATATTGCATATTATTTTGGTGTACACTACTACAATAAATATATCATATTACTCTCATGTGTACTATAACCCCGCACCAACTAATCACACCAACATGCATGTCAGAGACAGCATTGCACTGTGGGTACTGTGTGTGCTCTGCCTGCTTCATAAGTTTGAGTTTAATTGCTCTTGTATAATTTCTATTTCAATTTTAAGTTAAAATTTTATGTACATGTAATAATTAATATTTAACTTTTCTTGATTTATCTGTACTTATTTATTAACTTGTGCTTAAACCTCACTCCTGTTGGATCAGTGCAGGCTTATCTTATCTGAATTATCATATTAAGGACAAAAAAAATGCCATTTTTCAGGCATCAGACAATATTTTTTTACCGGGCTGCCTTCAGCATTGTTTGTGTCAGGGAAGCCCTTTGTAGTACAGTACATTTTAATTTCAAGCTCTATAGAGAACGTTAATAAATTAGATGTTAATAAATACCGTCCCTGACCTTGCAGCGCTGCTACCTCTGCTTTTGGCCATCGATTGATTTTCTCCACATTAGTGATGTGTGTCATTATTACCTGGAAGCGGTGGAAGTCTGCAGGCTTGAAGTCATTAGGGGAGCACCCGCACCAATCCACGATGTGCTTGTACTGGCACTTGCAGCCCAGTTTACGGTTCCAGTTGGTGATGCGCAGGTTGTTATCCACCATGCTCTCGCAGTGGGCGCTGTTCTCCAGCACCGTGTGGAAGAACGACTGTGTGTGGAGAAACAGAGACAGAAATGGGATAGGGACACAGAGGGAGGGAGGAGGGGGGAGACAAAATTAGAAAATTGTATACTTTTTTATTTTTTACACTATTCAATTCACGGAGAGCAATAGAGCAGCAGCAGAGAATGGAGATTCACAGTAGCTCATGATAAAAATCCAATTTCCCCACAGAGATCATTCAGTTCTCATCCAATCCTTGTACACGGATGGAAAGTCAGCCTTTACATCTCGCCCTCACAGCGATGAAAAGACAGCGTATACTGTCTCTATAAGCGATGCTGCGTAAGTACAGAGCAGCGTTTACCTGTCAGTCAAAGGTTAAGAAGCACTTGAACGTGTGCGTACGAGCACGCGTTACCTCGGCAGGCAGCAGAGTGTAGGCGTAGAAGCGCTTCATGTTGGTGACCAAGTCGTCCTTGGAGTTGATGACATATTCCACGAACATGCGGTTGAGAAGGAACCAGTCGGACCCGCCGTCCACCGAGATGCCCTCCGGGATTTTACGGTCACCCAGCCTCCACATGTGGGTGTCGCACTCGTAGAACAGACGATCCAGTCCCTGCTTACGGATAAACCTAGTGAACACGTACAAAGATACGGTTAGACCACCGCTGCTGAACATATTTAAATTTACATAACCCTCTAATTATTTTTGTGACAGGAAAAAAAAAGTAAAAATCCAGGTGAAAATCATACATTAAGTTTAGCATTTACATAAAAACATGCGCATTACATTTAGAGGGACACGTGTGCATAAACAGCAGCTCATTTCTATTATTCCCTTTACTTTCTATCAACAGAAGACTCCTGAGCCGTGCTTTTCATAAGAAGCCCTCGCTGACTGTAAACACCAGCATTGTCCTCTTTCAGTGAGAAACACAACTTTTGAGAGCAGGGTGAAAATCTGGATCCTTCTGAAAGAAATCTGGGCTGAAACTTGGTGAAAACGGGAAAAGAGATGAGCTAAAAAAAAAAAGTACACCGGTAAAATATGCTCACAACTCACCTGCTGCAACAGACAGATGAATCACTTTTAACAGTAATTGTCATTAGTTTCTAATCGAAACACTTGCATGTCCAAACATTACTTTCCTCTGCATTATGGCAGAATTTGTCTCTTGTCCTCGGCCTTAAAAGACTTGACAAACGTGTTGTTCGCGCTGTCACGACACACTTTTATCAGCAACAACAAAAGTGACACCCGCATACATAATGGATGGCATTACTCCCCTGAACGTATCGAGTGTCAGATGGAAGGAGTCAAATTCAGGTCAACCCGGCTCAGATCGTTCCCTCTGTTCTCCAAACACTGACTGCTGAGGTACTGACCTTGTGGCTCACAGGCACGCACGCAGGCGACATTTTAGAAATGCACGCATGCATTTTTCAAGCACTTCAGTTTGCGTCATCCGTCCACACGTGTGGACACGCTGCAGTGGTGGATTACCGACATATTTGTTGTTTTTAATTTGGAATTAAATTGGGGAGAACAGCTTTACTCTCGTCAAACAGCACTGAACAAAATTCTGTGACTGCAAATATAAAAAGGTACTGCTGAGTCACGCTGACTCACACATCCTTGCTGACTGTTGTTTTCCTTCCCTTTTTTCATGCGTTTTGGGGGTATTTTTGCCCACAGTGTTGGGCGATGACTGGTTTGTCACCGGGGTGTGATGAGGCAGAAAGTAGAGGGCGGTGGGGTGGCGGCGGCGGTGGGAGAGAAGGCCGTTCTGGCAGCGACCTCGCTAGCTCACCCCACCAAGAAGGTTAATTAATGAAGCCACAGATGGGAGCTAATTGTATTATGATTCAGTGACCACGGCATGCTGGCAGGAGTGCACCGTGTGTGCACATAGGTGCTGCTGAGAGTGAGTAAAAGAGACAAACAGAGTGAGAGAGCGAGGGTGGAGTGTTGTGGGCTGATTAAAATGAAGGCTGAAAAATCTGCATCTCACCTGGCGTTGTCCCGGCCGTGGGACTTGATGAAGTTCATGTCTCTGTATTTGGACAGGAAGGCCACCAGCTGGTTATTGGTCCTGAAATGGAAGAAAATGACTGACTTTTGACTGGGAAACATATGGTGAGACGTAGCTGGAGGTGGACCGATCACTGCACATGCTGCGGGTAGAATGTGGGTTTTGGAGGAAAGCTAACTTCTTGCTATAAAAGTGTTGCTTAAAGACAGCTGAAGTCCTAATCCTGTGTCCCCAACTGTTCAGTTATCTCTCGTTATAAGCTAAATATATATATGTATATATATATATCTTGCCCATCTTGTGAACCCACAGCTAGCAGAGTGATATCATGGGCCAGAGGTGTGTGTCTGGATCTCAGTTGGATCTGTCTAATTTATTCATTTCTTTATTGTTCTCCTCCTCCTGCTCCAACAAAAGCAATCCGACCAGTTCCCAATGATTTGATTTAAACACCCCTCATAAACTGAACCCTGCCCATACAGTACATTCAGCTGCCCTGGGTAATACGTCATATAACAGTGACACTGAACTTTAAAGCATATTTTCTTAGTTAGCGTCCTGTGAGTGATGTGGTCTAGTATGAAGACACAGTTTTCTTCCAAATTTCAAATAGTTTGGGTTATTTGCTAAAAAGCGATATTTGCATGAGTGTTTTTACATTATCTTTGCTTCTCTCACTGGTTTGAAGTGAACTGGGCTCAAACGTAAAAAGCTAACGTCACATACTTCTGTGCATGAATCAGAATTTGATGTGACGTTTGTGAGAGCTGCTGTCAGTCAAATGTGATCAAACCACATCCACAAGTCCTGATCAAACTGATAAAGGTTTTCTGAACCGTTTTAAACTCTTAATGAAGAGTATCTGAGGCTCATTGTTCCAAACTTCAGCTCTGATTGTTGCATATTTAGTCATAAATATTTAAAGATCTTCTCAAGACACATAAAAACTCGGATCATCTTCTCAATCTCACTCATTGAAAAATCCCAAATCTACAAATATGCAAATATTTATGGTTTCAAAAGTCAACTACCACACAGAAGATGCCTGATGACACGTTCTCAGCGTGTGTGAACAGGAGCCTTCAAGTTTCCACATCACTCATGCGTAAGTTACAAACCGGACCAGGATTGGCTCCAAACTCCTTGTGATGTCACAGACCACTGCGGTGCGTGAGTGTGAAAACAAAACCCTGCACAGAGAGGGTTAAACATCAAAGAACAGAAAGCAAAGACACGTCTTTGAGTGGAGGCGGACTTTAATGTTATGTAGAGTTTCCAGCGGCTTTAAGTCACGTAGCGATCAATTAAAGACCTCGGCTGAACTCTGTGTCAGTCCCTCAGTTCCTTCAAGCCATTAAAACTATTTAGGGTTATACAAAAGATTCTGCTATCCATGATTTTGATGAATGACTTCATGCTGCTCTTATACTGTAGAGCAGTCGACTTCCTCATATACAGGCCAGACAGGCTAAAAGCTTTGCTCTGCAGGCTATGCCCCAGTCAATGGCTCTAACATTTCATCTGTGGTGGAGCCTTTCATGATGGCTTGGCTTGCCTTTCTAAAAGAGCAGCGAGGCCCTGGTAAAAAGCTCAAGGATCAGTGGGGGGAGGGACAAGCGCATATTAATGTCATTTTCTCTTGAAGGAGCAATTTCACAGCCTGGGGGGCTTATCTTAGGAGGTCCTGAGCCATAAAGCCTAACTGATGATGCGCTGTACAGACACATGCACACTTCTCTGTCTCTGCTTCCCACACACAGGCACACACGCTGCGTATCTGCTAGCATGGACACCGACAACACAATATACATGCACAGAGACACACAAATGCTCGTAGGCACGCAGACGCACACACACACACACACACACACACACACACACACACACACAGAGCGAGGGGAATTCATGTCAAGCTCCAGATTTGCCACCTGAGCGGTCACCCCGTCCTCTGGGTCTAGTTTGCTTACTGTCAGCCCTGTGGCTGCTCTGTCTCACAGTGGTATTCACACGCACACACACACACACAAACACACACACACACACACACACACACTGCTGTGAGTTTCAACCCCACCTGACGGCTAAAAATGTGCACCTTTTCAATATCATAGCCAATTAAACTTCATCATTATGCCACCGTTTCACTCCCATGGCCTTGCTGTTAAATTAATAATGTGCCTTTTTATAACAAGGACTTTAAATATAGCATTCCTGAGGGGAACAGTTGAATTCCACTGGCTGACAGGTTATGAACCCACACTCTAACAACACTTAAACAGACGAGAGATGGATCATAAATTCATCATGTTCGTCCTGGAAGAACGTACAGCGCAAAAAGTTCTGTGACTTCAGTCAAAAATCCTGCTTGTTTTTTTATTTATTTATTTTTATTTATTTATTTTTTTACAATTTTAAAATTACATGTTCAAATGAGGTGGCTCAGATCTAATGGGTGCTGGAGTTTGTTTTTTTTTTCCACAAGAGGAAATGTCACCTATCACTGGAACCTGGAACAAAGCTAGAATATGAGAAACAGCACCTCCCTGACAGATGACAAAGTGAGAGAGATTAGAAGATATGACGCCTGCAGCCACTCGTCGTCTCACAAAGCTCAGACTTCTTAAAAGCTGCTGTAAAGTTCATGAAAGGGGCTTTAAAGAAAAAAAAAGAGGTAAGAGCAAGGAGGCAGTGTAGATAAAAGCTGGGAAAGAGGGTTGTACTCTGACAAAGCAAGCGTGTAACTCATCCTCTGGCCTCTCTGGACACACACACACACGCACGCTTGCACACACACACACACACACACACACACACACATAGCATATCTCCCCCTGGACACGAAGCCCCTCTGCTGGTGTGAGGGGCTCTGGGTTTGCCTTTGAGAGGCATCCATGCGGCAGGACAGACATTATCAGGGAATTAGAGGGGAAATAATGCTTGTCTCCAGTCCCACTGATAACAACAGCAGTAGTCAGGGCAGTGCGGGCAGGGCAGCCCCCACCCCTTCCTGCCTGCATCTGCACAGCGTGGTCACAACGGAAAAAGGAGTGCCGTTCAGAAAATCTGTGCCCAAAAGTATTGAAACTACACTAAGACAAGCCTAGTGCAAGCTCACGTATTTTGAGCTGAATTAATGTAGAGGAATCAATATAAATAATGGCTTAATTGACAAAGAGGTGGCAGAATAAGGGCGGAGTTATACTTGAACATATTGTTGTTCCGAACAACCACTCTTGAAAAAAAGAGAGCTGAGAAAGTTCAAACCGTTGCTCCTTTCTCACCTTCCGCACTGCTGACCAGTCACGGCGTGATGCGGGCGTGAATGTCGATTTCAGAAAATAACAGCAATGGGAAAGTTGTGGGGGCAGGGGGTTTCTGAAGCTTTTCAACCACCTGACAATCAGTTCTGATGAAGCAGACCGGCAGCTTAACACAGGGTTGTATTTGCAGTCTGGCAAGAGTGAGGCATCTGTTTATTCCAACATGTTTGTCTGCGCTGCAGTGTGCTACAGTAAGTCCATAATGATAATGTAATGCTGAGGTGTTTATTTCTGAGGGAGAATGTCTCTGTCCGCCTGATCCTGTCCCCAAAGAAATCAGAAAGGATCGTCAGCAACAAAACAGCTGAATGGGTTTCAGTTTCTTGCTTGAGGACACTCGAGTTGCTCCCTCTGACAGAGGCTTGAACCCAGGCCTGCCACTTAAAAGGGACCATATTTGCAAGCTCACCTCAGTAAATATGCAGTACGAAGACTTGGTCAAATCCAAGCTGTGGCACACGCTAAGCAAAGATACAAGACGCAATTTACATATTTCCATATTGCATGGATCCAAAAGATGCTGTTCCCTCTTGTTCCCACACCTAACTGCTTATTCTCCCTCTCTCGCCTCTCCCTGTCATCGCTGCCTCTCAGCTCCCTCTTTCGCTCCATCAATCGTTTCGTTTCCCAACAGATGGGGCTTAAAACCTCCACTGTCAGCCCTTTCCTCAACAACATCACCCTCATGCAAATGAGGAGGCAAAAGACGGGAAGAAAACAGTGTCTGGTTGCGCACACTTGCAAATACCTTTAATCATGCCCTGGCAGACAGACAGACAGGCGCACAGACAGGATGAATATGCACACATGTACACACGCAGGTGTTGAGACACACTGAACTATGCAGACGGCATGACATAAACTAAGGCGTGCACACACTGCTGCAGAAACACTGACACACATGCACAGACCGCCTGTCAGCAGCGTTCATCGATACGGTGAAAAAACCAAAGTGAATCCCTCTATGAGCAAAATCCACATTTGTCCATGCATCTTGGCTCCAGCTGTGGACACATCAGATCCAGCTTCCTGTTAGCCAGTGGTCATTACAGCTTGTCTGAATTCAACGAGTGGACATCTGGCTGCACAGAGGAGATAAGTCTCTCCTTAATAGGAGGATTTTAATTGGCTGCTGCAGAGCTACATCAAAAACCCAGCAGAGCCTGAACTCCCACAAGGACTATAAACTCACATAGAAAAAAAAGCACGTCACAAAATTTCTTCTCCAATGGGCTATTTCCATGACTTCATGTCCAATTCACGTAGACTGTGTGGCTTTAATTACCTTTTACAGCTTTCTAAAAGCAATGGTTTCGAGTGGAGAGATGGCTTTCGGACCGTAGAGTACACAACAGGCCTGGAGAGTCAATAGGTATTGACCCTGGGCAATTAAATTGTAATCAGTTCACCATGTAACCCATTCAATGGAGTGCAAGCAAGGAAGCAAGGACTTGGAAGAGAAGGTGTTAACAAATAGTGTTTGAGAAAAGCAGAGGATCTACTTCATTGATCTGTTTGGTTTGGAGTGACTCTTATTTAAAGCTCACAGTTAACCACAAGAGCCCAGACCAGTGGGTATTGAATTTCTTCCTTATTGGCTGAAAGCCGTCTACGATTGTTTGTGCCCTGGTGACTGCCTTTGTCACCTATATTAGATGCTTGCCCCTACACTTCAGTTCATTTCCTTAAAGGACAATTTGTTACCAGACCGTCTTCACCTCAGCCCCGCCACCCCCATTATCCTTAACTGAACCCCCCTTGCTGTGAGATCCATCTTTGTTACCTGATGGGGTAGTCGGCAGCACTGAGGTTGATGAAGAAATCCCAGCTCCAGTCCCTCATGGCCAGCAGGTCAGCCATGCTGCGAAGATACATGGTCAGCAGACTGGCACCACCCCAGATGGTGGCCATGCGCCAGGGCGTCACCCTCACATTTGGATACTGCACAGCCAAGCCAAGCACCTGCCTGTGCAGGTAGTTAGAGCGCTGCAACAAAGGAAATGATCACACACCAAACTATATCGTGTCTGATATCAAGAGATTACATTTTCCAAGTTAATGCAGTAAACACTACATCACATGAAATGTGCATCGTGTCCGTAGGCTGCCTGCGGCTCACCTGATCGACGTGTATGTAGTAGTAGTGCGAGGTGTGGTAGATGGCTTTGAAGAGGCGCTGAAACTGGCGAGAGGCTCGTCCATGGACCACCAGGACAAACGCTATTCTGACTGGTTTTGACGGGAAGCTCTCAGCAGAGTCCTCATCCCACTGGACATTAGTGTTAGCTTTACCTGTGAGGGACAGAGACATCGTCTATACAGTATTTATGAAATCACACAAGGAAATACAAATTTTGCATTCATGAACCCCTTTAATTCACACACCATTGTACATATTCTTCATCACTGATATAATCAGGGCTTGTTTGCTTGTTTGATTACCAAATCAAATCTGTTATGCGGTACAAAAGGCGCCATTAGTCTCCATATGATGAGGAGCACGTATAAATATCCTCCAGGGACCAAGAGAACAAATGCCAAAGCAGAATGAATATAGTTATTAATGACAATCAAATGTTATTCTTTTATTAAACAACAACCACAAATAGCTAAACAATGAGGTTGCTAGGCGACACAGTAAGCAGCAGTTGGAGTGGTATGATTAGCATATCCATAATAATTAACTGCGATGTTAAAGTGAACATTCAGTGGGTATTGTACATTGTCTGACACAGACTGAACTGAGTTTTACTTCTAGTTTATAAGTGTCATTCAGATGCTCTGTTGAGGATGTGCAGTAAGACTATAATAGAACCTTGAAAGACGCTGCAGCAGGCACAGGTAGTAGTTTAACATGGGTTTACTTCCCTTTGCTCTCCACTGTGCCATTTAAAGAAATCTCAGGAGGCCAGACTAGACACCATTATGAATGAGGACAGAACTACAACTATCTGATATCTACAACTGAGATATTATTATATAAATGAATAAATGAGAAAAAAATAGTCATGAAGCTACTTCAGTCCTACTGTGGAACAAAAAACCCCCCCAAAACCCCAAAACCATGACTCACTCATCCATTTACTTATGTGATTGAATTGGAACTATGACAATTTTAACCCGACAGTACACACACACTGTAACTACTATCCTCATTCAGACAGGAATCCTATAAGCGATTCCTCTGGGGCTTTCAGGGTGGAGCACGGTTTGACAATGCGCCATCATTCCTCTCCGGCAAAACTCCCAGAAGATGCCTTGGATTTCACACAAATGACAACAATAAGCATGCGGAGAAAACACCGCCCCGTTCGCGGCCTGCCAAGCCACTATCAAATTAAACTATTCGAACCATCTCTGGAGAGCCATTGGTAACCTCACATAGCTCCATTGTGTGGTTTTGTACCACCCTTAACCGCTCCAAAACAAACACTTGCACTTCAAAACCGGAAAAAAAAACCTTCCTCAAAGCAGTTCTGCACCATCAAGTCCCCCAACATTATCCCAGGCATTGTTTGTTTTTAAATCTTCAGTTATTACAGCAAATGTGCACACGCAGCTTATGAGACATGTTTGTTCACAGAACGTGCCTTAAGGAGATTAATGACTATAATTTGGGAATTTGGTTCCCAAGAGCTTGGTTGTGCCGAACAAGTAGAGGAAGCTGAGGGAATCCTGGGGTGGGGGACTGTTCATTCCCCTGAGGGTACGCTTCCTCAAAAATGCCCCTCCCGGCTCCCGTCCCCGGCTGTGCCACCCAGGTCCTGTAATTACTTCAAATTTAAGGGGCAATTGTCTGTCTCTGAGCTGACAGGGGCGGGCTAAGAAGGCCTCCCTCCCGTTCAACTAATCTCATTCATTGTGATTTGAGGGCAGGTGACCAACATTTTAAGGGTAGACCACAAGGTTGAGGTTAATGACACACTCCCTTGGCTCCAATTGGCCCCAACTGGCCGTGGCTCCTGTCAGTCAGGCATATTTATTTCTCACTTCTCTCTCTCTCTCTGTGTGTGTGTGTGTGTGTGTGTGTGTGTGTGACAGCTGGGGGGGGTCTGCTGTGGGCCGTATCAGATTGAACGGTAATTGGTGGCCAGCTAAGAAGGTTCACTGGTTTGCTTTGCACACGGATAATTGGCCAGTCGCTTCACTCACAAAGCACTTTGAGAGCGTGTGCTATGCTAGCTAGCTGAACTAATGAGCACTGCTGTGTGTGTGTGAGAGAGAACTTAAAGTTTACTGTCAGTTCTGTCGAGCATGTGTGTTTATCTGCAGAAGAGCTTCATGTGTAGTATTTTTTTCTGAAAGGACCATGGGCCTGTTCCTAAAAGAGAAAAACAGAAGCCCTCCTCTTGCACTCATCACTCTTCATCATGCTTCCATCGCTATCAATCTTTTAAACAGCCTCTCCCTCATCTGCTATCACCCCATTCTCTTTCTTCATCATCTTGTGTAACTTCGGGCTCTTACCCACCCTCCATCTTAACCGCTCATATGAGAGGCTACAAAAAAAGTGAGCTATATCCCAAAGGGTTTGTATAAGATTGCATTTGAAAATGTCTCTGGGATGTTTTCCGCTCCTTGAAACCATCCACAAAGCCAAGTTTGCAGACATATAAATCATACCCATGGGTTTGATTTACTTGAATGCAGTGACAAATTTCATTTCCTTGTCTTTGCACCTGTAATAACTGATTTTTTGGCCACTTTGGAGCAGAGTAAACACACACAACACTGAACACAACACTTGCATATTTCCACCTCTTAAGCAGACGTGGGGAACTTGTTAGCAGACAGTAGCCTATTCAAGGCTCTTATCTATTCAAACCCATTATCTCCAATGTCTTGCGCTGCACCATGACGCCTTTTCGCTGCCTCGAGTAAAGTGGTGCACACAGCTCAGCGTGCTGCCTGGCGAGACGACGGACGGCTGAAGGCAGCTCACCTCGCGTTGGGTCTGAAAGGGCCTTCGCACGTCCAGCAGACACAAAGCAACAGAAGCACTCATTTGGAGTTAGCTACAACCAGCTAGCAACATGTTGAGCAAACTCACATGTTGCTATCACCAGCACTGTGCTGCTCAAAGCATCAAGTAACAAACAAGCTAACGGCTAACACCATCAGCTAACTAGATGCTAGTCAGCCAACAGCCAACTGAGAGAAATAGCTAAGTCTTTATCTGCTAAATGCTCCGGCTGTTGCTAGCTCTGCTGTTTGGTGCTTGGCAGGTAGCATGTGAAAGCTGCTGCTTCTCAGGACAAGGCCTTTAGGTCTGCCAGCTAGTACCTATGCTGGAGCAATGCAGCACAGTCATAGCATTATTAGCCAAGTTAGCATTTGGGAGGCACAGAGACTAAACATACTCCTCCTGTATTCAATGATGCTAACACCAGAGCAAACGTAATTGCTAATCTAGCCAAAGCCTAAAGGACAAAATACTGATAAAACTGGACAATTTCCTGCTAACAAGGTTCGGACTTGATTTGGGATGGGGGGCAGAGAAAGAGAGAGGGTATATACTAACACATTGGCAGGCAGCAGGCAGACAGAGAGAAAGAAAGAAAAGTGATTTAATTTAGCTGTCGTGTTGTTACAGTCCAGCCACCAGGGGAAAGCCCTTTTCAATTTCTTTGTCTCCTTTGATCAAACTGTCAGTTTGAATGGGATGGTGAGCTGCTGTGTGAGATGACAGGAGCTTAGGCACAGGCGAACGATACTCCTGCTCTGGGGAAGGCGAACGCACAAAACTTCTAAGTCACGGTGCCTCCTCGAGTTCCAATAACACGAGCGAGGGCCGGGAAGGTACCTGACTAGAAACAGACAGGATGTATAATGGCGTTCTCCTCCTCCCCTGCTGTCTGTACGGCATTCAGTCCACTCCCAGGAGTGTGAACGCACGTGTGTGTGTGTGCGTGTGTGTTTGTGCTGTTCACTTAAACATGGTTGCTGATGCATGCTGCTCACCGATGGCGGCAGCCACAACAGATTATGTTTACAGAAGCCACAACCAGACTGCAGATGTCCATAAATTCGTAGAGAAAAAAAAAAGCCTGTGTGTGTGTTTGTGAGCGCCTGTTTGAGAAAAAGAGAGGCAGAACCTGTGTTCTCTGGCCAGCTTGACAAAACAAATGAAAATTGGAAACCAATTTGGAGAGAGTACAAGTAGCATCCCTATTTTCTCCAACAGTTTACTTCACCAATTACACATCAGCAAAAAAAAAGACATTTCTTGCCTTTGACGAGAATTGCAATTACAAGAACAGGAAGCATTTCACCATGTACAAAAGCATGACTGGTCAGACTGCACGCTTTGTACTTAGCTTTGTGGATATCATTTTTTTTTCTTTTTTGCTGCGAAAAAAAGCTTGTGCAGCAGAGAGTAGGAGGAAATAATATGAAAAAATTAAATGTCAAATCATATGAGGAAAGACACTGACGACCTGTCAGCACTGTTTCCAGAAGGTTTTTCTTTGCGTCTTGTACTTTACTAAGCCGGCTAGAATAATCAACTCCAGCAAAAATCTCTTTTACCGTATTGATCTCCTGATTTTTAATCTCTTTTTGAAGGGATTTGAGATGAACAATTGTTTAAAGAGCACTGCAGTAAGGAGCTCCTCAGAGTGTCTCCTTTGCCTCATCTATTTTTACTGCTTTCACATAAATGCTGCATTTGGAAGATTAATTTCTCCTCATATGTCTTACAGCACCATGACTGCTTACATACAGTGTTTGGTCATGAACACAACTTTACGGTATTTCACAAAAAAAAAACATTTAGAACTCAACAATCAGATGTCCTCATGCTGGGAAGCTTGATAGGTATCGACCCATTCAGTCAGACATTTTTGTAATAATGCACTAGCTTCACAATCACTAAAATCAAAGAGTCAAATTAATTTGAATGATTAATTACTCACCCTCAAGGGGGCAGTAGCGAGTGACCTTCTCTGGCATTAACTGCCCTTCCTTGTGTCTGCAGTACACCTCAGCGATCTGTTTCCGGCACTCCTTGCTCTTGGCTCTGGATAGAGCTGAAATGGCTTCCTTCCCGCTGATCTCGCACTTGGGTGGCTGGTCGTAGGTCACTTCCATCGGCGCCGCGGTCGCCTGCCTCCTGTGGGGGTGCTGATGCCTGTGCTGCGACTGGGCCTGCTGGGCCTGTGAGGCACGGTAGTGTTGCCGCGACGCTGCCGCGGCGCCCTGGCCACCCAGGTAGGAGGCATTGTTGCCGACCGCCAGTGACTGGTGGCCTACGGGCAGCACTTCGTTAGAGCTGCGGCCCAGACTCGGGGAGTTGTCCCGCCAGGCCTGCTGCTGGGCGTGGGCTTTCTCCTGCAGACGCTCCCGCTGCTGCTTGCTGCTGGTAGCCCCTACAGACTGCCGGTGTGGCTGCGAGCGTGCGCCAAAGTTACTATTGTCTATGTTCTCAAAGTCTTTGGGCACAGAGTTCTCGTTGTTGCTGTCCACTCGACTTTTCTCCTTCGGACGGTGGGAGTAATATCCATCCTGGATGAAGAGGGAGGGAAGAGAGCAAGGGAAGTGTTGGGTAAATGGTGGGGAGCAAAGAGGAGGAGGGAGGACACAAACAAGAAAAACAAGATCAGAATTGAGTGAGCGCGGTGCATATCAAATGTCAGATTAACAATCAATGTGGCATGTATGAGTGGGCAGCGCTGCATCGAACCGTGAGGCATGAAATGAAGTAGCGAGGTATTGAGTGCGACGACTACAAGGTGCAACCTAACTGGAGGTGATGCAGGGCTGAGGGCTCTGCCGCTCCGTGCCATCATCAGATTAGCCCCGGCTTCAATTAAATTCTCCCTCAAATGGGCCCAGCACTCCGTAAACAGATTACCAAGAAGGGATAAAGGGCCAGAATATGACTGTGAGATTGTGTGGGTGTTTGTGTTTATGCGTGTGTGTGTGTGCATGCATGTGCACAATTCCTTATTCAGTCATATGAGAATGGAAGAAATTGTAGTGGTGTGGCATGTGACTGGAAAGGCTGCACTTGTCGGCGCTGTGCGTCTGCATATGTGAGATAGTGTGTGTGTGTGTGTGAACGTCTGCATGTACAATTTCCCTATCTTTCCAGCAGAATAGGCTGAAAGCGAAGGAGGGGCACAGGGGAGAGCAGAAAGAGGGAAAAGGGTAATGAGTGAAAGTGGGGAGTGCAGGGCGAAGGAGCTCTGACACGGCATGAGTTCTACTCCCAGGAAGCGACGGCTTGTTCCAGTGAAATGTGCCGCGATGCATCAAACGGAAAACTAAGAAAGCGGCCCGGCTGCCGCACCACTATTGCACACCTTGCTAGACACACAAGAGAAGAGGCGGAGGGCAAAAAGCGAGAGGAAACGAAACAACACACAGCAGCTGAGGAAAGATAGAGCTCATAACAACAGGGATCCCTGATGTGTTTCTCCATTTACAAGACAGAACAGAGGGGAGAAAGGTAGGGGGGGGCTAAGGCTAAGTGCAATATGAGGTATGCAAAATATAATGGAAGCAAGAGAGGCGACAGACACAAGGGAACCGAGTGAGATGTTACTGTGAGGCAGCCACTCAGCATGGAAATGTCTTTCCACCCCTAAAGCCAGGCATGTTATCAGCCCATCAACCTTCCCTCTGTGCAAACACCTTGTACCAGCACAATTACAAAGGTGGCTGGATGACACACTTTCACACTCGGAGAGGCGGGAGGGGGGATGATCTTATAGGAGCGAGACAAGAAACAACAAACTGGATGAAAAACAGAGGAGGAACAATATTCTCATTGTCAGCTCCTTTTAAGCTGCTTCCTTGGCAGAGGTCTGGTTCTCACAACACTGGATACGTTTAAGCTTCAGCCTCTCCTCTCCTTGTTTCCTCTCCTCTTCCTCCGCACTCGTTTCTCACCACGCATCTCTGACTTCTCTCCACTCTTTGCCTTTTCCTTCCCTTCACACTTCTCTTCGCACATCCCGATTCCACCCCTCTGCTTTGATCCTTTCACCTCTCGTCGTCTGCCCCGCATCTCGCTCGCCTTCTCTCGTCATGTGTTTCAACCATTTGGCGTCTTTCGCACCTCCTTTTCTCCCTCCCCTCTATTCCCGGCTTCATCTCTGCTCCTGCCTGTCATAACCTCTCCCTTCCCCTCCCCTTCTTGTCTCCTTCTACTTTCTTCACCCTGCCAGTTTAAACAGACCATGTTGTCTGAATGGCAGAACCTGCTAATCCTGCGTGTAACAGCTGCTTAGGCCAGTGATCACCTAAAAAGAAATCCCTACTTGCCGAGTTTCAAAGGGAATGCTTTAGGGAGCTAATCCATGCAGTGCAAGTCACTGGATGTTTGCAGAGGTAAGATGAGTCTGTGTGCATTCACAATTATGTGTACAGTGCATGCTTCTAGTGGATTTTTTTTCCCTACAAGTGTTCACTTGGGTGTGTTTAAAGGATGGAGAGAGCAACTGAAGCAGAGGCAGCATGTGTTTGCCCTGGGGAGCTGGATACTCTTTGAGTCCCACTGTGAGATACATGAGAAGATGAGGGACACAGTTACATTGGAAAAACTCCCAAGTGAGCAAACGTTAAAAACAACAGCACCCGGATGTCCCATAACCCATCTGTATCGGTTTTGCTGATGAACCATTCTCCATATTTCCTTCTGCTAAATTCAAACTATACCAAATATACCAAATCTTTACAAAAATACGCTAAGTGCCCCTTTACACAAAGAGCTCATCTCCACAGCAAGGTCAAATGAGGCTTACCTGTCCTGTATAGCCTATAGCAAAGAAAGAATTGTTGCCAGACTGCAACTAATCATTATTTTCATTATCAACAAATCTGCTTTTTGATGGGTGAATCAATAGATTTACAGTCTAAATACACTCCAAAAATGGGGCATACCATTTGGCACACAGCAGCGTTTCTGCATCATTTTAGAGCCGAGGTGTGGACAGCGTCCACTAAAGTCAGCATAAGCATTGCATTGTTATGAGATATTATATTGAGTTTATTGAAGGAATAGTTTAGATTATAGGCAATACAATACACACAGGAAGTTACTGCTCCCAGTCAAGCTATGCAACGCCAAGCTAACCAGCTTCTGGCCGTACCTTTTAAGTATATTCACTGTACAGCCAACTCTTGGCAAGAAAGCAAATAAGTGCATTTCCCAAAATGTCAAGCTATTCCAGCAAGCTTCAGGGGATACAAGCAAACAGTGATGCTACATCACACACCGAAGGCCATGTGTTCTGTAAGAGAGGCAATAACTGAACTGATAGCGAGACAAGATACGTCTCAGCAGGTGACACTGATTGACTGATCATATGTTCACTTGCAGTAATTAATGAGAACAATGTGGACAAAAAAGAAAAGTGAGAAGACACACAACCCAATCAGGCACAATCAGGTGCTGTGCGGATGTGTCTTTTGTCCAGCCAACCCCCCAAACCCCAAAGATATTTCATTCATAATCATTTACAACAGACAAAATCCTCACAGTGGAGATGCGATGAGAACCAGCAAATGTTTTCTGATTGATAAACGACTCATCAATAATTACTCAGCTACTGAAGTTGTCCTTGATTCGTTTAGATCAACTGGCTGATTACTGGACTTTTCATTTCAGCATGTGATAGCTGTATTTAAAACGAGTTCTTTGAATGCATTCCAGCTGAAACAAAAGCAAAAAGGCATCACAAAGATGCAGATTTGTTGCTAATTAATTGACACGGATGAGAGTCAGGCGAGGTTAGCCCCATGTGGCCCTGAAGTGGAAATGAGGAGTATTTGTAAGCTGGCGCTGAGGAGATTCCTCTGGATAAACAATCTTCACACTGTGCTCCTTTCTCCCCCTCCTCCTGTGAGCAAAGGACTCCAGTAGCTGTGTTGCTCTTTAATCTCAGGGACCGAGCTCTAAGCAGGAAGCGGTGGGGCACAGAATTAATAGCGGCGGCGGCGGCCATTGGAGATAGGAGCAGCGCTGGGCTGCAGATGGGGCTGGGAGCTGGGGGTCGCCATCGATTGTTACAGGGGATATGTTTTCTACTCCCTGGGAGTGTCGAGGAGGCCAAGCCAGGATTGCCTGGCATGCGGTGTGCTGGCTGTGCACACTCACAAAAAAACACACACACACACACACGCACAAACAGCCCTCCCAGAGCTCTGCTGAGGAGTGAGGAAAAAGCAGAGGGGGTAAACGTTAATATCATCCATCACCGGTAGGTACATTTAGAGAGAGGCCTGCGGGGCTGGGAGTTTCAGCATCCCCTCCGGGAATGGTTCAGTCCATTTCTCAATACAGAGCTGGCCCTTTCCACTTTCCCCCATTTCCTCTGCCACAGGGGGAAATATTTCACCTGTCCTTCTTCTCTCTTTCTCTGCACCCTCCTCCCCGCCATTCTCCTGTGCAGTACAGAGAAAAAAAGCACATATCTCTCTCTCAGCACCTGTCCAGCTTCACCGCTCTCCTCCTCCACCTCCTCCCCTGGCCCACGTTTCATCCCTCGCTCTAGGAAGGAAAGCAGTTCATCTGCTCCGCCCCCCTCCCCTCCTCCCTAATGCCATCATTTACTGTTGCAGTCCCATGGTGGATGTGAGGGAGAGCAAGGTAGCAGCACATATCAGTTTCATCCCACCCTCCCAGCCCGCTTCCTTTAAAAGACATCATTCCTGCGGGGCCGAGTGGAGATAAGCTACTGCGTGTGCCAGCAGTGCGTGCTCTGTCAACACAAGCCGGTGTACGGACAGTCATGTACATTTTCTGCCTGTGCATTTGTGCCTACCAGCTGCGTGCATCGATGTTTATGTCAGTGTTTCTTGCATTTCAACTACCAGCTCTGGCGGGTTGCTTTTAAATGTCCTTCATAAATAAGTTTGTCTTGACTTGACTTTACCATATAGTCAAGTTTGATAAGAAATGCAGCCCTGCTTATGTGTGAGTAGGTGGGTGCTGAGTCACCTCGACCTGCGAGCCAGCTTCTGCTATGACTTGCCTGCCATGTGGCTAACGAGCTCAGATTAATTACCTGGACTGAATCCCTGCAATACTCGGAGCAAGATGTGGCGTCTGGCATGACACGGAGGACTGATACCCTGACAGACTCAGTTCACAGCTGCTCCAGCACCTCAGGACAGCTCGAGGAGAAATGGGCCAGGGTGGATCGGGGACAACCTAAATGCTTAGTGACTTCTTAGAAGTCTTACTTATCGTAGCTTATCAGCTGTAGAGTTGGGGGGTGAGAGCAGCTGCTCTTTTCTTCTTTCCTAGACAGTTTAGGTATGAAACGCTCAAACAAGGTAAGGCAAAGAAGACTGAGCCACAAATTCAGTTCAGTAACAAACAGCCTATAGTACGGAGTTTTAAAGGGTCTGTTACCCCACAATAAGAACAATCAAGCTTGCAACAGGGTAAAGAAGTACAGAGATGAGCCATAAGAGAGTGCTTGGGTTGACTGAATTTTTTCATCGTGTTCTATCTTCTAGTTCTGAATATTTCCTGTGTTGCTGCTACATTTCTCTTTCTTTTTCTCCCTTCGGTCAATCCCTTCAATCCTGTTCTCTCCCGACGGCTAAAACTGGAGGAATGCTGGTCACATGTAATGTAAGTGTGTACGTGTGTGTGCGCGCAAATGCACGATTAGCGTCGGCTCTGAATGAACAGTCTGGGTTTGGTATGCACAGAAGCCTCTTGTTGTGTGCCCTGTAACAAGCCCCGGAGCGAAAGTGGTGAAAAGGGAGTGTGTCTTTGTGTATGCGTGTATGTGTGTGTATGTGTGTGTGCAAATGTGTTACAAATACCTAGAGGAGAGAGAGACAGTGAGAACCTCTGAAAACTACTTAACAGCTTTAGGTTTGGCAAATGGAATCTGGAGAAAGGGTGTATTATCTGAAAAAGAAGCAAAAATATTTAAAAAATAGCGCTCCTCTGGGAATCTGCTTAAACAGACTAATGATTCTAATCGGCTACTTGCTGTAGCCGCTGAAAAAGATCAAAGTCTTCCAGAGACAATGATCCTCGTGGGTGCTCACTAAGACTAGAGGGCAGAGGTGAATTCACAAACCGCTGTTGAATTTCCACTTCTTTCTGATGGACATTCTTGCATTGCAATTATACGGCTTCACTGACTATATTTGCATGCGTGGATTTCAACTGGGCAAGGAGACAAAAAAACCCAGACCTCTGCACCCATAGCCGCAGACACCAGGAAGAGAGATTTCCTCTTCCTTTAAAAAGCAACCGTTTCAAATAAAGCAAAGCTCTGCAAGAACAGCCCCACACAAACATCCATATGAAGAAATATATTAACTGTGTGGGACTCTCTAAGGAGTTCCCACAAGGCCACAGTGGAATTCAAAAATACTTCTGCGTCCCTCACAATATGTTTGCACCCCATGGCAATACCTTTGTGATTTCTTGCAACTGTTTTTTTTTCCCCAAAGCTTCCCTTGTGAGTGCATAATCCTCAGCCCACTCACAGCATTGATGTTCTCTGATGGCCTGTTGATACGTGCAACCCACATCTGTGCAGCAAAAATCATCCTAGGATGCTACAGATAGAATATTTAAAGCAGCGCGCGCTCACTGCAAACCCACACAGGTGATTTCAGTGATTTTAGCTGATCAGACCTCTTGTCAGGACTGCGTGGGCGTGCACAGACTGCACCGGAATGACACCTCCCTCACTCCTCTGTTAGCTTTGCTGCACCTGTTAGGGTGTAAAGAATAAAATCAACGAGGGCTGAGTTCCATTTAGCTGCTTCAGTTTCACGGTGCTGGTGTTGTGCATGCTGGCTCAGTCACACTGTCATGGCTTGCTGGGACATTTGCACAGAACAGAGCCATTGTTAGTGTTATTAGTAACACCTGTGCTTCTCCTACTATGACGGACCGAAATGTTTGAAATGTTTGTTTGCTGTGTTTGATTTTGACCCTTTTTGAAGAGAGCCAGGCTAGCTGTTTTCCCATTTCCAGTCTTTATGCTAAGTTAAGATAACTGGCTTCATATTTAACGGACAGGCATGAAAGCAACCCTAAGTTTGGGCCAAAATGTCAAACTGTTTCTTTGAAGGTGTTCACTGTGGCTGTACTTAAAAATAGCTTCCTGGGAGACATCCAGAATCAGTTGCCAGAGAATGCAAAGGCATTGGTCATCTAAAACAACTGCTTAGGGATGCAAAAGTGTCAATAAACGCAATAAAGGTTTGGTTAAGGATAATAAAAAGAGATTTATGGGAAATTCCTCTCCTCCCAAGGCAGTTTGAGAAATAGTTTGTAGCTGTTTGCGGCCTCCAGTGTTGATTCAGTGCCTCCTCACTATTTGTTCAATACAGCCACTATGTTTAATTACCCTCCTCCTGCACTGCAAAAAAGAATCTTTCGTTCTTCCCGACCTCTTTTACTTCATGTAGCACGATCCCACATCAGTATTCGACACTCACACTCTTGGCCATAGCTGTTTTGGGTATCAGAAATCTTAGAAATTCACCATTGCACTTACGATAAGTCATTAAAGCATCAGATAAATGATTGATATGTAAATGAGTCGTCACTTAATGGGCATAATCTAATCTAGAATCTGCTCACTGTTGTGGAAATGAACTGAAGTGAATGCTACAGAGCAAACCTTCGAAAAAAGCATAAATGTGTTGATATCAAAATGATTCTCTTCTGCAACTTTTCCCCCAAAATTGGATTAAGAAGAAGCAGAGTTGAGAGGCGACCTGAAATAACCTCAAATATTCATTCTGAGTGTGAACCGACAACAAGGAAACTCACACTGGGAACAATGTTTGAGCTCAAATCCCCAAAGCATGAGGCAAAAGTGAAGCCGGGCTGCCTGAGTCTCACAAGGTTTGGTTCGCCTTCTCCCCTTAAAAATCTGTACTCGGCATCCCAGCAGCTTACATAGATGGATTACTAAACACACACACACACACACACACACACACACACACACACACACACACACACACACACACACACACACACACACGCACACAAAAACACACCTTCATCTCCAGACTCACTTGTCCTCTGTTTCTAATAGACACACCATAATGCATACACACAGGTCTGCACACTTACAAACACACACACATGGGCATGCACACACACACACACACACACACACACACACACACACACTATTCACTTGTGAGACGGGTTTAGTGCAAGTCCCATTTATCCTGGGGCCTGTGTGTGTGTGTGTGCGTGCGTGTGTGTGAGTGTGGAGTAATATATGATTACTCTGCTGTGCGGCAGCAGAAGCCAGAAGCCAGGGAGGGTATTGAATGTGAGGGTGTGAGTGCCTCAGTGTTTATGTACAGTAGAGACTGAAGTGTGAAAAAAAATCAGCTGTAAAGTTGCACTTTGCATTTCTGTGCCCACCAAGATTTCCTCTGTTCAACACATGTGTCTGACATGCAAATACAACAGAGTGCTCGCTCACAAGTATCTCAATGCTGCACGCTAATCCATCACGTACCAATACGCACTTAGAATAACGTGAATTCCATCAAGGATTTCCATTTCTGTTCTATCATTATAGCATATTTGCTTGATGAGGCCATAACACACAAATGACATGTAACAGAAATGTGTCTATTTTGTTTTTAAAAGCAGAGCATTGATTGCTGTGTTTGGTCCTGGAGTAGCTAGTTAGCAACTGTCACATAATATAGTGCAGATGGAAAAATGACTGCTGTAAAATCATGACGATTCAGAAATATTCTGAATCTTAATTTACGGCTCACTGCGGAGAAAATTTGTGAAAATAGTGAAAATAACTACAAAACTAATAGTTTGCTTTAATCCAATTAAAAACAAGTCTTCCTAACCTGCACTGACAGAATACAAGTTTCTGGCCTACTGGCAAACTCATGCCACCCTTTAGAAGCTTAAAATGTTCACCCCGCCAAATTTTTAGAAATAATTAACAATGATACAGGAAGCAACTAATAAAATAGGAGTCAAGTTGAATTTTAGTGAAATTAAAGCTCAGCACAATATCATCAGCAAACTCTTGTTTATTTTCCCTGCATACATCATTTTCAATCAACTTAGTTTCACTCCATACACGCTCCATGGTGGCCTTTACCTCACTTTGACAACCACTGATGCAGATTTCGGTGAGTTGGCAAATGATTAGTTTCCTACATGTAATGAAGCATCAGATTGTCTTCATGAACATTAGAACAGCTGTGGGGTGGGATGGGTCAGGTCACTAGAATCTTCCGCAGCGCATCCGCATAATTTCAATCAACAACCCTCACTGGTTACAGCCTGAGGTTTGCAACTCAATACAGTGAAACGTTTCTCTCCAACCTCATTGCTGCTGCAGTAAATGTCCGTTTGTAGGGTCCAGTGAAATGATATGTGCCCATTCTCTTTCCTTGCCCTTAATTCTCCAACCCACTTCCTGTCCTCTGTCTTCCTCTGCCTCCCTGCTGGGTGAACCCTGGGAGTTTCCACATGACAACAGGAATCTAAATCATATGGCTCACATACAGTATATTAGGCCTTATATCTCTCAAGGGCATGAAAGCCCTTTAACAAGCCATGAGAAGATACTGGCAACCCTCCTACTGTGTCCCTTTACCCCCCTCCTCTCTCTCATACCGGCCCTTTTTTTTCCCTCTGTGAATAAACCCCAGAACTTTACATCTCCAGCTTTGAATGGAGCCCATCAGGCGATTTCTGAGCCATATCTCACAAGGGCATGAAAAAGCCTTACCCCCCCACCGCTTCTCTCCACACACCTCCCTGTTCAGCCATGAAATGACACCCCTATTTAATCAATTGTGAATCATGAAATTTTGCACAAGAGACCCCTTTTCTTTGCACTTGACAGTGATTGAACTGCACAGCCATGCAATTCCATTCACCACGGCGATGAGAAGAAAAGCGAGCGGAGGAGGGGCTGTGCACTGTGCAATGTGTGTGTGCGTGTGTGTGTGTGTGAGATGAAGGTGATTTCCCTGTGACATCATGGGCCCCTACTCAATGGCACCGCAACAGAGGGTCCCTTCTGTGCATTGAGGCCTCGTGGTCAGACAGCATAGTGGGATCCTACAGCTGATCTATAGGGGTGCAAAGGAGGTGTGTGTGTGTGTGTGCATGTGTGCGTACGTGTCACACATGAACAGCAACATGAGCCCTAAATAGACCAGGGGTTAAGAATAACAGAGAAAAAGGGGGATATGAGAGATTACAAGTGGAGGGGACAGAGTGAGATAAAGCCTGGGAGAAAGAGTAGTGGTTCATAGAAGCAGAATAAGAGAGAGTGAGAGGGAGATGGGGGAAGAGACCCCTGACGGGAAAGGCCCCCCATCCCCTTTCTTTCTTCTGCATGAATGGGCTGGTGGGAACAACATGTGAATGTATGATGTCAGGTCTGTAGGGAGCATGTCGGGGAACATAGCTGAGATTCCAGGCATCAGTGTGACATAGCGGTGACACAGCTTGACCCCGCTGTGACCGCCACGCAGAGGTCAGAGTGCACCCGCTCCTTCACGTCACGGCAAAACCCAAAATGACAAGCACTGGATTTATGCAAGAGCCATCCATTGAAGGTATCACTCTTGTACAGGTGAAAAAAAGAAATGTGGATGTGTGTGTGTGTTTCACTTATATGCCTGTGTTTGAGTACAGCGTGCTGATGATGTGCAAATATATCACAGCGGTGAGAGCTTTGGTTTCACTTCCACAATGCCATCACAAATTCTGCTGGCGGGACGGGCCTCCAGAAGCACATTATTGTGTAACATAAATAATATGAAGAAGTGCAGAAATGATTCCCTCATGATCAACTCGACTGAAAACACAAGCTATTTAACATAACAATTTTCCCTCCTGTCTGCGTACTTTCATCTCAGTTATTAAGGTGAAAGATGACGACACAAAGAGAGCACTCATAGAGGGTCAATGCAGTACGTCTGTCAGGGCCGCACACCGCTCTGGATTTGTTGTTACTTTAATCATAGAAAGCGTTTAACAAATTTAGCCTTGCCAGTGTCCCTGCTTCATGAAAGGCAATTTGGGCCCTTTGTTCATTCCACACCAGACTGAACGCCTCAGCAGCCATTTGGATGTGTTGCTGAGTAATCCTGTACATACATTTGTGTACTGTTTGAGGGATGAACCCTGCTCAAATTGGCAATCTTCTGACTTTTCGTCTGGCCCCACCGGGAGTTTGACATTCGTGTTTCTGAGTAAAACGTCCTGTGGCTTTTCATCCAGCACCATTATCGAGTCAAAACTGTCCAGTACTTTGGTTTAAATACCTGTAAACCTACTTCGTTTCAGCCATTCAAACATTCCGACCAGCCTCAGCCATGCTTTGTGTTTAGTGCTAATGAGCAAACATTAGCATGCTAACACACTAAACGCATATGGTGGATTAAATTTACACTCGCTTAACGTCAGCACACTAGCAGAGAAAACAAACCACAAATGAGTGTTGCAGAGTCATGCACTCAATTAGCACTCAAATGTTATTTGTAAATGTTAGCATGCTCTCAAGCCCCAAAAGTGCTCAGAGCTAGGTTTGGATGGTATAATGGGATATACTGTGCAACGGCATAAATGTGTCCACAGGTAGAGACACAAGCAAGTAAGTGGACCTTGAGTTGGGATAGTTTTGTAAGCTGCTGCTTTGATGGGACAAGTGAGAACCGCCAAGCTCGAGGTTTCTGAGATATTTTACTTAACGACAAACAAACATGAGAAAAACATTTCCTCCTTCTCTGAGGTAAAGACGGACCAGGGGATTGCTTTCATTTGTTTTGCTGTATTTCCTGTTCCATCTCTGCTGTCAGAGGAATTCAAGGCACCTGTTAATTACAGTTTTTAATTATATTCTGGTTTCCTGGTAGGCCTGGTTACTCGGATGCAACATGCATCTCAACATGGGTTCAAATGAGGCTCGTGCCCTGTCACACATCAGCTCCCTCTCTCATCTGTATGCAGTGTCAAGACAAATTCAGCTCTGGAAAAGAGCACCTGGATGCATCAGGCCCAGGCAGCGACAGAGAGGCATTTTCCTGGGAACACAGTTTTGCAAATGACATAAACTGCCAGTGACCTGTGTCACTCTAACAATACAAAGAACACACGTACCGTGCGCCGAGGTTACGACCCAATCTGCTCTGTTTACACCTGCAGAGGAAATTAATTTCCGTGCACTGATAGACTGCTGGTGGGGTGCAAAGCAAGATGAAAAGACGGGGGAGAGGCACAATGCTAATCACCTGAGGCTTTATGTGTGTGAAGACTTGAGCTTCTCCAATGAGTCTGACTGCACCGACAGCTGCAGGTTGCTTAGAAAGCTTCAGACTGGAGTGGGTTGGAGTTTGAATCGCTATACATGCAGGCTCTTGTCTTAGTGCTGAGGAGGCTTAGGGATGTATTTAGCTTGCTTCAGATGTCAGTCCTAAATATTCTGGGTCCAGTTTCTGGAAACACTGTGAAGGACACAAAGTCATTAAAAAATTACCCCAATTTGTACATTTCTATGGGAGCCAACCACAAGGCTCGTGGGTCCTAACCCCGGGGTGTGCTTGAAACGAACGAGTTTGTACAAAAAGTCAGCCCTTTACGTCTAAAAGCAACAGCATTTATGGGGGGTCTGAACGTCCCCTGAAAGAGAGGCGAGATGTCGTAATCGCACAAATGGTGATGATGCCGCACAATTTCAGACAGCCTCTCCTTGAAGGTTTACACGGTGCCGCACACAGTCGTACACACAAAAAGTGACGGAAGTGGTTGAGCCGGAATGAAGAATGATCTTGAGAGGGTTCAGATAGACCAAGTGCCAAACCACAGTGGGCGCGCTTGTCAGATTGTGGGTTTGGGGAAGCTACAAAAATTAGGCCCCTGAGTTCTGATGTAAAAATGGTGTTGGTGGAGGTTGTTCTTACATTGAGGCATAGATGTGGGAAGGAGGGGTCAGGTCTCTGTGGAGCAGTAACTGTAATGTAATTACTGAATTTCAAGTTGTAATCCCTTACACTACTCGTTACTGAAAAAGGCTCTTGTCTGTAGTTGGTCCAGCAGGCAGGGGGAGGGTGACAGTAAAGCAGGCACTGAGCTGAATGGGACTGCACAGTGTTGCATGTAGTGTTTAGCCATCTTTTGAATCAGGGCGACGCCATGGTAGCACTCTTAGGCTAACCCGGGAACCGTGCAGACAGAGCCAGGACGAGTCCTACGCAGAGGTGTCATGTATGCATAAATGCATGATGCGTTTCAGTGTAACTGAGGACCCCCGTAGGACTCCAATTAATTCCAGAGGGGATATTTTGAATCTTGTCACAGTTTTATAATCACTTCTTGGCTGTCAGACAAAAACGGCTCAGGCTGTGTTGCAGGAGTCAGAAGTAGCCTGTGGAGACAGTTGGTTGGATATCCGCCGTGAGAATCGGGGGTGAAAATCTGTCAGTGCGCAGCACAAATGTCTACTGAAGCAGAAATACACTAAAAATTACTTTTTCAAGAGCGTGAATGGTCCAGTTGCTGCATTTACATTTGCTTAATGCATTTTGCATGCTGAGCAGTTAAACGTTTGTTTGGAATATCATTTTCCAAATGATTATAATCAATTCATTTGAAAGTCACGTCATGTGGTCAGATTTGCATTTAAACAACAAACGCGAGTAACTAATGGCTTTTCTCCAAACAGCTGTGATCATCCCGTTGGGTTGCTACGGTTGGCCACCACCAAACTCCCACAATAATGTGTGGTTTCAGAGGAATGCAGTTGATAACTTTCTAAAGTCACAAAAGTCTAGAGAGCTATCTGTCTGATGGAATGACAGGGAGATAAAGATCAGAGGAAAACAGTGGGAGGAGGAGAAAGTGAAGGTGAGGAGTTAAGCACATAAGCTAGCAATAACGAGCGGCGAGACGGCTGATACGATCTTTCGGTCTGACACCCGGATCATTAAAACATCTAAATGATTGAGGGCCCCACTGTCCAGCACAGCGGATCCTGAGGCAGAGAGGAGATTTCAGACTTTAAGCTGTTTTCACAGAACCTCAAATTCAAAGAAAAATCAACAGTCCAGTGAAACGTTTACAGGGTGAAAATGTTATACAGTCATTTTGCAGCTAAACAACAAGTCTTTAGTCTCTCTCTGACAGAATGAGCCCCGGTATTGCAATTACTGCAGTAACTGTGTTTATCAAGGGGGCTATTGATTAATTTTAATCCTGTTGGGAATGACACAGCCAGAGATTTGCCTGCTTGACCCTGGTATTAATTTTGCCATTAGCTACCTACAGTTTTTTTTTGTTTTTGACAACACTGATTGGTGAAATTGACCTTTGTGGCTCAAGTTATTTGCAGATGATTTGGACACCCGTCGACAAAACGCTGCCAGATTCCAAACGGCTGCCCGACTTTTTTTTTTTTTTTTGTGCATTAAGGATTTTGTTGATCCGACCAGTTCTTAAATTGAATGTTTTTCTTTAAATTTAACGGAAATGATGCATGTGGGTGATGACTCGAAAGTGAGTGGAACTGCTCAACATCTGTGAAGTGCAGATGTTTATCTAAAGCAGCAGCTAGCTGGGCCAAATTGATATGGAGGTCACAGTGAGATTATTGATGATTTCAGATGCACTGCTGTGAGGCTGTACAGCAGCGATTAAAAGCTACAGTCAGCAGGCTAACATGCTCACAATGTCAATGCTAACATGCTGACATTTAGCAGGTATAGTGTTTATTAGCACTGAACAAACGTCCAGCTGACGGGAAGATCAAGTAAAAGAGCGATGCACCATTGATTTACCTCACACACGCCTACGTTTTCACTTTAAACTCTCCATCCAGGTGGTTTCAGCACAGTTTCAATCTGGATGTACTGCACAGGTGCTGCTGCTGTAATTGCATTCATCGCACAAACCAATTTTTTCCAAGCACATGCAACACGTCTGTTGCACTGCACAGCCATGTTATGTACTGGTTGGTACCAAATCACAAGGTGCTGATCGATACTTTTTTATTGACACATTAGGTTGGTGCAATGACAGCCCCGCTTTTCAGAAATAAAGTCACATCTAGCTGCTTTTTCCTTCTTTCTCACTCCGTCATGACTTTTAACCTCCTGGCAGCCAAGCAAACAAGTGGCTTTCTACATCTGACAAACCCTGACTGGGTCACAAGTTTGAACTCCTATTTAACCAGCAGGACAACAAACCCGCTGCTGCCGTGTCTCCTGCAGCAGCCTGGGGGAGATTCTTCAGTGGCCGGGATCACGACAGACAGATGTTGACAGTGGAAATGTGCTGTTGTCTAGATAAACAAGCACAGGACAGCAAACACTTCAACTTTTTAACCAAAGCACGCATTTTCACTAAACCAGAATGTGGTTTTATACTGACTTGAACCCATTCACTACCTCACCCTAACATTGTGAACATAACACATTAATTTGCCTGCAATAAAATCATTTAAAAGCAAAAATAGCATCCAATTCACCAGCAATTACAGCTAATCAGCCGCACTGCTGAGGTGCCCGGGAACAACAGGCACCATGCCTCTCTTCTCACTGTTGACTTTCCAACACTAATCCCACCTCAGAACAGCATGGAGTCTCTCCAAAATCCAACCAAACCTTTTAACCCCGACATCAAAAGCCATTTGTTGCCAGCAGGGCTGTCGGACGAGGCCACACCCAAACAAGTTGCAACACAAGCTGGTCAAATTACAATGTTCACCTCCCCCTTTCCTATCCTTAAAGGGCACCTTAATATCCCCTCCACCACCTGGCTGGCATCAAAGCCCAGAAACCCAGTGCTTAGCAGAGAGACACACCAGCAACATTGTTGGCTTTCATTTCCTTCTCCACAGCGGGGGTGCGCAGGGACATGCCAGGGCCCCTGCTCAGTGTGAAAGAGAAAAACACCGAGGTAGACAGGGAGGCTCTTTTGCAGCCAATAATGTCTGTAATTTGTCCGCAGATTGAGGAGAGAAGAGACAAAGAAAGGCCCTCAGACACCACTCATTCAGCTGAAAGCACATTTATGCATGTGTGTGTGTGTGTGTGTTTGCATTTGTGTATGTGTGTGTAGTTGGCAGCACTGTGTTACATCTCCTGCTGCTTGGCTGCAGGGTCATTGGACACCAGGACTCCTTCACCTCCTCCTCCTCCTTCACCACCCCCCAACTTCCATCGCGCAGATGTTGGGTTTGGCACAACAATGGACCAACACGCAAGTGGACAGATGTTTCCACACACACACACACACACACACACACACACACGCGTGTATGTCATGTAAAACTGCACTGAGTGTGATGCACGAAATCACACACAGCGGAGACACACATGCGATCTCTTCACTGTCTCTCCTCCAGTCTTGCCTGCTGGCCTTGTATGGCCTCTACACACCCACCATATGCTAACTGCTGGAAGAGAGCTGTAATTTGTAAATGATTTAACCTTTTAATAGAGAAAAGATGAGGTTGGCTACAGCTGAGTCCCTCTGGATGTGAAGCCAGACAAGAAAAATAAGGATTGGAGCTGTGATTTAGACATCATTTAATTGTACCGTCCAATTATCTATGCGGTTCATGTACTGAAGTGATCTGTCTGTTGTGTGTGTGTGTGTGTGTATGCCTGAGTGTGCACTTGTTGGTGCATTCTTACTCTCGGATAAATGTGTGCGCACGCAAGTGTGTGTGTGTGTGGTTTTTCAAAACAAGCTGGTGCCAAGGCTTAGCTGATAGGCTAATTAAGCTCACCACAGGGAATAAATGTTTCCTCTCTGCCTGCCATTTGTCACACCTGGCACGGAAATGTCACTAGGAAAAGAAACACACACATGGGCGCGCACACACACACACACACACACACACACACACACACACACTGGGCGCAGAAGGGAGAAGTGCTGAGGCGACAGAGCTTCTGTGTGAATGCAAGTGGAAGCGAGAAAGAAGAGGGAAACAGAAAGAGGAAAATCAGACAAATGAGACACAGACGTAGAGCAGGGGAGAAAAGGACGGGGGGGCGTGCAAATGAGGAAACGTGATCGAAAAAATAGTAGTGAGAAAAGGAAGGGGAACTGGAGAGAGAGACAAAAAAGCTCCCTGAGCTCTGCCAGACAACAGCATCCTGTTGAGCCTCAGTCCTTATGTTTTCATTACAGTGACATTTCTGCAGAATGCCATGTGAGGGAGCGCATGTTTCCTTCAGCTACGGCTCAATTGAATATATATTCAGGAGGACATCACGAGATTGCATAATTAATTGAGCACCAGTAACTCTGATAAAGTATGACATGTCACCGCTGCTTCGCATCTAAGAGGGCGTTTGTGTTTTGTCTTGTGAGTGTGATGGTTTCATCAGCTGCGATGTGATAGGGGGGTGAGGTTGGACTGGAAGCTGCAGTGACAGGGCGTACTCACTCGAATCAACAAGACATGCCGCGATTTTTATTCTTTTATTGTTTGGCTTTTTCCAGGTGGCAGCTCTATTCTGCGAATCTGTTCCTGTCTACCTTCATCGCAAGCTCGCTTTTTCAAAACGCCAACTCTCCCATCAAATGCTACATGCTAATATGTTCACAATGACAATGCTAACATCCTGATGCTTGTGATGTTTTTATTGTGTTAGCATGCTAACATTTGCTTATTAGCACTAAAAGCAAAGTTCAGCTGAGGCTCATGGGAATGTCATCGATCATAAAGCAAAGTGATTAGCAAAATGTTGGTTTCCTGACGACACATCTGCTAGTTATACAGATGTTTCCCTTTAAACTGCAAATGTCAACCTTATGGTGGCGCAAGAGGAAATGTCGAGAGATCATCATCAGGATTCATCGCCTGGGAGCCTCGACTGTCTGCACCAAATCTGGTGGCAATCTATCCAATAGTTGTTGAGATAGAAGAGGCAACGGCAAAAAAAATCACTTCTTAATGGAGCAAGTTTAAAAAGCAACTACAACAGACCAAGTGAAACCTCAGCAGTCAGTCAGACCGTCTCCCATAAGCTACAACATTCGTCATGTTATACTACACTTTAACTCCACACTCCCCTCACTCTCTCAGACACACACACACTCCGGTAGATGAGCTGCTTCACACTGAAATCTGCTGTTCATTACAGGCGTGACAGCTTAAGTGGAGTGTAGCCCCACAGCCATTGTTGCACTACTAACCACCAACACAGACCCGCTGCTGCACGCTGCTGCACAGGAGAGCAGAGCCTAAGAGTCCGCGGGAGATTTAAGGTCGGGATAAGGAGCAATGACAGAAATTATGGAAAGCCTCCCAGGGCCGACGCAAGCTTTTTGGGCAGGAATCGGGAGAAAAATAGATGTTGCAAGCGTCTCTTGTTAGATTGAAACAAATGACCTGCTGTTGTTGTTGTTGTGGAGTGCAGCGCTGAAGTGGATGCCCTCCGAACAAACACTCCACGCCTGGATTACACGGTGTGGGTCTGGGTGCCGGAGTGTGGCACGCAAGCGTTGTGGGGCAATTCGCTTTCATTTCAGCTCGCCTGAAAATGTAAACTGAAACCGCTGCTCATTTGCAAGCGATCATTGTCCAATAGATTAGACATAACATCCTTCTCGGCGCAGAAGTTTTTCATTATCAAACTTTGATGAAATCCAGCTTTCTGAATTGATTGCAATTGAAAGTAAAGTGACCGCTTATTGCACAGGCAGCGTGGGGGTGCATCCTGGCGTTGTGTTGTCAAAGCACGAGGAAAAGCTCTGCGGCTGTGCAAGCCAACGCGAAGGCTCGGCATTAGGGATGCCGCACCAGGCTGGGTCTTTTTCTCATCCAGTGCTGAAATTCATGCATGCCACATGGTGTTATTTCCATGGATCACTTCAAAGGGAAGTGGAATCAAAGATCTTGTACTTTACTAAAGCACGCTGGCATCAGAGGCTCACTGGTGCTTTCCTTTTTCATCTTTGTTCCATGGAGTCCTCTTATCTGTCTCTTGTCAAGATGTCACTTAGTCATCCTTAACTAACACCAATCTTGGTACCAGCTGTCCTTTCTTCCCTCTCCTCCCTCCCTCCCTCCATCATCCTGCCCCCCCTCATTGTTCATCCCATCTCTTTCCTCCTCTGTGCTGACAATCGTAGCATCGCCGCCATCATCTGCTCTAATACACGCGACACGCCGTCCGACAGCGCCCGTATGGTCCCATCCTGCCCAGCACAGCAGAAACATGTTGGCCCCATATGGAGCTTCCCCACGGGGGGAATGTGTCTGGGACGGCTGGTGGAAGACAGCGAGAAGGCTAGCTGAACAATGCTAACACACCGGTGGTTTTCATGCTACTGCACAGGACTGCTGTGGAAGCCTAAGAAGCTTACACTGCAAGGTGGGACTGTTCTGATGAAGCTCTGCAGCTTCCTCTCTCTCTTTCTTTCTTTTTTATTCTCAGATGTCCAGTTTCATTTCAAAGTTTCCTCAGGAATTCTGAAAAATATCCGCCGTGTCAGACGAGTTACACACCCACTGGACTTTCTTCTAACGTGACACCGAAAGCTAAAAACTTCCTCAACTTGCAACACCACACTCCCTTTTCTTTTCACACGCCACTGCGAACACTGCGTGTACTCCAATGGCAAATTTCAGGGCGATTCCAACTCCCCATGTTGTTGTGAAAGACCAATGTTCCACGCAGCAGCGATAAAGGAGAAGAAGAGCAGAAATAAGACAGTGTTGGAGCTTGCGCCTCTTAATCTCCCCTCCTCCGGCTCAGCCTAACTGACATTTTCTTAATTTATTCCTCTCAGGATTCCAACATTTTAATTAGGTCACTCCAAATCTCCTCCCACGCAGCGTTATTCCAAAAAAACTTTTTTTTATTTCATCATGTTTGTCATTTGCCTCCTTCGTCTCTCATTCTCTTGCTTCCTTTTCTTTTTCGCACTTGTCAGCCTTGCTCTGCGGGTTATCTTGCTAATGACGTTCGGCGGCTTTTGCCAAAAGTAAATACTGCAGAGGTAAATACATAATTGAATCGTGGAATTAAACAAATGTGCAGGTTTTAATGGAGAAATCTCTCGTCAGTGTCTCTGTGGTGGGAGAAAATGACATGGTTTGATAATTAAAACTGAAGTGCTGCTGTCATCGGCTGTTAGGTGTGTGTGTGCGGCGCGTGATGCCGGCTGACAGAGTGAACACGCGGGTTTATGTGGGTCAGTGCGTACAGTACGTGTGCAGGAAGCTTAGACTTTGTGTGTTCTTGAGACCTTAACGTGCACGGTTGTGTGTGTGCGCGCTGTGTGAGTGTGTTTGTTCTCCACAATAACAGAAAGTGTGTATAATCTGTGAGTTGTTCCTCAGTGTACCAGGAGTCCTGGCTTATCTCCAGCCTGAACAGAAACAAGAGGAAATTACTTTTCTACAAAGCGTCTGACAAGGCAAAATCTTTTACACGTTTTCCGTCGGCACAGCAGACGCTTGCTATGACTTAAGTGCTTTGCTGAGGGGCTCTAACGCGCAACCGAGGTGAAGCCTTTCTGGTTGCAATTCTCTTTTACGATCAGCCAGTAGGTGTCAGCGCCCGGGCGCTGCTGGGTCGTGGATGAATATTTTCGGTCGACCGCCGCCTGCAGCTTGGGTCGTGAGTAACGTTCTGCCGCTGCTTGCGCATCAGTTGTTTTCTTTGTGTAACTTTAACGGAGATTCAAAGATCACTTTGAAGGTGGCAGCTCTTTAAGGACAGCTTGTTCGGGGAGGAGGAGTGTTATCATCGCAGCAACACGCTGACATCACTTCCACACTGTCTTTCACACACTGTAAGTTTGCTTTGCTCGATCACAGAATTACACAACGGTCCAGAGTTACAAATAATTCAAGATAATAATGTCGGGGGAAGCGCAGAGCTAAAGCTATTGGTCAATTGATCGTTGGGCGGAAAGTTTATCCTCAGAAAATGTGGTAACTGATTAATAATTTAAGTCACCTTCTAAGAAGACATGCCGATAATTAGCTGGTTCTAGTAACGCAAATGTGGTACTATCATATATAATATCAATGTCTTTGGGTTTCTGGCTGCAGGCTGGACATAAGCAATTTAAAAAATGTCTGTGATAATGACGATGAAAGACCTTTTTCACTATTTTCTGTCAGCTTAGAAACCAAATGACTGATGAACTATTTAATCGGTAATGAAAATAAAAGTTGGTGTAACAATGTTTCTCTTAGTTTCTCTACCTGTGAGAAGTAAACGAAGCAGAAAAAAATGAAAAGTATCTCTGGAATTAAAAACAACTGAATGTATGGAAGACAGGGCTAAATGTCACAGGTAGCATTAATACTAATCCTTTAATGAGTCTCATAGAAATCCTCCTTTTGTCTTAAAGCCAGGCAGCATCAGGTGGGGAGACAACATGCTGTATGTTGACCCTTTCAGACTGATGGCAATTACAAGCCTGTGAAACACTGTGAGATGTTTGGAGTTAGTCTGACTGGAGTAATCTGATGCTGAGACGCTGAGGTGAAGCAGAGAGATGGAGATGATATAAGAGGAAAAAAACAAATGATTTCTTCAGTTGACACATTAATCCTTTTCTTTTAGATCTTCTATGTTTCTCTCTGATGTGCACTGCAGGAAAAAACACGTCTGAGAAAGTCCCCATGTTTCATGAATGACTGCACAGACAGACGGTTCAATTAAAGTATTTCCTGGCTGAGTTTTGTCTACTTCTTCTTTTCCTGTTATGGGGACAGGATGTGGCCAGGGGAAATTCATGTCATCCATGTCCACTCGCTGGTACGTACTCTATATGAAGATTGGGTATGAAACGGTGCAGACACTCCGGAACACAGGAAAAGGCATATCTGCCATTCCCACGCAGCCCCCCAACGCTCATTCACTATCTTCAGCCTCAGTCTGTCTGGACCCCTCTGCGCCGGGGTAGCAGAGCGACTCTCCAGCCCTCCAGAGGAATGCCAGCACGATCCCGTTCCAACGCAGCCTGACCGGCACCGATCAGACTTTCCTACCACAACTCCGGGCCGCTCAGGCCGCGATACCGGTTTGTTGACTGAGCTCGACGCTGATCCATAAGAATGAGTCAGAGCTACAAGGCCCAAGGATTGCTAATCCATGACCTTCTGAGAAAGATAAGCTGAGAAAGTCGGCTGTATCTTCAGCACACTGCAGTGTGGGTTATGAGGGTTGAGCTGTAGCCTTGTAGTCTGGAGCGCTCGAGGGTTTGGCTAAAGCGGCTCTCTGCAACTGCAGGATCATGCTTCTGCTCTGCATTGAGAAGAGATTCGGCCAGATGAGTGCAGTAATTATGTGGTTAGCCTTGGCAAGTGCTGGAGGTTAGCTGATTATTGGTACTGCTAAAGGCACCGGAAGCTGAAGGCAAGCCGGCTAGCCGGCTACAGCGGCGCGCTGTGTGGCAAACCAAAACCAGGCTGGAGCTAAACTCCCTCTGTCTGAGAGGAAACTGTTAAAGAGCCATACAGAGCCCACCGTGTGTGTGTGTGTGTGTGTGTGTGTGTGTGTGTGGTGTGTGGTGTGTGTGTGATGCGGTGAAAAGGAGTATCTTTACTGAGGAGTGTAGGGATAGCTGAGGGTCACTGGGTTCGGTCACACTGTGAATGTAAAGACTGCTTTGTGTGTGTGTGTGTGTGTGTGTGTGTGTGTGTTTGGACGTGTGCATACGCGTGCAGGGGAGTGTGTGAGATTAGACTTAAGACTGCTGCACAGTAACATAGCAAAAAAAATCTATCACACATTTAATGAATCACTAGCCAATGTCCAAACACACACACACACACACACACACACACACACACACACACACACTCCATTTGGATTAACTCAGCACCTTCTACATTGATGTCTGTTGTCTTTTCACATGTACAACAATCAAACACACACACACACACACACACACTGTCCCTGTATTGTTGCTCAGATTTAATGGTTATATCACCATGTAAAACACATTCTAATACAAAGTGACAGATCAAGCCTAGTGCTTGCTAGTACATACGGAAACCATATGGGCTTGTCACCATAGTAAAGACAGCTTCTGCTGTGCTAATCACTTCGACATAGCAGATGCACAGACTGAGGCATTATTGGCAAAATTAAAGCTACTTTCCCTCCTTTTCACAGTGTGAAACAGCTGTCCAAAATTTGAGAGAGCTAGCTAGATAGAGAGAAAGGGGGAGAAATGGAGAGAAGGGGAGGGCGAGGAGGAATGGAGCGATGGCCAATAGCCAGACCCCGCAGTGACTCAGATCAGATCCCCCAGAGTTGAGGATTAGGTTTTTGATCCAGATTTCAGGCTGGATTTGGGGCTTTTTCCTCAAGCTGGGCCCATCTGAAATTCTGGGTTTCGTGCGATGATGTCACATTGTTTGTGTGTGCGTGCTGGTGGGACACAAAGACAGAAAAGCGCTCGCGGCCATTGCTTGGTATTCAGAGCGCGCCGCGGCCGATGCCAGCCACAGAAGGAGCAGTTAGCCAGTCCGGCAGCATCAATTTGTCAGCATATCCCAGCAAAAAAAAATCCTCCGGGGCCCCCGGGAGCCGAATCAGGGCACTGGCAAGAGCACAAAGGGCCTGGGGTGACCCGGCAGGCACTAAATACACACAGCTGTACACTGATATGAAAAACACACAGGGATATACATATCATTCACAATGAATGCATACTAATGGTGACAAGTGTGTGACAAACGGACACATTTAGTCCCATTTACAAAAGCCCTCTCCGCCCATCAGCACAGCACAACAGCATAAACAAATACACAGCTGTAGCGTTATATTAACAGCTGCTGTAGAGGAGGGTCAAAGACAGTGCACGCCATGCAGCCCGTGTCCTCTGAATCATCGGCACCGCTGCAGGCTGGGACGCCATGTGGCCCAGAACGCACACAAACACGACGAGAGAGAGCTATCACCTTCCCTGACCTTTGATGTTCAATGCAGCAAGCGCGCATCTCCTCAGCCCCATCCCACTCCTACACACACACGCAGACACACAAACATAAAGAGTGTGTACAGCCACAGGCCATCATAATCTCACAACCTTTCATCCATTAAACATAAGTAACGGCAGACTGTTGTGCGTGATATATATAGTGTACAGCGCACACGTTGGACAGCACGAGCCCTGCTGGAAACACGCACCTGGATCTCAGGCTTCTCTGACGCTCAACACAAACACTGCTTTTATAATTCAGCGGATACTTCAGCACAGTCCCAACTTTCTCACAGGGCTTATGTTCCTGCTCAGTGTTTTCAAGTCAAATCAATTTAAAGCATTTTGCCTTGGTGTCAGTGGTGGAGAAGACACTGGATCAATGCGACAGCGAGCGTGACGTGCTAGCTTTGGTAGCTTTACCATAAAACGAGAAAAAAACGACACAATATGAAAGTAATGGAAAGCTGCTTCACTGTCTATACTTGACCTGCAGACTAGTATCCCAGTTACTGGCAGGCTTCTGGTCCCTCCTGTTTATATGCTTGTATGTAAATATTATACATCAGCTCAAGATCCACTTACACTTGCCTTCTGGAGCTTTCGGGTTCAGATGGTGCTCAACATAGTGGAAAATTTGAGCAGCTACGATTCCATGACTTAAATGCGCAAAACTCCATCATGACCATGTGCTAGGGTCGAAAGCTCCAGAATATGCGAGTAAGACGACCTTGAGCTGAGATCGTTCCATCCACTGCTGTTTCAAACAGATCATGTACTGGTTTTGGAAATCTGGACAAGACCTTAATCCCATTTTTGATAAGACCCAGTAATGTTGCTTGGATGGACTCTAAGGAATGGGAGCAACTTTTACAGGTTTCAGGTTGTCTGTTATGTGTGCAGGTGCATCCTCGACTCAAAACACACGGCAATTAGTCAGAGCAACATAAACTCTGATATCAAATGATGTAATAGCGATGTTCACTGAAAGTGACAGTCTGACACCAGTAATGTGAAGGATAAATTTGATCGCTTGTCTCAAATTGCAAGTGATTAGATAGAGAGGCCAAATCTGGTAGAGTGATAAAAGCTGCAGTGTCCTCAACAGCTCAGGTAAATCAAATGGCAGACGCTTGTGCATGCAATAATAAAGACAGCCAGCAGCCTGGATAATGACATAACCATACATTCAGGGATATGAATAAGCATTATCAGCCTCTGTGTAAACATCCCAAATCCGATTAAAACCAGAACAACACTTACAGTGCGAATAGTTTGACATTTTGAGAAATTTGTTATCTTGCTTTCTTGCAGAGATTTAAATTTGAAGAGCCACACTACTCTGGTCTGGATGGGATGTAGCTGGAGCCAGCAGTCGGTTAGCTTAGCTTAGCATAAAGACTGGAAACAGGTGGAAACGGCTAGCCTGGCTCTGCCCAAAGGTAACAAAATCCACCTTCGAGCACCTAAAGCTCACTGACAAACAGATTTTGTTTGCATGATCTGTAGTGTAGTTTCCAAAACATTGAACTACTCCTTTAACCGCAACACTGGCCTGGCCTTTGTGGAGCTTCACAACTTCATGCTACTGGCACCAGGCAGCAGGCATCATTACAACCACCAGCGTTCACACCAAGTATTATACAGAATCATTTCAGCAGAAGTAATACATAAGGTATATTCTGAGTCTATTAGGGGATTTTTTTTAAAAAAAAGGTAGCAGAACAGCATTGAGAAGCTAATAAACCTCACGCTCATTAATCTCCATTGCTGCCACCGGACATAATGCCAGTGAAAATATAGTCCCATTCCTTTGATTATTCTTCCCACCTTAGAGCAATGCGCTCACATCAGGCAAATAGTCACCAACTCATTACAGTCCGTCTCTATTGCTGTTAAATTACAGTCATTTGTGTCTTTTAGGTAAATAGACTGGGTACTAGGCAAGCAGATGTGCCCTGGCTGGATTATAATTGCCTTGACCAAATCTCTTTCTCAGCAGTAAAGACAATTATGTCTGCATACTCTATATGCCTCTGGAACACACGCATACGTGCAGGAGGTTATTATTAATAAACACACTAACTCAGCCACACACATGCAGTGTGTAGTATATATACAATCCCGTACACCAGCTACTTGCTACTGTTCTGCTTGTGCAGATATGGGATGTGGTCGGGTGTGCTTACATTTCAGCCCCACAGAAGCAGCCAAGCCATGTCCACAGATAACCTCACAGAGCCACAAAGTATGCATGAAAGTTAGTGGAGGAGAGTTGCGAGACCTACTTGGCCCTCCGCGTAAAAAAAAGGGAGGAAAAAAAAGATGTATTCATCTATGCTGTGGATAAACTGAGAGTTACATAAAAAGATTGTTGTAGGCCTATTTGCCGGAGTAAAACGGATTTCACTCACAGCAGTTAAGGAGGAAACTTGAGGACAGAGAGAGAAGTAAAAAAAGAAAAAAAAAGCGAGACCGGCCATTCGAAGGAGAGAGAGAGTGAGAAAAAAAGAGCGGTATTGTTCTTTGTTTGAGCTCACACACACACAAACACACACATACAAACACGAATAGAGTGTTGACACCAATAAGGAGTCAATGATTTTCCTAATAGTTCTCTTCTATGGAAAGGCAATTCTCATGAGGATGGTTAAAGCACTGAAAGCCATATGTAAACTCCCCCCATACCAGTGGCACACACACACACACACACACACACACAAACACACACACACAGACACACACACACAAGTGTAAAATCTGTCTTGGCAAGCGCTGCCTTTCCTTTAACCTCTTTTTCTCTTTACATCTGAGTCTGTGTGTCTTGGAGTCGATTAACCCTCTCTGTCTCAGTTTTTTTTCCCCCTTTACGCCACAAACTCTTTTTTACTTACTTTCCTCATTATTTAACCAACTTTCCAATATTGCTCAGCTACAATTTCAGTCTTTCTCATCCTCTCTCACATTTACATGCACACACACACACACACACATTCCCTCACCTTTAACAAACCGCTTGCTACTGCCATGGAGGAAAACACAGAGGCCTTTATGCTCTATGGAAGTTTTATGTGGGAACGCGTGAACAGGAGGATATTTTGCAACAGCACAGAGAGAGTTAGAAAAAGGCAGCACTTATGGGTGAAATGTTGAAAAGTGTTAGAAATTCGGATCATTTTCCGAAAAAAGGAAACTCAAACTGTTGCACAAAAATGATCAAGCTTCCCCGCTTCCTGCCACAGAGGCATGAATGCCTTAAGTACGTAGCAAAGAGGCATTTGACATTGTGCTCACACAATCACCCATCCTAATTATCTTCTCTCCGTCTGCCCCCCCGCCCTCCCCCTACACACACACACACACACACATTTTTTTCGTACATTGTAATTTCTGTATACCTCTGAGGCATGCCGTCCAATGAAATGGAACAGAAACGGGAAGGATGGTTGGAGAGAGATGAGAGGAGCGAGGACGGAGCGGGAGGAAAGTGAAATAGAGAGGAAATGGGAATAAAATAAGTGGAACGAGAGCAATTGACGAGAGAGAGAGACGCAGAATCGAGTGAAAGAGCAGGTCAACTCCGGCGGCGGCGGCGTGGAAGCGTCTGCGGAGCGTTGCTGATGTGATGGCACGATGATGATGGTGTTGATGATTCACCGCTGGTAGGAAATCAGAGAGAAGAACGTATTATTATCAAGCAGCTCAATTACAGCGCAATTTCTCCCCGGCAGCGACAGCCTCTGCAGGGCTCCTCATTGAAGCTGATTTGGGAGGCCCGCGGCGTCTTGAGGACCAGCAAGCGACTCGGCGGCGCAGTAAGACACCCCCACTCAAGACGGGAGAAGAAGTGGAGGAGGCAGGAGGGGACGGCCGTGTGGGGGGAGCAGGCGGGATGAGGAGGGCGAGGAAGTAGTCAAGGAGAAGGATGCAAACGCGACGGCGTGCGTTCAGACCTCACGAGCTCCGCGCTTCGGCGGAGTGGAGACAGGCAGGAAGGACAGACTGGATCTAAACGCTCTGCTGATGGAGAAAACACCTGTTCAGTAATGAGCATGAGCTCGCCGGCTGGTCCTGGTGGTTCGTATGAATACTGAAGAGCAGCTATTCATGTGGCACACAGGGTGTTTTATAATTCTATTTACTCTCAAAGTGTGTGTGTGTTGTGCGCGAGCCAAGGTGGAAGGAGCAGGCAGATAGAGGCCATTGTGTACGTGCAAGCGTGTGTGTGTGTGTGCGTGCGTGTTTGTGAGAGGGAGATTGTGTGGGTGAGTGTTTTTTTTTTTTTGTGATGCAAGGAAGAGAGTGTTTTATGATTTTATGCATTCTGTAGGTGTGCGCCTTCAGCACCGAGGGTATGCTGAAGTGTGTGTGTGTGTGTGCGCGCATGTGCATGTCTATGCATTTGTGTGGATGTTTTGCAGGTGTGTACATCCTGACTGGTGCGTCCTGGCTGTCTCCAGTGCACCTTCCAACATTTTTTGATGTGATGCATATTCCTAATCTTCTTACTCCACATTGAGTGAAACATTTAAATCCAAAAAGCATTTTTTTTTTATGGCTGCAACATTTTATTCGGAATTTCAGTTTGAGCGTTACCAATACCAAAATGAGGCTTTTTTGATATTGGAGAAATATTGATGTGTTAAGATTTCTCAAACACAAGTGGACATGCAGGAAGGTCAAATAACAAGTCCATAAGATTGACTGACCAGGTGTTTAATGCCAAGCTACAGCGCTTGCCAGTTTTTGATACTGCGCTACTGGCACATTTCAGTCAGAGCCAAACAAAACACGGAGGTTCAATATACAGCCCCAGTGGCACCATTACATAAAATGGAAAACTGTAAATGCCTTTTGCATAATTTAACACACATTTCTCTGCATTTATGATGATGATTATATCATCGGTCTGTCTCAGAGTCTGTGGGGTTGAATAGCATTAAAACAACAAAAGTTCTCCTCGTTTCAAACTGTCAGCCACTCTGAAATGTTGCCCTGATGAGGACAATGCAAAGAATGATCTGTCAGAAGCTAGACTCCACCCGGGTGGGTAATTAAACCAACGGAATCACAACCAAACAAGTGGCAGCGGAGAACTGGGATTATTGGCCAGATTCCCTCAACCATCCTATTCAGTGTAATCCCAGCTCCTATTTAGAGATGCTTGATAAAACCAGCTCGATCAGTGTCTTGGCATCAATTTACCTCTAAATCCTAAACTTCACCAACGGGGGGGGAGGGGAATTACAGACCTGATCCCCGCATGCGTGGAGGCCGTTTGGACTCAGGTTAGTTTCCAGAAATGTTCTCCAACCACGCAGTCTTTGCCAGCCGGGCCCAAGCTACACTAACAAGGCTTCAAACCAAACCGGGTTCCCCTGAGGATTACGCTGGGATTTGAGTCGACGTCGGATTTGTAGAGAGGATGAGACGTTTATCTTTTCTCCCCCACCCCCCCCCCCCCCCCCCCCCCCCCACCCCAACATTTCTTCCTCCAGCTTTCTACTGTCTTGCATAGTTTCTGTCTGTCTCATTCTCTGCCTGTCTCTATCTCTGCTTCTTTCTTTCTCCTCTCACTTTCTCTCTAATCACAGATAGAGACAAGTCTTCTGGACTGTTGGCATTCAGCTCCATTAGCGAGAAAAAGAAAAGAGGAGGAGGAGGAGGAGGAGTAGGAAGAAGAAAGGCGCCGCTGTCAGTTCCTCTCCTCTTGCTCCACGGGACTGGAAGGACAAAAGGTTTGCCTGACAGGCCAGATCGCCCCTATCTCTACCCAGCCGACGTGTCATCACCCTGTGTCCTCGCCACACTGCCACGTACTCTTTTCTCTTTCTGTCACAACCCCCCTCGTCTTATTAGAATAGCACAATTCATGGGGATTAGCGCATGGTGTGTTGAGGAGGAGATAGCGAGGCAGCGGCTCACGCTCAGTGTCGTTACCCTGCGTGGGTGTGATTACATGTTCATGTGCATTTGGGTGTCACATGTGGATCAGCATGTTGCTCGCCTGTGTCACGGCACTGCAGAGATTTCAGAGAAGTGGGCAATCCGCCGCGCGCCTCCCCGACAACGAGGCCGTCAAGTGCCTTTCAGCGCGGTGTGACCAAACACGCTCCCTCCTGTAAAATGATCCCCTACAGAAGTTCATTCATGGTGAATGTTGCAGGGGCTGCAATACACTGTAGATGTTACAGATACAGTGCAGACTGTGAGGGGGGGTGAAAAATGAGCAGCAGAGAGGATATATGAGGCAATCTGACCTGATGGGAACATGCCAGCGCAGCTCCTCATCATGTCGCACCTCGCAGCTTGGCAGCTCACGCCATCAAGAGGAAATTCACTTGTGAAAAAAAAAACATATGATCCTCCCAAAGTCTCTCCAGAATCTGTGTATCGAAACACAATCAATAAAACGCTGCACTGATTGTCCCTCTGCTGGCTAGAAATAAAGGTTAGTGTGAGCACAGGCTGTTTCTCAGATGGAGTCATTTCCACGTTTCATGCTCCCAAGGAACCAGCCAATTAAAAAAATGCATTTGTTGAATACAGCTCTTCCAAATCTTAGTTTGTGGGGCATAATTACAAATTAAACTTGATGGATTGAAAGTAAATTTGTTTAAATTTACCTTTTACTTTTGAAGCCCCAGAAAACTTGGTTTCTAAATTTGAAATTAGAAAAGACAGATTAGAAAAGAATGGTCCAAATCTGTGCAGCAGAGCTCAGGATATCCTAGTCCTTGTCTTTAGTCCCCAGGGGCCAAAGGCCAAAACATGCTGCATCCTACGTTTCCCATAAATAAAAGTGCAGTTTTTTGGTAGACCCGTTTTCTTTTAAACTCCTTCACACCACCAGTCTGTCACGCAGACCTTCTGTTATAAATCTGAAGTCTCCGAGCCTCAGCCAAGTTTACAGGGATTTAAATTTAGTTTGCTTATTTTTTTTTCCAGTTCTGATAAGGCTCTGAGACACATGCTGTGTGCATGGGCCTAAAAATAAAAAGCTGATCACACAGTACTCAGAGAGTTTTCACAAGCTGTTTATTTCAGCTTTTTTTTAATATATATATATATTTAAAATTGTACCTCAGGGCCCTCCCTGTCTGAAACTGGCCCCAGCATCTAATGAAAACTAGAACCAGTATGTTCTCCCGCCTTGAGTCTTTGAATCAGTCCAGAACAAGAGACACGCCAGTAAATCTACAATAATCTGATTACGATTCAACAGCTAAGTGTGTGTGCATTTTTAAGAAAACATTCTTTTTGGTTTTTTGTTCAGTTCAATGCGAAATGATTCAATTCCAGTACAGTGTCTTACGGCAGTTGGCACTGATCTGTATGAAATACAGCAGATCTATTTAAGTGGATAATCCTGCAACTGCTAAACAGCAAGGGAGTTGAACGATTGGTCTAATAACCCCTCCATATGGTGGTGGTCTAGACCAGACTGTGTGTGTGTGTGGCTCTGCGCTAAATATCAACATGGATACCTGACTTCAGCTAAACCCCCCCACCCCACCCCACGCCTTGTCTTCCTATCTCTCACTCTGTCTCTCTCTCAGGGCTGTCTGCTAAGCCTCTTACCTGTGGGATTATTGGCAACGCTAGGTATTATATAGCTTCATTCATCTGGATGATGCGTTATTAATGTGTTGGGGAATGAAACCATCTGTAACGGCGGCAGAGGATGATGGGAGGATGAGGGGAAGATTGGGGGGGAGAGAGGCAGGCTGTCTCACAGAGGCAGCATAGACGGCTGGGCTGGAGCTGTGGTGATGGTGTGTGTGTGTGTGTGTGTGTGTGCGTGTTTGCGTGTGTATGAAGGGAGGGTTGACACAGAGTGATGCAACTCTAATTGGTGGTAATGGTGAGGTTTGTTTGAATAGACTTGACAGGAGAGAGATGAACAGTAGCTACGATCTTTGATTTTGCAGTTTTACAGATGAGGCGCACAAAGGCATCACGCTGAGCACAAAGCACACACAGACACGCAGGCACACACACACACACACACACACACAGAACAGAAAGGACAGTAAATTGTGTCTCTTAAGCCCCTTCCAGGCATGTGCATTACTCTGTCAATGTGCTGTCAAAAGAGACCCTTTCCTCCTAACTTGTCCCCTTTCAGACACGGCGTCTGGAACATTCCCATGTTCATGCATCTGTTAAAACAATTGATTTGGGGCTTTCAAACACACTAACAGGTTCGCAGTCACCAGATCCCAACCTAGCTGAACACCTTTGTTGGACAACGATGTCAGACGACGCTCTCCACCATCTACAATCATCAAAACACACAATAAAGTACCAGAGACTTGGAGAGTCTATGACAAGGAGCCCTTCCCTTTCCATATGCTGATTTTTCTTTTCATTTGTCTCCAATCCGTAGGTCTCCGTTATGGAAAAGCTTGACTTTGTTCAAACGTGACAGGACCTTTACGAATGACGAAACAGTGCTTGCGCAATTACTGATTCATCTTTTGGTCAATAGCACGTCAGAAAATAGTAAAAAATGCTTGTGAGAATTCCCCAAAGTCATATCTTTAAGTTTCTTCCAACAGCGTGAAATCCACAATATTTAATGAACGAGTATTTCAAGCAGAGAAAAGCAGTGAAGCCTCAGATTTGAGAAGCTGCAGCCAAACGATATTTGGCAAAATGTGACATCAAGAGAGAGAAGCGCTCACACTCGCTTTCATTTGTGAGAGCGGTCCAGCAGTCGGTGCTCAGAGCTAGCTGGTCTGGCCTGGCTAGCATCCTTTCTTCTCCAAGTGTTTTTTTTTCTCGTCACAGTAGCTCGCGATGGCACGATGCACGAACTAGCTCCTCTACCGCGCCCAGTGGCGGCAGATGGGTCTCCATCAATCAGCACACCAACTGGGCGACGACCTCGGACCGGCGCCCATCACATCTCCTCCACCCGGCTGGCAGCGGCGTGATCTTTGGCTGCGAGCCAACCTCGAACATGGCAACTTGTTCTTAATGTGGTGCAGGATAATGATAGTAGTGTGTGTGTAATAACCCATAGCCCAGCATGCGTAATCGGTCAAAAATATTCTCAGAGGTTAACTGATTAACAGTTAATGGCTGAAATCCCTCGTTCATACAGTCTAACTCTGTGATCAAATATAAAGATTTGACTTTTTTGTGTCCGCAGCAAAAGCTCAACAGTTTTTTGAAGATCAAAAAATATGTTAAGCACTTGAAGTTGACACTGACTGCTTGCTCAGAGTTCATCTTATTCTTTAATCGGACATGAACAGTTCTCATACTGAAACTCCAAACAACGCCTGCTCTGTTCTTCGTGACTGCATTACTTCCAAGCTATTTTGAAGCAGAACTACCGCACACATGATGCAGGAGTTAAACCCTCGACACACTGTTTGCTATCGACTTGATGATGCAGTTATCCATTTGCCTTATTAAATATAACACGATAATGGAACTTGCTCGTCTCTCATCTCCAAAGCAAGACTCGACATAATTGGCAGCGCTGTGTGAGTCATGCGAGTGCGCTTTCTGCTCCCGTGTGTGCGCTTAGTGTTTCTTCCGTCCTGACACTTGTGGAATGGTTAAAAGCCCATTCCTCCTTTACACAAAGTCAGCAAAGAGGACGGAGGGGTACAGAGAGAGAGGCTGCTGCCTCTGCTGTAAACAGATTACATGGATGCCGCTCTGAAGAGGCCCGCAGTACATTCAGCACCTGCGCCGCAAGGAGTGTTTCACGGGCGAGTGTCTGCTGTGATGTTTGAGCTGCTATGGATACCCAAACTTTCAGAGCACAGAGTACACATAGTCTGAAGTGTTGGGATTCCATACTGACACTGATATTTTTACGTACGTGCAGGATCGGCTCAGTGAAATGACAGGAGAGGGTTTTAACGGTGCTCTGCATTATGAGAATAATAAAATGTTTTCCCATCGCGGGTTTTGAGGGACGGTGTCATGTATACAAATTACACTTCGACATCAAAGTGTCTGGGGTGTTCGATGTCTCGCTTTCAAGTCTGAGGTGCACACTTCTTCCCTCAGATCTCAATATGTTCCCACCTCTCTCTGAGACTAACGGCACTTGAAAAAGAAGCTCCGTGACGACAGATGGACGGACTGATGGGCAGGCCGTACTTCACATTTCCCTCATTACAGGTTTTACAGAGTAACACTTTATTGGTGGAATGATTGGGACGTTTGAAATTTTAAATCACACAGTGCATCTTCTGGGTGTCTCTGGACTGTAATTATGTATGTTCAAAGGTCTGTTTAAAGCAGAATAGCTCACACTTCAAGACGATTTACTTTTTGGGAGTGCCAATTTAACTGCCAATTACAACCGCTGAAGTGGTTTGCTATGATACAAAACCCGGCACTGACAGCGACTGGCACATGAAATGGCACCGGAACAAGCGACGCGCTGCCAGGAGCGCGATGTGAGAAAGAACTGACTCTGAAACACGTAGGAAAGGTGAGAAAGGCAGTTTTGTTAAGAAGTGAATGAAAAGACGTTCAGGGAATGAAAAATGAGAAGGCTGGCGCACAACAGTGCACTTCTGTATCACTCCTCTGTAATATGCAGGACGTATTAGAGCCGCCGCTGTCAAAATTTAAGTTCGAAAGAAAGAGAGCTGAAACAGAATATGTAGCCTGATCCTAAACTAATGTTGTAGAATTGACTTTATTGCTCCGCTGCTTCACGTGAGTGATATTACGCTAACACCAGCATAAGGAAGTCCACAATGGTCAAATCCAGTACGCTCACACTGCTTCTCTGAAAGTTGGGTGTCATGGTTATCTGTTATTAGTTTACTCCATTCACATTAGCAAAGCGAAGGACAATAGCCTGTTTCTTCTGACGGCAGCAGGGTGCACAATAAAACAGCCAACAGTGCAGCAGGAGCACGAGCCAGAGCCTTTTCTGCTTAGAAACGGCAAAGCTTGAGCGTGGAGGCTCATTCTTGATCGTGAATGTGGTTACGAATAACGAGTACATTTTCTCACACATTTTTTTACATGCTGTAAATTTAGAAACCAAATGCTTGATCCTATCCCACATTCAATAAATAAAACAGAATGTGATGACTTGCTATTCCTTTTTGACATATGTCAACTGTCAACTGGACTGAAAACAGTACAAAGACAATATATTTAATGTTTGACCTCATCAGCTTTAGTGATTTTTGCAAATATACTGTGTATTTATTCTGAATTTGATGCAGCAACATGTTTCAAACATGTTGGGACAGAACGCTCCAAAAACACCTGTTTGGATCATTCCACAGGTAAACAGGTTGATTGGTAACAGGTGATAGCATCATGATTGGGTGTGAAAGGAGCATCCTGGAAAGGCTCAGTCGTTCACAAGCGAGGATGGAGCGAGGTTCACAACTTTGAGAACACATGTCTGTATAAAGGATGTCACTACAATGACTACACAAATGACTGCTTTCTGTTTTTACTCACGATTTTATACAGCGTCCCAACTTTTTTGAAATCGGGGTTGTAGCTATGACTGCACACCCCCCTCATCACAACCGATGTCATCACGCTATGTGCCAATCCAAAGAAGGAAATTGGGATAAAAGGACTCGTTGTGACTCTTTTAATTTGTGCACTACTATAAATATGCATGTACATGTGGGTGTGTTTGTGTGGAGCTGCTTCCCTGCATTTACGTGCACACATACAAATTTTTGGGTGTTTGTGTGAGTTCTGGTGTGTGTGTGTGCGTGTGTGTGTGTGCGCGTGTGTGTGTGTGTGTGTGTGTGTGTGTGTGTGTGTGTGAGTCAGCACCGTGATCATGGACACAGTGGGATGATTCACGTTGTGGTTGTGGTTGGAGAACAGACTGGTAGCAACAACAGATTTCGGCAAAGCTCCTTGATGCAAAACATATGCACGGTGCATTGTTACTTGGGCTGCACATGATTATAATTTAAACGACGAGCCCAACATGTCTGAAGTGTTTACTCGCTTATTTCATTTTCAGTCCCTTTAATGTTCGCTCTGAACGCCTTTACCAAACATCGCAGAGCTCATTCATTCTCATTAACTCCCGAAAAACAGCTTCAAAGACTTTGATTGCAGTATAAGTAGCCATCACTATAGGAGAATTAGGAAGTAATATTTAAAGTTACATAAGACCATTAATTTCAGGCTATTTACGCTCACATATGGGAACCCCCACATAGCTGGTGAGACAGGAGTTGCAGACTTTCTTCCTCTTTTTTCTTCTTTAAATTCTGTTTCTCTCTCTAATACAGAGTGTCCAACATCTTCTGTCAGTCACAAAATACTCAAGTATTTTAAAAAAAATTAGGTCTGCAGCAAAGTGAGCCACTGTGGGAAAATAACAGTGACATCTTTAAGGTAAAATATCATGTATAACAATTTGTGGTTAAGCTTGTCACATATGTATTATCACCATGCAGTGGAACGGTGTAGATAAAACTGTGGTGAATGTGCGTTTACACAGTTTCTGGTGGTTTGTAATGCCAGCTTTGCCATAGGAAGCCTTTAGGAAAACTCTGACAATGGAAAAAGGGTAAATCAGGGGGAAAGCTACGTGTAATACCATGACTATTTGGGAAACTCTTTACAACATGTGTGAGCTGGACACCCGCTGCGCACACGGGGATCATGACAGTATACGGCTACCGCGGCAGATGGAAAGAAAACGCTGACGGCCAGATGTGAAAGGCTGGAGCCAGACACTTTTCAAAGCTCTGCTCAGTCTCCTGCTGGAGGTAGATTGGTTTAATTCTGGCACATTAACAGTTTTTCACATCCATCACCAGCGCCGCCTTAATAAGCACCTATTAATAATAATTGCACGATGCTATCTCCAATAATAAACTGATGTCAAGCAAAACAAGACGGAGTAATTAATAAGTGCGGGAATTTAGAGCGAGGAATCTGCAACAGGTAGCCGGCGTCGCAGCTAACATCATAGCATTGGTGCGGACATGCGCGGCGGTGGAGATGTGAACAACAGAACTCGACCGGACTAGAGGAGACAGCATCTATGCTCTCTAGCAGCGTTTCCCTCAAGAGACACAACAGGAGCGAACCACTAATTACAGCTGTAGCTCCTGCCTGCTGCGATGACACAGCTCTGCCTGATGTTTCCATCCAACGCAAGAAATTCTGCTATTGTCATTCTGTAGCTTCTGGCTCAGTCTGTTCTGGATCAAAGTGCTGCTCTCCCCTCTCTCAGGCGCGGTGCTTCATATAGCATCAGTTGGCACTTATGCGTCACCCTCGGGCTGGACGACTGCCTCGCCAAGCCACACACACATACACACACACACACACCAGCCACAAGGGGAAAAAGAATGAAAAGGCAGTGATTAACCAGTTGAGGGAATGCATGTGGCCGAGGGTGACCAGTTGAATGTTAAGAGTCCGGGGGCCACGGAGCTGCAGAGAGGGAGTCTCCGATGTGACAGGCAGGCAGCAGGCGAGCTGACTGGCTGATGGTCTGACTGGCATACAGGCCGTGTGAAGCGCCTCGAGGCGAAGGGGATGAAAGCCCTTCTTTAAAAGGTCACGGTTGCAGATCCACTGTGTGCTTTAATAGTGGAACACATTTGGACGAACGGGTGATGACGCAGCGTGAATAGGTTCTGACACAACCGAGCCACAGTTCCTGTTATGTCACTTCGTTGCTCATCTGTGTACGGCCCTTATCTGGCTGCTGCAGTAATTCCATACAGCAAACAATAACCACAGCCCGAAGAGTTGGGATGTAAACTCACTAATGAGCACCACGAACACACTTTGTTAGAGGATTCTCCAAGTGTCCAAAAATAGACTCAAACACAGGCCGTCCTCAGCGTGACTTTGTGCTGTGGAGATGCCGGCAGGTGGGACAAACAGTCCTACCAGATTAAGTGAGTGAGTCACTGTAAAATCTGCAGAGGAGACGGATGATACAGCGCACGGCTCCGAGTGACTGGCTGAGCGAGGAGGCCACAGTGTATCATGCCACATCAAAGCCGGTTATCTGCTGGTCGCACGGTGGCTGAGGAGCGGGCTATACTTGAATGGCTGGCAGCTTTGTGAGGGGGGGGCTGCACGCTTGCCAGGAACAACCGTGTCCAATTTCTCCAGGGCAGTCTAACTGCTTGAGAGACCACGCGAGCAAGAAGCCTAATTTTCGAGAATTTAATTCCAGACATCAGGTTGTGAAAATTAATCACATGCCGCGCAGGAAAAAGCTCTGTACGAATACAAAACCTGCTCAGTGTGCAGCCTGCAGGGCTCGGGGAGCAGCCAGTGGACTCCATGAGTAAACATTTGGCTTTTTTTGTAGGGGGGGGGGGCAATTGTTAGATTTTCGAGGAGCAGAGCAGGGCAACGAGCTCCTCCGCCTCTGCCTGCTTCCACAGGCTATCTTTAACTTCATTTACTCATTCTGTGTGCAACATGTTCATTACATTTGCTCCACAGTCGCATCCATCTTTAACCTTCGCCTCTCATGTTGCCACTGCCAATGAAACTCTGTGTGTTCACACAAGCAGCAGATGCCTCTAATCTTTTTGTACGCCCATCAAAAAAAAGCAACTCTGCAAATGAGGTTATGTTTCAATTTGGCCTTGCTCAGACAGCGCTGCTGAGCCATGCGGCTCCTGGGTTTGACTCCAAATGCCAAACAGACCGTGACAGTCAGAGGCTGCAGCCCCGGTCAGCGGCTCTGCCGTTCGGGCACCTCCTCGGCCACTATCTCCTGAAAGGATTCGCCCCGCCACGGCCGTCGTTCCGCCCTGGAGGACCACGCTACCCTCGGTTCACGTTTCCCACTCAGCTGTGGCATTTTCCGAGCGGAGGCAAGGGGGTGCGCGGCGTGTCCCCAGCCTGCGATCAGCTGAGGATGCTCGTCTCTCAGCGGCGGAGGAGCGAAAAACACGGGAGCTCGTCTGTCTCTGCTTCGTTTCCCTACGAGGCAGCCTCCGTTCAAGTGACAGCAGTCAAACATTCATTCATTTTGAGGCCCGGCCGTGTGCTTGTCTCACACACACACGCACACACACACACAAAAGCGCAAACTGGAGATGTTTTGACCTGCCTGCCAACCCCTCCGGGCTCCATCCCCGGCGAGGCGGTCTCTTTTTAGCGGGGGTATGATGTGAAAACATGTGCGGCGCCTCTGTCTTACCGGCTGCTGTATGTGGCGAGACGTCCCCTTCCCCGGCGGAGGAGGATGCTGCCGCTGCCGGACCCCGTGCTGGAAGTAGTCGCTGCCAGCGGCTTTGTTGCCTGCGCCCCGGTCCCTCTTCCCCCGCAGGCTGGAGCCTGCGTTTTCCCTGTCTTCGCCGGAGTCGAGGCTGCTGAAGTTCCACACAATCAGCGTCTGCACCAGCAGCACCGTCAGGGCTGCTATCAGGGCGGACCGCGACCGGCGGGCCAACCTGCGAGCACACAAGCCGCCGACCATCTTCGCACCGGGCTGCACGGAGCTGGAGGAGCGTCTGTGGCTCTGCGCAGCGCGACGACAGCAAGGAGTGGAAGTGGAGAGGGAGGACGAGGAGGAGGAGATGGTGGTGGTGGTGGTGGGGGAGGAGGAGGAGGAGGGACGGAGGGAGGTTGAGCTTTACGGTGGAGGAGGCGAGGCGGAGAGGCACAGGGCCACCGTGTGGTGAAACTCGGCGAGAGGCAGCTCGGCGACAGCCACGATGCTCCAGGCTGCTGCAAGACTCAGCGTCTCCTCTCTGAGCTGTGTCCTAAATGTTCATCTCTCCAAGAGGTGATTATGAGAATGACTGGAAACCTGCAAATGCTGAAATTTCCAATCCTCAGTATCATTATGATAAAGCTGAGGACAGCAGCCTGATTGGGCCTGCAGGGCTTCACAGGGGCGTAGCCAGGAATCCCCCCCCCCCCCCCCATATAATGCTGCCTGGGGCACCTTTGAACTACTTCAAACCTCCCAATGAAACAGTTGTAGGGCCTCTCTACCTTTTAAGAGTACCTCTTTTTTTACACCCACAGCTGAAACCCAACAGGAACACTTACTGTTCCTTCCCTGCCAACCATGATGGAAGTTACAGCTGGCTGAATTCGGAGATTTGCCCCCGTGACACCCCCCCAGTTGGGTGTGCCTGCTCATGTGTTCTTCCAGGGGACTGTTAGAAAGGGCTGGTTACTCTGTACCCAGCGCTCTGAGCCTCTCTTATGTTTCATCTTATTGTTTTTCCTCAACAATGTCCACACGTCACATTTATCACATATCCACGCATGTCTGGTACTGATATGAGATTTCCACTGTGGCTGCTACTAGCGATTATTTTCATTATCAATTAATCTGTTGATTATATTCATTATGAATAGATTAATTGTTTAGTTTATAAAAAAAATGCTCATCATTATTTCCTAGAGCCCAAACTGACATCTGACCAACCGTCCAAAACCCAAAGACTCTTCACTTACTTTCATAATTGACAAACAAAAGCAACAGATCAGTTTGACATTTTTGCTTGAAAAATGACCGAAACGATGAATCGATTATCAAAATAGTTGCCAATTAATTTTGTTATGATGACTAATTGATTAATAGACTACTCCTTGCAGCTCTAGTTTCCACACCTCATCTTTTTCACAAACTTGTAAATAGCTCTCACGTCGCTAAGCCGTTCATATGACTGGGAAGCTCTTATATTCCTGACTTGGCTCGTAATAATACAGAGATGCCTGAAAGCGAAACAAGCACAGACGCTTCACATTAAATGCTGCCATTCAGTGCAGGGAAACCCAAATTTAATGGAGGTATTTGACTGTCAATCCACTGTATTTGAATCCACATACGACTCAAGAGAGGCAGGAAATACACAAACAGTATGAAAGAAAAGAAAAAATGAAATTCGAACAGGCAGTTTAAATGAACAGAAGACATTAGTTCCACGTTAAAGGAAACATTTATGAGAAAGGTGTTTAAACCTCTGAAAGGAACGAGACATTTTAATACTTTTTGTCAAGCTGAGTTTGAACATGGGGTTTAGTTTAAATTAACATGCCAGTAAGCGGATTTGGACATGAACAGAGGGCAGAGGTAGCTGAAAAACATAATACAAAACTTTTGATTTTAAACAAGCTTCTTCAAAGATTTAAGACATGCATTTCTTTTGCTGTAACGCTGCATCTACTCTGCAGAAATCTTGCAACTTCAATTTAACGAGCAGCAAGAAAACACAGCTCCAGAAGAGATCGTCTGGTTCCCTCACAACTCTGATTTGGTTTGTTGCACCTCAGTGCTCCAACCGGACCACACATTCAATCATGTCTCTGCCACTTAACGTGATTAAAAAGATGCGACACGAACCGGTGGCCTCCTTGGATGTGTCGCTGAATAGCTCACGTAGAATAATTTGTGTCGCAGAGAGGAGGACACCTTGTAAATGAAGCCAAAAGCACGTTTGCGTTCGATGCTTAAAATTCCTGCAGCGGACTCTGCATGTAGATCAGTCTGTTCGTCTTGACTGCACATGGTAATTACTAAGAAAAACTGCAAGACATCTTAAAGTGATGCTTTCATTCACACAGGAGACTGTCTCGCAGTCGCCGAGAGTTTGTGTAGGAAGCATCATAAATAGCTCTCAAGTCCTACTCTGAGGTGGGAATATTTTTAGTCCAATCAAACGTTCCGCTCAGTCCTAAGGAGTGATTCAGAGATGCTTGTTAAAAAGCGCTTCCTGAGCTCCACTGACACGGAAACACCAGGAGTAACAGAGGTGGGAAGCTTCTCCGGCAGCACAGCAGTTCACCTACGCCAAGAAGGTCAGTTTGGTTTTGCTTCTTGGTTCGTACAGCAGCAGGAAGACGGTGATGCTGCCAAGCTGAAGACCTCAGCCAGATCTAAAATGAATAAGAAACACTCATAAGAATAATCTTACACTTTGACTTATGAGTCAAGAAATTCCTCGCAAAAGTAGGGCTTAGGCACTCTGCATGAAGTGCCAAAATAAACTTACAGCTAAATCTAAATCTGTGACTCAAGTACTGATGGCAAAAACTCCTGAGTGTTGTGAAATAAGGACCAGAGTGGTGCTACCAAAACATGCTCAAGCACTGAATCAGCCAATCGCAGGCCTCCAAAGGTTATGTGTCAGGGCTGCATCACATCATTCATGGTTTTGTGTGCACCACTCATCACTCTAGTGTCTTATATCTTTTTCTCCTTTTATTTCATTGCTGCTTTATCACCAAAAGTCTTGTTTTTAATAGTCCTGCTAATTGTTCTTTTTATATACATATGTTTATATGTGGTCAAGCTGGAAACTGAGATTCACACAATTCAGCATGCCATGAACTTGATGATTTTCTCCACATTTGCTGGATACTACCAGACTGCAAATAAGCCAATATCCATGTAACGTAACCACCAACAACTGGAGAGATGTGGCACAGAAGAGCATGATGCATTGTGGGATACATTCAGCTTGACTACGGCTTTGAGGCTATAAGATCTATTTATTTTACAGAAAGTGTCCACTCAATATGGCCTAGGTGTGCTTGGCTTGCCAAGTTACCTGGTGGTGCATAAAGACACACTTAAGAGCTGAAGTGTGGGACAGAACATCGGACTTCTATCAGTTTCATGTCATCACACGTTTCCAAAACGCCTTCCTTCACCTGCCAGTTATAACAGTGTTGGTTTCACCTCAGAGATTTCTGTTTTCCTCCCTGCTCTTCTCACCTGTCTGAGGTGGGCGGGGCCCCATTGAAAAAAGCAATGTCACATACTTCTGGTTTTGCTTGTATAATATATACAAATATACTTTTATTTTGTATTTTGTTTTTTGAATTTCTCTATCTCTGTTGCTATTTTTCTTACCAACTGCTATCACATGCTGCTGTAATGCCTAAATCTCTCCAGCTGGGGGTAAATTAAAGTTTCTAAAGTAATAATAAAGTATCTAATAAAGTATCTTATCTTATCTTATCTTATCTTATCTTACTCCTGTCCACCAATCAGACTTTAGCGACATTTTAATCAAAATGTGATGACTTGTGTGAGGCGGTTTATTTTGCAAAGCTGTCAATCAAATTTTCTCATACCCACACCCACACAGATCTGATGAAGCAGATAAGTTTCACAAGTTTTTTAATATTAAACTTTTATATGTAATAATTAATGTTTTTCCTCAAACCTTTTCCAAATTGTTCCCCACTTCATCATGACGTTTTAATGTTATAGAGAAATACTTGAAATCAAGCTTTCAGGGGCTTTAAATCCATTTTAACGTTTAGTAATGATAACTACAGCTATGTAATGTACTCCCACCACTAATTAATTGGAACAGGCTGTATTTGTCAGTTGCTACATTAATTTAATAAATGTTGTATGTCTCCAAAGGTGTTGTTCTGTCCATTAAATATGGTAGCACTGTTGTGGCTTACACTAGCAGATAAAGAGCAACATTAGCATTAATCTGAATTTTTCTTTAGCTGCTAAATGCTCAAATATGTTCAAATGCTAGTGGCTAACTTTGTCCATCTGCCGCTTGGTGCTGAGCAGCAGAAAACAAGAACAACGAGAAAATGCTAAAAATGCTCCGCACATCGGAGGGGAGCCGTCAGGGATAATTCCCAGTGGGTTTGTCAATAAGAGTGCCACCTTTCACGACGCGTGTAGTCAGTTGATCCATTGTTTACATAAGAATATTAGCGCAGCTTTGAAGCCCCCAGGAACAGCCGCCCATAAACACGGCACTTCCCACGGGGAAGCGCTGAGTGACAACTGTGACACTGTGATAAACAAGAGCCATCAAGCTGAAGGTTTAGAGCCTCCTAATGTGAAAGCCACTGTAACACTGGTTCACCTAATCACTCAGAACAGACACCTGGCTGATGTTAAGGTTACCGTTTCATTTGCCTCATATTCAAACAAGAACTGACGCTTTTAATGAAAGCTGCTGTGCTGTGAGGGGAGTGTTTTTCATTTACCAAGATCTGACACACAGGGGACAGTTACATCAGACTATTGGTAAATGAAGAAGAGGCTGCCTACTCCAAGCACTTATCGCGTTTACTCTGTGGTGTTGAATAAGCAATTGAGCTTTAGGCTACTAAAGTCTGCAGATGAGATAAATGATTATTAGCCAACAAAAAAGCGAAACGTTAAGAGGTTTGACTGGACTGCAGGAAACCTTTGAATGTACTGTATATGCGCTCTGTTTGCTTCTTTGTGGCATGTTTCAAGGTAGTCCTTGGTGAACTTCTAATTGCAAACCAAGGCTCAGGAAGCTTTGGGAGACAGGATACAATATTATTTAACGGTGAAGAAGGAGAATGCACTCAGCACTTCATTTAATAATGCTGAAGAAACTCACTGACACTCTCATGAAAGTTATTCATGGTCAAAGCCATTTTGGTCTGTTTTTTTCTTTGTTTCTGGGCAACAAGCCATTGAGGTGAATAAATAAGATTGCAGACCTGACAAAGACAGTGGATATAGCTTTCTGGCACATAGCTGGTTATATGGCAGGAAAAATAAGATAATTGGGGGCAGAAAAGAGGAGAAAATTGCCGGATGTGAATTCTGACACCAGACAAAGTTTTGCATATATCAAGCCTTGAATTGGGAAGTGAATTATATGTTGTGGCGGCTGCTGAAACACAGAAAAAGAAGTGATCATTTTGAGCACCACATTGTGGTTTTCATCTTCAGGAATGGCTGAACTGACACAAAGACAAAGCATATAATGCAAAGCCCAAAACAACAGCTCTGTAGGAGACAAAGGCAGATATTTCTCTCAGAGCGTGAGCCGCTGACCTTGTGGTTCTCCAGTCGACATGGCAATTAGACATTCCTGCCATTTTCAGAATTACTTATGGGTTTTTACAATGGCTATTCATTTTCAGCTTAACTGTTTGTCGAGCTTATCCCCATACGCTTCTCCCTTATCAAACAGTTGGAACAATAAGCGATGGAGCACGTCTATCCAAAGTTTAGCAAAATGAGGGGGAGCAATTTGTTCATGTTGCCCACTTTGCAGGAAACCATAGAGCTGGGTAGGCAGGAACTTAAAGCACAAAGAGGAGCTGCTTAAGCATTCTGTTGTCCATGTTCAAGTATTTAATCCAGACCGTCCTCTCCTCAAAAACAGCCGTATAGGTCGTCTGCACAAGCAATTTATGGATATAACCCCAGTTACACGGTTATACGTCATTGGCAAACAGCCTATTCTGTTCTTTAGGTGTGAGCACACATTCGGTTTAATCTGTATTCTCGTCATACAACTTTCATAAAGTATTTTGAATTGCAGCACAAATTATTAACATTGTGGTATTTCTGCAGGCAAACAGAGCCACCGCTACACAGATAAGGCTGCAGACTACAGGCAGATAAATGTTGCGTCAAATTTCAAAATGTCTTTATATGCTCACAGACAGGTATATTAGCATCTTATAAATGTGAATTCTCACTTCATCAAGGGGAGTGAGGGACAGGAGGATGGAGAGAGAGAGCCTGCAACAGAAGGAAAATGTAAAGTTGTTCATTACGACCGAGATGAGGAAGAATGGATGCAGGACTGAGGGAGGAGACGCATGTGCTGCCATTAATGAGAGCCAAATGAAAGAGGAGCGAGATGAAGAACGGTTAAAAGACCAGACTAGATGTACTTAGAAAGTAGGGGTGAAGTTGGAAAATGGGAGAGAGAAGAGAAAACGTAATCAAAGCATGGCAAGAACGCCTATAGGTCTACTAAATTAGCAAAGAGCCAAAGAGAGATAGATGAGGGTAGAGTCAGAGGAAGACAAAGAGAAGGAAAACAAAAGCGTTTATGAGCTCTATGTAAAGATGATTAAAGACGGAGAAAAGGGGCCGTGTCAAAGCCGTGTCTTCCCTTCTCATTAGCTGTAGCTCTGTTGCTTGGGGGACCGGGTGGGCCGACTGTCGCCACGACAATAGTTACCATTCCCTGCAGCAAGAAACACTGATTTTAATTAGAGCTGACCTCTTTGTCACTCAGAGACAGAGACGCACACACATAGACTGACCAGAGTCGCTCGCTGGGAGATGCAAGCCAGCATGCAAAGCCGTCCTCACAAACACCCTGACCGAGTATTCTGAGGAACTAATGGCAGAGACGCAGAGGTAGAGCCAGAGACAGATGATCAGCCAGCTGGTGGAGTGAGTCTGGGACAGGAGGGAGAAGAACTCGGGTAGGCGCTGCACGACATGACTGCTGAAGCCTTAGGCGTCCCGCTGTGGGACACTCTCATGCATTCAGTGCTTTATGTAATCAGGCAGCGTGCTGACTGGAGTGCAGTAGAACACGGCGAAACACAGCAGCAGACAGGTGTCCTTGACAGCCATGTCCCCGGGGGACCAGAGGGAGCCTTTTTACTCCCACTGTGATACGACAAGACACTAAAGCAGCAGCCGCGGTTCGTACAGAGCTGATGCTACTGTACGTGCAGGAAGGGAGGAAGATCCCTTGACTTTTTTATGTAAGTGCAAAGAGCTGCTACAAAGTTCATGTGATATAAGACGGACCAGGGCGCAAACCCTCTGTTCCGCCTGTGTGAAAGATTGAACATGTCGCAGTCCTGAAGGGTGGAAGACCTGTGGTTCTGGTGTAAAGCTGATTTAATTGACTGTTCATAAAACCCCTGCCCTGGACAACAGCCGGCCAATTACAGCTTAGCAACCGTAGCTAGGCACAGCAGGCAGGACGTCGTCGAGCTTTGGATTTCTGTGTGCATGAGTGCTAATAAATTTGGAGGGTAGTGTCTTTTAAAAAAAAATCCTTTCCAAACCAAAACCACAACCTAAAATGTGTAATCATGCATTAAACTGTTTGTCTGCTATAACCCACGCTGCAAATGTGCGTACCTTGATGTACTGCGTTATGGTCAAGCTACCTCCATTATTTAGTGGGGTTTCTAGATAAAATACATATTCACGTCTGGAACATCGACCATGCAGGCGCCAGTATTCATCATTGGTTATGTTTCACCATCAAACCCTTCTCTCTTGCACAAGTGAAGCATAACGTCTGAGTATAGAAACATTAAAGCATGATTCTAACTTCTGTCTAGCTGTCTAGCTTTAAAGCACCCAAACCAGCCAAGGGTTATATTAGAACAAATAACCTAATTAACCCCTTAATGCCTATTGTCACAAATTTGCATCATACCGCTTTAATCCACATTGCAGCCGAATTGCACATGCATTCCTCTAATGCCAGTTTGTGCATATTCAACACTCACCTAGGAACCTTTGCAAGCACTGTTCTCTCGTCTGACTGGTCAAAGTGAAAGAACCCCTGTTCTAATTGTTGTTACGATGTATTGGTTGTAAGCCAATTTTGTGGCTGTTTTGACGAAATAAAACACAAACACAAAAAAAGATGTTTTTACTGCATTTAAGCTTTGAAAAAAGTGGACATATACTGTTTGTTTGAACCCTATTCTAGTTGGTGAACCTACCTAAATGTATATCTACTGTATGTGCTACAGAAAAATTAACAAACTCCTCTTAATTTAGGATAATTTTGAAAGCAAAAACACAAAGAATTAATTTTTTGATATAATTCTAAATAAATTCAGGCATCAAGGGGTTAATGACACTGCCTTTTAAAAAAAAACTGTACTAATATACTATGACTAACCCTGCCATCAGGACCATGCTGAATACAGCAATGTTTTCTCTTGCAAACCATCACTTAGTGAACTTACAGACACAAGCACAGCTAAGATTAGCATGTATCTTTGTCTTGTGGCCCTGAGCACCTACAGCCAGGGGTCACAAAGGTCACTGCAAAGCTATAAAAAGGTCGGGGCGTTGAATCCAAATATCCAACCATGTGACACATCCTTGATGTGACAGTGCCATTAGCACAGTGGTGACAGCTTGCTGTTGTGATTGGCTCATTTGGTCGCAGAGCCTGGTGATGTGAAGCCAGTTACCTTATCTCGTATGGTGAGAAGCTGCATGTCAGTTTCCACCAGCACGTGTGCACATGTGCATGAATGTGAGCGTGTTTCCCGAGGAAATGGATGTATTCCAGGATACTAAGCTTTTCTCACATCAGACAGCTTATCCTGGAGGAACACAGCACCTCTTATCAGGTACAAAGCTGCAAACCCCACCAGGGAAAACAGACCGTCCAGTGCAGCGCGGAGGGCCAGCTTCAAAAGGGCAAAGGGATGAGGAAAAAATCAGCCCAGAGAAAACTTCTACAAGACAGTGCATTTACACCTTCGCTTTGTAAAGAGGAAGACTATCAAAAGCTGTAGAGAGATATTTGCACATTAGAGTGGCCATTTGATGTGTTGTTTGGAATGGGGCCGATTTTCATATTTGTAGTATTAAGGGGTTTTATGCATCTTTATAGAAGTAATCTAATACCACAGCAGTCATCCGGGGTCCCACTTTCAAGGTAACAGGTCAGCACATCAGTGTTACTAATCCATAACATGTTTTTGTTGCTAGGCAACAAAAGCAGCTATTGTTGTGTGTCATTAATACATTTTTTGTTTTAAAGAAGCGTGACATTTCTTGTTGACTTTCCTGGATAATTTAGAATTGGAATGCTCATAGTTGAATAATGGTGTGTAATTTGAGTATTTGTTGTTGTTACCTTTTCTCCTTATAGATTCCTGTGTTTAAAAAACCTAGCACCAAAAATAACAGATCAGTTTTGTATTTCTGTTTCAGGGGCTGTTTCACCTCTCAGGGCTGTTGTATTTTTGGAAACTGGAGACATATGGGTGATTTTAAAGCATACACATCCTTAATTGAGTACCACCTGTATGTGGTACCATGGTACCCCAGGCAGCCCAGCAGGTGGGGCACCATTCCGGCGTTGGTGCATAATCAGGGCATCAAACACAAGCCCTGGATCCCTGGAAAAAAGCTCTCTTCCATCCTCGCTGTATTCCTCAAGGGTCAGTGATTGAAGAAGCTCCCGAGAAAGCAGATGGCACAGAAAACAAGCCCTTCAATTCAAATAATTACACTGCCTTCAAGGCACAAACAGAACTGACAGATACAAACAGATTTTACACATTTTTTTTTGCAAAGTGTGCAGATATGACTGTATTCTTTAGCACTGGAATGGAAATAAGACTTTATACAAAGCTGAGTCCAGACCCTCCTCTCCTCTCACAGCACCACCACTCTCTCCTCCTCTCCATCTTTCTGCCTGCCTCTGCCTCCTCTACCTCTTCTTCCTCCTCCTCTGGTCCTGTGTGCCCTGCCTCTCTCTCCTCTTCCTCTCTCCGCTCTGTTTCCAGCCTAGGACCATCGTCAATAACGTTAGTCTTGAAACACCAGCACACACAACCTACATCTATAGCTAACGCATAGCTACATGCTGCAAAATGAATTCATTATCCACCTCATGATTCTTGACATGACCGAGTCTCTGTGTCTTCCTCCCTCTCTGGTCCTGGTCCCCCTCCTGCCTCTGTTTTTCCTGGCCTCACTGACACCACCGTCTGACTGCTCTCCATCAGGCTGCAGAGGACAGGAATAGTTATCATTGCTATGGCAACAAGTGACAACTGGCATTAGCACATATTATATAGCTTAACTTAATCGTCAGAACAACAATAACCCATAAATGTATACAATTTAAACAAAAAATCAACAACAACTACCAACAGCCATACAAACACCTTAACTAACGTATTGTCACCAGTTACAATGTCAAAGGTACATGCAATGCCTACTGAGAAATAAGAAGATATACGCTGTGTACCTGCATGTATCCTGCACTTCGCCTCTGCTTAGATGACAAGCTAAACGTTACCTTAGAGGGGCAACACAGGCTGAATGTTATCAATAAATAAATACATGCTGGGAGCAGTATAGGCAGCATGCAGACTTCATTTCTATTTCATTTGTTTATATGTTTGTCCACCCGGGAGTGTGTGGGAAATGCATTTTCATCTTATTTATACTTCATCACTTTTTCACCTTTTGGCTTTATTTCACAGTTTGAGGGTTTCTCGTGGCTGTGAAGAGGCACAACCAAAAAAATCAGAAAGAAGCCCTGTTCGAAATGACAGCAACTGAAATTAGAATAATAATAAAAAAAATGAAATGCATTAGACAGTAAAGAACTACATGTGTTATTTAAGATGACAGATTAATCAAGGCGGCGTCCTGCCTGTGATGTTAGAGTGCGGAAAACAAACCGCAGCAGCGTCTGAGGAGGGAAATAAGAAAGAATTAGCTCTGTGGCCTTCAACAGAAAAGGGCGTCTCTAGTACGTGTCCTATTCACATAATTTAATTTCTGGTGGAGGAACATAATCATATGTAATCTGTGCTCATTTAAGAAAAATTAATGAGGCTTGACTGCAAATACATCAGTGGGTTTAGTCTTGTCGCGTGTTAAGGGGGACAGGAAGCAAGTAAAATTAAACTGGTAATACGCTTTGGAAGTGCTCAGTGGATGGGAAATGAACGGTTTCATTATAAACAATAGATCTATTCCCATTATGTAGCATGGATGGGTTTAGTAAAAACCGCTGGTGGAATCACAGCTAATGTTTGTCCTTGACAGCCAAGAGTGAGTGTGAAAATGAGGAACAAACATATTGATCTGAACACACCTGGATTATCGACTGTGATGATTATGACTATGATTGTGACGGACGCAGTCAACAGTTCTCTTTTGCTCTGGTAATTGATTTGTTCTTTCTCCGTGCTGTGAACATTTTTTGTCCATAAAGTGATAAAATACTTTTTTTCTTCCCTTTGTGGAGCAGCAAGCGCATAACAAAGCTGCTCATTGTGTTTCTTAGTGTTGACAGCAGCAACTCGAAATCAAGCGGCGGTCTCCCAACATGTGTACCATCGCACAGAGTCTATGTTGTACCGCTGTCATACCGGTCTGTTTGAGAGAGGTGAGCAGAAACACTGAGTGTCACTGAGGGTCGCACTAAGAGCCGCGTTAGCTGCTCTGTGAGGCTGTATGTTACTCAGACTCAGTGGTGCTTTGGGCTGAATGCTGATATGCTGATGTTTACCATGCTCACCATCTTAGTTCAGCATGTTAGTATGCTAACCTTTGCTTATTAGAACTAAAAGCAAGCTGGTGCTGTTTTTAGTTTCTTTGGTCATAAAACAAAGTATGGGACAAATAAAAACTTTGACATAGTGACGTCGATAGATGAAAAGTCGGAGGATCAAAGTGATTACTGTTCATCCTGTGGAGAACATGAATGTCTGGAGAAATTATGTCACAATCCATCCTGTAGTTGTTGAGACACTTCACTCAAAAACACAGAATTTCCAGCCTCTTAGTGGTAAGTTGGTGGCAATCCATCTAGTAGATGTTGAGATATTTCACAGGATAAGTGAAAACTTTGACCTGCTGGTGGTGCTGTAGGAAGAATGAGGGGTTGATCAAATTCATCCTCTGGATGTCATGGATACCTGTACCAAATATCATAGTCATCATCCAACAGCTGACATTTGACAAAAAAAACTAAACTTTAAACCTTATGATGCTGCTGGAGGAAGTCAGGGGATCATCAGAGACTGTGGAAGTCATCCCCTGGAGACCATGAATATCTGCACAACAATAAAATAGTTATTGAGATATTTTCACTCTGGACCAAAGTGATGGACCGGCTGACATTGCCAAGCCTGGAGCTAATGAACATTTTGCATGCAAATGTTTTAGAAAGCCTGTGGAAATCTTGGATATTTGGTATATGATGGAAATGTTATTTGGACATCTAGCAGCTTTTGTCTCTCAGCACTCATATTGTCTATTTGGGATGTAATTGGCCGTGGTCCCTGGTTGTCACAATGATTGAATAACGGCACAGGAAGAGGGCACCTTTAAATCCAACCTCCCCCTCTGCAAGCCAGACTGTATGGATGTCGTGTCATGTAACCTGTCAGTAGCATTAACCTTTGGGGAACAGTACAGCTCTCTGTAGCTTTACATCTATTAATATTGATATTCTGTGACCTTACAGCTATTCTGTTTGTCCCGAGTCACTCAGTGAACTTCCTCTCCAGGGGACGCACCGTTTTACAGACCAAATTTACCCCTGTGCACCTTCATTAAAGCACTGAATAATTCATCCTTCCCAGATCCAGCCCCTCCTGGTTTTTTTTTTTTTTTGCTGACTAGATATCATGTAAAGCGCAGTTAAATAGGTTTGAATGGATCCACATGTCTGACAGACAGACAATGACTTCTTGGGCATTGACGTCTGCTCCCCTGAGCATGAGTTATTCATATGACATGGAATCCAGTGGATTGATTATATCAAATGCACTGTGTGTGACCTCTATGTAAATAGGATGATATTGTATTTTACAAGACCTGGCGCCTTCAGAGCCCGGCTCCATGCAGCACTTCTATTAAAAAGGAAGCCATCACATATTTCTTTTATCACAGTCTAATGCCTGTGAAAGTCATTTTGTACATAGACAGAATATCACTAAAGATGCAATGTACATATAGTATATTGGCAGTGCACCAAAATTTCATATGCATACTTTAAAAATTTATTAAAGGTATAGTTTGACACTAAAACATGCTTAATCACTTTGATGCAGAAAGGCGACCAGTGGAGACTACAGGAAGTCACTGCGCTCATCCAAGAAATAGTTCGGCACACAATCCTCCATAACACCACAGTTTCATTTTAGCGCTCAGTTGTATGTACAAGATATAACTTGTTAATTTTTGAGCTTTTGAGGTGCTGATAGGCGTATTTTGTTGCCTTTGAACAGCTACCTTTATGCTAAGCTACAGCAAGCTAACATTCTGCTGGTGGTAGCTTTGTATTTGTCGTTTATTTATTAAGTCTCAGCAAGAAAAAGAAGATATATTTTTTTCTCAGTTGGTTGCATGGCAGCTGTATGATTTAATTCAGTTCAATCCAACAAAGACACAAACTATGACCCCAAAATTGCCTCGAAGCTGAATTTAAACCTTGCTGACAGGCTGGATCACCAACTGCCGCTGAAGCCCCAAGTTCACTGTGTGTCAGTTGGCTTTGCTAATTAAGTAATTAACTAGTTCAGTCTCATCTCCCACATTATTAGCTCATTTTGTGGTCGTACCTTAGAGAGCAAAATCTAGCTTTTTTGTTTCAGTTTATATAGTTATGTTTTTACATGGTGCATTTTACTACATAAAGTTGTTTTTCATATATATATAAATAACCGCATCTAAAGTAAATTGAGTAATGTTCCAGCGCAGGAGTAGAGATTGAACTGGACTTAATTGGAATTTAGAGGCGACAGTGCATATACATGGGTTTCAGATGTGAGGCCGCAAAGCAAATTACCCGCTATCCCCATTTTTTTACATTTTGGTAAATACATTATCTTGTTTTCTCACAGAGTAAGACAAGAAGATCTGTCTGTCTGTTAAATATGAAGCTGGAGCCGGTTAGCTTAGCATAAAGACTGGAAACGGGGAAACAGCTAGCCTGGCTCTTTGAAGGTAAAAGCTTATGTAAATTCATAAAGGAATGGCACAAATCGAAAACAATCATTAGTTCAATTGGTGCCTCCAGTTAAAGTTAACATGGTGAGAAGGTAAGACAGTTCAAATGGTTACTCAGTAGTTCCACTTTATTCAGCACATCAAAGTCTTTCTTCCTTTTTGACTTTTCAAAGGTTCAACTTCTTCCCCAAATGACACCACACAACCCTGATTTAAGCCCTGATTTTCTTCATATTCACTCGGCTCCAGGCTGATTCTTTTCATCTGTCTTCAAGGTTAAGAGTTTGTCTAACCATCGTCTGGACTGCAGCAGCAGCAGCAGCAGCTCTGTCTTCTTTTCCTCCCATCTCTCTCCATCTCGGGGGGCTCCACTTTCAGCCCCAGGGCCCTTTACTCTGAGGGCGAGCGTAACAGAAGTAGCGTGCCTGCATCTTCGATCTCAGTGAACATTTCTTTGCTTTGCCGCTCCCCACAGCCCTCTGTGACCAAGCAACCTTGTTAGATTGGTAAAAATAGCAACACCAGCAATGATTTGAGAGAAGCAGGAGACTGTTTAGAAAAAAAGACAAAGAGAGAGAGAGAGAGAGGGAAAGGAGACAGGTAATGAGGGAGAGAGAGCCTGGGAAATATATGTGCCAGCCACAGAAGCCCTCAGAGCGGCCCAATTTTCAGCTGCGTAGGTGAGGGAGATTATATGCCCCTGCTGGTTTGGGTGATTAGCAATGACCTCTGCTACAGAGGCAGCGACATCGCAAATTACCTCACTTAGATCACAGCGCACTGCTTTATTCAAATCGTGAAGTTGTCTAATTTGAATATTATAGGCAGGTTTTTTCCCTTTATGCAGCAGTAAGTACTTTTTGTGCCTTTCTGTCCAGAAACGGCGCGTCAAAATCTGTTGTTATGGAATCGTTCCAGGAGGAACGTTGCATTCATGGGTGATTATATGAAATCAAACGCGAAAAATAAAAATGTACAACAGATGGCCTGAAAGACACATCTCGCCTCTTGATATTTACAGTAAGTGCAACCTTGGAGACGGCGCTTTTGAGCATAGAAATATCACATCAATGTTCAAAGTTGCTTCTGAAGTTTGGAGGAAACTCCAGACGGAGCTGAGGTCGAACTTTAGTGCGATACCTGGTATTTTTGGCAGACGTAGCGGTGGCACTGCAGAGAGCGCTCTGCTGAATTCAGCATTAAAACGGTTTCCACTCAACTTGTCCTCAATGAATAAGATGCCAGTGTTGGTGTTTGCTCTCACATGAATTTGGAATTCATATTGTTTTGGTCCCCATCCTCCTCCCCCCTGATGACCCTCCGCTGCTGTTATGCTCCCGCTGCTGGTGCTGGTGGTTAACTTTTCTGCCCGATAATGGAACAGAGCGGACCACTCATCGATTTGTTTGTCCAGATACAAGTTGCAGAGCGCTCTCGGCGGAGCAGCGCTGTTATTTCTTCTCGCCGCGTGGCGGCCCGCGACGTCGATGCTTCAAATTAGGGAGTGACAAGAGGGGGTGGGAAATAGGCCACATGTCAGCTAATGACAAACATCGTACATTTTCAGCCAATTTGTTTTCTTTGTGCACTTGATGAGGTCAGTGATGAATCTAATCTATGAAGTGCCCCTCACTCTGACAACAAGCAATGCGTCTTTGGCAGGGAGCGCCGTGTGCAGAAGCTTGGTCTTCCTCAGTGAGCATCGTGATGAATGAGAGCTATTATACTGATGCATGTGATTTCCGCTCCTTGTGGACTACTAATATTGGACTGACCCCACAAATGTATGTGTTCACCCCCCTCCTCCCCCCAGCCTTATCTCCCGCTCTCCCTCTTTTCCTTCTGCAGGTTACGTACACCTGAAGACGAAGACGTTCACTTCATCTGATATCCCGGTGGCTCGGCTCCAGCAGCGGGGCAAAGATCTATTATGCGATAATTGTAGTTGCCTTTTAGCCGCGGGAGTGCAGGTGCATGTGCTCCGAGGATGGCATATGGAAGTGTGTGTTGGTGTGTGTGTGTGTGTAAGGGTTGGGGTTGTGGGAGGCTTTCATCTCAGCTTCGCTTTAAGGCCAATATAGCAAATGGCGCGGACTGACCAGCTGCTTGACGTGCTGTTCAACCGCCAGCAATCCCAGCTTCCTTCCAGAGCCACCACTGGCTGGCTGCCCATCTCTCTCTCTCTCTCTCTCTCTCTCTCTCTCTCTCCTTTTCATCTCCCCTCCACTATGTCTGTACTACTGTCATGCTGCTATCTTGTTCTCCATCCTGTCACTCAATTAAGCCTGCCTGTCTTTCGTTTTATCTCAGTCTTTTTATTTCAGTGTAGAAATTTGACTCACCTCCTGTCGATGCTAAAATGCCCAACGCGCCTCTGAGACTGCACATCAGATGTTTGTCTGCGTTTCAGGCAGTTGCCTTTTTTTTTTTTTTTAAAATCTAATTCTACGCTACGGGCGCAATCATAATTGTCTTGACAGTCACGCGGTGAGAGAGGCCGACCAGTCAGTGTGGGTGGAGGCATCCTTACACTCTCACGGATTCAGCGCTGTCAAGGTCCTTCTGTCCTTAGCCCATAGCCCCTGGACACGGCTGGTCCTGTTGTCTGAGCAGATTAGCATAGCACAGCACAGCAAAACCATGCTCAAACAGTGAAAGCGTACACACACATGCTCACGTATGCATGTTGCACACTGCAAGAGCATACACGCCAACAAGGTACGTGCACACGCAGGTCGCCACGGCGCTGCAGGAGGCCGGCCCCTGCATCTCGGCAACGGAGGACATAAAAGGCTCAAGATGAATCTTGACTTTTTGACAGGTTGAACCAAAGCTGTGTTTTGGGTTGGAATATGGTTATTTGATGAGTCAGTCCAGCTGAGCATCTCCCGCCTTGGCAAATAACTCCCTCATTAATCTGACAGACAGCAGTCTATTTCTGGTCAGTGCTCCGCGGCTTTTTTGGAGTCGAAATCGAGCGCATCATTTTATCATCTTTTGAATCTGAAGCTGAGGAACAAAATGCACTCGCAAGCCTTTGTCAACATAAACAAACAACAGCTGTGTTTATGCAACTGTTCTGCTTGGCTTACAAATGAAGTCTAGCTTCGACACAGCCATTAAAATGTTGTGCATCACATCATGCCAAAGGGAAATCACATTGTAGCATCAGAGGCATCTGTAATAGGAGCAGTAGTAGAAGAAGCTCAGATCACCATAGTAGCAACCAGCCGAATGATAACAATCACGGCATTCAAGTGGCATTCAAGTGGTGCAGATTAAAAGCATTCTGCTGTCACATGCAATATTCAAGCGTGACCAACTTATCATGTCGTCTATAAAGGAGTGAAAGAAACAACTGTAGCAACTGAGAAAAACTTCTCCCCGCTTCAGAAGAGTCTCGATGCACTTAACAACAGCGCACAACACTGTGGACTAATCTGAAGATCAGAAACTGAGAAACACGAATCTGAAATGTCGCTGACTCGGCAGCTGACGTGCCATCTTCAAACAGCGAAACGTCTGTGGGTTTTGTGCGATTAAGCCGCGAGTTATTATTTAATCTTTGCTCATTTGCTGTGAAACACCCACTGCGACATTGTCATTTCAACTTTAAAGTCAGCACTTTCAAGTTGAAAGCTGAAATTCAAATTCACTTTTGCTAAGAAAGTAGTATCTAAAACCTTGTTTGTTTTAAGTTGCATATTTTTATTTTTGTTCCAAATTGTAATTGCAAACAGGAAGACGTTGAAATTCTATATATAGAAATTGTGCACAGTGCACCGTGTTGTGATGTGAATCAGGGGTTAACATGGAGAGCGCCGTGGTCACAGGACTGCCGTTTGCCTATTGCGGTGAGTTTTGACAGCCTGGCCAGTAGCCATCACCACAAGTAACACAACAGAGCCCTGAAAGACAGACAGTTAGCCCACAACACTGAGTATGTGATAACTATGACTAATGACTGAAAGATGACGTCTAATGGGGATCAGTGCTAATGTTAGCAAGCTAGGCTAAGGCTTGGAAAGGCTGTGCAGGCCTCTGAGGCGCTCCAGTCATTAGCGAACCACAGAAGTTAACAGCAGGCTGGATCTCAAATGTCAGTCAACCACTGCTGTGGTCCAATCGGTCTGATGCTCAGATGCTGTTTCAATAAATGTGTCCAAAAATGTTATAAAAAAAAGTGTTATGAAAAATGGAAACATCTGCTCAGTGTCGTTATATTTTCTATTTCTGCACACAGACAGTGAGAACTCAACTTTAATTTAGTGGAGAGGATGCGGGATCAGTATTAAGCGCTGCTGAAAGTGACTCCTGTAACCCTCAGTCTTTAGTTTTCGGTTGAAACCATCCCCGCTCCGATTTGCCAGCTGCGACTTTTAAGGCAGGCTGAGCGCGCGTCGCTAAATTGTTGTTGTTGCTGCTGACTTTGAAGCAAGGTAATGACACAAACATCACTCAAAATGCAATTACACCCCACCCCTTTCTTTTTGAGACTCAATGGAGTGTTAAAGTGAATGAAGGGAAATGTAGTGTGAAACCAGCGAGGCTGCATGGGCCGGGCTAATGGAAGCCACAAATGGTTGGACAGGAACCGGTCTGTCGTCTCTCCTCCACCCTCCTCCTCCGCCTCCCCTTCCTCTTTTAAAAGTCACATCCTGCTGACGGAGTGGGAGAATGATGGAGTGAGGACTCAGTCAAAGTCAGACGGGAAACAGAGAGGAATGGAGGATATTTTACAAGATGACAAGCGCTGTTTATCCGAGCTGGGAGTTGGGGTGAAGTGGTTTGAGAACATCTATCCCGGGGTGTGTTGTTACAAGGGGCGCATGACTTGAATGTGCATGCTTTAAAATGAGTTGTAGAAGACGTGTGTGTGTGTGTTTACCCATCTGCGTGTGTGTTGGGGGCATGTCACTATTAATTTCTTTCACTTTAGTCACCGTTTTAAGTTACAGGCACAAGCAGCCTTCCCTTACATGCTGCAAACCCCTGAGTAAGTGGAGACAGCTTCAGTCGGTTTCTCCAGAGGGACTGAGCGCAGGAGGAGGAGGGATGCAGAGGCAGTGACACGGGAGGAAAGCGTGGAAACGCGGTACGTACAGCGCAGAGGAAAGACGCGCCAGAAAAAGAGACCAAATCAGGAAGGAAATATTAAGAGAAGGCGGCGCATCTCTGCAGAGGAGCCGGCCTCTGAGAACCACCAGGGGAGAGAATGGAGAGAATAGCCTGTATTGTTTTCTCTTCCCTTTGATTTTCTGCCCTCAGCAATAACACCCCCTCCACACACACACACATGCACACACACACACACACACACACACACACACACACACACACATCTACAGTGGCAGAAACACTCAGGGCTTGTTCTTCCTGTAACCAAAGATATTTCCTTGTGATTCTTCTCTCTGTCTCTGGACAGAAATAAAAGAAATGTTTCCCTTCGTGTTTGCTTCTTAAAGTCTGTGATGTCTTCCAGGGATGAAATGAATATCTCTCCGAGCACCATTTAGCGGATAGTATTAAAGACACTAAGGTTTGAGTATGTGACACGGACACTGAAGCTCATCATCCACCGCAGAGCTAAGCATGCCATTAGATTAAATTAAACACATTGTTGTTTTTTTTTTTGAAGAACTCTGAAGGTTGTTCAGCAACACTCAGTGTTGTTCTGGAGGTATTCCAGGAATCCTCACAGACTCCTCTGACCTTCTGGATGAAGAAATATCCAGTCTCTTTTCCCAAACCCAAACAAAGATGGCGGCCAGAAACGTCTCTCCTTGCTCAGTTTGTACAACACGAACCAAAATGAGAGATTTTGCTCTGTATTGATGTTTAACAGGAATAAACACACGTGGTTAACAGCTTGATTCGGTTTAGGCAACAACACTGTTCTGTGAGGCTTTGGTTTGGGTTAAAATAAGATCATTTATGGTGAGTCTGTTAACTTATCGAACTATGTTAAAACTAGTCAACACTAACTTTTGGTTCCACGTGGAACAAGAACAGTCCTGGTTGAAAGTCCTGTGTTTTTCTGAGCCATCAACCCCAACCTTCACCCCCCCACCACCCTATCTGTACTTTCCTGGTCTTTATACTACATACACTGACATTTTGTGGTATTTAGATGCATCTGCTCTCCACAGAGGTTAATGGTAAGGATTGGTGTATCACCTGCATATAAAATTTGACTTTGGGAGTGACTGGGCTGGAAATACAGTCAGAACAGTTAAAACAGACAGACACAATATGCACATGAGTCTTTTCAAAGACATTTAGAAGAAACCTGATATTTATCTCTGTGACTCGAATGTAATGATTACACAAACCGGATCTAATTATCTGTCATTTAAAAACAAAAAAACCAAACAAACATGGTTTCTACTTTGTAGTTTGTTGCAAACTGTTATCCATTCATTTCCCAACTGATGAATGACCAACATCATCCAGGACATGACGTGCAGCAGCATCCTTAAGGCACAAATTTGTCCACCAGCAGCTGACCACATTAAAATCCATCCACATTCTGCATTTTTATGGATTTCCTCCTGCAGACGTGTCAGCTGGATACACCGCAGCACAGAGAAGCTACTTATCAGGGGGATTCTGCAAGTCTTGGAAATTTTGAAGGAAGTTGTGAAAGTGAGTGGAGAAGAAGTGAGTGAGCGTGTGCACCACAACAATAAATAAAGTGAGCAAATACTAAAAACCTTAAATGCAGTAGGGATCAGAAGCTGGTCAAAGTGTAAGTTACTCTGTGGGATAAAAGCTACACAAAGCTACACTGTAATAAATGATTCTGTGGTCATGTAGGTTTTAACTGATGAATTTGGTAAAGTATATTCAATATTAATGTGTCCTTGATTTTGTCGTGATTATTTAAGTAAAATTCAAATAAAAATGTCTTGAATAAAACCAGCGTATTTTGGATTAATTAAATATAAGCTTTCTGTTTATGCAATTCTAAACGGAGAGAAAATTGGATAAATCCAACTTAATTGAACCTGTCAATTTTTAATTGAAAAGCACTTCCTGTTAACTGCGCTTTTTGAATTTGGCAGGCAAAACATGCAGATGGGCAGTTACCCTCCTCCACTTTACTCATCTATGTAATCTGGTTAACTGTGGTAAGTAAACTTATTTTGTCTGTACTGGGATGGTGAAGTCAATACATGTCTATGGTGCATGCTGAATTATAATACAACATGAGCAGAGCATAGCACACAGAGAGAGAGAAACTCAGCAGCAGAAAGCCGGCTTCTGTTAGCTAACTATGTTAACTATGTTAATATAGGCTCGTATTGTGATAGTGTTTCGCTTCCAAAATGGAAACGTTCGTATTGCTGATAAAAGCACAAGCTTTTACTTTGAAAGATGTCGGTTATTATTCCGATATGGTGTTGCCCATGTTGCGTTAGTGTTATTCATATGTCCTCGGCATGTACTTATTAAATCCTGCCGATAATCATGTTGGGGTTTGTGTTGCGATCAGACACTTTTCCATATCGAGAAATGATCAGGATTATCGCGCTAAGTATATTGAGCTTTTATTTCCAAACTCTACTTGCTGCACTTCCGTTAACTTAACTTCCGCGTTGTGTTGGACCGTTTACCACGCAGGTAACGTTATCACTTATCTCTGTTCTTTCGCTGTTTTGTCATAAACGTTAAGTTACCTCGAAAACGCATTAAGTCAGTGTTACGTTTTAGGGCTTCAATTTTATTGAGGTTTACTGTTACTCTTAATTCATAATCTCCCGCCAGCCGCGAAAAGTCGAATCAGGTCGGCGAGCTAACATCACGGTTGCGTCAATAAAATTCTTCTGACAATATGTGAGGAGCAATGTGGTACCATTCGTTTTATGTCCAGCATATGCAGGGTTGATAGTTTAAAAGTTTAGCGAACTTCGTGTGGTGTGTGTGTGTGTGTGTGTGTGGTGGGGGTGGGGTAGGGGGCGTGTCAGGACATGCTGCTGTGATCTGTTTGTTTGTTCTACCTTTGCATAAAACTCAGTAAACATTTAGTCAATCACTTATTATATGATAGTAATTATGTGTTCAAGTGTACAACAATTAGGTTTTGCAATTCATTTAAAATATGAAATATTGAAATAAAGTTAAATTAACAAGGTTTGTTTTTGGAGTAACTCTCACATCTAGAATGTAGGCTATAATTGTTTAAAATTTAATTTCTTGCTAGACTGGATGTCATCAGTGTACATATATGTTGACAATAAAGGGATGCAAATATTGATATACCAACCAGCCCTACAATACACCATATGCATGTGATTGATACATGGATGGTTTTTATTTTATCTGCAATTAAACAGAAAGGCACATTTTGTAATTAACATGACTGTGTTTCTCTTATGTGCCCCCAGATGAGATGGCAGTGTAAAACCTGTGGATACAGAGCAATGACAAGAGGTGATCTTCTGACCCATTACAGGCTACAGCACAGGACATTTGAAACTGGAAATTCGGTACCTTGTCTTGTCCATGATAGGACAGTGTAGCCATGCCCTAATGTTTCTTAGTTCTTCTCGACAGGTACTCTGGCAACTGTACACATTTTTGTTTTCACAAAATAGTGTTCAAGGTCATAATTTGTAAAAGTTTGCAATGAAATGCTATAACTTTTATAATAAAAAATGTTAATTTTGGCAAGCATTTTATGTGTGATTTGTTAATTTCTGAGTTTTATTTCCTCTGTTCTTCCTGGTACCCAGTGTAATCTCACCTTAAAATGTAGATCATGAGATAAACACAATATATCTAAGTAAGAATAATATTTCGATTTAATTAAATCCACTGAGTAAATTCAAATAAATTAACTGATTAAGATATTTCATTATTACTCAATTACATGGTACTTGTATGTAGAATTTAATTATGTTTTATTAATACTTTTTACTAATTTAGACATTTCTCTTTTTGATATATACTCAATATTTTTGTTTAGGTTTTAATTATTGCCTTTTTGTATTTTAATTAAATCTACTCATATCAAATGGTTAACTCCAAAGGGTCTCATTTAATTAAAATTTACTCAATTACAAATCTGATAATATTTAATTAATAATATTGCGTGCAATCTGTTGCCTCAATTTTATTGAGTAAATATGGTATATCTTTCTTTACAGTGTATACACTGATTAAAGCCTCATCTGTACACAAACTGAACTTAACTCAAGTAAACTTGATGCAACACAAAACCAATCATCAATAAACCAAAGAATCATTAGAATTCATAATTCCACTCAGCAGTAACCATTCAACTCATGTCTCAGAGACACCGAGGATATCTGTAAGGATCATTGAAGGACTCTGGTCCATTTCTCAACACCCTGTGAAGGCCTGGTGGACCTCTAAGGGATGCGGGGCACGAGGACTGGAAGCTGTGCTTCTGAATGTCAATCACAGTCTCTGGAGACACCTGATTCCCCCCCCCCCCCCCAAATCCTCCTCTCCCTCTCCTCTCATCTCTCCTTTTTCTCTTGTCAGGCGGAAGCGAACGCTCAGGGCTACATGTGTTAAGCAGATGTGTGGGAATTGGAGAGAACATCAAGGTTAAGACAAAAGGTGCAGAGAAAACCCCAGGCAACTCCGCTACCTGTGTAAGTATTTATGTCTGAGCGTCTCAAGGGGGGACGGATTTATTTGCATATACAGGTATGTGTGTCAGCGAGAAAGGCAGGTGTTTTTATTCACACTGTGTGTGCGCGTGCATTTTTCTGCTTATGCGTGCATATGTTCTGTACGTTCATATGTGTGCACGGGGCTCGTGCATGTGTTATTTTACAGTATGGCTGTTCATATAAATGTGCTGGCATTTTGAATGTGTTTTATCATCAGGCTTGAGTGCCAGGTGGCGCAGTGACAATGGCCTACAGTGATTTTTATATCTGTCTGGTTTCATTTGTACAGCATATTGTAAACATTGTGTTTATGTATAGGTGTTCATCTGTGCTCATGTAATAGTAAATATAATGAATGCATTCACACATGCTTACACAAATACATTAAATATGTGTTTCATATGTAAGCACAGGCTACAGTATATCAATGTGCATGTACGTATCTATTAAGGTAAATATGTAGACAAATAAAGACCAATAATATCTGTCATGCAGATGTACAGCGAGTATACATCTGAAGCCTCCATCATGAGAGCATTTACAGGCTGTTGAGCTGGAGCACTGAGCCATTCATACATCGATCTACCGAAGCAGTGTGAGGCCTGCTTCCCAGCCAGCATTCCTCTGTCTATGTTTCATGAGGATGATGATATGATGATACAACAACTGTGTTCAGCTGTATAATTTTGAACAGCTTCAAAACTTTCCCCACTGTGATGAGACATCCTTTGATGTCTCCACGGCTGCGGGTGGTGGCGAGACGACACGAGGCAGCTGTATGTTCAGTTGTTCTGATTCATGTTGTATTGTCTTCTCTAACTGGCATTTTTTGAATAATTTCCAAGTGCAAAAGTCCCTATGCAAAAATCCTTTTCTTCATCCCAAATCCTGCAAATAATGCAGCCACCGAGGTGGCGCGTAGTGCAGTAGCGTTGGCGGAAACGCTTTGGTGGAACATTTGCATGTGGGGCGACCAGCCATGCAAAAGAAAACGTATCAGCTGCAAGCTTATTTACATTTGTACTGTTTTTCAGCAGGACATTTTCCATGATGACAAGAATTTTGAAACGGTAACAAGCAGATAGTAGAAGAGGAGGAGAATGCTGCCTGAAAATAGGGGAGTCAGATTATTAAGGTTGTAATGACTTTAAATGAAAAGGGTAATCTGTATTCCACAAAGACCCGCCTTACTCTGACTCTGATTGGCTCTGATCTGATCTGATTTTTGATCTGACCAACCAATCTGCCCCTAACCAAGCAATGAACACGATCAGAGGGACATTAGACACTTTTCAGACTGTTGGGATGGTCGGCATCTGGGTGACAGGCATTTCCTGCATTTTTTGGTGAGAGTAACTCTGAAAATGAGGATTAGTGAGGTGAGGAGTTTGTTTTTCCTTCTTTTATCAGATATTTAAAGGCAGAACCAGAGCATGAGAATCAGAGTGCTGGCTAAGACGACATTAGCTTTGAATGGGACAACTGTCAATATACCATCAAAGTAGCAGTCTCAAGAGAAGATAGGAATGATGAGCAAACGTCACACATCTCAACTGCCAGAACTAACAGGACAGCGAGTGTGATGATAAGAGGTTTCATTTGCCACAAGTGGAAAAACCTGTGTGTGTTTACCATTGCTGATTATGGGTTTAATATTCTTACAAATTCATTACAATATTATTCATAATAAATTAGGTATAGATTTAATCTAAAAATGATAATACAAAATACAAATAACCATTCTGAAAAAAGGATTGAAACTCTTCTGGATAATTGGCAGCGCATTTGAATTTCTTCAATTTCAATCCGCAGCAGCATTTTAAGTTGTCATTGTTGTGAAGGGAAATTTTTATTGAAAAGTATGGTGAGCAGGAAACACAACAACTTTTGTGCAAGGGGACATAAAATCCAGTTGAAATCACCTCAATCTGGGCTTAACTGGTTATTAAGAATCTGTGTATTTTCAGTGAGAAAAAGGATTAGTCTATGGTGGCTATAACAACCTTGTAGAAGAAATATATGTCAGGTTTGTTTTGAAGCTCTACTGCCCCCTGGTGGTCACAATCAGTTGACGTAGCTTTAAACTAGATTGCGGTCGGACAGTTCAGCTCATTTCATTATGAGATTTTCAAGCAGAATTTCAGTTTGGAGAACGGAACAAGAGAATAAATCAAAACCTGCGATAAGAACAGGTTTAATTGGTGTCGTAATTTTCAGAGGAGCAATTTTGCAGAGTTTTGACACACACACAAAAACATTTGGGCATGAAAATGTGTGTTTTAAGTAGAACACCTCCTCAAATAACAACTTGAAAATCTAGATCTTATCATCCCTCGCTGTTCTCCTCTTGTTTGCCAGCTTTGACAACAAAATGTTGATTACTGTCGAAATCAATCAATCATGAGGCAGGTACTAAAAGTCTTTTTTGATCATTGCGCCTCACAAATTGGGCAGACGAAAGTGCCTCTGGAACTGGATTACACAGGAAACGTTAGATTAGTTGTAGTACGGTGTTTGCAGTGTTGGGCTTTATCAGTGCAGTTTTTGTTAATTACCAATGCACATTGCCAAGATAATGGCAATTAGTGAATCAGTGAGTCATCGTCAGTCAGGATCAGGAAATGCTTTCATTTTTGGGATATAAAAGTAGAATTTATTATCACATGAACTCAGATAAGATCCCTTTCATTTCCTGACTTAGACTTCCAGATCGAAAATGCATCTCCTTATGTTTTGCTGATTTGGCAGCACCTGCATACACACACACACACACACACACACACACACACAGCATGGGTTATCATGTACTATGTGTATACACAGGAGATGAGATGAGCAATAATTTAAAGCGTTCATATCCTAACACACTCTAAACACACATCTCCTGCCCCTCTTTCCATCCCTTCCTCAAACATACTCCGTCTGATGGCAAATATCCTAGATACACACACACACTTGCAAAGCTAACATCGCTCTCATCCCTTTTGCTGCATTATCAAGCTTGGATGACATATATTCTAGCATAGCATGTAATATTCAGAATTCCTCTAGTGAACATGGTCTACCAAAGGGCATTCATATCTGAGCCATGTGTGAGCCTGACTCCCTTTGCTTCTGTGGAACGCAAAGATGAGTTAAGCCAAAGGAGCCCAACTTTTCATGCCAGACAGACTCACAACCATGCACTGGTCCCAGCTGTCATTCCGCAGTCATGCGTAGCAGAGACAAACAAACAGCGGGGGCTGCTCCGTCTCAGAACGCAACCCATCGATCATAACGCGGCACCGGGCGTTTCCTGGAAGAGGGAGGCAAGATGATGCGGAGCGGGGGGAACGGTGGAGCCGGTGCACTCGTGTGTGTATGTGTGAGCACAGATGCACCAGAGGACTGGGAGACATCCTCTGAGGTACCACCCAGACATCTGCCACCTCCCAGCCCCAGCCTCCTGACGCTTCCTCCAGCCTGTGGTCAGAGCTCTCGTTCCCGCGCCCACCACATCCGGGAGGATGGTGCAGCTTTGGCGAGATGGAGAATAATAGAGTAGGAGGTTCGAATGAGATAGCGGTTGAAATAAATGAAAAATGATGCCAACAGGGAATAAAGACAGGAGGAGACTAAAGGGGGTAAACAATGCAAGAGGGTGGGAAGCGAGGAGGAACAGTGGGATTAGAATTCCAGCTATAAAGCCTTTCTTTTTCTTCTTTCCTCACATCCAGGGGCTATCTTCGCTCTCTGACTCGCCCAGCTCCTCACCTGCCTCTCCTCCCTCCTCACCCACACGCCTCCTGGCTGTCTTTACTCTCATCACCCCACCCTCAGTCCTGGAGAAAAGTTCAATCTTTGCATTTTCATTCTGGTTGCCCACACCAACCCCGTGCCTCATGAAAGTTTCATCCCCCCCCCCCCCACCTCTCCTAGCCTCCTGTCACATATGCATCCGTGGCTGAATCCAGCTCCCCAGGTGAGGAATGATGATGAGAAAATGCGAGGCAACCAGCAGAGATTTGCCATGCTGGGCTGTATGCAGCTCTGCTTGGGGGTGAATGAAAACAGCCTGCATGGAGGAAGACTGGAGCTGCCTTCATATCTGTGCCACATAGCCCAAAGCAAAGGATGCAGCTGGTCTGATTTGAGGCCTTTTTGCTTCACTGGTACAAAGATCTTTTGGGAAAAAGCCTCTAGTGGACAGCGCCGGATGAATCTGCTGTATGCTCGGGAGACATGGCTGAAATAGCTGATATGACTTTGCAGACACAAACAGAGACTATCCGGGTTCCGCCCACACATGCCAAGTGAATGTAATGTATGTATATAAACCTCAGCTGCACAGTCAGCCACACATGCACATGTGCACAATTTATTCATGCTCACGTTATCACAAAACAAACACTGGCATGCCAAGTGCAGGCCGAGGCTGTGGTGTGCCAGCGAGGCTATAAAAAGGCCCCTGCAAGCATGGCAGGCATTCACGTTATGAGAAAAGGTTACAAAGGTGAATAACTCAAGATGCATGATTGTCGGGAAGCCTGACAGAAAAATGCATACTCAGTGAAATCTTTATTCTCTATATTTTCATAAACATTTCTTTTCAGTTCTGCATAGTAAACAGCATTTCCTCCATAGCATAAAACCAGTGTTGATGTCACTGCAGCATATCTTTAACCCAGTGGTTACCAGACTGATCCCACCCTGGGAGATGGAAACTGTCAGGATTCAGATTAGCACTTATTTAGAATATAAAACATGGGAAGAATAAGACTGGCATATTTGTATTAGGGGAAAGAGTAAAAATAGGTGAAACTCATCGAACAAACATCCCAGAACAGGCAAGAAAACAAGACCAAGCTTATCGCTCACTGCCAAAGTAGCACTGCCTTCTGTCTAAAAACTGGGCAAAGTTTAGCTCGCATGTTCAATTTTTACATAAGCAACAATTTAAAGGTGGTCATGCAGATCATGATTCATTTCAGTAAATAAAATGAAGGTTGGCTTGTTTGTTCCTGTTTTAACCGATACTTTTAACATAATGTCGGCATGGTAACATACTGATAATGACAATGCTAACATGGTCAGGTTCAGCATAATGTTTAGTGTAATTACCCTGTTCGCTAGCTTAGGGTAGCATGTTAACATGCTAACATTTACTAATTTACATGAAACAAAATAGAGCTCATGATGATAATGATGGAAATGTTATTATTTTGGCAAGTATTAAGTCATAAATCAAAATATTGTTGGATAAATAAAAAAAGTAATGATGCTGCTAGAATGAAATAAACAAAAGTTTTACAATTTATCCCCCCGTGAGCGTGGATTTTTTTTTCATCCAATACTTCTTGTGACAATTTACTTAAAGCAAAAATGTCAACCTGCAGGTGGCACCAAATGAAACGCCGGGGAGCCATTAAAGTCAGCAGGATTCATCCTCTGGGCAGCATGAATGTTTTTAAACTAACATGGAAATCCATCAAACAGTTGTTTCGGTCTGGACCAACGCTGCCATCCTGAGAGCCACCCTGCTGGTGGTGCTAAAATAGAACTGGTTTGCATCAGGGTGGGGTGGGCATGAATCCGCATCCAGTCCAAAGGGAGGCATATAGGAAAAGTTTGCTGCCTTTTAACCTGACCTCAACTGCAGTCGGTGCTCAAAGCTCACAGACGTCTGAAATAAACACTTAATACTCTCTGTGAGACGTTCACTGACTCCCACACTGGAGTAGCTCCGGCTTCAGAGATCGCTCAAATCGTGCCACCTGTCTGAACAGGCATCGAGATCAGCGGAGCGATTGTCCAGACTGTTGTAGATATTCTTTTGAATCCCTGGAAGCCAGCGTCTGACGCAGCTGCCGGTAGGATCTGATGTCGCTTCACACCCAATAACAGAGAGGCTGCAGCTCAGATACACATACATCCACAGAGACTTTATCTTGCTTATTTACAGTAGCCCCTTAAAGCCAACAGAATGTCAATGTGTAGCTATTACAAGGAGTGGGAGGGAGAAGGAGATGGAGGGAGATAAACATCACTTACTAAATACCAAATTACCGTGGGCTGTCAGAATTTAGGGGGAAACACTGGTATCATATATCAGGGTGACGGCTGAGGTTTGCCCTGTTGAAGCAGGCGCGGTTGCCCGTAATGAATCTTAAATGCCAATGCCTACTGGCGGTACAGCCTTCACTCTTTAACTCAGTGGTGGACTCGGGCTGTCTGAGGGGCAGAAGCAAAAAAATCAGACATAAAAAGGAGTCCAGCTGCATGCAGTGAAGCACCAGCCCATAGAAAGTCGTGATGCATTTATGGTGAAACAGTTCCAAACGCTTGTTAAGATGAAAATTGTTTTATTCTGTAAGTTGGATTTAAAGAGTAAAGCTACAACCTTTGTGTAAAAAAACAAACAAAAAAAGCGTTTTCTCCGTTTTAAGGGAGCCCTTCAGCGCATTGCATCACATTTATCCACTGGAAGGGCGCAATGGAGGGCACTTTGTCACATTTTCTCCACTCGAAGGGCACCCGTGAGAGCTTGTCATCATGTTTTATCTACCATAGGGCATCCAAGAGGGCAACTTTGTGGTGATTTTCAATCATGGGGGTACCAGGGGGTGGGGGTAATTTCCCCCGAGTCTGGCAGTGCCTCGACCCTTCCTTCCTGCCTCTTCGTGTCAGTGTACACTCTCGTTCACATCGTGTCCCACTTCTCCTCGCCCTCAGTTTCTGCGTCTCCCCCTTTAATTATTGTTCAGTTCAGCGTGTCATAGCCGTATCGTCAGACATCCTGTATGACAGCGAGCCGAAGAACTCTGGATGCACCTTTATCTCCCTCCTTGTCTCTTTCACCTCACTTGTTGCTGGTTGCAGTTAAACATTTTTTCTTTCTTCTTTCCATTTGTGAAGTCAAATAGCTATCAAATTGCTTCTTTCTGCATTCCTCAGATCTTTGCCTCCAACCACACTTCAGGGACGGACGTGAGGGGTTGAGACAGAGGGAGAAGGATGAGAGAACTACTGCAGATCCAAATTCCACACGCAATGTTTGGCAAAGCATGAATAATGTGTTTCACACAATATGTATTCCTTTGGCATTTTTTAATGCCCATCATGCTGTACAATGATTTTCATAGTGTTTGATGATTAAAACAAATGGTGACAAGGTGTGTGGAGGTAAAGCTTTTTGTTTGAATTTCCAATTCAGACCAGTATAAAAAATGATAATAAATACAACACAGATAGAATTACTGCAGCTCACAAATCCAGCGAGTTTCCAACAGCCTGGAGTACCTGGTGTTCCTGTGTAGGCTCAGTCAAGGCCATTACCACTACATTTTTTTGTGAATCAGTTAATCGACACAAATTTATACATAAATTCCCTCAGCTCGGCATGAAAGGTGGGAACATTGCTAGTCACAAACGTATGACTTGCACTTGTCCATCTTGGGAGCTTGAGCTAAACTCTAAATGCGTCATTAAATGCGACTGGAAGCCTTTTCGTTTTTGCTTTGCTGTGATTGCACCACAGGTGGGCTGCAGAGAGCGCAGCACAGTGGGCTCTAAAAAGGGCTGCTTTAACATCATTAGTGCACAAATGAAATTGCCGTGCTAGCATATTCGCTTGTGCATCCAGTTTCCAGCACTGGCGCTGCAAATCATCATCATCATTATCATCATCATCATCACGTAGATCATTGCTGATGATGTGACCCAAATATTTTACTTTGTTCACCGCATTTGGAGCTTGGTCAGCCATAAAGAATGAAGGAAAATTTAGCTTCTGATCCTCCTTGAGTTCAGCATTCATGCCCACCCTCGTTTTAGAGTGAAATGTGATGTCATACTGCACACCACAACCTGAGCAGACTCAAGCTGTAAGCCAGCACTCTTCAGCATATCAGATGGTTAATAAGGCTGTCCACCATACATGCAGTTTTACATCCCTTTAACTTTTTAGAAAAATCATCCATATGCAGACTGAAGAGAACAGGTGACAGCACTCCACCGGGTCAGACCCCGTTGGTCAACAGGAAGGGTGCAAATATGCTCTTACCCCATCAGGCTCTTGTCGCTCAGCAAATAATTTACCATGAATAATTCAGTCAAAATCTTTGGACCCATCCAGGAAACACATAAATACTGTAGTGTTATGTCTTCTATACTTTCTAACAATTTCCTTCAGTGCATATATATACATCAATCTGTGCTGTGTTTATTTTTAAAACCAATTATTAGTGGTTATTAAGTGTTCTTGAAGCCTATCCAAGAGAATTTCTTCTTCTAATACCTTGGCGAGGATGCTGGCCAGGACATTTGGTACGTAATTTTCTATGCTGGATATTTTATTGGCTTTGACTTCCACTATACTAATAAGACAGATAACAGAGTCAGGTAGTATGACATGCATTAATAATCCAGAGAAACACACAGCGAGTAGCTCCGAGATCCTGAGGCTAGCAAACTTTCTTAATGGCATCGCGCACTTCACCATAGCCATATTAACTGACGCCATCATTATGAGGAACATCACTTACATGAAATTTGTCACTCTTAAAATTGTCCTTCTGACCCAGAAACCCCATCAATACTGTTTGGCAAGGCCGCCTTACTGTTATTGCTCATCTTCATTTCTTTCCAGAACTCACAAACATGACTCTGCTGAAGCTCTTTGACCTTGGAGTTTGCCCTCATGGCCTGCTCATGTCTTCTAATAAAGCAGACAGCATATTTAAATCTAGCGTTTGCGTGTTTCTTGTGTTGGGCCATGACTCGCTTTTTCAGATAAGACCCAGTTCTTTAAAGCTTCTCTGGCCTCTAAATGGACTTCAGTTGTTTTTTTTAAACAATTCATAAATCTATTTTACATTTAACACATATCTTTATGTCTGATCAGTCAGAGAATTCTAATCCCAAAAGCCATTTTCTGTGAGCCTTGACTTCCCACTTTGTTCATGCTTATCACAACTGGTCGACTCGGATATGCTTTTAATGTCATTTAATGTCATAGAGACACATATGGGATCAGTTGTGGCCAAATCATACAGGATCTCAGCTTTCTCTGGACAACAATGAGCATCAGCTGCACATATAGAGTGATCCAGCCAAGATGTTGTATGCCATGAGTCACTGGTATATTTGTGGCAACAACACTTTACTGGAAAGGACCAACTTGTTATCTTGACAAAACTGAGTGTTGACTAAACGGGGAGTTATTACCTTAAATATGAGTGTTCATATCACCCACAACAAATACACACTAATCTATGTAACATTATTATATAGAAGGTCAATTACTATAAACCAGCTAATAACACTGGTTAGTGGATCAGTTCTTGTGCCAAAGGATGGGCCCTCTCCAGGTCCTCTGCCTCGCACTATTCCTCTGCTTGAATCTGCGGTGGACTCCCCTGCCCCATCAGATCACTGTTAAAACAATGAAGTTTATCGAAATCTTGTTTAGCTGATAAGGTCTCTTGTATATATTACTCTGTCCCAGGCACAAGCCACACGAGTTATATGGTAAGACTTTAATAATGATGAATCCCGATCAGATTTACATTGCAGCAGATGCTCCGGCCTCAGGCACACGCACATTCCCTGCAGCAGCGAGTGTTTTTCCATCCACCATCACAGAAACGACAAAAGTCCCTCCTGGCCCAAACAGTGGCTCATACATCTCGCTCATTCATTACGCTCTGCGGTTCTTTTGGATGAACTGAACCGACTTTGAGCAGCGTCTGTCTTTTGACAAGTTGCATCACGGCACAGTTTGTCTCTGAGGTAATTGGCCAGTGTCTCCGAGTCTAAGTCAGGTGAGATTTTGTTGAAAAACACTCACCAGCTTGGTTAGTTTAACGTGTATTCTTCCCCCGGCACTGGTTCCAACAATGCCGCTTGTCTTCTTCTCTCTGGGAGGATTCAAACAGGGTCTGGGCAGTACAGCAGTATTTCCTGTGACTTGTTTTAAATGGCGGCCCTCTTTTTCTACAAGGCTCCACACAGGTCACTATTCCACCCTTCGTTCAATGCTCCCTCAGCTGCACTCATATCCAGAACCGAGGCTCCGGGCGCCTGCATTACATTCTTCAGATCCATTCTTCAGGGGGAAAGGGCACATCCCCTCTTCCCTTCCCAGGTTGCTCAATCACACACAAGTGTTGGTTTATATCGGCTGTCACCTTATGAAGATCCTTGCAGGCACTCGACTACACAGGCACAACCTGTTTCATGGTAGAAATGTCCACCATGAAAGGCCCTTAGACTTTCAATTTTCCCAAAAGCAGTAGAAATGTCAAGACTGTTGTAATTGACTCGTTTCAAACTGCTTTTACGTTATTTAGGGCTTTTGAGGCTCTTTATGAGCTACAAAGAGTTGAGTGGAACTTGGGCAGAGTTCAAAAAGAACTTTCTTTGAACTCTCAGTGATTCAGTAAAATAATGTCAATCATCATTGACAGATGTGTAGATCTCTGGTTTTATTCCAGATTTCCTTAGAGCAGCAGGATCTCCACCAGCAGCCTCTGCAATCTTTGTAGGAAAACACTTTGAATGCATGAATCAATCAATCAATCAATCAATCAATGGCTGATGCAGAAAAAAAAAATGTTTTCTTGATTTGTTGATGACCAAATATTTTTTTTTTCCTACATGTGGTCTGGTTAACTGATCAGTCAAAAGTGCATATAATGATAGATAAAATAATGTTTTTATTATAGGAATAATATTTCTATTCCTGACACCATGAGGATACAAATATTGTTTTATTTTATTCTGCTTATACAAAAAGAAGAAGATGTTTCTTGCCATGTGTTTATGATGTGGAATAACAGCAATGATGACGAACAATTGAATATCTTGCCATGAAATTTGGTGCGGTTGTTCATGGTCTCCAGTGGAAGACGCCTGATGACTTTCGTGTCACCTTTTATATCTCTAGCACCACCATGTGGTTCACTTTTGTGCTTTTGAGTGAAATGTCTGAGCATCTACAGGATGATGGTAATAACTGTTAAATCCCTTCACTTTTCATCTAGTATCGTCCTCAGGTCAGAGTTCTCATATGAGCTGATTTGAAACTGCACTGCACTGACAGTGTTTGTGCAATAGTGTTTGTAATGTGTCTGTTCAGAACGAGGTGGTTTATGTTGGTAATTGTCACTTCTATTCTGGTTCATATATTTAACCTTCAGTGAGGTGACTGTTAACATTTCTTGACTCCAACATATCATTTACAGATTGATATTACTGAAACCTGCAGCATCCCTGTTTGTTGGATTTAACATATTACTATTACCAGACTTTTATTATCAAATCCCTATGCAACTGTGCTACTTCGTGAAAGTGACATTTATAAAATATTGTTTTTATAGTATATTACCCTTAACTCTGACTACTACAATAAATATAAATTTCTGTCATATGTGTATATTTGATCCAGACTAAAGACTCTTGTGAAGAGCATATCTTTTTTTCTTTTTTTTAATAACTTGTACAGTCGTTCCAAAACGAGTTTCATTTACATGAATCACTGATTAGTACTTTAATGCAAAACCATTTTAAATAATGCATTTTTCCCAAATTTTGCAACCAAGAAATGTATTTTTCAAGCATCTTCTCCATCATCAGTAGTACACACATGTAGCAGACTATAATGTCATAGTTCAGGAAATGAACCTTCTGGCCTGTTCTGACCTGCACACATCACAAACCTGGCAATTTCACACTGTGACATCAATGTAAAGTTAATGATTTCTACTGTTTCAAATGCACAGTGAAATAACATGTGTAGAACAGACTTCAAATGCAGAAGAAGAGCTGAATTCACATAGATTTTTTAAAATGCAACAAGTCCCCTAATCTGCAGTCAGTCTATGTACCCACAGGCGTCTGGATCACAAAGCTACAATCAAATGAAACCTGATAAATAAAGTTGCGATGTCGTGATAAGGTTGAAGACTTTCAGGACTCCAGCTCATAGTTTAGCCTTGCAGCCTCCTGATTTACAGGTTGGTCCTTTTTGACATTCTCCACAAAGTGCTTCATGAACACTGTCCAAGGTCCTGATGCTGCGAGCTCGATGGTGTGGGAGATGTCTGACTGCACTCAGACAGGATGGAGTCCTGACAGCCACCCAAATAGCATCAGTGTTATTTTAGGAAATGTTGCGTTTGAGGTCCTGAGTGTTGTGCTTTTTTTCTTTGGTGCTGTGTAGACTTGTGCTAATCTGAATTTGAGACATTCACATTGCATGTGTTATGACAAAATTTATTAATATAACTGCACCATATTTGTGGTAATTTTCTCCCAAATTGTCCGCAACAGGCCTGTTTATGCAATTCAGGCATCATGTAATTGGTTTATGACATTCAGAAATCTGATCTCATTTGAGCCACAACACAATTTGATGTAATTCATATCAGTTTGTATTATTTGGAATCTGGAGTGGGGCAACAAAAATTGCAAGGCATCTTTGAGTATTTTACTATAATAGTGTCCCTTACAGAGCTTTGTTGTCAAGGTTAATCTCACACCGGATACAGAAGGCATCCAGCAGGCTATGCTTTCTCACAGATTCACCATAGAAACAGTGTTTAGTTGTTGCTGTTGCATTCAGCATCAGCTAATTGTTTCCACAATGCCGTAAGTGATAGCTGCTGCTATGCTGCATCTCATACAAACACTTGTTCCTCTGCAATAATCTTGAGAGGTGTGTTGCATCAAATGACTTCACTTCCATATGGCTATTATGGATACTGAGATATTTTCAGACATTCTTGTGCGGCTCGACAGAAGCTCTTTGTAATCAAATGCTGGAGCCTGAGGCGGAAGGAGGGGGAGGCGAATCAAAACAGCTCCAGTTCCCAATCATTTCAGCCTTTATTGAGAGCAGATATTGACATGCAGTGATGTGTGTGTGTCAATTTGACCAGCGCCCCGTCTCCCACGGCCAGACCGGGAGGCACCCACGGTGAGGGTGAGGAGAATGGGAGGAGAGCTTTGGTCGAGGCGTGGAAGATGGGAGCGGGGTTTAGAGATGGATCAGGATACAGAGAGAAATGCAGCAGCAGGGAGATGGATGAGTATGTAGATATAGGGAAAATGAAACTGTGTGAGATATGAATAGCAGAACTGAAGGAGAGAAAAGAAAATGTGTTTGAGTAACTGAATGGGTGAGGCTGGGAGAGATGGAGAGGGGGGAGATAGCTGGGATGAGATGAGATGAGTCTGTCTGGGCTGGGAGAGATGGATTAGTGTGTCTCCTGCTACCTGTGTGGGGGTCAGTGTTAAACTGCCAGGGCCAGATAAGGGCTTGGCAGTAGCTTGAGTGTGGGCAAGCACGGACTGGTTACCCCATCGATTTAGCCGGGAGTGAGCACAGAGCGATCGCCACAGTTCAGACGTGTACAGCTGTTCATCAATGTGTCAGGGCCCACGGGGCTGCCTCTGCGACCACATTAGACACTGAGGAGGCGCCATGGACCGAAATATGGAGTGTGACATCAACTTTTTTAGCTGGGGAGGCACATGAGAGATATAATGTGTCATCCCAAAACCCCTTCACCCATCATTTTTTAAAATTAGATGCTCACAATTTAACACAGTTTTAGCTTGTGCATGTCTACATCATCCAGCAGTGAGTCGGCTCACTATGAAATCCGATCTTAATTTTATTTATTTAGAGTATTTTTTTATGTCATTTGATATCACTGATTAATGTCTCCTTGCATTCACAAAATCCGACCACTGGGTATTTTTTCAGTCAGTCTTTATTCGCCACAAACAGCCAATGTACCAGCTGTTACAAACGTTAGCTGTAGCCAAGTGCATGTTGCACAGAGGGCACCTGTGGGTGTGTTCACCTCAACTGATCACACAGTTTAGCAGGAAATTTCTGTTATTTTCTTTCCAATTTAGAGGAAATCTTTGCTCAAACGTGCGCGGTTGCTGACGTCCCTCACTGCATCACCAGGGATGACGTCATGGCCTCTTAACTGTGTTTGCATTGACTTTACGTAAAATCATGCATCTACAATTGACTTCAGGATCAGTCTGAACACACCTGAAGAAATGCTGGATGTTCTAGTCTGTTTTTCCTGTTAGAAGTTACTTAAACATGCAGCATGTAAGAATGCGAAGTAATTTACATGTATTAACAGCCAGTGTGTGAGCGGATTATGACATAACTTTTCTGACTCTCTCAGTTGCCTGTAACAGCCTCTGGACTGATGCTCACCAGAAAGCCTCGCTCCTGCACCACTACAGCGATCACCCCCGACTGACGTTAGCTTACTAATGGAGTCTGCCGGCATCAACAAACGAGCGGCACCCACCACAACACAGAGTCCAACACAAAGTCCAAAGTCAGAGCTAACATCACTGCAAAGCATGTGAAATATATTGTGACACTGTGGTTTAGCTAAGGTTTGTGTAATTTATGGGATTTCCTACTACGGCATCAGCATGTTGCAAGACTTTGAGGTACGTGCTGTGAGAAAACAGTCAGGAAGAACAGTGTGTGTTCCCCTTGTTAGCGACACGTTCACGGTGGAATGACTGTGGGGACCTGCAGAGCAGACTGCATTCTGCACCTGTACTCTGTGATGCTACCAGGCCCACTGTGGTGTTGGCTGAGGCAGATACGAGCTTGGAGGGGTCCTGCTGCAGGTGCATGGTGAGGACTGGCCTACTGATCCAGGAGACTCGGGGATGCAGAGACCAGATGTGCCCCAATACAGAACGGGAACAGGACGTGTGTTTGGGCTTGTGAACACTTGAGAAATACATGTTTGGACTTGATCATTGACCACAAACCCCTGGTACCCTTATTGAACAGGAAAGACCATGACAATGTCCCGGTAAGGTGCTAAAGGCTGCTGATAAGACTCATGCTCTTTAATGCAGAAACTGTGTACGCACCACATTAGCAGTAGCCGATGCTACTTTTAAAGCAGTATCTCACAACGTAGGTCCATTACAAGCTTTTATTTCATGCTTTATCTCAGTTTAATCAAACCCAGAAGAAACGAAAATGCAAAATGGCACACACAAAACTCTGCAGGTGCAGACAGTAAACACAGAAAAACACAAGCTGCCCTCACCAAGGAAAAGTCTTTTATTACTTGTTCTTCTTGTTCTGGGCCCAGCGCTGTTCTGACATTTGTTTTGAGCGTGGTGGTGCGGGGTAGGTGGTGGGAGGTGGATGCTGGAAGAGGAACGGTCCAGGGTAGGATGTCTATAATTACATATTGATTTCTCTGGGCCCGCTGTTCAGCTGGTGCTGTGAATGTGTAGAATAAATCACTCGGCCTCTATGATAGCTAAGTATTTATTCTTTTTAATTCTGTTTATGGTGATCTTGATTCATGCCCTGTAACCCCGGCCACGCCTCGGTGGCGCTGCCTCCTTCATGTCAGCGGGAGGTCAGGTATGACTGTGTGCATGCACGAATGTGAGCGTTCAGCAGGGAGAGTGCATCAAGCCCCAGTGAAAATAAAGGCCCTTAGAACAAAGGACATTTTACAGCTACTGATCCTTATCCCAGTCTGGGAGATTATTCGTGGAGGCTTTTCTCTCTTAACTGTGTTTAGTCAAACAGAGTCATCTGCAGAGTGGCACTTCTTCACGAAGAAACCCCCCCCAAAAAAAAAAGAAATCAGAGGGAAAAAGGTTCTCAAGGATAAAACAGGAAGCAAGAACAAAGACAGAGACACAAACAGCATCACTGACCTATTAGACCTGGTTCACACTCAGCATGCAAACATATAAAAACGTGTGCTCCACCTTTAGGGGAGGACTGTGAGTCTGTCAAATAACCCTGATCAGATTTTTCAGAAAAATAGCGTAATCCTGGCGTTTTCAAAATAATGCTATTTATCCCAATTAGGCTGCAAACAGCATGCATGCTGATGATATTTCCGACACAGCAGACTAAATGATGATCAGCTGGAGAAGATTCAACATGATGCATCTCACGGTTTGATTGAAATTACACCAGGACAAATTTCAGGTTCTGTGTTTGTTGTTGATGGACTCGGATGCTGGATCTGCATCACTGGTTGCTGGAGTCATTTTTACTGCTCCGTTGTTGTTAAAGGAAGTAAAGGAGAAGGATGAAATGAACTCTATTGATCCCGGAGGGCGAATTTAGTCATTACTGCAGCAAGAATATGATCTAGATAAAATACAGTATATGCACCGTATTTACTGATCATATTAAAGATTTACGATGCATTTAAAGGATTTCCAGCTAAAAGTAACAATGTACAGATTCAGCGGCTGGTATTTTACAGTGAGCTGCAGCAGCGTGCAGGTTGTGCTGCGTGCAGATGTGTGCCTTAGAAGCTTTGCTGCTGTCTCTGTGAAGACAGCCGTGCAGCGTTGTGAGGGATGAGGTGGAGGCGAACAATGCTTCTTTGGCTCGTCGTCTGACTTCAAATTGACAATTTCATTTTAGCCCGGTCCCTCTAAACTCAAAGGCTGTGGTCGCCGCCACGAGCCTGTGCAGGGAGCAGAGCGGTGAGTAAATGACAGCGTGGGGCATGCAGTCGTGCTTAGACTTATTTCACTGGCTAGTAAAGAGATATGCATTTTATATGTTCATACTATTTTGTAAAGCTGCACTAGTCAGTATTTATTTTGTTTAATGAGAAAAGTGTTGCTCGTAGTCTTGAACAAACAGAGAAATATTACTCATCTCTGTGGTTCCTCTCAGCTCTGCAGAATGTTTTAATGTCCTTCGGCTCATTTTGCTCCCCGCGGCTTTGCTGTTGGCACAGCTCTCATCAACCGTCTTTCCAGCCACAACAGGCAGCTGTCTTCAGAGAAAAAGCCGCCTTATAGCCACAGCATGCTTCCTGCTGTGCACCAAACAGCTGACAGATGAAGCTAGCGACTGGCTGGTGAACATGGGGGAGTATTTAGGAGCCAAAGCCAGATATTTCCCTCTGGAGCTGGTGGAGACCAAAACGAAGCTAAAAGGATAGTCACTATTTGACTTTTGTCAGGGGATGTACACACACCTCCAAATTAATGATAATGTTGCTTAAGGTCTGATGGAATATTTTGGCTAACACATTAGCCATATCAACTGCTGCACCCATCTGGCCAGAAATAATCACTTCATGTGGGTACATATTCGTACATCTGGGTTCTGTAAAAGGAAAGTTAAGATGAGAGGATTTATTTTTCTCATTGCCAGTAGGGGGAAAAGGTTAAATTCTGATTCATTTGAACATTTTAACAGGACATTTTATATTTAGCCTAAGAGTGTCTCATTTTTTAATAAAGCTAAAACACATTAATAATATTTTAAAATGCATTTTTCATTCGCCTCTGTGTTTTTATGCATATCTCTCCTTCAGTCTCAGCATATGAATCTTATACACTGATTGAACAATTATCAGCAACGATGAGAGCACCTGTGAATTTGCTCTTACCACACATGCAGTGATGGGAAGCATCTAAACACAAAGATATTACAGCATTGACAGAAAACCACATGGAACCACCAACTTGTCACCGCGACATGCCGTCATTACTCCTTTTTTTCTGACAGCTCAGGCTGCACTCCGGGCAGGGCCCCGTCATTTTTTCAGCACCTGAATTTGATCAAGATGGAAGCACAATGAGAGGCACCATTAATGTGATTTATAGTTGCCATCAGGGTTGCTGTGGCAACCCAACTTTCAATACTCTCACCTCTGTGAAAGCGGTTTGGATCCCTATTGCTTGGCCACTAATGCACATCAGTGTCTGCGCACATAGAGTACATATGTGGAAACATACAGAGACCATTAACTCCCTCTCACACACATGCACACACACGCCACACACACACACACACACACACAAGGATTGCTCAGTGAAAGCAGCACAGTTCTCCCAAGGCCAAGGAGCTTGTGTAACACACTTCATTTGACGCATTCATCGTGCAGCTTGAGCTAAAAGCATTGCACTCAAATATGAACTGAATTCATTTGCACTAAAATAAGGGAACAAAAACAATTCAATAACCCACTGAAACGACACTCGTCTGCGTCTACCGCGGCTCAGCGGCTGCACGAGCGGAATGAGTTATGGCCGGAAAAAAAGAAGCCGACAAATCCAATCCACCAGAGCTGTCATTGTGCCTGATGAGTATAATGCCACCTCAGCTCATCCCTCAAACTCTCACTTGCTGTTTCTCTGGCAGAGCCACGGCAGCTCATTGCTGTTTTGCTCCTGTTGTGACCCATCAAAGTCAAGGGGGGGTTTCAGTCACGTCTGGCCGTTTTCACCTCGTACGTTTCCGCCAAGGTGAGGTTTAGCAGTCGCCCCCGTTGGCGTTTATCAACTGCATCACGGCAACACAGAGCAGTCAACAGCCCAACGATTTACACATGACGAATAGAGAGATCCAAAGTGGATCGAATGTGAAATCTGTGTGTGTGTGTGTGTGTGTGTGGGTGTGGGTCAAAGCTGACTTTGAGCGTCTCTGAAGAATGAAGGACTATCACGCTTTATGACGGATATCCCGTCAGAGAGAAGGCAGAGCTGCCAGCTGCTTAGAGGCATTACATGTTCCATCTAAACTGATGGCTGATCGACATCACAGTAAACAAAAGGACTCTCCCCTCGCAAAGTTGCTCCCAGCGCCTGTCACACGTCTGTTTTTATGAATCCTTGAGTACGTTCTAATAAAAAAAAGAAACCTGTCAGCTCAAACTCTCAAAACTGAGGCAACTTTTATACGTGTGGAAAAAGTTTATCCCACCATCAGCAGAGGTTGCAGAAACCCCAAGAAATCCAATTAAAACTGTGCAAAACACTATTACAGTTTATTGTTACTTAAAGCAGCAGCCACTTGAACATGAACTCATCCGTGACCTCCTGCCTACAGTTGCAATGGTCATCTTATACAGCTGGTTTTATGCAGCAGAGCAGTGATGTGTACTTGCACTGCAGTGCTGCTAACCTGACTAACGCTGTCTGAAGTAATGGAACATGATAGAAAGCAAATGTTGAATTGATTTAGTGATTTTCATGTCTAATAATACATTAAGTCATTGGAGGTAGCCTGATAATCTGACTGAACTGCCGTTTGGTTTCACTTCGTTTATTCAAACTGACATTCTGTTCGTTAGCTTGGGGGTGGCTTTATTAGCCTCCAGCAAAAGGAAAAATAAAGCAAAAAGTAAAGAAATGTACTTTAAGAGATGTCTTATTTACATGTTGTGTGCTCTTAGCTGGCTTGCTAATGCTGGTAAGCCTGCACTGCACACAGAAATCAGATGGTTTTGTTCAGAGTTGGGGGGGTGTGAGTCAACAGCTCCATTGTGTGGACTTCTTTGGTGCTCCTGCTCACTGTGGCTAATGCCAGGACCTTTTTTTTTTTTTTTTTTGTGTTTTTTGTCTTTGATGATGGTCCCCGTGTCAGATCTAACAATCACAGTGAGTTGCCACAACTCAATGAACTCCTTCTCCTCCTCTTCGTCATATTCGTCCTGACTGCGGAACTGAGGATTTTGAGTTGAGTAACTCAAGTAATTTTGTTGTAATAAATTATAAATTATGAAAGTAATATATTTACTTTTGCTATGAGTAATGTGTAATGAGTGACTACAGTTTCAAGTAACGTACCCAGCCATGGTAGTGACTGATGTACTGTATCACTGAAGAGCAGTGAGCTTAAGCCATAATACAATAAAGAGATGTTGATTTGACTTTTGTTGTTTCTGTGAGTCAACTTACATCAGCCCACAGCTGTGTCATCCCATCCACATTTTTTGGCATTTTTTAATGCCCATTTTTCTGCCGCTTGTTTTCATGGATGTAGATAGTAGCCATGACGATGAGGTCCCCTTTATTAACCTTGCCTAATAAGCTCTAATTGATCATCTGTTTCTCCAGCCAGTGGAAACAGCACCACGGATTGCTGGACAAATCAGACATGTGGCTGGTGATTCAGCGGCGTGGAACCAGGCTGAATCAGAGCTGGATGTGTTCTAACACATAAGCTGGTGATCAACATGCGATGGCAGCCGTAGCAGGTTGCAGTCATGGTTTCTGAGTTTGGCAGTGAGGCAACCCTTTTTCATCAATAGGATAATAAATTGTGTCGTTACATATTCATTTCCCAGCTGCCATGCGTTTATGATTTGAGCAATACAGTATATTAACTAGAGAGCTTTAGACATCTTGAGCATAGTGCACCAGTAGGCATGTTTTTTGGTGATTTGCAGGTCTAAAGAAGACTTCAGTTAGGTTAAATGTTTTAATGACTGTATTTCTATATTGAAGCAAGGTCGGTCTTAATTACAGGCTGAAATGCAACCAAAGAATGGTCATATGGGAAAAAAAAACAAAAAACAAAAATGTAACAGAATTGAGCCCAGTTAGACGGCTAGAGACTGTTTAAAGTGCAGATCACCAAACCTGTGCACAGGACTTGTCTGCATCAGTCAGCTTGAAATGTTTTTTATATGGACATGTCAATGCTCTGGACTCAAATTTTACTCTCAAGAAATAGATTGTTTTCAGGAGAGATGCACATAAACGTGATGATAATTGGGAAATTATTGCTAATAGGTGAATAGAATATTGCTTCAATGTGTAGTGAAGTATACAGGAAATACTGTGCAATAACAGTTTCAGCACTGTAAACCGTATTGTAAAACCTATGCACGTCCACTTTATCTTACAGAAGCCTGGAGTTGCTTGTTGACGAGCTTATGTCCTTCAAAATGTGTGTGTCCTGCACACAAAGATAAAAAAACTTTCAGAACATGGCCGTTCAAATGCTAGAAATTACCATTACAGCTACACATTTTACCATTAAATATAACTAGATATGCTGAGTCGACCACAGCATGTCAGGTTTAGCGTGCTACTGTACCGAGGGAGTGAAACACCCAAAACATCAACTCCAGTGCGGTTTTAAAGGGTGGAGGGCTGATGGTTTAATATTCCTGTAGCAACATTGTGTCTGCCGAGTGATCCATATTATTTAAATGAGTCAACGTTAATGTGAAGATTATTCACTGACACAAGCCCCATGGGCAAACCTGACCTGCCATCGCTCTCCCTCTGCTCTCTGAAGTACGGTCCATCCATCTCACCTCACCCCTCTCCGTCTCTCCCTCCAACTCTATCTCATATCTCGTCTGAAAGTCTGGCTCTGGCCTGTTTTTTACTGTCAGCTTTGGTAGCTTTTGCACCTTTAGCTTCTGGAGTAAAGACAGTGGGTACGCTGTGCAAAAATAGACCAAACATCACAAGCCAATATTAAAAGTAAACAGAAATACAGCTTTTTTTTCCCCATGTGGGGCATCTGACAGCTGTGGGTGTTGACTGGTTGACTGTCACCTCTGGCTTCGCTCTCTCTCTTTGGCCTCTTTCCATATTGGCTTCCTTACCTTTTGTTTTTGCCAGCAGAGTCATTTCACCTCAGCCCACAACTTTATTTACATCTCCCCCGATTCCCTCAACAATAAAGGCCACAGCTCAAGGCAATGGCAAGGACGTACGTCGGGAGTGCGGCCTCGCTTTGCACGTGCATGTGTTTATGCATACCTGTGCGCAGAATGTGTGTGTTGTGAATTCCAAAAAGTCTGCACACACACACACACACACACACACACACACACATGGAATGCAATGTTAAGCGGTGCAGAAATATCTAAAAGGGTGTTTTAGCACATGCAGAAAATTTGGAAAAGCATGCAAAATAAACTCTGCCCTGCACAGACCTTTAGCTGCTCAGTCTGTCTCGTGTCCCTCAACCTCAGCTCTAGGTCAACGCCTCCCCGAAGCCCTATCAGAACTTTACAATTAGTTGATTGAACCTGCCTCCAGTGAGCCATCTGCCTGGGCACACGCTGGAACTGATGTCCTCACCTGCCAGAGGCAATTAACTCTAAATACGACTCTCCCCGCTCATGCACCGCAGTCCTCCTCCCAGCTGAGTATAATAAGGTTGAACTACGTTGAAGTTGAAGAGGGGGCGGGAAACCTGCTCGTGGGCCCCCAGAGGGTGATGGGTAATTACTTCCGTCAGATTTATACTGGCAGTCACGCGGAATGGTGGACGACTGTCTTCAACCCCGGTGGGCAGGGGAAGCAGCAGAGGTTTTTCGGCCGCCTTGGGTCAACGTGGAGGGGGGGTTGGGATCGAGGGAGAAGGGGGGGAGGGAGGGAAGGCGGCTGGTGGCGTGAAGGGAAGGTTAGGTGATTAATTGGAGGAGCAGCTCAGGGTCAGCCTCCATTGTTGGGGTGATGGGTCAAATGAGCGCGGCATTGACGGCGCTACCTGATGCATGGCTCACCCCTGTCCTCGGCTATGGCTGAAAGATGAAGTTGTTACTCCAAGCAGAGAAAGAGACGGAGATGAGGACACCAGAAAAACAAAGACTCTGAGGATCTGGAGTCCCTGTCTCTCCACTGACATTTCAATTAAATTGCTATCACAAGTGCCAAGAGTATTGTTGACTTCATATCTTGTACAGATATTTTTTTTCACCCTGAAGGATTCAAATTACTTTGGAAAGTGTAGCGAACGTCCAACTAAAGCGGGAGAGGATAGAAGTGCCAGAGTCAGTCTCGAGTTTCACTGATAGTAAGATGTATGCCTTTAGAAACGAGCCTGCACAAAGAAAGACAGCTGGGGTGGCTGCCCATTCACAAAAACATCTAAAATCAAAATTAAGGTAATTCCCCTTCATCTAGACACTGACATTTTTTGTTTTTTTTTTGTCTTCTACAAAGTTCTTCTGGGTTTCTGTGATGTGAATGTCACTGCAGCTCCGTCCTCCTGCTAAGCCATTAAAGTCGGCCTGGAACATGACAGATCTTTGAAGCCGCACCCCCACTCTTCCCAGCGATGTTCCTCTCCGCTCCCAGCCTAAAATGACGAGCTGTGCAGTGTTACAGCACTGTATTTCAAACCAATCACGGCAACATTGTTGACAGTGGTCTATTTTTTTTTGGACTATATTCTCTTTATTCCTCCCCCCCTATTGTCCTGCATCTCGCTTTCTATTATTCAGAGACGTCATTTTATATGGTGTTGTATACCCCTGGTGTCCTTGAAGAAAACAGTGAAGATCTACAGAATGCTAAGAGGCACATTGCCGTATCACTGATAGCTGCAGAGAGCTATCAATCTTTGAAACAGATGGCCTATCAGTTGCATGGCTTTGTCCTCGACATGTCTACTACACCGCATAGAGGTGACCTTTCAAAGATAATGCTCGCTGAAGATGACGGTATACGCTTAATTCACTTTACAAATCACTTTTTAAGAAATGCAAATTCCACCTATCTGTCGTACTTCAGTTTTGATAATCATTATTACTGTAGATAATTAACATTATTTCATGCCCTATTTTCAATGGAAGCTAATGAAAGCCGGGATGAAATGTAAAATAAACGATTAGGCTATAACCAGCTGCCCATTGTTCCACCACCACGTCCCGCTTATCAACAGCTCCATGTTGGCTTTCACGGCACAAGAAAGAGCGGCCATGTCAATCCTCATTAATTCTCCCAGTGAATTAGAGGCAAAGTAGATGATAGGAAATTAATGTCTGCAAGGAGATACTTAAATTATTCAACAGTAACAGGATTATGATGAAAGATCACCAGCGTCTTTCTCTCCATCCCCATCCATTCTTCCTCCCCCTCTTCCTCTCTGTACTTCCACCCTCTTTCCTTCTCTTTCTGTCGGATGGCAGCCGTTGCCAGGGATATGTACACATTTTAAACCCTGCCTAATACTTGTGTTATCCCTATTGTTGGTGATGGGGTTGTGCTCACATAATCTGACCATGCATTATGTTAGAATACTTTTGTTTTATTCACCCATCTTCATCTTTTAATCCTTTAAAAAAATCAAGTATATTCGATTTAATGTGTTTAGCGTTCCCTCCGTCAAGAGGATAAAAAAAAAAAAGTGAGCAGCGTTAGTGAAATGTGGTGGAATATACCGTTGGCCATGGGACAAACGTTCAGTTTTTGGTGCTGATCTGGATTCATGTGCTGATCCAGAATATGTCTTGATTGGTGAGATACTATATGTCTGTTGTTTGTATTGTTCGCAATTTTCAAAGATTCTCTGACTGTTAAATTATCTGTATTTTTAAAATGTAGATCAGTTTGCAGCGTAGGGTTTGAATGTTGTCCAGTCAGTTTCTTTGAAGGTTTGACGAGTGTCAATTCTCAGGTCAACCTCCAGACGTTAAGCAAAGAACTCATTTCCAAGAGTTATTTCTGTGGAAAGAGTTTTCACAGGAAAGATGTTTGTGAATGACAGGAATTTGTATCTACAACCAAAACTCTACAACATTTCTACAAGAGCGAGCTGCAGCCTTAGACAACAAGACGATGTCACACAACCGTCAGTAAACTGTATATTATATGCGTTACAGTGAAGGGAGCCACGTACAGCCATTGCTTGATTCTATAGACATGGAAGAACAAAGGTGATTGTGTCTTAATCAGAACTAAAGCTCAAAACCCCCACAATAAAGTGAAACTTAAAGGGAAGCACAGTGACTGGACTGAGAAAGTGAATGAATACACATCTTTTCTGCACTGGCTGTGAAGCGTTTGTGCTTTCTTCTGAGCTGAATGTCACTTTAAATATCACAAGGTGCTTTTAATGAAAGAAACTTCTCGTCTTCTCGCCCAGGGGGGTGTCTGCTACAAATTCCATATTTATTGCCCCGACCTTGAAACTTTAAAGTGCTTCTGATGTTATGCATCCAACAATAACAAAAAAACTTTTGCATAATAAGAAGTTCCTCTAGAAAAACTGGACCCAAATGCTGAACTCAGACACGGAGAGAGGAGTGAGAGTTAAACAACGATCTCATTGGTCCCTGGGTTGAGAGCGAGCAGGACAAACTGGACAAATACTGGACACAGAAAATACTGTGGCAGCAGGTGGGTCTTGACTGCATGAGGGGGCGGGGCAAGCAGAGTGAGCAAAGCTGCCAGCCACGCCCTGCAGTTTCACACACACACATACACATACACACACACACACACTGGGTGAGAGACAGACTGGGGACACATGGGGAGACATGGGAAACATAAAACACACTGCTGATCCCAACATTTTCTGTTATTTCAGCTGAAAATGCACAGAACAAAAGTTGGAGCATTGAAGTTTGGACTTTTTACTATTAACTAGAACAAAGTGTTTTTTACAGCACATTTTATTATTGTAAATATATAGAATAGTTGAAGATTTAAAGGTGTTTAAATTTTTTCACATTTAACAATGAAAAACAACAGCAAAAACTGAAAAGGGAAAGACAGCGGACCAGGACAAAAGAAACATGTGAGCAGACCGGTGAGTGTCGCTCAGGAGGCAACACAGACATGAAAAGTTGACATTTCTTATGATCATTACCTCCTCCAAGTGCATATTTAGAGCAAAGTGTTTGCCATGACACTTATACTTTGAACCTTAGTGGAGCCCCACTACTTGGCGTCCCGTCATATGAGGAGAGAACGAGAGAGAGGAGAGAACACACCAGCCTTGGTTACAAAATCTGGCAATTTAATTGGGCCTGATGGGCAAAACTGGCAGCAGTATATGGTGCCTATTAGAACATGAAGCAAGTCTTTTCATTAGTATTTAGGAGACATTTAACTAGCACACAGTAATCCCCGTCCACTGAGCAGCTCTTTTTGCAATGAATTAGCAATATTTTGTATTTCACCTTATAATTACTGTCACCCAGAGTAAGAGGATGAGTGTAGAAATGAAGGGCAAACAGATTCTTTACAATCAAAAGGTCCTGAGATACAGGATGTGGGATACATACCTGTAACTACAAGGAGAAACATGAAAACTCAAACATGCTATTGGTTGCACTGTACTTAAACTGCACCTTGCTATTACTCAATCTGGAAGAAAGGAGTCCTTAAATGCACCACAGCTGCTTCTGCGGACTGAAGCATGAATTCGTAAAACGTAGCCACAGAGCGTTGCCTTGTCCTCTGCTGGCACTGCAGGATGTCTTCAGAGGAGTAACCTGAGGCAAGGGATGTACAATGACTGTGCACTAATTATCATCTACTTCAGTTAATGGACAATTAATTATTCATCTGTAATGGGTTATAGATACATGACACCAATATGGAACAAATGGTACCCGAGTTTAACCCCCAGTTCTTGACTGGATAAGCAGAACAGTGCGCAGGCTCATGTTTGCTAAAGGACTTGATCACATTCAGCTTTTGCCAAATTTATAGTACCAAGGTACATATTTATTTTTCCCTAAGCCTTCCCCCCACCAATAATTAAACATGATTTTGAGTAATAGCACTTCCATACAGAGTGTGGATTTGGTGTGAATAACTATGAGAACAAAAACAAAAGGTTCTCCTAATGTCAGTGAGCCTGAGGACAGGGTAAATGTGAGGCATTTGATGAATTAGCTCTTTATTCTAAAAAAAAAAAAAGGCAAGTAGAACAAAGGGGCACAGAGCTGTTGATTTTTTTCATTGTCCTTACCGAGGTCAGAGAAAGATGACTGGGGGGAGGGGGGCACAGAGCGGATGTACAATAGGAGGAGTAATTAGACACTAAGAGCGAGGAATCTTTTACAGCGCAGTGAACATGCAGCAAATCATCTCCTCGCCTCAGAGATATCCTGTTTTATTCAACAGTTTTCCTGTTCGTTGACTGAGCGCCGCAGATTGAACTGGAAATAATGTAGGAAGCTGTGAAGGCCGCTTCACGTCAACGAGTGAAAAAGCAGCTTGGTGGCAGTCGAGCCAGGCCGGCACGGTGAAATCATTTTCCCACCGCATCAAACTGCCAGGTAGAGTTGTTTCCCTTGATGAGGTGTTGGAGGTGCGTTAATCACAAACCGTCATGGAGACCGTCACAGGTTGGACATTGGTTGAACCTGCTCCCGAGCAGGAGCACAGCAGTGTGGCTCAGCTGCTGTCGCCTGCTGTGAGGCAGCAGTGGAAATGTCATCTCGGCTTAGTTTGGTAAGGTGCCGCAACCGATGACAGGTGCTCTGCTACATGATAACATGCTGTGGACAGCGAATCAGTAGCAGGGAATCATTATCAGAGCCATATGAAAATATTTGAGTTTAAGTTACATACTGGCATGGACAAACTGGATTTAGGCCTTTTCTTAAACCTGCATTATCTAATAATGATGTTATCCTATAAGAGCAGTGAGAGTGAACCAACACAGAAAACCAAAGCAACAAGCTGAAAGACACTGAAGAGCAGATCATAAGGTCATAATTATCCTTGGATTTGTCAGAATGAGTGAGTCCTAGCACTTCCGCGAAAAGTATTTCTTATCTGAGCTTTAAGCAGAAAAGACTAAAGTTCGTGTGAAAAGAATGTGTGACTGCCATTTGACGCCATGTGTGTGAGTAGACTGCCAGTGAAACATCAGTGTGTGTGTGTGGTGAGTCAGTGTGCAACTGAATGTCTTTTCTGACACAGTTAATGTGTTTTCCATATCTGTTTGTTACCATCATTCCTAGAAGATTTATTCTAGGGTATTATTAGGGGTTATTATCAGAGCACTTTAAAGCTGACACACACCAATAATTAGAATTTATCCACGTCCTTTGTTTTGCACTTCTCTTTTACTATAGTCCTTGTCACTGCTAACTCACTCTGTTGGCCTGGGGAGGGTGAGGAGCAGAGGTTCCCAACACAGGGGATGGGGCTCTGTGATAGTCTCAGTATGATTAAAGGAATAAAACAAAAATGTATGTTTGAAAAGAAACAAAATCTAAAAGTCACTTATGTTGATTTTTCTGACTTTTCTCTAATATTTGCTTTTTTTGTAAACTGCTGGACACAATTATTTCTAGACGACTGAAAACCACTTGAATGAAACAATCTGAAATCGCTCACGTCCACAACGAGGCCACGGCCCGTGACGAGGGGTCGCAAGCAGACTTGGTCGCGAGGCAAAAAGGCTGGGAACCGCCGGCGTGTGTTTGCTCTCATACGCACGGAGGTCATCCGATCTATTTTCATTTGACAGTGAGGCGTTTCACCGGAAAGGCGTGTAAAGGCTCAGCACCCAGGTGACCTGACCAGCCAGAAGGAGCTCCCACTGCAGCAACAAGGACATCATTTCCATTCACTGTTTACAACGCTGTGTGCTTTCACAGGCCACAGCCAAAAACACCACAGCACTTGAAAAAGTGATACGAAAACGGCCACAAATGGCCGCTTATCCATATGCACACATTACACTTTCCGAGCAAATATCACCATCTGAGGCGCTTTTCTTGCATCGTCCCCAGACACTGTGCAGGCAGATGTCTGCCCCCTTAAAGAAAAGAGCGAATGAATGCTTTACCGAGCCAACATCTATTTAAAACCAGCAGATTGAGTAAGCCAGATGTCAGATGTGTTTTCATATTAGTCACAGCTCACTGGCAAAGGGGATAAAGTTGGCTACATCAACAGGACATGCTGGCAAGCAGCCAGAGTTGTCCAGGCATACACAGGCGACAGCCCCATCAACTGAATGACAAAGCTAGGTGGCTAAGATAATGTGATCTAATTCATTGACATCCCATTTTCCCACTGAGCCATTCAAAATGCTATCTACATAAAATGGAGCTACCGGATGCCAGGCGGGAATATTAAGTGGCCCAGAAATGAAACTCTTTGACAGTGTCACATTCATATTGATGTTAAGCTGCATGCATCAGCCCCAAGTTGGGCTATATTCTTTGTTAAACACAGGCCTCTGTTGTGTGAAGAATGAAAACAAAACGGTATCACGCCCGTTTCAAGCCGAAACCTGAAGCAGTTGTCTTCTTCTTCTGCCAGCAGTGCATCACATGTGCTTTCTGCTCTCGCCCTCTTCAGCTTGAGGAGCTTTGAAGAAGTCTGACAGGGTATGTTGAGGGAGTCACCTGACGCAGACCTAAGGGGCTACATGCTAAACTGTCGAGGCATCTCAGCGAAGGTGTGCAGCGCTCTCCTCGTGTTATTTCTGACACGGTCGTGTGCCTGCAGCAACTTGAAAGCGCTCGTTCTGAGAGAACGACGCTACAGCAGAAACATTTGACAACCCGGCGTTTGTTGGCGGGCTTTTGATATCATCTGTGCATCCACGGAGAATCACTGGTCGATGCTGTAAGCTGACAGCCCTTTATTTGTTCTGCGGTAAGCTGCTTATACATACAGCAGGACCTTAATCAACAGTCAAACAAGGTTATCATATTCACACTTAACTCTGTTAGTGTGTTCACCCTGTATTACCTCCTGATACCCAGCGAGGCCATGGAGGAATCTCAAGCCACAGACCAGGCTAAATAATTAAAATGTTCCATGTTTCCACCAGCGGCAGAAGATCCTTCAGCATGTAACCACTCCATGAGAAGGCTGTCAAATTACAGTTAATGCACTTCCATAAAGTCGGGCACTTTGGACAATTTAAAAGAATATGCAAAATCTCAGTAGCAGATGTCGAGACATCCTGGCTGTTAGCCCCTAGCCTGGGTCAAGCTCCAAAAACACTGGATCCTACATTTCCTGTAACTCAGTAGCAGCTGTCATTAGACTTACCTCGCCTGTTAAACGACCTCTTCCTCGAAACTCAACAACCCAAGTTTGCAACACAAGGTTTTTGTCAAAAATCAATGAATTTCGGCGCTGGGGGAGGGGGAGTGAGAGGGCATGCCCCTCGTTTCAACAATAAAAGCCATCCCTTTAGATAGATCCTCTCTCTCACCTTGAGGCTGATCATTTCTGTTGCCTTAACTGAGGCTGTTTAACTTTTAAATGTACACAATGTACATTGTTTCCCATGAAAACCAATGTTCGATTTCTAAGCAGACAAATTAATGCACCACACCCACCCTAACCTCTGTTTCGGCCGCTACAGCCTACTCCTCCAAAGTGCTCAGGTGCAACCACTTCTGGAAAGCAACGTCATATCTGTGTTTGAAGAAAAGGTTCAAAGACACGCCCCACAGCAGTGCCACCATTTTACCAGCAACCATAAAACATAAAAAGAACAAGGAGGAAGAAGAGCGCAACAACATGAATGATCTTGTCGACTGCTGGTGGCTGCTACCTGAACAGGTACTGCACTGTCCTTCTCTTTGCAGCTCGCTCACAAAGTGCTATTAGGACACAGTGTTGAAATGCGGTGTGCTTTCACATCCATGGGTCCTTGAGCCTCAGACTGTCACAAAGCTTTCCAAGAACATTTGAATGTACCTGCTGTAACGTTACAGTTGCTATTTAAGAAGGCGACTGGCCCCTGTACAAGCCCACAGATGTGTTGTGTAATACAGTTAAGGTCTGACAGTACGGATTGTCAGATATAGGAAATGTAGGTTTGCCTGTAAGATGGATACAAATGGAGTGTTAAATACCTACCGTATTATGTTCGCTCTGATGTGGGCGTCCGACTGTTACACGGGGAGAAAAAAGCTCTGTTACATGAAACAAAAACACCATGGCATAACAGTCAGACTGAAAAAAAAAAAACATAAATTACAAAAGCACACAGGGTCAAAGGTCTGCATTTCTACTGGAGAGCAAATTTGGCTTGAAGCAGGAAAAGAAGTGAGGTGAAGACGCGGGTCAGCTCTCCGGTTAACAAGGTCACCAGAAGGCAGACCCGACCGTGCAGCCAATCCGCAGCCAGACATGCACTCCACTTTAATAAAAGACATATATCCAAAGGTCAGATCACTGGCTACAGATAGATTGTCGGCGCTTCATTTTAAAATGTTTTCTATTTTTATGAGAGGAAAAATACCCACACGGCAACAGGCGCGCATTGCACAAATGGGCGAGTTTTAATCTCCTCGCCGCTGGATGAGATGGATGTTTTAAACAGACCTCGAAGGGGTCAGACGGGTCGAGCTTGTCTGGGCAGAGACGCTCGACGAGTTCTCCAACAGAGAACTTTTAATTTCTGCACTGTTCAGGCGCCCTGCGAAGACAGCAGACTCTGTTTGGATGGGCGATTAAGCTGTAGTCTACAGGGCACGCTTTAAAACCTTCAGAGTACATTTCATAACCATAGATCAGAGTAAAGTGGTCTTTGCTCCTGGTTTACACTCTCAGCCATTCAAGCTTCCCTCGCATGCTGACGATACTAACATCCTTGAAAAGCCTCTGTTTCCCATTTGTAACAAAGAGCCCCACTAATAGCTCTGATGCAAGCGCTGTGCACCCATACTGCAATGCAACAGAGACGACATTTAACAAAGCAAGCTGTATTCATCACCTGTCTCCCACTGACATGCAGCCAGTGGTCGTCCAGTTTCAGCCTGAAATCGCTCTTTCATGCACTGGAAATAAAGGAAAGATGAGTCACTGCAGTGGAGGAGTGGAGAGAGCTTTTCGCTTTTGTTCAGAGCAAATGAAAGAAAAAGTGTGATACAGAATGTATAGAAATGCCCGAGACATACGTGTTTTCCACTGAATAGAAAATAAGAAGAGATAGTGAATCATAAAGAGAGAGTGTCTCTTCTCCTCGAAGTAGGAGGGTGAGAAAGAGGCTAATACTGAAAAGCACACCCATCTGTGGTGATTTCAGTGTTTAGACTACACACACACACACACACGCGCCTCTAAACTCGCACATATTCTTAATGATTTATTACCCAGGTATTACCTTATCTCCATATCCGTGACACTGTTCCAGCCTGCCGTAAACAACCTTGTGTCCCCTCATTAGCAGGACAGCCGTGTCTCCCTTGGCCTCATTGGCACATACCCACACACACAAACACACACCATCCCCCCTGAGACCAGGCCAGCCATCACCATCATAAATCCACGGGGCGTACAGTCTGGCAGCGAGGGCCGGGCAGCTAATTATCCAGACAAGTAGAGCCGGGCATGGAGGTGACCCAGACGCACACACTGGGAAATCCACAGATACACTGAGAGATACAGGCTGGTGGCAAGGCACTGTGGGTCCTTCACTTGAGGGGTGGTCTCCCCGCTCTCATTTCATTACTGAGAATTGGTTAATCAATTGCCGTTGCCCACTTGTTGCTAATTAGAGTCATCAGGGGCCAGAACTTAATGAACACCGAGTGGAAGGCAAAGACACAGCCTGGACAGGTTTTCACTCTGTTGCAACATCTCATTGGATGGAGACTGCTGTCATAAGCCTCCCATTGGCTGATCAGTGTCTTTGCGACAACTACCAGGACTCGAGCTAACAAGCTACAAGCTAATGACGGAGAACACAGACAAAGTTTTGCTGCAGTAAAGCCGCACTGCGTCTTATTGATGTGTACATTGATAAGTTTTGTCGATGACTGTCAAATGCAGATTTCAGATTTTTTAACATATTTTTCCTCCGATTCCAGGTCGCCACTGGTTTCCATTTATTTCCTCATAGCATGAAAATCAATTAGCTCTTGAAACCTGCTGGAGTTGTGTAATCCATCACATTGAACATCAAGTCTGCATTCATTTTTTTTTTTCAGTTACATGATCATTGCATGGTTATGCAGATTGATTTGAAACGTCTACGCTGCATAATGATAGTGTAGCTTTGACAAAAATTAATGCAGACCTGGTGGTCGATGTGATGGATTACACTGCTCAGGCAAGTTTCAGGAGTGTGTTGAAGGGGTGTTCCAGCAGTTTTAAAGTTCAGTATACTCATTACAGGACGTGCTACGCTGCATGTAAAAACAGTTGGAGAAAGTTTGAAAAAATGAAAGAAGCTATTGAGTTGCATTATGGAAGGTGTATAATCCAGTGTTACCGGAGCTTGATCCAAACTATGGACTAAAACTCAGGATATCTGTGCCTCTGCTACATGAATCGGTCTCTTGTGAGTCCCCTATACTTTACATAATGGATGCCTAGAACGCTACAAAAAACATGTTAAAGAAAATTGTAGCAGCATGAATTGCAAAATGGTGCAAAAACTGTTTAAAACATGCAAAAAGTCAATTTGCAGTTCGGCTCGAACTTGAACACGAGTGTCTCTGTAACAGTCTTTAGATATTTCAAGACAAAAATGCAGACTTACGGATGAGTCAAACCACTTCCTTTTCGACTTGGCTCTATGTGGATGTCTCCCACCTGGTGTGGTCACGCTCTGCTGGGTCGCCTCAGCGGGCGAGGGGTGGGGGGGGTGGGGGGGCGAGAGCAGAGCTCACCAGCCTCAGCCCGGCTGCTGACGGAGTAATACTACTGCTGCTCTGGGTATGTTTTGGGGGAGGTGCTGACAGACAGGCGAAGGCGACCTGCTGTGCTGCAAGGTGCCGTGGAATGGCGAGGTGCATGATTATGTGTGTGCAGGACGCGGACTTGATGAGCAGACTGTGAGTGGGCTGTGTGAAGTCCCAGCAAGCCTCAGCACGGAGGGGGCGAGAAAAAAAAGTGTGTGTGTGTGTGTGTGTGTGTGGGGGGGGGGGCTTTGGTTCAGAGATGACAGCCAGGAAAAGACAGAGGCCAAAATCAGCTGAATGACATAAAAGACATCTAATATGACAGCGCCTCACGGATACATTTGTCACATAACATGACTTGATATTTTGGTAATTGAGAAAATACAGATTTAAGTTGACATACTGTGCCAAGTATATATGACATTGAGGCTCTGATTTACCATGAAAGGTGCAAACCATTACCAAGCACGAAAAGCGTAACAGAGACAGCTGTCTCCAGTTCTGCATCTATTCACCAGAATCCGTCATAGAAATCTGCTATCAGGGGCCCAACTTGAGATTGGCACAAATGAAAGGGAAAGGTATACATTAGAGAGACTAAGATGCTAAGATTTATAGCTAGATGAAGGTTTTCTTCTCTTTTATATATTTGTTTTGACCTATTATTATTATTAATTGTGTTATTTGTTCCTCGTAAGTCCATTAAAATAGGTGTAACTTTAGAAATCTGCATCAGAATATGTTCGTCTCACAATTTGCATCCCTCAGCAACATTCACAGCCAATTCAGTAATTTGTGCACTCTTTACTTAGTCAGGTGGAATCTAAGGGTGAGGCGGTTCAAACGGTGGTGGATGGGCGTGTAGCTGGTCTTGGATGTGGGCTACCAGGGTTCATGACCTGTCGCATGTCTGCAATTAATGTTTTTTTTAAACCGTAACCATAGTCTTTCAACCTTAACCAACAGTTTTATTTGCCTGACCTTAATCATTATATACGCACAGTTCATCTGCCGTAACGACAGTCTTCACTTAACCCTAATCATACTGTAGCTGCCATGTGCCGATACTTTAGAAAGACACGACGGCACTGAACGTCAAAGCAATGTTGTTATTGAACATAGTCAGCTGTTTTGCAGATGTTTCCAACATCACTATCCTGTCAGATGATAAGCTTGGTAAAAACACTCTCTAGTTATTGCTGTTTAAAAATACATTGGAGTGGGGCTATACTGTAGGTTTCCAGATTTGTCTTTGGTCATTTAAGCCGCATTGCTATGCAAGCAGTTGACTATTTACACATTCAGCAGACACAGAGCAACAGCATCAGTCTTGTTTTTGGCCACCTGACAAATGTAAGTCCAATATTCAGCTTCCTTTTAGCTCTGTTTTGCTAGACACTGACTTTGTCCGTTAGCAGACTGATGCTGGGCAGACAGCATACAGCGATGACAGTCAACAGTAAAGTTGCGGGCTGTAAAACCAAAACAGTGAGCTGAGAGACGCTAAAAGCTCTGTAGAGCCGCAGATAATTCCCACACATTATGCTGTACGTAGTAATTTGACCCACTCTTAAAGTAAAAATACCGATTAGTGCAGTGTTAGCAATTATCACAATTACTCTCCATGATGTTGTGCTGTAATGCCTTTTTCTTCCATCCTCTATCTGAGCAACAAAGCTCTGCTGAGCTTTGTTGCTCAGATTTAGCTGATTTGGTCATTTTTCCTTTTGTGCTTCTACCATGGGTATGTAGGCTTTTTAGTTTAATTTTTTTAACTCTGCACGGGATGTTTTATCTTGAAAATTTAGCGGCTTCTCCACACAGTTCCTTTGTCTGACTTCCTGTCTGTCTGAATCTGCTCTGTGCAGTTGACACAAGTCAAAGACTGGGCATGTAATCTCTGCAGAGCAGAGCGGACAGCTGCGGTGGAATGGCATTGTCTGGAATGGCAGCTAGAATAAAGGCGGCCTTCTTAATTATTGGTTTGTCTTTTAATATTTTGTGCTATTTGTTCCTTATAACGAGTATTTGCCACCATAGTTAGAATTACAATAAGCCCATGTTATCATTCTTAGGTTGAGCTTTCATCTCAATACTCGTCTGTTTGATTGTCCCACCGTGGAGCATGACAGTCTCAGTCATTATTTCATGTCATGTGAAATACAAATGAACCAACAGTGAGATCTCTGAACTTACGAAACCCTGTCCTCTATTACATGTTTCTGTCCCTCCTACCACCCCCTCCACTTGTCATGCAGCGACTGGCTGGTTCTGACAACCCAATCAAGAGCAGCAGCAGGAGCACCAGCACCTAGCCACACTCCAAATGGGATTACAGTCCAGTTAGCAGTAAACCTACAATCAAGCCTTGTGTAATGTAAAGCAACCACAGCACCTTCCCTATTTCTGGTATCAGTGAACTCATTTTCCCGAGGTTGTTTTCGTGCTTTGGCGCAGGATTGGGCTGCAAAACTTTTGTCTAGGAATTAGTTCTGCAAGTGTACAGGTGGTTCAAGCACAGGTACATGCAATTCCTTATGCGGGCAGTGGGAATAAACTCACTGACAACAGCACAGAGAAGCTTTGAATCAAATTGTCTCCGCTCTGTAAAATAGCTGCACCTCAGACTGCAAGTCCACTGAAGCCAAATCTGAAACAAAAGCTGTCTTTAAGGGATATTCTTATAGGCAGAGCAGCCAAGCCTCGGGCATTCTTTGCATAGAGTGTACGTCGCAGTGGGTGGATGGAAAATGGAGGTTTGACTCCTGCCACCCAAGAGGCATCAAATCCATTCCAGTGCCACTGCACTGGACACTGTGGATGGATCTGCCAACTGCCAGCCATCCGCCCCCACACCAATCAGAGAGGAGACCCAGGCTCAGTATTCAGGACAATTAACCAATGGGCCGGGCGTCCCCTGTCGTTGCTCATGGCTCATTTGGTCCCAGTCGGACGACAGTGCCACGTACGCCCAGGCAGCACGTCGCTCAGGTGGCCTGACACAGAAAGACAAGCGGCGGCCAGCACAAGATTGGCTCGGTCAGGAATACAGCCCGACTTGCTCCTGCATGAGCTTAACTGTCCCTTCTTCATAATAGACGTTGGTGCAGAGCATTCATGACGAGATGACAAGGCAATGAGATAATGAGAGGATAACAGTGAGCATCATCCTGTGGGGGGAAATGAAGGTACTGTGTGTGATGCTTCAGGCAGCAGTCATGGGCGTGTATGTATGGACGCAAAACCACACACACACGCACACATGCACACGCACGGATGAAACTGTATGCATGACTAATTCAGTTAACACTCTTCCCCCACCAGTCTGGCATCCAGTAACCCACAAACATGGATGCTCTGCTTGTGTGTGTGTGTGTGTGTGTGTGTGTGTGTGTGTGTGTGTGTGTGTGTGTGTGTGTGTGTGTTTTGCCCATTTACAACAGAGATAGCCTCCAGTTTGGCCCCTTTAAACCCAGGGTGGTTTATGTGTCCGACTTTGTACATCCATTTTCGAGGGTGTGATGTGGGCAAATAAAAGTGTGATTTTTGTCCCATCAGGGCTGCTGCCCGTGCCAGCGCCTGAAATTAATCATCGACCACAGATGCTGCTGAAATATGTGACCAAAGATCCGAAACTTTCTTCTTCTCTGCATTCATTTTTTAAAACAAATAAAACTCCAATCAGTGTGTCAATGAATACATTATACTATATTTATGAATAATATGCTGTATTTCCTCACAATCAAGATATCTCCATTCACATTTTGACTGCAGTAGGTCTTAAAATTAAAATTTAGGAAGATGACCAGTCAGATCTAACATAGTCACAGTAAATTAAGCTGTAGATATTTTTTTTTTAATTCAAGACTTCATACAAGTTAATGGTAGTAAAAGTAATTTTGATCTTTAAACGACATCTTAAAAATCCTAAATAAACTAAACATCCACAATGTGATTCTAGTATATGCTAAAATGGCTTTATGCTGTTAGACTTAGTGAAGACATTTGGAATTGGAAATATTCTTCCCGCATGATTGCGTTTGACATATGGTTAATTATAACCCTGGCACGGCACAGTGTAATTAGGATTCATTTAGATATCTGAATATAATATTTAGGTGATGACAAAGTCAGTCACTTTTCTTGCTAAAGTCATCTCATAATCTAATAATCGTCCACCTTAAATTTATACTGAAACATGAAAAAATGAATGAAGTGAGAAAAAGGGGAGACCTGAGCATGTGTTCAACATCCTGGCTGAAGAACAGTAATATTGATCTCAAATCGAAAAAAAGATTCAAAACAGAATATGAAAAGATTAAAAACAATAAAAATAAGAAAGAAAAAGATTTTAAAGCATGCTTCCAAAATGTCTGAAGGGTACCAGGTTCAGATTTGACCTATTGAGATAAATTGTGAATCTACTGATCAAAGAGAGATAGGTTTCTCTCTACAATTGCATCGGTTGCACTGTATGTACTGTAGCACGCTTAATAAATCCCAGCCTATATAAACACATTTTTCCATTGTCCTTGGATGCTTGGAAGCTACAGGTTTACAGTGACTTGCAACAGTTTGGCTTTTCCACTGCTGATCTTAAAACCATCTTCCTCTGTCTAATGTGAGCAGCAGCGCTCCTGCCTCATGCCTGTGGTCGTTAGCTGTCATGCTAACACTGGCGTTTTCCTGACAGTATACATCCAACACTTAAAGTTCTTTTAGACAGTCTGCATCTGTTGCCATTAATGTTGAGTCTTTTGCTTTTGCACTTGTGTTTTATTAAATAATGATTGATTTTATGATTTATATTCCATATTATCTGATTATATCTGGAAGAATTTGGGCAATCACGTCATTTGACACGTGTGTTACTATCACAAACAATGAATTAACCTTTATCTCATTTCCATTAACATTTAGACAAAGAGAACTCATTTGCTTCATCCATTCCAGACAAACTTGAATCAATGACATCAGTCAGCCTTGGAAAAGGCATCTCCCTTTCCAAAACCTCCAGGTATGCAACAGGTGTCAAAGCCAGGTATATAGACTGATGCAACCCTACAGAGTACACAGTGAAAGTTTGAGACACATTTCTTTAAATGCTTTATGTGTTTCTCCATTTTAGAGAAGTTTTGCATAACACCTTTGTTGGGCGGGTACTGGAAAGCAGGGTCTAATCTGTAGGATTTATAAGCAGGTGAATATATTAAATGACTCCGGTTTCCATTAGGCATGTTGCACCAAATTGTTTATCGACCCATATCTCAGCGCTGACACTCCTGATTAATGATGTTATTAAGGAGAGAGGAGCAGTGAGGGGAAAAAGATGACAGGCCATTCTGAGATTGACCACTAACGTGTGTGTGTGTGTATTTGTGCGTGTAGTTTTGAACAAGTCTGTTCTGTCACATGTGTCTGTACACAAAATTAACATTTTTTATGTGCACTCAATTGCGCCTTTGAGCTCACTGGTGCATTCATGCATGCAGTGTGTCTATGGACGTCTATTAATGCATGCCTGTCTGATGAGCGAGTAAGTGGTATGAGGGGTTGCGTTTTATGTATGTTACATGCATGTACAGCGTGTATTGACAAACTCAAAACAGCAGCGTGAAGCAGCCTGACGGTGAAGCGCTGTGGGGTCATTTCTCCACTAAACACAAAGAGCCAATTACTGCAACAAACGCTTATTTTGAAAAAATGTTTTGCACTTCCTGCCAAATGGAAGTGCTTTCACTCAGGATGACAATGGCTTCAGTCTGGTTAAGTGTTCAGCCGGCGTTTTGAGCAGCCTGCTGATAATGTTAACCACATGCCGAGGTTTTTGAAGTGTGATCCAAATTTCGGCTTTAATGCTCTGTTCCGCCGTGATACCTCCGAGGCTGCGGAGGAGTCATTTTCCGCTGCCGCCATAATGACAGCAAAGGCTCGATGATGTCTCAGAATCATATGTTACGAGACATCAGTGGAAAAAAAACATCACTGGCCAAGCACTCCGCACGTTTGCAGAGCCACCAGCATCACAGAAGAAAGTTTTATACGCTGTTTTCCCCCTGGTGCTCCGAGCGACCCCCATCACTCTGCCTGCTTCTTGAAGTTTGCTGTCAGCCATCAGTCCCATTGGACGGGGCCCCGGCGACTGGCCGCGAGCCCAGCCAGACAGAGATACTGTAGGTCTAGGTGACCTTTGAGCTGTGGCAGGCTGCGAGTCATCTGACACCTGTCTCATTCACATCTGCTCCAGGACCAATGGGCCGCCGATTGGAGCGAATGCGTGCTTGGGCTCACATGGCATGTGTGTAAGTGAGACGGAGTGAGAGAGAGAGAGAGAGAGAGAGAGGCGGCCTTGCCTCACTACACCTACGACGGATCAGTTGGTGGGAGGAGAAAAATGAACTAATCAGCCTCTCCAGTGGTGGAATCTCACCCAATTTATTTCCAAGCTAACAGGCGTTGGTTAATGAGCTGAAGCAAAGCATCCTCTCTCTTCTCCTCTCTCCTCTCCTCCTGTCCTCTGCTGTTCCACTGGTGATTCTGCGGACCGAACCAATTACTTCTAAGCGCATCCATTCATGTGCACACACGTTCACATTTGCGTGTCCACTCACACATACTCACATTCGGCTCAAAATGCACATTTGTATCATGAATAGGCATGCTGTAGTCACACACACACACACACACACACACACACACACGCATACAATCGACAAAAAATCTGTGCACGCACTCTGAGCTCTTTGCTTGGTCTGCCAATTACGTAAAGTTTGTGGACGGGTAAAAGGCACTGTCCAGATCGAACCAGACATCACATCTATCGAGTTAAATTGAAATAACATATTTTTGGCTTTTTGTTGAGGCCAAGGATGCAGCACAGACAGCTTTCTGTCTGGATCTTCGTCGCCATGGTTACAAAAAAAATATATAAGGTTATGGAACGATCATGATCTTGTCAAAAATAAAATGTGTTCTATCTATCTATCTCTATAAATATGTGTGTGTGTGTGTGTGTGTGTGTGTGTGTGTGTGTGTGTGTGTGTGTGTGTGGACAAATCAAGAATTTTTTTTTAAAAAGTGGAACTGGATGTAAAACTATTTATCAATGAAAGTCATCCAGGATTTTGCACAAATGTCCAATAGCGTGCTCTTTTTTGGTTCAGTTAGAATACGCCATTACAATATTCATCATAAAAATGTTTTCATCTCAGACCCATACTGTACATACGCTGTAGTTTCTCAGGAAAACTAATTACTTTTTGAAAAAAGGGATTATAAATCATTAATCCTCCTCCAGTAATTACAGTAATCTGATTTCCTTGTTGTTGTTGCAAAATGAATATTCACAGAATATCCAATATCAAGTTTACTGCCGTCACATATGTATCAGACTAATATTTAAAACTTGTGCTTGTGCTCAAGCTATTTTCCAAATGCATTCTTGGAAATGTAGGAATTAATTCACCAGTGGAGGAAAGCAAAAGCAACACACCAAGAAGGTGAATTCAATCATCGCAGGCTAACAGACTGCACAGAACCTCACACACGACAATGCATTAGTGCCAAACCAGCTTTCCCTCTGTCACCTTTCCTTCAGTGACAATACTGGAAGTTTAAAATGCCTCATATACTGTGCAGGCATCACCTGAACCTGCATCTGCAATCAATAACTATAACACCTGAAGACTCAGTCCACCTATAAGGAGCCAATACTATCGAACATATGGGTGAGAAAGCGTACTCTAAAAGTCAGATAACTGAACAGCGAATGGCCCCCGTGACCTTTGGAGAAAATGCCATTAAAACCCCCCAGCAAAATCCCACATTCCTGGAACAGCAGTCCTGACATTATGGAGGGGATTTGTAAAATCTGTGGCAGTGAAAAGTGGCCCAATCTGGGTTCCAGTGAGGGAACTTAGATGACCAAAAGCCATGGAGGAATTAAAACCCCTACCATCCACCAGTCCAAAACTTCTTTCATGTGGACCAGAGAGACGGCAGACTGGGAGAAGGACCAAGAGACAGATAGCAGGACGTAGACAGAGTGTTCAGCCACACATGAAGCATTAGGTTTGGCTTGCAACATGTGTGTCAACCCTCGGTCTTCACCGTGCGCCGCCGTCATATCATTCAATTTAACGTACAGATGAGAATTAAACACAGTAGCAGGCCGAGCTGGATTTCTACCCAGAAGCTCGAAACTGATGAATGTGCGAGTTCGATTAAAAGTGACAGCGCTTCAGTGTGGGGAAAAGAGGAGTCGTCAAAATTTACATCTGTGACGGCGTTCATGAGAAAATAATCTCATGACCAAAACCATATGCAGCGAGCGCGTGCAGCAAAATCTGTGAGTGCAAAGAAATTGATGTGTCAACTCTGATAAATCATTTAATGATCTCACAGGCCCTGGAGGAGCGTTTAAATGAGGTTACATGGACAGTTTACGCTATTTTTAAATGTGCAGGACGAGTTTCATGTACCCTTGAAACGCAGGTGAGAAGAAGCAGGAAATGGCAGCCATGGTTGTCACCTCACTCCCCTTCCTCGCCTTTGGTATCTTTTATCTCTGTGGCACCAAAACCGAACCTGTTAACCGTGTGATTAAGCGCTCGGGCGTTTATCTCCACATTTAATCTCCGTGTTAACCTGCGATATCTCGTCAGGGCCGATCCAGCTCTCGCCCCCACGCCTGATGCCGAGTCACAGCGGAAAGAAAGGGCCGAGAGTTCAAAGCCCGCAGGCGCCGGCTAGCACCGGGCACCTGCTCGTCACGTTCCCGTGATAAGAGCCTTTTCCCTCGCTGCTGTGGAAACCAGGCTCCCCTCTGGGTGCAGAGAAACAGGAAGTCAGAGGGAGGGCAGCCTGTGCCGACTCAAGATGAATAACTCAATATTCCATCTGAGCTGAGCTTCATGAGGAAATCAATGAAGACACAACATATTTAAGCACATACGCACTGCACAGGGAAAATTCCAAGTGATGGCTCTCCTTCAATACCACGAACTAATAGAGTGAGAATCTAGGGAGCGATCTGCATTCAAATGTGCCCACAGATCGTAGCTTTTCTGGTAACATTGTGTATTTTTGTCTTTGTTTATCTTTTCCTCTCTGGCCCTCTCCAAGCTCCTTTCACACTTAGACAAAAGAGATGCTTCTTCTTAGAGGGGAAGAAATGGCAGCAATTAAAAAGGAAGTGGCTTTAACATTCCAGGCGTATCTCCGAGCGCTGCTTGGGTGGTAATTAAGTCCTCCAGAGTGTTGCAGCCATTAGAGCTCCGAGTAACCAAAGAGGACACACCCGGCCCAGTGTGACCAGATTAAAAGAGGAGAAATCAGCCCCTCGCTGCTCCCAAATGGTCACCGTCGCTTCGGGCTCTCCGTCAGTCTGCAACGACGACTTGAATCACCTTCCAATCAGTATGAAAGTGACATAAACTTCCCAGCTGGCTGCTTAACAACAGCCATATAACTGTATTTACAGCAAGCCGCTCACAGAAAATATTGCCTCAAAGCTTTTCAGGATAAGCGTGTACTTGTCTTTTGGGTGTATTTTGTGGGGTGATAAATCGCTAACAATAACTTGCTGCAATATCCAGCTGCAGAGCAAATGCTTCGAGTTCAGATGATGACACCGCAAAGAAATCTCATCGCCACAGTTGACCCTTTGCTCCCCTCCGAACGGCGACTGTCCTGTAGCAACCATGGGACTCAGTACTGAAAGAGTTTGGAGGATGGTGTACTTTTTCCAGGCTTTCCAAAAACAAAAAAAAACAAAGCAAAACTACCTGGAGTGTGTGTGTTTATCTGCTTGAAGATAAATGCAGCTGTTAGCATGCCTGGCTAACTAGTTAGCTAATTACAGCAGTACCAAAGATAACCGAAGGGTAAGCAACTATTCTGAGACTGGATAAATGGTTTGCCTTGTTAACAGCAGATCGGCTGCAAAGAAGAGTGCACACACACAGTCATTTCTTACTGTGTGTATCATTCATGTCCCACCCGTATTTCTTTCATTTTCCACACAGTTCTGTTAAAGAACACATGTTTTGGTGCTTTGATGACACAGAGCAGACATATAATCAGTAATTGGAGCTGTGTCTCTTTCAGCTTCCAGCTCGCTCCCTAAATTTAAACAACAACCCATATAGTTAAAAAGAAATATCTGTATTGATATTATGTTGTGCACAGATGGCAGCAGGTTGAACGGACTGCATTTACACCTTCCAACCATTCACACGCGGCGTCCATGACTTCCAAAAAGAATTTAAAATTTTGTCTCATCGGACCTCAGGACAGTTTTACACTTCGCTCCAGTCTTTAAATGAGCTCAGGAGCAGAGAAGGCGGCTGTGTCTCTGGATCTGGTTTATATACGGTTTCCTCTTTGCATGGCAGAGTTTCAGCTTGCATTTGTGGCTACAGCGATGAGCTGTGTTCACAGACGATGGGTTTTGGAAGGTTATGTGATGAATCTTGTCTGTTTTCAGTGTATGTCATCCAAGGTCCTAAAGATCACGGCCATCTTATACTGGTTTTCAGCCTTGTCCCTCAAAAATCAATTTTTTTTGCAATTTTCCATGAATCTTAAATTGTTGCACTGTTTTCCAGCGCAGTGTGTCACAGAGTGGTGAACCCCTCCTCATCTTTAGTTCAGAAAGTCTCAGCCGCTCTGGGAGGCTCTTTTTTAACCCAATCATGTTACTCACCTGTTGCCAGTTAACCTCATTACTTGTGAGATTTTCCAGCAGCTGCTTTCTTTTAGCATTTCACAGCTTTCCCAGTCTTTTGTTGCCATGTCCCAACTGTCCTGAAACGTGTTGCTGGCACCAAATTCTAAATGAGGATATCACTTTAAAAAAAAAAACAATGAAATCACCGGCCAGAAACAATAATCCTGCTCTAGTCTGCCTCTGTCTGAAATCAAGAACCCATTATTTCACAACTTGCTGAGACTGTCAGGTGGTAAATGGTTGCCCTCATCATTGTAAACTGCCTGAGCCATGTGAAAACGAAACACTGACAAGTGTACCGACGGTAAAAAATGTTTTCATCATCTGTTCAGCTTGTTGTTTAGAGCACAAGGCACACACCTTATACTGATTACAGCGAGCATATCAGACAAGCTCGGTCTCCTGCGTCAGTGCTATCGAGTCCACTCCTTTCAATTTGTCTTCCACTTTCAGACCTCCTGAAGAAATATGACGCAAGGCTACTTGGGGGGAAGCAAGGAAAACCCTTTCATTATCCCCGGTGTCTGCGGTGTGGGAGAAATCAATAGAGGTGTCCATGCTGGATTCATCTATATTCTGCTGTGTGAACCTAATACCCTCACATGGGGAAAGGAAGATGAGTGGGTGGTTTGAGGGGAAGAGGTGAGGGAGTTTCAGAGGCAGGGAGGTGCACCGGAGGGGAAAAGGAAGTTAGAGATGGAGAGGTGAAAGAGTTGTTTACACACAAAGTTTTTGGTGCGCTCACACAGGTTAGAGCAACTTAGGTTAGAGCGACTTTGGGGAAGTTGAGAGTTTTCTAGATTCGTGGGATACAGTGGCTGCACAAATATCACTTGTGAACAACGGAGGAGATCAAACCCCGGTCATCTCCCAAGTCTAAGAGATATAGATGGAGACAAAAGCGTCTGTGATTTTTCTGAGAAACGAATCAAAGAGGAACATAAGGCTGTTGGAGATGCGCCGGCGAGAGCAACAGACTTTCAACTGTGAAAGTCATGCTAACGAGGCACTTGTTCAACCTCTGTGAAAATCCACACCCACACACACACAATCTAACAACCACATCACCTGTCAGTGGGAGCCTCATTAAGCTGACAGGCGCTGGCCCTTCAGGGCAGGCCAAGACGTCAGAGCCCTCTCCTTCCTGTCATGACATGATGGATCTCTCCGCCACTGGCTGCCAAGCTGCCACTCAAGTCCACCTTCCTGTGGGCGTCCATCAGGAAACACTCGCGTCCTGTTTATCTTATTTGTATATATCCAAAATCGCCATTCACGTCCAAATCTGACTGCATGTCGAAGGGACGGTCAAGACTGGCGCTGTTAGCAAGTTCTTCCCAGTCTGACACTGTCAACCTGTCAATGGTTGTGTATTTATGTTGTACCAATCTTTATCATGTACTGTACAGTAGCATAGCCCGGTTCCAGGCCTCTGAATCAATGCCCACACCTCCGGCTTGTTCAGGGATTCACATGGAGCTGGTGTTGCATAGACAACTGTTTCCCCTCCAATCAGAGCCTAGCTGAATTAAGAACAAATATCTTAGCAGCTCTGCTCCCAACCGTCATCTTAGAATGTTAAGCAGTGCGCTTCCAAATGAGCTCAGGGCGTAAAAACCCGAACAGGTGCTTCTAGATAGTTTTCCAGCTCGGCTCTTCTCGGGGAAGAACTTTTGCCAGTGCATGGTACCAAAACAGAGCCCGGCTCAAGCACTCTGAAAGGCGGCGCTGCAGTCTGCTTCCCTTTTCGACAGTTTGGGGCTCATGCATCATCACATATAACAATTACAGTGAAAGGCTGTGAGAACTTCAAAAAATCTGTTCACAGAGCACTGAGCATGTCACACCCCTGGAAAGCCCACATAGGATCGAACTATTGAATATGAATCTGAGCGTGGATGAGGTGGACGCAGTTACCCAGGTTGTTTTAAGACAATTTACAGAAATAGCTTCCCTTAAATAGCCTTTTTTTTATCATTGTGAAAGATGTTAATTGTTCCTCGCAGCTGCTGCCATGCCACTGCTCCAGCAACCCGTTATTACAATTCCCTGTGTCACTCTCTTGACAGGGTGAAAACAGTTGCCTTGCATTAGCATTTATTTGGATCCCTGTTCCTGGCAACCTGTTAAATGTTAAATCCTTTATTTCCTGTCCTCTGTTTTGGTCTCTACCATGAAAAGTATCAGGCTTTTTAGTTATAAATGTTCAGCTAGTAGCTAATGTTTGCAGCATTTGGTGCTGGGCAGGTATATGTATATGTATAGGTTAATCTAGTTTTATTGTCTTCTTCTGTTCCTCTTAGCAGGTAGCGGTTAGCATTTAGCATTAGCATTAGCTAAATGGTAGCATCGAAACTGTATTGTTTTCTTCTGTTCTTCTTAGCGGTTAGCATTAGCATTAGCATTAGCTAAATGGTAGCATCGGTACTGGCCACTACCTGGAGCATCTCTGGGTCAGTTGAACGTGGCGGTGCTGTTTGGATTGTGTAGGAGCAGTGTGAACTGGCACTAGGGGGGGTGACTCTGGGACGCCGGAGCTCACCGCCTCGCCTCCTGGAGGTGTAGTGGGACTAAGTAGGCGAAAACACTGTTGAAGGGAGGTTTCCACCTGATGACCCCCAGAGACGTGTTAGGAATCACTGCTCTTTGGCATGTATAGAGGCAGATTAGAGCTCCAAGGTTCTTCACTGAGAATGAATCCTGAGCAGAGCTGTGAAACAATGATTCTAAATTTCACTAAAACACCAATGGTGTTTACTATGGGTACGTCATTATGAGCGATCCCTTTCACATGACACATACAGTAATCACTTGATTGTCTGATTGATGATGAAAAGTTGATTAGTGCAGCGTAAAGCGTGTTGAGACTGAAATATCTGCAGAAACATCAACTTCTATGTTTTTTTGGAGCATTAATTCTTCATTCTTTTTGTACACGTTCAAAAGCGAGATCCCCACTACTCCTGTCAACAGCGTCTCGGCGTAGTTTCTCTTTCAGCAGCGATTTATTTAATCTTAACTGTCTGTCAGCACAAGTGTTAAAATAACACTTAAATCCGGAGAAAAGTGAAGGTGGTGGTGTAGATGGGAGAAACGGTCGGCTCAGAAACGGCTCATCGCTAACAACAGTGCTGGCTTTGATGAATTCCCACATGAGTTTTGGTATCTTAAGGTCTTTGAAGAGAACCAATAAACTGTCAGCACCAGTGATTGGGCCGGACTGGACAGCTGTCAGACAGGCAGAGCCGCTTACGGATATTCTGCTGCCTTCTTGATTGTGGGGAGCGAATAGTTCAGTGGTCAGGACACTGACAAGGTGAATCCAGGTACGGACAAAAATCTGTTCCAACCACAAAGACACAAATAGAGAGAATCACATGATTTAAATAAAGGTTTGTTTAGCGTTTAGACAGCTTTTTGGGGGATGCGGAATGTTTATGACTCAAAAAGCTTCAATTTCAGCCTTGATCATGGTTGTGTGTGCAGGACGGCTTATCCAACATCTCACCTCTCATTCACCGCCTCTAATACACAGCTGGCAACAATGTCATGTAACTGGCTGCATACCGCATAATTTATTCTGCTTCAATAAAAACCTTGCATCTATTTTATCATTTGTGTAATACAGAATGTTAAAGTGCACGGTTGGGTGGTTGTTTAGTTCTTGTTTTAAGGATCTCGTTAGTTGTCTGCTTAGAAAACCAAGACCTATCGATGAAAGTCATGCTTCATTAAGTGTGACTTTGTACCACGGCTTGGATCAATTCCACTAAATTGACTTGTGACTTCTGTATGAAGGATTAATGAAGCGGGTTGTTGCACTTTATGTACTCATATAGCCGAGTAGAGAAATCTGCAGTTCAAATTATCAATGTCAAAAAAAAAAGAAAAAAGAAAATACAGGAAAAGAATGCGATGTTGCCTTCATGGACACAGGAAAAGAGGTCACACTGGAGCTCTGTGAAGTTTACAAAACAATCACAAGAAGACAACTGAGTTGCAGCTCAATCAGCGAGGCTAGGCATGAAGCCTTGCAGTCAGTTTCCAACCGCATGAATGTTTCATACAATGGCTCAAAAAAGGAGGGCATGTGTGCCGTAGGCAGGAACTATCAAAGTACTTCTCAATATTACATCTTGCATTGCTCTCAATAAAATCCTGTTTTACGGCGTTCAAGATGTTTCTGCTAATTTCTTTCATTTAATTGTTTTCAGAACTGGATGTGGTGTTTAAGCTGAATTATGAAGTTGTGCAAAAGAAAAGCAAGTACTAAATTTTGTTTACTTGGTGCTATTGAAATACGGTCAAGCACAATGTTGCATTTCAAGCCATGTGTGACTGCTGGATTAATTAAATAGTAAAACTTTCATTTCATAATGTTTTATGGCTTTAAATGCTCTACACTATTTGAATTATCTCATTAAAACAATTAGCCTAAAGGTAAAATTGTAACTTACCGTAATACTTTAGACTGGAAATCTGGTTATTTATATATAGTTTTATATCTATCACCTTCTCTGTGATAATTGTGGTAACACAAGATTCTCACCACAAGTCAGCACGTGACAAAGTAAAACATGGAAAGAAAAAACTGAGGGTGAAGAAAAGTAGAATTTCTGCTCTCTTCAGCTTGACTCAGCCGGCATCTTGTCACTCAATGCTTTTATTTTATGGCCCACAACTGTTATGTTTTGGTTCGCTCTCATCAACCTTGTTCTCAGCTGCAGCAGGCAGCTGTTTTCACACACACACACCCAAACACAAAAAACCTGGTGAACATAGTGGAGCATTAAATAGCGAAACAAGCAGATATTTCCCTCAGGAGTTGGTGAGGACCAAAACAGAGCTAAAAGTGTGAATACTGGAGGTCAGACTCACAACTCCAAATGAATTCTAATGTTGCTCTGTGTCTGTGACTCATACACTGTAAACAATATAGACGTCGTCTCCAGGATGTCACCCACAGGCTGTCAGTTAATGTAGGTCTAACACAAGTAAGATTTTCAGTAAATACAAACACATCCAAACGAAGTAAGCAAATTATTTTGTGTGAAATACTGCTCCACAGTTGTGTGCTTGGAGTCTGTGAACCCACCAAATCTGATATTAGGTTTGTTTATTGGCAGCCTTACACAGACCGCATTAAGCTGTTATGCAAACAATTTTTAACCTCTCACTAAATGACTAACGAAGCTCAGAAGCTGAACACACAAAAGCCCCAGGTCCAGACGTTCTTATCCAGCATCCGTGGACTACCTTCAGAGACTTGTGGGACGCTGTGTAATTTATTTAGTCTTTTCCTTCAAACACTTCTCCTGAAGCCCATCCAGACATCTCACAAAGTGGAAGTACAGAGGCATTGTCAGCTTTGGTGATAACCATCTCAGACACCTGACACCTCCATTGCCAGATCCCTCCGTCCAAAATTCCTGTGTGTCCCTTTCTCTGTTTGTATCATCAAAGAGCAGCTGGTGGCAGGCGGTGCCCCGTTGAGTGTGTGTCTGTCCGGCGGAGCCGTTTGACAGCAGACAGCGAGTGTAGCACGCCGAGGCCTGGCCAGCTTGTACCAATTTAATGCTGGCTGCGCTCATATGTGCGTCCCGGTGGTGACCCAGTGACCCGGGCGCTAAAGAGCGGGGGGCTGTAAATAGCTTGGTAGACATAGGTAATGAGGTTATCAATTAGAGGGAGACTTGCGCTCATTTGTCCCTGTTATGATGTCGTGTTTTCAAAAGGGCTTCTGGGGAAGGGGAGCTAGTTGTGAATTTGTAATTGTCATTTCATTAAAGGATGCAGAAGCCGGTGCTCCATTATGGGCTGTTTTGTTGTGAGCAGATGTTTCCAATGCAAAGAAGGTTTCGGGATTTGCACAATAAATTATCCAGAAGAGACTACTAAGTGATGATGGCGCATTATTCTGAGAAAGATAAAACTGTATCATAACCACGCAGCGGAACATGAAGTTCATACGTTTGATTTGCATTCGGGCCTCATCCTCATGCACACACAGGGCATACATAAATGTTTGCATACGGTATGTGTTTCTGCTCACACTTGGGTGACCGGCCTAGAGAAGTGTGACTATGAGTGCGATGCAGGAGCTCACTCAGTATTCCTCTCAGCAGCTGGCCAGACGGTGCGAGAGTGAGGGTCCCAGGAGGTGAGCAGACAGAAAAACAGCCCAGGCCAGGGAGCTTACTCTCTGTCCACACCCAAAGCCTTGGAGGACATGTATTATTCACATAGGAAGACAAGGGGTAAACCTAAGTATGAGGGATGGCGAGAGGAAAGAGAGAGAGGAAGGGACGGCAGCGGGCAGAGAGATGTGGGGGGGCAGGGACGTGTGAGACATAGATAAAGTGATGGAGGGACGGACAGACATTAAGTAAAAAGATCAGAAGTGGGATGAAGATAGCGTGGTGGTAGGAATAACTGCGCTGTTGAGAGCCACGCGTTTGAAGCAAACACTTGGGTGTTGATTGCACTGATTAGCACACCTTCAGTCAGAGGGGAGGAACTAATCAGCGAAATCACCTGCTCTTGTGTTTGGCTCGAAATAAATCCTGTGTAAACATGATTTCAATGACACAGGGGTGGAGACCGCTGAGCACGACAATAAATGCTCCTATGATTGTGGTAGTTTTTGGAAAACCTGCACAGATACAAGAACGTGGCCACAAACTCACTTTGTGCCTGAGATTATTACCCGTCTCTGCAGTTTATCAAATTCAAGATGATTATTTACCTGTTCAGGTGCGCTCACAGCTTCATTTTCAGCCACAGCAGGCAGCTATATTTAGCAAAAAAGCTCTTAAACCCCTCTGTTAACTACCTGCACGGTGTCAAACAGCAAAGTTTGCGACTAGCTGGTGAACATAATGGAGCGTTTGGCTGCTAAAGTGCCAGATACTTCCCTCATGAGTCGGTGGAGACCAAACATGGAGCTAAAAGAGAGTAAACGTACGTTCATTCATCAGGTGATCATAAAAATGAATGTTGCTCCGTACCTGTTGGATGCTTAATTGATTGCTAACAAGTTTGCCATATCAACTCAAAAGGTCATGATATGTCAGGCATGTATTCACAGCTCGTTGCCACTTCCTCCAACTGGCCAAAAATCAGTTATGGCAGGTTTAGCCTTTTTATAGCCGTAGTTAGACAATTTGGGAAATATGTTCATTGACTGTCCTTCTGGGAGTTAGATCAGATGTTTTAACAGATGTTTGTATGCTAAATAATTAGCCAGTTACTTTATAGCTTGCAAAAAAACCAGAAGCACAGGGAAACAGCTAGCCTGGCTCTGTTCAAGAGGAGAAATAAATCTGCCTACCAACATTTGTACAATTTTCTAATTTAACGTGTGTCTTGTTTGTTTAATCCACACAAAAACAGATACTTAAAAATGACAAGCTGTGGTTTTATGGTTGAGCCACTGATGACATCAACATTCGTACTATGCTAAGCAGAGCTAATCACATGCTAACTCCAGCTGAGTGCACAGATATTAGAATGCCATTGATCTACCTCTCAGCAAGAAAGTGAATAATCCAAAGTGTTTAACTGTTCCAGCAATAAATCGTGATGTGACAGAGTTATCGCTATATATCCAGTAGCTTTGGCAAAAGTTCTTATTTCTTTGTTGGTGAATTTCAGCAGTTTCCTCCCGCTGCAACCTTCCCTGTCACCTCTTCTCTCCCACAATGTTTCACAGTGTTTCACACATCCTTACGTCGTCATCATGTCTGGTATAACATCGTGTTGCTTGAGTCAGCTGTCGGTAGTTGGAGGCTGATCTTTTAAATCGAGATCCTGTCGGTATGTTTTTGAGACCCACTCTTGCACAGCCCACCACTTCCCAATCACGACCACGATCTGAAGATTGTTCCAGAGGATTCAGCCGCTCCACTCCAAAGGGACTCGTTTATATTTAATGTGGTTGCCTTCAGAGTGTTGACTGATCTTCTGGGGACAGGGATTTCCCATTGTTTCCCACTATCTGCCGTTGCAAGCAGTTCTATAAGCTTCTGCTCTGTTCCCAGTGGATGCACGATGTCTTATTTCTGTGCTTATAGAGATTTCAGCACAGCGTTATTTAACATGCAGCACAGTGGCTCGAAGATACTACCAACTGTCTCGGCTTTGATTGTTCACACTCAATATATTAATGTCTCCAAATGAATGTGGTAATGATTTCTTGATGGTAAGAGATGTACACAGCACATTTAAATTCTGACAGTGTTCCATCCATGTGTCTTCCCTCTTGCACCAAAGCCCGCCCACACTAGCTTACCCATTCCCACCGTGTCATCTCTTCATCCTCAGGCTAACCAACAGCGGAGGTCAGCGAGGATTTCACTCTGTCTCTTCTCTCCTCTCTCTCTCTCACACACACACACCCACGCAAAAAAACACACACACACGCACACACTATGTACCTCTTTTTTCTCTGCTGCACACCCACATCTAGACGGCTCTCCTAATTGTATGCACTGCACACCTATCAAATTAAATTTGCGCCAAAAAAACACTCTTATGCTATCACTTGGCTGACTATTCACCCACTTAATTAATCCAATTAATCAGAAAAGGTACATCCGCCTAATTACAACATGTGTGTCGTATCTGGCAGCATCATCTGTATCCTCCCCTGCTCAGCAAAGTGTGAAGGGTGAGACGAGGAGACGATGAAACTTGGATTCTGCTTTTCCTCCTCGTTTCATTATCCTCCATCATCTTTGAATCAGGACGTTTTCCAAAGCCTGACTCCTCAGCTATAGATTCTATAGCTTGTTGAATCAGACGACACTGACACATATGCATATTACTCGCTTTGAGTCCAGCAGCGGCGTCTCTTTTGTTTGTTTAATGTGCGCCGTAGCTGCGCCTCGAAGCTAACTAATAAAAACCTCATTAGAATAGTGTTTTCATCTTCGCTGGCTGTGTAGAACATAGATAACCGTGGCAGGGCACACATTTCACAGGACAGTTTTGGGAATCCATGCGAGGCATGCAGGATATTAAGCAAAACTTTGATTTAGAAACACACTTTTCACACAAAAAACGTATATTTGGCCATCACTATGCTGTGTTTGAATTAAGTCAGGCCCACACCCGGCCTGGAAGGGCAGCTTTAACGACTGCCCGGGCATTAATCGATTCTGGTAGCACTGCAGGCTAATGCTAAATATTTAACATTCAAAGCTCATCCCGCTGATGTACCAAGGAAAGGTCTTAGTATATGGAGGCCTTTTGGTGGAGGCTTCCTCCTGGGTGTCAGCAGCCATGCCCGCCACTTTTGTCCTCCTCCGCGACGTGACTTTGCTCAAGGACTTCTTCTACAACTCCAGTCTGATCAGCTTCCCCCTGTATACACACAGCAGACATCCCTCTGTCTCTCTGCCCCCTCTGCCTCACTCCTCCTCCCCTTTCGTCAGGCTCCGTTGACCGTACAGATGACAGTATAGACTACGGCACCAGTGTGTCGGAACCAAGAGCTGAGGAGAGCGATGAGGGAAGGGGGAGGAGACGGGAGACAAAGCGAGATGGATAGAGTAAGAGAGAGAGAGAGAGAGGAAGAGAGGCAGTCCCTCTCAGAGCCTGTCAGCCTTTTTATTGCCATAATGTCTGTGCTTTTATCACCGTGCCCGCCAACAAAAATCTCTTATAGCCAGTGGGTCGGCAGCTACGGACACCGCACTGAATGGCCTGAACGCTCATTTGATCCGCAAGGTATTTGATCATTGCGGGCGAGGCGCAGTGAGACCTCATGAGGGTCGGAAGGGGCTGGAGGGAGGAGGGTTCACCTTGTTGACCCTGTGCAGGACGGAGGGGAGGGGAGCGGACGGCATGTCGACGACAGCTAGTGGCGGTGGTCAGTGTCACACACGTGTGCAAGGAGAGATTTGTGGACAGGCAGAGGATTAGACGACGGTGTTCGTACCTGTGCCACCTTACAGCGCTGGGAAAGAGGCACAGAGGCTCACACAGAGAGGTGGACGGGGTTTAGATGTCAGTGATCACATGTCAGGGTAAAAATGGAATGACTGACTCTTTGGTGTGGCAGGAGAGATACAAAAGAAAGGTGCGGATAAAACTCAGATATTTTCAAATGAAGATGCCCTTTAATCTTCAGTGGTTTCAAAATGTCAGAGAGAACTGTACGCCTAAAAGGAGAATATAAATTTAAATGTTGCCTTATTTATGTCCATATGATCAAAGATGTTTGATGTAGATGTTCAAAACTGATCGTCAAAGGTGATCCTGATATCTCCAAGGACTTGCTAACATTGTCCAAACAGGAAAGTGTGAAGCACATTGATTACTGATTTAGAGGAGCTGCTGTAACATTAGTAAGGTCCTAGGTCCACCTGAGAGCAAAATTCACCCATGTGTCCTATTGAAACAGATGGTGTCTATGAGTAGCTTTCAGTCACCAGCTGGAAAATACAATAAGATTTTTGGCCATTTGGGGGCAGCGGAAACAATCTGTAAACACTGACACATTACCGCCTTTTCAGTTGGCATAGCGTATTTATTAGCAGTTGCCTCCGACCAATATTCACTCTTTTTCTAGCTCACTTTTTGGTTTCCACCAACTCCTGAGGGGAATTTCTGGCTCTTTAATTGCTAGATATATTCACCAGCTCGTCGCTAACTTTGTCCGTCTGCGGTTTGGTGCTGGGATGGTAGTGTACGATGGGTGTGTAGACCTTTCTGAGAGTGGCGAGAGGGAACCAAAACATTAAGTTGCTGGACATAAAGCCAAAACGACAAGCAGGAAGACGTTATAAAGCTCCGTGGTAGAGCTGAGTGAATGCACATTTTGGTTCACTGTGGGTTCATCGCTACAAGCGACCAATGTCACACACAAGTAGTGAAGTGATGCATTTTTAATGTTCAAATATTGATAATTGTGGCTTTAGGTTTGCTCAGTTAATTCAAGGTAGCGTCATCGTATCACCTTCTCCTGCAGCAGAGCGGGGTTAAATAAAATTGGATGTGCAACGCAGCTAATGCGATACCTCGCTTCATTCTGGGCTCTCTGGCTTTGCATGCCCTCAAAGTGAGCCCTGTCAGGACCATTTACAGTTGATCAGAAGTGCAAATGTACATGTCAGACTTTACCAGAGTTGAATCCTATGTGTTAGTTCAAAACATCGCATCACAAGGCAATGATTGTGAAGGATCAATTGTAGTTGACTGATGTTGAAATGTTGCTGTTATAAAGGCTGGTATGACTAAGAGCACTGTACAATTCTTATTCAAGCCACAGCGTGTGTGAGACTTTTAATGCCTTCTGTACACTCTTGATCTCTCTGCTTACATCGATGTGGACGCGGCCAACTCAGCTATCATTATATCTGGCATACAGTTAGGAGGCATTAGATTTCATAAAAGGGTGACATGACACACCTCTTGCTCTGATAGAAACTGGCACTTAGAGTCCGTCTGGGTCACGTCTCCACACACGCACACACACACAAAAAGCAGCCAGTGGATACTATTACGCGCCATCCTCACCGCTGCCCATCTTGTCATCATCCCCGATGAATATTCAGTTTCTCTCCCCCTCTCTGGCCTTCTCATCAAACGTCTTGTATTAATGTGCCACAGACGGTGTGCTGAGCCCCTCTCCGCCTCCTCCCTCCCCTGCTCTACAATGACTTGTGTCCTGGCCAATGCATCATGACTGGTAGGGGTGACTCAGCGCGGGCAGCAAGCCACTGGAGTGTGGGGTGACATGAATGGAGAGAGGTTATGTTAGGTGACGCACTGATGCAAATGCAACAGACGCAGGATGACGCTTTCCAAACATTTGCATCTAAGACACTCTAAATGAATTCACATACAGTAAGACAACAAACCTTAATTTAGGATTTAGCTGTTTTATTAAAGGTGTGGAAACTTCTCATAAGACAACAAATACTTTGCATTTTCTGGTTTCTAAAGCTTCCACTAGTCCACATTTTGATGAGGACTTCTTATTTGCTCTCAAACGTCCCTGAAGTACAATATGGGAGCTGCTTGCAGGCTGTGTAAGGCTCATGGATCGTGCTTTCAATGTGCCTGTAATGGAAGTGAGAGATGCATGTTGTGAAACAGCTGTTTGCAGAAACTCATGCTAGAACAAACAACAGCAACAAACCGTTTTCTCACGGAGTCATAAATAAGTTGAGAGATGGAAAACTATGACGCACGTCTGCGACAGGCCGCCGTGTGTTCTGAACTTGAGCAGTTGGGTTATCTGATCGGCCTGCCGACCCCGGCGTGCGTTCACGTCGTTTGCTTCGTTCCTCACGTTGCTCCGGACAGAGTGGATCACTCTAATTGGCTGCCTCTCATCGAGATGAAATGCCAGCAGGTGAGCCCAGTCCTGTGTCGCAGCTACCGTCAAAAGGCTGAATTTGGTGCAATATACTCAGTAAAACACACACATTCATCTTTTCATGTGTACACACACATACACACACTGCAGTTCAGATGTGTATCTACAAACTGATCAGAGGATCAGGAATCAGGAATCAGGAATCAGGAATCATTTATTGTCATCACACAAGTTTCCAAGTGCAACGAAATTCTGTTCAGTTACACCGTCCCATATGGTCTGTGTTCCAAATAAAAGATGCTGTGTCATACAGTTTGCATTGGCTGTGAAGTGAATGTAAATGTGAGCTCAGTCTCATGTGGAACTACTATATTTCACATGAGCTGTGTTCATCTGTGGTAAACAACGTGAACATGGCCCTTGAGTGTTAGCCATTGTCGCACCTTCAGCGCTGTTGAATGCAAACGAAATAGGTTCTTTATTTTTTCTTTGTTAAATAGACTAGTGTTCAAATTTTACTATCCAGTATACCAGTGAAAAAATATTCTACTTAAATTAGACTTTTTGAAGAATGTACTAAAGAACCTTTGTGCTATTTTTGTCGCCTTCAAGTATACTTAAGTGGACTCAAGTAGTCCTTGAGTACCACTTGAGTAAAACTTAAGTAAAACTTGAGTAAAACTTCAGTAAAATTTGAGTATACTAGAAGTGTAAATAGTTTAAGTGTGCCAAAATAAACCAGTGAAAATCATGAGCATTCAAAGCACACATGTAGTACAAATGTATTATATCACCAACGTGCTGGAAATATACTCAAATATACTTAAAATAAAGTGAAATTAAAGTAGACTTAAATTAAGCATGCTCATAGTGTATTACAAAGGACTTAAAAATAAGAATACTTTTCATAAGTACACTTCATTACTATTAAAAGTATTTGTTATTTAGTACACATAGGTACAGTTTATAATTTACAATAAAGCACACGTCTTATCAGTACTTTGAAATAACACTTTAAGTACTGCAGAATTAGAATGTTCATTTGAATACATTTAAGTAGAACTTAATGACATCTAGTTAGAAGTACACTTTTTAAACGTGTATTTCAAACATGCATACAAAAAGTAGTTCTTTTAATGACTTTTCTATACTTAAATTCTATTTCTAATACACTTAAGTATACTAATAATAAAATATACAGCAGAGGGGCATTGAACAGCTTTAGCCATCGTGTCCCTGTTTTGACATTTGCATTCAATCAAAAGTGTCCATGTACTGTGAAGGGAAGGCTCCTATCGTCGCAGCTTTAAGGCATTTCTAACTCATTTATTTGTTTTTTGCAGCTTTTTGCAGTTTTTTCCAGGTGGCTGGAAACACAACCACAATGGGATGTTTAAGTTGCTCTATGTCTCTCTTGGTAAAACGTAAACAGCAACAGCTTAAAAAGCCAATGGTGTACCAGGCTTGTGTTTCTGAGAGTGCATTTTAGAGTATTTGCCCCCTGTGGTCAAAAATATACCTTTTTCACAGCAGACATTTTCACGTCATAGCAGGAAAGACAGGTTTAATTACTGCCAATCACAAAGTCCCATCCCATTCAAGTGTCCCAGAATGAGTCCAGCTGGTAGGCCAGCGTGCACAGCACCACGGCCCTGGAAGTGGCACAGCTAAGTGGAATGAACTGAAGCCATCCTTAATGTTATCAGCCACAGCTGAATTTACTGCTACGACACGTCAAAACGCCTGCTCTGAAAAGGCCAGGTGCATTTTTTATAAGGACAAAAACTTTCTCTGCTTAATTCCTCATTCAGGAACTTTTGAACTGCGAACAGTGAGCTCCGACCCAGCCGACCTCATGGCACCACCCAGCTACCACTGAGTTTGTACTTAGTAATTTCCTGTGGTCATACTGCTGATAAATGAGGTGCTTATCATTAGCTGACAATGGAAGCTTTTCAGGAAATTGAACTTTTTTTTTTTCTAAATGAACACTGAAAGCACACAGACTGGCCACTATTTGGTCTTTTACAAAGCCCAACACCTGATCCTGCCTACCTGAAGGTTCGATCACAATGCCACCCTCAAACACTACTGACCAAACAAAGCGGTAGAAAGGCTTTTGCAGCCTCCATTGGAGTCGGGCCTGCTGTGGTTCATTAAGATATTTGCTGTCTGACACGTTTCACATTATCTAGTGGGCAGCACAGAGAGGCAGCGGTCCAAAGCTGTCAAGGCAGAGTGCAGAGGGACTTAGTGTTTCATACTTACACTTCCTCTCCACATTAGAGCGTAATATTCAGGCTGTGGCCCTTTATAGACATCTCTACTATTAGAGCATTTTAACCTCTCTGAACCATCAGCTTGTCATGCTGCACTCTAATATGCCCTTCAGCATTTGGTACCATGTGCAGCTCGGGAGAAGAGAGGGAATAATGAGAGAATTCGTCTGATGTTTATTGATTTTCTAGGGGTAGTCCACATCTTTTTTAACCAAGAACTAATATAGTATATAAGTTCTGTACTTCAGCACAGAATGAGATCTGCAGTCTTTTCTGAAAGTATTCTTGCATAAACTTAGACTGCCCCCTAGAGGCAAAACCAAAAAACAGTCGAGTCACTTTCCTTCCAGTCAAACTTTATTCATCTCAAAAAAAAAGAAAAAAACCCAAAAAAACAAAATTCTGACCAAATGACAATTACAACCCCCCCTCCCACCCCGACCAAACTAATCAACTCCCCCTAAATGTGGACTAATTGGAATATCTTTCAAGTAAGTAAATAATCAGTGGCCTTCTCATCTTTCATCAAAATCCAGCCACAACTGAGGGCAGATGAATTAAATACAGAAAAAATAATTGGGTCCCACAGTTTTCAGTGCATTACACAGCTGGGTGGTAAGACAATGAGCTTAAGAAATTACAAATCCGCCTTAGCTTTCCAATTTTTAACTCGAGGTCATGAGAGACCCATTGTAAATATTCTCATTCATTTTCATTTCTGTGGATGCAAGTCTTCTTGAATTGAATGTTGTCTTCCATCATTCAAAAAACAAGCACACTTCTGAACGTTTCCCCGAATACAAACTAGGTTACCATTCACATCTAATTACAAATATGTTAATAAATTAATCAACTATTAGTTATCCCCTATAGCCCCTACCCCAGTCCACCTCACCCAAAAACAACAGAATTCTCTTCATACGGTATTCAAACCCAAATTTCCAGCATCCTATCGACCACCACTTTCCTGAGCTAATGGAGAAACTGACATTAAGTCAATCTTGCATCACACTTAACAGCTTATAAAACACCATCAGAAGTGGAGTGCATTATAGTAACTCGTGGGTGTTTAGCTTTTAAGTGACGTGACGTAGCTGACAGCGGTACAAAGCATTTATTAGCTCGTCAGCGTCTTTGGCTGTCCCTCAGTCATAGTTAGCAGTCAGAGAATCAATCCCCTGTTTGTGATGGCATCAAACGAGTCAATTCAGTTCTGCTGAATTCAGCTTATATCAAATCTATGGGGTCAGATAAGGGTCAAAAAGATGCTTGAGAGCTTGAGAAATGAAGTTTTAAAAAAGTTTAAACCTCGGTGGTTGGTTGTGAGCACAAATGTCTATGGACATTGTCGAACATTTCTACAACCACAAACTTTTCCCCCACAGGTTTAAGATGGTGATCTATATCCACACACGTTCATTTTCACAAGATCCATGGCTCCCCACAGTCCCAAAAATTTTTAGGACTGATATCTAAAGCATTCAGATGCTTTCACAACACACGCAAAAGGCTTGAGTTGACCTAGATAAATTACAAAGGTATAAAAATGGCTCATATTCTATCACAAATATTGACAATTTTCTTAGACAGTGAGTGTTCTGGAAAAAAAACAGAAGAAAACAACCAGTAAAATGTCAGCTCTCAGTCCGGTGGAACTGAATGGCTGATGAGGTGGTGGTAATGCGCGTCGAGTGGTTCATGTTGGGCTTCACTTGGGGCCAAATCACATCTCAGTGAGCTAAATAGTTCACAGGCACCCATAAATAGCCACAGCGACTCCAAACGCTGAGAGCTTTATCCTGTGGCCCAACATCTACTCTATGAGTGAACCCACAGTGCTCTCTGAGGCTGTGGCCCCGGGTGCAAGTGTACTATTTAGTGTGCAAAGATGTGGTCTGAGGTGAGCCGTGGTTGAGTCCTCATGTGCGTCTGGCCTTCTGTCTCTTGGCCTGACGTTTGGCTTCGTCCAGAGCAGCCATGTCCCCGCTGGCTTGGGCCATGCTCCTCACTCCCTGGATGCGATTCACCACCTGTAAGAGGAGGGGGATTACCTGCAAAACAGGTGCGCAAACGGTATTAAACAAATGCAGTATGGATGAAGTTTCTTACTTGAAACATGAAGAAAAGCCCTGAAAAAACTGATTAACAGCAACACATGGATAAGTGCTGATTATAAAACATCAAAATGACAGGAAGTAGACAATCTTCTTGACATCATTCCAAATTTCAGGCTTGGGCATGATAATGCCAAATTCCAGTGAGGTTTATTCCAAGTAAACAGGCTCAGAAATAAAAAAAGACAGGCAAGAAAAGCTCTTTGAACTTGTGGAGCAGGTGGAGGTGGCTCTGTACCTTCTCATGGTTGTAAGCTGCTAACAGAAGCAGCAGAGTGAGAGGCAGAGCTATGTAGGAGCCCTGGGCAACGTCCTGGTCAGGCACTTTACGCTGTGGGCAAACACACACATAAACACACCACCAGGGATGAGACAAACAGAAATTATATTCCAGCACAGGAAACAGCCGTTGGAATATTCTGCAGGTTAAAGAAAGAGCATCTGCATCTTACGGTGGGGTTGAAGGTGAGCGTGACGTGCTTGTGGTAGCCGCCGGAGGTGAAGGTGACCTGAGGCAGAGTGAAGTCATACTGGGAGCGGGACAGCGTGGAGTACAGCATCAGCACATAGCTCTGCAGCAGAGAGAGAAAGGTGACGTTAGATCCGACAGCAGCATGTCCCCGGGTCACGCTGAAGTCTGAAGCCGTCTGTACTCTTAGTGAAATATACAAGCTAGCCAACACTGAAGAGACTCGAAACCGCTGAAGAATGCAGACTGGTGGATACCTCTCCATCTCTGTCCAGAGGAGGGAAGTGGAAGAAGAGGGACTGTCCCAGAGAGACGCTGTTGATGGGGTTGTCCAGATTGTCACTCTTGTAAAGCTTCACCTGGACAGAGAAATGGGACAAAAAAGTAGTAAAAGTTTTAACAAAACTACAGAGATGTATGTAAATTACAAAGTTGAGGAAAAAAAGGACTGCAATGCAGAGATAATATAAGTCAAGCAGTCCTACCGATAGTGTTGGGAGATGTTCAGGGGACGTGTGGACGTTTCCACTGAGGTCAAACTGATTGATTTGCCTGAAGGCGATGATGTTGACCCCGTCAATGTCGTTGCTGCCCACCTGAGAGGGAAGGCAGAGCTTAACGTACAGATACAACCTTGGACTCTTGAAGAAAACGGCGAATGTGAACAGTGGATAAAGCTTTGTACAAGTCACACGGTGTGATAATAACAGAGAATTAAGTGGAATTAAGGCATTTCCTGCCTTGCCAGAGAGATTAGGGGGTCTGCACTTTTCAGACAAGCTAAAATTATGAACAGAGAGGTTTAAACTTGCAATGGGATTATCGCTGCTTTTGTTCTGCTTATAGAAAGGACTCATGTGATAAGGCCGCTGATAAGTCGTAATCACAGGGTTCCCACAGTTACTTGAACAATTGAATTACAAAAGTTTTCCATACCCTCTTGTATCTGGCTTTCAGTGCTGAGCATGAAACAACCTTTAAAAATGCTCTATGACATTGAAAATGTGTTAATGTTTGGACTGGAGGATCAAGAATGGCATTTCAAAGTCCAACTCTTGACTTCAGAAACAGCCACTGAGAGAGCAATCTGTCTCATAACAAGGTCCATTTAGCAGCTGCTCTGGAGCTTTCGATCATAGCCCATGGTATTCATCAACAGATGGAGATGGCTGCATTTAATGCTGTGTTGTCAGGCAAGAAAGTTGAACAGGGCTCAGCCCTGCAGCCCCCAGCTGTTTTTAGTCTGATTAATCTCAGCTGAAAAGCAGTGAGTTTACCAGAGCTCTGCAGCCCGCTCCTCATCTCCGCTCGAGGCTAGCAGCTCGAGGCTACAATAGCAGCTACTAGCATACCAAAGCCAAATCTATGACTGACTTGTCGGCGGCTGAGTTGGATTTAGGATTTTTACAAGTAAGAGGGATGCATCGAATAAAAAAGACATCAAACCTGCTCTCTAGCTAGTCAGCAATAAACATTACTATTAGATCTGCATGCTGCAACATTAGTTAGATTAGTGTAAAACTGGCCAGGACTGTGTGGAGTCTGACAACTGACATTTTGTGGCATTTACTGAAATTATTCCTATAAAATGTAAATTCTTAGAAAACTTGATAAATTCATGTATCTTTTTGATTTTTTTTAACATTTTTTTGCTGTACACATCATTCAGATGTGAAGCCTTGGGGACCTTTAATACGTTTGCTTCTTACCTCTATAGCTCTGTGTTGTGGTAAGGCCCTCTCAATGTGGTCATTGCCTTCAGCTCGCAGCTGAATGAGATATTTGCAACCCGGCTGCAAGGAAACATTACATCCATTAAGCCATATGAGGTGCACAGTAGAAAGGCTTAGAAAATACAGTTTGAGTACAGCATCTCAGAGATTAAGCATGCTTGCCGCGTACAATCACATATAGTCCATTAGCTTAAACACTGCTTACACAACGTCTTTTGAAAAGGTCAAGTCTGATTTTAACATGCTCCCAGCGTGCTCACCAGCAGACCCCTGAGTCTGAAGCGACCATCCTCATCAGTGACAGTGTCCTCGCTGTAGAGGCTGCACTCTCCCTGTCCCACCGCCTCCACGGCCACGTCCCTCTCTGCATCCCCGCTCAGAGACTGCACCGCTCCGTAGCAGCTGAGGACGACAGTGACGACACCGTGACACTGATCAGACTTCTAGCTCCTTGAGTGACACGCTGCAGATGTTGAAACAGGAAGTTCTACTAAGCTAAAGTGTACAAGGAACATTTGTATACCTGTAAGCAGTCTTGACACCAGTTATATCGATGCTGAGGTTTTGCCCCTCCTCCACTGTGATCATCTGAGACGCCGGCTCAAAGCGGAACTCCTTCATCATGGGCTTGAAGTAGTACTGACCAGGACTCTGAGGAGAGGAAAGCAGTGATTATATCAAATGGAAAGCAGAAAAATATACACATTAGCTCGAGCACAACGCAGGTCAAAGCATGAATACAATCATCTTTACAGCAGACTGATACCTTACACCACAGGAAGGACGTTACAACAGTGAAGGCAAATGACAAATACCAGGTTATTAAAGGTGAGCAGGCCTGTGTCCTGGGTCAGCAGGTTGGAGCGAAACTGTCCTCCACTCAGAGACAGGAGGACACCCGACAGGGGGTGACCATCCTCTGATTTGATCTGAAGCACAGAGGGAAAGAGAGGCAGAGCAGAGGGAAGCTGTTTATATTACACTACATGACGGTGTCAAGATTTAATTGAAAACAGTGTTATAGCTGTGGATGAGATTAAAGTCCTTCAGTCATGTGGACTAAATGTCCACTGTGATGAGGCCAAACTAGCACAGAGAAACCTTGAAATCATTCAGCTATAGTTTAGATTGTGAAATTGTGGGTATAACGAGGCTGACGTGTGAGTTTCGTGTCTCTACTGTTGTATTTCAGAGAGGATTTACAAAAGGTAAAAACTCTGCATTGATGCTGTGCTAAGGATTTTAAAAGGAGTTTATCACAGTCTGAAAAGGGAAACTAACACTGAGCATTTGTGGCAGGATCTCAGAGTTGCTGCAGATTAACTGCAGACGTTTTTAACCGAGGCGACACACACAGCAAAGCAGAAAACTGATTCAACTATCATCATGACGGTGAAAACACACAGTCGAGCTAACAACACTTCTTCATGTCATTTCAGATTCCATTCAAACTACCTAATCAGTGGAAGCAGCAAATGTGCACAAAGAGCTATAATTTTAAGACACTCAGTGTCAGCTTGATAGCAATATATAATAATAATAGCAAACGGCAAAATGGCTGGTGATTACTGAGATGTAACTGGTATGTATGCAAGTCAGGCTGGTCACACGTACTTTGAAGGTGACACCAGCCAGAGCGAACGCCTTGAAATCTCCCTGGGTTCCCTCCACTGGACTCAGGACGAAACCTTCTTTACTGGCGCTGATGTCGTACTGCCGGTCGCTGTGGAGTGGACCCACACTGACAGAGAGAGGGCAGCAAACAGCGGTCTGACTGCATGTCTCCACGATGCATATTGTAAACGATGTACCATGTGATTACAACACTAGCCAGCATATACAACAAAATGACAAGCATATGATAATGACATACAGTCGTACAGAATTCTGTCCAATTTGAATCAAAAATAATTATGGATTATTAAACCTTTAAGAGTGAATAGATAATACTCCTCAAGAAGGGCAGTACTACACATTAACTGGATAATGTTGCAAATTTGACATCTTCACTTTTGATACTGACATTTCAAAGTTGATGAATAATGATTTCTACAGTGTTCCTGCCTGTGAAGAACTATTTTTTGTTCAGGGCTCAAGGCAACTGCTGACAAACCTCATAATACCCATATACAGGAAAGTATAATGTTGCTATGGATTAAGTGAGTTATCCTGGGGCAAAAACTTCTTTTAAGCCGAAATCTGTATACATTTTAGGACCAATAAAAATTGCAGAATTGGCTATTAGCAGTTCCTGTTGGCGACTGACCCATGTCTGTATGAACAGCTATCACGGGATTACTTTGATGCTGAAGAAAACTTTAAAATGTGATTATTCTCAGGCAAGCTCAGGAGTTAGACGAGCATATTTTTTCCTCTATTTCTAAGTGGATTTAGGGATGTTTATTTGCGAGTCACACATGTCTGTGGGTTCAAATATGAGTTCTGACTGCTAGCGTGGCCACCTGTTTGACCTCTGGAGAAGACCAGCCAAACAAGCGCTTGCAAACAGGGCAGGTCAAACTTTTCAATTTGGTTTCCGTGCCACGAGCAGCACAGATGCAGCGCTTCATGAACTCTCAGCCCTTTTGACAGTGTTTACCCTGAAGTCCTTTTAAACAGACTGCACAAACTGGTTGGTCTCTCACGCACAGATTGTGATTTAACAGTCTGTTTGGCTGACCTGCACTAACAGGGTTTTTTTCTTTAACTCTCTGGGCTGGAACAGCAGAGTTTAACTAGGACCCACACATCGCTGCTGTTTGACACTTGTTTTGGGGTTCAAATGTATTTATGGACAGGCCTTTGGTATATTAATGACTGGTAAAGATCTTGACTCTTTTTCCTTTCAGCATGACAAAAAACTCTGATTTAAAGTTATTAAGGCTGTTTTCAGATCCTTGTGTCTCAGGCTCTGTAACATCCTCCCTCTAGTTTTCATGCACTTTATTTTTATCTCTCAATGGAAGTCTGGGTTTCTCATACTTGTATGCGCCCATCTCATTAGTGGCCACAGTAATGAGGGGTGTAGCAGTTCCTCTCTCCGTGATGGAGATCTCCACACCCTGTAGCTCTGGTGACACCTTGCCCTCCAGGAAGAGACCTGCACGCCCCGCGATGTCCACCAGTCGACCCGGACACGACTCTGTCGAGACAGTGTAATTGCTTTAGCTTGTTGGTGTTGCATGCTACAGAATTTAGAGGGTGTTATTTTTGTCTTCTTCCTCCGAGTGACCGGTGAAGTTGGGGCTATGATATTATGAGCATTGAGCATAGACCTCTGCAAGAAATGAAAGACTTAAGAAGTAGCTATAACAAAGCTGCAAACAGACGAAGAAGGGTTGTTGTATGTGTGAAGGAACTTACCTCCAGTGATAGTGGCCTCTACCTCAGGAGGGTAGAACAGCAGTTCCTTGGAAGACGGTGTCACTGTGATCTTCTCTCCAGCCCTGTACAGTCACAATATAGACTGATTCAACACCCTTCACAGACTGCGCGGCTTTGTGGTTATTATTAGTGGATGTCGACCAGACACTGACAATACAGCTACAAAGTGATAGGATTTACTTGGGATCCTGTTCATTTTCTCTGCAGACAACTTCAGGTGACTCACAGTTGGACTCTTCTGGTTAAATCCTCAGTACAAAAGATGAGCCACTGCATCAGAAAATATCTAGGTCTTTGATGAAAAGTCAAAAGCTATGAAGTTTACTTCAACTCCACAGTATGCCCCTCATTCGGAAACATCTAATCATGGAGCTTAACATTCTGCTACGTGTGCAGCTAGACTACACTTCTCAGAAAACTGATCAATTGATTGATCCACCATGGCAAAGTGATGGAACCCCGACACACAAGCTGAAACGATAAAAAGTGATGGCTATAACATTAACCTGTAGGATCCTTATATCACCTGTGAGATTCCTGTATTTAGGAACATTGTGGATATAATGACAAGAAAATTTTGTGGGTAAAACTGCCTCCAAATCAAACAGCTCATCCCACTTTGCAAGGCTGCAAGACACTGAGCACTTAGTATGTGCGAGGGGCCCATTGTCTTTACATGATTGCAGACTCTACTTTTTTATATTGCAGAGCAAAGAGTATGAACTGAAAAATAAAGTGAACAAGCAGTGGCACCGACCTGGCCCAGTAGGAGAACTCATAGTGGAAGGGGCCCGTCAGTTCATCCGCCTTCTCTTGGATGGGAGGGCTATCATCCCGGGCTCCTCCTTCCTCCTCAGCAGCACGGCGCTCTCGCTCCTGACGGCGCAGCTGAATCTCCTGCAGCTGCTGCTCCTGCCTCTGCTCCTCCAGGCTCCGCAGGGGACCCAGCACCAGCGCCGGCTCGCTCTCGATAGATGATCTGCCCGAGGGGAGGGGAGGGGGAAAAAAAACAAAACATTTAAGCTGTGCATTTGCAGAGGGATGCACAGCAGCTAATGTTAGCACACAGGGTCTCTGAAAAATGCGCACAACCACGGTGAGTCTTCATTACTTGATGGTAACTGTGACGTCCAGGATCTTGTCGGTGGTGATGAGCCCGGTCATGTGATGCCGCACCGCAGTTAGGGTCAGGATGCTGGGGGCCGAGCTGTTGGACACAGGTCAACAACGGTCACTTGGTTGAACTCTATAGAGGCAGAACATTCTTTTAACCCAGAAACAAATGGACGCAGCTTCTCATTACTTACGTGTCATAGGTATAGAAGTCCTGCTCAAACTGGTGGCAGGAGCGAGGGGTGACTTTGTAAACACCTGGACAAGGCGTTGTTGGTTGATTAATTACTTTGCTCCAGTTTTATATTTAGGCAAGTCTGACACAAACCTTTTGGCTCAAAACACTGCACTCTAACTATGCACAAGGGAACAGCTGATGTTTTTTTTCTAGATATGCTAATTCATACTATGTTTGGCTAATGAGAGGTCAGCGGAATGAACCTCACCAGGCTTGGAGAGGCAGAAGCGGTTGACTCCCTTTGAGAGGTTGTACACGCCGACATTCTCCGGTTTGCTGCCATCTTGGAAGAACTCCTGTGCAAAAAAAACAAACAAAAAAAACAAAACACGCTAGTAAGAATTGGAATAATAATTGTGGACGAGCCACCATCTGTTACAGCACACACCAGGCGCGGCCACTGTTACTGAAACACTGACCAAAGTAATGGCATGGGAGAGGGAGCAGCGCAGGATGTAGCCAATCTGTCTGAACTCCACCCCCAGGACGTCGGAGTCCAGAACCTCCACTTCCACGGACTTGTGCTTCCAGCACCACTCCTCGTGAGAAATGCTCACTGACGTGCAAAGATGGAGAAGAGCAATTAATGAACAAATAGACTAAAAGCAACAGAGATGTGAGTGTTTGCATTGAAAAGGCTTGAATGTGTCACGCCAGGCAAGGTCGAGGCTCTCGCACGGATGATCTTCTAATTATCTCAACTTCAAACAAATGCCTAAGAAAGTAAACTTCTCGCACTGCTCGGGCCTGGAAACACTACAAGCTGAGTAAACACGGCTCGAAGACACTGTGTGTGCAGATAGCTTGCAGGCACACTAAACAGATTGTGTGTATTGAACAGTGAGCGAGATGGATGGAGCACCAGAAGGTACAGAAACACTGGCTGAATAATGTGCACTTCCTGAAAGCTGCTACTAAATACCAATTATGATCCAAAGCTGGTAATTACTAATTGATTTCCCCACAATCGTTAGACAATAATTAGTGTGGTCTCTGAAAAGAAATGTACATGACATGGAGGAGTCAGTTTATATATGATGGGTGGCTTGGGGTTGCCCGGTCAAAACTTGCTGCTGACTCTGCATTTGTTATCCTCTTAAAACAACTGCAACTAATGACAACCACTGAGTTCCAATTTGTAACATCTCTAACTGCACCAAAATGAATGAAATGTTTATCATTATTACTATAATTATGAATATAAGCTGTAGGCGGTGAGTCCTGACCTTTGTATTTTCCAGGTAAAACACTGTCAAAGGAGAAGCTGAGGGTGTCACTGCTGCCAGACAGAGCCACCGCCCTCCTCTCCCCCTGCCGACTCACTGGCTGCAGGGTTACTGACAGGTCATCGCAGGACGCTGGAGGTCGACCAGAGGTCACAAGGTCAGTTTATGTGGAAATATACGCAAAGATGTAATGTTTGCCTCTAAGACAAAGAAATATTCTGGAAACACATGAAGTGTATGTTACCTAGACAGTACACTTTTCCAGAGACAGAAGCCATGAATTGGGTGAAAAGTAGGTCTGTTAGGGGCCGGTCCACAAGGGAGACCTCCAGGGCCTGAGGCTGCAGAGCCAGGCCTGCTTTCACCTCTGCCTCTGGAAGAGACACCTGGACACGTGGAAATACAAGCAAAGCAATCTTGTAGAAAGCCAAGTTTTAAATATACAAATATATAAGCATCAAAATCAATTATATCTATGGCAATACATTTCAAAGCCTACTGGTATAATATAAACTTATTTTCTGAATACTCATGAGGAAGATTTTAAGCTATTATCTCATACATTACAGTTTCAATAGACAAATATTGGAAATCTGAGAACAGTTGAATGGAAGCTTCTTGAGCATTTACTTAGTGAGCGAAACTGTGGGCAAACTAATAAAATTCTTTTTCTAGATGTTCTAGTCAAACGTGTGAATCTGAAAACCTACCTGCACATTGTAGTCTCCAGGTTTGGCCTGAAAGCAGAAGGCCCCCTGTGGATCCGAGTCGATGGTCTTGCTGGAGGCCTTATCTTGGTCCTGGTGTGTCAGAGTGACCTTGTAGCGGCCCTGCTGCTTCATGCCCTCAGGCAGGCGACTGATGGAGATCTGGCCACACACACTGAACCTGTGTGGGACCGACATCAGACCTTAGATCAAGCTCGTCAGCAGTGTGGTAATATGAAAAGCCAAGCAGAGAGCGCTGACGCTGAATTTTTCCCATTAATTTCGAAACATGTTTAATTTGAAAATATATGCAACTCTGAGTGGACACGCCAGACGAACCCTGCTGTGATGATGTCAGGGAGCTGGGGCGTGTTGGGGGCGATCTTCACTGTGATTGGCTCAAAGAACATGAGCTCCTTGTTGACGCGGATAGTGTAGGTACCAGCCGTCATGTTCTCCAACCGGAAAGAACCGTCCTCCTTGCTGATGACTGTGAGGGCAGAACAGCAAAGCAGGCGAGCGTGAAAATGTGTAAAGGATGGAGAACCACTGAACGTGCAAATTGAGCATTTGCACATTTGTTTAGTTGTTATTTGATTGTTGGCGCTGCAACCAAAGCGAGGAGTCTTCTGCTCTGGTTACCTTTGATCTGGTTGTTGAGGGACACTGAGGCATCAGGGACGCCCTCCCCACCAACACTGTTGAGAACTCGGCCCGTCACAGAGAAGCCCATGACACGGAAGATGGGCTGCATGCGAAGCAACAGAAACAGCGTTCCATGTCAAAATGTGCTGCCATGCATAAAATGTATTCATATTTGCAAGATAAAGACAACATGTTCAAACTAATACTGAAAAACTAATTTAACACTTTACCTCTAGTTTCAAACTGTTGTGTTCCACCTTGAAATTCATCCGAGATGGAGCGACGTCAAATGTGATCCTCTCTCCCCTGTAGAAAGGCACCTGAAGAGAAGGACATCACGAAAGCAGAATTAGAGGCAGAAATAATATTTATTTTTTCAATGCATTGTACAGGTTAAAGTCACAATGTCACAAAATCACACCCCATTTTTTAATACTTTTTATGGTTGGCATTTTTCTGCAATACCCACTCAATCTATTTATATAAGTAATTCTATCCCTATATAGTAGTTTTTAGCGCTGGAATCAAATTGCCTTCTTAAGTCTGGGATGGTAAAGGGGACAGGTATGAGAAACATTCTGCAGTTTTGGTTATAGCATGATGTAATACAGTCCAACACACTTATGAGGTATATAATAATAATTTTTAATTGTAATCTTATGTTCTGTTTGTAAGGTTATCTTGTATCATCTGTCCAGGGATTACATAAAAAATAAGGCTCTCTGCTATTAAATAAGCCAATCAATAAATATTCAAGTGAGTTGTTGTGCATCCATCTGTGATACACTCAGAGAAACAATTGCCTCCCTAAGCACAAGGGATTCACAGGAAATGAGGCATGCATGTAATTCAGTGTAATTTTATGTCACTGATACCAGCTTCACTGTTTAATGCTCACTTTCTTCATACCGTATAAGAGCGGTATTAATTTACTGCTTCATACCGCTTCATAATAAAGGCACTCAACTGCCAAGACTTGGGGCAGCATTTATTGTGAAGTCACAGGAAAAACACTGTATATGTCACAGAGTGAACTGCAAACAGATACACCAGCTATTTTCTGTGCTTCTGACATGCTAGTTGCTCAAGGAAAGTATGGTATTAAAGTGCAGTTGCTGTCACCATGGTAACCACAGGTGTCTCCAAATCAACTTGGACAGAAATCTAGCGGTTGTAAGGACTACAACTGTAAGTGAGATCAGAAATGGGGACAGCCTTCTTTTGGCTTTTACAGAAAGCTTACCACAGTGTACTCGCCGCTGGCCAGCGAGGGGAAGACAAAGGTCCCATCTTCCCTGGACAGAGCGCTGCACATGTAGACCAGGGAGCTGTCCCCAGAATCTGCCCCCTCCACTGGGGATGTGTTGCAGCCTCCAACATCCTGAAAACGCACCGAGAATTGTGGAGCGATGTAACTTCAGTTTAGTCACAATTCATCCAAAAGTCCATGATATGCCACAAATAAAGCAGTAATATTGCTAGAGCGAAAGCTACAGAATAACATATAGGCTTTCAACAAATACTGCAGGATGGATCAGACAAGCCCAATGAAAGCATGATCTAATTCAACTCCTCACCGGTTCTGGAAATGTAAAATAATGTTGGTTTACCTCTCGCTTGACTGTGGCTGAGTACAGCAGGAAGGTGACCTCTTTCATGGGTTCTCCATCACTGCGGACCTCCCCCGAGACATCGTAGCCTCCAACTACCAGATGGTCAGCGGCCGGGGCATTGGCATTGGAGACGTGCACTGAGGTGGTGCTCTATAGGAAGACGGCAAAGGTCAACACGAAAGATACGCTGAGGGTCGGAATAATAGCCCCGTCAGGAGCAGCGTGGCCACTGCTGGAGATCGTTAGTTATAGACCTGCTAACCTGACAGGGAACCTTATCAGCTGAGCAAGTAGGTGAATCATTTTCCACACTCAAAAAAACCTCTGAGATGATGCGTTCTTAATGACACTACTCAGATGGAGAAGTGCCACACTGTCTCAACTGTGTTAATACCTGAGTACGGAAAGAAAATGATGTCAAACACAGGTCTGATCTGACTGCGGCTTGAAATCATTAGTTACAGACCTGCTGATCTGTCCCAGTTCTGCTCCAAATGCCTCAATCCATCTTTTTACATCATCAATATGGGGTGCTCTATTTCTATTCTGAGCCAAATGGGCCTCTACTAATGTCCATTTTTCATGTTTTAACAGTGTCTGTATGGTGATTCAGAGTATACATGTTTGATCTCATGTCTCTCTCTTCCAAATGAAATTATGATCTAAATGAGATTTTATGAATAAACTAGAAAATTCCCTCTGGGAAATTTTGAAAGGGACACGGGGTGTGTTGGAGCCGACAAAATTATCTACGTTTTAAAGTTTGAATGAAGTCTCTAGGACAAAGTATGGCCGAGCAGCGGACAATTGAAAAAGGCTGAAATTTGAGGAAATTTCCCCATTCATTTCTTATGGGAAATTTATCGCAGTTGTTTGCGTCTTACGTCGGCCTTCGATGGTCATAGCTCGAAAACCGTAAGAGATATCAAAATGTGCCGAGGGTCATTTTGAGCCGACAAAATTATCTACGTTTTAAAGTTTGAATGAAGTCTCTAGGAGAAACTATGGCGAAGCAGCGGACAATTGAAAAAGGCTGCAATTTGAGAAAACTGCAGATATCAGAGGTAGTCAGTCCCTGATTAATGAATTGCTCTCAGCTGTGTTTCTGTGGCTTTCTCCTTGTCTGTCTCTGTTGATCACCTCAGCTGTCTGTGTCTGCTTCTCTCCTCTGCTTCATGTCTCTGTTAACATGAATTAATGAACTGAATCAATAAACATGAATGGAGCTAATGCTAACGGAGCTAACAGAGCTAACACTAACTGAGCTAACAGCTAAAGGTGCGAATATAGCTAACGGCGCTAGCGCTAACAGAGCTAACTGTGCTAACAGAGCTAATAGAGCTAACGGCGTTAACAAGGGGGCGGGGGGATGGGATTTTTCATTATGCATTTGTCTGTGTGTGTGTGTGTTTGTGTATCTGTCATTGTGTGTGACTGCGTATGTGTGTGTCTTCGTCTGTTTGTGTGTGTGTGTCTGCTTGAACTACACAAGCAGCCCAACCAGCTCCTACATGGAGATGTGTCTGGTATATGTGTGTCTGAATGTGTGTGTGTGCGTGTGTGCGTGTGTAACTTCTGCCCCACCTGCTGATAATTACCTCTGCACCTCTCCCACTGTTTACCTGTTCCTGTTCAGTTTTGACGTGCTTGTTTTTAATCACTTTTTAGCTGTTGGTTAGCCCTTTTTGTGTGTGCGTTTGTGTGACTACTGTCTCAACCTCTTTGGCAAAGAGCTTTCTGAAGCTGAGTTTAACTGCTTGTTGGACGGAGATTGTTTTCAAACAATGCCCTTGTTTTGACTGAGCTCGTTAAGATAATCACTCTCAGGCTGGTTGTCCTGCAGATGTGTGTGCGTGGGTTATTGACCGGTGTGTGTGTAAATGACAGTTGCACCTGTTAAACTCTTCCCTTGAAAAGCGGCTTTTTCGCTGTCGGTTTCTTCCGAACAACTTGCGATTGTGTCAAAACCGTAGCTGCTATCAAAAAACCGAATACACTGTGAGATGCGGACAAGTCTGGGCCAGATGTACGTGTGTTTTATGTCCAGATATTCTTTAGAAAAATGACAAAATGGTCGACTTAAAAAGACTCTGCGACTCAGAGAACAGGAGTTTGTATTGTATGCAGTGAGATTTGGGTTCGGCGAACCTCCTGAACTAAATCCTCTGGTGAGAGAACCGTGCCTCGTATCAGAGTGTACTATAGATCATCGGACTCCCGAGAACTTCCTGAGTCCGACCATCTCCTCGTTTTATTCCTGACACAACAACTTTTCGTTTTATGGCGATCTAAAGACAGGAGGCATTTCTGCTTTGCTCACAAAACAGCTCTGAATTTTAACATGGGACTTAATGGGAGAACAGGAGGGCGCTGGCTGCACAAAACGTCTCACTATTTAAATTCAGTAAGTCTCTCGGCTTTTTCGAGGACATCACACGAAAGAGGACAAGTTTGTCTACAAACTGATCCCAAAATTATGCGTGTAGAGTGTAATTTGTGGCCGTAGCGACGAGAAAAAGAGAAGATTTTCAGATCGTTTTTAGACTCTGTGCCACTCTAGCACGCACTCTAGCACGAACATTCCGCGCAATACACACCCATTATAATCTCAAAATTTCCCGCCAAACGATCACTGTCATTGAACAGTGACTGATCAAAAACTATAGGACCAATCAAAATGTGGATGAACACACCAATAGACCAGACTTGGGTCTACATTTTAAAGTTGAAATGAAGTCTCTCGGTGAATGTATGCCTGAGCTACAGATGTTTGAAAAACTCCAATTTCAATCTTGTTTTTTTCGCCCGTCCCATTCATTTCTTATGGGAAATTTATCGCAGTTTTTCGCGTCTTACGACGCGAAAAACTGCGATAAATTTGAGAAAAGTAATAGCACACCGATCCCGAACAATACGCACGTTTTGATATACAATTTGCGAGGGTTTTCTCAAAGCTGTGGGGCGAGTTAAGGGACGAAAACTTGGAGGAGGATGAAAAATAACTAGAAAATTCCCCCTGGGAAATTTTGAAAGGGACACGGGGTGTGTTCGAGCCGACAAAATTATCTACGTTTTAAAGTTTGAATGAAGTCTCTAGGACAAAGTATGGCCGAGCAGCGGACAATTGAAAAAGGCTGAAATTTGAGGAAATTTCCCCATTCATTTCTTATGGGAAATTTATCGCAGTTGTTCGCGTCTTACGTCGGCCTTCGATGGTCATAGCTCGAAAACCGTAAGAGATATCAAAATGTGCCGAGGGTCATTTGGAGCCGACAAAATTATCTACGTTTTAAAGTTTGAATGAAGTCTCTAGGAGAAACTATGGCGAAGCAGCGGACAATTGAAAAAGGCTGCAATGTGAGAAAACGGCAGATATCAGAGGCAGTCAGTCCCTGATTAATGAATTGCTCTCAGCTGTGTTTCTGTGGCTTTCTCCTTGTCTGTCTCTGTTGATCACCTCAGCTGTCTGTGTCTGCTTCTCTCCTCTGCTTCATGTCTCTGTTAACATGAATTAATGAACTGAATCAATAAACATGAATGGAGCTAATGCTAACGGAGCTAACAGAGCTAACACTAATGGAGCGAACAGCTAACGGTGCGAATAGAGCTAACGGCGCTAACGCAAACAGAGCTAACTGTGCTAACAGAGCTAATAGAGCTAGCGGCGTTAACAAGGGGGCGGGGGGATGGGGTTTTCATTATGCATTTGTCTGTGTGTGTGTGTTTATGTATCTGTCGTTGTGTGTGACTGCGTATGTGTGTGTCTTCGTCTGTTTCTGTGGCTTTCTCCTTGTCTGTCTCTGTTGATCACCTCAGCTGTCTGTGTCTGCTTCTCTCCTCTGCTTCATGTCTCTGTTAACATGAATTAATGAACTGAATCAATAAGCATGAATGGAGTTAATGCTAACAGAGCTAACAGAGCTAACACTAACGGAGCTAACACTAACGGAGCTAACAGCTAACGGCGCGAATAGAGCTAACGGCGCTAACGCTAACAGAGCTAACTGTGCTAACAGAGCTAACAGAGCTAACGGCGTTAACAAGGGGGCGGGGGGATGGGGTTTTCATTATGCATTTGTCTGTGTGTGTGTGTTTATGTATCTGTCGTTGTGTGTGACTGCGTATGTGTGTGTCTTCGTCTGTTTGTGTGTGTGTGTCTGCTTGAACTACACAAGCAGCCCAACCAGCTCCTACATGGAGATGTGTCTGGTATATGTGTGTCTGAATGTGTGTGTGTGTGTGTGTGTGTGTGTGTGTGTTTGTGTGCGTGTGTAACTTCTGCCCCACCTGCTGATAATTACCTCTGCACCTCTCCCACTGTTTACCTGTTCCTGTTCAGTTTTGACGTGCTGTTTTTAATCACTTTTTAGCTGTTGGTTAGCCCTTTTTGTGTGTGCATTTGTGTGACTACTGTCTCAACCTCTTTGGCAAAGAGCTTTCTGAAGCTGAGTTTAACTGCTTGTTGGACAGAGATTGTTTTCAAACAATGCCCTTGTTTTGACTGAGCTCGTTAAGATAATCATTCTCAGGCTGGTTGTCCTGCAGATGTGTGTGCGTGGGTTATTGACCGGTGTGTGTGTAAATGACAGTTGCACCTGTTAAACTCTTCCCTTGAAAAGCGGCTTTTTCGCTGTCGGTTTCTTCCGAACAACTTGCGATTGTGTCAAAACCGTAGCTGCTATCAAAAAACCGATTACACTGTGAGATGCGGACAAGTCTGGGCCAGATGTACGTGTGTTTTATGTCCAGATATTCTTTAGAAAAATGACAAAATGGTCGACTTAAAAAGACTCTGCGACTCAGAGAACAGGAGTTTGTATTGTATGCAGTGAGATTTGGGTTCGGCGAACCTCCTGAACTAAATCCTCTGGTGAGAGAACCGTACCTCGTATCAGAGTGTACTATAGATCATCGGACTCCCGAGAACTTCCTGAGTCCGACCATCATCTCGTTTTATTCCTGACACAACAACTTTTCGTTTTATGGCGATCTAAAGACAGGAGGCATTTCTGCTTTGCTCACAAAACAGCTCTGAATTTTAACATGGGACTTAATGGGAGAACAGGAGGGCGCTGGCTGCACAAAACGTCTCACTATTTAAATTCAGTAAGTCTCTCGGCTTTTTCGAGGACATCACACGAAAGAGGACAAGTTTGTCTACAAAAGATCCCAAAATTATGTGTCTCCTATTCACCGTTTGGATTTTACGGCAATTTTAGAAACACATTTCAGGCGATTTCTCACCGGCTGTCTCACTCTAACTTTTGAATTTATCCACTCTAGGGGGAGAAATTCTGAGCATTTTTGTGAGAAACTTGATGGTCTTCAGATGGTCGTAGCTCGAAAACCGTAAGAGATATCAAAAAATGTGCCGGTATTAATTTTGAGCTGACAAATTTATCTACGTTTTAAACTTTGAATGAAGTCTCTAGGACAAAGTATGGCCGAGCTGCGGACAATTGAAAAAGGCTGAAATTTGAGGAAATTTCCCCATTCATTTCTTATGGGAAATTTATCGCAGTTGTTCGCGTCTTACGTCGGCCTTCGATGGTCATAGCTCGAAAACCGTAAGATTTATCAAAATGTGCCAAGGGTCATTTGGAGCCGACAAAATTATCTACGTTTTAAAGTTTGAATGACGTCTCTAGGAGAAAGTATGGCAGAGCAGCGGACAATTGAAAAAGGCTGAAATTTGAGGACGTCCCCATTCATTTCTTATGGGAAATTTATCGCAGTTTTTCGCGTCTTACGACGCGAAAAACTGCGATAAATTTGAGAAAAGTAATAGCACACCGATCCCGAACAAACCGCACGTTTTGATATATAATTTGCAAGGGTTTTCTCAAAGCTGCGGGGCGAGTTTAGGGACAAAAATTTGGAGGATGATGAAAAATAATAACTAGAAAATTCCCCCTGGGAAATTTTGAAAGGGACACGGGGTGCGTTCGAGCCGACAAAATTATCTACGTTTTAAAGTTTGAATGAAGTCTCTAGGACAAAGTATGGCCGAGCAGCGGACAATTGAAAAAGGCTGAAATTTGAGGAAATTTCCCCATTCATTTCTTATGGGAAATTTATCGCAGTTGTTCGCGTCTTACGTCGGCCTTCGATGGTCATAGCTCGAAAACCGTAAGAGATATCAAAATGTGCCGAGGGTCATTTGGAGCCGACAAAATTATCTACGTTTTAAAGTTTGAATGAAGTCTCTAGGAGAAACTATGGCGAAGCAGCGGACAATTGAAAAAGGCTGCAATTTGAGAAAACGGCAGATATCAGAGGTAGTCAGTCCCTGATTAATGAATTGCTCCCAGCTGTGTTTCTGTGGCTTTCTCCTTGTCTGTCTCTGTTGATCACCTCAGCTGTCTGTGTCTGCTTCTCTCCTCTGCTTCATGTCTCTGTTAACATGAATTAATGAACTGAATCAATAAACATGAATGGAGCTAATGCTAACGGAGCTAACACTAACTGAGCTAACAGCTAAAGGTGCGAATATAGCTAACGGCGCTAGCGCTAACAGAGCTAACTGTGCTAACAGAGCTAACAGAGCTAACGGCGTTAACAAGGGGGCGGGGGGATGGGGTTTTCATTATGCATTTGTCTGTGTGTGTGTGTTTATGTATCTGTCGTTGTGTGTGACTGCGTATGTGTGTGTCTTCGTCTGTTTGTGTGTGTGTGTGTGTCTGCTTGAACTCCACAAGCAGCCCAACCAGCTCCTACATGGAGATGTGTCTGGTATATGTGTGTCTGAATGTGTGTGTGTGTGTGTGTTTGTTTGTGTGCGTGTGTAACTTCTGCCCCACCTGCTGATAATTACCTCTCTACCTCTCCCACTTTTTACCTGTTCCTGTTCAGTTTTGACGTGCTTGTTTTTAATCACTTTTTAGCTGTTGGTTAGCCCTGCTTGTGTGTGCGTTTGTGTGACTACTGTCTCAACCTTTTTGGCAAAGCGCTTGGTGAAGCTGAGTTTAACTGTTTGTTGGACGGAGATTGTTTTCAAACAATGCCCTTGTTTTGACTGAGCTCGTTAAGATAATCATTCTCAGGCTTGTTGTCCTGCAGATGTGTGTGCGTGGGTTATTGACCGGTGTATGTGTAAATGACAGTTACACCTGTTAACTGAAAAGCGGCTTTTTCGCTGTCGGTTTCTTCCGAACAACTTGCGATTGTGTCAAAACCGTAGCTGCTATCAAAAAAACGATTACACTGTGAGATGCGGACAAGTCTGGGCCAGATGTACGTGTGTTTTGTGTCCAGATATTCATTAGAAAAATGACAAAATGGTCGACTTAAAAAGACTCTGCGACTCAGAGAACAGGAGTTTGTATTGTATGCAGTGAGATTTGGGTTCGGCGAACCTCCTGAACTAAATCCTCTGGTGAGAGAACCGTACCTCGTATCAGAGTGTACTATAGATCATCGGACTCCCGAGAACTTCCTGAGTCCGGCCATCTCCTCGTTTTATTCCTGACACAACAACTTTTCGTTTTATGGCGATCTAAAGACAGGAGGCATTTCTGCTTTGCTCACAAAACAGCTCTGAATTTTAACATGGGACTTAATGGGAGAACAGGAGGGCGCTGGCTGCACAAAACGTCTCACTATTTAAATTCAGTAAGTCTCTCGGCTTTTTCGAGGACATCACACGAAAGAGGACAAGTTTGTCTACAAACTGATCCCAAAATTATGCGTGTAGAGTGTAATTTGTGGCCGTAGCGACGAGAAAACGAGAAGATTTTCAGATCGTTTTTAGACTCTGTGCCACTCTAGCACGCACTCTAGCACGAACATTCCGCGCAATACACACCCATTATAATCTCAAAATTTCCCGCCAAACGATCACTGTCATTGAACAGTGACTGATCAAAAACTATAGGACCAATCAAAATGTGGATGAACACACCAATAGACCAGACTTGGGTCTACATTTTAAAGTTGAAATGAAGTCTCTCGGTGAATGTATGCCTGAGCTACAGATGTTTGAAAAACTCCAATTTCAATCTTGTTTTTTTCGCCCGTCCCATTCATTTCTTATGGGAAATTTATCGCAGTTTTTCGCGTCTTACGACGCGAAAAACTGCGATAAATTTGAGAAAAGTAATAGCACACCGATCCCGATCAAACCGCACGTTTTGATATATAATTTGCAAGGGTTTTCTCAAAGCTGCGGGGTGAGTTTAGGGACGAAAATTTGGAGGATGATGAAAAATAATAACTAGAAAATTCCCTCTGGGAAATTTTGAAAGGGACACGGGGTGTGTTCGAGCCGACAAAATTATCTACGTTTTAAAGTTTGAATGAAGTCTCTAGGACCAAGTATGCCCGAGCAGCGGACAATTGAAAAAGGCTGAAATTTGAGGAAATTTCCCCATTCATTTCTTATGGGAAATTTATCGCAGTTGTTCGCGTCTTACGTCGGCCTTCGATGGTCATAGCTCGAAAACCGTAAGAGATATCAAAATGTGCCGAGGGTCATTTGGAGCCGACAAAATTATCTACGTTTTAAAGTTTGAATGAAGTCTCTAGGAGAAACTATGGCGAAGCAGCGGACAATTGAAAAAGGCTGCAATGTGAGAAAACGGCAGATATCAGAGGCAGTCAGTCCCTGATTAATGAATTGCTCTCAGCTGTGTTTCTGTGGCTTTCTCCTTGTCTGTCTCTGTTGATCACCTCAGCTGTCTGTGTCTGCTTCTCTCCTCTGCTTCATGTCTCTGTTAACATGAATTAATGAACTGAATCAATAAACATGAATGGAGCTAATGCTAACGGAGCTAACAGAGCTAACACTAATGGAGCGAACAGCTAACGGTGCGAATAGAGCTAACAGCGCTAACGCAACCAGAGCTAACTGTGCTAACAGAGCTAATAGAGCTAGCGGCGTTAACAAGGGGGCGGGGGGATGGGGTTTTCATTATGCATTTGTCTGTGTGTGTGTGTTTATGTATCTGTCGTTGTGTGTGACTGCGTATGTGTGTGTCTTCGTCTGTTTCTGTGGCTTTCTCCTTGTCTGTCTCTGTTGATCACCTCAGCTGTCTGTGTCTGCTTCTCTCCTCTGCTTCATGTCTCTGTTAACATGAATTAATGAACTGAATCAATAAGCATGAATGGAGTTAATGCTAACAGAGCTAACAGAGCTAACACTAACAGAGCTAACACTAACGGAGCTAACAGCTAACGGTGCGAATAGAGCTAACGGCGCTAACGCTAACAGAGCTAACTGTGCTAACAGAGCTAACAGAGCTAACGGCGTTAACAAGGGGCGGGGGGATGGGGTTTTCATTATGCATTTGTCTGTGTGTGTGTGTTTATGTATCTGTCATTGTGTGTGACTGCGTATGTGTGTGTCTTCGTCTGTTTGTGTGTGTGTGTCTGCTTGAACTACACAAGCAGCCCAACCAGCTCCAACATGGAGATGTGTATAGTATATATGTGTCTGAATGTGTGTGTGTGCGTGTGTGCCTGTGTAACTTCTGCCCCACCTGCTGATAATTACCTCTGCACCTCTCCCACTGTTTACCTGTTCCTGTTCAGTTTTGACGTGCTGTTTTTAATCACTTTTTAGCTGTTGGTTAGCCCTTTTTGTGTGTGCATTTGTGTGACTACTGTCTCAACCTCTTTGGCAAAGAGCTTTCTGAAGCTGAGTTTAACTGCTTGTTGGACAGAGATTGTTTTCAAACAATGCCCTTGTTTTGACTGAGCTCGTTAAGATAATCATTCTCAGGCTGGTTGTCCTGCAGATGTGTGTGCGTGGGTTATTGACCGGTGTGTGTGTAAATGACAGTTGCACCTGTTAAACTCTTCCCTTGAAAAGCGGCTTTTTCGCTGTTGGTTTCTTCCGAACAACTTGCGATTGTGTCAAAACCGTAGCTGCTATCAAAAAACCGATTACACTGTGAGATGCGGACAAGTCTGGGCCAGATGTACGTGTGTTTTATGTCCAGATATTCTTTAGAAAAATGACAAAATGGTCGACTTAAAAAGACTCTGCGACTCAGAGAACAGGAGTTTGTATTGTATGCAGTGAGATTTGGGTTTGGCGAACCTCCTGAACTAAATCCTCTGGTGAGAGAACCGTACCTCGTATCAGAGTGTACTATAGATCATCGGACTCCCGAGAACTTCCTGAGTCCGGCCATCTCCTCGTTTTATTCCTGACACAACAACTTTTCGTTTTATGGCGATCTAAAGACAGGAGGCATTTCTGCTTTGCTCACAAAACAGCTCTGAATTTTAACATGGGACTTAATGGGAGAACAGGAGGGCGCTGGCTGCACAAAACGTCTCACTATTTAAATTCAGTAAGTCTCTCGGCTTTTTCGAGGACATCACACGAAAGAGGACAAGTTTGTCTACAAAATGAGCCCAAAATTATGCGTGTAGAGTGTAATTTGTGGCCGTAGCGACGAGAAAAAGAGAAGATTTTCAGATCGTTTTTAGACTCTGTGCCACTCTAGCACGCACTCTAGCACGAACATTCCGCGCAATACACACCCATTATAATCTCAAAATTTCCCGCCAAACGATCACTGTCATTGAACAGTGACTGATCAAAAACTATAGGACCAATCAAAATGTGGATGAACACACCAATAGACCAGACTTGGGTCTACATTTTAAAGTTGAAATGAAGTCTCTCGGTGAATGTATGCCTGAGCTACAGATGTTTGAAAAACTCCAATTTCAATGTTGTTTTTTTCGCCCGTCCCATTCATTTCTTATGGGAAATTTATCGCAGTTTTTCGCGTCTTACGACGCGAAAAACTGCGATAAATTTGAGAAAAGTAATAGCACACCGATCCCGAACAATACGCACGTTTTGATATATAATTTGCGAGGGTTTTCTCAAAGCTGCGGGGCGAGTTTAGGGACGAAAATTTGGAGGATGATGAAAAATAATAACTAGAAAATTCCCCCTGGGAAATTTTGAAAGGGACACGGGGTGCGTTCGAGCCGACAAAATTATCTACGTTTTAAAGTTTGAATGAAGTCTCTAGGAGAAACTATGGCGAAGCAGCGGACAATTGAAAAAGGCTGCAATGTGAGAAAACGGCAGATATCAGAGGCAGTCAGTCCCTGATTAATGAATTGCTCTCAGCTGTGTTTCTGTGGCTTTCTCCTTGTCTGTCTCTGTTGATCACCTCAGCTGTCTGTGTCTGCTTCTCTCCTCTGCTTCATGTCTCTGTTAACATGAATTAATGAACTGAATCAATAAACATGAATGGAGCTAATGCTAACGGAGCTAACAGAGCTAACACTAATGGAGCGAACAGCTAACGGTGCGAATAGAGCTAACGGCGCTAACGCAACCAGAGCTAACTGTGCTAACAGAGCTAATAGAGCTAGCGGCGTTAACAAGGGGGCGGGGGGATGGGGTTTTCATTATGCATTTGTCTGTGTGTGTGTGTTTATGTATCTGTCGTTGTGTGTGACTGCGTATGTGTGTGTCTTCGTCTGTTTCTGTGGCTTTCTCCTTGTCTGTCTCTTTTGATCACCTCAACTGTCTGTGTCTGCTTCTCTCCTCTGCTTCATGTCTCTGTTAACATGAATTAATGAACTGAATCAATAAGCATGAATGGAGTTAATGCTAACAGAGCTAACAGAGCTAACACTAACGGAGCTAACACTAACGGAGCTAACACTAACGGAGCTAACGGCGCGAATAGAGCTAACGGTGCTAACGCTAACAGAGCTAACTGTGCTAACAGAGCTAATAGAGCTAACGGTGTTAACAAGGGGGCGGGGGGATGGGGTTTTCATTATGCATTTGTCTGTGTGTGTGTGTTTATGTATCTGTCATTGTGTGTGACTGCGTATGTGTGTGTCTTCGTCTGTTTGTGTGTGTGTGTCTGCTTGAACTACACAAGCAGCCCAACCAGCTCCTACATGGAGATGTGTATAGTATATATGTGTCTGAATGTGTGTGTGTGTGTGTGTGTGCGTGTGTGCGTGTGTGCCTGTGTAACTTCTGCCCCACCTGCTGATAATTACCTCTCTACCTCTCCCACTTTTTACCTGTTCCTGTTCAGTTTTGACGTGCTGTTTTAAATCACTTTTTAGCTGTTGGTTAGCCCTGCTTGTGTGTGCATTTGTGTGACTACTGTCTCAACCTCTTTGGCAAAGAGCTTTGTGAAGCTGAGTTTAACTGCTTGTTGGACGGAGATTGTTTTCAAACAATGCCCTTGTTTTGACTGAGCTCGTTAAGATAATCATTCTCAGGCTTGTTGTCCTGCAGATGTGTGTGCGTGGGTTATTGACCGGTGTGTGTGTAAATGACAGTTACACCTGTTAACTGAAAAGCGGCTTTTTCGCTGTCGGTTTCTTCCGAACAACTTGCGATTGTGTCAAAACCGTAGCTGCTATCAAAAAAACGATTACACTGTGAGATGCGGACAAGTCTGGGCCAGATGTACGTGTGTTTTATGTCCAGATATTCTTTAGAAAAATGACAAAATGGTCGACTTAAAAAGACTCTGCGACTCAGAGAACAGGAGTTTGTATTGTATGCAGTGAGATTTGGGTTCGGCGAACCTCCCGAACTAAATCCTCTGGTGAGAGAACCGTACCTCGTATCAGAGTGTACTATAGATCATCGGACTCCCGAGAACTTCCTGAGTCCGAATATCATCTCGTTTTATTCCTGAGACAACAACTTTTCGTTTTATGGCGATGTAAAGACAGGAGGCATTTATGCTTTTCTCACAAAACAGCTCTGAATTTTTACATTGGAGTCAATGGGAGAGCTAGAGGGAGGTGGCTACACAAAAAGCCTCACTATTTAAATTCAGTAAGTCTCTCGGCTTTTTCGAGGACATCACATGAAAGAGGACAAGTTTGTCTACAAAAGATCCCAAAATTATGTGTCTCCTATTCACCGTTTGTATTTTACGGCAATTTTAGAAACACATTTCAGGCGATTTTTCACCGGCTGTCTCACTCTAACTTATGACATCACCCACTGTAGAGGGAGAGATTCTGAGCATTTTTGTGAGAAACTTGATGGTCTTCAGATGGTCATAGCTCGAAAACCGTAAGAGATATCAAAAAATGTGCTGGTATTAATTTTGAGCTGACAAATTTATCTACGTTTTAAACTTTGAATGAAGTCTCTAGGACAAAGTATGGCCGAGCTGCGGACAATTGAAAAAGGCTGAAATTTGAGGAAATTTCCCCATTCATTTCTTATGGGAAAGTCTTCGCAGTTGTTCGCGTCTTACGTCGGCCTTCGATGGTCATAGTTCGAAAACCGTAAGAGATATCAAAATGTGCCGAGGGTCATTTGGAGCCGACAAAATTATCTACGTTTTAAAGTTCAAATGAAGTCTCTCGGTGAATGTATGCCTGAGCTACAGACGTTTGAAAAACTCCAATTTCCATCTTTTTTTTTTCGCCCGTCCCATTCATTCTTATGGGAAATTTATCGCAGTTTTTCGCGTCTTACGACGCGAAAAACTGCGATAAATTTGAGAAAAGTAATAGCACACCGATCCTGATCAAACCGCACGTTTTGATATATAATTTGCAAGGGTTTTCTCAAAGCTGCGGGGCGAGTTCAGGGACAAAAATTTGGAGGATGATGAAAAATAATAACTAGAAAATTCCCCCTGGGAAATTTTGAAAGGGACACGGGGTGTGTTCGAGCCGACAAAATGATCTACGTTTTAAAGTTTGAATGAAGTCTCTAGGACAAAGTATGGCCGAGCAGCGGACAATTGAAAAAGGCTGAAATTTGAAGAAATTTCCCCATTCATTTCTTATGGGAAATTTATCGCAGCTGTTCGCGTCTTACGTCGGCCTTCGATGGTCATAGCTCGAAAACCGTAAGAGATATCAAAATGTGCCGAGGGTCATTTGGAGCCGACAAAATTATCTACGTTTTAAAGTTTGAATGAAGTCTCTAGGAGAAACTATGGCGAAGCAGCGGACAATTGAAAAAGGCTGCAAATTGAGAAAACGGCAGATATCAGAGGCAGTCAGTCCCTGATTAATGAATTGCTCTCAGCTGTGTTTCTGTGGCTTTCTCCTTGTCTGTCTCTGTTGATCACCTCAGCTGTCTGTGTCTGCTTCTCTCCTCTGCTTCATGTCTCTGTTAACATGAATTAATGAACTGAATCAATAAACATGAATGGAGCTAATGCTAACGGAGCTAACAGAGCTAACACTAATGGAGCGAACAGCTAACGGTGCGAATAGAGCTAACGGCGCTAACGCAACCAGAGCTAACTGTGCTAACAGAGCTAATAGAGCTAGCGGCGTTAACAAGGGGGCGGGGGGATGGGGTTTTCATTATGCATTTGTCTGTGTGTGTGTGTTTATGTATCTGTCGTTGTGTGTGACTGCGTATGTGTGTGTCTTCGTCTGTTTCTGTGGCTTTCTCCTTGTCTGTCTCTGTTGATCACCTCAGCTGTCTGTGTCTGCTTCTCTCCTCTGCTTCATGTCTCTGTTAACATGAATTAATGAACTGAATCAATAAGCATGAATGGAGTTAATGCTAACAGAGCTAACAGAGCTAACACGAACGGAGCTAACACTAACGGAGCTAACAGCTAACGGCGCGAATAGAGCTAACGGCGCGAATAGAGCTAACGGCGCTAACGCTAACAGAGCTAACTGTGCTAACAGAGCTAATAGAGCTAACGGTGTTAACAAGGGGGCGGGGGGATGGGGTTTTCATTATGCATTTGTCTGTGTGTGTGTGTTTATGTATCTGTCATTGTGTGTGACTGCGTATGTGTGTGTCTTCGTCTGTTTGTGTGTGTGTGTCTGCTTGAACTACACAAGCAGCCCAACCTGCTCCTACATGGAGATGTGTCTGGTATATGTGTGTCTGAATGTGTGTGTGTGTGTGTGTTTGTTTGTGTGCGTGTGTAACTTCTGCCCCACCTGCTGATAATTACCTCTCTACCTCTCCCACTTTTTACCTGTTCCTGTTCAGTTTTGACGTGCTTGTTTTTAATCACTTTTTAGCTGTTGGTTAGCCCTGCTTGTGTGTGTGTTTGTGTGACTACTGTCTCAACCTTTTTGGCAAAGCGCTTGGTGAAGCTGAGTTTAACTGTTTGTTGGATGGAGATTGTTTTCAAACAATGCCCTTGTTTTGACTGAGCTCGTTAAGATAATCATTCTCAGGCTTGTTGTCCTGCAGATGTGTGTGCGTGGGTTATTGACCGGTGTGTGTGTAAATGACAGTTGCACCTGTTAAACTCTTCCCTTGAAAAGCGGCTTTTTCGCTGTCGGTTTCTTCCGAACAACTTGCGATTGTGTCAAAACCGTAGCTGCTATCAAAAAAACGATTACACTGTGAGATGCGGACAAGTCTGGGCCAGATGTACGTGTGTTTTATGTCCAGATATTCTTTAGAAAAATGACAAAATGGTCGACTTAAAAAGACTCTGCCACTCAGAGAACAGGAGTTTGTATTGTATGCAGTGAGATTTGGGTTCGGCGAACCTCCTGAACTAAATCCTCTGGTGAGAGAACCGTACCTCGTATCAGAGTGTACTATAGATCATCGGACTCCCGAGAACTTCCTGAGTCCGGCCATCTCCTCGTTTTATTCCTGACACAACAACTTTTCGTTTTATGGCGATCTAAAGACAGGAGGCATTTCTGCTTTGCTCACAAAACAGCTCTGAATTTTAACATGGGACTTAATGGGAGAACAGGAGGGCGCTGGCTGCACAAAACGTCTCACTATTTAAATTCAGTAAGTCTCTCGGCTTTTTCGAGGACATCACACGAAAGAGGACAAGTTTGTCTACAAAATGAGCCCAAAATTATGCGTGTAGAGTGTAATTTGTGGCCGTAGCGACGAGAAAAAGAGAAGATTTTCAGATCGTTTTTAGACTCTGTGCCACTCTAGCACGCACTCTAGCGCGAACATTCCGCGCAATACACACCCATTATAATCTCAAAATTTCCCGCCAAACGATCACTGTCATTGAACAGTGACTGATCAAAAACTATAGGACCAATCAAAATGTGGATGAACACACCAATAGACCAGACTTGGGTCTACATTTTAAAGTTGAAATGAAGTCTCTCGGTGAATGTATGCCTGAGCTACAGATGTTTGAAAAACTCCAATTTCAATCTTGTTTTTTTCACCGGTCCCATTCATTTCTTATGGGAAATTTATCGCAGTTTTTCGCGTCTTACGACGCGAAAAACTGCGATAAATTTGAGAAAAGTAATAGCACACCGATCCCGAACAATACGCACGTTTTGATATATAATTTGCGAGGGTTTTCTCAAAGCTGCGGGGCGAGTTTGAGGACGAAAACTTGGAGGAAGATGAAAAATAATAATAAGAAGAAGAAGAAGAAACGCGCGGGATAGTAATAAGTGACTCGGGGCTACGCCCCGAGTCACTGGCTCCTGCAGCTATGAAATAGCTGTAGGAGCCAGTGACTCGGGACGTTGCCCCGTGTCCCTAATAATAAGAAGAAACGCGCGGGATAGTAATAAGTGACTCGGGGCTACGCCCCGAGTCACTGGCTCCTGCAGCAGAGCACAAATGACAGGCTCCTGCCAAATGGCAGGAGCCTGTCATTTGTGCCTCGGAGCGTGCCCCGTGTCCCTAATAAGAAGAAGAAGAAGAAGAAGAAGAAACGCGCGGGATAGTAATAAGTGACTCGGGGCTACGCCCCGAGTCACTGGCTCCTGCAGCTATTTCATAGCTGTAGGAGCCAGTGACTCGGGACGTTGCCCCGTGTCCCTAATAACCAACGTAACTATCTGTTAGAGGATGTAAGCAAAATCTGAATCGAATCACAGACAGTTAAGAAAGATTTGAACATGATAGCAATGTCTTGCATAGTATTTTGCTCTTGATCAAGAAGACGTAAGCTGAGCTCAATGCTAAAGCAAAGCGATGCAATTCATATAATGACTACAAGAAATCAGTGACATCATCAATGGGTCTACTTTAACCCAAACAATGATCTTTTCCTAAATCTAACCAAGTAGTTTTGTTGCCTGAACCTAGGCAAACTGCTACCAAAATAAATAAACAAATAATAATAATGAGTCAGCTAAGTCTAAAAAAGTTAGCACTGACTTTGGTGTCACGTGGGAAAGATCTGTGTTTGACCCATTCATCCACCACTACCTCCTCCCTACGTGTACTCTGTCGCTCTTTATACTTTGTCACCGGACTCCCTCAAGCCCTTCTGTCAGAGAGGCCTGAAGTCAAACTGTTGCATGTGTGGTGCACCTCAGCCTCTTGTGGCCAAAATGAGTATTAAAATTGTATTATTTATTATTTGATTATATTTTCAGCTGTTTTCACAGATTAAATAAAGTGATTTAGAAAAATTATCCTGACAAAACATTTTATTATTCATTCTTTTGGAAAAGCTTTTACTTCACCTTTTGTTAAGTTGTAAACACGAGAGAGAACACAGTTTAGATCAGACTTGGATGGACCACCAGAATTTTTCTTCCCCATTTGCCTCTCAGGACTTCCATATGCTCTTACACAGATACATACAGACACAAGTCTGCACTGTTGACATGGCCTAATGGAAACTCAAATGAAGGTACCAACCTGCTCCAGAGTCCAGGAGGGATGGGCAGCTGTGATGTCATAACTTCCAGGGAGTACTTTTAAAAAGGTATATCTGTGTTAGGAAGACAAAAAAACAGGTGAAGTCATATGATTACTGCAGAAACACTGGTGTAAAACAGAACCAGACAGAAAGGCTGAGCTGCTTACTTTCCCCCAGGCTGCGTGACGACACTCTGGAGTGTCTCTTCTGTTCCCACTCGGCTGAGTCTGACTTCCACTCCAGCTGGACCCAGGAGATGGCCTTTACTCAGAACCTGAACAATGCACAGTACATTAAATAACATGAAGGATATTTCAGAACATGGATGAATTCCTAGACTGACACTTTTCCAAGAACAAGCTCACAGAGGGGTGGATAATGCAGATTGTTTTTCTGTTCTTTGGTGTATAGATAAGAAGAGGAAAGTTATCTGCACACACACAGACACACACAAAGCACTGATGTGTGAGGAGCTGAACTCATTCTGTTGGACACTTGAGCACTTTTCAACCATGCATAAAGCTCCAAGACCCTCTGATGTCAGTCAGAATGTAATGTTTAACCCCATTTTAGATGCAGCTAAGCTTTTAGGGTCTTCATGACAAAATACTTGCACTAATGACGCAGGGAAGCTTTAATTCTCACCGTTCCCGAGACTGAAAAGCCAGTGAAAACAAAGTTGATGTCCTCTTCCTTTGTACAGATGTCACTCACTCCATCCACATGGAGGTCGACGCTGGTTGGCTCTGATCAGAGTAAAAAAAAAATGAAAAAAGTCAGAGACCAACAGAATAAATAAAGCAAACATCCTCTGATTCTGTTTTCGCATGTCCTGGACAAGCGTGGACATAAATAATATTTAGTGAATTGAGAGGAGGCAGGTGTCACACAATCTTACCAAAGCTCCACCCAAGAGGAGGCTCAATCTTCAACACAAAGTCTCCCTGGGTAACAGATGAGTGTACAGATGACAATCACCATCAGTGAACTAACGACTTAGAAGTATTCAAAGGAGTGAATCTGATACCTTGTCATAGAGTGGGATCATGAAGTAGCCATTGATTGGAGCACAATCCGTTTGATATTTCAAGGAACCTTGTTTGGTGTACAGTTTAATCTGTGCATGAAAAAAAGCAGAAACTGGGCATTAGGTATATTTTCAAGCACTAAACCTGAACTGTTAGGACAGGGGCTCCCTCTCCTGCTGCTGTAAACGCTTTGTTGAACGGCAAGTTGTGTGAGTGAAGCGTTTTAACTGTCATAGACAAACAGACCACTCTATCTGGGATTTAGTTCATTTCTCCAATTAGCCTAAAGGCTAAACCCATGAGCCTGTGAATGAGCAGGATTAGGACCGACGGTTAGCGCCTCACCTGCTCCTCCCAAAACACAGGTTTTTGGTTTAAGAGATAGCAGTTACATGTAACACAAATACAAACACGCTAATGTGAGATAACATATGGGTTTTCAGTCAACCCTGACTGCGTCCAGAAAACAAAAAATAGCAAACTAGCAGATGGCTACATAGACGTCAAAATACATTCACTACTCTCGTTTATGTTTGCAAGCAACAGAAAGAGAATATTAACTGAACGTAAAGTAGCGTTTTCCGTTCTGGTTATTTCATTCAAACTGCCATTCAACCAAATCTCCAGTCTCCGCCTAACCTTTCACCTAGCTTACTGTGACAGACCAGCTAGCCGTTAGCTAGCTGCTAGCGTTGCACTCTCACCTCGATCAGGGAGTAATTGATTTCAACGTCGGATTTCACAAATCCCCCGCATGCCACCACTATGTCGTCGGAGGATACGGTCATGAACTGGGAATAGGTGATACAGAATAACACCCAAAGGGCTCCCATGTCTGCCCGGATCGTAATTCTCAACATTTTGGCTGACTGTCCGATCTCTCGTTGAGCCGAGCAACAGCACGCTGCCTCCGGTTCCGTACCAGCTGAGCTGCTGTCATCCAGCGGGCAAAGCGTCGGGAGCAGCGACGCCTGCTGGGCCGGAGGAGGTACGACTTGATATCGAGACAGTGTCGTGAGAGTAGGAAAGACAAAAGAACAGAAAAAAAGACCAAAAAACAAGGAGTCATTCACCATGTTAAGTTTAATATCAAAGGCCACCACCACAGTCATATAAAAGGCGTCATATTAAAGTACAACAGATTTTCCTCTCACCATCTGATAACACTAACAGCACTATCACACCCACCATCTAAAACTTATTAAATAGCCTACATCCAAGATTTGTGCAAACAACTTACTGTCTGGGGTATTTATATTGGAGAGGGGCACAAAACCGGGTTGCTTACTGTTCCCACACACTTTTTGCTCTTTCAATCGAACCGCTTACAGAGACAATCAAGAGGTTTGTGATTACTGCAAAATTCAAAAGCTTCATTTCGATACAGAAAATTGGCTCTCAGAAGAATTGCTGGTGAATTAAATTGCACGGTAGGATTATTTGTTTTTCAACAATTGCACTTAAGAAACTTTCTATGCAATGGAACAACAATGGAAATACACATGCCCTCCTGGAAAAAAGAAATGTACTGTGTGTATGTGTGTTTTGTTCTGTTTCCCTATCTTGTTTTGCTTTGTCATTAGGACTGTGGTGACGCAGGAAGTGTATATGATGTAGCTTGCATATACGGAGAAATTTTAATAAAACCTTAAAATAACAAAATGGAGTCACAGTAATGTTAAAAGGAACATGGTTACAGTTTAGTATTTGTACAAATGTATCAGTTCTTTGCATTATTATGCAACCTCAGAGTCATTCATTATGATAAATGGTAGATGTAAAAACACCTAAGATGAGCACACTGTCAATGTAAAAGTTATTAAAGTAAGAAAACACTAGTGTTAATACATTTAAAGTGCATAAAATTCAGAAAGTTTTTTTCATCTCCAGTGGTTAAAGTAAGTCCTTCTCAGAAGGAAAAGATAACAGTAGGGAAACACACCACAAAAACATGTCAACAGGAATGACTGTTTTGGTTTAAGAATACTTTGCGGCTTCTAAATAGCTTTAAAATAATCAGATTGTCAACAAAAGAACACTGAGAAGACAAGACACATTAATGTAAGCAGGCCCATAGTAGCTCCCAGCGTATAGTGTTTTCACAATAAAAAAAGAAGAAACTTGAAGATATTAATTCAAACACTTTTCTACTCCAGCTCATCTGTCCAGTCCTGTATCTGTAGTTTCCGGCCCTTGCCTCACACGTGTGTGGAGGAGTCAGGAGGCGGGTGTGCCAGGAACACGCTTTCATTGAAATTGTTGGAGAAGCTGGTGTGGTAGCTGGGGCTGCTTCTGCTGCTTCTGCGAGGCTGGGATTTGGACACCGGGGACTGGACAGCTGAGAGCTTCTGGGCCTGGCACAGCTTCTGGATCAGGAAACGCTTGTCACGGCCCTCCTGGGGAACAAAATGATACACAGATTGTAGATCCCAATTCTGGCGATAACTCAAATGATGATCAAGCATGGTCAACATGTCATTTGGAAAAGAGAGTAAACCTACCATTGCTAGCTGCTCCCTTAGCTGGTTAATAACTCTCTTGTGAGCACCAGCTAGTGCGATCACATAAAACATGGCCAAACTACAGGGGGGAAATGAAAATGTTTCAAATTACAACAAAAGGGAGAAAGAGCATCAATTTTGCAATGATCATCAATGCTGGAACATTGACAGAAACACGCACCATGTAACAACAAAGAAGGAGACAGCGAAGGCCTCTGATGACAGAGTGTAGAGGAGTGTCTGGATGCCGCTGGGCAGCTGGGATACTGTAGTTGGCAGCACCTCCCAGGAGGTGTTGTAATTAACAAACGGTCCACAGGCCTGGGAACAGTTTATTCTGTGTAACAAGGGATGCATGAATGAGTATATATGCCAAGAGAAACATCTATGCAGTAGCAACAAGGGATCAATGCAGAGGAAAGAAATGACAAACATCCTGCCTCTATTTATATTCAGCAATAACACTCATGAGACAAATACTGGCCTCTGATGTCAATTCAACACTCAGGGTTTGATTAAAGCTGCAGAGGAGCAGATTTGATATCACCTAATAGACTGAATCAACAGAGAATTACTCACTGGGCCACACTAACAGTGACAGGCAGACAGGCCAGAGCCAGGCCTATCAGCAGCACCCCCAGGAAGAAGAAGTTGGAGCTGGAGGCCCGAAACGGACGCGTGGCTGGACGGCAGTTGTTTACCAATGAGACCTATAAACAAGCAGCAGAGAGGTAACAGAAACTCTGCCTCTAATTTTGACCCGTGTGTGTGTGTATATATATACACATTCAAAACATACCTTTTTGATATAGAAGATAAAGAAGTATTTAATAGTGCAGATGGCAGGCAGCAAGGGGCTGTAGAAGGTGCCGATCCAGCAGATGGTCTGACCGTAGACGATCTCCAGCACGTTCTGAGGAATAGCAAACTCCTGCTGGCCCCACCACTTGGCCAGACCACAGTCACAGTGCTTCACTATCAGCCTGAGGAGTACGAGGCGACACAGTGACACTGTTACAAATGACTAAAGAACAAACGATGAGACATACTTCCACCTAAAGGTGTTACCAGAGGAAAGCCAGGAACATTAAATGCGATGACACAGAATAAAAAATGCTTGACAAAGGCTTAACTTACCAAGTCATACAAAGACTGACTCCCTTTATAAAAATCTAACTCTTGAAATGCCTTAAGATGATCACATTTCATCCACAAAACCACTCCAAGCTTTAAAGATTCTTTTGCAATGAAGACGATGTTCACTTTGAGGACTTACTTCCTGGGAAACTCCACAAAGATGGTGACTGCAACAATGATGATGAAGTCAAAGATGGTGAGTTTGTACATCTCCTGGCCCACGCGAGTCTCCCAACACTGTGGACAACAACACAGAGGAAGACAGACGCACAGATAAAACATATGTAGAATATATCTCGATAAGACCGGAGGGAAGAGACTCGTCCTGGGATCAGTTTCACCGTGTGGGAACAAAGGACAGAACAAATGCAGCGCTCACTTTTTTTAATCAACATCAACTTATTAACATTACAAAATGACATCTTATTATCTTTATAACACATTAGATAGTTTCAGGAAATTCATGCATGTGGACGCAGAGATAAAAGTGAGTTTTTTATGACTTACAGAGTAAAGCAGGTGGTTATAGCCACAGATGCATGGCTCCTCTTTACATTTAGTGATCTGAGACCAGAGGGAGAAGAGCAAAACTCCAATACTGGTCAGCCGCATGAAGACACACCTGCGAACAAAGGAGGGAGGAAGAAAAAGAGAGAGAAAGATGGAAAGAAAGAAACTGAGTTCATGTTTTTAAAGATGGCTGTTCAGCAGTTTACTGATACTGGCCACATTATCTTTTCTTTTCCTGAGTTTTCCACATTTTTGTCATTTTACTGACTTTATGTATGAAATCCTCCTCTTTAAATGGCAAATTGCCATTTTTCCCGCTAGCATTTGTTTCCTGATGCAATTACTCTTCAAGTTAAACATCGTTGTTAAGAGAAAGGATGAGTAAGCGGTCAATGAGGGGAAATCTATTGTACCTCATGAGAGTGAAGCGGATCTCGAAGGCAGGCGAGTAGTCCTCGTAATTGATGATGATGGAGAAGAGGAGGGGGGTGATGAAGTTGGCCAGCGTGATAACGATTGAGGGTAGATACTCGTAGATGAGATCCACGATGAAATTCTCCTGCAAGCACAAAGTGTCACTGAAAATGTGATCATCTGGACACTTCGAAGTTTGAACAGAGCTTCTAGTCATGACAAGCTGTTACTCAGACAGATAGATAATCGTAAAAGGCCGTCAGAGGGCATCAGCATCATTTCTTTACCTTTTTATTATTCATCTGGGCTTCCTGGGAAAAGACGGTGGCTACAAAAATGCTGTAGAAGCAGCCGGCCAGAACACCGATGACAAAGAGGTTGAGGAGGAGGCGGATGAGGTAAATCCGACACTTCTCTTTGCGGGTGCGATCTGCTATTTTCTGTTTGATCCTCTCCTCCTCCAAATCCGTCTGGGGGTATAAGAACGGGTCACTTTAGAAAGAGGCAGGTTAACATTCGTGGATAACATTTTCAACAAGCAACTCGTTCATAAACAAAAAAAAAGCCAGCGGTCTACGTGACGAGCTTTTTGACAGCGCTGCAAGTACGGATTTTTTTCATGCGATTAATGTGTCGGTTGTTCTCATGATTAATCGTTTAGCTTATAAACTTGCTTCTTTTGTCCAACCAACAACGCAAAGACTCTTCATTTACTATCATGAATGACAAAGAAAAGCAGCACATCCTGACACTGACGAAGCTGGAAGCAGCACGTTTCATATTTTAGCTTGAAAAATGACTGAAAAGATTAATCAATCATCAAAACAGTTAATAGTAAAAATGAAACATCCTGAAGACAGTGAGAGGTAATAATCATATTATAAACCATTAAAAACCATCCCAAACTTCTATTTTGTCTTGGAAACTCTCAGCATGCACGCAGCCACTGATCTTTTTCATGCGCCTGCTAAATTCTGTCCTATAAGACGTCACGTTGGGAAGCAACTAACCCTGAGCTCATAGAGTAAACTGCTTCTCTTCAGCTTCGAGGCGTTCTCGTTGGTGATGCAGAAGTCCCAGCCTGCAAAAATCTTATTGCAAAAGCTCTGAAAGCGATCCTCATCTTGAACCAGGTTGCGTTTGAATCCTGTGGCAGACCTTGAAGAAAAGTAAGTCAGAAACTGATCTGTGGAATAAATTCAATTCCTCACGAGTCTGCCCTTTCGGTACCTTTTCACAATCCAGATGAGACTGAGGAACAGGTAGGCTATAGTGACCAGCAGGTAGGCCAGCGGCACATTGTAGGTGATGTTTGGAAAGTGTATTTTGTCCACCTTGTAGTAGCCATAGAAAAGATAGGTCTGTTCCAGAAAGCCCTGCAGATTGAGCACAGGAGGTGAGTGACGAAAGCAAATGCAAACTGCTTGTCTTCTTCCAGAGAAACGATAAGTGCGAGGACTTACTCCCCCGGACAGCAGATCTGTAATGTGCTCGTGAAAGATGACCAGACCGCGACGGGCGCTGCTTGGATACACGCTGCACACGCTTCCTGTGGAGAAACACGGGAAAGCATAAGCTTCAGAGCACTTCAGGCTTGGTGGGGCAAACAAGCAAGCGTCCTCTCACCATCATTCTGGTTGTAGGTGATATTGCCTGAGGCGCGGGGGGCGACGATGATGGGCAGCATGACGAAGCTGAACATGAGCAGAAAGATGACCAAGTTGAGCATGACCAGGAAGCGCAGGAAGGAGAAGTAAGACAGGATCCCTGTGCCAAACATCCCTATTGAAAGTAAAGGAGAGGAGAGCGAGAAAACTTGGTAAACTTTCTGTTAGAGCAGTTCATGTCGGCCATCCTGAACAGAAATCAATAAAAGTCTCTGCGTCTGAGGATCCAGCTTTCATCTCTCACCCTCTATCAGGTGGATGTCTCCCCTCCACAGCTTCAGGGAGCTCAGCCATTCTTGACCGTCATCCCTCAGCCTCCTCAGATACCTGCGGGTGCTTCGTCTCAACTGGCTCCAACTGCTGAGCTCTCGGGCCTCCTCCAAGCGCTGTGTACTAACAGGTCAAACACACTGATTGTTGAGAATATACGTAATATCATACCTTCTACATAGCGAACAAAAAATATCGATTAAACATTGAACATTTTCAATCCCATCTGTTTAACTTCTCTTTTCAAGAGGCTGGTGAGGATACGATAATGATCTTTCCTACTTGTCTCTGCGTTTCTCGGCCATGGACTTGGCCAGCTCCCGGATGGGTCTCTGCTCCGTCTGACCCTTCTGCTTCTCCTCCTGTCTGCTGATGGTGCTCACGCCCCATTTCCCACTGCCGGTGGAGGCGAGCCGACCTCTAGAGCTGCTTCTTCGCTTGGTGGCACCAGTCGACGACTTCCTGCGGTACAGCAGGGACTGGTAGCTGGGGAGCTGGTCCAGCAGTGGGTTACTGGTGACTCTGCCGCTCCGATCAGTGTAGAAGACTTTTAAAAAGATGGAAAAATGCGTTTGGTAAAGTGGGAGTGAAGGAATTCGCCGTTTAAAACCATCCCAGCTATTCAACTCCAACAGCTGCGATATGGTTACAACTGGAAACGTAATAATCTTCACCTGTGGGAACAGGTGTTAGCTAGACAAGACAAAAACACTGCAAAACAAATCTGAAGGCAATTCAAATCCAGTATCTTAATGTGTTTGATGCTCTCTGAAATCAGAATATGTCTATTTATAATTAATGGTTTTAAAATTCCTCCCCATCCATTATAAGTGTCAATATTTAGTTAATTTATCCTTGAAAGGACACTTCATTTTATCTTGGCCTGTCATAAATTCTGTACAAGGGAGTTTCCCAACAGAAACAGTTATGAATCCAAACACGTGTCACACACGTTTGGATTCAGGCAACTTGTTGATGAGGTAGTCTGACTCGTCTTTGTTTCATCTCTGTCGATCAGAGAGTTCATCCACACTTTAATATCCTGAGTGGGACTGGATATATCTGTTATTAATGAATGCTGGGCAACATGATTGTCAATTCGATCAACTCAATGGACTGGATTTCATTAGTGTAAACTTCACAATGCATAAAAAGACATCGGGTCTATTGTGACATAGCATATGGATCTCAGACTGGACGGAAACGTTTAGGGATACATTTTCCAGACTTTCCAGTATCACAACAAATCTTGGGTAAAGGGATGTGTTTTTTTGTTATGAATTATTAGTTTTTGCAGTCATCACAGCTGACAGAGCAGCTCAATCCTGCTAAAAAGTGGAAATAAGCGCGTCGGTTTCTAAAGAAAAAAAAAGTCTGACAGGGACTATTTTTGACTGCCTTGTTCTTTTCATCCAGACAATGGCTAACCGAGCAGCAGACCCAGCAAGAAAAAGATGCCGACAGCGGAGTTTCGTCACGGTACAGAGCTCACTAAACGCCGTGACTAAAGCTCTTCCACACACCCTTTCTTGTGAAGTCGTTCCCCAGCAGAACAAAGTTGTTAGCCATTGTTAGTGGCTATTTCTTCTAACGTAGTAAGTTCGAGGCTAGCGTTACTAGCCGGTTAGCTAACGCTGAAGTACGTTTTAATTAATCTGACTGGTTAGTGAGGACAGCTACAGACACGAGACAAGTTTACCTGAGTCGACCTCCATAGTCCCCTTTTCCGACAGAAGCAAACACTCTGTTTTGGGTAATATTGTTGTTAGCTAACAATTAACCCCGCGGACTCGGTCGACAGGGAGTTGACATTCCGCCATCAGGAAAGACAACACAACTTTTCCCGGAGACGACTTCCTGGATGTGGAGAGCGCCGCAGGTCTGAGCGCACCGCAGCTCATCATGACACCGGTCATTTATTCTGCTTTCTACGTCATAATTCACTGCTTTTCAAATATATGTAGTTATATTATTTAGGTATTTATTAATACTTGATTTTTAGGAATATGCATCATTTTATTATACGTTTTCCTGTATCATTCCATCATATTATACAGGTTTTTAGAATATGTACAATAGTTATAATATTTCGGTATTTATTAATATTTGATTTTTAGAAATGTATGTCTATGTTTTATTGTACATTTCCCTATTTCAATCTGTCTTGTATTTACTGGTTTCAAAATATGTATCTGAATTATTAAAATGTGTAGCAATGTTTTTAATCCTTTGTCTATAAAGTTGTATGAGATTGTTAAAAAAAAAAGAAAGAGGAAAATTAATTAGCTCCTCTGAAATGGTTAAAGGATACTCAGCGATTTAGTGTTGCTCTTAAATTAAAGGTGAGGGACTTGTGAAATATGCATTAAAAGAAGTCTGGTCAAAACATGATGATGCAGAGTTTGAGTTTTGGTTCCTCCTCCAAAAACACTGCATCCTACATTTCCCAAAATGCCACACAGTCTCATCTTCTGTGAGACTCCCCCTGTGTGGTAAAGTCCATGCCCCCTCCATGTTTGTAACACATGCCTGTAGAGATAACCCAGATGACACCTTCAGTATTATTTTTACTCCAGGTCCAAGGAAGAGGTTGTGCAGCTGTTGTTATGGGCTTTATAACCTCCTCCTAATGACAAGTAACTTCAGGTGTAGAAGCAGTAGAGTTTAAGATAAAAAGAAAAATAGGATTTAGATGTATAACAAGATCTCAAGATAAAGAGCATTAAATAGCCTCCAAAAATCAAGTTAGGAATTGAAAAGGTTTTTTATGTCTATGTGAGTGTTATCTCTGACCTTTGCCAGTTGTGTGAAGCAATGAAATTCCAGCTAAAAGTGCTGTGTGTGGACATTATTTATGTCCGGGCCAAGGGAATTGCCCTTAGTTAATGAGGAGTGCAATCATATCAAGTTAGAGTCAATCAAGTAGGAGTTTGATGTGTTTTTTTACGATGCAAAGTGTCACAGTACCTACTCAGAAGCAGTGGACTTTTACCTTTATGGGTTTAGTTGAGCACACACTTCCTGGTAGCCAAACAATGTCATCAAAGCTGGTTCTTAGGCTGATTCACAGGTTACCACCCCCACCCCTCTGCAACTCTACAGCATTTTGTCAGGACTTCCTTCAACTACCATCACAACACGTCCACCAGGTAAGCAGTGTTTGAGAAGACAACAGAATATACTGTAGTTTATCAAGAGTTTTTATTATCTGCACGGTACAGTAAATTTATGATGTACACTATTTGTAGTCTCACTGTATGAGGGTCGTCTGTTTTGCTTCCATTGTTGACTGTAGTTTTCTGTGAATTGTTACTCAGATTTTCCTACTCCGCTTCCTTCAGTGGCTCTGTGTGAGAACCACAGATAAAGGCTACTACGTGTGGTGGAAACCAAACCTACTGTGTGAATTAATGATGAGCAGATGATGAGGATGGGACCAGGAGATTAAATTACACACGCTTTCCCCTCCTGACAATGTAGCCGCCACTCGGAGCTCGGCCTCCACATGTGATGCTGCTTGTTTGAGCTGTATTAAAGTTGAGCTCGGTGGCAGCTGAAGCCTAAATACAACATGTGATGAAGGCTTACGCTCTTGTCTTTCTTTTGATATCCTATATAGTTGCCGTCATCTGTGTTTTTGTTTGTTGAAAAGAGCAAGAACTGGACTATACAAACCACATACGGAGAAGCGGCTGCGACCAGCTGAGCCGAGGGATCACTGTTGTTTTCAGAGAAGAGTGAGAGGATCCATTCAAAGGGTCTCATGACAAGTTACAGCAACGGGGGATTCTTCAACCATGCCTACCATGACAGCGAGACTCTGGAAATTGATAGAAGGTTTGTGCTAATATAATAATATAAAATGTGCATCAGTGACACATGTCCTGGAAGAAAAAAAAAACTTGCTTCTGTTATTTTGACTGATCAGAGAATGTGAGTTACGTATTTTTCTTTTTTGGGGGTAAGAACTTGAGTGTCAAAAGACTGAAAACATTACAGACAGATACACTGGTCCACTGGTGTCTGAAGTTTGCTAATCCTGCACTTTCCTTAGGATATTGTATTTTTAAAATTACCCAAAGCAGAAAAACATCATGTCCATGACAGTCATATCTACTAGATTTGGTTAATTACTGATAATGATCACATCATTATCATGACTCGGAATTCAAGTTCGCTTTATGAAGCGATAACCCCAGCGCTCTAATGTACCATTAACGCTGATAGTATGACCTCATTGATAAGCAGCGTATTTTTCACTTTGCACATTATTTGTTCCGTGTGGTCTTCTAGGTCTTCCGCCAAAACCCACCACACTAACCCCTATGCCGGGGAAGACCCGGCCTGGTGGGGTGACAGGGCAGACATGCATTCGACCGGTCTGGGGGGCAGGGATGATGCTTTAGGGAGGGTGCCCTGGAGGGGCTGGCAGGAGGAGAGCTGGAGAGGGAGGGAGAGTATCCCCATGGGCCTTATCTCAACAGGCCCCGAGAGTCCTTCATGGCAGCATGACCTCAGTGAGTGACCCACATAAACTTCCTGAACGATGGATCTCTGTGAAAACATTCTCATGTCTATACTGCACTGTGCCGTAGAAGACATTATTTAGTGTTGCTAAGTGACACTTCTGTTGACACTCCCGCTCTCCTTCCTCCTCACCTCGTTTATTCAGATCACAGCACGTTCCAAATGCCCCCTCAGCATGGTCGATCGCCTTCTGTTCGACTTCCTTCCTCAGCGTCAGGTAATGCTTAAACTCATCTTACTCCATACTGCAGATGATAGTTTCATTCGAGTCTTCTGTGAGCGCTCGCTGTGTTGCTGTGGCACCGCTAAACAAACACACAAAGCTGTTCAGTCAAGGCAAGAATTAAAAATGAATGTGACATTCATGTTGACCTACTGACTTTAATGATCAGTCCATCTGGATAATTATTAATGGATCTACACAACAACAAATGACAGGTGACAGAGAAAATAAAACAGAGGGATTGTTGGGACTTTTATTCTTGTCCGGTGTTTGTGACTTCACCGTGACCGACATGTCCTGTAACTCAGTCCTTGTACAAGTACTGACCATACCTTCAGCTTTCAGCTTCAGTTTTCAACAAGGACATCTTTTACATGTTTAGCCATACTAGCAGCATGCATCTGGGGCTGCCAGTATCTGTTGGAAATATTAACATCTGTTGGATGGATTGCAATGAAATTAGATTCAAACAACCACATATTGCTCAGGATGAATTGTGCTAACTTTGGTGATAGCAGGCCCTCCTATCATCAGATCAAATTTTTATTTTGTCCAGTTATGTGTTTTATGACCAAATTCCGGTAATGCCATCAGTAAAATACCTGAACATTAACATTGTCATTCGTTAGCATGCTGACATTTAGCTCAAAGCATTGCTGTGTAAGTACAGGCTCACAGAGCTGCGAGCACGGCTACAGACTAGTCTTGTTTCGATACAGCTTAATTGTATTTTGCGGGATATATCAGTAAGAATCACTGTACTACCTTTGAACAACTGCTGTCACTGTGGTAAAAGAGTTGGCACAGCGGACCCTGACAGCGTGCAACAGCTACAGCTGGTAGAAATAGGTAAAGATGATGGAAACTCAGTGCATGGCAGCACCCACATTATCTCTGTTACACTCTTATTGCACTGCTATCAGCTGGGGTTTCAATCAGTGTATTTGCAGTAGATAATACACACATCTCAAAGTTTATGTGCACTGGTTCATTAGGACATTTTGAACAAAAGATTAAGTAAATATCTGTCAAGCTGTGATGGGAGAGTAAATGTTGAAATGTGTGCGCGGCTGCAGATGCTACATTTAAAAATGCCAAACTTAATGACTGTCATCCTGTTTCTGATCCCTTTTTCCCTTAAATACCAAGCTTGTTCGAAAGTACATGACAATTACACGTTCCCAGCAAAAGCACATTCTTCTCTCCTGGTTTGTTCATCCAGGTAACACAATGAGGTGGAGGGGAATTACAATGAAAAGGATGAGCATGTTCCCCAGCGACGACCCTACCCATCTAGCTTTCACAGAGGATGCCATCAGGGATGAGATGGAGAGTGGTACGAGACTGTGATGGGTGTCCGATTATTCCGTCAATATATGTGAAGTGTGTCATTTGATCTGTACTCTGGATAGTAGCCTGTGTGTAGGTAACAGGTAGGGCTTGTCTTGTCATCTTGTGCGTGACAGAGGAACAGAACCTGGTCAAGGAACTCGTCGCCCTGTCGACACAAGACCGAGTCCGGGCCATTCGGGACCTTCCGATGAGCTTCGAAGAGAAGAAGCTTATCAGGTGGGTTTTGACTGACAATCAGGTAAAGACGATACTCTTCCCTCTCAGTGCTGTTCTCGGCGCTGAGTTAATCATTACGCCCAGCTGAGAACCATAAAACAAGGGTCTGTATACAAAGACAAGGTGGTGCTGTGGTGTTGCAATGCAGATCACTGGGGGAAAAGTTACACTGAGCAGATACATACACATACATACACACTGCTGTCTTGTTTCAAGGTATATAAAACAATTTAAAACAGTTTAAATGATGATGTTACTAATGAAATGATCAAATCAGATTGTGCTCTACTTTACCGCCGCAGGGGCCAAGTACTGGCATTCAAGTCTGCTACCCAGTCTCGCCAGTTCACATGTTTTGCAGATTGCTCTGAGAACATGTCACTGGTGAGTGTTTCATCCATAAAAGCACAAGATGTTGCAACATCACACTCAGATGACTCATTCTGAGTATATCCAGCTGATTCATCGCCTGTGCTAGCGTGCTATACGAGTCACAAGCTGTTCTCTCAGTCCTTCCGCAGGTGCGGCTACTCCATAGGGTCAGCCAGGCAGACCCTGGAGCTGTGGCAAGGCGTCATGAAAGAGATAGGCGGCAAGTTTGGCACCAGTGTCCTCACCTACTTCCTGTTCCTCAAGTGGCTGCTCATGTTCAACATTTTCTCCTTCCTGGTCAACTTCGGCTTCATCACCATCCCGCAGCTCGTTCACGACCCCACACCCAACATACCTCCCAATGTGAGCTTCAGGGGGCTGGAGATCCTCACTGGAGCTGTGAGTGGAGCCTCTCACCACACTGCATACCTTTGTCTTCTTCTTCTTTATCTTCTTATGAGACCCTTGGTATACAGCATACCATACATAATGCATAATGCTGAAAACAGTCACCCATGTTAGATGATATTTGATTAGACTTGAACTCCTCTTTCTGGACAAAGCAGACTGAATGTTTTCCAGCGCATAGTGAATGTGTTTTGGCTTCTCCAGGGTTACTTCAACTCCACCGTCATGTACTATGGTGGCTACAGCAATGAAACCCTGGTGGGTCTGGTGGAGTACAACATGCAGCTGGCCTATTTCTTCACCATTGCACTCTACATGGTGCTGTGTGGTATTGCACTCATATTCAGGTCAGTCTATTTGTCACGTGACATAGATCACACTATTCGGGGCTTATTTATTATCATTTATTTGTCTAATTTTCAGTCAGGTTAACAATACTTTCAATAGAAAAAAAATGCATGCTCCCTATTTTTGCAATCTCTCTCTGTCCTCACGCAGCATGGCCAACTCTTTTAAGAAAAACTATGTCCTGGCAGACCAAGTTTCAAACAGTGCATGGCAGCTCTTGTGCAGCTGGGATTTTAGTATTACCAATGAGAGAGCAGTGAGACAGCGTAAGAACAACCTACGAGTCCAACTGAAGGTGAGTATTACCACTTTTCTTATTCAAGACCAAGACAGGAAAGAGAGCAGTGTTCTGCAGGCACATCTGAGCGGCATCTTTGAATATATACAGCACATATTCACTCATTTCTATTTTTCAATTTGCTGCTCTGAACTTCGTAGTTACATTCTGGAAATAAGCCCTGGCTGCAAATGACACTTTCACAATAAGCTTTCAACAAATCTCAGGCACTTAGCTTTCGGAGGTTAATCCCCGTTTAAAGGCACAACACACATCTCGTTATTTTTTATCAGCAATTTTGTCCCCTTGCCGTCTCTTCAGGAGTCGTTGTCAGAGAAGGCCCAGAGGGAGCTGCTAACCCTCTCTGAAAAGCTGAAGCACTTTGGGGTTCATCTTGGTTCCTGGCTCCTCTCCACCAGCTTGGCTGTTGGCTGTGGCGCCAGCATCTATTATCTCTGCCAATATGAACAGCAGGTACACGAGTCAAGACTGAGTAATTAGTCGTATTGTTAAACTGGAATCATTGCTTTTGCTACAGGGAACAAGTAGTTCTCGTTGTCCCATTAAAACCAATGTCAACAGGACAATGTCCTCGCCTGCACGCTTCCCTTTGTGTGCACGTGCAGAGGAACTGACTGTAAAACATCAGGTCATTTACAGGCGGTGGAGGGTTTGATTAATTTTATTGCACACAGCATTCGTGATCTAACACTATCCTGCCCCCAATCTGTTATCTTTATAGAACACAACAGATGCTGCCAACTGGTCTCTGCTCCAGGAGGCGCAGACTCTCCTGGTCCCCTTCGTGGTGTCTCTAATGAACCTGGTGGTCCCGCTCTTCTACTCCCTCTTCAACAAGTTTGAGCGCTACTCCAGCCAGCGCAGACAGATCTACACTATGGTAGTCAGGTTGGATAGCAGGAACTCTGGTTTCTATTAAGGAGGGAGAAAATTGTACATGAAAAAACACATTAAATTAAGGATTTTTTAAATGAATTCAGAAACTATGCTTCTTTGCTTTCTTGCTGAGAGAAGAAGAAGATTGATACCACCCTCATGCCAGCAATAGAAGCTGGAGTCAGGCAGAGGCTGATTATCTTATCTTGTTTTAGCTTAGCATAGAGATAAGTGATCTATTTTGTTTCTCAGAATAGGAGGAAACAGCAGAACTGGGTCTGCCTGAAGGAAACAAAACCACCTACCAGCATCTCTAAAGCTCACTCATCAACATGTAATACTCCATTTCTTTAATCCGTACAAAAAAGTCCAGATGAGTCCCCCAAAACGTTCATTTTTATCTTATTTTATTTTATTGCAATTTCTTTGTACAGATTAAAGAAACTAGATATAATGTGTTAATTAATGAAATTAAGAAGTGCTGGCACAGTAGGTGGAGTTTGTTACCTTCGGCTGTTGTCCCGTTTCCAGTCTTTATGCTATGCTAAGCTAATCGGCTGCTGGCTCCAGCTTCATATTTAGTGCACAGACATGAGAATGATTTGAATCGTCTCATCTAAATCTTGCCAAGAAAGCAATAAACATATATAAATGTCAAACTATTATTTTCATGATTAAAAATGCTTGAAATCTTTTTTTTTTTATTTCACACTTCAGAAATGTGTTACTCAAGATGTCCATTCTGGCTGTCCTGTGTTACTACTGGATGAATGTGGTGGCTGAGAAGTTTTCGGTACGTTTGACAGGGATTAACCCTTGATTTCTGTCTTTAATCACACCAACATTAGTTTCATCACTGGACGTTGTTTGTAGAGACTCCTTAACTGAACGTGTTCTCCACAGTGCTGGGAGTCCATGGTGGGACAGGCTTTGTACCGGCTGGTCATTGTTGATTTCCTTTTTCTGATGCTGGGGTCTTTCTTTGGAGAGTTTCTTAGCAAGTGAGTCACACACTTGTCTGCTTGTATTCTTCACTCAGTCGTAGAAATGGAAGAAGTTCACCTCAGTTGTAACTCATGTTCATGTTGTGTTACAGCGTGATTGGGACGAGGTTATTTCCACGTCTGGGGGTGCCAGAGTTTGACGTAGCCAGAAATGTCCTTGAGCTCATCTATGCACAGACTCTGGCCTGGTAGGAACAACACGTCCAACACGTCCAACACTTCCAGCATGATCTAACAACTCAGCGGGATTAAAACCAGGACTTGTCTCAACGCTAGTTTACTATTAAAAGTTATTCTTATCTTTAATTTCCTCTCCACAGGGTTGGAATCTACTTCGCTCCTCTGCTGCCAGCCATCCAGATTCTCAAGTTTTTCATCTTGTTTTACTTAAAGAAGGTGAGCACAGGCCCATGAGGTTTAGAGGCCTTGGTGACTGTAAACTGAACTACCATGATGACACACTGCCGTAGGCAGACACAATGCCATCGCTGCCTGAGCTGCTGTATCTACTGTTTTAGGCTCACGTTACTCTATTTGTGCATCTGGTTCAATAATTAATTGAAAGCTTTTCATCCCTTTGACCGCATGCTTTAATTTTCCATTATGGAACGGACAGACAGGGTTTTGGATTTATGGCGCAACCTTTTTGGTTGCACTGAACTAGGCACGGCCAATCAATCCCAGAAGAGTAAATGAACTGAATACAATTGGTAACTTGACCCAGGCTCAGCTGGTGTTGTTGAATGTTTCATGAAAATGCTGAAGGACCTTTGAAGCAATGCTATTCAAAGCTCTGATGAGGCCTCTGTGTTTTCTCTTATGGAGAGAAATGGATATGATGTTTAAACTGAAATGAACTTGTGGTTTAATTATTGCTGGAATAATGGGTGAAAATGGTGTTTGTGCTGTATGTCTTTGTTCACGTTTTCATGTTTTCTACCACTTCCCCAGGTCAGCCTGACCCAGAACTGCCAGCCACCGCGGCGGTCAGGCAGAGCAGCTCAGATGCAAACCATCTTCATCGCCCTCCTCTTCTTCCCTTTCTTTGTGGGAGCCCTGTCCATGGTTGCATACACTGCCTGGAGGTACGAATACATGACCTGTTTTGACCATTATAAACTTTAATGTCATATAAATGGCCTGGAGAAAAAAAAAAAACATTGAAGGACATAAAAAACAAAACAAAACTGGTCCTCGACACATGCTGCATTCTTAACCAGTGCAAAAATTCCCCCAAAGCAAACCTCAGTCTCGTTCTGTCCATCTTGTCCTGCTCTGTAGCCTGACTCCCTCACAGCAGTGCGGTCCTTTTCGGACACTCAACAATACCTTCAGTGTGGTCGGAGTCTGGATAGATGGTCTGGAGGAGATCCCTGGTTCTCAGTGGGTCATCTGGATCTTCGAAAATGTCATCAGAAGTGACATCTTCTACTTTTTTATCACGCTCATCATCATGTGAGTTCACTGTGCAGATGCTATGCTGTGTGTATGTTGTGTGTGTGCTGCATGTATTGTGTTGACGCAGATAAAATCCAGTTGTGAATCAGTTTTTCCAATACACATTTCCACCGGGCCTAGAGGTCAAACACAACAACCACAAGTTTTGTCTAGTCTGCTGCTCAGAAGTTACACTTAATGCTCCCCTCAAGGTCCATTTGGTAGCTCTTCTGAAGCTTTCAGTCACATGATATTTATCAGCAGATAAGGATCATGTCTCATGGAGTTGTAGATTTACAAGTTAATTTTTAAAAAAAAGTGAGATCTCATCAATTATGCCGTAGAAGTTGAGACTGAAAGTTCATTATTGACTCTGAAAACAAAAAAATCTCACCCAAGGGTTCATTTAGTAGCTGTACACGCGCTTTCGATCATATCACATGGTCTTCACCAGTGAAAGATTTGTGCATGTTTCGCAGTTGCAGAGCATCAACTAAATGTCTAAATGTACAGTCATGCTAGTGGCTCTATGAGGCTGTACTCTGAGCTAAATGCTAATGTGCGCATGCTACCATCTTCTCAATGACAGTGCTAACATTCACGTTTCGTGCATGCTAACATCAGCTGCTTAGCACTATACACAACGTATACTGGAGGCTGATCTGAATCTCATTATTTTTGTCAGTGTTTGGTCATAAACTGAAGTAAACTTTGACATCATGGTGGCGCTCAAGTTAACGGATCACCATTTTCATTAGGATTCATCCTCTGGACAGTCCTTTGAAGATATTTCAGTTTTTTTAAGTTTGTGTCATGTCCAAAGCAGTCACCTGTCAGATCAGTGACTTTCAGGTGTGATGGGACACTATGTGCTCTGAACATCAGTGAGTCAGCCATGCAGGGTAACCATGGTGCTCAGTTCAGCAACATAACAATAAAAGCCTGTGGTGGTGCCTTTACTGACTGCAACAATGACAGTGAGCGGTCGTGGCTCTGTTCGTGTACGTGGATTCATCTTTATGAAGCCTAAGTATGCAAATGTCGTCTGTGATTTTATGTCATGTATGCTGTCATGTTTTCCTACTCAGAGTCATTATATACATCTTCTGGCAAGTCACTCAGGGCCGCAAGCAGCTTATTGCTCAACTGAGACAACAGATTGTCAATGTGAGTGTGGTTTGAAAACTATCCTTTAAAATGTGCTTCTGTCTGTTTTTTTCTTTATTTGGTTTGTCTGTTTTGCCTGTGGCTGCATTTGAAATGTATTTTTTATTATTATATTATTCTGTTTCATCTCTCTTCTTCTGTTTCTTTTCTTCTCTCCAGGAGGGGAAAGACAAGTCCTTTTTGTTGGACAAGCTCCAGAACCTCCAGAAATCTAACAAAACAAGCAAACAGAAGAATCAAAAAAAGGTTTGCTTTGGGAAATTTTTCATGCTAACATGCTGACAAGCCTTGTAATTCACCTCACTGCATATTTTCTCCTGTCCTTCAGTACACCAACCGGCGTTCAGGTGACCACTCCTCGGGCGGGCAGTCCAACTCCAACGCCATGGTACAAGCTTTAATCGCTCGCCAGCGGCTTGAAGAAGAGGAGGAGAGATACAGCGCGGGTGGAGTGCCCGTTCCCTCAGACATCACCACCTCCAGCGCTCTGGTTCAGGCCATGTTGGCCCGCCAGAGAGCTGAAGACCAGGATGAAGATTTGTACCACATGGATGACCCTTCACCCTCCAGCGCCCTCGCACTGGCCATGCAAGCCAGGCAGGTGGCGCAGGTTCGCGACAGGGGTGACAACTATAGTACAGGAGGTTTCTCTGAAAACCCTGTCAACACACCGAGCGCTGTCACACTGGCGATGCAAGCCAGGCAGAGAGCAGAGGAACCTCCACAGAACCCCAGCGCTCTCATACAGGCCATGTTGGCCCGGCAGCAGGCCCAGAATGAGTACGATGACGGTTACTAAACTTCATCTTAACGTGGGAGAGGAACAGAACTGAAAAGACCAACAGAATGGATTCCTTTAAGATTACTGCAATCACACTTAAATCAGGTAACCATTTCTGTTGTCACCCAGAGACGAATCAGCAGCAGTAGCAATGGGATGATTGTTTTTTTACTTTTAGAACTGCAGTACATTCAGTCCTGTTGTATATGCAAAAGAACAAAGTACTAAAATAGCTCCTGACGCAGGACTAGGAGAGAGTGCCGGTCCACCTCTTCATGCACCTTTTTAATGAATATATTTTCATATATAGTGTTTTTATGACTGCATATAAGCCTTGTAAGATAAAAAAAGTACTATAGCATGATATAGACTAGGTCATGTCTTGTGCCATTTATAATGTAATTTGATCATAAACACAAGTTATTAATTATGTATATATTCTCACCACAGCATAAGAAAATGAATAAATAACACAAATAAAACCACCACTGTCCTTTACATTACCTTGCAAGAAATTTCTTTTGAAACCAAAATCATACCAATAGTAAGACAGTGTTTGCAAGCAAAAATAGCCACCAGCATTACTTGAGTTGAATGTTAGAGTCTGTTAGGACAACACTGCCCTCTGTAGGGATTATACATACAGAGCCACAGATCAGGCAAAGTGACTGTTCTGTCAAACTTGGTCCAGTGGTTCTACAGTCATATTAAATATCCCTCCAGACACATTTTAGACAGTAAAATAGACAGAATAACTATCTGCTTTGAATAATAATCTGCATGGTTTGTTTTTTTCCACAGAAAAGTTTAATTGCCTTTTTAAAAATGAATTGAAATTACACCTTCTCCTTTTCCCAGCTTCAAAAATCCCAAATCATTGACTTTGTAAATATATTTAGTAACTTAAGTTTAACTTCTGGACACAAGATAACTCCTGGTTCCCTGAAAAGTTCATTCTCAGTGTATGTTTCCACATCATAATTGCACAAGTTGCATATTGAACCTCGAGTGGCTCTAGTTGTGCTAAGTATTTGTGATACCACAAATCCTGCTGGTGCGCGTACAACTCAAAATTTAAGGTGATCACGGAGAAACGTTTAAACGCTGTGCATCTAAATGAAGCAGCAAGTGAAGTAACAACATGTGTGTCAAACAGCACAAAGACAGTACTGCCCTTTTCTGCCACATCTTTGAATGGTGTCCAATTGTCCTCATGGCACTTGCCACTACTCATAAAGCTGACCTGCTGTGTGGGGAATAACAGAGAACACATTTTTGAATGGAGACATCTTCACAGCATTGATTATTTATTTACCTCCAGTCAAAGCAGAAACATCAAATGAAAATGACATACTGAACTGGAAATATGTGATTCTATAGTGACTGCTGGTCATTCCTATCGCGCTGTTAGAAGTGTTCATACTGACTTTCATGCTACGAAGGTCCGTGTTCTAAGTTTCAGTTTGTCCTGATTTGGTTCGCACTGTTTTAATGAAAAGTTTGCTGCAATTTCTTCTTTTTGAGACAATAAAACTGATTATGAACATCCAAAAGAAAAATGACAATTTTCCACAACCATCCTATGTACAAAAATACTGCACACCTACATTCCAGAACGTATTTACAATTTCTCTACGCAGGCACGTCATTTGCAGGAAGAATATGTGGCTTTATTTCACAATGAATGAAACCCTGTCACCCCGTCTTTGCACTGATTTATTGATTAGATGTTTAATAAGGCTGTTAGCATCTGGGAGTCCCTCACTCTATTTCTATGGGTATACTGAACAGTTTCTTTTAAATCTACATCATGGTGGGTTATACAAACAGAGAATCTCATCCATGAGATTTTTTCCAGTGATCAGCTAGTTCGGAGCTCCTGCGTGACTTGAAGCTTTGTGACTTCGATGGCAGCGACACACCACAGTTAAGGCAGTGTTAAAATATATCAGATGGGGCTAATGATGTAGCCCGATATCCTGTTAGGTGTTCATCCCGTGTTGGACGCAGACTAGACACAGACAACAGGGCTTCCTCTGTCAAGCTGCCACGCTGACAGAAATGCCACCAGCTGCTGTCCTGTCCTGCTCAGTTCAGCACTGTTCCTCCCCCAGAGATGCTGCAATGTCACTCAGGTCCAGGGAGTCAGCGGGTATGGGAGTTTTCCTGCCACTTTTTGGGGTCTGGCTGGAATAAACCTCCACGGATTTGGAGATGGAGTGCACGGAGCGTTCCCGGAAGTATCCGAAAGCCTCCCGTGCGTGCTCCTCGCGGATGCTCTGCTCAAACGTCTTGCGCTTGTGCCTGAACTCGATGACGGTCTTCGTGTAGGAGTTGAGGGTGGTGACCGACGCGCCCATGCAGCAGGTGAAGGATGCCCAAGCCATGCTGATGGAAGGCAGAAAAAAACAAACAAACAGAGAAAATCAGCACATGCGGGGGTGAAAGGGACAGGGAGCGCCCGTGTAGGGACACAATCCAAATTGTGACATTTTTTTTTCCCCTCGATATTTTTGTTTGCTGAGATTAGTGTCAATCACTTTAAGTCCTTCTGCTCCTCTCAAGCTCGCCGGGCCACATGTGAGATGAGACATTCAAATCAGCGTCTCGTGTACTTTTCACGCAGGTTGGTTAATGCCCACAAAAGGTCAAGAATTGTTTAGCCTCTAAAAGGAATTTTCAGCATACTGTGCATATTGTAAAGGAGTGAAATATTATCCCCTTATGCAATTCCAATCACGCCTGTATTGGAGCTTTGGACACCAAAGCCTAATCCTCCCATAACATGAGAGCTTTGGGCTTTTTTCATTAGAGACAGTGATGCTGGGGAGAGGTGAGAGCAGGGCTACAGCCGACTATTTGGGGCTGCTACATGCAGAATGGATTCCCTCCTCTGGTGAGTAAAAACTTTACTCATGTGGCAGCACTTCAGCTGATATTAGTGAACAAATAATAACACATATGATCTATCAGTTCTGTTGCAACTGCGGAGCCATACCAGAAGGACCAGCCGTAGTCCCAGTTGTAGGGCCTCCAATCGGGTGGGCCGAGGCTGACGGTGACCTGGAAGACCTGTGTGTACATCACATGGGCCACCATGCCAAGAAGACCTGAAATAATATATGTGGTTAGTTAGCTGGCTGCAAGAATTCTTCAGAAACAGGATGATGGGGCCTTTTTATGTAAGCAAACTGAAATAATGCAATGCTGATGTTGATTCTGACATGTTCTGAGCTTAATATCCTCTTTCATTCTATCAGAACTTGCTTTCATCTCGTCAGGCACTGAAACACACTAAGCTTTCTTCACCTCATTCTGTTGTTTAGTACTTATTCCTGATCACTGCAGGAATAAAGAAAACAGAGGAAAAGCTGAATGCCTTTTTCAGTGAGAGTGAGCCTCTTTACTCCGCCGCCACGTCCTGCTCACCGCAACATGTTGTGGAAACTGGATTCTCAAACACTCGACTGCAGTGCATCACAGGCAAGAAAAACAAACAGTCACAGCCCTTCAGTCAATAACAGGTAGAATCGGAGCCGACCTGAGAGCACCGTGAAGACGGCGGCGAAGGCGTTGAGTTTGAGTCCGTCAATGACGTTGCTGGAGTGGACCAGCTCTAAACACATGAGGCTGAAGCCCACCACCAGCAGAACAATGTACAGCATCTCAGACACCAGCGACAGCCACAGCATCCCTGCAAAATGACAACATCTGATTACGACAGCGTCAAATCATCATCACAGTGTATTTTAGCTGTACTTCAGCTGATGTCAGAGCAGTCAGAATCGAGCCGAGTGTAGCTGCATCTCGGCTGAAGTGTTTCTTGCTATTCAGTCGCTTCACAGGGTGAGAGGAAGTGAGCATTTCTCAAATGACTGAGTGTCAACACAGCTGAAAACCCTAAAAGTGTGTGGCTGCATCTGCGTCCCCTTAGTGTTATATAAAAAAGCCAGCGCCCACAACGAAAGGCAACTTACTGCAAACCAAACACGTCAGTTCAGTGTTTACAGTACAGGCTAACAGTCGTCCTCCGTAGCTGAGTGGATGAAACTTAATTATTGTTAATGTTTCATATCATACAGTCGCAATCAGTGTTCGGCCTAAAGTTTGAGCTCTGGCTTTAGAGGCTGTGCTACACTGTCTGATAATCAAGATTTTAAAGGAAATTTCCCAAAGGATTTCTTGATAAGACAATAAACCTGATTTACAGAACCGCAGCCTCTTTCAAAGCAGGCCTCAAGCACAATGGCTTTGACAGAATTACATTTAGAAAGTGCATCAATCATGTCGCATTTCCTGTGAATATTTAACTATAGAGGTAGGAGGAAACGTCTTAACTGTGTCATGAGCGGTCGGTGGGAACCTCCTGATGAAGACCAGCGGACACTCACCTTTCTCTGATGCAGGGGCCAAGTCGATGAAGCTTCGGCATCTCTCACCTGCAGCACAAAAACAGCATACTGTCGTGATTTAGCACAGCACGGCAGCAGTGGCTTCTTTAGCCAACACCTTGTGGTGCATTCACTCTAATATAGCACTAAGTAATACGATTGTGGAAGAGTTTGGAGGAGGCAAGGTCAGAGGGGGCTGGTTAGGGATTAACAACAAAAAATTGAATCAATAAATTTCTCTCAGTACTGCACTGATACAGGCCTCAGTCCAAGTCCTAATCTGTGTTTAATTCCCAATTTCTGTCCAGGTGTGTTTCACTGGATCGGCTCAGAAGAGAGTGTGACCTCCTGCCCAGTGAGCACACGGCAACACCAAATGCAGGGTTCATAAGTTCAAAAATGAATAAACAGAATGTTGAATAAGAGGCAGATGTGTCAGAATCGCAGCTTTTTGGGCTTCTGATTCAGTGTCACCAGCTGGCGCGTGGCAAAGCCTGCTCAACATCTGCTTCTTGTCCTATTGAATTACAGGCACTTTGCAGAGAATCCCGATGATGAATCCGAACAGAGATATTATTCTGGAACAAAAACACGCGCCGGAATGACGCTCGCGCCAGTCAAACCTCGCACACACCGGGAGACGCACCGAGGGCTTGTGTCAGATGAACAAACGGGATATCAAAAATGACCCTTGACACGGCACATTCTCGCAGATGCGATGCCTTCCCTCTGTCATCTGTCGAGCCGAGCGTGTCACTGGATTTGTTGTAAGTGGAACAGTTTAATCAGGTAGAAGAAGGGTGGCAACAGCTGTTTTGAGGAAAAACTCATCAAGGCCCCTGTTACATAATCCTTATTAACTCAAGCTGTCTCAGCCCCCCCCTCCATCGCACAGCCACTTGATGAGACAGACATGTGCTGGCAATTCCTTCTTGAATAATCCCAATGTGTGTTTGGTTTGTCGTCTTGTGCATCATTAAAAATATGTATTGTGAGCACAGATAACACAGCACTGTGCTGATGATGACTTTCAGATGGAGGGAAAAATGATTGATCGAGCTGCAGTGAAGTAACCAGAAAGGACTTATCTGGCCCGATTACACCTTTGACCTGAACTTTCCACAACCTCGGTTAGCCATGTCCCCTTTAGGCCCCTTGTCATTAAATGACCACACTCCAACGTAAACTATCTCCTTTTCCATTTTCCTGAGGGAGGAAATGAAGCTTGTGCGCACATCATCCACTGTTCCTGTTATCTTAAGCTGTGAGGCGATCACATTCTGCCCCTTCCAAGCGCTGGGCAGCCACCCGCTCAAAGCCCTGGTCCGAGCATAATACTGAACCTGGAGCGTGAGCGTCCCCCCTTCTCCTTTTTTTACTTTGGTGCTGCTTTGGCTATGTGTTTCATACCAGATAAAACCAGATAAATCAATTTCAGCAGTGCTCTGCAATTTGATAAGTAGACTGATATTAATGGAGGGCGTTTATACTAAAATACTCACGACACAGAATGAGTCTTCCATTATAACAAATGAGGGACTCAGAATGATGAATACTTGTTGTTTTGAATTGTGAGTGGTCGTATGGTCAGACGACAGCCTGCTGACTGTTTCAGCGAAGTGTGATGATGATGATGATGACAATGATAATCTATTCTGTAACAATCAAAACAAAAGATGGGTAAATGTAAGGAGTGAAACGTGAGGGGAAAACGCAGTCTTAAATCATTAGTTCAGTATTTTCATTGTGTCCCTCCAAGGCCTCACTGAGCATCAGTTGAAGTTGAAGTTCAACTCGCTCAGCAGCCACACACACACACACACACACACACACACACACACACACACACACACACACAACACACCAGTGGTGGAACAAGTGTTTTGATCCTTCACTTAAATAATAGCACCAATACTACACTGTGGAAATACTCCACTACAAGTCCTGCATTAAAAACCTTTCTTCAGTCAAAATATGTAAGTAAAATATGTAAGTATTGTCAGTAAAATGCAAACTACCAAAAATAAAAGCAGTCATTGTGCAGTAAAATGGTCTCTGTCAGTGTCAGATTAATGTCACTGCTGCATTAATGTGGATGTTGCACTTCACTGCTGCAGCTGTTGAAGGCTGAGCTGATTTAAACTACTTTGTGTGCTGTTGGGTAGTTTAATCTACAGCAATGCAGCATGTTCTATAGGATCATCATGTGTTTGCTGATGTCCTGTGAGAACCACGCATCTCTAACAAGTCTTTTTACAAGCTCAGAAAAACAGCCTGTTTTCAGCTGTGTGACAATACATTTTCCATCTGACGCAAGAGGGTTTAAAAGAGTTTATTTAGAACATTTAGGGAGAATGTTCTCAACCAATAAAGGAACCTACTCAGTTAATCAGAAAAAAATCACATTGAAAGTCAACTAATTTTGAGATTGATGGTTTTCACTGGAAGGAAGGGTATAAAATTGTACTCTGAAAACTGACTAGTAACTAAAGCTGTCACACTACTGCCACACGCACGCGCGCACACACACGCACACACACACACCTTCTCCTCTTACTTTCATCGTGGATGTTTTCCTCGCATGAGAACCAGATTCCGGTGTGGAACTGTCGGAACAGGAACCTGTCGTCCCCGGTCTCCCAGCTGTACACCACTTTGTTGGGGTCCGTCTCGTTCACTCCGTAGTCTATGCACTGGTGTGTCCGCAGCTTGCTGCACTTCGGCTTCGGGACTCTCTGGGTCCCCACGCACCAGTAAGTCGTTATAAACGCGGTAATGGAGAAGAAGAGGGCGAAGAAGTTCAAGCTAACCGACAGGAGGGTCCTGCACCTGCGAGTCGTCTTCATTGTCCGTGAGGAGGGTGCAGAGGCGCGCGGAGGACCGAAAAGTTCATGGGTGCGAGGCAGAGTAGGTGCGCGAGCCCCGGCTAATTTCCAAACACACCTGGTGAGGTACAGGTCCCGTCCGGCGCTCCACTGTGACCAAACATCTCCATCGACGCGCAGAGGACCGACAGCATCCCCACACTGAGCGCAGCTGTGTGCCGAAGTGTCACATTTCCGTCACTGGACTTTTCCTTTTTTTCTCTTTCACACGCGGGGCCCCACGAGCGTCCAGCCTATAGGATGTCACGTTGTCAAAGGATTTGACGCTCACTCGCATCAAGTGTGGGATTTTCTCATGATGCGCTCTCTCCCCCCTCTGTCTCCCTCATGCCTCCCCTCCTCCCTCCATCGCCCACAAATGCAAGGCGATTATCAGCCTGGCGATATGCAACCACAAGTTTCCGATTCAAAATCAAAGCAGCAGCACCAGCATCTGCAGCCAGCTTCAGCTGCAGGATTCCCCAACGTAAGACAGCTGATCGCGGATGCTGATTAAATTACAGGGCTGTCCCTGCACACTTTCAAAAAGTTGGACATTATCCCGCTTAAAACTCTGCTCACTACTAAAGCATTCAACAAAGTGACACAAAATAGTGATCAAAACATATTTTAATGATTTAAAATGAGCCTACTCTTGTCTGTCACCGCTCTCACTGCGCAGCGGCTCTGAAAGTAAACACGGACGTTGCGTAGCAACCGCCTCCTACTGTGCGCAGGCCGGCAGGCAGGAAAACTTATTTCTTTACAGATATTCAGCGGAATCATGTCAAATGTGGAGAAGTGACGGAATATCTCAGAGCTGAGAGAGACATAGCTGGCGACAGAGTTTGGTTTACCGATTTTGTACTGATGGTCCCGCTGCAGCTGATTTCTGCGTTCAGCATCATGCATTAAAAATCTCACTAAAAATTCTCCAGTTTTGTCTCCACTAAGCAGTCTTTTAGCACGTTGATCGCCCTTTTTTTTTTTCGTGTCTGTCCCCTTCAATCCGGTCAGTCTCTGTGTCCTCAAGTCGCTCGTGCCTTAATATCGCTTCTCCTGTCGGTCCAGCGTTGTTCTTTACTTTTCTTCTTTCTACTTCCTCTCTTGAAAAAGACATCTTGATCTCAATGATGACACGTGTTCAAGTGTGTAAGGTTTAGGGACCTAGTGGCAGAAAATGGAATATAGTGTTCATCAGCATGTTTTCATTGATAGAGTCATTGTGTTTTTGTTTCTTTAGAATGAGAGTCTGCCTCGTTGCAGTGCAACATTGCTGCAGCATCCCTGAATGAACAAACCAAATACTGGCTCATTAAAGCACCTTTCGTATTTTTTGAAAGTTTCACAGCTACTGAAGTTTCTCCAACATGCTTAGTAAGGGAGGTGTGAAGAAAGTGGTTTTCAGCTGGTTGCAATGTGCAAACTCATTGCTAGATGGCACTAAAACCTACACACTGGTCCTTTAAATAAAGTTCATAAATGTTAGTTAACTAACATTATTCAATGGCTGTTAGTGTTAAGAGGAAACTGCACAAATTTCATGCATCAAAGTCTGTTTTAGCTCTTAGGGAGCATGACTGCATATGCGAGAAAAGTTGCATAAAGGCTTTTGTGGCTCCGGAGGGAGCCGTGTGAAGTCTGATAAACTACCTCAAGGGAAGAAACTAAAATGCAACATCATCTGGGTCTAAAGCATAAATGCATTCACAGAGCTCCTCTGATACATTCAAGGACTGAGCACGACAAGTTTGAAAGTGAAAAAAAAAAATCTGGTGGTTAAAAAGTTAAAAAGTTAGAAAGAAGTGATCTTAACAAACTCTGTAGCCCGCTCCTCATTTCACATTAGCACAGCCAAATCTCAAACTGACAGTGATTGAGTAGCATTGTGGGTAATTTAAACAACTTTTTTTTAATAAACTGTTCAATTGTTGTGTGTATTATACATGAGTGTAATGCTAAATCAGAGGAGAACACTCTGAAGGCGTTCAGGGCCGCTTTAAAGAATACTGATCTAGTCCAGTATTGATCAATCCATACGTCTTACACAGGGGCATGTATTTATGAACATAGGCCGACTGTAAGTAGCCCAAGGCCTGGAACAAGGAGCACAGTCTATGTACTGGATAAACCACTGTACTGACTTTGAATGAATGAAGTGTTTTTTTTTTTTCATTAGTCCTTGGCTTTGCTTCTGAGAGCTGTTTGTGTTTTCAGAGAAGCTGATTTGTGCTCTCTTGTTCAGAGGGAGGTCATGGAGAGGATGAGGAGCTGCTGCTGCTGAGCGGGCTGATGGTGATCTGTTGAGCTCTGCACACTGTGAGAAGCACACATGACTCCACAATACCGGGAGTCTGCAGCGAGCGTCTTCGAATCTGAACCGTGCTGCAGCACAGACAGCACAGAGGTTGGCATTTCAAAGACGTTTCCCATGAGGGATGCGATTCTTCTGTGTGAAAATGAGCTAAAAATACAAACCGTTTGAGCCTCTGTGCAAACAGTGTTTAAAACCTTGGAGTAAATGAGGCCAGATAGGCCTGACATCTCTGTTACCTCAGCAGCACGCCTTCATGTTCAGCCCCGGAGGCTAAGCCGCACTTCAACATGACTCTGAAAACTGACAAATCAGGCCAAGGCTCTCCGCCAAAGTGCCCCAAATACTGTTGAACAAGCTGCTGGTGATACTGCAGGTAATTACCACCTCGGCGTGGTCTTCCACATTAAGGTGATCAAGAGGTGAGGGGCGCATTTGCTGTTGCAATTACACAGGATTAAATCTCCCACTTCAAATAACAACTGGAACTTGATGAACTGCTTTGAACTGGTCGAGAATAAAACCCTCTGCACATCTGAGAGCTTCAGAAAGTGCTGTGTCCTGAAAGCACCCAGTGGTTCGTGCCCACGGCTGACAAGAGTCTTATTGAATATCAGCAGTATTGGAAGTCAGAGCACTTGGCTGCAGTCTGGTAAACACTGCTTATGACGTCCGTGTGGATGGTGATAGGCTGTCTCCTGAGTTTGTGGCAATAACGAGAAACTAATCCCTGCTCTCAAGTTAACACATTGTAAATCCTTCGCTGCAGCGTGGAGGAATGAATGTTCAGCCATCCTGCAAAGCCTATAGCAGGAGCATAATTCAGCTTGCCACACATCAGGAGAAGCACTTCTACTGTATGTACACAGCTACACAGGGATGGACTGAATGTGACTCTCAGACTGTTTGTGTCAATCGAAAGTTTTAGTGTGAGAGCCACAAATTACTGCTGTTGAACAGATGACAGACACTCTCAGGTGTTGGTGGAGACCAAAACGGAGCTAACAGAGTGAATTTGAATCCAGTGTGCAGAGTTCTTCTTCGGGGATGCTTGTTGGATGGTCGATTGGCCTCAGAAACCCCCTCCTTTATGGGGGAATGTGTTCAACCATTTCTGTTACTGTCCAAAACTAACAATCCAACATTCACCGACTTCATGCCGTGATTGGCCAGCTGTGCGAAGCTGAGAAGGGATACAACTTAACTATTCTTGATACAACTTAACTATTTCTGTCAGCTTTCATGTGAAATGTGAGCAATGAATGACAGATGTGCGCCCACATGCCCCCATATTTCAAACAATACGACCGGCTTTTCACATATGATCCGACATTGATGCAGTGAACTTGTTTGCGTAACACTGACATATTATCAGCTTGTTTCCGCTGTCCTAAAGTAGCCAAAGCAATCTGTTATTGCAGGTTTTAAGTGAGACTATGTAACTTCAGTAGAAACAACACAAATCTTTCACTTACAAATGAAAACTTGAATTCAAAAGCAATTTGAGATAAGAGATAAAATAAGATAATCCGTTATTAATCCCACAGCAGGGAAATGTGCAGTGTTACAGCAGCAAAGGGATATTGTAATGTAAGAAACGTCCATAAAAAAAGCTGGAGATGGTAAAAAAAAGCAAACAATATGGTCAGCAAAACAGACAGTGATGGAGTTTTTATTATTCTACCTAAGAAACACTGGCATGTCCCTGTTTAGTATACAATGATATTGCACGAGTAAACTTGTCGGGTTTAGTCTGTGTAGTCTACCGAGAGTAAAGTCTGACAGCAGCAGGAAGGACCTGCAGTATCTCTCCTTCACACACTGCGGGTGAAGCAGCCTGTCACTGAAGGAACTGCTGTCAGAGAGTCCTGCACGAGGTGGAACATGTTCTCCATCGGGGATCTCCATCATTCTGCTTTCTCTCACCGCCTCCACTGGGATGAGGGGGCATCCCAGGACAGAGCTGGCCCGAAAAACATGAACATGTCATGAAATTTGGATTCCTAACACACTCTTTCTCAGTTTAGTACATTCCTGGATTTTGTAGCAGACATTACTGAGACTGCTTGCTGACTTCTCTAATTATACTACTGGTACACAAAGTTTTAATATTTGCAATCATCTGGAACGTTAGATCTTTTTTTTTTTTTTTATCTGCTTTGAATTTAATCAAGAAGTCGCCAAAGCCATTTGGTTCAACTTTTTGCTGATTCTTTATGTCACTTTCTCACCATTTACCTCCCATATGTTGTCAGTGCACAACATTGTAGCAGTGAACACATTGGCTACTGTTCAGAAAAGGTTACATAGTCTTAATAAATAATTATATTGTAACAAAAGCTGACATTTTGGGTCAGATCACTGTGTTCCACATGTTCCTCACTCCAGGTCTACAGTCTACTGAGATGCTGCATTTAGATCTTCCCCAAAGGTCAGAGGGTGTGTTCTGTTCTTTTGAAACTTAAAACATGAGTTTCTAAACTTGCTTGTACACTACCTGTTGCTTAAGGAATTTTCTATCTATCTATCTATCTATCTATCTATCTATCTATCTATCTATCTATCTATCTATCTATCTATCTATACAAACTTCCCTACAATTCAATATTTTCTGTATTGTTTTCTCAGTTTTAATAGTAACTTTTATATTTTCTTTAAAAGGTTTCTATTCCTTCTCTGCATTATGACCACTACCTTTCTTGGTAGTAAAACATTTTACATTCATTCAGACAAACACATTTATTTTGTTTTAGTTCCTATAATCTAAATCCCTGAGAGGAACAGAACAATACTATGTATGGTGCACTTCATCTGACTACAGTATTGTGTCAGTCCGAGTTATATAAACATGCTATGACATATTCTATATAAAATCTTATATAAGTTATCTGGGACAGAAGCCAGAATGGATTTTGTCTGGCTGAACTGATCCGTTTGGATTTGATAGGAGATAATAAGACAACACATTTCCTTACAGCTTTGCATAAGCCTGGGAATCACATGGACATGAGCATCATGAATGATCACCGAAGAAATAAATAAATAATAGTGGTCTGAGAGAATTTAAATGTTCTTTTGTTCCTCTGAACGTCACTGCGCACGCACAGCTGTAGCCTTTACATGCATCAGGATAGCCTAGCATAAAGACATACAGATTAAAATGATGACATGATTATTTTCCCTTTATGAGATCATTTCATATCCATGTGCACTATGGTATCAGATCACACGCGGCTGCACCACCCTAAACTGAAAAATGCATGGACCTGAAAGGAGCTTTTGGCATTGTGCAAGCGTATCCATGTCAAAAGAGATTAAGAGCCATTGCATTGCATCTTTCATTTGGCCTTGAATACCTTTGGAGCATATGTGGCTTCAGAGCGCAACACTGTAAGGCCTAAGCTCTTGATGGACACAGACTTCATTTGTATTTCAGTGGCAACTTCCGCTTAAAGCTGCTAAGAGTAGAATTTGCCTCTAAACAGATAGCCCTTAAGGATTAGTCTTCATAATCTGCCATTCACTGATCCTCGAAATCATACTGTCTGGGTGCTCTAAAATCAGCTTACAGTAGTACAGACAGTAGATGGTGTGTGAGTGGTTTTATGATTGGGATTGCGTGCTGTGCGGGCTTTATGTACAGTCAGACTGAATGAAAAAAAAAACAATTGTTTATGGAGAGTGATGGTTCCAATCTGCATGGAGGATGTGTCACCTATTGTTGTAGCAACATGCTGTGTACTAGTCTCTTACATGCATGCACGCACGCACACACACGAATGCAATCAAATCTCCAATGCTAGACACTAAAAGTTCGACCTTTCCTTCTGCTGCACAAAACCAAACAGATGCCTGGTGTTTGAACTGAGCATCTCTGGTAACCTCTGTGACTTTCACCTGAAAATCCAGAGCAGGAGTCACAAGTGCAACGGGCTAAAAATGCTTTGTGAATGTGGCGTTCGTACACGCTGGTGCGAGGACAGACAACACAGACAGAATCCATTTCCTGCCAACAGACCTTTATATGGATAGCATTAAGAATGCAGACAGGATATGAATCAAACCACTGTCCCTTTTATACAGTCTCACAGTATGTTAAAGTTTGATTACAAAGACACTTGGGCAGTAATCGGGTGCAAAATACCAGATGGTGAACGAGACAGGATGAGAGGACTGGACTATAGAGAATGCCCTATAAAGTGGAAGTTAAAAATAAATCAAATGTTCGTCATTGAAAACAGAGTCAGTCTCAGTGGAGTTGATGTGATCGACCTCCATTCCTCGGAACATTAATCCTCATTATTCAGAAGGAATTTTCTTGGAAAACACTTTAGGTATAATCCATGAAGGATTTTATCTTTATATGTCATTGTCAAATAAACTGTGATTAACAAGGCATCAGTGTGAAGACTGATTAGCCCTGTGAACATCTCTCAGCCAGCAACAGAGCTACCATTATAATTTATTCATGAGAAAAAACTAGGCATGCCATCTTTAGCTATAGACAAAGCAAACACATATAAGCATTCTATTAAACAGCACCTTTAACCAAGTGTGATGCATTCCATACACATATGGGACAAACAAAAAATGTAATTATTAGTCTAATCATCTGCATGTCGGAGGTAATATAAAAGAGAAATAGAGAATTTGATATTGATACATGAGGACAGTCATGTTCTGAAGTACTGGAGCCATTTTTCATAAATAACAAGTAAATGAAAATTAGTACAAACGTCACTTATTTTCTTAACAGGAATGTGGTGTTCGCCCCCTTTTTATGTTCCTCTCGCAGCATGGAAATGTCACACGTGACTCCATTAAGGGCACACTAAAAATCAAGCACGCACATACAGTAGACTCCCTGGTTTTGGCTCCTTTACAAAAACAGGGGAAATGTTAATGGATCCCGATATGAGAGCAGGAACATCTGATCACTCCTCCTCTCTCTTTGTGGTGGAACAGCAACGTCTAGGAAGAGCTGGAAACGGCCAGTTTTTTCAAGTGGTCCATGAAGACCTGCAGACTGACATCATCAGTGAGGATCGGCGCTCCGGTCTCCTGCAGATGCACCAGAAGGGAGGGAAGACAAAAAGAGTGGTCAGTGATTTATGGACAGATCTTTACCTGACGTAACTATGGTCCCATGAAGCAAACACATTTATCACTAAGATTGTTTTATGTAAGACCCTCATCTGCTGATAATCTCAAATTCAGACTATTTGAGATCTATTCACAGTGTTTGCAAACTGCAGGTTAGGGTGCAGCGCTTCCTTGACTTGGGAAAAAAGGGATTAATGTTATTTTCAGTTTTCAATCTTCCCCATTTAGAATCAGAGGTTAGCTAATCCAGGACCTGTGTTTGCTAACATTCTGAATTAAAATCTTCTGAGTTGTCAGCACAGATTGTTTTTCACCCCGGACACACACAGTCCTCGGGTTTTAAAGTCTCAATCTGGGCTCAGGAAAGAAGTGTACTTGTATGTGGTTCTGACAGTTCTGTAGGGGGTTGTGCATAACCGCAGCTCACTGCAGCTGAGCAAATGTTATAGCTTTACATGTTTAAACACTGCCTTAATTATATAGGAACCGGGCTGAAAACCTGGAAACCAAGCATCAATTATCTGCATTAAACTAGACAACAACCTGAAAGAACTTATGGAACTTTGATACCCATGGTCTATTTCTCCTTTGGGTGAAGACTTTGACCTCTATAATCAATCTATTCTCAAGTATAAAAAGCTATCTTATAATACTGTACCTGTCCCCAGGCGTAGAGGTTGTTGTGGGTCTGTGACGGGTTGACCTTGGAGAGCAGGAAGCGAGCCTGTGAGCCTCCGTGCTCTGTGTCGATGTAGCGCGGCATGGGGAAGCGCGTCTGCAGGATCTCCTGGGCATCATCCAGTGGAGCCTGCAGCAGCTGTTTGAAGTTCTCATACTCTGCCATTTCCTGGTAGCCTGCCTTTCTCCACTGGGCTATGGTCTGGGAATACAAAGGAAAACAAAAGAACTAAGAAATGTTGTATATATCACCAAATGTGCTGTCATCTCTAGAAAGAAACTGGAGAGATTTCTGAAACTCAAGTAGTCTATCAGAGGGTAATCGAAAGCTGCCCTGCTGGAAATCTAAAATCCTAGTCAGTGACTCACCTCCCCATGGAAGATAACCAGCTGGAAGAAAGTGTCCATCAGCAGGATCCGATCGGGCAGGATACTGCTGCTGTCCAGGAGAACGGGCTGTGAGAACACATAAGCCAAGGACACGGTTTGGAACAAGGGCCAGAAACATCAGCACTGACAAACATCAAACTCTCTGAAGCTTCTGGTAAAGGCCAGATGTTCCTACGACATGGATAATAATGGTGTGGAGGGGGTGAGGCTGACCTCTGGTGGTCCATAGAAGGAGTATGAGTAGAGGATGGGCTGGACCATGATCAGGGACTGGGTCAGGTCCTGCCTGACAAAGTGGTGCCTGTAATAGGACGACTCATCCGGGCTGTTGTTGAACACCTGCAGGAAGGGCGACCGCCGCAGGTGGAACATAAACTGCAGGTGGAAAAGAAAGATTTATTGAAATGAGTAATCAGTAATCAAAAACCTTCTAACAGTTTCACTTAAAATAGGAGAGATTGTTATAATTAGAACTAATTAGGTTGAATTGCACTCATTTACATGAAGATCAGATGTGTCTTTGCAGATTCACATTCATGTATTTGCAGATTTACCTGTGGGTAGAGGGACAGAGACTCTGACAGTTTGAAGGATGTAGGATCATCTTTATTGAACTGGCCGAACTTCTGACACTGAAACCAAGTGAGACAAAATACTGTTTAAACACTGGACGTATCACGGAACAAACCTCACATCATACACATAACACAATACGTGGACAACCGCAGAATGACGTTCCACTGCACAGTGCTGACAATGCCAACTATGCATTGTTCTTCTCCTCACAAAGGGAGTAACTGGTGTGTCACTCACCAGGCGGATGAGCTGCCTGTCAAGCCAACGCAGGACATCTGGTCCCTCCTCTGACTCGGCCCTGAAGACTCCCAGACGAGCCATGAGCACAGCAGCCGCTTCCTGGTCGAACGACGACTCGATGTGCTGAATCTGGGACTGTGCATCTGCCCAGCTTTGGTAGGGACAGAAAGAAAGAGGAGAAGAGATGAAGGAAAGCAGGAGAGGTGCAGGTGAGCGTGGGTGTGGTGTGAATGACGCACACAGGACTCTGAAGGCGTTGCCACAAAGTGCAGGAATGTAAATATCTTCACTAGTGAGGCTATTACTGATTCCAGCTGTCACTCTCTTGATAACACAGGCTCATTATTAACACCAACTTACACTTGTAGGTGCATTAAGTGAATATTCACTATGGACAGTCTTCTACATATAACTACTATAACTACAGTTTTAGGTACAGTCTTGTCCGAAACAACAAGAAATCTGGAGTCTTACTTCCTGGCGATGGTAGAGACCCGTATCCTCCTCTGTGTGTTGGAGTGCTGGTACTGGGTCACAAACTGGATCACCCCTCTGCCACCCTGGGGGACTGGTGCATTGTGCTACACACACAAACACACAAGACAGTAAGATCGCAGTTGTCAGTCCCTTCTCTAACTGCATGAGCCGAACAAATGGCCCTCTGCTACAAGAACAAATACACAAAAAGCCATTGTTTGCAGACTTTTGCTAAACAAAGGCTTCATCACAATAATCCACTTGTTTGACGTGATTAGCGACTGTACTTTCATCAGCCTACAGTAATCCTATCAGAGCATACAAGGTAAGGATCAAGGAAGTGTTTTTTTACCTGATTCACCACCTCAAAATACATGGCCAAAGTGGTGGAGGGGTTGAGACTGCACACTTTCCACTGGCTTGTGCCACCAACACCCATCTCCTACACAAAACAGAGACCCATTGTGATGAATGGCAGTGGGTAACAGCTCCAAGATTGAAAATTCAATTGTGAGAAGGAAGGAATCTGAATGTGGGGCAGGGACTCACATTCTCTGAAACACAGGAGCCCTTGGAGTTCAGTGAAATGCACGGTCCAATGGCCCCGCAAACCTTCAGTTCCCTTGATGTCTACACAGCCACAAAGACACAAAACTTAAATTCAACTTGCACAACAGCTAATGTCAGGTTTAGCCAGCAGAAATCTATTCTGTGCTCAGAATAGAACAATCACGGAATTTAAGCAATTGATCCCTGATCGGTGACTCTTTTTCAAGCAAAAACAAAACAAACAGTGATGCTCATTCCGATTCTTTACCTTGACTTCCAGGACGCCACCGAAGGCCATGCGGAAGTCTCCATTGTAGTCTTTGCTAAAGACTCTCTGGAAGGTCTGCTTGAACAGGGAGGTGTTGAAGGAGTCTCCCATCACAATGTGCCCTCTGTTAATACATCACAACAAATCACTGACCATTGCAATTGTTCCTAAAAGGGGTATTAATGTGTTAAGAAACATACAATCCTAATAGATCAATATAATCCCACACCCTCAACTAATGAGACAGTGATGTGCTGACGTACCCGGTGAGATTAGATAAACACTTCATCTCCAGAAGTCCGGTCTGGTCTAGAGCACAGGCGTAGATATCTATACTGTGGCCATTTACTGCTGAGCGGTTAGCCATGGCTTCATAATACTGTGTGACACAAGACATGAAACAACGACATAATGTCAGTGAACACAACCTCAGTACGTTGAAAGTAATGCAGCAGGGGCCAAGATCTGCTGACGGCTCACGCATTCGCTCACCTTGGTGGCTTTCTTCAAATGGCGCGCGTTGTCTTTCTGGATGTCGTGCCAGGAGCGGATGGGGGTTTTCAGCTCGTCTCCCACCACCATGCCAGGACCCTGGGTGGGGGGGCCTCCGATGAACAGCATCACTCGAGCCCCTGTGTTGGGGAATGTACCCTGAGGATAAAGAGAGGAGGAATTGGGTTTCAATGAAGCGTAAGTATCATTGATTGTTATTTGACTATATTACATAGTAGTTATATACAAAAGTATACAGTACAGTCCACAGTGATATCTTTGTTGAATTTCAGTACTGCTCATAAACTACAACATGGGTTATGAAAGTGGATAATGAGCAGTAATGGATGAGTGACCTAGTCTAATTTGCACTTTAAGGGGAGTGTTAAGCCTGCCTTATTTAAAGAATTCAGATCATCTGTGCAAATACAGCCTCAGTAATCCATAACGAAACCTTTAAGTAAAAAAACTATAATATGATTTGATAGCATGGGTACGTTGGTCTCACGTCAGCAATAAAAATTGAAACACAAAAAGGCATTCCCTAATTATTTTATCAATCCATTGAAAGTGATTTTCTAACAATGTAGTTTTTCACACTATATGACAAAAGCAGAAATCAAGTAAAACTGAATGTATGTGCTCTATAAAGTGTACAACAAGTCTGAATGAGAGCTTTTAGGGATTAAGCGTCAGCAAAGGTCCAACCTCACAGCCAACGCTTACAACAAAGTCCATAGTCCAGGAGTCTGGGAAAGGCTGAGACACTGAGACATTTGGAATCAGGCCACGTAGTAACAAAGCCACTGTGAAAAGCTTTCAATATACCAGGGCCATTTGATTAGAGGTTACAGGTATGTGATTCATTTATAAAGAACACAGTGCACTATTGACCATTCACAGTGAACAATTAAATAAATAAGCCCGCTAACAGTAGGTGCTAACCACAGTTGCAGTTCGTCTTTCAAAGGCCCATTCATCAAATTCATCAATTAAATGCCTCCTGATAAATTAGTGAATCTGGAGTCACTGAAAGAGCTGAGTTTGTTCTCATCAGGCCTCATCTCCTATCTGCTAAAGGAGAGTACAGGGGGAATGATCTGTTGCATCAGTTATATAACCACGCAGATTAGCAGTAAGAGAAGAGAGGATAATGATGGTGGGGAGAGAAGACAGAAGGCAAACAAGAAACCAGCCTTTGAACTAACAAAAGACACACACTGTTCCTGCAGAAGATAGTTATCAGGCAGTTTGCACGTTTCTGAACCATTACATGTGGCACTAACGGCTAAAAGAGGCTAAAGTTCAGGTTACTGTGTGCGCATGTGTGTTCGACAATAATATTAATATTCTGTAATGCACAGCACATTCATAGTCAGGCATTATTTGTATCCACCTTAAGTACACTACTATCTGTGTGTCTGCAGGTGTGTGTATTTTACCTCCAGCAGACCGACAGCAACAGACAGCGCAACACCCGTAGAGCGGAGGGGCCGCTTGCCCTGAGGGACAGGCCACGGGTCTCTCTGGAGCTCACCCAGCAAGTCAGTTAGATTCATATCAACTCTGTGGACAGGCTGCAGGAACCTGAATAGGAATACAAACACACCTTAGACAACAAAAGCAAACTGCCAAAGGATCACCCAGACTGAGAATTTTTAAGCTTCTCTCCGTGTTAATGCTCCTCCATACCTGCAAGAGGCTGCAGCCTCCTGAGGTGCCTGTGGGCGACCTTGTTGTCCTGATGCCGCTGGCTTCATTAAACCCAGCATCTCCTGGAACACACAAAAAAGAAAAACAAACTAATGAGCTAAACGGAGAGTTTTCACATCTTCTGCTTTGTTTATCACGAATTTCCCAGGAGAAAACAGATTAAGGAGACTATTTGAAGTAACTAGTCATTTAAATCCATCTTAACAAAGTAGCATCTGTATTGTCTTAGTTAAATGATGAACAAATACCGAACCATTAGTAATGTGATTTGTCGACAGTCTTACCAGTGTGACATCCATTTTGGCTTGGAATCATGTTTGCTTTGTACAAACACACATTTTTCCTTCAAAATATTTGTAATGCTGTACTCCAGAAGGCTTTATAATTGATTTTCCTATGTGTACAAATTCATCCCTTCCTTTTTCCTTTTTTCTCTGTTTTCCCACGCCTTTGCCCCCACTCACTTGGATCTGTTTGGAGGAGAGGTCCTTGGTGCCCCTGAAAACGTAGCTCTTGGCGATCCCCTCGCAGCTGAGCTCGTGAACCTGAACCATGCGTCCGAATGTGATAAGGCCCACCAGGGCGTTGGGTGGCAGCAGGCTGAGGGACATCTGCAGGGACTCCTTGAGGGCCTGGAGGTCCTCTTCTTCCAAACATGTGTCCACCACATACAGGAAGATCAGAGGGGCTGGGGGTCCACGCTGTAAAGGGGGTGGAGAGGAAGGTTACGCTCGCTGAAATCATAAGCCTTGTTTCTACACGTTATCACAAACATCGAGGAGCGGGCACTGATTTTTTACATATTTTTATTTGTTTCTTTTTCTTGTCTGCAAAATGAAAAATTCTTCACCACAAAGAAATGAAGAAAAGACTGAATTAATGTTTAATATTTGCTTTGTTGTTTTCAATTTATGTGTCTAAAATACACTCCCTTGAACAACTAGACACTTGTGTAATTTCATCAGCGGCTCATATTACTCTTGAACCCTATGCATTATTCATGAAGCTACAGTGGTCAGACTCTTGTTGGTTGCAAAGCCAAGGACGTTTCAGTACAGTTTCAATTACAAACATTTATTACAGCCAACTGTAAAAGTACATGATTATGACAAACCTTTTTCACTAATATATCAACTTAGGTGCACCTAATTACAGTGTTGACTACTTGTCCAGATGTGTCAGTGTTGCTGGATGACACTGAACACATTGATTAGACACAAAACTGAAAAACTTTCTACCTATAAAGGTAATTATCAGATACTGTTCATATTTACCTTTGCACAGTACACCTTAGTATATACCATCTCCATTCATGGCGCTATGGTCAGAGTGCAGACATATATGTAGTATTTACCTGGACTATGTACTCGATAGTAGAAAACTGTGGCATGAGTTCAGCTGGCTGGTTCACTTCTGATATGCCTGCATAAGAGGGAGGAAACTGCAGAGACACAGTTGTAGGTTACTAGAAGTTATGGTAACTATTCATGTCAAACTAGATCATGCTGTGAATATCAGTACTTACTGGGTTTCTCTGGAAGCAGAAGTTGCATGCCCATATTTTAGCCCTGAAGTCAACTTGACTGTAAAAAAGGGATCAAAACAATTTAGGGTTTGCATCCAATTGGCAGGATAGTCACTGTGACTGATAGTGGGCTGCACATGGTCTATTTGCAGCTCTTATGTACCACACCCAGAACATATAACACCTCAGCATTTCCAAATGCTGAGGTGTTAAAATATATTCAAACACAGCACCAAATTCAAATCCCACACTCCAACACCTCCTTTAATCCCAATTACTTAAGGAATACTACAAAGAAGAAATGTCCAGAAGAATATAGTTGGCAGTACAAAGTTAAACTCAATGTATTCAGATATAAAAAAGAAAAATAAAATATATCATGAGACAAAATAAAGGACGAATATGAAATGCAGTAAAATTCTTGCTTTCCGGATGCTTTGCAGATGAAAGGTACACATCTGCAAGCAAGGGCACTGTTGTTCAGATCTACTTACCATAGTGGGTTGAGCACTGCCTTGCAGTTGGCCCGACTGCACAGAACTGGCTCGTACTGGACTGGTGGCAGGTCAGGCCGCTCCTTGAGTGGTGTGAAGAGGCAGGAGACCGGGACCACTAGCCTGGTGGCTTCCAGACGGCTGGAGGGCCAGAGGTTCCAGCTGAATCTCACCCCATCCCGGTCCTCGTTCTGTTGAATGAACTCCTGGTAGGTCGCCATCGCAGCGCTTCAGCAGAGAAAGAGCCCAACAGACCACAGCAACGTTGTAAGTCTAATAGAAGAGCTGGATAAGGTGACACAAGCAGTCTAAACTCATTACTGCTTTTCTCTAGTTACTGTGGATGTCTTTATACAGGCACTCCTTTCTTTCCTGTGCTAAAATAAGACATAGACATTCGAAAGCATGACGCACAAATATGCCATCAGGAAACCTGACCAGCAGGTTTTGACGAGAAAGAACAGTGCAGAGGAATCCCAGTGGTATTTTTAGACTCCACCTCTGTTGACGTATCAGGGAAACATCAATGACAGCTTTAGTAAAGCATCATCAGGGAGTCTGTTGTACTATACTCTCCATCTTTCTCACTAGAGACTTTATATTCCCTGAACAATCCAACAGTATTTCAGTAAAGTTACAGGTTGCATTTGAACATGACAAGAATGACAAGAACAAAAGCTACAATCTAGGCATAAACTAGGCATAAGATTTCAGAGTGTACAGTATTCTGCAATTTCCCTTAGGGGATCAATAAAGTACTCGATATATGTATCTATATGATCTATACTTCTGTAAGAAAGACAGCTATATACTGGGCAGGAGTCCAACTACTGATTATCGCATTAGATGTTAATCTACCAACTTTGAGATGAGACAAAAAGAAATTTTAAATCTTCATTTGTGCTTGATAAATTTGTGTTAAATGATCTGTTTATTATCAATATAGTTGACAATCTAACTGAACAATCAATTTATGAACTAATGGTTTCAGTTCTGGTAGTACACCAGACTGTTCCAAATTGTGGATTTGTTTCATTAAAACAGATAAAACCTAAGTATGAAATTACTGCAGATGACATTTAGAAGGCCTGAGACAAGAAGTAATTCATTTCTCAGTAGCTAAAAAACAACCCCGCTTTGCTAAAACAATCACCCACACTTCAATTGTATGAAGCCTTGTATTTAAATAAGCTATTGATCGTTTAAGTACAGCACATTTTCAAACACAAATGCCAAACATTCCCTTTTTCCTGATTCTTGAATGTGAAAGATTTTTTATGCTTTTCTCGGTCTCATGTCATTGTAATTGTAAATTGAATATATTTGTGTTTTGGACTGTTTATCGGACAAAAGACGGACGCAACTTGAAGGCATCACCTTGAAGAGATTAATCGACAACAAAAATAACGGAAGGCTGACCTACGGCCAATGTTTTTCTTAATGTGACCTTTGCCTGGCCATATGATGTGATGCTCTCTGGGGGTATCCGGTTGATGGAAAAGTTTTCCCTTTCGCTTTCTGTGGGAAAGCAACGTTAGAGGGCAGCCTGTTTTCGATCGTAGAAATTAATCACTTTTTTGAGCGATTTATAAAGTGACTAAGTTACCTTTAAGTATAACATATGTCACAGGCCACGTATCATCACTGATGAACCCACCAGTGAAGGTTAGTATATGTGAACATTTCAAATCAATCAGTGAAATATGATCGTTGTCGAGGTTTCTAAGTTAGTCAATAAGCGATACGAGAGATTTAACAGCAAAATGTATTGTTAATCATCGTTGCAAATATCTCTCAAGCTAACGCTAGGTTGTACAGCTGTCTGTTAGCTAACGGATTGTAGCATTAACCCACTTCCTGTCCCTTCTTGAATGGAAGCAGAAGCGAGCGGCCTACTTTCGAGCAAAATTAAGTCGAATGCTTACCTTATATATCAGGTTGGCTTCAAGAGCTAAACTGTCTGTTGTCTTCAAAATAAATTACAGCATTTGGAGATAAAAGCAGACGGATATACAGGACAGAAGGACGACGTTGAGGGGCTCTCCCTGTCAGCCGGCTTCTGCACTTCACTAGAGCGACGTGTTACTCAAAGCTCAGGCTTTTTCTATTGGCTCTTCCTTCCATGACGTTGCTAAGACGTGTGGTGCGTACGCACGAGAGGAGTGTGGAGGAACTATGGGAAATGGAGTTTACAGTATTGCAAGTCTATCTGCGGACACACAGCTCTACAGGACACAGCACGCCTGCTGCGTGATACACCCACTTTTTTTTAATTTTTTTCTTACTCGCTGCTATCTCAGCTGTTATCCACGGTGTGGAGAACAATTATCAACCGAAATATTTGGCCTTTGACCAGACCAATAGTGGAAGGTGAGGTAATTTAATTTACTTCATCAAGTGGACCTACAACCTTTAGTGTAGGAAAAATTTAGAGGGAAATTGTGTACTTTTGACCTCGCACATTTATCTGAAAGTTATTGTGAGTAGCCTAGCTAATAGAATACAATGGAACTTTACTGCAATCATCAATAATTACGTTTCTCTTCCCCTAGCCTCTTTTACTGCAGAGGAGAAAATAATTGTTTATTTTGTTTTAACGTAGTTAGTCCTAATAATGATAAAATGTAATGCTTTCAATATTTATTTCTTCCTGCACTGTTTGTATTTGTTTACAATTTACAGAAACACTTGACTCTTATTTAGACACACACATGCATGCACGCACACATGCACACACACACACACACATATATTTCTATGCTCATTTTTTTTCCATTTTGACCTATCTTAGTTCAGCTTTGTTGTCCTTTTTTTAACTGTACGTATATTTCTATTTTTCCTTTAAATTGGAAATGTAAGTATCGACAGTTGGAGTCACATTTCTTGTGTGTGTCTGTTCTTTCTTGGCCGATACAGTTGATTCTGATGATCAAAAATGTAGCTTCACTGTACCTAAGTCTGCAGATCGGATTTTACATGCAAAACTTCTGATCCATACATGCACCCGTACATCCATATGATCATCTTAAATACTGATGGATTATGATTGGCAGTTGTAGCCCGTAACAGAAAATTGTCTCACAAATTCCAACCCACAGACAACTTTTTCATATACCTTGATGTGTTTGGATAAACAGAGGGCGACAACAAAAGTGACAACAAAAGCCTATAGCCAGCCTTACTAATTAGTGCTCATTGAAATAAGTCATGAATGATATGTCCTCTATTAACTGCTCTATGTTTTACACAGTTTCATATCCCAAGGTCACTGTGCTGCCCATTAGCAGTTGTCCATGTTACTGGGGTGGAATTGTGGCCGACTGCTGCTTGTGGTCATGCTGCGTTCAAGGCTCACATAGCGGGACTTTTGACATACAGTATGTCTGCCATTCATATAGGCCTGGCCAACAGTATATCTGAGGAAATACATTTGTGACTGAAATTTCAGTGATTGATGACGAGGTGTGATGAACTTGTCATGGACGCAACTTCAAATGCTACACTGTGATGCACTTAGAAACACATAGGGTACCGTCCCAGCTTAAACACGAAAAGTAGCCTAGATAAGAGTAGGCTACTTTTGGTGTTTTTTATAAATGAAGAGACATTGATACCCTGTTGCTAGCTTATTTGATGCTATTAAATCCATCCATCCATTATCTATACACCGCTGAATCCTTTGCAGGGTCACGGGGGGGCTGGAGCCTATCCCAGCCGTCTCTCGGGCGAAGGCAGGGGACACCCTGGGCAGGTCGCCAGCCTACCACAGGGCTACATATACAGACATACAGACAAACAACCACACACACCACTCATTTACACCTACGGACAATTTAGAGTTATCAATTAACCTCAGCATGTTTTTGGACTGTGGGAGGAAGCCGGAGAACCCGGTGAAAACCCACGTTGCACAGGGAGAACATGCAAACTCCACACATGCAAACCCCACACAGAAAGACCCCTTCTAGCTGTGAGGCGACGCTGCTAACCACCGAGCCACCGTGCAGCCCTGATGCTATTAAAGTTGATCTAAAAGTGGTAATGCAGTGGTGGAACATCACTAACCCTGCATAACAAGCTTTTACTTTTGTCCTGCGCCTCAGGACATTTTTTTTTTTTATGGGCTTGAGTGCAGGACTTTTACTTGTAACCACATATTTTGGTGTTGCTTCTTTCACACAAGCAGCTAAAAGATCTGATCACTTCTCACACCACTGACTGTAGGCCTAGCATTGTAACAAAGCGTCAGATGGGAGAGATACCGGGAACCTGAGGGAGACAAGCATCACTTCACACAGCTTGTTTAGTGCGTCTTTGAACATTAAGTGGCGCTGTAACCAAGCTGTATTTTTGGTGGAGCATAAACCCCTGGAGGGGAGAGAGAGAGAGAGAGAGAGAGAGAGAGAGAGAGAGAGAGAGAGAGAGAGAGCTTGCTGCCGTGCACAGCGGACTCTCTCCTCTCTCTCTCGCACAGTGCTGAACATACAGGCGGCAGGTGTGTGCACCGACCGTCCGCCGAAGCTTTTTCTCACTTTGACCGCGTTTGGGACCGGATTTGGATACTAAACCGAGCAGATAAGTCACGGTGCGTGTCGGCTGCCTGCGGTGCCTCCCTGGCTGTGAGGATGTTGCAGTGATAAGACAGCAGAGCATCTTCTCCTCCGTATCGCACTCAGCCGGCATCGTCAGCTGTTGCTCTGGCAGAGAGTGGAAGAGTCGGGAGCGACAGAAAAGGCCACACTATGCGACTGACTTTCTACCGGTAACCGTTTTCCACCTCCAGTCGACCGGGGAGCGGATGCGAGCAGAGGTCGCCAACGAGCCTCTGACTATTTTCTGCGCTTTGTCGGTGCCGGAGGAGCTGTGCCAATGGAGAAAGCGACTCCGCCGCCCCAGCCCCAGCTCCAGCTGTCGATAACAAAGACTGAAAGTCCAGCGGAGGACATCTCCGGCCTGACTGACGAGGAGCTGCTCAAGTGGACCAAAGAGGATCTGGTGCGGCGGCTGAGGCGATCTGAGGCCGACAAGATGAGCGTGATTCTGGACCACGGGAATCTCATCCGAGAGGTCAATCGCAGCCTCCAGCTGCATTTGAACGAGATCAGGGGGCTGAAGGTGAGGGGGCGCGCATTGGTTAAGGATGAGATCATAGGCTCGGAGCGCACCTGAGAGCGCGCATAGCGGGAGGGATGTTGCACTGTTTAGAGAGCGCCTCTACAAACATGGTGTGAGGATCGATGGTATCATTGAAGTTCGTTGTGCAACTGTGCAGGCCTGTGTGGCAATCGGATGTGGATGAATGCGGACCCTGTGTGCACGCTTGCTTTATGGCAATTCTCAACCTAAGGCAGGCTTATAGTTTTCACATAAGTTGTGCTGGGAAAGAAATTCATGGTTTAAAAAAAAAAAAACAAGACGAGTTTAATTAACAAGAGGAGAGACACATATGACCGAATCAATGATAAAATGTGTCCCTGCAACTCAGCTCATAAAACACAGAGCAGGGGAGATTACAGTGCAGGCCGGTGAGGTAGAAATTCATCCTGGAAGAGGAGGGCCTGTCTCTCTTTAAATCTCCTGCTCTGTTCATATGCCAGGTCTCAAATCTGCTGTCCAGATCTCTCTCTGTGTTTTAGCTACACACACACCTCACATCCCTACACCATTCCTGCTCATAAATCTACATTACGTGCAGTGCAATTTGCAACGTGGCATTTGCTTTGAAAGTATATGCAAGTAACCTTTACCTGCTGCCTTCAGTTTCTGCACTACTAAGACGAATATGACACTGTCCACAATGTTTTCAGTTAAAGCTGAGACCCAGCCTGAGGTAGCCTCAGATGAAGCACTTGTGGATCATTTGCCTTTCTTGGAGACCTCGACACCTCTCCACCCATGCAAGCTACCTAATTACACAGGAAAGAGCTGGAGGGTAAGAAAGGGAGAGAGAGCGGGAGAGGGAGTATAGGGGAGAAAGAGAAGGAGCTCTCGGGGAGGTGAGGAAGGGATGTTTAAGCAAACGTTGCTGGGTGTAAAGTGTTGAGGGCGGGTGATTTCACAACCCCAACCCTGTCTTATTCCTGTGTGTGGCCTCTCCATCTCCTACAGAGCATTATAATCTTCATTATGTGCTTCACATTGAATGGTACGCAATGAGTCAGTGCTTTTATGGGAAAGGCAGAGAGGATTAGGATTTCATCTCATTATGATTGCATACAGCATTTGACTGATATCTGAAAGAGCAGTGAAATGGATTGAAATTGGACAATGGTTGCAGCGATTTACTTGGGAGCTAAATGAATAGAAGACAGGCTATTTTGTTTTGTACCAAAACAAAAGCACATTTGTGCTCTTTCTGCCATGATCAGCATCGTCATATTTTATGATGCCTCTTAATCCTTAGGCCTCGGTTTAACTCTCTTTTCCTCTTGTTTGTTATTTTTCCTCCTTCTCTTCCTTTCAGGACATAAATCAGAAGCTGCAGGAAGACAACCGTGAGCTGCGGGACTTGTGCTGCTTCCTGGACGACGACCGCCAGAAAGGCAAGCGCGTCTCCAGGGAGTGGCAGCGCTTGGGACGTTACAGTGCCAGCATCATGCGTAAAGAGGTGACCCTCTACCTCCAGAAACTCAAGGAGCTGGAGCTTCGACAGGAGGAGGTAATCCGGGAGAACCTGGAGCTGAAGGAGCTCTGCCTGCTGCTGGATGAGGAGAAGGGGTTGGTAGGTGGAGGAGGTGGCGGTGGTGGAAGCGGAGGGGGAGGGACTGTAGGCATGGGAGGGTGCCGAAACTCCATAGACAGCCAGAATAGTTTGCTGCTGGTGCCCGGGCATGGTCTCCTGATGAGAGACGTGGGGGATGGGAGCAGCACCTCCAGCGCAGGCAGCGCCGACAGCTCCGATCACCCTCACCAGAAGCAGCCTCACCTGGCTCCAGGGGTGGGTGGAGTCGGTAGTGGTGGGGAAAAGGGGAGCCCTGAGCTTGTGCACAAACCCAGGTGTAGCAGCATCAGTGGAATAGGAGGTGGAAGTGGAGGAGAGAGGGAGGTGTCCAGCCCTGAGCACCCTGCTGGGCGCCACCGGAGTACAAGCCTGGAGTACCCATACACCCTGCCCCAGCTCTGCCGGCCACGCTGTGGCTCCATATCTGTGCCTGACCACAGCCGAGTCATGCGGGGCCTCAGTCCGGAAAAATATGGGAGGAACGTGGGCCGCCGAAGTCCAGAGCAGCACCCGAAGCACCACAGCTCCGATCTCCTCCTGGGCCAGAGGCAGCACTTCCTGGGTCAGGGAGGCAGCGGGGAGCTCTATCAGAGGCACCACAGGAGCAGCATTAGCAGTACTGGCTGTGGGAGCCCCGAACCCCAACTGGCACATTTAGGGACCACTGAACACCATGAAAAGGGCTGCGTGGTCCAAGGGGGCAGCCCGGAAACTCATAGGCACCAGTACAGTATGAGCCCTGACCATGTGAAGTTTGGCAGCCCTGTGAGAGAGGGGCAGAGGAGGCCGGCTGTGGATGAGCTGTCGCCACATCATCGCAGCATCTACAATGGCATGAATGGTAGGTGTATATGCATGGTTATGTTTCTGTGTGAGTGGACGTGATCACCCTGTGTTTAGATCCTCTGATTAACATCAGTCCTCCTCTCAGAAAGGCCAAAAAAAAAATGAAATGATCTAACTCATGCACACATGCCCTTAAATGCAGTGGATGATGCTATGCAACATCTTTTAAATACAAAGGTATATAAATCACATAGACTCAAGGTACACACACACACACCATCTTTCCACCACTTCAGAGGATGTTACACTGTCTTGCATTCATTTCCTGGAGATTTACCATGACCCCAACCTCAACCAAAACCTTAAACCAAGTCTTCACCCTGAAACTGAATGGTTTACATGATGGGGACTTATATTTTGTCCCCAAAAGGATGGGAAGGACAAACTTGAGCACAAAAGCCACTCCAGGTTTTGCAAGTCGGTTAATTAAAGTGTTGTCTTAATTGTGTTAATTAAAGTTTTTGCTGTACGGCAGAGACAGTTTTTTTCTCTGTAAACACTGTTAACACGATTGAGAAAATAGAGATACTCTTCCTCATTCTGACTGTTGCAAAATTTACAGCATTATTGATTTTTTGGGCATCTCGAGAGGAATGTGGGCTGGCTCAGTGCATGAAAGAGAAAATAAAGGGTTCAGAAATATTTATTTTACATGTCCTGCGTCTAAGTTGAACAGATTCAGCTCAAATGAACCGCTCTCAGATGTCAGTGTGTGCTGTAGCGTCGCAGCTGCTGGCACACAAAAAGGCTTGCACGTGCACCGACCAGTTACCCCAAAATCTTTGCTGCAGTGATGCCTATCTCAGTGAGATCAGTCGGAGCTAAGGATGTCAGAGGGAAGGAGGAATATCAAAGTACCAACTTGGCTGCTCTTTAAATACCCCACGGTGGCTGATAATGATTTCTGGAGTCCGGGGGAAAAAAAGTGCTGAGTGGCACAGAGCTGGCACAAGCTAAAGGACAAATTCCTCAAGGTGAAATATCTTCCTGACTCGGCAATATGAGGCTGAAACTACAAGAGAAACAGAAACAGCCTAAACAGAGCGGAGCAGATCCAACTGTTACAGCAAGGATTTCAATTACCTCTCATGAAGTAATGCCAATATGTGAGGTTGTGTGATATTGTTACTCAAGGTTAAGTCATTTCTGCCTGTTCATTTGGATTGATGTTTTTTAATGTGACATTTACAGAGCAAAGAACGTATCATTGGTTAGAGCGTGCTATCTTTGCTAACATTCGCTGACCTTAAAGCGGCGCTCCACAGATTTTACACATTAAGCTCAGTTTACTTGCTTGGAATACGACTCAGCCTGTGAAAACTATTGTGTGTCATCTGTGGCTCTGCAGAAGCTTTGTCAAGTCTGAGAAAATAACCCCGATGATGAAATTGTGATGTCATTCGGGTTATCTTAGCTTGGGTTTGGAGACTGAAGATGTTGACGGAAAGACTCTGTTACAAACTGGAGTTGTGGCATCTGAAAAACACTGGTATTTACCAGACAGGGATGGTCTGACAAAGAGACAATATTTAGTCTCATTGTTGGAATTGTAGTGTTTAGGTATAGGCCGTATACGTCATCTGTGCAAGCATCTTATTATGACGCATGTTTATTGTTAGGTGGCGACCCCTAGTGGCCATAATAATTATAAAAAGAGCAAAGGAGGAAACGTGTGTATTGTAATGGTAGTCAACTTATACAGCTATTTGAAACCACACCATGATCTTTTTTAAACCTTACCAAGTAATTTTGTTGACTAAACCTAACCAAACTGCAATCGTTTTAAATGTTAAACAGTACTGGATGTAACTATGTGAGTCTGTGCGCCTGTCGCTGGAACTCTCCATCAGTCATATACACCATACTGAGAGTCACTGACAACCTATTCTGAGGACGTGTTTTGAGGGCTTGAGCCATACTGGAAAACAGGGGTCAGGATATCTCAACCTCCTTCCCTTTAGACTATTTTTTTGTAAACTGTCCTCCCAGCTAAATGAAACCCAAATACTGAATCGCTGAAGTACCCCGTGAAGCATTGCAAAACAGCCACTGTAGCCTCAGAAATAGCAGTCTGGTAGGAAACACGCTCTCTCTCTCTCCATTTTGCAATGTACAGATTGCGCCGGATTATTATAAAGACGCACACAACTTTAATTTAGATCATCAATCTGTTTCTATTCTAGCTCTCTGTGCACTCTGTCGCTCCACAAGAGATTTCAATCTTGATGGAACCTGAAACCTCATATGATGTTAGAAAAAGGCCACGCCACATTAATGCCTCACAAATCCTAAACTGGAAAATGTTGTGAGTGCACAGGGCACTCACCGGCCCTTGAGGCTGGTGGTTTGCCAACTGTGGCATAACAGTTGCAAACTTAGCTTGGAGTGAAATGCACGCACCAAATAGCCTTTAACCAGGTTCATAAAGACCTCATTAAACCTGTGTGTGAGAAAAGTGTGTGCGTGTTGCTGAAGGGTCATGTTGGTATATCATGGCTGTCTGTCTGTCAGGATGGCTGTGTCTCTATCACAAACACGTCCCTGCAGGGCCGCCATGCCTCCGCTGACCTGACAAGGACACTAACTTCAAGTGTCACAACACAATTTTTGCAGTTAGACCAAGACATGTAATCAACACTTGAGGTTAAAGTTTTTGCTTTTGTGGTGCAGATACTGAATTAATTGCTTCAAAATGCTGCTGACAGACTAAAATACACAAACACTGCACTGTTGAGGATGAGGAAAGAAAGCGAATGAAGAGATTTGTGAGGTGGGAGAGGTAAAGAGAGCAGCTTTGTGGCCGTGTCTGCTTGTGTCATCCACTGACCCATCCTCACTGCCATGTCCTTTTTCGGACGAAGAGGGAATTTAATTCCTGTGACGATGTAGTACACTCCACTCGCTTGGATTATCCTCTAAGCCCTTTGCGCAGTATTATTTCATTTTTTATGTACTTGTGTGTGTGTATGTGATTTGGGTGGATGTGCCACAGTGTCCCATCCAGGGTCACTGTAGCAGTGTAGGTTTTTATTCTGACAAATGAATGTTCACGTGCCACTTGACAGTACTGAACCTCGGGCCATTTAAATTCCTGACAAATCCAAAATGAAAGCAAAACAATACTCTGACCTCTGCAGCTTTTTCATACAATCTGCTGTCGCATGTTTTGGGAAGCTTATCACACATATTCTCTAATAGCGTCAGCCAGGAGAAAGGCACAACCCCCCCCAAATGACTAGAGGCACTTTGTGTTTGCTTTGTACAGTGACGGAGATGTCTAGTCTTCTGCCAGAAAATAACTGTAGCCTGCGTAAGCTTACCCTCTCATCTCAACAATACATAATTCAGAAAACAACTGGTGATAAGTGGTGTAGCTAAAAAAGCTTTTGGAGAAGACAGGGAGTACTACATCTATAAATTAAAGATAAAATAACGGCATGTTGTGTTGGAATTTTGCAAGTTCCTGAATAACAATAAATATTGCCTTGTCCATATAAAATGATGAGCCTGTGAAGCCTGTTAAGACTCAGTATGTGATGCTGGGCAGTACAAATAAACAGTGAAACCTTCAGTTGTGACCCACATCAAATACAACTTATCATGTGATACATTTCCTCTTAGGCAGAGATAATCAGCCATGAACAGAAGTACAGAAGTCTCCTGACCCAGACTGGAGGGGTGACTGTTAAGCTTATAGGAACTCAGCGCTACAGAGGGTCTTTTTCGAAAAGAGGAGAGACTTAATCATGTTTTCTGCTTTAGCAATCACAAGTTCTGCATATTAGCATAAGCTGCTCAGATGATCTGGAGGAGAAAAAAAAGTCACATGGGAAAAAAGACATTACAGTGTGTGGGAGAACCTCTGCCCTTGTGATGCCAGTGAATGCCACACACACACACACACACACACACACACAGTGAAAAACAATCACTCTACAACTGACCCTTCTCAAGCCCCACCCCCCTTAGTTACTGTTGCTATGTGTCAAGCTCTCTGGTCTTGCATGGTACACAGTTCACAATAGTAACAGGAGGAGCAGGGCAGAGCCGCTCATGTTAGCATAACCTCCGATATCGTTGCATACAGAACTGGGTCTAAGGCAGGGGGGAAATACTACACAGTGAACGTAGCCAGGGACCCTCCAACATAACGTAATGCTAGCCAATGATGTGCACCCTGGTAGTAAGCTAGCTAGCCAGATGTTCTACATTTTTCAGCTTAGGTAAGAGATGAACACACTGTTTAGTCTTCCACTTTTGCTCTTGTGTCTTAACTATTGGTTTTGGCCTGCAGTGCCTAACTACAGTTGCTAAGCTGTGATTGGACAACCACTGTTTGAGGGAGGGGTTTGGCGAACAGAAACTGAATCTTCAAAGTAAGTGTCTGGTGAACTTTCGCATGTTCACGTCTAACCTTTTTTGGTGTCTTTTGACTTAACGAGAACTGACAAATGCTGGCACCAAGATTCTCCATTCTTGAGCGTAAAATATCTGATCGAATTAGCAAAGATCATCCCACTGTCCCACCGATTCTGTTAATCGTCACAATCACAGCATCAGTTCCGACGCTCAGCTCCTCTGGCTGTTGTTTAGAAGTGCTGCTGCCTGTCAGTGCAACAGGAAATCATCGCTGGCCACAGATAATGTTCTCCCTCTCCACTGTCACTGAGAAAGCCTGGCTACATCTCTCCCTCCTCTCTCTGTCTTCCTCTCCTTCCATCCTAATTGGCTGCCAGTGTGAACAACCAGCTGTCGGACAGAGAGAGAACTCTGATTACAAAGCCCTCTTTCTGGAGGAGGCCGGAGGATGCACTGTTTGCCAGGCTGAGCTGAGCAAAGAGGGTTGAGGAAGTATTTGAGTGGATTACTGGCTGTTCCCCTCCTTCTCCCTGTCTCTTTCTGTCTTCCCCTCTGCAACACATCTTTTCCTCTTCCTCTGACTCCACTCTAGCCTCCTCTTCTTCACTCATCTGCCAAGGCAATGGATGGAAAGCATCCCCTTGACAAATTGTGAAGTCTTACAGCCTAAGCGGCATGAAGAAACTCAAATGTTTGTCACAGCTGCTTGGCATGAAAGGATTTGGAGGAGCATTAGGCTGCTGTAACTCAAATGGATTAGAATTATTACCAGATAGCCTCATCTGTACTGCTACCATCCCAGCTTTACCTTTCATTACTAGTTTAACTTGCTAAAGTGGCATGGTGTTGTGTAGGCACATAAATCTGTGTTTATATTGCCGCAGATAAATGGGCGGCGTTCTCTGCGTCATGTGCTTTATCATTTGAAACAGCAGAGGAAGGAGAGCAGGTTAAAAACTCCAGAGGTAGTTATAGTTTAGGCCATCAGAGACGTGCGATTCTCAAAGGTGGATGTCTTTATCACAACCCTGCAAAGGGGAAAATGTTACTTTTAAATGCTATCATGGCATTTGAATTTGTAATCACACCTGAGACCAATTATCCCAAACACCCTTGCCTATAGGCCATCAGAGAAGCCGTTAACCAAGGACTGCATGATTAGGCATTTTGTTTATCTACCTCTGGTGCATATCATTGTCATTTTTAATCAAGTCGCCGCCAGCCTCGCCTCTTTAAAGCTTGCTTCCCGTGGACGGAACGAAGATCGCCTCGTTTCCTTGTGATACTCAACCAATGCACACAGATTGTTTTTTTTTTTTGCCAAATACTCATGACAACAGTGATGTGAATGGGAAATGGAGTGTGAAATGTCTCCAACAAGGGAACAAAAATTATTTTTGGCAAGCTAAATTATAAATTAGGGAGAGGCAAGGAGAATGATTATGTACGGCGTATACAGCCAAGATGAACGTTTATGAGAGTGTGCACGTGCAGCATTTTGCTGCCCTGATGTATATAAATCTTACTGCGTGTCTGTGAAAAACACGCACACAAAAAAACCCACATTGAAACAGATCATTGAATCTTTATTTATGAACGCGTCGAACAGTAAGCTGTTGTAGGATGTTCCCAAACACACACACACACACACACACACACACACACCAGAAGCTCCTAAGTAGCTGTGTGAGTTATGAAGGCTGCTGCTTGGCATGTACTAGTGTCGCTCCAGCCCAAACCCCAGAGGTATGTGACAAATGTTCCACAGTAGCCCCAGTCATCCGGTAGACATGCAAACCCAGTGGAATGGAGAACAGTCTTTGTCCTCTTATGCTGCGCCGGTGGGGAGCGGCCCACTGAGCTGAGAGGAAATTAGCTTGCTAGGCCAGGTAATTAACTGGAAGTTGAGTGGCTGCCATGTATGAGGGCAGCACTGGGCCTGAGGGAACCTCTGTCAGTCCCAAAGTCACCAACAGTAACCACATTTAGCTATGTTGCATTTACTTCAGCTGCAGCTGTGTGTCATGCTGAGAGCTGGCAGTGTTTCAGGTTGCCACTTTACCTCTGTACCTCTGAACAAGTCTCAGTAAGTTCTGCTCAACAGCAGCCACTCTGGCCACAAGTGACAATTTTAGGATGTGTAGGAAGTACTTCCACTCTATATTTTTAATTTCTGTCCATGCCGTGTGTAGAAATGTACATGCAGCATGTGAACAAATGGGAATTAAACAAGACTCCCACCTTAATGTCTTGTAATTCTATTCTTCTCCTTCATCATAAAATAAGCAGCAGAATTCCAGTAAATGATGAGAAAATCTATGAGTGAATGTGTCCCGGGGTGAGTGTCCCCAGCGTTCATGATGGTCAAATATGAAGTACTTTTTAAAATGCATCGCTGTCAGAGAACTGAGAACACTTTCCATCCCTCATATTATTAACTGTTAATTAACTCACCGCTGTTCTCCAGCAGTGACACCGCCACCACTCCCTGTGGCGTACCAGGTGCCACGTACAGCACTGCATTGCATCGTCCTGTCATGTGCTGTCAAGTCTGAATAAAGCCATTACAAATATTTATGTACCGGATGCCTACGTCTGGATGACAAAAAGCCATTACCATAACAGATGGGTGAAGACAGCTACGTTATGTTATGTCTGGAAAGGGATTCAAGTTTGCAAACATTAGCCAGCAGGCTACTGGTCATAGCAGACCAGGTAAGGTAGTGTTGCATGTTGCATTTCATGTCAGTGAATTAAACTTTTAACCTGTAAGAGAGAAAATGTGTTATTGCATCGCCTTGCTTTAACGCTCGGTCTGTTGTGCATATGCATCACTGATCAAGCAGCAGTGATGAGCGGCTCTGCTGCTGCCATCACTGTGACGGTGTTTGGAGCACCATCATATGTTAAAACAGGGCTGGAGAGTGAGGTAACACATCGGGGCCGCAACATGTCAAAACCACTGCAGCTGACAACGTTATTAGCCCTCCCTTACTCTACACCCAGGATGCAGTTATCCATTTCCTGGACATACATTTATCTCCTGCCCATATTGTGCACTATGTGCATTTGATGTAATGTTTATCCTGATGAGAATGACAGCAAAGCACGTGTGTGGCTCCCATTACGGCGGACGGATGGGCTGATCCTACCAACGAGAAATGATTGGCACCGCAGTCATAATATTTATATCATTGTCTCTTACTAGTCCTCTTTCAGAGATGTCTTTTGGTCTGTGAGATTTCCTCTTACAGATACTGAAATCAATTTCATTACCCCCCACTGCTCCAGACTGACTGGCTCATTTCCTGTACTGTTACAGCAAAAGGTACATTTAATCACCTCTTTCATCTGGCTTTGTGAGAGCTTCAGCTGCAGGTAAAACGTGTAATTGAGAGAATTCAGGGGTAGCTTTGAACTGGAGTAGATGGGTCATTTTTTGTGATGGTATGCTACTCGTTTAACAGTTCCCCTAAATATAGAGTGATGAATGATCTTGCCATGATTTAAAAAATTCAGCTTTATATTGATATTTCTTAACATTCTACTTTTGATAATGTGATGTAGTCTTTTGTATCCCATATAATACAGTGTTAAAGTCTTGCTAAAAACTATTACAGCTGGATGTAACCCGGACAACCTCGTGACGAAACGTTACCTAAATTCTTCATTTTCATCACATTGCTCTGAAGCAAACCGCCTCAACATTTTTGTTATATCTGATGCAATGCGTCGCATTATTTCGATGTGAATACAAAGGGCTTATTAACATGACACAGCTACAACAGGATTAGTTGATTTCATTATGTAGGGGGGAGAAAGTGTAAACAAGTTTCAGCCTCAGGACGGAGGTCGCCGAGGTCCGAAGGCTTGTGGGAGTTGAGCATACAGAAGTCATTAAATGCAGATCCTTGGCGCTAGACGAAGCAGCAAAGAATTCTGGGATGCTTGAGCTCCCGCATCATTCACAGCTGAAAAAATTACCAATACTGTCCGCGTCTTATTCACACACACACACCCCCCGGCCTGTTATATTATTCAACAGCGTGGAGACGTGATGGGTGGTGACATGTTAAATAGGACAACACAGTTTATCTTGCAACTGTCTGCTTAAATATTTAATTCTGCCTTTGAGAATCATAGCAGAAAGCGCACCACACCAGTGCAGATGACAACACGGGCCCTTGTAAGAATGTAGGGAGGCGAACATGGAGGACAAAAGCAACAAAAGAAGTTAAGGGCTGAGGTTGTGACAGCGCTGGCTTCTATAAATCTTTCTGACGGTGTTCTGTTTTTTTCTGCTCTGGTGGTTTCTCTCAGTTTGAGCTCATGACGAAGATTTCAAATTTCAGCATCCATCCGTCAGACTAAACGAGCGGGTGTACGATTCCCACGACGCACAAAAATCCCTGGTAATGTTCAAAATGCGACGTCTGTGCTTCATGCTTGAGTTTGCACGTGGCTGCATGAGCATGCTCCCCCTTTAGGTGTGTGTATGCCTGCCTGTGTCCCTGAGATCACAGAGCAGAGGCCAAATAACGAAACACACACACACACACACACACACACAGGCCTTGTAGGCTTGATCAGCCTACAGGGCACCAATTATCCAGCTCTACTTCAGTGAGTTTCACGCTCTCATCTCTCCACAGTCTCCTTCAGCCTCACACTGAGCTAACCTGCAGAAACCACGGCTTCAAGTTATTTGCTGTGCCTACATGCTGCCGTCACTCACTTCATCGCAGTTCTTACACGGTAGACAGAAGACACTTAGCATTAATTATAGCAGCACGACAGCTCTTTCTCTCTTATTCCTGTGTTTTTACACTCTGCACAGTCTAATGTGATGACAAATGTGAGCTTAGATAATAAAAATATTGTTGAAGAAAACCCTCTCCTGTGAAGATACACCCGTTTTATTGGCCTAAAATACACATAAAAAAAGAACAAAGAGTGCTCAGGCAGATGCAAGTTTGAAAACAACACATTTTTCTCCGAAAAGCAGTTAGTGATTTGGGGAAATATGCTTCTAAGAACACCAAATGGGCAAAAAGGAAATATACCTGCACTGCGATGCTGATGAGTCCAGCTGTTTCTTATAAGGAATAGTTCCATGTTTTGGGAAAGATATTTATCCACATTCTTGCCAAAAGTTAGATTGATAACACTCTCAGGTCTGCAGCTTTGGAACATCGCTTTAACTACTGGAACGCAACGGTCCTGTCCCACAATAGTCTAATGACCATAAACATGGCAGTTTGGAAAAGTCACTAAATGACGCTTATGAATAAGTTTACCCTTAGTGTAGTTTTATTGATTTGAATTAGAAAGACAAGCCAGCAGGGTCTACCCAACCGTGGAGTCAATCAGCGTGTTGGCGCTACACTGAATGACCAGAGAGATGAGATTCCACAGACCTGAAGTGGCATCGACTGTGAGCCAGTGACCAAACGCCGGCTTGGCTCCATAAATATCCTGCGTTTTGTTTCCGCTAGCTGTATGTGCCACGGCCACACATAATCACTGTATCATGCATTCAGAACTCGCCCTCACGCTTCGGAGTTGCACACAACAGCCCCGACTGCAGCTGCCAGAGGGACGTGAAGACAAGCAGCTCTCCTGCCAGGCAGCCTCGCTGTCTGTCTGTCTGTCTGTCCGATGGTCTGACTGACTGCTAGCTAAACGGAAGGTCACTGATCTACCATGCATCTCCACGGGCTTTCCTGCCCAGCCAGCCTGAATAATTTATGTGGCAGATTTTTAGGAGATCTGAGGGAACGGCCATGTGAAATTACCTTGCATTGATCCTGTAAGTTGAGAGACGGAGCGAGGGGTTGACAGATCAAAGGGGATTGAGAGATGAGCAGCCCTGGGGAGAGTGGCTTCATGTGCTCTCTGGCTCCATTCAGACAACAATAACAACTCGATTACTGATTTTGACAGTTTATACAGATAAAGCACTCTTTCAGGATTTTTCCAGAGCTGCTTTCATTTTTCAACCTAATTTCACCTGTTTTCGTTTAACAAAAGAGGTCTTATTTTGTTAACAGCACCTTGTTGAATCTGTTATATATGAACTGCAAGATTATGAGTTCTATAGAGTTAATAATTGGTGTCTGGCTGCAGAGGGAGCAGGGTTTCCCATCCGGAACAGTGATTTATTCAGTGTGGGAGCAGCGTCTCCCCAGCCAATCTCACAGATCTCTTTGTGGGGAAATTTAGAGCCTTTCACTTGAGCTCTGGTGTACAGAGGTGGAATTTAAGGGAGCTTAGGCCCCACATTATTCTGGAGCAATCACATTATCTATGTACTCTTGGTCTGACCCACACCGAGCCCCTTTCCCTCTACACATCTCTCACATCCCGTTAAATCCAATTTTGGTTTTAGCGCCCCGGCCCATAACTAAATCAACAAACACCGTCCGAGTGTGATGTATGTTTTTTCACTCTATAACTCTCCTTGAAGGGGTCATGGACGCTGCCCAGCATGCAGAAAGAGCACGTTTCATTAGACAGTGATAAAGCTCACTTTAATGGGATTCTATGGATTTTGGCACATGCCTGCTGTGTGTTAACAGGACTGCTCCATCACAAGACAGCAGTTTGTTATCTTGTGATCTTTCTGTGAGTTTGCGTGTGACTGCTGACCTTGGGACAGCAAATCCATTTAAGCTAATTGTTCTCGTGCTTGAGCGGGTGAGGTTTGAGTCCTACGAACCAGATCTGAGTTAGCTCGATGATGAAACCGTATAATTTCCAGCGTTTTCTGTCTTTATTGGATTTTTAAACTGTGCATTCCTACCTGTCTTTGTCCTTTGATTGTGACTGTACTGTAAGATAACCGTAAGCATCACAGTTGAATCTATGGTGATGTACAGCGCTGCCAGACTGGACATAATGCAATGAGTCAAACATATCAAGCATGTTTGAAACTGATCTGGACGTCCCAGACAAGGTAATGAGCTCAGGAACGAGGGGCGCCAACCTTCATACAGCAGGGTGATGACAAGGCCTTACTCACATGTGTTTATTATGAAAAAATATTCTGGAGCACATCTGGACCTCATCACGTTGTATAGCGGGCCTATAGGCTAATGTTCATTTTGCACAAGTATAACCAACAGATATTAATGTTCCTGAACTGCTATCAGCTGCACTTCCTGCAGACTTTCTGTGTGTTTCTCTGGGAAGGCTCTTGACGAACCTCTGCAGCCACCAAGCCGAGGGCCAGGTGACTGATGGAGGCAACCAACAGCATCTGCTAGTACTGTGGATAGGACGCAAAGCAAAAACAAAAGTGAAGCACAAAACCATAACACAGATGTTCTTGGAAAACAAGTATAAGTCGGTAAAGCAAGGGCAGAAATGCAGGAAAGCTCAACCTGCTGAAATGTGTCTATTATGGCAATTTTAAAATAGCTTAAAGTCATAACGCCTACAGATTACACATTATGAGTTTGCACAAGCAAGTAAACATGCGAATTAGCTAATACTGGCACTCCGCACTGAAAATCCTTACTGATTCAATTGTTCCATTGTTCATTTTCACTCTGTTGCTATTTCGATTTTTTATATTTCATTTTTTTTAGATGCATCTTTGTTTTATTTATCTATTTGCTAGACTTTTTCTGGAGGCAGCTACTATAGGTTGCACAATGTATGATTTTATGTGTGGTCTTTAGTAGTGGTCTGTTGAGAGTCTCCCACTTGTGTTAGTGTGTTTTAAGCTAGATGTAAAGTTATTATTTCATTATCTATGGGAGCTTTACATGCAATTTGAAGATACTGTAGCTATACTGGCAAGCACCTCATCAAAAAATGTGCGTACAGCGCTACAGTTACCACATGGAGACCATAACAACTTTCTTCTGACGCTGGTAAAAAGTGTTGATAGTAAAGACAAGATTACGAAAGGTTTCTTGCAGTAACACACGTCGACGAGGTCATTTCCACTGTAAACATTCTGCTCCGCTCAAACGTGGCTCTCTGTCACAGTCAGTGAAAGTATCAAGCATGTTTGCAAATGAATCTGGACGGTCTGGAACCGACCATGTGTTTGTTATGAAAATTCATCTGGAACACATCTGGAACTAATCAAATTGTTGGGCGGGTACCCGGCCAAATATTGGTTTTGCACAAATATGACCATCATATGTTCAGAGCTCATTTGCAAGGATTGCCTCATTCATTTTTAAATTTGATAAGTGCTGATTTTATTTCTAGCATCAATCCAAAGCCACAGTCGGAATCTCTACACTCGACCACTCTTTGTTCGCATCAATCTATCGGAGCATGCTCAAAGTCCCGCTTTGAAATGTGCCATCTACACAGCTCAGCTGAACTTCCTGCGGACTTTGTTTGTGTTTGTGTGTTAGGAGGAAGTGAGGCGTGATCGTGTGTTTACCCTTCTGTAACTGGTCTATGAGCTCTGCTTTAGCCGTGAAATCAATTCCATTCCACACACCCTGACCTCCAAATGAAAATACCCTCTAGCCCGCTGCTGCATCCCCCGACTCTTTAAAGATGTTTTCATATCTGTGCTGGCTTGCCTCGCCCACCCCTCCCCCCCTCATGAAGATAAACAGAGTGAGGGAAGGGGCAGGGAACTTAGTGAAGGTGGCTACTGGAATCTTTTGCGGCACTCGGCGGTCACAAGAGCATTATGAATCTTTAATGAGAGATGTTAGCGCGCCAAGTAGAGGAAATGTGCTGAAAACATGATTATGGGCTCATGGGGAGGAAATCGTCGGTGGAGGGAGAAAGAGAGAGAGAAATCAAGCAGGGGAGCAAGGATAAAAGAATTGTTTTGAAGGGCAAAGGCGGTAAAGAGGGATAACTTTTTTTTTTTTTAAAGCTTGGACCGCTTCAGGCAAAGGCATTTTTCCACTTCTCAACTGAACCAAGTTCTGACCAGATGTGCTCACAGAGCCCGAGAGTGTGAGGACAAATACTGTGTGTCCTGTACTTACTGTTGTTACTTTAGACGAACACCGTTTTGTTTGGCAGCAACACTTTTCCTGCCAAGCAGAAATAAAGCAGCACAGAGTCTGAAGGATGTCAAGACAGAGTCAAGCGCCTGTCTTGTGTTTAAAGACAGTAATTTTGTAGTGTGATGTCTTACATTAGAAGGCCTGAACCTTTAGTGGACAAAGCTGTTTCATCTGTCACTCCTTGAGCAAAATAAACCCCTGTTTCTATCTGGATCCAGATCGTCCTCTGGGCAGCGCCGGCACTGACCACAGCTGATATAAAAGCAGATGCATACAGCATTCTCCTCCGCTTTGGCCTCTTCCCCCGCTTCAGCAGTCGAAAGTCCATCCAATAGCACAGCTTCATCTTTTTTTGTTGTTGTTTGTGGTTCCTCACAAATGCGGGGAGAGCGATCAGATCTCAGGGTGGAACTGAAGACACATATTAATACCAGATGTTAATATAATCATTTTAAATCATACCAAGATGCAATCTGGATATGAGACACATTTCAATGCAAGGCCCAAAGGGGGTGTATGATTCACATTCAGCCACACTGAATTGCTGGGGTTGCTGCCCCCGGCACACTGCCACTTGCACCATTGCAGCAAAGACTGAAACACACGAGGGGGAAATGTGGAAAAGTTGTAAATGCTGGTCTACCCAACACAATATGAAGTGTTGGCCATGCACTTGATGCTTCTTATGGGTGTACTATGGGTAATTGTAAAAGCCCATCTAGATTTCTTTCGTCACCCCATGCTTTGAGTTTATACAAGAAAAGTGATAAAAGGTTATTCGCTTTCTTGCCAAGAGATAGATTGGAAAGTTGATACCAGTCTCATATATGTGCATTGAGTATGGAGCTATAGCGTGGAGTCACTTAGCCTAGCTTAGCATAAAGCCTGAAACTGAGGGGAAACTGCTCGCCTGGCTTAGTCCAAAGTTAAAAAAATATGCCAAGCAGCACTAAAACTCATTAATGGTGAATAGGGAATAACATGCTGCCACTCATGCTTGGTGGACAGATGCTCACACTTCTCAAAATCTCGTCATCTTCTGTGGGGGGTGCCAGGCACATTGCACATCCTGGCTATAGCTCCATGCTTAATACAGTCATGAAAGTGGTTTCAGATAACTGCAAAAAAAAAAAAAAAAAAAAAAAAAAAAAAAACTAAATAAATAATAATAATATATATAGCCATTATATATGGTTAAATCAGTTTTTGCTTGAAAGGTGAGCAGGACCAATTCCACCTTTTGCAAACATTTCTGCTGATAAAAAAAAACTGTTGATACATGATCACCATGTTTTATGAATGAGTCATTTTCCCTTGTTTTGGCAGTGTAAACAGACAGACGTCAGCTCTTAATCATTAGATTAATGAGGCGCTCTTCTCTTGTCAAAACAACACATTTAAAACTCATCTCTTCCTGTCTCTCTTTCCTCGTCTCTGTTTGTCACAGCTTTGATATCAGCCGGCTGCTGCACCAACAACTGTAGAAATGTCAAGCTATGGGACAGGTAAGAACCCCTCCACACCTTAATTCTTTTTCCTAAACCTCTTTTCTGTTAATTAGAGTCTGTGAAAGAAGAACAGCTAATGACAGTCATTGTGTGTCTTTTCCACAAGGGCTCATAATCCTGTAATTAGCTCCCATTATTCTATTTTACCATACAGAGTGCTGTTAAATGTAGTGTGAAACCTACATTTAACAGTCGGCTCTGAGGGTATTTGTGTGTTATGTAAAGGAATGCCGATCAGAAATCCTCAGTCAGGAATGCATGAAATATTTGAATACTTTCACCCTGTCCTCTTGCTAATCTTTCGGGGATCAACTCAATGTCTCTGACTTGTATTCAGTTGTGATCTTGTGTCATTGTGGGGTTGGTGTACCCTCTCCAGATGAGTAATGTGTTTGCATGCGTGGTCCAGCCCAGGTGTAATCACAGTGGGTTTACAGTGGGACTACAGCGTTAGAGGTGACCCTAACCTGTCCCCTACATCTTCAATCAGGCCCCAGTGGGAGGGCGAGATGGCTGTGTTAATATTTAATGACTGCAAGACAAGACATACCTCCCCCTAGAGGACAGTCACGCCACCCCTGGCCAGAACACACGCACACACAACAGCGTATAATCATAGGCACAATTCACACACACATTCTTGTGGTGGTTTCCCACATGTGGTGACTTTCTCTACCTGTGGATGAACGCGTCTTCCTCCCTTTCTGTCACATTAGTGTTTCCACCTCATCATTCCTTCTATGCATGTGCACCCGTGAGTCATGTGAGGGAAAGAAGAAAGTGTACTTTCATGCCCGTAGATGATTTGCAAGCTCAGAGAAAAGCAACAAGGATGTGCTAACAATGCAGACTGAAGTGAGGTCCCCTGGCTCTCTCTGCTGTGGTGGAGACAGACGGCAACAAAAGAATCTGTCACTGATAAGCAACACAAAAGCCTGCAGTGATCAACATCTTACTCACTCAAACTCTCTTTCATTTGCTTCCACCATCTATCTATCTATCTATCTATCTATCTATCTATCTATCTATCTATCTGTGATAAAACATGACAAGTTAAATAATGGCTTTATTATGGGTTAATAAATCAGTCGCTAATGCTTTGCTGACGCTTTATACATCAATAACAAGTCAAGGACATCTTTCGCGTTGTCAGATTGTGAAAAATCTCCTTGGCTGGTGCATCTGGACCAAATCCATTTATTAACAACTTGTTAACATTCACAGAGACCCCTAAGAACCCTAAAATCTTTCAAGGTTACATTCAGTATTTGTGTTGGTGTGATAGGCAGCTGCTTCAGTTTCAGGGTGCTCGTATTGTGCATGCTGCTCACTGTCGCACTGTCATGGCTTACTGGGGTAGAGCAGAGATATTGGTAATGTTATTAGTAACACCAGTGCTTTTCCTACTATGACAAGTCAAAATGACTGCTGTGAAATAGAGAATTAGGTTGGAATTTGATCTGTTTGTATTGCTAATGGTTGAGTATTCATCAGCATGAAATTGAGTAATGCTTTCTGAGAAATGCATTGCCATGCAGAATGTCAGTGGGGCCTTACCTTGCAAGCAATTATTCAGCAAAAATAATTGTGGTCTGTGCTACCGATTAAAATAGAGGTGTAGTCCTGACTTCATTCATCCTCACCAAGTAGAGAGACTGGGCTCATAGCTATAGGTTTGTAAACGACAATAGGTTAATTAACACTGCAATCAAACTCCTTGTGAAATATGTGTTATTCTAAACACAAACAAAAAACCCTTAAAGTGTCTACACTGTCTATGCAATAATAGTGCTTGTATGCATTTGCCAGTTCCACTGCTTTTGAGTAACTCTTTAAGTAACCCCCCACTTAGTAGCGTATAGTCATTTATTAAATGTAGCTCTAAGCATATGTATGTGTTTGTTTGAATGAATTACAATATAGTAAAACAGCAGTTGTAAAAACATAAATGTTCAATATAAACGTAAATATTAACAAGAACTGTACATTGATTAATGTTTAACAAATCTGCTAAATTTATTAGATGATTTATATGCTGCGTATATGCTAGATGGTGATGTTAAGAAACATCTTACTTTGAGCTATAAGTGAAGAACATCGTGGGCACAAATCTAACAAGGAGCATCTTGGGAAACGCAGGTTGTGACAACAGACTGATTTACCTTCTGACCAAATGCAGAATAGATGGTTTGTTACAATGTTAACCCCTTAATGCCGATTGTCGCAAATTCATACCGCTTTAATCCACATTGCAGCCAAATCGCGCATGCATTCCTCTAATGCCAGTTTGTGCATATTCAACACTCACCTAGGAACCTTTTGCAAGCACTGGTTTCCCATCGAACCGGTCAAAGGGAAAGAACCCCTGTTCTAATTGTTGTTACAATGTAATGCTTGTAAGCCAATTTTGTGGCTGTTTTGATGAAATAAATGAATTTTAAATACACAAAAAAAGACGGTTTTACTGCATTTAAGCATTCGTTGGTGAACCTACCTAAATGTATATCTATTGTATGTGCTACAGAAAAATTAACAAACTCCTCTTAATTTAGGATCAATTTGAAAGCAAAAACATGAAGAATTATTTTTTAATATTATTCCAAAATTAATTCAGGCATCAAGGGGTTAAACTGACTCATATGATATACATTTGTAAAGGGTCTTATTACTGTTTATAAAGAATTAATAAACGATTGATCATTAAGTCATTAGTTCAGCCTTCATAAGTGCCATATTAGTGCTATCAGATTTTCTTCAACTATCCTTTGTTTATTTTCTTGTGTTAGGTTGGTAGAAGCATCCTTTATTCTCACCAGCACTCAGTGTTAATATCGTCAACAAAAAACTATGGTGGAAATCTTCATAGCCATCCTTTTTTTTTTTCTCATGCTGATAATGAGACGAAATAAAAAGTGACGACTGGAACAGAGAACTGAGATGAAATGTATCGCAGTCTTTGCCAGTGAATAAAAAGCATTAATGAATAAAGCACTAATGTGAAAGACAGACAAATTAGCTGATTAGGCTACTCTATCGAGCTGCGTGCATCTGTGGAATCACACACCTTAATGCCTGATTAGCATCACTAACAGTATAACATCAGCGTTAGTAACAGTGTCCTCCACCATCCAGAAATATCTCACGTTTAGAAGTCATACTACTTGATTTGTGCTTTTTTTTAAGCACCCTGACTCTGTGGACACTGTCCAGAGTTGTCCTTTTCATTTCAGATGTGTTCTCACATACTGAAATAGTCCCCTTGGTTTAGGCATGGGGCGGTGCCTGGGCCGAGCGTAATGATGCCTGTTTTGGCATTGCTTTCAATCTCGCATGCACAAAGCAATAAACAGGCAAGCAGAGAAGAGCAAGACGCGGTTACTCTCTGCACAATGTCACAAACATCATCAACACGCCCACTGGCTCGCTGTGAGCTCTCCAGACCTGACCTGCTCTGTTCACACGTGGGCTCGATCAGACAAGACACAGACTTTGTTCTTGTGGGCCGGCAGGGTAAAGTCTGGCTAATGTCCGGTTTAACTGATTCGAACATTTGCCTTCACACATACAGCTGCTCTGGGTAATGTCTGAAAAAGTTCAGGGTTGCGGCGCATTTGTGAATATGGCTATACAGGCATACAGGTTTGGGCTTTCCTGTTTATCAAATCCAGCCAAGGATCAATAATGTCTCACAAACGTCACGCTGTAATAATAAGACCTCTTCTTCTTCTTCCTCTTCTGCTCCCGTGCAGCTTTGATGCCTCCTCTTGACCCCAGTTTGACCAGCTCGGCTCCTCAAACGGAGGAGGGGGTGGCAGTGGCGAAGCCCTCCTGCGTCCCTGGCCTTGGTGGACACGAGGACACCCGGGCGCCACCCTCCACGGCTCCAGATGGTCCGTCGTCCATGGCCTCATCCATGTCCGCAGCCCTGAAACAGCCTGCCTCCATGTTTTCATTTCTACATATCAAGAGTTTTAGGGAAGTGGGAAGAGGGGGTGCTATTGGTGCAGTTGGTAAAAGACTGTGAAGACTGCCACAGTTAAGTGAATCACAGTGGATACCTCTCGCTGTGCTACCTCCTGGAGGACACCCAGAGGAAGGGAGGGACGCTGGGCATCGGTGAGAGAAGATGAGGGGAGAGGACTCGGTTTGCGCTGCGACCCCTCTGTTTACAAATGCAGATCACTGGCGGAGAAGCACATGAAGTAAACTTTCTACACCCTGCCGTTCTTAATTATTTCCCCACACTCATCCCTCTTTCTCCTCCTCCCCCTCCCCGTTTCTCTCCCTCCTCTTCAGATATCCATCTTCTTCAAAGTGTGTAATGAGACTGGTGTAATCTAATGTTCTGTCTCTCAGTCGCCAAATCCAGCCAATCACATGATCGCCATTGTCTTCAACTTTTTCAGCCATTTCCACTGAATTTAAAAACAAAACAAAAAACGTATTTGTCAAAGATGTTTTAGCAAAGGATAAAAAAAACAACAACCTCTTCCTGTGTCTTAAACCAAGATGGTCACCATTACTAGCTGCTGACAGATGTTATAGTTCTATAAGATGCAATGTTCAGGTGTAATTTTTCTTTTTTGTATTATCTTCTTTGCTCCCTTAAAGCGCCTATATTGAAGCTGGGGATAAGATTATACGTTTCTCCATGTTGTTTTTTACAAGGAAGTAAAGTCCAAGTAAAAAGTAGATTATTGGATTAGTTTTCTATATATCTCTCTATATAAATATAATATGATTATTATTTTTGACTTACTGGTATTAGAACTATTATATGAAGATGCATATGATATATATCAAATAATAAACAGACTTCTTTATGTAAAAGTGCATCACTTGTTCAGGTTTTATTTCCATGTGCTAAAATGACTCGGAGGTGAGTGTGTGCCGACCTTTGACCCTGCGGTCAAAGGTCACGCTGACATGTTGTGAAACTGATTATAAGGTTAGGAAAGAAATCAATAGGTCGCACACAGAAGCAGCGACAACAAAGCATCAGAGTAGCCGTTGTAACTAATGAACTGATTTTTAAAATTGTGATAAACAGAGATTATGATGAAGTAAAGGGTGCGCTAGCAAAAACACCTCCCAACGCAGTTCAACGAGACAGCATCACATGTTGTCGCGTCTCATCCTGCCACACTGGAGACAATAGAGTCAAACTGGAAAGAATTTCCTGTTAAGTCATCGGAAGTGAAACAGTCAGTTCTCCTTCCTCTGCAGCCATCACCGTCCCTCACATCCTGCCAACGGCCTCAGCCCAGCTGTGCTATTAGCATCTACTACGCCTCAGGTTTCTGACATTACTGTGTGTGCGTGTTTAAGATTTGATTGAAGAATGTATGTTTCCTACCGACAACAGATCCCATGAAAACCAAAATCAAGAATGCGTTAGTCCATCTCTTTACTTTCCAGCTTCACAACCCCAACCTGTTTCAGTCAGGAGACACTTTGTTGACACAGAGACTAAAAGAGTGATCAAATTCATTTATTTGACCTGATCCTAAAAAAAGAGGAGTCTTTGTTGATTAGAGTCAAAGCATGTCATTTTAAGGAGGCTAGTGAGGCTGTACGGAATAACTCCCCGATGTAGGTGGTGATGGTGGTGGAGAACGTCTGCTGAGCGCGGTGGAATGACTCCTGGGCGCTCGACTTGGACAGGACAGGAACAGTTTTAACCTTTGACAGCAATGAGATGATTGGCTCACGGAGTGAAACGCCCACGGTCAGCTGATTGAGCTGAAGGAGGGAAAAGAGGGAGAGAGAATCAAAGTAATGAGTGAGCATGAGCAGGGCTGGCATGAATGCAGTCTTCCTGAGCTTCTGCTGGGCTTTATTTGTTCCTACTGAATATGTAAATCTTTCGATAGTTTCATTTTGGAAAAAAGACTAAATAATGTCCTGAAACAGCTGGGCCCTGTAGCAGGAGTAAATGCTGCATCTGCCGGGAACTCGTTTCTGCTGCAGATTAATGCACATTTGGTACTCTTGTGAGAATTTACAGCAGCAGGATAATGTCTGCCGGTTTGACTCCAAACAAGCCGCAGTGCCCATGAAGGAACACGTTGCCTAAACCATATCAGGCTTTGGCTGCTCAGGCAGTACTTGTTAGCAGGATTGATTCATCGTAGGTTTTCTTTTCGAGGGATTTGCTGACAATAAGGAAAATATAGAATATCACCAGACTTCCCCTTTAATATTAGCACTGACATCTTGTTGTTATGGCTGAGGTTAGGTGTGGGTACGCCCCCAGGAAATAAATGAAAGTCAGTAGAAGGTCATCGCTAAGACCAGCGTGTATTAGCTCTTCCACTGGGTTGAAGTACTACCAGTGGTACAAGTGAAAGCAAGCTGAGGGTGATCTGGTTTGATCTGATTGCTCAGAGTGATTAGGGTTTACTTATTTGGCCCAGTAAATCTCTTTAATAAGGGTCTGTGCTGTGCTGTTATTTAAAGCAGATGTCTTGGCGCTGCTGTTACATATTCTCCTCCTATGGGAAGCCCTGCTGGGGCGTCTGGGGGATCCGCTGGCTGATGGAACTGAGTGATCGCCTTATCTGTAAAGCTGTAAAGTAAATGTTGTTGCAGTGCAAAGACATTAATTAGATGTACAGAAGAAGGAAAGTTATTATTAGGGACACGGGGCAACGTCCCGAGTCACTGGCTCCTACAGCTATTTCATAGCTGCAGGTCGTAAGACGTGAAAAACTGCGTTAAATTTCCCATAAGAAATGAATGGGACGGGTGAAAAAAACAAGATTGAAATTGGAGTTTTTCAAACATCTGTAGCTCAGGCATACATTCACCGAGAGACTTCATTTCAACTTTAAAATGTAGACCCAAGTCTGGTCTATTGGTGTGTTCATCCACATTTTGATTGGTCCTATAGTTTTTGATCAGTCACTGTTCAATGACAGTGATCGTTTGGAGGGAAATTTTGAGATTATAATGGGTGTGTATTGCGCGGAATGTTCGTGCTAGAGTGCGTGCTAGAGTGGCACAGAGTCTAAAAACGATCTGAAAATCTTCTCTTTTTCTCGTCGCTACGTCGCTACGGCCACAAATTACACTCTACACGCATCAGTTTGTAGACAAACGTGTCCTCTTTCGTGTGATGTCCTCGAAAAAGCCGAGAGACTTACTGAATTTAAATAGTGAGACTTTTTGTGCAGCCAGCTCCCTCCTGCTCTCCCATTAAGTCCCATGTTAAAATTCAGAGCTGTTTTGGGAAAAAAGCAGAAATGCCTCCTGTCTTTAGATTGCCATAAAACGAAAAGTTGTTGTGTCAGGAATAAAACGAGGAGATGGTCGGACTCAGGAAGTTCTCGGGAGTCCGATGATCTATAGTACACTCTGATACGAGGTACGGTTCTCTCACCAGAGGATTTAGTTCAGGAGGTTCGCCGAACCCAAATCTCACTGCATACAATACAAACTCCTGTTCTCTGAGTCGCAGAGTCTTTTTAAGTCGACCATTTTGTCATTTTTCTAAAGAATATCTGGACATAAAACACACGTACATCTGGCCCAGACTTGTCCGCATCTCACAGTGTAATCGGTTTTTTGATAGCAGCTACGGTTTTGTCACAATCGCAAGTTGTTCGGAAGAAACCGACAGCGAAAAAGCCGCTTTTCAAGGGAAGAGTTTAACAGGTGCAACTGTCATTTACACACACACACCGGTCAATAACCCACGCACACACATCTGCAGGACAACCAGCCTGAGAGTGATTATCTTAACGAGCTCAGTCAAAACAAGGGCATTGTTTGAAAACAATCTCCGTCCAACAAGCAGTTAAACTCAGCTTCAGAAAGCTCTTTGCCAAAGAGGTTGAGACAGTAGTCACACAAATGCACGCACAAAAAGGGCTAACCAACAGCTAAAAAGTGATTAAAAACAAGCACGTCAAAACTGAACAGGAACAGGTAAACAGTGGGAGAGGTGCAGAGGTAATTATCAGCAGGTGGGGCAGAAGTTACACAGGCACACACGCACACACACACACACATTCAGACACATATATACCATACACATCTCCATGTAGGAGCTGGTTGGGCTGCTTGTGTAGTTCAAGCAGACACACACACACAAACAGACGAAGACACACACACAGGTAAACAGTGGAAGAGGTGCAGAGGTAATTATCAGGAGGTGGGGCAGAAGTTACACACGCACACACACACACACACACACATTCAGACACACATATACCAGACACATCTCCATGTAGGAGCTGGTTGGGCTGCTTGTGTAGTTCAAGCAGACACACACACACAAACAGACGAAGACACACACATACGCAGTCACACACAATGACAGATACACAAACACACACACACACAGACAAATGCATAATGAAAACCCCATCCCCCCGCCCCCTTGTTAACGCCGTTAGCTCTATTAGCTCTGTTAGCACAGTTAGCTCTGTTAGCGTTAGCGCCGTTAGCTCTATTTGCACCTTTAGCTGTTAGCTCCGTTAGTGTTAGCTCTGTTAGCTCCGTTAGCATTAGCTCCATTCATGTTTATTGATTCAGTTCATTAATTCATGTTAACAGAGACATGAAGCAGAGGAGAAAGCCACAGAAACACAGCTGGGACCAGTTCATTAATCAGGGACTGACTACCTGATATCTGCTGTTTTCTCAAATTGCAGCCTTTTTCAATTGTCCGCTGCTTCGCCATAGTTTCTCCTAGAGACTTCATTCAAACTTTAAAACGTAGATAATTTTGTCGGCTCCAAATGACCCTCGGCACATTTTGATATCTCTTACGGTTTTCGAGCTATGACCATCGAAGGCCGACGTAAGACGCAAACAACTGCGATAAATTTCCCATAAGAAATGAATGGGGAAATTTCCTCAAATTTCAGCCTTTTTCAATTGTCCGCTGCTCGGCCATACTTTGTCCTAGAGACTTCATTCAAACTTTAAAACGTAGATAATTTTGTCGGCTCCAACACACCCCGTGTCCCTTTCAAAATTTCCCAGGGGGAATTTTCTAGTTTTTAGTGTTGTTCTTGCACATTATGCACAGAATAAGACAGAAGCGCACAGAGGAAAATGTTGGAATCTTTGCATTATTCTTAGTGTGTATAAGTGTATGTATGTAGTGTTATAAATATAGTGTCATACAAATGTCCCTATGTGTGTGTATTTGCTGCTGTTTGTTTTGATAAATTGTCCATGTGTTTATGTGTTACTCCCACATCTCTCTAGTCGGTGTGTGTGTGTGTGTGTGTGTGTGTATCTGCAGACATGCTTCTTCTTTGTGCATGTGTGCATTTACGAAGGGGCCTGGAAGTAAATGTGTGTGAGCATGTGAGTGTTTACGCGCTGTTCAATATGCAGAGTCATGTGGGCGGTGTGTGCGTTTCAGCCAGACAGCGGCAGGTTGATTAAGACACACCCTTCCCGCCGTATCCAGGAAGAAAAAAGAGAGTGTGTGTGCATGTATTGATTCGTGTGCATCTGTGCACGGTTTGCTGTTTAACGGTACTTATATACAGTAAGTGTGTCTGTGTGTGTGAAAAGTGTGTTGGTGAGCTGCAGCTTGTGTGTGTGTGTGTGAGAGAGAGCATGGAGCGCCACTGATCTGCTCTGCTGCATTGCAGCATGTCCTGCCCATCCCGAGGTCGCCGTCGTCCTCCGCCAGGGCAGTCTTCCAAGGTCACAGCAGGTCAATCCTCCCCATCTGCATACCCAGCCGATGCAAGGGTAAATCTATAAACACCAAACCAAATCTGTTGGCCGTTAGAGCAACGAGGCACCAGAACCGGAGCCGGACGTAGCCATTCTCGGGCTGCGTGGTCTTAATAATCTATCAACCCGGAGATCAGACATGTAATCTACACAGATGACTGGTTGATCAGCTGGGAAAACCTATCAACGCAAGATAAACGACCGCAGCACACACACTGTACATGTAAATCCATGCAGCTGAAGTCAGGTGTGGTGACACTTTGAGCTGTTTTGTCTGGAGGAATTTACTGTCAATCTGTGGAAGATGAGGTCTTTTATGGGAGCCATCAACAAGCATGTGCAGCTAAGGATTTACGACCAAAAATGTCATCATGAAACAAGGACATTATCACTTCATATGTTACTGACTGAGATAACATGGAGAGAAAATGGTAATAAACACGGTTTGCTGCGTTAAAAAGCACAGTCCAAAACAAAAATAGACACACACACACCACAAGAATGTGTAAATGCATGTGTGCACAGTGAACACAGACACACTCCTTGGTCGTGAGCACACTGACTCTTTTACTGTAAAGGACAAATCTAAGTTCAAGGGCAGAATCAAGCAAAAAAAAAAAAAAAATATATATATATATATTGCATTCTGCTGCCATGGATACGCGTAATTGCACAGTCTAAACACAGTAGCACTGAGAGCTCCCAAACATAAAAAAATATGTGGCGGAAAACCACAAAAAGATGTCCTCAAGGATAAAGTCAATGGCGGTGTGTTGGAGTGGTGACCTGCACTTATCTGACAAGAGAACACCGGCGAATTAGGGTTCAGTCATGCCTGCTTGTGTTGCTAATGAGTGGCTGGTGAACATGGTGGAGCATCGAGCAGCACAAGAGCAAAGTATCAACAACAACTCCATATTCATGATAGCGCTGCTCTGTAGCTGCTGGATGTGTAACCAAGCAACTCTTCGCTAACCAGTTCATCATATGAACTTAAAAAACGACAATATTTCAATGCTGTTGGTTTCACTGACTGGAACAACATGTTGAGGGTGTGGTCAAATTCTCTATTAAAAGTACAAGTGCTGACTCTAAGTTTTACCAAAATAAAAGCACAAAAGTGAAAGTACTCATTATGCAAAATGATCCATTTCAGAATTACATATTGCTGAATTAATTAGGATACATTCATCTATAAGCATCAGCTGATGCAGATCCTGGAGGGCACAAATGAGGTGAAGAGGATGATCATATCCCAAAATCTGCTGACAGAGTCCTGATAAATCTCTGTTCCTGGATCTTTAGGTGACTTTATTAGTGACCATATTGTTGTGGTCCTCACCTCTGGTTTGTTACTGTGTGACTGGTTTCCCGAGATGCACACTGCATCATAGGTTTTCTGAAGGTGACAAAAGGTCATTACAGGATTTTGTCACAACTGAACTAGGACTTGAACCCAAATGCATGACTCAGGAGACAAAGTACAAATAAACAATCTTTAATGACAAAGTATCAAATTAAAGTCACTCTTCAAGAGGAAAATACAAACTACACTAATAAACAAGGATCCCTCTCAAGGAGTAAAAACTGTAACCAAAATCACTCTTACGAGAAAGACAATTGTGACAGGGAAAAAAGGTAAGGCAAAGTATCAAAGTAAAGCAAGGCAAGACTATGGCAAACAAGACAAAGCAGCAAAGAAATACATAACCTCAATACACAACATGGCATGGACTGGCGTAGGTTCAGACTGCACAAGACGAACTGGCACAGGACAAAGGGAAACGCAGACTATATATACACATGAGGTAACAGGGAACAGGTGGAAACAATCAGGGCGGGGTAGACAATCAGACAGGCGGGAAGGACACCAGGAAGTCAAGGGCCTGAAACGAGAGGAGAGTTAGGTTTCACAATAAAACAGGAAGCCACAAGACAACATAGACACAGGACAAAAACTAAACATAACCTTACACAATTTCTTGGACATGACAGATTTGGGGTAAACCAGCAAGAAAAAGTAGGCTTTGCTAGCACAATTTTCTGTTTTTTGTTTCCGTTTTATCTACACTGGGGAAGGGAATGTTGATTCATCAGTCTGTTGTCCAACTCTGGTCCAGAGTGAAATATCATAGTAAAAACAGATTTCCAAGATACTTGGAAAGATACTTGGAAATCTAATACATACCATACATCCAATACATTCTAATATATATATACTATCTGAATCCTAAAATAACTGGCAACTACAGCTGTCAGATAGAGGTAGTGGGGTAAGTAAGTACAATATTCCTCTAGAGTTAAGTACAAATACTTCAAAACTGTACTCGAGTACAGTGCTTGAGTAAATGTAGTCGGATACTTTCCACCACTGACTGTCTGAACTGGTTATAGGGAATAGATTATGCAAATTGGCATGCAGTAGGCAAGTCCTCAAACAGCTAGCCATTTAGCCAGGTTTGACTGTGCTCTTTTCAAACACAGTAACACCACTCATCATGTTGACTGGGGCGCACTTGGCTCTGTAAACACACAGTTAAACATTAATTAGTAGCATTCAGGATTCTGTTATCACTCTGAGCCAGAGCTCCTAGCAGGGGCTGATTGGGGACATTCACTGTCCAGTCATGCCTTTTGTTTTCACCGTAGTTTGTTCATAGTTCACAATTTGCAGCTGGTGATTTTGATGTTACAACAAAAGTGCCTCGAACCCAGCGTCTTATCAAAGTGTGTCACAGGAGCCCAGCATCCCTCGGAGAGAGTCAGACGAGAGTTGTTGTTCTGGTTGGGTTCATTGAGAACAAACTGTACGGAGGCAGCACAGGAAACATCTGCCAACGAGATGGATTACAGCGCAGAGTCTGAACGTGCTGTGGAGGAGATAGTGGGGGGATGGGCTTTCCACTCTCGAGGTGGGAACCGGTGAAATATTGGGGGACACGCCCATCCCTCCACCTCCATCACCATCACCTCCTTGTCCTCCTCCTGCTCCTCTCCCTGCTGGGCTAGGATTTGACACCCACCCTCAGCCAGTGGAAAGTCTGAGAAGAGGATGTGGTGAGTGTGTGTATCATGGTTGGCTAACCCAACCAGTACCTGGCACACCAGTGGCCTGTGGATGACCCAACAGCAGCAGCTGCCAGCTACCCTGCTGCTGTTCACACCCACCGAGACGCTGGGTACACACACACACACACACACACACACGCACACACACACACACACACACACACACACACACACATATTCTGAACCATCTTTACTGTCACTGTGGTTGTAGACACGATGCAGTGGACAGCAGATTTAGTAGCATCGCTGTAGAAGAATTATATCAGTGAGAACAAACACACACACACAACAAATACACACACACATGTATTCTGGACGGCTGTACTTTGTCCTTCAGTTCTGGTTCAAGACTCCAGTAGAAAAATGACACATTTTAAAACTATTTAAATAGAAGTTGTACAACCTCGCAGCTCAAATGCATTCATTTTTTTGGATAAATAAACAATGCATGGACAAGGCTATCTGCATCAGAGCTTCAGATGTCCATTATACCGTGTGTGTGTGTGTATATCTATCTATCTATCTATCTATCTATCTATCTATATATATATACTGTATTAAATCCATAAGACAGCAAAATGGACCAGATTGTCTACTATTCAGTAATAAGAATAACATCTGCTGCTGAAGTTTGGAATACTTTTAAAAAATGTAATAATCAGAAATTTAAAACATACAGTTCACAGGCAGATGTTACACTTATGCCAAAAAGTCAGTGTTAGAGGTAAAATTTTGGTTTAATGCTTTGCTTTACTGTTCCCCTCGGTGGACTAAATATGGACTTTATAACAGTCCATTTACTATTTCCTCAGTTTCATACGTGTGCTCTTATTCAGATTTTTTTTTGTATTCTTGTAGAAGGAGAGAGCATGAAAACCAGCAGGATGAGGATCAGTCATACGTAAAGAAGCAGCCAAATCCCTTCATGCTGTTCAGGAAGGAGCAGAGGCCAAATGTTGTGGCCTGGCCTAAACTCAATATCAGTGACAGAGCGGCAGTAATCACTATACTGGGACAGAGGGTCAGTGTGTTTGCCCTCTATGTTTAAGACACTCGACATTACAAAAACTTAACCATTGGTAAAAGATTGTTTTCTGCAGTCATGCTTGCAGAAATGATTTTCAATTACTGTCAAATGTACAGAAAACAAATTGAATGCAGTCATGAGACAAATGCACCGTGGGAGTTTGCATTGCAAAAAGAGCCTGCAGCACTCACTAACGTGGATCTATGCGCATATTTATGCATCTGTTATTACAGATGCATACAGAAAATCCATCACAGTACAGATACTGTTTTTGCATGTATCTTGCTTGAAACACCGTAATGCTGCAAGCTTGGCATTGACATTTTGTGATGTTTAAATAATAAAAAAAAATAATGTGCACTAGCAGGCCCACTGTCATGTGTAGCAGCGTGTCAGTGTGTTTGCTGACAGTGTGTCGCCGTCTGTCCACAGTGGAGGTCGCTGTCATAAGAAGAGCAGGCCAAATACTATGAAGGGGCAGACAAAGAGAGACTGCTCCAAGCACAGCGACGCCCTGACTGGTCAACCAGAGACAATTATGCATGAACGCTCTGATCACACACAACTCACACATGTTTCCATCACTCCACCAGAGCTGATGACACAAAGTCCCTGAAAAGAGTCTAGTTTTTGCCAGATGTTAGTCATATGTGCTTGTTTTTGTGTAGGGCAAAGAGAGAAAGAGGATGAGAAGCAAAGCCCCCACCAGTAGTGAAGGTAAGATGATATTTCTGTGAATCTCAGTTTTGGTCATGAGTGGTTTTGTTGTTGTTCATCTAAACCTGGAGAGGTCATTCAACAAGTCAAGAAGTTGTGTGCCACCCCAGTGCAGACAGCAGCGATGGAGCCTTCCACCTCACAGACAGGTGAGACAGGGCCATCTGTCCTGCAGGTGTGACTGAGCCTTACACCTCACAGGAAGGTGTGATGTAGCCCTCGACCGCACAGGCAGTTGTGATATTGTAAATGGTTGACAAACACAGCTAACTGACATGTAACTTATTATAAACCACATTTATAGCAGAATATATGAGGCTCATCTATTTGATAGTTAATTCTTTATCATGAAATGTTTGTGTTCTTTTATTTCTTTTATTTAAAGAGATATTGGTTGATGTCATAATCAACACCAAATCATTACTATTACCACTAAAGTCCTTTATCGCCTCAGATATCCATCTTCTTAATTTTTCTTCGGCCTCATTACAATATGAATCTTGCAGTTATTATGAATGTAAAAAGTTATTTATGACTGTATTTATCTGATGCATTTATTACCAATTCTGCATATAGTTTTCATGTTTATGGCCTTTAATTGTTGTTAGTTTTGTCATTAACCATGTTTTTTCTCTTTCCCTCATGGGATCAATAAAGTTGTATGGAATAGTGTGTATGGATAGGTGTGAGGATGAATATTAAAAAAAAAATATGGGAGGAGATGGATGTTTTGCCCAACAATGTGTCTTTATCTCTGTAAAAATGATGGAATTACAAAACCAAGCTTACAACCTATCAACCACACAATTGGGGGTGAACTGACACACAATATCCACACAGTTGGCATACTAATACAAAATCCATCACAGAAATGTTTTAAAACACGAACGAGGGCAGTTATTTGTATGCCACTGGGTTTCTTTGACTTTATGAGCATACCAAATATTCTTAATTTACTGCATCAGTTATCCTAAATGGTGGAATTAGAAGCCTGGCAGTACAATACAATATGAGAAACCATGTTGCTGTTACAGGTGACCCAAACATAGCGGTCACATGTTCAGGGCAAAATTTCCGAGAAAAACCCAAAGGAGGGAAATGGATTGTTGTCACGGCGGGTCAGTACTTACTTGTGCAGTGTTATATTATTGCAGGTAGGAATCCGGGCTAAACATATGACAGTACAACCTAAGTTGCAATAAATGTAATGATAAATGTTGTAATGAACTTTAAATGATCCTGACTTAGCCCATCTGAACAAGTAAATCTGAGCCCGGGTTTACTGCATGTCAATAGGTTTATAATCCCAGAAGTCCATTTAATACCCCTCTCACACACTGCCTTCATGCAAAAACCAAAAATTAGCTACCACAAGCACATGCACTTGCCAGTTCTTCAGATTTTGCTTTTACTGAAGCGTGTGAGAATTTGGGCATAAATCAAACAAAGTGCACCTTGGGAAATGCAGTTTGTGACAGCACACTGACTTGCCTTCTGACGATGTCTCTTGCTCGATGCGGCTTCAGGGAGCTGTTTGACAAGGAGCGGCTTGTTGTTCGAATGCTCAGCCTCAGCTCATCTGCCAGGATGTGCAGGGTTTTATTACATTCTCGCAGCAGGAGGATTTCAATGGGGCTATCAATGATTTATTATGTAGGTGCAACGGAAACAAACAAATAGATCCCTCCTATGATTTCCTGTAACACAGCAAAGTCTCATATTTCCCTCATGTGGAAGAACCTTGTTTATTTATGTAAATGGGTGGCATCCCAGTGAGCCTCCTGGTGTAGAATGTAAACCGTGTCAGACAGGCGAGTGCAGGAACAGGAAGGAAAAATACATAACAACTTCCATTTATGATGTTCTCCGCCTGCTGACTGTTAAAGTGAGGAGCATCTTTAAGCCACGCAGATATGAATAAATGCACACATGCATGAGATCTGGACAGGCATTTTGTTGTTTTCCATATGTGCGACTCACAAATGGGCCGAGTGTCTTTGTAATGTCGCGTCCGCATGCGAAGCGAGGAAATAACGTGCTTCATCGTTCAGTCGGTGATGACAAAAACAGCTCCTTTGTGATCACGGCCGAGCATTTTGCTGTTAGCACGGCATCAACGCAGTCTCGCAACAAAGCGAGTTTAACGTGTCACCTCATGTAGGTCACCATCATGAGCAGGGGAATCTCGTCGATGCTACATGTGTCTTTGACTCGTCCGATAATGACCCATCTCTAGTACAATAGGAGTTAATTACATCCTCTAATGACTTCACACACTAAGGCTAATGGCCAACAGAGATAACAGATCTCTCATTACCACTCTCCCCATATCTTGCTGGAATGGAGGGCTTATTAAACAAACTGCGCGCTCTTCATTGTCGGGACACTTGCCACATTTATATGGGCCCTGCTAGAAAGGGACGCTAATGCGTTTAAATCCTTCATGTAGTGCTGGTGCCATTAAAACAGGCATTTCACCACTAGTGAGATAACTGCGCTTGTTGTGACCAACACTGCAGTGGGGTCACATGGTAAGACTGTCAAGCAATTGTCATTGCAGAACTCAGCAAACTATTTCAATCCACATTCAAGGTAATAATCTGTAAAGATACGACACGGATAAAACGAAACAGCGCATCGGCTTTGGGGAAAGCGTCATAATTATCAAACCAGAAAGAACACACATCCTGTTTAAGCACATAGCTAAAACTGTACATCTTTTAAATGTATTTTTCTATTAATAGACAATGCATAAAAGTTTAATGGGAATCTAGATTCAATTTTCATCAAAATCCACCCAGTAAGCTTATATCAGCTCCTCAGATCAGCTGTGCACAGTGTCAAGTAAGATGAACCTATGTCATGACTTCTTATAGCCATTTACATTTATCATGTTACTGTAGCACCACCTACAGCAGGGCTCTCAAACTTATCACTCTGCATCAGATTGTTAGAGGTCTGGAATAATTGGAGGCAGCAAAATTAGATTGAATTATCTTATTAACGTCACATCTCTTGTGACTGGCCCAACATGGAAGTGAGGCAGACGAGGCTCAAGCAGTTAGTCCACCTTTATTTCTGACTCCCACATATTCTTACAGTTTAGACTAGTTCTTTTGTGTCCTCGAAAGAAAAGAGACACCTTCCGTATCTGTGAACCAGGAGCTGATAGGAAATCCTCAGGTGTAACGTTGATGTGTGAACTCCCTCTCTCTCTCTCCAGCAGTTAACGTCACCATGACAACGATGTCAACCATAGGGAAATAAGCCACACTGAAATCACATTCAGGTGGGGACAGGACCGCTGAATGATCTCCAGATCATTACACTATTGTAGCTTATTCATAACACCGGATATGGGCTGCGTCTGGATCAACTTGCGTTAGATACACACCGCGGTCCGGACTCTGAGGAGCGTGATTGCTGGGATTAGATGTGTTCATCTGTGCTGAAAGTTATAGCAGTTTATGTCAAGCATGCTCGGTGGTTTACCTTTCATGGTAAATTTTGTATTTGAGCTTTGTTAGCAGTCTACGGACCAACATTTTGATAAATTCGACATTCTGCTCCACCGTGCAAAGCATTCTGCAGTTTGGATGCTCTGTGTGGTTTGTCTGGCACATAAAGCCACGTTTCTCCAGCTGTGCTGAAGTTCTGCTCCCAGTTGCTGGGTAGAGTATAGCACACTCAGACTGCAATGGATCTTCCCAATGTCTTACACAAGTGTACAAACCTCTGTATTCTACGCAGGGCTTCAGGGCACCAAGCTGCAGGAAGAATAAATAATACAACTGTTTTGTCTGACGTTCAGGAAATCCATCCAACGAATAAATAAATGAATAAACAAACTGCGGCAATGAGGCAGGACACTAACTCCCCTTGTGTCGTGGGCTTTGGTGGCTCGATCGTGCTGACTGGCGGACAGACGAGTTGATTGATGGATGTGCAAAGACTCAGCGCCAGAAATCATTCATTCTGTTCGCAGTCGCAATCTGTGTGTAATTAGCATCTGATTTACTAAAGGCAGCAGCTAATTATGCAATCAGCGGCTGGTACTGGCTGCTTTCTGCAGGTGAAGGAGAGCTTGAAAAGGTGCAGTTCGCCGGTGGAATTGATGTGAAAACTGCTTCTTTCCTCCAGTTTCCCTCGAGACCTTTTGTGATTGCACACACTGTCTGCTGTCAGGGAGATTTTGGTGTCAATTAAATTCTCTCTTTCAAACCAATCTGCCTGCCTGCACAAGCTAGCTGATTTTTACAGGTGGAGAATTTCCCACGCAAAAAATAACCCTCGCAAACTGAGAGAACGGCCGTAGATTTTCTCTAAGCATGTTATACAAGACCAGATGTATGTGCTGTCTGACCTTAGAGGCTATATATTCTTATCTTTCTTAATCTTATCTTATCTCATCAGTGTTTATGTGGTCACTGTTGCGCTGTCTCTGCATCCTTGCTGTCGTTCTCTCTTCGTCACTTGTTTCTTTCTTTCTGAGTGGGTGAGCGCAGTCAAGAATGGTGAAGTGAGATGTTAGCATTAACACAATGCTGATGTGCAGTGACAGCAGTGGAGGCAGGCAGAGGTAGGAGCTGAACTCTGAGAGAGACCCAGGACTGACTCACTGAGACAGGGGTGAGAACGAGAGACCAGACCCTTACTCCGAACTCCCACACGAAACCGCCTCGGCTTCCGTGACCTCTTGTCCGCATCCTTTCTACTTCTGCATCTCTTTGTTTTCGCTGTTTTGTTTCTCTCTTTGTTTTGGAGATGGCTGCTCAGTCAAGTGTTAACTCTCTAAGTCTTGAGCGATATATGTCTGTGTGTGAGTGTTACTGCACCTCTGCTATAAATGTCTCAGGTGGCTCTGAAGATGTGACAGCCCTGTTGTAGCTTAAGTAATCTTTTCATTGTCAGTAATGCTAAACACGGCTGATCTAGGAGAGCAATTTCCACAGCAAACCCTCTATTTGTTGCCTTAGTTACTGATTTCACACACAAAGGACACACATAGCGACAAAGAGTCGTAACAAAAACAAATTCAGCAAATTGAAGCAGTCATCACAATGGAAGGAAATTGAACTTTAACTTTTTCAAATGTGTTTTCAGTGTTTCAGTGCCATTTAGTGTCTTTCAGTTCATTCTTTTGGCTTTCCGGCCTGCAGCTGTCTGTTTTGGTTCACTCTCACTGCTTTCATCTGTGTATCTAGATGAGTATGCAGCTGTTTTCAGTGAAAAAGCCTCTGATAACCCCACTGCTGACTGCCTGCTTAAAGTTAGCGACTAGCTGGTGAACATACGTAGTAGAACATTAAGTAGCTGCATAACAAGTCAGATATTTTCCCCTCGAGAGACCAAAAACAGAGCTAAAAGACTCCAACAGAATGCTAATGTTGCTCTATAACACAGTACAAGATGACAATATGTTACTGTTGGTTTTACAGCCTGTTTTTGTCGCTCTGAAGGGGCCAAAAAATCAGCTAGTGCAGCTTTAAAAGTGCCCAATGATTGTTTCTGCCCTCTTCCTTCCACAATGATAACCTGAATGGAGCTCATTATCTAAATAATGTGCAACATGAAAGCAACAAAAATCCCTTTTTTCACTATTTCTTAGGCAAACTTCCTATTTGATGTGAAAATCTGACAATAGTTATCTTGTTTTGCAGCGAAGCTAATGATTGTCAGCTGCATGCAAACCTCTTCATGCTCGTTAATAAGAAAATAATTTTCAAGACGCTAGCGAGGACAGGGCAGGCAGAGAGAGCCTCAGCTGGACCACTGAAGAAAGTAGATTTGAATTCACTGCACTGCTCGGAGGCACACCATTGGATGCACAAACAGCACCTGGTCCAATGACAAATATGTATTCTCTGATGAAGAAGGAAGAGTGCCTTTGATTGATGATGTTCTGCTTAATCGCCTGACGATGTTTCAGAAATTGCAGCAAAAAACACATCAGCTTAGCAATGGAAATTTCTAATATCTGACATTATGACTCTCAATCTATCTCTGTCAAAGATCAAATTAGCAGAAGACTGCCTCTTCCAGAGCAGTGACGCCAGAAATAAGCCATAAAACCCAGCCGCACAAACACACAATGTAATTATCATTTGACCTAATACAACAAGAACCGGCAGGCTGCAGCTAGACGTGTCCGGATTACCACCCTCTTTAAAGTGACGTTGGATGCTTCGGTTGGCCTCTGATAATGGGACTTCTCTCTCCCTTACTCCCATTTTTTTCCCAATTCTCCAACCCGAATGTAAAAAAATGAACACTGATTGGCTTAAATTAGTTTAATGGATCTCCAACGATTTGGAAATCAAGAATTCAACCTGTGATTGCTAAGTCAGATGTCAGGGCATAGCTCTCGAACGTTTCCAAGGGGTGCCATTGTGTGAGGTTAGCAAAGTTTAATCTCCTGCAGAAAGGGAATCTGGACAAAATGCTGAAACCAATAGGGTGCAATTTTAGCTCCTTTCTCACAGTGATGAGACACAAGGGTCCAATCGTGTACATTCATGCTCACACGTGCACACAAACACATAGACCTAGAAGATGAGGGTGAGAAATAACGGGCCATCTTAGATCGTTTCACTATATTAGTTTAGCTACGGGGCTCGAAATAAAGGATGAGATGACTCCTTGGGGATATTTTTGATGGCTTTGTCCCCTCCTGTTCTTTACCACACTGACATTCCAAGGCCCCTTTTTTTCGGTGGTTTTATCATCGCTTTAAAAATAGTGGCGCCCCAACAACCATCTGCAAAAGCAGACTGCAGCCATGCTGTCTGAAAGAGGAAACGTATTTGCAGGAGCAAACGCAGTAAGTAAGAAGGGATTAGACATCTCTGCATTTGACAGTTTGAACATTTTTAAGTGATAATGATAATAAATACATCAATGGAATAAAAAATGTTGAATTGCTGTATAATCTTTGCAAAATGATGTTTCCATAGAGCTGTAATGGATTATCATGCACCTTTAAAGCTGAGTCAGTCATAATGAATCGAAAGGTCTTAAAGTCTGAATCATCTCATGCTGGTGGTAGCTCATGCTAATGTTTGCCAGTTTGAAGTGGGAGGGAAAAGGGACAAGTCGAAATTCCTTCTGAGCGATCCGAAACGATAAAAGATGCTCAGGAGCTGGATTAAAATATACGCTGATATGACTCTACACTCTCCACATACACACACAAATACAATAATCTGTTAATCTGCATGCACGTCAATATGCCATTAGTGCCGTTTGAAATGAGAGGGAATAGGTATCATTCCTATGAGACCATCAGCGCAGCAAAGGCTTTAGGCAGATTTGTTTGGGCTTATCCCTCCTGATGATGGAGAGACTCTGAGACAGAGAAGGAAAGGGAGTTAGAGTGAATGAATCGAATAAAAGAGACTCAGAGAGACTGAGTGAGTTTGGATGAGATAAAATAGGCGTGCACATCAGTGAGCCTGCAGAAGAAGCGTTGATAACACATGAACGAAAAAAAATGGATTCATTTCATTATTTTGCCCATTTGTTTTCCCCATTCTGCAACCATTGTCACTATAACTCCATTGCTAACTTCTGGCCTGACACTGCAAACAAATTGCCTTGTGTGAACAAGTGAAATATTCTGTAATCTCCGAAATCCAATATCATCAAACAAAACAATCTGTCAACGGGTTAAACAAAAATATCTGAATTTTTTCAAACTAGCGTGACGAGACGAAACCGTGCTTGTGGCTCGGTGAGGCTATACTGAAGCACAGCAGTGCTAAACGCTAATGTGAGGATGCTAACGAGGTCGCAATGACAATGCTTTGATTACCATCTTTGGTAATCCTAACAATGCTAATTAGCACAAATCACAAAGCACAGCTGAGGATGATGGGAATGTCATTAGGTTTGAAGATGTTGAGTCATGAAAAAGTATTGATCAGATTGAAAATTTGATCTGACGATGGTGCCAAACAAAAATTCAGACGTTATGACAAAGTTATGACAATCCATCCTGTGGGGACCACAAATGTTATTATTCTGCATTATTGCAGATAACTAAATGATAATAGATACTATATACTCAGTGGCCTAAATAAAACCTTAGAACTTTATTTGTTTTTCTTCGGTAATTAGCTGTGGTATCAGTGAAATATTCCACTTCCTGATATGGGAAAATAATGGCTGAAGTTGAAGGAAAACAATCATTGTCTTTCTTTTATTGTCAGTCCGGTTGTATTCTATTCTTGTCCAGTCAAGTCTCTTAATGTGAGGTTACTGTGAAGAACCAACGCTGGGAGGAAGCGTCGCAGAGTTTAAAACAGTGCGGATGGTGTGAAACAGTGAATGACGTGTAAGGAGCTTTGGGACAAGAATCAGAGAGCCAGAGACAGGCTGGAGCAGCCATCCTGCTGCCCAGCAGGCCTCGGCCTCATTAGAATCAGCTGCAGTTTGGTTCTGAGTGTGTGTTTGTCTCTCTCTCTCTCTCTCTCTCTCTCTCTCTCTCTCTCTCTCTCTCTCTGTGTGTGTGTGTGTGAGAGAGAGGGAGAGAGAGTGTGAGTGTTTGCTTGCACTAGCTGGGAGGCCCAGTGGGCAGGAACAGATGCTCCATCCTCACACTCAAACTCCCCCAGCAGAGTGTGTTATCTCTGTCTGAGTAAGGCTTTCTGCTTGCCTCGTCTCTTTCTCTGTTTCCCTCTCAGTTGGCCTTTCAACCTCTAACGCTCTGATATACATACACAGTTGGTCATGTGATACCTATAGTACAACTTGCACTTTCACTGCAGACCCTCCTGCTATTCTTTCTGTAGCACTGAGATCATGCGTTCCTTCCTGTTTGAACAGATAAACTATGGCCATATGTCCTCTCTAATGCTTTGCTTCATCCAACTGTCTAAAATAAACTAGAGACTCTATTGTAGACGTCTGACTTCACTCTAATGAGGCACAGAGGAACTGCTGTCCTCATCTAGATCATGTCCCAGTTATTTTGCACCACATACTTAGTGTAAATTAATGTTTTTCTTTACATTTACTCACACTTTATTATTTGAAAAACACAAATGCCATGGCGTGCCACGCGATGCAATGCTCATCTGTATCTCCCTTGGACTCTCACAGCAGAGGGTTATGCGCTGACCCATGCTAATATGGCCATGCTCCCAAGCAGAGCCGAACCGTGGCCATATATGAGCGGCGCTGACATCACAGTGACCTGATTGGCTCCGCATGTGTGGTCATGCGGTTGTCAGGAGACAAGGTGCTATTTTAAAAAGCTAAGCGTTCAGTCGTCGTAGAGCTGCTGCGTATCGTTGGGATTGTTTGGATTTCGTTTCTGTTGCTTTGCTCTTCCTTCAGGTTTGAGCTTCACAGTCTTCCTGATCTGCGCTCGTCCTCTTCTCCTGTGATTTCATTGTTACACACTAGTAATGCAAACACATCACAATCGGCTTCACAGTAAAAGTCTCGCATCTGCAAACCACTAGAAGGTTTTTAGCCATGCTAGTGGAGTGGCTCTTGGTCCACCACTTTGGTATCGACTGAAATATCTCCACAACTATGTGAGACAGACATTCATTGTGCATTATAATGCCCCTTTTTCCCCACTTGTTCTCACTTATCCTGTGAAAAAGCTCAACAAATAGTGAAATTCAATTTCTACATTTAACCCAGCCTAAGAACTAGGAGGTGACCAAGTGAATGCCTTGGTCTTTGTCAATGACAGGAGAATCAATCTAACATGCATGTTTTTGATGGTACAGAGCATCCTGAGGAAACCCATGCAAACATGGAGAGAACATGCAGACTCCACAAAGAAAGGCCCAGTCCTGACTGGGAACCAAACCCAGGACCTTCTTGCTGTGTGGCCACAGAGCTAACCACTGAGCCACCGTGCTACATTTTTACTTCTTATTGAAACATCTTGACAACTGCTAACAAATTAAACCAACATGGTAAATATGGAAAACATTATACCTGCTAAACATTGTCATGCTAGCATTAGCATTATACATGAGCGGCAAGCATGCTGATGAGAGAAATTAGCTCAAGTATAGCTTCAAAGAGCCGCCTAACAGCTGTAGATGCTAAGTCATATTATTGTTGAGTTGTTTAGTTTTTTCATGAGGAGGTTCTAAAGATGGCAAATCAGGATAGGAGGAAACCAGATGCAGCCACAAGGGGAGAGGTGTCATAACTACACAGTGCATACAGTAGTGCATTTTGGACAAAACTCTAGCTGATCAAGGTAACGCCAACCCCCGTGCCATCCTCGTCATATGACAACTTGACTGGTGTGCCTGCCCCGTGGGGCTCTGATCACAGGCGCTCGCACCAAGCTGTTCGGCAGCTGCCTTGACAACCACGATGCCCCAAGTGAGAGTGTGTTTGACAACAAAGTTTGTTGGGCAACATGGTTCCAAGCGATTCTTCCCTGGTAGAAACTTCTATTTATTCCTGTGGGTGTCAGTTGATTGACATTAAGCAGAGAGTGACACGATGTTGACACTGATCACACTCAACTCGTCTTCATGAAGCAACAATAACGTGGGGAAGCTTTGACTTAACGCAGCTGAGGCAAGATTTTACACAAATCTGAATGAGGATTGGTAGCGGGGAAAGCAAATACTGAATATGATTAGCACAATCTTAAAGAACAGTCTTATCCTTGCAGAGAGAGTATATTCAGCAAAGAGGATTGTGATCATTGGTTAAAGGATGATGACTCATCCCTTAAATAGGAGCCTCATCTGTGCTTATACACCTTATTTATACGAGCATTTGAAACTTAGGAGGCATTCAGTCAGAGGGGCACACACATGTATGCATTCATACATACGGTACATAGGCCACACCCCAGATCCCCCATTATGTCTGCTGTCTCGTCCCTGTCTCTGCCAGCCTGCCTCCCTCCTCTTATCTCGACAAGAAGCTTTATCTTTTTTGTCTGAGCAGCAGCGTCAACAGCCCGGGCTAAATGGCCTTTTCCAGGACCTATTTGGCCCCACATCGATTAAAGACCCTGTCACCCTGATAGTGGCAGCAGGAGAAGGGGGGATATGTCAGCGAGGAGGCCCATTGACGGAGTGACTTGGCTTGGTCAGAATTATAAACTTGGGTGTGGTAGATGGAGACAGTAGCAAGAGGAGGGCCACTGAACCTCGACACCAGTAAATATGGGACGCAGGCTGTTTACTGACCTGTCAGAGAGCTGTATTGATTTCCCCTTGTGTCCAGTCTAAAGAGGTAAACAACAGAATAGGACTAACACACGGAGCCATGCCTACGAGTCCTTGTGAATCAATGCGCACGGGCAAAGTGCACTGTTCCCTCACTTGAAAATAAAGCTGAGCTGTAACTCATGTGGATGACAGTTTTATTTTCAATGACGACTGTTTTATTGGGACATCTGCGCCGCCATCTTCAGCCGCTTCCTACTGAACATCTATCAAATCAAGATGATGATGAATTTTTATAAGAATTAGTGAGGAACCAATTCAAATGAGTGTCGCTGGAAACCGTGATGTGACCTTCAGGGGTGAAATGACAAGGTCACACCATATTATCATTGTAGCACACTGATGCATTTCAAGATTCAAAGCCACTAATGCTCTGCTCTCCCACTGTCTAAAGCGCAGCAGTGTGCTTCTTTTGGACAAATGCTTTTTCTCACATCATTTGTCAGAGCATCACCTGTCTGTGCAGAGTGATAGTGGAGAGATGACAGGAAACGAAAGCGAGACGGATTCAACAAAGGTCTTTGACAGGATTTGAACCATGAGCTGTACGGTTCATGGCCAGCATTTTTTAAAGCAATACATCAACATGTTCGTTTCTATTATCATCTATTATCATTTCAAATATCCAACACCTAGTTAGATTAGAACATCCATACCACTCTCATACATGTGTTAGTATGGAGCCATCAGCTAGAGGGTGATTAGCTTAGCATAAAGACTGGAAGCAGGGGGAAACAGCTAACCTGGAGCTGTCCTGGAGTTCAAAAACATGCCTACTAGCACCTCTAAATTTGACATGTTGTATCTTGGAAAGAAAGTGAATTAGTGTACTTTATTTAGCCTAACAAATGTTAAACTACTCATACTTGAAAACTTGCACAACAAGCGTCTTGACAAGTGAGGCTGATCACCGCTCAGCTCCAGGTTTGTGCTTAATGTGCATGTCTTCTCATCTAAGTCTCGAAAAGAAAGCAAATGTTTTCCAAAAGGTTGAATAATTCCTTTAAATGAACGTTTTTTATTAATGAAAATACTGACAGTTCAGTATTTCATTCTGTGGCCTCTCTTACAGTTTATTTAATATTCAGTTTATTCTCGTGGATTTTTCAAAAGACACTGAAATCAAAAACTCCATTGAACACTCCTACTATTGTTTTGGTATAATTATGTAAATAGCATAGTGTAAAGTAAAGAGTGTAGCCTTGGATCTCATATGAACGTACAGTTTGAATATGTCTAAGAATATACCAAGTGCATCTCCTGCAGGATGGTTGGAGCAGCCTGTTTCTGCTCAAAGAGCCAAGCGGGGAGGGTCTGCAGAAACAGGCCAAGCTGCTCTTAAAATGGCCACTGGGGTGGGAGATTTATCACACCACCTGCACTCTAGTAAAAAGAGATCATTTGCTCCCCTTCCTCCATACATAAACTGCTTTCTCGTTCCGGGGGGCATAACATTTATCATGGCACACTTTCTGCCTCTTCATCCTGCCACCTACACCCAGACATGGTACTGTGTAATACCAAGGAAATTTATCGCTCAGTTTTATGCATCGCTGCAGATGTCTTGTCGGACAGGAGTCGCGGCGACGGCTAATCGTATACTGTCAGTTACGCTCAGCGTCAGATTTGCATAAATGCTTACAGGTCAGGCGCGTGCCGACTTGGGGGCAAAAACATAGAGGTAAGGTAAATAAAAAAAAGCTTCAGTTTGGAGGCTCCAAAACACCGGATAGGATCAAGCAACTGTTCTGCCTCGGAAACAAATAGCAGCAGGCAGGCTGTCATGAAAGAACACACAGCGTATCGCAATACCAATCCCGCAGGTTCAGAAAAACAGCTGTCTGTTCACATTTGTCCATATGACCCCTTTAGTGTCTATGACATGAGGGTGGACCTTTGTAAATGAGGCCTTCGCCGTGATGTTTTGGAGTAATGCTGATATTCAGCAAAGCTCGGGTTGAAGCGTGTCAGCCTTAGTTTAACTCACTTGCTATCCTGGAGGATGTTACTCGAGGATGTAACAATCCCTGTACGGCTGCAGTGCAGAACAAAGAGAGCTCTCCAGCAGCTGATAGTCCTTTAAATAGAAGTACTTGTAGGGTTGTTTTAGACAAAAGTGGGCCTTGACATGCTGTAGAGTGTGAGGACACACACACACACACACACACACACACACACACACACACACACAAGCGCATTTTGACACACGCCCTCAAATCAATAGCCTGATTGAATTTGGTTCTCCACTTCTTGCTCCCCAGGGGTCCTGTTGATTGGCCTTGGCAAATGCAATGTGGTGTGTGTGTGTGTGTGTGTGTGTGTGTGTGTGTGTGTGTGGCAGAGAGAGAGAGGGAGAGCATGAATGTGTGTGTTTCTTTCATTGCACACTGAGCAAAGTCGTGACTCTGATCTGCATTCGGAGAGACTCTCCAGTCCCCAGAGCAAAATCAAAGCAAACGCTCTCCAGCCATCTTGACGAATCGCTTCCCTTAAGGTCCAAAACGCGTCGCTCTGGCCTCGGCCGGAAGTGGGAGACAGTCAGCAGAGGAAATCACCTGCAGCTGTTGTATTCAATTCATCTGGTAACTCGATGCCATTCAGAATGACTGTGAGTCAATGGATCGTCAGTTGGTCGTGCATCAGCTCTGTCCTCTCCCAGACCATCACACTGAGGAGGGAAAGTTTCTGTCACAGCGTTGGAAATCACGTTGAAACATGCAAAAAGACATAAGCCGACAGGCAACTTTTTCAGTACGTGATATTATCTCACTTCAAGAGAAGAGAGGGGAAGCACTTCGCTCGTGCTCGCTGATCTAAGAGAGCGCTTGCCTTGAGGAGGCATCAATTGGACATGACAAGCACATCTTCAAGATTATAAATATAACTATTGGTACAGATTTTTTTATTAGAAGCTGCGTGCTGTAAAAACAAACATCTGACAAATCAGCAGTGCGTGCCATGATGGGCCTGACGCCACATCCACACTAATGAGTCAAATATGGGGACCGAGGACTTAATAGCTTATAGCTGCTATTATCTTTTGCCAGTCCCTTTGCCTGTGTAATGTAACAGTTTTAACACCAACTGAGAGAGAGATGAAAATGAGCAAATGAGAGAAAAAGGGAGGACTTGTGTGGCACTCCCTCTCCCCCTCTCTATGACTTTGCACTTTTCTCCTTATTAGTGGAGGCGGACCTGCCAGCGTCCTGTTGGGGACAGCAGCAGCAGCAGCAGCCCAAAACTGTGGCCAGAATCTCTAATGTGAGGTCTACAGAGATAATTGATGGCAATTTTGAATTTGCTAGCCATTATACGGGCCCTGAACACTTTGGTTTAATGAGAATTAAAGATTCAAAAGCAATGCATTTTATATCAATCAGGCAAACAACCCACAGGAGAGGAAGAGGGGAGTGGAAAAGAGGGAAAGAAACAAGACAGAGGGGGCACGAAGGACAAGAGGATCAGCCACAACTGATGCTCTCTACAGATGCACTGTCTCTTTATAATATCACATCAATTCTTTCAAATCATTTTTTGTGAAATAGCAGATGTGTATCTCTTCACTACACAGCAATAAGCTTTTCATCAGTGATGAATGATTTTCATTTGTTGCCAACAAGTTGTTTTTTCTCACCTAATATTCACAAACTCTTGGCAACCTGCTTGCCTTATATGTCAACATAACATAACACAGTGTTAGTTTGTTGTGTGATATGAGAGCATCATTCCAGTCTAATCTGCTCTTTATGTGATGTATTTACATTAGAACTCTGACAACGATACACAAGATCATAAACCACTTATTTCTAGTTAGAATTTGATGTTCTATTTGTTGACTGAATTGGCCTGTGGCTGCACATGAGGGGTCTCCGTTTTCATCAGCCCTCCTTTATGAAAGAGGACAACATCCTGCTGACCGGCCTCAGGCACACTGGGAATGTCAACGCAAACTGTCACTACGGGGAGTCAGCGATGAAGGCGGGATGGTGTGGAGGAAGCACAGGGGTGAGAGGAGGTGGAGGAGGAGGATGAGAAAGGGAGGAAGCCAAAACAATCAGCACCCTGCAGATAGATGCATGCAGCCCCGCTCTGTAGGGGGGGGGGGGGGTGATGACATCAGAGAAGCAGCGGGAACAGACCGCCGACTCACGCCGAGCAGTCGCAGGGTGGCTGCACCCACATGTGAGGGCAGAGCTGGCCTCGTTTGCAGTAAGAAACACACACACGTGAACATAAACTTACTCAACTCACAGCTTACTCACAGCTGCCTGTTGCTGCTGGACACAGGTTGATAAGAGCGGCGAGAGTAAACCGAACAATGAGCTGAAAGATGCTAAAATGTTGAGCCGAGAGGAGCTCTATGTCACTGAATGACTCTTATCACATTACACACAGTAAAATGACTCATTTTTAATCTAAAAATATTGATTAGTGTAGCTTTAATCTGCAGAGACTAGTGGCTATACTTGTAGAGATATTGATATTGTTCAACAGAGAGAGAAGTGTCTATATCTAAAAGACATTAATTGTAACCATACAGACTTATAGTAGAACAATTTTAAGATGTTTAGTTGGAATTTCCACTTGTGAACGTATGTTTTCTGTGATGCTCTATGAAGCCTTTGTTTGGGTGGATGAGCCGGGCTCCTCTGTAGCCATGAAAAGCGTTTTCCAGCCAAGTTCTTGAGCTAAAAGAAGCCTAAATCACTCTTGTGCCCGGCATGAGCCTACTTTGATAGATAATTCCCTTTACGTAATCATCTTAACATGATTAATAGACTGTGAGAGCCGCCTAAGAGGTGACTTTTGTTAACCTTTTATGGATATTTCCCTCTAGAGGTGCTGTAAGAGGCTTGGCTATTGTCTGTTTCACCACCAGGGCCAGCACAGTCCGCCAGAGTTGATATACTTCTGTGACGTCTTGCATCTCGGAGAGGGAGGGGGAAATTAAGTCCATTAACTCAAACATATTTCCCACATGAAGAGAGCATCGATACTTTACTGTCCTCAAGACACAGACAGGTTCAGTCAATACATATATTTCACAGACATATCACACATCCTTTACCCAAAGGACGTTTCACAAAATCCAAGCACAACTGATGCAGACGCAACCATACCTGACCATCGCTCCATCAGTAGCTATTCAGTAGATTAACACACATGGAATATAGCTTACATACAAACACAGGCGGGTACAGAGTAAAGCACATACTCGAGCTCGGCTGCATGCGCACATGCAGAGCAGCAGGTATCCAGTGACAGTGCAGGTCTGGATAGTAACTACTGCAGAGGCTATTTGACACCTCCTCTGTGGAGATTCAGACGCAGTGCTCTGGCAGCACGCTGCTCAGGCTGCATGCTGGACTACATGACTTACAACATTATACCATTTGCTCTGAATGCTTTGCCTTAAAGCCACACTGACTTCTTTCTTTACATCTTTCTTGCATCGAAATCCTCCTGTGCCATCTTTTCTTTCTCCCTCACGGTACAAACCTGTACCTTCTCTACAACACGTTCATTTGGATGATGTTCACAGCTCATCATTTTACCTCTGACAGGATATAAACTCTATTATCAGACAAGCCTGTGGTATTATAGAGCTGGGCATTTATACTCTGTAGATGCTCATTTGACGTTACGTGACACGAGCACACTTTCACTCTGAATCTCATCCTTCCCAAGAGGCTCAGGTGTCTGTGGAAAATCGGGCAGTTCATTTTGTCAGATCGAGCTCAGCGGATGGCCAGAAGGAGCGTTTCTGTGTTGCACGCAAAAAACGAAACAACTGCACATTTTATAATGTTGGGCAAGACCGCACATGATGCTCTGCAGTTGACATTAAAAGGGTATGGCATAAAAGACGGCATCTCCGTGGAGAAGAAGATTTTCGGGAACCATTAAATATAATGCAATCTGCTTTATTTCTGTTCAGCACTGCCCTGTGTACAGACCTCCTTAAGCATGTGTAGATCTGTTTTGTCTGTCGCCTTTCTATTTGTGTTGTTATCCGCTTGTTTTCTGTCAGAAAATGACAAAAGATATAACCATAAAATAATTGTTGCATTGATACCCAGCTGAAACCACAAATATTCAGTGCTGTATGTTACTCCACTGATTCTTATACGCACTCCAGTACAATTGAGGGACTCTCAATGGACAGTTTAAAAAAAGATCAAAATCGATGCAGCAGAACCGGATATATCATTTATTTTATTCAACACATTCTTCTTCCTTGTCAAAACTTCGGCTGGAGATTCAGATGTGCCGTAAATATCAATGGTGGAGCCGGTTGCAGCTGCACCCTGGCCTCGGGCAGAGTTTTCCATTGATTCTCTGTGGAAGTTGTTATCACTATGGATGCAATATGTTTTTGGTCACAAGCTTGATTTTAGTGTTAGCTGTTTCCCCCTTTTGGATAAAAGAGATCCAGTTTTCCTTTTTTATAATAGTTGACTTAAGTTATGTTGTCGTAGCATTGACTCCAACTTGGTTTGCAGGATGGTGACATAACGTTAGCAGCTGTCTGCGTTGCAGTTGCCTGGAGTGGTTGCATGTGCAAGAAAAAAACATTTGCACCTATCAGAGTCACGATACACTGCAGGGTGTGTTATGCTATAGTAGCAGTGAATGTTTCCTAGAGCTGCTAGCGTCAAGCTGGGATGAGGAGATTGTCCGGTGAGCTCACTTTTTTCTAACTCCACCCCGGGGATGTTTTTCATTTCCTAACCTGTGGTCCTCCTACCCAATCTACGCCGACTCAGGTGACACATATGCAGCAGTACCGTGAGCACCATGGACAAAATTCTGTTGTGCCGGGGTACTAAAATATTTCAAAACTTGGTTAATTAAAACATCAAACCATGTGTTCGTGCTCCACTACAGGTATGAGCGAAAATATGTAGCTTATCATGCAATTTGGGTCGAAATGACCTGTTAGATGTTGCCTGTAAAGACAAAAGGTGGATTACTGTAGACATTTTCATAGGCAACGGTGTGGGCACATCACATTCAGTAATATGTGTTTTTTCGGCTCTGGTCGTCCTGCTGTAGATAAAACAAGCCTGCTTTACAGATATCACACCATGTCAAACACAGACACATTTTGATGCCTGTTTCTTCACAGCAGCAGGAAGGTCAGCAGACAAGGTTAGACATTTTGTTTACATCCTGTGGCGACCTCACTCCCGAAAAGTGGGGAAGATTGCCGCGCTGACAGCAAACATCAATAAAACAGCAAAGTGGAGAATATGGATGAAACCGCTAAGCCTATTGCCTGCTGGTGTTTGTGTGTGTGTGTGAAATATTAGGAGCTCTCCACAAGTCAAGCAAACAGCAAACAAACATAGAGCTGTTGTTGTTCTGAACTCACACATGTGTGTGATCACCAGCGCACACAGAGACTATTTGGAAGCACGCTTTCACGCTGTCAATACGGTGACATGTTGACGTTCACGTCCGCCTCCGAGCATCGCTGCCGTCCACATGTCCGCAGCCACGAGCAGCACACAGAGTAACGACCTGCTGCAGCCCTGCTAATCTGACTGGTCATCCTCTGGGGTCAGGGCTGACGCACATCTCCAGCATTCTGACAGTGATTTCCCTCTTGCGCTGTTATGCGACTGCCACCTCGGTGAGCCCCCACCCCTTCTCCACGCACACAAACGCCAGACAGTTAGGCTGACGAGTCACCAGACAGACAGCCTGACATTGCCCAGCCTACTTCTACACCTGCCCCTACAGTTTTTCTACTACTGCCTGTCTGCCTGTCTGCTTGGCTTCCTCGCGTGTTTGGATAGCTGCCTCGCTCACTGTTCAACCCCTAATTGTCTGGCATGCTGGCTTACCTCTCTTGCATTGCTAAGAAAAGTTATAGCAGCGATCTGCTGGCTAAACTTCGCTCTGGCTGGCTTAACAACTGTTCGCTGATTGTCTAACCCCCTACCTGCCCAACCAACTCCCTGCCCAGCTCAAAGGATAAGCGTCTAGCTCTGCACCTGCTAATCCTCACCCCCTGCACGGGGACCTGGGGAATGCACAACACCAGAACCCTTTAATAAGAATATTCAGACAGGCACCTGCAGGGGCGGCTACTGAGAGCCACCGCTGGGCCTTTGGGATCAGGGGATTACTGGTGGCGATGGGAGACACAAAGGCACTGACAGAGATTCTCTCACTCTTTGTCTCTGTATGTGTCTCCTGTGCATGCAGGAATTCCTTATTTCAGCAATGTCACTATTTCAAAGAGAAGTATGCAAACAAAGAACGATACTTTCCTCATGATAACACATCACATCTAATGCATTTTAAAGGAAATGTGGGGAAATTTCAAATCATAGCTTTCAACCACACTGCAGCTACAATCAAAGCTTTTTAATATTTCCATCCTCGTTTGTTACATTTCATACTTCGCCCTTTTGTTTAAAGTGCTCACACACCTTTTTGTCCCCATTTTCCAAGAGCGCCCGACACATTATTGCTCTATGTTGGATTATATAGAGCAACCGGGCGTCTCTTTTCCTCTTCCAACGATTGGAGTTGAACGAGGGAAACGTTTTGAGGTCAGTTTCCACTGAACTCAGGAAACTAACATCCTGCCACGTACTGTAAATTGTAAGCTGCTCAATACAAACAGCTACAGTTTAATGCAAACTTTACACCCTCGCTCAGCAATAACATCAGCCCTCAGGTATTTAGTCACTATCCGGGATGAGAAATCAATGGCAGGCTGCAGTCTGTTTTCACTTGCTGAGAGGGGAGCATTTAGGTCCGCCTCATCAAACCCTATTGTTCACTGCTGAAGTGCAGACACTGACACAGCTCACAGCTCGTTAATGTGCCGCTGCTTAAAATAGGAGGATCATTTGTCTTACGTTTTGGACTTTTGCCAGCTTATTAGAGGAGAAGCCTGGTTTTGATGGAAAAATAAACAGATCTCTGTAGATTTTTGTTTGCAGCTGTTCAGCAGGGCGTCATTTTTTGTACTTTACGTCAGTGTGACGCCTCCACCTGACCTGACTCACCGCCGTGCCTTTACCTTGCTTTTCTCCTCCACTCATCACTACGTATCCACACCCACGGGACAATATGGACGGCCAGTAGGCGGCGGCAATAAACACAAACAAATGCACACACACCTCCAAACACTCAGAAGGTGAACAAATATTTTCCTCACCACGGGGAATTCTATTTAGTTTTATGAAAGCGAAATGAAAGCACACACACAGATGATGAGCCAATATTGCCATGACTGGGGGGACTTGTGTTTAATAACTTACTGAGAGAAAGTGTTTCCATAGGTGGGCGGAAGCAACTTTCTCAGGGTAAACCGTGGGTGGAGAGATCGGCGTCCTGTTCCACACAGATGGAGGGGAAAGAGAGGCGGAGGGAACGGGGCTGATGTGGCAGCAGATCCTAAGGTAAGCATTAGCTTCCATTGAAGAACAGGCGCGTCGTCATAAACGTCTTTTTCAAAAACAAGACAAAGCTGCATGAAAAGTAAACTTGTGAACACACCTACGGTCCTTCCTTCCCCCTGCTCATCAGACACCTCGCACTGAACGCACAGCGCAGTGAGAGTGTGAATCTATCATCTTGCGGATCATTTGGACAGTGTCACGACATGTGACCCGCTGCGTCCCGGCGGATCAAAGCGAGGAGCCAGGATATGACAAGTGACACGGAGGATGCTTCAAAAGTCCCACTCACCATGACTCATCCTCACTGCCCCTGAGGTTAGCATAGCTGTCACTCAAACTGCTTTCCAATCAATGCAACTTCAGCAGACATAGTTGATTATCACTTTAATGAGAGAGCCCCGATTGATTTCCATTAGTTTATCACAGGCCTGGACACCCCTGGGACCTGGTTTAATTTTCTTGGTATCCATTTACCCCTAAAACTGGGTCATAACATGCCACTTATTGGTGAATCATTGATAGAGTCAATGAATTGGGCTGACATGATTACCGCTGGTGATGTTTTTGTTGCTAGGCAATAGGGGATATACTGCATATCATGATACATCGGAAAGCAAATGCAAAACTAAGACTCCCCACTTGTCCTCTGTGTCTCCAGCACAGTCTCTATCACTCTGCTACACGTGTGCCTGTATTCAGCATGTACCCTCGTAAACACACACAAACACACACAAATCTCTATTCGAGTCAAATTGAATTCCTCTGATTATTAAATCATAGGATAAAACCCTTCTCCCGGACAGTGTGGGGCACTCGCAGTAATGTGATTTTCCGGTAATGAGCGATACAGAGGTTCGAATTGAAATCCAGTAATTAGATTACATTTAACCTACCAATCACATCAGCTCGATCACTGTCTGACCCCGACTTTTATGAGCTGATCACATTTTTGCCTCTGAGGCTTCAGTGGAGCGACTCGCCTGCGACGTGTTGGCTTGGTGCACGTTCGGAGCAAAAGAGATGAAATCCCAATAACAAAGGCTGTGCCTCCTGGTGACTCCAGAGTTGTGTGATACAAGGCGCCGGCATGCTCCATCAGAAGAGCTTCGGAAACACCCTCCCCTCACACCTTTGGATTAGCAGGTGTTGTGTCTGACAATTCCTTTTAGAAACTGACAGATGGGACATTCACACTCACTCTGTGCTGTGATTGGCCAGTCGCACTGAGGCGAGCTGGGTTTGAACCTCTTTCTCAGGTGTTTTTTAAATTTATTATACTATTTAACTATTTTTGCCACTTTTTCTAATTACATTAGACTCCTCACTGCAGTTCATACGCCAGTCAGCAACACGGTGATGTTCTGTGCTGATTCTGGTGGTCCTCAGTTTAGCAGTATGGTCAGTCTGTGGCTGGTTCAGACTGATACATAGCTGAGTACAAACGAGGTCTATACCAGCACTGTTTAGAAGGGAAATAACTCGGATCTATTAGTCACATCATGAATGTTTCACTGGCTTTTAGGAAGCTTCTAACCAGGAAGTAACAAATCGCTGTGCTAACTCTAGCTGATCTCTAGCGTTAGCCGGGCTAAGCTAGCTGTTGATTGTCATTAAACACCTCCAATCATAGCCTAGCTGCTCGTTAAACCACAACGTGTCATTGTCTTTTTTCACACATGTTAAAATGCAGAAGCCATGGTGTGGAGGCTCTGTGGTTGTTTAAAGGCACATCTGACTGCTGATTAATGTAACTGGCCTAACGAGCAGTTACATTTCCTGTGGAAAAATAATGTAATCCATTTTAAATTAGTAATATTTTTAGAGTAATTGATCGTATTTTGAAGCTCTTGCCCAGCACAGTGCCCAGATAACATAATACTTCCTGCCACCACAATACATTTGTCTCCCCACCCCCACCTCGCACCGATCCTGAGCTGATGACAGCCTGAGGAATAGCCTACAGATCATTTTCTCTCGTCACCCAGAGGGCTCTAATAGAGGCCCAGCCTCCAAACTGACTGTGCTGGGATGCGTGTGTGTTATTTATGTGCTTAACAAAGCATTTATGTACAATATACATGGCCTGTGTGCATAGATATGCACTTAAGTGTGTGTGCGTGTGTGTGTGGGCGCCTGTGTGTTTGCACTCACCTTATCCATGTGTGTGTATATTATGTCTCTTCCTGCAGCATCACCACACCTACAGTGCAGACAGCCGGTGAGTTAAAGGGCTTGCAGACAGACCTCGGAGTGCTCTCTGCCTCCTCCTCTGTATCCATCAGAGTCGTGATAGAGAGCTGCGAATTTGTCTCCTTCACTCAGATTTATTGCAATGAGATACACCTACTGTCTGCTCTTGGCACAAATTTTGGACTGCATTTTAAAATAAGAGCACTTTGCTGCTTGAGAGCTGCAGAGAAATTGTTGCAGAAATATTGGCACGTCCAGTATACAAGACATGCAGATATATTATTCATGAATGATGCTGTCTTTAGGAAATTGTAGTAAAGCTTGATAATTGCAAACCAATTTTAAGGATTTCTCCTCCACATTAAAAACGCATGAGATTCACTTCTCTCTCATGAGACTGATGCTTGACCTTATAATGCAGTCATTTACATATGACCTTAAGCTTTACAGCTGCACTTATCTTAGGTGGTTTATGCTGGTAGAGCTGACTGGGTGACGGGGACGCCTGCAACACCAAGGACAGCTCTGGTCCTGAGAAAGTCACATTGAGAGGGTTCTACAAGGTAAGAGGAAAAGTAAGACTGATATTTATTTGTTCTTCCTTTCACCATGCAATTTAATCAGCAATAAACTGCAAAAGGTGGAAAGGACAGAGAATGGTAATTTCTGACAGAAATAAACAAGCTAAGCCCAAGAATAGGGGAAAATAATGCTGCACACACATTCTTGCAGCACAGTCTAATAGCTGTTGTAGTAGGCCAGAATGTTAAAATTGGACTCTTTAAAAAAGCAAGCGATCAAAATAAGTAATTGTGATGCAACATTAGTTAAAAAGTCTTCAAACAGTACCAGTAGCTATGGAAAATCAATTTTTTTTTTTTTTTTTTTTTTTTACCTTTTGACAATTCTAAGATGTATTGAAGAATGCTACATGGATTACAATGAAAGTATTGATTACAGCTCTTGTCAAGGTCGCTGGTTACCAGCTCTTGACTGCTGTGGCGTTCCTCAAGGATCTAGTCTTGGTCCTCTTCTGTCGTCAATATACACGGTCCCTACATGATCTACATCAGGTCATCCAAAAACCACAATATTCTGTGTCACTGTTACACACTCAGTCGTACTCAACACTGACATCCTCAAATGAGTTTATCATTCAGATTCTGGAAATTAAATTACATTTTACCTGCCTAACAAAACATATCATAGGCTTTTTGGGGACAAAAAAGGCATATTGACGTCTCTGCTATGGACCTCTGTTTTAATGAGCAAGTAAATAAAATACACAGGAACATTCTGCTGTATCTCAGCTAAGTTTATTTCTCACAAAATGGCTAAAATGGCTACAGTGACTCTGTAGTCACTTTCTGTTTCTGTTCTCTTTCTCTGAAGGTATCTGTTGTATATTTTTCAGATTCTTGTATTTCATGTCCTTTGCTCTCCCTCTGTTTGTTGCTCTGTTTCAGTTTCTCCCTTCGCTGATTTATTTGCTGTCATTGCTTGTATTTGTATGTTCTTCTCTGTGAAGCACTTTGTAATTTTGTAAAACAAACAAACAAACAAAAAAAAAAAAAAACCCAAACCCTTTACTGTAAATACAGGTTATTATGGGATATTATCATAATTATCCCCACCCCTTCTCTCTCCAGGGATGTTCATGGTAATCTTGCTCTGTAAACAACATTCATTCCAGTCTCTTCTCCTTCCAGCTGTATCTTGCTCCTCCTCCTCGCTGCTTCTTTTGGCATGTTTGTAGTTACTGAGGAGGATGTTGTCCTCTTGGTGACAACTAGAGGAGGATGACCCCATCTGCAACATCCATCTAGCCAGTCCCAACCAATCCCAGGACAGGTTGTGTTGAGGGGCACATCCAGATAGCCTGTCTGCTCCAATCAGGATCCCGACACTGGACTCAGGCAACCTTGACTCCCCCATCCTCCAACACCTGCTGAAGCCAGTTCCATCACATCCTATTACCTGCTGCAGCCTACTAAAGAGCAGTGGAGGAAAGGGGGAAGAGGTCGTTTTTGGTCAACCTGCAAAACAAAAGGTGTCTCAATCGTCTCGTTGCTCAAAGCGGAGATTCAGGGATAATTAGAAAGAGCAGGATGAAGTCAGGCTGAATATATGAGGAGAATGAGTGTTTGCTGATGACAGCTAGTTTATTTCCTGATGAGAGAGAGGGCAAGGAGAGGGAGTGCCTTTAATACATGCGCAATGATTTTAGAGGTAATGAGAATTTCAGTTGTGGAAAATTTTACATAAACACTTAATTTCATGTGTTTTATGCACAAAAAGAAGTAATTTTGTTTCTTGCAACCAGATATAGTGAAAAAAAAAAATGAAAATGGGAAAATCAGCATTTAAATGCAGCATTTGAAGGAAATAATATTTCCAGGGTTAGGTTAAATAAAGCATTGGATCAAGGTTATTTATCATGCAATACAGGTCTGATTGCTAGTGTGCAGTTTCCAATGTCAGTACAGTGCTTGTGTTCTTACTGTGAATGCCCAAGGCATTACCATTTATAATCTTTATTTATACTGGCAGTTTTTCCATCTTATTAACAAAAAACAGCTAGCCTGCCTACCAGTGCCTCCAAAGCTCACTAATCAACACCTTCTGTTTGGTTTGTTTCATCTGTACGAACACCCAAGTGTTGTATGTAGTGTTATGTGCTGGAATACTTGGCTGACCGCAGTGACTTCCTGAGGTGAAGCTAAGCTTACTGTCTCCTGGCTGTAGCTTCGTATTTTACTACCAGACATGACAGTGATATTGATCTTTTCATGCCAACTCTCAGCAGGAAAGTGAACAAGCTCTCAAAATGTTGAACTACTCCTTTAAATCTACTCCACCTGTGCTCAGTTTTCAACACACATGGAGCTGCTTGGTTACACTGCAGCTGGAGGCATCCAAGACACCAAAACACATCTGTATGTTATCATGATCTTTTTGCCATGAAATAACCAAAATTAGAGACTTTAGATTAAACTAGACGCTGATTTTCAAACTTTTGTGAAGTTTTATTGTCATTATTATTATTATCTGCTGCAATGGCTGAAATTGCTATGAACTACAATGAACTAGAGATATGAAATGCGCTCCAATAACTGGAAATGATGTGCATGTGCTTCCCTATGAATGTGAGCCTAATTGGCCAGATGGTGTCACTGTAATTAATGCCCAAAAATTCAATTTTACAAAGCCCGTGCCGCTCACATCGTGAGTCTGATTGACTTACGGGTCCACCCCAATGTGCTCAACAAAAGAAAACTCATGGACCATTAAAGTCTATTTTGGATTTTTCTCCTGAACATACATGCAGAGTTTCATTCAAATCTGAGGAAGGGTGTGTGTGTGTGTGTGTGTGTGTGTGTGTGTGTGTGTGTGTGTGTGTGTGTGTGTGTGTGATTGGTCTCGCTCCCACCAGCTGAAGAGAGTTTGCTCACCTTTTTGAAGCTGGAAACCTGGAATCGCCTCTCAAGGCTCTATTTATTATTGGTGTTTATTCCTGGTGGTTGCTTTCTCACTATGAAGTCATCAAACTCTCAAATGTTTAGAAAGTGCTTTTTGCTCAGTGATAGAATATATGTGTGTTATAATTTCAATATCCCACCAAAAATCCTATAATGAGCTATTTAAAAATAGGCAATGAGTGGAATCTGAGGGTCGTGTTTAAGTTTTGGATAATTATCTGGACATTTCATTTTGTGCGGAAGTGTTTGGTAATTTAACAAATATACATGGCTCTCAGTCATGGCGCCAGTGTTTTCCTCTTCCTCCAGTGTGCTATGGCCGGTTAGACTGAATCAGTCCTCTGCCCTTTGTGTCTCAGACACAGTGTCCTGATCTTTCTTCTCCTCATCCTCAGCCCACAGCCAGCTCTCATTACAACACAACACACTCACCACTGGGCTTTACTGTGACAGGGAGGTCACACTTAATGAGAGCATGTTTCAGTGAGCATTAAACACTAACTCACACACTCATTAGTCTTCTGATGTAAGTTGTTAAAATGATATTTAGATACTTTGATAAGAGGTCTTTTTCTTTTGCAGTGTTGACTTTATGAACACATTTTTGACTTCTTTAGTAACTGTTGTTTCCAGAAGAGGGACATCAGCTTTCCAGGTAATTGGCTGCACATGATATGGGAGACGCGCATCTCACTTCGCTTCAGTCGCTAATGATATGTTTCTTTGTCTCTATTCTTGTCATGTGCTTGGTTGGTTTGTGGTGTGAAATGGTGAAAATAACAAGGGAAATTTGCCCATAATTCTGCCCCACACGTTGATCTTTTCTCCAACATCATCTTTGGTCAGTGAGAAAGAAACAGCCAGAAAAAGCCGTTTTCTGTCCACCCACTGAGCTCAGCTCGGACTATATTGATTTTTGCAACGGTGGGCGAGAGTGAATGACCAACAGAAGAAAATATGGTGTTTTGAGGTCGAAGGGTGATTAAGGGCAAGAGAGATTGGCCTCAGCACTAAGGCGGTGGTGCAGCTCAAAAAAGCAAAGCGTCCAGTTCAATTAGAAAATAATCTACAACCCTCCGCCCAAAAATACATTCCCACCCTATTATACAGACATAGAAAAAGCAATGTCAGCACTGAGCCCTGACAATGTAACACTATTGTGCTTAATTCTTGCCCATTATGTTAGTGTTTCGATGGCATCGCAAGTATAAACGGACTCAAGCGAAAGCATCTCGTTGCTATATGAGCTATAGAAGGAGTCCTTTAAGACCAATGGAAAATCATCAGCAGTAACCAGGAAACACCAGCGAGTGACATATCATGCTGGAACACGCAGGTTTCATATACATGTGTGGAAAACTGCATTCTCCAAAGCACAAGATAAGGCCATGCATTCACATATTCTAATGCATATATATCTGATTTTCTTGCTGTGCTGTTCCATATGGATAAAGAAGCTATAAGGAAACAGAGCATGCTGTTCACAGATAAAATCCTATTTTCTGGTGAAGTTGGAGGACGTGTCCTTCTCACCACTTAATCTCCTTGTTTTGTCTTTGTCTCTGTAAATGTTAACATTTCCCCTGGAATTTTTCTTCTTCTCCTTCCCACCCTTCCAGTCCTGTTTGTCTCTCTTCTGTCTCCTCTTCCAGCCCAACGCTTGAATAGAGGAAACGTGCGTTCTTCGGAGCTGCAACACACCGATCGGTCCTGACACGCACACACAAACACAGCCTCACTCCGACAGGGGTGAGGAGTTGCTGTACCCTCCACTCTACCAGCCAGCAACCCTGCTCAGATGCAAATTCGAGTGTCAGCTTCCTTTCTCCTCAAAGGCACCGTCAGCTCGGTGAATGAGTGGGATCTTAAAGTCGGGTAATTGTTTCTGGCAGATTGTTGTATTTACTTACACTATTGAGTCATCCTAAGCCACTGGACGGTGCACACCAAGGAGGGACGAACACACACAGGTGCGTGCAACACGGACCACATAGGAACATCGACGTTATAATGGGTTTTGTTACAGTTTTCTCATAAGCCTTTGTTTGCAGTGAAAATTGGCTATGATGTAACTTCATGTTGCACAGTAGGAGATTGTGAAATTGATTTTAGAGACAATCATCAGGTGGCACACACACAGATCCATAATTTCTTTGGAATCGCTGGGTAACAATATTTGCTGAAAATACAAACATTTGTTTTTGTGAGATCTAGATTTATCTAAGACACTCTGAGATCTTTTCTCTTTTAATGTATTGGTTAGTAGCACAGCATTCTACTAACAGTTTTACATTTGATATGTTTGTGCACGTGCTGTATCATGCAGATGTGATACTGACATGTGTATTGTGCGATCTCTCCTCGTAAGCGAGGGATTGGCCGTGCTGTCATCACAGCTAATACACACTCTGTCAGGAAGGTGGGATTTACGGGGAATCTAAGGAATCTATGGGTAGAACCCAGATGCAGACTCGTGGGGGCGCTTGGTTCAAAATAATAAGCAAATTTATTAAACACAAAGATAATACAACAAAAACCAAAACTCCTATATGATATGATAAAGACACACTATGGGAAAGGGAGTCACACAACAATGAAACAACACAGGGAATGAACATCCATGAACACAAGACACAATGGAGCAGGGGACAAGACTAAGACAACACAAGAAACTCTCTCTAACACAAAACGTGGCAGGACTAGCGACAATACAAGGAAACACTCACCGGGAACATGGCACAGACATGAACAAAGACAAACCAAGGGAAAACACTGACATGAAACATGGCACAGACATAAACAAGACAACACAAGGAAAAACACTTATTAAGGGGGCTATGGCTATGACTAAGGCTAGGACTATGACACGGGAACATGGACAACAAGGATTCACAGACTGCAAGGTAGCACAGACACGGACATGAACAAAGGCAACGCAACAAGAAACACGACAAACACTTACTATGGGGGCTATGGCTAGGACTATGACTGTGACTTACGGCAAGGGAATTTACAGACCAGGTAACGGAGACAACGACCTAACAAAGACTGGGGGGAAGACACGGACTTAAATACACAAGGCAGGAACACTAATGACACACAGGTGAAACACATCAGACAATCACATTGGAGGGAAAACACAGGAAGTAAAGCAACACAAAGACACATAACATGAACCTTCAAAATAAAACAGGATGTAACAAAAACCAAGCAAAGACAACACACAAGGGGAAACTTAACAAAAAAAACCGACGTGCATGGCACGGGTCATGACACACTCTCACATATTTGAAGCAATCGCTGTCAGCAAATCCAGCAGTAAATTCTAGGAGAGGAGAAAAATAGTCGAGAAAGAAAAAGTAAACACTTTGCGTAATGTCCTCAGGGCTGGATGTCACACACACATTAACCCAGACAATGTTGGCCTGACGTCAGCGATCCGCACTGCATCTGCAATACCCAAGCCTTTCTTCAAAGGCAACCTCGAATTAGTGAAAACAAATCAAAAAGTGTTGAAAATCACTTCTGCTTGAGGATTTGCCCTCTTATTATGACATGTTTCTCTCTATTTCATCACACTGATTAGTTTTAGATTCCAAACTTCATTAGGTTTGGCCCCGACTGAAGCTTCATTATAACTTGAATTAACTTTATTTTTCTGTGTTTGCTCATCTGAAAGACTTGCATTTCATACAATAGAACAAATCTATCCTGTGAATTATATTAAGACAAATGAATGAATGTTGTCTTGAAGAAGGTATCAAACAAAATAGATTGAAACAATGCCCCTCTTTCTCTCTCTAACACACACACACACACACACACACACACACACACACACACACCTCAAACAGTGTTAATATCCCTGTAGCAGCACCAAAAGGCCACCGCGGTTATGCACAATTTGCTTCCATCTCACTAATAAACTGGATTAATATCATTTTCTCACGCACAAGCATGCGCCCCGTGTCGTATCAGACCATACATCACCTCATCAATTTATCTCCCCTGGCACTGCAGCGGACAGGTGATGAAGTTTGGGCTCACTCATAATCTTATTATTGCTGCGCTTCCCTGCTCTGGACCAAGGCCAAAACACATATTACACAAATAAAACAAGAGACTGACAGACCGGGGAGAACCAGGCGCCAACCTCTGGCTCTCTCCTCGCATGGCGCTCCGTCATCGAACGCCGCTGACCAGGATGAAAGATAGTCCTTGACATTTATGTCTAAATCCAGGGGGAGCTAAATGAACATCATGGGCTCAAAATATCTGAAAGGGCTCTCAGCAGCTTGTGGAGACATTGCGCTTAAAGTGGAGGTAAAAAACTTCTAAATCGACATCGATGTCATTGCAGAAAAAAGGTGGAAATTTTAAAGGTTGTTGACCAAATACAGATACTATACGTTTACATCCTCTGACAGATACGACTTACAGGAGCTGGCAACTGGAAGTAAATCTACAGTGTTTATATATACAGTGATCATTCGGGCCGACACTGTGTTCATGTAAAGCGAACAGCAAGTGACAGATCCGTTCTGACGGGATTTTCTGTTGGCATCGAAGCTGTAGTACTTGCTGGGAGTAGTTAATTTATTGTATTTCGTACAAAACAAAGACAGGAAAATTGATTTAGAAGTTGTTGTTCCTATAGTTGACTAAAGCCGCTTTCAGACATGCACCCCAATACGTTGTCTGAATGAGCACTCAGGTCACAGAAGTCCCGATGGCAGCCTCACGAGGTCGGACCTGAAACATTTTCATATTGCTTGCAACAGAGAAAGAGAGAAAAGGAAGAGAAATTAAATGCACGCCTTCTAAAATCATCATAAATGGATCTCAGTCTTTGCCTCACATGCAGGAAACTCAACTTGATCGATATGGAAACACTGTGAAGGAACCAATTTTAAGTTGTTGAGGAAATTGATCTTCTCACATCAGATCTATAAAACCTGTTTTCACCCTTGCCGTCCAATCAGGGCGAAAGAGGTTAAAAACTCTCACACGATAACAATCTGACCAACAGTCAGTCAGCCTCCGTGTCTTTCAGTGTTCATTCATACCAGCTGAGTGGATGAATAGCAGCAAAATGCTTGACATACAGCATGTCCGTTCTTATTTTACTGTGTCTGGGACGTTTCTGCATGTCGTCCTTTGGCCAGTAGCCCGCAGCCAGTGACCCTCACAACATGAGGGCGGGACTCAGTGGAAGCAGAGCCGGGGGGGGGGGTGGAGGGGCCATCTTTGAATGCTACGTGTACAAAACACACCGACAAATCTTCCTCGTTCTGCCTTAAGCATCCTGTCATTCAGTGCTCATCTGAACCACGCCGCATAATTTGCTATCAAATTAACGTGAGATGATGAAAGTGATGTGCAAATGTATCAGTGGTTAGAAGGGGCGGCGAACGTCCCTCGCTCTCACAATGGTCATTAGTTAAGGCTTCAGGGGCAAATTAAGTTTTGGAAACCATTAGCGACACAGCCTGAGAGAGAACAGAAAACCAGCAGCGTTACGTTTTCCACGTCCGAAAAGGTCTTTCCAACTGACTCGACATCTGCTTCAGTCTCATCTTTGCTGTTGCTTTTCTGTTGCCTCTTTGTCTTGAACTTGCCAACATTGATACTGAAAGATTTTCCTGTATTTTGTTCAGTAACAGAGAGTGTGTCTCTCTCTGTGTGTGTGTGTGTGTGTGTGTGTGTGTGTGTGTGAGAGAGAGAGAGAGAGAACATAATTCCAAACCTGACTTCGACATTTTTTGTTTTCCACCTTGCTGCATAAAGGGCACTCTACTTCCTTCACTGACATTTCAACATTGGCATCAGATGTAAATTGTGATAAGCAGAATTGTACAAAATCAGAGGCTTTAGAGGGCTGAAATGATTGTAAGCAAAAAAAAAAACCACACAACATTGGCTTTGGCATTATTCGTAAAATCCATAAGATGGATAAATTGCGAGGCTGTACAGCAGAAAGCTTACATTTGGTTGTGCAATATGCTAATATGGGGTTATCTAACATGCACCAGACAAAGACTGAGCAATAAAAGTTAGCAGTTGCTGTGCAAGCTGATAATTGTAGCTGTGCTGAATATGAGAGGTGGATGGAGGAGAAGGAGCCCGACCTCGGTTATCATGTAGGCTGCTGTCAGGAAAGGAAACATGGCGATCCTCAGCACCTGAGAGAGGAAGACGGAGAGTGGAGTCAGTGGAGGGCCACGCCCTAGGCCGGGCCGGGGCTATCATTTTGACAGTGTACACTTAAACAGAGACAGAGGCTGTAATCTATACAGTCCGAGGCAAAAACAGCAACAGCGGAGGAGCAGGTGTAGACAGACAAACGAGAGACAAACACAGAGCGAAAACCAAACGCGTGACAGGAAATCACTAGGGAGGGCTGAGAGAAATAAAGGTGCAGGGAAGGCCTGAACTTACCATGGGTGTGAATTTACGATGGTGTTTCGATGTCATCTGCTAAGGTTAGTGTTGCATTGCCGGCAGCAGCAGTCTGCTGGAGTGATCACAGCTCAATCAGCCCAGACTCCAGCCGAGTGTCACTGCCAGGGACCAGTGATTCGTTATGGCACTCCTAATGGATATCTGGGCTGCATGGCGGCCGTAAATTACTCCTCCCTTTCCTCTCATCTCATCCCTCTCGGCCTCTATCTCTTTCCTCTCCTCTGTTCATTTTTTGTGATCTCTCCCGCAGTTTTATCGCAGCTTTTTTTTTTTTTTTTATTCGCTCTCCCACTCCCCGATTGGCTCTCTAGCCCTTCTCGGATAGTGCGGAGCAGCAGCGGATTCATAGATCACCAAAGGGAAAAGGAAGTGGAAGGCGAAGTGTTCAGATGGAAAGCTATTGTCTTTCTGTCTCTCCCAGGAGCTTCTGCCATGCAGTTAATATGTTCTAACCTGCCTGTAAGTAGTGAAGAGCAAGGTATGTAGAGGCTGCAGCTGAGAGCAGGAGTACTGTATATACAGGTAAATCACATGAGCTCATCACTCCGGGGAGAACTGTACTGTGTGCTCATCAGAAAAGAAGAAAGCCTTATCATTGCGTTACCGGTTCACTGTGGGAATTTCCGCATGTGCGTATATGTGTGCACACGCCTTTTACCTCAAACACCAACGAAGAGAATACATCTCATCAAACGACGCTAACGTAGCAAATGTGACAAATGCAAATGTTCTATGAGACACGCACGCTAATGTACAAACACACACATGCAAGCTGTGCAGTGCGGGCGCCTCCAGCCCCGAGGACAGTTCTGCTCTGTTGCATGTGGGTCCTTAACCCAGCAGAGTGTGAATCACAGTCCAGCAGTCAGGTCAGTTAACCCTCTGTGAGTCTCCCTGCACATCCGTTCAGACAGACAGACAGCGTGCATCAGCTTTGCTCTATATATAGCTTCTTTATGGCCAGGGGGAGTTCAGGCCAGATGAGAGGTGGCGTCGCTTCACTTAGCTCAAATTATGTACATTAATGATGAATTTACAGCTGCTTCTTATTCTTGTAAGTGTGGGTTTTTTTCTGACATTGCTCATTTCCAGTCCAAATATTCCAAATTTTAAGCAGGATATGCTAATAAGGGTGCGACTGCAACCGTTCCACTTTCAGTTATAGCTTTAAAATCCGGCCCAGTCATTCTAAATGTGGGCCATTTTACCTGAGAGGTTGGTGCAATCCTTTCGGCTGAGGACTTGAATCAGTATTCAGGAGTGACACCGCACTTAGTCACTGAGTGAGTCCACTCCTTCCCTTGGAAATGTGCCTGTCGTAAAATGTGTGTGAACGAAGAGCCGTAGTCGTACCTGCAGAGTCGCCCCACTGAAGCGAACGGAAAACTCATCGACGATTCTTCTTTGTGGATTTGGCTGCATCATCCCACACGCAGTCCAGAGGCCTTTGTTGAATCAGAATGTCAGTCAGGGTGACAGAGGCAGTCACATTTACATGCAGCGAGGCCGCCATCCATACACAGCGCTGAGTCACGATTACATGCCCCTGAAGAGGTATTGTTCATTCTGTCTAGTTGGAAAACATCTCTCCAGGGATGTGACCTTAGCTGCTGACAAAGACTCTGACCTTTCCATCATATTGTCTGTTAACACATCGCATGCTGCTCGGTCGTACAGCATTACAGGATTAAAGACGATACTTCACCAGATATTCTGTTAAAGTGAAGTTTAATCGACAGATTAAACAGGTTTAAGCCACGTCTGCATTCAAAATTAAAATACACTGCTCTTGCTGTCTTTCTTCTCCATCTTTGAATCTCTGTCTGTACCTCACCTGTCCACCAGGTGTCCCCAGTTCTTTTTCACCTTTCCATACTACCTTGGCGCGTCATGTGACACATTGCCTGCCTATGAAGCTGTTTCCAAATCAAAACAAAACAAAAAAATAAAAAACATGCGAAAGTGGAAATAAAGCAGCACTACCGCAGCTGCCTGGGCCACTGCACCGAAAGCACTGATGGACAGGAGTCACACAATCAGAGTTTGCATTTTACAGTAATGACCAAATTTAAGTCTCCCCCGTCGATGCCCGGTGAAACTATTCTGGCTCCTCACGCTGCTTTCCTCCGCTGCGTCTCTGATGTCTGCCCTCCCTCTCGCTCCTCTCCCGATGTTTCCACATCTAAATCGATGAATTAAAGGTTTATTTTAAACCAGAGTTGGTGATTGTTGGAACAGTGGAAAGACTAATCAAGAAGGTTTTGGTGGAGTTTCATTTTGTTCTGTTGAGTTTGAAAGGAGTGTGGTTCACCATGCTAAAATGACTCTTTATGGGAATGGAGTCTGGTGGCTTTGACGGCAGCAATATAGCAGCTGTTTCTGGTTTAAAGCACAAAGAGTTCACAGATGTCCATGGTCTTTAAATGAAGCTGTATAAAGGACATCATTTTATTTGTTTATTTTGTAGAGTTTAGGTATGTAGATCTTTAAAAACACTGTTGAAATAATTATACCTGTACAAGTAGTATGTCTCTTGTTGTTTTGGTTTCATATGGGTCATATGGTTCATATGGTTTGAACCGTTAGCACATCAATACATGAAGCTGAGCAGACACTGTAAGGGTTAATAAGCTACCCCTGAATCATTTTAGAATCGGGCCAAATTCGTGCCACATCGGTTGTCATTTGGTGTGAGGTTTGTATTAAGTACCCAAACAATCAATGATCTGGTTGAGTTTAGTTGTTTGAGTAGTTCCACGGTCATATTTCTCACATGGCTGTTGTCAAAACATCTGTTGTATACTGTAGTGAGCCTGTTTTTATAGTATTGGTGTAGTATTTTACATGTTGTGCCTAAAAGTCTTGACTGAGACTGCTGCCATAGAAACTGAACTCTTCATTATGTATGCATCTTCCAGCCATCTGTGGCTCCTTATTATTTGTTTTTTTTCCTTTTCCTTTTGGTTCATAGTTCAAGTGCACAAAGTTACGCTGCTTCTCTCTCTTTTTGTCCACATCGACGAGAACGCAGCTGAATTGTTTGATTACACTTTCTTGGAACAGCAGATGGAGAAATCCAATAAACAGAAAATGTAGCATGAGTACAGAAGAAGAGACAGCTCAGGGGAGGTTGTTTTTTAAGTTCCAGCTATATATATATATTTGAGGTTTTCATGTGTTTAAAAACACAAAATGAGCTGGCGTGTTTGGAGGCACTTGGACTGAAAACGCAGCTGTAGAGAAGAGACTGTGAAGCACATCCTCCCTTACTGTGAGAGACAGAGAGGAAAGGAATGTCCCATACCCAAAACTGTCCGAAGTTAGAGCAACAGGCTGCTCTTTGAAATGTGGACGGTGATGACAGGAAAATCCTGCAGCCCTGTGCAGCAGAGGCTGTGGTCTCTGCATCACTTGTCAATCAACTGGTCTTTTATTTATTTTAAATCAACTCAGCTCTCCCCTGGTATGTGTGCTGTGAAACTCAGTTTGGCTTCTGGGAGTGGTCACTTAAGTTTTGCCATATTGAAGCAAGGCGTTGATACAGTATTCCCACTTAAAGGATAACTTTCGTTTTTTACAACCTGGACTTTATTTGTAGCATTAAATATGACCATTTAGACACCCAGACAACTTTGGTGGCATTTGGAGTCGTTTTGAAGAAATTAGCTACAGAGGAGCGGCGCGTATATCCGTATAATGCGAGTAATCGGGGCACCCGTGCGTAGCCTCTATAAACGACTGCCGCAGAGTTAGCCGTGTTGTGGCTGGTTGCTCGCAGCGCGCGTCGCTCGAAAATGACGTCATCCACGTCAGAAGTAGTTGTCTAGAGACACTGGATGTTGATAACATGCCACCACGGGCTCAGAGGGGAATAGCACCAGCATATCGTAACAAAATATTGGAATATGAACGAGTTTCGCCGCAGATTATGCGTTTATAGAGGCTACGCATGGGTGCCCCGATTACTCGCATTATACGGATATACGCGCCGCTACTCTGGGGCTAATTTCTTCAAAACGACTCCAAATGCCACCAAAGTTGTCTGGGTGTCTAAATGGTCGTATTTAATGCTACAAATAAAGTCCAGGTTGTAAAAAAACAAAAGTTACCCTTTAACTCTGAAGCTTAGCTGTGAAACATTATTACAGTTTCAACTAGTGTTCATCAAGTGTAACGCCACTGGCCAGATCCTGGCCCAAACAATCAAACACCTGCTAGCACCTGGAAGCTGCCTCATGAGGCAGGATTAGCGAATTAGCTGAAAAAGGCACTGAATGAAAAACAGAAATTCTCATTTAAATTAAACATGTTCCAGATTTCAGGGGGTTCAGGTTCTACTAAATAGTGTTATTCAGCTAATTTAGCAGCCCAGCTTTGTAAGACAGGCCTCTGGTGTCTGCATTTGGATCCTTTCACCTGTACACTGTCACTACAGCCCTGACAATAGCAGCAAACCGCTTCAACTGAGAGGACCATCCTCAAACACTGCACAGCAGCAGCACCCATACACAGCTACACACCTTGCATTTCTAGGTGAAGTCTGTTTCATGGGAGTGTGATCCTCCTGGAATGCAGTCAAAATCGACAGACTGTGCGAGTGTACAGCCGAATTTGCTTTAAGACTGCTGGTACTCTCCTGCTGACGTTGGCCCATTACCATATATCTGCTTACTGTCTGATGAGTGCAAACGTAACGCCCCTCAAGTGACAAGCCAACATGCTGATATAAATCAGGAAATCCACTCTGTGAGAGAAATCGTTACTCACTGCTGACAGACGGAGTGACGTGTCCACTCGCTCGCTCATTGCTGCAGAATGGTGGTTTATGGGAGCGACGTGGCAGGCAGGTGCTCGGGGGCCCGTCCCATGCGGCCCGTGATTGATTGTCAGCTTCGAGTGCTCACCTGTGCAGCCTCCAAAGATCCTGGCAGATAAGCATATTCAGGGCTGCCTGTCTTGACCTTTCCGCGGTAATTAAGGGACTGAAAAGAGCTGAGTGCTCATGTGCTGCACGGTGCTGCACTGGACCTCTGTGAGTTGTCCAGCCAGAAATCAGGCTTCGGAGCTCAGCGCATGTTGTCAGGAGGGCTGCACTGAAGCAAACGCGCACATAGAGCGACCACTTGCATTAAACAGGAAGGGAGAGCCGGACGTATGCTTCTATTGTTAGAATTAAGATCATTACTAATTCAACCATGGCCATTACTGAAACGTCAGGCACCAATCATACGGCCTCAGACAGACACGGAGGAGAGAGAGAAATCACTCATTTTCCTGGAGAAGAGCTGTTTGAAAAGAGACAGAGGCTGTCTTCTGCTCTGACAGCCGTGACCCCTCCGGTGCTGCGTGAGCTCAGTCAGTGTGTTTAACACTCGCTCACTCTCTCACGCTGACCTTATATGCGGGACATCTGACGAACCAAACAACTGACTGTCGAATCATTATCTCCTCACTGCTCGCTCTCTATAGGCAGAAATGTCCGGCCTTTTCTCTGTCTCGGTCCTAGCGGCGTGATGAATATATCAATAAACAGCATCTCAAATGAACAGTTTAGAAGGTATGAGGCACCTGTCAGGAGAGCAAACAGGATTTCTTGACCTGAAGTAAAGAATGAATAGTTAAACCTCTCCTCTGGTTTGATCTGAACTCTACTTGCAAATCCAGCTCCAGCAAATTCTTCATTTGCTGCACCCGCGCTGCTCTGTCCATCTTCTAAATCCCATCTTAACCTTAACTCTTCTGCTTCCTCGCTCTTCCTTAACCTGAACCCAACTAATTGCTTGCTTGACCTTAACCCGACTTTCAGTAATTGCTGAAAGAAATTAGTGACTGATGCTTTCTCTCATTATGTTCTGAGAGTCTTTCGCGGGTTTCCTCTGAGAGGCTGTGCCTGCGACTTAATTGCTCCTCCACGCAGAAACGGCGGGTTGGGCAAAGCAGGTGATTAAAGCAGAACATAAAATGGTTTAACTGCTGGATTTCTGTGGTTGATCAAATTGCTGCCAATTGAACTAAATGAAAGCCTTCTGTTCCAGCATCAATAAAAGTGTTCCGGGGATGGTATTTACAGACCGGATAATAAAACAGAATATGAGAGGTCTCTGCTGCTGGAGATTTATCACTTTTAGGACATCATGTAGCTCTACTGGTATGTTTTGGCCTGATAGACCGGCTACAAGCTCTGACCAGTTTAGACCAGCTGTTCCAAGCTGATCATGTGACAGGCAGCCTGGGCCGCCCTTCAGGCCCGGACACACCATCAATTCATCTCCAGTGGAATCGACACAATCGGAAGCTCAGGGAGGCAAAATTAATCCTCACAAATGTTCTGTTTGGAGCTCGACTTGACCGACGGCAAGCTGTCGCACACATTGCTGACGTCTGAGGGGACGGAGAGCCAGAGAGTCCGCCACTGTTACACTTCGCAGGAGAGTTTCAGAAAGCCACGCACCAGCATGCTCACACAGTGTACACACTGGTACCAGTTCACTGATCACACCACCTCTGATGTACAGGATCTGTCCTGAGCTGCCGGTGGCACCAAGCCATCAGCAGGATTTGCCGACTGAGAGGGGTACATGGCAAGTGGACTCGCACATTATACAGACTGCTACACTGGAACTGGGACACCTGAATGAAAAGCAGCCATTATGACTATAATCAGATACTGTACACCTGTATCAGGATGTCAGCTGTGTGAGAGGTCTGCTGATTGATGTTATTTCAGCAATCAAATGAACAGCAAGCAACATTTTAACCAAGCGTTTCTACAAAATGACTGTAATGTACGTTATGTAGGTATAATACAATTCAACAGGTGAAACTTGTGTTTTTGTTATTGTGTCATTGCTAACATTAAGGATGGCTCAGTTCTATTCATGCATCTCAGTAAACAACGACAGTGTGCAATCAGCAAAGCAGCAACATGGAATTCAGATCTTATCATTCAATTCTCCTCATATAATAATATAAGCCTAAATCGGGATTTCCGGCGCCGTCGTTGACAGCTGCTGAGTGTTAGAGCACCTGCCACGGCGCTGCATTTTTAAAACTCATTCCAAGTGTTTGCTCGTCCTATTACAGTAGTATCCACGGTAACTAACCTTGCACCTATTGCCTGACAGAAATTAACGACACAACGTGTGGTGATGTCTGAACATCAGTGGCTGAGGTATTTCCACATGCACTACTGAAATGCTTTACTGCGCTATTATGTAACTCCTGGTTATAGTTGCCTCTGAAGTTTTACACTGAAAAAATGTACATCAGGAAACAAACAAGCATTCCTGCTTCATCAGCCATTATATTATATCATTATTATATCATTCAAACACACATAGAAAGACAGAATTAACATCTATATCTATAATATTTATATTCGGTAAAGACACTCACCAAAGATTTTCGAGCACCAGTTCAAGTGTTAGCTCCTTAACTGAGTTCATATTTGAAGTGGACTGTTGGGCTGTGATACCACCTCACTCACAACGAACAGGAGAGACGCGTCCCGCCGGGTTATTTTAGTCCAAACCCGAGCAGAGAATGGATTCACCCTCCTACCTCTTCTTCCTCGAAACAAGCGAGCTGCTGATCTGAGGTGGAGCGAATGTTGTTGTGGGCATTTTTCTTTCCAAGTCTGTTGTTTGTCTGCATCTGTGTGACTGGGTGGAAAGCCGAATGTGATAGCCAGCCAGCCGGAGCTGTTGACCTTGGAGGACTACCTTCTGGCAACAGATCTGCTTCCTGCATTGATTTTTATTTTCATGGCTGGGTTATTTGGGTTTCTGCCCTCGAGTCGCAGCTTGGCTGCCACCAAGGTCAGCTGGGGAGACGAGGAATCTGTTTTTGTCTCCATCAGTTTCAGGCCGTTAGTAGACATAGATGTGTTGTTCTTATCGGTCTGCTCCATCTGCTGTTAAGATCTCTGCTGCCTTTCTTTCCTCTTTGATGATAAGAGAAAAAGTGCGAAATAAAATTTTGATTTTTTTTTCTCCTGTGGCACTAAATGCGTACTATGAGACATATTTCTGACCACATTAACATGAATGTCATAAGCAGGGGTTAAACGGGGATATGTTGTGAGGTGGGGCCGGGTGGGGGAGGGGAAGTGGGCTGGTGCCTATTCGAAGTGGGCTGACGACGCTTCTCGCTCGCTCTCATAGGTCGAAGCTGGGCTAGCTTAGCTCTTTACCCTCTCCTCCCGGGTCGATCACAGCGCTGTGGTGGCGTTGGTCCGTCAGGTCCGGCTGGGTGGTCAGAAGATATACTTAATCCAATCACTGCGCTTCCTTTTCCAACATGGAGTTGAATTTAATCCCTGGTCATAGGTAAAATGACAGTACAGTTTAAAACTTGGAGAAGGGTTAGATGTCCTGGTCAGAACATCATTTTTACAATTTTTGTATAGATCGAAGAAACGAGATGTTGCATGTTGATTAGTGAGCTGTAGCAGTGCTGATACAGTCAGTGGATGCTGTTCCCTTTGCATCGATCCAGGATAGTTGTTTCCCCCTTGTTTTTATGCTAAGACCAAACCCCAGAGGATGCCTGCTAGTTCAGGATTTAAATCATAAAACTCTGTGATTGCTTGTTTTGTAATGAGACAAATTTCGCTATTTGCTAAAAATCGGGAAAATTTCAGCCAGGAAACGTAGCACCCAGCTAGCTGGCGGGGCGGCGGCTCACCACCGCCTCACCAAATCACTCTGTCTTTAGCAATCTGTCTGTGCTTTGTCACCAAGCTGCCCACAGTGTGATCGAAACAAGAGGATTTAATAGTAATAATGGAGGTTTAGTTCAGCAAAACTGATTTCATGCAGCCGAGAGTTTTGCTTTCTCTTCTTCTCAGAGTTTCTAATTTGCTATTGAAACAAGTGAAAACAGCAAATCCCAGAAAAGTTCAAACTGGACTAAATTGTATTGAAAATAAAACCGAAGCAGTATATAACCAGTTTAACGGGATCTGCTGCAGAGATTTCTTGGCAAAAGCTGTTAAAAGGTAAAATTTGTTCCATACTTTGCAGTGTTATACCAAGTTTACAGGTGAGGTGCCGCTGCAGTAATGTCTGCTTCCATCTACAAACTGGATTTATATTTTCATATTCACCAGACAGACATGACAGTCTCATCCATCTTCTCATCTAACGCTCATCAAGAAAGCAAAACACATTTCCCAACCGTGTCGGATCACACTCATACGTAATGCTTTTCTTAAAGTGAACATGAAAATGTAATGTTTCACACTGCTTAACTACACATTTGGCCAGATGCCATATATTATGTGATGGGCCATTATTACTGGTTATAGCTGTAATCTTCAAGGTACCGACTGCAGTTTATAGTCTGATAAAATTGGTAAAACATCGGCGTGATTTACTACGTGTCTGGTGTCCAGGTGAGTGTGCATTTTTAATCTTTGGAAAAAGATGCAGTGGAAACAACATCCTGGGATGAATACCAAGAAGGTAAACAACTGGATTTGATTTCAAGGCTCGGGGCAATGCATGCTCTACCTGATCAATAAAATGGATTTATTATTCAAAGTTCTCAGTTGTTTTCCTGAGTATTACTCGTGCAGGTTTCACAGCGAGCGAGAGAGGACGAGGAGATAATGATACAGATGAGAATCTTAGAGCCCTTTCTGCATTCAAACAGGCACTTAAATACCTGCTATTGTGTTACCCATAATCTGGCCTTGAACACACTCACTCATTGCACTAAATACCACCTAGAAAATGAAACAGATGCTTTCATGATTACAGGAATATAAGAAATTTAAGTAGTAAACCTTCACCCAGTGCTCAGAAATGAGAGACACATGAATGAGACAGTGCCTCTTCTTCTGTCTTAACACTCCCTTAACATATGCACACACACACATGCACACACACAAATACAGTGCTACTGTTTTGAGGAATTATGTGAAGGCCTTTTCATTTACAACAAACGCCTCTGTCAACATGGGAATTAGCTTCAGCTGGTGGAGACCCAGAGTCTGCATTTAGAAAAGTGATGGATGAGGAAACTACAGGGCAACATATGATTTGATCCAACAGCAGGCACGACTGCACAGTCTGTCACAGGATGAATGTATACATCTCAGGTATCCAATCAAATCCCAAGGATGATGAACTGACCTCCTCCCCACCATATCTCACAAACTGGGATCATAACTCTCAATAATGTCAACTGGATGGACTTGTCTCACCGCGGAGAGGCTGACCTACCTTTGACCTCCTTCCTACCTCGAATCGCCAACATCAGCCACCACAGGCAGGCCGTCCCCCATCCCCCACCCCGCTCCTCTCCACTGTGCTCTGTCCAGTTAGGTCTAACCTCCATTATCCACCTGAATAAAAGCTGCCTCAGGCCTGGTGAGCGGGGCTAAGAAAAGATCAAAGAACATGCTGCACCAGCATGCATAGATTGACCGCAGAAAAAGACACTGAAAGATGAGTTTCTGGTTGTCCGATTCTATCGCACTCCTCAAGACACTGTACATATAATATTTAGCTCATTCCAACTGAGTACATTTGCAATATCCCTCCAAAAAACATAAAATAAAAGGAATTAACACTTTTTAGATTGTGCACAGTTTGTAAAAAACATGCATACTGTATAATGTAGAGGCCTCACTCTGTGCTGTGCTGTTATGTTTAGCTTAAAAAAATCATTTATTGATTCATGTTCGCTTTTGTAACAGAATCAGTCAAAACACAGTTGCCAAAGGACATAATCAATAGTTTTACATAATGTCTATTAGAAACTGTTTCTTATTGACTTAGTATTTGACCTTTTAAACAATACTATCTCTGCTCATCATTCATTTTCTATCCTGCTGATCCTGCTGACGGGTGTGAACGCTAAACAAGACAATACAATTTATTCTGACAAATTATCTGTTGTCTTTGTTGATCTGTATGTGTTTATGTGTGTGAGGGGGCTGGGAGGTAAAGTGACACATTGCTGACTAAAGCACAACAGCAAATGATGTTGCTTCAATAATTAATACGGGCCTAAACCTTCAGTCTGTCCCCCAAGAGCTCCTTTGTAATGCGTCTCTCTCCGAGCTTTCCTTCCCAACTGTCACACACGCTCATGGCTGCCACTTCCTTCTCTGCTGTTCAATCTTTTGTTCTCGGTGTGGCGTACATAATGCAGTATATGAATGCATCCATCACCATGCATGGATGCATATGCTCTAGCTCTATACGCATGTATGTGCACACAAAGCACTCACATCCACAATACATCTCAGATATTATGCACGCCCATAAAAATGTCACATAAGCGTGCATGCATCTGCACAAGTCCCAGCTGCCCTACGTGCTAATACACCCCTTGATAAAAACCACTGCCAGAGACAGAGGTTGTCACTCTGTTATTGGCTATTTGGAGTTTGGCTCGAGGTGACTTGCACTACCACTCCTGAGAGGCATCAGCTGAGCTGGATCAGCTATCTGAGGCTGTTCAGAGGGGGCTCAGTCTCTCCCCACAGGCCTTCACTGATACGGTGGTGTTACATAGACATGCTGCCCTCTAGTGGGTACAGAACAGCAAGCACAGCTGCCATTTCTGAAGCTGCAGAAATCAGACATTTAAAAGATAATGCAATTGAACAATGACAGTCCCCCACAGGTCACATGCACAGCTACAATAATAAGGCATAGACAGTTTAACACGTGAAGTGTTTTACTATGAACACTTATTTAAGCTTGACAGATCACGCATTAAGAAAAATAATTTTGGGTTGCGAGCATCGACTTGTATCCTCCTGTATGTAGTTTTTACCTGTTTATTCCTTCAAGGAGACCCCTTCAATGCAAAGTTCTTATGAACAAATTAATAACTTAATAACTTAATTAATAACTAATAACTAGTGGCTTATTGTGAAGTGAGAAATTCTTCAATTACTGACTTAGTAAAATTTGTAACTGCAGATTTCATGGAATAAAAAGTATTGTAATGACCCCCCAACACACACACACACAAAAACCCCCAAAAGAAATGTTATTATATTTCAAAAAGCCTTTAGAGAAGAATAATTTCCTAACTATACAATTCTACTAAGGCATACTTGACATAACAATCAAAAATAAAACACATCAGAATTAACATACATAACGTAAAAACGTTGTATTTGACAGAATTGACATTATTCTTTGGAGCTTTGTGATATTGCAAAGAAATTTAGATGACAGGTGCACTCATCAGCTCCCCAAAATCCTGAAAAATTGGTAAGCATATCACCAATAGGTGGCACTACAGCTACATTATACATTTAAATGTCCAATGGACAATGATCAGGAGTGCGATTCACTTATTTATGTACAAGGTCAGTTTATTATTCTTCAAAATGTTTTCTTACATACTATCAGCCATTAAAAAACATATCTAACAGGACGCTTTATAAGACCCACAGAACTTTAACTGGAGTCAGGGGTGAAAAACACTTCACGCTGGGAAATCCCAACCCAACGGGAGCAATCCAGCATTTTCTGTCAGGGAACCATGGCCTCAGATTTGGAGGTGCCGATTCTCATCAAAACCACCTCACAGTTGGCTGAAAACAGCCCACGCAGTGGACGTCCCCTGACTGGCCTCCCTCATCACCCCGGCTGCGACTTGAGATCCTGACCATGAATGTCACAAACAGAATTGGCAGCCAGGGACAACCCTGTCGGATGGCAACACCCACTGTAAACATATTTGACTTTGTGCAGAGAATATAGAAACAACATTCACTTTGCATTATATGGAGACCGGATGGCTTGTAGCAATGATCCCAGTAGTCCATGCTCCTGCTGTTTCCCCCACAGGACTACCCAGGGGACACGGTCGTAGACCTTCTCCAATCCCATGAAACACCATGTAGACTGGAAGAACAAATTCCCAGAAGCAGCTCTCCGCTCTGGTCTGCTGAAAATATGCACCTAGTCTATTTTTGAAGGAAGCCACATCAAGCTGCACAGAGCAGATCCAGCCGTGCAGGAAGTAGACTTAGAGAATCTGGTCAATTTTCAAAATAAAACACCCTGTGCAGACTCACTGTCGCATATTAACAAATTTAAACAGACAAAAAAGAAACATTTAACTGCATAGCTTACTTACCCATGGTAGAATGATAAACATCAAGGAAAAACAAATCTGAGCAATCCCTTCCCTAAAGGTATCTCCACTGTTGTCCACATGAGCGTTGAAGTCTGGCCCTAGGCGGTATCCCCTCCAGGACGCCACCCAGCGACTCCAAAAAGGCCGAGCACTGCTGCATAAAAACAGTGAAAGCCTGTTGGAAAACTCCAGCACAGCAGTGCTCCACTGGGGGTTCATGTGTAAGCTTGAGAGATACTGAAATACAATAAGTGACTCAGAGTGAACTGATTAAGAAAGACGTTAAATCCCACCTAATTGGTACTTATTTGGACCGTGCAATGATAATCCTCAACAGAATATGAATGTGCAGATTTTCAAAGAGGTGGCCGCATGAGAAACAAAGCATTAGCAGTCTGGTGCTTTTCCTCTAAACTGAAGCTTTTTGAGTGGAAAAATCACAGAAATAAACGATCACAATACACAATACTAGTTCATGTCATACAACGTGTAAAGTACAGTGTGTAAAACAACAATGTAAGATTATTAGTAATGCTGAAACTATGTTTTGGGTTTCAAAACCTCCAAAAACAGTGTACTGTACTTTCAGCACACATACAGCAGAGGGTGGTAGAACCCTATTTAGAGACTGAACCCCACTGCCGATAGCGCCACAGACCAAATAAAAATATGCAAGATTAAGAATGATTTTGCTTTGATTCTGCTGTAATAAATTCACTTAAGTATTTGTTTTGTGTAGTCCTGCAGGGGTATGTAACAATATACACCACAGAAACTGTATGAGAATTTGAAAATGCTTTATTGTGTAAATATGTACCAAATGATAATAAAACACATGCGAAAATATCTGAAAATGAAAGAAAGCTGCTATTTAACCTGTCTTCATCCACTTGGAGGCCTGCTCCACCCGTGGGAATCAAAGCGGTGCCTACTATAAGCACGTTGTAACTGTCAGACTCCATCACATCAACTTTCCACAATGAAACCTATCATCAAGCGTATATTATGTTACACAGGCACATACCTCGCCTCCGTAGTTCAAACAACGTCCACACACACGCAGGGAAACACACGCAAATAAAAATGCAAATGTGCACGCAACAGTGTCCTGCATGCTGACACTGGCACACGCCAACAGAAAAATCTTGGCCTGGCTGACGGAGTAAAGGAACCAGCGCTTCCAGTGATGTCAGCAGGCCAATACACACATACCCCCCCCCTCCTCTCATGCTTTCTCTCAGCAGGGAATGACTTTCTTTTATTTAATCTCTTTTCCTTTTGACACCTTCCTGCCAGGAGACACTGAACACGATACTAGTTTGAAGACTGGCCTGTTCCTCTAAAATCTGCTCAGCTTACAGGACCTCAGAAGCTGCAGACATTACTGAGCAAATGCTGTCAAGCACTGAATGCATCAGTGGAATATAGGCTGACCATTAAACCAGAAACAGGAAATTACATCATCACCGGCGGTGCTTGTTGATGCTCTGTGATGCTCAGGTGGAGAGGGGGCCGCAGAAGCAGAGGCAGGATGGTGTGTGTGTGTGAGTGTGTGAGAGTGTGTATATGTGGAGGGTTGGGGAGGGCAGCGCGGTCACAGGTGACTGTCATGTTTAATAATGATTATCACCACGCACCTGCGCCCCCACGCTAATTAACTGGACGCATATGCAAATGAGTCCAGGGATTTAAAAAAAATAACAGCTCTTGGAGTGGCAGTGAGCGGTTGTTCAGCTGCTGGATTTGATTAGGGTAATGAACGGTCAGCGATGGAGGCACCAGTGGTGGTAAAAGGAAGAGTGATAAAGGAAAAGGAGGATATTAGGGTCAGAGGGGAGGAAGAAAGGAGTATTAGAAAGAGAGGGAGGAGGAGGAGGAGAGAGAGATATCACCGAGGTAACATAATGGGAACAGGTGGACAAGTGGCCTGTTGACTGAGGGAATAAGAGGAGGGTTGGAGGAGGGGGTGGTGTTGTGTTTGTGTGTTTTAGTGCAACCAATCCACGGCTATGAAGTCTTGCAGCATGTAAGAAAACTCAGGGATTTTACAGTGTAAACACTCAAATTGTTCCATTATTGATTTCAATTATGCATAATTATGCATGCATTCAGATTTTTAGGAGGGGACAAAGCGGTGTTTGTGAGAGCAGACATTATTATAGATTAGTCTGTTTTTTCACGTGCTGACAGACGCCTTTCCTCCCATTTTGCACGGTAGCCGCTCTCTGCTACAGCTTCAATTCGCAGAGGAGTCTGAAGAAAAAGAGACAGAAAAAGAAGAGAGAGCGCCTTTGAACCTCATTCATTTATTCCAATGCATTCCAAACACGCATTCTATATCTCCATACTGTGATCCGGGCCGTGCATGCATATACACCTACCTCTAACAAAGCAAATTGCGGTTCATCCAACTCGATGGCCCCAATCTCAGTCGGGGGAGGCAGGCTCGTCACTCACACAGATAAGGGTGAATTAGGGTCTCGCTCTGGGTTTTACATTTCAATTTAGCCTCCGGCTTCAGAGCCATTAGGGGCCTAATCTAAAGCTTGGTCCGCAGGGTTCTCTTTCTCTACCAATCGCAATATTGTTTTATTAACTTTCCAGTATGCTGGAATGAAACTCCAACAGATTCATTACCTCGCATTAAGTTCATATTAGGGTTATTTGTGATAGGAAGACCTCTTATTTAAGAATGTGGAAGTAGTCAATGTGTTTGTAATTCAGTGTTGCTGTATCACCAGCTGGTTCATTTGGGCGAGCAGAACAGGGAGGGTGAGTGTAATTGCAAGTTGATAATGTGCCTGGGCATGCAGAATGACCAAGACGGCTCCTGCCAACAGAGCGTGGCGGAGGGAGGGAACATTGTGCAGGTGCAAAGTCAAAAGGGGACTGAAACTCTCTTAAGATAACTCTCTGAAGATCAGGAAGTGTTGCAGATTGTGCATAATGCCAAGATAAACTCGTACAGCTTGAATCTCTGCGTTTACAGAATGTTTGAAGAAAATCTGTAAAAAAGAGAAGAAAAAAAAACAGGAGCTGATGTTGCTTTGACGCAATTTATTCATTGCAACAGTTATTAGAATATTACAAATTACACAACAGCAGAGCATCATTTGTGTCGTTAATCAGCCCAACTTGCATTCTACACATGTACAAATGCAAACCAGGACAGTGAATGGAAATGTAATGAGACCAACCAAGCCCGCCCCCAGGCTGTCCAAGTGATGTAGCATTGGTGGGCATTCAAACCTGACAAAGCCCTGCATTAAAACAACGCACCAATTGCGTCGGTGCTGGCGTGATGTTTGAGGTCGCGGTGAGACAATAAAACAGGCCTACAGTTCAGGAGGTTCAGATAAACAGTAGAAATACAGCCTTCAAATTAAAAAGTAATCTACCAGAAATGTGTGCTTGTATGTATTTAACGAGCCAATGCAGATCCATGTTGGATGCCTAGACTTTATAAAAAATGGACTAAATCTCAGTGACGTCGCCCAAAGATTTCTGAAAGGCCATTGTGAGGCTCAGTGATTCCAGCCGCGACCATCTTGGCAGTGCCTGACTTCACCAAACTCCTGGCTAATCCAAAAACAGGCAAAAAGGTGGAGCGTGGGTGGAGCCGAGGTGGGCCAAACAAGCCTGGTGTAAGTTCTTACATGATCATCACTAAAAAAAGTTGTTATGTTACTAAGTACTGCATTATAGCCCAACAGCAGTTATACATTACAAAGGTAAACGCTAGATGGTAGCTGATAATATTACCCATGATGCTGCTTGTCTACCGTTAGTCAACCCTGTCTCTTGAATTGCATTTATAATTACGCTGTTCTGACAAACAAATTCACTGCCTGGATTATATTCAGAGACATTTCTGAAGCGAAGGAAGGTGCAGGACTGTGACACCAGAGTCACGTCCAGACTGTGTTTAGGTTTAGGCAAAAAAAAGCGTTAAAGTAAAGGTAAAGGCGTAAAGTTAGAAAGTACACATGTTCAGTAAAAACATTTCCACTTTATGTTCATACAAAACATAATTCAGTGAGCATTATATTTCCTTTAAAACCTATTTACATACGAGGAAAGGTAAAATTTCTTACCTGGGAACTCAGAATAATGCTCTGATTTCCTAACCATCACCGTGGCCCCGCCTCCCCTCCTCTCCTCTCCTCTCCTCTCCTCTCCTCTCCTCTCCTCTCCTCTCCTCTGTTCTTCTACCCTTTCTTCTCCTTTCCTCTCCTCTGTTCTCATCCACTCTACTCTTCTACCTTTTCCTCTCCTCTCCTCTCCTCTCCTCTCCTCTCCTCTCCTCTCCTCTCTCTTCTCCCTCTCTGCTCTCTGAAGCTCTTACTGTGTGTCTACCAAGTACTCTAACAACACACATACACTTATACACCAACAGGTCAGCCCCCTCCACATTTTCCCTACACAGGTTGGGTCAGTTTACCTCGCTCTGGGGTTTTTGTTGTGACCTGTTCCTGAGCCCAGCTAGCAATGGTGGCGGTGGGGGATGCTTGCCAACAACAGAAAGTGTGTGTGTGTGAGAGAGAGAGAGAGAGAGAGAAAGGGAGAGAGAGAGAGAGAGAGGGAGGAACATGTGGTAGTAATCTGGTTGTTTTACTGTCTGGCTCTGGTGGTGAAAGTGTTGGGCAGGGGCTACGAGCGGTCTGGATCGTGTCAGAAGCCGCCGGAGTCAGGTTACCCTGACAGACCATACAGGGAGAGAGTACAGTGGGGGAGAAAGGGAGAAAGAGAGGGAGAGAGGGTTGAGGGGATAAACAAGTGAGTGAGGGATGGGACTGGAAAGTAAGAGAGTGAGGTGGTGGACTTGCGAGAGCCAACCCCCTGACTTATCCTGTCCTCCCTCAGGACATTTTTATTAATCTATCAATGTGTATGTGTGTGCAATGCCTCTACGTGTGCGTGTGTGTGTGTATGTGAGAGAGAGTGTGTGTGTGAACCCGGGCCAGAGGGCTCCAAAAGACGACCACTTGAACTAGGCCCAGCTGAGAAAACAAATGGCCTTGACTCTCCTCTCTTCTTCTCCCCTCATCCAATTTTCATCTTTTTTTCCTTGACGATGGGCATTTAATCAAGTAAGGGAGCTAATCAAAGCCAGAGAAAGGCTCCTGAACCTTCAGCTATCTCCCCCCTAATCCATAAGCTCTGCTTCTCATTTGCCATTGACCTCGAGGACCAGACTTGTCCACTGAACTCCCCCCCGCCACAGGGACACAGGGGGGAGATGGACTGCTGGAGAGTTTAGCGGTTAGCGAAAGGTTATGGTATGTGTGTTCGTGTGTGTATGGGTATAAATCCATATTCTGAGACACAGTAAAATGAAATGTCAACAAACCTCTTCAACCGTAGTGTATAAAACATGAAGAGGGTGAGATGAATAGGGTTCAGGAATGAGGGAGTAGTGAAGAGGAGAGAAGGAGAGGAGCGGGGAGGATGTAGGAGGCACACAGGGTCACGGGGGTTGAGGTGATAAGTCGCCTGCTGGGGAATTAATAGGGAGCAGATGGCGCTACCTTTACTTAATGTAGGGGTGTGGATACAAGGGGAGAGATTTATCAGTCTGTATGAGAATGGATTCTGCCGATGGCTGGCGGGCCGACTCCCCCGTCCAGAGGAGGATTTAGCACATTCCTGCCTCACTGTGAACTGGGGAGGTGTCTGTGGAGCGGCAGAAGTTTGCTGTCAGAGAGCGGGATTTAAAAGAGTAAAATGTGGTTTTCTTCGCTGCGTGATGAAACGAGCTGAGGGTCGCTGAAGGTGAAGAGGTTTGCTGTTGTCATTTTCAACACCCAAGGTTCTTTCTTAATGAGCGCTTTAAGTAGACAAATGCCATTTCAGCCAGGTTCAATGTAATTCTGAAGCTCTTATGCAGTTTCAGCTTTCAATCATTTCACTTGCATAAAGTCAGGTTATCTCTCTGTGTGATATACATGGTTAAAGTCTGACGCTGTCATCTGTCTGAGGAGGCCAATTCACACTAAACTAACTGCTAAAACAACATTTGGAGTCAAAATTCTGCTGTTTGTGTGAGAGATTTTTTTTTCAATTTTATCCCCTTATTGTCGATAACTGACCAGAAAATGGCTTAATTGAAATAGTAACATTTTAACTAGCTCCAAACATCCTTTTTGGACATAAAAAGCTTTATTTTGTGACCTGTATGCCTGACTATGTAATGTCTTCCTCAACTTGACCCAGTCCCAGTTATTTCTATGGATACAGCAAAAGAACCAGAGGGAGCTGAGTGGGCCTATCACTCTTATCACTTTAGTGATAATGGCCGTCACATAAAAGATGACCCAGTGAACTCCACAAATGCCAGAGTGGCCCAATTAGCCACTATGCATTTCATACAATTTGCAAAGGGCAAATGTTCCCAAGCTGTAATTATGTACTCACATTGCCCACCTTGGGTGACCTGCCAACCAGTCTTGACGTCCGTCCGTTGTAGAGGTCGCCATGACAGCGCTGGCAAAAACACAGAGAAAAATGAGCGCGGGGTCTATCATTGTGTCTGTAATTGGTCAAGTTGCGCTTGTTACCTAGTAGCGAATACATAATGGATAGTGCTGATTGCACTGTGAGATGGATGGGGAAATGTCACTGTGGGGGATGGATGAGTGGGATGCTGCTGGTTATTTCTACCGTTTAACGGTGATGCCTCTTTCATCAGCATCGATTAGTGATGAAATAGGACAAATTGTCATTTTAAGGCTATTGTAGGACCGAGAATGCCATTGATTTGTTCCTGGATGCAAAGGTCTGCTCCGGCCCTGACCACTGCGCTGACCACCATACCCTTCATCTTGAGGACGATGACATATCAGTTTGGTGTTGCCGTGCCACCAGGCACTCCCAGACGCCCCTCTCAAAGTTTGCCTGGCCCCTCGCTTGAGACCACTTTTAGAGGAGTCAGCGTCATTGCTCCGAGGGTCACTGAATCTCACAAACCCATGACAAAGCTGTGAGGTCAGGAGGGAACGACTGATTTGGTCTATGAGGTGCACTCTATGTGTCAGCATGATTCCTTTTTCAAGACGTGGTCAGCATTTTGGGAAATACACTTATTTGCTTTTTTTGCCAAGCGACAAACGATAAAATCAATACCGCTCTGATGTCTGTATGGTAAACATGAAACTAGAGCCAGCAGCCGCTTAGCTTAGCATAAAGACCGGAAACCGTGGGAAACAAAGTTTTGTAGGCACTGCACCCGGCCAAGACATTTTCCCAGCAAATAACCACATGTTGTTTTTACATTTCGGCTTTTGTATAGATTAAACAAACAAGATATGTGGTTTGAATTCGTGAGCTTTAAAGGTGCTGTTGGGTTTGGACCGAGCCCGGCTAGTTGCTGTAGCTGTTTCACCCCACCTCCAGTCGTCATGCCAAGCTAAGCTAACTGGCTGCTGACAGTAGCTTCATATGTAGCGTTCAGACATGACTGTGATCTGAATCTTCTCAGCAAGAAAGCGACACAAAGAGATTTAGATGCAAAGACAGTGTTTTTCCCAGAATGTTGAACTACTGACTAAACCTCATTCTGGAATTTAATTAAATCACTAATCAAAAGACCCATGCCCTCTCAATGTTCCTTGTATTATGAGGTCTTTTATAGGCCCTTTCTATAAATGACAATCCATTATTATAAACAGTACCTTTAACAATTCAGTGAGATGACCTGTCTTAGCCTATTCCAGGTTCTCCTGGTGCTGAGGTCCAGCAGTGTTCAGGAGACACTGCTGTGAGGCAGGCCCTCCCTAATGTCTCCATTGCCTGCACCTGACCCCGCTAGCCAGCAGTGGCCAAATTTAGTTTGGAAACGTGCCACCACGGGAGAGCCGACAGGCCCATTAATCAGCAGGAGTCTCCCCCCTACTCATCCCGCAGGTCAGAGAGGGAGCAGCGCACACACACGCGCAGAGACACACACGAGCTACCCTCATGTACAAACACAATTCACAATGGAGCGCAACACACACGTCGACGAAACAAATGATCGCTGAAACTTTCAAAGAACTATGACAGCAACCCCTCTCCTTCGCCTTTCCACTACCTACCCTAAATCCTCCATCACCTCCTTTACACACTCACACACACACACCTGGTCACGACCCTCCATCACTCCCAGTCTCATCCAGTCTCACATCCCAGCTCTCTTCTCTCTGCCTGAGCCAGGTTTTCTGTCAGCCTGGGGCTCCGGTCGTAGGGGTTATCCACACGCCGCTACCCTTGGCTCATATTCTGTGCGAGGGATGAAGGGAGCACATGCAAACACAAACACACACACACAAACATAAGCATAAACACTCATTCTGACCCTCAGGAATACAACCATAAAGATGAAAAACATTCAGAAACAGAGACCATCTGCAGAATATGATGGATTGATGTGTTGGATCTGAGCTGAAGAAGCCATAGTTAGAAGCCCTGGATGGAGGCGAAGTGGAAAAAAAAGGACTTTGAATATATGTGGTGTAAGGCAAGTTGAATGTGACATTTATTATCATGTCTGAGGTGAACTCAAAGTGCTCTCGCCTTTGGGAATATGCGCAGAAATCAGTAAAGATGTCCAACTTTGTCTGCAGAATTGCTTGCATCACCTGGGTTTGGAAAGTGAAACTGCAGCAGTTTGTTTGAAGCAGCGGCTAATTGACTTGTAATCAGTGTTTACTATCTCACAATTAACACTCAGAGACAATGAGATCAGAGGATGTGGCACCGGCAGAAGGCGTTTATTGGGCAATATCCCTGAGCTGTGGGAAGTAACCGCAGAGAAAGTGTCTGATAACTGGTACGCATTTATACGCAGTGTCACTGGTGCACTTATCCTTTCTAATGTGAAACTCTGCAGGGAGATGAATGGTGGGATTGGGCTAGATTAATGAAGGTTACCAAAGTCCCCAGATGTTTCCGTGGTAATTAGAGGGCTTTGTTTATCAGGAAAACAAGTCACATCAAGAGCAAAGCGTTCATTATAATTTTTCATAATCTTAATAATTCAAGTGTAGCTGCTTCATTTTGTTCCCAATTTATCATGCTAATGTTATGAATAAATCTACATAATTTTAACACTGCCTGTTGGATCAACTAGCAACAGACTTTGATAAAGCAATATATTGAATTTGTACTTGAATTTGTGCATCTATCGGCGCAGAATATGTACAACAAATCAATAGGTCGGAGTTTGCCGAGTGATAACATAATGTTTGTTTCAGAGCTTTAGATAATAATAATTAACCTCTGAGGGTTCATTCTCGGACAGTCAGCTATTCAAGGAGCATTTCTGCATATAATTTATCTGCCTGTACAGCAGGCAGGACGCTCAAAACAGCATTTAAATGTCTACTTGACTGATAAATTCACATTACCAAACAGTTTGCACCAAAGAGCCTCAGCCTCACTGAACACTTGAAACCAGCGAGAGCTCAGAAGCAGCTGTTTAATTTCAGCCAACAATAATTTAGTGACCATTCAGATTTGGACAAGGTCACTTCAGTGCATCGTGCCGTCAGCTGTGCGGGGACTTGCAGGTTTAGCTGGACAGTGCTAGTTGCATTTTGTCTCGCCCCAATTGTCCTGTCAGAAATCAATTGGAGATCACAATGTGGTTTTGCAGCGGGAGGTCAGTCCTCGCTGCAGTGTAAATATTTCATCCCGGACTCACGTCAAGGGGCTTTTAAAGATGTGTGCTGGACCATGCTCCCCTCTTGCTGCCCTCTGAAAGTGACAGGGCTTGCGTTTTAGCCCACTTCAGGACCAGGTTAAATCAATTAAAATCTATTATTCATATGGCAGCGCGGTGACCTCACTGAAAGCCCCTGTAATTTCAGAATAGAACGGAGAACAGGAACTGGCAGTGAACTTTGGCTTATCAAGTTTTCAAGAGAATACAGAGCACGGGTGACCTTGTTTTAAAAACTCGGGCCTTGAAAATAAAATAGCGCCTTGAAACATGCTGTGCAGGACAACACCTACCATAGAAGTGTTTTTTTTCTGAAGGTGCTATTAGCCTTAATATGGTAGATAAATGAATGCAGAATTATATTGGCATGGCTTTCATGGTTTGGACCTCTTGTGCATGTGCAGCAGTCATCCCATGCTTATTTGGAAGAAAATTGGCTCCACATTTTGGATTGCAGATAAATACGGTCTCACTCAGACTGGAACATATCATCTTTACCTCCGAGCTTAAAAATCATCCTCACAAGGTCACTAAAAGCTGTAGTTGTGCTCTCAAGTCAAGCAGGGCAAGCCTCCACCTATTGTTCGGCAAAGTGCAACTCTCCCCTTCTCTTTGTACGAAAGATTTTCAGTGGTATATCTCCCATAGACGGCGGCAGGCTGTTTGGTCGGATAATAAGCAGAAAGGAGTCAGAAGGAGAGAAGTCATTAAGACCTGCTCACATATAATCATCACAACTCTGTCGCCATTTCTCCATCTCTCTTTTTTTTCCCTCCACTGTCTCTCCCTGTCGCTCTCCTTCTCCCTCTCAGATGAAAGGGCCTTCTCAGACTGCATGGGAAATGAAAATGATGGAGAGGCTGATAAAAAAAAAAGAAGAGAAAAAATGAAAAGTGGTTTTGAAGTGGTTCGCCACATTAGTCGGCTTCCCCCTACTGACCTTCCAATTTAAGCAAACAATACGTTGACTCGGAGACGCGCCAAGCTTGGGTATTCATGGAGGCGAGAGTGCAGCTCACGGAAAATAGGTAAAAATTAGCTGGGTAGGCTGAGGGAGCAGTGCATGGATAGACAGATGGACAGATAGGGGTTGTAGCACTCATTCACTAAAATAATGTTTGTATATGTACATCTTTTTGTAGTACTTTTTGTAGTTCAAACCAGGGTACACTTGGTTATTAGTTTAGCAGGTATTGACTCACCAGAGTCAATGGGGTTCATCCTTTGGGGAACATGACTGTCAAGAACTCCATCTAGTAGCTGATGAGTTTGTTTGTTGATGTTTCAGTCTGGACTGAAGCGGTGGACCGACCAGCAGACCACCGCTGGCATCGATGGAGCCGTGCCACGAGGATGGCAAAAACTCTGAGTGTATTTTAAAAAAAATGTCATCTGATAGCAGCCAGTGTGCTGAAACCACAACGGATCCAATTCAAGGTCCTTCCCTTCACTCACAAAGGCCTCCATTACAAGCCCCCCCCCTCCCTCTTCACCAACCTTGTCCACCGCCACACTCTGATGCCAACCTCCTGTCATCATCATCCGGGACCAAGCTCTGAACCTGGGCTGACGGCGCCCTCGCTACAGCCGCCACCTCCCTCTGGAACTCCCTACCCAAACACATCTGTGACGGCACTAATCTATCTTGAAATGACTCAAAACTCACCTTTTTAGAGCTGCTTTTAATGTTTGATTTAATATCCTGTGCAACCTTTATGCCTTTAGTGTGGTTTTAGTTCTCTCGGCTCTTTTTAACTTATCGTGTAAAGCATCACTGACCACCATGAAACGCACTCTATAAATAAAATATAAGTAAAAATACATGCTTGTACTGCACCTTTAAATACATGCTGTGTTTACATGCAGGTGTCCTTGTGCCTCGCACCCCTCCAGGGCAGCATCAGTAGGCGACTGTTGTAAATGGACTCTCACTATCGCTTAAGATGGCGTAACGCATCAACCAATCACATGATCCTCTCCCCCTTACACCCTCTGGCCTCGGCTGGTCCCGTGGCATTATCAGAGGAGCAAAGCAGCCATTTATACAAACATACACACATACTGTACATACACACACACACGCACCACCTCCCTCTTATGGCCTCAGGGCCATTCCAGGAATGTCAAAGATGGTTTCACCCATTGTATCTCCTCTCTTTCACTGATCTGAATGATGGTGGTCTGCGTGGTCTGAGATTGTCATGGCCCAGAAACCCATTCTGAGTGACTGAAATGTAATAAGGCCATCTAGCCTCTGAGGGTAGAATATGATGCCAGCGCGAAAATGGCGGCAACATCCTACGTTGACGGCTGTGAATTACAAATCGGTACCAACAAACCGCCAGATATGGCGTTAGGATTTAAAACATGAGACGCTCAGATTCGCAGCCTCGTTTCGTTTCTGTTCAAAGCAAGCATTGTGACGCTCACTCACTTAAAAGGTACTATCCACTTAATCCAGAAGAGTAAGCATATTGTTTCTATCTAATTGACACTAAGCTCATGGCTATTACCATGTCAACACTGGATTACCGCTGCCTTTGAGCCTGTGGAGTGGTTGACTTGGCCCACATTCAGGCCTTGTTTTCCTTTCCACTCTGTCGTCTGCTGCTCGCACACATACAGTCGGACGGGCTCACATGCTCATAGTGCCACATGTGCGCACACACACACACACACACACACACGCAGACACATGGAAGCACTCTCTCCATCCCTCTCTCTCTCACACACACACTCACTCACCATGTCTTTCTTTCCATCCCTGTCTGTCTCCCTCTTTTCTCTTACACACACACACCATGTTCCAGTGCTAGACGAGTGTTCCAAGGCCAATTTCACCGCCGCTGAAAGTCCCTCTCTCCCAGAAGCCCCTTTGGTTCAGAGGCTAGACCGGCTAGCGATTGGCCGGTCAGAGGCTAGTCTAGTTGGTGATTGGCCAGCGAGGGCCCCTGGTGCACGGTGACAGTAATTAGCACACGCCAACCATTAACAAACACAGATTAGGCATGAACCCGCATGGCATGCTGCCATCAGCGTTGTGTGTGGATGTAAGTGTGTGAAGACTGGTATTCCCCTGTGACTGTCTGAGTAGGTCTCATTTTCTGCGGTTTGTGTCCGTCTGTACTCAGAACTTGGCATGTGTGAATGTGTTTGTTGCCGTTGCTTGCATATGTGCGCGGCTTCTTTTTCCTGCTTGTGCATTCGTCCAACCTGTCTGTATTCACAAGCGTGTGCGCAGGCACACGAGTGTGTCAGCGTATGTGTGTGTATTTGTGTTCAGCCTCATTTCCTCCGTGCCTGCTGGTCAATTTTGGCATTTGGAGAGAAAGACGCTGTGCATTCCCCATGGCTCCATCGCTTCTAGCTCTGAATTAGAGATGGGGCTATGATATGTGGAAATGATTTTTTAAACACCACCAATCTCTCTTTCTCTCTCTCGCCCTCTCTCAATCCACCCCCCCTTCCTTGGCTGGTGAATCCGCCCTGCTGTGTGCGCTTAATGAAAGATAAGAAGGGTCCTCCACCACTGACACTGAGCCACGGACCCTCAGAGGACTGCGCTAATCTGCTTGGCCCCTAATGGGGGCCACTTTGTGTCTGCCGAGGATCATTTCATATCAAACAAATTGTGTCCTGTGAAACCCATTACATTTTTGGCCCTTTGGAGATGCTTCGCCCTTAGCTGACACATAGAGGACATCTTCGGCCCGACTTTTGATGCTGTAAATATTCCTTAAGATGGTCTTACACTGAGCATCTCTTTTCTAGTCAAAGATGAGCTTTGTGCATCTTTAAAACCTGTCTGCTCTTTCATTAGACAGAGATGGGGAGGGTGGGGGATCAAACGATGAAAGAGAGCAGCAGCGAGAAGAAAAAGAGAGGGATAAGAAACGGAGGATAGAGGAGTCTATCTACAGTCTACAGAGGGAGTGATGAAGGGTTAATGAACTCGGATTCTCATCTTACATGTATTCAGTTTCGTAATTGTCTCTCTGCATGCGGTCTCGCAGCGTATGCCAACGGACGCCGGGAAGCTCAAATAATGTTTGACATATGCATGAAAATGTCTTTATTTGTGTGTGATGATGGCCCCTTGATTATGTTATGAAAAGGTGCTAATGACGCAGAGAGCTTCCAGCTTCAACGGGGAAGGCAAGTTGTTTATTTAAGGTGGAAAACATGGGTAAAGGTGGTGCAAAATAGCCAGCACGGGGAGGTGTGAAAACACCATCGCAGACAACATGTTCCTAATACATCTCCACTCACCCTGCAAGGCACAACTGCCACGGTAAGCAGCAGCAGCTGCGACACATGTATAGTAAATTTCTATTTGTATTGACAATAGTGTAATCTACTGGGACAGTGTCGCCCCCTGTGCAGGTCATCACTCTTAATGTTTACGTTATGTGTCTGTCCATATGTGTGTGTGTGTGTGTGTGTGTTTCAGTGCACGCTGTCCAGTGCGTGTTTTTATGTGTGCTTGTGTCTGTATGTGTATGCCATCAGTTCTGCAAGGGAGAAAACGGGAAGGGGGAGTAGAAAATGATCCGGGGGCCGATACATATGAAACAGGAGGGCTCATACATAAACATAGCTCCAAGGCCCCGGGGCCAGGCAATCTACGAGGCAAATTGCTCACCAGTCAGCCATGGAGGCCGCACTGTTTACTATGCATGAGGTCTTGTGACATGCTTTAAAGCCGCCCCTAAAACAGGACGACTGGGCCAGTGGTAGCGAGGAGTTGGCTGTTTCTATTACTATGGTATTCTTTCCCGTGAAAAATATGTAGTGGGTGGAGAACGGATCATCGTTTTACTCTGCGGAGCTGTTGTGCGGTGTACAACGTGAAAGGAGAAATACGTGTGTTGGGTGTGACCACCTATCCGTGTGTCTGACGGTGACAGTGTGTTCATTTGTGTATGAGTGAAAAACAGTGTTTGCTATGTAGCTATGGAGGGACTTCATGCTTTTTAGCAGAAACATTTTGGGGAGATTTCGGCCTTTATTAATAGCATGCTGCAGTGACAGAAAGGAAATATGGGGAGAGATAGACCAGAGAGAGAGATCATGCTGCAAATACCCCTGGCCAGAAACAATGTAAGTATATTGTAATTGAACCACTAAGATACAAGGACACGTTTGTCCTGGACTACTTGGAATCCTGAGAGTCATTGAATTGAATGCATTTCCATCCACTACTACATATATCCTCATAATGCATATTAGGAGTTCGCCATGTGGAGATAAATAACTGGTTGTTCTAATTCTGCAATTGGTGCCATTCAAAAGAGAGGTAACGTGATTAAAACAGCACCAGTCTGACCTTAAATGATGAAAAATAATGTAGAAAACATGACAGAAATATGCCATTTATGTTTCATGCATTAATTTGAGGGACATACAGTCTTTATTATTATTATTATTTATTATTATTTTTCACCTCTTCAGTGGAAGCTTGAGTGACAAGTCAAATGCTTCATGCTCGTCCTGATTTATTCACTAAGTCTGTTTCCATTGCAGTTTGACACATTTCACTTTTATAGGTGCTTTATCAACTTTTCCACCTTACCACCTCTCAAAGTCCATGCAAATTGAAAAGGTGCATGAAACAGGTGATGTCTGATCCAATAAATGGCTTCTTTCTAAAGCATCACTGCTGTATTTTGGGAAAACAAAATATCAGTTTTTGGGGAAAAAAAATCAAACAAAGCATCGGCCAAAACAACAATAGTCAGCATTCCAGTATCACGCAGAAATTACAGTTTCTAACATGTGTCAACACCAAACCAGAGTATGTTTTACTTTCATGCAAGTAAAGACTTTGTGAGAATGACAGCTGTTTTGGAGCGAAACTCTTTAAACACATGAAAACAAACGCTCTGAGGCAGAACTTCCAGCCTACCCCGTCATTACACGTGAACACGGATGAATACTGAGCACGACAGAATAACATAACCAAACGGCAAGAGACGTTAACATGTAAACAAGCTGTCGGGACCACATCTGCTCCAGCCTGCATTTACCAGCCCAGTATCCCAGGGGGAGCCCTCCTCAATTCAATTTCAATCTGCTCGACCCTCGGGGTCCAAGTTCAAGTTCAAAGTCAGGCAGCCGTGGCACCAACGGGAGGATTGCCCACCCAGGAGTCCGAGCCCAGAGTGAACTATTCCAACTACAGATGAGATCAGAACAAATCCAACACCAGATCTATTCAGATGTCCTTCACAAGAATGTCTTTCTGCGAGTGTGTGTGTGTCAGTGTGTGTGTGTGTGTGTGTGTGTGCGTCTGTGAGGGGGTTGGGGGGGGGGGGCTACTGTCACATTACGAACACTTTCGCTGCCGCTCTCTCTCTATTTCTCTGTCCGTCTCTCTCTCTCTCTCCATCTCTCCCTCTCTCTCAGGCTATAATTATGCTAATAGTATGTATATAGCTGTGGCCCCAGAGGCTTGGGGCGTATTGAAGGCTCCCAGGTCTTTCTCTCCTGTAACAGTATTAGGGTGCTATTGAAAAGCGGACAGCGGGTGAGAAGGGGGACAGGATAGAGAGATAGCGCGGGGTGGCAAATGGGACATGACCACCGTGCTCTCTGTCACGACGCCGCCCATTGTCTGGCCAAAGAAAAGGGCCTCCGCCGCCAGTGGGACAATAATAAAGGAGCAAGAATGGGCTGTGCATATTAAACAACACAACGGCCGACACAGACCAACCTGCATGGGTAGGATGAAGGGGGAAGAGGAGGAAAACAGGCCGAGATAGAGGCGGGCGTAAAAGGAGTGGGAGGGAGTGAGGGAGTGGCGGAGAGAAAAGGGTGGATGATGTGAAAAAGGCACAAAAAGAGGCAGAGGCACAGAGATGACAGTAAAACAAAAATGTTGTTTTGCTTCTTTGAAGAGACGACTCCCGTTAATGTCAGAGGTTTACGTCAGCGTACAATCCTGGCACCACATCCAGGCTAAGGACACGTGGTGAATACCAGGTGAACCACCAGGATACCTAAATGCAGGGATTTCATACGCTCTGTGTGTGTGGCTGATGTTGACAGATGTTTTTATGCAGCAGTATCCCTAGAAAACTATTTTCTCTCTTTTGTAGTTTTGTTTTTTAAGAGGTCTCACCTCTGAGTTTGACCAAGATATAACTGTACACATCTTTGTCTGTGAGTAACTCTTTGGCAAACAAAGGCAATACATATTTGGACCTGCATCGCCCATATAACATCAAATATTTTATAATAAGAACATGAAATATTTCATTATTTTATATAATAACATTGCTTCTTGCTCATTTCCATATTCTTTCCCCTTTAGGAAATATGCATGTCTAGTTTGCAGCGAAGGGAAGGTGACCACTTCAATACCTCTGTACATATGGAGTTTTAATTTGGTTCAAAGAAAAGAGAAAATATATTTTAAGAGAAAACATGAATTGATTTTGCAATTAATATTATTTCTCTTATACAACCAGCATTGGGGTTTGTGGGACCTCAGACATTGAGGAATTAAAGGTAATAACAAAATCAGCAAAATACAAAGGGGTAAAGATCATGCTATAAAAACAAAACAACAACTCATATCTACTGCAGCATCTGGCATTAGAATTTGAACCAATCATGTCCTTAAAGAAGTTAGTGACAGTTCAAACAGTAAAGTGATCTTCCTCATCCAGGATCCACCTGCGTTCTCCTCTTTTTTTCTAAATAATATTTGGACATTTTACGCCTTTTCTACATGGCTAACAGCAGTTGGGGCTCATGGGCAAACCCAAGGCCACCAAGGTTGGCCCCAACGCTCACTTCTAAGGTCATCTGTCTGACTTTTTACCTGGAGTGTGTGTGCTGTTTGGACCTCCCTGTCCTGCTACCACCTCACCAGGTCTGGACCAGCCTTGGCCACGAGACTGACCTCAGACTGTCAAACTGGTGACAAATGTCAAAGTGGTTTTCTTACTTTCGCAACAAAACCCTGAAGTTCCAGTTTCACAAAAGTGATGCGGCACATCAAATCGTCCAGCACCTCAGCCATCCAGTACGCTGCTCCTCCCTCCCCCCTGCTCTCCTCTCTCCTTGCCTGAGCATATTGAGAGGTGTCTACAGTGGGTGTCGGAGGCTCTACCAGGGTTCACGGCTATCGCGTGTTCCTCAGCGGCTATGCAACATGGCTACTATCTGTCCGCCTGTCACACAGCGCACTGCTCCTGCACGTTCTCCCTCTCTTTCTGCACATCCCTTGACCTCCACCCATCCTTTAACCCTCTATCTCACTTTCTGTCCTCTCTCCATTCTCTCTCATCTTCACACATGGTTGCAGTGCAGCGTGAGCATGCTGTGGGTTCATTAAAGGGAGACAGAGATGTGCACATATCTCACACAGGCAAGGCTCTGACCTTGGAGAGCAGAACCTGCAAACACCTGGCAGGGCTTCTTGTTTTGTATAACTTCAAATGATTTGCGATGAATGGAGCATTTGACAATCACAGTGCCGTCAACACAACAATGTGACAGCCTCTCGTTTAATCGTCTTTCACCGTTTAATTGATGACAACAGGGAGATGCACAGAGAGAGTTCCCTGTGAGAAAGAGTGAAGATGGAGACGGCAGCACCTCTCACAGACCAGTGAGTGGCAGTGTGCCACAGTCTGAGTGGACCTGTGGTACATGGATTCATATACGTGTGGTGAAAGACTGAGCGAGCGTGTGCCTGCGTCTGCGTCTTGTATCTCTTTTACAGTGTGCTGGTCTGCAAGGGGGGGGGGGGGGGTGTTGCACGCTGTGTGTATCCTTGAATGCATGTGTCTGTGTGTTCTGATTTGTGTGTGCATGTGTGTGCGCTTTGTGTGAGTGTGTGTATCTGTGTGCACTCGGTCCTCAGACAGACAGGCAGACAGAGTGAAAGCAGTAGCCAACTAACCATAATATTGTCATTAAGGAATTCAGCAGATTAATAGCTTTAAATACCTGGAAATGTCCTAAGATCTAGTGTCTTTAGCTTGTAATTTCCTCTCTGGGTCCTAAGCACTAAACCCGCTGTGTTGTTCTTGGCATTCCTTAGTCAGACCAGAGAACATCGCATGGACACTGATACCTTCCTCTGGGATCCATTCTCCTCTCCATTTGATGGAAACCAAAAAGGGCCTTTGGCCAGGCAGGTCCCGTTATGTCTCAATGACAGAGCCTTGGGGTGAAAAGCGCTCTGTTGTTTCTTCAGCGCACCTTTGGGTCTCAAGAAGAAATGACATATACCCTGATGAACGGAGAAGGGGGTGATTTAGCTGCCAAATTCGGGTCAAGTCCTTCGTTACCACACTGAACTTTGTTCCAGCTCAAAAGTATTTTTCTTAGTTGTGAATGATCGGAGCTGTATTCTCTCTTCCATCACCCGCCACCTTTGTTGGATAGAGTGGGCAACCTTGGACATAATTAAATCCTCCTTGAATGTAACACACACCGTTTTATTTTTTTGCCTTTTTCACTGTTCAGGTCAGCGTTTAGCGAACATCACAATTGCTGCTGGCGCTAATGATCCCCGAGTCCAGAGCCCTCTTTGCTCCCTGTCACATTCCCACCTCATGACCTCATGACTGGATGTATGCATTAAACAGATGTGGCTGGCTATGAGGGGCCTGAAACAGGATAGGACAGCCTATAGCCTCTAGGCTGGTCTTCTCTGGCCTTGAAGCCAGGGGCCTCTGGGTCCAGAGGACAGGATAAACACGATTGATGTGTGTGTGTGTCTGTGTGTGTGTGTGTGTGTGTGTATGTGTGTGTGTGTGTGTGTGTGGTGGTGGGCGTGTGTAAGAGAGACAGAGAGAGCAATAGAAACCCCTTTCCCACATGCAACCCATAAATGTTCAGGCAGTTTTCCATGTCAGCCTCGAGTGAGAGCAGCGAGTTTCAGTGCAAGATGCTCGACAACTTGCTTACTCAGGAAAAGAAAAGCAGCAATATTTCCAGAATAAAAGCTTGAGTCAAACACTTCAAAAAAAAAAAAAAAAAAAAAAAGTCTCAGGAAATTCAGCCGCTTTATTTCAAATAACATTTTACTTTACAATATTTTCTCTACCCCAGACTTAATGTGTTTTCCTTACCTTGAAGTCAGGATTGCCATTCACACTCCAGTCAAACCGGGAAATCACCTTGCAGGGACGACTTTTAGATCATGCTTTCGCCTTTTAATATGTGTATTAGGCTATCATTGAGTGGTGGCACGGCTGTAGGTGTCCACCTATAACAGTAACGTGCTGATAAGTGCATTTTACTCACGCTGTGAGAAGATCAAACTCTGACGACAGTGTGGACACATTAAGTTGGTCGCTGTTTGCTTTAAAAAGAGAAATGAGCCCTAAACAATTAGAAGTTTGTACTTTCGCCATGCCTGCTTTTGAATACAGAATGCAAAAATGTGTCATATCATCTGGATTTTATTTTAATGTGGCTATAGCCTGAATGCAATTGTATTCCACATCTGACTTACATGCAAATTATGAAAACCTACTTCACGCAGCATTGTCGAGAGGTTCGGTGTGTGAAAGTGGCGAGCAAGTGTACAGAACAGTGAGAATAAGAGGCTTGATATAAGGCGTGGGTCAAGGAAAAAAGATGTACTTGAAGCTAAGACTCTTAAAGATCAACAACTGCTTCGATGACACATTGATTAATTCTGTTTGTGATAGCTGCTACCCCGGAGAGAGGGCCAGCGTGGCGCATCACTCTTGCATCTGCACAGGGCTCTACCCACTTGCAGTCATTGTCCTCTGTGGCTCCTCTCATAGACACATTGTTCCACCTAGACAAATAAAAGCATTAAACATAATCAGCATAGAAGACGGATAATGTCGCACAAGGAGTGCATGTTGAGCAGCCACACACTGCGCCCTGCTGCAGCAAGTTGTGCCGCTGTGCCAGCGAGGAGAGCCGCCATTAGTGGGACTGTCACCGACCCAGGCAGTACACTCTAACTAGCCCACAGCCTCAGACCCATCTATTCTCAATATGCCACATTTTTATTCATTTTTTTCCCCAAAACCTGACACGGCAATCTGATGATGAACCAGCCCCATTATTTTTTGTACGCCAGCAGGAAGAGATAGATCCCTGAACGTTGTGCCTTCATAGAACCAACATTATCCCTCTATGTCAGAGGTGGGTAATATCCTGGCGGTGTGGGAGTCCAGAGGTGCATACAGAATGATGTCATTAATCCTCCAGGGCAATCTCTCCCTACCTCCCTCTCTCTCCTTCTACAACTGCTGAAAACAGAGCCACATTTGCATGCTGCATATGTTGCCAGGTGGCTCTGTAGGCTGCGGGTACAAATTAGATTTCCTGACAACAAGGTGTAAGAGAGGGAAGAATAGTGTGAGCTAGCAGTTTGGTTTCTTTCTTTCTTTCCTGCTGTTGTGCATGTCTGTCACTGCTGTGCAGCATCATCATACATTACACACACACGACACTGGTCGTGTGCTAAAACAGCTGAAAATTACACATTTTCATGTTCGGTACAAGGGCAGAGGGTGTGGTGCAGCAATGAGTGGGTTTGACTCCGACACCAGAAATCAGGTTATTGGATCTTTCTCCTGGCAGTCAACAATTCTTTCCTTTAATTACCTCTTTTTCCCCTCCAGGTATGCAGACTTGAATTATACGTAGTCTCGACAGGAGAAAAATATACAGCTCACATTTTCACTAAATGGTGACCTATTGATCAGATGTGGGCAAATGCATCTAAAATGAGAGGCCACGCTCACCTTGACACTGGATAAAGAAGGAGACAAGAAAAAAAAGAACAGCTCTGAATGGGGTCTTAACTTTTCAGACTGAACTTGAGAGCCGTGTGCCTGTCTGGCCTGTTTCTACCCCAAGGGGTAGTTACATTGTCTGTGTCAGTCACCCTGGAGCTCGCCTGCATGCTCCAAAACAGCTTCACCCACATTGTTTACCACCGTCTCCCGAACAGAAGGCAGAAGGGAGCGTCTAGGTTGTGGATGACATTAACATTCCTCGTATACTTCGTGTGGCCGGGGCCTTGATCTCTCTGGAGACAATGGGAAGGGGCATCAAAGCGAAGACGGTGTTCATTTGAGTGTGTCGGCACACTCGTGAATGTGCGACTGGTCTCACGTTGTCCACCGATATCAAAAAGCAGAGCCTCCTGCCTCGTTTCCCCCAAATTCAACATTTCGCCGTCATTGATCCGTCCCTTCAATTAACGGCCAGGTTTGTCCCCAATCAATTCCTATCTCCCTCCTCTGCTCCTCTCTCTCTCTCTGTCTATCTCTCTCTGCATTCCCCTTTCTTCATTTTTCACATTACCCCCATGTGTCCCCAGCAGCCCCCCCCCACCTCCCTCCCACGCTCCTACCTCACACCCTAAGGTCTCGGGGGTCACTCCCTCCAAGGTGATTCGTAAACAGCAGCTTGCGGAGAAATCAATACTATATCAACAAGCCACAACGGGCTTTTGCACTTATCCTATATGATCTTTGTGGTAAAGGCCTCCCGAGCATCCATCTCCTCCTCTGGTCCGCTCCCTAAGCTCTGTTGCTAAGACAATCAGAAGAAAAGAGCGAGGGATGAAGAGAGGAGGAGGGGCCAAAGGACGGAAGGAGGGAGGCAAAGGGAGAGGGGATTGTGCGGGGTCTACGGGCTCGTTGTTAGAGGAGGGATTTGCTGCTCCGCTGCTTTTAGCTTGATCTGCATCTGATTAAGGAGAGAGGGCAGAGTGTTGTCCTTCACCCCCGTGCTCCCCTGTCCCACCATTATGTACCCTGGCACTGAGATCCATCATCCACCTACCACTGGCCTGGCTGCCACAGCCTGGGGACTTATTACACCAGCCCTGCTCTGTTCAACACAGCCCCACTCTGCATACCATGGAGGGTAAAAAGCCTCTGCCGCTATAACATCCTGTATATTTATCATGCATCCAAATGACTCAGATAGAGGGAAAAGAATTCATACATATATATATACAGTAAAAATACATACATGTATGTGCTAGGACTAAGTGCGCTGGATTATTACTGGTAATGTTCTGTTTGGGGTCCTTCAGATGGGGCCCTTTCATTCACACTTAAATACCATCTTGATACTTCATGACTTCTGTTCTTCTGTGTCTTTGTGTGTGCTGACTGCACTTTTTACACAGCACTATTCCCAAATATAATATTTGAATTTCTATGTCTGAAAGGGAGTGAGGCCTCTCTGGGATATGGTACAATGTTACTTATGTAGTGTATAACACATGAATCTGAGAGTCCAGGGAGCTGTGACTGTCACAGAAGCATGTGTGGCCAGAAAAGAAAACATCTGAGGGATAAATTGGTTGATTTTGCAGTTTTACACACACAGCATTGAGGTGAGTGGTGAAGTTAATCAGATGACACATGGGTTAAAAAAATACAATCCAATACAAAGTATGTAAAATAATGCAAGATCTATAAAGTGATTTGTGATCAAACAATGCACCATCATTTTGTGGTGCATGTCAGTGCTGCTCAAAATACTATTACCTCAGTTTTGTTATTTTTATATGAGCTGACTACGTTCTTCACCCACACACTTTCAGAAGGGTGAAATCATAAATTCAGTTTAAATATGAATAAATCGATAAACACAGTTGTGGCACCAAAAAAAAAAACACTGGAAAAGTTTTTTACAACCATCAAAATGATGATGAATTCAGGTTTAATTCAGCTCTCAATCACAAGGTTGTGGAGGATAGTCCCTGTTGTCTGTGCTGTCTGGCTCCCAGCGGGTCTTGTCCAATAAGCCTGCATCAAACCCGTCAGACTGAGAGTGAAAAGTGGAGGAGCCCGGCATGTGCAAACATCAATCCTAAATTTCCAGCCTCAATACCATACTGACCTTGGTTTGGAATGACATCTATTTGCTGGCTGGCTGCACACATCTCTTTGCAAATTGTATGGGCCAGGCTAATTTGTTTTTATGCACGTTTAGTCAAGAATGTGATGCCGCGTTAGCTTTTGGGAGCACTGCCAATGTGGTGAGGGGTTCCGAGTGACAGACAGAAAAAGGGTGATTGAGGATGATTGTCCTGCCGGGTTGTGTTGATATATGAAAAGAAAGACCCACTGAACGCATCCTGGAATGGGTTCACGGCAGATAGGAGTCCTTCTGGGACCACATACGCTGAATATCATCATCTGTGCACTGAAATAAACAACGACCTTTAAAGCTCAAATCCTCGAGTGAAGACAGGTGCTGGGTGGTATCTTAACAAATCTTAAGGCAGAGCACCCTGCATCGTAAAAACCTTCTAATACATTTTAAAACATGAATCAAAGAAAACTTATGGACAAAAAAAAAAATGTGCATGATGAAAAAAATATCGTCAAGCCTGTCTGCTGTACGCTCCCTTGACCTGCCGGCACAACAATCGCTCACAAAACTGAAATGTAAACAATTCATGCAGGAAAATATTTGCCTTCCTCATACCTGAACTGACCTCTCAGCTCTGCGCAGTCAACCTCAAGCTGTTGTTTCATTATCTCTTCAGCACAAAATTGAATCTCAGGTGCCGCTGCCTTCATATGTGCTGCCTCATTACCATCATTAGTTTGTCAAAGCAAGGCCTTTATAGAGCAATCAACGCAACGGGTTTCCACTCACTGGGAAGCATAACGCCCCTGCACATGACCTGTCTTTACAGTAAATTCATAATGTACAGTACACGGCGAGCAACCAAGCACAAAGAGATAAGTCTTTATCATACACACACATACACTGTAAACACTATCCCCTGCTCCACACATGTCCTGCTATGACCAGAGCACAGTTCACACAGCTGACAAGACGCTGTCTTCATATTACGTGACAGAAATAGTCCCTGTGGCTCTCATATATACATGCTGCAGGGCGCTATAACGCACATTCAAGGAAAGACTGCCCATAACCTGAGATGCTTTCTTTCCCACATGCCCTGCACGTATGCATATTGGGCAACGCGGAGGGCTAATCTGAAAAGGGTCACACATACAGATATGGACTCACACACACACACACACACACACACACACAGTCATCTAAAGATAAATGCGCATACATACTGCACTAACACACACTCCAACACACGCTTCTGTACTGTACTCTGAGGATCATGTCTGGAAAGGTCACAGTCCACAGACATAGCACACATATGTCTTAATGATACACACGAACCGGCCACTTCATTAGGTACATTTGTACAGTCTATCGTGATCCAATGCAACAGCTCTGTCTTTACGAACACAATCAGGCTCAGTTTGGACTGACGCTGCTACATACTGGAGTGTGTTCACTGGTCTGCATGCTTCTGACTGTGGCTACAGAGCACAGAGAAAACAACAGAGCAGAGAGCAATGAGGTTATTTACAACTGTTAAAACACTTGTGTATTCTCCGCCTGCGCAAAGAAATTACTGCCGCTGGGGGAAAAAAAATGAAAGGTCAATTCACCCAAATCACATTACCTATATTTTATTATTCTATTCTGTGGTTTTACGCATTGTATTTATTTTTATTTTCATCTTTCATTCATATCGTTGCCAAGTGGGTTTTATTCTCCATCTTATTTTACATTCATTTTTTATATGATTTTCTGTCTTTTCTATGTAAAACACTCACTTGGTGCCTGCGATTTCTTTCTTGTAAAGCACTTTCAGCTGCAATTTCTTTATGAAAGGTGCTATGCAAATAAAGCGTATTAACATTATTATTATTGTTATTATTGTTATTGTTATTATTACTAAAACCATCTGCTAGCAAGAATCATCATTTTAGCCAACAAGATCTGCAATCCAAATGAGAAGCCTGGTTTTGCGAAATCCTAGTGTTTCGAAAATGATGGTGAATCTGCCACCATCATCACTGTCAACTTTATATGTGCCGTGCCAGAAAAGCTTGACAGGTATAGCAACAGTAACTAAGTAGGGCGGGGCTTAACCACATGTCCATTATATTCTATAGTAGGGTTGCAGCACATAAACCCCTCATTGAAAAGATGAATGCACGTTTGAGAGTTCAGTGTTGCAAAAACCACGTGGAAAAAAAGTGGATATGGTCGGAGGAGTCATCCTTGAAGGGGATTCAGTGGCTCTGTCATGCTGGGGGTGGCATGTTGCTGGCATGGTTTGGGTCCATGTGCCCTTAAAGAAAAAAGTCACTGCAAATGAATATACGTTTGTCACAGAATGAGTATGAAAATAACGTGTGAATAACGCTGCCTCAACCTGCAAGATGACATCATCCAGTGACACACAGCTGTGTGCATGTGTATGTGTGTTAGAATAAATAATTATGAATGGCATAATTCTTCTGTCCACATTGTGATTGTTGAGACAGGATAAAACGATTGTCACTGTCTGCCTCGTAGTAACATGAACTGCTCTGCAGTGTTTGGCGTCTGACAAGCCTTCAAACTTATTATGACTCAAAGTCGACTTCTCAGATCATATTTCATTGTCTTACTGCTACCTGTCGCAATACGGTGCTATTTTTCGTCTGAACGTCGGCTAACTTTGATCACTCCTTCCTGCGACGGCATCGCACCGCCACAGCCCATCTTTGATCTCAAAGGTGGAAAAAAATAACGTGGACTTCTTACAACACAATGGAATGTGGCAATTTTTGTTAGGATTGGTTGAGCATGGAATAGACTACTTGAATGAGTCCCAACTCGTATCCTTTTGTCCTTGTGTATGAGAATTCAGCATGCTCTCAGGTCCACAGATAATAGATGTCCTTTCATGCACGGCTTGCCTGATAGCCACACACTGGCCTCATACCCTTTGGCTGCCCAGGGCTACTCCTCGCCAACATCAAGTCAAACGTTCGACCAGAATTTGATTGAAACTGGAATGAAGAGATACAAGAGCATGTGATATGGCTTCAGGGATGGAGTGCAGTTTCGACGCAATCTCACAGACGGAGCGGTATCAGAAATATCAGGTATGCTTGTATAGCCGGAGGTTATTCCACGGGATTAGAAACCGGCATTATCTCTCTGCAGCTTGAATGTGAAAATAGACCACGCTGGGTTTAAGTGTGTGTCAGTCAAAGCACGCTCAGGCATGCCATCCAGCAAAGGCTATCAAAGACATCGTTTAGTATTCCAGGAGTCTTAGGCAAAATATCCATCAATATTTGCTACATGTGATTCACTGCTTCACCTGATTCAATACCACCGGTTTCACAGGTTTAGGAGATGATGCAGCATGTTTGAAAGAGATGAAAAAAAAAAACATTTGGCCTGGTAAACAGCAGGTGACCTAACTGCTTCAGCTGCAGTGCTGATTTGCACACAACCACGAGAAAAGGCTGCTTCTTCACTAAGGATTAGGGACATGAACACCTACAGAGTCACCTGCATCTGTGCGCTCATATTGAGGGGATAAATTAAGTCCATATGTTTATCAAAGGACTCGCCCTGCCTCCTCCTCACCTGCCGCCCTGTGAGCTCAGGGGCCATTTCTGCCTTCATCCTCCCCTCTCCTCTCCTCGTCTGTTCCTCTTGCTTCCTGCCTTTCCGTCCCCTGATTTTACCTTCCGTCTTGACATCTCTCAGCCTGTCACTGATTCATGCTCACCTCCTCCTCCCCCGACCCACGGCTCGCCCGTCCCTCCATCCGTCACTGCGCTGTCCCGAGGCGAGCGGGCAGGAGCCGGGCTGACTGTACAAGAGGTCCTGGAAGGGTGACCACTCCCTGCTGTCTGCTCAGCTCGTGCTTGTTTCATGACATGACTGTCCATTTAAAAGGCAAATTGCTCCTGTGTGGGCAGCGATCTGTCTTTTTATGGAAGGTAGCGTATTGTTTATGCAGATATTTTATTCAAATCATCAAATTCACAAGGAGACATTATTGAGCATTAGGCAAACGGTCTGAACATACACTATTACTGCAATGACCTGCCTGTCTTTTCCACTGGTTCCTCACTTTTTCCAACTGGCTCAATAGCTGGCCAGATAAAACAGGAAAACTATTTATCACCCATATTTTTGCTTCTATTCTACTTATGAGGGCCTGTTGTTGACAGTAACCCAAGGAGGTCGTCCACATGTAAAACTAAGCTGCGCAGAGACTGATGTGGCACAGGCTAGCTGTGGTTAGAGCTAGCTCGCAGGAGCATGCAGGAGCATGTCTGGAAATTAAAGCCTATTCAGGAGATCCACTGTAAACCCTCCTTTGTATGGGAGGCTTTCAAGTGATAATGCACCATCTGAATACTGCTTTTCTTACTGGTGTTAAACTGATCATTTGGCTTTTGTTCTGTATTTTCAGCTGTTTGGAAACTACTGTAAGAATTTTTTTATATACTTTTACAACCGTCTCTCTAAGCGTATCCAGATGATTCTGACAGGGCTTCGTCATCCAAAATGCTTGTATAACAGGACACTATGATAAAACATAAAAATCCCTCGAATCCAAGTAACAAGGTTTTAAACAGCCACAAGCGAACGGTGTCTGGACAAACACCAAACATGTGGTTTGTATGCTACTCAGCATCAAGCAACAGATGTTTGTGGCAAGTAGTTGTGTGTTATCATTAGGATCGATTACTTTGATGTTAGCCTGCTGCAGCACCTGGCTGGCGCTAAAATAAATGTCCAACCGCAACACAACAGCCCTTTTCAGGTATCCTCCATCCAACACGGTGAACTTGTTTGTGGTCATTTTAAAAGTTCCAGACCAACACTAGCATTCATTAGTTTTTTCTGGCCAGCAGGTGAATGTAAGCACGATGTTCTGCCTCTTTTTGCCCTGTTTTTGGTCTCCACCAACTCCTGACGAAACGTCTGGCTCCTTTGCTGCTGAATGCTCCACTATGTTCACCAGCTAGTTGCTAACTGTGTCTGTCCATGCATGTTGCTGTGCAGGTAGCGTACACTTTGGATTTGGAGGAGTTTTTTGCTGAAAACAACTGCCTGCTGCCACCGAAAATGATGCTATGAGAGCAGTAACAGTGAAACAAAACAGTAAAGTCGCAGGCCGGACCGCTAAAGCTGAAATTCAGTCTAAAGCTGAGTAGAGCTGAGGGGAGCTGCAGATTCCACTGATAATTCCCTGCAGGTTCATCACTGCAGGCGACCCCTTTCACATGGTTACATTATTGTCATATTGTCATTCGATACACTGTTATTACAAAAATTTGATTATAGCCACTTTGAGGTTAGGGTTTTATTTTACAATGAAAAAGTAGCTTTGGCCAGTCAGGACTGACTTTTTTCAAAAGCATGTTTGCACAGGAACCAACCCACCTAATCAAAAATGATTCAAAGTGAAACACACAAAATCCCAATAATTTAATAGAATGTGTTGCACATTAAGATTACTATTAGTGTTTGGAGAGTGTTTGCTGTTCAGCATGAGACATTTCTTGAACAAACTTTTTCAACACACAAACCAGTTATAGGGTGAATACAAAGCTAGCATCACAAAGACTGAATATCCAATCTGCAACTGCTTTAAAAAGTAAATATATACATAAGCAAACAACCATTCACATTCACAAAATGGTGAACTGTTTCATCACTTCTCTGTGCGTGCATGCAGATGTTAGCTCGTCCGTGTGTCCGTAGGTATTTCAGCCACTGCCGGACACGGCCATGCATGGGCTTACAGTCATCGCTTTATTCTCCATCAACTACGATCACACACCCTCTCCCTCTCTCTTTCTCACACACACGCACAGACACACATATCTAGGTCAAGGCAGCCAGGGGTAATGGGAAAAGCCTGAGGCATATCTGCCAGGCAAATGATCCTATAAAATGATTAAAGAGTGGTTTCTCTCACTCAAGGCGTGGGCAAAACAATGGAAGTGGTGCAATATGCAGGTTTATGTATATGTATGCGTCTGTGTGTGCATGTGTTTGTGCATGCGAGGATGGATAATCCAGGCTCAGCGGTATCCACCCCGAGATTCCCTGGGAAGAGACAGTTTGGACAGTTTCAATTCTTTCAATTGAAGAAAAAGAAGAGGTTAAAACCCACGTAACTAAAACTAAAGTTAAGCTGCTCTGTACCTTTACCCTACACCTCTTTTGGTTGTGTGACCATCACTTTGACCAACGATCCTAAACAACCGTATGCTCTGCTGTACCGGTAGTGATAAGGCCAGCCTTAGACTCTCTGCTCTAATGAAAGAATGTGGAGGTATAAACACAAGAGGTGGAGGTGGACGTGACATTTTAACTGAGGGCAGGAAATAATAATGATAATAAGAAGGTTTTAACTATTCTGATGCATCTATAATCTCGACTGCTCCCTTCACTGATCGGTTTATTTTGTCTGAGAGAGGAGACTGAGCATGTTTAATGTAGTTTAGATGTTGCTCTTGCAGCAAATGAGAAAAGATTTCTCATGTCCAGCCATGCAGATGCTGTATTCTTGCTTTTATTTGGCAGCTGTGAGACGTCTGTCTGTGTGATATCTGCTTCCTACCAAATACAATGGAGGAGAAGGGAATTTTGTTCATGGTGCTCACAGCATTGAAAAAATACAGCAGCAACACTTCTTTTCAGCAGAACATGCTCGTTCCATGGGGACATTTTTTTTTTTTTTTTTTTTTAACGAGAAAGTGGTCCCAGTGAGAACTGTTGGTAGCATGCTCTGTGGTTCATTCAGGTTAACTGGGACAGTTCAAAGCTTTTTAGATTCTTACTTAAAACGGAGCTTTTTCATTATAAATAAGTCATGTTCCTTGCTTACGAACAGAGAACAGCTTGTAGATGTGTTTGAAGGCTGACAGCGATACAGCTATTTTCCCTTTTGGGAAACGGATGAACAGTATCTGCCCGCCGTTTTTTTTTTTTTATTTGTGGAAGGAATGAGCTTGATTGCAAAGTGCTGACAGATATGCAAACAAGCAGAATATGTGTTAATGACTGCTAGCTTAGTGTGTGAATAGCAAGGTGTTGATTAGTGCTGTTGCAAGCTGCTGTAGCAAAGACAAGCCTGGCCGACCGTGGTGAGTTACAGCGTACACCCCCAGCCAACAATAACTAACTTCTGTCCGCAGCAGCAGCTCTCACAGCCACTTCTGCTCTTGTCCTGACAGAGGCGATGCTGTCTTATTGCAGAGCTGAAGTTTGCCTTCTGGCCATGTGGGCAAAGAGGGGGAGGATAAATGAGACCCTTTCGGACAGCGATGAAGTGACCCACATGTTTTATCTGGTCATCTCTCCGTCTCTGCTCTTGTCTTCTCTCGTTTTCTTCTGTTTCCCTACCGGCCATCTCTCTGTCTCTCTCCCCTCCTTCTTCGCCTCTGCACTTGCGCCAACGCCCCACACCAGTGGTGTTGCCACTGTGACAGCAAACAGATGTTTGATGCCACTTTTGCAGAGACGAAACGCAGGACAGGAAGTAGAGTGCACGCATGCAAATTCATACACTAGCTGCGCGGTGACAGCTGCACCGTGCACTGTGCGAGTGCCTCTCTGTTATATGCAAAGCGCTTCTAGTGAATTCTTTACACAAACACGTATACACATGCACACGTAGGTCTCCGGTGCCCAAATCAGAAGAGAGAGGATGTGTAGTTGTTGCCGGTGTCACAGGATCACTCTCACCACAGATGACAAACAGATATAATCAGCTCTCCAGAGACCCGTCCTGCTGCTGCCACAGTCATTACAGCTGGACTAATACATACATCAAACAATCAGGGGCCACTGGCCACGGCACTATACTGACACATATCCACACATATGACTGCTACATATTTCACACACATATGCATGCACACACAGTTATATACACATAATTGCACGCACTGTCAACACTCGTCGCATCAACACATATCTCATATCAAAGGAGTTGTCCCTTTGACCCTCCATGGCACATAGACCAGAATAATCGCATAATCTCCAAACTAAGGAGCGATATACATATCTAAATGACTGGCTGGGTCGCCCTGTCATTCCATCAGTGTGGATTTGCATGTGTGTGATGTATTTAATATTTTCTCATGCCTGATCCAATGCAGCATAATAACACAGCATGTGAATCGAGCTGAGGCAGACCTGGACTGATTTGTAGTCTTGCCCTGGCTGGAGGCTCCGTCTGGGGTGTTTGAATTGACACGACTGAGTCTGCGCGTATGAAAGGATGCACATAAATACAGATATAGGTGTTTATGCATGTGTCTGTGTGGGTGGATGATGTGTGTGCGTGTCGGGGGGTTCACCCGTCTGATGCGTGTCGTCTAGACAACATTTGTGCCCTGCGTCCGAAAGGGGTGATTGTCTTATGCAAATGAGGCCACGCTAGCTGTGACATGTCGTCCAGCATGTGGGTCATGTGATGAGAGAGAGCAAGGCGAAGCAGTGACGGTTGATAGTCTGCTTTTCTTATTTATTAGCGTGGCCATTGTTCACCATCACCTCTTAAGGCAGTGAAGACACTGGGTCACATTCAGGCCAAGAGAAAGAGTACAATGTGGGATTTGTCACAAACTTAATGCTGGTATATGAGCCCCCCATACAAAACCTTTCTAACTACCAAGATGGATCAAGGTGGAGATTAATTACAGCACATAGTTTTCTTAAAGGGTGGGTCCACCCAAATCCCCAAAACATTAGTATCCAGCCACGCAGATAGTTTGGCTTTTATATGCCCAGGTTTTAAGATATGTAATCGGATATAAGATGTGCTTAGCAGCAGACCAGAAGGTGACAGGCTGAAATTGGGGACCGTCTAAAAGATGATGCAATGCAAAATGACCAAGATGCAATGTAACTAAAATGAGTTATTATGGCCCATTTTAACAGCTTTCTTATTGTTTCACTATAAAGACATTGGTCCAACTTTACACTGACATGGGCCTCCTCCTATTATATGCACAAAAGGTTTTTTGCTGAGAGAAAATACACCATTGTAGTTTGGGGGAACTCACCCTTTTAAGTTTCTTCTCTTCAATGTGTATCTATTTAAGAAAGAAAAAAAAGACCTATAAAGATCATATTCAAAGCTGACACCAACATGTTCTGTCCTGTCCATGACCAGGCGTGAGCAGCATTTCACACAGACAACGATGAGGCCTCATGCACTGCGGGACACGAGTCCTCTTCATCCCATCACACTCTCTTAGTCCTCTCCACCAAATGTGGCAGCCATTTTCTTGTAGCTCCCAGTCAAAATGCCCTCTTTAATTATGGAAAGCCAGAAATGGCTGCGGTGGAGAAGGGAAACACTGTAATATGGAGGAGGGGGGGTGGGGGTGGAGAGGGGTAGGAGGGGGGTTTCTAGGATAACGGGGAGAAGTATGGACTTGACAACCCAGGGCATGAATCGTGTGAATGGATTTCAAAACAGATGACCTGCATGCTGATCTCATGATCTGTGCCTTCCAGTCCTTCCTAAGTGCAAGCTTTTTACTTCTCGTCTCTCTCTCATCATTCGGTCTGTTTTTCTCTCTTTCTCGTATAGAAATCACGCCCACCCCCCCTCACATGACACAGCCCAGGGTATTATCCTAGGATATGTCCAGAGGTCCATGCTGACCTTTAACCCCAGTCTCTTGGATAGAAGGGGGCCCCGTTCTCTGCCTGAGCATAAAGAGTGGCGGGGCCAGCGGCGGTATTGTTGGAGGGGGCTGCTGACTGACAGGTCATTTTTCACCCATTGTTTTTTTTTTTTTTTTCAAACAGCAATTTTATCTTGCAAAGTAACGCCTTGGCAACCATGAAAAGTGTAGCTTCAATGTGCTTCTTATTGTTAAGTGATGATCCGGTGCCGTTCAGAGCACAAAGGTAGCAAAGGATTTCTCTGAGGTGTGTTTCAGTATTGAGCAGTATTTTATTACTGTCTGCTCTGATAATCAGTTTTTAAAGAGGCAGCAGAGTGGATATAAAAACAAACAGCTGTGCAATATTTCCCGGCCTCTTCGAAGCACTGTACGGCCAAAAAAGAAAACAAACCACCGAGCGGCCACAACTCGACATATATTTCATGTGTTTGCTCACTTGAGGTACTTGTGTGTTTGCAACCGCGGACACACCAACGCGCGCTCGTCTCAGCGGCCGCTGCTCTCCATCCTCTGTTGGTATCTGGCGCTGCATCAAAGCAGGGGAACGAGACGCGCTCCAAGTTTTAAATTGAATTTCATGCCGGATTAGTGGCACTTCTCTGAAATGCATGTGAGCCTCCCCTAATGATGCGCTCATCTTCACACTCCAGAGACACTCTGCGTTTGTGTGTGTTGCCGCTCTGTTTGTGTGTGTTTCTCCATCAATTAGCACAAGCGGACTAGTGGCACATAACAGATATGTTTGCCTTATCAGTGGAAATAATTGCTTTGTTAGCTTCCGTTGGCGGACTTCATCAGACTCTGTACACATTATGACTGAGAATGGTTTTTATTCTAAACCCTCCTTATAGTCAACAAACATTCTGTCTGTGGAATATATCGAGCGTCTGGATTGTCTGCAGCACTAAAAGTTTCATAAACGTGGATGCTAATCATCAAATTCTTGAAAATTTAATCAAATCAAATCCATCAAATCTTGAAAGTACACACTTCTCCCTCCCTCCCTCCTTCTGTCCCTGGTCAGGTCTGGTGGGTCCAGGCAGCCTTGGGTCTATCTGTCCTTTGCCATGTGTCCTCTTTAGCACTGACCCATGCTGGAGGAGCAGGGACCGGGGCCTCGGGGCTGAGGTGGTGGAAGAGGGAAAGAGTGTGTGTGTGTGTGTGTGAGTGTGTGTGTGAGGAAGGGGGGTTGGCCTCTGCTAGAGGCGATGGGTGAGCAGAGGGCAACAGTGTGGGGGTTGAATATAAGCCATGCAAGCCTCTCCTTCCCTTCCATCCACCACTCCACCCCTCCCTCGTGATCCCAGCCTGAATGACATGGATGAATAACAGAGATGTGCAGCGGTACAGGCTGCCCTGCTGCTGACCCTGGCTGCTCTGGCCAGGCCAGGGACAGTGTGTGTGTGTGTGTGTGTGTGTGTGTGTGTGTAGCATGTGTGTGTGCATGCATGTGAATAGAAAGTTTCAAATTTGCTTTCATGTGAGCGCAAAGTGTGCATATACACTGTGCATGTGTGCAGGTCTTTGTGTGTGTGCACATATCCATACTTGTCTGTTCATGCATTATTATGTGTGTTTGTGTGTGTGTGTGTCTGTGTGTGTGCGTGCGTGCGTGTGTGTGTGCGTGTGGCCAGCAGGGGAAAATAAACAATGTGCTCTCCTTGTCAAAGGGAAGGCCCCTGGGCTGTGGAATATCTCGGACACAGCTCACACAGGGAATGAAATCAAGCAAAGGAAGAGGGAGAAAAAAGTGGTTCCACTCCATATGGCACATGGCTGACGCATGTCACTGTTATGTGCACACGCATGCTTCTGTGTGTTTGTGTGTGGGGGGGTCAAACTGGGCTTTGCAATATGTGCATTGATACAGTAATTATGAGCAAGTGTGACTTGGGTAGATGCCTTAAGTGATCTTAGATTTACATCGGAGTCAGTACATTTATAGAATTATTTTTACTATGTGCATATTCACTCACACACACACACACACACACACACACACACACACACACACACAGATTTACACACACAGAGTTCATATCCTTCACTGTTTCTGTCTTGTAAAACTTTCTGACAGCTCAGTGCTGAAAGATATGAACTCCTTCTGTGTATGTGTGTCTGTGGGTGTGTGCTGTTCTTTGATCTGCAGATATTGTGCTGGGTCAGAATGTCTTCTACAGCACACAGGGGAAAAAATCTGACAAAAGAAAGAAAGAAAGAAAGAAAGAAAGAAAGAAAGAAAGAAAGAAAGAAAGAAAGAAAGGAGGAGTTATCAGATATCACATATCCTTAGATAGAACTGATAAGTGTGAATGAAGGTGGAAAGTTGTACAAATGTGTGAATATGCACTGCAAACTAGTCACATCATCAGATCACATTTAAAGATGTGACTATTAAAGCGAAAGTAGCAACATCACGCTGTAAAAATCAAATCTACACACTGAATATTAAACGCATTGAGTGCAGAAAAAAAGCCTTTATGAGTATGTTATACTATTATATGGTATTTTATTACATAATGAAGTATTGTTACAGTGTAATTTCATGTTGTAGTTTGTGGTGCTGTACTGTTGGGTTTAATCGCATCTTATAAGATCACAATATATTTGGTTGCTGGAAAATCTTAATTTGTAAGTAACTACTAACTATGTCTTCTTCATAAATAAATAAACAGATAAATAAATAAATGTGTGTTCCTCAAAGTAAATAGTATTTCCTTCTGAGTTGCAGTGAAGCTGCTGTAAAAAAAAAAAAAAGTAGCATGGTTTGTAAATACTCACGTAAAGTAATATCTCTTATTGACACTTAAATGCAGCACTTGAGCACCAGTACTTAGTTATATCCCACCACTGAAGATAAAACAGTGTACAGTATGTGTCGGCTCATTCGGTACCTACAGACTTGTCCAGAGCGGGAACAGCTATAAGGTTAATGGCAAGCAGGCATCAGCTATTTGAATCACAGTGGCAAGAGGCATTATGTAGCTGGATGGCGTCATGAATGAGCACTTGAAGTGCTCCCTATTGCACCTTAAGGGCTGAGCAGCAGGCTAAAGGTGCTGACTGAACTTAACATTTTCACAGCAAAATGCAAACTATTTCTTTTTAAACTCTGTATTTCAGTGAGTCTTTATTATGTACTCTATATTGGTACATCATTATCATTACTGCTTTCATTTTAATACAAAAGGAAATACTCAAACTGTGTTCTGTTTTGTTTAATTATATACGACTGATCTCTATTCCTTGTTACTGTACTACATGCACTGACACTGTAAACCTTACTGTGTGGTCTGGTGATTAATGGCACAATAAAGACGGACATTTCCGACAATTGCGGTGACACGTGCGGCGGTAACGATGCTATGCAAATTCGCAGCAATCAATCTTGGCACAGAAGTGGTTAAGTTTCAGAGGGAGGTGGAACAAGAAGCCAGCCATATTGGCGGTGCTGTGTGCCAAGTGGTAGTCATGGCCCCTGCCCAGCCCTCCTATTCCGAGGCTCGCAATAAGTTGGCCTGCCCGCTGGGGAAAACAGGGAGCTGACACCAGGAACATATGCAGCAACACCTGATTGCTGTGCCACCGCCACGGACCCGGCTGCCAGAGAGCACAAACACGGCACATGTAGATTCAACACACACACACACACACATACATACAGCAATGCTGGAGGGGGAAGATGCTGTAGAACATATTATAATGACATGCCCATACCTGCAGACTCGTGTGCGCAGTATAAAAAAGACAAACATGGAGACGTTACAGACGTTTTTGCACATCATCACTCATGCTAGACAAGTTTTACTCCCAATAAAGCGCACGCATGCACAGACACACACTCTGACTTACACAGCAAACCCACTGGGGATTAATTTCCTTACTCAGAGAGTGTGTATGCCAGGCTTGGCTGGTGTGCCAGTCGCCCGCGGTGCACCACACGCTGCCATGCTGTGCCAGCAAACAGCACTGATGCCCTCCATTTGCAGTGTCACATATATCAAATGCATGCTGCTATCACTTAGCCCTCAGTAGTCTGAACCCTGCCCGCCTCGCTGTGCAAATGTGTGTGTGTGTGTTTGTGTTTGGCATCTGGTCTCACCCACTGCTCTGTACTCTGGATGGATGTTTGATTGACGACGGTCCTGCATAATGCCATGATTGATTGTGTGAAAATCAGAGTGAATGAAAGTGTTTTCGGGATTATCTGTGACCAGACACTCACCCCGCTCTGCCTCAACACAAACTGACATTTCTTGGGATTTTACTTGCCGCCGTTTTATAGAACTTTATACCAATTCACAAACCCATGACCTTCTTAATAATCTCACACTCATGCAAACACGCGCGCGAATGCACAGACTTGCTCACGAACGCGCACATTTAAAATTGCATGCAGATTTTCTACCTCTCTGGCAGCAGTCGGTACATCATTATGGAGCCATGTGTGGTGGAGGGAAGAAAGGTTGAGGGAGGAGGAGGAGGAGGTGGAGGAGGAGGAGGGTGGGGGAGTTGTTAGAAACTGGGCCTGCATTGTCTGCTCCCTCTCAAAAGGTTTTTACTGTTGTTCATGGTCACGTTCTGAACTAGATGCGACCCTACAGGTGTCCCTGCTCTCTAAATGTGTTCCCCAGACCCTTCACCAGCCCCCTCAAGCCGCCCGTCTGTGACCCCTGACCCTGCAGACCCCGGGAAGTATGGGTAATGGCAGGCTTGTCAATAAAGTTCAGGGTCACTAATAGACTAGCTTTGTTCAGTGATGTCAGCTACCAAAAAGGAAAAGAAGAGGGGAAAAAATCTCCCTCTAACCCACCGTCCTTATAACGTATCTGGGTCTATTCAAATTAAAAATGGGCACTTTTGATTGTAAGCCCACCTTTGTCCCCCTCCGCCCCACCTCCTCCTGCCTGCCTGCCTTTCCTCATCTTCTTCCATCTTCTTGCCCGGCTCTTCTCGTCTTTAACTCCAAAGAGGTGCTTGTGCGCTGGGCTAAAAGGTCTTAATGTGTCTGCATTCATGGAACCAGACCATAGAAGGCTGTTTTTAACCCTGTTTACTGCCTTGCATCCATTTGGCCAGGAGTCCTTCACTCCGCGTCCCTCCCCCTCTCCATATATCTCTCCATTTTTCAACCTCCTTCACTCTCTCTTGCTCTCTTTCTCTCTTCCACCCACATCCCAATTCTTTTGTGATAGGATATGAATGCACTTTGCTAGTTGATAATTACACTCTCCTTCTCTGCCCTTCTCTCTCTTTCTGACAGTGGGATCCACAGGCAGTCCTTATTCAGCCAGTAATTTGCCTGTCCTCCTCATTCATTGAGAAGGTACAAATTATCCCTCACACGGGCACTGGCTATTCTCCCTCTCAGCCAGCGTGATGAGGACTGCACTAAAAAGAAAATAGCCAAGAATATGCACTTTGTATCTGCTCTAAGTGTAATTTAAAAGAAGAGATTTGTTTTTCATTCAGAAAGTACAGATTTCTAGTTAATATGGCAGGCAAATGGAAAGACGTAGTAATGAACAGCTCTAATTGTGTGGCATTTTACACTAAAAATTAGATTATGATGATACAGGCATCTCCATAGAATGGGTTTCAAGCCATTTGTTTTGAATGTTTTTGACCATATCGGACACAGACTGCTTGGCTTAAGCACAATAATTACAGTCAACACCGCAATCAGCCATCTTGAGATAATTCACAGAGATGATTCCTGGCATTTCAGTGTCCAGGCGAAGGCGCATTTGGACATTTGCTCCTCATTGCCTTCTCATCAACACCCATAGCTGAGGTCTCACCGCCGACCCAACTGTGTTTAAGCCTCGTCCAAAATAGTCGGAGCGACAAACAGATAGTTAGCAAATGAAAGGATCCCACGACAAATTACTTACAGGACTCTGGCTTCTTGTGAGCATATGTGTCTGCAGCCATTTATATCGCCTTTATGAGTGTATAGTTTTGTCAGGATTTACGGCTGGATATGAATTGCGTACAGTATAACACCCTTCGAGGCTGGAGTGTTTTGAATCCTTAGACAGGGTTGGTTTATTTCAGCATATCTGTGTGAATTTAATTACAAGTGCTATGCTCAGTTAAGAAGTATGACAGCACCACGGGCCATTTTGGTAATTTATTTATGGGCTGCGTTGGCAGGGTAGAGGAACCTCATTGGCTGAGAGCAGGGTTCAAGCAGCCGGTGGCGATTACAGGGCAAACATGACCACTGGACAGACAACGACTGGCCCGGGAAGTCAACAGGAAATGCTTTTTTAAAGACCATAATCATGTTTTGTCAAGTAATTACAGAACGAGACAAAAAAAAAAATAAAAAATACGAAAACACATGGCGATGATGGGACAAAGCATTGATCATAACGGTACGGAACAGCGCCTGATGGTCATGGAGGGACAATGGAGTACAGAAGCGCCCATTGTTCCTTGACTCAATGAACTATGTAGCTCATTAGGTGGAGCTGCCCAAGATTAAAGAGATGGATATGAGCGGAGGAGTCAAGGCCCGAGGTTAGAACTGGGGGCGAAAATCGACACTCTGCCACAGCAGAGATGATCCAGCTCCTGAGCCCCTGACCCCTCAGCGGGCTGCAGCCTTTGATTCCTCTCCTCCTTTTTTCATCCCCACATCAAGAACACACATCGTTTCATCTCTTTGCATATTATCAGACTCCACCCCGTTCTCCTCGTCTCTAATAAGCAGCATCCGACTTTTCTTCATCTTCCTCTTCCTTTTCTAGCTCTCTTACAACTATTGTCGTCTTTCTCCCTGTAAGGGGTCCGTAATTGATGGATTTCATTGAGGGGTGTAGGTGTTGCATGTATATCTGCCAAAAGCACTACGCCATTGATATTCTCCCTGAGGCAAAGGAAAAGAGAGGGAGAGCGACGGAGAGGGAGAGAGAGGTGACCCTGCTGGCTGAGTGGCAGTGGCCGTCATGCATAGCATCTCTAAAATGGAGGTGGGGGGAGGGGGGGGGGGGTGAATGTCACTTTCAAGTGTCTCCTCGGCACTCTCCCTTAATGAGAGATGGGTTCTGCTCCACAGACAGCCAAGGGGACCAAGGAAGGGCCCTCCCCGCCTCCTCCTCATTCCTCCCCTCCACCTCTCAGATCTCCAGTCCTCCAAGGAGCTGACAGCTCCAAGATCCGCGAGCCTGCGTCTCCTCCACCTGCGCAACCTCATTTCCCCATCATAACAACAACAAAGGTAGGAGGAATTCTGTGCCCGTCTTCACAACGTGCACACACTCTGTGCATCACTCTTAATCAGAATGACCCCCGCTTCCACTCTCACTGCACGGGCTCATATCTTAGCTTCCTGGCTCACTCTTTTCTTAAGTGAGGGACGCACACTAATACTATTTAGCTAGCCCGGCTAGTGATTCATCCATTCCAGCTGAAGGGAAAGGTGAGAGGAGAGATCTCCCAGGACTCCTCGCAGCCCCCATCTGTCAGACGCACCCGGCCCACTGATTTACATTTACCGCAAGGATTTATGGGATGCCCGCCACAAAACGAGTCGAAGCAGCAAGAATCATGGGGCGAGAGAGAGAGCGGGGAAATTATTCAAAGCAGTGATTATTTTGGGACGGCCATTACGCATGCACACCTGATCAGGGGGTGTCACCCGTGACTCCCCCCATCCACCATGATGGAGAGGGGCCTCATCTGTGCTGCGCTCTTATTTTACCTGGCTTGCATAAAGGAGAATTCTCTTAGGCACCAGGAGAGCCTACTAAGGCTAAATTAGGCCCCCGGACAGGCAGAGGAGAAGGGAGAGAAGAGCAGATGAGGCAGTTATGTATGCACAGGGGATTGAGATGAGGGATACTGGTCAAATTCACGATCAATCTTAAACCCAACGTATTGTGGCTATATATCCACAAATGAACATTCGCTGCTTCCTGTGTAGTTATTCCTGTACGAGGCTGTTTCAACATACTAGACTAGATTCACCAGCTTCAAAACACATTACAATATTCAGAATCTCAAATCTATGGCGTCGCAAATCAGCAGAAAGTAAATGCAGCAAATGATCAGAAATGTGTGAATCTCTGTATGTTTAACAGATGACATTTGCTAGTCCATCTGCTCTCTCTGTAATTCAGAAGCCCAGAAAATGTCACAATGACAGCCCTCCTTTCAACATGGCTCTTAAAGCTCTGTTAACTTGCCACCTTCGGTGACAATCATTACTTATAGTCATTACTTACAGCACTTTGCACTCGGTAGCTGAAAAAGGTTAGCGTAGCCAAGTTTGAGTGCATGCTCCTGCGCTGTGGCGCTACAACTGAGGTCAGCTCGGCTGCGACTCTCGGCCCTCCTCCCCTCTCCTCCTCTCTGCTCCCCTTTTCCTCGCCAAGTTCATTACCAGTGGCCCCCAGGAACGACCTGATTTCAATTCAGACGCACTTTGTTCAATTGCCCTACATGGAAGAACTTGCTGGAATGGGGCCAGTTGATTATGCTCTACCACCACTATGCTTATTTTATTTAATGCCCAAAACAGCAGATAATTTTAAAAATCTAGGGCAACTAATCATGAGGTTTTTTTTTTCCTCCCTCTTCTTTCATTTGCTGCCTTATGTATCCATTTCTTCCGCATGTTATTTTACACTCTGAGGCAACATGCTGAAAATGTTTCATGGTACGCTTAACAAGTGCGAGCGGTGTCAAAGAGCAGTTGAGAATTGGTGATTAGCCGTTAGCAATTAGCCGACCTTAAGATGAAAGGAGCAAGGATAAGATCTTAGCTGCAGTGATGAGGTCAACGTGACTGACCCCTAGCGTATGTTTTGACCTCAGAATGACAAAGAGATGACTTCAAATCCACACTGAATGATAAGCAGCAGGGCCAAACTGTAAGTGCCAAGTTAGCAGATGTGGTGCTTTAGAGAGTGGTTGTTATTGGGTCTGCCACAGGCATTTTCCTTCTCCTTTCATGTTCGCTCAGTGTAGGCAACGTGGTCTCATGAAATTTTGTGAGCCTGATGTCTTTAATGACAGTTCTAGGCCTGATTTATGTTTTTGCACATTTTTTCCATCCCTGTAATGTACTGTAAACTTTCAATATTTTACTGTGATTAAAGACAGTTTCATTTTATCCACTGCTCCCAAACTCATTTACTCCCATTCAAGTCAAAAAAGATGACATTTTACAAAAGCACTTTATCAAAACTAAAGCAAAGCACTGAATCCATAAAAAACAGACAAAGCTTTATTTTGCATAGTTGCATTTTAGATTGTAACATCACATTTGCACTGAATGCTTCATTATATTTGAACAGTATTTATTTTATACCACAATAAAGTTGCAACCATTAAAAATTTAATAAAATCAAACCCCATTTTTGATGCTATTTGTGGTCAATATTTTTTTTTATCAATAGCCATTGAATGTATTTATATTCTGTAATTGTCTCTGGATATAGTAGTTTTCATAGTCAGTGGTGGAGTCCACCATTCCAACTCTGGATTCAAATTGCCGACCTAAGCAGGAAGTTCACGCAGTTTCTCTTTTGTTGTATTTCTGCAGCAGCTGCTCAGGTATTGTGTCCTGCACCCAGAATCCTGGGACCTGTTGTCACTTCATTTCCTCTATTCTAATCTCAAACAAATCATGTTAATACCATAACCCTAAAATCTAATCTTTATATTTCACCTGATCTTAACCTCTACCAAATTTGCTTTGTGCTTTTTAGTCAAAAGTTTACTCTAAGCCGTACCTCTGTAATGTGTCGATAGAACCGCGGCGTACAGCGTGTTGGAAAGAGCCTGTGTGTCAGAGGAACAAGGGTGTTTTATTGAGCCTCTCTGGCCAAGGCTGCGATCCCCTTACCTACGAGACACATTTACAGGCATTACAGAACTGGACAAAGTTCAACAAAGAGCAGTGCAATATCTCTGTTTTACTACACGCTCTTTTCCCCACTCATCTACTGCCTGACTGCTATATAAGGGTCTTTACTGAGATGAAAAGCAGACTGAGAGTCACTATTTGACTCTGATTCAAAGAGTCGTATTTGCTCTATGATAGTCTTTTTCCTGGCAGTGAGTGATCAGCTCACTAAAAATGGTCCTGCTCTTTGTGCCAGCTGATCCCGGGATGATGAGTCGTTTCAGCGGGTCCAAAGGAAAGTTGATTTGCCCCCAAAACACAGAATCCTTATTTTGTCCGTTTGAAAGGAGAACACAGAACGAGAACTGACTGTGGTCCACTTGTGCCGCACTAAGTCTCAGAGAGAAAGAGATGTGCGCAAAGCCTACTGTAGGGCTTAAAGAGGCGAGAGGGAGAAAAGCAGCTTGGACGGGAGATGCGCTGGACTAGGTGGGCAGATTAGTATCACAAGGATCCCTCAGAGGGATGGAGTGATGATGGAAAGTCTGCTTTGCATTATATTCTCAAACGCTGCAGCTGATTTATACTGAAAATCATCCCATAATGCACTAAACCTCTCAGAGAAAGTTGGAAAAAGCGAGGTTAAAATTGCAAAGGACACTTTACTGGCACCATCAGACAAATGAACAATAATGAATGTAATGGCTATTAATCGTGATTTGCATATTCCCCAGTGCCCAGACCTCTCATACCATTGTCTTTGTCATGCATTCATACAAACTGTTGGACGTGCTGATGGTGGATATGGTCATAGCATATGTGGGAAATATTCAAAGGCTTTTGTGGCCTGACAGAGGAACCACCTAATCTGTGGGATAGCCCTCCCTCAGATAGCAGGTCTGAAAGGCTGTTAAGCGAAATAGGACAAAGGGACTCTTAATTTCCAATACGGCTTCGTCGCTTGTCAACCCAATTAACAGATCAGGAGGGATCAGTCTGTGACAACTGTCAGAGCACAACCTCAAGACAAAACCACTATTGTGCCTCGAGGAAAACCTACATGCCCTGGTCAGATAGACGAGTGGGGAATAGGTGAAACCAACATGGGGTGAAGGACCAGCGTGTGCATATGGGGGTGTGAGCAGCATGCAGGTGCATGTCTATTCAAACTAGGTCTGCAGTCAACATGTCTGTGCATGCGTCTGTGTATGCGTACAAATTTCTCTTCTCATTTATCTCCGCAGCAGAAGCCTGCATGCCAGCCATACTGACGGTATTTGCGGCAGATTCGCGGCGGGTTCGCGGCGGTGTTGAGGCTAAGTGCTGGTGACAAAGACAGATGCCTGGAGGACTCTTCAAACGTCCATCCTCACACGACATGAAGCGGACAAGACCCGCAGCGGCTCGGGGACGGGATGCCCGTCTGAGCATATGTTACACAGGGACAAAGCACCAGAGAGGGACATGGGAGCAAGGCGGAGAGGGTTAATGCAACGCATGATAAGAGAGACAAACAGACAGGCAGGCAGACAGACGGACAGACAGACAGAGAAGTTAGGGTGAGAGAAATAATAAACAGAGAGGTGGAGGGGGAGTGGATGTTGAAAGGGACAGAAGGGCTGTGCATGAAAGGAAGGAGGGAACGAGGGGGGTGAAGGGGTGAAGGAAAGGAGGGGTAAAGAGAGGGGAGGAAGTTTGAAGTAAAACTGTTGGGACGTGTGTGACATTAGGACATTGGGGCCCTGGCAGGAGTTGTGTCATTGGTCCATATGACTTGTGTGTTGTCTGGGTGAAATAACGCGTTGTAACAGTGGTGGAATGGTCACTGTATGTCACTGCCCTTTCCATCAGGAGCCCTGTAATGACATGTCAAAACATTTAGAGGGGCGGCGCGCTGAAATGTTGCTGATGACTAAATGTCCCTTGGCTGACAGAAATTACTGTTTTGGTCAAGAATTAAGGATTTAGATAATAATAAATATATCAGGAGAAAGTGTCAAATCTCAGATCAGTGTCCCTCTAAAGAAGAAAAAGTCTTGTCTCTCCGGGCCTTTTGCGATGGAGGCCTATGTGTTTTGTTGCTGCGGGTGATGAGACTGAGCAGAGTCCTTCGGCCATATAAACAAAAACCCTCAGCAGAGAAAATGCCAGGGTACGCCAGACCCCCATACCAAGAAATCTGACTTGACAAGAAACAGACACAGGTTCAAGCCTTGGCCTCCAGGCCTCGCTGCATTCTTCACCATTCCACAAAACAGAAAGTGGTGCGGAAATGTTGACATTTTTTCCTGTATTTCACCACAAATTAGTCACACAAATAAAAAAAAGGTCACCTCGCATTAAATAGGAAATTGCATAAATGTGTATGTTTATTCAACTGTATCTCTGACAAATGACTTTCATATGGAACGATTTTGCATCAGCAATTGAGTTTTGTATCAGAAAACATATTACCACAGAGGTTATATTCACTATCCGCATTTTATTGGTTTGTTATTGTTTGGCCAAAACTGTAAATGCAGTCTGCTTCAAAAAGTAATACTGAGGAGTCTGAGCTGGTTTATGGCAAAACAACACAACACCACTATAAACTGGAAAATCCACCTGACAACACTTTAGTACGTTTAAAGGGGCACTTCACAGATTTTACACATGAAGTTCAGTCACTCATCATGGGGAGGACTACTCAGCCTGTGAAAACTCTGGAAACAGCTCTCTAAAGTCTGAGGAAAAAACAACCCTGATGATGTCATCAGGGTCATCTCGGGTAAGGGTTGGAGAGAGATTGTGTGATAAAGTGGGGAGATGAAGTTTAAAATATTTACCAGGTACGAAAAATCCAACCAAAGCTGCCATTGATTTCCATTGTGCAGAATGTAGTAGTAATTTTGTGAGCTTAATCAATACTGGGAACTAAAGGTCAGGATTCTCCTCTTGACGATTCTGTTTGAATGTGCGTTCTTGCAAAGAACTTTGTAAGAACGCACTTTACATAAACAAGTAAAATATGCACCTTCCTTCCGTTGGTCTGTTTACGTTTTAATTCCTTAACTGTGATCCAGTCTTAACCACATGGGTTTTGTTGCCTAAAAAACTGCAGCTTTAGTTGCTACTCGCAGATTATAAAGGAAGAAGTGAATTCTATGTCAGTGATATCAGGAAATGAGGGAGAGAGAGAGCAACAAAGGTCTCTGACTGGACTCACACCAGAGACGCTGTGAATGAATAAATATATGAATATTCTAACTAATGCATTGATATATCAATAATAACGATCAGCCATTTTGCATTCCCAGAATGACTTTCAGCATTCCAAAGTTAACTATGTTTGATTGGTTCATTGTGCCGTTAGTTTCCTGTACATAAACACCAGTGGTCGTATGGAAGCTGAGAACAGCCGTGCTTGCGATTATTTTTTTAACGTCGTTATTTTGAGATCATGAGTTAATGGCTAGCCAGGCCTTTTTTTCCTCTTGTTCCTTAAAATGTTTATCAGAGATGAGGAGTACCAGGCCGGTACCATTTCCTCAAGGACGAAACACATCAACGCTAGAGATACTTTATCATACCATTCAAACAGCCACCAGTGTGGGTCGTTTCTTTTCCAGTCTCTGTGCCAGCGATAGTTCTTTTGGTTGTAGCCGACTGGACAGCAACACATCTGCTTTAGGTTGACCACTGTCTGTGAGCCCATCCCTTCCAGTACTTTGCCATAACGTCAATACCCTCATATCAAGTCACCTGGGTAAACAGTATTACAACAAATGGCAAAACGTCATAAAAAGTTCATATGGTTTAAATGGAGTCTTTAGACGTTGTTTCCTTGTGACAAACTATTAGAGAATATCACAGCAAACTGAGCTTTGTAATCTGGAGATAACTAATGGCACCATACACCAGTCACAATGAGCTGAATTTGGAAATGCTGAAAGTCATTCTGGGAAATGTAGGAAACTAAATGCATACAAAAGATATACTTTGACAGAAAAATATGTTAAACACTACAGATTTAAGATGTATAGTCACATTAACAAGCATGCTTTTTGTGTTGCATTTTACCATATTCAAATGAAAGTTGATTTATCATTCATATATATATATATATAAAAAGAGATTGTCACTTGAAGGAAAACTAAGCAAAAGAGTGATGGTAAAACAAAACTAAACAAAAAAAAAAAAACAGGATTACATGCTTTGTTGAATAGATTTCACTTCTTGCCAGTATCAAAGCCTGAACGTCCTTCGCCATGCTTTGCTCACAAACCAAGCAAATAATGGAGACTGACCATTCCAGCTTCAGACAAACGGGCCTCCGGTAGGGAATCGTCAGTCGGCCTTGGGTCACTCAGTCAGCTAAACTGCTTATTCATCCTTCAGGGTTAAATATGAAAAAAAAAGAGAAAAGTGAGGGAATCACAGGTAAACAAAGACATTTCAAACTTTAATAACTTAAGAGGGCACTCACTGTGGGCCTTCATGAGGATTAACTCTTTGTTCTCCCAATACTCGCCGATCAATAACCGACCGGCCCAGACATCTTTATTCGCAGACAGCTCAAACGCTGCTCAAAAGGAGGAGAAAGAACCGAGCCCCCTATTCTGCTCTCTCTGCGTGTTTCAAGGCACAGCGATATTCCTGTCTCCCCTCCTTAATCTGGCCCGCATTCAAGTCGGCCTTCTTTATGTGCAGCGTTTTGTTTTTTTTTTGTTCGCGTGTGTTTTTATGAACATACGGCGCATCGGCCGAGCCGGGATCATGACACCTAATGGAGTGGAAGCAATAACAGTTCGACAGACACAAAGGAAAATATACGCATCTAAACTCAGGATATACTCTGAGAAATTGCTCTTTGTCATTAGGAGTAGGACAAAATAATTAAAGTAGCAGTCCGGGGTGAAAGGAGCATTTGGGAACTGCAGATAAAGGATGAGAATAACAATAGAGGAGTGCACTAAACATGTGTTTGCCTACCTAATCCTGGGGCTTCACTCCCACATCCTGGCTTCTTCAGGCTAATCCAACTGTAAACAAACAACAATCTTTGCAACACATCTAATTATTAGAAATATGACAGAATAGGGGAAACCACATGGGAGAATGGGGGGGGAGAAAAAACAGTTTTCCTCTTAAAATGTGTGTCCTCATTCCTTTCTCCCCGATGGTGGACTCCCACAGTCCTTGAGCCTTTGTGTCTGTCTCCTCTTTATGAATAGAGGCTTAACCATGGCCTGAAGCAATGCGTCTTCTGCTCCCTCATTGATAGCCAATGCATTATTCATTTATTTTCATCATATCATCAGACGTGCATAAGCTTCACCCAGTTATTTTGGGGGGAGCAGCATTTATATTATTTTATTTTTCCTCCATTAGCTCTCCGGGTCTCACGGAACACATTCACGCTATTCAATCATTCATGGCCTCTCAACTTTATCGAGACCCCAGCGGAGATGAAAGCTAGTCTGTATTATTGATTATCAGAGGGATTAGCTCCCAGTGAACGTTAAGGTTAGCCCCCCAATGCTGCTGGTCAATGGAAGGGAGCCAGTCCTTTTTGTCGGGAGAGTGTCGCTGCACGCCACCCTCTTATGTGCGCTTTAGATGCCTTGAGTGGATGCAAAGACAGGAGAAATGATGCTCAAATCATACATGCGTTCTCAATAGTCTTTTTTTTTCTTTCCTCCGGTTCATTCAAACTTCATGCACCCCAGGCGAGCGCTGAAAAAGCTTTTTTCCGTCTTCAGCAGACAAAACACAAGCGGGCCAATAGGTAAGATGAGGAACAAAGAGTTTGAAACTCTATATCCTGTGTCCACAGCCCTGTGTGTAAGTCAGCGCCCTGGACCAATTATCCATAGCTCTTTCCCCTACCTCTCTTTACTTAGAATGAAAGACAAACAAAAACCCAAAAGCAGCTGGCTTGCTTGGTGCTTCTGTATGAAAGCACGGCTTCTCTCTCGACCTTCTCTTCATCCAGTGCCCACAAGTCTCCAACCCTGACCATACATTATCTTTCAGGCTCAATGCTCCTCTTCCTCCTCTCCGTTTTCCTCTTCTCTCCTTTTCTCTACCTCTAGAAGAATAAAGCGCTCCTAATGACCGTGGGCTCTCAAGGGCCTGCTGGTGCCCGGGTACTCGAAAGTGCGGCGCGGTGGAAGGGGGGGCACCTCCTCCTTCTCTTCCTCCTCTTTTATCACAGGTGAGAATAGAGGGTCAAGAGGGGTTAATGTGCTGCTGTTGCACAGAGGTTTGGGCTATCACCATGGCAGCAAGCATGTCGAATACCAATGTGTATTTCCTTCCTCCTAAAAGAGAGGCTTGTTTGTGATTTGTTTTTTTGGCCTTTGGGATCAACTTCATTTTCAAATTGTAGGTTGAAAAGGTTTAGCTTTGACACTTTCAAATAAGTTGAGGGCGGAAAAGACGATGTTGTGCTGCTGTTGAGCCAGCATTAAGGAAACCTTGTCCAAGTCCGGCAGCCCAGCAGAGAGCACTAAATCACCCCAAAGATCCACAAATTACCCTGTAAACACCAGCTATTTTTTTCCTCCCGCAGTCGTACGAGGCCTGCAGCACATGAACGGAAAATCGCGGGGTCGAAGACTGAGGTCGTTGGATGGCTTCAAGGGAAGATAACAGCTAGCAAGTTGCTGTGAGGTTTAGTGGTGCAGCAGTAATGTAAACATATATACATGTAGAAAAAACACCTTTGCCTTGATGTGCCGAGGCACAGATACACTTGGCTTTAATTGTGGGAAGCAGAGAAATTGTTTTGCATGGTGCAAACCTGAGAAAATTAATCATTAAAACCCTGCAAGGCTCTATGTGCTAATTTAAATTCCACGTCTACAATAAATTAGCTTGCTCCTTTATTCTTTTCCCTCAAACTTGAAACAAATGCAGGCAAATCTAAAATAATTAATTTCAAAGGGTGGGAATTAAAGAACGTTTCCATCTAACCATTCCGATGCAATTTGCATTTTGATTTCTGCGATTTCGGCACTTTTTTTGTCTTTTATTTTTCTTCCTCACGCTCTCTCAAGGTTCTCGTTTTAATATCAGTGTGGATCAAAAGCCTTTCATTAAGGTTTTCTGCGCTCCTTCCAGCATTGTTTGGCTCCTAGGATAACAACAAAGTGCTTTCCCCTACTCCAGGGCCAGGTTAGTAGAGAAGAAAGGAACAGTTATTCCTGGGCTAAGTTCACATCAAACACAAGGGGCTCCAAGTGAGAGAAGATGAAAGCGCCAGGCCTGACCCGGAAGATTAGACCAACACTGCTGCCAGCTCTGTAGCACCCAGGGGCCATTCTCACTCCGGGATCCTACCCCTCCTCTTCGCACAGCACAATGGACTTTAGCGCAGAACAAGCCGAGAAGAAGAGAGTAAAATATGAGGAGCGAAGGAGATGAAGAAGCGGACGGAGGAAGAGCAGAGAAACGAAGATACAAAGGAGCAGAGCGAGGCAGACAAAGAAGGAGAGAGGGAGAATGGATGAGAGGGGGAAAGGGAGAAAGAAACACGCAATATAATTTGAAGAATGTAAAACTGTGGACTATCCCAACCTACTTTTCTCGCCTCTGCCGCCTCCTCCTCTGACAGATAGCAGCGAGGCTAGGAATAATGCAGATTATCATAATTGCTTAAAGTGTGTGTGAATATTCATGATTTCTCCAGCCTTATTATAGCAACAAATACACGCCACGATGAATGTAAATGCATCGTGATTATTTTACATAGCGCAATGCCCCCAGTCCTTCTCCCCCTCCCCTCTGTGTGTGTGTGTGTGTGTGTGGACTGCAGCTGCGGGTGTCAAGGTTGGGTGCTATCTCTAACTGGCCCTCATCAGCTGGCCGAGCTGTTGCCATGCATCACATACGGAGGAGAGAAAAAGTGCGATGTGGAAGAAAGGGGTAAGATGGAGGGAAGGAAGGGAAGTGGGAAGTGAAGAAGGGATGAAGGGACAACAGCAACGTAAAAGAAAGGAAAGAAGGTAACGCAAAGAATATGTGAGAAAGCGATCGGAGAGAATAAAAAGAGGGAGAGGGAGGAGGGGGTGTCCATGTGCAAAAAAAGAAGTGCTTTCCCATCACGGTTTTGAGTTTGCAGAGAGCTGAAGACAAAGAAAAAAAGAACATCGGTGAAAGAAAACATGAGGACAGGATGTTGAGGTGTCAAAATTAGGGGTACGAAGGAGTGGGGCACATGGGACATACAGGGCACATAAACCGCACACACACACACACACACACACACACACACACAGAGGCCCCCTCCTGCTCCTGTGCCCATGCTTCTGAGGTGCCAGATGGCACAGGACAAACCCTCCTTAGGGGAAACAGCGTGATGACCCCTCCCTCTCTCACCCATACTTTCTCACACATTGAAGACACATGGAAACAGAGATGGAGGGGGGCGAGGTTATCAGTGATGCCCATCAAACACACTCAGACACACACACACACACACACTTTGCAGTGACTAACTCTAGAGATTCAGCGATATCAAGGCATGTCTTGACATATTCTGAAGCGGGCGAAGAATTTGAATAGCCCTTCAAAAATCTGGCTAGCCTGTGGGCCCGCTGCTCTGCTTCGCGGACAGTGCCCTACATCAAACGCTGGCCGCCTTCTCTTTGTCTGCCATCCGTGCCCTGCTGCCTACCTGCTATCTCACCTCCGCCCGCATGGTACGCAGTGACCCGCCCCCGGGCCTCCGCCTGTGCGTTCTGTCCAAAAACTTTCAGAAAGAGTGGTGATGGTTGTTAGGGGGGAGCGGATCAGAGACACTGAGAGGCAGAGAAACAGATAGAGGAGATAAGAAGTTCAGGAATGAATGTGGGTGAAATTAGTCAAAGCACCCGCATGGCTTATATCATATAAATGGTGGCTGGGAAACTGTTTCCTAATTTGCTATGTGTTAATAAACATAGTTTCCAACAGCTATGATAGCATCCCATAACTCAATATTATAACATCCGTTATGCAAGATTGTCTGAACCCCCAATAAAACTAAAAGTGGGCACACCCAAAATGTTCAGTAACAATCCCTCAGTGCACCAAACGCTGTTTAGGGCGAGAGCAAGTCCAGTACGTGAAAGCTGCAAAGAGGCCTGCCTGTAAACTGTGATGGAGGTTTACAACGGGCATCATTTTTAACATAGTTTCACCCTAGTTTGTTAAAATAGTCATGAAATTGAATCTAAATGCTTCTTAGACTCAGCACGACTTTCAAACCAATGCATTTCAGGGGAAGTATGTTTCGCGCCTGCAGCACGTCCACCCTCATTCTCCCTCCATGGTCAAGTTAACATGCAGTGTCAAGCTAGACTTTCAAAATAAAGCTTGCTAAGAAACATGTGTGACAGTTGCAGTTTCGCTACGTTTAGGCACGGAAACTGCCTGGTTAAGGTGTGTAAAGTCCTGTGTTCGACCCATCCACGTTTGCCCTTATTCGCTACTACACGTTTGCCCTGATACTGGGCTGTAATTTTTCTCTTCATCCTTATTGTCTTTTCCAAATAACTGTGGCTGACCGGGGTTTGATTTGTCATTTTTAGCAAAATCTCTGCACTCAAGTTCAAATGAACTCAAACTAACTTGTAATTCATCCAAATTCATTCAAATGCACCTAGAATTTACAAAGTCCAGCTCATTCACGGCGCCTCTGTTGCCTCACCTGAGAGGCGAGCTAGCGTTACTGTAGGGCAGCTGCATTTTAGCTCACCGGTATAATCAAGTCTGCCATCTATGGTGCCTCCACACATTAGTTCTCACTGGTTTGGTGTCATGATAATCTGTTCAGGAGAGCATTTCTCCATTATGCAAAGTGAAAACAACAGTATTCTAGTTTAATTAGAGCAACAGGGCACACACTGAGTCGGGTCAGAAGGACAGTCCCGCTGGAGCACCAAACAGGTCTTTATGTGCTTATATAATCAGAAGATTGAATATTTTATTTTTCCCACTTTGGAAAGGTAGTTCAAATGTGACAGCCATAATCTCCTCTGAGCCTTTCAGTGATATTTGGCCACAGTTACATCCAAAATACCCCTGCCTCTCCACGGCTAAAGAGTGGCCTATTTGATTTCGTCTCAGTCCTCTCCTCTGCGCCTCTGCTTGGGGGGAAAGACTGCACTGGGAGGACAGGCCAAGCCGTCCCAACGGGCTCTACCACTTATCACCAGCCTTCTGAGATTCCACCAAGATTCACCCCCTTATGAATAATCTCACCCACAGGCACAATGGAGCATTGGAAGGGGGGGAAAAAACGCGACAGATTATTTAGAAAGACACAGGGAGGGTTAGGAATAGTTTGAGGGGGAATGAGAAAGAAAAAAGAGAGAGGAAAAGGGGGAGACAAGCGCGAGAGAGAAAGAGAGAAAGATGCGGGATGGGAGAGAATAAAGGGGGAGGGAAGGAGGAGGGTGGGAGGGGGGGCGAAGGGTAGAGAGAAAGCGAGGCGAGAGGAAGTCTTTTGATGTGTTTCCCTCTCCGGAGCGGGCATCAGGGCGGATGGTGGATCCGAAGCTGGCCCCGCTGCTTGAAGGGACTGACTGGTTTATTAAACGTTCCCACCGCCCCCATGCCTCCGAGCATGATGGGATTAATGCTGGCATAACCCTTTACTTAATTCATTACAGGGGGACGCTGGCTAATTTGATTTGATATTATTTTAATAAAGTTCTGTGATGATTTGGAAGATTGTTTCAGGCTATCAGAAATAATTTTCCAGTTATTACCGCCGTTCAGGCAAGTCCTTTGATAGCGGCAGTCAGTCTTGGTGTGTGCAGAATACATTAGCCGTAAGTGCAAGTGCTTTAGCTACAAAGCTACTGAAGAAATACTAATAATGAGACCACTCTGAATTGCTGAGTGTTGTGAAACGATGCCGAGATGTGCTGTGGGCAGGCGCCATGTAAGACAAATATGACAGAAGACGAAGAAGAAGAAAGCGAGAAAGAGAACAGAGAAAGCGACGGAGCAGGGGAGAAAGATATTTTGTATGCATTGAGCTTACACATGTCACCATTGTTAAATCTCCTAGGGATACATGGTTGCCTTTCAGAGGAGCACCACTGCTTTGTGTTATTCATGTGGTTATTGAAGAGTCTCTACTGCTTGCGTGGGTGTCTCTGAACAAAAAGATGGACCATTTTCTTTTTTTCATGGCTGCGGATTTTGTTTGTCAGTGTCCAAATGATCAGATATAGAGCCTGAAAAACGGCACGATAAAGTGTTGCGCTTTGAAAGTATTTACTGCTTTTACGTACTTTTTAACAGTATTTGGTGCATATCTCCGATATATTTATTTATTTCTGACAGACTGTGCTTAGTTTGTACAGTAGTTTCCTAGTATAATTAGGCTCTGAATCTGTTATATATTGGCCCCTCTGTGTTAGAATAATCCTGTTTTCCACCGAGCCTTTTGTACAACTCATGTCATGAGCCGTTGCCAGTTGCATATAATCCCGCCACTGTCTCTTCACCTATTTACATATTCCTCAAGATAATTGGAGATGTCTCACACTATTTCCTTAAGCCTGCATCCAGACCCTTCAAGTTTTGGAAGAGAAGGGAAAGGAGTGAAGGACCGGGGGTTCGAGGAGGGGGTCGAACTGTATGGTGGTGAAAATGTTTTTGTTTTGGTTTTTCCTTAAACCCCAAATGACACACATTTCCCTCTGAAAAGATAAGCTCTCAGTCAAAGGCCGCGGGAGATGTCTGGGACCCTGTGAAAGAAGTGGGAGAATTACCTACCAGGGGTCTGGCATGAAGGGAGGGGGGTGGGAGTGGAGAAAGAGGTGTGGAGGGGGTGGGGGGTTACCCTTATTCATTAGTCCGTCTGGGGTCCAAGGCGGGGTCACACAATGTGACGGTTGTTCTCCAGACCCCCAGACCCCAGCAGACACGTTTAATGGCCACCGTTTCCTCTCCAGACAGAGAGAGAGCAAGAGGGAGGGGGGACGGAGGTTGGAGTGAAGGTGACAGAGGGGGATGGACTTTGAGAGACTAAAGAGGAGAAGGATGAAGAAAAAGGTAAAGAGGAAAAGTGAAAACACAGGAAAGAGAGAAAGGAGAAAAAAAGAAGCTCTAAGAAGGAGAAAGTAGGAGGGGGGATGTAGGTGGACCGGCACTCAGAGACAGGAGACGTGTTTTTGGGTCATTGAAGTTCTCACTGAGAACACGTTAGTACCTGCCCCGGGAGAGACACGGTGGAGCATTCCACCTCTGGATGCCTCCTCCTCTGTTTTTTTCACAAGCTCGAGGGTTCACAGGTCACAATTTGGAACAATTATTGGGGTCAGAGTTCATGGTTATCGTGGGTAAGTGCAACGTGGAATTCCATGGCCCACAACAAATGTAAAAAAAAAAAAAGATCTCTTGAAAGTGGATGGTTTCCACTTTACATAAATACTTCAACAGCACTTGACATAGCCGTCTGGAAAATCCAATTAAAATTTTCATGTAATGATCGAGATCCACACCTGCAAACCAAAAGGGATGATGTGAAACTTCCCATCACTGATGGAAATGACATGCAAATCATATGTATAGTACATTGTATTTTCGTTCCATATGTGCGCTTTAACCAAGGCTTTTGATAATGTCAAAATGTCAGAGGTTTCGGTAATAGCTAGCTTTCTTTAAGTTCATTATATCCACGGAGATACGCTGCTCCAGGTTCAGTAGTATGGCCCCGGGCAGAAATCAATGTCCAAAAGGTTTTTTGATACCACAGCAAGTAATCAAGGTTACAGAAAAGGGCACGCATTAACACAGTTTCACTGAAATATGCAGAGTTCATGTGCATATGCTCGAAGATTAAAGGGAAATCTCAAATGTCAAGAGTAAATGCATGCAGATTCAAGCAAATAAAGCAGAGATCCTGATATTGATACTATGACCGGAAGGCTCAGAGGGGCATATGATTTCAGCTAATGATAAGTCAGTGCATGCAAATAAAAAAAAATGTCTAATGCCTGATATTTAGACTGTCCCAAAAATTAATTATTGTATTAACTACATGTTATGAATGTCATATAAAACAGTTGAGATGTTTGGACGATCATCTGCTTGTGTTTGAAGCCCAAACCCACAGACAAAACTCGACGCTAAACTGTAGAAATCATATATATACAACCTGCACATGTACATCATGTGTCATCAAAATGAACACACGCTCTGAACAAAGCATAATATGTAATATATAATAATGGCAAATGATTTTTCATTCACAATAGGGTTTAAGATGGAATTAAAAGATATAACATTAACTACCTAGGTATCCTTTCCTACATCCATCTCTAGAGGTTCCCTTTTAGTCCCTAGTGTGAAAGGTAGTAATTTGTCACTTTACGCCGGCTCCAATTAGATTAATTGCATTAGACAGGCTAGTTTAGTGAAACCCCCTCCTCTGGAGCTGAGAGAAATGGGTTTTCTGTCTTCTTTTCTTCTTTCCGTCCTGTATACGCTGTTTTTATCCCCAAAGGTTTTAGTCATGATCTTGAAAGATTTTGCGATCCCCTGTTGAATCATACATTGTAAGTAGAAAGAGCAAGGTAGAAATTAATTCAAGACAATACCTTTATTTCTGCGTAAAATATGGTTTTCCAAGTATACTTAAACATCCAGGACACTAATTGTTTCAGTGGAATGGCTGCAATATTCATGATTTTTAAAAATCATTTATCAGATACCTGTCCCACCCACAAGCATGTCTCAACAATCTTAAAGACACACAAATAAGAACTTGTTCCCCCATAAAATCCTCTGTGTTTCTGCGCCTTCCTCTTAAACGTCTGGTGGCCAAAACACATGTTGGTGCTGCCAGAGCCTTAGTTAGCGCCGTTCGCCCTGCTGACTAGAGCAAGAAGATTAGGGGTCATGTCAGCTCCAGATTATTGGAGGATTTTACATTTATAAACCTGTGCTGGCTCTAATTTAACTGCACCTTCAGGGACCTTAAAGCGCGACTGGAATGAGAGAAACAGATGTGGGGCCCTGTTAATGGGGGAAAAGCAGCGCTGGGATGGCCCAGCAGTCACTTGAAAAGAGCCAAAAAAAAAAAAAAAAAAAAAAAGAGCTGTGGACACAAAGACAAGGCCAGACAGGCTCGCTCATGCCCCCATATTCTGCGCCTTTGTCTCTTTTTCCTGTTCTGATTTTCCCCTTTCTGCTCCACCACCGTTCTCCCTCAATCTCCTCTTTCCTGCCTTGCCACTTCCTCTCCCCTGCCCTTTCCCGGCCATCTGCTTTTCTCAGGTAGAGCTTTGCGAGGGTTTCATGCCATGTACTGTTGAGCGGGTTCCCTGCCAAGCGCTCGAGGGATACTCGACTGGCTCTGGCGCACTGGCCGGGGCCCAGGTGTCTGGAGCTTGTGCTCTGGTCAGCTGGCAGAGCAGCCGAAAGTTAAACACCTTGGACTGTGAAATCAAAGGCATTGCAGTGATTTGTCTTGTACGATCTTTTGCTGAATATTATGTCATACATTATGTTATGTATGTGATGTGGGGAAGAGGGGTGAAGTGGAAATAGATTCCTTGATGTGAGATTTTGTGTCCTGCTGCTGCACGTTTCTGAATTAGAGGAGGCTTTAGCAGGGTGGCTAAGTGATAAGGCACAATATTTCTTGCTAAGTTGCTGGTTAACTAAGTGTGTACGAGACGGATTGTGTTTTTAGTGCGTTAGTGCTTATGTTAATATGCCAATGCTGATATTTCTGTGAATCCGTCTCCTTTGGGTTTTCAACCTGAAGTGGGTCAGAGTTTAAAAGGATCTGCTTCCCGTTTGAGGGCCCTCAGCTGTCACCGTGCCTAATGACAGAGGGCACTGGATTCCCCTTCTCTTTCTCAGCCAGAGAAATCTCACCATGGAAGGACCAGCTACCACAGAGAGGGCTGTACAACTGCTCATTGCTGGGCTACAAAGCTGCCTTTACATCCATTCGAAATAATGAGCAGTATGTGGCTAAACATACCCTGTGGAGTTTTCTTGTAAACAAACAGTTATGTGCACAGTCAGTGTTTCTCCCCCAAACATATAGTCTGTATTCTGGAGGTCTAACAGACTTGTTTAATACATTTCCTTCCATATTTAACATCTGCAAAGGCAATAATTTTGAGTACTTTAAAAACCTACATTGCTGACATCCACGTTAACGTCTTGCATCTCCCCACGTTTTGAGGGCACACCGTAACATTTCTTGGCATGTTGCTGCCACTAACTGCTGCACATTTGCATTACCACAACTAAGTAGGGAGAATTATTCTGAGTAATGAGGAGCATAACGGTAAAAGACAATAGTCGTGTTTGTGGATAAAGTGACCTAAAGGAAGCATATATCATTGGAAATGAATGGATCCAGGTAGAGAACTCTGGGGGGCCCCACAGGAGATGGAGGCGACATTGGAGATCCTTTGTTATCGGCGTACATGTTGGCAGGTAAGTAACAAACATATATTTCATAGTTTAGAAACAAGTACAAATACGTGGATCCATATCAAAAATGTTGCCACATGAGACGCTTAATAATGAACAACAATGAAGAAAATCAGTTTCGGGCAGAGCCAGAGACCTCTGTCCAGAGCTTCAAAGTACCCATAAGAATAAGAGGGTGACTGATCAAAACTCTGCTGAAGGACAAACTTCTTAGTCTTAATCTTAGTCCTGTGTCAAATGTCCTGTTAGTGTCAAATGTTAGTTTTTATCATATTTAATCAACTTTAGTCAAGCTAGTCTGGGCATTTTAGTCTCAATCAAAGAAAATTTTGTAGTCTACATTTAGTCGATGAAAACTGTTAACATTTTGGTCTTTTTTAGTCATCAGACTATACTGAACATTTCAGTCAGTCTAGTCAAGCTAAAACCTTTATTTTTTGTAATTTCAGCTTCTCAAGCTTCTTGAACATAAGGTCTTATCTTATCATTATCTGATGACAAAAAGTGTTGATGGTAATGTGAAGGAAAAATGATATAATGATATCTATGCCAGCAAATGCCTGTCATAACACGTCATCTTTACAAGCCAGTCAGTATGTTAGCTGCTCAGGTGTTAGCTGCATACTGGGCTTCTGTTTGTGATTGCAAAGCATATGGCTTTTAGCTAGTTAGCTCGCTAGGTTTAGACTGGAGCCGCCACTGATGCTTTAAATAAACCTGCAATCTAGCTGAAGCATTATCGTTTCTCTCTCTCTTTACATCGTCTTAATCATATTGCTTCTGGCAAGTTCTCTCCCAAAGCTGCAAAACTGAATCATCCTCATCCACATAAAATTACCACCATAATGTCCCCGATCACGCGCGCATTCACATGTAGGGATATACACCAACCCTTGTCATACAGTGGCTTGGTGTGAGAGGGGCAAAGCGGTGCCTCATCAGCGGCCAATCAGTGGTTCTGTTCCATATGGCACAGATCGGGAGGCATCACATGCTCGCCGGCTTCCCAGTCCTGCTGCCAGACAGGCCTGTTAATTGGGCGACAAGATCAGAGGCAATATTACAAGCCAATTAAAGCGATCGGGACAGATTGCCAAGTGATGAGCTCCACTGCGTAATTGAGAGTGTGAAGTGCTTGTCGCCTCTCTCTCTCCCGCTCTCTATATCTGTCTCTTTCTCTCTCTGGGTCCATCTGAATAAGTGATGAGACTGCGGAGGACTGAAACTAGTTAGTGCATTAGTGATGTCACTCGAGGCCCCTTCATCACTACTCTTAGAGCAGGACGTGGTGGATTTGGGTTAGAGGATTTGCTGCACCGCCTCACTGCAGCCGTTACTGTAGTGAAAGGGCCCATGGTGCTGATGCACCAACATCGCGGCATACGGCAGACGTTATGCAGCGAAACGAAGGCTCTCTCTAGACCCATCTATTCAAGTTTGAGAGATTTGTTGTTTCATGAATCTCTGTTTGTTTGATTGCTGCCGTTCTCCTGTGAGTTGAGATCGGCCGTGTTATTAGTTTGTTTTGGGGCTGGTTGTGTGTAGGTCTGTGTGTGCGTGTGTGTGTGTGTGTGTGAGAGAGAGAGAGAGAAACAGTGAGAGAGAGAGAGACTGATCCATACGACAGCTACTTTAATTTGTTCTGGGAATATTGTTGTACTGGTGCAGTCCACTGGGTAGCACCTGCATGCCAAGTTTGCTTAATCATGCAAAAAGAACAGAAAAATGCATTACAGATGTCAGACTGCCTCCCAATAGAGACAGAGATTTGACAAACACCTTGAACCCTGAGAGAACAGCAGTGCAAAATTCATTTTTGTAGCATTCAGGTAGATCACCCTGTCGCCACAGTATGAGTTCTGTCCCTCATATTTAGCCGTGCATACAGTAGTTAATCATTTTCATTATCTTCCTATTTTGGTTTTGGTTTTTTAGACACCATTAACAGCAAATGTAATGGAGCAAAAATGAAATATATGATGTACAAAGAAACATTTGAAAACACAAAAAGGTGGAATCTTTTTAAATGTCACATCAAGACTATACAATACATAATACATCTATATAGGTTTTATTTTTAAAAAGAGAACGGTCAAAACCAATCCTCAATAATAACTCAATAATTCATTCGACCTTCCCTGCCTGGTAAGCACCCGTGTCTTTCAAAAAAGTCCAAGTCAAATCTGGGATAACCCTGATGACATCACTATGACATCATCTGGGTTATTTCCTTGGACTTGTTTAGCTGCGTCAGAGCCACGGAAGACTTTATAGGCTGAGCAGTACGACCGATGATAAGTGAAGCGATTTGTGTAAAATGCGCCAAATCAGTTTAATACATTCCATTGTTTTCCTTTCAGAATCAATAAGTGCTAAATATGTGTTTTAGGGAGATAAATAAATGCAAAATTAGCCCCCAACATGAGCTAAAAACCTAAATCTCCTCCAGGTTGCCGTTCTCCTCGGCCAGTTATTTATTTGTTCCTGATGTCTAATTAGGACAGAAGGTTCAGCAGCTGAACATTCAGTTTCGGGAGTTTTTTTTTTTTTCTGTTTGTTTTTGGTGCCAATACTGTCTTCAGAAAAAACATCTGCAGGATACTGAAGGTTCAGTCACAACCGGGAAAGATCACGATAGTCCCAGAACAACCTCCGGTGGAAAAAGAGGAGATTCCATTGAAACCCAGGACAAATTAGACACCTCGGTTTGGACGGGAACCAACAGAAAAATCCCACAGACTTGAGAAAAATGACAACTTTTTGATGTTCCTGTTCTGAGCTGTTGGGGACAGCTGCTGAAACACAGTAGCTGCAGAGATGTGCTTTCAGAAACCGGTGGCAACAGAGCTCATTTACTGTAAGCCCCTTGTCATTATGTCATGACACTGAAGACTTATCTTTGGCGACAGCTCCGTGTCATGTGCGGTTTGGAGGTAGGTGGTATTTAGCGTAGCACAAACCAAAGTCTGTGCCCTTTGCTATCAGTCTCTCTCTCCCCCTCTGCCTCTCTACCTCTCTCGACCACTATCTGTGTCTCCCTCAGCCTCTCCCACATCCCTCCATAATACCACGGCAGCCCTTTAATATCCAACGGCTGTGATTATCCAGTCAAGTCAGAGATTTCCTCTGATATTTTCCATCTGATTTTTAAAACTAATGGGGTGTTGGTGCTTGTTTTGTGTATGATACACTTTTTAAAGGATTGCCGGGGCTCCTTCTGAGGGCTCGGAGCCATTTCAAATAGCAGCTAATGCTAGACTCAACTGGCTTTGTTTGTTTTAAAGAGGGGAGAGTGACATTTAGTGGCTAACCGAGGGGCGAGGGAGAGAACATGAAAGCGAAACTTTCGTTTTTAAAAAGAAAATGCCAGCCTAAGGTTTCTGTTACAGGCAGGTTGTCGTACCTCACACAGCCTCCTAAACCGCACACACACACACGCACACGCACACACACATACTCGACTTAAGTTCCAAACCTAACGACCATTTTCAGTTTGCCCCATCAATCTTAAATGTCCTGCAAGGTGCATCCTCGTCACATTTAAGCCCACTTCTCTTTAAATGGGCCATAACTTTAAAGGGAGCTGACACCAACTTCCCATTACAAAACAGTTACAACTTTCACAACCTTCTTTATGAGCTTTATTGACAACTCTGCCTGCAAAGCGGAGCAACAGCAGTTCAATAGTTGAATTGTGCCTCTTTCCCCTTTTTCCCTCTGCTCGCACTGCTGATGTTGTTCTAGTGCTACTCGGGGAATAAGAGACCTCACACTGTGGGGACTTGTAAAACCACTGTCATGTTGATGGGGAGACTCAGCAGTGTGTATGTTTGCGTGCATGTGTGTGTGTGTTCGGACTGTGTGCGCGTCTTTGGATGTGGGTATGAGCACACTGCGGAGACCAGTAAAATGCTGTCTGAATGAAGTCCCAGTGCAGCAGTGGTGAGTAGTGTTTGATGGCCATGTGATTTGTTTGTTCAGCCCCAATGGCCTTTTCTCCTGGCCGAGGGAGGGAGAGAGAGGGAGGGAGAGACAGAGAAACCAGGAGAGAGGGAGGGCCGATCGCTTCACACCTTCTCCCCTCCTAGCCCCACCAATGAGCCATTTAATCCTCCTTCTTACAGCTAAATCAACACCTCTCACACACTCCTAGCTGGTCGGGACCACCACTGCCGACTGTCTGCCGCTCCATCTGACTCTCTGCCTTGGTGGGATTTCAGTGGTCGACAGTGTGCTTGCAATTTAGATTTTTGAATATATGTGTTGGTACTGGGCGACAGTAATGGACACGTGTCGCTTCACTATACAATACGTGGCCCTTCACTGGCATTTGAGCCACCAGCAGCAGCCATTCCATCGTCTTTACCTCGTCTTAAAGAGCGAGAGTTCTCATCTCGCATCTTTGCAGCGACGGAGAAAAAGAGTGTGAGAGAGAGGAGTGAGCAGTGGAAGAAGAACAAACGGGCAGAGTGTGTGAATAAAATTCGAATAATGGAGCGAGAAAGGCCGAGAGCATCAGAGGAAAGGAGGTTTGGAGAGAGTACGGAGGGCCTTTGATGGGCACTGTAGCTTGTGGGCGGCACATTTAGCCCAGTGTGGTAATTGTGTCTCTGGGGTGAGATCCTTGGACCTGATCCTGGTTGAGATCAGAGAGCAAGGCATATCACTACAAAGCAGAAGAAGAAAGAGAAATAATTAGACAGAGAGAGAGAGAGACAGAGAGAGAGAGAGAGAGCAAGGGAATGATGTATGCGCTCATATTTAGGTTGATTGAGCGGATGCCTGCACACCTTTATTACAGTTAAGTTTTATAGACTTCAGATACAGGAAGTGTTAACTGATCAGATTAAATAGCGCCCCACACACTGAACAAATAAGCCACAGAAGCAACAGATAGCAGGCGTTTCTCTTGGAAGGCATTTTGACATGTCGCAGCAGGAAAAAGCTCATGTGTAAATAATAAAATATACGATGGCTGAATTATTGCTGGCTGTCGTGCACGTTGGCTCACTGTCACGCCGTCATGGCTCATGATGCAATCCATTGCAAGTCAGCAGTCGATAGTTCCGAGTCAGCATTCCCGATTTCCAATCTTAATACATCTCAGTGTATCTGCTCAAGAAAACATGGACGCCGTCGTGAACTGACAGTTTGTATGGCAAGTCTCTGTACGCATATTAGCACACGTTAAAGCCATATCGTTAAGATGCCTACGTTCACAGTGATATCTTCCACTTGGTGAATGGATGCAGAGGTTACGTACAGTTAACTGTAAAACGACTGGGTAACCATTCAGGGATAAGCCTTGAAAGCTCCCAAGTCGGAATAACAAGAGGTTTTCCTGTTCTTTCCGTTCTGCAGACGTGAACAATGCAAACTATAACGTGCATGAGTGCGTTATCATACCTGTACGCACGTGTTGTTTCCATGCGCCGTGAGGGATTATTACCATCATTCTGAATACGCTCGCTTTCAGTTCAACCTCCAAATGAAGTGCTTTAGAAAATATGACTGAACACTTGACCTTTTACTTTTTTTTCCTTTTAATTCGTGCACTTCTAATCCTTTCTAATGTAGCGCTGTGTTTCTCAGACTTTCTGGGAGAAAATCACAGCTTAATATGATGGTTACAATAGCCTCATCTCAGTGAAAGGACAAATACTTTACCCCCATCACATTTATTCAGATCTAAACAGCTGCTTTGGTGAGAAGAAATGATGGCCAAAACTTTGAAAAGAAGACTTGAAAAATGATCCTCTAACGGTAACAAAGAGCAGGTTTGCTCTGATAAAAGATAACCTGATCAGATTAGACACCACGCACTGGGGGTGCAGCACACAACATGCCGCCGAATCAACAGATTAATTACCTGTGATCAGAACGCGTCAAATGCAGCGGCAATTCAATTTTGGTGCAGCTCCACATGCTTAGTGCACATATCCCGCTCAGCTAATGTGTGAAAAGCTGTTCTGGGCTATTTTGTTGGGAGCCAGTGTACAGAGGGGCCACTACTTTGCTCCCTGCTGAAAGACCAACATAGTCTTGTGTGAAACACCTCCTTATCTCCCTCTCCCAGAATGACCAGGTTTGTTTCCCTGCAGGCCCACTAACACACACACACACACACGCACACACACCACCCAGGGAGCGAGCAGGACTGTTCACAGACACATGCTGATGTACACATAAAAATGTGTATGCAGTCGCACAAATTCAGACACACAGACGTGCACATGCTCTCTCTCTCTCTCCCTCTCCCCCCTCTCTCTCTTTCTCTCTCTCCGCCCCCCTCTCTCTCTCCATACCTCTCTCTATCTGGTGACAGCAAGAGAGCGAGGGGGAAACGTGAGCGTTGGCGGTCCAAGTGCCTTGGTGTCGACTGACAGATATAATTACAGGAGCGGTCTCTAAAATCTCCCCCCTCCTCCCACACCTCTCCCTCCTTCCTCCACCCTCCCCAACTCTCCTTTTTCCTCGTGCTACCCCTCTACCCCCCACCCTCCATCGCCACTCTTACCCCCTCGGCCCTAACCATTATTTATTTTAGCAGCTCCAGCCCGCTTCAGAGGGCTCAGCAGCACTCACAGGGCCCCTGCCAAAAAGTGGCTTTCTGACTGAAAGCTTTCCAAACAAGCTCCGCTGGTCCATTTGGCCGAGATCCAGCGCTGTGCGGTCTCCCTACTACCGCTCCCTCTCCCTCTCTCTCTAAGAAAAGAGGGAGAGAGGGAGTCTGGTTTGCATTAGGATGAATATGTGTGTGTGTAGCCACATATGCGCCCATACTTCTCCAAGTGGTGTGTGTGTGTGTGTCTGTGTGTGTGTGTGTGTGTGTGTTTCTGGCGATCTGACCCAGACCCAGAATGATGGTCCCTGGAACCTGAAGCCACACTGCGCTGTATAAACAATGAGCAGTGTATTTACACAGAGCTAAGAGAGCAGGAGACTGCGGCTCCTCCAGTGCATCACAGTAAAGCCACATCTCTGATACTGAGCAGACAACCTGTTTACGGCCCCGTGCGTGAGAGGGTGAGAGAGACCCCGCCAGGACCCTCCTCTGGTCCACCCCCCTCCCAGGTATCTTATCACTGTCTGTGAAGATAGGAGTGAATGGAGAAGCTGTTATAATGGCCCCTCAGATAAGTCTGTGTACATGAGAGCGAGGTGGGCAGATAACGTGTGATTAGAGTTTAAAAAAGTGGTCCGACACTGGACTAGAATGTGTTCCGTATTGCTGCCAGTCAGCACAAACATATGGAGAGGTGCCTTACAAGTAGGGCAGCGTGCTGTTTTTTGATGAAAGCACCTATAAGACACTTAATTCAATGCCAAACTTCAAATGCAAAGCCCCTTTTTTCATTTAAAAGTACATAAGTGCAGAAGATTATGAATCTGACCAGGTATTTGACAGCAGTTTATGACACTTGACGGGTTTTGATGTCAATGGGAAAGGGCTGAAGTTCGCCTCTCGACTCTACTTGCAAGACAAGCCTTACAAAAGAGAAAGAGAAGCAACCAGAGAGAGCAGATAATGAGTGTGTGTAACTGTGCGTGAGTGTGTGTGTGTGTGTGTGTGTGCGTCGCATGTCATGGCATTTGTGTGAGATTTTGCAGCTGTCCACTCTTCCAGGAATCAGGAACCAGACCCAATCTCACCTGACCTGACGTGAGAGGTGGAGTGTGACCGAAAACACACGCGCGCACACACACACACACGCATGTGTGCACAGGCCCTAGAGGAACAGAGCAACAGGACACACACTCTTCCCCAGGCCAGCAGAGAGGAAGGAAGTAAGGGCTGGTGGTCACAAAGCACGCCAACGGTAAACCTGCCTGTCACACACGACAAGCCGCCTTTCAGCAGTGTAACCTCCAAAATGAATAGACGTCGTAATGAAATATGTGGAATTATTCATTTCTTTGTTCCTTTCTTTAATCAAACATGAACCAGTTCTATTCATCATCATGAGCAGTTCAGCTTGGCTTTGAAATGTTAATACTTGATGTGGAAACTTCAAACTATGACTAACTATTCAATACACCATTTAATCTGACAATAACTGCAATAAAGGGATTTTTTGTAAGATGATTTCTGTGGATGAGTGGATGGAACAAACTTTTCAGTACTGAAGACAGTTTTGGGTTAAAGGTGATGAGGTTTCTGTGTACTCTGTTTTAAAAGTCCTACGAAGGCACAGTCCAACGATAAGAAGTAAGTAGGTCTTAAATATTAAAACCTTGAATTTTCTAAGGGTACGGCTGCAGTCACATGGGGCTCTTAGAACAGACAATCTAAATGTCATCACTGCAGATGTCCCCATGAAAAAATATTCAAAAAACACAACTGCTAAATAAGAACTGTTCGAATTGAAAACCAGCAGAACAAAAGTAAACAACGCTTAAATTTTAGCCCGTCGGGAATGTGAAGCGTAAAGTTTCTGCAGGGACGCAGCGAAAGCCCGCCAGAATCTCTGCAGTCTGACTGTGATTTGGATCATTTTCACTCATTTTTTATCTAACAATAAGACATGACCATAACCAAACTACATAATGCAAATATCAACTAGTCAGATACTTCACTGCTTCAGCCATGATTTGTGCTATGGCACAGAAACCTCGAAGCATCAGACGTAAATGTGAGATGATCCAGCTTTTGAAGCAGACTGTGCGTACATACTTCAACAGCGGATCACTGGAAACATCTTTAACAGTGGACACTGGACGTCCCTCAGTTAGTGAAAAATCTAAAATCTGTTTGTTGTTTTTTGAAACAAGTTACAGTGTAATATCCATGATACTTAAAAGGAGAGATGTTTGAATGTTGAAATTATGAACATATTGTTCAAAGAAAGAGTCACACAGGATGCGAAGCAGAATTGACTTTTGCTAAAAGTCAAAGATGTCTGCATGCACAGTTATGTTCAGGTGCATTACCATAGAAACAGGCAGGTTTAATGGTCCCCCAAGAGAGGAAAGGCTTTGTTTGCACTGTGATTTAGGCTAGATTAAAGTTAATTTCACGTTTTATTGCTCGTAATGCGAAAGGGTTACACTTTTTACTGAAATGTCAGAATTTCTGGTGAGTTCTTCTGAATGATTATTTAAAAATGTGTTTTAGGTTGAAAACTTTTGACTCTATTTGTAGAGGTTGGAACAGATGACAAAGTTGTTTGTTTGCAATGCAAAAAAAACTGTAAGAAGTTATGTTGTACTGTGGGTGTCACATGTTTGAATGGATTGGGCATTTATAAATAAAATAACTAACTAGCTAACTTGTAAAAGTAATTTTCTTGAAAAATTGTACTTGAGCACAGTTTGTCAGGAACAAACAAATACACACATAATCCTCATTTGTCACTTTAGCCTCTTTATGCATCCGACAATTCAACCTATTTAGTTCTTCTTTTTTTAACATTTGTAGATTTGAAAAGCACGTTTATGAAAGATGGCGGTGGTGCAGTTTGCGGCCTGAATGCTGCTGAATTTCGTTGCTTAATGTCAGCAAAACAATAACAGCCATTTGGATGACTTGCTAGTTTTATGACACCTGCAAAAATGCTAAAAACCGGAACAGTTGGTTTTATGTGCGTGGACACAGTGTCCATGTTAATAACCAGCGTTTACGGGAGCACTGACAGTGCCGCGGAACAGAGGAGTGATTGTTCAGCGAGTTAGTTTGCAGTTGCTGTTTATCAGAGGGGTCAAGGCTGGTGGTTATTGTTTGAGTGCAGCCACTGGTCCTCTGCCGCACGTAGATGACTGTAATGAGCAAAAGGTTGCCCCCGCTGATAACTGTCAGCGAACCAGAGTGTCACCGCTCACATCAATCATTCCTCTGGCTGCTCAGTTCACCCCTTTGTGTCCGTTCTTTCTTCCTCTCTTCCTCTATTTTCTGTCTCTTTTTTTCCCCCCAGTCTTTTTATTACCCTGCAATTACTGCTTATCTGCGGTGGTAAACTTGGCCCCTTCACTTCCTTATCTCTCTGCCTGGGCAGAGCAAGGGTCTCTTGAGTAAGAAGACAGGGAGGACAGACGGAGGAGGAAGAGAGAGAGCTGAAAAAAGAAAGAAAAATCGAGCAGAGAGAGACTTCAAGCAAATGAATGGGCCAGTTGCAGAAAGGAAGCAGGCTTTACTTATGACTTCCTAGCCTCCCTTCTCTTAAATAACCACCTGCACAATGCGTTTGCTTTTTATTTTCACCCTTTCACACTGTCAGGCTGATAAAGAAATAGCTGGATTATGTAGATAAATTCATATTTGTGGAATAATGTAGTTCAAGGTTGAGGAACCTCGTTCTTTACTTGCACTGAAATTATAGAAAAGTTGTTCTTTATTAACTTAACATCTTACGTCTGTACCTCAAGTAAATACATGTTTGTAGACGTACTCAAATATCGACCCACGTTTTGCCGTCAATGCTTGTATTCAAACCCATTCCTTTTTCCTTGAACCATCCCCCATCATTCCCTTCTTTCACTCCCTAATGCCCCTGTTCAGTGTCCCCCTCTCTGTTGTCCTGGCTGGTCAGTGGGTTTGTGTGTGTGTGTGTGTTTGTGTGTGTGTGTGTGTTTGTGTGTGTGTGTGTATGTGGGTCTGTGTGTGTGTGTGTGTGTGCATTTGTGTCGTGTGAAGGGCCACTGGGGTTAGGGAGTAGACCTTGGCCTTGTGGTCTGACCCCAGAGAAGAGACTGGTGTCTGGGTCTGAATGCCCTGTCTGACCTCCCTGTCACAGCCTGTGTGTGTGTGTGTGTGTGTGTGTGTGTGTGTGTGTGTGTGCTCATCCACATGACAAGATGCTTTGTGTGTACGTCTACTTGTGCTCTGTACATTTGTGCATATGTCTTCCTCTGCATGTTTGCATGCATGCACCCTCTTATACCAATGCGTGCATGTGGGCCACCTATTTATATTTGACTATTTGTATGCATATCTGTGCTTGTCTGTGTCTTAGTGTGTGTGCGTGTGTGCATTATACATCCCTCCCACTGTGTGTTGGGGGGCAGGGGAGCAGGGCTTTGGCCAGACGAGACAGAAGTGACAGGTATTGATCATCGTTGTTCCAGTCAAGCAAAGACCCTCTCAAGCCTGTGTGCTTTGGGGAGAGTCCTGCCTGCATCCAGGGGGAGGGAGGGAGAGAGGGACAACTACAATCAATGTCTGATCCTCCTCTCGGAGCGGCAGGGTCAGTCTGGATTTACCTGTCTTTTTTGTTCCTGACTGACAGCGGGAAAATAAGACATGTCAGTAAACGAACATCCAAATGACAAAAACATCAAACGTCAATATGTATCATGTTTTTTTTTCCTTATGTCTTCAGTCAAAAGAGATACAGAAAATAGAGGAAACTGTGATGAAAAAACGCAGTGAGCTCTGCACGAAATCTTTCTAGATCTCTGCACAAAATTGGCACTGGCTCTTATTTTCACTTGAACTAACACAAAACCACATCTCTCTGTGCTAATTGGCCTTATTGAAAGCCTCCTCATTTGTAACAAATAGTGCAAAGGAGTAGAGACTATGACATTCTTTTCAGGAGGGAGAGTTGCATACCTCAGTCTTTTCACCGAGTCGTCCTCTGGGCTCCACAATCCCCCATCCCACCTCCTTGCCCTCACCCCTTCCACAGACAAATTGATTTGCAAGGGTCCAGAGCTGGCGAGCCCTCAGAGCACCACCTTTTTTGCATACAGAGCGCTGCGGGGATAGCACAATGACTTGGTCCAACAAAAGACGAGAGGAGAGAGGGATGACGAGAGAGGGAAAGAGTGAGAGAGGGAGGGAGAGAGGGGGGGAGAGAGAGGGGGAGGTTTGTAGGGGTGGTGAGTGTTTGCAGGTGGGGGTTGGTTGCACCAGGCCAAACTCAGCAGGATGGGGAGAACTGGCTGGTTCAGAGGTCCACGATATCAACTAACACACACACACGCACCCACACACACACACATATACGACAACCATGAACTCACACACCCGCAAATACGCATGCATGCACGCAGACACACATACACACTCCAGTGCCCTCATGCCCCCAGCCCTCCCTCCTTGTCCCTTTATCCCTGTCTGGTTGGAAAGGTCAGTGCATGTCTGGGAAAAGGGGTCCCAGGATCCCCAAACCCCTCCATTCCACACACACACACACACACGCCCACACACACACATGCACGGTCACACAGACACACATGTAACAGTCCAATCCATTCATTTTTATGCAAATTTGCCATAACACCAATACTGTACTCGCTCAAAGATAACATACGCACATGGCAAAGTACATTTGGTTGTGGTGTGAGGGCGTCTGAGAGAAATGTATGTGGGCTGGTCAGCATCAGCATCAGCTCCCCCCGCCCCAGACAGTGCACCTCCCTATTGCCCTAGCGCGCTCCTTCCCCCCCTCCGACCTCAGTGAAAGAAGAGAGTGAACACATTCAAATGGAAAACATAGTCCATTGTGGCCAGTGTTTTGTCTCCTCAGGATGTAAATAGCTACACTGGCCAGCAAACAGAAATATGCAGTTGTAGCAACGGCAGATAACAACTCAGCCGCTGTCAGTGATGTCACACCCACTGTCAGGTGACCAGTGGTATTTTAGTTACACCTTTTGCAACTTTACGGCAAAAATGTGTGTATGTGCTTGTACAGTTAATGTGTTTCTGCTCTCTGGGCAGCAGCAGTCCACTCTACTCAATACTATAACAGAGTCGCAGTGTGTGTCTGATAAAGTATTACATACACACACAGACGTGTGTGTGTGTGTGCGTGTTTGTGTGTGTGTGTGTGTATGTGTGTGTGTGTGTCGGGCAAAATGATCTGCTGTCTGGCTCTCTTCCTTTTCCCCTGATGCCCCTGAGACACCCCATATAAGCACACACACACACACACACACGCACACACACACACAGTCTGCGTTAGAGAGGGAAACCCTCTATATCCTTCATGAACCTCCCGACCTGAAGCCCTATACAGCCTTCCAGGACAGGGAGGGAAAGAGGGGGAGATGGGGGAGGGATGGTTGCAAGGAGGGGAGAGACCGCGGGCCCAGCTGGGTTGGGGGAGGAGAATAGAAACCTCCCTCACCCTCTGCTCTCTGACCTGCCGCTCGGAGGAGGACTCGCCATGTCTGGTCCACTACATGGCTGTGGATGAGCTGTCCAGCGCTTTACTCGACTCAGCAACGCTGTGATTTGCTGCACCAAAAGTCTCAAAAATTGCTACAAACATGCAGTTTACGTGACAAATGGCGAGCGGTGCATTTTACTAGCAATACTGTTACAACGAGCACGTTTTTCAAGCCTACCTCAACATTGTTACCAGACAGGAAGTCTGCCAGTGTTTAACACCAGACTTCAGATTAGATTTTGACTGAGATCATTTTGTCTGACATTTTGCTCATATGTACAAACATAGAGCTGCATGTTTCGTTTGTATGACTGTCAAGCCATTGAATGCTGCTTTGGCATCTGAACTTGACAGCATTCATACATCTGTATGTGATTGGATTTTTGCATTCTTTCCTGTGTTTATTGGTCGCCTGTTTGCTGTAACCTAAATACATAGTGACACATTTTTTGAAATCAGTGTATAAGTAAAGAGGACATCAGGGAAATGAGAACACTTTGCCTTTGATTTGTCTCATTTTCTGCATCGCTCCCACCAAAACTGCTGCTAAACAGTCGAATCTGTTGCTCAAAACACTCACAGAGATTCACTGATTCCTGTGGCAGCATGCTCCCAACTTATCCTCCTAACAGATCTGTTTTCCCTTCATGCAAAGAATCTGCTGTTAGGAGGCGACTTCAAAATAACGACAGAGGTGTCAAATTTAGAAGCCCTGATAAATGATGAGGAGCAGAAATTAACTTGACCGTGCTGCTGGCACGTATGATGAAAAACAAACAGGAGGTGGTGATGTTATGCTACTGTCAAATGTAAATCAGAAGAAATTATAAGACTGAGATAATAAAAAGGCGAAAATCAGAAAGAATTTACTCGTCCATAACATCCATCAGCCAGTCAGGCTTGTCGAGAGGATGTTGAATAGGTAACCTTGGTTACAAGGGGACACACAAGCACAATGCTACGTGTGTACCCAGCTTCATACTCCATAGCTTGGTCTTGATCAACAGTATTATACTACACTTTATGATGCCCTGTAATATACTCACAGCATCTCTCCTACTGACAGTGTGCTGCTGACCCTGAAAACAAGCAACACTCCGCTGTTGCCTGAAGATTATACTGTTGCAGAGGTTTGTTTGCACTCACAGAGACTGTGGTCCAGTTTACACCTGTCATTAACATGCCTCTCAGGTGATCGGATCAAAAGAACACAGCTCTAAGTACATCGGTTCACACCTGGCGTTACAATACATCACATGAGTCCAGCGACCGCTTGTTATCGGCTCTCACTTCCCCGCTCTGTATGGAAATAAACACATATACATACATTTACATGGCTGGCAGTGAGTATATGCTTCCGCTTACACGCAGGACGTCAGTCGGGTAGGCTGTCCTCGATGTGGCCCAGACCACCTCCGAATGTGGTCTGAGCGATCAGATCTCAATGCATCCTCGATGTGCTTTGGGTGCATTCACACCTGTTCTGAGAGCTGTCTCCTTGTTAATGGCAGGTGTACGCGGGGTGAAAGCTGCTGGTTGTTGACTTCGGCATGAAAAGGGTCATCTTCATCTTCTTCATTGCGATCTGCGCTCTGAAAGCAGACGCCTGGAGGGAGAGATGTACAAAGAAAACAGTGACATGGACCCATGTCGAGGACGAACACACAGATAAGTCACAAACAAAGACAACGAGAGCGGGAGAGAAGGTGAAGGCTATGTTGTGTCTGAATAAGATGTTTTTCCGTGACACTGATGAAGTGCCATCTCTTTATCTGTGTGTCTGTGTGTGCATGTGTCCATGCAAAAATTTGTATCTTTGTGTGTGTGTGTGTGTGTGTGTGTGAGTTTAAGTGTGTTGTTTACATATTTACACATCAGTGCTTTCAGCGGGTGGGACACAGGGTCATCTTTCACCTAGTCACACACACACGCACGCACGCGCACACACACACACACACACACACACACACACAAAGTGCTGGTCCCACCCCTGATCTGGGTCAGAAGAGACCCCATTCAGGTCCATTCCATCCCCCAGAACCCCCTGCTGCTTCTGTGCTCCATCCCCATCCCAGCAGCCTCTCACTCCTCCATGCCAGGGATTGTTTCCAAAGATTAGACTTAATATGAATATCCATAAACAGAATGGGACTCCCAGACTGTGAAAGCTATCAAAGACATATTTGCATCTAATCCTCAAAGAACCCCCCTCCCACCCCTTACAGAGAGCTCGCTACCCCCTTTCGGCCCCCCGAAAAAATCCTGCTAAACCTCCCCCGAAAAAACCCTCAAACCTGCCATCCCCCAGCCCCAGAAACCCTCCCCTCTTGCCCCCCGGACCATCCCATCCATTCCCCAACCGTTGGGCCAGACAAGACCAGACCAATTCTGTTGGGGATTATTTGGCTTAGTGATGAATAATGGATGACCATCTCCCCTCTGGCTCTCCACCACAGCAGCACCTCTCAATTGGCCTTGGCATCGAGCCATTCACTGGCCTGTCTGGATGGCTGCTTGGCCGGCTGGCTGGCTACCCAACCCAAGAGATCTGCACGATGATTGCAATATTGGGAAAGTATGGACACAATATTAGTTCTGAATATTGAAGAAAATGCTGATATTCATTTAGTTACGGCTGTAATAAGCGAGGGCACTATGGAAGTAGCCTAACTATTATCAGTTAGGCAAACAAAATTGTGGACTTCCTTCAGAATTTCATATTCATTTTTTATTTTTGTGGCTAATGTCAAAAAATAATAAAGCAATTTGCAGCCACAGAAATCTCTAATTGCCATTTGTTGCTTCGAACGCATCTGGAAGTGTATCTCTCTCCTTGAAATATTGACTATGAGGCTGCCCACTAAAGATGAAATTAGTGAATGCCTTTCAATGAATTAAAATATAATCTGATGGTCTGGACACGAAGTAGACCATGGGGGCAGAATGAGTGTTGTACAGAGCGTGGGAGAAAGGCCTGAACATTGTCCTTGCCCTGAAAAGCAAGGAAGCCACTCTTCTTTTATTCCTCCTCTCATCCTTGTTTTGCACTTTATCTCTTTTCATTCGCCCCACTCTCCGTCTTATTTTCAATGGAGCACTTGGGGCCAAAGAGATGTCAGTGCTGTGGATACACACACACACACACACACACACACACAAGGACACACCTGGGCATAAGAGCGCCAGCTGAAAGGAGACAAGTTCATCCAAAGGGCCTGGCTAACAGTAACACAGGAGGGGCCAAGTCCCATTGTGCCCCAGGTCCGCTCAGAAGCTTCTTACCCCTCACTTTTCCTGAAGACAGACTCCCAAGGTGCAATTCGACAAGATGGTTTTTGTACACTCATTATTTGTGACCCTTTTTTGTCTTTCATTTTCTTGTTTTACGGCTTTGTTTGTTTGTTTCTTTCAGGCGAGGGTAGAGTAGCCTTGGGTCTTTTGACGACAGCTGTGCTGCCGAGCGCTGCATAGAAACAGCACAAGTTCAACACAATGACTGACAAGCGCTTTGTAGGACAGGAGGCCCACGATGAATGTGTCCCCGCTAAAGACCACCGGTTGGCCCCATAAAGACCAGAATATTAGCGGCTGCCTGGTCCAAGAGAGCCGCACTCCTGCGACCCCCTGGAGTAGTTTGGACAACTGCGACCTCCACCCTGCAGGATGGTGATGTGGGCAAAAAGCTCTAGAAGTGTTGTGTTGAAGTGTTAACTGGACAGACTAATTAAAAACCAAACTAGTCAAGAAAAGGTGCGGATGAAGGTAAAAGGGTGTATTTTGAAGAGTGATAAGTATGTGTGTGTCTGAAAGAGAGAAGAAGACTTAAAAAGGGTTAGAAGAGAGTCAAAGAGAGTCTATAAAACACCAAACATGGATGTGACACAAACTCTGTAACTCTCTCTATTTGACATACACACCATTAAAGTATTTTACTCAGAGGTAAGTTAAAAAAAAGGCTCTCATACAAAAACTGTACATACTGCAGGCAGGAGGAATATGTGCTGGGCGTAATAAGGTCAGTCTGGCAGGTCAAGCATGTGACTGTGGCCATGCAGTCCTCCCCCCACCCTGCTCTCTTTGACCCCTGGGCCTCAGGAATGAACCAGGAGTGAACCAGGAGTGGCGCGGCAATTCTCAGAAACTTCCAGAAACTTCCAGAGCCCTCTCACCCCTCATCCTCGGCAGGTCTTAGCCCCCTGTTACCCCTGCAACAGCTGGAGCGACTCAGAGAGCTCCGCTGGCCCCCACGGGGAGGGTCAGTACCGCCCGCCATATACACCTTTAAGACACGCGCACACACAGAGACACACACATGTGAGAATACATAGAAGGTAATTACAGATAAGAAAGAACGGCGAAGGTAAATGTGAATACAAGAGAACTATGCATGGGAACAGGATACAACCAGGACTGTAGCCGGATTTTAGAAGCTGTGAGGTCCAACCCTATCACCACACAAAACATCACTACTGGATGATTCTGCAAAACCATGGAACTGTTTTTTACGCCAAATGCAAATTCTTACTTTGTGCTTGGCAACTACGGCGTGGTTAGGAAGGATTGTGGTTATGGCAAGTGAACTATGGTCAAGGTGTGGTTAGGTTTCTGCAAATAAAACTTGGTTAAGGTTAGGACAAGACAGTGGTCATGGCGACATGGCCAACATATTCTCATTTTTACTCTCAAGTACAGATCAAGGGCCTGAAACACTACATTTCCCACTGTGCAAGTGGGACGTGTGGGACTATTTCTTGGTTGGGAGCAGCAGTTTCACCGTGAGGTAAGCTAATCGGCTGCTGGCTGTAGCCTCATAATTACCGGACAAGTGTGACAGCGGCATCAATCATCTAGTTGTCTGCAGGAAGGCAAACAAGTGTATTTCCCAAGAGGTCAAGCCATTACTTTAAAGATATCAAAAAAACTATACATTTGAAAAAAACTCAACGTGTGCAGATGACGGGATGTCAGTGTCAGTGGCAGCTACAGCCCTGGACACAACACATCAGAGACAGGAAAAAGCAGCAATACCTGCAGAAAAAAAGACAATTCCTTAGTTGGACATAGTTTACAAGCTATAAATGATGTATTTCCTGAATAACTGCCCAGCTTTAACTGACTCTGAAATGTGGTGGCTTAAAGAGGCCAGAGGATGAACTTTGCCTCTTACTTCACAGGACTGTAAACAGACGCCCTACTGTCTCCCACTGCACACGCACATAGACACACATGCAGGCGCACTGAAAACTACACACAAGTCAGAGGGCACTGATAATATGACCCTGTTTTACTGGTCATATAAATTCTGCCGGCGGTGTTGCACCTGGAGAACACACACACACACACACACACACAAGACACAAAAATATGGCCATAAGCATAAACTAGAACAGCCATATGCAGATGTTTGCATGTGAGTGCACACGCCCTCATCTATACATCTGCCTGTCCAACACGTCCACATGTAATAAAGCATAACCCGCATAGACATGCAGTTTTTGGCACTGGTGGTTAGCACACCGTGCCACTCTGAGCTCCACGCCCCACAGTTCAAGGTCAGATCAGACGGTCTGTGGAATCCACTGCCCCTGCCCTGCACCACCTCCCTCAGCCCCTGACCCTCCCCTCTCCTCCAGCCACCCATGCTCTGGAATGAGCCACCCCTGCAGCGTGCCAAAGGAAACCCCTTCAGAGATAGACTGACCACACACTGATACTGTACAGCGCCGATAGTGCTGACCTGTACAACGCTGGTCCTTATGTGCTAATGCACACACATGCCCATAAAGCAGCACAAACACTTGTGTAACCAGAATATGAGTAATAGGCAGCAGAGCTTTTTGGAATATCACAAGTCTCGAAGGTCAGGAATGAAGGCAATACCTTTAGGCTCAAATCTGATTGCACACCACGAAACCAAAAGAGTCCACTTAATTATGGTCAGCGCAGTATTCAAGACATTCCTTCCCCCTCACCCCTCGGCCCCTGTCCTTCTTTTTCACTCTGGGGTCAAAGTTTTCACCTTATCTGGAAGCCATCAGCAGTACCAGTCCCACCTCTGTGACTCATTTAGTTGAAATTGTTGCACGTCGTTAAAATCCTTCTCCCTGGGTCTGCAAAGTAGGAAAAAGGGGAGAAAAAAAATCACGCACACAGACATTTAAAGCAATGCTTCACAAGCGAGGTAATCCGGGTCTCTGCCAAGTTTTTCACTGCCAGTTACAGCACATATTGTCTAGCGGGCAGACTACGACTCAGATGTTGTGAAGGCAAAAGAGGAGGAGGAGGAGGAGGAAGGGGGATTCTGCTGTGATCCAGTTTACTATTTTGGCTGGGGCTTTCTTCTCGCTGTGTGGTCATGGGGGAGATCGGCACAGCCAGCAGGCACTGAGGACAGTGGCTGGCCGCAGCCCGACACAGAAGCCACATGGCCAGAGACAGAAAGACAAGGAGACAGAGTTAAGAGAGCGAGAGGTGTAAGGAGAAAGGCGAGCAGAGCTGGAAGGTGAGGAATGTGGGTGAGGTTATTCTGGTATTCTCTTTTATGTTCTCACATTTTCTCACCTTCCGCCCCCCCCCCCTCGCTTCTCCCTCCATCTCGCACTTCCCCCTCGCCCTTGCACTTCAACTTCAGCCTGACCAAACTTCAGCTTAAACCTCGTCCCTCCATCCATCCCTCTGTCCCTCTTTCCCCCCCTCCCCTCTCTTTCCTCAGACAGACACAGCTACCCTCCTGGACGTTTCCTTTCTGCCGGCCTGCCCCAACAAAGGTGCTCAGTCATGTGAAACCTAATCTCCAGCCCCCCAAAACCTGACCCCTGACCCCTTCAGTCTTCACACAGCCAGAGGGGGAGGGGAGCCGGGGCAGGAAAGAGAGGCTTTTGGGAAAAGGTCACATTCCCGAAGACACTTTTGTGTACGCACGTGTGTGTGTGTGTGTGTGTGTGTGTGTGTGTGTGTGTGTGAGCGTGCATGCACCCAATCCATTATGTGGTTCGTGTTCCAGCATCAGCATGTGTGTTTGATTCAATGTCTGCGTACAAAAGTGCACGAGGGGAAATTTGCCTGAACACTCCTGTGCACTTTACCGCCTTTTAAGTTTTCATGTGTGTGTGCATGCATGCATTTGTACAGTAGGCGTGCGTGCGCGCATGCATAGGCACACTGTATGTGCATGTTTGTGAGAAAGCACTTTCAGCCCCCGAGCGTCGCTGCCCATAGACAAAACACAGACTTTGTTTTCTAGCCGAGGCAGACCTGTGAGTCTTGTCTGGGCAGAGCTCCTCTCCTTCCACCCTATACTGGCAATCCTCAGATCTTTGTGTGTGCGAGTGAGTGTGTGAAACATAGTGTGTATATGTGTGAGGCACTGGGTGTCAGCTGTCCTGGGTGATTAGTGCTTTTATATTGTTCCAAGGAGCCCGGACGAGGCCCCCTCTTCACTGCACCACAGCACAGCTGCAGTCTGCCTCTCCATCGCTGCTCTTCAGCCTTCCTCTACTCACTGACACTAGTGAGACGGGCTCCCGACCAAGAAAGAAGGAGCCTGAAATAGAGGCAAGAACTAGAGGAAGAGGACCGGACAAAGAAACGGAGCATGACAGAGTACATACAGGATAGTATAGGGAATGAAGAGAAGGAGGGACAGGAGAGATAAAGAGGGATGATCCGCTGACAGTTGACGCAAGGAGGAGACAGAAGCGACAGAGAGGGAGCGGAGCGGACAGGGAGAGGTGGCATATTACGAGGATTAGAGAGTCGATTCAATGCGCCGACTCTCTCCTGGACAGGATTTCCCCAGCTATGCCTGGGAGGCCTCCCCTGCTTTAAACACATAGGCAAGTCAGGACAGAGAGAGACAGAGAGAGAGAGAGAGAGGTGAAGTAGGGGAGGAAAAGCGAACGAGGGAGGGGGGAATCTTTATCTTTTCAAGAGAGCCTGTGAACTAGTTTTGATTAGCATAATGAACCAATAAATTCTTGCCCTTCAAAAGAGAGCCAGTGTATCCCCCTAAGACTTCCCAGAAATGAGTGTAACAAAAATAACACTTTTCATTTTCTCCAAAGTCTTGTTTTACAAATGAAAAACAAGCTTGCAGAGGAAAACAACTCAAACAGGACTATAGGCGTTATTCCCTGCATGACAAACCTTTTGAAAAGCCTCGTCTAAGTCAAAGAGCTGCGACTGTTGCCTTTACGAGTTAAGGACATATGTCTACACAAGGAGGAAGAGGAGGGGGGCCGGGGATAGTAGGCAAGGGCCAAGAGTCTGCTACGGGAAAAGTATGTCTGCTATGCATGGGTTGTTTGGTGGCGGGATTTGTGGGCCAGAGCATTGTTGCTCTCCTGACATTGAACTTGGGAGATCAGAGTCAAGGGGGGGTGGTGGGGTAACCACCCTCCTGAACATTATAAGTGTGTATATGTGCGAGAACACACACAGGCCAACAATTCCCCGCTCCCAACACCCACCCAACCACCCCCACTTCCTTGCGACTCTGCTTTATCTTAACTGTCAACACCTGGCCTAAGCAGGAACCTCTCTCTATCTGTGAACTTTAATCTGGCCCTGCTAGGCAAACAGCGCCGGGCTCGGACAAGGAGAGCGATTAGTCTGTCACGTTGCCCTCCAGTGCTTCAGCGGGGAGAGGAGGAAACGGGGGGAGGAAAAGAAAAGAGAGAGAGAGATCAGGACATAGGGGGGATGTATAAAGGCAGATGCAGCGCAATCAAAAGCAAAGACTGAGAGGGTGAAAGAAAGACGGGGGTGAGACAGGAGGAGATGGAGGGGTCTGGAGATAGAACGCAGATGCTTCACTGACCCGGCAGGGCCACAGAACAGAGGTCTGCTGGTGAACTCTTCCACCAGACATGACGGGTGACTTGAGCTGAGCCATGCAAACACACTTGCACATAAATATACTCACAGTGGACTTAAATGCATTGTAGTATACATTACATTTTGTGTGTGTGTGTGTGTGTGTTCTGGTGCTGGACACTGTGAGTGTGCAGAGGGCAATAAAAACAAAATCACTGAATTCAGATATGTATGTAATACTTTTTATTTTTTTCCAAGACAAAATGGCTGAGTGAAGAGAATAATGCAGACAACAGCTGAAAATAGAGTGGCATCTCCGTAACTGAAAAATAACGACAACAAAATCTGTAAGTCGAGCAAGAACTCATGAATGTTGGTCAATGACCTTTGGTCATCAAATAGAGAAATTAAGCGATCACGATTCGTCAGGAGGGAGAAGGATGAACTGATTTCTTTTGCAGTGGCTCCGTTCTGAACAGAGCGTGTGTGTGTGTGTATAGTCATAATAAATAACGTCAACCAATGCCATAGGTCAACTTCAAGTTCAGTTCAGAACAAATAGCTTGAGAGTAAATACAGAACACAGGATAAAATCAGGCTGAAAACTCAAATGTACCTCAATACCATCAGCAATGATAACATGTACCAAACTTTTGTCTTTCTAGGATTTCCGTTATATTTAGAATATGCCTTGCATATGAGATGTACCATATTTAAATTATAAAGCACCATGGTTCTTTTGGCAATGAAAAAAAAAATCAAAATAAAAACAACTGTAGCAAAAAAAAAAAGTATTTTATATTGATGTTGAATTGATTGCATATGACAAAAGGTCTTTTTCAAAAACGGCTGGAATGTTATCAGGTGGTACATGTTCAAGGACAGTAAAAAGTTGGCTACCGAGAAAACCCAACAATAGCTTGTATTACTGCATATAAAATGGCAGGAGAGAAAAATATATAAAACAAACTAAAAAGATATGTACAACCACCTGTTTTTACCTCATTGTGGTCACTCCAGCGGGACTGCCTGAAAAGGCCATCATATGACCTCTCACCCTTGGGGAACACCACAACATTTTCGTTTTCAAAAACATACTTATTTTCAAGCATACAAATTATTCACACTATATTATCCTGCCAAATTAAGAAAATATACGGTGGCAGCTTGTTGGGATTTTTTTCACTACAGAAAAAAAGGGTACATTGAAACCTTTAAAGAGTACAGGCAAAACAGTTAAAAATACAGGCTCCAACATAAATACTATAAGTGCCTACACTAAGTGAACATTAATTTCAAATACCATTCTAAATACAGGAAAAAAGTAGACCATAAATGTGTTTTGAACATAGGAACTTACATGAGTGTGCATTTTCCTATGTGTTTTAAGTTCTCTCTATATATTTATATATCATAAATCTCTCCCCAATGCAAATTTTTGTTCAACCTGAAGACTTGTGTATAGTAAAGGCAAAAAAGATGAGAGACATGTTCATTACAATTCATTACATAGTGATCAAGTCCTGGATGTCACCAAGACATAAAAGAGAAACAACAATAAACAAAAAAATTTAAACAAAATTTAAATAAGGTTCTCCCCTAAAGATACTGAAGTGTTACTTTAAAAACTCAACAACACAATTTACTTATCTTTTTAAATCAAATTTGTAGAATTTTTATCTTTCTGTACTGAGCAGTATATTTCTATAGTTGGTATGAAGCAGGATATTTCTATGGCGGTTCCTGCATTGATACCCCCGAGAGCCAAACTGATGTTTAGTTCTCAGGAAGAGACATGGCTGGCAACAGTTTCTAGTTCAACTCTCTTTTTTCTTTTTTTTTTTCTTTTTTGTTTTTAATGCAAAGCAATGAAACCACACTAATCCATCAGCATACTGTAAGAGCAAGTTTTCCCTTGAGCGTCCGACTGTAAACTGGGAAAATTGAACAGTGCACGTAGGTAGTCCCAGATCTGAAATCTGGTCCTCATTTTATACTCAACCGACTGTACCTCCGATTAGAGAGACAGATACAGAATCCAAGGCAGAGTGACAAGTGCTATATCATCAACAGTGACAGGGGGTGGAGATAAAAAAATAAAACTACCACAATGAGGTCTCGAGCACGATAACTGAAAAGAAGACAAAAACGTGAACATTTTACTAAACTTCGGAACGTGGAAGGGGTGCTGGAAAAAATGTTTTTGATCAATTCAAGTTCTTGACTTTTGATTTGGACTTCTATGAAAGATCGTTTCCAATGTGGGTTAATAAGAAAAAAAGGTTTCAGATTACTTAAGGGTTTCTAAGATCTAATGCGGCAAAGAGAATAAGCGCTATAAGGACATAAACATTTGAATTGTAGAGACACCTGGTCAACCCACTCCCCACCCGCTACCCTGACCCTCACCCGCCCTTACCCTCCGACACCCATCCAAACCCCGCCACCCAAAATCTGTCTGGCTTAGGACAACTAAAACCCACTCTGTGGTCTTCAAATGGCTGCTGGATGCACTGCCTGCCTGCTGACACCGAAGAAACCGAACTCTGTGCTACTTACAAAAAAAACCTGCAAACTTTTAATTTTCAAAGAAAATAAACACTCTGGAAAATTAAGAGCTTTACGTTGGTTAAAACAACTCGTCAGACTACCCTCTCAGTGTGGTACACATGTACCAGAAAACACAAACTCCTAAACCAAAACTCTACTCCTTTTTAGCATGTAACATGCCAGTAAACAGAATCATAATCTGGAGAATAACAATATACAAGAGTCAGGCAGATAAATGATTTACCAGAGATACACATAATCTTTTTTTCTTTTTTTTTTCACTTTTGTTTCAGCTGGTTCCTTATGCTCCGCTAAGTCACAAAACGACAGGGGTCGTACAGGTGCTTGATGCAAGGACCTGCTTATTCCATATGTGCACAAAAATGTCCTGTAATCTTCTCTATCTGAAACTCCGAGCTTATAGCAAAAAGGAGGATTAACTAATGCAGGTAAAATATCCAAGGCACTCTTTGTTGTCATTTCACACCATATTGTTAATTTCATTGCTGTTTTTCAAAGAAATATTTAATGGCGCTAGTGCCTAGCATTTCATAGGCAGCCCAATTCTTATATACTATATATATCTCTTATCTCAATCTTGCATGGAAAATCTTTCACAAAGATCTGTTTTAAGTGTGACCCTGCTTGTCTTGATGTTTCGATAATATGACACTGTCCCCTATGTTTGAACACAAAACTGTACATGATATGTAAAACAGTATGTACTGTATGCAGCATGGGCTCTCATAACTAACGTTTTTGTTTTTTTTTCCATGTTGAAGAAACCGAAAGTATCAACAGCAACACATGTACAACCAAACCCACCAGCCGAGGACGATTTTCTCTCTAAGTAGCCAAAACACACCGAGCATGCTGTCCAGTTACAAAAAATACAAAACGTGTAAATTATTGCACAATAGAAAGGCTCAAAAAGTTTTGCGTTTGATGCAAGAGTATTGCCCCAATGATGGATCATGCGTTCAGCTTTTTCCAGTCGGGGATGATAACAGGGCTGTACCGTGTACTGGTGTCTAACCCTGTTGTCCTTTCCCCCTCATTTATTGGCTAGTTCGCCAGGGTCACTTTTTAGCCAGGGGAGCTGAGAGAGAGAGAGCTGCCAGCATGCTGCTCTTAGCCTACTCAGTCTTAATGTCATTAGCCAGAGGGCGGTCGCTGTGCCACTTCTTCATGTGTTTCTCCAGAGTGCTGTATACACTGAAAGGCATGTGGCAGATTTCACATTTGTACACGTCCTTGCCCATCTGTCCGTGGGTCTTCATGTGGCGGGTGAGCTTTGAGCTCTGGGCGCATGCGTAGCTGCACAGCTCACACTTGTAGGGCCGCTCGCCAGTGTGACTGCGCCGGTGCACTGTCAAGTTGCTGCAGTTCTTGAACACCTTGCCGCAAAACTCGCAGGTGTCGCTGCGGCGGCCGTCCTTGGAGCTCGGCCTGCCGTTCCCGTGGGGCGTGCTGGCTCCGCTGCCGGTGCCGCTGCGTCCTGAAGCGGCCCGTTCCCCGTCCAGCTCGCCAGGCGGAGTGGAGAAGCGCAAGCTGCCGTTTTCCGACGAATGCTCGGATGAGGAGGCGAAAGGCGATTGTCTGGAGTCCCCACCTGTGAAGTTGATGAAGGGGTCCTTGAGTTGTCGTGAGGCAGCGTAGCCAGCTAGCCACTGGGAGTAGACGTTCTCCGTGTTTGGGATGGTGGGTGTCGGGGGGTCGAGGTCCTTCTCCACCTTGATGCGCTTGGACAGGGGACTGAGGGAGCCAGGGCTGACCCCTCCACCCAGCAGCTTCCTGGACAGGCTGTCAGTGGATAGAGGTCCCAGGCCATTGATGGTGGTTGTTCCATCATCTGCTCGGTCTGGCTCCATGGCCGAGTCCTCATCCCCAGGCTCTCGGGACAAGCTCCGGCGGTGTGGGTGCAGGGCCTCGCTGTTCTGGTGGTGGCGGGCCCCTTCTAGCCGCAGGCTGAAACGATAGTCATTCCTTCCCCCTCCTTCTTCAACTCCAGGCTTACTCTCAATGTCCTCCTCCTCCCCCTCCTCTTCCTCTTCCTCCTCTTCTTCCTCCTCCTCCTCTTCTTCCTCTTCTTCCTCCTCCTCCTCCTCTTCCTCCTCTTCTTCTCCATTTTCAGATATCAGGCCATTGTTCTCACTCTTGAACTTGGCCACCACTGACTTGAGAGCATCTGTGGCGCTGCCCACCAGATCACTGGTACCAGGTTCAGGGGAGCTCGCCGTCGAGAGGCCGTCGTCCGACTTGGCGTTGAGCGCCGAGGACTTCTTCTGACAGTGCGTCTTCATGTGGCGTTTCAGCTTGCTGGCCTGGGTGCAGGCGTGATTACAGAGGTGACACTTGAACGGCTTTTCCCCCGTGTGGCTGCGCCGATGAACGATTAGGTTGCTCTGGAACTTGAAGGTCTTCCCGCAGAACTCACAAGACTTTGCTTTGAGCGGTGTGCCTGGCTGGACCGCGTTGGATGTGGTATTGGGGGTGGAGCGTGAGCCAGAAGGTGACTGAGAGGTGGAGAGGGGAGGCGTAGCTGAAAACGGAGGCTTAGAACCTGGCTGGAATGGCTGCAGCAGCCGTTGCATAGGGTTGGGCCTGTTTGGGGAGAGAGGCGGGGAAGCCCCTGTGGCATTCCCAGCCAGCTCACGTAGACGTCTAGAAAAGTCCATGGTCGGAGGGGCTTCTAGTGGCACTGAGTTCAGCCTCATCACCCTGTCGAAGGCGCTGGGATGGTGAGTTGCCAGAGCCAAGTCATCGGGGCTGAGGTGGTGGCGCGGTGGCGGGCTGAACAGCGGTGGGGTTCGGGGGTAACGGCCCTCACGAGGCGTGGACGCTGAATCCCTGCCGGAGCCAGAACCCGGCATCCTCAGGAGGCTGTAAGGACTGCCGTCAGCCAAGTGGACAGCATGGAGGGGAGGCTGGGAGGAGGCACAGTCACCCCCCATCCCAGGAGCTGTAGCCACGCGGGGGGTGAGGGGGCTGCCAGGTTCGCTCTCCAGATAGATGCGGAAGCCGTGGGTGTTCTGGGCATGTTGGAGCAGGAACCAGGCACTGGTGAAGGGCTGCTTACAGGTGGTGCAGGTGTAACTGCTGGGCTCATCTTTATCTGACAAAAAAAGGGACACAGAGAGAAATCAAGTTTAAAATTGGCCTGGTAAGATGATAACACAGGCGTAATCTACTGATCAACAGCTTAAGGATATTACACTGTAGAATCATTCAAAATGGTTCATGGTGCTTCAGTGATGAAAGTGAGGTTTTAAAAATGTTCAAGATGATCATCAAAAACTGAGGGAATGTGGCAGAAAGTAGCAGCAAACCCTTTTCATTTTTCCAGCTATGAGCACACTTTCAAAATAGCCCCCATTACATCGCTAATTATATCTTACTCGACTGTTCTTTGACTGAAGCTTGAAAAAAGATTTTAAAAATCTTGAAAGGGCGCAACAAAATTGGATGAAAATAACACAGAGAAATAAATCTTGCTTTTTACTTTTGTCATCCTTAAGCATGACTGAATCTTAACGCAATGCATTTTAAAATTGTTATTACAAAATATAAGATCCCGGACTTCATCATATGTGCAAGACTAAACATGCATTTTCTACATTTGTCAAACCAGTATTCACTTCCAGTGGGTGTACGCTTAACAAAAGAATAATAAAAAAAAACAATAATGAGAGATAACTCAGGCAGCAAATACACAATTTACACAGTTGAGCAGGCATAGGAATATTTCAAACAATAATTGACTTTCAATAGCACTTGCACACTGACCGGAGATTTGCCTGACAATGCACGCCTAATCTCGTTAAACACACTCATCTCCCCTCCAATGCTATGTTTACAGAATTAGCTGGGCTAAAGTGGGACATGTATCTGATGCTGCATATTAATGCTGAATACAAATAAGAGGTCACATGTTAATAAATTGTACCACCGTTTATCACCAAAAACACACATTCACTGCAAAGAGAAGCAGAAGGGAGAAATTGTGTATGTGTTTGTGTGTGGGTGGGGAGGCTCCTATGAAAATGCATTTCATGCATTACTTTTCTATTTCTGATATTTCATGCTTTATGGATTTATTTAAATCCTCTCAGGTGAATAGAAAAGGAGAAGAAGGGGAAAGCAGAAGTGAGAGATATGCAAAATAAGAAGCATCCGCCACTTGCAAATGTGCTCCCTCTTTCATCTTTTGGCTTTCTTATCCTGTCTTCTCTTTTTTTTTTTTTTTTTCACTGGAGGGCATTTTTTCTGAAGTCATTTGCAGACACTGAACCCGCAACCATGGCTATGCTGTGCTAGAGACGGAGAACCAGGGAGGGAGGAAGACGGGCCGTGTGTGTGTGTGATTGCGACTATGAGCGATCCCTAAGATGGTGGATGGACAGTCTTGCATGTTTTAAGCCCGCTGTGGCTGAGAGACAAAGGGGTGAGGAAGGGACAGAAAGAGAAGATGGCTGCTGCGAGAAAAGAGGGATGTTGTGGATGAGCTACAGACGGAGCAGACTGGTGATTTGTGGTTCTCCTTTCTGTCTCATGTGTCCACGGCCACCTTGGCCCCTTCCGAACAATCTCACTTAAAGAGCAGAACACAGCATAAAATGTGCGCCCAATCAAACCTCCGCACAAACCTTTTTCTCTTGACTGAAAAGAGTTGGAAGGGGGGTATACTGGTAAATTATGGATCATTACAATCTGCAAAAATTACAGTTAATTGCTGCCACCTGCAAGGGGCTTTGACCCACTATGGAATTTTTCCATCATAAAAAAGCCATTTGCCCATACACGTTTTTGCTCCCTCTCTCATAAGCACAAATAAAACATGCCCATTACATTGGCTTTGGCTATATGTATGTTTCCTGATTATGAGTGTGTTTTTACGGCTTAAATAGAAAGCCCCATATCACTCATAAAACGCCTGCAATAGCCTGGCCTCTCCCGTTCACTTTGCTTTGATTTGCAGCCTATACACAGTTCCTCAACCCGGTCTTAATGTGTGAGCAGAGGCTGTATATGCATGAGGAGGAAAATAGATGAATTTTTTCTGTTACTGTGAAGGACGAGAGGGAGATGGCGGAAGGGGGGGGGGGGGGCTGGCGAGAATGTCGTCTTCTCCTCTGAGACACAGACGCGTCAGTCAGAGGAAAGAAAGCCCTGATCACGGAAGTGGAGTGCAGGGAGAAAGGAAGGGAGAGAAGTGTGGCGTGAAGGGGACATTCCTAATGACAACCCCACCACATTTCTGAAGGGCACAAGAGCCACAACACAGCACTTCAAAGCCGCTGGTAAATTCATTTTCCTATGTATCGTAAACAGCGTGTCTTGTGCTATGCAATCACGAGTCCATCTGTGGACATTTGACAAACTCTGCTCACGCCACAAGCCGCGACAATAATTGTTATTCCCATCCAGGCGGTGGACACATTGATGGGCATCAACAAGCCAGGCCAACGCAGGCCCAGACTCACAACAGCATCGGCAGAGAAGATATCTGAATAAGCCCGCTATTGTCCTTAATAGCTGTCCTCAAAGGGAGGGAAGGACAGTTATTCAAAAGGAGAAAAGACATTCTGACAAGGCGTTTGACGGCCTTGAAGTTTTTTGTTGTTTTTTTTTTTATTTTTTGCCAGTAAGAAAAGCAGAGAACTGTGCGAGGGAGGACGGACGATCTTATAAATGAGTATGTCCTCTAATGGAATAAAGGCGAGCTCCCTCTCACTCTCTCCGTCTGTTTCTCTCCTTCCATTAACTCGCAAGTCTGCGGAGAGTTAGGGCTGGAGAGCAGGAGAGCTGGGGCTAATGCTGGATCTCCAGGTCCCTTTGAAATAGGATCAGCAGAGAGGAGAAACCACACTGACAACCCCTTAGCTGCCATTTCATGGCAGGGGCTGAAAGGGAGGACTTTGGGGGAGAGAGGACAGAAAGCGTATAGGAGAAGGGCAGGAGGATCAGGAGCAGAAAAGTGGAAGAACGATAATCACAAAAAAAAGGAAATATAAAGAACTAAAGGGGCAGAGCTCGGAGGAGACACGTAGAAAAGTCAAAGGAAAGGGAAGGGGGGTTAACAACTCCTTCACAGCCATTTCAGCACATTGCAACACAAAGCAGAGGGAGGCCATTATGGTGTCTAGCGGACACAGTGCACTGCGATCAGGCAGAGAATATGATCCAGGGCTCGTGCAAAAAGCACAAGGCCGGCAGACGCAAGGCCAGAGGGGGAAAATTATGGCGCCTTAAACGGCAGATATGGCGGCCCGTGGTTGCTGACGCCGCACTCACGCCGGTGTCCCAGACAGCAGCACTGACCAGACAAAGCAATGCACGCAAGCGGTCGACGAGGCTCGGCCGCCATGTACACTTTGCTCATGCAGATTGTTCTATTGTTAGTGACCCAACCCCCAAAGCCAGTCTCACACGCACTCTCAATCACCGCACGCACGCACACCAGCCCCTTCCCCCTGCGCCCCGTCAGCCAAAACACAGCCACAAACACAAACAAACAAACCAACAGACGCCAAGACAACCGTGACCTTGACCCAGTGTTGGCAAGTTAATGAAGCGTCAAGAAAAAACTGTCGTTAACTGTCCCTTCCTTCCTCTGTCCCTCGATCACATCCGCCATCTTTATCGGCGACACACTCCCTTAAACTTTCTGTCCACGCATCCAAGAGTTTGCAAACTTGGCTTGACCTCCATTTTTCTTTGTTTTCTTTTTTTTTCTTTCTTTTTTTTTTTTTGGTTTTGTCCTTGACCAAGCCTGAAAGTGGGCTCAGGCTGTCCTGGTGTGACCACGCAGCTCTCACTGATATTGGTCATTTAGCTAATGGAGGAACAGGCTAACAGGATTAGCTCGCATGTCTTCCAAAAGGAGGAGGAGGAAGAGGAAGGCGCTGAGACGTGGGGGGGACACAGCACGTCGCCGCCATTTCCCAGAGTTATCAGTCGCCGGAGCTCGAGAGCACTCACACGCACCTGAAAAGTGATTATGCTAATAGCGGGTCTTTGCCAATATTCATAAGTGTTTATAGGTGTTGGAGTGAGTGCCTTGGGAAGATGGAGGGTTGTCAATACAGTGCTTCTTAAGAGCGCCTCAGCCGTAACCGGCGTTAATGTGATTACGACCCTGTTTATGTCATTCGGGTATTCACAGTCAGGGACTGGACAGGGGTGAAGGGTGAAGCAGGAGAGGACAGGTTGAGGAAGGAGGTGGGGATGTAGCTCCAAGGCACCCATTAGAGCTCGTCTTTGGCGTTTTCTAAATCCACTCTGTTGTTCGTGACTTTCACCTGACTTGATCTAAAGTGGAAGAGAGGAAGGTGCTGGCAAATGAAGTAATATCAGTCGTCAGGCGCTCATGAGTGTGAGAGCAGATTTTTTTCGTAACTAATTTCATACTCGGGTACTGTGGCGTTTCACACGTTATCACTGGATAGATTTCACCTGCATCTGTGTGTAGTTGTTAAAAATACCTGATAGAACAGCTGGCCGGCCTTGACCTTCCTCCTTACTTTTCTATCTCTCTCCCTCTGTTTGTCTGTGTTTCTCTGCCACAGCCACACACACACAGCCACACAGACACACGCACACACACACCAGGGCTCATACACTCACTTCTTTGTCCCGGGCCAGACTCGTTGTGGTGCGCTGAGCCACTGGCCACAGACAAAAGGCTTGTTTGACCAACACTTGTTCTTGAGACAAAGCCGGATGCAGGAAATACGGTTTACTAAACAGAAAGCCAGCCAGGGAATAGAACAGGCCCGAATCCCAGCCTTTTACAAGTCTGATGTGGACTGGAGCCTGCAACGCTGGCTGGTGTTGGAGTCACACATTACACAATTGGGAGACGCTGACCACTAACCACTCCACACATCACACGGCGAGAGAAGTGAAAAAAGAGGAAAAGAAAGAATGGAGAGCTAAGAGAGGAAAAGATGGGGAAAGAGAGGTAGAGCGGGGCAAGAAAAGCCGAGCTGGCATGAACAAGCAAGGGGGGGTGGGGGGAGCAGATCTCCAGATAAAGATGCATGGTGGTCTTTGAGGGCCTGTGCCCAGAATTAAGTAATCTGCTGGCTGTGGCTTTGTCTCCAATCAGACTTTCACACTTCTTACCTTTCCTTTCCCCTTCTCCTTCTCCTGAAAGTTGATAAGAGCAACAGTGGAACTGAGGCGTCTCTCCGAGCCACTAAGAAACCATTATGGACAGATGGCACCCACACAGGGGCCGATGAATGCATGCAGCATACACAATAGACAAATGTGTGTGTGTGTGTGTGTGTGTGCGTGTGTGCGCCGCGGAAGTCAGCGTGTTTTTCATATGCATGTGCTTTTGCATGCTAGTGAGTGTTTCTCTCATGGGCATGCGTGCTCATTGTTAGCGAGTATGACCACATGACTGGGCCCATGTATACTGATGCCTTTGTATTTGTGTGTGTGTGTGTGTGCAGACATTAGTATGTAATACACTACACTACAATCATTTCAAAATTAGCATCGCTCTGCGCTGTCTGTTTCCCTGCGTAACCTTCCTCCCTTTGATCTCTTCTCGGTTGAACTGTGTTTGAACTGACCATCCACCCCCCCATCCGCCCGTCCGTCAGTCCATCCGTCTCTCAATCCCTCCATCTATCTATCCATTCACCCATTCCAACTAAGCCCAGCTGGACGGCTTCGTGCTTGGGTGCGGCTCGGTCCGGCAGACCTTATAATAGGCTGGGCCAGCCGTGTCTCCGATGCAGATCATTATTTGCTCTCTGCTTACCAGCATCGGTGGGAGGCCGCATGCTGTTGTTTCTCATCCTAGCTCTAATGGTACAGTGAAAAGACCTCTGGGCTTCTAAGCTTAACCAGTCTAATTAAATGGACCATCGCTTATGTAAGCATCCGCGGAGATTATTTATTGAGTTGGGATCCACTTCACAGGATCAAACCGCCGTCAACAAAAGCCAACGCTCATTGGAGTAGGTATTAAATAAAGGAGGGGAATCAAAGAAACTGCAAACTGCCAAGTGTCAGTTTAAGCACACATATCCAGGTACATAAGAAGACTTAATCAAGCAGGAGTATTTTTGGACTCGGGCAATATCCCAGATGGGCGAGGAGTCTCTGAACACTTCAGAGGGGAAATGTGAAAAGTGTTCTGTCAAGAAAAGATATGTCTCAATAAACTGCAGCTTAAGGGGACGAGAATGGAGTAAAATGGGTTGATGGAGAATATAACAGAATCAAATGGAATACAGTGGGATGCAACAGAACAACGCAGAATGTACGTTTTCACCTTCTTTGCTTTCTAAAATGCAGGCTGCAACACTCAGTTGAGAGCATCTGCTGTCTTTCCTTACAAGCATCATCCTTGTTTGAAGTGCTCAGACAAGAAAGCCTCCGTAAGACATGAGGCCAGCAGCCTGAGCTTCACTATCTCTGCATAGCTCAGCTTATGACAGGCTGGCGTCCCTGCAGAAAGGATGGAGGGGGACCAGGGAGGTCGACTAGCTGCACATTTCTGCATAAATCTCCAGATAGATAGCATCAGGAGAGGAGAAACAGGGGAGGGAGGCAGGCAAGCAGCGGAGGATGATAAGGCCCCCGGGGCAGGGCATTCGACACTGTCAAAACTGTTTCGTCTCTGGCTATTGGACGAGTGGAGCGCGTTATGAGCCTGCATACCATTTGCCAGGACGCGATTCGGCTTCAATGGAGCATACAGAGCCCTGTATCTGACCTCCTCGCCATCCCCCTCTTCAGTCTTCGCTGACATGCAGGGAGCCGGACAGAACAGCTCAAACACCGCACGGATAAAGACTGTGAAGATCCGAAGCGGACACATTACAGTCACATTTCTATAAAGCTTACAGAGAAGCTCTGATAATCAGCAGCCTTCCTGGTGAATACTCTGTGCAGCATGAGGAGCTGACAGACATCTTGAGAAACCAATATGTCAGATTTAATGTCACAAAAAACAAAGAAAAAAATAAAAACCACAACAATCTGTACGTCAAAGCAAACTGCACTGACAATAGAGAACAGGATTCCCAAATCCCAGCTCACAGACAGTAACGTTAACACGGCCATTATTAAATACCACGAGGCTGTAACTTCGCAAATGAACATGAAGAAAATAAAAAAGTGCACACTACCAAAGGGCAAAAGTACAGCATCAGCCAGGAAGCAGCAGGCTCGGATCAAGTATGAATTTACTGTCTTGCTTAAAGACGCAGAATCGTGTTGTGTTGTGGTGAGTGAGGTGTGACACAGACTTTCGCGCCCTCTAATGCCTACAGAGCAAGAGGCTGTGTCACCACCTGCATGAAGCACTCCGACTAAAAACTGCTGTATGTTGGTGCTTCTCATATCTTGTTCACCTGCTTTGTGTTTATCACCATATTTAAAGTGATGTTCTTACAGAGACAGCGATGACATGTTTTCTGTTCGCTGATGTTCATTTGAACAAGTAGATCCGTCCAGTCAGCCTGCGAGATCGTACCCGATGGCAGACAGAACGGCGTAGTGACTGAGCGAGGCTTATAAGGAATCTTAACGCAGAAAGTGTCATTATTCTGTAGTCACTGCATTGTGCAATCAGCACTTACTTCAGAAAATAAGAGAAGATAATCCTTTTTTAATCCCACAACTGGGGAATTTGCAGTGTTAGAGCAGCAAAGGGGATAGTGTTACAGTAGGGAGCATCAGCAAGAAAAAAAGGCGTGTAAGTAAAGCACATAAATAACATAAATTAATAATGCAAATACATGCAAATACCAATACAATATGATAGATAGATAGATAGATAGATAGATAGATAGATAGATAGATAGATAGATAGATAGATAGATAGATAGATAGATAGATAGATAGATAGATAGGTGAGTTAGACAGAGAGAGTGAAGGTAAGCTGAAGAGGAAGAGTGGGCTGTGAGGGTTAGAAACTTCGCCTGATCTACAGGCACAGACCTGCAGTCAGGGTATCTCTGAGCTGACGGAAGTCTGGACACACACACACACACACACACACACACACACACACACACACTCAGTAAGGCTGGACTGAGTAACCACTTCAGCCTGTCTTGAGGATAGAGTCATTCCTTCTTCCTCTTGCTCTCAGTCCCTCATGCAGCCTGCATGCTCCTTTGTTACTCCTCTTTCCATCACGCTATTTTCTTAACATGCTCTGATGACAGCACTGAGAGAGGTTAAAGTGGGTCTGTCCTCCACACACACACACACACACACACACACACACACACACACACACGAACACAGTTTCTCCCTCAACCTTTTCTTTTGCCTCTGAAATGCTCTACTCTTGGCCTATAACACACACACACACACACACACACACACACACACAAATAGTTTCTCTAAATCTTCCTCTTCTTAAGCTCAGAGGGACACTACCTTTGGCTGTAAACACCTGTGCCACGATACACCTCTCATCTTCTCCACCCACTCATTTAGAGCCGGGCAGATCTCAAAAACCATCCATCAGGCCAGTGTGTACAAGTCTTTTTTTTTCCTCCTCCCACCTTTGCCTGAGGTGCTCCGTCACTGTAAATAATATTTCCAGAGAAAATGAGACACATAGAGCGGGCAAAGGAAAAGAGAAGGGGCAAAACAGGGAAGACACTCATCATTATCTTAATCTCTGTGGGACAGCGCTGAAGCTGGGTATGGGCTTCCAGATGCACTTTGATCACCAGTAAAAATACCACATTTTCATGCTCGAGCGGAAGCAGGGAACCGTTACGAAACACAAAGCCACCGCTAATGTTGACCTCAGATGTTTGTTCCTGAACACGCTCGCAGTAGCCCCAGAAGCTTTCAAGCATGGGCCATCATTTAGATACCAGCAAACAAGGGCCGATTTAAACATGCAGTTATTTTTCACCCTGTCCTACCACCTCGGGGTGAAAGGACCAGGGCATGTGAGCTCGGGCCAACCATAGCAGCTCGTTATGCATACGAGCCTCAAGGCATTGTGGAGGGACATGGCACTTTAAAACAAGAGGGCCAGTGTGTTGGAGTGTCCCGTGGCCCGGAGCTGTGGAGGATGAGGGTTTAACACGCGTCCCATCTGCTGTGTGTGACTGTGCACACGGTGGTCGAGTGGTTAAGGCGGCATCAATAGCCGGACTCTTCAGATCGAGGGGTATCTCTGGGTCAGATGTAGCCCGCAAATCCATTTTTCTGAGGAACAGAGAGGGGGCAAGTTCACAGAGATGTGCTTATACATGTGGCGACCGCAGAACTGAATTCTGGACTTTGGATGAAAACTGATTCTGTCACAAGTTCAGCGGGTTTTTTTTAATGTTCGTACAGTATCACACAATCTCATTTTACCCTGTTAAAGTCACTGCGATGTCACGATGGGTAAAGTTCCCCCTATCCCATAACAAGGAGACACGGCCGCTAACAGTGAGACCTCAGTGCCCCAACCCACCAACATCCATTCATCCATCCCTCCATTCCCTGCTCCATTACTAATTCACGAGGAGAAAACAGTGCTGGGCCACTTCTCAAGCAGACGCTTTCCAAACCCTGATTAAAATTGCAAAATGGCCTCCTGTTCAGCCCTAATTCAGCCCCTTCAAGACATTCTGACAGAAGCGGAAAGAGACATGGCAGAGCGAGGACGTGGTCAGACATCCAAAGTGACCTACAAATGTTTCCTTTAGTGCTCCTCTGCTCCATGCAAGAACCTGACACTAATACTGGTGGGACGAGCCCGGGCTCGACACCGACCAGGGCCACACCTTTATGACATGACGTGTTGGAGAAATGCCCCAAACAAATGGTCGCCAAATCAAATGAGTCAAGGTTGCAGAGCACATTGCAGGACACAATATTGTTTTCCCGTGACACAAGAGTGTACTGTACGCGCCACTGAAAGGACTGGAGGGTTAGAACGGGGTGAAGGCAGCCAGTTAATACCTACATGTAACGTTTACCATCAATAACAGTCTGTAAGATGGATGGGCCATATGTTTGGCAATGGCAGGCCACGCTCCACACAGTTCTTCATCTCCGAGGCTTGCCGTACCAGATTCCTGCCTACTAATTGAAGACATGTGGTCTGATCAGCCGCAATAGCAATGCAAGAGGAGCGGGTAAAATGGTGGACAATAGGACCTAAGAAAGGCAGCACACAGAACTGTATTCAAACAGAATGGAAAATCTGCATTTAGCTCAGTGATACGTCCAACTTTGTGGACCTGTGCGTCCTCGTAAGAATCACCTGGAGTCACGTTTAACACAGCTACCTGTGTCTCTTCACTTACATCCTGTGCACACCCACACTGTCACCGGCCTGTTAAAAATACAGCATGTGGACCCTTCCGCTTATTCTCCCTAGAGGTGTGTCAGAAACGCGCATAGGTCCAAGCAGTAGCGAGCGTGATATTAATTAAGGTAGCCAACCTGTAGGTTCCTTTGTGCCCAGCTGTAGAGCATAAATCAGGCTTTTAACGAGGCTAGGGCCCTAAGATCTCAAACCGTGCTGGAATGCTACCTGCACAACCATGCCAAAAATCTGTCTGGGTCTAGGGCTCCTATAGATCACTATGTTTATAAGGGGGGCTATAGCGACCTACCCTGGGGAGGGAAGGAGGGAGGGCGGAGCAGAGGAGCAGAAAAGGAGGGTGGCAAAAGGGGGGCAAGAGCTATTTCTATTGGGTCACTGGGTTTAAGTAAACATGTGTGGCGTTGGTGTGTACGTGTGCAGCTGTGCATGTGTGTTGCATACATGCATACTGTATGTGCCGCCCCACACCAAATTCTCCCGTTTTTATGAGCACACTTCATAAGAAGCAAAGGTAAAAGAGGAAAGATAATAAGACAGATGGAGCTGGTGAGAGAGATAAAGACAGACGGAGGACGGCAGTAAGAGGTACAAACTTCACCAGCGGATCAGCAAGGAATCATCTGCAAAAAAGCAACAATAAATTCCTTCCTCTTGACATACAATATACTGAATGTCTCAGAGAAAAGCTAAAACGAGCTTTTAGACCTTGGAAAGCGATGATGAACAGGATATGTGAAGAAAGCCTGCATGCCCATGGTGACAGAAGGATTTATTCGCAGACAGCTGCAGGACAGGACACACACATGTGAAGACAGACTGACTGCTCGCTGAATGGCGGCGTCCACCTTCGAGCCATCGCTTCTGCACAGAAAGTGTCCACGGACTCATACACAAACTAATGCATAACACACAGCCAATAAAGGCGCAATGCAAATGCGCACAGTGTAATTTGTAGCCACCCAAAGGGGTCAGAAGTCTGCAACAGCAATGTGTTAAACTGTACTGTATTTTATTGTGCTGTGCATTAAATACTACAGCAATACTTTCCAATGCAATGCCTTCACTCCTGGAAAGCTTACCAGCTAACCAACCGCATATAAATAAGTCAGTGTGGAAGTGCTGAAATTTGGATTAATGGCTGATCAGGGGATGGGTAGAGCTTGTTTCTCAGGCTGCACTCCGCGGCACCACCTGAGATTTATGGGCCAGATGTTTGTGCCATTGCTTCTCTAACAGACTATAAAACTTCATTTACAGAGGGCAACGGTGGAGGCTCAATGTAAAGCATCAGCAACATGCTAAAACTGCGTCAACTCCAAATAATTCAAAAAATGTAATTAACAAATGGCTTTCACTATTTAGACTTTGTGTGCGCTCCTCTTGTGCTTCCTCTCTCTCACGCCACTGACAGCCCTGCCAGGCATGTGGCTCCGCTCCCTGAACTCAGGTTCTCCAGATCCACCCGGTCATTTTGAGAGGGGCTGACAACCTCTGACTGACGCAGAGGTCGCGGGGGCGTCGACCCCGGCGGACTGCTTGTGTTGCATTCCGAGAGATGAACTTTGTAGGTTTGCGCAAGGTCAAACTGTAAAGATCCTATATGCTCATTCCATACATGTCCAGCTGATATGGTGTAGGCCCACAGACAATCCCGGGAGGAGGGCGCTTCAGACACGACCCGACAGCTATCTCATGTGCTTCTGACACGGCCGTATAGATATATAAAGACATAAAAAGACATGTTTGCTCTTAAAACACATGGCCTTTATCGCTCTCGTCCGGTTTCATCACCTTTGCAGTGCACGGAGGGGTAGCTGATGAAAAGAGGAATTAAGGGCAGTGAAAGAACAAGGATATTATCCGAAGAGGAAGGGGTGTAGTTGAAGGGTGTCAAGAATGGCGTAAAAAGCTGTGGAGAGGAGAAGAAGGGAAAAACAAAAGAGTGGTGGACAGCTTTACACTGCAGCACCCCATTCTAGATTACATTAGCGGCAGCTGCTTCCTTTGTGTGGTTTTATGGCCTGGCCCCAAGAAAAAGCTGCTAAAATTTCATTTAATCTGCTGCAGAAACTCAAGTGTCTGTCAGCCACTCAAACAAGGGAGCCTAAAAGCACCACGCTCTCAGATATCGGTGGCAAAATAACGCTAATAATATCTCTCTCCGTGGCCATACAGGCAGACATTTTGTGTAACCGAAGAGGGCCCGCCTGTGCCGTCGGTGCATGGGAAACTGGCCCGCTCCCCGAGTCCAGGGGCAGGCCCTTAATGGCGGGTGAGGGAGCCAGACAACGTCCCCCTTCTTCCCCACCTTCTCTCCCTCTTTATCTCCACCTCCTGTTCATCCTTCCAAGTCATTAGCTTATGTTAATGGCTAGAACTACCAAGAGTGACCCCCAATTTCATTTAGTATGCCACTATACTTAACAACAGATGACAACGCAGCTGCTATAACTGATTTATTATGGTAAACTAATTGTATGACTGAGCCTGTATTTTGTGCTAATTTGTAGAAGTTACCCACACGCTCAGACGTTGCATACAGTGTGTGATGAAATAAAATCCAATCCTCATCTAATTTCTTCCTATTTTAGAATACATCCTTAATACAAAATGCTCCTTTTCTTGTAGACAATAATTCATGTTTGAATATTTTTACCCAACCAACTCTGGGCAAAGGTCTGTAAAATGACTTTTGCCAAAAATCTAAGTCTATAAAATGGGCTAAAGTCTGACTTAAGCCACAAACAGAATGAGCCAAAAAGTGAAATGACAGCATTATCCTTTAAAAACAAACGCTATATCTCAACTGCCTACTCAATATCCTGTTCTAAAGACCCTGATGCCCAAAAGTAAGCACAAAAAAAGCCCCACAACATTTGCTGGCCGTGTTAGCCTGACGCAGGGATGGAGCTTTGACAGCAGTGGTAACTGACAGAAAGCAGCAGCACAGGCAGCGGTTGGGGCAGCTTCCTTCCTGGACTTTGGGTTCACAAAGCGACATGTCCACATACGTCCAAATATATTTCATTCAGATAAACTGAGGGGAAGAGGGGGCGGGGGTGGTTGGAAGTGGCTATTTGGCCTTATGGTGCCACTGCTGTAGCTTTAGGCAAGAAGAAGCAGGGGAGGAGGAGGAGGAGGAGGAGGAGATGTGAGCAGGCCCTTTCTTTCCACCTCCCAGATAATAAGATGGCAGGAGTGAGGAGAGCCAGGGGGGTGGGGGAGGAAGAGGAGAGGAGCCAGGAAAAGGCCAGAGGACCACGCAGAGCCAGAGAAACAGGGAGCTGTATGTCCGAACCAGATCTCTGCTGCCTCGGTCTGAATGGGGCGGATCACGGACGACGAAAGCAAGCTGGTGACTCTTCATCCCACAGGAGCAGGTCTCACTTGCATAATGCTCATCCTCTCAGGTTAGGCTTAGGCTTAAGAGACTGGCACCGGTGTGAGAGGATAACGACAATGATGTTTGGCCACCACGTAAATCAGCCAACCTCCTTCTTCCTAGCCTTGCAAGATAAGCAGGTTTTCCTCTTACTGTCTACTTAAAAGAAGTCTTAGAATCATTGTAACACCTCCTGCATGGTTCGGCTACTCGTTGTGCAACTTGAGTTCTTCCCAAAGCCGAAACTTTTTGAGAGGTGCTGATTTGGTTTACATAGTGTTAGTGCTACACCTCTTGCACGAGAAGCACCAGTAAGTCTGTGGTTAAGGGCAAGTGAATGACATCCACTAACTTTAAAGAGTTAATTTTGGGAAATTCGCTGTTTTGCTTTTGTTTCGTAAGCTAAGCTAACCAGCTGCTGGCTTTAGCGTCATATTTAAAGTACAGACATGCAGAGTGGTATCGATCTTCTCAACCCTCGGCCAGAAAGCGAATAAGTGTATTTCCCAAAATGTCAAACCATTTCTTTAATCTCCTGCTTCCTTTATACTGAGGCTGCTCAATTTAGTCAGAAATTGAGCTGATTTTAACTTGAATTGCTCAGAGGAGGCGATAAAAAAGAGCACTCTGCCACCATCGAGAACAAAAAAAAAAAAAAAAACGCCTGCTCAGACAAAAATATGCTAATGGAAATTCACCCTCACCTTTTCCATGTAAAACAGTGTTTACAAAAGGCAACTAAAAAAGACGGGAAAGGAGAAATTCAAAGGAAAAGCGACACAGAAGCAGAAATGAGTGCTAATGAAGACATAGCAAGCTGTGGGGAGGGGGGAGCAGAAGAGATGGGCGAGGGCAAATTAACCTTTTTAATTGGAGAGTGGTAGTCCTCTTTGGACCCTGCAGTTGGATCCAGAGTGCTGACAGATGATGAGAGGAAAATGGCAGGCCTATTACAGGCAATCTGGCCCTGCAACTTGGCAGACCACAGCAGTACCAGAGCCTGGGGAGAGCAGGGCATGTCCAGCATGGACAGCATTCCCTGCCAGACCGCTCGCTGGCAGAGAAGGGCTTGCCTCAATAAAGGTATAAATAGAGAATGGTTATCTTGGCACTTTGAACCATAGGGCAAAGGCTTGTCATAAGGGAGTCTGGTTTCTTGTCTGATAACAAAATACGACGTGGTCAAGAAAACGGAGAGGGGCTTTGCTTTAATGAAAGAGAGGGAGAACCAGTCTGACAGGTATGAGCGAGGAGAAAGGCCAGTGAGACGGGAGTGGCGGTGACGAAATGCACAACGAAAAATTCACACACACACACACACAGACACTTTCAAACCCAATACATCTGCCCAGTGTTCGCTGAGGAGCCAGATGCAAGAGAAAGACATCAGAGAGGATAACTTCCTGTCTGTCTGTGTGTCTGGATGCGAGAGCCATGTTTATGTCTGGGGATACAAGGAAAACAAACATCAAGGTCAGAGAGGCTGGAGTCTGTCCAAGCGATAGATAGCCCCTTCTTAACAGGGCTGCAGGCATGTTTTAACATACAGCCCCCCAGGGGGACACCAGGATTTAGACAGAACCCTTAGGCGAGATTTCATATCGAATATCGGGCCTCTTGCAGCTATTTCTCAAGATGAAGAGTTTTCACTGAAACGCACCTGAAGGACAAATCATGCCATTGTAAAAGGCAAAAATATATTGTGTGCTATACATTAAACAATGTCAAAAGAGGCCATTGGCGCATCGGTCTTCTTGGTGCCCAAATTTCATCTGAAATGTGATTTCCTGAAAATCGATCAAACCCCTTCCCTGCCATGTTCAACAACCATGTCATTCATCGTCTTTGTCTCACTGTCCAGCAGACAGTTGATGTAAGCATAATCCTGACGCCTGGTCTTTAACACTGACCCCATTAGCCAGACGTCCATGGGCAACTCTAGGTCATCACCACTAAGACAAAGAATCGCCAATCCTTACCTCTGTTCTTCTCCAACCTCCCTCCCCCCTTGTCTGTCTGTCAGTCTCACCTTCTCTTTTTCTAGCTACATCTCTCTCCATCCATCTGTCCTGCATTATGCATTGCAATGCATTCTGAACACTGCACAGACAACATGGAGGACCACCTAGGGTTGCTTTTAGCCACATCCTGCAAAGCCATCCAAGGGATGCTCCTTGGACCTGTGTAAGTCCTAAACGTCTCGTACTCTTCACATATATGTCCATGTGGATGTGCACACACACCCACACACTCCATCAGCATCCTCTGTCTGCATCTCACACACACTTGCAAATTTCTCACTCACTCTCTCCGTCTTTGTATCTGTCTCTGTCCATAAACACACACACACATGCACACCAGACACATGGCCGAAGAGAGCAGACTACCATCTGGGAGTAGTGGCCGGCTTTGTCTGGGGGGGTGAAAGCGCCAACACGACCCCCCTTCAACACACACACATAAACCACACACACAATCCTTGCAACAGCCCCCATCGCCCTCCCCATCCAACTGCTCTAAGTGTGAGAGCTCTTCTCATACAATCTGCACATATACATATGCAAATTTGCAGGGGGGCATTATAAAAACAGCCATCATCACACACACACACACACACATACACAGAAGCGAGATATTTTGTTGGCTTCGGCACCAAAGTAGCCAACGCAAGAGTTTTTGGAAAAGAAAACGTGTTTCTGAGAAATAGAGCAAGAGCTGGAAGGCTGGAAGAAAAGAGCACATGAAAAGGGAAGATGAAAAGAAGAACCTTCTTTATAAATAACAAATTAATGTGAGCATGTGTGAAATACATGCAAATGGGATTGCATGCATTTACATGGAGGGACACATAAACACATGCGCACGCAGGCACGCAAACATATATTATCCATGTTTGCCCTGCAGCATCCATGTGATGAATTTCTACATAAAAACTCACTCACTCATCAATTGACACAAGATGCACTACAGCTGTCAAGCTCAGGTTCAACGTCACATGTGGGTGGGAGGCCCGAGCAAACAATAACCATGATTCATCGTCGGATTTTGGTAGCTTTAGACATCCAGTTCTTGTAAAGGTTGTGGGTTGGACTGAAAGTTTAAAGTTTTCCTGATTTAGATCAGGACATTTCTCATTAAAGAATAAGCAAACAAGCCAAGAAATCTGACCAACCATTCGACGACACCTTTTGATATTTGACACCTTTCGATGCCTAACCCTGGTTCCAGCGTACAGATGAGGGGACGGCTACACATTCGTCACACGTTGGCGTGCATAGATGTAAACCAAACTTCAAAGAATCAAAGGAAATTAATAATATGAAGATATTTGATACAGGATGAATCAACGTCTCTACGGCTGAACGCGAACTTGTCTTTTGTCCCGTGTCCATTTGTCATAATCCAAGGCCAGAAGGCACTGAGCGAGGACAGAAAAAGACAGAGTGAGGGGGAGACAGACAGAACAGAGAGAGGGAGAAAGACACCTGCAAGACTAGCTGGAAAGCTGACACCTAATCCTCTCCTTTTCTTACATAAACCTCATCACAGCATCACTTCACCCTTTTCGACAAATCACCTCAGCAGCTCATGGTCACTTCTCCTTTCGTCACGATCGCATTTGTCTCTTTTAACTTGACACTGTAACCACGTGCATGTCCAAAACTGTAAACACTTAAATCAAACACAGGAACCCTTTAATCAGCATGATGGACAGGATGAGGACTCAAATTAAGAATCTCCACAGTCCTGCAGTGATAAAATCTCGGCTCCTCAAATTCCTTAGATGTTGGTGATGTGACAGAGCTTTCTGATCTGCCATCTCGAGGCAGGGTTTGTGTGCGAGCTGAAAGCATTTGAAGTGGAGCGGTGAACAGCCTGCTCTCAAAACTCAAGGGACACATCCGAGTCGTAATTAGGGGAAGAGCCGCGTCCATATTTTATTGCGTACACAGACACAAACACATTCACAGACATGATTTCCATTACCGCCGCATGTGTACATACGTATGTGATGTATGGAGCCCGGTATATTCAGGCACGTAAAGCTGACACAAATAGAAGGCTTCTCCTCCACACTGCGCAAGAGTCCATTATGTACATCTTCCATATCGAATTCTCTCCGCCAGTTTCCACCACGCTCATGTTTGCTGTAATGTTTTCAGTACACAATAGCAGCGGTGGTGTTAAGCTCATGTTGCCCCATCAAGAGGAGAGCACCAACAACAACCAAACACTCGTCCCTCCTCTTCCCACCCTGTTTACGACCGGATCCTTTCGTTTCTCACTTTGTTCCCACGCTCCCTCGCTTCTTTTTTCTCTCCTCGGCATTGTCCTGTGCCCTCAGGTTAGAGGTTCTCTCTGTTTCCTCCTCTAAAGCCTGGAAAACAGAGGAGGAGGACGAGAGGAGGCGAGCTGGAGAGAGAAGAGAGAGAGAGGGGGAGAGAGAGAGAGAGAGAGAGAGGGCCGGGCAACAAGGCCTGTCCGTTTGCCTCCTTCGGCCTGGCTGGCTAACCGGTCTGAACTGGTTCTGACATAGGTGAACCAGAGACGTGTCCTCTTTCGCCTCTGGACAAAAAAGAACCATGGTGGCATTCCGTCCACAGTCAGCAGGTACCAGGGAAGTGTGCATCCATGTGTGTGTCTGCATGTGCATGTGTGTGTCTGTCTCCCAAGACCTTTGAGGCCTGGACCATTGCCAAGTTCATCTGTTAATGGACAGCTACTAGGAGAGCTGCCCCATCCCCCTCTTTCCCTCCTCTCCCGTCTCTCCAGCAGCCATGCCTGCTCACGACCCCCCCTTAACCTCCCCAACCCCCAGCCAGGCCTGCCCAGATACAGGCCCTCACTCTCCCTCTCCCTCCTCCTCCTCCACTCCCTTTCTCTCCCTTCCCCTGAAAGCTATATCATTCCCTTTCTCCTCCTCCTCCTCCTCCTCCCCACTGCCCCCAACACTCTGTGCTTCTCCTATTCAAGATAAACAGAGTGCTTCAAGTTCAGGGGACACCCTGGGACCCTTTAACAAAGCCATCTATCATGCTGTCTGCCTGAGACTCCTTTGGCCATAGCGGGCTCTGCTGCTGCTCCTGCTGCTGCTGCTGCTGCTACGTCTCTCTCTCAATCTGTGTGTGTGTGTGAGAGAGAGAGAGAGAGTGTCAAGATACACAGACTGGACACAGACCAGCCAACAAGCTTGCTAACTCTGACTAGCTACCTGCTCTGGCCATTGTGTTTGTGGCCACTTCAAGACCAGAGCACAGACGGACCCCCGCGGACCCCCTCTCTCGCGTTAAAACGAGACAAACTCGTGACATGAAGGAATGCCACAGAGTGAGGAACAGCAGGCACGCGTAGGCCAATTTCTCTCCACGCCTCGGAGACCGACTCCTCAGACCCCTCTCCCATTCCCCTCAAGTCAAACTGCGGGACGATTACGCAAACTGTCAACAGCTTAATAGCCTGGGAATAAGAGACAGTCGTCCTCGGAGCCGCGTGTAAACACTATGGAGATTATGAATGGTACATGAGAGAGAGAGAGGATTCATACATGGATCCTGCAACATTTATGGGTTCAATTATGTAGGTAGCCTTTATCGGCATTCAGGCACAGGTCTGCTATATGGAAGCATTCTGTGGCAGGTGTTTTCCCAAGTGATGTGGTATTCCATGCATTATTTCCCGCTCATTAAAGGTGGCTACAATGTTGAAACGTCACCAAGTAGAAAAATAAGAATGTGACAGAAGAAGAGCGTGGCGAGCTGTCACACAGGCAAACTGAACGATAAAAAAAAAAAATTCAAGGCAGTATATAAAGGCAGGTGCCAGTGTTTTACGCACACCAAGATAAAACTAATTCTAACTGAACTGCCCTGCTATAAATCCTACCTTCATTAGGGCTGCAATGTGCTGTGGTCATTTTGGAGGCTGTAGTTTGTGCTGCTCTTGATCCATTTTGCATTATACAACAAGCAGTTTGTCTGCCCACTTTATGAAAATAAAAAGCATTTTAGGGACCACAACACTATCTACAGTATGTGGAGATGTTCTTTCGGTTCAAAGCCATTGTTCCTATGGTTGCTAAGAATGTTTTAAACCTTGGCATTCATTATCTATTTTAGAAATATAATAATATAGTTAAATTTACCAATTAAGGTGCCTGTAGTTAAGGGACCAGAGTTTACTGGTTGACAATTGGGACACCAGAAGCTCACTGCTGGCATGGGAAAGGGCCTAGCACTCACGTCATGGTCACACAAACACTCACACGCATTTTCCCTCTCCTCCACCCTCTTTCACTCCCTTTCTTCCCCTTATTTCTGCTTGTCCTCATGTCTCTCTCCAGCGCATAGCAGCCCCAAAAGCCCAGCAGCTGCTGTCCTCTCCAGCCTGCTGGAGAGAGGGACCGGCCTGCCGGTTTTAGAGCGCTAAATTATCCATTAGATGTTATCAAGTTGTAGCAGGGCGACGCTATTCTGCTAGGAGCCATCAATCTTTCATAAGTCCCAGGCACGGCGTGCATTGGGATGCACTACCAGCGCCTCCCCACCACTCCCAGCACACCACCCACCCCATCCAACTCAGTGAATTGCACGCAAACTTGGACATGTACACACAGTCGGGCAGACATCCACGCACACAGTCAACAAATACAAATGCTGACACAAATGCAGCCAGGTACACGCTCTTGCACTCAAGCTCTGCAGAAACAAGCTTGTTTAGGAACATTCAGTTCTACATTTCTTGCCTTGTGTCTCTCATCCCCCTCTAGCTCACCCCGCTCTCCACCCTAAACAAAACTAACATTTTGAGCCAAGCATCAAAATTTACGCTGCCTTAACCGTGTTCCACTAGCCCTCACACCACCTTCCCTTGCACGCTCTCCCTTTTTTCCTCTCCTCCACATCTCTCCCTCCCTCCCTCTGCTTCTTGCCGTGGCCTGGCAGGCAAGCAGGGCAGACATGTTCAGAATGCGCTCCAGTAATGGGCTAATCAAAAATGCAAAACAATTGGCAATTACCGCGCGGGGCCCTAATGGTCATTAGAATTTACAACAAGGTAATGAACTGAGAGTCAGCTCAGTCCATGCATATTCATAAAGCAATCAGGCCTTTGAAGATTAAAGAAGCGCTTCAAATTTAAATGAGGGCGCCAGCATGTTATCAGTGAGATTCAGCCTGCAAAAGTAAAGGGTGCCTGGGACAGGAGTGTGCATTTATGAGTGCGTGCATATGTGTGTGTCTGTGTGCGATGAGGGTTGGGGGTCAGTTTGGCGTGGGGGATGGAGTGGAGGTGTAAGTATGTGTGTGTGTGCATGCATCCTTGCATAAATGATGACGGTGTGTGTCATTCGCTTGCTGTGCCAACTCGTGCCTGCATGCTTTTGTGCAAAGCAAGCTACACCAAAACCACCATCTAGCCTAAAGTGATTCTAATAACCAAATTAACACTCTCTTAAAAATAAATGAGACCCCTATCTTCTGATCACCGTTTAAAAAGACGTGGGATTTGAATCTAAGATCAAATGTACAGTTAACTTGAGCTATTAGGGGGGAATGAGCTTTTGAACACAAAGCCCTCCGAGGAATACAGCAACCTATTAGTATACATTAATGAAAAAGTGCAGCAGCAGACATGGTTTGCATGCACATGTACATGCTGCAGCACTCTATTGCACACGCACACACACACACACACACAATCATTTGACTGTTAGTTTTCACGAGTGCAGCGTCAGACACAGGGGCCCCCTCTGTCCTGTATCTCTCTGCTTGAGATAAGGCTGGCGAGACACCGCTGTAGACGACCACCCACCCATACACAAAAGGTACAAATAGACGCGCACACACCCATTGACATGCACATTCTGACAGACCAAGCCCAGGGCCGGGACCTGCGGTGGGACAGATAGCGGAAGAAGACAGATAGTGACCAGGATCAGCGGGTTCAGACTAACATGACATCCTCATTGTAGCGGCTCTCCCATGGCCTCAGCATTATCACCATGGGTGTGAGAACGACAAAGCAATGGTCCTTCAGCACCGCAGCTTTAAACACGGCAGTCACAATAGGAACAGCAGAGGTTGAGGTGACATGCTGAATAGTGATACAGGATGTAATAATGCCATACAGACACTCAGAGGCACAAAATAATCTAATCTGGCTCAGTTTCAGTCTAGACCTAAATGAGGACTTAAACAAAACAGGTTCATTTTTTATAAAAAATGAAAATTACCTCGTTGTTGTCGCTCTAACCTCAAAATAACCTGCCTACTTCCTAAAATACCCCTTCTGTCCTTTTTGCTCTCATCCGCCACTTCCTGAGCTACAGCTGTATCAAAGATACTTTTTCGTCTCTGTTCCTGTTCTGTCTAAAAATAAAGTCATTAACCTGCAGGTGGTGAAGCCGGCAGCTGGCGTGACAGGCCCTGACGCTGTCAGATGACCCCTGACCCTGTGATGTGACTGCCTGCCACGCTATTGACAGGACAGCGGCAGGACACGCTTATTTCTGAGGATACTTTTTCATCCCGCGTGACGCGGCTGTGGACAAACAAGGTTGTTTCTGTCGTATAGCTTCGTTTGACAGTAGGTAGAGGGAATAGAAAGAGGCAGCAAATGTGTGTGTGTTTGCGTGTGTGTGTGTGTCTTCTGGCTTGCTCTGCATGCCAAATCTGTGAGAGTGAGAATGAGCTCTAGAGTGGATGTTGGAAGCCTTTAAGAGGTGCAGACATGCTAATGTAGCCAAAACTTAAGAGTTTCCAGTCCCTCGAGACAAACTGGTGGAGTGATGCGTGGAGAGAGAGTGTGAGTGAGAGAGGGAGTAAAAGAGATAGAGAGAGAGACGGAAAAGGAAAGGAGGGAGGGGGAGCAAAAGGCAGAGAGAGCGGGAAAACAGAGGGGAGGGGGCTGAAATAAGTATCATATGTTTCTGACAGATCTCGTCAACTCACAACACATCACGGGGCCTCTTCCCCAACACATTTATTACAGACAAAACACAGGTTCACAGGAGGGGGCTTACTCTGTGTGTGGGGACGTGTGTGTGTGTGTGTGCATCTGTAAAGAGGGGTGGGGGAAGCATTGTTGTATTCATAAAACAGGTGTGTGTTTGTGGGTGAGTGCATGTATTTGTGTAGGTGTGCATGTCTGTGTGTGTGTCCGTGTGTGTATGCATACTTGAACTAGCCTCCACCTGAATGGCCCGAGGCTGTGGTACCGGGGTTGTTAGAAGACAAACAGAGACACAGGAAGCCTAAGCCAGGAGCCCTGAGGATAGCACACACACACACACACACACGCACACACAACACACATACCTACCCTTAAGTACAGACACACACTCCCGCTGTCAGTCACACACATAGCAGCAACCTCACCATAAGTCCTACTTCCTAAACCCACAAAACATTACTTTAACACACAGATGCACCTCCTCTACCTCCCTCTTTTACACACACACACGCACGCATTTAGGGCGCAGCCCATCCCTCAGGCCCAGCGCTGTGTGCCAAGTCTGGCCTGGCATGGTCCACAGAGGGGTGTCCTCAGGCGAGGCTTGCCAAGTCAAAGACCCTTTCATGTTCAGCCTGCACGCCCAGAGAAGTAAAGCTTTAACAAACAGCCCGACACACACACACACACACACCTACACACACAGTCTTTCTCTCACACACACACGCAAACGAACACAGACGGAAAGCTATAAACAGTTTAAGGGGTCAAAACCAAACTCATACAAACACACACACACTCACAAACACACACATGTGCATACATTAGTTTAACACCGCATCCATACTTGAGAAGTAAACATCCACTAGACTTCAGCACTTGAATGCAGCCAGAGCCACTAACACTCAATCCAACAACAAAGGCTGACGAATCTCCGCCGACAACATTTGTGGGTGTTTAGAGCTTGGCTTCGGAATACAAAAACGTCCTCTATGAAAAATTCATCCGAAAAAACCATTCCTGTTCACCTTCATTAAAACTTAGTGGAGCCCACATCCAAAAATAGGACCGATTTTATCGGAGCCCAGAGCAACTGTAGGATCAAATTAGAGTCAATTTTTACAGACAATGCAGTGCTTATGATGAAAATATTAGCCGGTGTCCAGTAATTACAACAGCATGCATCTGTGCCTTTTCACTATCAATTAAAGTGATCACCGAAACAAAGGCTCACACCACATGTGCACTTGCAATGCGACCCATATGCACGCACAAACACACTGGCCACGGGAAAAAGATACCACCACCAAGGAGTCTCTCACACACACACACACACACACACGCACACACACACACTCCCCATGCACTGCCCAGCAGTCCGCCCCCCCCACCTTCAGATACCCAGTGTGTATACGTGTGTGCTTATGAGGGGGGCGGGGGGCTGGTGGTTTGGAGAAAGGTGGCACGGTGCCAATACGGAGCCTGCTAAATACCTTTGTCTCCACAAACCACAGGGACAAACAGGACAGGCAAGCTGCCGCGGGAAGACACGCTGCAGCCACAGAGAGGTGTTCCAAGAAATACGGCCCTGTTGTTCGAATGTTTTCCTCCTCATAAAGAAAAAGGGGGAAAGGTGGCTGCCATAATTAACTCAGTATCGATTCAGAGTCCAGGTTACAATGGAGGCAGTGCGCTGGAAAGAGGCAGAAGTGTGAGATGGTGGTCGATGTGAGCGGCTACAATGGCCTCATTAACACACACGGCTACACTGGTGAGAAAGCGAGAGGTGCTAACGCTGGGATGGATAAACACAGGACACGGTAATGTAGCAATACCAGCACAAGAATGTGGTGCCGCACTCGTAAAATGTAGTGAGAAGAAACCATTTGTAAAAATACTAATTACGGTATATAGGACATGATAAAGCCTTTTCACAGTAATACGGCTGTGTCCTAAATCATAACAATGAGAAGCATCTTGATTTAATTACTCAAGACCAAACAATCATTTACTGCACTGCTAGCAGCCACATTTATTCCCCAGAACAATGAAAGTGACTGTAAATAAAAACTATGAATCCACTTTACGCCTGTTTGATGGTGATTCTGTCCTGTGCGACGCTGCAGTCACATAGTTTGTGTGAGAAACCGTCATCTGCTCTTTTTCTGGGCCATCCATAATCTGGAGACAAGCTACGGTGTCCCTATGCATATCTTAAATTGTTTATCATGCAAATGATGGCACGCAGGCTGCTCTGCCCTCTTCTAACGGCCCACAGCTCCAGACTGCAGACCCCAGCCCCAGCTGCAGCCATGAGACTCCCAGACGGCCTCAGCTGTCCCAGAGACGGAGGCCGAGAGGCACAGCTTCATATCCGGCTCTGCCCCCCGCCACCCCCCACCTCCAAGTTCAACCATCCTGGGCTCCTTTAGTCCGGCAGCGTCTTTCTAGCCCGGGCCCCTGTCTGTATAAGCTGCTGTCCATACGGAAATCCATCTGCATCAAATGACATTTCAGGAGGACGGTGGGGAGTGGAGGGGTCGCATTCATTTGAGTGTATGCGGTGCAGCAGGATAAATATCTAAGGGTGTAACATATAACACACACTCCTGGAATAAACTGGACATGCAGCCAGCGTGGCTGAGGTACAGTGTGTAGGGACGGTATGTATTGAGATGCCTCATCTCAGTGTCGGCCTCTCACTGAGCAGGGTGAGGGAACATGGCAGCTAGCATATGGGGTACGGGGTGGCGCGCTGGCACTGCCAGTCTGGATCCATCAATCTTGGACACAGAAAACAGAGGCGGGGGGGGGGGGGAGGGCTGGCGTTTACGCACACGTGACTGATGTGTGGTCTATCCTGCATCTACTGTCCAACCCCAAATCTGAAGCTTTATTCTTCATCTGCAACCTTGACCTCACGCTCGTCCTTTCCTGCTCTGAGGCTTTATGCACCGTGATGTTATAACAGGGTTATAACACAATCAGATGAGGTGCCACAACAGGACGGGCCTCGCTCCACATATAACCACATTAATCTATTTATTAGAATACAGCGAAAAACCTGACAAATACGCAACGGCGAGAGACATGAGGCCGATAAATAAAGCTCCGCTCACAATGCCAGTGACCTCATGAAATCATGTGAACTCCACTGCATGATGATCTAAATGAGCAAAGCAAACCATGTTCGAACAGCTGACAAGGCCAAGAGGCATGCTGGATGTGCGTGTGTGAGGGTGTGTGTGCACATGTCCTTGTGTGTGTGTGTGTGTGTGTGTGCTCACACACAGGGCAGATGTTTAACAAACTGCACACTAATGAACTGTGGTCATTCTGTGTGACAGTGGGCTGACGAGCTCACAACAGATAACGGTGGCCCCTTTACAACGCCATCTGCAAAGCTGCAGTGCTGACTAATACAGTACAGTGGTGCACACTATTGAGTACTACTCTCCGCGTTTAGCCTGAATTGGCTTCGAATTAAGTCACAACTGCCCGGACAATCAGCCCAATCTGGCACACGATATCAGATCTGTTAAAGGAAATGAATAAACATTCAAACAGGCTGGTCAAAATCAAATCCAACTCTGCAAAGCCAGTCATAAGGGACCCACGCTTGTTTGCACAGCGATTCATGATTTCACTACAGCCTCATTTAGCCCCGGTGGACAAACAACAAACCAGCCACCTTAAGAAGTCCTTAATTACTCAAATCAAGGAAAACACTGACAATTAGTGGCTGTAGGGTTCCTCAAATAAACGCTTCTTCCTTGACAGTTCAGCATAATTACATTCTCTTCTATCTCTTTTTAATTTTAGCATCAGAGTGAGCCTTCGCAGGCGCATATTTGAGGGAACGAGAGATATGGCAGCGTAATAAGCCAGGGAGGGATAGAGATACATCTCTCACCACCACATGAGAGAGAATGTGGAGGCCACAGGATCTGAGCACATCTGTGATGCAGCAACAAACCAACAGACATTTTTTTCCCTTCTCTCTCTCTCTCTCTCTTTCATAATGAGTTTCTTTGTCTGTCCCTGTGTGTGTGTCTTTCCTATCTGCAAATGTTTCCTTTGCCTGCAATCATTTTCGGGACGGCCGGTCTTCATGGTGGGTTCATGGCTAAGCCGAGGGAGATTCGCAGCTCCTAAACGCAGCGGCGGGTATTTCACACATCACACAGATTGGACACGTCCCTACCACCAGAAGCACAAGCAAGGAGATGGGAGGAAGCCTTTGCTCCCTTTTGAGATAAACTCCCTACGAACCTCAGAGAGTGTGACCCACTGCATACCTTAAAGTCTCACTTGACACATTTTTTTTTCCTCGCTCATTTGTTTACTCTTGCGTGGCAGCCATTTTAAGCTCCCGCTGTGTTTACCTGTGATATTCTCCTGCTTGGGGATTATTCCTTGCAAGGGCGTAGATAAACAATCCTCGTCAAGCGGCGACACCTGAACGGCCACCTCCACGGGGTGATACGCCCTCCGCGGGTGCTGATGGTGGGTCCGCGAGTGCGAGGAGGACGTGGAGAGGGGCGAGGCGAGCGGGGAGGACGGTGGCCTGTCCAGAGGTTTGTCCGTACAGAGGCTCCCGTGGCACTGCCTCCGTTTGTGTTCAATGAACAGCAGGATGTCAGCCAGGGGGAAGCGGGAGTGGCACTGGCCGCAGGTCAGCAGGTCCGGGTCCCCTTTTAGGGGCTCACCCTGAGCCACTCCCAGCCTGGGAGAGTCCTGAGAGTCTTCTTCTGGTAAAACACCTGACAGCGGCTCAGCTGGACGGGGAGACAAGAAAGAGGACTGTGAGACATAGTTCAGTGACAGGGAGTGATTGTGTGGAGCTGGTCAACAAATGTGTTGGGGAGACAGCGGAGAAGCACGTTACTGAGTCTCACGCTGCTGCAATATGTGCAGACATCCGCAGGAATAAGGTCAGGTTGTAAAGTGTGTATAAAAATATTTTTAGAAAAGAAAGAAGCGAAGAAAGGAAGGAAGAACGAGCACACAAACTACTTCGATAAGGACTGACACGTTCAGCTTGCAGGCAGCAGCCAAACGATTAAGTTGCTTGACCCTCTTTATTGTGCTGCCAATCTCGCTTTTTTAATGAACCTAACACCTCTGAGAATCAAAAAATAGATTCTAATTTGAGTTCAAGATGATTGGACCCCATTTCGTTAAAAGTGCTGGGATCTCGTGAACCAAGGTTAGACATTGAGGGGTTGGATGTGGAGTAGGTCCCTGAAGTACCGTCAGAGAGGGAGAGCGAGGAGAGAGGAGAGAGTGAGAGCATTTTAAAAGAAGTAATCTAGCCACACGGTAAACGACATTGGGCGCCCCGACTGGGATGTTGAGATAAGATGTGATGAATTCTTGCCGCCGGTTCAACCTTTAATTCCATGTCGGGTCAGACGAGAAGGTGGTGAGGGACTATGCAAGATAGGCCCTGTTACCTGTATGTTCAACTGCATTAAAGATGAGGGAATTTGCCCCTATTTTGCTGGAGCTTATCTTAACCAGCTTATGCCACGGACATAGGCGAGGTGTGTGAGGCTGGGTTAGGTGGAAAGATTTTCTTCTAACCAAATAATCTCATTTTGATGCCACGCGAGAGCGATGTGAATAACTTTGAAAACTAAAATCTAATCCCTTTTTCAGACATCTGACTGTGCCAGAATTTAAAGTAGTTTAGGTCAGTGTTTCCCACTGGGCTACAGGAGTAGGTCTGCTTCACTATCAGGAAAATCATTAGGCCTCTTCCTTTACTGTTTTGGACCATTATAACTCCCCGTTATACCTGTCAATCAATCACTTCATTTCAACTCGCTCACTGAAAAATGGCTGAAAAAGAAATTCCCTGTATAAATATGTAATTGTCCCTTCTGCTACATGACAGCTCACCGCTGGCCGCAAAACAAAACCACGCTAAGTGTGTAGCAGTTTGTAGTTCAAATTAATAAGAGAAATATAAACATAATTATTATGTCAAACTAAGTGTAAGTGAACTGAAAGGATCTGGGTCAGAGCCGAACAGAAAGCATGTAGGCTGAATGAATAATGAAAAGAAAAAACAGATTTAGTGAATTGTTCCTGCTCAGAGGGGTCTTAAATTGCTGCTCTTTGGAACACGTTATGCCCGCATCCTCTTTGACTGCTTTACTTTATCCATAAGTGCATCACAAGGAACACTAATACACAATAAGTCATTTGTGCTGGAGCGATCCCCCGCGTGCGCCTGGTCCAGCAGCACAGGGATGAAGTGAATCAAGTTCAAGTTCATGAGAGGCCTACAGGAGCACAATCATATTGCGCCCCCCACTGACAAACCTTTTGACAATTATCCGACGAATGAAGGCGTACATGTTGCGAGAGCATAATTGGTTTCAACCCAAATGGGAACAGCATGCAGAGACACATTTACGACGAAAATAATTAAGGACAAAAGAAATACACGGGCTCCTAATCACTTCAAACTTCAATTACAACAGTGAGTGTGTTTGGAGGCGTCTGCGCATTCAGGCACGGACGTCAGGCGGTATTGATAAAACAGCTCCTGCTGTTATCGGACGGAAATTCTCGTGCAAACAGAAACGTACCTCGACAGAGCGGAAACTATCATGCAATCTCGATCAGTACGCTGCAATTTTCGCACAGCCGCGCGTAAAACGACTTCCCTGCACTCCTCGGCCACTGAAGCACGAGAGTAAGGCGCGCGGAGTTACACCTATGCAACATTTATCTGTTCATGACGCCAGGTGAGCCGCGGCGCGTTCGGCGCTCGCTCTCCGCGCGGCAGCAGCGAGGAATCTGTGGCACAGAAACTATATTCCCCGTGTGTAACGCACGCGAGGTGTGTGCGCTGCGGACAGGCGCGTGTGCGCGTAAACACCGCTTCCCCGCGTCCGAAGCTGCTCTGCCCTCCGTAAATACATGGTAACAGCGAGAGGAAGAGTGTGTGAGAGAGAGAGCTTTACGCGCTCCACCTGAAAACTTATGAGCGAGCGGCAGCGGCGGTCTGCACGGGCCGCCGTCATATAGCCAAAGGTCTCTGGCCATAAAGCCCATGCATGCCCTTTAATGGCGAGAGGAAACCTCGAAAGGCTGCCTTATACAACGCGTCAAGCAACGCAAGCTGAATCTCTCGCTGTCACATTGTTTCCAAACTTCCACCCGGCAAATAACCTGTAGTCTCGGATATCTGTGCGGGGTTTTTTTCCGCTCGTTTCACTCAGGACAGCGGCGGCTCCGTACGTGGCCGTATCCCACCTATTCAGCTTCCCCAAGGAAGTTAACCCAACGCGACCGAGAGCAGGAGGCGGCTCGCCGAGAGACACAAGCAGCAACATGAAGTCAAAATGCGATTCATGGGCACTTACGCGAAAACTCCCGTTTGCTCAAGTGCTGGGGTTTGCCTTGCTTGCGGCGAGACATGTTGGTTTAGCGGCGGCTTTTCAGCTGAGTTCACATTGGGAAATCCGTTCCTACAAGGTAGACTCCGAATGAAATATCTTCATTGATGCGTCCGACATCCGAATATGGAAAACAAAAAAGAAAAAAAAAAGAAAAACAAAAGAGAATGAAGTGCAGATCACACAGAGGGTGAGGCGTAGCGCGCTGCGGGCTGTGCGGACCTCTTCATGACTTTTTCGCAAAGAGAGAGTGATGGGGGTACGGAGAAGCCCCCCTGAGCTGCAAGTTCAAGTGCGGACGTGACGTTCCTGCGAACTTGAACGTCAGGAGATGGACGGACTGAGACATACAACACATGGGCAGGGCGAAGCCGGCCAGTGGGAGGGGGACAAGCCATAATAAAAACCAATGGACACTCATTATGGACTACCTATGGAAGGAGGAGGGGGGAGAGAGAGAGAGAGAGAAAGAAGAGAGACCCCGAAGACACCAATGGACAGAGGGCACGGAGGGGGCTGGGCTAAGAGAGAGAGAGAGAGAGAGAGAGAGAGAGAGAGAGAGAGACAGAGAGAGAGAGAGACTCGAGTCATCCAAGGAAGTGGTGGAGCAGCAGAGCGCGTGAGGCCGTACAGCAGGGATGTGGTGGAGGATAAACCCAGCTTTACTGCTCCATTCATATTAATTAGTTTATTTTCAGCCTCATGTGAATATACAGTGATTATGTAAATTGCAGCACTGGTGGGTTGTATTTTTACATTAAGATTAGTTTAAATGTATTTACTTCACTACGATTGTCAGACGACGTATTTCCCACGTTCGTGTTGCACTCGTTTCGCTCAGCTGGTCTCATCTTGCTCGGCTGTTAATGCGGGTTGCCTGCTTTACAAAGCGGATCTACTTGCTGGGCTTCTTCTGGAGAGGGCCCGGCAATACAAACGTTAACCCACGTGGCCTGAATGAAAGAGAATGAGATAAGATCAAATTAATATTAATGTCATGTAAAGTGAGCCTGGTGTGGACACATACTACTAATTAAAAAAACTGTGAAAAACAGCCATTTAAAATTCATTATCTTTTGATTTGCAGCCTACAACATAATTTGATTTGATATTAACACAAAATGTGTTCATCGGTTGTGTGGACAATGCACCTGAGTCTGTATGGAAGCTGTGAGGTGAGACAGAGGGTCCTGTTCTCAGCTGAATGTCTTCGTCTGACGGGCCATCTGTCTGATAAATGAGCAGAAAGGTTTCTTAGCAGAGTGCAACATGATAAACACTTGCAGCACCATAAATAAAATTCCCATTTAAAACCATTAGAAAGCACGCTGCTGAAAAGTTACTGCTTCTCTCACAGTGCTGTGATATCACATAGGGCATTCAAAGGGCCTGTGTTGAGCTTTTTCCAGTGTTTTTGCGATGTCATAGCCTTTACTGAGCAGGAGCGCAGACAGTAAAGTCGTCCGGATTTACAGTCACAAGCAACCAGGCAAATAATTAGACATCTGAGACCGAGAGCCAACAGAGTGAACTAATTATGACAAAATCATCTGAACGGTGTTGATGCATGGCCGCAATTCTCCCACACTGTTTGATTCTGCTCCTGGCTGAAGCTCCGAAGCATAATGTTTAGCTATAATAAAACTAAAAGCATGAGAAAAATGAGCTGAAGGATTAATGAGGATTAATGCATCAATGAAGTGTGGCTGCACTTTAAACGGTGGGCTAATTAATTGCTGTGTAATGGAACCTCAAAGGTTTATCCAGCTGCAACAGCGAAAGTCAGACAGTAGAGGAAGGCAACCTAAAGCATATACTAACCCTCTTGGGTCACATTGTTATAAATATATAATTTAAATAAATAATCCAAACAAAGAGAGTGTTTTCTTTTTAATAACTGGTTCATATGGAGATCATGTTAAATAATGTTACAACAGATTGAGTCCGAGCCAAACTAGTCACATGTAGGCTGTAAAAGCCTTCTCTCTAACTTAATACAGACTCATAAACAACAACAGGGACATAATTCACATAATCCGCGTTTCATGTTAATGTGAAAAATACATTTTACTGTTTTGTCTAAGTGCTGCTGTAAGAATCAGACTAACTGCTGGTTTGGTCCAGTTTGATCCATTTGATTTTCTTCTTTTGTTTAAGAGTGAATTTTAATAACCTTATAGATGCCATGTTGGTGCCTCGTAATTGATCAGGCTGAACAACCATAACGACAGCACCTCTTACACTACAGCGCAATGCGTGGGCGCCATCTAGTGTTTCAATTAGACATTGACTCCAAATGCTCGCCATGATGCATGTATGGTCAGTTACACTGAGCATGGAGCTGGGCTTTAAAATGTTTTTAAAGATTTCAGAATTGCCCAGAATTGTTTTGTTTTTGTGCAAACTACAATTTAATTATAAAATACAAATAATGTGGCTCCGCAAATGAGCTACTTTGAAACATTTTAGAGAGGGTTGGACGCAAATATCCTCAAAACTTAAAACAATTTTTACAACGTTGGAAAATCATATATTCTATTTTGCACCATTATGATAGAAAGAAACCACTTTTTCATGCTTACTCTCAAGGCCTGCAGTCTATAATACTATAATATATAAACCTATGTTGCTTGTACGCTGAAGAATCATTGTCCAACAGCAAAAACCACCCCACTAACAAGGTCCACTCATGGTTTGCTGTCACTCCAGCATTACATAACCTCGTGTGCCTCCTGTACGCGCACGTAGCGCCACCGTGAGGCCAAGACGCAGCAGCGTCGCAAGAGCTGGGCTGGGCAGCGGGCTTGCAGGGGCAGCAGCAGCATCGCCGTTCGTAATCCTCCAGCCTACATATCGGATGCTGATTCTCCGCAGACCACCTGGTGAGTGACATTTCTGTCCGTCCGTGTATCCGAACACCGGGCCGCCCCCGCTGTCTTGCGCCGCTTTTTGCGCGCCGAGGATGTAGACGGAGAGATGAGCATCGCGACAATCCTATATGTCGTCCATAACGGAGGGAGCCCGGGCTGCACATTATAGCGGGCAGCCGCCGTAACCTGGTTTGCAATAACACGTGAAAAGTGTTATCGTAAATCTGCCTCAATTGGCCTCTATTTGACTCCAGGAGGGTGCGTGAAGGAAGAGGGATGTCCTGAACGCTAAGGATCATATGCTTCACATGACAAGTCGGTATTAACATCCAAACTGTGGCCAACACACTGGAGCTAGACATCTAATTATACCGTAATGTGCATGATCTTTGTCCAACATTACATTATTTTAGCTGAATGTCCCTCCTCAGCGTGCTGTCATTATTAGATAGCCATGATAAACGCCGGGCTGAGACATGGCCTAACTGGGCTAATTTTCAGGCTCTGTGATTGGCCGACTGGAAGCCATCGGCTGCGGCCGCTCGCGAGCGCCGTTGATGTGTTGTCACGCGCAGAGGAGGTTTAGATGCGAGAGTGGACGGAGCCGCGTGTGGTCAAGCGTCTAAAAGGGAAATCTGGGCCAGTGTGAAGCCAGGCCACCGAAAGGGTTAACGCGTCCATTCTTCCACGGGGGAGGGGGGAGAGGCGCGGCAGGGGAGGGGGCTGTCAAGTCCCGTTGGGATTGAATTGATGCATAAACAGTAGCCCCAGATATGACCAAGCGTGCGTGATTAAATCCCGCTAATTCACCTACGGCTGGCTGAGCGTGAGTCAGCAGGGCCCGTGGCGCTCCTGCAGAGGGAGGACCGGCTGCTCGTCTCGGTGAAAAGAGCTGTTGTGCTGTTTCATGTGCACGGGGAGATCTGACAGCTGCATGGGAATCATATGAGAGCACCGTGGGGAGCAGAGATGTGAGTTTTCCAGCAAAAACGTTGTTGCCCCCTCTCCATCTCTGTCTCCTTCCCCGACTTCCTGCCTCTATCTGACATTCTGCACAGCATCCAATTAAATTAGCCGCCCTAATGTACATGTATCATTATCTGGAGGCCTGTCTCACCATCTACCCCCAAGTCATCCCCATCCTTCCTCTCATTGCTCCATATCTAACTCCTCCTCTGTTTTTCCAGTAGTGTGGTGACCGGGTGACTGCACAGCGATTCACTTTGGGATTTTAGGAGGATGCCTGGAATTCTGTGAACTGTTAGTGGATTTTTACACATTCAGCCGCTCTTTCATGTTGTTTGCTGCTCTACAGGGAGAGATATGCATGTCAGTGGCCTCAGGTGATGGCTGAAATAGCTACAGTGCATATGATGCGCACACACGTCATACACAGATGTTGAAGTGGTTTTCTCTCTGTAATTGCATGAAGCAGCATGGCTCATTCACGCCTGTTAGCGCTCCTTTTATTGATTGAGCGTGACTCATAAATAGACTCATAGATGGACAGAAACATAGATGGATGACTGCGATCTAACGCTGCTCCTGTTTCCAGCAGGACGCTTTAAGGGTCAAAGGTGAGCAAGTGAGGCGGAGATGAGTCTGACTTCCTGGTTCCTGGTGAGCGGCGGGGGGACGCGTCATCGTCTCCCAAGAGAGATGATCTTCGTGGGGAGGGATGACTGCGAGCTCATGCTGCAGGTACAGCGCCGAGGTTCTCTGCTGTCATTCTTCATGCTGCTGGATTACTATCTGAAGGCCTGAGATTAGCATGGATTACAGTGATTGACTGGATTTTGTGTGATTTAGTCCCGCAGCGTGGACAAACAGCACGCCGTCATCAACTATGAGCCGAATACAGACGAACACAAAGTGAAGGACCTGGGCAGCTTAAATGGGGTGAGTGTTTTATTTTTCTACTCTTCTGGGACTTTATCTGCAAGCTGATCTGAGAAAAGACAGCCTCAGATATGTAATAGAGAGACTGTGGTCTAACCAGATTTTATACATGCGTCATCGAGCAATTTTCACGAACTTGATTCTAGAGATCATAGATCTCTTTTTTTAGGTCCCCCTTCAATCAAGAATGTCCTTTTCTTATTGTTTCTTTTCTTGGATGTTTAACTTTCACTTTGCAGAAGGATGAATCATTTGTTTCTTTGGCTGTCAAGCATTTTGCAGCAATTTCTGCCAATAGAAATTGTGCACCAATTATAGGATCGATTATACTTGGCGAGTATTAACATAATTTTCTTCTAAATCAATAATCACCCTCTGCTTTTATTTGCAGACATTCGTCAACGATGTCAGGATACAGGAGCAAATCTACGTCACACTGAAAACTGATGACAAATTGAGGTTTGGATATGATATCCTTTGAATATGCTCTCGTGTATCTGTGAATCCTCTGTGACACACAGGGCAAGGTCAGCGTACATGGACAACACTGTAACTTTATCTGTTCTTGAAGAGCCGTGCATGCTCACTGCACTCTGCCTGCTGCATTATAGATGAGGCTACCAATGCATGTTTCCCACCCCTGCAAAGAGCTCACCGTCTTTCGCCTTAACCCGCCTCACATACCAACCTGTTCACCGTGGTTCGGGGGGAGCTGCATATTCCGGAGGAGGCCCTCAAGGTTAGACAGCGCGCTGTGCATGTCGTGAGGAACTAGCAGCCCGAGTTAATATGTCAGTGCGGAGAATAAATATGCCTGCTCAAAACAGAACAGGCAGGAAGCTCTTGTATTTTTTCATCAGTGTGCAAAATAAATAAATAAATAAACACATGAGAAGTGGATTTTAGTCAGAGAGAGTGAAGAGTTCTGCTGAAGTGGACAAAAAATACTGCTTCTCAAGATTCGTGAATCTGCTGTTTCATCACAGCAAACTGTCCAGGTCGCTGTAGAAAGGAGAGGATTTATCTTAATGAGGAGGAGGAAAGTTCAGTGCTAATATTCAGAGTTAAGCACAATAAATGCGTGACATGAATGTTTTCTCGCATTTTCCGTAAACAAAATCTGGCTCCCCCTCAGCCGGACCTAGCGGTCCCTCTAAACTCTCCTTGCTTGTCTGTCAGCATGAGAAGTTCAGCAGCCAGCTCCAGCTGAGCCAGAAGAAACCTCCAGAGGGGGAATCGTCTAAATCTGAGGTCAAAGCCCCCGGGCCGGCGGCAGCACCGGTGAGCGAGGGGGCCGCCGCCAAGCCCCCGGAGGCCGGCAGGGCGGAGGACAAGACTGCAGGTGAGAGTGTCCGAGGACACAGGTTACAGTGACACAGATCTTGATCTTCAGATGCCACTTCACAAATACACGAGTCGTAGGATAAAGTATTGATGGTCAGTTATGGTCAAAAGTCTTTTACTGCTGACATTTTATAGAGTCAGCAACTTATTGATAAGTCTACTCAGGCCACACATGAACAAATCCTCAAAGCATTTGTACACATGTGCAAATCATTCACACTCAAGTTCAAGACTTCTGAAGGCAATGCATCAAGCGTGATAACAATGACATTATCAAGCATTCATTCAACTGTTTATACCAGTTATAGATGATTCCTATAAGGAGTTAGAGCTGCTGTGAATACATTGCTAAACACTAATAATGCATTAGATACATAATGCAGTACATTTTTATAAATACAATGATAAGCAAAATATGTGCTTATGACTGATTTATAGTACATTGTAATGTATGATAAACCGTTATTAGTTAACGTAATCCCAGATGGCTAAATTAGTAATAAGAACCATACTTGCATGCAGGCCTGTAGTTTTTGGTGAACACCCGGCCGTGCCCCACATAATTCAACAGTTGCTCTGATGTGGTCGTTGCTTCTGAAGCTGCAGATGTTTTACTTGTGGTAAACTGCCCGGTTTTATTTGCCAGGGGACGTAGCGGTGTTGCACAGAGGCACGCCCCTCTATGGCCAGCCTGCCTGGTGGGGAGATGGAGACACTGATGACCAGCAGCCTGGGAGGCCTGAGGAAAAGAGCTCAGATCGGAAGAGAGAAAGAGCTGAAACAGGTATTTGCAGTGCTGCTAAAAGTACTACCTTATGTGATCTGATGATGTAGTTGTGGCAGTAATGAACGTGGATAACTTTATTTAAAATGTCTCTATTTTGGAAGCTTTGCAAATAACAGCTTTAAATATGTTCAGTCTTGATAAATGTATTACTACCTCCCTCACCTTCAGTAGACTTTAAGCTGCTAAATACATGTTTGCTTTCATTCTGACAGACACCAAGAAAATCACAGAGGTCCCAAAGTCTGCCCTGCAAACAGCTTCCAATCAGGAGCCCAGCTACTTTGAGATCCCAACCAAGGACGCTCCCCCAGCAGGTAAAACGAGTGCAGAAACCCCCTCACGGGAACCAGAGGCTGGTGCGGAGCCCACCCATGGCCACGCCTCCTTCACCATTGAATTTGACCCTGGGGCGACAGGTAAAGTGACTGTCAAAGATCGAGTGGCGAAGGTGGGACCAGAGACCAGGCCGCGTCCTAAAAGGGCTGTGGGGGAGGACCTGAGTCCACTTCAGACAGCCATGGTAGCTGCGGAGGTGAAAGTTGCCGACTGGCTCGCTCAGAATGAGCTGCCGTTGGCTCTGAAAGACACGGTTGCAGAGGATGACGGGGAAAGTGTGAAGAGTGATGTTCCTGTACAACTGAAGAGCCTTAAAGGTGTGTGTGTGTAAGTGTGTGCGTGCAGGCATTTGTGCAGCGTGTGTGTATACATTAATTCTAAGATGTGTGTATTACTTGTTTGTTTACTTCAGTTTAGCTTCAGCTTCTCTTTAACCCTCCTTGTCTCTTTCTGACCCATTTCCGTCTTCTGCACCCCTCCCATGGCAGACAGTAAACATGAGGACGGTACGCAGAGCGACTCAGAGAACGCCCTTGGAGAGCAGCGCCGGGCTGCAGCAATGGAGGAACGCTCTTGGGGGCTTTGGGGCGGCGCAGGGATGAAGATCAGAGAGGGTCGTGCTAACGTACCAGAGGGGCTCTTCGCAGAGGAGGACAGTCCTGCTCGCCGCCGCAAGTCTTCCACCTCCAAAGTGGCAGGTGGTTTTGCGGAGAGGCGGCGTGGCTCGGCACCACACCAGCAGAGTGGTCGTGATGAGTGCTATCACCATGGGGACGATTATAGTGAAAGAGGGACCTATACCATTGAGCTGGAGAATGGAGATCATGAAGAGGAAGAGGCGAGGAAAATGATTGACAAGGTGGGGAAGAAGAAACGTACAGTAAAGCACCTTCACGATAGTATGATTACGTCATAAAACATCCTTTTCATACATGTATGTGTATGCTTCTTCACTTTTGCATATGTGTGTGTTGCAGGTGTTTGGTGTGAATGAGCAAGAGACTGTGTGTGTGTCCAGGTTGAGCAATGCTGACCAAAGAGAGAGGCTCACCTCCCAGAGGTCTGGAACCGTAGACAGAGGGAAGCCTGGACGCATGGAGACAGAGGTTTTAAATTCAAACCAAGAAGTTGCATTACAAAAATGTCTCATCTTCTTTGATTTTCCATTTAATTAGCTCAAACCAGCCCATCTACTCTGTTTAAACACTACAGTTTTTTCTCCTGTACCTGTCATGCTGTCTTGGTCCAGGCTCTACCTGAGGAACTGGTAGTGGGTGGTCCTCGCTGGGTCTCACAGTGGGCTACTCTGGCTGCAAGTCACATCCGGACAGACCCTGAGGGATCCGGAGGGGAGAGTCACATCATGGTCACAGAGGACAGAGGTGCTTAAAATCTCCCCTGGACAGCAAAGTCAGCTCATCTGAAAGTCTGAATTTCAAGACATGAAATTCACGGTTTAACGGTTAATCTGGTAGAGAGATAATCGCTGAATCAAAGCCCCACAACCAATTCTACTAGCATGCCACCCACCATTGATACGTAACAGGCATTTATCTGAAGACCCCCTTAATTATTAATCTGTTTTTTTCTCCTTCCAGCTGAAATAAGTGAGTCCAGCCACTCAGCCTCTTTTGCCTCATCTGGCTACACAGAGCGTAAGAGGAGAACCCTGCCACAGCTGCCTGGTGAGGAGGTCGTCCTAGGAAGGAGGACCCCAGGCTCAGGCCTGCGTGCAGATATGGGAGAGAAACAGGACACAGAGCTACAGGAAAAGGAGAACCAGGAGGAGAAGATGGCCAGGGGAAAGAATCGGCCTACTCACGGCACCGGAGGTGTAGGCGGTCATGGCGGTAGCCCCAGCCGCTCTTCACCAGCCAAGTCGCAGGACAGTGGTGGCGGGAGATCTGGCAAGTCAGATATGTTGGCCAAGCTCCCCCCTCGTCCACTGACCAGTGGGGAGAAAAAGATGGAGGAGGCACGGAGGAGGAAAAAGGAAGAGGAGAAGGCTAGGGAAAGTAGTGGGAAACCGTTGGTGAGGCAGGAGAGTTTTACCGTGGAGAAGCCGAGCTCCAACGTGCCCATTGAGCTCATACCTCGTATCGATGGGGTGCCGCGCAGCAGAGCTCAGAGCAGGGAGACCGGCATTGACAGCGCCACGATTCAGAAAGACTCAGAAGCTGTGGCAGCTTTTCTAGAGACGACTGTATCAGACCAAGGTGATCCACCAAGTCAGTCCATTGAAGGCTCCATGTCACCAGAGTCAGACGTAGACACGACCAGCACGGTAAGCCAGGCTGATGGAGTGAGAAAAGTCGTCCAGAAACGCCGGACTCTTGCATCACAGCAGAAAGAGAGAACGGTGGTGTGCTCGTCCGGCAAAGGCCCCGCTGGCGCCCGAGAGACCCAGGACAGGAGGGTCAAGACCAGGGCATCGGGTCCTCCGCAGCCCAGCCGCCCCTGGACTTCCCTGGACCTAACTGACGATGACGTCAACTCCAACTCACTCCTCTCTGACTCCCAGCACACCTCCACACAGGAGTCTAGAAGCTCACATGCCAGAGCTCAGACTGGGAGCACAACAGTGGGGGCTAGCACCAAGTCAAGTCGGGCTAAAATCACCCAGGCCCCAGCCGCATCTGCAGCCAATAAAACCGCCATTGTTCCCAAGCCCAGGCCCACCAGAGCTTCTCTGCTGAGGCGAGCCCGGCTGGGAGACTCATCAGACACTGAACCTGCCGACCTTGACCGGATGTCGGTAGCCTCTGAGGCCTCCACCACAAGCTCCACATCCAGAACAGGGATGGCAAGAAGGGGAATGTCTAGGATAGAGGCCCTGGCACAGCCAAGGAGGCCAAGGGTGGGTTCTCCATCAGCCCAGAGTGACTCAGAGGCCACTGTGACAAGGAGTAGAGGTCTCGGGGCTCGGAGCGCTGCAGGTGATTATGCCATCAGACAAGGACTGAGAGGTTCTACTGTCACAGCAGTGTCTGGACCCAGAGCTCGGGCAAACAGCGCCTCCAAGCTGCCTGACAAAAATAAAGGCACCTCCTCCTATGGACATGTCACACCTGCATGTAAGTTTTTTCCAGATTCATGTTCCAATTGATCCAATACTGCTTAAATATTGTACGATTATTATTGTTAAGTGTGGGTCAGAGTTAGCCACTAGCTTCTGAACATTGTGCAACATTAAGCAGCTGAAGAGATACATTTATTTCTCAGGAGTTTATGGAGACCAAAACAGAGCTAAAAGAGAGCAAATATTGGATTCACATTGGTCAGGTTGCCCGACACTTGACTCCAAATAAATGCTCATGTTGCTTTGTGTCTGCTAGATGTGTAAATAGCCAACTTTCTAAAAGAACTTCCACTCTCTCCAGCTGGCTCCCGATGGCGGCGTGTGCCTGTGGAGTATGCTTCCACCTCAGAGGACGAATATGGCTCAAACCGCCACGTATCCAAGCAGGGCCACGGACGGCCGTTCCCCTCCACTCGGGTAGCCCAGCTGGGAGGTTCAGCCCCAGCCACTCCGAATCCTGCAGGCCTGGCTGCCCTGAAGCAGCACTCCAGGGAACAGGAAGAGTATATGAGAGACTGGACAGCACACAGCGAGGAAATAGCCAGGTATGTAGGTGAGAGTTTAGAGCATCCTGCTTAGAGGTATAGAGATGTTATTACATGTTTTCCATTATTTATATTTGTTTTGCTGTGAACAGTGCTTTTGATGGCTATGAGTTAAAGTATGAAGTGTAAGAAATAAATATTACAGTAAAACAAGAAGAAAATTTGGTTTAACACATGTCAGGTGGTGATTTTTCTCATTTGTGTTTGTTCATCAGGATTAGCCAAGACCTAGCCAAAGACCTAGCCATGCTTGCCAGAGAAATTCATGATGTGGCAGGCGAGATCGACTCAGTCAGCCCTGCAGCCACTGATCCTGGAGCTCTGGTAGTCAACACATTATAAAACAACCACAACATAATTTGTTTTTTTCTGCCTGCCAGATTCAGTAACTGCAAAACGTCAGGATTTTCATTCATTTGCTGCTACTTAGGTTCAGCCTGTTCTTAATGAAACTGAGTCTCAATAAAGTCAAATTATGTAGAGCTGACCAGCAATAGGATCTGATCCTTTGTGTGCCTTTTAATTCTGTTTTAGTTGGAGGAGCGTGTCTTTGATGACGGCTTGGACCTCGGTGGTCCTACAGAGCACAGCAACACAGTGGGAAGCAATGAGCGGCCTGTGGAGCTTCGCCCCCGAGGATCTGGTGGACAGAGCTCCCGCTCCATCCGCCGACAGACATGGAATAGAGATGATGTGAGTCTCTGTTTCCATATTAAATAATGCTCTTTTCTGACATATATAGGAATTCTGCATATCGTAAGGATATTCCAGAGCTTGAACTGCTGACGCTTTTCTCACTCAAGTCTCTATTTTAAGTGTGAGTAAGGAGACACACTGAAAACTTTGTACACAAAGCTCAGTTTGTTTCGTGCAAAGTGTTTAGGCACTCTGAAAGGAAGGAAGTCAGAAAATGTAGGTCATACAAACTTAATTTTCTACCTTTGTGATTGGTTAATGGTGACAACAGTTAAAATGTTTGTAAACAATTGTGTATTAAAGGATCATGTGAGTCTGTAGCACAGTGTGTCACTAGAGGGCGCTCTCAGCATGCCAACTGCAGTCACCCTTCACAGACAAACTGTGCTTCTGATAGGACCCAAAGCTTCTGAGCTAATAAGACTGTTGCCAATGTTAAATAGCAGTGACACTGATGTGTTTCTCTTCATCAGGCGGTGCTGGACAGTTTACTACTAGCATCCGTCACTCAGCTCTCCACTAGGATACGTCAGGCAGTCGACAAAACAACCTGCAAAATCAGGTGAGCACTGTGATTGTGACAACCAGGAGGAAGGTCCATGGAGGAATGTGCTGTTATTGTAAGTTGGTGTAAACTTGATCGCCAGCAAGAATCTTGTTAAGATTCTTGCCGGCGTTTCATGTTGTAACTAGGCCAACCAAGCACAATGTGAGTGGCACTTCACAGAGGTTTACACTGACAACCAGCTACATGTCTTACTCATTATCACATGAAGGATGACAACACAAAGGCCTTTTTTCGCTCCTACAATCAACAGACAGTGTGTAAATGAAATCACTTTAACCGTCAACTGGTACTAAGACTAAACATATTTTCATGTGTTTTGTTTTCATCTATTTTCGTACTCACTTGGCTTCCAGGATCCTCTTCAAGGATAAAGAACGAAAATGGGAAGAGATTGAGAACAAACTGCAGGCAGAGCATGACTCCTTATTGCTCAAGAGCTCCAATAAGGTAATGGGTCTCTCCGCTTTGTGTGTCTGTTTTTCAGACTATTGGATGGATTGCCATAAAATTTGGTTCAGACATTCTCGTCCCCTCAGGATGAAGTAATCACTTCGGTGATCCCTCAACCTTCCCTGTAGCGCCAGCAGGTCCAAATTTCACATTGTCAAATATTTTGTCAAATATTTTGTTATTGATGACATTCCCACCAGCCCCAGCTGTCCTTTGCATTTATTGCTAATTAGCATGCTAACACACTGAACTAAGGCGGTGACCATGGTAGACTTTATACCCGCTAAACATGGGTATGTTAGCATTGTCACTGTGCGCATGTGAGCACGTTAAAGTTAGCACTTAGCTCAATCACATGTACTGTGCATGAGCACGGCCTCACAGAGCTGCTAGCATGGCTGTAGACTGATAAAGTGTTATTTCAGCATGTGGTGAGGATTCCAGTTCAAGCTCAAAATATTTAGTTTGACAAAAATGTGCAAACCACAGGTCATTTTAGAGTCCTGCTTAATGATCATGTGGCATTAACCATGGCTGGCAGCTCTAGGGAAGGATGGTCTCAGAAAAAAAGAGTAAATGTGTGGCTGTGTGTGCGTGTGTGTGTGTGCAATCATTCCTTTGTCATTGCTATATAACTGCCATTTATTTAATTACAGTTGGAAGAACACCAAAGCATGTCACAATGTGTTGACCGCAAACTCTTTTAAAACCAGAATTTCTGCATGTGTAAATAAGTGTATTGTGCTCGTTAATTGCGAGGCATTTTAATACAGTCATCAGAGAGACAAATTTCAGCCAAGTCTAATCAGCATAATGTGTGCTTTTTGGAACTAATTTGGCATAAATTAATCCAAAAAGACAGTGACTGAAAGGCAATTTGATACAGCTTCAGTAATGAAATAACTTGCCTAAGAATTTGTTTGTGTCAGTAATCCATTAGCTTTCATAGGACGGGATTAATGCCAAGCAGTATTAGATGCACTCCTTCCATTCCTCCGTAGTTATACAAACCACACAATATCTGATTACTTACTGAAGCAATCATAGTGAGTGCTGACAGTATTACAGCTGTCTGACGGATCAAATCAAAGAGACTTCTGTCTTGCACATACCATTTAGATTACCTCGCAAATTCTCTTTTTGGAGAGCAGAGCGCGCCAAATTTGGCTGTTTTGATGGAGAAAAAAAGACTTACGAGCTGTTGTTGCGGGTGCAAAAAAACCACAAGTCCAGAAAACTTTATTGTGGTCATAAATTCTGCATTTAACCCGGTCTGGCCTCATGTGAACCCCTGAAGAGATATGTCTCTCCACCAGACTGTCACAGAGCTCATAAAGCATCTCTGAGTGTCTGTGGCACAGCTCCAAACTCATTCCTGCAGCAACCAAGAGACGAATTGAGTTGATTTATTTGGTGTACGAACTTTCACTTGCTTAATCACATCCTCAACCAGCCTTGAGTTTTTCATTTATGTTCTCTTAACAGGAAATTTCAAGCATTATTCAAGACCTGAAGAGAGTGGAAAGACAACTGCTCGGTACGGATGTGATGCATTTCATTAGTTTTTAGTGAACTATTACACATAAAATTACAGGTGGCTGTATTTTGTACTGTTTGGTACTGCGTTAAATTCAAGAATACTAATTTTTAATATTTGTTATGTGCCAATCTAACAGTAATCGACATGATGGTGGACCCAGACGGCACCCTGGATGCCCTGTCTAATCTGGGCCTGACCAGCCCTCTGACTGACCAGAAGATCAGCCCTGGGACTCAGCAGGGGGCGTCAGTGTTGCACCCTGGAGCTGGAGCTTCCTCCAGGCCTGAAGGACTGGCCACTGAACCCTGTGGACCTTCAGACCATGCAGAGGTGGTGGAGTGAGACCCAGGGCCCCAGCAGAGCTCCAGAACCTATAACTGGAACATCAAGGACATAAGTCAGAGTGCATCCTTTATGTTGGACTCATCCTGAAGCAGGTAGCGCTGTGAAACTAGAGGATCTTTAAGTATTTGGTTTCAGGCAAAACGCGGAAAGAGGGAGGAGAATGATGCCCGACTGCCCCAGCTGTCAATCAAACTGACTCAAGATAGGACTTTGAAAAGTCCAACACTACCAAATAGCAGTTCTTGGGTTGTGAAATATACAATATGATGACATTAAAGTATTAATCAGTGGGCTAGTGAAGAAGCTATGACATAATATACAGTAACCCATCTGTGTTTTTGTGTTGCAGCTCATTCTTATTATCCATTATCCTTAAAAAAGAGCAGATGTAAAAGATGAGAGGATGTAATGTTACAGATGAACTCAGTCTTGCCATTTAATTACAAGCCTTGAGAGCTTTGTGATTAAATCATAAGGGTTTCGGTCAGCTACTAAACCAGAAAGGTGCAATGGCGTCAAAAAAGGATTCAGCAGAGGTGTATGTGAAAAGTCTTCTTTTATCCCACCATAGAATTATTTGAAAAAATGAATATATCGTTGGCCTGTTGCAATTGCAATCCCCAAACATTTCTCAGTAATGATTTTCCATCAGGAAAGGCCACGTTGCTTATTTGCTGGGAAAAGAACTGGGTATGTACAGTATGTACCGGTGTAAATGTTTATTATAGTTAAATCAAAAACTCCCATCCATGCCTTTTTTTCTTGTGGCGATGTCATTTGAAACCAGTGTATCAAAGATGTGACCATGTGTTGTAATAGAGACTATAAAATCAAATGTAGCTCCCAGAAAGGTTTTCCTCTTCCAAATGTATTTTGTCACAAGTGCCCGGGATCAAACAATCATTACAGTTGGAGATAGAGATGCTCCAGATGATGCTCCAGAGTAGAGGAGAAATTTGTTTTTTGCACATTACAAAGCTGATAGATGTTGATATTTGTCTCTGAGGGAGCAGGACATGATGTGACCCCATGCCGCTTCCTCATCATGTTAATGTCCTCGACCAAAAACTAAGCAGGGTGAAAGCCGGCTGCCTGAAGACGAGCGCGTTGTCAAATTATTTTCTGATCACAAACAAAATGTTGTGTTTGAACCAGCATAGACAGGGGCTACCTCCAAGTCCTGCAGCTGCATTTTACTGTCAACGATGCAATGGAAGGATAGACACTGTAATGACTGTAGGTTTTCCAATGTCTTGCCTCATACCAATGTTTACACATGAATGTAACCTGATCAGAACTGTTGGAAAATTTTAGCCAAAACAACTTTAATAAAGATTAATAATTGCATTTTGTCTTTAATTCTGTTTGAGCATTTGGAGAATTTTTGTTTGGATGTTTTGTATGGATTTTTTTTTTTTCGGTTCTTTGTAATGATATTAGGTTTAATGTTGACCTTGCAATACCTGTGTATTGTTTGTCTCATTTCCAATAAAATGCATGATAATCATGAGCTATTTTGTTCTGTTTAAGCATTAATGCCACTGCAGTGCTTCAGGACCACCTTCTCCAAAACATTTAAATGCTCCTTACATGTTAATGCCTCAACATAGCACTGCGAAAGGACTTATTGTGCATAATAAGTACTTTTACTTTCGAATTTTGATGTACATTTTGCTGATACTACTTCTGAAAAGCAACTACATTTTTTTAATAATAAGGTTTAAATGATCTGTGATGTGCAACGTGAAAGGTGTTGCTAGGACAGATGAATCCAGAGAATTATCATCAACCCTGTCCCCTCAAACCTGCAGAGCATCGTTCAGCTCATTGTCTTGGTTGTACAGTCAACAACTTACTATTTTGGGTCACTCTTACCACTTAAAATCTTTCTGATGCAGCAACCAGCTGTTTTTTTTTTTGTTTTTGTTGTTTTTTGTGAAAAATTCTGATTAAACCAACTGTGCACTACCTGCTCAGCACCAAATGGCAGATGAACAAAGTTAGCGACAAGCTGGTGAACACAGTGGAGCATTTGGCAGCTGAAGAGCCAAATATTTCCTTCTGGAGTTGGTGGAGACCAAAAATAGAGCTAAAAAAAAGACTGAATATGGACCTACATTTCCCAGGTGGGCACAAACATGACTCCAAATGAACGCTATTGTTTTTCATGTAAGTGCTGGATGTGTAAATAAAGAAGTGCTGACAGAGTGTTCCTGTACTTCTCTGACCACTCATTTTTTATTCTATATTAAAAGGTGAAACAGAGAGATAACATATCACAGATGCGATCAGTTCTGGTAAAAAGCTGAAGCCTCTTGGCTGCCTTCATCCAAAGTTACAACCTCCCAGATCCTCCAGCCATAAAAAGCCCAATCGTCCTCCTGTCTGACCCGTCTCTCATTCTCTACAGAGGCAAGTACACACAACAGATTAGGTTTTAGAGGCTCCACTGCCAGAGCCGCTGCACTACTAATTGTATGTCTCCAGATATTCTGCTCCACTTCCTTAATCCTTAAAGCTGTGTCAGGGTTTTTCTCCCTCGCGAGCAACACTAACTACGGCTGCTGGTGCACATCAGCGCTTCTGCAGGTGTTCACCTAAGTGGGAACAGTTTGGCTGAGTTTTTCCCATTTAGTTTTATTAAGTCCAGGTTCCCTGTAGGCTCTGTTACCGCACTCTCACTGCCTGCATTTATTGCATATAAATAAAATATTCATATCACTGCAGCTCGCCTTGGCTCTGAGATGCAAGTCTGGACCTCCTTGAAATGAAAAGCATGTGTTTATTTGCTCATGTAGGCAAATTAAAATTGAATGTGAATATAAAATATGTTCAGGTGATGCACAGCATGTGTCCTATGTTCTATCCAGTGTAATTTGAATTGTCATCGATGATTTAGTACCTATGTGGCCTCAGAGTGAATAAGATGTATGATGCTACGCTGTGTGTGTGCAGGAAACTGAATATGATATTATCATATTCTGCACCTCCTCATTGATGGACCATCATTGCTCATGGGCACTGGGAGGACAATAGAAAAAGGTTTGCTTTGTCAGCAAACTGAGTATTCAAATCCACTATAGAGTGGTGCAGAACAAGTACATACACACAGCAAGGTGCAGTTCATCAAAGGAGCGCCTGATTGATCTTCATTGTTAAATAGCTGAATGATTAGCCACCTCAGTGTAAGACATGAGACATTATCAAAGCAATGGTTCAAGATTTTGGTAAATATGCTTACTTGCTTTCTTGCCAAGAGTTAGATATACCACTCAGGTATCACTCCGAGCTTATCATAAAGACTTGAGACAGGTGGAAACAACTAGCATGTCGTAGTGTCACAGGGGTTATGTGCCAGACTTCTGATGACGAAGCCAGTATCCTCTGCACACACCATTCCAACGTGCGATTAGAAGGGTCTGTGTTCAGCAATTTCTGTTACCTTCCAAAGCGACAATCTGACATTCACACCCACTTCACTTAGCCAGGTGTGCAGAGGTGAGAAAGGAACCAGGGTTCGGGTCTTTCTTGAAACAACCACTTTTCATGCGAAGCTGAGTGCATCTCTGTGAGTGTCTTCCAGGAGAGACTGTGTGAAAATGTGTGCTATTACCCCTTTTCTTAATGATTAACAACCTGTTTTTCACTGTGAACACATGTGATTTCACACAACACATCTTACTAGCAAGTATAACCCGGCCCTTAACGGTGCCCTGTGGAGTTTTCTGATGTCTACTATTATGTTACTCCACACAATGCATTGAGTGTATCCTTGAGGTGCAACAAATGTGATGAGTGCGTTTCCTTCTTCATAAAACACATGCAAAGCCAACTGCTGTTAAAATTTAGAAACATATTGTGTAAATCCATGTTTACCAGCAAGCAGTCTTCCTCTTAATGAATAAATGAATCTAAATGATACTTGCAGAGGCTGCAGGGGGATTTGTGCTTTGAGTTACATCAGTGAAAAGTCCATTTTTCTTGCACCAGCACCTTTTTGCATCCATAACGTAAATTGTGCAGGCTATAAAAATCATCAGTCATCTCGTTTGTGTGTGTTAAGGTGTGTGTGTGTACCCCTTTTATAGCTGGCATATGGTGCCTTTCTCGACCGGTGCCAAAGGTTTCTTAAGGTGAGGCTGGAGTACTTCAGGGACACTCTGTCTCTGCCAGTATCAGTATTCTGTACGTGAGGGGCAAATGGAAGAAATTAGATTTCACACACTTGTGTGTGTGAGAGAGTGTGTGTACGTGTCTTCATGTCTCCTCGCACTTTTCTCAATCGCATTACTCTCCTTCACTTCCTGTTGCTCTGCCTCTTGTCCAGTGCAGGAGCTCCTGTTGCACCTCCAGAAGCCCACCGCCTGCCCCTCCCATACCGCCTGGGAGACTGTACTACATACAGACACAAAGACAGACACTCACACACACCCTCCCCAACAAGTATATGGGAGTGTGTGGAGGCATTGCTGCTCTGGCCACATACAGACAGGGTGCATACTGTCGCTCAGACGGCACCAGAGACCAACAGTGGCTGATTCAGCTACTCAGTGATAGATAGAAGAGAAAAGAGGGAAGACGGGAGTGACAGCGTCTCTATGTGTGCTTGGCTCTGAGTGTGTGTGTGTGTGTGTGTGCATCAGACTGTCTGTGCCCCAGCAGGCAGCAGCTCACAGGCCATCAATGGAACTGTCAGATGATCCAAGGTCGAGGGGTCCAGAGGAGGCTCCCCCAGCACTCCTGTCCTGTGTGTCCCAAATGAGAAGCAGCAGCTACAGCGCCGTCCAGCAGCAGGGCTACTCTGCATCCATCTTTCTCCAACGCAAAGACAAGCTGGAACAGGTGAGATGAGTACGTCTCAAATGATTTACTTGACTGTTCAACTGCCTTTTGAAAGGCAAACAGGTTATCAAACTTTGAAGAGGGGCATGTGACGATAAGTATAAGTAGAAGTGGCTGAAGTGTGTAAAAGTATATTCAGAGGAATTAATTCACTATCCTCATTGTCCAATATGCATTATGGCATCCTGTGAGCCCAGGAGGGGCATTAGTTTCATTAACTGGAAACTCATTCGTTCTGCATGCCTGTGGTGCATCAGCCTTGGCGCTGGAGAATTGCTGCCGGAGAAGTGTGCAATTGAGCTCTGCTGCCTCCAATGAGAATTGATTACCATTTTCTTCACTGCTGCCACACATCCAGCACACTCACACAAATACAAAAAAAAAAACAAGCTCACAAAGGACCCTACAATGGCAACAGAACCTTCACCTTCACTTAAAGCATGTTTTTTTAAGCCTTCATTTTAACGAGGGAACAAGCTTCTATGTATGTAAATTATCTTAGTTACAGATAAACAGTTTTCATGAGCTGGGGGCTAAAAGCTAGAGATGAAATGACGAGCCATTTAATCCCACCCTCACCAGAAGAACAACCCTGTAGGTTCTCTGCGCAAGCAGGTTTATAGTCCCATACTTATGTTTTAATGATAGGCGGTGACCTCTAGTGGCCATTGTAATTACGACGGGAGCAAATGAGGAAGTCAGGCGACGTAGTATAAAGACCAAGAAAGTCTGCTGATGGAGGAGGGGGGTGGATGGATGAGTCAAAATAAATACAGGACTTTCGCCCAGGAGACCGCTCGTCATGTCCTGTGTGAAACCAAAAGTCAACGTGGACTTTCTTTTACTTACATAACGTATAAGTTACAGTAATATATTTATATATACTTATTGAACACAAACCAAGTTTTTTTCAAACCTAACCAAGTTTTGGTGCATAAATCTAAGCAAACTGTTTAAAGACGTGACAACAAAGATCTGGTACGATGAAGGTCCGTTATGCTTGTCACTGTCATACATGTCATTTTGGGAGTCATTGCAATCGACCTATTTGATTGTATGGGTTATGTTGATTTATTCAATTAGTCCAATGACAGAAAATAAATTAGCAACAATTTTGATAATCGATTAATCCCAACAGTTGTTGGTTCCATCTTTGCTGAGAGAAAACTTAATGTTGTTGGATTTTGGACCATTGGTCAGACAAAATGAACACTGGGAATATTTCACCTTGGCGTCTGGCAGAGATTTATGTGCAGTGTATTTACAGCCTGTCTACGGTCTGTGATCTGCTGACATAATCAGTTGATGTGTGCAACAAACACAAACTTTCAGACCGAGCGATCCAGAAGTCAGACACTGAGATTAATAAAATACAGGCTACATTTAACTTATGACTTTATTCAAATAATAATAATCATAAGTGGAGGGCAACCAGAGATGCTTCAGGAAGAGGAAAAAGTGCATGTGACTGTTCAGATGAATAGTGCTCTTTTTGCATTACAGGCAGTTTTTATTGCCTCCACCACAGAGGTCATGTGTTCAGTCCAGTATGTTGGTTAATTTATTTGCAGAATTTCTTACAGATTTCAGTAAAACTTGGTGCAAATTTAGGCCATCTGCCAAAGAGAAGTTGACTAGTTTTCGGTGCAGATACTACACCATGTTGTCATTCATAAAACACTTTATGTTTTAAATCCTGCTAAATTCTGACGACGAATTATAGTTCTCACACTCTTCGCCCAAAAAGGATTGTCAACCATTTGCATTAACACTTCTGCAAAGGTTATCGAACACCTACAATGAATTCACATGATCATTGCACGTTTTTATTTTATTTTTAAATTAAAAAGAGAAAGAAGAAGAAGAAAGAGGAAAAAGGTGGCAGATTGTCAAAGTGCTGAGGTGTTTTCTAGTTATTTTTTCTCTATTTTTTGTTCTCTCAAGCAGGTGCTTAGTCATGAAAAATAAAACCCATTACCAAATGATCAATTAAACACTTGATTCCTCCTCTGTCTTTTAACCATGTGGCCTTTGGAGGCTGAACTCGCTCCACTGCTCTGCTGTGGACAGACACTCACTGATGGAACTTTCTGAACAGAACAGCCTAACAGGATCATTTTTTTCACTGCTGCTGGATCCCTATCTGCACCCCATCCACAGTCCCTTTGGCATGTGGCCCAGCTCTCTCCCGTGGCGTCGCGCCCGGTAAACCTTCACTCAGCACATATCACCCTGAGTATGACGCCATAGCAACATAAAAAAAATGTCCTATGCATGCATGGAAACCTGCTGTTGAGCTCTCGGTGCGAAGGTGAAACACCCGCATTGAGGTGTCCTTCATTGTGTGTTGGGATTCGGGGGGATAATTAATTCATGTGCAACTAAATAGCATTATAAAAACTAATAACTACATGCCATTTTAAATGACTCTAAAGGCACATCTGTAAGGATAGTTCAGGTCCTTTGCAGGTGAAATTCAACATTAAGTTACATTTGGATAGAAAGTGAAAGGTTTATGTAATTCTCTTACATAAAAGAGCTGTTTTCATGGCATTTCAGTGACTATATTTCAGCATGAAGTAGAACCTAATTACATAGTGAGATATCAGCGAAATGCTGTGGAAATCAAACCTTACTAAAATGGCAAAGACCCAATAGAGGAAAAGTCAGGGATCCAGTTCCCATTCTTGCAAAGAAAAGGTAATAACTGACAAAAACTTGTTGAAAAATATAGACCCCCAAGGTTCTTTCACCACCATATTTTTGTCAAACGCACACACACCTACATGATGTATAACAACCTCCACCTGTGCAAGCCCATTGCATTATGATTTGCTGATTTCCGTGTGAAGTCTGTATGTGCCTTGCAGTGTGGAGGACTTTTTATAATTGGTCCCTTGTGTTGGAGGCTGTGCAGTATATTATCAGATAACGATGTCCTGTAGGGAAAGTCAGGAGGGAGCAGTAATAAACCGTAAAGGCTGCTGCGACCTCTGAACTACTCGCCTGCAAGCAGTGTCAAAAAGACAAAAAAAACTTTAAAAGTGCACATATCAAAACGAGCTCAGCTGTCCAACATAACAGGAAAGGAAATGGGCTGGTAGTCTTTTCATTTATTAATATTCAGGGTTGCATTTATGGCCACAGTTTCCTGGCGTGACCACGACTCACCGTTGGCCGAGGATCTCGTTCATGTTGTTACCCAAACAAAAATTGTCCTTAGGGTCTGTCTCAGCTGGTCTGCGCTCATGATGGACAGGGAAAAGGTGACAATCCCACCCTGTTTGTCACTTTGTTTCTCCCCTTGTGTGTTTGTGTGACCCCATATATGCTGCTTTAGGAACATTGACCCGTCCTGGGAAGCGGTCCAAACACGCTTGCAGACAGGGTGACGTGTAGAGGGCACCTCCCCCAGACAGACACAGCAGGTTTCACTGCTATGACTTTGGTCCTCTGCTACCAATATCCACCTGGAATCTCACACAGAGCTCCACAAGCATGATTAAAGCTTACTGTAGCCTACGCGACCTTTGGGAATTTCACTGACAAACTGTTAGTTGTTCCACTGATAAAAATTCTGTGTTTGTTTGTTGATGAGTATGTCAAATGGGGTAAATTAAGACACTGCCATGACCACGCTAGTGGCTCTGAGGCTGTACTATGAATAACCCCTTGACGCCTGAATTTATTTAGAATTATATTAAAAAATTAATTCTTTGTGTTTTTGTTATTGATCCTAAATTAAGAGGAGTTTGTTAATTTTTCTGTAGCACATAAAATAAATATAAATGCAAATTAGCAACAACAGGCGTTAATGTTTGCATTTAAGCATTTACACCTGTTGTCACTAATTTGCATAAAAATACTGAATTTTTATCAAAATTCATAAATGTGCATCATAAAAGCCACAAAATTGGCTTACAACCATTACATTGTAACAACAACACAATGGATGTAGTTTTAACTTTGACCGGTCAGACGAGAAACCAGTGCTTGCAAACGTTCCTAGGTGTGTGTTGAATATGCACAAAGCGGTATTAGAGGAATGCATGCGCGATTCAGCTGCAATGTGGATTAAAGCGGTATGATGCAAATTCGCGACAATCAGCGTTAAGGGGGTTAAGCTAAATGCTAATGCTAAGTTACAAAAGCTAGTGGAACAGAGGCTTTCGTAACTTGTCTCATCTGAAAATGAAGCATATAGGACAAATATGCATCAGCAGTTGACAGAAACAGAAACAAAGTTAAACGATGATTACTTTGTGAGCAGAAAAAAACTACAACTCCCGCAGTGCAGTTACTTAGACTTAAGACCCGTGAACCGTCTAGTGGTAACAGGAAATGGTGTTCTTCAAAGGCTGCTAAAACATATGCATCAGATGAGGTTTTAAAAGTGAGCCACACTGGCTCTGTTCAAAGGCTGTTTTTTAGCTGTTATCTTAGTTACAAATATCAGTGAATTTTGAATTAGGTTTGGTTACTTCTGAAAACTTGCATGCTAACATATGAGTGATAATGCTAACATGCTGATGATTAGCAAGTATAATGTTTGCTATGTTCACCTCTTAGTTTAGCGTGTTTGCATGCTAACCTGCTGATGTTTAGCATGTATAATGTTTCCCATGCCGACCATCTTAACATGAAAGCAAATCCTGAAATAAAGTATTGGACAGATTAAAATTTACACCAGATGATGGGGTGAGATGAAAATCACCAGTATCACCAAAGTTAGGCTCTTACAATTGCCTAATTAGATGCAATTGTCACAAATGTCAAAACTAGTGTCGCTTAAAGCAAACGTGAAACACATTTAAATAAGTCTGACTCTATCCCATTGTGCTAGTTAAGTGAACTGACTACCACTAAACAGGTCAGATGGTAAAGCCAATTAAACATTAAAATAAAGCTCTTCCACCATCCTTCCATCCTTCTCTCATTTCTTCCTGTCCCTCATTAGGTCCTTCCTTCACTCCCTACACAGTGCTGTACTTATAAACAGCAGCAGCTTGCCTGCAGTCAGCAGCATATGTTGTTTTCTGCTATAAGGCTGAATTCATCTGTGAGAAAAGGGTTGGGGCAAATAAAATGATGGGGGAAAGTGTTTGCATATTTCATTTTTCCCCACCAAGGCCCTTTAATATACTTCTTTGCAAAAGAAAGAGGCAGAGCTTTAGATTTGATGCGATGCGAAGGAGAAGTGCAACACAACCTGCATGGTGTTTTGCTGAAAAGCACATTATTACAATGATTTAAACACATGTGGGCTTTGAAGCAGACGTTACTGCTGACTTACAAGTCAGTCGGAGTTACTAATTGGAGCTACAGGACTGTTCTTAATTATTATGTCTTTTCTGGGCAGAACTGGTGCATATGTATGTATGTGTATGTGTGTGTGTACGTGTGTGTTAGAGTATATATGTCCCATCTAATGAGTTTGGTAGTTTGGCAGCGGCTGTCAAATACAATAGATTACCAATGGCATGTTTCAGCATCCGTCCCTTCTGAACCGAACTGCTTTCAGCCATATGAGGTTTGTTCATGAGGCAGATAAAAAATGAAGATAAAGACAGAAGAGGAAGAGGAGGAAGAGGAGGAAGGAATTGAGCAGGAGGAGGGCGGTTGCTGGGGCTCGGAGCTACAGCTCTGTATTGGCCATTTGAACAAGAGGGGCTGGTCTTTCTCCATCTCTCTCACCACCTCCGCTGAAAAGCAGACACTGAGCAGCACACATACATCTCACACACACACACACGCACACACACACAGTCAGAGGCTGGAAGAACGATGTCAGGGCATGGGACGGACCTGGAGCCGAGGCGCACACACATACCTTCCAGGACAGTGAGGAACCAGCAGGATGAAGACAGTGTCAAAGAGTGAAGACATCAGGGAAGGACAGTCTGGCTGGTGGGTGATTAAGACGGAGAGGCAAAAGATGTGTGACTGAGCTGCTGTTTCCCACCTGTCAGAGAAGTTTGAAGGAGTGCTGCTCTCATGGCGGGACCGACCCCACAGGAGCCCATGAAGGTGATGTTTACAGCCCTCCACTACACTCTACACTACCCTGCATCTGTTTAATGTGTCATATTACTCTCACTTTGTCTGTTCAGTGCATGTTTGCCTTCAGCATTTCTGACTGGCTGTGTTCCATTATTATTATCCAGAGAAAACAACAATGTATATAATAAACATAGTTAGAGATGACTGAGACTAACAATGCCATTATCAACTAATTTAGCAGTAATTTCTTTGAACAATAGATTTTAGCCTGTAAAATTTAATAAAACCTTCTGTCACAATTTCCCAGAGCCCAAAGGAACATCTTCAAACTGCTTGTTTAGTCCAAACAACATTACAAAACACAAATATATTCAATTTACAATGAAACAGGCAACAGAAGAAAATCCACACATTTGGGATGACGGAACCAACTAATATTTGCATTTTTGTTTATTACTAAACCGATTCTACTGATCATCAAAATTTTTCTTCAGTGCATTTTTTGTAAAGTCTATAAAATGTCAGAAAATAGTGAAACTTGCTCAGAGTCCAAATGGTAAGTCTTCAAATTGCATGTTTTGTCCAAAAAACGTTGCTAAACCTAAAGACATTTAATTTACTTTTATATAAACTGGAAAAAAAGGAAAACACATTCACTCATTCACATTCAAGAAGCTCAAACCAGCTAATGTTTGTCATTTTTGATTGGTAGAGGACTTAAATGATTTTAACTTTTACAACATTACAAAATCCAAAGATATTGAGTTTATTTTTATTCAAACAGCTGGAGAAAAAAAGAAACATTTTTGACTGATGGATTCTATTGATTACCAAAATGATTTGCAATCAATTTTCTGTTAACGATTCAGCTTAGAAAATATCTGATCCATTCTCTCACAGCCTAATTACAGTCCTCAAATAGTTTGTTTTACAATACCCAAAGTGATTTAATTTAGCAGAGTGTCATTTAGCAGACAAATGGCTTTTATGATCTTTTTTGTCACCAGACTTTCTTTCTGTCATATAAATGAATTAATCAGCTCAAAACTCAGCGCTAGCTATGGTTAAGGCTATAGCTAAGGTTATTTTGACTGTATTAGAAAGAGCTGTGCAGACCTGCTGCTTAACCGGTGTTATTATGATGCTGAAGTGAGGGAAATATTGCATCTCACTGCATCGGGAGCTGTCGACCCGCCTCACTCAGCCGGTCTTGTTCTGTATCATGAGGCTTTATTTCCTGGCATTCATGCACACCTCCACAAGTCAAGAATGGTCCTTGACTCTGCTAAATGTGATGAAGAGCTCGGTGGTCTCAGTGGACAGCAGAGGGGCGTAAGGTGCAACCGGCTGGCACCGGTGTTTCAGCCTCATTGACGTGTGGTAGATGAGGTGGACAAACATCCTCCAGCCGCCATCTGCTGTATGAGCGGGTGCCGAACGGTATTTTGTCTTATATTTAACGGTCAAATCTTCTAAAAGTCAGCTGGGAATCATCTTTCCGGGTAAGACTTACCAGGGGGATGCAATTCATGTGATTGATCGAACACAACAAAAGAGAATATGTAATGTGATGTGATGACAGCTAAAAAACCGGCCGAGCCAAACGGGCAGGGAAGGAGATGGAGAAAATCTGTAGTGGTATGCAAAAAGAATTGCCTGACTGCACTTTTAAAACAGTGGAAATCGAGACTCCTCGGGCTGGATCAGGGCAATAAGGCTGCTGCATCATAACCTCTGACCACACTGGCTGCCACTCCACCTCTATTACAGCCAGTATGTACCCTATACTGCACACACACGCATGCACACTAATAAAGCCTTTCATATTGTTTCTCATACATGCGACATTTGGCGTATCCATCCCGGCACAGAGGTCATAAAATCCCTCTCAGCTGGGATTCAAACAACAAAGCAGGCAGCATACAGAAGACCATAAACCAGAGCTTTCCAATATTCCTTGCAGTCGGGCTGAAGTGTGTGTCAATTTGCCTTCAGCTGGAGAGCGTTCCACTTCACTTGTCCTCTGCTGTGTGGCATAAAGAGACATTTGTGAAGCTGTGTGTGTGTGTGTGTATGTGGGCCTGGTTGTCAAATCAAGTGTTTCTACAGTCAAAAGAAGACATAGAGACGCTGTGCTGTATTGATCATGAATCCTGACCTCTAATCAATGGTATTGACCGAGGGCATTAACGTTTAAGGGCTGATAATTTGCCTTTTGTACACCACCCAAAACTAGCTGCCTTGTCAATGTCTTCACTGCAAGTTGCTGTTGAACGGCGGGGGGGGGGTTGAGCTGTACAGCGCGGCTGACTTTCGCTCAGTGTGTCTGTGTAACTCACCTTCCAGAACCAGCAGAAGTGCATCGCCGTCTTCGCCCTTCTCTGCTGCCTTGCCGTGCTGGTGGCGCTGATCTTTTCATCGGTCAACATTTGGGGGGACGACGAGGACGGCATCACAGAGGAAAACTGCAACACAGACTGCCGGTAAGATGCTCTGCAAGTGTGACGTGATAAAAAAGTAAGGTTTTCATTCGTGTACAGTGCAAAATATCATGACATTGACTGACCCCTGATTGCTCTCCAGCAGTGGCGTGCACAGAGGGGGGGCAGGGGGGGGCGACCGCCCCCCCTTGTCGCCCAATTGTTGAAAAACGCATGCTAAAGTGCCCCCTGGGAGCCAAAACACGCATTAAAGTGCCCTCTTGTACGCCAAAACGCATGCTAAAGTGCCCTCTTGGACACCAAAACGCGTGCTAAAGTGCCCCCTGGGAGCCAAAACGCGCATTAAAGTGCCCTCTTGGTGTCAAACCGCGCGCTAAAGTGCCCTCTTGGACTCCAAAACGCGTGCTAAAGTGCCCTCTTGGACTCCAAAACGCGTGCTAAAGTGCCCTCTTGGACGCCAAAACGCATGCTAAAGTGAAGTCCTTTTCGCCCCTGCCCTTCAAAAAGTCTGTGCACGCCACTGCTCTCCAGTAACTCATCATTATCTACTGCATAATCATCACTTCAGAATCACAGCCTTCTCTGTAACTCCTCACTCCTCCCAGATGTGTTTCATTTTCAGTCTTCAGTCAGACCTGAAAGCAGACTTTGATGTGTAAAACGCTCTCAAGACGCATGTGTCACTTTCAGCATCGAGCTTGTTGAGAACATTCCCAATGACCTCTCCCTCCCTGCGGATGGCAGACCCCACCTCCCTCTCTCGGTTGGCTTTCACACGCTGTTGGACCAGGCGAAGCGCTCAGTTGAGGTGGTGTCACCCGTCTGGGCCTTGAACCCGTGGGACCTGGAAACAACGCCAAGCGCTGCCAAACAGGTACAAACTCACAACAGACTGTCTGATTATACATCCCCCTACAATCGTGCAGAACATGAAGCATTTCCCAGGTGGCCTGTAAGAGGAAATGCAATTATTCTCAAGCAAATGTGTACGGAGTCTTTTAATGAGGTTAGTCCTGCTGAGATGTAAGCACTGCCCTTTTAAGAGACGTCCGGAAACACTGCTCAAACTACAGAACATCGCTGTCTTCCTCAGGGTCAGCTTTTGTTCCAGAGACTGCTCAGCCTGAAATCTCGCGGGGTCAAACTGAAGATTGTCAGCAGTCTGACTAACTCTGCTGAACTGAAGACCTTGGCAGCACACAGTGAGTGTCTGTCATATTTTGATTGCAGTAACCGCTTTGTTATACCACTGTAGCCAACCAGGATGAAGATTTATAGCTCCTAACAACTCACCTGACAAGATTTCCTGTGCCCAAACCAACTTTTAAATGCCAATGTATTCTATGACAATTTTAGTAAAAAGTTTTAGTTGTCAGCAGCACAATATTGTACTTATCACATGAATTATCTCTGATTTGTCTCAAGGAAAACAGATGCAGGCTCATTTACACCATGCAGCCCCATCCAGCAGCTCCACAGCATGTGTCACACAACCTTCATGTCTGCCAAACCTCACAATGAAGGTCAAAAATCATGAATGTGCAAATGTACCTAACCGGTTTCCTTTCAAAGCCTTTGCCTCTCAGGCCGCCTGCCTGCTTAGCCCGCATGTCCGACAGACAGTCCAAGGCCAGTTGGCAGATTTCCACTATTCTCCCCGTTTCATTCTCTCGAACTTTTCACACTGCCACCCCTTTCTGTCTGTCTCGCCACGTCTAGATGCAGAGGTTCATTTTGTCAATATGACGGCTCTTACCAGAGGAGGACTGCATTCCTCATTCTGGATAGTGGATCGGAAGCATATTTACATCGGGAGCGCTGACATGGATTGGAGGTCACTCTCCAAGGTAACAGCAAACACGAACAACAGGAGCGTGCGGCGTAAAATCCGAACAGAAGAGAAATGAGCCTCTGCAGTCAGGTGTGGTCTGCAGTTCATTTCTGCCCGCAAATTGGCTTCAGTAGCTTTCGGTCCCTCAGATATAAGAGCTGGGCAAACGCACATTGAATTAAATGATAACCTTGGCACCCAGCAGGGACTTAAAACATAACACAGAGTCTGGATTAGTTCCACCGCACACCTGTACCTCTTTATGCAGTTACTCCAGCAACCCTTAATGGGCACCAGGGATGATTTAAGATTGCTGTCTGAGGCGGGACAGAAAGAAAAGTAGCATTTCACTTTGCATTTAGTAAGTAATTCACAATAGAGCAGGAACCAGGGAGCTTTAGCATACTACTACTTGAAGTGATTACCTGGCACTTTTCATGCTCCAGCGCTGCCTGGAGGTAGAACTACTGTTCAGTATAATTAACTAAGGAGCCAGAGGGAAGGAAGGAGTGGGCACATGCATGAATGTGTTTGTGGTGCGTGCACGCACACACACACACACACACAAACACACACGCATAGTGTACGTAGTAAATGACAAAAGGGCGGGAAAGAAGAGAGACAAAGGGGCAGAGGCGAAATAGAGTGAAACCTCTGTGAGCTTCCTTCTGGGTCACCCACCAAAATAGAATAAACAAAATAGAATAAACACAAATCCTGCTGTGTAATTAATGACCAGGCGAGAATATATTTAGAAAGTTTGTCTCTCACATACTTTTCATTTTGCTGTTTTAGCCGTGCCAGAAGCTGTATGGATGCCAACGCCGCTCCACCACTTTGGTCCAGACTGAAATATCTTTACAACAATTTAATTGATTGCCATTAAATACATTGTTGCACTCAGAGGATGAATCCTATTGACTTAAGCGATCCCCTGACTTTTCCTCTAGTGCTGCTGCTGTGAGGCTGATATTTGTGGCTTTGAGTGAAACGTCTCATCTATTGGATGGATGAGATTTGGTGTACACTTGAATGTCCTGCTAAGGATGAATTGTAAAACTTTGGCAATCCATAAATTCCAGCTTGTCCAATACTTTGGTCTGTGACTGAAGACCTGCGAAACCAATGACATTCCTATCAGCTTCACTCTTAAATACTAGTTAGCAAATAGTAACATGCTGATACACACAACCTGAATGTACCATTATCTATGTTAATCATACAAGGTAAATATTAGCCTATACCTGAAAACCACCAGCATGTTAGCATTGTCACTGTGAGCATGCAGTCGCTGCAGCTGTTGAGTCTTAGTTGCTCTGCAGGCAGTGGGAATCCTACTAGCCGTCATTATCCGTCATCATCAGAAATGTATAAAGTATGCACGAAAGACAAATGCCAATATAAAGAGAAGCTCTCAACAGAGGCAAAGTAAGGATAAGTTACAAAATCAAAATTAGTTAATGATAGGGTTAGTGTTAGCTAATGTTATACTAACTGAATGTTAGCAAAATCGGCTAATCTACCGATGTCTAGCTAAATGAAACATTAGCCTACCTTCATGTCTGACTGTATACTGCAACATTTTGTGTTTTGAATCTTTGACCCTCTTTACACTTTGCATTAAAATGCATTTTGGGTGATCAGACTGCAGTCAGATAGTGCTTGACCACATGAAAGTACAGGCACAGGCGCAGATAAGATGCACACGTTGAGGAAAGATTGTGATCCGAGGTGGGGAGGGATACATTGTGACCACAATGAACACAACGGTAAATGAAACTGCAGTTTCAATCCACATACTACAACTAGTCGGACAGAAATAAAACCTGCAGCTGCACAGTTAGAAACCCTCTTCTCCAACTGTATGGCTGAGCAACAGTGCATGTCTTCATCTGTGAAGATCTCCCAGAAGTCCTGACTGTGCTCCTGGATCCAGATGGTCCTCTGGGCGGTGCTGGCACTGACCACCGCTGAAATAAAAGCAGCTGCTTAAAACAGCATTCTCCTCTGCTCCTCTGCCGTCTTCGGCAGCTGTCATGCCGAAGACGGCTTCCTCCTCCACTTGGAAAAGCAATACATGTAATAAATGTAATCAGGTTCAATCATATCAAGATACAATCTGGATATGAGACACATTCTAATGCAGGGTGTAAAAGCGGGTGTTCGTCAATGTTTAGTGTGTTTTGTGTTAGTTCAGCAGTTCTTGTTGACACCTGCTATAAACAGCCAGTGGATGGCGCTCTTACCCTTGTGGATAACTTTACAGTTATGAAGTAATTATCATTCTGTGCCACCTAACGTGTGACACATAACATGTTATAGCCTACATAACTAGTACAATGTCTACTTTTAACTACCTACCTGACATCTTTTTATCTATCTAAAGGGGAGAAAATGTGTGGTGATGGTGTACAGGTGGCGGCTGGTGTCTGAAATTACCGCTCAGCTTCCCTCAGAAAAAAACATATTCTATTCTAATCTTGAAATGACCACGATTAGATTATGAAATCATCTCTCCAGTGTCAGTATTCTCACTCTAAAATCAGCATCACCTTCGCCTTTTATATAACCTCCTCTCTCACACTGCTCAGGCATGTCCATCCAGTAGGCACACCTACACTCACACTGCAACTTTTCTGCTGCATCACCTCTTCCTGTGTGCTCCTTTCTGACGCCCCACAGAGGAAAGAACTGGGGGTGGTGGTGCACAACTGCAGCTGTCTGGCTCTGGACCTCCACCGAGTCTTTTCATTTTACTGGCAGCTTCACGAGAGGGACTACATCCCCTCCATCTGGTCGAAGAGAGTCACGGCCCTCTACGGGAGGCACGATGCCCTGGAGCTGCAGCTGAACGCGGCCGAGGCCACTGCTTATTTGTCTGTAAGGAATGGCTTTGTTATATTGTAGTTTTTAGTGTATGTTAACACACAAATTGACTCTGCAAATAGAACACGCACAGACCACAGGTTGTGCCTGTAATGAATTCTTAGGCTGGTTTATATTCCTCTTCAGGCACCAATTTCCTGACTGGACTAGACGTCTTTAAAGTTTCATTACCAACTAATAACAGACACACACAGGGGGTGATTAATCATGGCACTATCACGCTGAGGAGCATCTTGAGCCTGAAAATATCAGGACCTCTGCCTAATTTGACAGTAATGAATCTTGTTGCCCTCCAAGCGACAGGATGCTTATCAGTTGCATTTAGGACATTTATCATCCTATAGGAACTAATGGAGCCATGCTGACACAAGCTGCCGGCAATTCTGAGCTGCTCTAGTAGCAACACATGGTGGCCTTTTTGTATTTCTTACGCTGTACGCTACAGTATAAAATGTTACACTGAATCTGTCAGACATCTTGGAAATTCATAAACCCAAATTATGTTGTCCTTATCAATGTAACATTTGATTGGGGCGTTTTTTTTATCTGCTTTTCTTTTTTGAACAGGGGCAAGCTGAATATTTAAAGTTGTCCGAAGCGTGTTTTGGTCCACCTTTCAGTTCTTCAATTTTCATAATCGTGATATATAAGTTTGTGCACAAACTTGTCTGAGTGATGCATCTTTTCTGCAGACCTCTCCTGAACTGTTCTGCGCTAAAGATCGCACCAGAGATGTAGACGCAATCTATCAAGTCGTCCAGAGCGCAAAGACATTTATCTTCATATCCGTGACGGACTACCTCCCTCTGGTGACCAGGAGTTTCAGAGGAACCTCAGTCACAAGGTACATTAAAGTAAACATAGTTCCTTGTGGCAAATAAGTCCCATTAACTGTTGAAAAATGTCACAAAATCAAATCTTTCAGCAGCATAAATTTGAGAAGCACACTGCATTTGAATCACTGCCTCTAGAGTGTAAAACTGTGTCTCATTACAATGGCTGCATTGATAGGTACTGGTCGGCTATTGATGAGGTGATCAGAGAGGCGGTGGTCCTCAGAAGCATCAGAGTTCGCCTGCTGATAAGCTTCTGGAAGAAGACTCACCCCCTCACCTTTAACTTTGTCTCCTCCCTCAAGTCGCTCTGCATGCAGCTGCTCAACTGTTCGCTAGAGGTGGTACGTGAATGCACACAGCTCCTCCAAGCATGGTTTGTGAAAGAGTGTCGTCAACTCCTGGACATTCTTCTTGATTAATTCTGCAAATATTCCACTGAGATTGAGAGCGGTGTCTTTATGTTCTGATTTTCTTTAATCACGTTTTTTTTTTTTTTTTTTTTTTTTTTGCAGAGGTTTTTTAGTCACAAGGAGCAGAATGATGATATTCAACACGGACTCAACCACAACAAGTACATGGTGACCGACAACGCTGTCTACATTGGTAGGTCAGTGAGGGAAGATGAGTCGACTTGCTGTCACACACAAGAACTCAAGTAAAGTTGTAAACCAGCAAGTTGGATTGAAGGAAGGAGATGTGAAAAATCGCAAACCTAATTGCCAAAACTTGTGTGTGTGTCATCATGGCAAAGTATGATAACAATGTTAACAATAACAGGAACACATTCTGTGTTTGAGATTAAGACAGGATGATTCCACTGTCAAATTTGTGCCGTTAAGTATGAAACTACAGCCAGCATGCAGTTATCAAAGGCTGAAAACAGGGGGAAACAACTAGCTTCAGGTTATCAGACAGGTTAAGGGGTTACGGGGGTCGTCACTGTGAGGTTTGCTTGGCAAACCAGCAGAGACTCCAGGCAGCCACTGTGCATGGCAAAGAAAAAGCCCGCCAGGTAACTCTTCTTAAAAGTGCAAACTGTCAGTTTGATGCTGATTTTTACTTACTTTTACTTTTTTTTTTTTGTAAAGATTAAACTAACAACAGCAAAAGTGTCAATCGATGAGCTTTAAAAGTTCACGGTGGCAGATTTATTTACCTTCCAGCAGAATCAGGCTAGCCATGCTAAGCTAACCCCTCCTGGCTGTAGCTTTATATCTAACAGACATACGTGAGAGTGGTATCAATCAATGTTTGCTCCCTCACACACAGTCACTGAGACACACAAACACCAGAAAGGCCTGCACCAGACACAGTACTGACGTTTACTGTCTGCTCACAGGTAACCACGACTGGGTTGGGAGTGACTTCGTTTACAGTGCAGGAGTCGGGCTGGTGGTCAAGATGAAAAATGGCCTTCACGAACGCGGAGTGACAATCCTGGAACACGTCAAGGCTGCTTTTGAAAGAGACTGGAGGTCGCGCTATGCTAAGAGTCTGCAGGCAAACAAAGATCAGCAGGGAAAATACCGAAGCCTGCAACAAGCCAAAATTCATATGGAGGCTAAGGAGGAAAAAGAGTGGAACAACCCTTTATAGAATGTCCTTAAATATCTTAATTATTCATGAGGCTGAATACCGTAGATTATACAACACATTAACACGATATGAGAATATGGTTTACACTATTAGACTTGAACACAGTGTTATTTTAATAGATTCAGTTACAGTTCACAAATACTATGCTGAGGTAATACTGACTCAGTTACAAGTTACAGTAGTAGTATCGGACTACTGAATGAATTGTTGACTGTTATATGAGCATGCTATGCTGCATGAATATTGAAAGAAATATTCAAATTCAAACTATATACTGGAACAAGCAATATGCTGATTATAAAATCAATATGCTCGATGTGAACCTTATTTAAATCCAGAGACATAGCCCATCAAACTGACCTCAACAGATCACGTTTAGTATTTAACGATGGTGCACTGTTTTTGTTAACAGTTTTAATGTGTATTTTATAAGCTGTTTTAATACTTTTGGATTTGCATAGCATTTAGGGCTCTAATGCTACATTTCCTGCCATTTTAATGAATTCATTTGTTCGCTGACACACAGAGAGGTTTATGTTGTAGTTTTACAGATGTAACAACAGCTGTTTATCTTCTCATTAAAAATGTTCAGCAGTCTTATAAAATGTACCTTTTCTTAATGATTGTTGTGTTTATTTCAGCATCATTTCTACACCAGGTCCAATAAAACAAGGTCAGGTTGTTCTCAACAGATAATAATGAGACTGTCATGTCTGCTCATTTGTTTCCTGTATTCCAGTATTTTCCAAGCACTGACTAAGGTAGCTGCCCAGCCATCATTCAAATTTTCCATTTATTAGAACCACTAACAAGCTGTACGTTAGTTGCTAAGTAAGGAGGCCTCTGGAATAATAGAATCGCTTCCCGTAGTTGGGTTTAAATAAAGGCTGACACAATTTTAATGTAATTAGAAAAGAAAACATATATAAAACCAGTCATATCTAATGAAGCCAGTGTGTGTAATATAATCTTATGAACTTGCACCCACAACACATTGCAAATAGTTTTGCATTACTGGAAAGTTAGAGCTTAGTCCAAAACATGAATTTAGTTTGATTTGAAGTCTGTGCAATACTCCATCTACACTGTGTAATGAACTCAGGCAGGCTGCATGAACCAAGTTTAGCCTGGTGGTGTGTTAGTGGCCTACACACCACCCACACACAGGATTACAGTATCAACCCAGTGGAGTCAAACTCCAGTAATCAAATCAACACATCAAATGGAGTATATAGATTTCATTTCATGTCAAGTGACAGTATAAATTATACTGTAGTAATTATATTAGAGCTATAAACTGGCTGTTAACTGAGTGAAAATATCTCAGATCAGGTATTTTTATTTAGCAAATTAGCAAACAAAATCTTTATCATGCCTCTAAATGCAAGTCCCCATAATGTAAATCATTAAATTTTAGGGTGCAGACTAAGGTTAGGGTGAGGGTTAGTGTAAGGCAAGTAGTGGCTATGGTTAAGGTTAGGGTAAGTCTCGAGGAAATGAATATAAGTCTATGAAATGTCCCCAGAAATTATAGGAAACATAACGTGTGTGCATGTGTGGGTGGGCGTTTTATATTTTTGTAGTGTTGAGTTTCATAGCATGACTCTGACAGGTGGTTTTATTGTTTTGTCTAGCTCACATCTGTCAGTGAGGGGTTGGCTCCAGTAAATAATGGAAATATTTGTCTGTATTTGCATTTCAGCCCAACAGCACGACAAACTACACCTTCCAAAAGTGTGAAGCAAATAACAACTGAACATTCAAATGTTCAAGAAGTCTCAAGAATTTGTCTAACTAGTTACAATTTTAACTTCAATTTAATTAAAATGGAATTTAATAATTACATAATTAGTCATTTGATTTGGTTCGTTAATTGTAAAATATTATGCACATTATTAATATACTAAAAAACACAGGATAGTGTACATGGTTTTTATCTATGACAAATCCAGAGTTTCAGGTGCGCTTCCAGTCTTGAACACAAGGTGGCGCCCTTGCACCGCCCCAGGCAGTTACTACCATGGCAGCCAAAGTTTGGCATGATGAGTTGGGAGGTTTTTGTATTCAGAGAGAAGAACCTCATCACATCTGGAAAGCTGCATCCATCTGTCTGTTTTTGTTTGTTTGTTTGTTTTTGGCTGATACATGTTCAGCTAGTTGATTTAATCAGATAGAAATTTAAAAACACACACATTCAGAACTTCAGCAGAAGTTGCCGACCTTTGTTGCGGCTCTTGGGGTGTTATGAACGACCCATCATCTCCGGCTGAGTGGCGGTGGTCGCAGAGGGGGGGTGAGCAGCACCGTTGCTTTTGTTGTCGCGTGAAAAAGAGGCTGCCGTCGTCATGGTAACAGATTAAAGGCGAAGATATTTCAGATAGCTCTATTAGCACTTTGTGCTGCAGCTGTGGACCCAGAGACGGAACGGGTCGGTTTCTGCCGTCCAGACTAAGATTTTAGATGGGAATTAGCACATTTGGCTAAAATTGCCACTTTTGGTTGAGTTGGTTGGTTGGAGTCACTCACAGATCAGTGCTAACTCTTTCTGTGCGAGGAGCAGGGAGGCTGGGAGGAGGAGGAGGAGGAAGAGGAGGAGGGGGGTTTGTGGGGGCACTGACGGCAGATGCCTTTGCAGCAGAGAGGAGGATGTTTTAGTGTGTGTGTGTGCGTGCGTGTGTGTGGTGTTGCGGGACAAAATGCGGACAGGACTGTGCGGGAACACCGACTGAGCGACGTTTAAACCGGCGGATGTTGTGGATGTAGCTGCTGCGGGAGGAGTCCGGTGAGGGGAAACCACCGAGCATCCAAGCCGCAGTGGCAAGAGGACATCTCAACTAGTTGTGAGCGAGACGGATGGGACGAGCTGAGTGGTGCACGTCTGCAGGAGCATGTAGTCACCGGGTCGCTACCAGCCTGGTCCCCTTCGAAACAGCTGGGATATTCTGCTCGCACTGATCACCCGCAACCTCGGTGGCCATGGAGAGTGGAGTTTTTCTGCCTTGTCTGGATCAGTTCATGCTGAGCCCACTTGTCACTTGGGTGAGTAATGCGGGAGGCTCTCATTTCCTGCCAGACACTGAGATACCAAGCCTCTCATCATGTCTTTCTTACTCAGGTGAGGACATTTGTGCCACATGATGGGGGCAGGCACTTGGACTTTTCTGAATTACTGGACGGAGTCTTTCTGAATGACATAATGGCTCAAATGTAAGTCACCTCACGCCAGCTTTGTTCTGGCAGCTCGTATTTCATTTGTCACATTTCTGATGGAGGTGGTGAGCGGTGCCCAGATGGATGTGTTGTGGAGCTGTTGGCTGTCATAGACTTGATGTAGGATCAGTCATTAAGTTATGATTAGCTGTGAGGTTTAAAGGGAAAAAGCTTGGATGAAGTGTCAGTGGGTGCATGTTCATCATCCCAATAAAAGTTTTCTTTTTTTTAAGATTTAGGTGTCTCTTGCCCCTCATGCCATCTGTAGCAGCCTCTGATACAGTATCAAGCTTCTGCCTGCATTCTTATCCAGGCACCGACAGTACTGGCTTTGTCGCTCTGCAGCAATAAAGGGGATCTTTGTAGTCTGCAGCAGTTTTTGAATGCAACTCCCTCATTGCTTACAGGTTAGGGTTTCTCAAAAGAAATGGCAGAATTAGCATGAACGTTACAGATCCTCAGGGCAACACTGAGGGGCATCACCTAGAGGAGCAAATCTACAAACGGACCAGAGCTGCCAAGACATGAGGGACATCATAGACACAGTCAAGATGCTACTTAAGAGATTATGATTTGGGTGCCTTATGTTCTGAGAGAATTACCCTCACCCTTAACAAACACCGACTTATAGTCCTGTGGTAGTTTGCGATATATGTTGAAGACTTCAATGAGCTAACGCTTACTACAGCCGCCCTGTCGGGGTGAAGTGACTCTTCACGGTAGAGTAAGAACTGAAATTGAAGAGTTGCAAAGAAAGGGTAAAAAACTGATGACCTAATGCACTTGTGGATAATGCTGTCTAGCCACCCCAAGTCTACAGTATCCAGTCATCCCACTTATCCCCCAGGGTCACAATAACCAGCTCTAAATGCAAAACAATGCTGCATCCATGGGAGGGGAGGGGAGGGCAAGAGGCGGGATAATCTCCCGGATTGGGAGACCCTGTGGGATTAGGGCCTTGTTGCTGGTGTTCAGCGGCACTGGGACACAGATGGGAGGGAGGAGGAGGCACAGAAACAGGAAAAACAGCACAGAGATGTGCAGCATCTCTGTCTCTCATTGATCCATTCTGTCTCTCTCTCTGTACCTTTTTCCCAGGTTTAGAATACATTTATTCCCTTTTCTGAGCAACAAGGTGAAGTCTGACCTATAAAACAGCACAAAGCTCCGTGAATGAGAAACATTTCAGCTATAATGTTTTACAGTTCAAGCCCAGACTGCAGTGGGCCCGTGCCAGCAGCCCAAGAATCCAGCTAAAGGGTCCCCTTTGGGTGGAAAGTTTAATGCCACCCTGTTTGGCTCGAAAACAGCCCAGTTCGCTGGCTGAAAGGAATGACGTCACGCAGGCTAAAGTTAGGAATGAATAGAGACCTCATACATGTTTTCAGGGCCATCCTTGAGCCAAGACTTGTGCCAGCTCGCAGCTCCCTCTCACTCCATTCCACTGACAACCGTTTGTTTGTATGCGAATAACAGAAATGTCAAGTAAAATGCATTTACTGTATGTTTTGTGCCACTGTCAGAAATCCCTCCGCTGCACCTCAGGGTGCAAACAAAATGAGCAGGGATGCAGGTCAGAGGATTCAGAACCTCAACTTCCTTATCCAGCAAATCAAGACGTTTTATCTGGTGAGTTCTGTTTCTCAGCCATATAATATGTTATATAATGTATCCAAGCTTCACTGCTAAGCTTTCCATCTACATTGGATTATGATATCTCAACATTTGATTTGGATTTTTCAACTCCGCCTCAATTTGCATCATCCATCACGCACGCACCGGCTCACGCATGCGCAGAGCAGATAGCTGGTCGCACTTGTGTCCCAGCAGATCAACTAGTTCCTCTTAAGATGCGTGCCCTAAATATTCGCCATGTACACATCTGTGTAATCAGCACAAGGGCGAGGCTGGAGCGCAGCAGAGAGCCGGAGCAAAGCTGCAGTCGCAGCGTCGGGCAGACGGAGCTCTAGAGTGACATGTGAAGTCACGAGATTCATGGGCAGACCCCCCTGATGTTGAGTCTCTGATTTTCTGTCTGTGTCAGAGTGCTTAAGCACAGTTCCAGCTAAGCTTTCTTTTGTTAAAATCTGTTAAGATCACAAGAAAAGTGCTTTGAGTTAGGACAGGACAATCACGTACTTCAAACTAGCACTGCGAAGGATTAACATATGGAAACAAGAAGGAAAAACATAATTTATGTATGCCTGCTTCTTGGTTAAAACACATCCTGTTTAAGACAGACTGCAGCTTTTTATTTGTGCCTTTGCTCATATTAAAATAACTCTTCATCAAGTGCACTTCAGTAAAAGTGGATGTAGGGCTGTCACAGGAACATCACACCCATTCTGGTCCAGTTTGGGTTATTTTTATGTTGCGAGGTCAGTTGAAGGACTTCACTTCTCCTCTGGTTAAAAAATAAGGCTGAAGAGTCTCTACAGCCATGCAAGCGGCTCTGTTAGGCTCCACTTTGCTAAAGTGGTGCTTTTACAAACATGCTAATGTCAGAATGCTACGATTTTTCCAATAACAATGCTAACATGCTGATGTGTTAAACTGGTATAATGTTTACCATGGTCATCGTTTCAGTAAAGCCTGTGAGCATGCTAATATTTGCTAATTAGGAGTAACCACAGTACAGGTTGGTGGAGGCATTTGTTCATAAACAGTATTGCACAAATAACTATTTTGACCCCATGATGGCACCAGACGAAAAGTCAGAGGGTCACCAAAGTTCTTACATTATGTCCTGAGGGAAACGTGGGTGCATCACATTTCATGGTAATCGATCCAATAGTTGTTGACTTTTTCAGTCAAAATCCCAAATGTCAACCTCATGGTGGTACAAGAAGAAAAATCAGAGGCCGCCAAAGTCATGACGATACATCAATTGGGGACCATGAATGCTGCACCAAATTTCATGGCAATCCATTCAATCCACATTTTACTGAAAAACAAAAAGTCAGCTTCATGGTGGCACTAGAGGAAAAGTCAGGGACCACCAAAGTCAATATGCTTAATCCTCTGGGGACCATGAATGTATACAAAACTGAATAGATTGCAGAAAATAACTACAGAAATCCATTCAATAGGCCCCCCGACAGCTCACCTCGTACAGCTTTTGTACTAAGGATGGGTTCTCACTGCAGCGGCTCGGGTTCGATGTTTGTTCACTCAGGTTCGTTTGCTGCATGTCATCCCAATTCTCGCACTACCAACTAAAGACAAAAAGCCCCCCAAAAAACCCCAAGAAATCCATCCAACAGTTGTTGAGATATTTAAACCAATGTAAACCAAAGTGATGGACCAGCCAATTGACATTGCCATCCTAGAGGTATTGCTAAAATCTTGCAACACTGAGTCTGTATTCACCTTCTCAAAACCCATTGGCTCTAAAATGCCAAACATTGCTTTGTTTCTTTAGTTTTCTGTAGAACACAGAGCATAATCATACATAAGTTGGGGAAGGAGAGGATGATAGGAGATTAATGGTCAGTCAGTTGAACTTTCACGGTGGCAGCCGCTGGAAAACACGACTGTTGGTTCAGGTTGGACTGTTTTACATCAAAGACTAAATGACTCCAGTCAACTGCAGCTTTCCGTCCGTATGGGAATGACTAATAGTTTCCTGAACTGTACAGGGTCACTTATCATCATTAGGAGCTATTAACAATCATGATTACACTGCACACGCACACAAAACACACATACTGTACACACTTGCATGAATGTAAGCCACTTACAGCCTGATACAAGGCTGAACAGTTTTGGTGGATTTCACCACCGCACCAGGGAAACTGGCACTGTCGCCCACCCTTTCAGAGCGCTCCTCCATTTGTTGGCTGGGTTTCTTTACGTGTGTTTAAGCAGCTGCTATGTGCTGTACATACATACGTCCCCGTCCATTCAAGCACTTTGGCCAGACCTCAAGAAGTGTTGTATTCTGCCCTTGTTTCAGTTTGGCCTAAAATGTGTTTATCTTCCCCTTTCCCGACCCATCTCCCTCGTCTCTCTCTCTGTTTCTCTCTTTCCTTTTTTGCAGGATAATCTGAGACAATTAATCATGATTCCTTTGCCAAACGTGTTGCTGCTTGGCAGGACTCCTTACTGTGGTATGCTCTTCTGAAGGATTCTCAGACCATTCCTCATCTCTCCTTTCTATTGGAGCTGCTAAGTCAGTGTGTGGTTGGAAGCCTGATTAGTCTGTTTGCTGACACTCAATAAGCGCTGCATTGATTTCCCATAATTTACCTTAGATTGGGACATGTGTAAGGCTTTGCGTCCTTTGGGGGATCATTGCTAGACTGGTCAAATTAAAGAGAATTTAATTAACAAAGTGACTTGTGATTTATTTGAAAAACCATGAAAACAACCCTGCCAATGAAACTAAATTAAAATACTAGTATTGATAGAGTTATTCATTGCATTGCAACAATACAAAGTAAGTGCAAAATGAGTAATGACCAGTGAAAACCAGATAGAATTTTTCCTCAGAAAAAGCTTCCCAGCAGTGAAAACGGTTATAGTATTTCCTCCCAGAGAAACTGCTTTAGCTCCTTCTGATACAGCTTTAATTCAATTGCACTCTATCAGTCTGATAACCACATTGGCTTGTGATGGTAAGACTTTGGCAAGTGGTGACCCAAATTCACCAGCTCAACTTAAATCCATGCCAGCAGCCCTCACTGCTTCAGTCTGCTAAGTTTTATTTCATACAATGAACTTTTTCCCCTCCCCGCAGAACAAAGTCTGGAGGAAATAAAGAAGCTTTTGCTGCTGCTGTTAGGATGTGCAGTCCAGGTAAAGGCTGACGATTTGTGTGCAGGAAACCTGACGCAGACCGCGTGGGCTGTGCAGATCTAAATCTCTTTCTATTTTTACGCTCAGTGTGAGAAGAAAGAGGAGTACATCGAGAGGATCCAGACGCTTGACTTTGACACAAAGGCTGCCATAGCGGCACATATTCAGGAGGTACCTGACGTCATGTGACACAATCTTTCAGACGCCACAGCAGAAACGTAGCTTGTGTGTAGTCGCGCTTGTATCAAATTACACATTGCAGTTTTTCCTGCCATGCTGACTGTCCCTTCCCATGTTTACCAGTTGACCCACAGTCAGGAGAACGTGCTGGATCTGCAGTGGCTGGAGTCCAGTGAGGTGCACCCAGATGAGCTGGAGGCCGCGGCGAGGAGCATGGCCACGCACCTCCGACATCTGCTGGAACAGAGGGATGCACATCTAGAGGTGTGTTCGATTTTCTTTCACCATTTATTCGGATTATTTAAGAGATGCATATTAACTGCATGATTTCTGTGAGTTTGCCAGCTTATCTGTGAATCCAAACATATTTTGCACATGAAGTTTCATATTTGGTCGAAACAGTTTCTACAGAGTATTGAGTCATATGCTAAAAGTGATCTTTCTTGCAGACTATTGCGGATCTCATGCAGGAGAAGGAAGGTGTGATTAGTTTGCTCAACAGCCCCTCCAGCCCACAGTCTGCCAGCTACTCTCCCAGCTTTCAGCAGCAGCAGGCGGGGACTCAGCAACACCTGGCGGTGGAGCTGGCCGACTCTAAGGCCAAGATCAGACGACTAAGACAAGAACTGTGAGTACCTAGTGGACAGAGAAAAATAAATAGTGCAGTTTAAAAATAAAAATACAATGCAGTTAAATGAGAAAGTATCACGGGGAGAAATAGAATAAAGGTCTCTGCATGTAGTTTATGCAATTAGGAGAACTGAAAAAAATTACTTTAAAATTTCACAGTCATAAATCGTCTTAGTGCAAATGAAAACTGTTGCTCTGAGCTCTAATGGTGTGGGAATACACACTCAGTGATAGAAGCTGTCCATTCCCACAGTGAGTGATTGTTGGGTTTGATATTGTCTCTTAGTTTAGTATGAGTCTCTGTATCAGGATGGCTGGTAAAGAGTTAGCCCTTCCTCTGGGGAACTGCCAATACAGAGTGAATGAGAGGCAGAGAGAGAGAGATACTACAGGATAAGAGATGCCCTGGGGAGTTTGGCCCACATTCCTGCCTGCTTGGCAGGTTCCATGGCTGTGCACTACCACTGACCCACATTGCCTCTGAATTTCAGCGGATAGTGCATGTGCGCGCGCACACACACACACACACACCAACACACTAACCCTGATCCGATCGAGACCTCAGTTCCATCTTTGCTCTCCATCCCGTCTTCTCAGCTGCTTTGTCCTCTCTTGTTGGGATGCACAGATTCTCACATTGCCGCGTCTGAGCAAACACAATGTCACATAAAACATCAAGTATGGCTTGACTTTGAACTTTTGAATGGCCGTGGCCTTTCACTTCTTTCATGTGCATATATATCTGAACCAGCAATGGCTCGATAACGTGGGAAAAGAAACAAAGTGGGATTTATTGAACCTTTATATTATCATTAATAGAGCCTGCTTATCATTTTGAATTTGCCACTCAGCATTTGAAAATAGAAAAACTAATAAAAGGGGGGAATGCATGTATGTATATATGTGCTCCCTCATGCATTTGGTTATTTGCTGTGTTTAAATATACATAACAGTATTGCAGAAAAGCACTAACTACTAGTACTAGTTACTAACCAGCCCACCTGCTTATGTCTCTGCACTGCACATCTGACCACCAGAGAGGAGAAGAGTGAGCAGACGCTGGACTGCAGACATGAGCTGGAGAACATGGAGGTCGAGCTGAAGAGGATCCAGCAGGAGGTTTGAAGAGTAGAAGGATAGATGGCAGCTCCTCTGATGGTGACACACAGTAACCTCCTGACTGCTCTGCAGATTACACAGATTACTGCACGCCATCCTTTGCTCGACAAGCGCTCGACAGCAAATTTCAACCTCTAAACTCTGAGTCAGAGATGCAACTAAAGATTATGTGGATTTGTCTGAATAAGTGTGTGTGGCCTAGGCTGGCTGTACAGGTTAGCGTGGTTTCCAGTGACCACGCTGGAAACGAAAGCAGCATTAATTGATTTTTCAGCCACTTTAGGGCAGCGGAAAAAGCTGGAAAAACACTGACATATTAACGTCCTCTAAGGTTGACAGCCGCTTATTTATAGGCATATGTAGAAAGTCTGGTATTCACTCTCCTTTGAGCTCTGATTTAGTCTTCACCAACTTCTGAGGGAAATATCTGGCCCTTTAGCTACTCAATGCTCCAGCTAGTTTCTAACTTTGTGTGCCCTTTGGTGTCTGGCAGACAGCACACAGTGGGATTATCGTAACTGCCTGCAGAATATAGCTGCCTGCTGCACCTCAAAATTAGGTTGGTTAGAGCTGTGAGACAGAACCAAAACAATAAAGTATTTGTCTGTAACACCACAACAATGAGCTGAATGATACTAAAAGCTAGAAAAGGGGGGAAGCTAATGGGGAACTGCAGAGTTGGGAGCCGCAACACGGGTCCTCAACTGGTCTACAGTCAATATAAAAACTTCATTGAAGGAAGTTTCCCACAGTAAAGACTAGTTGAGAAAGAATGGTTGTGTGAGCTAACCCTGCTGCAAATCGTGCCTCTGTGTGAACCTTCACCAGAACTCCCAGCTGCTTGTAGACGCCCGTGCAGCCCGCACCTACCGCGACGAGCTGGACGCTCTGAGAGAGAGAGCCATTAAGGCGGACAAGCTGGAGAGCGAAGTGGGACGCTACAGGGAGCAACTGCACAAGATGGAGTTCTACAAGGCCAAAGTGGAGGTTGATGCAGTCTTGAAGCACTTTAGCAGTAAATTTTGAGACATAGATTTTGAATTTATATGGTTGGAGCTTGGATGCACTGATCCGATCTGATCCCAATACCTGAATTCTGTTATTGATGCTGATACCAAAGCTCTTTTTTCTTTATTAGTATTATTATTATTTTGTTGTTGTTGTTGCTGCTGGTAGAAATGTTGCACGAGGTTGTGCATTAGATTTAAATGTATTCCAAAGCATTTTGTTTTAATTGTAGGTTAAATAGGCTTTACATAGAAACAGGTGTACTAGAGCAAAGTGCAAGTCCTTTAATGAATGCACATCAGCTACAAGGAAGTAGATTTCTACACATGAGTTCAAAATCATAAGAGAATTTCAAAGGGTGCTGTGGCAAACTCCTTCATAAGCTTTTCAAAGTGAATATTTGAAATAAAAGTGCAAGAACTGTGTAGAGAAATAAATATCTACACTATAAAAAACTCCTATCAAATGAGTTAACAGGAAGTAGACTGGAATGTGGGTCAGTACGTGGATCAGTGACCTCAGTCCAACATCCGATAAATGAATTGCATCAGTAACGCTATCCCACACATCCCACACGGTTATTGGGTTGGATCAGTCCCAAATCTAAAACTCAGGCAATGCTCCAACATTCACATGTTGAAGAATTTTTAAATTATTTATTGAATGATAAGATGAGTTGAGCTTTCCTTAGATATGGACAAGAAAAATTAAAGATGGAAATAAAGAGCCAGATAAAGAAGGTAAAATATCTGTAAAACTAAGAGTTGTTTTGTGTTTCAGGAGCTAAAGGAGGATAACAGGATGCTACAGGAGACCAAAGAGGTGTTGGAGGACCAGTTGGCAGGCTGGAGGGCGCGCTCAGATAAAATCCACCAGCTGGAGAAGCAGAGTCTGCTGCTGAAGGCCCGGGTCCACGACATGGAGCAGGTCAGACATCTGCACACAAGGACGTGTCGTCTTTGTTATCTTTGTGTTACCTTGTGTTAGATTCAAAAACAGCTCACACTCAACATTAGAAAGCAAAGTCCACTTTCAGATTGAAAGACCCTCTAGGCCTTTCAGCAGCTGGACAGAACTTGAGCCGATACTTGGTGTCTTCACTTCAGGAGAAGGAGGCAGATCGGAGGCGCGTAGAGGAGCTGCAGGAGGAGAACCTGGCTCTGTGTTTGGCTCAGAGGAGGAGCATGGAGGAGTCCCAGCACCTGGGCTGGGAGTTAGAGCAGCTCTCCAAGACCACCGACAACTCTCAAGGTAAGAGCTGCTGATACCGTATGATGAAGTGAGTGGATGGGATCGATTGCATGTGTGCATGCACTTTGAATGCATGCTGAGACATGAGCTGGACTGTCAGCTCCTTTACTGCATGTGCATGGACCAGGAGAAGTTTCACCAAACACTGTAAGTTAGGATTTACAAATTTATGATGTCAGTAATGCTTTTTGCTAAAGTCTGATTACTGTTAATCAAATGCTTCGTGCCTCCTTTAAGCATTTATAGCTAGTCTTTCATTCTGTCTGTCTCACGTCCTCACCTCCTTCAGTTATTTGCCATCATGTGTTTGTGTAAAGGCCAGCAGACTCTGAGCGAGGAGGTGAGTGAGAGGACCCGCAGCCGGATGCTGAAGCTGGAGAAGGAGAACCAAAGCCTCTTAAGGACCATAGAGGAACTCAGAGCTGCCTCTATGAACAACAGCACACAGCCCAAACATAGTCACCACCTTGAGTGTGACCATGTCTTCCAGGTGATGCGTAGCACCAACAACTGCACCTCGTCAACAGGTGAGCCCACAGGGCTGCAAACCTCCTGCTCGAACATGGAAAACTGCGCTAATGTGCTCCCACTTAGATCAGCAACACAACCGATGCTGAATGGAGATTCAAACTGCCATCAGCCGCTGAATGCAGAAGAGCTGGAGGGAGTCCAGAGTGAGATCCTCCTCACAGATATTCCAGACCTTCATATTCAGGAGAAAGGACAGCTAGAAGAGGGAGACAGTGGAGATCATTTCAAAGAGCTGATGTCGGATCTGGAAGTCTTAGAAAACAGTCACAACAGGCTCCATTGTTTTGTGGGATCGCGTGATCACTCCCCTGGCTCCAAGGGCAGCAGTCCCTGCCATGACAGCATCTTCATAGGTCTGCCAACACGTTCCTCCTATGCCAACAAGTACACACAGCGGCTGGAGGCCAAGTGCAGGGCCCTGGACACGGTTAATCAGCATCTACAGGCTTCCCTCGACAACACTGGTAGGTTCTGAAGATCAAATAACCATTAAAGATTGCAGCCATGCAGTCATGCATATACTAGTTAGTTTATTTCTTCTTCTACCTCCATCTCTTTAGACCGCAAAGTTCAGCGCCTGGAGGCAGAGGTTCAGGAGTTGGAGGCAGAGAACCAGAGTCTGCAGGCCACCTTAGAGGAACTTCGGATCTCTGCACGACGCCTGGAGCAACTGGAAACAGAGAAGCAAAGCCTGGAGCAGGAAACCACAGTCCTGGAGAGGGAAAAGAGGCAGCTAGAGAAAGAGAATCGACGGCTCCGCCAGCAGGTAGGAAGGCATTTATATAAGGGCAAGGTGTCAGATAGGAAGGATAATGTTTGGAAGGCTTACACTGCCCTTGAATAAATGGCTTCTGTTCTCCCTTCCTCTGTCTCAGGCTGAAATCCAGGAAGCCAATTTAGACAGCAGCAATGTCTGTATGGCCAGCCTGGAAAGGGAGGTGCGTTTTCTTGCAAAGGAGGTGGAGGGGTTAAGAGAGACCGCTGAGAGGGTCAAAGGCCTGGAGGGAGACAACAGAGAACTGACCAAGCAAGCGGCTATCGACCAGAGGACCCTGGCCACGCTCAGAGAGGTGCTGACTGAGGAAATAATCATCCTGACTCACTTCACTGATAACGCTACAGCTGCAGCGTGCATGTGTTTTACAGAGGCACTCAGATTTTACATTCGATAGATTTTGTGATTTGGTCAGATGCAAGATTTCACAAAGATCCACAACTCACCAAACTCGAAGTACAAACATTTATTTTGAAAAATGACAGATGGGTTTTTTGGATTAACTATTGACTGTAACTGATGTGAAGGCTACCACGTGTGCAATGGTCTGTTGACTCTATGACACATTTGTCTAAATAGGCCTGCAGATTGACTTTCAACATTTTCAAAAAAATATTTTCCTTAATAGTAAAGTCAAATGGCTAATGAGTGTATCAGTTCCAAAATGTCATTGCATGTTCATGAATGTCTCTTCAAAGAAGCTCTGTAGTGTAATGCAGGTATACTATTTAACTTTAGGAGCTGGTGAGTGAGAAGCTGAAGACCCAGCAGAGAGACAATGAACTGGAGAGGCTGGCCCATGAGTTGGAAATGAAGGCCCTGAACCAGGAGGGTACACAGCTGGCTGAACAGGAGGCCCCAGACAACAGGTGCTTGCATACGGCTTGGAGTTCCCATCTAATAATTTTTGAAGGGAATATGGCAGGAATTTGCGGAGTGTTATAATGTCGCAGAAATTCTCTCCTCTATGCAGCAGGTTCAAGATGCTGGAGTCTGAGTTTGAGTCGTCTCTGAAGAAATCTCTCCAGATTAAAGAGGACAAGATGGCAGCTTTGGAGGCTCGTCTGCAGGAATCCTCCAACCTGAACCAGCAGCTGCGCCAGGAGCTCAAGACTGTAAGTCATGTCATAAAATGCACCTTTGCATGCCTGTTAGTGTCACATTTGAGAAGAATGCATTGTACTTTGTCACAGATCCAAGTGTTTGGCCTCTTTGACCTCACAGGTGAAGCTGAGCTATGAGGCCCTGCAGCAGAGGCAGGAGGAAGAGTTGACGGCATCAAGTTCCACCCCTCCCAGAGAGACCGGCAGAGCAATGAGCGAATGGCTGCGTGAAAGCCAGGAGGCCACCAAGGAACTGCTGAAGCTCAAAGACCGTCTCATTGAAGTGGAGAGGAATGTTAGTGGTTAGCCTTTATCAAAGTAGATGAACAATTTATACCCTTATACTGTTAGTACTTAAACACACTAGCATTTGCTTTTGATGTTGATTTATGTTGATAATAGACCTGTACAGAGGGCATGAAGATGTCATGTACTTCTTCTCTCTGCAGTTTGTCAAAGTATTATCAGTATCTTACCTCCCTCTTTCTCTTCTGTTCTCCCCTTCTCTCTCTCTGCTCTCCAGAATGCGACACTGGAGGCAGAGCGCCTGGCTATGCAGGCTCAGCTGAAGCAGCTGGAGAGTCAGTCTGACAGCCAGCAGGCTCAGATCCTCGCCCTGCAGCGGCAGGCTGCCTCACTGCAGGAGAACAACACAGCCCTGCAGACACACAACGCTAACCTACAGGTGCCACTGCAACACACGCTATTCTCTGTGGTACACTTAACAGCTCCTGTGTGCACACACATATGTTGCTGATAGAGTCCTGGAAGATTCTTTGATAAGCCTCTGCATCAGTATGCATGCTGACAGCACACACACTGAAAGCATTCATGCCACATTAACTCCTAATCAACTGGCTCCCTTTCCTCTCCAGGTGGAGAAATCCACTCTGAACTCACAGAGTGCCTCCCTCATGGCCCAGAATGCTCAGCTGCAGCAGCAGCAGTCGGGGACGGAGAGCGAGCGGGACAGCGCCCTACGGGACCGTGAAGAGCTGCGTGGTGTTCACGAGCAGCTATTACGAGATCACGAGCGACTGGCAGCTCTGCACGAGCGGCAGGCCATGGAGTGTGAGTCCCTGATGGGCAAGCATGGCTGTTTGAAAAACGCCCATCGCACACTGGAGCTGGAGCATCGCACGCTGCAGGACAGGTGGGTTAAAGGAGAGACAGCCGCAATCAAGGCACTGTGGAAGAATTGTCACGTCATGGGGTACGAGATGTTCATGTGTGTGTTTGGCGGTATCTTTAGGTACAACAGCCTGTTGCAGCAGCGGACCAAGCTAGAGGACCTGGAGAAGGCGCTGAAGGAGGAGCAGATGAGGATGGCTCTGGAGAAAGAGCAGCACAGGACCACAGCTGCTGAATGTTGCCGGCTCCGTGACGAGAAGGACTGGTAAGGAGGCACAATCATGGGCCAGCTGGAACACGTACACACAGGTGCACGCCTAGGCCAATGCGTGGATAAACATCACCGCACCTCTTTTTTAAGGCTGAACCAGACGTACCGTCAGCTTCTTAACGACAACGAGTTGCTGACAGCGGACCACAAGCAGCTCAAGAGCCAGCTGAATGAGGCCAAGTTGGAGCACACCTGGCTGGAGGCCGACTTCTCCAAGCTCAAGAAGGAGTTTCAGCAGCTGGACATCACCTCCACAAAGCTCACCAACCAGTGCGAGGTACTGACATGCAGCAGGTTGTGCTGGTGTGGTATTGCCTATGATATGATATAACTGGTATAACTAGTTTAATTTCTGCCACCCCAGCGCTGACCCTGCTGTAACCCACTGTTCAGGCCTCCACTCTCAGTCTTGGCAGAGTCAGCCAATAAGATCACTAGCTGCATGGCTAACTGAGCTAAAAAGCTAATGCCACAGTTAGCAGCAGAACTCTGATGATATGCTGCCCCTTATTTGTTTGGAGTATGAATTCAGCGGGTGGCCAGTTCTTACACATTGCACCTTTAATAACTGCATGAGTGTGTGTTTTGTGTGCATGCTCACACGTGTGCACGTATGCCCGCTTGTCTGTGGGATATTTAGTTGCTGAGCCAGTTGAAGGGCAACCTGGAGGAGGAGAATCGCCACCTGCTCAGCCAGATCGAGACCCTGATGCTACAGAACCGAACCTTGTTGGAACAGACTATGGAGAGCAAGGATCTGTTTCACGTTGAAGAGCGACAGTACATGTAAGCAAATAGGGCCAACACCATGACAAGATAATGTAGCACTAAATGGGATCTAGCATGTTTATTTACAGCGTGTGACATTTGTCTGTGAGCTAATGCATTAAACAAACAGCCCAACGTGTTGCCTATTCAGGGCTCCAAAATACCAGAGTAATCAACAGCAGGCCCATAATTATAACTGAGCTATTTTCTCTCTCTGCCTGTCTCTCTTCAGAGACAAGCTTAATGATTTGAGGAGGCAGAAGGAGAAGCTGGAGGAAAAGATAATGGACCAGTACAAGTTTTATGAGCCATCACCTCCTCGCAGGTAAGTTGTCTATAATACTGATGACTATGGTTTCCTTATCAGCAGGACATGTTTGTCCATGTGCTAACTGGTTAGCAGACCGTTTTTTGAACCCACGTTAACCGATTTTTTACAGCTCTGTTTTTGGTCTCTGCCAGCTTCCTGAGGGAAATAAAACTTTTGTTGCCTGGAAAGGTAGAGCTGCCTGCCAGCCAAAAACGCCACCATGAGCAGTGAGAGTGAACAAAAACAGTAAAGTTGCAGACCGTGAAACCTAAACATTGAGCTTCAAGACACTTGGAGTGTAGTAAACCTGAGAGGAATCGCAGAGCTGGATGATGATTCTGTATGTGTCTGTCACTATGTATGGCCCCTTCACAGACACATTTGTTATGTGTAGCAGAACATTGTTAATATAGAAAATTGCAGCTTTTAGCATCACTTATTTAATCCAAATATTAAACAAACATTCAGTGCGATTCTAGCTCACCTCTGCATGATTGATGATTGACCGCCTGGTGCCCAATACAGGCCTCCCAGTACATGTTATTTGTGTCCCATTCCGTTTCTGTGTCCTCTTGTATATCTGCCCTTCCACAGACGCGGAAACTGGATCACTCTGAAACTGAAGAAGCTGATTAAATCCAGTAGCTGTGAGCAGGGACCCGACCGCCCACCCACACCCACACACTCAGGCGTGGCTGAGCCACACCACTTCTGTCACGACAACAGCTCCTTCATCAGCTCAGCCTCCACTCCAGCAGGTGATGCCATCTCACCCCAACGCAGCAGCAGTGAGTATGACCTTCTTGAATTCACCAGATCATCTCCCATTGACTTGGCGGAATCAAAGCACCAAAGTGCCCCCGTCGCTGCTGCTTCAGTCGTAGACCAGGAAGTAAGATCATCATCAGAGGCAGGGCACATACATCTCTCAGTGTGTTCACGTAAGGTCCAGCCCACAGCCAGAGGACAGAGACGGGATTCATGTCCACATGAAGCTGCATTTGTAGGACAGACATTCTCCCAAAATTTGACCAAACTTCTGCCTCCACCGCCGCATTTTTTAAGTAAATGGATTGTAAAGTAAAAGTGTTCATGCGCTGTTGCCATGTTAGCTTCTTTAAGCTCATTGGTCACACACACAGTGTGACCTAATCAGAGTCTCAGCCTCCATTTTATTAACTGAATTTTAAAAAAGCTGGAAATGTAATGGAGAGAAATTCAGTATTCTCCAAACTTCTGTTTTTAGTAACACAGAAATCAGAAATGTCAGCATGTCTCCAGTGAAAAAGCTCTGTCTGCATAATAAATAATAAATATTGCAGGTATTTCAGTTTATTTAAAAGCAAGAATGTGTGTGTGTGTGTGTGCGTGCGTGCTAGTGCGTGTGTGTGTGTGTGTCATGTCCAAAGGGTCATTCTTCCTGATGCATGATGTGTGTGAACTTTCCTCAGTATGTCTCCCCTGTGTCTTTCTCGTTTGTTAATGTATTTCTTCACTCCTGCCTTTCCTCCTTCTTTCCCTTGTCTTTTCCGTCCCTTCCTACCCCTCTCCTCCCTGACATCCCTCTCTCCACTTGCATCCATCCTTTTGTCTACCTCCCACGTGGCTGCACTTGCTGTTAAATAGCCCCTCTGAAAATGTTTCCCCGTATGAGGAACAGGCTGAAGGACAGAGACAAAGTCAAGTCCCTCTTCCGTCGTTCCATGTGTAAGAAAGACTGTGGTCCGGCGTCAAACCTCATCTTGACTGTAGCCTTTTATGTCACTGCTAACTTGATAAAAAGTGAATCTATGCTTTTTTTCGCCATCTGCTATGTGATATAACAACTTCTTCATTGTCAGCAAGGATGCTTGCCAGCAGGTGTAAAATCAGCAGCCATATGTTAGTGCTCTGTCCATCACGACCTCATTTCACCGCACTAACTTAAAATTACAGCTTTAAGCATCTGCACCAGTCATTTTCTGGCAGGGTAGCTATATTTGAAGACAATCTGGGGTATGTTGTTAATAGAGGTCACAGAAATGCTGCATTGCAGGAGGACACTGGTGCTGCATGAGCTCTGTCCTACCAGGAGACGGCTGCACTGTAGGGAAACATTTTAAATCCTATGGAGGATGCAAACCACCCCTGTCTCTGTGTGCCATGGCACGAAAAGACCTCCTAATTTCCATGACCAATTCACCTGTCTGTCCCCCCTTCCTCATCCGCTCCCCACTTCCTCCACTCCTCGGTCCATCAACGCAGCCCTGAGCAGCTTGGCGTACCCCTCGGCCCCGTTGGTGGAGGAGCGGTGGGCAGGCAGCTCAGAGCTGCTGGAAGGGTCACAGGCTGATGTGGAGGAGGACAGGAAGAACTCACTGACCTCATCCCTTACGACATCCATTTTGTCCATCCTCCACCTCAATCATCCCACCTCTCCACCATCTGACCACATCACCACCACCACAGCCACTGACACCACCGACACTGTTCCAGACGTGTCTGAGCTCTGGGTGACAGGTAGAGGCAGTCACGAGCCACTGTTTTATTTGATGTCATGTTCAGTAGTTAGACACTAGAATAAAGTACAGAGGGGAGGAGTGAAAAGACAGCACGCTTGTTTGCTCTTTCTCAATCTCTTACAGCCATTCAGTGATTTCTCATGTTATGCTCCACAGACAAGGATTCGAATGACAGCGCTGTGCCATCTGGATTTGAGGACAACGACGAGCTGCAGAATCACGGTAAAGCCCTGTGGATACTCGTTTAGAGGATTCAGCAGGCATACAGATGTATTACCAGCTCAGGAATTAGAGTAAATCCATCAAATTGCAATCATGACCTTGTTTCATGTTAATCTCTATGCTGCCCAGAAAGACAAGTAACTGTTATTGAAAGACTCTGCTGCCCCCTGTTGGTCATGAAGAATATTCATATATAGCAGCTCTTAAAATAACATCATAATCTCTTTCTAGGGCTGAATGGCGTACAGAGTCGAGCCCAAAGTGAGAGCAGCGGCGAGTTCAGCCTGAGTCTGGAAAATGAGCCATGGTCAAATGGCAGCAGCCCTGTGCAGCAGCCCCCATCACGCCGCTCCTCCTCTTCCTACCAGCCACCCAGCGATACCTCCACCCCCCAACACACACTGAAGCAGCAGCACAAAGAGAAGGCCTCTACCATTCCCACCACTGGCAGTCAGAATTCAGACATCCAGTTCATGCCAAAACAGAAAGATCCTGGGCTCTCTCAGGACTTCTGGCTCACAAGGGGAACAAAGAGCATCCGGAGGGGGTCAAGAGGAAAAGTGACACGTCGCTCGTCAGATTCAGGAGGCACGGTCAAAACAAACCCCGGGCTCAACGGGGTGAATTCAACACTGTGCTCTAGCAAAGCCGAGACTACCCGAGCTTCAGTTTGTTCACCTATCACAGTGCTGTATGTTCAGGGTAAGTCATCTTCAATGTCTGGCTGCCTCAACTGCTTCTCCACCCCTCTGGGGAAAGAGGGGCGACTGAAAGGGCCCAGGTCACCCAAAAGTCTCCCCCGAGCCAGCAGCGTCATTTCCACAGCAGAGGGATCATCCCGACGCTCCAGCGTGAACAGCGACTGCAGGGTGACGGCCAAGTCTGACACGCCATCAGTCCAGATTTTAGAAGAGCGCAATTATCAGGAGGAAGCAGCTAGTCAGCAGCAACCAGAACCAGACACCAGTAACAGTGAGCCTGAGCCCATTCCTCCAGTCAAACCTCCCAGAGACCCAACAGTTGTTGTTCCCACAGACCACCCCAAGTCCCCTGTGCAGGAGTCACTTTTTGGCTCCTCATTCACTTTCAATTCTGTCTTCTCAAACACGATCTTCAGTGAGTCTGGGGTCGCAACCACGACTAGTCTGGATGCCCTCTGCAACAACCAGACCGTTCACTGTCTGGATCCACCCCTGGTGCAAAACTGTGCACCTGAGAGCCAGGAGTGTCGTCCTAACACACCGCACACGCCGCTCAGCGTGGAGAGTGAGCAGAGTCAAAATGCAGAACATGCGGCAGGGCTGGAGGAGAAGGACCGGCCGCTCACAATTGCATGAAAGCAGCTGTCACATCAGTAATGTAAATGTTTTGCCGTTCTGGAGCGGGGAGCTGCAAGGCCACTTTCCATCACATCGACCGAAGCACACAATTTAAGTCACTGTAATGTAATATGTTTGCATTTTATTTTGACTACCTGAGTATACATTAATCTTAAAAAGTGTAAAGAAAATGTTTTTTCACTCTGCTTTAGTACCATTACCAGCTTTTACAGCACATTAATAAACCTGAGTATAGATCCAGAGATTCACAGTGTTATCTTTCCATTCTGGTTCTCTATTTGCACAAATTCTGTTTAATATAAGTGAATGACGTATGGATAGATCTCCTCTTTTGCCCATTAAAAATTAGATTGGTGTTGTGACTCCAGGCCGTTTACCCTTTACTACACTGACAATCCTGTTATAAATGTGCTTGCCAAAACATTTTTGTTCATTTCCTCTCTTTCTATTTATGCTCTGTTACTGGACAGAACCTTTTAAATTATTCTAAGTTGATTAATATGTGATTTAAATTTGAGCCTGTGACAAATGTGACGATCGTGTGTGTGAAACTGTGTAAAGCGTGTAAAAGCAGGACGTGCACCTGTCCGATACACCCCCTCAAATAAAGAAGCCCTCTATGAAAAATATGTATTTGCACTGTCATTCTTTTATAACGGTGCGCGAGAAGGTGTACCCGCCCAGTCATCTTATTGGATGCCATGTCAGTCACGTGAGGCAATCCGGAAGTGGACCATTTTCAGCCGAAAAACAAAACATTCGTGGGTGGTGTGGAGTTATTCAATCTAAGGCTGACGTTACTCGGGTCCACTGGAGTGGCTTCGCTCACTGTACCGCATAACGCGACAGCTTTACCCGGGGTTTGGCAAGATGCTGAGCGCCGCCGCTGCGGAGAGGAACAAGGAGCCCATCCTGGCGGTGCTCCGGGAGAGCGTGAACACCGGGAGACCCCTGCAGGCTCTGGAGATCTCCTCCGGGACCGGCCAGCATGTCACACACTTCGCTCAGGCCCTGCGGAATATCATCTGGCAGCCGTCAGAGTATGACCGCCAGTCTCTAGCCAGGTAAATATAGCAATTACCATTACCGTCGTACCTTAGTAACAGCTTATAAACTCGGGTATTTACGGGATTGATTCATTTCTGCGTAGGAAACTTGAAGAAGGGCTTTGGCCGTTTAGCTCAGGTGTTGTAGTTATTTTAATACTGCTGCTGCAGGACGTGCGCACTGTGCTGGTAAAACGCATGTTGTGTTGGAGGATGCCTGCAGTAACAACAGTGTCTTTTGTTCCCATTCTCAGTATAGAAGCGTACAGAGCCCACTACCAGCTGCACAATGTGAGGCCTGCCATCCACCTGGATGCTTCTCTGCCCCATCAGTACTGGGGAGGAATCCAGCCAGAGAGCCTCGACCTGGTAGTCAACATCAACATGATCCACATTTCTCCGATTGCCTGCACAGAGGTAGGACTGCTGATTTTATACGCGCTCGTTTGCTCACAGTGCTGTGATGGGTCCTATCCAACGATCCAAGGACCAAAAACTGGATGACCAAGTGGGCAACTGCCTCAGGGCCCCTGAAGGTGCCAGGTTAATTTGTTTGTTAGTGCTGTGTCCATCACTAAAGCACAAAGTAAACTGTCATTTAAAGGTCTTATCAGCACCTGCACTCTTACCTAATCTTGAGGCTCTGTGTAGCAGAGGGGCCCCTGGATAAAATCCAGTTTTAAGGCCTTTAATATGTAGGTTTACATTGTGCATACATGGTGCATATTTGTAAACAAATGTGTAATAAATCAAAGTACCACAAAATAATTACCAGTGGGGGCCCTGGGCTCACTTTGGTTTGGGACACCTTAGTGGGTAAATCCAGCCTTGATCCTACTCAAACATAACTGTAGTTTAGATCTCTTAAAGGGGAAGTCTCCAATTATAGGAGCAAAACGCTTTTTTAAAGGTTTTCTTTATTACTTAAAGCAACTTGAGCAAGCAAGTGGAACATGTCACATGTGAATTGTATAAACAATTCAATTCTAAAACATAATCTAAGAGGTGTATGAATATCGAAGTGTTAAAATTCACAAAACCCACTCTGTGATGTCAGTTACACAGCAATATCTAGCTTACATAAAACAATATTAGCCAGAATATGTGACTGGTCATACCAGACCAAGTAAGGCTGTAGCAGCAAAAGCTCTGAGTGTATTGAATTGAGCAAAACTGTTTTTATTGCTTATAAATTCAGCTTTTCATCCCTAAGGGGAAAATTCTCCTCAGATAATAACTGTAGGCAATGCCCCTTTACAATATCTGCCTCCGTCTATAAAAAAGACCCAGAACAAAAAGGGCTGGAGTAGTTGTCCTTCCTGCCACTCCACCCCCACTGCATGTGATGTAATGCTGGTACCTAAGACATCGCTGTTTTCTTCCAGGGTTTATTCAGAGGGGCTGGAGCGGTGCTGAAGCCGCAAGGTCTCCTATTGACATACGGGGTGAGTGCAAAACCATTTCATGCTGTCATAAACATGCACTTAACCACATTCATGACATGTTATTATCACTTATGATCAAATGTAAACATAAAAGTGTGACCGTGCATGCTACATAACGTCTTTTGTCGTTACTCTCAGCCCTATGCAGTGAATGGACAGATCGCCCCTCAGAGTAACGTTGACTTTGACTACAGCCTACGGCAGAGGTACAGGGCTCTGTGTTTTCTGACTCTTTTTTAATGCTGCGTGGAATCTTTTTATGTATGTTGTGTGTTGTTATTACGTGATTTGTAAGGAATTGTGGGTTCTCGCAGGAACCCAGAGTGGGGACTCAGGGACATCTCCCTCCTCAGTTCAGCAGCACAAAGAAATGGTTTGTTCCTGGAGAAGATTGTGAGTAAACAGCTCCTTTAAGCATAATTATTTATTTCTTTTATCTTGTCGCCGGTGTATGATTTGAAATGTTTCCTTTGCTAGGTGGACATGCCAGCAAACAACAAGTGTCTTCTGTTCAGGAAGGAGAGTTTGGTGTGAAGTATCCTGTTGTTCCGGAGCGGGATGGTCCAAACGCCTTAACTTACACCTGGAACTCAAATACATTGCCAAATTTTCCAGAACTGTTAATGAATCGTCTCCCCATAGTCTAACACATACTGACAATAGATGAGAGTCTTTAATGAGAACAGAAATAATGTAATCTCTTATACACTGTATTCTTCTGTATTGCACAGTTGAGTAAAGTTGATCAGGCTCACGTATTTGGTGTTGTGTGTACTGTGTTTACCTTGATACCGCCAACCTGCTCTTTTTATTTCTTCATTCAGTTTGCAGACTGTCAGTAAAACTTAAGTTAGCAGAAGTGCTTCGCAGAGGGAGATATGCGAGAGACAATGCGCTGTACATTAGAGCTTGAAATCAGACATAACAACACAAGGAAACCTATATAAAACACCTATGTAAATGTCTAATATATAAAGAGCCCAATACAAAGTAAACACAATACAATAAAACAGAAAAAAGACATAATATACTGCAGGTGTCTATATCTTCAGCATCACAAGCTAGGCATTTGTTCAGCCTGTGTGGCTGCTACCCCGGCTACTATCTTATGTTTCTGTATACAAGCATACAGAAGACGTCAAAACAAAAAATATCTATATTGAAACTTATTTAAAAAGAGCATTTCAGCACTGATATTACTGGACGCAACACGTGGAATGTTGTACAACCTGTGTTGTCATGAATAAACCTATATTGAACATACAAATGATCTCTCATAACGTCATTAACGTTCAGCATTTGACTTATTTTTGCCTTTTCATTTAAAGAGTTATTAAATGTCAGTTTTTCGTGTTGCAATTCCCTTCAGTGCTAAAGGTGAAGGTGTCCACAGACCCTCTGTGAGCTACCGAGTCTGACTCCTGAGACTTCTATGATGCCTCGCAGGTCTTTTTAACCACAACCTCACGTAGCTTCTTGAGTCTGCGTTCAGTTATGGCTCTGACGTAGCTGTCTGACTGGATGATGGCCATACCATCCTGCACTACACCCATCACCAGCAGAGGGTTTTCCTCCATGGTGATGTTGGGACAGGGACAGCTCCAGTCTATCTTGGCGATAGTCACCTCTAGGTGTTTGGTATTAAAGAAAGTCAAGCCCATTTTTTCATCTCTCAGAACCTCCTCCAAGCTAAAGCGGGCTAACCCAGAGTCCAGATCCTCCACCAGCTCTGTCAGCCGCCCCACAATAGCAAAGTCACTCCGGCATAAGCTGGGCACCATTTTCCCCTTCACCCGGCAGGTCTTACAAGGTTTCCTTTTGGGCTGTGGGCAGTTTGCCTCACACTCCTTCTTGGTGTGGAAGCTGTTGGCATTCCCATGGCAGCCACCATAGGCAAAGGCTTGGCACTGTTTCATGAGGGAATTCCAGGCCCAACGTGGCTCCCAGGCTTTGCAGGGGCCCTGGACAGCAGGCAGGGAGCAGATACCCATCCCCTCTCTCTGACAGGAGGCCTTGCACTCCTCATAAGTCTCAAAGCGGTTGCGGCTGTCGTCACATCCACCGTTGCTGAAGGCCATGCAGGAGCCCAGCTTGCTGTCATAATACCAGTCCACGTGGCGCTCGCCACTGCACACCCTCAGGTCTACTTCAGCCAGGCAGTCTGCCGGTGAGAATGGCCGCCCCATGGGCATCTCAGGATCTTCAGAGAAATCATCATCGGCCCGGCGGATGACAGACAGCGGGTAGTCTGCATGAAGAACTCCCACCGAATTCCGTGCGATGCAGGTGTAGATACCTGTATCCCACACCTGGGCGTTGTAAATGACAAGCTGACCGATGTTGGTGATAACCACATTGCCGTACATCTGGTCAGGCCTCATGACCAGGCGCTCTCGCCGCTCACTCTGTTTCTCCCATGTCACATCAGGTCTGGGGACTCCAATAACGTCACAGTGGAAGCTGACGGTGCCTCCAACATAGATGGACTGGTGGTGAGGGTTGGAGTACAGTGTGGGGGGCATGGGGTCCTCCTGGGAGGATGTCGGGGTGGGGTTAGCTGTAGTGTCCTGAGGCAGTGGACTGGTGTGGGGCCCGGCCAGGTAGAAGCGGCAGGTGATAACAGTTAAAGTCACCCCGCGGATGCAGGCCTCGGCGTCCATGTAGCAGCGGTTGAAGTAGGTGAGGCCGTCTGAGGCGCAGGTGAAGTTGGGCTCTTTCTCGCAGCGGTCCTGGCACTTGCAGATGGGCTGTCCGTCCCAGATGTCACAGATTGCCCCCTGCTGGCTGCAGATAAAGCCCTCGCAGGTAGCGGTGGAGGCGGGGGCATCATTGTCTTTTCCCCCACCCTGCCCATCTGGCTGGGCAGGGGTGCCATCAGAGAAACGTGCAGCCACACAGCTGTTGAGGCCACACACGTTGGTGCAGCATTTCTCAAAGTCGGCACAGTCCTGCGCAGACACACACACACACAAAGCAGCATTTATGAGAGCAAATTTAAACGAACAAAACACGGCACGAAGAGACTGAGATCATGAGTGAGTAACAGTGATGGAGAAAACAAATAACAGCACCTCATCGACGTTGCATTCCCTCTCGCAGGTGCTTTGCGCATCAACCCACAGATTGGAATTCAGCTTGTTGGGACAAAATCCTTCATGTTTGACTTTGGATGCTGCCACACTTGCACACAAAGAAAGTTCGGGTAGTTCACAAACCAAGAGCATCAGCAAATACGCGCACATCCATCCTGATAGTAGTTTATTGGGTGCATTATGCCAACTTTTATCCTTTATACTGCTATCCTCCAAAAGTTGGAAAGTGATTTTATACATTATTGCTCTTGTGCATGAGTCCACCACCGAGTAAATCCATTCCTCCTTTAGGTCTTCAAAGTCGGACTAAGTTTAATATCGACTTTCAAAGGTGCTTGTCCGAAATCAGCTTGCTGCGCGCAGAGAGGAGACTTGCAGCGATCCCAAAGATCAGGACGAGTTCCCGTGAGGCGGACATCTGCTGAACAAAACACATCCCAGAAACGCGTCAAAAAAATGCAGATGGGTTGCATGAAACATTCGCCCTGATAATCAAAACAAAACTCTCGCAACGGTGGGCAAACTCTCATTCGGGTCGATTATCAGCCAACGGCGACATGGGCGAACGAAATGTGCACAATGAGGGAGAGAAAGACGCAACATCAGCCTTTCAGAGTGTGAATGGAGGTGGAAAGGGCAGCCCCTCTGACCGCCCCCATGGTCGTCCAGTGTCTGAAACTCTTATGAAGCAGCACCATGCGCTAAGCAACTGGACAAACATTGTAAAAACATCAAAGAAAACGTGGGGCCGTGGTGGCAAGCTGTCCCAACAACCGTGCGCACGGAGCCACACATTCCGGTGAGAAATCCAACGTTAACTGTGTCCAGACAGCATTTATAGAGGTGTCATTCATAAATAAGGTAATGAGCTGCTTTCTCGCCGAGAGCTGGTGTAGTTGTCGGTTTAGGATGTCATCATCAGTTCTAGTAACATATTTCCAGATGTTTCAGGGCAGCGCAGTCTTGTGCAGACACCAGCTTTCCTGCGCAAATCAAGGAGCAAACTGTTAAAAGTCGCCTGCAGCGCCAGGCGGAAAGCGTGAAACCCAAACACGGGGCGTGTCGTGTCGTGTCTCGCAAAACATGTTGTTTACGTCCTTCAAGTCTAGACGTGGGTCGGTTTAACACCGTCCCTCATTCACACGGAGCTCAGAGATGCCGCGGTCAGGTGGGAAGGCGTAAAGCGCCACATTCTCAATAGCGCGCGTCTCATCTTTGTCCCGGCGCGGCTCCGAGGCGATGAGAAGCAGCACCCCTCATCTTTTCATTGGGAGCGACCCCGCAACCTTTGGCTGACTTTTGACCGCGCTGCATTCATGCGCTGCGGCGATGTGCCGGTGATCCAAAAACCGGCCAATAGAGAGCTGCTAATCAATTCAGCCCCCGCACCCACACACCCACCCACCCCCACCGGGTTTTATTGCACTTGGGCACCGGCCGCCCCGGACTGGACAAAGGGTACAAAAAAATATTCCCACAATCCCCACAGTGACCTTGATAAATGGATGAAAAAAATCACTGCAGCACAAGCTGATGAGAACACAAGTAGTTTTAGCCTTTATTTCGATGCGTGACTGCTTTCAATGAGACAAATCATGATGAATCCCGCATCCAAACCCTTAGACACGCAGCTGTGAGAGCAGCGATCAGTATGAAGCGTTTACATCGTGCTTCAACTGTTCACTCAAGAGTTCTGCTCGCCTATTGTGCTGCTCTCAACGCACACCACAGAAAAGAGGCGCCAGTACAAAACATGCACCAATTTTTTTTATGCCCTGGATGACCCCGTCACAGACGTACAGCCACTGGGAACGTTCAAGTGGAAACACTTGTTAATTATTGTCAATCAGAGGTGGAAAGAAAAGAGAGAATTTCTATCAGGGTAAAAGTTTTTGTGTAGAGTATTGAGTTATTAAAAGAAACACTTTCTGTGCTCCTTCTGAAGTCTTCAAGTTCATCTGACATTCTCGCGTCGTTACCCCCAACACCAGCCGAGCCCCTCATATCATACACGCTTTCATTAGAGCGCTGGAAAAGAAGAATGAACTCAAGCAGGAAGACTACAAATACTCAGAGGAAGAGCAACAGCCAATAAAAGATATTAAAGGAGACAAATGACTTTCCACCTCTGATTCTTACAGTCCCACATATTACCACATGGCCACAAAAAAGTTGCTGATGATTATTGTTTTACATTCATAAATACATATCATTTACATAAAATATCCGAAAAGCAATCAAATTAAAACAAGCCTCTCACCAATGTCCACTGAGTTCACAAGTTCCTGTTCAGACCCGAGACACGATTGCAGCGCTCTGTGAAGGCAAGCCGCCATGGCTTGAGCAAACAATGTGTACATCTGAGTTTGTACCGGGTTTCCTCATCAGCACCAAGCGAGCTCTGAATTGCACCGAGACTTAATTAGAAAGTGATCATGCTGTTGGCGGTTTAAACCAGGTAAAGCAGTGATACAAAAAAATGGCCTGAGAAAGTCAACAGATGTTCAAACCATGGACTGAAGGAGGGTGAATTCATTTGTGCTGGAATTTAGGGCCACCGCAGGAAGTCTTCAAAACGAGACAACTTGGCTCAACTTTGCTGGACAGTTTAACAGATTAAGCAGTGCTAGACTAAGAGGGTCTTTCGATGGATAACTCGTCTGAATTTTTCTTAAGTCTAGTACTAATCTGTCTGGGAAACTAGCCCTGCTCTTCTCAAACATTCAGTTGAAGCCGGTCTTATTTAAAACTGAGCAGGCCTGAGTTTTAAATAAGCGGCTCAGCACCCTTGAGGTCGCAAAGGGAATTTTTATACGGCAGATGAAGGCCAAAGACACACACACACACACACACACACACACACACACACACACACACACACACACACACACACACACACACACACACACACACACACAGAAGTTGTACAATGAAGCAGGTCTCCCAAAACATTCAAGATAAAACAAGCACCTCCGGGATCAATCACCAAACACAGACCAAAACAACTAGCACAAACAGCATATTTACAAGTCCAACTTTAAATACAATCAACACTCCTTTTCCAAATAAAAGATAGCTCATGTCCCTCCACTCATTGTAGTGTTAACAGGAGAGTGATTATCCTTGAATCACATCTGTTGGTCCCAGGGAAATCTTGTTCTGCTTGATCACAGTGAGCCTCTGTCGTAAAGAGTACGGGTAAACGGACATCCACAAGATGGCACCAGCAAGCGCAAAGAGAACAGAAACCAAACCGACCATCCAAGACGGTTCCCAAAGGTCAATGTAAGTTCACAGCTGTATCTGTCTCTGGTGAAGATTGCTGGTCGCTCTCCATGCTTTTCTGTGCCCCACGTGACCTCCTGGAGCAGCAACAACACATTTTATACTGGCCCTATGGAGGCAGCCATCAGTACGCTCCTTCACTATGAAATCTTACAGTTCCCCTTAGAGGACGTCGAGTCCTTTGGTGGACTCTGCGGAGGCCTGAAGGACTTTGAGCGCTTGAGACTGTTGGCTTTGCTTCCGCTGCCGCTTCCGCCTGAGGCTGCGCTGTTGGCCACTGAGTAAGAGCGTCCGTGCATCATGACCGCGTTCATGCCGTTGGCCATAGAGAAAGACTTGAGGTGGGACTTGATGGCCACAGGGAGGGGCAGTTTGTCAATGAGGTGCACCGGTGTGCAGGAGACGATGGAACGGCAGCACAGATCTTGGAGGCTGAAGACTGTGGAAGAAAAGGGGACATGGGTGTTATGACTGGGTGTTATGACTGGGTGTTATGACTGGATGTCACGTCAGATGCATCTACAATACTCTTCAGTACATCTTTCCTACTATTTGGACGTTACAAAAAAGTAGAGACAAAGATGATGCTCTTTGCCAGATGAATGATGAGTTTCACCCATACACATTTCATACTGCTTGCGCTGTAAATGATGTTCATTTTATTTTCTCTTCACTTCTCAGTGCATTGTCAAGCTCTCCAACTATGAAGTTGGAAATGGCTTACATTTACACACCTGGTTGGCGGCTCAATTATGGCAAAAAACATAATCACAATAATTTCATGATTACTGAATACAATTATTCACTGAACTTGGAACCATCATGCATTCACTGAACTCGTCTTTTTAACAGTGGATTTCCTTTAACTTTAAACATGATTCAACTGAAAAACAAATACAAATATAAATGTCTCAATAATATAGACTAGAACAAATATAAAAAATAATTCAATATACAATATGTATTATCATGTTAGTTTTATGTAGCGTATGAAAGGTCAGAAAGGATTGCTGACATATTACTCTCTCATAACTTTTTGGCCTCTCCAAGCAGCGGTAAGTGCATCATTTCAAGTGCCACTAGAGACAATGCTCAGGTTCTTCTGGATAATTCACAGACCTTGCATTGAATGGTTTTCACTGGAACTACTTTCTTCCAAAGAAAAAGTACCAATGAAAACAGTTGACAGTGTGGACTGTGAATTGCCCAGAGTAACTAGCGCACTGTATCTGGGAATTTGCGATGTTTTTGAGTTGTTCAAATGTAATTCGGAAATCATTTGGAGAGTGCAAATGGAATTCCATTCATGTTCAATGCTCTGGGGTGGTGGTCGTAAATATGTCAAAACCAGGAGAAAATACAACTGAAACTTCCTGCCACAATGTTTTGTTGCTTGTGAGAACTGACCCACTTTTTACAGTACAACAAACAAGCATACATTCCTAATCCGTCAGAATTAGCATGCAAAAATGATTAACCAGCTCACCTCTGTTGGGCCTCCAGAATTTCTCCATCCCGTGCCTCATCAGCACAATGCGTGAAAGTTCTGTGAAGGACTCAATGACGTTGAAGTTGCACAGCGGACTGACCTCAAAGAAAGTCATGCTGTTCTTTTCTGCATAAGCCCTTGCCTGCTCCGTTGGCACCTGCCGCTTGAAAGCCAGGTGAAGCCGGTTGCCCACCAGGATCCTGGGTACACCTGGGGCATGCTGATGAAAACAAACAACATTGTTCCTATATTTAGGTAATGTTGCCCAAACTTGTTGTATTTCTGAAACATCTCTCATTCTAAGTTGCAAAAATACACAATGCTATTTCACAGGGATGGAAGGACATCGGCACAGGACATTTCCTGTATTTATTTGTCCACCACAAATAGTTGAATGATTACCTCGTCAATTTCCCGGATCCAGCGGTCAATGCCATCAAACGACCAGCCATTAGTGATGTCATACACAAGCAGGATGCCCTGTGGAATAAAAGCTTAACATGTTAGCATACACACACACACACACACACACACACACACACACACATATATATACATATATATATATATATATATATATATATATATATATATACACATACAGGATGACACAATGAGGGAGAAAGCACCAGATTTCCTCACCTGTGCTCCACGAGAGTATGACCTGAAGATGGTGCAGAATCTGCCTTGTCCTGATGTGTCCCTGTTGAAGACGAAGACAAAGGCACACACACACAGGAGTGTGTATGTAAGTCACCCAATATGGTTTGTCAGCCAAAGGTTTGTTACCGCAGCCACTACTGATTTGATATTTCCATATTGCAAAAAACACTTACCATAGCTCTAATTTCACTCTTCTCCCATCCAGCAGGATTGTGGTGGTCTTGTAATCAATACCTGAGATTACAAGCAATACACACAGAGTTAGTTCATGTTGGCCTTTCCATGTCTTTGAATTGATGCAGAGATCGTTCCTCACCACTGCTGTAGGCGTAGGGAGACTCGACTGATCCGTCTTGCAAACTGTCCAAGATTTCTCCCTTCCCAACGTCGCTGTCTCCCACAAGAAGGAATTTCAGGAGATAATCGTAACTCTTGACAGGACTACTCTGGGTCCCCATCATCCCACGCATTGGATCCGGATCACAGAGAGCTTTTTAAGCTCGTCAGACGTCCACTGTTCGGGGCAAGGGACAAACCAAACGGTCCCCAACAGTGGCAACTGCTAGCTAAAGGCAGGCGACCGCGGTTAACGTGCACTAACCAGCTAGCGGGTGCACGACCCACAATTTACATCAACTCTGTCCTCTGTAACGTCTAACACATGAAATAATTTCCTGATCCGAGTGGAATATGTCCAGCAAGCCTTTCAGTGTATGCTATTAGCACTGGAAGCCGACTCCAGACACCGCCGACGTAACGTCAATGTTCACATTAACAATCAAAACAACCTTAACTAGCTGTTAGCTGGTTCGTTAGCTAGCCAGCTAAGGCGAATGGGAATAACGCATTCAAGCACAGACAGGAAACAGTAAAAACGGGGCGTTTGAGTCCTACATAAAACGACCACCTACCGAACCAAATACTACTATTCCACTTTATTTATAAACAAAAAGAAACAACGAGGGACGTTCAGCTTTCGCGTACAACGACTTCAGGACTGTGCTGGAACTTCCTGGTCCTGACGTCATTAACTGCGTAACATCCGGGTATGATTTTAAAAATAAAAGAAAAACAAAATGTTATTTTACAACTTATTGGTAGTTTAATTATTTTATTTGCCAGATTTCAGATACATTAGCCCAAGTTCTCAAATATGGCCAGATAATTTAATTTGGTCTTTCAAACTATGAAATTACGTCAAGACTCTTAAGCACATCAGTGTCAATAAATATGTACATATAATTGATCTGGAGTTATCAAAAAAAAGTAAAATGACTATTCCTTTTGGACCTTATTTCCGCTTTATTGTGATTCAATGTCTAGATTTATTTAATATGTAATACGAATAGCCTACATGGTACTTTATTGTTTACACATAACAATAATGATACAGCTGATGTTTTGGCTCTGTTGCCCTTATTCTACGAACGATACACGTTTTATTGAATGATTTCCGTGCTATCCATTCCAATTCAATGGAGAGGGGAATGTCACGTTATGACATACTTCACAAACCCAAACTGGTCAATGACACATAGAAAGGTATTGCCAGTAAAGCATGATTATCACTGGTCACCTCTCATTGGTTGCTCTTGATTGGCACTTGCAGCAGCTGTGGGGATTCTCTCTTGATTGCAGAATACAAAAGCCAGGTGAAACACCACTGTCACACTCAACATTTAGGTGAGGGGTCAGCTTCAGAGGCAGCTGTTGGAGGGAAAATGGAGCTGGTGTATGCTGGGCTTTACTTAGTGCTGTTTTTTGTTGCCTCTAGTTATCAGTTTAGAAGTGGCTCTGGGTATGGCCGATTTGTGGACGATCCTGAATTAGAGTGGGAGAGAATGGAGAAAGTGATAGGTGAAGAAATGGCATATGAAGTCCCTGCACCTGAAACCAAATTCTGGAGGAGTGCTTCGGGTGGATCTTCAACACCTGAAGCAAAGAAGGTCCCTGCATATATGATTGTCCCAGCCTCCAAGGTCCAGAAAGAGGTTTTCAAACCAGAAAAGGGTGCCAGACCCCTCCCTAACTCGGTTAAGGAAATGTTACTTGCGGCTTCTACTGCTGTAACAGCAGCCACAGCCAGAACAAAGTTGATTGAAATCCTGTGCCATGTTGACAGAATGTATGTAAGAATCCAGAGAGATATCTTTAAGACAAGGGATGCATACAAATATTTGAAACTAGGCACCTGTCCTGTCAACCAAGGTAACAAAGAACATTACTACCTTCTGTACCTTCTGACAACTGACTGCGGCTTCAAGAAAGAGGTTGGAAAAGGTTTTTTTGTTTTCAATAAGTACAATTTTGTGCTTTATGTCGACAAACAACAACTGACACAAATGTATGTTCCAGAGTACTGTTGATGAACGGTATGTTCGCAATGTGCTCCACTACAAGCCACCTGGTCCATTTTTAAGGGAGATGCCATTTGACATTCCACTGAAATGTGCATTTCCCAGGTAATTTTGTTTTGGCTAGATGATCCTGTGATTGCTGTTATCCAATTTTGTATTAACACAAGTTTTCACTTGACTGTTTCACAGGTTTTTTCACTCCTTCAAAGTTGGCTTCTATCCCAGACTGCAGGGAGGCACAGTTTTCAGAGCACTCCAACCAAAAAGTAGTTTTACTGTCACTCCTCAAGATGGTATGTTTCTTTCTTTAAATGTGAATCAATTCCTTTTGACATGTGATAGCATTCTTAAGATGCGAAGCTGCTGATTAGTGTCACCACCTCAACCTTTTTCCTGACAAGATTTTCTGATGCAAAATGCTTAGGTTAACAGCTGGAGCAGCATCTAAAGTCATACGTTGGTGGAGCACAAAGATATTAAAATTAACCTGACTGGACAGTCATCAGTCTAGATATTTACTTTGGACAGAAGTAAATATTGTACAATATCCTTGAAGTTAATGATGTGGCATGATGGAAAATGACAGCTTAAAATGTGAACTAAGAGCAGGATAAACTATGAAGGTGGTATTAGTTGGTTCAGTTGATCTTAAATGGAAAATTTGGAATCCCACAGAGCAAATCCATTTTCTCAAACTGTTAATGGTTCTGCATATGAGGGGAAAACAAAGGAAACTGGCAAACTTGTGACATCAGAGGTTCAGCTTCATTTGAGCTAAGCACACCTGTAATTGACACAAATGGCAATGTTGCATTCAAAACTGGAGACTCATTTTAAACAATTTTAATAGCAACATAGCTCACAGACCATTTATACCTTTTTTGAAGTTACATAAAAATATGTGTGCATACAATGCTGCATGTATTGAAAGTACCATCTGGAATTCATTGCTGCATTCAGACATTTCCACACAAACATTCCTCCCTCTGGGTTTGACTGGTATGTTGACTTGTTCAGTGACTGACGTTGCTCACTTTTGCCACAGCATCAGGGAATGAAATCACAGGTGCCAAAGCATACATCTTGGGCCAGCCAATGTACTTTGAGGCCAAACAACCTGAAGGCACAGCAAAATCTAGTCAGAGGCTGTACATCCACAAGTGCTTCATAACAGCCTCCAAAGACTCCAATTCAAATCCAAAATATACAGTCATTGACAACCAAGGGTAAGATGTACATTATTTCAGAGTAAGATGGCCATGATCACCTGGGAGGTAATGTGGAGGTAAACATGCGTGTTTTCTCTAACTGCAGCTGTATGATTGACGGCAAGGTGACAGACCAGTCAAAATTCCTCACTGGGACCTCAAAGATGGTCCAGAAATTCAGCGTGGGCGCCTTGACTTTCCAACAAACAGTTCCCACTTCGTCGTCTTCACAGGTACGGTCAAGAGCAAGTGGGACAAATCTCTACTGTCTCTATGGAGAACGCATGCTAACACTGAAACCTGATGTCTTTCAGCAACTCTACATGCACTGCGAGGTCTCTGTGGAGAAACTTAGCCCGACGCAGAGTTCAAAGGCTTGCAATTATGACCCAGCTACCAAAAAGTGAGTTGAAATGCTTCATGTGTGCTTAAACAAATGGAGCTTTTTTTTTTTCTTCACTCAGTTGGACTGCAACCTGCTGTGTTTTGACTGGGTGACCTTTTATTCATGTTTTAGGTGGAAGGAGCTGTATGGTGATGACTCTGTGTGCACCTGCTGTGACTCCACCTGCTCCTCGGCACAGACTAAAGGCAAGTTTCCCTTTTTGTGTTTACATAGTTCTTGCGCGGGGTGGAAAAACCTGTCTGATATACAGCAGCTGTATTCATGAGCCTCAAATTGGCCCAGGGCTTAACATGAGCATCGGCCATTTCAAGAAGCATTTTGCTGTCATGTACAGGCGGTTTCAATGCAAATCCCTTTGCTTGCTTATCTCTTGACAATCAAGCAGTCTTGCAGAAATACTTACAAGCCGCTCTTCCACAAATTTAAGCTGTATGGTGTCTTATTTCAACAGCTTCCAGGAATATAATCTCCAGCCACTCTTGGAATGTCGATTTGTGGAGCAAGGATGGATACGCAGAGGCTAACCCCCGGATGAAATCCTTTGACACTGACACTTTCAGTTTGGAGGACCCAGACTTGGCCGAGCACGAAGACTTCCTGAAGTACTGGGAGCATGATTACTAAATTGAAGTGTCATATGGAAATAATCAGAAATTTTAAATAAATCAGTTGCTTTATCTTGTACTTAATGTTTCTCTTGCATGATATGCCTTTGCTTAATGAATAGACCATAACTCAACACTGTTGGCGTAAAGAGATTAAAACTTAAACACTTAACTTTTACAACATTTTTTGAAAATGAAACACGTGGCACTGTCACTACACTAATCAGTGTAATCATGTATCAGCATGTGTGCATTTCTAAGCATTTCCTGGAAATGCATCACAGAATTTCTGTAGATACAGCTGTGAACCACAAGGGGATGGAAGAGATTCACAGGCTCTGCTTGAGTGAATTCAGCAGGGAGTTCAATAACCTTCCGAGCTAAAGGGTTCCCGATGAGAACGTGGCGCAGCATCTTTTTCTCAAGGCTTTTCTCCATGAAGTCCAGCAAGTCTCGTAGCCGACGAGCCACGAAGCTGGGTTTCCACTGTGATGGGTCTTTGGTCAAAAGCAGATGCATTAGTGCCGTTTTAAAATGAAAATCCTTGAGGTCACAACTCCCTGACAGTGCCGTCTGTCGCTTGTGAAGGAAACATGCAATTTCAAGTGTTTGTCTGTGGCATGAGTTTTCAGGCAGGCGTTTAGAAATGTGCTCTATGAAACGATCTTCGTAGCTGGTCAGGGAGAACGTCCAGAAAGCATCTAAACTGTTTGGGGAGCAGGGAGTAACGAAGAAATGAGCATCAGCGTTGTATTTAACCACGGGATTCATGCTGAAGCGGACCTTCTTCCCTGATCTGAATCGAACTACTACAGCACCTGGAGCATCAATGTAGCGAATGCTCAGTTCAAACTCATACTTGTGTGAAATGAGTGCCCATGCTTGTTTGATGGTGCTCTGAAACCACCTGGTAACCTGTGATTTTGACAGGAATGGAGAGTTCTTCACGCAGAGAGGGCCATCACAAACCTCAGTCACTCTCACCTGTGCTTTCTCAGTGTCACAGTGCAGCAGGCAGACCATATCATCCGCATCAGGAGACTGACATTGGCAGCCGTTCTGGACTTTATTTTCCACCAGCTTTATTTGACCACAGACCTGCATGTATGGCAGCAGATCACTCGCCTGGTTGTTCCAGAGCAGACACTGAAAACGATACGGATCAGGTGGGCTGAAGGGGACGATGATATCGCACACATCCACCATCTGAAAGTCCTCAATCACCATGCCGCCATTTCTATCACAGACGGTCCTCATGGCATCCAATAGATCACTTGCAAACCCCTCCAAGAACTCCCTCCACTTCTTATCGGATGCGACTTGAACACATTTAGAATGAAATCGCTGCAGAGTGTCACTGTCTGGCAGCGACACTTCAGCAGCAGTGCAGACCACCGGGAAGGGCCTGGTTTCTTCTTGTTTGATTTGTGAGGTTCTCCGGAAGCAGTTCCTAAACACGCGGATCATGGAAATGATGGAGAAGGCGTTCCACATGTACCAGAGGTAATCACGCTCCCAGTCGGCGATGGCTGCCTCTGAAGTTTCATTTTCTGATGTCTTGGTGTGAAGATGTGACAGGGGTGACTCTTCCTCCTGTTCTTGTTGCCCCTGCGGTCCACTTGGGTCTCTAAAAGAGCCATCGGTCTGGCTATCTTTGCTCTTTTGCTCCTGGTCAACTAGTGAAGTCTTCAGAACAGTCTCATGTGCACTTCTGGAGTCTTGTAGCCGATCAGCCCTGTCTTCTTCTGAATATTGTTTGGTGACAGTCACCTCTTCTAAGACTGGCTTTTGCTCTTTTTCAGCATCATGCTGGTCAGGCAGATTTTGCTCCTTGAGAACGTTTTTCACGTCATCCCGAGGCACGTTCTTCTCAGCTTGTGTCATTTCCTCACTAACAGGTGCCATTTTGTGGTCCAGTTGATCTCCTCTCAGCAGCCTCTCTTCATGCTTTTGCACGGCCACCATGGTGATATCATCCCATTCCTCAACCCCGGGGTCATCCCTCGGACACGTAAGAAGACTCAGCGCCACCACAAACACTCGCAGGATATCTTGCATCGTCAATACTGTCTGTGAACAAGTCGAACAGCATAAAGAATTAATACAAATCATTTCTGTGATTTTAAAAAGTGCAGTAGTGTTATTTGAAATATGCGAAAACAAAAGTGGCTAAAAATCCATGCAGTTATTTGTAAAAATGCCCAATGAGAAATGCTCCTGCTGGCAAATGTCACAATGATGCAAAGCGAGGAGGATAGAAGCTACTTCCTCGATGTCCTAAAAGCATCTTCTCTATTCATTCTCAGTCATTACACTGTATATCAAACGCCATTTACTCCTGCACGTAACATTAAAGGAAAAGAACAAGAATACGCACCAAAAGAATCGGTCGGTTATCTCACTGATACGATGTTCCGGTAATGTGTGAATAGGTGCAAAGGAGGAAGCAAGAGACTAACCTTTCACAGCCAAAGAGCTCTCTTCCTAATTTAGACGTAGCTGTAGGTCGCCTCTCATGACTTATTTCCTGCACACCCTGCCCATGTGTTCTGCTGCGACACTTCTGTGCAACACAGATGAAAACAGACAGTGCAGACTTCCTGTAAGTTTAACTGCACATTCACAATCTGAAATGAACCGTTTACTCTGAGTCGTTGCATGAATCATACCTACTTAAAAGACAACATATTATACAATGTCATGACGGAGCAAACATTAGGCCACCTACTATTGTCGACATGATTTGTGTCTAGAGTAAACCCCTGCCTTTTATCCTCTCGTGGCTTTCTAACTGGTTTGTCGAGCTCTGTCTCACTGAGCAGGTGCAGTTGAGTTCAAAGGGCTAAATGAGATGAAGCAAAATAAAATCCCTTGGAGATTTAATAATTGTCATTTTTGCATGTGATAAGTGTTTGCCCTTTGATTTATTTGTTTCTGATCAAAACACAAACCGATTCAATCTTCATCTCTTAGACAACAACCAAATTTTCCAGCCAAAACCACAGATATTTGAATGGTTTGCTGCCATTTTTGCATGTCTGGATCATTATGCTTGAGCCGAACAACACTTCGCCTCCCGGTTTCATGTAACTAGAGTTAACGTCGTAGCACACTCACACAGGTAAGAAAAACATGAACATGCATTGTGAAAGGACTGAGCTGGAGGGTTTTCTGAGCGCTGTTAACAGGTTTGCTGTTGAGAAAGTGTGGGTTGAATGAGAGTCTTTTGTTACATCACAGTGAACACTGGCGAGGGGAGGGGCCTGATGACAGATGATGTGGTCAGTCTGAACATCACCACAGAGAGTTCGAGAAACACCTTTCAGTCGCTCAGAGCTACAATGTCTGATAACTATACAAGGGACTGCAGGTCATTTACTGTGGACATTGTCTTCACATGAGGTTTTCTTTTCCTTTCGTTCATCCACTCTTAAGAAAACAGGTAAGTGAGTGCTGGTGTGTGATGTTACTTTTTCATCTCTGGATGCCTAACATGTTTCACTAAATCCATATAAAAGAGATGAAACTGGGATGTTCCTGCATGAAAGCTGGTTTAGAATAACAGTCACAGTTCACTATGAGTATATGAGATTCTGGTACCGCTTCTAATAAAGCACCCTTTATAAAGGGTTTATAATGCCTTATTAATGGTTAATAAGTTGCTTTATAGAATGGCAATAAGCCAGAAATGACAACAGTTTTTGGATTGCTGGGTTATAAATAATCCATCCAGCTGTTGAGCCTCCAAACCTGCAGAGCATCTGCACAAAGATTTATTAACAGCTTATTATTAAGATTATTAATTAATTATTGTAAGCACTCTGTAAAGTACAGAAAAAAACTGATCTACAGTCAGATTTTAAACCCAAGGATGCACAGATGAAAGAACAGGGAAGAAAATCAACTAGTTCTCAACAATTGCTCGTAACATTATTACAAATGTGTTGGTATGTCTTCACTGTGTGCGGGCTGTCTGTAGAAAACAGACAAAAACTGCTTGGCAAGGAAAAAGTTTAAAAAGTTAAAAATTCTGCGATTGTGACAACATTAGATTGAACGGCTTCACTTCTTTTCACAGATTTAATTCCACCTGAACCTAAGATCACCACATCTTCCAACATGGATAAGTTTCGTATGATGTTCCAGTTCCTCCAGTCCAACCAGGAATCCTTTATGAATGGGATCTGTGGTATCATGGCACTAGCTAGTGCACAGATGTACTCCGCCTTTGAGTTTAACTGCCCCTGTATGCCAGAATACAACTACACCTACGGGATCGGGCTGCTTATCATTCCACCGATATGGTTCTTCATGTTGGGTTTTGTATTGAACAATAATGTGTCGGTGCTCGCAGAGGAGTGGAAAAGACCCACAGGGAGACGGAGGAAGGACCCATCAATCCTTCGCTACATGTTTTGTTCAATCACACAGAGATCCTTGATAGCACCTGCGGTATGGGTGTCTGTCACGCTCATGGATGGGAAGAGCTTCATCTGTGCTTTCAGCATCAACTTGGACATTGACAGGTTTGGGAACTACAGCCTGATGACTGGGATGTCAGAGGCCGAGAAGATAAAACTGCTGGCAAGGATTCCATGCAAAGAACTGTTCGAGCACCAGGAAATAAGAGTGGCGGCGTCACGATACATCAAGTGTATCTCACAGGTAGCCGGCTGATTTTCTCTCTGCTTTTCTGTGAATGGTTTTAAACTGAGGAGGCGTCAGCTGAAATCCTTTTGACAGAGACAGCCCTGAGACAAAGCAGACAATTTCAAAGGCCAAAGCGGCATATTTGAACAACACAGGAGGAGCTCTGGCTAAATTGTGCAAACATATATCTAAATAGGGATGCCTGCTGCTCATAGCTATAAGCTATCATTGTAATTCTAATTTACTGGCAGCATGGCTAGGCTGTTTTCTTAAAGAGTAGGCAAGCTGTCATCAGGGTCATAGCAACCATGGATCTTTTTTAAAGAAGATGTTTCGACATGCCACAGTAGGATAAAATATGACGCTGAATGATGGCTAAATTCTATTTAGCTGCTTTGGTTTCAGGGTTCTGGTGTGGTGCATGCTTGCTCACTGTCACACTGTCATGGCTTACTGGAACAGTTGAATAGAGCCATTATTAACTTAGTTGTGCTTTTCCAGCTACAACGAGTCATAATGACATGAAAAACGGTATTTGAAGACGTCGGCCATGCACTTAGCAGAAGTGATCTGAAACTTGTGGATTATACAAAAACACAAAGAACTATTGTTTCATTCGTTTGCCGTGTTTTCAGTATTTGGGGATTCTCTGACTATAAAGGCGTTTGTAATGTAAAGAAAACACATTTTTTATGTTTGACAGTCAGCTCAAGTGCACTGTTATGTGTGGCCAAAAGTTGGGACACTTTCAGAAGGCAGCTTTCCAATTTCATCGCAGGATATGATGACTAAGCAAATTCAATTTTCTTCACTTTATTCCTCAAAAAACTGTAGTTAACTTAAAATCCCCCCAGCAGACTCCAGCTTTGTGCTTTGAGCTCACTGAAGCTTTCCCGTCCGCTTATTAGAGAGATAGATAAGCCTCAAAATTTATTATTCATGGAACTTGGACCAATTTCAATCCATCCAAAAACACCCACACTGTTATTTAGGTCTTTGATCAGCCGAAGGGCAATTATACAACCTTAAAAGTAATGTCTCTAAAAAGTCTATTGATATACAGATTCTGTTAATGAGCTATGAAACTCTCAGGACGCTCCCACATATGCTTTTTCAATCACATTTTGGACTATTTGGCCTCCACTATCTTCAGCATCTGCAGCAAGAACACGAAACATAACACAAAACACAGGTGTAAGTGTTGGTCTGGGCTCGCAGTGTTGTATTAAATGATGTCTATTCTTTCCAGGCATGTGGATGGATGCTTTTGCTCATCATGACCTTCACGGCCTTCCTGATCCGAGCTATTCGACCATGCTTCACTCAAGCCGCCTTCCTCAAGACCAAGTACTGGTCTCACTACATCGACATCGAGCGCAAGATGTTCGACGAGACCTGCAAGGAGCACGCCAAGAGTTTCGCCAAGATTTGCATCCACGAGTACTTCGAGAACATCAGCGGGGAGATGCGCAGCATGCACCGGCGTCACTCCAGCAAGGACGAGAGCGGCGATGAGGACGAAGACAGCAAGAGGAGCGATGAAGAGAAGCTGCTGGGCATCAGGGCCCAGGAGGACATGAATAAAGTTTTATGGAACTGGCACACCTGTAAGCCGGCTCTGGCTCTCAGAAAGAACCAAACAGATGGTGAAAACAATGGGAGACTGAATGGAGAGGCCAACGGAGCAGCAAATGGCGTCGTGAAGGGACACACCCATGACGTGGAGAAAAAGGAGTGGGCAGTGTATTACAGCAAGGTTTGAAGAGCTCAAAGAAAAACTTACACTGGCTCTTCCTTAACTTCCAGACAGTCATATTGTTTCAGAGCTGTAGGAATCATTATGTTTCTGTACGCAGGGACGACTTAACATTTACACTTGTCAAAGTTACAAAAATAATATTGTAATTTACTAGAATTAGACTTTTACTGCAATGCATAGAAGATATAAATTAATATTAACTGAATTTAGTGCAATATATACTGTAGTTTGACTGTTGTTGTTGTTGTTATGACTGCACAACTGTGTACATGTTATGTTGCTGAAAACACTCTGCCACTGCTCTCTGAGGCCAGACATCTTCACTGTGTAAATTCTTGGTTGCAGAGGCAGAGCTCCTGTGTCAGGCTGATAGTAAAGCATTATTACAGCGCTCCGGAGAGTTCTCGTTGATAACGGCACTAATGAATGTTTGAATGTCTGCGGCTGTGGGGCCACCATGAATATTCCCCGGGCACAAAATAGAAAGTGTTAATACGGGTGATAAGAAAGAAGCTGCATGCGATGCCTGCTTTAAAGTGACAGCGTGGAACTTTTATGACTTGATATACTGGCGTGACCGGTAGCTTATAGTGGCTCATGTTTGCTTGAACTTGATACTATTTTGCTATGCAACTGACATCACTGAGTCAGTGCTCCAGCTCTGCAGCTCTTATGCTGCTGCTGCACGACAGTTTAGCTTTTACTGCTGTCCTGTTCAGCACAAGTCCCTTTAAGGCCACATTCAAGCTTAACAGTTAAATGGACTTTGGACAAATACTTCATCTGCGCTGGCCCATGTAACAAGAGTTTAAGAGTTTTAGCAGAACCATGTAAAAATAGCAGCTTGCCGGTTCAAAAATGACAACTTTTCCACCAGAGCGCTCGTATGTTAGTTTATTATGCTTCGCAAATGCTTTCTGGGCCTTAAACCTTGTCACGGGCAGATAACCCCACAGTGCTACTGTAGTTCAAATCAGGCACAGCTATGATTTATGCAGAAACAAAAGGTTGTGACAGCCAAAACAATTTACATGTCACCAAGAAAACAAGGTCAACATTTGCATCTCCCTCGTGCTCTCGCTCGCTTCCCAGTTTAATCAGTCACTCCCTGGCAAAACCCTGGTCACTGAAAGACTGAGGAATTGTGCTCAGTTTGAAAAGGCCTCCTCAATATCTTCAACTGCAGTTTCGTCACAGCTGGATATGTAGAACCTGATCATTTTCATGTACCGCATATCTCCAGGGAGTTGTCGATATAACGCTGTTTTCATCGTAAATCACAAGAGGGCACGCCAAAACCAAAACCGCCATCCAGCACAACCCTGTGGCTGCAGCCATCGCTGACTCTGAAACAGCTGTAAACACCCAACAATGCATGCAGTGTATTAACGGACGTATTTATGCTCGTGCATCTGCACGGTCAATCCAGCTGTTCCTCAGTATTCAGCAGCACTGTCGTTACTGGAGCGGGAGGGGAGGAGGGGAGGGTGAATGGAAATGGCACGGGTCCCATTGAAGCCTCTCCCTCCCTCCGTCCCCCAGGGGGGGGTTGGTGAGCAGCACTCCCCTTGACCGTCTCACATCTCGCCCGGTAGCCCAGCAGCTGTTCTCTCCCTCAGCAAACTGGCAGCCAGGGCCGCTGGTGTGGGGGTGGACGTCTTTATCCACGCTGTGATTTTTCTCTCTTGATGCTATTTCCCCTCACATCTCCTCTTCTGTCCCCTCTATGGAGTGAGAGACCCCCTCCTGCTCTACCTGCCTCGTTCCTCCTCTGCAACAAAAAAAAAGTGACATGGTGTTTATATATAGCTCAAGCGAGCCAAACATGAAAAAGAATCTGCCGTAGCTCTAAAAATACAATCTGTGTGTGTGCAGGAGGGAGGAAATGGTGACGGAGGTTGCTTCATCTCTTCTCTCGCTGACCTCCACTTCACACAAATGGCTTTGTTTTGGTTGTCAGGACATCAGCCATGCGCTTCTGACTGACCAAGGCCTCCCTTGACTTTGCTGCAAATGTCTCTCTTGTCTCCCTCTCACATACACGCGCACGGGGGCGTGCGCGCGCGCACACACACACATCAGCACGCTTGCAGGCGCCCCATTCGTCAGTGTCTGGCTCATTCTGCCTTCCCTCTGCCTGCAGATTGGAGGACGGAGGCAGCGAGGGAGGGCTGAGGGAGAGGAGAGTTGCGAGGCAAAACGGCTGGTCACATGAGCAGAGATCTGTTTACAAACCCAAGGCAGAGCAGAGCAGAGCAGGAGCAAGGAGGAGGAAGGGAACGGCGAACTGCAGGCTCTGTCTGAGCACCATAAAGGATTGGAAGAGGAAGAGGGGAAGCCTGCCATGACAAAGCCAGTCGGAGGTGGGAGAGACTAGATACGACACACTCATGCACACACACACACACATTGCCTTTGTCTCTGATTTTTTTTTTTCTCAATTGAAGGAGCAGATGGTTAGAGGGAGAGTAGGATCCCCCCCCTACGCACACACACACACACACACATGCACTGACTGACGCAAACACACACTCACCAGCAAAAACACCAAGCCCAGCTCGAGGACTGTTGTTGACTGCATGGAGCTGTCCTCACTTTGTCTGGGCTTTAGAGGGAAGCACATCTCTGCCTGCTGTTCTGAGGAGGAATACCCACTGCAGGATCAGAGGACTGGAGGAGGAGACAAAAGAGGAGAGGAGAGGGGGATGAGACTTGTGAAAATCCTCTGTTAAAAAAAGCAGCTTTGGGAGGAAGACAAAGCCCGGACTAATGCCAGATAATTACCTTCATTGGACGAGGACTGTCATTTCGAACGGTGGCTGTCATTGAATTTAGCGAGGGGGACGACACGGCAGACGCAAAGTGAAGTCGAACAGGCCCTTTTCTTGCTGGAGATGTAAGTATTTCCTGTTGCCAAGCAGCCCGTGTTGTTTATGACATTGTGGCTGTGTGAGATTCAGTGTTTCACAATAACAACTCCTGCATAACACATGGTGCGAGGCATCTGAAAAACAATCATGTCTTCTCAACAAGATTTCTTTGTCTCTCCTTCCCTCTCCTGTGATGACATCATTCTCACTGGGATCCAGGAGCACTTGAGGTCTTCGGTCCCAGTCCAAACCCCGCTCCCAAATCTCCCAATCTTTACACGGGGTGGTTAATCCAGATTTGGGAATGCTGGGCAGCGCAGACTGCTGAGCCAACGAAACCGCACCTCCCGAGGATTTGTGGAATCTGAGCAAATCTGAAAATCTTGATGGTTGTTTTTGGAGGAGCCGACACAACCCAACAGGAGAGCGATCCAGCTCGGGGCGCCTGAATCCAGACTCCAAGCAGACCCAGCGTCCGGAGCTCAGGCCCAGGAGCCCGGCCCCTCTCCAGCCTTCTCCTGACAGGGCCCGAATATACTGCTGCTGCCCTGGGAGTCAAATTTCATGCAACCATTCCAATGGTGTAACGGTAAGTGAGTGGATTTCTCTCCCATCTGCCAAATACACAAGAGGTGGCGGCACGTGTGCTTGTGTCTCATAAACTCGGCCACTTAGTTAGTTGCTGGCTGCCAGCTTCTGGGATCCACGTAATGGACGTACTTGTGAAATGGTAAATTACTGAGAGAGAGTGGAGGCCTCAGTGAAAATAAGCCACATTCAAGGTCATGTTTGTTTGAGAGCCGCGAAAACGGAAAGACACGATGTTCTGTTCTCTAAACTTGTTCTGTATTGTTACTGGCGACCGGTTCTGCAGTGCATCCATGCCTGGTTCGTAATTGCTTCTCTCATTATGCTACCCGAGGTCTTCCCTACACTAACCCCCCTCCCCCTTGTAAATCCCCCAACCCCCAGCCATGTTAAATTATCCAACTCATGCCCCCCACAGTGTGCAAGCTGTACCCATTCATTCACTCTAAAGAGAGACACATGGACGTTTAGAGGCTGGCAAAGAGCATCCCCGCTGCAAATTAATAGGAGCACATGTGGCCTGTGGAAGTGGGGCTTCCTCTGCTATTGTTTCACCAAATGGTCCTTTAGTCCCCAGAGTTCATCCTATTTAATATACCCCACCCCCTGCCACCTGCAACACACACACACATCTCTGTCTCACAAATACATGCAGACAGACACCCCTCCCCTTCCACCCCCCAGTGCTGTCACACACACACACACTCTGCCAGTCACCTCTATAGAGTCTGTGGAACAGATGGTGGTGTGGCGGAAGTGCTGTCTGTCCTCCATGTTTGTCTTGTTCACAGCCAATTAACGCGCAGTCCTATGAGCGCTTCAGTTGCCACCACAGTGCCAGTCACAGCTCCCTGGACACACCTGCATCCAAACAAACACCAGCTATTACGCTTCCGTATGGTTTCTTATCCGCTGGCAGCCAGACTCGCAGCCCGGTGGCACTGGAAGCCTGTGATTGTACCGTAGACTGGTGTTGTGGTTAATGAACAACAGTCTCCCACCTCTCTGCCAGGAGTTTTACTGCTTGCAAAAAATAAGCACGGCTAACTTTCTCTCAACAAAGGAAAATGATTTCCGCAGATCTCGAGAGCTCGCTCTCTGAACTCTGAAGTTAATGTCGCCAATCTAGACTTGCTCTGTCAATGCTAACAAATGGACTCTGTAGGTCTTGGGGGAGCTTTGGTGGTTATAGCGGGAAAGGAAACAATGCAGTTGCAACAGCAGCCCTCTAATTTCAAGAGGAACATGTGGTTTAAAAGAAAAAAGTGAACTGTTGATTGTTCCACAGGATGACCGTTATACCTCCACCATATAAGAAGGAAGGGAAGAAGAATTTTAAACTCCCATACACTGACATGCTGGACTCTGAACTCTTTTTCTGTATGTGCAAACTCTTCCTGGCAGGATGCCTGTGTGGTCTGGGTTCTCAGCGCACTGAACACTACTGCAGCATGACGTCTGACATCTATCACCTCCCGCTCAACGTGTATGTCATTGTGCTGGGCATTGGCCTTTTTGTCTTCATGCTCAGCCTCATCTTCTGCTGCTACCTTTTCAGGTGGGTGACAAGCTGGGTGACTGAAAATGGGAATGAGGAATGCGGGGAAGAAAAGGGGAAGTACAAAAAGAGACATGATTAACAGCAAGAGGGCGATCCAGTTAGAGATTCGTTGGCAGTTTGGCTGTTGTAATGCAACACAGTGTGCACAGTGGGGGAAAATTAATTCACAACTACCCCGACAGTAAGATCTTAACATATAATGACAGCAGCAATAATGATGCTAATTTATGGAGTGCTGTCCTGCAGAGGTGACAAAGTTGCTAGAACAAAAAACACATCAATCTATGCTGCTATTTATATATGTATGTTACAATATAGCACACATATACGCTGCAGCAGCAAAAGTAAAGTGATTAGACCCAATAAAAATAAAGGCTGACGAAGTAGCAGCTAACTAGCTGACAAGCTAGGCTGACCAAATAAGCGCTAAAAGGAGAGCTAGCATTGGGCTTCATCAGGTGGACACAAACACGACTCCGAGTGAACACTAATGTTGCTCCATGTCTGCAGCAACTGTTCGCTAACCGTTTGCCATATAAACTTGGTAAAGTGATATTATGTCAACACTGTACTGCACAGCTCGCTGTGCTGCCCCCATGTGGCCAACAAATCAATAAGTGAAGATTTACTACACTTAAAGGATCCCAATCAAAAATGTTCATGTTATGTGTTTTTTTTTTTTTTAATGACACAATGATGCATCCAATATATCCATCAGATGATTGTTGGCCTCAAAAAAAAAGCATCACTTGTGGCTGTAGAGTAATATAGTCTCTAAGCATCTATGAATATATGCTTGTAGCGTGGTGCTGGTTACTATGACTACTGGCTGTGGCTCTTTATTATGAAGCAATATCTCCTTGTGACCCCTTGTATCTGTAAGTTGTGAGCGGTTCAGTCCAAGAGGTGTTTTCTCCTCCTTTCTCCCTCTATATAATGAATCACAAAAAAAAACTTAAATTCATCACATGACCCCTTGCGGGGGTCCCAGCCCCCAATCTCGACTACTGACTCAAGTTACAGATGTTTATGGCAGTCACTTCTACTGTACAGATGTTGTTATTTCTCTGCCTCTCTCAGGTTGAAGCAACAAGGAACAAGGGAGCAGTTCAGCTACAATGAGGTACGTCACTGCAGCATTATGTCACTGTGGCTGAACGTGTCACACCAGCTTCTGAGGCAGGTTATAAATACTACTGTTACAGTCAACAGTGAGGCCTAACACCACCCTTTATAGATGACCTTGGCTCCATCCATGTGTCATTACCTACACTGGTTCAGGACTGTTAACCCAGCAGGTAGCGGGTGTGACATTGTGGGGGCTGTAGGTGAAACTCTGGGGAAGGTTGAACTCCAGCTGCAGCTGTCTGCATTATCTGTATTCATAATGAGCTCTTAACAACGCAACAAACAAAAGAGTGCACGCCACTCTTGCAGATATTTTTAAGCCACTCACATCAGGACACTGAGCCCATCTGAAGTGTTTGTTTTACACCATAGGCTCTCTGCCAACATGATAGTGCTGACACATCATTCACATGACCCGACGCTTCTCTCCTTCCTCTCCCGTTTCCAACTGCAGGTGGTGCTGAAGGGAGCGAGCAAGAAACTGAGCCTCCTAGGAGTAAGTCACACCTCCAGCCTCTACGCATCACCTTGTGCGAAACACACACGTTAAGACACATTTCACCCACGCTGCTTCAGCGCCCGCTCAGATGAGCCATGCAGCACGCGCTAAGAGATGTCCTGAAAATATCCTGTATCTCAAATGCAGCCATTTAAGAAACATGTCAGAGCACCTGCATGGCTCTCTACTTGGAGCAGAATTTAGGACCCCAGGAATAACTGCACTCATTCAAAATGCATTATAAAAGATCTCTCCCCTGTCTCTTGTGATTTCTATAAAGGAAGCTTTTTTCAAGCTCTTCCTCTTTTTCCCAGGCAGCAAGGGTGGTTAGGGGTCATTTTGGTTTTCAATTCAATGTTCAATCCCTGTTTCATACAAGGGGAGGATGAAATGCAGCGGCCCTGTTACCTGGGAACGTAGCTAAGATAAAAGTGCCATTTCAAAACACTGGCTTGTACTTGTGCTCCAAATCTAGGTCAATTTAATTTATTTACTGCTCAAATTTACACATGGCAATGTTCTTGGCTGCTGTAAGCCCACTGTTGAATAGAGATGGGAAAAAAACATTAAACCTTGCTGTTATTTTTGTTCTTGCAGCAAACCTGTGCGGTGTGTCTGGAAGAGTTCAGGACCAGAGATGAACTGGGGGTGTGCCCATGCTCACATGCATTTCACAAGAAGTGAGTGTTAATGGGCTAAATGTAAAGAAACAGAGCAGCATGTTGGGAAACACGCCTTCACTCTTTCTGGCCGAAAATGTGATGAGAAGAAAAAGAAGCGTTGCTCATGTACAGCGAATAGTCTACAGCCTGCAAATGGATAGCTAAGCTTAGCAGAAAACAGCTGGCCTTCTTGAAGCTTTTGCAAGTTGCCTGGCAACCTTACGATGACAACAAGAATGAAGTTAATGCGACCAACCAATAAACAGTCCAGTCTAGTTTATAAAATCAGCTTAATTGGCCAAAGCGGTTAATCGGTCAACCTGCTTTAGACTGAGGCAGGCTCGGCTGTTTGCACGTGTTTCTGCTGGCTGCAGTTTACTGTACACATCAGTCTCCTCATCTATGGCAAAAAAGCAAGTATTTTCCAAAAGGTCTTATTATCCCTTTAATGTTGCAAAGCATCTTATTTCAAACATACAAAAACATTTTCACCAAGAATTGTCATGTTGACCTATTTGAACAGGGGCCAGCTATGTAAATGCAAAAAATCTTAACTGATCATGTAATTAGAGAAACTCTAGTTTCATCAGTGAGGGTTACATGGCTTTCTCTGGCTCCTCTTGAAGGTTTGATGGATTTTTTCCTCCTAATTTCATGCTAATCTAAAAGCTAACGGTTCCCTTTTTTTGTCCCGTCAGGTGCCTGCTTAAGTGGCTGGAGATCCGCAGCGTGTGCCCCATGTGTAACAAGCCCATCCTCCGGCTCCACACGGACGCTCCCCAGGGTGCCGAGGGTCCGATGGACCCGGAGGAGGTGTGAGTGAGCGGGGAAAGAGGAACCCGGACAGAGAAAACACACACATTAAATACACTAGGGATGATGGACAGCGGTCATCTTTAAGACATCTCACAGGAAATGTTGATAATGATCCCAAGCGGCCGCCCTGCTGCTGACCTTTGAGCAATATGCCTCAGTGGGAATTGGATACTGACAGCAGCAAAACGATTTGGTCAGGTCAGTCAGGGATCAGTCAGTTGGATGAATAGGACCTTTTCATAAAAATGCTCCTAGTTCTACTTCCATATTGCACTGTTCACCAAAAGAAAAAAAAAAAAAGGCCAGGAAAAGGAGCCACATTAGAGAGCAGGATATCATTGCCACCGTCACTGGATGACTAGTGCAGCACTGCCAGAGACCAACAACACTTCAGGCATTGAGCAGGACATCAGAGTACAGGATCAGTATGGATACCTCTAATATCTCAGGGGTGTTACCAATACAGCCAGCACAAACCATGTCAATCACCCTATAACCCTGTGCCACACATGCATCTTCAATACTGCCAACGTAGGTGAAAGGCTCCAGCAGTCAGAGGCAGCCACAACCTCCGGCTGAAACCAAGACCAGCGGGATTACAACCATGACGATTTAAGTAGACAATGTTGTTACCGATTGTGTCCCAGGCCCTTTCCTTTTAAAAAGAGACTGATAGAAAACTAGTCTTGCCTGTATGTATTGTATGTAAACATGTCCCTATATATTGTTATTTTGTATTTGTTGCTTTTAAATAAAAGTCACGTAATGTATTGTAATGGGGTGGATTTATTGAAAGGCTGGCCAGATGAATAGAAAATGCTCCCACAGATGTGTAAAGGGACCTTTAAAAAAATCTATTCCAAAATGTGGCTAACAGTCATAACATTAATTACTCTCTTCAGAGCTCACACTCATACAAAATTAGAATAAAATGAAGTTGATGAAATGTTTAATATTTTATAGTTGATCACAACCCACTTTACAAAGGTTTACTCGGAAGCCCCCCAGTCCACAACAATAAAAAAAGCTAAATTACAGAAGCTGATCATTTCCTGGTGGAACCTCACAAGTCACAAGCTTGTTTCTGAACAGGTGTGAAGCACAGGCTGAGGTTAACACTCTGCAGTCCGCTCACACGCACAAGGTGCATATCATTGTGTGTATCTGGTCTTTAGTCGGCAGCCTCGGTGCCTTTAGCTTCAACGAACTCCATGGCCTTCTCTTTGACAGCCTGGATGCTCTGCGGGGTGCCGTGCTTTTTCTCGTACTCCAAATAGCGCTTGAAGAAGAACTTGATCTTTTTGACTGAAACGCTCAGGTGGATCACACGATCAAAGAGCGCCCTGCGGGAGACAGGAAGTTGGAAAACTCTTTGTAGAACTGGACTTTATACACATAAGCAGCTCGCTAATGCCGGTTTCCATCATGTAGATCATTAAGGCTGACTGGTTTATGTGAGGATGCATATTTTAGCAAGTGCATTTACTTATTTATGAACAGGGAAGCTACGAGGACTGAAACTAAATGTGCCAGAAAGCAAAGCAAGCTCACCTGACTTCCTTCTGTGATCCATGTTTGACCATGAGGTCGATGAAGACGGACCACAGGTCTGTGCGTTTCGGGTAGCTCGTCAGGACTTTGTCAAACATGACACGACCTTTCTCTGAATCACCATAACGGAACTCCAGCTGAGCGAACTTGCCGATCACATCCACACCTGAGAGGAAGAATGACAATGCCTAAAGGTCAAACCCTGTGGAGATACGCAGCTGGAGCAGCACAATGACACCGACTGCACAGTCAAAAAAGATGGGAACGGCTTTGAGTCAGTTCAGTCAGTGCTTTGGACAGGCCATCTTACTTTCTTTGGAGGGCAGACTCTTCAGCGCCCTCTGCAGGAGAGCACTGGCAGCATCACTCTGACCCTGCTGGAGCAGGAAGGTGCCGTAGCTCAGCCACACCGCCTTATTCTGACGGAAACGCTTCACCATCGTCTTATACAGGCCCTCCGCCTCCTGGATACAAACAGAGAGACAGATCAGCAGAAAGACAGACGTGCAGACACTAGTGGCTACAGATTACAGTGTTTCAGCATCAGTCACAACACGTGTAAAGTGTTTAAGCAGACCGGACCTTGATCTTGTCGGACTTTGCGTAGATGTCAGCCAGCTGCTGGTACACGGGCATAGGCTCACAGAACTGCAGCGCCCGCTCAAACACTTTCTTTAGGCTCTCCTCTGTGCCGTACATGTTCTCCAGGTTCAGCAGGGCCACCCACACATTCAGCTTCTCCTGCTCCTCCCTGGAACCAACACAGGACCATGGTTAGAAACAAAAAGTACAACCGAATGTTGTTACTGTTTGTGTCCATCAATCAACACAGCCGTGTATGCAAACCTATTTCAACAGATGTGGACACACTATTAGCAGAGAAGCGGTGATACAAAGGCTTTGGCCCAAAACAATACAAGTCAGAATTACATTTGAACAATATATTCATCTTTCTGCTCACTTTTGGTCATTTCTGTAAAAATAAATGTCTTTTCTTAAGGACACTCACACAGTCGAATAAAAAATATATATCTATAATTCCATCAGTCACCTGAAGGAGATGGTTTTGAGGGCCCTCTCGGCCACGGCACGGGCCTGCTCGATCTGGGTGGCCTGTAGATGGTGAGCCATGTACTGGAGCCAAAGCAGGGAGCTGTTGGGGGAAGCGAGGAGCAGGCGCTCGAAGGCGGCTGCATCCTGGGGCCGCAGGCTGGGATCCATCAGCTCCGCCTCCCGCTGCGTCAGGGCCTTCTCGGCTGCCTTTTTCTCTTGCTCTTGCTCATGACGAGACTTCTTCTGGGGCTGGAAGATAGGAGAGAAGATGAGTGGTGAGTTTGAGGGTAAATAAATGTTTAGATACAGAGAAGGAAACAGGATGGTCAGCTCACCTTGCTGCTTCTGTCCTGGTCTTCTCCATCACTGTAGTCCCCCTCTTGCGCTACAGAGGCAGGCTTCAAGGAGCTCAGTCCCACGTCCCAGGAGAAACCTGCTGCCACCTGCAGTCTGGATGGACCTGCTGAGCTGTGCTTCACCTGCTGAGAGAGTGGAGGATAAATCTATTTTCCAGGTTCCACAATTCCACGATTACCGTACCGAATCTATGGAGATTTGTATGACTAAAAAAGCAGCATATTCGCTTACTTCTACAGAACTGGATTTGGGTTCTTCCTCGTCGTCCTTATCCTCCTCTTCTCTGAAGTACACCTCTACTCCGCTGTCGCTGTCATCAGTCTTTGCTTTCTTTGTTTTCTTCTTCTTCTTTGGGACCTGGGACTCTGCTTGTTTCTGCCAAATACACCACAACACATACAAGTAAGAGCTTCAGTGATCACCAGGCCGCAGTTAAAGCTGCAGAGTTTTAGACTAAGGCGGAGATCAAGGCAGCATTTATTACTGTCAGACCAAAGGATGATGAATGATTGATAACCGAAGAAGCCTTTGATCTGTGTGGAAGAGGTTTTCATATGTAGAGCACTGTTCACCTCCAGGACCTCAGCAGGCTTAAAAGGCTGAGTCATCTACAGCATCTTTACTATTTCATGTAAAGCAGTGTGATGTGAGAGTGAGAGGAAACTGAGGCTGTTCGTTACCTGCTCGCTCTCAGACAGCGCGCGTTTCTTCTTCCTCTGAGTATCGTATTTCTTCTTCTCCTCTCCGACCAGACGAAGCGGCAGACTGAGAGACTCTGGAAGGACGTCCGGCTTCCCGGTGTCCTCAGGGAGCAGAGAGAGGTTGACCAACTCCTCCTCTTTGTTAACACTGAGGACATGAATATAAAGAGCTGTTCTTCAAAATCGGTTTCTGGTGTATAGTGTGATGATTAGTTCCTTACTTTCTTTTATTTTCAAACCGCAGAATGGAAATCGGTGTATCTCTTACCTGAGGATCTTGGTGGTCAGCAGGGTGTTGGGAGGCAGGTGCTCAGAGAGGACCGTCTGGTTGTTGACAAAGTACTTGGTGGACTGCTGGAGCTGGGCTCTTCCTGTGATGGTCCTTGACAACCTGGAAGACAAACCAGAAATAAGGATGCCTTCAGAAGCACAAGTGAGGATATACATTGAGATAATTGTTAAAATATCTACCCTGAAATTACAATTTCAAGAAAAATATGGAGCATTTTAGACTTTCATGTTTCTATTGAGTTTAAATATGAATCTAACTATCTGTCCAGTCTGCTGCCAAGGACAGTTCAAGCCAAATGTCGGTGCTGGATGAATTTCTTTGTTACCTGATGAAGACCCCCTGCTCTCCTACAGACTTGACGTAGCCTCTGATAATCTGGCCTGCCTTCAGTTTCCCTACAGACAAAAGTTCGGGGTCCTTCACTGGCTTGGCCTCCTCAGGGTTCAGCCTGGAAGGGCAAAGTTGCAGTCAACCGCATGTTGTAATAAGATCTAGAAATTATTATTATTATAAATATTCTAGAAATTTGTTAAAGAAAGTCACAAATCCAATCAAACTGGCTCATACCTTGATGGACGTAGAGACAACTGCCACTTGCCATTTTCATTTCCAACCAGGAAACACCTGAGACATAAGAGGAGACAAAGAATCCATCCTGAATCAGCACTTAAAGATAAGTAAAATGGGTTAAAGAGTCTGTCAGTGGTGCCCAAAAAATCACTGTTTCTAACCACAACAACAAGGCTCTAATGATTCCAACAGTTAAATATATTTGGTTTATATTTGGTCTAAAATACAGTCAAGTAAGTAAACAGTAGTTTGAAATTGAAAGAAAACATCTCAAAGCAAAAACAGGCCTGTTATATCAGTCAGACTGTGTGCGGTACATATTAAAAGGCACTTCAGCCAAAGGTCGCTGCAGCCTCTACGGACCTGAGCAGCTGATCCTTGCTGTACATGTGCAGGGGGTTTGGCCTGTAGGCATCAGCCAGGTCAGTGACAGCAACAGTCCCTGTGCCGCCAAAGGGAAGTTTGACCAGAAGGCCAACTTGTGGCTGAATATTGGTCACCATGCCCAAAGCAACACTGCCTTCCTCCAGCTTATGGACACCTGGAAAACATAAGGAAGAAACAGAAACAGCATGCTAAGTGTGATGTTGAGAAGCAGTAAACGATAAGCACCAGCCTGAGCGTCTCCTACCAGTGAGTGACAGCACAAAGCGTTGAGGCTTGGAGTTCACTTCGACCACTTTGGCACGGACTGCTTGGCCCAGCTTGTACAGTTTCTCTGGGTGGCCGGCATCCTGAAAATACGCAGAATCCAAAAAAATTCACAGCGCTTTGAACTGAATTTCCTTTTCATCTATTATAACCTGGATACAACTTTGCACTTACTTTTGGATCCGTGATCATGGCCAGCAGTTCAACTGTCCCAGTAACACAAGGATCAGTGGTGACCTCCAAAGACTTCTTCTCTGGATTAAACTGGAGACAGAAGCATGAACGCGGTGAAAACCTTGACAGCAGTTTCATGTAAACTTTTGATTAAGAAGGGCATTTTGTGGAAACTGCCAGGAAGAAATAAACCAAGCTACTATAAGATAATCTCACCTTCGATACAAAGCATGTCAGTTCTTCCCCGACCTTATAGCCGTTCAGCTTTTCTTTTGCTGTGACGGGTTTGAAATCTGCACTCTCATCCACTTTGCTGTAGAGGGGAGAAGAAACAGTGGGAATGAGAAAAGATAAGACACAGTGACACAAAATATGAACAGCAGTAACATCAACACAGCTTTATATTGCTACAATTAGCATTTTTAATCTCTGTACAATTAATGTTGTCAAAAGTATTGATACTTTTTCAAAACCACGAATAAAGCCTGTGCAAGCCTAAAAATTAAAGAAAACTTTTAAGAATAGTAATAATAATGTTCTGTTTGCCATGGTATCAAAAGATGTATCGATGTATCATGCAGTACATTATGGTAATGTTGGCCATGATAATGTACAATGAACTTTAATGTACAATTACCTGGGTATAAGTGTGAGCTCAGGAATGGTATATGTAAATTTGGGATGGGAGAAGGGCAAGAATCTGAAATAAGAGAAAAAGTTCAATACAATAATAATACATTGAAAACCATCATATTCATCTTTACACTTTCAAATTGAAAAAAAAGACAAAAGTAGGAACTTGTGATAATAATAAATGTCTTTTCCAAAATGGAAAATGACAGTACGCACCTGTGACTGGAGGCCTCTCGTCCTCCGATGACCCTGGCCGTGACCACACTGCCCACTTTAACCGAGGATGTGGGGAAAGATCCCTGACACATTTCTGTGACCTCCACCACCTGAGACACGTGCACGCTGCCTGTGCTTCCATCCTCCAGTGTGACCTGAATGGAGGTAGGCTTCACTGTCCGCACTGTACCCTGTACGATTCTGCCAAAGCAGTGACCCTGAGAGCACGTTTGGCTCTCTGAGGTCGTGTGCTGTCGGTTTGGTGCCATGCGTTCCCACGACACTAGGGGGAGCCCCTGCGCCTCCTGACAGCTGGGTTCTATGACCTCGACGGACAAACTCATCCCGGCCTTCAGCTTCTCTGACTCAAGCAGAAATATCTGGTTCAGGTGACTCCTAGTTTGGATCACAGTCAGCTGCGCCGTATCGCCCAGTGAGATGACGGCAAAGTCTTTGTCGATGTGCTGCACCATCGCTGTGTACTTTGAGCCTTCAGTTAACTGTGAAAATACAAATTAAAACGCAGACAATAGGGATCAATAATGTTCAGTCCAACCTTGCACAGCACATAAAAAGACATTGTTTTGAATGAATACTCACAGATTTCTTCTTCCCCACCAGCTTGGAAAGGATGGACACATGGACACATACAGACAGGATGTTAACATGGAGGATGGTCGCTGTAACTTTCTGGCCAGGGATCAGGTTAACGCCTGGAATCAACAGAAAATTCGATCACTTTCATCATCTCTGTAAGCAGTGCGACACACGCTGGTTTCAACCAGGTGACAAATAGTTGTCCAATCAGATGTGGAAAGAAACACTTCACTACAGGGCACACATCGAGTTCACTTCATAGTTAAGGGGTTAAAGGGCCATTCTGCTGATTTTAGACAATGTTTACTAGTCATGGTTTGTGCTACTCAGGCTGTGACAACAGCTGTATAATATCTTCTGCGGCCCTGGCGGAACATCTCTCCAGGCTGCTTTCAGCTCGGGCTTGGAGACATGGACAGACAAAATTGAGGGGAAGTCTACTGAAAGACACTATTGAGTGACAGGAAACGTAGGATCCAATGCTTTTAGAGTTTGACCCATATTATAACAAAAATAAAAGTCAGGATATCTAAGCTTCAACTGCATCAATTTTGACAGTTCTGCCAACTTTATGGAAGAGCTTTACTTGAATTATTGACGCACCCCGACTGTACACTGCAATTTCCTTGTTTCCTGTCATCTCTCTACTCTCTAAAAAAGGCTTAAAATGCAAAAAGAATTCTTCATAGGGGCTGATTAATAAACACAATTTAAACCATTTGTGTTTAATAACGCAGTAACATTCACCAGATTATTTTGGTTGATGCTATCATGCCATGAAAATCTGCCACTAAATTGTTTCTATTATGCAGGTGAAGACATTGTAAGAAATGTGTGAGGGCAAAGACTATTGTTACAGCCACGGAGGAGTGAAACACTGAAGATTATGTTAAAAACATACCCATGACATGGTGCTTGGTGGCCAGTATGGAAGCACCCGCCAGATCATCAGCTTTAAACATGGCACCGCTGTCAGTCACAGTATGTACAGTCAGCTTCAGCTTCTGACCAACAGACAGAGCAGCCAGCTGCTGGCGGAGATCACTGTTACCTGAGAGCAAAGGCAAAGACAGTGAGAGGTGAGACATTGAAGACGAACTTCAAACGAAGAATTAAACCACCATAATATCACATTTCTATTGAAACCACTTGCAAGAGGCAGATGTATACTTGTGTGGGCCTTCATCACAAGGTCAACTTAGAGAGCAGGACAGACCAACGCAATCATACCTCTCAGAGCCAGCATTTCAGTCACAGCTCTCCTCTCCTGCAGACCATTAATGAGTCTGGTCTGGGCATCACCCTCTGGAGATATGACCTCTGAAATCTTCAGCGTGACCAGGAAACGCCGCTTTTCCTCATCCAGGTTGGTCACTTTAGCGAACACCGTCTGGCCCAGCTGGAAGGCATTCGTCGTGTCACTGACGAACTTGTCGGTCATGGCCTAAAGAAAAGCAGAGCGGAGGGAAACAATGACTTAGAGGTAGAGGTTTTCAGGTTAGTCATTGTAACACAAAGCCCTTCACTCACCGACTTGGGTGCCAGACCAACAAGGCCGTATGGGAACTCTACAAAGACGCCATAGGACATGATGTTCTTGATCCAGCCAATCAGCTGCATTCCAACTGTGATTTCAGAGAAATCCTTGGCAACCATTCCTTCCTCCAGCGACCATCTTACTGTTGGTTTCTTGGTGAGGGTCTTTAACAGAGGACCAGCTAAGGAAAACATCAACCACTTCCATACTGTTCACAACCAGGAAATTAACTTACTTACTTCCTGATAAGTAACAAAAGCCAGTTAAATATTTCACATTGTACAGAATCAAAGTAAGAGTTGACTTTAATAACTTTTACAACAGGATACAATATTCTGCTTGTTCTTGTTGAAGCAGACGAGGTTTGAGATGTTGTCTCCCTCCTGCAGGCTCTCCCACAGCAGAGGGCAGTTGGATAAGTGATCGGAAAGGTGCATTGTGGGTAGCACGGCGCGGATGTCGTCGGGGAGGATGGCCACCTCCAGGCCGTTGATTGACTTTTTCAGCACCTTGGCCTCCAGCCTCTACGTCACACAAATACAAGTGTTGAGGCCAAAATCTGAGAAAGTGAGATACAAAAACACACAAGAGGCATGAAGTCTTTAACTTACCTTGCCCACCTCACAGTCAAACTCGGGCTTGGCAGCTTCTTGAGTGTCTCCCTCCATCGCCGCCTTAAATGACAGCATCATCTTTCCCTTATCGGGGTCGCACTGAAGAACTTTAGCCTTTAACACCTGGACAATCAGTGAAAACAAACAACTTATTGAAAGCCAAATAATTCACAGTCAAAGGCTTGTTTATACTGGTTGCCTAACACCTTGATCAAAGACACAAAAAAAAACATGGCTCATTAAAAGCGGACGATCCTCTGCCCGTGTTGATCTCCTCACCTGTCCCACATAGAAGACCTCCTCCGGACTGATGATGGCCTCTGAGCTGAGCTCGCTGAGCGGCACCAGACCCTTGACGTTGTTGTAGAAGCGAACGATGCAGCCAAAGCCTTTGATGCAGACGATGTAGCCGTGGGAAACACGGCCAGGACGGGCATCGGCATAGCTGAGGAACAACGGCAGGGAACTTTCAACCAGGGCCTTCTTTCTGGTCAGGTACAGCTTCTTATTCCCTGCATCTACTGACAGCACCTGAAGGAACATATTCACACGCAAACATAAAACATACAGCTGAAACTCGAGGTTGCAGATCTTATTTCCAAGTAGCGATCTTCTCAGTGGCTTTAAAACAAATTGGAAAACTGGACTGACCCGACACTTGATCTTCATGCCCTCCATGTACTTCTTCTCTGGGTTCTTAAGAACGATATCAGACAGGTGTGTCCGAGGCACCAGGCCTTTAATGTGGTCAGACAGATGCACCACCATGCCGTGATTCAGCAGGACTGACACTGTCCCCTGGGAGGGAGAGACGCAGGAAGGAAGACGACGTGTGATACAGATGATGGGAACAGGGACAGAGCAGAATGAGACAGGGAAACTGTCCAGAAGGGGAAGCTAAACTGTGTCCATTTTGTTTTCAGGCTGATTTAGAGAAATGTACACTGATGTTGGCCAGACTGCCTCTGTGAACTATTCCTTTAAGTCCAAAGGATTTTAATACGAATTCTGATGTGACTGGATTATTTTAAGATGCCGAAAGAAGATTGTTTTTAATGTAAAAACATTTAAGGAATCAAAAACTGTGATTACAACAGAGATTGCGTCTTAAATAAAAGTGTGGTGTTCGGTATCCACTCAGCACACAGGAAGAACCAATTCATAAAATCTATATGACCTAAACTGATAAAAAGGGAGCTCACCATTATGTCATATTGTACGATTTAACAAGTTGCTCTTTGAAAGTGAAAAGATGGTTCTTGTTGCTTTAATGGATTCTATAAAAAGTGAAATCGAAGTCAAGCGTGCGACAGGGTGCTTGGATAGGCGGCGATGCTTTATTCTTACCTCTACAACCTGACCGGCCTGGAGATCATGGTATCTGTAAAAAGGCTTCTCAATCAAACTCCTGAAATCAAGACAAGAGAAGGCCGTCAAAACATCAAATTAGAATAGTGAGCTCCATGCTTATAGGGACAAAGACGCGTCAATGAGGTGCCACATACTTCCGCAGACTAACAAAATAAATTTGGTCCATGGCGCTGAAGTCCAGGATCCTGCAGGTGTGTTCAGGCATAGCGAGCACTCGGTTTTCATTAGGTGGCTCATTTGACTCCTTCAGGTGGTTCCTCTGTCAAGACGGATCAATGAGTCAGCTGAATATTCACAGAGAGCATCCCTGGCATCTTCTTAACAGCCACAGTAGGTTTAAATATCTACAGCATCGCCCCAACTCACATGAACAAAGGCCTTCGTTTTGTCTGGCAGTTCCAACATGGCTCCAGACATGTGGTGCATAGCGGTCATCTTGCAGTCCTTCACCACCTCACCGATGCGGTCATCTCCAGCAGGAGAGGGGTCAACTCTGGTCCCGGGCTGCACGAGGTAGCTGCGCAGGCTCAGGGCCACCAGACGGGTGGATGGCTCCACATACAGCACACGGGCTTGCACCTGGGTGGAATGATGCAAAACTGGGTTAGTCTGCTGAGTTTATGCTCCAAAATAAACGCATGGGAGAGACTGAACTGGGAACATTTAACACCTTCACCTTTAACAAGATGATTTTAATAAGGTGCGTTTCAATCCAAAACTTCAGTTCATGATCAGATCAGACCACACTGTTTATTTGCAAGTCATCAGATCTGATTTGTGTGTCCAGACATCGGCAATCTATCTGTATTAGTAGCTGTGGTTAATGACGTAGGTGTCAGTAACTGTGTACGCTGGTGATGCTGCTTTCAAACACAGAAGCACGACATCCATCATTTCACCCTTCAAACAATCGTGCTGTCAAGCTGCGGTGAAGAACGCCTCAATCGCATCAGTCAGCTCTGCTAGTAGCAGCGTGGATTCTGCTCTGACACTCTGACGCACTTCTGTCTGCCTCTGGATTTGTCGTTGTGGGTCATGTTGCAAGTGACGCAAAAAGACATTCTGAAATCCAATTTGAGTGGCAAAAGCATCTGCAGAAATCCGATTGGAGTCGCATTTCAAACCACCTTCAGATGTGGCTTAGATCCGATTTACAAAAAAATCACAAGTCTCACAGTTTTACTGCCCGAACTGTCTAAAACCAATCTGGACACACCAAAAAAATGGATTTCCTGTCTGAACAAAGTCGAAGTACTCTTCTTGTACAAGCCTAAAGGACCAATATACCAAATCGGCTTTACCTTGGTTCCCTCAGTGTAGCTGGATGCCTGGTCTTGCTCCATGTGGAGAAAGTCCACCTGGCCACTGAAGGAGGACAGGAAGTCCATGATCAGCCCATGTTTGGTCACCTGCAAAAACAAACATGCAGAATGTATTAAAATGACACATAGCTACCACTGTAAAGAAGACAATACTAGAGGATTCATTGGACACAAAAAAACAGGGACAAGCACAGCATTAGCAAAATAAAAGCTGTCTCTACCTTTTTGATCGTAGCTTTGACCAGAAGACCAGGCAGAAGGTTCGTGAGGTTCCAACCCTGCTCAGGGTCAGCACAGACCTGGGCCATGGTCGGTGGGCTGACGGACAGGCGGACCACACGGCCTTCGTTCTTTACTTCGTCCACTTGAGAAGTCACATACTGACCCACTTTGAGCTCTGGACACATGAGAACACACACGATTAAGACATGAATTGACACTTCTTTTCACGGTCCAGGTGACTCAAAACCCTAATCTGCATCAGAGAGGGTGCAACTGGCAACTGAAGATCATTTCCTCAATCAATGACAGGTGATCTTAAATACTTCATCATACCTTCTGGGTTGTTATGTTTGTCCTTTTCTGCTGTCTTGGGCAGGAAGGCTTTGGTTCCGTTGATGCCAATGTCAACTATGTAGCCATGATCCTCCACACTCTCCACACACCCACTCAAGACCTGTGTTGTTACACCAACAAAGTTGTTGGATAAAAACAAGACAGCTGAACATGAACATGTTTAAACTAAAACACCGACCACATATTTTACTGAAGATGCTCATTAATGACTCACCATGCCAGCTTTCAGAGAGCTTGAGGTGAGAGCCTTGTTGACCAGCTTCGGATTTATTGACAGCTGGATGCTAAGAGAGCCTCCTTTGGCTACATCCAATTTGGCAACCACACACCTGACCACCATGCCAGGGTGGAAGAGGTGCGGCAGAGAGCAGAACTCCTGTGAAGTAAAACCCTTCAATATCACAAAATCTCCTGGAATATCACTGAACTCTTGACATTAATAAGGCTAATGTCTAAATCTGATGGACTCCACAGATCCAATAAAACCAAAAAGACAGTGCTCACCAAAACTACTTTTATACAAAGACACAGAACTGAACCCAGATTTTTCAGAAAGTCACCAAATAATCGTGCAGACAGCGTGGACTTCAGCAGTATATTCAACTCGTCACTCCGCAGGCCTACCTCTATATCAGATGACTCTAGTTGCTCGCTGAGCAGCTTCGCGTACGAGTCACAGATGCTCTTGATGCTGAGGAAGCCTTGCAGGCCACAAGGCAGGCTGACGGTAATCTCAAAGTCTGTTACCTCCTTCACACAGCCCAGCATCAGCATACCCTCCTTCACATTCTGGAAAATGCAAAAAAACAAAAAAACAAAAACAAAATCCACACAAAATCAAATCAGGTAAAGTGCTGGATGCCCTTTAGAGTCACAGTAGTATTACCATAAAATAACTACACTGGGAAAATGAGTACTTAATACATTGAATCCCACACATATATTTAATATGTTGGCTCTTGACAAACGTATTACCTTGACATGCAGAATTTCCACACACTTGGCTGCTGCATTCAGTGTCAGACCACCTTCTTTTTCTTTGCCCGCCTTTGGCTTCTTGAGCTTCTTGCCGTCATCTTTGACCGCGGCCTTTCTTTTCTTAGTTTCTACTTTTTCGTTTGACTGCGAGAGAAAAGCAAACTATTGTTAACCATTGACATCATTCCACTAATGCACCCTAGAGTGACATTAAGTCTACAAGACACAAGACCAACGACAGCGTGTGTGAAAGGAAATATTGAAAACAGCAGATCTGAAAGAACAACTTCAAGTATGGCACTGACATGAATTGGAACAATTCATTGCGGGGTATTGTGTGATAATCCTCATTCTGTGGGTTGTCATGCAAGTATGGGTCACAGTGGTATGGCTACAGAAAGATAGACAGGAGTAGCGCTCTACCTGGAACAAGTTGTCCACCTCCGTCCGCTGCACCACTATTTTACTCTCAGTGGGCTTCTTTGCCGTCCCCCCTCGAGGGAAGTCCTCCTCCACTGCTGCCATGTTTGATGTCGTTTCAGATATCTGAGAAAACCAAAGTCACTGTCAATAAACAGATCGTTTAAAAATCCCTAGCCTGCTGATGATACAATGTTAGGTTCTGTCAAGTAACAAATGGATGTAGCCAAGCATAAGACCCTCTTGTGTCATCGTTTATACGTTAGACACGAGTGTTACAGATGCTAAGTCGCAAATGTGAAAACAGTAACGAGACACAAGAAACAGCTTGGTTTCTAATCAAACATAGTTTGATTCCTCAGATGCACATCTAACTATTTTAACCAGATGGAGAAATATAAACTAGTCCATTTGGATCAGTTACAATCCTGCTGCACATAAAGTTGCCCCTCTGCACGAGACAACATTAGCTACCTGTATCATAGTTAAGCACTCGGGCTAAACGCAAAGCAAGTTTTCCTACAGACAAAATATCTATTCCGTTACAGACTAACTCAATTTTGATTTAAGGAAAGAACAAATTGTATTCCCAGGATTTACCCTGAAATGTTTCCTACATTAAATCCTCAGCTTGTGGGCATCAAACTCACATGTTGTTCAGCAACACGCCATGGCTGCAACCCGGAAGAAAACCTGAACGTTTCACTTTTCGCCCAATCACAGACAAGAAAGAATGATTGATATTATCGTTAGCCATTCAGTGGTCGCTGAGGACCTCTTTTTTTGAGCGACATTATTTTAGACCAATAATAATACACCTTTGGATTGCTGAGAATAGGCGGGATTTCCTTGTGAATTTAGCATTGCAGCTTCTGTTGAAGGGCACCTGTCTTACTCTGCTCGTACTGGGGTCGTGTGTTGAAGGTAAGACATGCCACGTTTAAATACAAATCAGCCGACTCAGTTTGGTTCCAAAAGTGCAGTGTAGTACTCATGTTATCCCTAAAACGCCTCTGTTACAGTGTATTATTTAGCTAACGGTCTGCAAGTTAAAATAGCTAGCAGGCTAACCAAGCAAGCTAACGTCCACTTACTATAGAGTGGGCTAGCTAACAAGCTAAGCAACGGTGACCGATGAAAGTCAATTTGAATGAAATGCCCGCTGTTTGTCCATTTGTCTGCCACTACGGTATTGAATACAAGCGAGTTAACCTTGAAAAGTGATACTGTAGTTTTGCAGGGAAGTTTGTTATCAGCGTCGTAACATATCAGATTTTACCGAAGTAACAGTTAGCATGTCAAGCCAACCACCATTAAAGTTGCACATTCTCTTATGTAATAACGCGAGTTAATTCAAGTTAGCTTGTTTGCAATTGCATGACACTAGTTTATATGTGCAGTGGGCCATAATAAAATACTCATTCTGAAGATCTCCTGTAAGTAAATGACTAAAATTAGTTTTAACGTGCCTGAGTTTTCTCACAGTCGTTCCTGTCAGGAGTTGGTGATACTTACTATTTGTGACTGGTACCAGCTCTAAGGCCCTCTTCATATGTAAACTAGGGATTGTTTCATTCTCGATTTGAGTCGCTTATTATTTCTCTTTTTTATCGGCTCATCACGTGGTCAATAAAATATTATAGTGGTCCATCAGTTTCAAGGTGACGTCCTCAAAGGACTTGGTTTGTTCGACCGATAGCCTCAAACAACAAGACATTCAAATGATTAGTGGAGAAGATTAAATTACTTTAAAAGTAACATAAAATATATCCAAATTGACAGTTAATTTCCTCTTGATTTACTAATCGTTTTCAGTGCCACATTTTTGTCATGCATGCTGTTACTATGGTCAAAAAATAGCATCCTCATCTGTATTATTTGTCACTATTAATATTTTTTCTCCTTGTGGCAGGACCATCAACAATCCACCATGGGAGGACATGATGCCGGAAGCGAGCGCCAGTTCACTGGGTTTGCCAAGTACTTCAATTCATACACAATCACAGGAAGGAGGAATGTAAGTTGTGTACTGCTCAACCATATATTAATCAGCATTTTTACATGAGACAGTGAAACTGTCAAGCAGTCTGTCTTGCGTCTATGTATTTCTCATTATGCCATTTTATTGTTTCTTCTTTAGTGTGTTTTGGCCACATATGCTGGCATATTAGGCATTGTCCTTTTCTACAAATTGAAACCCAAGAAACAGGCTGCCGTCACAGAAAAGTGATCATGTAAGTACATGAAAAAAAAATCTCCATCCCTTGACTTTCCAAACCCACATTTACTTGGCAAAGTCTGCTCCATTGGTGAACTCAACATCCTTTTTGTGTCTTTACAGGATTCCAATTTAACCATCATTTCTATCAGCTGGGGCAGGAAGAAGCAGCTGCACATGCTTGTAGTAAAATATGATTGTTTGCTTTCTGTGTTAAAAATAAAGAAAATTTATTCCCAAAACATAGAAAACAGTTGTTTTATTTACAGGGTAGAACAGTATAAAAGACTATGATACAGAACAGTCAGACAATAGAACAAAGCTGTACTCGTGGCAGTGACTAAAGTCCTCAATCAACAATGGCACTTTTCTCAGATGAGTGGATATCTGCAATGGATCAGCTTCAATTGGGGCCTGTATCTGTCAGACTGAGGGCCAGAACAAGAGTTGCCTAACACGGCTTTCGTCATTCATGGCTACACGTTCACCAGAGGTCTTTTTTTTTTTAATCATTTTATGTCTGATGATAATTTTTTGTTGTCTTCCCACTGCACCCAAAACTTCAATTACTTGAGGAGCTCAGGGATGAGAAGTTAGCTTCTTTTCAAGTTTCTTTAAATCTCTCTCATAATTTAAGAATGCCTCATGGATTGTAGGCCCCGGAGGCCAGCAGCAGGTTCCTGCGGGTGAAGTGAAGGTGTATGACAGGTGTGGATTTAGACAAGTAGGTGCCCAGCAGAAGCTCCTGGGAGTTATCTTGTAGATGGACGTGTCCTGTAGCTGCTGTGAAATCGTCAGTCTCTAAATCATCAAATGCTTTCATAGCATCCCACAGACGAACTGTGTTGTCCATGGAGCCTAGAACAAATCAGATGAAACATTGTTAGTCCAAGTATAACGCAGTAACTCCCCTCGAACCTGAGTCTGGTAGCATTGAAACAAATAGATAAAGATTACAGGGGTACGGTCTTCTGTAGCTTCATTGTTCACAAAATCAGATTCATCTTTAACAAATGTGGCAACAAATTCATTCAGTTTAACAGTTGATGGATATTCAACTGATGGAAAATTAAAAGACATAGATCACGTACCGGAGGCAAGGATCTCGCCGTCCCTGCTAAATTTGAGGGAGTAGATGGTATCTGTGTGGCCTTTGAGCTCTCCAACCATGAGTCCATGACCGATGTCCCACAGAAGAACTCTGCCATCAGTGGCTCCTGAAGCCAAGAACTTCCCATTGGGAGAGAAAGCCAGCGCGTGGATAGGACCCTGTTGAGTTGAAAGACAGGCTCAGTAGTTGCCTCTGCAATTTGTGAATTTTAAGCATCTTTAACTCTGTGGGTGTAAAGAAAAAATCTCTGATCCAGGGGTGGGTACAGGCATTTAATTATTTTATGGTAATGTTTTTTTGTTTGTTTTTTAATTTACATCATCCTAGTTTCAGTGTTCAACAGGGTACCATGATATTTCACACCTCGTGGAGTAACAGTTTGTAAATGCTTCATTTCATTACTTTAGCCAACAGATCACAATATGACCTTACTGACAACGTGTGACAACTGATGCACAGCCCTTTAAGATTCTGCTGAACGGGAGACCAGAGATCACGGTACTGCTCCGGTGACTTGGCTCACCTTGTGACCAGTGAAGATGCGAACGCAGATTCCGCTCAGGACATCCCAGAGCCGGATGGTGCGATCAGATGACCCTGTGACGACATAATTGGAATTGGGGTGGAAGCGGGTGCAAGTGACATCAGCTAGGTGACCGGAAAACATCCGCAGAGGCTGGTAGTGATCGGTTGCCCACAGACTGTTGGAGAGAGCACGACATAGACCAATGACAAGCATCTGTGAAGAGAACTGCTGCGTATCAACAGTACGTTTACCTCTGAGTTAAATCTAAAAGGACTGATGAGCTCAGTTCTGCAGTTTCTTACCGGGCAACTCTGTCGTGTCCCCCGGAAATAAAATAGTACCCATGGGGGGAAAACTGGGTGTCCCACACTGGGTAGTTGTGGCCTTTGTAGCCTACCAGACAAGTAAATGTTTGGAGACTCCACAGCCTGATTGTACCATCTTCTGAACTCGACAACAGGTAGTTTCTGAAAAGCAAAAGCAGAAGGTCAGCAGGAATGACGTGCTCTCCGAGTCACATCTTCAGTCAACACAAGCTCCGGCAATATGTTTTCAAACCGTGCGCTTCACAGGAGTGAAACAAGCTTCAGGGCTCCGGCATCATCCGTGCATCTCTAGTTTACAGTAGATGCATGTTAGGAAAGGTGTAGTCTGATTCCCTCCATCAGCTCTTCGATAACAATCCCTTTCTACTTCACCAAATCATTTTAATTAATATTTGCATTGAAAAAATCAGTGACTTTTTAAAGTCCATACACGTTTAAACTTTTAAGGCTTTCTCAATGTCTGTCATAAATGCAATAAAAGAGGAAATGTCTCTTCTGGGTTAAATGTACTAATGGGTGTTCAGGTTGACTTCATAACGTGGGCCATGATTGATTTTACCTGTCTGGACTGAAGCTGATGCCATACACCGGGCCACCGTGTCCGTAGAGGATCTTTGACTCACTGGCCGTCTTCTCATCCATGATCCTCTCCAGCACGTCGTCTGACTCTTTGTCAATCAGGTTCAAGTCTTGAGAGAGAGAAATGATTCATGTTATAGGGAGTCCTCAGGCGAGGCTGCCGGTCCTTCGTCAGTGGTTGCTGTCATACACTTTACCTGCCGCAGACTTGACCCTGCGGAGCTTTTTCGGCGTGACACTCCACACACGTACTGTGGAGTCAGCAAAGCCTCCTGCAATCAGGCTGGAGTCGTCTGTGAAGTCCACTGCAGTCAGACCCTGCAGGTGCAAAACGGGAAATAATTAGACCTGATTCTAATATAGTTTCCAACAAACCGTCCGGTCACATGACTTGCTCAAATGTGTCAACATGGTGGACACACAGTAAGTTGCTGACTTATCAACCTGGTAAGCGTTGAGAAAAGTGTAGAAGCAGATGGAGGGGAGGTTATCTGGTCCCAGGCGGATCCTCTTGGTGGCCTCCTTCATGTACATGATCTTGTCCAGCTTGTCTGAATCCTTTAGTTCTGGAAGAGGTATCCTGCACAACGAGTAACAAATATCACTTGCCGTGTCCTAAACTAATCATCAAGTGAATTTAAAGCATAATTGTGAAATGCTACAAAAAAAGGAATTAAAGAAAATGCAAATTAGTTGATTTCTATCGGTTTCTATCTGTTTAACGGGTTTAGAGTGAATAGACTAGACAATGCAAAGTGTAGTTTCGTCAGAAGGTGGCAGTATAGGTTACATTTGCAGTGCACGTTCAGAGCTGTATACAGCTGTGTCTACCTTGTCTGTGAAGGTGCATTAGGATCTTGCTTCTTGCTCTTGGAGCCCATGCTGTCTTTCTTGGGTTTCTTCTTCTTGGGTTTACCCTCCTCATTCTCTGCCTCCTCATCCTCATCATCGAGAGGCAGCTCAATTTCTGGTTCCTTCAGCAGGCCATAGTAAACCTAATCGAATGGTATTAAAACAAGAACACGTCAAGAATTCAACAAAGGTATGAAAAAAATGGATCCCATCATAAACGGAAATGTACGTCAGTGTAGAAATCCAACCTTAGCCTTGTTGGCCTCTCTCTTGGCCTCTCCGGCCAGGCTGCCAGACATGGCGTCGATCTGGCTCTTGCTGCGTGGCATGCCATCAAAGATGTCAATGTAGAGGTGCTCTTGGATGATATTCCAGATCTGGTTGTTCTGACGCTCCTGCAGGTGCCTCTTCAGCAGCTGGTAAGAGTCACGGGAGATACGCAGCACAAACTTGCTGGTGCGGAAGTCCAGCAGGGTCTCGTTGCCTCTCATGTGCTCCTTCTTGGTGAGGCTGGACAAAACACGCAGGTCATCTTCGTAGTAGCACTCTTGATCCCCGCTGAACCTGGGAAACCAAAGGGGTAGAGCTGTTCAAGCGTGTGGGATTTAACGCCATAGCTGGGAGAACATACGACGGGTCAAGAAAACTCACTTTTCAAAGAACACCTTGGCCTCATTTTCATGATTGTTGTACACCAGTTCTAGATACATGTGCACAAACAGCGGGTAGAAGACCTGGGACAGCTCGGCTCGGTGACAGTCCAAAACCGATTCTATGAACTTCTTCAGGCCGCTGTAGTAAACCCCGTACAGAGCTGGGTCTCCCTGCTGGCTGTACGCTGACAACACCACGTTGACGTCCGGCTGATCTTCTGCTGCTGATAGACACATGCAAGTCAGATGTGCATTCATCAGTGCTGACTGGCCAACTACACCATTTAAAAACAATATCTCATTAGTTTTAGGCTTGTTTAGAAGATCACCTTAACTGCTATTTAGGTAAAGTGTAAAAACCATCTTTTTTGCATCTTAATGTGCAATTACACCTTAAACCAGAAGTGCATGCTGATATGTGGCGATCCATACAAACACCTGCTCAATGCAACACAGGCGAAGCACTGCTGCAACACACACTAACTGTGTGAAACTTCTTCAAAACTTGAATGGAGACACTGACAGAAGGGTTAGATGAACACATGGTGGCTTGTGGCTCATATTTCTGGCCATTGAGAGTACATTTGTAGTGACTCTGATGTAGTAATGTGATAATGGTCCACTCACAGGTGATGTTTAAGTAACAGGAAACGGTTGGATGCGCCGAGCACAGCGTGTCACACATTCAAACAACGCTAACCTTCGCCTGCTTCTACCTTTGTTTGGCGCCGGAGCTCCAGCGGCGGATGAAGCGGTCACCCGGCTGAGAAGAGAGCTCGCATCCCCGCCTTCTAGGTCCACACTGCCCGCAGCAGCACCCGAGCCTGCCCCGGAAGAATCGCCTCCCTTCGGATCCAGAGAATCTTCGGGTAATCCCGCTTCACGACGCAAAATTTCGACGGACTCGCTCAGATTGTTCTTTCTGAGGAACTGCAGGACCGCCAATAGCGTCTGCTGGTCCTCCGGGGCTCCCGTCGCACTTTTGTTACTTCCAGTCGAAGCACTGGAGCCGGGCGAGGTAGAGAGCAGCCTGCCGTCGTTTGCGTTGTTATTTCCACCGCCATCGTTCGATGGTTCTGTTTTTATGTCTTTCTCTTCGACCAGACTACCTTGTACGGCCGCCATCTTCAAAATGAAATGCGCATGTGCGAGGTTTGAAAACGGAAAACGCCGACCCTGCAAAATCAGATCACCTGATTGGTGCTTATTGATGCCTCGTCATGCCACTTAGAGCAGAAGTCCCGCCTCCTTCAACACCAGTATGTAACTCAATGGAAACTGGTTGTTGAGGAAATTGGAGTAAAGATGAATTTATAACTCATCATTTTATGATCATAATCTTAGATTCTGCTCTAAGAGACCCTAAATAAGCTATTTTCAAATATAAAACTTGACTTTTGCACCTGTTGTAATCTTCTTTAGGTTCAGGTAAACTGTATGAATTTGAACAGTGTTATTTTTATTTAAGAAGAAACAGTTCTATTTAAACTTAACTTTGTGTGTGTTGTTTAAACTGGATTTCATATTTTGTTTATAATTCAATATGTACCATTTTGTACCAGGTGGTGGCACTTTGGTCCCACACAATCCCTGCCCAGCCTGGAGCGTCTCAACCTGATGACCACTTTAGACAATGTATCAGCAGTGACAGCTATGAATGAAGAGTAAAGCAAAATAGAGCTGCAACAAGCAATTATTTCATGATCAATTAATCTCATTTTTGTTTATTGAGCAATTATTTGTTTTGTTTTTCGGTCTGATAATGAAAAATCCCCATCACACTTTCCCCGGGCTCATGGTGTGACACCATCTCATGTCTTGTTTTGTCCAACAAATCATCAAAATCTAACAGATCTTAAGTTTACTGTCACAGAAGCGTAAGAAAACCTGAAAATATTCTGAGACACTGAAACCCATGACCATTTTGCTTTATTGTCTTTTTAGACAAATAGCTCTGCTGTCTTCCTAACCTGTCAGCTTAGTCATGTTTTCCTAAACAGCATCATTGTCTTGATAAACACTTGATCAATTAAATGTACTGTATAGTTTTATGTATAACTTGTAGCAAAGAGGATCCACACAGGAGAGACACAGAGTACATACAGGTATCAGCAGTATCCACTTTGCATTCTGCTGAGGCTGGATTTCTACCTGTACAGAGGAACATACCTTCTCCTGTCTCTGAGCTCTCTGAACTCCCTCTCAGAGACACGCTCATATATCACTGACTGTGCAATTTTCCTGCAGCACAGCATCTCTTTTCATTTCCAAAAGACTGTCACTACAAAATCAGCACTTGATGTCATTTGATTTTTCAAACAGTACTGGAACCACATTTACTCACGATTTCAGACTGGTTCTAGATTATGACTTAAGTACAGAAATTTTAGATAACTTATCTATCTCTCTACTTTCTTTTTGTTTACAAAACCTCTCAGGCTAAAAAAAAACCCTCTCAAGCAATACATTTTCAAATGATCTACCCATTACTAACTGATTTCAGAATCAGAACCAGTTACTGCCAAGTAGGCTTGCACATAAAAGAAATCATCAAGAACCATAAATCTAAAATAAAAACATTTAAAATAATAAATGTGTAAAATATGTCTCTCTTTTTTTAATGAAAAGGCTGTTCAGTGTTTGAAACGAACAGGATGGAATGTGCAAAAGTTAACAATATAAAGGACATGTGCAATGTACAGAGAGAATAATCCAAAACATGTCTCTTCAGGCTTAGATGCACTCGCAGAAGCTTCTCTCTCCTGTCATGCCCACTAGATACCGTTAGAATGAGCACTCAGCAGCGGGTTTGACATGCAGACTGAGGTCCATAGTGAGGGGTGGGACAAAAGAAGGGTTCACAGCAGAAGCAGCAGGGCGTTGTATAACATTGCGGTGCCGTTGCTCTGTGTGGAGGAGAGATGGGGGTGGGGTCGGTTGGCCGTAGGAGACACAAACGTTACCATCAGCAACTGAGGGCGCGGTCATCTGTGCAGGCTCACTGTGATGCTGCTAATTAGGGAGTGAGGATTCATGCCTCCCTTTGGTGTCATCCACAGAGTGACAAATGCTAATGCATGTGCTCAAAGATCAGCAGCATTACTAGAAATTGCTCAGATAGTTTCTTGCTGTGTTCACCCTCTGTCGTACCCAGTAGATATGTAGATGATCACTGCTAAAACAAGTCAGGCTAAAGGTTATTGATTTAAGATCTATAAGTGTTCCCTGCATATAGATTTACAAAGAGCCTGCGGTGCTGCGCCAAATGATTGCAATGTCCAGCACCTGCGCCATCATGAAGGGAGCAGTCACATTTTGTATTTGCATATAATCACTTCACTTTTGTGTTGAGGTGTTTTTGTTGGATCATCTAGCGTTCTAAATACTGCCCACACAATAAAGCACCAGCATTTTACACTCTGTTGTAGCCTGATCATTTAGGTCATAAACTTATTTATACTTTATATCTAGAACTGTGAACCCCTCTGCGGCTACAGAGCCTGGCAGCAGCCTTGTGCTGCCGCCACCACCACCAGCACCACCTCTCTCTTTCTTTCTGTCAGGAGGCAGCAGGGTGTGGCTTCACCCAGCAGAGGCAGTTTTGCCAGAGCACACACACAGACCTTGAAAGAACGACGCTGTTTCATGCGCACTTAAACCTCTGAAATCCATATTGATGAAGAGCCATAGCGATAGATTTTTAGAGCATCAGAATAGTTTGCAAGAAAAACATGAGAAAATCACTGTGATGCATTATTTAGCATTGCACAAAGGTCATTATCATGCCAATTGCTGCCATTTCTGTGCATGTTCAGATCTTCATTAGATACTAGCCAGTATAGTGCTGCTACCACTGACATGCTTCACTGATTCAAATTAAAAGACTAGTGCTTTGTGTTTACATGGCTAAAGCGCATCAGGAGAAGATGTGCTGTTATGGACGTCCCCTCAAGCGTGTGCTAGTAAAAATGTCCTGAGCAGGTTCCTCGGCACTGTGATGTGCTCGTTCAGATGGAAATTTAGATAAGCTTGTCATCACTTTTACCTTTCTCATATGCTGTAAATCTCAAAATAAAAAAAGATGAACAACATGAGAAAAGGCATTAGAAGAAGCTTTGCTTTGTGGATGTGCATGTTTGTGTGTGAGGCAGCAGGGAGTGATGTAGTCCTGGGAGAGCAGAGTGCAGGGGTGTGGCAGTTTTCTAGTCGCTTTCAGTGCTTTTATGTTGGATTTCAGAGAATGCATGTGTAGGGTAGCTTTTTCTGTGACAAATGGTGCAGCTGAGCCGTACCAGCTGATTACTTGATATAAATTCACCATCTCCATAAGATGCTGGAGACCTTGCCATAAATTGCCCAGAATGTGACAGCTACGCCCTGGATGTATTAAAACTGAAGCGATTCTTTGCTGGTTTGGCTGCCCTCCGCTTGTTTTGATGCTGTTATTGTTATCCAGGCAGGAGCACCCAGCAGTCGACCAGAGAGCCAGAGTGTGAAGCAGAAGATCTGTGATGCTTAACTGCACATTTAAAGGAAAACACAAGTTTTCGTCTTTCAGAGGATGCTGCCTGTCTATCTTGATGCAGTAAACGGTCAGAAAACGCAGCAAAATCCCCCACTGTGATGCACAAGTAAATCATTCATGAGGTGTGACTCTCAGAAGAGGTAGAAAATGCCCTAGGAGAAGGAGAGAGGGAGGGAGCGAGCGAGGCTAAGATGAAGGGAAAGAAACGTGTAGCAGGAGGGTGGAGGGGGAAGGAAGCGTGCTGGGTGGGATGGGGAGCGGGTCAGGGAACAGGAGGGGTGGGGCAGCAACAAGACAGAAAAGATGGTACCTTACACTGAGATGGTGTATGCTTGATGGAGAGACAAGGAGAGGAGCTTAAATGAGACTGTGAATGTGGGTGGTGACGTGTCACAGCGAGGGGCAGGTGTAGGGGGGTCGTGAAACATGAGCGAAACAGCTAACGAAGAGAGCTAACTGCAAAGCAGATTTCTTGCAGTGATCTGGGAGTCGAGCAGAGATGGAAAAGAGGGATGAGGATTAGCAACCAGGAACCCCACCTGAAAAATACTTTTTTGCACCGAAACATGTTGCCCCCAAATTCCTTGAAATCCACGTCTATGTCACCGTTACTCACTCAAAGCTCTGAGATAAAGTTAGTTCTGGTTAGCTTCAAATCCTGCCATTCCTTGTCTGGCTTTGGCTGCTCTTATTTGCTTTGGCCTGTGTGAGGTGTGTGTGTGTGTGTGTGATGGCGCACTTTTGTGCGTGCGTGCGTGCATGAATGCATCTTTGAGACGTTTGCCCATCCAAGCGGGATAATGGCCGTGAAGGCAGAGCTGTGGCACTAGAGATCTCCATTTTGGCGGCTGAAATGTGGGGAGCCTGCATTATTCAATACTGACCTATCTGGAGAGCCGGATCCTGCACGCAGTTGTCGGCTGTGCTGGCCTCATGGATGGGCGGTGGCAGCTGCACAGAAGCAAACTTGTTCGAAACCCAGAGAACAGCTAGAAATAATCTGGACTGAGTCAATGAAATAAAAGTCTTTTTTTCGTCTATGCAAGGCATTGAATCCCTATCCGCTCAAAGGCAGCTGCTGTGACAACCGTCAGCACAGGGTTGAGCTAGATTTGAGTCATGACACTGCAAAAATCTGTGATAGCAACTCTTTTAATCTATTATATTCAGCCAAGATATAACAAGCTGTCAAATGCTTTATGCTTTATCACGCACATCAGCGTCTCATACAGACGCACAAGGTACCCTTTTCCGTCTTTATGAGACGCACCAGGCTTTCAACTAACTAGTATAAAGAGCAAGAAAGTCTGTAAATGGACAAAGGTGGGGCGGGTGGATGAGTCAAACAAACATATGACTTTTCTCCCAGGAGGAGGGGTTGGCTGCGCTAGTAGGTGGATCTTAAACCTCTGGTTTAAGTCTTACTTTTGTTGCTGCCGTCATCCATCTGCTATAATATTGTACTTCCATGTTAACTGCTGAGATCTTCTCAGAATACTGTGTATAAACCATGGAGGTAAAACGAAAGTGGGCACGCCCAGAAAGTTAATCCCTCAATGCACAGAAAACTATAAGGGTGGGGAAAGGTCGTTCGGTCCCCGGTGATGTATCACACCCTCTCTGTGGTAAATACTCGTTGCTGCGACCAGGATGGCGGTAAAGGATGCCACCCTCCAGTGCCCAGAGAACCTCTGTACCTGTCACTATGACCTGTCATGTGAGGAGTGTGTCACTTGGATTTTGTTGTACTTATCTGTGTATTCTTGATTCTGTTGTGGTTTTATTTGTCCGACAGTCACCACTATCCCACCATGTCGCCTACGGTGATATTGTAATAAAGCACAATTACACTACAATATGCAGTGTACCAAGGTGTCTGTGTGTGTGTGTGTGTGTGTGTGTGTGTGTGTGTGTGTGTGTGTTTGTGTGTGTGTTTGTGTGTGTGTGTGTGTGTGAAGCCCCCAGAGATTGTGTGATGCAAGAGTTACGCCAAGCTCCTCATAATGTTGAAAGGATTACCTCTACGATTGTAGACATGCGGCGTGGTGTTTGTGATCGTAATGATCTTACTGTAAAACATTTTATGTGAGGAAGTTTTCCTTTTCAGCACAGCCTCTGTGCTCCCTCCCTCTGCTCGCTCCTTCTCTCTGCTCCCTCCCACGCATTTTCTGTCGCTGGAGATCTAACCAGGCACTTAAGCAGCCGCCCCACCACAGGGCCTTCGCAACACAACGTTGCGCACCACAGTTTCTTTATCACTATAAATAATGCAGGCCCCATCTAAAGCTAATAAGACAGCGTGGCACAGTGAGGCGACGCAACAAACTCCAAACAAGAAGCACACTGAGTTCTATTGAAGCATTTTCATTCAAAACTGTGCGTCTGTTCATCACATATGTCATCATTCATTGCTGTTATTATATTCTAATTCAGTGTTGTCTGTTGTTGAGCCATGTTATTACAGAAAGAAGCCTGATGTGAGAGACAATTCCCCGCATGGATGTCCTTTGTTCCCTGCAATCCTAACCTCTTCAGATTACTTCTCTACCAAATTAGCCTCGGCTGCGGTCCATTGAGCACTGTCTAAAGATTATCAGACACACACACACACAGTCATGTTTCTCTCACTTTGGGAGACATTACATAGACTTACATTCGTTTCCTGGATACTCACCTTAACCCTAACACTTACCCAAACCGCAGGCTCGCGCCAACTCTGACCTCTGATGCAAACATCAGCTGTTCATCAACTGGGGACATGGCTTTTGTCCCCAAGTGGACAAGCCATCCCCAATTAACTGGTCTTTAGTCTGAAATCCGTCCCCGAAAGTAGTCTATGTCAGAAATACACACACACACACACACACACACACACACACACACACACAGACTGACAGCTACTGTGAGGGTAAGATAAAGAGGTGGCATCCAATTTGCTAAAGGTCAGTGCCCCGGTACTCAGAGCCCAAATCAATAATTACAATTTTGTAACCAGTGGCAACATAAACATTTTAGAGACAAATAATTGAGATTGTTGTAGGATTTAAGCAGTATAGCATTTCCCGTTGTCAGTATGCGTACTCTCTAGATTACAATGTTTATCTATTGTCTGCTGTTTTACGGTAAGGTTGGAATAGCAGTAGCAGTCAGTCAGTGTCCTTTAAGTGTGTGGACACTCGCATGGATACAAACGTGAAAAAAACGCCTTCCCAGCTCTTTCCATCCTTTTCACATTTTCCTGAGGTATCCCATCATAAATTTGCATAATTAGCATAATTTATCAAGGGATATCGCACCTCTCCCACCTAGTGTGTGTCACATTGACAGCAAATCTCCTCCTAGGACATCCAGGACAGCAGACTGCTGATACAAAGAACCTTTCTCGCACATGAGCTTTGGTAAATTCCTGAAATCTGTCAATGGGACCTGAGCTAAATCCCGATCTGATCTGTAAACCAAAGTGTTCAAGAGCACCTTTTCATTGTAGGTTATCAGTTAATTTGTTGAAGAGGACACATTGATTTTCATTCAGTTGCCTTTCATCATGGAGGTGAGGGACTTGGGCTACTGCTGGGAAAATGCATAGTCAATCATTGTCTCCGCAGCAAAACCACACATCAGAAATGACAAACAGTCAAATGCACAAACAAACCTGTTCATGGTAAAACAATGGTCCTCGGTCTCCTTGAAGAGTGTGTGTGTGTGTGTGTGTGTGTGTGTGTGCGTGTGTGTGTGTGTGTGTGTGTCTCAGTCACAAAATAGAGGATGGGGGTGGACCAGGTTTTCCTTTGTTACCACGATTTGATGTCACCAGGAGGGGAGGGTGAGCAGGAGGAAGGGAATGTCCCTGGAGACGGGCCGACCTGTGCAAACACAGCGACGGGCAGACATTTGAGCGGTACATGACCGGTATATTCACAAAACACACAAATTTCACACGCAAGTACATATGATTGCATTCGATTGATTGATGATTGTTTGTATTCGCTCTGGAACAACCAGACCACCAAACAACAGACTTAAGACACGCTAACCCATTAACAACACGTCTCCAAAAAGCCTTCAGAATCTTCCCTAATTAGAAACACAATAATCAGTGCCTGAAGGATAGAAACAGATTTGTTGTGGGGTTCATTTCTTTTCAACAGGTCTACAGGTTGACGCCATTATTGGCTTGAGATTAAGTGCAAAGGCCAAAAACAGATATATAGCAAATATTGTTTTGCTGATGGGAAGATTAATAAAAAAGACTATTTAGATTTAGACCCTATTTGTTGTAAAAAGGAGTTCACATACATTCAAAACATGAAATACTTACAGACTTTTTTTTAGCAGTATCTGAGAGTGTAACGTGGAGGAACTAGTTAGCTATTTTTTCTTTTTTTTTAAACACATTTTATTAGGTTTTCTTTTTTTATAACACGAACAATACAAAACACAGAAACACCCCCCCATCCCCCAGACAGCTTATGCTATACAAAATTAGACAAGAAAAAATGTAAAATAGTTAAATTGACTAAGGTTATATGAATAACATTAAGAATAAAAACAATAGTAATTAAAATAAAAATAATGATAATGATAAAACACAAGCAAATGGATAAAATGACTATGACAATAACGGTAATAGTATCTTTACCCTTCACAACAGCTTCCAACCTTTCATGGGGGAGGATGCCAAAGATCTCTCTGTACCAAAGGGTGATATTAGGTGGGAGAGGTTTAATCCAGTTTTGCAGTAGTTAGCTATTTTCTATCTTTCTCTAATGGAATCTGAATGAATTTAATGTCCATTTACATTGTACAGTGAGATCAGGCTTAGAAAGCAAATTATTCAGTGTAATTAACATTTCCATTGACATTTCCATCTCCCTGAGCAATAGAAGGACATCTTCACCCTCAGAGAGCCTGTAATTATTCTACTTGATGAAAAAAAGACATGCACGGTGAACACCAGTTAGAGAGTCGATTAGATAATAGTCTCAGATCTGAACCTCACAGCACATCGTGACATCTTAAAACCTCTCTGCTCCGAAAACTATAGCTGAAAGAAGACGCTTTAATCTGAGCACACAGACCAAAATACTAACAGACAGACTGACCCGTGAACAGGCCTGAAGAGATTTACACAGACGAGTGATATACGACCCCTCAGTCCGCCGTACAAGCCTCTAAACTGCCTTTTAATTAATAGCTGATCCTGCTCCATCGATCTGCTCTCTAATTATGTGGCGTTAGCTTGCCATAGATCAGCTGCCCCGGTGATGCACACAACCACCTCCACAAAACCATCTGCACAAAACCATCTGCACACACATACTGACACATCATGCATACCCCCACACCACTCAGCCGGACGTTTTACTGTAGCCACTTCATTGTGGGAGGTAAATATTTTAACAGTTTACCAGCCAGAAACGTTGCCCGAATGAGTCTGCAGCCTCGAGTCCCACAGGCTCACAATGAGACGACAGTTTCAGCTACGGCCACGCCAAGATAATGGAATGCTTTTGGTGTTTTCTGCCCGATCAATAGCTGTTTATGTGTGTACAGTGACACAGTATATCAGCCTCTGGGCAGACTGCCAGCAGGTGGAGAATGACTCCAGTCAGCACTTTGGTGCTGATGGGAGAGGAGTGGGGAGGGGAGAACACGCAGGCCCATGCATACTGTAGGCCCAGAGATGGGTGGGATGCCTTGGTGTTGCATGTGTTTGCCATGTTGATGCAGTGCAGCACAGAGGGTGGAGCCAAGGGTGCAACATGGCTTCAAAAGCTGTATCCGATGGATCTGCAAACTGCAGCACCGCAGTGTGAGCGCGACACAAGAGAAGAAGAACTGGACAAAGGGAGGATAAAAGAAATGCACAAGGAAATAGATGAATAATGATTGATGATGATGATGATGAATGCTCATGTGAGTATAAAGCTGTGTGAATTCATTCTGTTTTGTATGTGTGTGCGTTTCTTGCAAAGCAGGCCCACAGCCATCAGCTGGTCTTCTGCTGGGCTCTGCAGCTGTTGATAGACATGCTCGTGGTTCTTCGCTCATGGATGTTCAGACCGCCACACAGATAGTGTATCAAGCGTGGGACTCTGCGCATGAGATGAGTGGAATAAATGGGTGTGCTCACTATAAACAAAACTTGGCCGCAATTTGTCATCCATGGTCCCTCAACCTGCGCCGCACCGCCAAAACAAACTGAATCACAGAGTTAACAACATCTTTCCGAAGGTTCCCACGACAACATTTGATTAATAAAAGCAAGCATTAGTGTGATATGTTCCCACAACTGTCTGCTTTTATTTAGAGAACAACTCTTTGCTGCCTTAAGATCCTGAATGACGTCATGTAATTACCCTGCGCTTGACCAAGACTAGCGGGTTAGACTGAATCTTTATGTCATTTCCTAACGCTTCAAGGTTAAAATAGACGTTGCCACTCAAACAGGCACAGGGGAGTAAGGTGATGAGGGTGCTGCTGGATACTTTAGCACCACCCACCCGACCGCCTACCCACACACCACACATCACATACAAAGCCATTAGCACCTTCAGTGGGTGAAGGCTCGAAGATACATGTAGCAGTAATGGGACAATAAAACCTGGCAGCCACTTCACAGCTAAACCAGCTCAAAAACAATTCAGACAATACCATTTCTCAGTAAGGTACACGTAACTAGCCATTTTTAACAAATGGTTGAATTAATGCTTCATAAATAACCTATTTCTGCATCAGAGATCAAACATGCTGGCTTTTAAGAAAGAGGTTTAGTTCAATTAATAAAATGTGATGGGTTTCTTAGCATGACACTACTTTTGGGGAAATTACTTGATGACCCATACTTTCTTTTTTTTGCTGAGAGTTCAGTCAGAAGATTGATAACACCCTCACATCTGTGCAGTAAATATGAAGTTATCACCAGCAGCCAGTTATCTTAGCTTAGCATAATGACTGGAAACAGAGGGGAACAGGTAGCATGACTCTGTCCAAAGGCTACGAAATCTGACTCTGAGTGATTTCCTGAGGTCCTGTCATCACTGGAGGAGAAGTCGTACGACAACTTGATGTTTTTACATCTCAGTTTTTTGTACGAAATAAACAGACAATGTATAGTGTGTTAATTAGCAAGCTTTTGAGGTGCTGATGGGCAGATTTAGTTTCCTCTGAACAGAGTTAAGTTATTTATTTCCTTGTGTTTCGGGTCTTCATGCCAAGCTAAACTAACCCTCTGGCTTCATATTTGCTGTGCAGACATGAGTGATATCAATCTTCTCATGTAACCCTCAGCAAGAAAGTAAATAAAGGTATTTCCCCAAATGCTGAACTGTTCTGTTCATAATGCTTCGTATGGATGCTCTGCATCAGGGTCTCACTGATGAATTTAAAAGATAAAAAGATTTTTCCACAACACTACAAAGCAAAATGTGTTCTTTGTAATGGATTGATAAATTACTTGTTGACCATTTAAAATGCATCACTTTCAACATAAACAAAATACTTTACAAAGCATGCAATTTTAGAAAGTTGTACCACCAATAATGTGCATCCCAATGAAACAATGAAACAATCGCGCATCAGAGCTGATGAGGTATTTTTGCACTCCTCACTCCACTCATCAGCCAACACTTCTGATTCGAGGATTTGCAGTGTCTGGAGGTGAAAATGAGTCTTCGTGCAGTTTGTGGCTCTTAATGGTTATTTTACATTTAAAAATGGAAAAAAAAAAACTGTCAAATTCTTTAAGGATCTATGTGAATATACAAAATATTTCCATAGCCAAATAAATGATTGACTGTGAGTTTAAGTTGCAGTGCACTGACCTGCACCAAATGCTTTTAATCAGTTCTAATTTTCTTTGAGAAACCCATGCACAGTGATGCTCACTGCACGGTTTGATGATATAAGATGATTTGTTTTCTTGAACCTAAACTCAATATGGACAGCTTTGCTTAAACGTTGACTATCTCTTCTCAACTTCTTCCAAAGCAATTTAGCATTTTTCATTTTCTTTAAGGAGAGGACATGTTCAAACATGGATGACCTTCATGCCTTTAACACAGTGAGTGTGCTTTGCATTTTGATGGGCTGCCTCCTGCGCCGGGAGACGTTGTAATTTCTAACAGACTCGGACGCGTTGCAGGATTTCTCCATTAGCTGCTGCTGCATTTCAGCAGATGAGGTTAGAGAAGGAGATGACTCGTGGGTGTTAGGATGCTGAACGGAAAGCATTGTAAGGAGAAGGTGTGGCAGCTACGTCCACATTGTGAAAAAACACGAATAAGTGTACATGTAAGTGCTTTAATCAGTCACTGCCACTGATTGGCCAGTGTTGTATTGCAATCAGCTGTGGAGTGGCTTGCAGCAGCAGCAAAATATACGACTTCCCACCTTTATGTCTCATTCGGTGTCACTATTGTTCCTGCACCTCAAAGAGGAAGGGTGGGTGAAACACAGACAGACACAAAAACAACCCCCCACCAAAGCAGGCCCTGACCACCCCCACCCAGCTGTGGTGTGCACGTCTGGATGTTTGAAGACTATATACTGAGTGGAGCATGGGGGATTTGTCAATAGTCCTCCTCTGGAGGCAGGTAATCTTTATGCCTCCAGCCTGACAGCCTGCAGCCCTTCGTGTGGGGGAGGTTCCCTCTGTGTCTGTTCCCAGCCCTCACATCCTCTGCTGCACGCTGGTTGGTAGCTACTGAGGCAGTTTAAATCATACAGGAATCTCACTCTTAGTGTGAAATTAGATGACAGGACAACTTCAAATGTGATATTGTTTGTAAGTAGAATGTATCCTTGATCTGGGATCAAAATAAAAAAAATACCCGCTGGTTGTTTTAGTGGCGCTTAAATAATCACGACAGCCTGAGAAGCAAAAGCCTCAATAATCCAGTCGAGGTCACACGTGTTTCTTTTTCTGGATAAGAAATTGGACAGGTTTCAACTAACAGTTCTGTGAGAAAATTGCAATGATGTGCTCAACATTAACACACACTAGAAATGATATAATAAGGGGATTTTCAAAGTTATACACTAATCCTGTAAAGATAAAGATAAGTAAACAAAGTCATCTCATGAGCTTAGAACAACTTTCTCTTTCTCTTTTTCTTTAAAGCTTCACTACTCAATATTGTTCTATTAATTATGGGTAAAATGATAATATATAATGCAAAAGAGACTGCTTTTATGAACAGAGAATAATCACCTGACTCTGCACATCCCCTCCCTGCTACGGAGCATCCCGGCAATTCCCGGGAATTATTTTGGTTTCACGTCCCACAACTTTATCGTTCAGTCTCCCTGCTGTCATTGTCATCTCCTGCTGTAACAGGGAATTGTCTTTAGGGGAAAAGCTCTAAAGTCCCACAGAGAGTTAGATAAGAAGACTTACACCGCTCTCCTATTGTCTGTCAAATATAAGGCTACAACCTCGGTTAGCTTAGCTTAGCACAGAGTGGAAACGAGATGATGTTTTCACACCTCTGTGGAGATTTAAAAAGCAAGACATAATGTGTTATTTAGTAAACATTACAGGTGCTGGCAGGCTGATTGTGTTATCTCTGGGCAGAGCCAGGCGAGCCGCTCCCTCCTGTTTGCAGTCTTTATGCTAAGCTAGGTATCAGTCTTCTCATCTAACTCTTGGCGACAGCAAATAACTGCATTTGCCGAAATGTTGTATTCCTTTAAGGTAATTCCACTGCAGACTTTTCTCATATTTCTTTTGTTAAACAGCTCACTTCCAGATTAATCTATGTCCCACAAGCATGTTGACACCTCCAACATGGGTGAGATTCAGTTGAGAGGGATTAGATGTAAATCCTGAACCCCATTACAAGCACATAACAGGATAATGCCTGCAGACCGTCCAAGGTGACCTGTTGTTATGTGCACAGACCAGAAAATCAGTCAAATGGGGTTTTAACTGGCCTCTATATTCTGTAGTGTGTTTCTGGATTGATCTGTACGGCACTTCTCCTTCAACAGGGACAAAAACCAGGAGAACATCTCTAAATGGAGCAGATCAGTCGCTAACATGGGGCAAAGTTGACCTTTCCTACACAGGCATACAGTGCTGGTAACTTTTTAGAGTAAATTTTGATGTTACTTTGTTATTAATGGCCTTAATAAAAGATGCTTTAGTGTAATTTTAAAGGTGCATGGCCTACTGATGACCTCAGGGCCTGATAATTAATGATGGCACAATTACTCTGTTTTACACCTGCCCAGCAGAGGAAATTAATGGTCACAATGATGTGGCCTAATTATGCTAAGCAAAAGCTAATCATAAAATGCAATATTTAGCCAATGTTCTACTTGATAATATCACTGGAAATAAGTGTGGGGCAGCAGGAGGTGGAATGATGTAGATAGTTATTCATGTATCATCACAACATTGCTGCACCAACTCTCAACTCAGCAGGTATTCAGCAGTAATATGAAGGTGGTCAGGTATTCAACAGCAATGAGGCCATTTGAATATTTTACCACTGAAGAATAAGAACAAAGAAAGGAAAAGTTTTGAGTAAAATCGTGCCAAAAAGTTTATCTTTCATGTAAGCTTTCATCCGATCAGGATACATCTGTCATTACGGCTCTGTCATAAGTGAAAAAGGGAATTCTTAAGGCCGATCGCTGAAACAGAATCACATAAAACTGATCAGAGGCATCACTCTTTCAAGATTTGAGCTCCTGATCATTAATTATTCCATCTGACACATTCGCTACTCTTACTGTTCTTACAACTGCTCATCTTCTGGGTTTTAATCCCTGATGATGCCTGGAAGAGGACTCTTTTCAACGTGAAGTTGAGCCTAACTCTATCTTTATACTCGCAATTTCCTTTTGATCTCTCGCTCTCAAAATGCTGTGTCATAGTCTGCAGGCCGGATGCTGAATAGAAAGCCCTGCTGGGCTCAGCTGCTCTATTATGGATTAGGCAGCGGCAGCACACACCTCTCACCTCCCCCGAAGAGCTGAAGGAACATTTTAAAACATGATGGCACACTGTGATCTTTAGGAACACCATTTGTCTGAAAAAGAAAAAAAAATCTGATTAAGTATGCACTTCTGTGTTTTCCACTTCTGTATCAAGAATGCTCTAAACATCACAGGAGACAATAAAGATGGAAATAACAGCTACAACATTTTCTTCTCAGTTACTGAACTTTTATTGTTTAAGAATATAGATGTTAAAAATAAAACAGCCAATATGAAATACAATCCTGAAATTGGCCGGAGTTTTATAAGTACATTACCTTGTTATAGACCTATAAACCAGGATGTCATCATCTAAATGGATATCTGAATGTGAGTGTGATTCCACATTAGGTCTGATAATACTGTCAGCAGTCGCACACTGCAGCACAAGGTTTCTTTAAGGACAGAGGATCCCTGTTGGTTAAACTTGTTTTGCTGCACTCCTGCACCCTTACTGGCCTCCTTCAATATAATGAGTCCCATCTGAATTGGAGAACAGCACTTCGAGGGCTTCAAGTCAGTGACTGTGCCCCTGCAAAAGTTTGACAGACAGCAACTGTTACAGACAAGTAACACCATAGACTCGTGTCAGGGAAGTAGCATCACATACTGGAGAAAATACATGCTTTTTTAACAGTAATTATAATAGAGGAAGTCGATTGTTTTTAAATTTGGGACTGATTTTGCTTCTTAAAAATAAAAATTGTATAAAGAAAGATTCCCAACACATCAGCACACTGAATTCTGACAGAATGTCTGAAGAAGCAAGTGCACAAAATCTAATGCTTTGCCAAAATATTCCCGAGCTGTTTGAAATTTCTGAAGGGCATGTGCATTTCCTTTACCAGATCCATCTCCACAGTGATACTTTGTGCCTCCAGTGCATCCAACAGCAGTCTGCAAAGCTTCAGTTCTGCCGCTCAGGGTGCACGTATCAGTTTCTCAGTACAGGACCTTCCTCCTTCTCCAGCTATGATGCAGCTGGCTGAAACCTAAAAATATCTGCCTTTTAACATTTCGTCAGACGTTTTCCGGTATAACAGTGGGTCTTTATCAGATCTGTTTAATCACTGAAGGAAGTGATGAATCACACTTTTACACACCTGGGGACAGAGTGAGATTTCACCCTAAAATAGTCCTGGTGTGATTTTCTGCTAGTCTGCTAATTGAAACACTGTTGTAGTTCAGTCTCTTTAACCATATCAGCATAGATACCTGCCAGTGCTGTTGTTCAGCCTGTAATCATTGCATAATGCATGTATATGTAGCTTTATACCTATTAAGTACTCCTCTCCTATTACTTTTCCTTGAATGATGCAAAGTCTTTATTCAGGTTTTTCAAAATAAAACAGCTGTGCAAGCTGAGTATCTGTACAAACCAATTTACATTTAAGCAGCATTTCAGAGATCTGTCAAAATATAAAACTAAAGAACAAAGAAAAAGAAAAACATGGAGCACATCTATAGTAGATTAAATCAGTTAACCTTTGCTCTCCAAATCTAATCTTTAAACCTCAATCAAATTCTCTACAATATTAGAAATATTTGAAGAACAGCAATGGCCATGCCCACTCCAGCGTCTCATTAGTGAGATGGACTTCCCAGCTAATGTAATTGTATTTCTCAGGTTGAAATGGCACTCCATCCATCCTCACAGATGCTTAAACAGAGGTGAAGCACAGGGCTGCGACGACCTTCCCCTTTGCTCAGGGAAAAACAGTCTGTCTGTCTGCACGTCTGGCTCTGCCGGCCCTGTCTCTGCTATTATTAGCTCCAAGCAGAAAAAAAAAACACACCACAGTGATGGCTTGGTTAACAGAGAGAACGTCACGTCTCACACAGGGCCTACCTCAAAATGATTCAGCACTTTCTGCCAGGAAAGGAAATGGACTGAACCGATAATTTAATGCTAAATAGTCACCGAAGTGTTTTTCTTTCCAACAGAATTGTAAGTTGTTGCTTGCACAGGTTTTAGGCTCAACCAATTTGCATGCAACACCAACCACATGTGCCATAATCTTAAACGTGACAAATCTGCTCTGCTCAATGTCTCCAATCTGCTTGTTGTTATTTTCCTTGCTGAGTGGCTCCTGCAGCCGATCGTACGCCTCTCTTCAGTCCTCTCTGCCTGGACAAAGTGAATTCTGTTCTCTCTGAGCGGTAATTCCCCGAGGCTGCTGAAGCACGGCGGGGCGCTAGCAACAGATTCCAAGGCAACAGCACCAGCGACTCACAAATTAACACTTTCTTTACAGGTACAACGAGTTAAAACATGCATAACCATCTGTCACTGAGTCAAATGGTCAAATGAGTCCTATCAACAATTCACAATAAAATTGTCTGCCTGATTTTGCGTATTGTGTAAAAAAGGAACACAATGAGATTTTGGGATGTTAGCTTGTTTCATATCAGTTTCATGTCTGTGCACGCTCAGTGGTGTGGTAAGCCTAGCTTAGCATAGCACAAAGAGTCTAAACAGGGGGGAACAGCTAGCTAGCTATCTTTTGTAGTGTGATGACCACACTTTACAATCTCTAAACAAAACCCATTTTGGTTTATTGTTGCAGAGTTTGCTAGCTAGCAACTTACAACATGTACGAGACAATTTTGGAGTTGTTGGAGGGTTTTTGTTCCTGGCTTGGCAGAGGCTGTTTCCTCCTGATACCAGCGTTTGTGCTAACTAAGCTAGGCTAAACACGCCCTGCGGTATCTTCTCAGGTAACTCCCACGAACGAGAGAAACAAATGCATTTCCCAAACAGTCGGTTTATTCCCTTTAAGGTGCGTTCAGACAGAAAGTGTAGTGAATTTCCACCTTGTGTTATTTGAGTGCAGTCTGTGTTTAGTAACCCCAAACAGCTAATGTACAGCAGTTAGCTGTTAGCTAGTTATCAGCATACCGTGATCACTGTGTGTGTGTGTGTGTGTGGCAGCTCAGACTCTAAACTCACCAGAAACTCTAACTGGCTATCTCTGTCATTTTCCTGTCTCTTCTGGTTTCTCTTGTCTCTGTAGGCTACATTCATAGTCAAGTCCAGTCATAAAGACCAGGGATAGATGCTCACTTGCTTTTTTCTCAAGATTAAACATTTTCAACTCAAGCTGACACTTCACCCCAGGTTTACGTCTCTGCAATTGTGCCATTTCTAAAATGCACACCTCTTTCTGTGTGAGCATGCTTTAAGACCTGAAGAAGCTTACATAAAGGTTAGAAGGAATCTCCCTCATTCAGGGATTCTGTTTGTGTGATTCAGGTCTTTTTGTGTGTTTGTAAGGTCACACACATTCACATCTGATATATTTCTGCAGAGCCGACGCCTCAGTCCACTGAAGAGGAAAGGCTTTGATCCCGGAGACGCTGACAAACAGAAGAAATTTACAGCCACGGCATCTCATTTCCACCACCATCACAGCCCCACACAGACACTTATTACCAGACATGACATAAAACATGCTTCTCCCTCAGCACAGTCTCCTTTGTCCCAAAGGGGAAGACATGAAAAGGAAAGATTGCCACAGTCAGTGAGGAGCGTGCATGTGTGGATGATATTTATTAACCTCTCATACCATGCATCCAAATACTGTTGAGACCCACAGAACTTTAGCTGTTTTTAATTTGCACGGGCAGATTGCAAAATTGCAGAATATGTGCAAGCTACATTTTGTGAAAATGTGCATAAAACAATGCATGAGAAATATGGTATGTAAAAAGTATAAAAACATGGACTCTTGGGTTTGAATATTTCACTTTAATGAAGTGAAGCTTCAATGAAGAGCTGTGGCAGGTCACTACATAGACTGTTTGCAATTAGCTATTTCTCCAACCTTAAAGCTACCTAATGGAAAATAAAAAGGGGAAAACTAGATGTTACTATAATGAGATGTGCGAAATCAATAGAGAAAAATGTGTTCGTGTCAGTGTGCTGTTAGGCTCAGTTGGTTCTTTTTCTATTACAGCATAAAAACAGCTTTGACACAACACTGGGACTGTTTTAAGACAAGCATGTGTGCAATAATCATAGAATGACACACCTGAGAAATGAGCTGGCTGCAGCGCATGCTGATTGCATCGCTACTGAAAGTGCAACACCCACTGATAGCTTTAAGCAGCTATAAATTTGAAATTAATCCCAGAGTTTGTTAGAGGAAGCAAAATTTTATACGTGGTCGCAGTCAGTGTTTCTCATATGCTTTTATAGCCTCATAATACTCTTGTGTGTGTGTGTTTTTTATGGTTATGAAGAAGGGGCAGGGTGGCTGTAAGGTGACACTTAAAATAGAAAGTTGAAGCACTTTTCAAGTTTGAAGCCAAAGCAGGGAGGGCTGTTTCATAACAGGGCTTTTACAGTGGCATTTTAGTGGATGCCTCGCACCACGCCTTCCACTCAGCGGCATTGCAGGGGTATAAATCTTTGAAGAACTGCAACCTGCGTCACACATCCACACCCGGCGCTGAGGTTGTCCAACCCAGTTGGTGGGCGAGGAGAGATGAGCTTATCAGAGACAATACATGGACCCAGGGTCCTAAGGTCTAGGACACTGTGTGTGTGAGTGAGCGTGTGTGTGTGTGTGTGTGTGTGTGTGAGTGTCAGGAGGGTACAAAGATCAACATACAGTACAGCAGCAGGTAATCCATCATATCTCTCTAATACACATCTGCACTGTGGCCCTGAGAAGCAAAGGATATCTCCAAGGAAGAGGTCAAGGTGACATTGCTTTCCAGCGTTGGTCCAAAGCAATATTTACCTTTACAGATAAATCAAAGCAACACAATTATTTTCCTCCGGCCTGAAAACATCATAGAGGAATATTTATTTTCCAATACTGGCACTCAACATTGAACTCTAACAGGTTAATGGTTAAGCCACAGAATTTCCTGCGTTTGTGCAGCAGAAAGAAAACTCCTCACTGAGTAACTTCTTTAGCGATCGTAGTAAAAACTACAGTCTGTTAATCATGCTACAGATGAATACCATATTATAATCATGTGCTCATATACTACTATACTATATACTACAAGAAATCTGTGAATTATCTCATCCATCTTATCACCAAAAACTCGTCAGTGATGGAGGAAGAACTCTTACTTAAGTAAAAGTTGAAGTTGTAGAGTATAGAAATACTATGTTACATGTAAAAGTCATGCAGCTCAAAATCTACTTTAAGTACCGAAAGTAATAAGTACCGAAAGTAAAAATATTCATGATGCAGGATGGCCCATTTCAGAATAATATATGTTACTGGATTATAATTATTGATGCATTCATGTGTTCCTCACTCTCATGTTGCAGCTGGTTAACGTGGAGCTAATTTCAATAATTTAGTAACCTTTTGTTCTTGATCTTTTGGATTATTAATCTGAATCCGCAAAGCAAGTATTATCTAGGTATATCATATATGTGTAGTGGAGTAAAAAGTCCAGAATTTCCCTCTGACAAGTAAATAAAATAAAATAAATACTCAAGTATAATAGAAATATCTCAATATTTTAGTACAGTACTTGAGTAAATGTACTTACTTACTTACTTTCCACCACTGTCATTAATCTCCAGTTATTACCAATCAAACAATTGTGGTAAGAGTGCAGGTAAGTTCTTATAACACCATTAATGCAATGATATTGGGGTAATGTGTGTTACAATAGGTTGTCCATGCCTGAAAGGTGCGTGTAGCAGGCAAATAAACACAATGAAATCATGCGCATCCTCAGCAATGTCAACATTTTATTAATATGGTGTCATACAGCAATACATAAGTCGTAACAACAGTAAAGAGAATAGCACGTCAACTACATTCAATCCCTATGCTTTTGTAGTCATGGTAGCTCTAATAGATACTAATAAAGAGATATGATTAAACACCCCACTGAACAGAATCATACACATCACACACATGGCCAGAATAAAAGCTGCTGGTGTTTTAAGGCATTTTACATCCTACAGTATTTGTTCTATGGCTAAATCTTGATTGTTGGTTTTGGAGTGGTGGCGCGCTGTCTTTTCAGAAAATACTTGATGTTTTTCCATGAAGTGGTGTCCTGCGTGTGCACTTAGAAAAGTTTGGCAGTGCTGTAGTACTAGTGACATTTTTTTCTTCAGACGTCGCACCAATGAAAACTCTTTTGGTTTACAGTGTAAAGACAAACGCTTGACATTTGCACCCATGAGCCACTCATACATTGTTATAGCTGTATACTATAAAATGCTGCTGATATTTAGAAGTTCTTATTCATTTTTTGCCTGCTTTACACTTAAATTTACTAACTTTCAGATTTTCTGCCCCTCAAATAGTTATGATAGGCCACTGTGTAGAGATATAAACACACTCACTACAGTACTAAGATACTTATCACCAGCCTCAAGTAAGACAAAAGGAACCAGTCCAATCCAGAACAGTCTGCTGTACAATCAATAGTTTTTTGTTTTCTTTGTGAGTGCAGTTTGTCAGGGCGTGGATCGCCATGACCAGCAGCAGCAGCAGCAGAACAAGACAGCTGTGTTAACGTCGGCAGTGCACAAGCAGAAAAACAAGCTGTAAGTCTCTCGTACTGAAGGATTTCTAGTGGTGAGGTCGCACTACAACAGACATTTTATCCAGTCATGGCCACAGTTATGAAGAGCGAGGTCACGTTGTTTCAAACACATCGTGGTCTAGCAGCTTCTGACTGAATCTGAGGTGTATTTTGAGTGCTGATGGCGTTGGTTTTGCCTCTGGCTGAGCGATATGGTATGGATTCTGGGGCTCAAAAGCATCATGGATGGCACATGGGTAATGGTGTTACATGGATGGATCATACAAGATCTTGTACATTTGTGCTAAAGTGGAATTCAAAATTCAGTCTAATAGACTAGAGGAAAATCCCTTTTCTTATTATATTAGCTGCATTTTTCCTCCTTTAAAGCATCTGTGCTTTGCTTTTCCCTGTATCCATCTTATCACATATTATTACCAAATATGTAGTTTGATAAACTTGCATAAGTGCCTTAAATAGGATCTTCCCTTCCTATCCTCATAGCCTCAGCAGCAAAGATCTGTATCCTACCTAAATCACATCCTACAGAAAGAGCTATAACAATAGTCTTCAAATCTAGCCTACAGGCTAACAAGCACATGTCTACTACAGTTGGGCGTTTTGCGCGATGATGCTCAGCATGGTAGATGACCAACCTTTTAACTTCAAACAACGATATTGTGCCGAATGGGCGATGCGCTGATGGATTCCATGCAAGCATGACATCTACATACACCATGCAAATTATCCTCGATACGTTAATACACTTGTTTTCTCGTTGGCTTCAGTTCTCGTTTAAATGGCTGCAGCAATCTACTTCTGAGAGCGAAACTTCACTGGGAAGTTAAAGGAGTGCTCATCCTCTTTCATACTGTTGTCATGCAGAGCCGACTGGACCGTGATCAAAAAAATTGTGCAAGGGGGGATTTAAGCAGACATTTTGCTTATGAACTCCAGTTTTAGTAAAGAGACTCAAAATAATGGCTCAGCAAGACGCGACCATGTATTATCATTTATTTTGGCAGGATTGCTGCAACTGTAGACTGTGTGCTTCATCACTAAATTGCTACTATTATATCAAGAATAATTGTATTTGCAACGTATAAGTGGATGTAGAACGAATAAACGACACCGGCTGATGCGAGTTGAATCTTTTGCACTTGAAATGCGCACAGTAACACTCACACACATGTGCTTCCATTGGAATGTGTTGAGAGTTTCTCACAGCTTGTGGTAACAGTGAAGGACCAGAGTTATGATCTACTGTGTGTCAGTATGACATATTGATGCAGCATTAGCCCAAAGTGTGAAAGACCAGTAGAATATTGTAGTTAGAAAGACCGTACCTCGGTAAGAGATGCTACCTAAGTGCTTGTCTGATGTTGAGAGTGTGAAAGGGAGACGACAGATGTACTGTGGTTTTGAATAGAGTGACAGTTACGGTAGGGTTGGAATTGATTTCCTTTGGGGAACACATGTGGGGGACCAAGGGGATGAGGAGGAATAAACCCCACCTAAAACAAACACCCAGGGCCTGCACTCCGCACACTTGTGGGCATCCAGCACGCAATAGCTCAGACACAAATCATGACCACCTCACTATGATTCGAATAGGAAGGCAAAAGCAGTGCTGTTGTCTAAGACTCCCACAAGTGCTTGAGAGCAAAGGCGCGGGGTTTGTTTCAGGAGGGGAAATGAAGAGAGGTTCGGGTTTGCAGGGTAGAAGGGAAGCTTCAGGGGTCAGAAACAAGCTTACAGAAGGCTCTTAGTTTTTCTGATTGGTGGGAATATCGCTGGAGTCTTGCTGCTTCTCCATCTTCTTGGTGGTGACCACTGTCTCCTCGTACACCTCACGCTGGGAGGCCTTGGCTCCAGACTTGCTCTGCTGCTGCTGGTCCTCGTCCTTGCCCTCCTTCTTGGAGCCCCTGCTGGAGCTGGTGTAGATGCGGGACTGGTAGTTGTAGCCTTGCCCAGCACCTGCGCTCATGGAGAGGCCAGGATAGGTGATCCCAGTCCCGATGCGGGTCTCCTCGCCTTCCAGTAGTTTCCTGCGAGGGGGAGGGTGGAGGGAAGAGTTTAGATGAGGTACAGAGGGAGAGATAAAGATAAATGGCAGGGAACAGGAACAGCAATTGAACAAGGGAGAGGGTGAGATTTTCCCCACTGAAAATCTCTGTCTTAGTGCTCTTAAATTCTGCTTTTCACCTCCACGTTATGGAGCTGATCACAGCTGATGATGTGTGAGTTGTCTTTGAGAGAGGAGCGTACCTGTAAGCTGCTATTTCAATATCCAGAGCCATCTTCACATTCAGCAGGTCCTGGTACTCCCTCAGGTGACGAGCCATCTCGCTCTTAGTGGTCCTCAGCTCATTCTCCAGCTCTGCCATGCTGTCCTAAAGAAAACACACCAAGAAAGCAATGAGAGAAAAGTGGCTTAAAATTTAAAGAAAGGAGAGAAAGTAAACTAGAAATCTGTGGCTTGCAGAGTCACAGTGGCCAAACAAAGACCTCAGTCAGCCCCATTGTTCACCTGTGCAGCTGGGGATTAGAGTCGATTACGAGCAAAAATGGCTTGAAATGTTTGTCCTAAAAACATGTTCTCAGTTGGGATCGCTGAATCGAAAACAACACTTGATGAATTTACTCATTTAGAGCACAGATACGCTCAGTGGGCGTTGTCAGATGCAGCTGCACTGCGCGCTGTCCCAGGGGACTGAGCTTCAGCACCACGGACAGCTGCTCCTCAGACTGCCGCTGCTCTGACAGCCACCTCCTCAGAGGAAAAACACCACACAGTCTGTTCATCTCACTGGAAATGAACTTTAAAGAGGTTACGATTTTCTCTCATCTTTCGAGCATCGAGTCATTTAAATGTGCTTACCTGGTAGTTTCCGATCTCCACGCTGTGCCTGTCCTCCATCTCCCGGAGCTGCTTTTCCAGAGACTCGTTGGTGCCCCTCAGACTCTCGATCTCGATGGTCTTGGACTGCAGCTGCCTCCTGAACTCGTTCATCTCCTCCCTGCTGGCGCGGATGGCCTCGTTACTCCGGTTGGCCTGCTCGGACAAGTCGGCGAACTTGGTCTTGTACCACTCCTCGGCGGACTGCAGGTTCTTGGACGCCATGGACTCGTACTGGCCTCGAATCTCTTTGAGGGCGGAGGTGAGATCCGGCTTGGACACCTCCATCTCCACAGACACCTGGGCGGCCTGGATCATATCCATCAGCTCGGCCACCTCCTCTTCGTGCACCTTCCTCAGGAAGTTGATCTCGTCCAGCAGAGATTCCACCTTCTTCTCCAGGTCCAGGCGCACCATGGTGGCGTCGTCCACATCTTTCTTAAAAGCCTTGAGGGTGGCCTCCGCCTCCTCCCGGGCACGGAACTCATCCTCGTATTTCCCCCTGAGTTTCTGCAGGTCGTCCTCAATACTGTCCCTCTCGATCAGGAGCTGGGACTTCTCCCCGTTCAGCTCCTCGAGCTGGGAGCGCAGTTCGCGGATCTCTTGCTGGTAGAGCTCGGCCAAGCGGGACGGCTCGGTCTGCCGCTGGCGCAGCGCAGTCAACTCCGTCTCCAGCACTTTGTTGTGCTGCTCCAAGTTGCGCACTTTCTCGATGAACATCGCAAAGCGGTCATTAAGACCCTGCATTTGTTCCTTCTCATTGGTGCGGATGATTTTGAACTCGTTGCTGAGGACGCTGCTCTGTGTCAGGTCGAAGGTCTCCAGCGGCATGGACGAGTAGGAGCGGCCGGACTTTCTGCTGTGCGAGCCCAGGGATGAAATGTTGCTCCGGGATAGAGAGGAGGAGCGGTAGCCTCCCCGTGAGGACATGTTCACCCCTGTCCGCGAAGGAGAGGACGCATAACGGGGAGAATCCCCGAAAATCTTCCGGTAGGAGGAGGAGGAAAAGACTTCAGATCCGTAGCTCATCTTGGCTCGTATGGAGACAGAGCAGAGCAGTGGGCGCGTCTCCTTTATATAGGGGGACCGACCCAATCACTAATTAATGCCCGATGGCAACATCAGGACTCATTGGTTCCACATGCGTCAGGTAGCAGAGTGTGAATATTGTGCCAGAGATGAATTTGTCTTTGCTCATAATTAGTTTACAATAATCCTGCCATTAGTCCAGATGTGCGCAGCTGACGCTGTTCTTTGTGTGGAGCAGATGGAACTGTCCGACTGTCCTTTTTGGCGCAGTGGTGATGCGTCAGTGTTTCATCGCTTGTTGCACATTTACCCATAAATCAAACAAACAAACCATCAAACAAAATAACTCTGAAATGTTCTTCCAGTGGAAAATCTCCATCTTTTGATGTCAACGTGACCTCCAGCCTCCTTCCACTGTGTCTGGAAAGATATTGAGCTAATTCCACCTTAAATCCAGATTCAGGTGTGTGCCCAGTGCTGTTTTTCAGGCAGAATGATGTTGCACTTCAAAACTTTTTCTATTATACAGAGTTGCAACTGGTAGTTGAGAGCTTACAGTGTTACTGCACTCGAAAACATTTCAGTGACACTTTTCACAGAATGTTTTTTTCTGATGAGCTTTAAATTTCTGCATCTGTTTAAAAATGCAACCTATAAAACAAACTGTAATTCATCAAGTGTCCAAGAAAGCATGTTTGATTTTGCGCGTTTAAAATGATGTGAGCACAAAGTAAATCGTGTGTGTTTCGCACCTCTTCTTTTCAGACGTCTGCGGGAACAATGAAGCTCAACTGGATGAATGAAGAGATACTGAAAATTCCCAGAACAAAAGGCAGAGGCCTACGTTTCACCTTGTGATTTGTGCACCTGCAGAAATGTAAAGTGAGGACTCTACATGTGGACGTAAATTTGTTCATATAGGTATAAGCAACAGTCTTATGTCCTCTAGTTGGCCTTCAGGTTGTTGCTTAAGAGTTTAGAGTATAGTTTAGACTTCAGTTTAGACTTCAAGAAGAAAATAAGTCTTATATTTACAGTTAGTCTTTACACAAAGTGATGGACTCTCAGATTTTTTGGCTTTTGAAAACAGCCTCCTGCTGACAGGCCTTTGCTGCCCTCTGTTGTCAAACTGCAGCACACTGCAAGCAACCACGAATATTTCACATACAGGCTAGGTCCACTTTGCCGTAAGTTGTTTAAGCACATAAAATATAATAATGAATGTAGCCTTCTGGCTTCCGGACGTTCAGGTGAATTGATGATGGATGAACTGGTGAACTGTCAGATGATAACGATTTCCCCAACACAAGCCATCCCTATCAGAACACCCTGTACCATGGAGCTGTAAGACAAACATTGCATCCATGTTGAATATCCAAACCTGAGCCACCGAGTTGCCCTGGAGGTCTTTTTGCCTTTCACTATCTGAAATCTGTGCTGATATCAAACAATGTTGTAGTGTCTGTGTGAATAAAATGAAGCCCTGCAAGCCAAAGTAAGTCAGCTTGCGGCAGAGGAGGCACGACATTCTATTTACAATGTCAATGGAAAATCTTTTATTCCCCAAATCATCTGGAGAAATGCATTTTTGACTTTGTGCTGTGGAGAAGAACTGTGTGCTCCTCCTCAAATGCTGACCTGGGTCAAATCTCATCAAAATGTGTTGGGATTTCCTTGAATTAAAAAGTGTGGAGACTCTCACCCTCACCTAAATGGATGGAAGTAAAATAGACTTTGTGTTTTAAAGCTGTCTTTCTGACTGAAAAATATTTTGGTGCATTTTTTGTACTATTTGGGGTGTTTTTCAAAAACCCTACTTTTGCTTACAGTGCAGTCAATATATATATTTAAACCAACACATTTCCTATAGTTTTTCCTCTCCAGCAGACTGTATCTGCATTGTAACAATGATTATCTACTGACTTTTAACTTTAAGAGCGTTTGAAGTTATTCTAGTCAATAGAGTAAACAAACTCGGAGCCCTTTTTATAGTCCCCTTTCTTTTAGAAGAGTATGGCAGGACAATGGCGATATACTCTGTACTGAATATAGATGTGAACAGCTGAAAGTCACTGTTTCGTTTCAGGCCCACACCAAACAATGTGCTATTGTCCAAATACTCATGCGCTGCACTGCAAATACTCTTACTCAAATGAATGGCTTACTGTCACTTTGTAGTATCCAGTGGCAGACCAGTAGTTTACTATTATTCTGCTACATTTCAGAGAGTAATAATGCACTTTTTGCTATCTGACAGCTATAATCACTACCTACTTAAGAATTGACATTAAAAAAACATTGATAACTTTGAAAAATACAATACACTGTTAGAGATTAAACCAGTGCTTTTGAACCTTTTTAGCTTTTGACCCCTTACAAAAAACAAACAACAAACAGTGTAGATTGGACCTATTGTCACTTTCCAGATGTCTGTGAGTTTCATTTCCCCCTTTAAACTTCTCACATGGTCTCTACATACTCTAAAATATCTCATTAAAAAGCAACAGTTACAGAAATGACTACCATCTGTGAAGCTGAACTTTGTTTTTTCCTCCTCTCTCCCCCATTAATCATCTCACCAACTCTCAGGTTTATCAGTGGACCTGTTGTAGGGCCCTGACCCTTGGGTGGGGATCCACTGGAACAAACATTTTTCTGTGTAACATATGCTTTTACTTTGACACTTTTTACACTTTAAGTAGTTGCATTGTGCTGATAATTCTTTATGTACTTTTACTCCAGTAGGATTTTGAATGCAGGTCTTGTATTGTAATGGAGTAAACTGTGTGTACATATATCCAGCACGGGATACAGCAGTGTCGTCAAATGTATTTGCACCGGAAAACATGTGAATACATCTAAGTAATCAGCAAACATGAGACAACTGTGCTTTACTTTGTTAGTGCACGTGCATTTTTTGCTGTTGTTTTAGTTAAGTTGAATAAACAAATTACTGTAATGTAATAGCATTTAGTAGATCACTGATGTACTCTGCTGCAGGTCCACTGAAAGCCAATTAATGCATGCAACAAGACAAATGGATGCAGTTCTCTACCTTGATGTAGCCGACTGACAGATGCGAGACTGTGGAGTCACGTGTCTGTGCCACGACGACACAGCGTCCCGCCTCCTCTTGATGGACAGGATGAAACCCCGCCCCCTGAATGTCATAACAACAGCTGGCTGCATAGAGAGAGAGAGAGAAAGGGAGAGAGATAGAGAGCAGACACTCATCTGCTGCCTGGCTTTACAGTGTAGACATCACCGCTCTGACTGCCACTTTCTGTAAGAAAATACACAGTAGCCACTTCTCCGACTTTAACACAGCTCAAGGCGCATGCTCAGACTAACAGACGGTGCAGTTGTTTTATTCGGGAAGTCAAAGGTGAGTACAACAACGCCAGTCACAGCTAAACGCAGTTAAATCTGCCGCGACACTTTGTGGCTTTTTTGTTTTGGCATGAAAGCCAGCTAACGCGTTAGCTTTGTCCGCCTGCTGTCCTTCTCATAAATGTGAGATAAAAAGCGGGTTTGAGCGGACTGTAAGCTAGCTCTCACAGCCAGGCGAATACCAGGACGTTGCTCGGTATGTTAACCGACGGGCTGCGTCGCCGTTAGCTAGTACACATACTTTTACAGCAGCTGAAGCTAATTTCTCGCCGTTGGTTTGGTTCAGTGGTCCTTTATGTTTACACAGCCAGGGATAATCTTCAACATGAAATGAGTGACAGTAAGCGTTGCGTGTGTTATTGCTGAAAAAAGCGTCGAGCCGCCCTCTCGACACAGACCTGAAGCAACAAAGCCTCTTACAAGTTCTGTTTAGCCTCGTTTCAGCTGCTGTTTGCAGTGCAGTTCTGCGGGTTTGCTTGCTGCTCTGCTGTGGATCTTTCCAAGCCAGAGCCCCTCTCAGACCCCAGTGGACCCAGCTCACAGCAGAGGCATTAGCTGAAAAAGTAAGCGTTAGAATGACTGAAAACATGTCCACGACGAGTAGGATGAAATAGGATGTGCTGTTTCTAAAAGAAATACTCATATTCTCAGAGACCATTAGAGGTCAGAGTTAAAGAAGCTTTTGTTTGCTCTCCTGTAAAGCTGTAAAGTCAACATGGATGGCAGTGTTTTGATTCTCTAATGCAGTGTCTGTGGCCCTGTTGACACTTCTCCTGGGCCTCGACATGTTGGTGTCTTTTGCATTTGCCCTGGCACCGAGCAGCAGAAAGCTGACCCCCTGTGCCTCTCCTCCCCGCAGCCCAGCCTCTCCAGTGACAGGAGACTGACAGAGAGTCAGCACAGGAGGAAGAAACACTACAAAGACAAAGCCGAGAATAGGCTTACATTCTGCAAAGGCAGAAATGCTTAAGGATTTCCACTGATTGTTGTTTTTCTTCTTCTTCTCCTCTTTGGTCTACGCTTGTTTGTGTGTGACCTGATGCCAGCCAAACAAGGATTAAGTTCTCTGTTATTTCTGTAAATATAGCCCACTGGCAAGACCCCATGTCAAATTGCTTCATGGGTCATTCAGTCTTGCTCTTTGGCTTTGTCTTGTGAGTGAGATGGGATGTTTTTGTGCCGGGCCTTACGAACCCGACAAGGTACATTAGACCAGGTTGGAGCTCAGTAATTTGTTCAGTGTCTGAAATGAGCGGTGTGACCTAACAGGTCTGACTTCTCATCTATGTTCCCTCTGCCTCATCCTCCACTCCCTAACCATGCCCTCTATTTGGTGTCTGAGAACACTGTGGGAAAAGCCCTAATTGAGTGATGATGCTCAAACTGCTGGGATCTACTGTGTTTACCTCTTCAGCGATATCAGGATCCTGTACGATGAGTGGAGGAGCTCATCAGGATTAAAATAGTTACTGAAAAAATAGAAATTGCTCCCACCTTGATTCCCTATAATTTGTTTGATGCTAAGTTCCAGATTTATGTCTTTATTTTGCTATCTATTACTTTCACTTAGATGTTCATTTCAACAGTTATCCTGTTGTCCTCCACTTGAACCAAACTACATTATCAAACTACACTATAACTACTTGTTATTGTTGTATGTATTTTTATGAAATGAAGAACACCAAAATTCAGTTGCTTATATTCAGTGAAGGTCTTCTTAAGAGGTAACACTGGGTTGTATTTGTGTTTGACCTTACGTTCTCCATATGTCTTGTTTTCCTTCTCCCCAGACACTGAAAGGTTTTAAAGATGACAACTTCATGGAGTGACAGACTGCAGAACTATGCAGACTTGCCTGCCAACATGGACGGCCTGACAATGAAAAAGTACAGAAGAGAGCCATACCACAGGTAAGAAGTGCGTGTGGAGGTGCTAGGTGCTATTTTGATCATCTGGAGCTACATTCAGGTGGGATACCTGAGCATTTAATGGCACGAATTGAGTAGCCAAACAAAATAATTTACCTCTCTGTTGTGCCGTAAACATAAATTACAATGAAATATGATCACTTGTGTGGGCAAATTAACAAAAACAATTAGACTTAAACTTTGAAGGAATTTGCAAAGTCACCTCACACAAAAAAGGTGAATATATGACTATATTTATATAAGAATTACAACAATCACCAAATCAATACAGAAAATGTTAGACGAGCTGCATCAGCAGTTGGAAGCTAATAAATAAAATGAGTGGTTGTCGTTTTTCTTGCTGTTAGATTATGTTTGGAGAAATATACATAGGCTGTAAAACCATTAAAAGACAGTGACCATGAATGCCTGGGTGGACTCAGGTCTCCATGGCTTCCCCAATCACCAAGGTAACCATCACTCAAGAAATAGGAAGTTTCCTATGTAGAACTGAGCAATAAAGACCAAAAAGTACTTCACACCATTGTTCAATCAGTAGGTCAAATCCTGCATGACCATACTGAAATCTGAGAAGACAGGTGGTTTGAAAGAGGAGTGAAAGAAGCCATCTACGTCAAACTGGAACAACCATCGCTGAACAGAGGAGGTGGTGTACGACACCACTAATGGACTACTTGCAGCACAGTCCTGCGATCCCTCCCAGGCTGCTTAGCACCCCTTTCACACCATGACTCAAGTGACCCTAATGACTCACATGATGGCCGGGTGAGTCAGCAACTCACATGTGACCTCCACGACTCCCAAGGTGTGAATGGCCCTGCCAGAGGATAAATGCCTGGGACTCCCCACCAGTCTGCTAGAACTGAAGAAGCCTCTCGGATGAGAGGCGAAATGTCTTCTAGAACCTCAAGCAAGTCCGGTTCCCTTTGGAAAGCGCTTGGAAAGACCATAATTAAAGTGTAACCGTTACAGCTCTCCAAGAATAATCAACCCCTACAAGGGTTGGCTCAGATATGCTATTGATGGCCTAACAGAGGCGTTCACTGTTCATTTCTCTGAGGCAGAACGAATCATCATCACATTCAGAAAGTCATTGCTTAGCTGTGAAGCTGCCATCAAAACCAGAATATTTTCAGCTGAACTTTTTATGTTCTCTACAATGTGTCACTTCTTTACTGCCATTATAACCAGATCACATGTCACTGACTGACAGATGGCTTTGCTTACTTTTTCTGGCATTTACTGACTTTTACTGTACTTGGACCTTATTGGCCCAACACTGTAGATTTCTCTACTTTGTCCATTTCTGTGCTGTCTTGACATGTCACATTACCTGTCATTAAGTGGAGCAGAACCCGTACTATGCCAAGTCATTTGGGTTTGTGAGCTCGAATTTGGAAATAAAGCAGGTTTTTCTGGCTTTGATTTCTCATACAGTTGTATCTTGGGTGTGGCTGTCTGGCTGTTATGCAAAATTCCTTTCTGTCTCATGGCAAAATGTCACCGCACTGCTGAGGTCCTGGGAGTGAGTGCACGAATAAAAAACTTGTAACTTATTAACTTGCACAATAGGCGAGTCTCACAATAGATTGACCCCCTTGTTCCTGTACCTGTTGACTGGAAACACCCTTTAGTCATACTGGCTGAAAGGCTGATGTAATAAAACATGTGTTGCTGTTTAATGTTTAACTACGCCTCGCCTGTCCACTGCGTACTGCTGGTCTTTCACACCCTTACATAATATGCGATGCTCACAGGGTTTAGGAAACTGTCAATCATCTGTTAGCTCTGTGTGCTGATGACATACTGTAAGTCGCCCAGTCCATGACCCTCCCCACCCTCTAGCTTCTCCAAGCACACACATAGAAACAATCAAACGAGTAAAGATGACAAAAATGGTGTTGAGCTTGCTAACAACAACATAGTGACAGCAGTTCTGTTTAATTAGATTTACCAAGGCTGCTTGGTCAGTTCAATCAGTTTTTTTTTTTTTTTCCAAACGTAAGGGGCCAGTGAAGGTGACCTTTTGTTTATCTCACAGACAGGCAAAGACCATTCCTCCACAGAAGAGATCAGCTGAAACATTGCAGCCAGATAGTGAGCTGAGTATCACATAGCAGAGGGCTAACGACTGTGCCCGGCACAGATAAACTTTCTATCTCAGGGAGTCGAATCACTGTCTTTGTGAGATTACAGAGCGGTGGAAAAAATCTGTCAGATTGCTGCTCAGCTGCGCTCAGATGGACCAATAGTTGTTAAGGGATTCCTTTGTAGGTGTGGTGAGGCTGTGATGTGGGATGTTTGAGGCAATAGTGTTGTCAGCAGGACCAAAGTCGAGGCTGACTCTGTTAATCAACCCACCTCCACCCTCCCCCACCCATTGTCAATATTGACCGAGTATGTGGCAGTATGAAAATTGACTGTTATCGTATCATCTGCATTTGCTTTGCTCTACAGCATTGACTACCATGTTAGTGTTATTTAAAAAAAAAGGTTTATATCAATTTTCATGTCTGTCAGGACATAGTATTTTGTGAAGTTACAATAAAGCATCTGTTCAACCAATAAAAAAAACCTTCTGTTTTCCTTCTTTAAGGGTAATTTTACCTTATAGAATAAGAATAATGTCATACCATGATACTGTGAAGCCATTATATTTTCTCAGATGGTTATCGTACCGTGAAAATCTCAAACCTTTGAGACCGTAGTCGGGATGCTCTTAGGAGACTTAAATTATCATTCGTGGTTGTCTTTTACTGCACATTCAGTGCTGAGAAATACAGACAGTAAAGTAGTACATGGTTTATATACAATGGAGGCACAGTAAGGCAATGATCATTTTAATTTTAGAATCAGTATAGAATTTTTATAATACCAAGTTTTGCTTGATTGCTTGTCAAGCCTGAACCAGAAATTATGTCACCAATTTGAGCAGTTTAATGTTTTCAACTTGTGAAAATGAAGTTTTTGAGCAACTTGAATATAGGACACTTTTACACCTAATTGAGATTTCTGAACACTACTAAGGAAAAAAACAGATTTACTAGTGATACAGTTTCTCAATCAGGTGTCAGCTATCCATGTGTAATAAAAGATGTGCAGCCCCCTGTGAGATTCTTCTAAAAAAAGAAGTGGGCTCATCCTGTAAGTGTTTACATTGATCCATATCTCAGTATGGTAAGCAGCTGTCGCTCGGGGCAGGGGGCTTGCTTGGTTCTACCTGACTTGTGATTGTTCTGGATGTCTTTGAGAGCCCACAAACATCATGCTGCACAACAACAACCCTGACTGACAGCACACAACAACAACAACAGAGAATGACGCGGAATAGCCACAATCATTTTTGCAACAAGTCAGAAAATTTCTGAATGGCAAGAAAGCAAAGAGAGAGAGGGGGGTGGAGGGGGGGCATTGTTTGTGGGTCAGAGCTGCCCTGTGTCGCTGGAGCAGGTCAGACCAACGGAGAGTCAAACTGAGGTTTAATTTCGCGCAGAATGCATCGCCAGTCGTCTGCTGGACTAAGATCTAAATGGGAACTTGTTCACTATGGATCTGCTGCCAGGTATTTCACAGCTGAGTTAGAGATTGGTTAAGATGAGACGGTCATTGTCACAGATCGGTTGCCTTGCAGAGTCAGTTTTGATCTTGGATGTAGCATTGTTCTCTCAGCATGACCTTTTTGATTTCCCTGTAGCTGATTTCCATTTTATTTTGAGCATGAATCAATATTGGCTCATGTGGAAATATCAAGGAACACAGCTACATGTTGAGGTCAGTTCCAGATGTTGAAGATAAGCTGTGTAGGTCAGTGCCAGCAGTCAGCGTTAAGCTAGCAGTGTGTGTGAGACTGTCGTTTCTGTGTCAGCCAGGCTATGTAAACACTGTCTATCACTGTGGTCACAGAGGACCCCCAGTGTTTGGACTGATTTATGAGTCGGCACAGTAGAGCTGTTTCCTGGAAGATTGTCATGCTCGGAGCTAAGTCTGTAGGGTTTTATCTTCCGCTGCTTTAGAGTTTTGTTAACTTCCTGTGGTTTCACTAAAGGCATGTGTGGCATGCTCACTGTAGAGCTGCACAATTGTGTAATTATATGGTGCAATTTTAGTTCTAATTCATAGTTTCTGATATATGATTGATTGTGTAACGTCGGGTGTGGTCAGCACTGTGTTGATGTAAAATGCTAAAATATTATTCTCTCAAATTAAGACCATAAATTGTTAAGTACACATTTGTGTTTCACTGTACTGTATGTACCAGTCTTTTCAGATATTGTCACGACTGCCGAGCTTTGCCACGGTATTTATCATTTTGCTTCTCCTAAACTAGGTTTGCTAGTCACTAAAAAGTACCGCCCAAATCGTAACATGTCTTGTAAAACAAATATGTCACTGCATCTTTAGACAAATAGTCATCATGGCAGAATGTTTTGCTGTTGCTTTAAATAAGCATGATGTTGCTTAACAGCATGTCAAGTGTACCGATAAAATACTAGTTTCAGAAAAATGTTTGCGTTTTATGTGCGTTCAGTTCTAATTTTGATCTCGGTAAGCTAACCGTAGCTGGGTGTTAGTGAGCACATGCCAGTGTTTGCTTCGCTTTTTATATGGAGTTGATCTCAGGGTAGCTTTCCTGGAATATTGCCCACAAGCTGCCTCTTGGTACCTCATGCAGTTGTTACTCCCCTTGTGACATAGTGTGCAGTCACTGAATGTCACTGTTTTTGACGTGACTTGAGAGGCTGACTTGAATACATTTTTGATAAAAGCGCTTAATGTTACCATATATACCGAAAGTTAGGGAATCATACATAGCTTGAGGGTTTTGATATGTTACGATGTTCACAATGTGTCCACACATTGACCAAATGATGTATAGTAACAACATATACTACAGAAAAAAGAAACATTTTCTTTTCTTCAAATTTGAACATGTGCATATATCTGTGTAATTAACTTTTTGAATTTCAGCTGTATTTTGGTATGTTTTCTGGATACTAAATAGACCCACTCTAGTTCATAATGTGGGTTATAGTTCGTCTATTTATTTGCCGAGCCAGCACAAATGAATATTTTCTTCTGGGAATAGTGTTTTCCTCTGAGTCTGCCAGAATAAATGCTAGTCTTATTGTTGAGTATCGCATTGCATCACTAATACATTTACCTCCACTTGTTTTCTCCAGAGTGTTTGTCAACAGAAGCTTGGCAATGGAGAAGATTAAATGCTTTGGCTTTGATATGGATTACACATTAGCAGGTAAGTTGAATACACATTCACCAAACTAATCACTGCTGGTGATGAAACAAAACAGTTAAGATAAAGTATGAAAATTAAGATTACATGAAAAAATGCAAACCATTTGCCGTTTACAATGTTAAAATTTGATGTTTAAATGTATCACTTTCGTATTGTTAATTAAATGTCTTTGGGTTTTCTGACATTCAGTCTTACAGTTTGAGCTCTTGCTAACATTTTGACAGACATTTCAGATTATTATCATATCACATATTAATAATGTAACTAGTCCAAATGAGCCAGTGCCACTTGATAAATCCAGAATGATAAAAAGGTTCAGGGATACATTAAATATAATCATCAATCAAAATAGATGCATTGATCAAAAAGAAGAAATTTAGATTTTGAGGGAGTACATAAAGTATATATTTTGAGATTTGTCACCTTTTTAATCAGAATAATAAATCCCTTGTTGTTGGCTCTCATTTGGCTTTGTGTGTTTTGTGTAGATGTTAGCGTCTACAGTATCCCCTGTTTTCAGCTCTACATTTGGCCACCCTGCCATCTCCCAGAATTGTTGTCCACAAATATTATTTAGGTCAATGCTGGTGACACATTTAGCACACTATAACACTTAGATAACAAAACGTTAAGCGTAGCTCCCCACAAAGTCGCTTGTATGGAGATGTTCTTTTTCCTACTTGGCCAGTAACTGGGCCAAAAATATCCAGATTTATTCATGCCACTTTGTTCTGTGACTCAGCTCCAGTTTTTGGTCCCTCGGCCTCTATAAATAAATCCTCCCTGACTTTGAAAAGCAGGTCACGTTTGTTTGTTGAGTTCACCAGTGATGGCTCCCATGAGAACGGGGATCACTCGTAGTCCCCCTCTGGCTCTGTACCCCTATCCCTGTTCGGAGTGCAGGAGATTTCACGGACGCTCAGCTGTTGACATGACTCTCTTTATGGGAGCCCATAACCAAGTGTTAATGTTTGCTAGAAGCATAGCTATCATGTATCTTTGGAGGGTGTTCAGGTTTTGACCACAGACGTGCTTCATCAACTCCGAGGAGCTGGTGGTGTCGCAGAACAGCTGCTGCTTAACCGCAGCGCCCTGGCAGACTGCAGTATTTGTTTTTAGGGGGTGTTAAAGGCAGTTCAAATGTGCAAAGTACCTAAAGTATGTGCTTTTTGGAAAAAAAAGAAAGTTCTCCTAAGGACTGCTTGTGTGTGGTACGGCAAAAACATACCATGGTTTCTGATTGACTGGCAGGAGTTTATTAAAGCGTGTACAGGGACATGGCAAACATAGTTCCTGTCAACAGTTTAATAACCACCGTCAGTCAATACTCATGGTTGCCGAGCCTATGTTAGACTGTAGGATCAATACAAATGTTTTCACAAATGTTGAGCTGTCACATACCCAGTATGTGACAGCTCAACTATCTGATGTTTAAACGAAAGAGAGCACCACATTAGTCAATAGAAAAGACTCAGTTTGTTTTGGTTTTATTTGGTCGGTGGTCATGATAGAAGCGTGATGATACACGTAACCTGATACAGGAAAATATTTAATGTGCTAATGCATCATATGTTATTTTTCTACAGTATTTTTGGACATGTTCAGTAGATTTAGGTAATATGATGATATAAGACGATACATATGCCAGCCATCAGGGATTCTGCTGTATGTTCAGGTACCTATGCCTTTAAAGCTCCTAAAAACTTGGTTTCAAATCTTTTTTTTTCCAAAATATCAAAAAATAAGATGGTTGAGTTTGGAAAATATTATTTGGATATTGTTCATTCACAGTCTGTGTCATAAGGAATGTATGGATGTGGTTTGATTGGATTTGACTGACACTTGTTTGGCAGCAGAAGTAAAGCAACACAACTGTCACCAGTTGTGGGTTGACTGGGTTGGCATCCGTTTTTCCAGCTGAGCGCTGCCTCGTTCAGATCCCTTTGTTCAGCCATCACACACAGTTCATGCACTTTTTTGTCATTCTGCACAGTGAGCAGTATGTTTACTTTCCACCTTATCAAGTGCAAGAGGTGAAGCTTGATATGTCAGTATGAAGGCAGATACATGGAACATGGCCCAACACACTGTAAGTTTACTTATTTTCAAAGTCTACTCTTTTTCTTTGTGTTGTGATGCACCTCTGATAAAATTATTGATCACCCAAACACATAGAGATCAACGGTCAGGATTCTTAATTCTAAGTCCCTAGTGCTGAAACATTACAAGTATTACAGTGTGTGAGTACGGCTCACATGTTTTACAGCAGTCTGGAAGGCTTTGTGAACTATATCAACATTTAGTTCTTTATCTGTTGGAGCCCTTAATAGCCTGCAGAAAATGTTGCTCAAACACACATGTAGGCCCAGATTGCATTGAGAGACACACAGTTTTGTCCTAGTTTTCCAATGGACTTTTGGCTGGAATGTAGGCCCCTGAGGCTGTACTTAAGTTTTCTCATTTTTCCACAGTATGCTTGATAGTGTCATAAATCTGTGACAAAGACCTACATTTGCATATTAGTGGCTACAGATACATTAAGATGGGTTTTGGCTTCTAATACTTGCTATGTGACATGGTTCCAATAAAGTCTCTGTGTGGGACGCTGTGTTTGATTTAGATTTAGTGGTCTATGAGTAGAAGGGTGCAGGTTGTTTATCTTGTGTGTAAGAGGTGTGCATTACATTTAGGCCTGAGGAGACCTGGCCTATAAACTGCACCTCAACAATTGGAGCAGGAGAGTATAATTACCTGGCAACAATCTCATCAGAGATGCAAAGTAACAGATCCCTGAAGCTAAGGCCACTTCCCGCCTCAGCTCTAAGTAGATGGCCGTGTGTGTGCGTGTGTGTGCTGACAGAGTGAGAAATGTGAGAAGGGGCTTACAGCGGGGGAGCAAGGACCCCTGCAAGGCAGAAATGCAAGCAAAACAAGGACGCTGTAAGCAACAATAACACAAATTTCACTTTGCACGCAAATGCCGTAAACATGACTTTTCAATAAAATTCACTAAAATATTCAACTTTCCATGACTGCAGCTTCCAGTGTGGCGTTCATGGAAAAACTGATCTACATATCACTTCACAGACACTGCTCAGGCCCGCGGACATGAAATACTGAGGGGCGTCTAGAATTACTTTTGAAATGGATATAATGTAGGCCATGAGCGTCATGTGTATGTTTGGGTTCTTTTGAGGGGGGGCTTGTTGTTCAAGTTGTCGAGAAATAAAATGGTTTGGGTATCAAGTCAAGAGCTCAACTGTTTTTTAAGGCCTGTTGAAGTTAGAACAGTTTTGTTTCGGACACATGGGAGAATTTCTGTGTTGGGTTTCTGTCTGTGTTCTTCTCGCTGGTCTGAAGTGGGCGGAGGCTCGGATGGAAAAAGGTGATGTCATGTATTCTGTCCACCAATTGGATTTAACAGCACTTCAATCAAAATCTGAGGAGGTTTGGTGGGGCGTTTGCATCTGTTGCGAGTGTTGTGATGAGTGGTGTTGATCAAATCTGATCAACCGCACACAGACAGTACTGACGAAGGTAACTTGTAAACTTAGTAATTACTAACTGAAGGTGTTTTTTCCCCAAATTTTACCTTTGATTTTTGCTTATTTAGACATGAATATTTAAAGTTTAAGAAAAATATATAAGATTTGAAGGTTTCATTACTATTACTATTCCGGAGTTTGAAGGTTTAAAGTCATGTATATAGTAATATACTTATATATAATAATATATAGCAAAATTGAATGTTATAGAGAAATACTTTAAATTAATACTTAATCTCGAGTGATTTCCTGTTCAGCTGAGTAGTTGTGGTACAGTAGTACTGTACTAAACTGTCGTACTAAAGTAGTTCTAGTACTAAACTGTCCAACTAAGCCTGACAATAATCTTGTCTAATTATTACATAACAAAACAACTTCCTCATCGTAAACAAGTAGCCTGGCTCACTTTTATATAACCTACATTGAGATATGATTTTATTGCGTGAGTGTAACACACCAGTGCCCTCAGGTCAACATGTGCAAAGTGCCATCCATCGAGTGAACTAAAGAAAGAGAGTGATGATGGCAAAGATGACAGAGTGTGACAAGTGAGTAAGAAGAAGGAGGAGGAGGAGGAAAGGCAATGTAGTTGGTGTATGCTACTGCTCTGGGCACAGGGCCTAAACCCTCAGTTTGCTGGGAGATCACGGCGGGGGGTGAACTGCAAGAGGTTACGTGACTATAATGCAGAAACAGGCTCAGGCTTACAGAGTAGGCCAGTCAACAAAGGGACAAAAGCTGTACTGGACCCAAGATTTTCCTGTAGCTCAGTGCATGCTCATTATGCTTCTGTGTGTACCCCAGCATTAGACACAAGCGCACACTCAAACTCTTTGCAGAGTAGGACACAGATGTTTTCCTGTTTGTCCTGCAGTGCTGTTCCCCCACTAACTGTCCTCTGTCCAAGAATCATCAGCCAGCATTTCTCCCCCTCCAGGGGCCTCCCACAACCCCACAGGGAGTGTAGGCAACAACACAAGCGCATTCTCCTTGTCATATTTATAACATCTGACATATTCTGTTCCCAGTGTCAGATAGCATTGTAATCCTCTGCCAGCCTTTTCTTAGCCCAGCATCAATCTGTGTTGTTTTTTTTTTTGTTGCTCTGCCTGGGTTTACATTTGGCTCCAGGGTAAATATCTTGTTCTGGTGGTGACAGGGTGGGGTGCTGAAAGTGATTTTCTTCAGTCTCACACCAGATCCTCTTTCTTTGTGGATTCGCGTGCAGGACATCTAGACCCTTGTTAATAGCGAAGGATAGAGAAGGGCAAAGAGTGTGTGTGTGTGTGGGTGTGGGTGGGGGGGACATGTTGTTATCAAAATACCGAGACGACACACTCTCACGTGGACCATGGAGTCTCAGAAAAGTCACATGTACTGTATGTGTTGTGTAACATGAGTGAGCCCCACTGACCGTATGTCACTCTAATGAAGCGGTGTTTGCTGTGTAATCACAGCTTCACCCACAGGTCAGGATCCTGAACTGTATACATACAACAGTATTTTATGTAAATGTTATGTGTTTGTCATGTACTCCGTGAGCTCTCCTGGCAGCCACATACCTGTTAAATAGCTGATTGGGCAGGTCGAGTTACCTTCCACGGACCAAGAATTGTCTCACTGTGGGCTTGATTTCTCCTCTTACAGAAACTCTGGACTGATTTGTTTTATTTTTTTTTTTATACATATGTATTAAAATGAAACAACCAATGGACTCATTGTTTGGTCAAACCAACATGAACATACCAGGCTTACTGAGACAGGATTGCACAATGTTTTTAAAAATGTAATTTAAACTGTGTGTATGGGTGTGTTTCGTTTCTAGTGTACAAGTCACCAGAGTACGAGTCACTAGGTTTTGAGCTCACGGTGGAGCGGCTGGTTTCCATCGGTTACCCTCAGGAGCTGCTCAGCTTCGTCTACGACCCATCCTTTCCCACCAGGTCAGACCAATCACACCCCACCACACATACATCATGGTGATGATGGTGATGATGGCCGTCAGGGTGATGGCCAACTGCTGATCTGTTGTCTCATCGCTTACCATTTTTGTCCCTATCAGTCTACCCTGATAATAACTGTATTTATATCACAAATGATGGCAGTTGTAATGATGTAAGATGTTATCATCAAGAGATAAGTTAGAAAAGATTAACTCTGTGTTGTAGACTTACAGGAGTGTTTTATTTCCTCCCACTTTCAGAGGCCTTGTGTTTGACACCATGTATGGAAACCTGTTGAAGGTTGACGCCTATGGTAATATCCTGGTCTGTGTCCATGGATTCAACTTCCTCCGAGGGTGAGTGTTTCCAACGTTCTCTTCCCTACGATGCATGGATCTTTGGACAAGATTGTATATTATACTGTATGTCAAATTTTAATTTATTTCTGACATTGCATATGTGTGAGCGCCAGAAAGTAGAAAAGAAAGATTTAATCTTGTCTCTTCTTTTTTCCCAGCCCCGAGATCCGTGAACGGTACCCGAACAAGTTCATCCAGAGAGACGATACAGAGCGCTTTTATATCCTGAACACACTCTTCAACCTGCCAGGTAGGACCTCTGAACACTGTGGAGGATGCCACCATACCAGAGTGTGCTGCTTCAGCACTGACGACGTGTCCCTGTCTCTCTCTCATTCTTCACAGAGACCTACCTCTTTGCTTGCCTGGTGGATTTCTTCTCCAACTGTGACAGATACACAAGGTGAGGAACTGTTTGTAAAACTATCCATCATGCAACACGTTTGTGGGTGCCGCATGGTGACGCAAAGACAGTTGCGAGCCAAACTGGGTCAAGAGCAAGTCCTACAGCATGGAAGGGTCCAGGTGTCTCAACTGCTAATCTAATCTAATTGTTTTAAAATGGAAATCAAATGGGAGTTCAGTCAAAGAACCCTTTTTCTATAACAATCATTTTTTAATCTCTTCTACTAATTGTATAAAGGCATGGATTCTTATCAGAGTGTGATAGGAATGAAAACTGTTCTCACTAACTATTTACAGAGAATGAGATCTTGATATAACTATCAAATAATCTTTTACATGTTACTGTAAGGAGATACATGGCCTGTAAATTTGTTGAGAATGTAATCTGGAATGGTTGCATGTCCTTTGTCCTCTGAAACCTGGTTGTTGGTCTTTTAGGGGGAGAATGCTTTCCTGTTTGGCTGGGGACCCCTCCAACAAGGGAAGGCTATCCCATTTAAAAGCAAACAAAAAACAAATGTCATGTTTTTGAAAACCTTCTGTAAAGATGTGGCCTGTCCGACGGCTGTGTACGTGTGTGTCTCTGCTCCTCTCCCCCAGCTGTGAAACTGGCTTCAAAAATGGCGACCTCTTCATGTCCTATAAGAGCATGTTCCAGGATGTCCGCGACGCCGTCGACTGGGTCCACTTCAAGGCAAGCCCGCTTTGATGGCCGTGATTTCATCCTCAGTTATGTCTGCCTCACATTCATGCCAGGGTGCCACTCATTCAGTGTGGCCTTTAGACTTTGATATGTCTCGTACAAGCTGCCAACATTTCGCGCCTGTAGTCATTTGGCCTATAAAAACACATCATCCCTGCAGCACTCTATATGGGCCTACAGGTGCTTGGACAGTTTTGATGTCATCCTGCATCATCATCGATATATGGCAGGGGAAATTAAATTCTGACCTGACTCTTACTTCCTCGCGGTCATTTTTACTGCTAAAATAAACTTTCACATGAGCATATCCAAACTCAGTTTCATGGGGCGAGGTGCCACAGCTCAGCTGAGCCAAACAGGTCAGGTGTGAAAGCACGCTAGGAGTTATATATATATGGACGATGACTTGTCACATCACATCTGGTAGAAAGTCAGCCAATATCAAGACGACCTGTCAAGGGGAAAGCTCGCTGGATAGTGGCAATGAACCAGATGTCAGGGAGTCATCAGAGCCATAAATAGAGGCCCTCTGGGGATATTAATATCCATGATGCTCAGAACAGCATTGCGAAAAAATACAGTGAGTTGTGGTTGTCAAGCCCATAGAATCAAACAGCGCAGCTTAGTGGTTGGTGTACATACTGTGTACTGTGGGTGAGACGTACCCAGTTAAGGACAAGGCTTTTATCCCCTAGTGGACAAGCTGTCTCCCAATCAACTGGTCTTTAGTGTGAAAGTTTTCATTAAAATATAATCAGAAACACACACACACACGGACAAAATACTGTATCTATGTATGTACACATACTTATATAATAAATATTATAAACAAAAACCCTTTAAATTTATAAGAAAGGAATACATTATATTTAAGAAAACAATAAAGGGGATGTGTAATGTGCAATGAGCAATGTTTTCTACATGTACTGGAGACACTTTTTTTGCAATGGATAAAAAGTTGTGTTTTTTTTAATTAGCTAAAAAAAAGTCTTTGCTCTCACTGCTGTTATCAGTGCTGCTCTTTCCACTTACACATCCTGTGCACGCCGCGAGTCCTCTCATGTTCCATGTGGGTTGTCACTGATGACTCGTACCAAACTGTTGTGAATAAAGTGACTGTTAGTGGTGCTGCTACATTAAGGAGGCGATTGAGTAATTTTATATTGTGTATTTTGAATCTAGATGTTCAGTGTTTAGCCTGACCCCCGTGTCTCCAATTGCAGGGTACTCTGAAGGAGAAGACGGTTGAGAACCTGGAGAAGTATGTAGTGAAAGATGTAAGTAGTTTGTATTCATCAAGGGTGCTACAAGTGTACTGTGTTAGAGAGAGAGCGCACACACACACACACACACACAGTGTGACACATTTTTGTTTTACTCTGTGAAGAGGCTGGTTTGTAAAGATGCTTAGAGCTTCACTCTTTCCTTTCTTTGCTTCTTCTCTGTTCCCACCAGGGGAAGCTGCCTCTCCTCCTCAGCCGAATGAATGAAGTTGCCAAGGTTTTCTTGGCTACCAACAGTGACTACAAATACACTGATGTGAGTATAGGCGTGCAGTTTTGGTAGAAGCTTTACTTCCTTGGGGAAAACAGTAGTAAGTGCATTTAAAAATTGCAGTGATCAGACAGATGGTCAAGAGTTAATCTTGAGCTCTGTTTCTCAGAATGTTTGCCAGTCTTTCAGCAGCGCTAGCGGCCATCTTAACTCTGAACACTGCTGCATTTGGTTTGACTGTCACTGCGTGTGTTTCCCCTCAGAAAATCATGACCTACCTGTTTGACTTCCCTCATGGCCCGAAGGTAAGACAAAGCTTTCCCTTCCCTTTGATCGCACCTTAAATGTGTTGCAAGTGCAGGTGAAAGATGCATGTTCTATGTTCACACGTACTGTGTGTGTGTGTGTGTACCCACCACAGGCTGGTACCTCCCACCGGCCCTGGCAGTCCTACTTTGATCTGATCCTGGTGGACGCCAGGAAGCCGCTGTTCTTCGGAGAGGGTACGGTGCTGAGACAAGTCGACACGGTGAGCAGAAACAGAACACACACTGACGTATCTGGACATGTTGCATATAATATATGCATAAAAGTGAAAAAATGTGAAAAAACAGGGATGTATGTTTTGGTCTTAGGACCATTGTCAGCTTGTCTCTGGAATTACGTGATCTGGTTGTGTTGATGGTGGTTCTATGACTGAAACATTCACATTTGTCACATTATTTCACAGTTAGTTGCTTTTTGTAATATATGTATTCTTTCTTTTCCTTGTTATGAGACTTTATCTTGGCTACCCACACCGGACAGTGCTTCACATTTTTTTTCATTTCTGTTATTAGAGTTCAAAAACACAATGACGACTTCATAGTCTGACAAAAGTACAGGACAGGCAGATTTTGCAAACCCTGAGCTTCACTTGTGATTAAATTCAGAGTGGAGAAGGCTGAATTGATGTAAAATGTAAAAAAATGTTTTGTGAAAAAAGCATTAATGACTCATTATGGTTTGTCTTTGTTGCCAGGACAGCAGGTATTTTTAGTTGGATTGTGTTTTAGAAATGACAAGAGGATGTGTTAAATAATTACATATGACATAAATTGATAAATGATTGGAAAAACTGTAGCTGTTACAGATGGAGTAGAATGGGTCCTAACTTAATGACATACATTCTCATGAAGTTAAAAATGAGCATTTATGCAGAGGAAACAACCATTAGAGATTATATAACCTTTGGAAGTTTGCAGCCCTAAAGGTTTACCAAATCAATAAAAAAATACATTCTGCATGTCCAGCACGTGTCTTCATTCATGTGTCCATGAGGCTGACTCTGCCTGTGGTTTATCTGTCATCGTGCCAAGGTTCCTCTCACCAATCTGATGTGTTTGCTTCATTTCAGACAACAGGGCGTTTAAAGATAGGAACATACACAGGACCTCTGCAGCATGGTATAGTCTACTCTGGAGGTAAGACTAATTTCCTTCAGTCGTTCACTCTTGTCTACAGTATTTGTGATTGACTTTAACGTCATGTCATTCTCCTTTAGGTTCCTCCGACATAGTGTGTGACCTGCTGGGGGCCAAGGGGAAGGACATAGTCTACATCGGGGACCATATCTTTGGAGACATCCTCAAGTCCAAGAAACGTCAAGGCTGGAGGACGTTCCTGGTTATACCCGAGCTGGCCCAGGAGCTGCACGTGTGGACCGATAAGAGCTGTGAGTCTGTAGACAAACACATTCACAGCCTACACACACAGTGACATGGAGAAATACAAGCTCGATATGTCAAAAATCCAGTTCACAATTATTTTATCATTAAGCACGATTACTTAACCGATTACTCATTGGCTTTGGAAACATCAGCCATTTATTGAACTTAAACAACAAAACTTTTTAACAGGGCATTTCATTGAACTTTGGTGTAATTCAACTGAGCAACAAATACAAAAACAGACGTCTGTTAGTGATAATGATACATAACAATAATATAATATATAATAAATGTAAATACTTTAATATATAGATATTATATAGATAATAGATGTAATATATTGTAATACTGTTTTTATTTGGTGTATAAAATGTGAGGAAGGATTGCCGAAATGTGACTCTCGTCCTTTCTGGCCTCTCCAAGCAGCTGTACTGTATTTTCACAAATGATGGCTCATTTGACGGCAGTGAGGTGAAGTAAACATGCTGAATCCTGGCTCACAGTGAGTTTGGGCTTTTAGTGAGACATGAAAGCACACTGCTGTGCTGGATTCATAAAGCAAGACAAAAACACATCAAAATGCATCATTGCGAAATGGAATGCGGCACAATAATTATACAAAAATAATAAGCCAAAATCATATTTGGAAATAAAGTCCAATTAATGTCCCAGCCCTAACGTACGCTTGTATGTAGTTGCACTTTCCAAGTAATGCAGTCCAACTGGCATCAGAAAAACCATCTCAACAGTGCTGCAGCCTCAGTACATGAGGTGAATGTGATAAAGATCATATAATCAGCAGGTAAAAAGTCAAAGTACTGACTCTGCATAATCACGTTCTTGCTTTAACTAATACTACAACGAATCCTGTATGTGCACTATAAATCTTGCAACACCGTGCACATGGGTGGCGAGGAGACTGAGATTCACCCTCTTCTTGTGATTTCCAGCGTTATTCGAGGAGCTGCAGGGTCTGGACATTTTCTTGGCAGAACTCTACAAGTAAGTTAAGACCTTTAGCCTCTTTTCCCCCCTCCCATCACCATATCCCACCTCCCTGCTCATCGCCGTGTCTTGCAGCGGTTCCGCTGCTCTTTGCTCTCTGCAGTACTGGTGTGTGTTTGCATGTGTGTGAGCGTGTGTTGGAGAGAGAACAGGCAGGGTCAACAGGGTCTAAAGTCTAAAGGGGCTTCCTCATATCTGTGTATTACTGCTGTTATTTATAGCCTGGCACAGTCTCGCTTTCGCAACCACCTCTTTGACACACAACCTGTCAGCAGACCGATGTCCGTGTCCTCTTCTCCTCCACCCTCTCTCGTCCTCATTGTCTTTCTCCCCGTCCTTCCTCAGACATCTGGACAGCAGCAGCAACGAGAGGCCAGACATCAGCACTATTCAGAGAAGAGTCAAGGTACGACTGGAATCACTATGACAACAAGAGACCACATGCTTTTAACAGTGACTGAGATGGCCTCATTATCAATGCCCATGTTTACAGTGTTTGCTACAGGGTATACTATAGTCTAATCATTAACAATAATCCACTTCCTCATTGTTCTCTCAGTTCCTGGTGAGGTAATCGCTGAGTCGCTTGTGTCAATGAACAACCACACCAGCGCCCCTCATAAAGATACTATACTCTCGAGGGTCAGGATAGTAAATCCTTTTTGAAGTGGGTAAACCTTGTTCAGGCATGATTTTGAGGGCTCACCCATGTCTTTTCTTGTCCCCTTTAGAAAGTGACACACGACATGGACATGTGCTATGGCATGATGGGTAGCCTCTTCCGCAGTGGCTCCAGACAGACCCTGTTCGCCTCTCAAGTGATGCGTTACGCCGACTTGTACGCAGCCTCCTTCATCAACCTGCTGTACTACCCCTTCAGCTACCTCTTCAGAGCCGCACACGTGCTGGTGAGTGTCTGAATGTAAACCGTACACCCCAAAGGTTCGAGCCAACACCACTTCTTTATTTTATCCTGCAGATATGAACATCTCGTCTCACACCAATTAATATTCTGAAGCTTTACCTTACAATCTAAAGCTTACCTCAGTTTATTCATAGGGCAATTTACATTTTTTAGGTAGTCCATGATGGATATTTCTGTTCTTGGTATTGATGAAGGTCAATCTGGGACTGAGGTGGAGTGATATTACCTTCCTTAAGAAAACAACGAGAAGATCTCCAGATTTATAATCTCTTAATCTTACCTCTGAGGACCAAAACCCTGTGCAGAGACCAGCTGGTTAAATGAAGAGCTGACGACTCCAGTAAGTCAGCTGATGTTGCCAAGTTGTTTCCTCACACTTTGTCCTTCCTCCTCCTCAGATGCCCCACGAGTCGACGGTTGAACACGCCCACGTGGACATGGACATGGAGTCGCCGCTGGCCACACGCAACCGCACCCACTGCAGCGACTGCAAGGACCTGGAGTGCAAACGCAACCAGCTGACCCGCTCCTTCAGCGAGATCAAGCCTCCCAACCTGTTCCCCCAGACTCCCCAGGAGATCACTCACTGCCACGATGAGGATGACGATGAGGAGGAAGAAGAAGAAGAAGAAGAAGAGGAGGAAGAGGAGGAGGAATAAGCTGGACACCTGTTTTCCTGTTCCTGCCTTCTTGTGTTTCCCATTAGAGTCAGGTAGTTATCTCTCTGACAGGTAGGCAGGGACGAAAAACCTCTCCAGTGTGTGTTCATATATCAATGCTGTACACACACACACACACACACACACACACACACACTGGAGATATCTGAAGAAAGTTTAAAGGACCAGTAGCGAGATGGATCATGTGACTGTCAGAAGACTGTATGCATGCTTGGTCCTCTAAAACCCAACTTCTCCTACCTTCATTCTAAAAAAAACACTTTATAGTTTTGAATTGATTTAATTTGACCTCTGTATTATTTTTCCTGTGAGACAGAACATCACACATCACTTTTAAGACCTGCTGGTGGATGAAATAGATGTAGTCACATTTACACCTGCATCCATCAGATACGGTCAGTAAAGTGTAGTTTCAAGCCTTGCTTAGTCAGTATGCAAAAAAAAAAAAAAAAAAATCAACAAAAAAAGAAAAACACGGTGAAAGTCACGGTGTCGCAAAAAGATGCACATGCTGTGTTAAAACATTTTTTTTATGCAACATGGGAACAACGTTCAGTTTTTCATCTGTTTAGTTTGGTTTTGTCAGTTTTCTTGTCATTATAGACGAGTGATTTGCTCTAACTTGTACGTCAGGGTGTGTGTTTCTGTGTGTGCCCACGTAGACTCACTCAGACTGCAGCATGCTGAGTGACGGTAAGCTGAGGGTCCGCTGTACCAAACTGAAGCACAGGAGCACTGAAGCACAAGCTGGCGTTAAACCAGTGGATAACCAGAAGCATTGTTTTTGTTTGAGGTTCGGCTGAGGGGAACAAGTTGTGGCTCTTGAACTGATATTTTGTTACTAAGCAACAATGAGGACAAAGCACTGTAAACATATTTTATGCCGATAGACACAGCCCAGAGCTGTAGGAGTGTTTCTGTAAATAGGTATCAGGTGAATGGTTTAACGCCAGGAACAGCTAACATGCAGTATTTTCTCCACTTGGTTATTTAGGAAGATGAAGCCTGAGTGTTGCTATTCGACTGTTTCAGACAGTTTTATTTCGGCAGGGGGGACAGACAGTTTTGGTCGGTTCGAGATGTGTGACGTGATCTTCGTCAAGTGTAGGAGCCTGAAAGTGGCCTCAGTACCCAAGGTAGTGAGGCTTTTCCAGGCGTACAGCATAAGGCTCAGCTCTGTAGGTCTGCTTCAGACTGCGACAAGCTTGCTTCCTTTATCTCCTCTGTTTTGGAGCTTTGTTGGCCGTTAGTTTCATCTGCTGACCTCGAATCGTTGGCGTCGTACTCTGGGGGAATTGTGTCAGGGAGCGTGTGGTTGAGTGTGCGCAGTATTGTTGTCTCTGGCCTCTGAACACTGTGAAGTGACCATTTCAATATCGTGTTGGTTCCAGCTGCGATTATCAGAACTGGGTGAAAATCGCTGAGTTTAAGCACTTGACTTAAAACAACCGTGTTAAATTCGAAGTCCCAGAAAACTTGACAACAAAAAGTGTTTCTTTATAACACCGACTAATCAGGACTAAATAAGCAACATGATACTTGATATCACACCTTGAGGTATTATTTATTAAGAGTTTAACTCTCAGAAACTAATACACTTAGTTAGGACTCTGTGTTTGTGGTGGTTTTTGCATGTCCTGTGCAAAAAACAAACAAACAACCTGAGTTGAAACGCCAGAAAAAAATGTTGAAATATCCTAAAAAGGTTTATTTGCTTGGCTTAGGTGGAAGGTTGATGTACCAATAACAAGAGAATGGGACAAAGTGCAGCGGACAGACATTAAGAATAAATCATTATGTATATGTGACTAAAACCTCCACCGAAGAGAATAAAAACAGACAAAAATATGTGATCCATGAGGAGCAGAGAGGAAACTGTGATCTTTGTGAAATTAATGCATGAAAAAAAAAAGGGCACATTTTTGTGTTCAGTTTGGATGGAAATTTGGCTAGTGGGCAAACAACACACCAACAGTCATCAGCTTTTAATTGAAATGTGTCTGAATCCTGATTGGTAAACAGAGACACATGATGACAGCTTTTTCCAACGAAGCCCCGCCCACTTGAAACTGGTGAGAAGAGCACAGAGAAAAACCCGAACTCACATCCCCGATCTGTCCAAACGCATCAGCATTAGTCAGCACAACACAGAGAGAGAGGCCTGAATTTGTTTTTTTTTAACTTTCCTCACCTTTCTGTTTGGTGTTGACATGTCCTATCAGTCCTGTAAGTGTCGGACTGGCCTGTTGATTTAGGCCACAAAAGGGAAGGAACATGCCGTCTGCTTTTTGCATCGTTTTTGGTTTGGCTTGATGTGGTGTGGAGAAAGGTGAATGTGTTTAACTGCTACTAATATGTGATGATTCACTGAATTAAACCTTGTAGGATATTAAGAAACATACTAGGAGATGTTTATCTATTATTCTTTTCTTTTCTTTTTACAAATGTAATGTTTGTATTCTCACTTTTGATTTTGTTTCTTGAACAGAGACAGCGGATATGCTACATGAGGCAGCTGCATTGCTAATAGGAAACGGTTGGCTGTCTTTTCTTTGCATAATTTGCATATGCATGTGAAAATAACAAGCATATCCCTTCTGCCAAGGCGGTTATGGTAGCAGTGGTTTCACTTCTCTGTGGTCTGCATCATTTAAAGGAAAAGCTTTTTTTGACATTTGTCATTGTAGTTTACGCAGGGACAAAAAACACCCTGCAAACCTGTTGAAAAAAAAGGAAAAACTTACAATGAAGGGAAATGTGAACAGCATGTCAAGTACCGTAACAAAAATGTTCCTTGTATTCAGCCATGGGGTTATTTTTATTTTTCTAAGATAGTGTTTTTAAATGGTCCTGGTTTACAGAACTGTATATAGACATTTCCATTTCCTTTTCTTCTCGTTTTTTTTCCAAATAATTTTTTTTTTTGGGTGAACTTTTATACAGTACCACAGAAGTCTGTCGCTCAGACTTTGGCCTAACTGAAGGCTGGTGAGCAGGTGACAGTGCTTTAGAAGATTTTTATCCATTGTTGTGATGCCCACAATGCATCCGCATTAACACCAGGTGCCAAAACAGTCACCTTTCATTTTTTAATCTCTAATAATCTTTTGTTTTTATGCATATCAGTTCATGTTCTCCCAAACAGTGTTTCGTTTGTTTGTTTCCAGAAATTATCCTACAGACTGTACATTGAAGTAAATTACATAAAAAATGTAGAATAAAGATAGTTTTTCATAAGTTTCTTGTTGTCCTGTTATTTATACTTTGCTGCTGCGTGAGGCTACTTTCTAATACACATGGAAATTGTGAGAAACAGGAGGTCAGCGGGGGCCCACAGCCGATCAATAATGCAGATACTTCCAGAAGCTGATGATGAGCTGAGTTCACGGACAGTAACGACGAATCACTGTAACTCACTACAGATTCATGCTGTGCATTAACGCTGTTCAGACCCAAAGACCTGTTAGAGATGATGTTTCCATCCTTGCAAGACTCTGCAGATGCCAAAGTGAGGCTTTAAGTTTTGTTGAAAAGCTCTTTGGTAGTAATTCACAACAGGAGGATGGTTGGATGCTAAAATGTCTGTTGTGGTGAGATGTCTGTTATAAAGTAAAAATCTATGTAAAGTTTGCTCACACTGCTGCAAGCTACTGGTCATACCAGACCAGGTCAGACCATAGCAGCCAAACTGCTGAATGTGTTGTATTGAGCTAGTTTGTCATTTTACAGCTAATGAGTTTCACTTGTTTGCTCGAGGAAGAATGTGTTATTTCTTCCCTCACAAGTGACACGTGTCACTTTAAAGTACGAGTGCCGCAACACTGCTGATCGCGTCGTTACGAGAGTCGTAATCAGAGTAAACAGTCTCCTGGGTTCAGTGTCGGGACCTGATAACTTAACCCTGTGGCTTTCATTAACTCACTGACATTATTGTGTAATGGTTTGGCCACACCTGTGGTCATCAGGAGAGAGCGTGCGCTGCTGCAGCATGTCCTGACTCAGCATTCTGCCTCGGTCAGGACAGCGAAGTTACTATGCTCGATAAATCCTGAGAATATACGTTGATGCATAGTTATACTGCATAAAAGCTTGTTAATAAATATTTTATTCATATTCCCTGGCCCATTAGCTGCCTCTTCTCTGACGTGATTCACTGTGGTGCTGCTTTTCTGTAGCGTTAAAGCAACGTCATGTAGCTTTAGCGGAGCGGGATAATAGTGAGTGTTAAAAGATAAAAAAGATAAAAGATTGCGAGAAGAGAAGAGTGTAAATGTCAGGACTGTCAGTGACAGCTATACAGCAATATCTGAGTTTGGTAACGTTAGCTAAAATTAGCCATTACAAGCTACTGGTCATACCAGACCAAGTAAGGCCAGAGCAACAAAAGCCCCTGAGTGTGCTCAACTGAGGAAGGGTATTTTATTTTTGCAATTTGCAAAAGGAAGACTGTGTTATGCTTTCATTCAAATTTACATACTGTCACCTCCATACTGAAACTTGCCGAAGCATACCAAAGCCTCAAAAGAAAACATTTAGATGCAGCAGATCAAGTACATTGAGCCACCAACTGTCTGTCTGTTAATCATTCACTTTTTTATTAAACCACCAGCTGGTGGAGGCAATGGGAATGTTGTCTTCAGGTAGAAGAAGCATTATGGACAGCATATGGGTACAGTAGCAGCATTGGGATGGACAGAAGACCAGTTAAACACAGGCCTGCAAAGCATTCAGATAATGGACGGATGATGATCTGCGTTCAGCAGAGGAGGGAGTGTGTGAGAGAGAAACATAGTGTGTGATGTGAGTGTAAGTGGTGCATAACAGAGTATTGAAATGACCCAGTCCCAGCTGACGCTTCCCCCAGTGTTTCCTATTGTGCGTTTGGACTTTTGCTTCTTGTTCTCCTGTCAGGCACTGAGATCCACCGGCTTGTAAAGCAAAGCAGAGCGTGAATATCACAAAGCACAATCTTACAAATCTGATCATCATTCATCGCTTTATCACTGGAGTGATTGTCCCCACAGAGCAAAGCGGGCCCGCTGCGGAGGAGCACTTTCAAGTAAACAATAAACAACAGCGAACACAGCTGCAAACAATGCAGACGCACTCCGTGTCTGGTTATACAACCGAGACGCCCCTCGTGGCCGAACAGACGGAAGGGCTGTTTGTCCATGTGTGCTGTTCTCAGAGGCTGTTACATGTGGAAACAGCGACCACCAGTGGTTACAAACGGCAACTGAACATCAACAGAAAGACATTCAGCTGTAGGACACTGATGTTGCCTGTAAGGTGGCAAGAAAGTTGCCAGCATACAGTACATATAATGTTAATGAACAGGCCTGGAAGTGAAATCAAAGTCATTTCATAGTTAAAGAGTTAAAACCTACGCCCCTACAGATATGAAGTAAACAGAATCATTCTACGCTAAGACTTAGGAAGGAAAAATTTCAAGCACATGTAGAGTATCTTAAAACTCATTCCTGTCTTCATGAGGTAAAACAATAAGGGCAAGAAGGTACTAAAGCAAAAAACAAAAGGCTTCAAGGAACAGGTCGACATTTACGCTCACTTGCTTTCTTGCCAAGACAAGATTGATGATTGACCACTCACTTACAAGTACGCTAAATATGACGATACGTTGTAGCTTAGCTTAGCATGAATACTGACAGACTGCATAAAAACAGTGACAAGCAGCCTAGCTCTGTCCAAAGTGATAAAAAGCTTGCTTATTGCGCCATGAAATTCATGAAAGTGGCAGAGGCAGGCTAGGTAGCCAGCTGTTTCCCCCTGTGTCCAGTTTTTATGCTAAGCTAAGCTAACCAGCTGCTGGCTGTAGCCTCATACTTAGCTGAGATATAAGCGAGCGGTATCGACCTTCTCATCTAACTCTCAGCAAGAATCCAAATCAGCGTATTTCCCAAAATGTCAAACTATTCTTTTCTTGCGTGTTCTTGAAATTGTGAAAAAAACAACAACAAACGTATATGGCTACAGCGTTTCTACGCTAAAATGAAATCAATATAAATATCTCTCTTTAATAGCAGCCAACATTTGTGAAGTTTAGATTTTGATCTGAATTAATACAAGAATGATTAAACATGGATTACAATCTACGTTATGTAGGGAGCCAAAACGAGTGAAGTGCAGCCTCTGCTCACATTCACTCAACCACAGGGCTACGCTTCGCAGACGCAAACATGCAAGAACCGCACATGCCAAAAGAACCGAAAGAACAGAACAAAAACAACCCTCATTCACACACATAAACAGTGGGAAAGCATAGGTGTGTATCATTCATGGACATGTTTAATGTCGAGGTTACTTTTTGTGACGTTGATGATGCTCAACATGTTAGATGAGGTCATTAATACTGTGCAATTATCAAGTTTGATTATGCGTAAAATTGGCAAAAAAAAAAAAAAAGACACATAACCTCCACATGCATCAGTGCCCACGCTGTCACTTTCACACACCCCGTCACCCAGTAAACCCCCCACCCCCCCCCACTGTGAATAGTCTGGGCATCACGAACGTATAGTGGATGTGCTCGAGGTCAAGGGATGCAAACACATGAAAGAGACAAAGAGACAGAGAGACTGACTAAGGACAATTTTGCTTGTGGATGGCTGCAGTTTAGCATTTTTCAAAAACAAATATACACATACATACAGTACATACATACAAATATATCTGTCAATTTATAATACAGTGATTTCTTTTTATTCATAATCATCTCTTAAATAAATTGCAGTTCATTGCACTTTGTTAAAATAATTAATTATATGATTTCTCTTAAAGGCAATAGTGTGATTTTTTTAAAGGTGAAAAAGATAGTGTACCATAAGCCTGATTTAGGATAATAGTAAAAATAACAAGATCTGTAATGTACATACTGTATCTGTAAAAGACCCTCACCTCCTCATATACATGAATGGATGTTCGTCTCCATATATGTAGCATGTCCTTTTTGATATGACACGTGTGCCTCACGCACACCTTTGTGTACATGCTGGTGCATGCTCGTATGCCAGTTTATGTCATATCATGTCTCCACGCGTACATATATACATACAATATTATAAAATAAATAAATACAGGAAAACATTCTTGGTTCGTGGTTTAACGGTTTCTTTCAAAGCGGTTTTTGGTGCAGTCTTTGACCAACCGTTGCTCTCTGCTTGTTTGGGTTTGAGTCCTCGCTGATGGGATCAACAGTCGACTGAGCCTCCCTGAAAGATGCATGGCTGGGGGAGTGTGTGTGTGGAGGAATATGACTGTGTTTGAAAATGTGTGTGTGTGTGTGTGTGTGTGCAAAAACAGTCTGTGTCCAGTGAAAGAAGGGGGGACCAAAGTCTTTGGCCTGAGGACAAGATATAGCCAGTGTTGTGTTATTCTGTGTGTGTGTGTGTGTGTGTGTGTGTGTGTCGGGGGACAGGGTTTGCATGCACTCTGTCATCCTCTGGTCCAAGTCACCGCTATGAAAGTGTCAGATTGTCCCAAAAAAGAAGCTCAGCGGCAGGTACTGTCCGAGTGCACCCTCTGTAAGAGGGGGTAGTACAGCAGGGATTCTGACAGCGTTCAGGTGGGGGCGTTCAGGGTGACGCAGCACCCATCTTCCCCACTGCCCCTCCGTGAAAGGGTCTCACTGACTGACTGACTGACTGGGGGCTACTGGTTGGAGCAGAACCCTCACTCCACCCGCCTCTGCTTCCCCACTTTCCCTCATCTCCATCTACGCCACCGCTCTGTGTGTGTCCACGAGACAGGGTGGAGGGTCTGGGTCTCCACCGGGCTCGGCGGGGGCTAGATGGGTCCCTCGTTGTGGGCGCTGTGGTTGCTCCTGCTGAGGCCCACACAGTTCTGCTGCTGGTTGAGCAGGTGGGACGTCTCGTTGGCCACGACTACGGACACGGCGGGGGTGGTGCTGGTGGTGCTGCCGGTGGTGGTGACAACGGGGGGGATCTCCACCCCGTCATGGAGCTCCGTCAGTGTGAGCTCGATCTTAGTGAACTCACTGTCTGTCGATTGGGGCGTTTTGTCCATCCGTGACGCCATTACGGCATTCTGGTATTGTTGGCGCGTTACCTAGGAAACAGAGTGGATGGAGCCAGGATGAGGTGAAATATCACAGCTTGTCGGGCTGGCAGGTGCCTACGTAATGTATTTTTATCAAAAGGCATTTTCATAACCGCCTTGATGTTGCTTGAAAACATACTTTTTTTTCTAAGCCTTTTATGTAACCTTCGTCAGTTTGGGTTAATTTGTCCACGTGTGTGTCTGCAGTGTGTCTGTGTGTATGCAGGTTTGTTCATGCGTGAAAAATCACGTCACATGTATGTTGTATGTTTTTCTAGCGTCTGGGTTTCAGTTCAGAGTTTTAGTGTCCAATGAAAGGTTCTGTGAGACTATTTGTACTGATTAATTAATCAACCAATCAATATGTAAATCAAATTAGAAAGCAGTTCTTTGGACAACACAAAGAGGCTGATTTCCACGGGATTCATTTCAAGACAACCATGTCAGGTTTTACCCAATCAGAGCTCTAGTTTTTTTTTTTTGCTAAATTATCAGCCAACAGTCGCCCTTTTACACATCCATTATCCACATCCACATTTGAACGTTATCATTCATTTAGAGTCGTGGTTCTGGCGGTGCGATGAAAAAAGTTGAATATTCACTTCTTTTAGCTCTCTAGTTTTTGGTCTCCACCACTAAATAAAAAAACACTAAATTGCTCGGAGCTGTGGGGAACTGCAGAGTCGGGTGGTAAGGCTCTGCAGGTTTGCCTCTACAACCGACCCATTTCAAATCACACGTTCAAGTACTTCTATATATGATGATATTGATTAGTGCAGCTAGTTTACCTGGGAATCCTATTTTATTTCTTTTCATAAGAAAAATTATCTTTGTCAGTTCATTTTAAAAAATCATTTTTCTAATCTATCAATAAATTGCCTAGTAACCAAGAATCTTCAAGACCTAAATAACCAGCAGCTTCAATACCAGCATCTGTGTGCTGGTATTAAACAGACATATCGGTCAAAACCATGATGTTATTTATGCACATGTGAGGCAGAGTGAGCCTTTCTTGCTCACCTTTATAAACTGCAGGTCTGAGCGCGCTCGGACTGAGTAGTCCGGTACATAGATCTGCAGGAAGGAGTTGAGCTGGTTGTTGCTGCTGCCGAGAGTCGGGGTGATGGCGTCTATACGATCGCTCCTGTTCAGAGAGTCTGAGTGGTTGAGTCCGAACGGCCGTGGAGGGGATTTATTTTCTGGAAGGAGGTGACGTGAGAGGAGAATACGTTTAAACCCCAGAAATACATGAAGCACACATGACAGACAAGTCTGGACAAAGAGCAACAGAAGACATACTTACTCCTTAAAAGGAAGATGAGAGGAAATCAGACATTAAATGAGACGAAACACTGACTTATCACAGATTTGTCAGTTTTTGTTTCAATCCCTGTGCAATTTTTCAATATTTCTCAATACTTTCCATTGACAATATATTGTATTATATTTTATATTTTATTATTTATTTTATAGTCTTTTGTATAAAATGTACAAATATATAGTCAACTTCTTATTTTGGTTTTTCCATTGCCTTTGCTATTTGCTATTTTTATCAATGCTGCCTGTAACACCAAATTTCCCCAGCTGGGGATTAATAAAGTAGATCTTATGTTATCTTATCTTAACTTATCTTTCTAGCACCATCATCGAGTCAAAATTTGTATCCATGAATCTCAGTTTTACTTTGACTTTAATGCTAATTAGCACACTAACAAGTTAAACTAAGATTGTGAACATGGTAATCATTACACCTTCTTAGCATCAGCATGTTAGCATTGTCACTGAGAGCATGTTAGCAGGGTGAAGTTAGCATTTAGCTAAAAGCACTACTGCGACTAAGTACAGCCAAACAGAGATGCTAGCCTGTCTGCAGACTCTTGGTCTTGCCAATAGACGGAGGCTCCAGTCATCAATCACTCGATTCACTTCCCTACTGCTCTAATCTATCTCTAACTTTCTACGACGCTTGCTGTTTGATTGATTGATTTGGTCTGGTTAGGTGCTCTCTACACCCTGAACCTGTTAATCATCACAGTTATAAGTACTGCACATTGTCTATTTGGACATATTTGCAGAGTTTGATAGCTACAGATCCTGTGGTGTACCTGCTCAAACTACCTGAACTACCTCAACACCTTCATCAGCACTTAGGATCATGAGTGCTGCTGACATTTTTCCAGGTCAACTGTTCGATATTAGCACAGACGCTTGCTGTGATGTATGGAAATCTAATTTCTGCATAAGTCTTTAGGTGAGGGCAGTTTCATAGAGCAGGTATTGAGGCGGTGGTCTCCAGTGATGCTGCTTCCTTCTATGTGCTACCAAACAGTAGACTTGTTCTGTTTTTTTTTTCTTTTTTTTGTTATTATTTTTTGATTTTTAATTAAAGCCAGATTATGTTTTCCACTTCTTAAAGAAGCCTAGTGAAAATCACACACAACAAAGTGGAAACGGCTTGGCCAACGCTAATGCTACTACGCAGACTGGAATGTATGTAATCCCATGTAGGAATATGTGTGTGTGTGTGTGTGTTGTGTGTGTGTGTGTGTGTGAGAAAGTGTGTGTGTGCGGACCGAGCGCAGTGGGCCAAAGACCTGGCATGTGAACTCTTGGGGATTAGTACTCCACTTTCTAGGGGCCTCAGGGACCAGGTCAATACAGAAAACGGCGGTGTGTGTCAAGAATACACACATAACGCATTTCCACGCGCTCAACAGCACACACTCAAACGTGTGCGCGGCGGGGCGCCAAACCGGGTGAAAAAAACACGTTAAGAGGTGCACTGTAGGTCACTGCTAAAGAGAGAACGAGAGTGTATTTGTTCAACTGCATTTCCGGATACATGTGGGTGTGTTTGTGTTCGTGGCAGCATGTCCGTAGTGCTGCGTGGAGTGTGTGCGCTCTGCGTACGTGTGCCCGTGCGTGTGAACATATGTGTATGTGCGTGTCTTTGTATGTGCGCTCAGCGGTGTCCGGCAGGGGGCTGTAGCTGTAGGTCTTGTTTATGTAGTCAGAGGGTTAAAGGTTAGGGGCGAGCGGGGCGGAGCCTGGGTCTGCTCTGGGGCCTCCAGTCTCCAACACCATTCAGCCACTTGACTAATGGCTCAGAGGATGAGGGTGTTAAGTCTCAATCTGAATCTGTTTTCCTCTCTCCCTCGCTCTTTTTCACTCATGCACGCAGGCGAATACAGCGCAGTGCATGATGCATTCAGGTACAAACAGACTTTCAGACACCGGTTTGATCCACACACAATGAAGATCAAAACACTCATGTACGTTTATAGAAAGCATGCGAGTTAAACAATCTATGCAGCTCAAACTTTCACATGGAATTAGTTTATGGAAGGACATCAATGCGGTACCAGATGTGAAGATGTGTGTGTGTAGAAACGGAAAAAGACTGTAGGCCACTGTACCTGGAGATCCTGCTAGCGATTCAGCCCGACTGACCACAAATGTACGAGACAGGGACAGGGGCACTTGGGGGAGAGAGAGAGATACAAGTGAGGAAGAGAGGAAAGAGTCTGTTAATGCATTACAAACATTAAACATGGATCACATCTCCAGAGAAACATCAGCAACACTTGTACAATCACAACAGGAGCAAAGTGCCAATCATCGCTGCGACTGAGCAGCTGAAATAGATAAATGCAGCACGTTTAATCATGCAGTCTCTCGTTTCTGAGAGACTGCACTCATGCCAGAGAGGTTGTTCTGCTGTTTCCCCAGTAGGTGTCTCTCAGATCCCACCGCCCATGTGCATCAGAACAGTTGAAAAAGGCTGAGAATAGTTCTGTAGTTTATGAATGAACTGAGAGGACTGAGCGGATCAGTAGCTGACATTTTCTCATGATGTCACCGCAGGACAGACGCTCAGTCTCACAATCCTTTCGTTCGAAAACATTCGTCCGAGGAAATTTAGGCTTTCAGTCAGAGGAGATCTGACACTGATCTGTGCTCTGCTGACACAACCTGGCCACAAATCGCAGGGAGGACAATATGACAGCAGACATGTGGACCACGTGAAGAGGACTTAGGGCATGGAGTTCAAATGTGGACGGTTAAATGTTGTCACAAGTAGAAACAGAAGCACCGCGCTGACCAAAGCCTTATAGAGGGATCACACCAGCTGTCACCATGTTGACGTTCTGACCAGCGAATACTCAGGAGCCATTACAACATTATTACATGAGTGCTTAGTATTCATGGGTCAGACAACACCCATCCTCTATTTTAATCTCAACTACACACCCACAGCCCAAGCTATGAAACCCCTTGGCTTTGATCAGCTCATCAAAGAAGCGACTACAGACAGCAGAACTCTCACTGATCACATCTATCAGAACAGAAATCCTCACAGATGTTGTCACCCTCCGACCACGATCCCTCTGCAGTGGTGTTTCCTCAGGATGCATGAACACTCGTCAGTTGCTGTCGGACATTCAATATTCATGTTCTTGCCAATCAACCGATCATTTATTTTGTCACGATGACACATTCTGCATTCATGACTAACCATGTGGGAATATTTCAGCAAAACACACACACTTACACACACACACATGTCAATACAAACAGGTTAAAGGTTGACTATGTGCGGATGGTCAGAAACACTGAGTAAATCTGCCACAATTCGTCCAGACTCACTTCTCTCATGTCACGCGTTGCATTGCACCACAACACACTGATGTGACGTAGCGGCTGGTGCGTTCACGGCACCAACGGACAAGACTGATTGAAACTGAGGTACAGTCAACTTCCTAACCCCCTACTTCTGGCTCCCTCATTCAGACCACACCCATCTACCAACCCGGCCTTCATTTTTATCTCAACTGCACACCTTTATAGATCATGACTGCATCTTGCACAGTTGTGACGCTATAACACTGACAAAAAAAGACAGACGTATACAGTAAACACCTGGAAAAGTACTCAGGACCGCTCTGTGGTTGTTCCTGCTACAACAGGTGTCTCCAAGACAATACAACAACACCAGCCACGCTGTCGCGCCTGGTAATTATGATGTAATCCAAGAGTTGTCTGAGCAAAGAATAAATGAGAAGGAGTGTGAGTGTGAGGAGGCGTTCAAAGTCAGCTTCTGGTACTTGGTGCTATGGACACATTTCAGTCAGGACCAAAAAAGCAGTAGTTTGGTGCTCAGCCCCGTTTGTGACTTTGCTGAACAATAAATAACAATGTTTCACAGAACAGGGGATTTTCCCAACATTAAACTGACAAAAACGCTCGACAAAGTCGCCCGAGATCTTACCTGGCGAGGCTGTCAGAGCCATCATCCCATAGAAGGAGAACGGTCCTGCTTCAAACTTCATCCCCTCTTTTCCTGCCTCCACCTCCACTTTCCCCTGTGATGACGAGGAATAAAGTGTTACTTCACTATTCCACTTATCTCATTTGTAATGAACTCTCAATTGCACGTTTTCTGTGTGGAGCATTAGTGCTTCATCGTGTCAGTTACCCTTTCCGTCTAGGATTTCCGCTACAGCTTTGCAGTTACACTTTCACCCTGTTCAAAATCTGCCACTTTCCTGCTCAAATATATTTATTCATCCTGCCCGTGAGTTTACAACAAATCCAACCCCCTGCCTCCCTCCGTTTCCTTTATACTACTTGTAGAAAATCCGTGCTCTGTTTAATAGCTCCCAATCTGCTCCTAAAACCTGGTCTCGAGGGCAGTGACCCCCCACTTATCCTACCTGGACCTCATTTGATCCAGGACTGTTACAAATATTGACTTAGTGGACTGATGGGCAAATAGACAAAGAATGTGAATGTGGAGTTCCAGCTGCATTTCCAGAACTGATTTTTTTTTTTTTACAGTGCACGTTGTATTTGGATGGGCGGGACGTCCTTTGGTCTCGGGCCTTTTTAAAGGCCTGATGCGCTCCCTGACACCACAGAGGAAGAGTCTGTGTTAATACCAGCCACTCGTGCAGAGACAGAGCAGACAGTCAGAGCAGTTTTCAGGCTGTACGGCTACATGAAGGTCAGCAGCACTAGAGAAGGATTATTTTCAGGTGTCTTAACACTGTCACTGCTGTTCTGTTCTCACTGTTCTCTCACCTGCAGTAAGAGGATGAAATAGTCCACAGGCTTGTTCCTGTGGAAGAGGTAGTGCTCCGCCGCCCTCTTGTTCTTCTCGTCGTACTTCAGCTCCTGGATGACGTTGGGGTGCTTCAACAAGCGCAGCAGAATCTTCTCTGACATCTGCACCGGCGCAAACGGCTCGACCTCTGAAGAAGCAGAGAGGGAGACGGACATTACAGCCCAACCGATGACCGACTGCGATCGAAACAGTGACATGTCAAACACAGTGATGGTTTTCTGTGATCAGAAATGACACGGTTTTCATTTTTACAGTGCTGGTTGGACAGTAAAAGCAGTCTGATGATATCACCTGTGCTTATGCAGGAACTGTGGGACATTTTTCACTAATTTCTGACACTTTATACAGTAAACATTTAATCAACAAAATGACCTCAAGCAAGAACCACACAAACAAACAGATTTAGGAGAATTTGTGGCATTCGCCTGCTTTCTCAGACTCAGAATTGCCTCTTTTGTATGAATAAAATTTCCAAGTTGTCCAGACCTGTCATATGAGTCATGTACAGACAGACTTAAAGTGGGAAACACACTCATTTGACAGAAGAATTATAATGCCTTGGTCTAAAAGACTGTGCAGTCAACTAAAATGAAAATAATTAACCAGAATATACCTATGCAAAATGAATATTCTGTTCACCGCACCATCATCATCACGGCTTGCCAAAACACTTTTTCTTTTTCCCTTTTTATATTCTGTGATTTTATTGCCATATTCTGGCAGCCGAGTGTCTGCGTGACTGTCACTGCCTCCCCTCTAAGTCATGGACCACTTTGCTGTAGAAAGTGTTGTAGCATCGATTTGATGTCAAGTCCAGCTAATGATGTGCTGTTGGCAGCTGTAGCCTATTGGTCATGTTTCCAGGTCCTCTATTACTGCTACAGACACTGCTACAGGCTCTGTGGTGTGAAACTCCTCTTTTTTACTCTCAGGTGTCATTTCTGTGAATGAAACAAAAACACAGTGAAACCTGTAGACCTGTGTTTTGGAGGCGCTGATTATGCTAACAGGGAAAACTGAACCTTCGAATGAGTCATTCACCTGGTTGAAACAAGCAGTTTACAACAAGTTTGTGCAGTTAAGAGGATGATGAGTCGAACTTGAAACCTTCTCCATATTGTAATTTCACTACTGTCACTATCGCCCACCCTCTGTGTACAGTATATGACAACGATTGTATGTCTGTCCATCCCGTTAAACAGTTTTTATTTGTGGAGATTTTTGGAGATGGGCTCCACAATAAAATGAACTTCTTCTTAAAAAGATTGCCAGAGGGAAAGATAATTTAAATATTTAGTTGCAGTCCCTAGTTTTTAGCTGCTACTGCATCTGTCTGAGTGAACTAACGTACAAACCTGACCGCAAACTCATTTATAACGTTTAAAGGCCGTATCTAGATTGTGACTGGTCTGCTTCAACCACCTAATGGGCCAATCAGCTCCTTCAACTCAGCGGCGGTGATATGTGTCAGCTGGCTCCACCACCAGGAACTAAACTCCCTAATAGCCTTTAGAGGAACTTAATCAACGCTTAGCTGCTAGGTCAAAGTTCTAAAGCAAATCCATCTGCACGGAGGCTATCGTCAACTGCTGCTGCTGCTGCTGCTGCTGCTGTAGTAGTACTTGGATATTCTGCAGCCTGTTCAGAAATCCATTTCCCAAGGGAAAGCGGGTGAAATATTTCACATTTTACACTAAGTATGTCGGCTTGTGTGAGAACCCCGATCATAGGCCAAAAAATGCTGGACGTGATGTCACCGAGGAACGAGTGTAAGCAAACAGGGTGGTGTTTTTAAAGCTGCGAGCTGAGATCCCAACATGCAACCTTCAGTGCATGACACGCAAGCAAATAGATGCCTGAGTTTTTTCTGGATCCGCGCACAGTCTGCACAGACATCCCGTGCCGCGCTCCCGAGAGGCCTTCCACTTCTTCACAAACACACACACACACACACACACACACACGCAAACCAACACCCTTGTTGTGAGTCCTCACACACAACTCATTCCCTCACACACACAAACAACAGATACTCATTCCACACACATACTCACTCCTCCCTACACCCACTTGCCCAAAACTCAAAGCCCGTACGGGCACATGCACACACAAACAGCTCTCTCACACACACACACACACACACACACTCTCCCCACAGTGAGGGGCTGAGGGCACACTGGGGGAAGTCAAGCAGCAACGCAGCCCACTTGCCTGTTGCTAGGAAACGCAGGGTAGCCAGCAGAAGCTGAGGTGATATTTTAACCTTCATTTCATTGTCGGTAGGCTTGAAGGCAGAGAAATCCTGCTTCCTCTCCCGATGGGTGATTTTCTTCTTCGTCTTGTTGTCAGCTGAGGAGGGAAAATGAAAAGTCGAGCGTAAGACACAAACTAAAACTTTTTGTGCAACAGGAAAAGCTCGATGCACTCCACTCCACAGATATTGAGCGAGACCTCCCGGGTCAGAGGGTGACTAAACTTGAGTTACCCAAAGCTTATTGCTTTTTCCGGAAATGTAGCTGTGGCGTTCTTCTCAGAACTAAAAGAGAGCTATAGGGGGCTACACTGTTAGCTTACCACATTCTTAGCATTACTTAAAGCCATATGTATTAGGGCAACAAATAGACTGGCACGTACTCCATGTCTGCAGGCCTTCATGATACATTAGAGGTGTAACAGTACAGCTCATGCTTTGGTCAGCTCAAACTTTCCAGAGATTTAGAGCAAAAAAAAATTTAAACTTTTAAATTATTATTTTTAGTAAAAAAAATATGAAATCCTCCCTGGATGTAAAATGTGAACAAAACTTAAACTTTTCTTACTTTTTAAAAAAGGGTTTTATGTAGGTTTTGGTGCACATCATAAATAAGAGAATCTCTTAAATTAAAAACCTAAAGCAGTTTTTTTTTAAATCTACAAAAATACCGAAGGGTAAAAAATGTCAGTATCAAGATAGTTTGTTGGAGTAATAATCTCAGCTGCACACAAGCCTGGACTGAAACACTCACACGCAAACTGATTTGACATGAGGACATTTTTAAAGCTATAATCCATATCTTTATAGAATTCTACGTGTAAAGTGACAGAGGCCACCTGTAGCGATGAACCCACAGTTCCACTCGTTGCTTCCTCATTTTAGCATCTTTCAGCTCATTGATTCGGTGTTTCCTGATGCAGTGGGCACAACAGCAGAAACACACAGTGAGTGACTTCCTCTGCTGTGTTCGCCATCTGATCACTGACTTTGTCTGCCTGCTGTTTTCTGAGGAGCGGGTACTGTACGGCTGGTTTATCACTGAAAACAGCTGCCAGCTGTAAGCAGTTGTGATGAGAGCAGAATCAGAGGACGGTAACACCAAAACAACCTGAAAGAAGCTAAAATACTCCAGAGCTGAGAGAAACCACAGGGTCGGGTGGTAGTCCTCTCCACGCTCAGCACTACGAGCGACACCTTTCACATTACGTGCAATCAATTGATCCTTCGTTAATCTAACAATATTGATTAGTACACATTTAATTATGCAATCTAAGTTGCATTTAATGTATGCAAACAAAATGAGCAACATTAAGAATTAACAAGTCAAATTCAGCTAAAATTTATTTTATTTTTTTAATACATTTTTCAGCACCGCATTGTCTTTTGTCACATTTTTGTACACTTAATTTGACAGCCTCCACCTGCATTAAAGCTGGTTTAAATGGTCACAGTGTAACAGAGCTGTTAAACACAGCCCAACTGCTGGGCCTGGATCAGTTTATAGCAAGTCATGGATTTCAGACCGGTGCTCGTGCTGTGACAGTCTAGAGATGCATTGAGGTCTTATAAGGGTTTGAGCTTTTGAGAGGGGAACCTACTGTACAAGTCAGTCTCGTCCAGGATCTCTGACTTGATGATTTCTTCAATAACGTCCTCCAGGGTGACAATACCCAGAACCTCGTAGAAAGGGTCTCCCTCCCCCTCATTATTCACCCTCTGAACTATGGCCAGGTGGGATTTTCCTAGCAAAACATACATGCACACACAGATACACAAACACAGGTTATAAAGTTAGCGTCATATAATATTAAAGAGAGGTAAATATAGGTCAGGCAGTGATGAGGGTACAAGGGAACAAACAAGCAGGGTCATATGTGGCAATTTCTATTTCAGTCCATTTCAGAGTGTATTAATTAAACATGTGTCACAGATAAATATTTTATTGATGGTATTTATGAGCATTAAATCACTCATGTCAGACAGTGTTGTGACTGTGATAACACTGAGGCTGCAGTCTGTATTACAGCAGCCTGACAATCCAAATCCCACACAGAGCAGGTGACACAAAGTGATCTGAACGCTCCGTATCAGTTAAATGACCAGGGATGCAGAACGTGGCAGTTCAAGTGTTAGCAGTGTCAGCGGAGACTCACGCAGACAGATAGACAGACAGACTGACAGTCAAACAATCCTACATTTCCTCATATGATTCCCCTTAGCCCTCCCTCCCTCCACATCTGTGTTCCCAGGACCCTCCTGTGAGCTGTACCATCTGAAAAAAAAAGAGAAAGAAACAAACTGCCGTGTATGCAGAGAATACTGTCAAGCAAAACGCTAAACAAATTCTTTGCCTTTTCTCAGCTTGTGATCATTTAAAAGGAATTTTCCAGAGGCCCAGGCTAATATTAGCCCCTGCAAAATGAAGTTTCCATTCCGCCCCGGCGATATTCTCACCGAGCGAAGGAACAGACCGGGCGAAGCCTCCGCTGTGTGATCAGATTGTCTCGAAATGGGCCGTTTGCATGCAGATACACCTGGGTGTAAATAATGGAGGACGCCAGTGTGCTTGTGTGTGCGCGCGCATGCACGTGTGCCCGAGTGCACGAGTGTCTGGACGCGCGCGCGTTTATTTCTGGAGAACACCGGTGCATCACTGAGTCAGTGCTCGGATGCCGTTTCAGCTAACGTTGGCTGCTTTGGCGCAGGCGAGCACAGACTGAACGGACCGAGGGCCGCTCACCAGGAGTGTTTTATTGCACTGCAGCTCACTGCCTCCTCACAACACTGTGACAGCACACTGATGTGCAGGCTGCAGAGCCGCGCAGTCTGACTGTGAGAATGTGAAAACGAGAAAGCATTTGATGCAGAATTGATGCTTTCAAGAAATATACTCGGGTTACACCTAATAGGCTGGCAGGGGAAGACCTCCAAAGAGAGGTATTAATAATGTAAACACCAGAAATTACCATTACAGACAGCCTGCAAGCGGCAGGCAATATTCTTGGTCTTATTTTCTTTTTTTCAAAGTGTCCAAGAGCAGTGGATTCTTCATATTTTTATTAAGATGTCGGTGACATATTGAGCGCGTCTCTTTATCACAGAGAGATGGGTTTAACTAGGACAAATACAAACGGCGCCTCGGTGGGTATATATAAGGCCTCAGAAGTCCTTGAGCAAGCAATTACTCTAAACTGCCCAGAGAGGGAAAGGCAAATGGAGTGACCAGCACAGCCCAGCACAAGACAGTGAAACAGATCAATGCTCGCTTCCTCCTCTTTAATGGCATCCGCTGCACTCTCGTCAGGGCTAAAACAAAGCTTCCAAATTTAGGTTTCTCGGAAAATAATGTCGATTTTAACGTCGCGAAATTCAGAAAATGTGCCAGTGAAGTGAGACAATTTAATTAAAAATGATTTGTTTTAGCACAAATCAACTTATTTCATTTTTTTTTCTCGTACAAAGTACCGTCAGCAGCCGCTTATCTTAGCTTAGCATAAAGACTGGAAACAGCTAGCCCGGCTCTGTCCCAAGGTGGCAAAATACATACCTCTAAAGCTCACTAATTAACATGTTAAATCTCGTTTGTTTAGTCCATAAAACTGACAAAGTGTAAAAAGGACACATTGTGGTTTTCAGACTGCATCAAACATGATATAACATGTTAATTAGCGAGCTTTAGAGGTCATGACAGGCAGATTTTTTTGAGAGCTAGCTGTTTCCCCAGTTCCAGTCTTTATGCTAAGCTAAGCTAACCAGCTGCTGGTAATAGATGTGAGTGATATTGATCTACTCATCAAACTGTCGGCAGAAGAAAGAATGAACAATTTGACCAAATAGTCTTTAAATGAGGTCACCTTACTTGTTTTTTCCAGAGCTTTCAACCTCTTTCATTTACATATTACGATTATTCTAACTAATACATAATTACTATTCAAGTATTACGATTATTGTAATCAAAATTACTGCTGCTAATGATCTCCCCCTATACTCAGTGCACACACCTGCTATCACATGTCCGAACAATCACAACTTGGTCACAGGATGATAACTGAGCAACTACTGTGAGATGCGGTTGAAAAATGAGGAAAATGAGCGGACCTCAGCTTGTCTGCAAGGCCAAGAATGAGCTTTCTTGCTCCACAATCCACAGCATTTTCAAACAATATCTAAGATGACTGAATATTTCACGTCCAAACAAAACCAGCTATTAATATTCAAGATTTTTCCCAAAAGATTATGGGAAATATCTTCTCTGTTCAAGATTACGTGACTCAAAACACTTCAACAATCAAAAGTTAAATCAGCACCTCTCTGACATAATCTGAACAAAAAGTGAACGTTGTAATGATTCACATTAGTATCTTTCGTAGGGGTGTAGTATTCGACTGAACACATTGTAAAACTGCTGGTGTCCACCGTGTGTGTATGGGAATGACAGGCTCGGCTTTATCAGAGACAACCAATGGGAACGCGTGTCAACATAACCTCACCTTTCTGACACAAAACGAGGCCCGACCTCCGACCTTTAAGTGAACCAACTGATAAGAGGTGGAGGACATCGCTGAGATCAACACACAATCTATTCTCCTCTCGCCGGCGTGCGCTCGCACACACTAAACACACAAACGTAACAGCGCAACTCACTTGTTTGACAAGTTAAACTAATCCCATCAGGATGTTTGTTCACATCGAGAACACTTTCCATCGCCCCCTGAGGAGTTTACTCAGGGTTAACTATTAGAGATGACCTGTTGTAAGAGCTTTAACGGAGGCAGCAAAGGTCTCTATTTAAAAAAAAAAAAAAAAAAAAAGGGATAGAAAAGCAAGTTAATGCAAGTTTATTTGTGTTTATCCTCGAGTCTGTCCCATGAGTCCCAGGAGGAAGAAATGCCATTAATTCCACGGAATAAAAGGGAAAATCATACACCCACCATTCCCTTCATACTGTTCTGTATGTTTTCCTAGAAATAATTAGGCTATACAAACTGTACATATTTAACAAGTGATGCTTTGACTGAATATTGCCTTATGTTCACGCTGTGACTCTAGGGAAGCCAATGTTGGTCGATTAAACGACCAGTTCGTTCCACAGTGACACATCTCAACTAAAGGACGGGTTAAATTTGGTACAGACATCAACTTAGTCGATTATTTACTGACTTTTGGTAAAATACAGTCACATCTTCTACACTGAGCGTCACAAAGCTCGGTACAGACATTCATGGTTACCACATGATGAACCCTGAGTATTACCAAGAAGGCTCATTCATGCTCCCATGGGTTGGATTGTAATAACTTTGGTGATGGATTCATATTGGCGCAAACTTTTGCACAGACATTCATGGTTTCATGACTTTGGTGATCCCCTGGCGTCTGCTATAGTGCCACCAGCAGGCGGGCACTTCATTTCAGACTGAAATGTCTCAACAGCTATCGGATGGATTTCGATGAAACTTCATACACACATTCATGCCCTCCTCAGCAGGAATTGTAATCACCATGGTGATCCTCTAATTTTTCCTCTAATGCCAACATCTGGTAGAATTTAAGAGAAACACCTGAAACACTAATGACATTCCCATTAACCGCACTTTGTGTTCAGTGTTAACGAACAAATGTTAATTAACAAATCTTAGTTTGGTGTAATAGCATTATACACTAACATAACATCAGCATCAACATGTTGACATTGTCATTGTTTAACATTTAGCTCAAAGCACCACTGACTCAGTACAGTGGATGGATAGATGTGCACACTTTCTTGCTTAATTGCAATACATTTATTTGCAAACAATTTTGCCTGAAGCGACTTTTTACTTAATCAGCTGACCACAACTGTTCTTCTGATGGTAGATGAACGATGGCATTTTATGTAAATTACCTAAAAGTTGACAATTTACAAGTACTTTGCCCATGCACAACTCTTCTTCTGGTGCTGTTGTCTACAGTCTATCTAAAGTCTATTTCTGTCTCTCTCAGTGTTACACACACACACACACACACACACACACACACACACACCACACACACACATGCACACACACACACTCGCCTTTCGCACAGTAGCTCCGCTCCACATCGTTTTGTCTCGCTGTCCCACAAGATGAGTGCATACTTTCCAGTTTCCCACAAAGACAAAATACCACACAAGCGACAGAAAAAATGCAGCTCCTGTCTTCCATAAATATATTACGAGACAATGACAGCCTGTTTATTCATAGCTCCTTAGCTGCTGTTATGGCAGTGGGTTTTATGAGGGGGGACTGGAGGTAGAGTGGGGAGGCTGACCCTCTGGAGCCTGGAACTTGGAAGCGGGCCACGAGGAGAGCGTGTCCTTGCGAAGACCAGTCGTCTGGGGTCCTATAAGCCACCACTGCTGCCTGACATCTGGGGCTGTCTAGCTGGGCTGAGGCTGAATGCATGCTGGGTAGTCCAGCACACAGGCACACTGCACACATCAGGGTCGGGGGTCAATTCACTTTCAATTTCATCCATTTAGGAAGCACGTTTTCTCGGGTCAAAAACTGTAACGCTTTAGTCATAAGAAGGATCTCGTGTTTCATGTTTCTAAAACATTTCTGAGAATGATGTCTGTGTCATTAGAGCCGTAAATGGAAGCTTCAGTTTACATTTGTAATTGGGTGAAGTAAAGACACACACACACACACACACACACACGTACAGGATTATTTGGTTTCCCTTAACAACAAAGCAGCAGATGACTAAGGTACCAGGAAGTGCTTAATCCCACTGAGGAGAGAGTCAGGGACCACAACGTATTTGTTCAGTAGTGTGCATTAAAACACAGGCTGTGAAAGGATGAAGACACGCAGCAAAAGATCTACTCCCCAGGGCAGCTGCCATGTTAATTTGGATCTTTTTTCATTGCGTAGCAACTTTATTTTGTCTGCTTTTTTTTTTTTTTTATTCATTAAAAACTGTATGTCTGTAAACTGCATGTGTTTCCTCAAATGATTCCTTCAGGTTTATAACAGCTTTCTTCCTCCCGTCCGGAACTGATTTTTAGAGCAGATATTTGTTGAATTGTTTTTCTCGGCCTGAAATATGCAAATTAAACAGTGTCAACGAGACAAACGACACATGCTTGTGGCTCTGTGAGGCTGTACTTAAGCCCAGTGGTGCATTGAGCTAAATGCAAACGGCTAAATGCTAACAAACTCACTGCGGCTACGCTAACAAGCTGATGTTGCGCAGGTATGTTTACCACCTTCATCACCTTAGTTGAAAGTATTTGTATGCTAATGCTAATAAGCACTTAGAAAAAGTACAGCTGAGGTCAAAGGCAATGTCATTAGTTTTGCAAGCATTTAGTCATAAAGTACAGAACAAAGTGAAATTTTGACCTGATAACAGCTCTAGAATTCATTCTTCAATTCACATTGTGGGGAACATGAAAGTGTGTACCAAACTTAATGGGAATCTATTCAACGGTTGTAGAGAGATTTCACTGAAAAACAAAAAAGTAAACCTGTAGCGATCACCACTGACACATGCCACTAGCATGGTTAAAAATGCAGGTATAAGCCTTTTTAAGTCCCACCATGCACAACCTTAAATTGCAATAATTGCAATAATGCAAACTAGACTTTGGGTCCCTCGAAAGACACACAGAACTTGACCAGTGCTCCCACTGGTAGCTTAACCCTGCTAAACCATACACTCAGGAACATACAGTCAGACATAGACATAGGTTGGATATGTGTCATGCAATTGTTGCAGAATCAATCAATCTATCTATCTATCTATCTATCTATCTATCTATCTATCTATCTATCTATCTATCTATCTATCTATCTGTCTATCTATCTCTATCTGTAATCCAAAGCCAAGCCTGAGAACCTCCACTCAGGCCTTCAGAGACCAAGCTGTGTGCTCTTTTCCACCATTCCCAGCTTATTTATGGAATGCAGCTTTGTCATATTTTTCCATAGCGCAATTTTCCCCTATAAATAGGCACGTAAGGCTCGGAGAGTTGGGGTGGGAGTATGAGGGGTCAGTATCTGTTGTGGACACTCATCATTGCCCCCCTCCCTGTCTTGCTCTCCCCCCTATTTTTCCAAATATTTGAGCACTGACAAATATAGTGCAATGTTAGGGTGATGGGAACCCATTGGATAGGCTTTCTTCTAAATCTACCTCCAGTGAAATTTTCCAGCCATTCTGACCCATTTTTCCATTGACATGGGCAAAACCTTTAGCCCGATGCCGGCAACACGCCGACTATTTAAAGCTTCATTTACATAAACACATCTAATAAAATAACAGAATCCTGTGTCTTGGCCTGCATTATACTGGAGAGAACAGTGGAATGTGTGTCGGTCTGTATACTCGTGCGTCTAAGTGTCTGTATTTCCTGCCCGAGCATTATAGATGCAACAGATAAATGAAGTGGCTTGTGAGGCATTCATATTGTCAGTATAAATAAGGGAACAAATTAATCATGCACTTAGGGTGGAAGTGCAGCTGCTGCTCTGGAGAGGTTTTCTAAAATTCTGAGGAAATCCTACAAGTGACGTCACCGGAACAATTTGACTATAAAAAGGAAGCTTTGGTCCCCTCTTAGTCACGATTTTTTCATCATCGGTCAGTGATTTATTGTGTGTGAGAACAGTGATGAAACTGTTACCTGTAGAGATTAGTATGAATTTGAAAGGAAAAGCCCAGATTTCCCCTGGAGTGCAGAGATCAGGAGAAGCAGGCCGAGCCCTCAGTGAGACACAGGCAGCCGGTATTTAAAAATGCTAATGCTAATAGGAGCTAACGTGTTTAAACATTGCAGTTCAGCCTCACCTGGACATCGCACGCTGTGCTTCTACAAACACGAATGTATTTTGAAGTTACATCAACCGGCGAGCTTGTTTGATGTGGCAGGCCAACGCACTATGGAGAGTGTTTACGCGTGTCTTTGCAGAACCATAACGTCCGTCTCGGCGGCTGGTTGGTTTCTCTCAGAACAGGAACGCTACACTACAGCAACATGGCATGCGTTAACGGAAGCTGAGCCTTAGAAAGAACACAAAGACAAACCTCTGGAGACAAGATAGCAGTATATTCAAGGTCAGGACAAATAATAGAACAAGGTGGGCATTCTTTATGGGTTTTTTTTGCTGGTTTTGTATTGATATCCATAATGTCGCTCAACACAGAAACACAGGAGTCTCCTGGATAGTTCAGCAATGCTATGAAATTATATCACCCATTGGCTTCATTAAGTCTTTCTCAATATCAAAAGTGTTGCTGGAGCATTGGTGATTCAAGAGTCTTTTCTTTATGCACCTTGCTTCTGGGTGAAGTTTTGAGGAAACATGTTTTTCCATCAGTATGGTATGGGGAATGGGACCAGATATTACATGTCCCTGTTTGGCCCATTGCGTCAAAGAAGGCGCAGTTGTATTTGTATTATACTCTTTCCCAACCGAGAACCGCTGAACATGGGGAGGAAACAGCACTTGATTTTCTTGTTGACACACAGATGTAATCAAGTAGGGTTTCATTGTCTCAGGGCAGAGAGGGACGGCGGCCATTACTCTGAGCTACGGGCATGGTCTGTATATCACTGGTCATCTGGGAAGACAACTGGGAAACACAGACGTAAGATTAATTTGCTCTCTCACTCTCCCTCTCTCTCTCTCTCTCTCTCACACACACACACACAGTTCAGGCTAAGACAAAGAAGAACAGTCCTTGACAAACAGACACAAAGAATACAGATAACAAACCAATGGTCTATTTATATTTTACGCCACCACATTCTCACCTCCAACTACTACTATTATATGTATAATGTAGATTTTTTTTACTGCTGACACTAAACCCAAATCAAATGTGTGTGAGGATGCAGAACAGAGACTGATGTGACTACCACTGGCCGAAGAGGGCCAGGGACCGACTGTTTGATGGATGGAAAGATGGTAAATTTTTGAAGTACTATAACAATAACCCATTACACCTTAAACTTAGCACATCCAATCAGTGCAAGTGCATCGCCATAAACAAAGAAGAAACTGATGGAAGCTACCAGCCTTCAGGCTATCAGGCTTCTCAGATGATTCAGCTACAGTGATTAACAGCACAAAGGGTGATCGCTTTATAGCACAAATGACCTTTCTTACTATAAAAAGGGTTATGGGGCATGTAGTCGTCCACATATATGGTGATCCAGTGGTTACAGACACTGTCCTGTGCTCAGAAAATCAGAAGCTTTGCACATTTAGTGACAACAGCCATCGCCAAGTTCATTGTGTGTGGTGCCTGCTCACTTAGTTTACCCTTTTGTGAAACTTCATTTCAACTGTGGCCGGCTGAAAACGCACCATAAAGCAGGCTTACGTCTGTGTGTTGTTGTGATTTGAGTTCAGTCACCGATGCTTTGGTCCCCTTTGCCTCGGTTGGCCTCTGGGTCAAACAATTCAGTTAGCAAGATACGGACTAATCAGGGTAATGCAGGGAAGTTAAGTCTGCTCACAGCTCCTAACCGTCATTAAGGGGCCTTGGTCACAAGATCACTCTGCTGCTACTAGCCAGTGGTGTGTCACTACACACACGGACGCGCACACACACACATACAGTACAGCCACACACACACGCACACTGCTGGAATGACATTGTTGTTCATTCAGAGAAGCAGCTTGCTGTCGTAGCTGGCTGCGTTTGTTGTTGAAAGGTCCCCTGGGTGGAGATTCCTTTGGGCCTCAGTCATAAGGAGAGGCATCAATGGGAAACCAGTGGGGATAAATGAATGGGCCTGTGGTCAGGTGCTGCTCTGTTATGCGAGTGTTGCAACTGCTGAATGGTGAGCACATCACACAACGATGACAAGAACTGGGGGTGTTTTAAAGACGCAAAACACATGAAAGTAGAACTGCGCCCGCTCCGTTTTTCAACTTTGAGATTTTGAGCCAAACGAAATTGTGTTCTCAGAAACAACAGATATTAGTTTGCTTCAAACAAGCTTCAAACAATCAAAGTGTTAAAACCATCATGATTCACCACAAGTTTCATTCTGATTTCTGATTCTTGCATTTGGTGCAGGTTAGGAACACAAGTTTGGCTGCTCACATGTTACAGGATGTTGTAGGATCTATCCACACTAGCAGATGTTAGCCTACTTTCTTTAACAGTGTCACATCCAAAGCTCTAAGCGCCAACTTGGTGCAACAGCGACACCCTGGACTGAAGGCCAGAATCTGCAACTGCAGTCAACTGCGCTAGAAACGCATGGTGGATGGTCGTGGCATTGCTTTTCCATTATCGTTTATATCCAGCTCATAAAAAAAATGCAACACTTCCTTTGCGACTCTACAGTTCTGTACCAGGGAATCTGTGCATTAATGGAGCTGGAATCAAATGACTGGTATGACCAGTAGCTTATGGAGGCTAATGCTAGCTAACTTTAGATTTTGTTCTATAAATGATTTTACTAAGTCAGTTTTCTGGCCATTGCCACACTTTTGCTCCATATGTTACACATCAACATTTTAATGGTTTTATCGCAAAAGTTCAACAAGAAACTGACTCAAAGGAATGATGGAAAATGACTGGAAATTCAGAGTCATCGTCCTGTAATTTACACTTGTGGCCACAGTGTAACTCAGTCTCGCTTTGACACACAACACACACTAAAATCAATACTCTCACCTCGTTCACTCTCATGTGACTAAGCATATTTCTCAAAATGTTGAACCATTGAAGACACAATGAAATAAAAAAATAGTTTTTTTTAAGTTGTAATCCTGTGTTCTTGTGTTAATTTTTCCATTATTTGTTGGTATATGTCACATAATATGTCAAAAGAGCCATTTTTGAGTGTTTTATATCAAAATATCTGTCTTTTGATGACTCATCATTAAACTGGGGGGCATATTATATGGGTGTGTCATATATCATTCACAATAATATCAGTATAATTTTTAACATGATTTTGAAAAATCATATTGGGATAAAGGCAATACTCCAGCTTGTTAATGTAATAACGTCATACCATCATGCACGGCTCCAACATGAATACAGCAATACGGAAAGTAACACAGCTACTGGCTCCACGGTGGAGGAGTTGTCAGATCTGATCCCAGCAGACAAACTGCAGTGGCTCAGTATCTTTAACTTGAAGTTGTCCTCCGTATTTTGCCAAATCATCAAGAATATCATTATTACAGACATACCCTGAAATATCATCATATTATTTTAGGGTCACTATCAGCCACCCCTTGGGCATAAGCATAAATTGATTCAGTAAGATATGATTTGGTTGACTTGCTAACCTTCAAAGAAGCGTGGCTGAGGCTCCTTCACTGGCTTGCAGCCATTGTTGTGTGTCAATGGGTGAATGAATGTCAAATGGTGAAGTGCTGTGGATAAAGTGCAATATAACTGCTGCCATTTACTGTATAACTTGTTAAGTCACTTCTAAACAAGCCCATACAGTAAAGTGTGAAACTGCATGAAAACAAGGATGTAATAAATATCTGACATGTTTCAAAGGATTTTTTAAAAGACCTCTAACAATAAACTGAGGAGTGGAGTGAATTTCAGCAAAATTAGCAGCAATAAAATGCCACACAGCAGCATCACTACTGCAACCAAAACACTCGACGCACTCTTCACTTGTGACACAGAAAGAGCGAGCTAATTAAACACCTGAAAACAGGCATTTTTGGCTCAGAGTACTTGGAGCTTTAAAACTCATAATTAATACCTCAATAAAAACAATTAGCCGGGGCGAAATCCTTAAAGCTAGAATGAGCTAAGTACTCAATAAAAAAGCTGCCGTGCTTTGTGCAATAAGCTTTGAGAATGTGGGTTGTTGAGGAAAACATGAAACTCGCAAGAACGTCCTGCATCCTGTGCTGTTTTTATTCCATTACCCATCCACACAGAATCATCCGTCTGCTACCGACATTTACTCTCGACATTTACTCTCGACAGAAATCATCAGGATAAGAAGACCATGAGCATGATTCTGATAAACATGCACTCCAGTGGAAGGTTTTAGCACTTGATATCATTTGTGGTTCAATTTTAACAGTATGGTGGTTAAAATTGGTTGGTTAAATCTCATGCACTCCCTGTTCAAGTGATGACTTACTTATGGAAATGTCATGGTGTGTGGCCGGCTGTAGGCCGACTGATGAGACACTGACTTTAGTTTTTTACCTTCAAAAACGGTCTCTTTGTTAGTTATATGTTAACATATGGGGTATCAATCAGCAGTGTATTAGAAGTCCATCCATTGTCCATCATGTTTAAATTTAATTAATTAAAATACTGCTGAGTTACTGAATGTCAATTACCACCACATGCTCTTAATGCATTTCCTAGAATTGGAACAATTGTGCTCAAACAATTAACATCTTAACCCTGCAACTCTCAAATGGCCATTAACATTGTTTCCCTCACCATTAAGTCCCTGCTGATTATTAATTAATCATCACTCATAAAAACAACACAGTGTTTCAAATGTGTCACAATTCTTACCCCCCAAAGTGAAAGTCCACCCTAAAATAGAGCTGCTACTCCAGCGATTCTGAACAGCAAAGTGAATATTTAACAACACTGACAGCAAGAAATCAGGACATCAAGACTTGAACTCAGTGAAATACTACATGAGCACAGCAAAACAACCATCTGCAATGGGTGCAAACAGGACAGGAATCATAATTCAAGCTGGAGGGTCAGCTTTGGATGGGGTTAAGGCTTGGAGCCTGGATCTGGGTCTGGAGGGTCAGCTGGAGCAGTGGCAGGGGCCTGCAGACCATAGTGGGGCTCTACTAGCAGTTTGCCCCCTCGCTGTTAGTTGGGAGTCTTTAGAGAGGGAAAGAGTGCAGACAGACCAAGAGAACTGAATGACCTAAAAATGCATCTTACAACAAAGCTGCATGGGCAGATATCTGGTTTCCCTCTGGTTTATTTCTGCAGACGGAGGTGGTACAGAAACGATCTAAAAACAGTGTATTCTAACCGCTTTTTCCATGTTTACTCTCACTGTACACAATATATGTCTCATCCAGGTCACACCACACGAAAGACTAAAACCTGAACTGGGTCGTTTTTTTACCAGGTGGTATGAAAGACGTCAACGTGACACTTATTTAAATTGTATTAATTTGTGACTTACACTCAGAGCCATGGTTTTCATGTAAGCTGTTACGGACTTTGTGTAGAAGTAGAACAGAAATGACCATAAACTACCAGATGAGGATGTGCCTTTTAGAAAATGTACACGCAACAGAAATGTCTGCGGTGTGGAACTGTTTCAGTTTGTAAAAACCTCTTGTGATGCAAAGTCAGTGTTTTGTCAATATGCGGTGCTGCTGTTAATGTATAATGACATTTATATATTCTTTGTTTACGCTGTTATTTTGCAAAATAATAAATACAAAAAACAATACTATTAAATGCAAGCTGTGATGCTATTTATTCTTAATGCAGAGATGCTTTACTTACTGATTGTTCCCTCTAATATTACTTTGGCAGCATGAGGACATGAAGCGGACACGTGCACTTTTGAGGATCCCACTTTTTGATCTTTTGTTAATAAATGCTCACGGCTGGATGGTGCTGATTTTCTCAAAAGCCAAAACAGTGGTGTGAGAATGTCCCAAACGTCCCTCAAAATGGCTGGGATTAGTTTCCCACAGACATCTAAAATCCATAAACTGTCGTGATTAATTGAATCATCAGGCATCATGTAAGAGTAAATATAAAGTCTGGATGCTCAATCCTTTTTGTTGTTTTATTCATTATTGATGTGTTTTGCATGGCCGGCTGAAATGAAACACTAGCACTGCTGAAGGCTCAGAAAAGTAGGCTCCATCAGCTGATTGTAAAAAGCGCTGGTGTCTTTCGGGCCTGTGAAGGGCCCGTCTTGGGCTTTTCCTCCTGCCAGTAAATGGAGAGACGGACAGTGTGCCCGGTGTTATCAATGAAGCCAGCCTCTTGGCTCTCCAAAAAGTGCAGCTTGGAAGGCGTCCATGGCAGGGCATTAGGCCTGGAGGTTTGTGTCGTTTGTAATTTATAACACTGAGGGAAATGGGCAAGAGGACAATATGGAGAGAAGAGGGAGAGAGGGAATGTGGGAGGAGGGGGATGGGACTTGCTGCACAAGCAAGACGGCTCTGCTTCCCTGAGTGTGCTGCACAGAGCCTGGTTACTAGGCTGACCAAGCTGGAGGGCTTTCTGTCCCTCTCTGAGGCACAGCCTGAATGGCCCTTATTTTTCCTTTCGCTCAAGTCAAACTTAGGCAGGGACCATATAAAGATAGAGCTGTGCAAACGTACACGTCCTGTAAGAGCAAATGCAGAGACAACTAACGGCGGGTGGAAAGCAGTGCTCGCTTTAAAAAAGAACTGGTCCACACTGTACGAGACAAAATGTGCCTGATAGCAGCTAACAGCAGCTCTAGTGTTCATCTGAGACAAATCAAAACTGATGACAGTGCAGCACTGTACCTCTGGAGCTCAATATCTGAGCCAGTGTGACAGAGCGCTACTGTCAGGAAACAACGCATTTGGAGGGATCTTTACACATTTGCCAATTTCAGCCTCAGCTAATAAGACATGGTGATCGCTGCAGCACATCATCATCATCATCATCATTCTTCTCCTCCTCCAAATCATCACACAGCAACACTAATAGCAGCAATTTCCCTTCGTTTCATAAGAATGACATTACGAACACCACCCAAATTACCATGATAATATCTGAAAGACATAACTGCAGTCAAAACAAACATGTCTGTGGCGTTCTCCTCTCACCGGAGACAAAGAGAACATGCTTTTTACTAAGGACAGTGTGAGAGATTAACAAAAAAAAAAAAAAAACAGAATCTGAAGCTTTATTTAAATTCCTTTAGCAGGACAAGATCTGCCACTGAAGCATCAGCTGTCTTGTCTTGATGACATCACAGACTGTATTCATGCTCATTTGTGGTTTTTAGCTTCGGGCGGTGAATGGTCGAAAACTCACTCTCATTGCATCCTTAATTGCATTTCCCTTCAGAGTAAAGAGATCTGCCATTTCATTCCTGAATGCCTTGGGACCATTCGCTCAACGCCGTGGACATCAACAAGTGTCTCACAGCGGCCGAGACCACAAAACCGAGAAGTGAATCTGTAGCGGGATGATGAAGAGGGACAACTAACAGATGCTCATCTGCACTTAAAGGCCTAATATGCAACATTTCCGGATTAAAATACACAAAAACGACTGGACCTATGTTACATATTTTGTTGAGTTGTGTATTTACATGATCCCAAATGTTTCCAACAATGTTCAAACCCAGAGAAATCTGTAATTTCATTCAAGGTAATGAGATTCATTTGGTCGCCTGCCAATGGCGTCATATCCTCTTTACCCCTCTAGATGCTCTAACGTCCATGAAAACACTAGAAACACAAATAAAACTCTAATACATTACCTCGTCCATCAACCTTTCGGCCTGAGCAACCTCTGACAACAACTCCCATGATCCCACACTACTTCACAACATCGTCCAACTACGCCTTTTGTTTTCACTGTTCGACTAACTATGATACGTGAGTGTTTCTCTTTCAAAAATGTTTCTGAAGCACCAACCTGTCCCATTACGAGCATATACAGTGTTTCTCAGTCTTAGTCTGCTGTTATGGTAATAGCTCTCCGATCGTGTCACCTATGAAGTCTAAATAATCTGTTAACACCTTGGCCCTTCCAAAAGAAAAACACACACAGGTCTCTGTTTTGGGAAACAGCTTATTAAAAGGAACGTGGGGGTGGCTGCATTCTGGATTGCGTAATAACAAATTTTCCTCAGTAGTGCATGGCTACAGATCCTTGGCAACATGTGCTGGAAGCAGACTCAGCTCCTTAACTACATCCACAACACAAAACTACCAAAGCCTTTCTTCACCAAACAGCCATCATCAGAAGCTACCAGGAATGAAATGGCCAAGGAATCAAGAAGAAAAGATGTGAGCTGTATGTACAACCGCACTGACGCAACTAAAACAAACTGTAGCCGCTGAAATTTGTGCTGTATAGATGTTTTGATCACTTTAAACAATAAATTACACCGATATCAGGAAGAAATTCTGATCAACCCGACCTCTGTAATACATAGAGACCAGTATACCTGCTACATACGCACTAAACGTGATTCTTAGTAGACATTCATAGCAGACCATTGTCCCTCCGCTGTAAGCAGCCTTTTGATACATCACATTGAGCTGCTGTACAGAGGTGAGGAGGCCAGATCACAGAGGTTTAGATCAAAAGTCTCGCATAAAAGGACATAAATTTGCTCTTCAAAGCGAGGTTTCATAACATGTCCTCTTCATGGGAACAGGAAGCTTCTTGTGTTTAAAGACAGTACGGTCTATTTTCTGATGCACCTTTTGTCGGTTGCACCCAGGTTTGCCAAGTGGGGCCAATTTGAAGGCTAAAACATTTTCCAACTAAAGTGAAATATACAGTTGCAAGCTGACACTGACACCGGAGTTTGTTTGGTGAATAAGAATAGCAGGAGTTGTGGGGAAGCACCACATTACGACGTAGCCTACAGTACCTGAAGACTTCCCTACACGCAAAGCAAACATGTTACCTCCTCACCTTTGGATACACATCACCGAACGGCAAATCCGAACCACTGCAGACACACTGCACTGGTGCTTTTGTGCTAAATACATAGTACGGGGGGCCCAGTAGAAAATAAATGTAAAGTAAAAGTCATAATGCCAGATCAGACAGGCTTTGGGAATGCACTGCGGCCAGATTCACACTCCTCAACTGTTGTACTAATCGGGTCTTAAAAGCCTGCACTCCATGTTGTACCAGAATCTGAAGAATGTAGGCCAATTCAAAAGCCAGCCTTTGAACACAACACACTCAAGAGTTCAATCCAGATGATATCTAAACCACCAGAAGTCAATCTGGCATTCATTCATTTATATTCTGCATTGCCGTTAACAACTCGTGTTGTTGAATAAATCTTACATCACACGTGGAATCTCTGCAATGTTGCCATGTTCAACACGTCCACATTCATCGCTTGAGTATAACAATGAACTTGTAGACACATTGAACTCGTAGACAAAATCCTCACAGTAAACATTTCATCAGCTTATTGTTTTGTCAAAACTATGTTGTTGTGGAGCGCAGAAACAGTCGGCAGAACGGAACATTCTGAAAACTCTCCTTGGTGGTGCATTCAAGGGCACTCTGACATCCTCAGCTATGTTTTGGTAACAATCGAACCCAGACGACAAACATAAGAAAACATCTTGTGAACAGATAAAAGTCCATTTGGTTGTTTTTCAGCTGTCTGAAATCCTGGAAAGCCCAGAACATCCTTAAAGGTGCACTTATCAATATTATTCTATTATCAATCAAATGACTGTGCAACGTGGAGGAGTCGCTTGTAGTGACAAACCCACTGAGATTATCACCCGGCTCTACAGTTTTACAGCACGTTTTAGCATCTTTGAGCTCCGTGTGTTGGTTTTCCACTCTCATCAGCTGTGTCTCCAGCAGCAGCAGGCAGCTGCTTTCAGTGAAAGGGCTCACACGAACCCGGCCTACACTACCTGCCCAGCACAGCAGAGGGACAAAGTTAGCAACTAGCTGGTGAACATAATGGAGCATTTAGCGGTTGAAGAGCCAAATATTTCCCCCATGGAGTCGGTGGAGACAAAAAAGCTCTAGAAGGAGATTGAATATTGACTTACAAGTGCCAGGTGGGCAGAAAAAAGATAACTCCCGATGAATTCTAATGTTGCCACATGTCTGCTGGATATGTAAAGCTCACACATTTGCCAAAACAACTTCAGAGGGTGATAATAAAGCAAACACATTACCATACAACGTTAGCCCGTGAACTGCGACAAAAAGCAGAGACAATGAAAAGTGAACTGTGATGGATCACCGACAAGTCTCTGCAAATCTCTGCCTTGGAAAAAACAGTTGGCAGAAATGTAAAGTGTTCATGATGTGTAGAATAATGGGCTAAAACATGCAAAACAGCTTGTGGTCCCACAAATTGAGAGTCAAGAGTACAATAGGTGAAAAGTTACCATTCAGCAGGTTTCTACAACAGCAGCTTTCGCCTTTAGCTCTTAAAGTGCAGCCAAAGGGTTGCACAGTGCATATGAAAACTCAAACACTTTGACAGACAGGTGCTAATTACAGAGGAGAAAATGCTCACTAAAATAAACTTTCATAAACTAACTATATAGAGAGGCTTATGTCCCAAAAGGCAGCACATAAGAGTGGACAAATGAGCTGGGAAAAAATAGAGTGTGTATCTAAAAAGAAGATATTACTCTTTTTAACAGCATGTGGTGATGTGTTAACATGCTACTCTATGCTGTTTGTAACACGCAGTTGTTGCCCCATGCATGTACTGAGTTCTGCTTTAAAACCGCATTCCATCCAAAAAATCTACTACTAACGCCGTCTCCTGCAACACAAAGTATAGTGAAACGCAGACAACCTTTGATTCGAGGTAATTAGTTCTGATAAAGTGAGCGGCCGGGAGGAGAAGTCTTGCTGAGTTCAAAGGGGTGTCCCTCATCAGGAAACATTAAGTGTTCTTACCAACATGATGCCATTTAATCCCAACACTTGTTGCAGCATTAACGCCAAGGGTTACCAGGCAAACACGCACTTTTTCTGGACATTTGCTATGATACGCTCCACGCACAAACACCCAGAAAGAATAAAAGCACGTGAAGCAAAAAACAAATCTCCTGTTAGTATTTCAGCAACACCAACAGAGAGAGAGAGAAAAAAGAGTTTCACTTTAAGACAAAGTACTGAGCAAAGAGACCGTGAAGGCTGTTGAATCTGAATTAAGCGTAGATTGGCCTATATTGCAGCAATCGGGGAACTAGTTCAAGACGTGCCAGGCCTCATGTAGGCTCTGTCACACTGGAGACATTACTCTCAGACTGTGGAGCATATACACCCTGAGCTATGAAACACGAGTAAAACTGGTCGCTTTAAAAGGAATGCCACAGGGAATTTTCACACGTGCTCGATGGCTCATAGACTTGTCTTAACAGTGTGTATATAAACACTATCACAGGTGGGATAACTACATCAATGTACACAACAAGTTTAAAAGTTTCAACCTCGATTCCAAAAACACTGGGACACTGTGTAAAACAGAAATAATTAGAATGTGATCATTTGCTAATTCTTCGTGACATAAACTCACATAAAAAAAACAGCACAAAGACAATATATTTAATGTTTGACCTCATCAAGTACTTTGATTGTTGTAAATATCTGCCTATCCTGAATTTTATTACAAACAGGTTGTAACAGGAGCAACTTAAGACTGAGAAAGTTGTGGAATGTTTCAAAAACACTCACAAAACACACAAAAACTCAGTCGTTCACAAGCGAGGATGGAGCGAGGTTTGTGAACGCGTGATTGGATAAAGGATGTTACTACATGGGCTCAGGAACACTGCAAATGACTGCACTCTGTTTGTATTTTTTACACAACATCCCAGCTTTTTGGAATCGGAGGTGTAGATAAAAGAAGAACTGAGAATGTGTGTCCCCCCTCTGGAATTCCATAATCAATTTAGGCAAGTGGCGTGCCTTCCCCAGGGGCAGAAACCACAGGGCGGTGGGGAAGAAAGCCTGTGCATAACCTGAATCAAACATCCATACAGTAGATCCTTCCCTCCTCTCACAAAGCTGATTGCACTGCATGTGAGTGAGTGAATAACTTTGGCTTTCAGGAATATCACACATAACTCAAAGTCAGAAGGGCAGCTAAAATCCTGTTTCTGACTCAACTACTTGGTTTGGTCCCAAATGGCACACACTGATCCACTCATTAACCGGTAAACCTGCAGCTTGACAAGCAGCCCCTTGGATGACAGTAATTGTTGCAATCGCAGACGGAGAGCAATTAATGGAGGGGTCAGAAGTTTCCAGAGGGGTGTCTGCCTGAATTAAAAAGCTCCTGCATGAGTCTGACCGTAACCCCTGACCTAGGGAGCCTGGGTCGAGCAGGGTGAAACACCAGCAATGTTGAGCAAATTCAATATTTAAAGCACGAGCTTCAAGTTCTTACTCTTCAACAGGTTTCTTTCATACTTAACAGTTTTTAAGAGCCATGTAATTCAGTGGGATTTCTAAGCACATTGTAAGAGAAATGACTAACACAGGACAAAGACGAGCCACCTTGCCAGAACGTTTATATCCAACGCTGCAGCAGCCTCTAATATGAGCCGGTTGTACTTTTTTCTTTGATTTTTTGCAACAGACTTCAGACGACTATGTAGCTCTGCAAGCGGCATCAAATTAATTAACAATGACTTACAATACAAAGCACTTTGAACTGAGTGTGCGCTGCGAACAGAGCCAGATTGACGGGAAACTTTGACCCCGCAGCCCTCCCTACAACAATTGCTTATGGCTTCCATGAGAGGCTGAAGGCGAATTCCCTCTGGCGCAGGGCCAGCCGCAGGAACGCTCTGCCACGACACACCGCAACTATATGATGAACTGTGCCGGCAACATAATGTGAGCATGCCGTGAGTAAACAGATACACCTGAGCCCACGACAGAAGCTGTTCCCCACATGTGAAGCGTTTGAGGTACCGGTTGATTTTAACTTGCAGACAGTGAGTGTTGCACTCTGAACACTAATTGCAGATTTACAGTTCAGGCTATTATTCAACACGTGTCAGGCTAGTATTAGAGCTAAATGACTGGGACAAAACTGACATGATGAAAACCATAAGTAAAAGTTCAATATCATTATATAACAATAAACAGAATATCTGCTAACATAGTCAAAATAACGCTACGCCCCAGAGACCCATTTTTCCACCAAAGCTCACTCTTAAGGATTTCAAGTTGTGCACAAAGCTGGATGCTTAGATGCACATGTCTAAAGCTGTTCAGCCTGTGCCAGCTGAAGTAAATATCAATGTCAGACAGGTACAAAGCTGGCAAGAGGGGACGGGACCTGAAGGGACCAAACCAAACCAAACCCAAACAACAATTTGGATGCAAGCTCAGGAGTGTCTCTAAAAAACTGATATTGTGAGTGAAGTTCCTGACATAGCTGTGTGGTAGAACTATAAGTTTTACAACAAAGTCTATAAGACTATTTTCAAATATCATTCCATACTACATTACTCCACTCAATAGTTAGTTTAGTATTAGTATTCATTTAACCAACTAAACCAGGAAGTTAAATTTCAGTACTGATGTTTGATCACAATAAATCTCTATTAAAAAATGATACTAGAGTCAGAATAGTTGTTCTCTAGTCAAAACAAAGACAGAGTAAACTGTGATTGGCCACTGATCCTGCAACAGCACAGCAAATTTTGCACACACCATCAGAGATCTCACTGCTGCCAATCGCAAACACTTTTTCAAAGTTTCTGTGAGGGCTGATGCTGCAGTGTGTGTGTATAATGCTGCATTCTGTGACCTGTGATTGTAGTGGCTGGATGCCTGCTGATACTCCTAACACAGGGTGACCACCTATCTGTTCCACTGTCATACCCACTTTGGTCAGTCATAATGCTTAAAAAATCTCAGCCATCAGACGCTGCCAGTCGACTTGGGCTTGTGTAACGAGGTGGGCGACACTGCGAGGCTCATATTTGCTGATTATATTATTGCAACCATGCAGCAGAACATGGCGCGATGTATCGCTCAAATTCAGTTGAACTTTGTGTGAATAATGATCAGCAAGGCCGTAGGAATTGATGTTTTCTGCTGCTGGTGCATGTCTGTAAACACTCAGCTGTGATGAAAACAAACAAACCCCACACAACTAGTATATTATGTAATGCTAATTTGGCATGGAGCGCTACACCTAATTTCTGGTAATGGAGCTCAATGATTTGTTCTGTTTCCCCCCCACCACCCCCCAATTAATCCTCTTAAAGTAAAGTGAATACTCTAATGAGCACGCAATGCATCAATCATGCCCTTTCCACATGTGAAGTATTGGTAAAGCAGCTGATGAACAGGTGCGCTCATGTATCAGTGAGTCACTCCCATAGCTGCAGATCTGGGCGTAAAGAGGGAACAGACCAGAACCACATGTACAAACAGTGCTGGGAATAACTTAGTCAGAGGCAACAACAGAGAGGGGGATGGCTATGCAAAACATCAGGTAAACTGTGGGTGAGGTAAACATCTTTCTCAAACGCCATGCACACACACACACACACACACACACGGTGGGCTCGAGGGTGTTAGAGGCTGTTATTCATTATCCACACGACTGCATTCCAGGGCTGGACAAAAGGAGTTATCGCCACCATCATTCAGAGGCAAGCACAAGAGAGGTAGAGAGGGATTTAAGCAGGTTCTCAAACAAGATGCCCCCACCTGATAACCTCAGCACTGCCGTTGCACCATTCCCACATGTCCTAATGCATTCACAAATCACAGAGAGGGAGGGAGGGGAAAGAGTAAAAAGGGCTGAATGGGAGGGCAAGGTGAGAGGAGGAAAGCAAGGCAAAGAGCAGGAGGAGAGAGAGAGGAACCGTGTGAACATTAACAGTGAATGGAAGCGATGGAGAGAGATAACGACACCTCCTCCTCCTCTTTACAGGAAGTGACCGGTGAGGCTACTGATGCGGCTGCTACGGCGCCCTGCGAGGCAGGGATGAGAAGAAACCCCAAAACAGCCCCGGCCCCTTCCTCCTCCTCTGCTCTCACTCGACAAGAACTCTCCTTCCACTATTGATCCTGAAAATCAGGTTTTAGACACGTAGGTGTCGGCCACACACCTTGACCTGCCGATGGGCAGAGCAGCACAGGCATTCTGCTCTACCTGGAATACACCACTACATCACTCACCTGTCCAAACTCCCTCATCCAGGAGGGGGAGCGTGTTGGACGGGCGAAAGGCCAACCTGCTTGTGCAATGACCTTTGTCACTGGAGGGTCAGGAGAGACTAAAATCTCTTACACGACTTTTATCTTTTAGTGGGCTTTTAATTTGGCACCAGATGAATAAACTAATAATAAGTTAACATGAGTAAACATACACTATCTGGCTGTCTCACCTTTTTTAAACTCCTCCAGCATTGCGTCCAGCTTGGTGTCATTGAACACAAAATGTAAGGGGTGGCTGTAAAACTTTGTGATGGTTTTGAGCGGGGTGCAATCATCCGGGTCCACAAACGCCAGGTCCTTGACAAAGAGCAGATCCACTATGTTGGACCTCTCGCTCTCGTAGACCGGGATGCGCGTGTAGCCGCTCTTCATGATCTCGGACATGGTGTTGAAGTCCAGGGTGGCATCCCCGGGGATCATGAAGCAGTCTCGCAGCGGCGTCATCACGTCCTCCACGGTCTTAGTCCTGAGCTCCAGCGCGCCCTGGATGATGTTCAGCTCCTCCTTCACCAGGTCGTTGTAGGGGTCCGTGACGCGCAGCATCTCCAGGAGCTTCTCCCGGTTGTACACGGTTCCTATCTCCTGTCCCAGAAGGTAGTCCAGCAGCTTGCTCACCGGGTAGGAGGCGGGGAAGGTGAGCAGCATGAAGAACTTGGTGAGGAATATGGTGTTGGCGCCCACAGCGAGGCCGTGTCTGGAGCAGATGGCCTGAGGCACGATTTCGCCGAAAATGACTATTCCGATGGTGGACATGACCACCGCGATCAGCCCCGAGCCGGCGATGTCATCCAGCAGGATGGTCAGCGTGGTGTTCACCAACACGTTCCCGAGCAGAAGCGAGCAAAGCAGGTAATTCCCTTGACTCCTGACCGGCTCTATTTTTTTGGCATAATTCTTCTCCTTCTCCGTGCCGCAGTTCTGGACTATCTGGAGCTCCATGGGGTCCAGAGCCATGAGCCCCAGGTTCAACCCGCTGAACATACCCGACAGGCAAAGCAACATGGAGATGAAGATGACCTGAAGCCAGAAGGGCAGCAGAAACTTTTTCTCCTCCACCACTATCACTTTGGTGTCATCCCCATCGTGGTAGATCCAGGTGTTCTCCGTCCACGGGTCGTGCATCCCGGGCACGGCCGGTGTCGCGGTGGCGATGCAAAGGTAGTACGCTTTACTCCTCTCAGTCTTCCGCAGAGGTTTGACCTCGATTTCAACTATTCCCGACGTCTTTCGATTCAGGATGATGTTGGGCAATATAATTATATCCGAAGTCCTAATACCGCAGGGATGCAAGCCGGACGAGTCCTCTTGGCTCTGGTTATCCCCCGAGGAGCTGTCAAGGCTCCCCACCGTCCGGCTCCGCTCATGTTCCGTGAAAGCAATTTTGGACCAGGTCTCGTTGTTGATGTTCTGCCCGTACACCCTTAATTTCACCCGAGAGCGCTCACTCACCCGCAGGTAGCCCTTATCCATGAAGGAAATGTCGTCCGTGTCCTCCAGTCGGAGCCCTATGATGACGGTCTCCTCGGACCCTTCCTTGCCACTTGTCGGGGTGACACAACAGCCAGTGACAGTTAAGAAAATCATCGCCAAAGCTCGGACCCGGTTAAGTGACGCCATTTTTGCAGCGGTGGGTGCTTGGGATAACGGCTCTGCCATATTGATAACCATTGGCAACCAACCTGCTGAATGAAAAGGGCTTTTAAAAATCAGAGCCAGTCGGAGTCCGCCTTCATCTCCGCCGAGGGTTGCCGTGACTTGTGCATCGGGACCTGCTCGTTCCCACTACGTGTCCGACACTGATGGCTCGCGAGCGCAGGCTTATGGGCCAACTCGTGCCTCCCCTGATGTCCCCGAGACAGGCGACGGCGGCGACCAATCAGGAGGCGCCGCTGGACGAGGGGCGGGGCGGCCGCAGCCTCCTTGGCGAATTAAATTCCAAAACAAGTGCGCCTCATGTTAAGAGACAGACAGGACTCTACTCGTGACTTTTTTTAAACATATATCCTACTACAAAAGATAACAAATGTATGTGATTTTAATGTATTTCTTAAAAAAATGACATATCAATAAAGAAACATAAACACCTGCATAACATAATACGACACTATGAAACTCAAATAAATGTATACTGACACTGTCAGAGGTGTTCAGTCAACTACATTGTAATTTCTTAGGTACCTTATTTATTTGAGTTGCATTACACTGTTTGTTTATATGACGGCACGTTGACGCACTTCAATGCCCCACAATGACGCAAAACTGTGTCCTACAGTAGTGGTTCCCAAATTTTTTGTCAAGTGATCCCTTAAAATGAAGCAACATCTACTTGTTTGTCCTTACTGTGGATGTCACTTACCAGCATATCAACCAAAGAATAACTTTTCCTTCTCAGATTGTTTTATTTGAAGGATTTTAAGAGGTCCGAAGAGGTGAAAGTATTCTCTATTTCACACGAAAGAGAAAAATATGAGAAATGATGCATACAATTACCATCAAAAAATATAGGCCATTTTCTCTCTTCATCTTTTGATCCCTTGATTCATCTTTCAGAATGTTTCAGAATGGGTGTCTACTCATCAGTGACCAGTACTAAAGGCCTATTTCAAATCAACTGGGTACCTTCCATTCTTTTGATGACTTGTTATTGGCTTCAAAACACCTCATGCAATACTGGTGTAAAGAACCCACAATAGATGTGTAAAAAATGAAAATAGGACATTTGATTGATTGGCAGTATTTATTTTTTTTTTATGAATATGTATATAATATTCAATATCATAATAATGATGATACTGTTGTGAAGCTCACATGAATGCAAAATCTGTCAATGTATTGCAAAAATGAAATCAATATAATTAGAGGTATTACAACAAAAGTAGGGTCATTTGTTAAGGCAAAGGTGGGAAAAGTCTGGATAAAGAATGGTATGAATATGAAGTTCACATTTTTACAAATTAGAAAAATTAGCCTTATAAGAAAAAATATTTTGCAGTGTCCAATAGTAGTCAAGATTTGTACAAAATCAAAATTCAGCTGTATTTATATTTTTGCTTTAATATAAAGCCGAGGCCATTTTATTCATGCAACATAATTATTTGAATAAATTAAATTCAGTCTTTTCTGTTTTTCCAGTGGAGGAGACTGGCTGGAATAAGTGTGGGAGGAACATCAATAAGACACATGTTTATGTGTAAGTAGGGATTCATTTAAATTGCTGAAATCTCATTTGAAATGTTAATAAGACACAAATAATGACATTGCATAAAGCACAATCAAGGCAGTAAATCTGAACTACTGTTATTATGCATAAACAGAATTATTCTGGGCCTGTAAATCTCAGTGCTTTTCAGCCCATTATTTGCAGCAGGCAGTAGGCTGCGTGCCGCAGCATCCCCCTGTGGCTGGACCTGGATTTTGCTTCTCCAGATGCAGGTCCAGCTCGAATGGATCCTCAATGGCTGCCTGTATCAATAGTTCAACATGGTACAAATCATTAAGAGCTTGGAACCTACATTCAGGTCCATTTTAGCATTGCATTATAATTACGGTTCATCCAAGACAACTGTAAAGATTATAGAGAAGTCTGAACTAAACACTAATATAGTGTACATTCTATATAATAGCAGAATAAAAAGTGCACTGAGTACAGTAGTACACTGAACATTGAAATGTATGTTTACTCCTGGTTAACTCGTTCATCAGACACTGGTTGTTCATTATATCAGCATTTCACAGTAGCTGTGCTCTCAAGAACAAGACCAAAGGCTATTTATTACTATTATCATCAACTAGCTGTGTTGATTAGAGAAAAGTACCTCAGACCTGATTTCACTACAGAGGGGCAGTCCAAAGGTTAAACCAAGGGGCACATTTTACTAAATGACAATGATAAATGAGTTTGCTGCTCAAAAACAAACAGCTGAATAAAATGTTTAAAATGAGTGATTAAAGGGTTAGAGTAGTCATTAAAAATGTATAGTGGTGTTCGTAGATGTGTGCATGTTCACAGAATGACCATGAGAGCTGATAAGATGGAATTCCATTAGCTGAGAAGAGAACATTCCTTCCTGTTCAAGGTTCCCCAGCATGACTCCACAGTCTGGTTATGACTCCGAGACAGCTGCTTGACCTTGTGTGCGTGGACTTGTGCGTATGTATGTTTGAGTGTGTGTGTAAGAGCTTGCGGCATGCGTCCTGGTGCACACATGTGTGTGTGACTATGCGCAGTTAGACAGTGGGGCTGTCTGGGTGTGTCACACACTTGAAACTGATACCACAAACACACTGACCTCTAGTGCTCAAAGACGATTCAGACAAAGACATTCCCACATCCAGGAATTTACTTGTGACACTGACCTTAGGTTTGACTCCACAGGGGCCTCCCGATGGTGGGAAAGTGAATGCCCCCTTAAATCTGGAATGGGTCAGGATGGTGGCCAACTCTCCATCAACCTCTGCAACTTCATTGGCCTGCGAAATACATCCATACATCACATCTGATATCATTTGCATGCAGTGCATTAGCAGAAGACATTGAGCTGTTCTTGTACTGCGGGATCTACAGACCTTGAATGTGTACTGATGGTCAAATGGGAAGCTTTCCTCTACTCCTGTAATGTTGCCCTTATATATGACCTGACAGGCCTTAGTGTTCCCTTTAGGGACCTTGAACAGGCGGTATGTGGCAGAGACAAATTTGTAGTCACCTGTACTGGCACAAAGGGGGGGAAAATCAATAAATGCATCAATGAACCTGAAACATTATATAGACATGTAATGTCTTGTGATATCATCATTGAAAAATCTACAACTGGCACACACCCACACAGTCAACAGTGAATAACAGCAGTTAGCGATAACAGTGCAGTATAACCCTGTTTAACATGCGCTAAACATTTACCAGAGTTGTGCAACACAAATCAAATCTAATCCTAGCATTGCAAATCTAAATTATGAAAACCTCCATCTATTCAGAGAGAACAGTCGATAATTTAAAAAGAAAAACAGACAGACAGAAAGATATACCAACAGGAAGAACGTGATTTTAGTATTCACACTGGAAAAATCACAAAATTAAATCTATTTAAAATTAATAGAATTAATATTAAATTCACATAATCTTTGTCTCTGGTGTTCATGTACGACACTGGTCTACGATGTGGCAAACAATGGAAATGTTGGAGCTGATCACAGGTAATATAATTTTTAACAGTTGCAAATGTGGGCTCCTGTTAAATCTCAAAAACCAAATAAATAGTAAATAAATGAATAGAATACAGGGAAATGTCTGCATTTGTGTGCAAGGTCTTGTAGCTTTTGGACAAATCTACGCTGAAACACATTCATACATTAGTGAATTTACTGCATCCAATTTGGAAAGTAATGCCTCTCACTGTACCCACCGTGAGTTATGGTTTAGAAAGAAGTAAAGCAAATACACAAAAAGAAATAAATAACAGAAAAAGATAATAAAAATAGTATCAAACCCAGGACTTTCTGCAGCTCCTTGTTGTCAACAGTGATGAATTTGGCAGTAACCAGCCGTGGTGTGCTGAATCCCACTTCTTCAGCCAATCGCAGCAGATCCTTCCACCACAGCGCTCCACCGAGACACTCACCTGCCAAGATAAACTACACTGTGATATTCTGTCACGTGTCTTCACGGCAGTATAATATCAATCTGACTCACCCCACAGCACTTTGTGATTTTTAATTTCCTCTGTTAGTCTTCCACTGCTGTAGACATCACTGAAGTACAGCTCGCCACCATCCTAAAGAGACAGATCATTATGTTTCATGGTTCATGATTGAAAATGCTTTAGCCTTTTGCCCAATCATTCTTATCAGGTCTTGAGATAAGAAAGTGAGGACAAACTCAAAAGCGGTGTACCTGAAGCACGCTGTAGGCCTCAGCCAGTACTCGCTTCTTGTCTGGAGAGAGATTCACCACACAGTTGGAGCTACGGCAGAAAATCAAAAATTCAACACAATTTGTCTCCAATTACACAGCACTGAAATATGAAACAAAGAGAGACAGACTTCTTACATGATGATATCAAATGAGCTCTTTTCCAGACCCGCGTCTGTTAGGGCCTCGATGAGGCCCAGGACAAAATTGACATTGGGCTTCTTGTAGCCAAACTCTTTCATGTGATGGTCCACATATGCCTTGGCCACGTCAAGCTAAAAGGGAACAGACTTGTATGAATCCTCTCTGGACATTTCACATTTCATTTAGAAATCATTTGTCTGGAGTCTGTGGTGTTTTTCTGCAATATGAGTCTAATGCTGTACATACAGACTGGGGAGCAGAGTTATGTGTTTCAAAGTCCAGAATGGGAAAGCTGTTGTTTACAAGACAGTGACAGCATTCACTAATAGTCCCCAGGGAGCCATTTTCACCTTTATATACACATAGACAGGTCGGTCATGTTCAGTACCTGGTCCTCGGTCATGTCAATGCCAGTGACATGACCTTTCTCGCCCACCAACTGACTCAGCATGTAGACGTCTCTCCCACTTCCACTGCCCAGGTCCAGTATCCTGCAGCCCTCCAAGCACTCGGGCACCACCAGACCACAGCCATAGTACCTGAGGGAGAAGCACACCTGCACTGTGAGTATCTCTGGATCAGTGTAAACACATCTGAAGCAACACCACTGAGTGAAACAACAGCCCAGTGACCTGGCATTGACTTCATGGTGCACGTTCTTTAGAGCCTGGCGGATGAAGGCAGGGACGGGGCGGGCCGGAGTCATACACACATTGGTCTTCAGGTCTGAGGTTTTCTGCAGCACCTTCCCATAATAATCCTGTTGGAGCGCAGAAAAGATTGTTGGCTGAAGGCTGTTGTTGCACCTTATCACACATCAGGTTGTTATCAAATATTGTGTGGCAGGTAATCTAAGGTAAGCAGTGAAGTTAAAAGATGAACTTTGATCTGTGGTTTCACCTCACCCAAAGGGGGTCATTACTGAAGAGCAATGCCGAACTACAGCAGTATGTGCTAAATAAAACATTGTCAGTATATTAGCTAGTGAACGCACATGAGCTATGTTAGCAAATATTATGATTGATGCAACTTAGACGTTACTACCTTGACGTCCGTGTGAATGTCGCTGTCCCCGCAGCCTTTTGCACACGCACTTAAAACAAGAAGCGTTTTATACACGTTAATTTACAGTCACTGTTAGCTGTGTGCTAACCGCTAACGTCAACTCAGATAGCTGCTTAGCTACAGCAAATGAAGCTATATCACACGTTTACCGTTACGTTTTTATTTGTGTACATTAACATTAGTAGGTTAGCCAAAGTTACTATAAATAACTTGTTACCTCACGTGAACTTTATGACTTTATGTCAAGTCTGACTCATAATGATGCACGACGTGACAAGATACGAGGATTGTTCTTACCGCTTTTCTTCGGCCATTGTCCTGTTGACTGTTAGCAGTTCAGACGTCCACAGATTGTGAAGGAAAGCTTCTAATGTCCGAGAACAAAATCAACATTACAGTGTGTACACTTGACTTCCGGCTCAACAGCGCACCCTGTCCGTTACTGCCTGAAACTACAGCTGTGCCCTGATACAGTCAATGAAGTCCAAACGACGTGCTGTATTTTATGTGCTTGTTGTTTAGTCAATGCCTGGAGAAGTGCAACTGTGGTTTCCTACGCACAAAAACAACTTTCACTCAGTGTTGACAACAAAAGAGCCAGCTTGAATTTCAAATGGCATGTTTATTGAACATACATCCATCTTGGTTGTTGTAATAAATGGCTTTATGATCTGAACATTCAAACAACATGTGCAAATCCACCTGACACACACTGGTGAAGACAGAAACCATGTCTTTGGCGAGAGGCCCCTGATCTTGTTAACAAATCATCTACTGTACTGTTAGTCAAACGTACCCTTCACACAACTTCAGGATAAGTCTCGAAAGAAGTTAAAACAGAACAGAACAAAAAAAAATCATAATACCCATAATGAGAACAAAAGATCTGTCCATGACAATAAAGCTAATGATTTCATAAAAATTATGAAAGCAACTATTTGGTTCACAAACATGTAATAAAATATAATACACAATTTGCAAATACCACTTTAGGTTCAGTTCCAATAGTTTTTTCTTAAGGATTCAGCTGATGTGAAGAATAGCTCCTCTTGGTACTACATGTACCACATTCACACAGCGTGACTTTCTAGCTCAAAGAAAGCATTGACGCATAAAGCACTTCAGAGTGTGTTCAGGCATTGACGGGTAAAATTCAGTCATATTACTGTCAATACAGATTCAAGTCCCAATTTAAATTGTGCTGGAACCTTTTTTGGGAGACATCTTCTGTTAGATTGTTTTGGGGGGCATATATAAATCTGTGAGACCAATGGCTGAAAAATTTGTGCTTTGCAGACATTGCAGTGTGTGCATTCGCAAGGGTGATCCAAGGAACGTCTGAAAAAAGCAATACAACTTGCAGGGCACAATGGCATGTAGCATCAGTTCAGTTCATTAAGAGCAGGCAAACAAAAATTTGACTTCGCTCAATTTGTAAAGGTTTCACACAGCATGTTCATTATATAATCAGTGGCATTTTTCATTGCACTTTCATCATCAATCGTCTACTGTATTACACCTCCAGTAACATTTGTATTAAAAGATTCAACATTCGAGCTTTTAGAGGCAGTTCAAACCAACGAATGTTCCAGAGAAGATTTATTATAGAACTTTTATTACTTTTACTATCCCACTTTTTCTATGTGATCTTTGTAATATCAATAGAGCAGCATTATATATATTGCTTGTTAACTTGTACTTTGTCCATCATAAAGAAACACATGCTTCTTTACAACAGATATTCACGTATTAAGAATGGCCGAGGACAACTATCACTGTTTTATTTTGAAAACTTTTCTCAGTCTTTGCATCTGTTGTTTTGGTTATTTTCTGTCTAAACTACAGGCTGAAACTGCAGAGGTGACATACTTCAGTTACAAATAATTTGTGTGCAAACTCTCCTTTGCTCCACATCTATGGCTGTTATGGGATTAATTAACTTCATATAAAGCTCAGTAAGGGACACATATCCCTTAAATGATGACAACCCAATACATATACGATGACAAATCATTTTCAGGTTGTTGTTTTTTCCTAAACTCACGAGTCCAGTTGACTGAAATCATCCTTAGCGGATCCTTCAGGAAGCTGTTAATCAGTCAGTGAATACCACAATGAAGACATGGTAACATTGTGCTCATGTGAAAAGCTGGTGAGTTATGTGATCTATTGAAGGGACTGACACAAGTTTGAGGTCTGTCGTTGCCCATCTCAGTCGTAATCTCTAAGACGCTTAATATTCTTTTCTTGGGTTTTGGTACCTGCTTTTTCATGGCCTCTCAGCTTCACTGAAGCATATCATTGTTCATCAAAATTCAGCATTTTTTAGGTAGGTACATACCACAAACATTCATTAAATTAATCTTTAAAAATGACTGTGTTCGAAGTGAATCTGTTGCATTCCCTAACAATTCAGAGAGGTCTGTTTCTTATAGATGTTGCAACAAAACCCTAAGAGACTAATCATGTACTGCAATTCAAGACTGAATTAGATAAGAATTTTCTGTTTTGATTTTTTTCTTAGCTAAAAGCTTCATTTATAAAGATAAATACATTTTGTGCAAAATAGGAACTGCTCACATGAAGATTTGCTAATGCACTTTTACTTCTCTATCACTACAGTAGCAAGGCAGATAGAGAGCAACAAAAGCAGACACAAGGCAGAGCGGTTTAATCACTGAAAAAGCACTTTAGAAGCATGAGTCTGACGAGAGATCCCACACAGTCTTGTTCTATTGTCCCTGTACAGTTTGCATGAGCACACACTGTGGTAATTCCACATTGCACTCATCCAAAATGTGATTTTTTTTTTTTACTTTGTGGTTTACTGCCTGCAGAGAACGGCTTTGCAGAATTGTTGCAAGCACCTGGTGAGGAGAGCTGCGTTCATCCTGGGCAGCGATTGTCCTGTCCTGATGTCACAGCTTCAGCTGTCAAGTCTTTGAATGTGTATCAGTAGCTTCCATTGCATGAGTAGGACAACAGAATGGCTGTGTGTGTATGTGTGTGTCTATACAAGTGTGCAGTGTGAGAAGTCTCATTTGCCACAGGCTGTTAAAAGGGCTTGTACTGCCCAAATATAACCCAAAATACACAGGTTAAGGCCACTGTTCCAGCATGGGGAGGAGCGGGCCTTCTCAACCGCTGGATCTCAAGTCATCTTCAGCTGAGACTCCACTTCCTGCTCCCACACCTGTTTCATTTAAGATGCACACATTCATAAAAATACTCACCTAGAAAGTATTTAGACATCAAGCACTTGGATGCTTGCTCGGATACAAAAGCATATGCCTCCATGCTCTGTGTCAAGTGTTCTCCTTCCCTCTACGACACAAAGGTGCGTTAACTGCGTTTCAGCCCTGCGGCTCAGTGCTGGTGCTGTGGTGTGGCCCCTCCTGCTCGTTGATGGTGTGGAGGAGAAGGCACAACGGGGGGTGGAGGGAGGCGCTGCCTAGCTGGTGAGCCGGCTGAGGAGGACCTGGCGGCCCACATGCGGCCCGCCTCTCCGGGCCGCCCAGCCCCTGCTCCTCCTCCAAACTGAAGGAGGCTTGATGACCACAGCTGTCGCAAAAGTCGCCCCCCTCCTCGTCCGCCTCCTCCTCCTCCTCTTCCTCCTCGTCTCTCTCGTGCCCCAGCAGGCTCTCCAGCTCCCTCAACTCCTTGCCTTCCTGGCCTGTTCCTCCAGCTCCACTGAAACCACCGCTACCACGCGTGCCGCACACACACACCTCAATCCCGGAGTCCCCTGTGAATCGCCTCCTCCTTCCATTGGGGAGTCGATCTTTGTCCTCTGACAGGTCCTTCAGCATGGGGTCCTTGCAGGAATCATCCCCATTTCCACTTCTTTTCTCCTGGCTGGTAAGTCCTTCTCTATTCAGCCCATCCGACAGCAGTATCACACCTGAATCTTGTGTTGTCTGTGTGGGCTTGTTGTCAGGCTTTGGCCTAAAGTCTAAGGTGGGGGGTTGTGGTTCCTCTACATTGGGTCTACAACACAGACTGTCAGACACGGGAGGAACCGGAGTGGGCTGGATGGTCGGACAGTGTCCCTCCTGCTGCTCGGGAGCCAGTGGACTGGAAGCCACTGAGGTTGGGCCTGTGTGTAAGGCACTGTATGGAGGGGGAGGAGTTGGTGGTCGGTTGACCACCTCTTCATAGTCAGGCAGGAGGTAGTTTGGCAGAAACCCTGAACAAAAAAAAGTGGAAAAAGTTAGTAGGAGAAAAAAGCACAAATTTGCATATCGACTGAAGAAAATGGACACAGCTAAGGACAGTTTGCGAAGTAAGCAACAGTTAAATGAGTTTGTTTTTCCTTTAAATAAACAACACAGTCTGACCCCCTAAAAGTTTAGTGGGACCCTACTGAACTTCCCAGAACACTATTCAAGCATTCCCAAAGCAATAGGGGGAGAAATGTGACAAAACAAGCTCATTTCTGGGTCAGTTCCTTGCTCAGGGCTGTTGCAGCACTGGGATGGTGTTGCAACACTGGCAAGGTACCAAGAGAGCAATGCTGGCCGCTTCCTGAAAACTGGGGCATGCAAACAGGGAAGGTTCTGACGCTGTGTGAAACCAGGGATATTTCTCAGAGCAAACATTACATCTGAATCAGCCAACACTGCTTTGCTTGTCACTAGTTTGAAGTTCCTCGGTTTGATGTAACTGGACTACAACAGACCTGACACAGGCATACTTGAAATCATACACTGCAGCTTCTAGGCCTAGTAATGGGGTCAGGTAATAAACATGTATGCAAACACATATATGACCAAACAATTTATATACTGTGTGCACTTGCATTAAGTTTTCTGGGCACTACAAAGCGCTTCTGCACAATAAAACATGTCTTTTGTTTGTTTGTTGTTTTTTTTTTTTTTTTTTTTTTTTTACAAAGGGGAGGATTAATGTGTACAGTGTGGCAACTGCTTGACTCAGCACTAAAAACTGACAACTCTTCCAAGCTAAGAGAACAAACTTGAGAAAACTGAGAATTAAGAACTGATAAAAGTACTGTGTTGGCTTTCTAGGTTCTCACTGTAACATATATCATTTATATATACCACTAATGAAAACTCAATGTCTCATTTATTACGCTGTGACGGTTACTGACACATTTCTTTCTTAGCAGTGTATGAAATGATCTTGTTTCTGTAATTACAAAGCCAACACAAGTCAGTGTGAGCGGATGTTCAGTGAGTGGTATTGGGATCATCTGTTTAAAAAAACGAATTCTTTTTTTGTGCCACATGGGGGCAGCACCACCAAGCTGTAAACACAACGATGATAATTTACCTGGTCAAGCTGTAGCAAACACTCTCCACACATCCGGTACTTACAGAGCAACATTAGCATCCATTTGTAGTCGTGTTTCTTTTCATCTGTTCAAAATTCACTCTACTTCTCACTCTGTTTTGGTCTTCACCAGCTCCTGAGAAAAATGTTTGGCTCTTGAGCTGTTAAATGCACCACTATGTTCACAAGCTAGTCAATAACTCCGTGCTGTTTGGTGCTGGGCAGGTAGCGTTTAGCGGGTTTATCAGAACTTTTTGCTTGTTGCAGGTGGAAACCCAGTGGACGAGAGCACTGAACAGGAACAGTAAACAGTAAAGTTGTTGACGTTTGCTTAGCAGAGCTGCAGAGCGATGAGATGATTCTCTGTAGGTGTGTCACCACAAACGACCCCTAACATACCATATACAGTCATTGGGTCCATTGTTAATAGGAAAATGCTGATTAGTGTAGCTTTAAGGCCTCAGAGCTCATATCTGCTCTAAGTTGACATCAGTAGAATTCCTATCGATACATGAAATGCATGCAACACAAAACATTCACATATGAAGCTGCGTCATCGTGTTGCGTGTGTTCGAGGGGGGGGCTCTTACTGAAGTAGAAGGGCACGGAGGGGTAGTTGTGTGCTTCGCGGTAAGCGATGAGGTTGATCTCGTGCTGCCGTTGTTGTTGCTGCAGCCGGTGTTTGGTGCGGCGATGGTGGCACACGCAGCAGCAGCTCAAGATGAAGATGATCGCCCAGACCAACCAGAACCCTACAGTGAGAAGAAGATCGACACGGTCACGTTGTGTTCACAGGGGAACAGTGGATAAAACTGGAAGGTGACTGTTGGCTTGATGTTTTAAGGTTTAAACAGGACAGATTGTGGTCTACACTACCCATCAAGTGTAACTGTACTAGCCTGCGGCCATGTAACAAGTGCCTGCTGCTAACACAAACATGCAGATGAAACACTGCCGACATCTGGTCCTAACACAGTCGAACATTCACATGTACGTGACGCATTAGGAAGTTTACACCGTACAATCAATTCAATCACTATTGAAAGGCCCAAGTTTGCTGTATATGTCGACGAGTTTACAGTTTTTTCTTTCTCTGTGGAGCAACCCCATATTTGACGCCACAGTGTATCACATGCTGAACTCTGACTTCTTCGGTTTCTGACGTTGGGAGACTTTTTTGTTAACATTGTCTGAAATATTCCACTCCAAACATGCATGACTCAACACAATACTAATAAACACAATTAGAGAAATCTCAATGTATTTCTGTCTTCAACACTGCATGAAGTCCTTCGTTTCTACACAGGAATTATGTGTGGAACTGTACAATCTAAGAATCTAGTCTAAACAGCAAAGGAGACAAAAACTGAGTGAGGCTTCAAAAAAGGCCCAGTTTGTGTTTACTGCGTGCTTGAAACAAGTGGGCCGCCACTATGTCGACACAAAGAAAAGTGGGAAATTCATTTCAAGGATTACAGGGTAAGACAGCCTGTGTCTCTGGACAGTGAGATTGTAAACTGTAAAATAAGGATTGTTTTTTCAGCATTTCAGATTTTCAGCTACAGTTAATAATGTGTTGCATGCCTCATTACGTCACATACACATATTGTGACAACTCATTATGATACAGAGAAATCACACAGTCAAGCCCTACCACAGCCTTTCCTGTAAATTACCCACCAGAACAGACAAATGATAAACAGAAAGCACTGGCAAAAATGTCTGACACCAGTCCAACTATGTTGGTCATGAGCAAGTAATAATTAACAAGTACACGCAGTACAGAAATGACAAGGCATGGTCAAAAGACAACCATAAACAAACAAAAGTGAGGGATCTGTATCAAAAATGTTTGTGTTTTATCTGCTTCTGGTAAAAAAGACGATACTATTAATGGATGTTATTGAATTCCAAAATATTGATTATCAGTGTTGAACTGAAAAATTCTGTATTGTTCGAGCTAGGGTGTAAACAGTATTCTTAATTAAATCAATTATTTCAGAAAATATCTGCAATAAGTTAATATCAGTGGTAACTAATCACATAAACTCAAAATGACTTTGAAGTTATGCATTTCTTAGACCTGTGTTTTATAAGCTGTACAAGTGTTAGCTAGTAAACTAAGTAAGGTTATCTGCTAAAATGCTGCTGTTGAATTTTTATTTATCTACCAAATCTTTCTGCCCAAATAAATGTAAGCTGTGGTTATTGCTATCAGGTGAGCTCAATGAGATTGATGTAAGTGATATCCTGCTGCTGTAAACCATCGTGGTTGGAGCCACGAAGCGAGGACCGCACCTACACCAAAGAGCCCGTCGAGCACATGTAGCACGATCACTGCACCACCCACCACCACTCTACAACTATTTTAAGGTAGTCCAGATCATGACTGAAATTTGTTGCATTTGATTTTTTCTTGGATTATGCTTAAGGTTGATTTCAAACCAAAGCTAAAAAGGAAATGAGTCTGCGGCAGAGATTTTGGAGGTGTGTACATCTATGTGGTCTCAAGTGGTCACATAAAATATGTAATTCCAGGTGCTCAGCTGACGTCCAGATGATCTGTTTGCGACTCTGCAGGTAGAGACACGTCTGGATCATGAGAGATCTATGATGATGACGCGCTTAAATGGAGGTTCACAAAAATCTATCACATTAGTTCCAACGCCGCTAATTTACGGGTCAGCATGTTTTTCACCCACCTGGAGGTTGAACCCACTCTGTGTGTTGGAAAATGTGACACACAGCCCATCACTCAAGTGTCTGGTGTCACCATTTGGCCGCCCAAGAGCCTCTTCAAGTGGCACGGCACTCCTGAAGGGACACTTGATCTCAAGTGTTGATTCAGAATATTACACATGCTTTCAAATTGATCTCCCACAGGATTGCAGCTGCGCGGTCCTGCAATACATGAGCCCCCTGCTGTGTGTAGTTCACCTCATGCTGAAACTAAATCCTACGCCCAATCATGAGGGGCTGTCCGCTTTTACATTGACGAGGTAGTGTCCCGCCTCCTTCAAGAAAGAGCACCCAACTTTTTTTCTAAGCAAATACTGACAAGCATCAGAGCTTCTCAGGTCGCTTTGCTCGTAGCAACAGAACAACTGAAGTAGCTGAATATGCTTCTGTACGCCGTCCTCCCACAATATGATGATGATGATGATGTTCAAGGTGTGACAAGTAGTGTCCTCACAACACTTAAGTACAAGAAGTTCTGAGAAAATGGAACAAAACTGTAGCATAGCGCTAATTCTAGTAATGGACGGGCTGGAAATCGCACCCATTATTCTCACAAGGGATTATGGGGGCTTGGAATATTCTGGAAGCAGAAAAGGGGGGAGGGAAGGGGTGAAGTGAGGGAAAAGCAGGATACTTACACCAGAGCTCGTAGTAGTAGCTGCAGCACTGAGACTCCCCGCAGCAGTGACCGGACTCACAGATGTAGCTCTGGTTGTTAATGCCTTCACAGTGCAGCAGGCTCTGCAAGAGAGGAGCACAGACGCTTTAAGAAGGAATGTATGATCAACATCTCAGCTTTAAACACATAAAACATCATCTCGAGGCATCCGGTTACAGCACACAGCAAAAAATAAACAAGGATATGGGGATGGAGGGCTTATTGTTAAGTTGCCTGTTCTGAAAGGTAATGTTTCATTCAATTGTGTTTGGTTTCAGATTTTTTCCTGGAAGAGTCTACTCTCACTTCTGGATACAGTAAAAGTTTCATTCTAGCTTTATTTAATTTCATGGTCCACTGTCACAAGGTGAAAACACGCACCTGCTAGAACCCTCATTGCTCCTTAAAGCCGACACAACCAAAGCGGTTTGAACTGTCTTCGTTCAGCACCATGTTCTCAGCAGAGGGGCTAAAACTGCTACTATGTCTTGTTAAAGACGTACAAATTCTGATCATTTCTAGAGTCATTTCTTGCCTTATGTCTGATAGTACAGGTAATAATGATAACGCTGCAGATATCTAGCAGTCAACATTTACATTCAGCAATGACTCTGGAGTGAAGTCCTAAACACTTGTGCTGCTAGAATTTCAGCAGTGTTCAAGGTCCATATCAAGTGCAAAATCACTCACAGTGTCACCCGAGATCTGAAACACAATTTCAACTTAAAGGTTGAGCTGAGGCGTAGTCAGAAATGTCTGAGGGTGTTTGACACAGCAGGCCACTTTCATCCAAAATCAATAAAGCATCAGTCTCCACTCCAACAGTCTTTTATATGTTTCAACTGTCAATACAGCAAAACAATAGTTCTGCCTGATCAAAAGTTAACCTGACCAAGCACATCCATCACACCCGTGAAACTTTAAGTTGTGAAAGGTCACAGGCGACGCTAATCATATCAGACAAATCTGCATAGCGCCAGAAGACAAGAGAGCACTGTAATCACAATCCTCTCATGAGAAAGGTCCATGGATTTTTCCAGGAATGATCCCTCAGACGTTTTCTCCTAGATTAGCTTAATGATTAGCTAGCCTATTTAAGGACGATTTTCTCTCTATAGTTTACCAGTGCAGGTCCCAGATTGTGAGGCATGATGATCCAGGGTCCAAAAATCCCAGACAAGTCCCTCCACCTCACAGGTCATTATCCCACAGACGAAAAAAGTCAAACAGCTCTCAAACATAGTCTCACTCTCTCTCCTCATCTCTCCTCTCTCTCTCTGTACACACACATACACACACACACACACACACACACACACACACACACACACACACACACACACACACACACACACACACACACACACACACACACACACACACACACACACACTCCAATTCCACGGAAATTCCACGGAAATTTCCAAGCAGTAGCAGAGAGCGAGCTCCTAGCTGGGCCGCTGTATGATAATAAGGCGCACAGATCGGTAAGAGGTGTGTGTGGTGTGTGTGTGTGTGTGTGTGTGTGTGTGTGTGTGTGTGTGTGTTAAGCGTGAGGCAGAGAGAGAACGGAAAGAAAAGCAGTGAGAAAGCCAGAGACAGAGCAGTAACACAGGAATGATTCTTCACACACGACACACCGCATCAGCACAAACCAAACTGCTGACATTAAATGTGGCCTCAAATCTGATAGAGGAATCATTTCTCAGCAGCTGCTTCGGCCTTATCGACATGACGTTTTTTTAAAGACCCAGCAAAGCAGAGAGGGATTTCATTTTCTGTGTAATGAACGCATGATGTTCACTTCCTTTGGTCTCTGATAACTTCAGCTGTTTTCACTGACTCTCCAACTACGCTCCACCATATGCTCTCCGCTTGGCAAGCTGAGCACTTTTTGCAACTCCATACCGATTGCAATGGAGTTTGTTTGGGTCTTCAGTCTGCAAAGACAGTCAAGTGCTGAAGAGGGTCGGGCAATCGCAAGCAGGCCTTCAGACAGAAAAGGCGCTCGATCTAATCTAAACTTGTGTCGCAGGAATCAAACAGCTTAATCTGAAATGCAATCCAGTTCATCTGAGAGCATCCCTGAGCAACTGTTTCTACTGATCCTGCGAGACAGACAGTGACCGAGCAAAGAATCTGGACAGACTAGATTCCTCTGTCCCTCATCCAAACAGGCAACAATGAAACAATCCAGCTCTCTCATGCTATGATACCAGATTAAAGGCAGATTTGGTTACCGTCCCAGAAATGATTGCTGCATTAGAAAATAATCAACCTTAATAAATGAGAAGCTGTTGAAATGAACAGACAATGAGAACTGTTTAAAAAAAATCCCCTGCTGACTATCGAATGCTGTTCCCAGAGATAAGTGGCCACAGCTCTTAGTTAATTCTTGACTGCACAGAGTCAGAGTTGATCCACTTGGCACAGGCCTGTAGGACTTGGCAAGTTAGCCGATGCACGTAAAGACCTCGCTGACCCCGTATTTATTATTCTGTCCTGCAACAAAGAAAGGTGCTCTTTCATTGTCATCAAGGTTGCGCAGAACAAACACTGCTGACGCATTTCTAGCAACCGTTAATAGCAGACATTCCCCCGAAGAACATCTTCCAAATCTCAACAGCTGAGCAGGGTCAGTTCAATGAACTTCAGTTGCCTCATTTTATCTAAAAGCTAGAACAGGCAGTATGTTTGCCAGCACTTTTACATACAAGAAGAGTTTAAGCAAAACATTCATGATGGACTCATTGCTTGAATTTCAAACATATGCAAACATTGTTCTGTGTCATTCATGTTTTATGAACATTGAGAGTGATTTTGCACTAACTGAGCATTGTGTAAAAGTACAGATATACAAACATCAAGGTCCATAGAGTTTTTCAACAGTAAATTTAAAGCAGCACTTTCAAGGTACCTAAACCAAAAATTCCAAGACTCTTGAGGCCTTTAACATCAAATCTACAGTTACTGTAAGTGAAACTGCAAAAGTAGTTTACAGAGTTCTTCACACCCACAGGAATCAATGTATAATGTCACTGTCACTATATTACCAGCTTTGATGGTTAGTTCTGATCATGATTGTTTAAAGCTTGCTATTTTGATTTTAATGCCAGGAAACAACAAACAAATATGACGACGGGATTGTTTCATTTCAAATATTAACATTTTTTTACTTGACAGTTTGAGTCATCGTGTAGATGAAACACCAGATTATGTTGAAAATCACACATTTTTCTGGGAGTATATTCGAATTCAAGCATGTTCCTAACTTTGAAAATAAAACAATGAAAAATGTTATTCATTTTCCCAAACTTTCAAGACTTTGTACTAACTTCTAAATGTTGGAAACCACCACTGTTAAGAAATGATGGTCCCCATTTCCCTGAGGAAAAAAAAGCATCAGTGGCTTACACTGTCAGCTAACTTCACTTTACCCCATGATGTTGGGTGACAAGAGTATTAGCTAAAAAGACAACCCAACAACTATTTGCCTTTATAGTAACTGTTTCTTGCAGCTACTATAAGCAGCATCTGTGTAAAGAAAAAAAAAAAAAACGGCTGCAAAGTTGTTGGAACAGCCCCTGCATATAGCACACTGACCAAATATTGGACTGTACAATGGAGTGGAAAATGTATGCCGTGAACTGCCGAAGAGAACAGAGCTAATGAGAAAAGTTAATGATGATGCAATGTGGTCACTGGTTACAATAATGGTGTGACTTGGGTGAAATACAGCTGACTCTGTGTTGTATGAAATGTTAGGAGGATGAATGTAAAAAGCCGATGCAGCCCACGACCATGACATGCAACTATTGTCTCCTAGCAGCCTGAGGCCATCAGCTTTACATGCGCTAACAAATGACGTACTTCTGTTCCCACACACAATTTTACCATTTCAAGCTGTCCTGAAATAATGTGAAATAACTGCCTGCACGTGTTGTTTCGTAACTCTATGGTTCATACACACATGCGTGTACTGATAACAAACAGATACAGACACTGTACGTGACACTACATGTGATAACAATAGTAAGGGGATTGGAAAAACAAAAAAGAAGAAGAAGAAGAAGAAGAATGCCAATTCAGTCCATTAGTAGGTGACCCTTGGACAGCAGAGGAACTTAAACCGTCGACCATTAAGTGAATCTTCAGAGATATTCTGGCAAATTAGCTACTGCTAAAACAAAGAGGGTCATGTCTTGTTTGAGGGTAGTGGTCAAGTCCTGATAAGGGCGATAACAAGTTTCTCCCTGCTTTTATACAATGAATGGACTGACAAATAGCTAATATTCACAATAATGGCAACACAGCAGCATAATGATTACTGCTTTGCATTTACGTTCTTCTGGACGAAGACAAACAGCAGTGATGGGACTGCCAACGATGCCCTAAATCTAGATTATTAAGAAAATCTCTGGAATTTTGTATCAGCTGATTATTTCTATTTAGTCCACTTCACGAAGAAGTGCTTCTGATACTTCCTTGAGTCTGTGATCGGCAAAAGTTATGCAAGATAAACTGCATTAGCCTTATTTTGTAGCTTGCTAGTTAATGTTTTCGTACCCACCATGTCCTATCACACTACACTTTGTTTTGTATGATTTTTCAACAGATGGATCAGCACCATTAGCACATCAAAAAATAATTATATACCTCAATTTTAGTGCATCGCCACACACTGTGCTTCCCCTTAAAGTTTTCACTGAACAGTTATATGGTCAAGAACCATGGCTTATGAAATACACTCTATACTGCATGAAATTCAAATACTGACAAGGAACAGTACGGGATGCGCACTAATTACATCAATCCACCCACCCAAATTATACATGCCTAAGTGTAGTCATAACAAACAGCAAGATGTAATACAGCAACCAGTGCATGTCTTTAAAACATGTAGGATCAGAAAGGTAAAACTGCTCTGAATGAGTAGTAAAAAAGATGTCCCTCTTAGCAGGTGACCTGTATTTCAGCAGACTTAAGGTTAATGTGAATTCATCCATATCCAAATAGTGGACTGACTCCTGGCCTCTTGGCTGTGCTCTAGAAGAAATGCAGTACAATTAAACTGAATTCAAATCTGTACTCTGATGACTGCTATTACACTCACATGTGCAGCCCCTGTCATTATCTGTGGTGGTGTACACGAGGAGGAGGCCTGGAGGCTGTACTTCAGCTCGTGCACTGCATCAGAAGAGACCTTTACACATGGTGATACAGCGCTACTCTTTAAAACATTTTACCTTGTATAAAGGGTAAAACTGCCAGGTGACCTGGTGACTGGCTCTATTGATAGGAGATCACTGTAACAATTTCGCTGTCAACACACTGACAACAACATTTAACATTATCTTGACATAGTATAGACAAATTAACTAATAGGAGTTTTGTTTCTGCTTTGATAGTAAAGATCGTCACAAACTGATGTACCAATAAATGCTGCTAACAGTTAGCTGTTATGTCTAGCGGTGTGACTGCATTAATACCCGAGGAACTGCTTCTATTGTTTAGGCAACTCAGTTCTGGCCAAAATGTCATCCCTCCACCATAAACACAACAGAGCAAGGCCCTGACTCACGAGCGTCCCTGGACTTCAACGGTGCTAGGTACGTTAGCTATCGCAGCTAGCAGCCCAACTTAGCAAGCATGCTAACATCTTTGTTGACAGCACAGTACAAGTTAAAGCTGGCGAACGTCTAACGACAACATATGTACTATGCTGCAACAATGACTGGGCTTGTTGTTCATTAAGCCAATAAGTGTGTAGTTGTGCAGTTTGCTAACATGACCGGGTAACTAGCTAGCTAACTGCCCTGTGAGAAGAGCCTTGTTTTTGACTGCTCAACCTTACCCTTTCTGCTACGGACTCGGTGGGGGTGACAGAGCCAACAGCGTGCAAAAACAATCCCATTTTGAGAGCCGAGCATACGCCTCTCATTCCTCCAAAAAGTGGCTACAGCTACGGCAAAAACATACGCACGTAAACACCGCTGTTCACAAACTGAGTCCGAGTATCTTGAACTATTTCTCGACCCCTGTTGCGCTGAGAGGCCGCTGCATGCGCCGCCTCCTCTGCGTACGGGACATTTCAACAAGGCACGGTGCTGGCGCAACTGGTTGCTGTCGGTGCAACTAAATGATACAGCTGTTACACAAGCCGCTCCTCCGGTACAAGCCCTCTGTCTCGGTCTGCTGGGTGTGGCGTGGTCACCTCGACCCGATCCATGTGCGCAACGTGATGGGCCGGCTGTTCCAATGTGTGGATCGCCACTGGTTTTGCGGACTGACCTGCGATTGGACAGAGGGAAGAGGCGGACCAATCGGCGATCGGTGCGTCTCCAGTGCCTGGCCTATCCAACTACTCTGCTGTATGGGAACACATGTTGAAAAGACTGTCTTTTTTCATGATCTAATTTCAAAAGTTTGCAGTTTTGTAATCCGCCTCATATTAGACTTATTCAGAAGAAAAAAAATTATGGGAGAGATTCTTCATTGTACCAAGGCACAGTCAAATAATACCCAGTATGTACCCAGTGAACAAGCTAGCTAAGACCTTGACTAGAACTGTCTTCTCATTTCAGACTGAAACTTGTGATCTTAAATAGCCCAAAGTAAATTAATGTGCAGTTCACAAAAATGAAGAGTTACACAGGTAGAGATCTATTACCCTTTAGTATGTTTTATTTTCATTACTCATCTGTCATAAAATATAGTGTCAAGCATCTCCCACACCAAAATGTCTTTAAAGGGCCAGTTCACTCATCATCATATGTGATTACAAAATCACATATTTGTCCACTTACCTCTTGCACAATCTAACCCTGCAGATAGGTTTGACCTGTTCAAGTTTTGAGATATTTGCCGCTGAAACATTTACTGCTGCCAGTTGTGCAAAAGGGAAGTTTTGCAAATTGACATTTGCTGTTAAGCTTTCTAAATATCAGGTTTCACTAACTGACATTTGCAAAAACCTAATAGAAATATATATTTTTTTAACAATGTTCTTAGTTGCTCAGCTTAATCCAACTACCATCTGCTGAAGAAACTGTCCTTAAAAAAATAGTTTTTAAATGCAATTCTTAAAGGCTCAGGACCCAACAACAGAATTCCATTCATTGTATTGTACTGGTTTGGCAGCAGAGCTTTCAGAGGCATCTCAAACCTTGCACATTCCACTCACACCATCTGCAGGGATAGATACAACTAGAGTTAGGAAAGAAAATATGTTGTTTTTGAGATCTGAATGGATCCAACCCTTAAATCTGTAAAATAAAATTAGCATTCAAGTCAAACAGGGCTCTTACATTATTTGTGGAGCAGTAAAACATTCTTAATGGCTATGGCTGTTTGAGCATAACTGCAGTTTCCATTGTCAACATTAATCATCATAATCATCATGACTTTTCTATTAAACCAGACAAGGCATTGTGATTGGCTTAGAGACTGGCAAATCATCACCAGTCCCTTTCACGAGGCTGTCTGTATGGTATGCCTAAAAGACTGAAAACATCCTTCTCTGTCGGTGTAGCGAGTGGAGTGCCACCATACACCTTCAAGCTACCCTGACGCACCACATTTTGGTTCAGCGAGTGTTCTGATAAGCTCATGCTTCTTGTCTTTGCCAGGGCTCGCATTGAACGGTTGAAGTGTGCCGACCCAGTGAAATACATGAGCGCGCAGGCAAACTCATTGTAGGGCACCACTATGATGTCCAGCCTGCGATGGCGTTGGCCGGGTCCTGGCAAACGGCACACACCCATGTACTTCTTCTGCTCTCCATTCTCCTCGTGGCTCACCAGGTCGTCCGTCAAAAACCCTTAGAAATAAACGGTTGTTTGTCTTTCATTTGCTCTGAAGGAAAACAAACCTACGAGTAAGACATGAGAAAAAAAAGATGGAGCTTACCACTGTCATGGAGGCTCTGTAACACTTTGCTGAAAATGCCCTTGTGGGACTTGCCATCAGGATGAGATATGAGTACGTCAACATCTCCACATGTGGCCTTTCCCCGACGGTAGGAGCCACACGCGATGGCCACCAGGTGTGGGTCTATGGCTTGGACAGCATCCCTTACCTGCACAAAATAGAAGCTATCATATACCCTAGAGTGATGGAGCTTTTTTTTTTAATCTTTGGCATCTCAATGATATAAAAGCAAACTGTTTTCTTTGCATGTTCTCTTGGTTTTACCACTCCCACCCTGACTGGCAAACAAGTAAGCTTTTACCTGTTTCCAGCCAAATACTGGGAGGTAGGCTCGCTAAAGCATCACATATTATTTTGACAAGCCTGAGGGAGTACACATGCTTTAGTCATCTATCTCATGTGCACTTTCTTTCTGGCAGCTTTGGAGGAAAAAGAAAATCTAAGTAATACAATATGACAACAACTAGCGTTGTACTCAACGCTCTGGAGTGAACAGGTACCTGGCTAACTTAAGATGCAGCAACTTTCAAGAGTTAGTTTTCTCCTTTGGGATGCTCCATTTTGTGAGAACACAATCTGCTTTTCCCATTATCAAGCAGTAAAAGAAAGCTGACACAAACGTTTTCCTACTTTAAGCCTCCTGCTTCCAAATTTCTGTGGGTGAGAGGTGGAATCTTTTTCTAAGATATATCACCTCCATGTAAACTGGACTAAACCAATTAAAGTGGTGAAAGATGCAAACATATTGCAGCCATCATCACACAATGATACATGAGGACATTGTGAAAAATGAAGATACAGCACCACTGTCTCTATGGCCGCTGCTTCTTCTCTGGGCATCCGGTCGAGAAAGTCATCGTAGTGTTTGAGTCCAATCTTTTGAGTGCTGCTTAGGTGAGCCTTTGTGCGGATGTCCTCTAATGTGCGAAATCCCTGAAAGACAAAAAACATTCTTAAGAAAATCCTCAAAGAACTCAGAATGACAAGATGTTATATACTAGACATTTCATTTCCATTTCCTTCTTTTCTTAGTTATTAACCTACTTACGACTCAATTTTATATCCCACAACTTAACCACTATTCCTTGAGGACTCGGATAAAGACTGCACACTTTCTAACTTGTTTTTTATTGTAATCTTTTTATAAGGCATTACTTTTACAGAATAATAAAAAACCTCTGATGATATACTTCTCAACCTTTTTCCTTCCCTTTTCTATCGCTGAGTAAACTGACGACCGCTGACTAAGTGACATACATTATGGATATTTCATATATAATCAATGAATAACAAAAATAGTACAGAACAATTGATAAACTGTGCAATTAACCCACATAGTGGATGCAATAGCAGCAGGAAGTTTGACTAACATGAGTGGTTTGGATGAATCTTGAACAGATCATTTCCAGTGCAGATATCGGCCTGGCCAGTGCAGAGTTTCAGTCTGAACTTTAGTTCTATTCATTTTAATGTGCTGTAAATTGAAAATTGATGTGAATAGCCTACGGGTAAATAAACAGCCTTGTTGCAAAAGAGAATGTGCAAGATTGTCCTGCAGCTTCAAGCTTTCCCATTAAATTCTCTTATGCCTGATATCATGTGTGTGTGTGTTTGTGCCTTACCTGCTGGTACCACAGCTGTGCAGTTTTAGCTCCTGCACCCCAGATGTTAGTAAAAAGCTCCAACACCGGCACAGCCTCTCCTATGTGATCTAGCTTCCGCAGGTGACCGCTCTCCATGATCTCATCAATTTTGTCGGCCATGCGTTTTCCAATTCCTGGGATCTGACAAGCCTCCTAAAACAAGTGAAGCACAAAGTTCTGATTAAAAGAGGAATATATGTAAAATAATGCCTGTACTGTGCACTAAAAATAATCTGCCATCCACGAAGAAACGTATTTGCTACAATATATCCAACAAATATGCACACTACCGACACTACCAATAACATAATATTAAAAGCATCTGCATTAGTTACCTGATATGATGTAACAGGCTTGTGGTAACTCTTCAGTGCGTTGACAGCCTTGGAGTAGCCCAGCGCCCTCCACTTGTCCCCCTGGTGTGTGTAGGCCTTGGCCAGCACTTCTAGTTTGTCTGTGATGTGCTTGTTGAAGTTATTAGTTTTGGACTGAGAGGACTGGGCACAGACCCACTTCCCCGAGACCACCTTCTGAGCAGAGTCTGGACCAGGGTCGAGGCTGGGGCCAGGAGGCTCCCCTTTGGGGTGCTGGCCAGTGATGAGAGCTTCCAGGTCATTCTGAGACACCCCATCTTCCTCTCCTCGCACTTCCTCCTTGGTGTCTGGGAGCGTCTGACAGTAAAATGTAACGTAAAACTATAAGAACGATCCAACACACACAGTTTTTATGTGTTCAAGGTCTAGCTTGGAAACCTACCACATCTATAGCCTCCTCTTGCTTGGTTTGATCAGACACCGGCTCGACAATAGTTTCTGCAGCAGTTTTGACACTCGGCAGCTCTTCCCTAATATTTTCATGCACTGTTCCAGATTCCCTAAGTGGAGAGAACAGCTTTGTAAATACTTACATTTTAAGTGGAATATGTGATATACACGTGAAAAGAAGATCTTTGCATGTGATAAACTGGAAACACCATGAGATACAGGAACAGGTAACAACAGCTTTCAGAGATTAGCAGTCTAAGAAAGTACTGTTAGTTAGTTAACCTCTTGGGTAAAAGAAGACTGTAGCTCTCAACATCCAGTAGTTGCTTCTCACTGATGCACAGGCTCAACCAAGTGCATTTCACCAACTGGACTCCAGAGGGCATACAATCCACTTTCAGTAAGCGCAGGGCCCTGTCCATGTCCATGTTGTCATCCACAACAACATGAGTGACACTGGGACACAGTGAACTCTCCGTCTGTCCTCCATTCTGCTGAATTTGTCTCTGGAAGATCTGGTATCTGGCATTTCCTATTCCAGCAGGCAGGACGTACACTGTGACACCATTAAAAGTGTTTCCTGGGACAGGAGAGAGGAACACGTTAAAGTGTTGCATGATCTGGCGTCTACTGGTGTTATCAGTATTTGTTTTTGTCCTAATCTGTCTGTACAGCTTTATGTTTTTTTTTTTTCAAGTCCTATCTTAACAATGTTTCAGTCACTCTTTCTCTCACACACGTACACACACAGTAACAACCTGTAACATCACATTCATCTGGCTTTTTCTTTGCTGGGGGTGCATCCTTTCCATGAAACACTTTGGCTCTTTTAACTTTGGGAAAGGCTTTCATAATCCCGTGACGAGGCTCCATCTTGTCTCTTGAAGGGGGACGCCAGTGGCCTGTGACATGAAGCAGAGCTACAGAGTAAAACCCATCAAATAACACTGAGACACAAGGTGTGGACTACTAATTATATACCATAATATACTAATTATAATGGTGTTTGAGTATGTAGTGGGCATACACTAGAGCATAGGCAGAATTTAAGCATTGAAAAACCTATTCTGGGGGGTTGCTAGTTGTTTGCTTTTTATATTTTAAACTTTGCCACAGTTTTTGAAAGTTACACTTTGACAGTGGTGATATTACACAGTAACAAATAGTAATAGTAAAGACTCACTCAAGATTCAAAATATTAACTAAGTAAAAGTATGTCAGTATTATCATCTGAAGTATTAAAAGTAAAAGAAAAGCACATGCGCTTATGAAGACAGAGTGGCCCCAGTCAGTGTTATAGAGTTGAATATTATAATACAGGCTTATTATTACATTCACATGTAATTGCATAAGAATTGCAAAAAAATAAATAATTGCAAAATTACATTTTAGTGTTGTATTTGGTCGAGGTGGAGCTGCTTTTTACAACTTTAAAATTTCTGGATAGTTATATATTAACAATTTATAACTGAGAACATGACCATTCATGCTGAAAGTAAAGAATTAATCTGCAAAACAATTAGTAACTGAAGCTGTCACATAAATGTATTTCTGTATAAAAAGTATAGCATTTCCTTCTAAAGTGTAGTCAAAATATCAGTATAAAGTAGCACGAAGTGGATACTCAATACTCAGTAGAGGGACGTCAAAATACTGTCCTACAGTACTGAATAATTATACTTTGTAGCATTCAATCAATGCAATTTTACTGACGTCTTTTATCTCGAATAACTTACAGTAAGTGTAAAACGGTAAAACACATTTGTTTTACAACTGCTATGCATTTACAACATTAGTGTATACTATAGACTATCAGTGGTATACACTGGAAATTTGGACAAAGGAATAGCGAGAAGTGGGAGCTGTCTCGGCTTGTAGTCAGTGCAGTTATCTAGCTATAGTTAAGATGTCTGACACAGCACTTAATCTAAAGAGAAATAAATCTGTTATCATAATATTGTGTTAGCTAACGTGAACTAGCTTTGCTTGTGCTAACGTTAGAAACAGCAAGCAGTCGGTCTTTCAATTATCCTTTTCACTCACTACTTAGAGTGTGCTTTAATTCACTCCAACATATCCAAATATAATTGTACATTTGCTGTAGAAAGCTCTCTCAACTGTAATGTTTTGCTCTTACCCCTGTTCAGACGGAACCATACGTAGTGAAACCATTAAAAACGTAATGCTACAATTCAAACGTTTTACTTCCGGGTCAATTTGTTGGCTTAGTTTTGTTTCAAATTGTATCTGAATTACACTGCAAAACTACACATTACAGTGTGGTTGTCTGAAATTACCTTTACAATGTTAAAATTTATTACCTCTATAAATATTTTTTCTTGATTTAGTTTGCGTATTAACCTTGGTTGCTGTGGTTACGGTTTGAGTCCGGAAGTGGCCACGAGCAACAAGAACATCTTTGGAAACATGGCTGTGCAAAGCTGGCTTGATATTCTAAAATCATCCAAGAAAACAGCTATGTTACACGATGGTGAGTAGGTTAACTTACAAAGAGGAAAAACTAGTTTTTCAGACGTGAAGATTTTCTTTTGTCAACTCGCCAGATTTGGTGTCGTTTTGCGTAACGTTGGTTACTTTGCCTTATAAAATTACTGTTAGCTAGCTTTCTAGCTAACAATAATGTTGCTATATAATAACCCGTTGCCAAAATAGCACAATTTCTAAAAGGCTGTGTCCTCAAAAGAGGTACTACCTGGCTCACTGACCTCTGTGTGTCTTTACAGACCAGGTTAGCAACTCATCTTGCTAATTATGAGATCTCTCTAATCAACGAGTCTGTCAGCATCTCTGTTCACTTACACTAATCGCTGGTTTTTGCAATTACAGCTGTTTGTATTTGGCCAAACATTCATTATCTTAAATATTGTACGTTTCAGAATGATAGAAATGTTAAATATATTGCTTACTATCCTAAGAATGATCACCGTTTTTTGTTTGTTTGATTGTTCGTTTTGTGTTTCTAGTTTGTATGATACATTTTTGTTCAATTAATTTTCACCTCCAGGAAAAAGGAAGATCCACTACCTCTTTACAGATGGAAAAGAAATGGCTGAAGAGTATGACTTGAAAACAGATGAGCTCATTGGTGAGCCACAGGTGTTTGAGTTTTACACAGCAGACTGTAGCCGCTGGCTTTCTGAATTTCAGCGGCATGCGTTTATGTATCTTATAAAAATGTTTTGTGCTTTTCAGTCAGAAAATGGAGACATAAAAGCACGCTTGGAGCACAGGGCCAATGGCAGGTAGAGGTTGGGGAGCCACTCGCGGGCCCTGTGACTTCTTTGGATTCGGAGGTGATCAAGGAGAACTGCTCCAATGTGGGTTTTCTTCTATGTTCACTATGACTTTGACTTTTAGACTCACACTTGAGCCACTTCATTTTCTAACATGACGTTTTGTTTGTTTTAGTTGACTTTGATTCATTTTAGAGAAAACACTAGTAAATGCCGTGTCTGTAAAAAGGATTTGAATGACTTCTTTTTCCACAGCCTGTGTTCATGCGTAAAGACACAAAGACCTGCTTTCAGTGGAGAATCCGGAACCTTCCCTACCCCAAAGATGTCTTCAGTGTTTCTGTGGAGCCATCTGAGAGATGCATCATCATAAAAACCTCAAACAAAAAGTAAATATCCATGAGAACACTGGTTCTTTTCATTCCTGTGTTGTACACTTGTTGCATGTAATCCTTGTGTCCTCCCTATAGATGGCACTGTTTACAATACATTTGTCTGTACTGCAGTTTGATAAATCTATGACATCCTCTCCATGTCTTCCCAGGTATTATAAGAAGTTCAGTGTTGTTGATTTAGATCGCAGTCAGCTGCCACTGGACAGCTCCGCCCTCAGCTTCACTCACGCCAACAACACTTTAGTTGTCAGTGTAAGTCCTACACAACAATGAAAAATAATTGAATCTATACCTCCAAATCTTCTGTTACCTAGTGCTTTAAATATAAAGCTGTAAACATTAAAGGTTGATTCCTAGATATGTATTCTAACTTACAATTTTGAACGCAGGGACCCAGAAAGTATAATCTCAGCAGTTTGAATAACTGCAAAAGTCCACTTTTTTTCAACAAATCCAAAGACAGTCTCCCAGAAACTATCCTTACTTGCATTAGACAGTGCTCCTTAAAAGTTTAAGTTTGTTTATTGAAGAATGTTATGCAAATCTTGAGCATGACATGTGGGTAGTGCAGACAATAGTTTCTCTTATTTGTGATATTTGCTTTTGTTTTTGCACACCGGGTGAACTTGATTATACTGAGGAATTTCCATGGGGGAGATGAGGAGAATTTCTAAGTCATTCTTTTTCTTCTCTCTTGTCCAGTACAAGAAACCCAAGGAGATCTTAACCCTTGAACAAGAGCTACTGACGGAACTGAAGAAACTGAAGGGGACCAGTGAAGGCGACGTCGACTGCAAAACTCAGTGAATTCTGATTCTGCAATGCATTTAAAGCAGAACATTTTCCAGTCACATGTGAGCTCTCGTTTATTTTTCTTTAGTAGATCTTTCAATAAGAAAGCCTTTGCACAGTGCCTTATCAGTGGCCTAATGCTTGTAATTGCGTTTGCTAATTCAGGTCCATTTATGAGAGTTGTTAGTGTTGAAATTTTGTCCTTTGTGCAAATACATATATATCTGGTAAAATGTATTGTTTCACAGTCTTACAACCAGATTTACTGACTTTGTAACTGAAATGTGACAGAAAAATAGCTGAACAATTGATATAATGTCTATATAGGGAAATTTAAAATTGTATCAACTCTGTGCCTATTTTTGCAAACGTACTAGTGAGCAGTTTTGATGGGGGTCACATAACCTACCACCCTCCTTTCATTGATGTCCTTGTAAAACACTCAAAACACACAATGCCTCATCCCTGTTCGTTCCGGGGTCACTGTTACGGGCACATCCCATTTGTGTTAACTGAATACCCTCATGTTCCTTGCATGTAGTGGGCCACCCTGAAAGCCATTACTGAAACTCTGGTCAGCGAGCAAGCTAGTGTTACTGTTTCCCTTTACAACAGAGCGTCACTCTGACCCTTTGATCTCCAGCTAAAACACCATTGACACATATAAGAAGTAGGTGCAACTGTTGCAGGCATTTGCTCCAAATGGATTTCATATTATTATCTAACAAGGACAAATAGAAAGATGGTATCTCAAGCTTTTGGATTTTTAAAGTCAATGTATATATGACATGTACAGAAGAAACAGAATTGTATACCTCAATCCATGCTTCCAAACGGGACATTTGTCTACTTTTTCACCTTATAGTTCAATTAGATAAAAACACTGTCCTGTCAGAAATACTTAGACAGTGGATAAAAAAAGAACAGTGCTGTTTAAAAGAGACAATGGCATTTAAATATAGATTGTTTCAACCTTGTGATTCCTTGCATTTTTTCACCACTTGTCCAAACCCAGAGAGCAAGTGCAAAAAGCAGAGACAAAACCACAGGTCTCTCTCACTATTGTGCTTTGTCTTCTTCCAGATGGAAAGAATAGGAAGACAAGAAAACATTTAAACCCAGCCTCTCCTGTTGTTTTGCAAATTCTTATGAGAGACCTGACGTGTTTTTTTTTTCTACTTTTTGACAAAAATGCATTCGCACATACTTTATTAGATGGTTTGTGGAGGTTTGGTGTTAATGCATCTTAAATATATCATATAAGAAGTTCTTGCTGCTGAGCAGATGCCCTAAATACCACGCATCCATTGTGAGGTCTTAATTTTCGTAGTTTAATTTAATGCCTTACAGTCTTCAGAGCTCAAGCTGCTGTCAAAACAAATTCCTGCAGCAGCAAACACCAACTAACAAATTGGACATCCAGCTCATGCACTGTGAGAGCAGCCGAGCCCCTCTGTTCAGGGTCTTCTTCCTCCCCTGTCGTTTGGCCTCTGATGGTCATGCTCAGCTGCTTCTGGGAAGAGGGTTTCTTTTCTGCCTCCCTTTCATTCCCGAATGCCTCTTCCCAGCCATTCCCCCTCTTTCAGCCGATGCCACATTTTGCCACACAGGCCCTGATGTTTTTTCTACAACCCCTCTCCGCAGACCCCCCTCCCGCCAGCCCCTTACCCCTCCCTGTGTGACTGGCTTCTTTTTGATAACTGACCCCTCCTCGTGTTATTATTCGAACCCACTATTGTATAACATGCCCTTTTATATGAGGTTTCACAAAGGGCCCATTTGATCAGAGGGTTACGGTGTGCGATCGTGAGAAATGCAACTACATGGTGGTAACCTTTGTTTGGGCCAAAATGGTGGGCTGACCTCATCGCTTTTAATGCATAGCTCGGGCCATTCAGGCCCAAGTCTCACTTGCTGAGCACATTGAATTCAGTAGCCTGTCACAGATATTGCCCCTCAGTTATCTGGGTCTCCAGCTTGAAGAAGAAGGAAAAAAAACAACAGTTTTTGGGGGCAACCAACAACGTCTGCTAGCTTTCCATCGCAAATCAACCACACAAGAGAAAGGCCAGGCAGCTAGTGAATTGATTCTTTAGTGGTTTTAATATACACTCTACAATAAATATTTCCATCATTTGACCTCATTTACATTTTTACAGTAAAAATATATTCATATATGTAAAAAAAAAAAAAACAGGTTAAAGATTCTCCGAAATGGCCTCCTAAAGGCAAAATAGCATTTCAACTGAGACTCAGATGCTGCAACCACAAGAAAATCCACAGATAGCTGCCATGTCTAGCTTCATTGTACTCATTTCTCTTTTAAACATTCTTTGCTGCTCAGCTGGCTAACTTCAAACCAAAGGTTTTCACTCATGACAACGTTGAGCTCCGTACTTTCATTGCCCCCTGATTTAATAAGTAAAAATCTGTCCTAAAATCTGTCTGAATTGAAAATAACTAACAGATTAGATAGTCAATGTTTACATACAATCCAGTACAAAGAATTACATAAATCCACAAAATGAGGCAAAAAGTGTGTGGGCACTTGACTGTAAAAGTTAATTTCTCTGGGAGCACTTGTTTTCTCTTGTAGTGGTTTTTCTGTGCCGGTTCCTCCACAGTTCTCCCTCAGTGGTTTCAGTCCTCAGCGGCCCCCTGAGCGCTGGTGATGGGAATGTTTAGTCCGCTTGCTCAAAGGGTGCGCGGGGACGGCAAGAGGAAGGACATCAAACGGTCTCCTCTCGCTCAGCAAGTGCCCCCTGGGTAGACGCTTCATGAAGTGGGCCTCCCTCTGGTGCTGCTTGGTCTTGGAGGCCTTCCTCGGGCGGCCCTTGCGTGTGAAAGCCATGTACCAGCCCTCGTACTTGGCGTTCTGGAGCGCCGTGTAGTTGTTTTCCAGAACAATCTCAGTGAAGATGCAGTCTTTGCCTCGTCCTTTCCGCTGGGGAAAGAAAAAAAGCAGGGGGAGAGAAGCTGAGGTATTTTGGACGATTTCCAAGAAGCGGAAAGCGGATCGTCTTTATTTCCAGACAATCAAAAACCCTTTGAAGCATTTAGAGGGCTGCTCAGACAAATCTGAAAATCAAATTTGTTCCGGCTTCGAATGTGTCTCAACAATGTGTCGCCATAAGCTGCAAGTCTGGAATAACATTTCCAAGAAACAAACAATCTTCAAGACGTTGCTTTAGTCATATGCAGCCACAGAACTATGAATTCCAGATTACCTTGCCGATCAGCTTCCCCCTCTTGTTCATACATATGTAGTATCCTGTCTTCACCCCTTTAATACGGATACGACTTCCAAAAGAGTCCGTCTCCACCTCCAGTTTAGCTGCGCAGACAAAACAGATGACAGGCAATGAGATGACATGGTGCAGGCATGCAGATTATGACGTTATAGCGTGTGAGACAAATGGCCTCAGCACATTTTTCCTCTGAATGTATTCTTTATGTGTAATAGACCCTGTAATAAACTGGAATCATGTCATCATTAAAAGCCATCAAACTGTTTTGAAACGATGGCGGCCGGTGAACCAGAATCATGGAGATGACATACACATTTCCTCTTAACCCTTTTATGATGCAGTAGCCGCCTTTAACAATGGCATGCAAGCCTTCCAAAATAGCAGCAAATGATAGTGATTTTGCACGGCGTGATTGTTGTTGAATGTCTGTAAATGCTGTGCTGTGATGCAGTTCAGACTGCGGATAAAGGAGAGTGAGAATACTGCGGTCAGGGACACAGCCACAAGCACAGAGCAGCGGTCAGATTTGGGCCCGTTACAAGAGTGACACCCACTTAGGATGTGTGGCCAATGTGTGCATGACTGACTCTCTCTCTCTCCCTCTGTGTGAGTGTGTGTGTGTGTAGGCTGAGAAATTTCAAAGACAAAAGAGCACACAGGAGAGGGAAAGGTATAAAGCGAAGATGCTGACTTCACCGCTCCTTATAAATTGAGTCATACATTGAGTTGCAATGCAATGAAAATTCCTCATAAAATGAGGCTCCAAAAAAGCAGGCAGCAGGCACTGGGGAGTGGATGGACGGTGGTGGCTGTGGTGGAAACATGGCTAGACACACCAAAATCCTTTGGTGACAGGAATTCTGCTCCCTTTAAGTTGAAGGCAGTTTTTCCCAGCTAGAAGCAAAGAGCAAAGTCGCTCCCTGGAGTCCATCAGAACAGGTGTCATGGACTTTCTCCACTACCAGCACACCGAAAAAACATAAATCATCTTCAGAGGGCCGTAAAAGATGGCAACACTGATGCCACTAACGATGTTTACAATTGCTACGACTGTTTCTCCTGGCTCAGGCGTTTTCCTACGGGCTGCCAGAAACGACATAATTTATGCTGCTTTTCAGCACCGGCCCGCGCACCATTGAATTTAAACAATTCCTGTGTTGGTGAGGGCGAACATGTTTCCTATTTTATTGTTTTCCCGAGGTTTAAACGCACTGAAATGTAAGAAACTATGGCCTTTAGCTGTCATTGGTTTTGATTCATCTGGCCATAACTCTGTGTTATGGAGCTTCAATTAAAGTTGCCTCATCATTTCAGAGACAATAAAAAGTGCTCTGCCTGAATGGATTAACATATGTGGACCTTTAACTGTTCAGCTGTTTATTATATAACTACGTTGAAAGTACGCAATTATACAAGCCACCTAAGGTGAGGGTTTTGCTTAATGTTCAAAAGGTACAAATTGCATGACGTATTCTCGCGATATTTAGCATATTTCGCTCATAAATGATCTCAACTGCGCATGCCCTGCACTATACTAACACGTTTAATGGTTAAATAGACACTTAGTCGTGTTTTTTGTTCTCAGGAGCGGTGTTATTAGCGCTTTAAATCGTCGTTAGCACACACTCCTCTCTGCTAGCCGTCCCCTCGTCCCTCACCGTGCACCGCTCCGTCGTCCCCGTTGGCGTTGACCCTCTTGTTGGCCAGGACCTGGACGTGTTTCCCGCTGGTGCGGCTGTACAGCTGGTAGGTCCGCGTCAACCTGCGGCTCATCCGGTCCGACAGCCGGCTCTGCTCGGTGACATGGTGCTTGAAATTAGGAGGAGACTGCACAGTGTTCTGTCGGACAATAGGAAACACATGTCATGAAATATGAAATTGCTTTTTAATGTCGCACAATTTTGACTTTTCGACCCTGAAAAAAAAAAACCCAGTTAACTGTGAGGAGACTAAAGCTTGCCAGTCAAAGAGCCGAGGCCCGGGCCCACAGTTCATCATGTCATTCATCACGGCTGCACTGCTCATCCTGCTCTCTCCTCTCACATTTATCTGCACACGTATAGTATCTTTTCGGAGATGCCTCATGGACCCTCGGGGATGACATTTCACTCCGATGGGTTGTTTTTACCACCGATGATCTTTCACCCCTTCTTGACTCCTTTTTTTCTCATTTCAGCCGCTCTCCATCCACATGTGTTTTAACGATCACTTTTTAGGCTGGAGCTTACCTCTTTTCAAGATGTTTGAATTGTTGCCAATTGCCATAGCACTCATAATAAAATGTTTTCATTGTTATTGCAGCCTATTGCAGATGGAGAGACGCTGCACTATAAGCCGCTAAGCACGGCGCCTGCATACCTGTTAAGTTTTACTTACTTAATTATCGAACTTTACGCAACATTTATGCTTTTTATTGAAGTGAAAATGTGAGTTACCTGTGCGTAAAAGCAAAGCGCCGTGAACTGAATTAACCTGAGGGGGGGAAAAAAAAGAAAAATTAAAAGGTCTAACCTGTTGCTCGAATTCAATGAGTTCCATTGGCAACTATATTATGTTGACAGCTCTTTACTTACAGATAACCTAACCTCGATGTTCTCAGTCTCATCTTGTAATAGTTCAAATATTGCTTCATGAATACTCCACTGATTCGGTGCTGGAAGCTCTCTGGAAATAAAGTTCCTCCTGATGGGGTTTTCAGCTCAGTTTTGTCCCCCTCTTGTTACATATAGAAGGCGACAGTCGTGGCAATTGAGAGATCCAGAACTGTCAGGGTCCCGTGCAGGTACGGGATCCAGTCTCCACTCTAATGATACAATGAAACAAGTCCAGAAGATTTAAAGGCGCTGCGGTGCCAATCCAAACTGAAAGTCCGGGGAAAGTGTCGCTGTCACCGAACCACCTCCATCAAATCCTGCTCGTGTCAATCACTCTCTCTGCAATGGAGGTCTTGATTAAGGTTTCAAGTCGGAATAAATCCTCTCTGGCTCTGTGTGGCGGCGCAATGGCGATTATGTTTTAGTTTTACGCATGGATCTTTACGCGCCAGCGCTCAGATGCGCCCTGGGAATTTCCTGAAAATTAGTGATTCAATTTGAAAAAAAATGCTGAATGAATCCCACGAGCAGCGACGCGGCTCTATTTGTTTTGCGCGCTGTTACAGCAACGATGCTCCAGCTGTCCCTCTGTAGGATGCACAGATAGTAAAAGTCCAACGTCAACCTTCCTCCCACACGTGTGTTTCTTGTGGTCGCCTCCAGTCCACATACAGCATCTGTCTCCCTCCACATTTAAATACTTTAACTTGCGGGAAAGTCAATATCCTCGGCGAGAGCAGGCGGAGCGTTCAAGCCGGAGCCAATTTGAAACTGAACACTTATTAAAACGCTTACAAATCTATAAGCACGGAGTTCACCAATAAGTTGAATGTGTGCAACATTCAAGATGAAAATGTAAACGGCGCACTTTTACCAGGAGAGGAGCTCGTTTGTGCGTTAATATGCACGTTTGATCCACACGCTGAATATCAGCATGTCCTCCAAAATGCTTTTAACTGAGCATTTATTCACAATCATGCACATTAATGTCACCCATGCACATGTCATGGTGTTACTGTATCTTCATCCATGTCAAATCACAGTGCACTTGGTTCTCTATAAGCAGAAATGTCCACATGGAAACATTCCCTGGCATGTACTTAAGAAAATCTACAGTTACATTAACTTATTCCCTGACTGCAGGTTAGAGGTTGTTGGGTGGTCCCTCAGGACAGACCTTGATGTACTTTTTCATCCTACATATGTAAGTAATATGTATTCCATGTGAACACATGACACAGAATGGTTTTCACATAACATCTAAAGGCTTCGCCTTGGATACAAATGCTCTCTCGCTCGCAATCATTCTTCCATAACTTTTCACAATCCCGGTCTGATTTTCAAAAGTGTGTCCAGGGCCTGGTCTGCTACTTTAACAGCATGGTTTCATACACTACATCATGCAATTATATTGTAATTATTCTTTGTGACAACAAAGCGGCAGGGTTTCCTTCGAGGGGACGTGACTGTTACACGTTGGTCTGATATAGAAGAGGGGGGGCGGCGGTGGTAACAATTGTGTAGATGCTTTTTTCAATCCAACACAAGAAGAAAATAGTTTTTTTTTTCTCTAAATCAAGTATACATTTTGAATAGCAGCCACACACACACACACACACAGCTAGTGAGAAAGGTGAAGTATTGCATTTAAAATACAAGCAGGATCAATTTAATCCAGGTTAAATTTAAAGTGTTGCATTTCTTCCCTGTTTTTGAGATAAAAGAACCTTTCTTCTGTTTGATTTGAGAGATGAATATATTTTAAAAGTTAATTTAACTTCAGTGACTTAAATACATGAGGCGACATGGATGGACGTGAGAGACAGATGTTACATTCACCCCCTCTGTCCACCGCGTGTGTGCACACGGCATGAACATTCAGATTGTCATTTACATATTGTGAAAAACGGAGACTGTTCAGGCAAAAAACATCAGCCACCTTCAGTAAATCAGCTCTGTGTCCTCATGACACCATGAGTGAAACAAGTTTGAGGCAAAATCAGTGCCTACAGGCACGCATTGAATCAGAAGTGCTAAGCTACAGTATAGGTTCACTGACCTCAACCCTCAAATCAGATTATTGTCCTAATGAGCCAGAACCAGCTCTTGGACCTGGACTCTTACCTGTGAGCGCTCCTAAATGCAGGCCCGTGTCCTCTGTGTGAGCAGTATGGGAAACTTTTCCAGCCTTCACACAGAACATCTGTACAAGAGTGTAATATATATATAATTATGTGAGTTTGGTCAATGTCTTAGCTGTAAATCAGTCATTTCAGCCAGTGGAGGGGATTTAGAGGGTGAAAATGGACCTGCCTTATTAGTTCCAGCGGGACACTGCAACAAGTGACTTTGCCACCTGGAACAATTCAGCTTTGTTCTTTCTTATTCTGACCCCTCACGAAGCAACGATCGCTCATCCAAATATGAAATCCACATGCATGATAATTAATGACGCTGAGTTTTATGAAGACCACACAGCGACTCATCAAAAGTGCATATCTGTCCGTCTGAAGCCACAGATTAGTTCTGTCACAAGACATTGAAAGAAAATTTGATTAAGAAGAGGAAACCCGGAGTCCTCCAGACGGTGGGTCTCTGTATATTTAAAGCCCACTCTAACCGTCTTCTGTACATAACTCATGTTAAACACACATTACTCCAGAGCAGAAACTTTTCTCTTTCTGTAGGCCCCACAGCACACTGCAGCTCAGCTCGATTCAAAGTGGATGAATGGATTTCATGTGATATTACCGACTAGGGTTGGTTATCAGTACAGTGATCTGATGGAAATAATAAATAAGCAGATTAATGAGTCAGTTCCACCATCCCATATCTGTCTACATTCCCTCCTCAAACAGGCAGCTGAGCCTCATATGCCGGGAAGCACGACACTGTTTCACTGCAAGATGGCTTTTATTCTCTCTGAGGTGCTTGCCAGCTTGCTTCCTTGTCTACTCTTGTCATGGCCTTGGGTCAGCCAAGCCCAGACAATGACACAAGTCCTGTGTCTTGATTGCAAGGAAAGCTGTGTGTTTCCCACATTCTCAGCGATAGTTGACAATAACAGCCAGTGGGAAGAAGTCAGATACCTTAAAAAAACAAAAAACTGCTTTGGGTATTATTACCATGGCTGTTCAATATGTATGATGATGAAAAAATGCCTACATTAGGCTTTTTCACTTCTCCTTTTTTTTCTTTTTGTTTTTCAATAAATGGTCTGTTTGTGAGTAATCTGCCTGAAGACAGACATGCTACCTCATTTATGAGTCTGTCAGATCACTGCTTTGTCTTCCTCTTACCTAATTTATGTACTGTTTGCATGGCAGTCATTCATGTGAAGTGAGTGAACAGCCCCTGTCATAAAGTGTTTCTTACAGAGGAAGTTAGTATTCGTTTGGTTGAAAAAGGGCCACTTGTGCAGATACAGGAAATCCACACTGATGCCTAGTCCACACGTACACGGGTATCTGTCAAAATGTAGCTTCTTTATGCATTTCCGTCCTCACACAGACACAGTTTTAGCTCACTGCAAACAGAGCTTTTGGAAAACTGAGTGAATATATAGAGAGAGTCTCTTCGCAGTGTTGACGTGTTGAAAGGGAGTTTTTGGCTTGTGACAACAGAGTGTGCAATGTTCTATCCTTTGTTTACTGTGGCGAAGGCCGGCCATACGATCGGACCACTAGTTGCAGGTAGCCTACCTTTTAATAGCTTTTTAGCTTTTTTCATGCTTCTGATTGGCTAACATGGCTTTAGGGTTAGGGTTAGACTGTCAGTTTGGCATGCTCTTGACAACACTGTGTTTTCACAATATATGGACAGAGATATTTTTAAAATGGTGCTTGTGTGGACAGGTGTTTTTTTTTTGAGAGAAGGAATCGTTTTACATTTTGGGAAATATGCTGATTTGCTCTCTTGCTGAGAGTTAGATGAAAGATTGATACCCCTCTCAGTACAGTCAATATAAGTCTACACTCACTGCCTGGCAACCTCACAGCGACTTCAGGAACTCACTGCACCCAGCCAAGAAATAGTCCCGAACATAACAACCAGAAAAACCACAACGTGTCATTTTTAAACCTTGGCTTTTGTATGGATCAAAGAAATGAGATGATGTGTTAATTAGTGAGAATTAGAGGTGCTGGTGCCTGCAGACAGAGCCAGGCTAGCTGTTTCCTCCTGTTTCCAGTCTTAATGCTAAGCTAAGCTAAATGGCTGCTCACTTTAGCCATATATATTAGATTGGTAACAATGCTCTCAAGAAAGTAAACAAACCGAACTATTCCTTTAATTACACCCAGCGTCATAGTCTTAGCTCGTTATTCTCACATACAGTCTCTGCCCCACAGTCTGTACTACTTTAAAAAGCTTAACTGAGAACATTTGGTGCAGCACTGAACAGTCGATGCCTCTCTTTGACTTCACTACAGTCTACAGCAGCCACTAACAATGTAGAAACAGTTCCGTCTCTGCAAACATAAATTTGGCTGAGGTGGCTGGTCAGACAGGTTTGGCTAAAATTCTCCAGACTGGACATGAAAGGTTTCTCTGAAACAGGATCAAAAGCTATCGTTTTTTATCCTATTTTTTTTTTTTTTTTGACATGCCAAACTGTCTGCTGCCTCTCTCCTGAGATTCTCTAGTGACCAGCTTCCCCGGCCTCTTAATGAGTTTGAGAAGAGTTGACACGGATCCAAGGTTTGCCCCAGATCCCGATTCTTTCGCCTTTTCTCTTAGTCCCCCAATGCTGCTTTTCTCATTTGGATCACAGTTTGCTAACTAAAGCAAGGCCCTGGTATCAGCGAATGAGGTACAAAAACAGCAATCACTGGATGCTGTGAAAAAGAAATCACAGAGAGGAACTTTCTGGCAAAGATGCACATTGGTTATTCTTAGAAGAGGAGTGACTGAATGTCTGAAAAGGCCCCAGAGCAGACTACCATTCAGCGAGAGGTATTATTCCCCCAAGCTAATGTGAGACATAAAAATACACACTCTTGCATAAGGCCGAGCCAATGGAAAGGTAGACACCATAGAGGAAGAGAAAAAACAGAGCCAGAGAGGAAGACGGACAGAATATGAGAGTGTATGTTTGAGTGTGTGTGTTTGGGTGGAAAGAATATGTTGTGACTCTCAGTGTCATCTGGTAGCAGCGGCGCTCGCTGCCCAAACCTCAGCGGCTTTTTAGAAGACAAACTCTTCAATCAACCTGTTGTAATTATGCGCTGCTGCTTTGCTGCAACAACGCGAGCCACATAATGTGCCTGTGACCACATCACCACACACGCCAGGAACCTACCTTGAGCTGGCTCCACAGATTCAGCATCACTGAAAGCGACAGTTTGCAGGTCGACATGGAGGATTACGATGCGAATGGACTTTAATTGATTATTGCTCTATTAATGTCGATCAAATATTAAAGTCCCCCTCCACTCAAAAATCTGTATTAAAGACACGCTACCATTTAAACTTAGAGATGACTGACTGTTTTTACTGTAGGCTTATAAGAAAACTGGAAACTCTTGACCCTGAACAACAATAACTGCTGACTTGGTGATTTATTGCCGTGGTTATTAATGACTTACTAACATGGCTGGAGTTAACTTCTAGAGGGCCACAGAACTAAAAGTTTGCCATTGGGCCCCTACAGGCCCTTCCACCTGCTGTTCAATGTCCAGTGCAACCAGTGGAACATGCTACATTCTATGCTGGAACAATACTTCGTTAGTGTGAGTTTTTACTAATTGTACTGAACACATCTTACATTGCATTGTGTATAAAACAATGAAGCTCTTGAAATTAGATTTCGACCCAGGGCCCCTCTGCAAAAGAGGTAATCCGAGGGGCCCGCAAGATCACTTCCTAATGCAGGACCCACCATAGTATCCTGTTGTAGTGATGCAAAGTCCGGAATTCATTTGTAATCAACCAAATTACTAAAACTAAGATAATCCAGCCTCATTTATTGACATTTGTAAGAGCAAACTTAATGGTTAATTAGAAAGTGAGAAAATCTCGAGGGTTTATTAAAGCAGGGGTGAGTCATTCTGGAGGACTGTTTTTGCTGCATTTGAAGTGAATCTGGCTGCCCGTTTTGTGTGTGTGTGCTGAAAAATAATCCAGGTTTCGTGCACAGCCACACAACACTATTCCAGCCAGTCAGCAACAGGTGGCGTTCATGCTCATGCACAGGTCAAGAGGAAGTGGAGGGAGGATGGGGGGAGCGAGAGGGACGGTGAATTTGCATGTAATCGCAGTGTGAAGGAGAGGAGACGGTGACATCAACAGTCTTCCCCACCTTCAACAACTTGATCAGTGATTCAACAGACATAGACATTTTTTACAATGTAAACGAGTGTATTAGAAGTGATCATTAAGCATTGATAAGTGATTAAGTAGCATTAATACGACATTAGTTACTACTCTTGTTGCATATCTCCATAACATGCATATCTTGCATGCAGAGCTGTATGTGACTTTTTTTCTAGGGTGGCCACGAGTCCCCACTTCGTTTTTATTCAAGTGAGGGCAGACAAAAAGATGCTGCCTATCATCCGATAGAAGCAGCCAGTTTCTAAGTTGATGCCTTGATGAATTCCCTTCGCTACACTGAAATATTCCTCTGGAGTCTTATTCTTTATTTTCATCTTAGAAATGAGTTTGGACCGATGGAAAGACAGCGTGACAGGGACAGTATTTGTACTGTACCGTGCCATTAAAGTGAGGTAATCAGGGTGGAGGGGGGGGGTGGCTGTCTACCTTTCAGTCACTCGGAGCAGCTCAGTCACACGGCGATGATTTGGTGAGTGTGTTGCGTGTGTGAGCGAGTGTGTATGTGCTGGTGTCGCAATGCCAGCGCCTGAGAAAATTGTTAGTGTGAGAAAATTTGGAAAATCAAGTCAAAGTTCTCGCCACTGCATGACGTTTGAAGTGCTTGCTCGCGTTTGGGCGGAGTGGAGAGCCCGAATGACTTTTTAACTGGATGAAACGACTGTCTGGGAATGACCCCGGTGTGTAGAAGTGATTAAGAGGACCCAATTTTGCCATAACCCAAATGTGTTTGCATAACGACTTCGAGTGGTGTTCCTGGTGATTTTAAATGCGGCTCTCTGCTGAAGCCTTTAACAACTGCTCTCTGTGGCTTTTTCTCTTGCTAGGCTTGTTTTTAAGTATCTCAACAACAATTTTATCGTCCAGTCAGTCTTAAATTACTCATCTGCTCGTGTTAGAACAGGTGAAAATGAAAGCGATGAAGACAAGCAGAGCCTACAGTGGCGTCCCCATCAATTCCCTGCGAGGAAAGGTGTGTGGCGGTGAGGTAGAAAGCTGCAAAGTTGTCGTTGGCTCCGCTGCAGCGGTCTTGGATGCTTCCCCCGTATTTCACCCCATAACCCCCCACCCCGAATGGAGCGTGATTTACTGTCTTGTAAACACATAGGAAGTAGCATTGAAAATGGTTTAACAAAGTCAATAAAAGCAGACATCATTCCTGGTATCAGGGGGTGGTGAGGAGGCGGAGGCGAGGAGGGGGAGGAGGAGGTCTGGGGTGGCTGAGGGCAGGTATCCTCCCCTCCCACTCTGGTTACTCCCTCGCTCCTCCGCCTTCGTCTTTTCTCCTTGTCTGTCATCTGTGTCCTCTGTTCCTTCCCTCCCTCTTCTTTGAGTTTCTCTTCATCCCTGTTTTCATATCCTCCTTTTTCCCCCTCTCACCCTCTTCTATACTCCCTCCTCTTTCTCCTTCTCTCTCCTTCTCTCTCTCTGCCTTTTTTATTTCATGCGTTGGGCAGTGGACAGCCAGAGCAATGGCTTTAACAGACCTACCTGCAGGGCTGCTTAGGGCGGCTCTTTCATCTGGGCTCTGGAGAAAGAAGCCCCCGGCCCTGAAACAGCTGTGTGGACCTGGGAGTGAGAGGACCATGAAAAACGCAGAGAAGAAAGAAAGGAAATTCAATGGTCCTCTGGGAATCAAACCTCCTCATGCCTCTCTCTTGCTCTCTTTCTCCCTCGCTCCTTCTCTCTACCTTCATCGCCCTCTCTTTTTCTTTATCTCTCTCTCTCGCTCGCTCATTATCTTACAAGGTTTTCCCATTTTGAAGTGTTACCATTTTGATACTCCTTCCACCTCTCCGTCCTTCGGTTTTCTTACTTACCTCCATAAAGTTTTCTCGCGGTCACAGCTCGTCTCTCTCAAACTTGAAACAACTCAGGTTTCGATTCACATCTCTGTTACACGGCATCTCCCTCCGCAGCAGGTTTCATGTGCTTCCTTTCACTGCTAAACCATCAAGTTGCGCGAAAAACAAATCGAGATCCAAGGCGTCAGTGAAGGTCAGCGAGGGACTGAAAGAAGGCCAGGAGCAGGGCCAAACTCAGCTGTGAGAAATTTAATTCAGGAAATTAAACCTTAATATTCTCATAATAACCTGTCAAAAACGAAAAAAAAAAAAAAAAAGCATAGGTGTGGCAGAGCCCAGATTCATGATTTATTTTCTGTCATCCTAACTGGATCGACTGTAGTGAGATTTCCATCCACATAGCAAACACTTCACAGATTTATTAATACAATGGCAAAGATATTAAAGCTACTAATCAACATCATACTCAAAAATGGAATCCATTCTGCACTTTGCATTTTCCCCTTACAAATAAAATGGTAAAACATTGCGATTGTAATTAATTAAACAATTAACCAGCAGCTGCTGCTTTGGGAGCTGTATTTACCATTATCACTTTATTTCAACATGCATTTCATACCAGAATTGCAAACACATATAAACAGGATGCATAAAGATGTGACAATCCAGCGTCGTTTACTTATGAAGCACTACAGAAGCCAACCAAATACATCTCTGTGATCCTACCGAAGATACATAGCTAAATTTTCTAATTTTCCATTAAAGTGGGTGCTTGCTTGGTTTTTATGTGCTATATATTGACCATATATAGCCTTATTCATTCTTATCTGTGTTATACTGCATGTGAGTTCTAATTCATGTCACACACAGGTTCAAACCAGCACATATTTTGCAGCATGAAAGCGAGCCGGCTATCAGACTGCCCCCCCGAGTCCACTACATTCATAATGTCACAGAAACACAGCAACGACATACCATCGTCTTATCAAGCTGTTTAGGCTAATGAGCTATCAAACAGTTGCCTACTTACGCATCCAGCAGACACAAAGCAGCACTATCATCCCGCTGGAATCGTGTCTCTGGACAGCTCACAAATACAATATTTACGCTCCTGCAGAACAGAAAGCAGAACAAATTCTCACCTTGCGTCATTTCTGCTGAAATTGACCATTTGTGCAGTGATTCACCCCAACAGCTAATTTTATAACTGGACAGGCGTTACTGCTGTCACTAAGTTAGCTGGAAGCGGACGTGCTGACCTCAGAACTTACCAGGAACTCCTGATCATTTTGTCATTCTCCTCCAGTCTCTCTCTTTTTCTTCTGTGTGAAGCAGATTCCTTCTGTTCTTCCATTCTCTCTGAAAACACCTTTGATCTCGAAGACCTCCTGAGAAAAATGTCTGCACTTTTAGCTTCCTAGCTGACAGCAAGATGCTTGACTTGATTCACTAGTTTACAGCAGTGTGTGCTACCTGTTCAGCCATGAACTGGACAGGTTGTGAGAGTGAGACTCAAACAGATCTTATGTGGCCTTTGCTTCGATTTTCCATTAACTGTTTGTGTCGACTCTTGGCTGTCAAGTCACCATTAAGACGGATCTCCACCTATTTTGCGCTTCAAAGTCTGTTTTCAGGTTTTGTATAGTACAAATGATATGGGAAAACATTTGAACAAAGTCTTTTGTGGCTCCAGAGGGAGCTGCACAAAGTGTGATAAACGACCTCAAGTGACATTGGCTGAAGGCTACAAGAAAAGTCAGTGGGTGTGGAGTTACAAACAAGTGAGACCAGACCTCTATAGCCTGCTCCTCATGTCTGCTCGAGAACAGCAGCTCGAGGCTACATCAATCGCTAGTTGCATAATCTCCAGCCAAATTACTGGTGGCGGAGTTGCACGGTGGGTGACGTAGGTGCCAGGTTTTTGAGAAGGAAGAGGAATGCGTTGAATCAACGAAATCTGTGCTTCTGCTGGATCTATGTTGATGCAATGCTAAATGAGTGAAGTACTCTTTGAAGGAAAACTTTGAACCCCAAATTGCTCCCAATGCGGATACTGAATGTTGCAAAAAGTTTGCCAAAATAAATGTAATGTAATAGAAAGCCAGAAAACCAAAACAATGGGCTAAAAGAGCGTGAAATCTAATACACATGCAGAGTTGGGTGTTAATTCTCAGCGCTGGCCCTATGAGTTATCCTTTCACATTCCTCTTTTATTTCCGCATTAAGAAAAAGATCACTTAATGCAGGTTTAAATAACAGCTTCATAATTTTATTTTCCACTGTCATCATTGATAAATCATTCACAGCCCTAAAATAATTAGCATATAAATGCATATGCAGCTGTAATATCGACTGTATTAATTACATTTTTTTTTTTTTTGCTTAATAAATCAATTTGAGATTTTTGCAGCATGAAACAAAGTCTAATGGACACATTTCTGATCTCTGGCATAATGCATTTCGGCCTGAGCTTCTGAAAAATAGGAAAGAAGAGCTGGAGTTTTGGAGCTGAACGTAATGTCCCTCATGCATCATCACCATCAGTCCACTCTGTGGTGAGATCACCGTCCTGGTTTTAAAATTCCTCACACTCCTCCAAGAGGTGGGATATCATAAAAAAATGAGCAATTGGTGACAATCCATACCATCCCCATGGGTGCTGCTCAAATAGCTTCTCTGTTTTATAACTGCCTCGTTGTAGGCTTTCTAATCCTATTGTTGCCACTCTGCACATACCAGCCACACCGTGCACTGTCTCTATTAGCTGATTTGTTTGTGTTGGACGGCATTATGCTTGCTGGGATCTATCAGTGTAGTGACTTAGTTCATGATTGCTTAAGATTGCCATAAGTGTGCACTTATGGCAATCTTAAGTTTTAGGATGTGTATCTTTGGCCAGGGTGTGTGTGTGTGTGTGTGTGTGTGTGTGTGAGTTAGAGTGCGCAGACGCTCAATTTGATGTAATTGACTTTCCTTGGTGTGCCGAACCTCCTATAGCTAACAAGTGCCATGTGTGTTTTTTTTTACATGATTTATTCCAATTAATATCATATGTGAGCCATTTATGTTTTCCCTTAGGAAAGGTTAGCTTAGCATCAAGACTGGAAGCTAACATGTATATACGTGTGTGTGTGTGCGCGCCCGTGTGTCCCGTCATGATTATCATGGTTATACATGTAATATATATTTTTAATATATTTTATCCATTTGTTTAATCCATACAAAGACGACCAAGGCGAGAGCTTTTCACACCAGGTTTTTACATTTTAAACAAATAAGATCTAATGTGAATTAATGATGCTTTTATAATGCTAAGCTAGCTAACGGCCACTGGCTGCTGCTTCATATTTCGCGTACAGACTTGAGAGTGGTATCTTCTCATTTAACTCTCAGCATGAGTATTTCCAAAATGTTTCAGTGACAATATACGTTATAGCCCATTATAGACTCTACATACTCCAGTACCTATGCTGACGGTTATTTAACTGAGCATCATTAAAAAACATGCTGCTGTGAAGACATGTGCTATTGCAGTTACACTACAGTATATATGAAAAGGCCTAAATATACAGTAGCAATCTTCAGCTTCTACATGTGTGGAATATCAGAAACACACTGGCTGACGGTGGGGAAGTTCCCATTCTGTCGTGTTAAAACAACATCAGCAGGACCCGCAATACCAAGAGGAATCAGATCACACGTTTTCCATTCCCTTATTGTCAAGTGTTTTAAAGGCCACTTAACAGAGGGGATTTTAATAGTATCGTAACACTTAAGGATTAGTAGTTAAGTATTCCAGCAGCTCCCTTTCCCCCCTCAGTTTAAAGCCAACTGTAGAAGATGTAAAAAACTGACCTGTGAATCACCTGGCCCTTCTCTCTCTCCCTCTCCTTCCTCCTCCCCAGGAGGATCTGCGCAGAGAGCGAGGCTGCAAAACGTGGAACAAGAAAGGAAGATGAAGGGATGAGAAATATGGGCGGGAGGGCAGCTGGTTAACACGAGGGGCAAAGGATGGCAGGTAACAGAGTGAGGAAACAGAGGAGGAGAGTCCACTTTAAGGCAGGCAGGAAAAAAAGTACAGAGAGTGGACAGGGCTGGTGTTGAGTGCTGTTGTGTTTGTTTAGTCCCCTTCAAAGGCAAGCTTAATTATTTTACCATGCTGTGCCTGCAGAGACTGCAGGATTCATGGGCTGCTCCCAGCCTCTATCTCCTCCATCCAGCCGAGGGCTTAACCCTTGAAACACTTCAAACGTTCACGTCCAAGAGAAAATCAAACTTAAAGGTCCGGCTGGTCATGTCTAACGACAGAGGCCTTCTTCAAATATGCCATTCAAATGAAATTTTTTCTTAATTCAGCGCGTTTTTCATCTCTGGAATCCACGTTTGATTGATAAAATGTCTCACAGTGTCACACTGAGCCAACTGATGACTGCGCACACGTTTCCTGTCCAACCAAAGCATCTTCGCAAACATGAATCACTCTCTTGAGCTGGACGTGCGCTCGCTGCCTGCAGAATAGTTTGCTTTTCACCAGCGGGTGCAACAAATTTGAACTGGAAACAGGTCAGCAACAGAGTCACGGCATGTTCAAGTGTAGACTCCTATAGAAGGAAAGTGGATGTTAAGAGGAGAGACATTTTGGGAAATTAAGTGAGAAGACTGACAGCAGCCAGTTAGCTTAGCTTAGCATGCCGCTGGTTGCAGCAAAAGTAGTATTTTTTTTTGTACATAATGTTTAAGTCTGATTTGCCCGGTCACAGGGGTTCGCCCACAGTCTCGTTAGTTGCGGTGTTGCTCTCATTACTTTGTTGCATCACTGGATGGGTTCAGCCTCTGTAAATGTGTCAGGTCGGACTTCAATAACCTGTTTAAAGTCCTGACAGAGCTGAGAAACCAGACTTGACATTGTTTCAAGTTCTTTTTAATTGAAAAGATGTGGTAAAGGCTCACATTTACTAGACATTTGACACATTCATAACACATCTATGAATACCCCATTTCACATCTGTAATACATACTTTTCAGTACATCTGGACCATAATAGTTTGTTCATGACATTACTTGACTGCAGCTGTACTGTAACTTGGCTGAAGGCGTGCATGCTAAGAAAACAGCTCTAGAAATAAAAACAAATGAGGGAGGAGAAGTTTATATTTGCTGTCTGGCGATGGTATATTCTAGTAGATAAAAGCTGGGAATGAGGAGCTTCAGAGATGCTTTTAAGTTTAAATGACAAAAGTACCTTTCACTCCATTTTTACAGCTGCAGTATCATCCGCGAAAGCACGAGGATTTCAAACGGTGAAACTTAGTGACTCCTTCATATAAATTGTATAACAGGAACAGTGATCTTGTTCGCTCAGTCCTGGCAAGCACACAGCAGATCACTTTACATCAAATGGGAATGCCAGTCACTTTTGGAATTTATACGTGTTATTACTATGGTCTAGACAGTCCAGGACAGATGTCATGGAGATGTAAAACTGGACCTGCTCCATAAAAGAAATGAAGTACGCAAGACGATGGAGGTGTCGGCAATAAAAAAGGTGTATCATAACAAGGAAATCATACTCTTCTTAAAACACGTGAAATATAAAATCAGGTAATTCCACTTATTCCCGTCTTAGTATCGGGTGTCTCAGATCTTAGCTGAAATAAGAAATAATGATACTCTGTAAAACAAGGCAGATTGCTCCAGTAGTATCATGATGGCATTCATTTGAGAAAACTCTTCAAAAAATTATATTTTCTATTTGTATTTTCAGTATGATAAATTACTTCTCCCTACTGGTAGATTTTTTTTAACCCTCTTTTTAAGAAAAATAATATTTTAAGAGCCCTAACTAGATTAAATGACTTGTAAGATTTCCTGCGGTGTGACAGCACCCAGGGTGATTTTTCTGGGAATACCATTTTCTGCTCCATAACTACCAATAATACGGACTAAAGCTCATTGGGGTATAAAAAGAAATAAATACTCCGAGGACTCACAAAGTCACTCCTTCATCTGCTGAACAGTTCCAGATTTGACTTCTCGATGGCATCACAGCTTTTAGGCTTTGTGCTGTGTGTGTTCAGGCCATGGAACTGACTTGTTCAGTGTCACATAGACTGAAGATTAACAGAAAACATCCAACAATAAAATGACAAATAACAGTCAAATAAATTTCAAACTCACACAGGGGTTTTGAGACTGTTTATTCTTACACTTTTGCATCGCCACACAGATTAAAGAAAAATTATAGGAATCTGGGATTAGGAATAAAATATTGGAATTTGTAATGACTATTTTCTGGCACATTTTGATATCAAAACTTCCCTGAGAGCAAACAGAACCCCACAGGCGTTATATGAAAAGTCCAAGTCAGGCAAAATAGATTTTCATGTCGCCTTCAGTCCAGAGGCCCACGTTCAAGCGTTCATGAATTAACAAGCAGTTGACCCGCTGAGGGGCTGCTAGCTCCAGGGATGCTGCTCTGTTTCTGACCCCCTGCTCTCTGACCTCCCTGTGGAGGGGAGCCAGTAAAAAAAAACAATTTGCCCATTTGGGACTGACATGCACAAAAAACTTCATCAGTTCACTTATTGTAAGTTGACAGCATACAAATCTCTGCAATACTAATGCACAGATTGGAAGTACTGTGTTTTATAAAAAGAAATTAGTAAGAACAAAAAAATACTGGGAAAAAAACATCTCCTCTCGTACATTACTTCAGAATTACTACATTCAGATATCTCAACACAAAAAAATGTCTGTTTTACTTTTTTAATGCTTTTTAAAAAAAAATAACTCCCTTAACTTGATATCTAGTCCAGGAGTGGGGAACATCCGGCCTCTGGGCCACATACAGCCTGCAAGACCATTTGATTGGGCCCCCTGTTGGAAGTCAGAAATACATAATAGAAAAATTCTTCAGACAGCAAATACCTTTTTTCTGCGATAAAGAAAATAGACATAAACATAAAATAGATGATTAGCATGTCTTTCCAAGTGGTCCCTGAATGCAACACGCCCATAGCAGTTGATATCACATCAATGTATCATGGAGACGTAGATGCGGAGTGACACGTCAAGAGAAATGGACAAACAGTTATTTTTCAGTTGAAGTAAAAAGCAAGTCAGTGTGTCTGAGTGATCACATTACAGCTACAAACATGCTGAACCGGAGGACCGCTGTGAGGACAAACGCGACTGGACAAAGTTAACGTCTACTTGAGACATACATTACGTATGACACAATCTAATTCGCCCTGCGCAACAGCAGGTGGCAGTATGAGTAAAATACCTGATCATTACCTACTGCTTTATTGATATATTTCCCAGTCTGTTCTATAGTGACTTATCATAGACCTGCTATATAGTCCCCCACAGTTATTCAGGAATTACTTATGAACATATATTAAGCATATGTTGGGACAGGAAGTGTCTGTGTGATTTGGCCTTCAAGATGGACATTACCAAGCACCTCTTAGAGCTGAGCCTCAAGCTCCAGCAGCTTCTCAGCTCTCTGCTTTCAAAAGTGAAATCATTTGAAGTGAAATTAAAGATGTGGCGAGTGCAACTGGAAAGAGGAAACACTGCGTTTTCCTGCTCTGCAAGAACAAAGGCCTGCTATGGCGCTCAAATACGCTGCTGAGTGTGAACACTGCTCCGGGGATTTTGTGGGAGGTTTCAGCACATGAGAAGTAAACAAAAGGAACCTGAACATATTTAATGTGGATCCAGCTGATGTGCCTGACAGCCGACAACATGAAACCACTGAGCTACAAAGCAACGACCTTCTACTGAGAGCTGCTGCTCAGAATCGTTCCAGCTCAACACTCACTGTTTTAATGTGATATGTGTGTTATAAATGTTATAAAAATTAAACTGAAACTGAAAGCGCAGCCTCACAGAGCTGCTAGCATGGCTGTAGACTTTTTCATTAGAACTCATTAAGGCAGGAAGGCTGTAAGCACATGAAGAATGACTCTCAGGTGAGATTTAGTTTTAACTAAATCGGACGTGAAGTTTTAACAGCCCTCCTTTGTTTTGTGCACGTTGCATTTGAATGTGTCATCTCCTGGATCGGCTTTAAAACACGCCTGATGAATTTGTTTAGACACTGATCGGCCACCATAACATTTGGCCTTGTTCAAAATATGTAGGTACTGTAGATGTAAAGAAAAATCCTGCTTGATTTTTCACCTCCTGACCATTAAACTCTATCTATCTATCTATCTATCTATCTATCTATCTATCTATCTATCTATCTATCTAAAATATTACATTATGTGATCAGTCTTTCAGCGATGCACCTGGGATTGAAAGCTGCCATCTTCATCCAGCTCTCTCTGACAAAACCAGTCTCAATACAGCAGTAAAAGTCACTGTAAAACCCAACTGTTGCATCATGGAAACAGGACCCGTTCGCTCCACTCCCCGTCTTCCTTTTTCCATCTTTCCCCTCTTCCTCATCCATCCTGTCTTGCTTTGTCTTCTCTCTGTCTTTTCCATCTATCTGATATCATTTTCTATCTCTGTCTTCTACGTCCGCCCCACCCCGGCTCGCTCGGCTTTCCATGCAGCCTCCGCTCAATCCTTCCTGCACCCTCCTCTATCCCTCTTTCTCTCCTCCTACCATTTATCTGTCTCTCGCTCCCTGCTGTTACCCCCCCTCCACCCACCCTCCCCTTCTTCCCTGTTCCCCACTTTCCTCTGTAGTCCGCAACCTGTGGAACCAATTAGACCTTGTAAGCGGGGGCCTTTTGCCACTGTCGTGTGGTCGGTTTAACCTGCCGCTCCAAAAGGACCTCGACTCAGCGCGACCACCACCACCTCGCCTGCCTCAGTGGGTGGGTTTGGGACGGTGGGGTGGGGGAGTATGTGACCGGAGGAGCTCAGGGACCACCAAGCCTCTTTTGAACCCCTGTTCTCAGGAGAATCCCAAATGTGGGGTTGACCTGCTTTAAAGGAGAAAAGATGAGAGCCAACGGAAGCTGAGATTTTTGTCTTTTTTGACATGAAATGCTGAAAAAGTAGCATAAAACTCATCCTTTCCTTGTTCTCCATCTTTATCCTTTGTGTTTTATTATGTTACAGGCCTGTTAGGATATGGTTCATGCTCTTTAGGGGTAAACAAACTCCTCTTTTAGCACCAGACCGTCTCCTTTCACCCTCTTTTCACCCTCACCCCAACTGCCAGGAATGCTTTTAACAATTCACAGTCGGCCGCAGAGCAACATGCGACGCTGGGAGATTGTCGCATTCCAAAGGGGAGCGTTTTTTAGTCGCTCTTCACGTGTCAATCAGCGACACTATCTCCTTGTCGGCCCTTACACCCCCTCCCTCTAAGACACACAAACACACATACACCAGCACCGCGAGCCCCGCAGCCTGCTTTGCTGCGTCTCGGTTTAAGGACACAGCCGTCGATGTGTTAAGCACCGAAGAATGCGGATCTTATGGCGGGTGTAGGACACACAAACACAGTTTTCTCAGACTTCACACAAAGAACTCATCCACCTCCAACATCTGTGATGTGGGTCACTGAGGAGCGCCTCTCCTCTGGTGAAATGCGGAGAGTAGCGGGTCTCTTTTAAAAAGTAGTCCTTGAAAAAAGCCTGACAGTATAGGTTTCCAGCCTCGTAACTCATCTCAACTAGTCCGTTTTTTCCACACATGATGATTTCTTGCAGGTTCGGGTCCAGACTCTTAACTCTCTGGGCACTGCTATCCACAGAAAATGCATGAAATGCTGCAAAATCAATCAAAACATGCAATCCTATATTTTTGTAGCTTGATCCGAAATGATAAGCAGAAAATCGGGTCAGGGAGGTCACACAGACACACACTCTCTCACATAACGCAGGCCAACTTTCAACAGCTCTGCTCCTAACACACACATGCTGCCCCTTACAGTCGGGATAACAGTCCTGGTGACATTCTTCGCCACATTATCAGTGCGTTGAAAGCACCTGACTGGTATGTGACAGTGGCAGTTAGTGACACTTCTCCTTTAAAGTGGGGGGCGGGCGTCGGTGGGGGGTAAAGGGTTGATCCATTTGATACGAGCCCTGCTGGAGACTTGACAGGAGCTGTCAGTGAGCCAAGGGGTGGGTGGTGCTTATCGATCAAACACCCCTCCTATCTGCCACTCTGACCTTCATGTCCTGAGGAGGGCTGTTTGGGTGGGGAGACTGTAATGGAGACATGGGGCGGGTGGGGGTTGTCGTCTTGTGATTGTGAGAGTGAATTCATCACAATATCAGAGTTTAGTCGCACAGAAATTAGCCATCAGTGTATTTATGTGAGTGCGTCTCATCCATTCGAAGGTTTCTCAATGATGTGATCAAAATTAATGATACTAACGTTACTTAGTAAATGTAAAAATATCAATAACATAATGTAGCAACACTTTACTAAAAGCAAAAAGTTCTGCATACGAGTATAAAATTTACAATAAAACGTACATAAGTATCAAAAGTGACAGTAGTGAGGCTTTACATATGCTCCCTGTATGGAAACTGAATCCTGTACACAACCAAACCTAATGACTAAAACAGTAAAAATCAAGCCTACTAATGCAGCCAATGATTATTTTCATTATGAATTAATCTTTTCATACTTTTCCATTAATCAATTAATGGTTCAGCCTCTAAAACGTTAGAAAAAGCAATATAATAATAATAAAATAAATACAAAATTACATTTCCCAGAGCTCATACTGACACCTTTATATAGCTTGTTGTCAAAATTCAAATGACAAGTAATTCAAATGAATAATCAATCAAAATCAAAATGCTTGTCAGTTAATTTTCAGTCACTTGACTCGTGTGTTTCAGCATTAATCCAAACAAAATAAGCACTGATGTTTTATATTATGATGCGAACTTAGCTTTTGGGTCTTGAAATAATCAGTCAACACGTTCCTTGTTGTCGCACTGGGCTGACGTGAAGTTTGACTTGTCGAGCCTTTTCTCTGCAAAGTTCCTGCAGCTGTCAAATACAGTAAATGCACAAGTCACAAATATAAGATCTTCCTCTGAAATCTAGTCGTCTCGTAAAAGTCTAAAAGTATTTCAGAATCAAATGAAGTGAGTAAAATCACCAGTAAAATAATGCAACATTTTTAAAGTGTTCAGTATCTCACTAAATGTGCTTACACTCCACCTCTCCACCTCTTTTCCCAATCCCAGCCAATTTGGGTTTGAACCAATCACAAGCCTGCTTTTCTGACCTCCAGGCTACTGCTGCCCCTGTTCTCTCTCTCTCACACACACAGCACAGGAAACTCCCCTCACAATTGGTCTAATTCTTGTAGATCGTCAGAGTGATTCACCAATTCCCAAAACTCTTCCCAAAAGTCTACACTCGAATCACGGCGCACACGAGCACTGACGGCGTGATACTGAAAACCATCTTTTTAAGTAATTCTTTCTTCAAAATCTGGCGCCGGGCCAGCGTTTATTTTTGCTGGAGAGGTGGACGCCGCGCAGCATGCGGAGGCTGCAGAGAAAAAAGTGAGACTGAGGGACAACCAGTCATCTTGTGGTCAGCCATAACCAGTGTTTAGCCTGGACGATCTTTGGCCACTGGTCATTACAGCACCATGCTGGGCCCGCTGTCCTGTTGTCAAAACACTGTGCTTGGCAGGGGCCGCGTGCGACACAATGTGACTGCAGAAAATATGTGTGAGCTTCGAGCTGTGCACAGGATATGGACGTTTTGAACTTCTGACGATTTGCAGGTTGCGAGGTTTCCACGCCTTTATTTGTGGTCATGTGTTGCAGCCAGGATGGGAAGCAACCCTGCTGCCTTCGAGTCAAAGTGTGTGAGGGAAGCGGCTCGCGCGGCGGACGGGGTGTGATGCGTGGTGAATGGGCTCCCCCTACTGTCTGCTGAGCTCCTCACACCTCTGTGACGCCTCTGCACTAGCTGCCTTTACATGAACGCAGAACAGCAATGGTGCCATGTGTGACACCCGAGCACAGGCGGATTTTACTGCATTCGTATCTGTATTTGCACTCCTTCATAAGCCACTTAGACACACATCCCGCCTCTCCTTCCTCCCTCTCTCCTTCCTGATCTATAAATACTCTCTCATCAGCAGAGCTCGGCTGCGAGGGGCGTCGACCCCCGGCCTCTCTCCGTCCAGCGGAGCCGTGATTTATGGGGGCCCAGGCTGGCGCTAACCTTGCACTTGGGCCCTGGCAGTATAAATGATGGCAGGTCAGTGGCACCGTGGGTGGAGGGGAGAGACTCTCTTTCTCCACCTCCGTCTCTCTCTCTTCCCTCTGTCCTGTTATCATCAGTGTGATGGAGACATCATCATCATCTCCTGGGAGTATAAATAGTGCTGGATCAGGTGACAGTGCCGGCCCTGGCCTTTGATGGGAGCTTTAATTTCATGCCTAATTTCTCTCGGCACGGAGAGGATCGATGCTGCCCTGCTCGTGCTCCCCATCCCTCTGCTGCAGCGACGGAGGGAGCAAAGAAGGACGAATGTTCACAGCTGAGCGATGTGCATGCGCCAAAACATTTAGCTTACCTGTAAGCACACACGTGCGCGGACATCCTTCACGGGGGGCGCAAACGTGTTGACAAATGAGTGACACGTGCGGGGCTCCATTTGCGCGCGCGCAGATGGCTTAAGCGATCGATACAGGCGGAACAGATAGCTTTGGAAATAAGAGCAACAAGCAAACCATAACTGCACAGCTACCCACCTGTGTGTTGTGTGTGTTACACGTTGCCACGGTGATAAATAAAAGCCCTCTGTCCCCCGCTCGTAGCCCCAGGGAGGCATTGAACTCTAGCCCCTCCATAATGACTTTGTCTACCTATCGATCCGGCTGTGATCCATGTACTGTAATTCTTATATCATCAGCCCCGGCCCCAGCAATAACTCCAAGTCATATTTCGGGGCCTCCCGTCCACTTGACAACTTAATGATGCAGAGGTCCTTGCCGAGTTTGGACCCCCCCCCCCCCCCCCCCCCCCCCCCCTCTCCCTCCCTTTCCTCCTGCAGGCCTCTAATTTCTCCTTGTTCTTTCAGACTAATATCAGCCAAGGCACACAGAGGCTGTTCTCTCTCAGGACTCCCCTCTCTGAAACCACATATCTTCTCCTCTTCACCTCTGTGCGCTCGCAGTATAGCGCGGGGTTAGTGTCCGGGACTGCTGTGCATCTGTCTCCGATTTGGAGCACAGCCCCTGCAGGCTCCCGAGGAGACTCGGCCGTCCCTCTTTAGACCCTGTTCTTTTTCTCCCTTTGAGCCGGGGCTATATTTCATTGTCATTTCAACCCTCTCTTCCTAGCCTGAATGTAATAGCGGGAGATATATGGCCCCGCGCTTCTGCAGCCTTCTGAGCTTCCTCAGCCTTTTATAAAGCACTGTCAGAGTGACAAAACAGCAGCCCTTGGGTATTCGGGCGCAGATGCCCCCCCTCATCCCGCGGCAATTTCTCAATATCCTGCGCTGATCCTTTTAGCAAAGAGATAACATCTGGGTCCTTGGACAGGATGAGTTGGAACAGTCATCCCGGACAGAGTCGTAGCTCATCTGTATAGCTCCGTCTGCCTATAAGCCATAGGCTGCCTGTCAGCTCTGTTTTTATAAGAGCTGATTTAGGGAGCAGCCCTTTGAATCCTGAGCCAATAGAGAACCGCAGGAGCGCGCAGGACTTTATTTCGATCCAGTGCTGACACGCCTGATACTGCTGATGGAGGAGCTTCAGCCTGTCCAAGCAAGAATTTGCTCTGACATTTTGCAATCTAAAGGTAAAGAGAGAGGGGCGTTATGGGGGGGTTGTTCATTACTGTCTGCGTTTGAAAGGCTCTAATGGTGTTCCACCTGGCTACAGAGACACATAACAACCTATACCTCTGAGACAGGGCCCTGATTGAGATGTGAGTAAAGGAGAGGGCGGGGGGAGCAGATGGGCTCTGCAGACAATTAAAGCTGCATGTTCTGTTGTGGTTCCTCCACTTTGTTCCTGTCACTCGCCTCATCCTCTGTGACATCTCTCCTCCACACGTGCCAGTGCGTCTGCCTCACCCTTCCTTCCCCTTCCTCCCGCCTCACTCCTCCCTCCTCGCACCATCCTTCTCCTTCCTCTCACACTCTCATCCGCGCACTCTCTGTCTCCTCTCCGCTCCTCTCCCCTCCCTCCCTCCCCAGCCTTAATTGGGAGTCAGGGAGAGCAGTGGAAATCGCATTAACGCGGGCCCTGCCTGGGTGTGCCATCCATCTTCTTTTTTATTACGCCGCGCCGGGGCTGCCTGGGCTCTGCCGTTCGATTTGTCACCGGCCTCGTTCGCTGATAACAGGCATTTGTCATCGCCTTGCCTCCCTGTTAATGTTATCATCTCCTCCCTGACAGCCGCCCTCCGCCGGGGAGCGCCGGCGACAAAGCACATCCGTCAAGCGAATATTTCCACGGCTAAGGGGACCGCACACTGCAATAAGCCACATTAAAGCACTTATGAAGGGTGCAGGCCGAGTGTGTGTGTATGTGTGTGTGTGTGTGTGTGTGTGTGTGTGTGTGTGTGCATCTGTGTGTGCGCACCGGTGCCACGACGCGCGCCGGAGCGTGCGCTGCGTGCGCATACACACCCGCGAAGACGCGCGCGCAGGAGCGTGTAGTGCGCTTGTCAGTGCCGTAAAAGAGGCGAGGTGGGGGCCGACAGGGAGAGGAAGAGGTAATTTGTTGCAATTAATTACGCAGTGAGTGTGGCTTTGTTGTGTGGGAGAGCATTTTATCTGTTGGAATGCTTCCTTCGCCGGGCTGTGATGCTATTTGTTTGATTTATAGCCTCTGCCTGCCCGAGGCGGAGTGAGCCTGCGTGTGTGAGTGTGTTTTCACATGTGCACAATGCTGTGGCATTATCCACAGAAATATACTGTAGTCTCTGTGACAAGGAGCCCTTTGTTTGGCAGTGACGTTACATATGAACAGCCACGCTGGCCCTGTTTGTCCTCTCTCAGGACTCAAACTCTACTGTCCATTTGTCATTCAGCAGCAAATCAACAACTCCAAAGGTTAACTCTCAATCACCCAGCTTGCCTCACCTTCTTCCCCTCCCCTCTGCGATGGGAAGCCATGTCTGAAAGGGCTGTGACGCTCAGATTTACCATACTCTAAATCCAAAACAGTCCAGATGTGATGTGCTGATGTTGGCCCGGCTGACCCTCTTCTTTCTCTCTCCTCTGTAATGTCAGGACAAGCAGGGATGTGACAACATTTATCCATTCTGCCTCAGCTGGGGGTTTGCAGGGCCCTTGTGCCGGGGCTGACAGATGGATCAGCCAGCCTAGAGGCAGTGGGAAGAGATGAGAGAGGAGCGCCACTTCCTATCCTTCAACACACTGTATGACTCCTAAATCTGCTGTACAACATCACACTGTACGGCAAGTTTGCAATCTTAGCTAGAACTGTAGTCTGGATGATGGTGGTTTTACAGCGAGAGTGTGCGGCCATGTCTGTGGTCCGGTTCACACCTGGCGTTAACACGCAGCCGGTGTGATCCAGTTAACAGTGCACAGCTCTGAATGTGGCCTGAGAGACGAGATTTCAATGCGTCTTCACTATCCACTTGTGATCGGATCACCCAAGACCAGGTGTGAACAGAGCCTATGATTCTTCACACTATGATCACACTACACAGTTTGAGATGAATGACATATAAGCAGCTACTTATACGAGGCCAACGATGGTGAAACAAAGTTCAACCCACAACTAACAGATTCTTTTGCCACATAATTGTGATTTTGTTGAGAAAGCTAAAGTTACACCAGCATTCCTCAGTAAACTGACCTCTGACCTTCTACCAAAGGAGCTGCAGGACCCCAGCACTAAAATCTGACCTAAACTGCTAGCAAACATTTGCATGTTAAGACTTCCAGCAGTACCGCTGGTCCAAGTCCAATATTCACTCCTCTTTTTGCTCTGTCAGTCCACCTCCTGAGGGAAATATCTGGCTCCTGAGCTGCTAAATGCTCCACTCTGTTCATCAGATAGTCACTCACAGTGTCTGTCTGCTGTCTGCAGGTGATAATCACTAATCTAATCACTAATCAGGTGTTATCATAAAACCATCGATTATTAATATTTACAACTGCGAGCATGATGAATTGTAAAAATCTTTATTAACGGCTCACTGACATTCACAAGTGCAGACTTTGTGGCATAATGGAACGTGAGAAACCCACGAACATGAGTTCATTTTAATTAATTTGCATTTCTAACCAGATTATTGCCAAATAGAATGGATGAGCACTGGCCAAATGGGGTTTCCACAGCTAGTTGTTCTTATTAATGGCTTATAACTGATCTATAAGTCACAAGCAAATGTAGAGAAAACAGTTTTGATTCTATTGTATGAGCTTCATCAGCAGGTGAAGTTTGTAATTCTTCTGGGAAGGGCCATCTTCAATTCCAAACAGCTCTACTCGTCTGCTGATGACGATCACATAATATGGCTGAAAGCTCCAGAGCAGCTACTAAATGGACCTTCAGGAGAGATTTTTTCTCAAACGCTGTTTCCAAGGTCAAGAATGAACTTTGAACCTCATTTGTAAACCATTTATTAACCATTAGTTGCAACTCATTAACCCATGACACGTGAACGGGTGCCTTATTAGTGCCTTTCAGTCTTCACTTCATAGTTCTAATATCTCTCTTTGGAGTAAAAAGCTTTGTCAGACTTTTGATGTTTCTTCTACAATGTTCTTCCACTGTCAGCGTTTGGAATCATTTGTGTTGTGGCTGTAAGACCCACATTTTATTTTGCTGTGTTTATGGTTGTTTTTGGGGAGAGGAAATAATGCCAGACAATGCTTTTTCTCTTCATTGCCCAATTCTGATTCCCAAAAAGCAGGGACGCTGTGTGAAAAAATAATTAAACAGAATGTGATAATTTACAAATCATTTTTGACATTTACTCAATTGAAATAATGTTTTACCTCATCAACCGCATTGATTCTTGTAAATATATACTTATTCTGAATGTGATGCAGCCTGGGAGCACTGGGAAAGTTAAACAGGTAGATTGGTAACAGGTGATAGCATCATGATTGGGTATGAAACGAGCATCCTGGAAAGGCTCAGTCGCTCACAACCGAGGATGGAGCGAGGTTTGTGAACACATGACTGTAGAAAGGATGTTACTACATGGGCTCAGGAACACAGTTTGTTTAATAATGACTGCATTCTGATTTTATGTTTCACACAGTGTCCAAACTTTTTTGGAATTGGGGTTTCATTTTCTGTGTATGGAGGATACTTCCAGTTATTGACATCACCACAGCTAAATGAATGTGAAGGAAAAAATTGGCCCCAAAAGAAACTATTGAAACTATATGAAACTACTAAAGTATTGTGGTAGCACAGAGGAGCTGCAGTTTACAGCTAGTAACAAAGAAGACAGAGGCAGATTTTTCTGTCCAAACATCAGTCTTTCCTGTATCTCTCACTATCACTGACTCCACCATATATTATACAAAAAGCTCATAACACATACAGCATTTTAAAAACAACAGAGCAAACTTGAACAGCTACTTCGATGTGACATGTTGATAAATTATATCTCATGAACAGGCTTTACATACATGTGTATATATTGACAAGACGTATGGAATAACTACTACAGTAGCCACAATATCCAGCTCTCTCGCGAGAAAAGAGGCACACAACTGAATAAAAGATGAAAAGAAAGACAAGACAAACAAGCTCAAGTTCTTGGTCAAGACATTCACCTCGTGCTGAACGCTGTAATGTAAAAACAAAAAATATTGTGTTTGTATGAGTAAAACAGGAGCAGCTTTCTTCAGTGCTGAATGTCAACGATCCAGTGATCATGGGATGTGTTCAAAGAAAGTGAGGCTAATGCAGAGATTAAACCAACGCGGCTCCTGCTAAAATGCTTTAAGATGCAGAGAAATGGATTAAAATGTCACTGATGGCTGATTTGAAACGCAGGGCCGCGTGACTTCTGTCTCACATACTGTAGAGAGCTGCACTTGGACTGGGGATGAGCTGTTAAAAAAGGAAACGATGGATGACGAACCAGACGAACCCGTGTTTCCTTTTGTGTGTGTGCTTGTGTGTGAGCTTTGGTCTTTGCAGTTTTCACATGAAGCAGCAGATCTCCTCTTGGCTGCAGAAGTTCTACCTTTTACCTCCACTGAGGTTTCTTCAGTCATATCAGACCAGGAAACCATCCTTCACACACAGGTCCACCTCCTCACTAGTGCTCATTCTTCAGGGTTCCGTAGCCGTTCATCACACCCATCTTGAGGTGACCGTTGGTCGTCAGCTCTTCTTTGAGGATGTTGTTTTTGGCAGCGAACATCTGGCTGATCTCCATAAAGGTTTTGTTCCTGGTCTCGGGAATGACGAAGATGGTGTAGACGGCCACTCCCAAACAGATCACGCAGAAGATCAGGTAACAGTAAGGACCCGTCGCCTCCTGTGGTGGATCAAAGAGAACAAATCCCGTTCTGACTTTCTTTACAAAGTGGAAATTGTCCAGGGAAGGCAAAAGGAGACACATTTGAAGCCATAATGTCATAGTTTCTACCAACACAACTGCTGCTTACTGCAAGGACACATGAAATAAGCAAAAGTCGGATCTTTGGACAGAGACAGTGAAGCCAATAAAAGCAGATAAACATGAATTTGAGGTGGCTGCTGGAGGTTTTATACAAACTACTTTAGATGATATTCATGGATTAGCTTGAAAACAAGAGACCTGAAATTGTTAAAGCAGCAATGATTGATTTTTTCCTTCTTATTTGGCCACCAAAAAGATGTAAACACAACATTAACATTTCATTTACTTGTCAAGTTTTTGCAGCAAACATGTTGGCAAGCAGTTACTTATTCACACGTCCAGCAGACACACAGCAGGCATTCATTAGGAGTCGTGTTTGTGTCCAGCAGAAGAGTGAAAGTCCAATAGCGACTCTCCTTTTTGCTCCGTTTGTGTCTCCACCATCTGCCTCTTAAGCTGCTAAATGCTGTAGCTCTTCAGCAGCTAGCCGGTAACTGTGTCTGCCTGCCGTTTGGCGCTGGGCTCGTCGTGTGCAATGTTAGCTTTGTTGCTAAAGAAATAACAGGTGCCTGCTGAAGCTAACGAGTGGTGAGGCTTAACATGAACAGCGAGTTGCAGGCAGTTAGCTGGATGATGCTAAAAGGTTGACATCTTTTCTGTTTTCTCAAACAGAGAGAATAAGGACCGCGTGATGTGACAGAGAGCTTGTGTGTTTTTAACATTCGTGGACAGAATTCACGATAAATTCGCCACTCGCTGTCCTCTTTACTTTGTGCCTGTTTGGGTAGAACAGCACTGAGGACAACGAGAGACGGCAAGATCACCATTTTAATGGTTAATTTTATTGGTATTTGGGGAGTCGCCTCGAGTCAAACAAGACCAGACAGTCCATATCTTAGTTATTTATTTGATTTTAATGAACAAATGCATTTGTGTATTTGCGTAATTGTGTTTCATTGTTAAAGCACTTAGAGCTGCATTTAATGAATGAAAGGAACTATTTAAAAGTGTTTCTTGTATTCATCATTATTAGTAGTAGTAGAAGTAATTTCCATATGTCTGACACTATTATTATTGTTAATATCATCAGTCCTAGTAGTAGCAGTAGTAGTAGCAGTTGTAGCGCTAGTAGTAGTAGTAGTAGTAGTATTAATTGCCATGTGTCTGACACTGGAAGTGGAGTCAAAACAGATCCTGGATGCAATGTTAAGGTGAACTCAAGAGTCTTTATGGTAATTAGACTGAAGATGCAAAATAAAACCTTTGTAACATAAGATGTTCTTTGACTATGAGCGTAACACTATTTTAGCCAATAAACCCACGAGCTCAGCTGCACATTTTGTGCACATCTTGGTCGTTTCAGGAAGCAGATTTCAAATTCAAATGCCAGCATGCACACAAAATGAGCAGAATGATCTGAATTGGACTCGGTGTGACTGAGAGGAGATTTTGAGTTCGCTCTGACCTGTAGGAAGGGAAAGACGAAGCCGATGGTGAAGTTGGACAACCAGTTGAGGCAACCGGCCACAGTGTAGGCAGCCGGTCGGTGAGACTGCTTAAACAGCTCTGCAGTGATCAGGAAAGGAACGCCGGCTACACACGAGAGACAAAGGAACAGATTTACATTATATTAAAGAGAATATTTGACAATAGCAACCCTCTGAATCCGGCAAGGTTCGCTCCACATACGGCTCATCTCTTGGTCTGATCTAACTAGGCATCCTATCAAGCTGTCATAATACAAAACACATTTAACCACTCAGTGCAGCTGTACAAATCTATTGGGTGTAGTGAAATTAACACCAGTATCGCCGTTCATCAATTAGTTTATCAATATTCCCATTCAGGACTTTTCTTTGGCAGTCATTCAAAATAAACAGAACATGAAATAACAAATGATAAACATCCACAAGCCCCAGTACTGTTATATTACACTCCTTTTTTCCTGCGAGCACTTCATTATGTGTCCGTTACTACTCAGTGATCATAGATTGACGAGAGAGAAGGATGTTTGTCAACTTGGCCTAAGTCCAACTCCGAACCACAAGAAACAGAATAGCTTAGCCTGGACTTTAGCAATTCATTAGTTTGATATGCACGATCTTCGAGGTGTTGTCTTTGCTTTAAGCACATAATTCTTCATTGTTAGAAGTGAAAGCCAAGAAGGAGAAATATGCATTAATATGCTCTGATGATGAGCCTTCCAAATGATGTCCTCATTATCTGTGCATGATAATTGCATAGAGGAAGGTTTAATATTGTCAAACCAATAACTATGCCACAATTTGTCAACATCTGTGGTATGTACAGGGGGTTGGGGGGGGGGGGGGTCCATCGTGCATGCAAGGTTTTCGTCTGAAGGAAACCGTATTCATCACAGCTAGCTTATGAACAATGAACCATTAAAAGTCTAATTGCAGCAGCAGAAATCCTCGCGTGCGTGCCGAGGTATAGATTTAGCTGGCTTGACGAATGACGGCATGTAAACCAGATTTGTTCTAATTCATCATCCTCGCAGGTCCACTCAACGTGCCTCCTAAAGTTGTAAACTATTGCCTCTTAATTCACTTCACTCAACTCATCCAGTGTACAAATGGCTGAGGGAATGGATGTAGTGTGGCAGTTATGATTTCCTAATTTACAAGACTAATGAAATACAATATCTCTTCACAGTCAGAGGAGGAGTCGGGAGGGAGTGTTGCTGGTTTTTAGATTGGGTGCCTGCTGTTGTGCGAGCTTCCAGCAGGGAGCAGTGTTATCTTACACACAAGGCAGCCCAAATCCAGAGCAGTATGCGTGGACTGCAATTGTTCATTTGGAGTCTTTTTAACAGAGGTTTCAAGTGACATGCAGCGAGGGTAGATTTGCTCCAGTGCTTACCTGGACCGATGCAGAAGCCGGCAATAATCCCAACAACGCAGCCCACACTGATGTAGCGCATGAAGGACAGCTGAGCCTGTGATTGGTCAATCATAAGTCATGAGTGTGAAGTCACGAGTTGTAAACACGACTGACAATTTACACAGTTTTTTCCTAATCATTCATTTGACTAACTTAATCATTTTGATTATACATATTAGTGACATGATTTATACCACATGGGGCTCCATAACTGCTTTCTTATTTGTGCTGTTGTTTACAGTGCACAGGGGTTTTCCAGACCTCACTCAGTTCACTACTTCTGTTAGTTCTGTTTTTTTTCTAATAATCTTATTAATTATTGTAATTGTAAATTCCTGTAATTTTACTCTCATATCACGGCTTCACATTTTTTAAAGTCTGTTTTTAAACATTTGAACATTGAAACACTTTTTTCTTGCTGTAATCATTCCTCCTGTCACTGTGATTTCAATGAAAGTGAAGGGGAACAAAATTCACAGTCCTACTTCCCCACAAAAATGTATTAAAAAGTTTACCTTAAGGTAATATGGGGCTTCATCTGTTTGATTTCACCAAATCAAGTCGTGATTGTTATCTGTCTGCTGAGGCTCAACAGCGAGATACAAACAGGGAATTCAAAACTAAAAGCCATTTTTAGGATATCCACTTGATTGTTTAACTCTGATGGTTGAGGCCTCTATAAGCTTCAGATAAACTGATTACATTTTTGCACAGACTGAGGAGACTGTGGATTGATTGGTTTAAACAAGAAAAAAAAGATTACTGCAAGCAAAACAGGTTTCTTTGTTCACCTATTTTTATTTGTTTTTAAGCAGTTAAAATGGGAAAGCAACCATAAATTACACCCAGATTTTAGATTTTATGGAAATGCTGATGAGGCCCATTTAACAATATACTGTATGTCCTCCACCACAGTCTGCAAGTTGATGTAATATATTCCTATATGAGCAGGGCATCAGATGACACTGTACCTGGAAGAGGTCAGACACTGTGATCCCAACACAGCAGAGTCCCATGAAGAGGAAGCCGCCAATCATCAGAGGTCTTCTGCCAAGTCGCTCGATGGTAAAACACTGCAAAACGGACAAAGTGGCAGGAACTGCAGCGATTGGCTCACAACAAGAGACATCATCAAGAGGCAAGAACGAACTGACTTCTTGTCCTCTGATCATTCATTTCAGCCCCATTTCATGTTTACTGGTGCACCACAGACACGAAGGGCAACAATAAGTAGCTAAATCTGGCACATTTACATCACACTGATATTAATTATTGTGTGATTTTAGTATCAGATCCCTCATGACTGACCCATCATCTAAAAACAGCTTCAGCTGGAGTTCAGGACTGAAATAGAAGATGTGAATGTATAAAACTAATTTTGTTTCCACTTTACACATTAAAATGACACTTAGTGTATTATCAGGGCTGAAACAAACAATTTCATGTTATCATGATGAGGTCAAATGGAGAAGATCAGCAAAACTCCACATGGGATCCACTAATCAATTGGTTTTTTAAACACCTAATACAGTGTTGTGATAAAATATTGTCACTTTAGTGTGTTTAAAGCTAAAAATCTCAACTCACCCCCAGCATCCCAGAGATGACCTCAATGGCACCAGTTCCCACCGTCGTATACTGAATATAAGGCTCTGGGATTCCTGCGTTCTTAAATATGTCATTTGTGTAGAACCAGATCTGAAATTGACAGTGACATGAGGTTTATTAATATGATGAATATGTCAGACCACAGACAGACACGCCCACACACAGACAGATGCTTTGAAGCTCAAAGTTTGTCTTTTTTTTCTGTAAGGAGCCAAAAAGTCGCTCTGCTTATTTGCCGTTTCCACGTGATTCATCAAAGTGATCATTATCATCACGCCGACCATTACTCATGCATTTGAGATACAGAGTTTCATCAGCATGGACTTCTGACAAGTGCTCCCCTTGAAATTAATTTGTGCAATCTCATTAATCACACTTGCTGATGCAACATCCATCATTGATGAGGTGTGGACAAGATCGCAATCAGAGCAGTTAAATGCTGTCTTGTTGATTTAGTAACCATGCATACGCTATTTCATCACCATTGCAGACTGAAGTACACGTGCACACGCCGGCCTACATCAAAGCAGAAAACACACGCAAACAATTTAAAAAGTTAAAGAATTGGGGCCGGTTATATTGTTTGAATTGTTCTGAACTGAATTGTCTTAATTAGTCCTCTTCATCCGTCCATCCAGAGTCATATTCTAGATAAACTGGGTAAACATATTTCCCTCTGAGACTTTGTTCAGCTCTTCCAGGCCAAACCCAGGCTGCTCCTGGACCAGCTGACTGATGTAGTCCCTCTGGTATATCTGGGTGTACAACAAGGTCTTCTCCCAATTACACAGCCAGAGGGAGGCACCTTAAGAGCTCTCTGCAGCTGTCTGAGGCCGCTAATCTGAATCCTCTAAACTCCAGGGGACTCCTGGATCGTTTAGCTCCTCACCCTGTTTGAGAGTGAGCTGTGTAACACTGTGTTGAAATCAGTTCACCTTATCATCACGACCTGGGTGATGGTCAGACTGAAGATCTGCAAATCAAGAGTCTTGCTTTGTGGTTCCATTTTTTTTATTGTAGGGTCTACCTGAAGCTGCCTGGCAGTTGGTGGCATTTAAGTGTAACATTTGAACTCTTCCAATTCCCACTAGCTACCCTTTTTCCACTTGAAATTAGCCAGACGCCATAACCCAAGGAGAGGACCTTGACCATCACAACGCTTCCACCACAGATTTCTCTGGTTTGTATCACAGTCCGTTAAACGACAGGAGGACATCATCTGCAAACGTGCAGAGGTACCACTCTAATGTCTCTAAACCTGACCTAACTCCACAAACTATCGTTGAAAATAAGAAGTGTGACGAAGTTTAACTTCATGCCGAGAATACAACAACCTCTCGCTTTTAGTGTTTTGGAATCAAAGGCCTGTAGCATATCTCTCAGCCCTCGATGCTTCCACAGTGACCCCTGACACTGATAACAAACAAGTAAAAAGGTTCACAAAAGCAAAAAGTAAAAAAGTAATTGTTGTCTGTAAATAAAAGAAGAGCTAAGTTATAGAGTGTCAAAAAGTCAGTGTTAAACATACTGTGAAAGACATCACTTCCTGTGCCAACGATGAGGATGTGGTTTGTATAAATGAAAAAGAAATGCCCAAGATCTTTGGAACAACAGGCATGTTCACTCTAAACTCAGGACAGCACACACAGAGTTCGACACATGTATTTGTCTGGATGTTTGAAACCTTCCAGTGTCCTGTCTGAGTGTCAGCGGCACTCAGTGGGTGCACCCCTGCTGGGGAGTGGTATTAGCATATGAGCCAACATGCACTGAGCTATCATCCACACGCAAGAAAGATGTGCTCCATTTTGTGTGTGGATGGGTGGACCGTCTTATGCGGGGTAACACTAACAGAGAAGACCAGGAGATAATGAGGCGTGGTCCTGTTGCCCCCTGCTTAGTCACTCAGTGGCTGTATGTGGGACTGTGATGTATAGACAGAAGGAGGTGCAGATGGGTGGAGCAGAGCTGGGAACTATAGAAATATGAGCTCTCACTCTTGCATAATAACTGCACAGTCCTTCACATCCAAAATGTGATCGCACACGTATACAAAAACAGGCAGGACAATAGGCCCTCGATGCTTTTCACACTTACTGCATCAATGCCAGACAGCTGCATGCCGATGTTGACCACCGCAATGGTGACGACCTGCCAGCGAACACAGCGGTCCGTGAGCAGGCCGCAAACAGAGATGGTGTGGGTTGAGGACAGAGAGCGCTGTTCCTCCTGCATCTCCTCCACCTCCGCCTGGATGTTTCCTTTAGTGCGGTACCACTTCAGGGCTAAAGGACAGAAGGAAAAGCTACGATGAAGGTCAGAAGAGAAACAAGACTTACAGGCTGTTAGGAGAACCAGTCTTTACCCTGTATAATTAAACTAGATTTTCTAACCTGCGATGGTGGCGTGAATGTTTCCCTTCTCTATCAACAGGTACCGCGGACTCTCTGGAAACCATGGCAACAGCATCAGCTGGACCATGGTAGGAAAGACCACCAGGGAGAGGAGCAGAGGCCAGTGTTCTTCCTGCGGGGAAAAAGCACGAGGCCTCACTAAAACCTTACTAAATGTAACAATGAGCATTTAGTAAAAGATGTAAATATGAGATGAACCAAAAAGAAAGAGGAAACACGGGATGGCAAGAGAATTAATATTGTAGCTTCATTTTTCTGTGCAGCTGTTCCATACATCAGCAACCCCCCCGCCCCACACACACACACACACACACACACACACACTGTATCACACAGGACTGGGCAGATGGAAAGAGCATCACCTCACCCAGTTCTACCAGAAACAGAAGGAAAAACATGAATGGAAGGAGGAGGGCCAGCTGGACATGTTATATAAATACAAGCACAACAGTATGTCCATATACTTTATCATGATGCTCATGTTTATAAGTGAATGTGGCATAGTTTATAAAAAAATATACTGGTGCACTTCACAGTTTCAAGCTCAGGCCTGAGAAGAAAACCAATTATCTGATATGGATTTCCAAAATCAGGACCAGATAGATGGAGGACAGAAGACAGCTGCTTCTGCAGCTAGTCCTGTCTTGACAGATTAAGGATGAATCCGCTCACACTTGCACTGGTGCAGCATCAGTCCAGAGACAGTGGAACTTACAAAGCATTTTCTTCAAAGTGTCACCCTGCCTCCTATGTGACAGAGTACACCCGTGCAGCACTTGAACGCCGGGATGCTAGTACCTTTCCCAGCAGTTCATGGAGTCCCAGGACCTGAGCGATGAAGACTCCGAGACAGATGTGAATGCTGGGAACGAGGCCCAGGAAGCCTCGCAGGTTCTTGGGAGCGATCTCACCGAGATACATCGGCACCACACTGAGACAGATACCTGTGGGGTGGGGGGAATTACCACAGGCTTAAATGTATGTTTAACTTTATGTATGTTTAACTTTGTCTTGAGTGAATGTTAAGCACAAGCTGCTGATGTGAATTGATGTTTTCCTATTTCTAAGATACATTTTGTTGCTTGTCTGCTCCCTTAAAAAAAGAAAGAAAAGATTTGACGTTGTAGTTTTTAGTTTCATTTTTCTTTATGTCGGACATTACAAACTGATAAATAAGTCCATGACTTTATTGCACCATCCCTGACAAAGTCTGATATGTTGAATTTTGGAAAAATGAGGGATGGGGGGGCTCAGGATTTTACAGGCTTAATTTCCACTGTCATTTATGTATAGTTTAGTTTCTTAGGAGGAACAGCTTAATGTGTGTGAACGTAAATTCACTGTATATTAGAAAGAAATGAGGAAATGGAATCCAAAAAGGCCTAATGAACAAAATCATTAGAAGACGTTAGAAGCACTTTCCAAATAAAGGATGACTAATTCTAATGAAACAACTACAAGTCCACAAAAGTACATTAAACAGTTCTGCATAAGCTGTAATACACAAAACAAGTAGCTACTTATTCATTACTTATTGTAATGAATTGGGGAAACGGCAGGCCTACCTGAGTGCACTCCTGTGATGAAGCGTCCAATAATGACCATGGCAGGCATCCTGCACTGTCTGCTGAAGCCCATCAGAGCTCCTCCCAAAAACACCAGCACAGTGGCTCGCACCAGCGTCCCTTTCCTGTTCGGCCACACAGCGATGCCTCATTAGTGTCTATCAACTGTCTTTAAGAATAAGAGCCATCAGGCGCAAAGGCTGGTGGCATTTTACAAACACAAACATGCGCTGAGTGTTATACACCCAAACATCACACACACGCACACACACTGACCTTCCATATTTAGTAACAAGTCTGCCCACCAGCAGGGCCCCGGCCATCCCACCAATAGCAAAGATGGACACGGTGAGGGAGTACAAGAGGGTGAGGAGCTCCTCATCTGGGGCCCAGTCGTAACTTTCTATTAGGGTCTCATTGTAGAAGTCTTTTATGTACTGGTGGAAGAAAGAAAGAATTCAACATGGGGGAAAAATCCTTACAATATACATGAACATGTGGAATTACAAGATGCTGTCCCCTTTACCAAATATCCAGCCAATAAATCATTTTTCACCTTTATGAATGGTGAAAAATATACCTCTACAGTGTTAATTCACGTAAGAACACAATACTGCACTTTGCAGTAGAAGAACGCTGAACATGATTTAATTGGCATATCCTCAACAATATATCTATTAGACTCATCACTAAAAATGGTGAAAATCATCACTCAGTTCCACACACCCAAACGTCAACACTAGTCATGCGTCCAGTGTCCGCTGCATCGGGGGATGGGATGAAGAGATGCTTTTACTTAGCAGCCATATGCATGTGATTTCCTTTAAGCAGGAAGTTCCTCGAGCTCACACAGTCAAAGTCGGATCATTGATGAGAAAGGAATAATAAACCCCACGCTGGGAAAACGTGGCCGAATGCTGTCCTCATGGTGTACGGCTCAAGAATGTGCCTCAGATTACATTCAGGTTTATCTGTAGAATCCACTGAGGTCAAGCTGAGCTGGGGAATCCATTACATGAAACCTTATTTATCTCAAGAGGCACAATTCCCTCACACACTAAGAGACGAAACATCAGAAAGATTTTGTTTTAATTTGCTTTCAGTACTTAATTGATCAATGGACTGAATGAATTGTTTTGTTTGCTACACAGTGAGGTTAAAGAGATAATTTGAAGGGATGAGAGTTCAGTGATGACACGTTGGAATTTGTAAGTTTGTCATGGAGCTCTGAACAGTGTGTGTGTGTGTGTGTGTGTGTCCAGTTTTGTCCATAACCATTTCCAACACGTGCATAAACTGGCAGTGTGTGTGTGTACAGTTCTGACATATAACTTCAATGTTTGAAGTGCAGGCTGAGCAAGAATTAATTGAGGCAACCAGAGGATCTTGTGTGTGTAATGAGGCTTCAGACTGAACACACACCTGCTGTTTAAAAGGGACAGCCTTCATACAGCATGACAGGATGACAGTCTTATAATAGTAAGACAAGGATCTTTACTCAGCCTTGACGGCCTTATTGTCAAATATTTCTTATTTCGTCCATTTAAATGGGTTTACTTGTTGAAGTATGAATCAAGTGAAAACGATGAACATAACATACATGAAAGAGGTTTCAGAGAGAGAGCAGTTGCAGTGATCTGCTGGATTCATGGACATAGCGATCCAACACGCAGGATATCTGTATTAAGATCGACGAGCCTCGTTAAAAACTGTGCCTTAGTCACACTTGTAATAAAATTCACTGATTCCACCTTTATTCCCTCACACTGGGTGAAATTTGAGCGCCACAGCAATCCTCAGTGCATAATATTGCTTTACTTTTGCTAGTAGTTGACAGCTAGTCACTTGAACTGTACTCTCACAGCAGGAAACCCCACTGTTTCTGTTCTGCTCTGTTCATTTATTGCAGTGACTTAACGTCACTGTATAAAAGTTGTAACAACTGAGAAGTAATGTGCAGTCATAATCTGCTGTTACCTTACATGAAGATATATAATCTGAAACAGTTTCATGCAGTGAGGTTCACATTTTAAATTGCACGAAATGCCTGCCTGTACGCAGAGCTGGAGTGGTGGCTCGAGAAGTGGGTGTACTTTTAATTCATGCCACAGTTTATTTTTGCTTCAGCAGTTGCCTTAATCTTCCTTATTTAATTAATTAATTAAATATTCCAAATGCCACATTTTGTTGCATTCCTCGTCTGCCTTTGATTGGCTAACGCTGATATTTTTACCCTAACCCCAACCAGTGATCACTCCTCATGCCTAAACCTAACCAAACCCAACCAACGAGGGCAACGAGTACTAGCCAATCAGAGGCAGAGTGGGGCGGGTCACGCCTTCGCCATCCTAGCGTGCTTGCAGCACACTACTGAAAGATGTGCATCCTGCGTATACCCTGTACCACTGCCTGTACCTGAGTTTAGTTATCCAAATCAGTATTGGGAAGCAAAATGTTAATTTGGTGCATCCCTGGGCTGCTGGTGCTCTTTCAATGGGGGCACATAGCTATCCCAAAATATCCCAAATTCCAAAATACCTAAAAGGCACAGGCTAGGAACAAAAAACTCAGAAAAGTGGCACTTCACTAGTGCAGTGCCACAATTGGTGCAATGTTCCTGCACAAAAACAGAGCCCTACTGAAAATCTACAGATCTCACTGACACATAAGCATATTTGACTCAAAGCTATGTATATGCTCTATCTACCCTCAGCGCACATAGATCCTGCTTCCTCCCCTCTAGCTTCAAGCCACAATTAAATCACAAGAGCAACACGTCAATTAAGACTCATGGACACAATGATTTAAAGGGTTGAAAAAAAACATTTCCATATTGCTATTCGAAACACTAACGCTATCACTCTGTTGCCATGACAATCTACCTAAAATGAACAGTCCAGAAAGTTGGTTGACATACAAAGGCAGGTCATCAGTTCTTAAGGTATCCTCTAAAAACCTCTGTAGACTATTTTTACGAATCGCACCACTGACTGAACCTCTTGCCACGTCTAAAATTTGATTTGGAGCACACGTGTAACTCATGTCAGATGACACAAAGAAGTCAACAGTGGCTCCTACAAAGGGCAGTGAAGTCACATGCACCATGGTTAAAGGTTCCACATCACCACATTAGTAGCAATTTGGAATATGTGACACTAAGCAATTGGCTCCAGTTGAATTGCAGCACAGTTCAGAACTGTTTCAGTCTGCTGGTTGCGGCTAGTCTATTTCTGGTGGAAAAAGCCATTAAGTTTGGTTAAATATACGTGTTACAAATAAGAGTTGGAAGTTATTTTCTAAGCCCAATGTGAAGCTTTCTGGAGCTTTATAGCGAGTTTCAGCTCATTGTTTATCTGTCCGACATGCAGCTGTTTTGGTTCACTCTCTCCGCTCTCATATTGCGGTTTCTCTTGAAACCCGGCACACTACCTGCTCAGCGCAAATGGCAGACAGACACAGTTAGCGACTAGCTGGTGAACATTTAGCAGCTAAAGAGCCAGATATTTCCCTCAGGAGTTGGTAGATCTAAAAGAGAGAGAATATTGGACTTAAATTCACCAGGTGGACAGAAACATGAATTCAAATGGATGACAAAATTACTCTGCAACTGCTGGATGTGAAAATAAGCGTGTGTTTGTGCTATATCAGCTAATATGTGTTTTGTTCTCAACTCTATTCCAGTGCTCCTTGGGGTCAGAAAAAAAAAACATTTTTTGCAGGTTTAAAGATAATAGTTTGACATTATGATAATTAATTCACAGTCTTTCGCTTTTTAGAAGTCGAGAAGACTAATACCACTTTTATCTGTACAATAAATCTGAAGGTGGAGCTGCAGGCAGTTAGCTTAGCTTAGCAATTAGAGCTACATTTCATGAGTTTGGACATTTTAAGCAAATGAGATACAATATGTTAATTAGTGAGTTTTAGAAGAGTAGGTACGAGTATTTTTGAATGTTGGACTGAACAAGGCTAGTGGTTTTCTGCTGCTTCCAGTCTTTACGCTAAGCTAAGCTAAGCTAATCATCTCTTCACTTTAGCTCTGTACTCAGATATGAATGTATTCACTTTCCATACTAGCAAGAAAGTTAATGAGCATGTCTATTCCTTAAAACCCACTACATGTAAAGTGTTACAGTGATTGTTTCCACAGTTGTAGTATAAATGGAGTCCAACAGCAATGCATGCTAATGTCTGAACCACATCCAGCCTGGGGACAGTAAGATGAATGGGCTGAAAACACAGAGCACACCTTCGTCTTTCACATTGTTTTAACACGCAAAAGCACAAAAATATTTGAAAGACATAAAACTCTACGCATAATAGCTTTAAAGAAGAGATGCCGAGCTCCACTGAGCAAAGACTGGAGAGGAAGCTGGAAATGCGAAGTTTGGAAAGTGGCCAATCGTGTGCTGAGTGGGCCCCAAGCTGCAGCTCTTTCCATGTAACTCCCTCCTCAGAGCAGCGCACTACAGGAGCGTGAGATGTGGCGCTGGAGCTCACATGCTTCAATGTGGGGCAGTCCAGGGCCCAACAAGGGCAGCACAGTCAGCGCACTGCGGCAAATCAAGCATCCAACACATGATAGATAAAAACGGCAGAACATCAGTGACAGGGCACACAGCAGCCTCTAATACACTAACACACGGGACCTCACATGACAATGAAACACAGGCTGACCTTTACTGTGTCCATTCACATCTAAAAGTCATCACTTTCATCATTCTGGGAATATCTGGGGTTTTCTTGAAAACACAATTTTAACGTGATGATGACGACTGCAGTGAGAATGACGATTATCGTGACGTGTCGATGATGTGGAAGCGACACACACCTGTGCAGGAGAGTTGACGACTGCCAAATTGTAGCCATAGAGCATGGAGCTACCGAACGAGGCCAGAAAAGCTGCCGCCAGCAGAGGCATTGTCAGGTGCTGAAGAGGAGATGAGGAGAGAAAAACAAGTCAGATACCAACAAAAGCTATACAGCAAAATGTCCACATGCCTGAAAGCAACATTGAAAGCAGTGCGAGGAACACCCCCAGGTCCAATTTAATGCATGATCAAAGAAATTAGTAATTAACAGAGCTAGGTATTAGTTTAACCTGCTTGTCTATGGATTTTTATAGAACTGTGAGCTGCCCAGTTGATTTTCAAATATGAAAAATAGAAAGGGTAGCAATTGAATGTAGATGTCAATATAAGCAAATTTCTGTGTCTTACAGTTTAAAAGACCCATATTAAAAAACATGAGCTAGATTTTCACAATACATATGGTCCCTTTGGTTGTTTTCATGGCATCTTAGTTACAGTTAGTCCCCATTATTATATAGTTTTAAGATATCGTGCCTGCGTGTTGTGTCTTTTTTCCAGACTTGTCAGCCTGTATAGAAATGAGCTCATTCTGCAAAGCATTTCACAGCATTATTACAATAATAAGGGTCCGTGTTACATAGGAATCTGATCTTTGGACTGTACAGCAGAGCTGAACAGGCACTGTGCTCAGTGCACGTGATTGAGGCAGAAGTGGAAAGGCACCTGGATACGGGCCAGATCCAACAAGCCTGCTCACGTCTGGCTCTGAGAGCCGTTTTGAATGAACAAACCTCCGGTAGTTTGCCGAAAACGCAGACGTGCACAGCTCCACCTCTAGCTGGACTTGTTTCAGTTTGGTAAAAGGCGACAACTAAAGCTTCTAGAGGGCAACGGCGGCATTTGACGTTGGATGTTAAAACATGAGCTGGGGGCTTCTGTTGACCGCCCAAAACCCCCAAAGTCACATGAGCCCCACTCTGTCTTCAAAGGGACGGGCGCAGCCTACTGTATTGCCACCAGGAGTGGCCTGGAGCTCCCATCCCAGGTTCCGGCACACAGAGCAGAGCTGACCTCCAAGGTGGATGGTCAGTGGGATTATAATGTGCCTTTGGATGCCCATACCTTTGCATGGAGCATGGAGGAAGCTGGTGGCTGCACAAATGACACCACCCATATCAACTCTGCATGTTTTCATCATTAGAATGGAATAAAGGTTCACAAAAAGACCACCATCCTCATGCATCAGGGAGCCAGAAGAATTCCACTCAACATGTGGGACTTCAGTACAAGGAGCGGACAGAGGGGGAACCCCCCCGCTCTGAGTGAACAATAACAGTACAGACGCTTAAAGAAACCTAATTTAGCCTGTAACAACCTGATGGAGACAGTTAGACAGCTACACGTGAAAGCAGCTCACAGCAGAGAACGCTACCCGGCCTGCACTCAATTTAGTCGATTATCTGTCGGACGTGCAGCTCCTCACATGCTGCTCAACTATGTTCAAGGCTTTTTCTGTAGTCTTCTTTGCTTATCTTGCTCTTTTTGATGCTTTGATTCTTAAGCTCAATGATGTGAGTAGCCTATCTGAGTGATCTGTAAAATCTCTCGTGTCATGGTCAGAAATGTCAGGCCCCCCTGAGGCATGATCCTGAACTAAATCTGGATATTTTTTGATAGTTGGCACAAACTCACAGTACATGCATGTTGTATACGCTGATCTGTTCTGTCTGCACTGACAGTGCTGGAGTCACTGGGTGGTTTAAATGGAAGCATCGCACAGGATCCAGATATATAATAAGTGATATACACTTTGCTGAAGTCGGGAAACATCTGATCTACATGCGCATCATCCCTGCAGATAATCTCAAACACTCACCCCGCTCATCTTTGCATCGCTTTCCGGGAGCACTTCCTCCGCCATTTAAGTCATGAATAATTGCTCCCCGTGTGTGCTGAGACGAGGAACCGCTCATCTGCTCAACTTTTCAAACTCTTGTCTCCGCGTCCTCATTTGTAGCTTCCGTCCACGCTGCTGTCACAGAGAGGAGGCGCGTCGTGTTGATGGGCGGAATTAACAAGCTTGTCAAACTCCCCATCTCCAATCACCGGCGCGCATCGCGGAGCAGGCCCGGCCCGGCCCAACCCGGCCCGGCGCGTCGTTATCCCCGGTCCATCAGCGATCACATGAGCCAAGCGCTTCATCCTGCGTCCAAAAGTGCCCGCAGTTGCTATTAAATAGCCTATGACTAACTGTATCCAGAGGCGCTTTCAGGATTAGTGAACATTAGGGGCTTGGCTCAGACCCAGGGGCACCTTCAGGGGCACCTTCACCCCGGAGAGAAGGTGGGGGGTCTCAACACTTACAGCGCTTTTCTTTTTTTCTTTTTTTCTCCACTGATTTTTGTGATGATGAACTTTGAGATCAGAATTAAATCACATGGTTTCATAACATAAGACTATAATTAATATTTCCTCTCAGTAACAAAATGAAACAGGCAAAATGTTAAATTCAAATGAACTTGTATTCCTGAAAATATGATTTCCTTTTTACTTACACATATCCAATTATGTTATTTGGGCCTGATTTAAAGGAGAATAGAGAAATGTGGATATTTCATAGTGCAGGTTTTATTTGATCTACAGTGAATTTGTTTGTCGCTTTATTTATAGTGAAGAGTGTTATTTCCAAAATGACTGATTTAATTAACCACAGATTCCACCAGCTCCACCCTTTCCTCCTCATTCATAAACACGCCCTTACTGTGTAATTTAGCAGGTAACCAAATTTGGGCAGAAAATGCATTTGACCTGTGTGTAAAAAATAAAATGCTAAGCCTTTGAGAATGATCACCCAAAGTGATCCTTATCAAGCTATGATCTTATTTGATTCTATGTGTCTTTTCATCTATAATAACCTCAGATTGTTCAGCACACATCATACTAATACACTACTGACAAGAACAATTACAGGTTTCAGGTTCAACTTGTTTTCTTGATCAGCCAATACATTTATTCCATCTCGCCTTTCTTTCCAAAATATCACAGTACTGAGAGCTGAAGGTTCATCCAGCAGCTTTTTCTCATTATCGTGATACTGTGATACCTTTTGTTTGCACTTGAGTGTTTCAATTTTTTTGCCCTTTAGTTTGAAACATTCTCTATGAATAATTCATGTATTTAAACCTTGTGGGAACAAGCAGTGAGATTAAGCTTCCAGACTTGCGAGATCTTGCCGTCCCTCAATAGGAACAGGTTTTGTCTTGTGCCTACAAAGCATGAATGAATGATTTGAATTCATTCACAATACTGATATGCTCTTCATCGCCTTCTTACTCATGACTGTCTTGCATGCGTTCCTGTTTGGTCACCTCTTAATGGGCTTTTGTCACAGTGACTCCTGTTACACATATGACTCCTGCACTGCAGCTCTGTGGTGATTTCATGGTAAAATGTTTTAGTTTTCATTCTCTGTAATGCAACCACATGACCTTTAGCGGAAAAGTGCTCTCAAGATAGATATACATGCATTTTTCATTTGCTTTGATGTGACAGAGGTTTCAGAGTTGCACCATTTATCATTGCTTGTGCCAGTGACGCATTGACGCTGCCACCCACAGTTTATATGAGAGGCAGGTACTGAAAGCTGCTCCCTCAAGTAAGAGCTTAATCATTTGTCTTTCCAGCACTGATCTTGAGTGGCTGATTTTGGCTATAGGCAAGCCTCAGCGCTCAGTCCGGATTCATTGTTCAGATAAGATCTTTTTTTTGTTTGCCTGTTCGCACCACTTCTTTAATGTGGCGCAGATTCGTGTGTGAACTGACCTGCATGCACAGAAGAGCAATAGCACTTCATATAATGTCACGTGCATAACTATGGCTTTTTGTGGCACACCCGCTGCTACTTCTGTACGGGCCTGTGTGCGGATGCAGAGTCGGAGCCAAGAGAGGTGGGATCATAACACAAACACAGAGACATGTTTTATAAGTTTAAAAGATTTAGAAACGTGTACAAAAATCTGGCAAATGAGTCGGAGGGGTTGTCAGTGTACTAACAATAATGGACCAATCAAATTAAAGCACAAAAGACGGCAGCAATGCTGTGAATTTATTGACAAAACCCATCTTTGAGTTGGGGGCGTTGGATGGGCAGAGCTCCACTAGAGGGGATCACTCCTCAGGTTTAAACCAGGTCTCAGTAAGGAGGTCTAGAATATGGGATATAATTTGATCATTGCATCACATGACCATGACCTGTGTAAATCAGTGGCAGTCCTTTCTTCATAGTACAACACTATGTGATGCTGCCCCCATCAAACTTCTCCCTGCTGCTACCTCTTACTGCGGGACACTGCATATCCAGTACACAATCAGTGAACCCTCAGACTCCTAACTTTAACCCAGCGAGCCAAGTTGAGGCCATCATGCAAGTCAAATGGCTTGTGTCATATGACTTCTATCACTGGGAAATCTCTGTGACATCATGCTGCTTGTGTGTCAAAAATCAATTATGCTGCAAACTGGGACACAGCTCACAAGGCGGATGCCTCAGAGGAAGAAAAGTAGACAAACACTTCCGTGCAATGACAAACTATTCTGAAGACAGGAGGACTGGAGAAACCTGCTGCTTCACAAGAGATGGCAGCATTTGAGTTAATTCAGTAAGCTGTAACACACTAATCTAACCAAAGGTTTTATAATAAACGGAATGAAAATCAGAACAACTTCATAATTTCACCTATTTTGACTTAGAAAATGACCACAGAGTTTAATCAAATAAAATCAATTGATCACAGGTTTGTTATGCAGCATTAAATTACTTCACATTCGATTATAATATCAAAAAGTGATAAAAATGATTTGACAAAACAATTTTCTTCTTAAAGTAATTTAATATTGACATATTATTAGCACCAGGTTGTGATGAGCATCTGAGCAAACCGTTGGCTATTTGTACATCCAGCAGACATGGCGTCACACTAATTAGCTCTGTTTTTGGTCTCCACCAGCTCCTGAGGGAATTGTCTGGCTCTTTACCGGCTAAATGCTCCACTATATTCATTGTGTTTTAGCTAATACTGTCTGCTTCTGGTGCCGGGCAGGTAGTGCTGCCTGCTGTGTCTGGAAACGAGGTTCATGAGAGCGGTGTGAGTGGATGAAAACACTAAAGCAATGAGCTGAAAGAGGCTAAAATGCTCTGTAGAGCTAAAGGATCTCAGGAGGAGAGTGAAGGATCCGGGGGATATCTCTCATCACCAAAAGCAACTTATCTTACACATTGCACACAGTCATCTCACTCATTGCTGATGCATAAATATTGATCACTGCAGCTTTGAACATTTGATATTTTTGCTGGTCATGTGGTTGCATTGTAAAGAACGTCACCCTAAATTCGGCTTTTCTTTTGCGTACATTATCACACGTTCCTTCCTTCACTGATGTGGATCCCCTCTCTCTTTGAGGACACAGCAGGGCTCGTGTGCCTTCAGGGTTTGTGGGTGGTCATTTCTCTGCTCTGGAGCAGAAAAAAAACTACATAACTCATCGCTCGTCCCCACCCAAACTTCCCCACAGTATAGCAATCTAAAGTGTTGACCTTTCCAGCACAAGGACGTTCTTCCAGCCTTTCCTGCCTCGATTACCTCCTCAGTATCTGATCGTATCTGCTCATTAACGCGATGATTAGGTGAAAAACCAGAGAGAGACCTCCATGTTGGCAAATAAAAAGCTGTGAAAAGAAACGAGCGTCTCACTGACATAATTTACAAGAGGGACATCTCATGATCATAATCAGGATCTGGAACTACATGATTTAATTTTCTCTCAACAGTGAACGAGATGTCATTTGATAAATTACCCATCAATAGCAGACAGTGGGGGATGCTGTGCCGGGAAACGTGGCGTGTGCGTGTGCATGTGCATGTGTCTGAAAATTAGACCGTGTGTGTTTGCTGTGGAGTCAGTTTTGTGTGCACACACGTCTCACTGCAAAGACGTGTTGCCACAATGAGTATCCTCGCAAGCATTTGTGTGTGTGTGCTCCAAGCACAGTATAACCTCACATTAGCAGCCCATTATTTCAATAAAGCTCCTCTCGCATCCCGTTGACAGATCATCTGCCTAGAAAAGCAGATATTGTGGCCTTTAATCAGTCAGCCCCCTCCGAGCCGCCGTAGTCTCTTGTGCAGTATTTAAATTCCTCATTTACTCTGTTGCAGGCGGGACGTGCCTGTCCCCCATTGTTCGCTCTGAATAAACTGGGGAGCTGATCGTGTTAAGTGCGGCCATGATTGATGGCTGCTGATGAAATCTAATATACTCGCCCCATGCCATCGTTTGGCAGAAATAGCATTAGAGAGAAAGACTCCAACACGAGCTGATAAAAGGTGGAAATGTACTTAATGCTGCTTTCTCTGATTTTTCAAATGGAGGAGTTCTGGCTGTGGTCGAGCAACTCCAACAGGAGTCTGGGACATTAACTGTTGAGTGATGGCCGGTGTTTCTTGATGTGTGCGCGCGTGTGTGTGCGCGAGATGAAAGTGGGTAAGCGTAATGAAATGCGTGTCATCAGTGTGTGTGAGGTCACTCATCACAGTTTATGCATTTAGAGACCATGAAGTGGAGTGACTGCCATCAGCCAGGCCTCCCTGCCACACTCATTATGTGTTCCCACAACCCTCTCGTCTCCTTGTGCTAATGGTAAGGTCAGCAGACAGAGGCAGAACATTTTCACATGCATTTTTGGGTTCTGCATTCATAGTGCGTGGTTACAAATCGCACACGATTCTGCTTCATTGTGCCGATGAACATCTGACAGACGGAGAGCTCCGGAGGGTTTGAGGGAAGTGAGATTTTAGTGACCCCTTGTGGGACTCGAGCCGCGGTTCACGATGGCTGCCTGACTGTGATTTTGGACTGACAAAAGGGACAAAATGCTGTGTATGTTTGTGTTAGCTCTGTTTTAGCGTTGAGTGAGGTGATGTTGTGAAATTTCAGTGGTTCTGGCTAAAGGGCGCATGGACACACTGTCATGTAAATAGACAAATCCTTGGGCAAAATACACACACACACACACACACACACTCAAGTGCCCACTTTAAGCAGCCATAAGTCTCGGCGACACCCTGTCAACCTCTCTCTCCTCTCTTCCCTCCTCTGTATTTTTCCCACTTCACAGCTACATTAGCACTTGATTTGGGTGTAATGGATCTCCCTCCTCCACTCCCGCCCGTTCCCATTGGCTGCGGCTGGCCTCCAGCCCAGCCCACCTGCTCCACGGCGCTCTCCTTAATGTGACTGGCCGAGGATGATGGATCACCCCCTGTCACTTCCACCTCCTCCTCCAATCAACAACCAGCCATGGAAATTGATTGTTCTAATTTGCTCTCATTATTATTATGATATTAAGCACAATATACAGACACAGCTCACTGTCAGATCTGGGCAACGGCGTCATTAGTTACAGGGGCTGGAGAATACGCCTCAGCGGGGTTTTCTCCCACAGACGCCAAGATGTAAAGGAATCAGCGAGCAATGGAGAAACACACTGCTTTTTCTTAATAAGATTTGCCAAGCAGCCCCTCACTGAGGTGATGTAGCATCTAATTAAGTTCAATTCGGTGCATCTGGGAAAGAGAAAAAAGAAGATATGATTAAGTTCCTCCGTGTCAGATGCAGCGTGTTCACTTGCAGCTGCCGGATCGGAGGAAATGGGAGGCGCCAGTGTGAGAAACACTCGTCCTTACATCTGCAACGACTGCAAATGGTACAAATCCACAGTTATTAAATGCTGCTTAGAAAATGCAATTAAGATGCACAACTGTACATTTACACAAGGAACGAGGCTGAATAACAATGAGAATCTGGGAATCCTCAGTTTTCTGGGGTCTACATGCATCCTAAATGCAGGTTACTGTATTGTATTGACTTTGTGGATGACCTTTTTTATTCTTCCTCTCATAAGACCTCTTTTGCCTTCGTCATCATGCCTGAAGAGGAACAACCACAGGTCAGCAGTATTAACCCCCCTCCCCTCGCTTGAGATGGTATCCTGATATTACCACAGCAGCCCCTCCAGCTGTATACTACTCCTATGTTCCATGGACCAAAGTGTATCCCCAGTCATGCTGTTACCAGCCCAGAGTATATTGGATAGTGCTTACATTAACACACAGTGTCTAACAAACCGCTTACGCTCCTTTAATTGGATTACAAGGAGTGCTGCATTCCCATTGGTGAGATTAGGAGGGTCCGGGCACGGAGCCGACTCCCCTCCCCTGCCTGAGCGAGGGATCTGATTCGCCATTCTCCCTAACGACCTGCAAATGCCAGATGTTTCATTGGTGGAGTGGCGCTGGCACGGGTGTTTATTGGTCCATGACAGTGTAATAAGGGTGGGTGCCAAGTCGACTGTCAGGGCGTTAAAGTGTCTACTCTGATCTGGGGGTGATTAATGAGGCTATTTATTTATTTACTGACCTTAAATACAGTTTGTGGAGATACTTTACTCTAAGTAGATTTAAAGGTCAGCCTTGAAATGTAGTAGAAAGGATTCAAACATCTTCTCGTGGTTTTTATGTGAAAAACATGTCAAATGTGAAAAAGGACACATACATGAAAGCTGTAGGATAAATGCATAAATCTCCTTACTTCTCCTGGTATCTAGCTCTGCAGCTAGCTGGGCCGTACCTACCACTGAGAACTTGTTTTCTGTATTTGCTCTGGAAATGTGGGGAATTTTAGTAGCCTTGCACATGTTTCAGCTGATTTCTGGGCCAGCATATTTATATTTTGCCACTTTCAGGCCTACAAAATAAACACATTTATGTAGGATTCAATATTTGTCCTACCGAGAACAGATCACTATATTTTACAGTTGTGTAGTTTTCTAATTATTTCTTATGACATACCAGCCAATTCCAGGAAAAATTTCAAGATGCAAATGATACATTAAATAAAACAGCAGAAAATACAAAAAAATCAAATTAACAAAAATGTTTTACAAACCGCATTTTTGCAGTGGGGCTGGTGGTTATAGATATTTCTAAAATCCTGGCCTTGGATAATAAAAATAAAAATTCATGTTTTATTGTTGTTGTTGATAATCCACAGACGTCACGTCCTCAAGTGAGGAAATGCATGCATTTGATTGGGTGATCTGACCCTTTAGGTCACATAACAAAAAGTGAACAAACCGCATTAGAGCATTGTGTCACATCAGCGTTCATCAGTGCTGTGAAGTGTGTATATGTGCGAGAGAAAGTGCACCTTCTGACCTTCCACACTTTGACCTCTGACCTCCGACCTCCGCTGTAAATCTCGTGGTTTTGGGCCCTTTCTTTGCTCACCACCCAAACCTCTGACCACTAACTTATGTGGAGTCCTCTGCACAAGCTGCTGAAAACCTGGCAGCTGCTGGCCTCCTGTGAAGGAGGACCCTCTCCATCATGGCGGTGACACCTTAACTGTCCTGCTCTCGCTCAGTGAGGAAGGCCCCCTGCCACCACACACACACACACACACACACACACTAGAGCTCACACACTTTCTCTTGTGGTGGTGAAAGGACGAACACAATGACAGAGGGTGCACACAGTCACTTTCCTTTCTTGCACAGGTGCAAATGCAAATGTGTGCACATGTACATGGGTGCATAAACTCGCCAAACTCACACTTTCACAACCAGTTTGTGTCGCTCACACAAGCTGTCTTTGAATCCCAGTTCCCACACCACAAACTCTCTGCACTAGCGACACAAACAATTCTCCTTTTGACTCTGTCTTTCACACACACACATGAATACACTCACACACTGGTGCTCAACCATTATGTCTTAATGTACTCTGGCCGTCCCTGCAGGTGACCTGACCCTTACTGTCCTGCGTGTCAGGGAGAGAGGAGCCAATTCAGCCAGATGGCTGCGGAGCAGAATAGCTGCGAACAACAGGCCGAGTTAATATGTAGCTTTAAACATTGTCTCCTCCGCCTGACAATGGAGCGAGCTGGGAGGGAGGAGCACTCGCTGGGGCTACAGCTAAAGATGGACTCGGCGTGTATTCTTGGAGGAGTTCATAAAAACGAAGCTTAAACCCACTTGATTCATCACTGTCTCATTTGGGCAGGAAAGCAAATGGACAGAAGGGGGTTGAACACTGTGGTGGTGCGAGATCAGAAATGTGGAGTCGGCACTGAGAAGTGCAAAAACACCTCAGTTTATTTGCCTCTGTGTGAGCTATTAAATCCATATATCACAGCTGAAATGTAAGAAGAAGTTTGTTGTTCGTATCCAAGGGTAAATTCATTTAAATACATTGCAATCAAATCTTCTAATTACGCTCCTACAGTCGAGTTAAATACAAAAACAGAGATCAAAGTGTTTTCTTCCCTCAATAACCGCCTCAACAACGCCCGCGAACATCCCCATTGTCAGCCTCTGTTCCTTGGCTCTATCACTTTCCTAAAGATGAGGGTAATTTTCTATGCAAATGGGCCGCCGTCATTGTCCCCGCCTCGTTAATCTGGGCCTGGGCTCCTTTGACAAACCCCTCTCTGATTGATGAGGCCCTGACAGCTCCAATGTGTGCGTGCATTTTCACAGATTGACATCATCATTAAGGAGCGAGAGCAGGGCCTGAATCACTGCAGATTTACTCCCCCCACCTCGCCGCCGCCACTGCCACCCCCCTCCCACGCACACACACACCTCATCTGAGCATGCACACGCACATGTACAAGGGTTGATGCTCGTGTGCGCGCAGGAAGACACACACACAAAAGCAGCCCACCATCCGTCTAACAGCTGAGGTTTCCCTTCTGTACCCACAGAGTCGGGCAGGCGGCAGAATGCAAAGCGCTCACTCATTGGCTGCCTGAATCTGTCATGTTGAAGTTAATTGGTGTAGGCTTTAAGCAAATTTCCAGCAGCACCCCCAGTCACCGCGCCACTTGATGGGTGAGCCACTGTCATATGGCACCTATTGATTCACCCAGGGGACAAGATGACTCTCATAATGCTCGCTATGTCAGTGTCACCCTCTCCGAGAGCGGCCGGTAGCCTCTCTCCTCCCTGTCTGCAGATGTAGATCCAACACAAGAGTATTTTAAATCATGCTTTATTCATATTCACTCAATCTGGAGTGGATCCACAGGCTGGATTTTTAGTGTTTCAATCGGCTAAAGTCCATTTTGGAGTTCATTTGAAAATGGAAAAATCGTTACCTAATCCTATTGCTTTGGCCCCCAGCTACATTGTAAGAAACATGGCGTGTGCTGGCAGAGCAGAAAAAAAAAGACAAGAGACACAAACACTGACTGAGTGGAGGCAGCTGCAGATGAGCAAATAAAGCATTCAATATTTATGACTGAAATTAAAACCAGATAAAGATGTCACATATTACCGCGTCCCCGCCCTCCTCTCCTCCCTCCCAGGCCTCTGGCCCTGACTCCGGTGCTCACAACTCTCCACTCTCCCTCAGTGCGAGTGAAAGGGAAGCATTATTCCTTCCCAGCCCAATGTCTTCAAAGACAGTAATGAATGCAATGCAGTGACCCAGAAAATGGACTTTAGAGAAGGAGAGGGAGAAAAAAAAAGCAATCTTGCGTTTGTGGCGGAGCATTATCACTTTACTCCCCTCCCCTCGTCCTCTCCCCTCCCGGGCTGGTGTGTGCGTTTATGTGTGTGTGTGTGTATGTGTGTGTGTGTGTGTGTGTGTGCGTGTGCACCTGCCATTATGTGTGTCTCCAATGGCCTATGTGCCTGAGTGCGTTCATGTGAATTTGTATGACTGTGCACACTTGCCTCTGATTGTGTGCGTGTGTGTGCATGCAGATATATGTGTGTTTGAGTGTGTGTGTGTGTGTGTGTGTGTGTGAGTCGGTGGGTGAGCTGAAGTCTCCATCAAGAGGGAATGGGCACGGGCTGACAGGCAGGCCCATTGTGGGGTTAATTAAACACTTCAGGTTTAACACCCCGTCCCTGTCGTTAACCCAAACACTGGCTCATCACTCATTCCCGCCACACTTCAGTTAGAGAGCAAAGGGGGGGGCAGGAAAGGAGGGGGACAATGGGGGACAATGGAGATGTCACCGCGGGTGGGGGTGTGGTGGCTGGGTGACGTGTGGGTATCAGAGATGGTGAGAGTTTGCATCAGAAGTGTTTTGACAGGAATTCTAAACACTGTAAAGATGATCTGATCTAACTAACCAGTCCGTAATTTACCTCGCAGGGAGCCGCCACAGAGGAAAGCTGGCATCAGTTGTTTCATTAAGGAGCTTGAGTGAGTGCAGTTCCATTATTAAGCTCCTGTCCCAGATGTTTCATCAAATAAAGCCTACAACACTTTATACTACAGCATCGTTTGAACCGGAGCGGGAGCATGTGTACGGCGAGATGGGATTTAGCAGCAGTTGTTCATAGTGAGAGAGGATACAGATGGGTCACAGATCGAGCGTCGTCTTGAAAAACCAGAAGCGAGCCAGCTTCAGTCGGTCAGATTCTGAAAGATGTCCCCTCATATGGTGTTTTGAGGGTGGAGGAGGAGAGAGCAACTGAAGGCCCCTCGACATGCTGTGATTTTGGGCCGTTTGAGACAAAAGTTGACAATCATGAGGGGAAAGTGGTGAAATCTTAGCTCGCCAGTGCAGAGCGGTGCTCCTCCATGTCACCGTGCGACGGCCCATTTGGAGCCTTGGTGACCAGCGACAGCCTGGGTCAAAATTCTGACAGCGGCAGAAATTTAGGATCCACGTGCTCACTCTGGCTGCAGCCCACTTTTAGATATCAACCAATCAGAATATGACACTGAAATGACTGGTGCATCTTTTCATTGCAGGCCTTACACTGATATCGCACAGTTTCGTACTCTGTGACATGAAATAGTCATGTGATCGTTGTTGATGCACAGTCTAAGGGCACCTTGGTGTTCCATGGGGTTGTGATCTGGTGTCTGCAAACACATGTTTTTGATATCATCGGTCCATTCAGTGGCCCCTCTTGTCCTGTGTGGGCACATCTGCATTCGCTGAAGGCCCCTGAAAATCCACTTTCTCTATCAGCTCTGATCAGGTCACATGAAGTCAAATGAACACAGTTTTGATGAGAGATGAAAGATTTCTGTACTTGTGTTTTTGTCCTTGCTTCTCTCTCTGGTGTGAAGCTCAGATGGTGTTTCCATACACCAATTAGACTCGAGCAACATTTTAGTTCAAATATGACGATGCGTGTGTGGTTGTTTGAATATGTTGGCAGGCTGCTGTCAATCAAATCTGATCAAACCACACCCACACAGCCCTAATAAAGCAAATTAGCTTTTTTTATATATATATATAATACACTCCGAATAAATATGACCTTAACAATGACTTTGATTGCTGCTTATTGAGATTTTCCCTTTTATTCGTCCCCTGTCTGTACGTGATATTAGCATTTAGATCCAAACGAAGTCAGAGGGGTGGAAAAGAAACACTAGCATGAGAGCAGGCAGGATCAGGCCTTCATGTCGTTTTCTGTCGGTTATAAGTTAAAAAAAAAAGACACTAAGGGAGAAAACGCACTATTCTCTTGCCACTGTTGTTTCCAGCATTGGTGACTCTGGTCATCTGTGGGAGGAACTACTGCTGCCTGCAGTGTAATGGATCCTCACACCACTAGATAGCAGTAGTTTACACCACTGACAACTTAACCAGCCCACTCAGTTAATACACAGCAACCGCTGAATGAATGAATGAATGGATGGATGGAAGGATTTTTAGAGTATTTAGGGTTTATACATTATCTTCCTCAATTACATCAGCATCACATAATCGAACAATTAACGAGGTAAAATTAGGTTTGAGTAATTTGCTGTGGTTGGATGTTTGCAGTAACTATGAAAGTATAATAACTGAATCATCTTTAATGGTATGAGAAGCGTAATCATGCTCATAGATTCCACATTATTAAACTTGTTAGTGAAGCTGTTACCAGCAGTGCTGAATGATAACTGTAAGTGTCTTTCCTAATATTACAGAATAGGAGGAGGAACAGGTAGGAGATGGAAACTAGTTTCTAAAAAGCCACCATTCATATAAGGCTTAGAAGTCTAAATTAGTGGCTTTGTTAACATCAATAATTAAATACTAGTGCTTTATAGATTATTAACACTTATTAATGATTGCAAACTTTGTGTTGTCGTGTTGTGAAACATTTCCCTGGAGGTGTTCATCTTTTCTGTTTGGTAATAATGCAGTTATAAATGTTAGTAATTCTTTAATAAATACTCATGGCTTTCCAAGCTTTGAGTCTGGACAAAATGTTAGCAAGTTCTTAATAAACCGAAGTGTCTAACCTGTAAAAGGTGGTTCTCACAACCTGGCAACCCAAAGTTGATGGTATTAATGGCTAAGAACTGATCTATAAAACATTGGTTAATTATTTATCAATCATTAATGGACATACTAGTAACAAATTACCTTATAACCATGTATTATTAGAAAGTGGTAATAGTTATTGCAGTTAAAAACATTCCATTTTCCATCCAGTGTAGTATTAGTGTTAGCAAAGCAGCATTAACGCTGCACAAAGGCTAGCCTCTGTCTCACCTCCACACATACGGCAGGTGTTTACATGTTGTTCTTACAGCTAGCGCAGCAGTAATGAAGTTAACTGGGGACCGTAAACAAGTAAATTAATCAACTGAGCCACATTTCAGTGTTCTTTTGACTTTGTCGACCATAATTAAAATTAGCCGGGCAGATGTTAGCAAAACAGGTTTATGGTCTAATTCTGGTATTCCCACAGATTCATTAATGATAGAGCAGTTTTTGGTGCCATGTTGTCGTGTGTCTGTATTATCGTGCAGGTTTGGTGAGACGGAGCTGGCGCCTGTGATGCAGTCTTTCCATTAGCCATTAGCCCATTAGCCCGTTAGCGCTCAGGCTGTTGGAACAGCTTGAATGTGTGATGCTAATGCTTCAGGGATCCAACCCAAACTGGAGCCTTGGCGAAAGGCCAAATAGGAGGAGCGGCGCAACAACTTCCTGTACCTATCCTCCACGGCTCTCTCTCATATTATCACCTCACACTCTTCCCTCCTTGCTTTGTTTTGTTTGTCGGCGGTGAATTCCTTTAAGATGCGGGCGCTTTAGCATCTTTAAGCTACACTCTTCATGGGACGAGCAGCTCTGTTTCATCCTCGTGCCATATGTTAGTAAGCAAGACTAATGAACATGTCTATCCAAATGCGGCGGAGACATTTTTCTCCTTCAGTTCACTCGCCGTTGCCCACTGCAGTTTATCCCCGGTTTGTTTTCCAAGCATTTCTCATAAAAGTGATTTATCAAAAACACTTAATACCGAACTGCCGATGTTTCATCCTGAATGATTCCAAAGGCTGCTGAAGCCGGTGGTTTTTATGGCCTGCGCTGAAAAGGGTACCTCTCGGGGGCAGGTTGTGTTAGCTTCTTGTAAAGCAGTAAGACACACACACACTCACACTCACACACACTCTACCCCCATTGGTGTTGACTGGGGATGGGCGGTGGGGAAATGTCAGGAGGGATGGAGGTCATTGCCTTCCAAAGGGATAAACACACATTCCACATGGCTCCCCGCTGTGTTATCATTTACTGCCCTATCAGACACGTTTTGCCGCCTCTGAATGTATTTATATTTATAAACATATTCTTTATTTATTTTCTCCGAGGCCACTGGGCGGAGGAAATGATTCTGAAATCTAACATTTGGAGAGCCATCGTGACTGCCAGGATGCAATTTGTGTTCTATCTCCGTGGAAAAAAGGGGGCCGTGACGCCCCGGGGCGGCCATTTCCTTCCCTGCAGTGACATTTTTAACAGGGTGCCTGCAGGACACTGGGGCGCAGCCTGAGCCATGCGCTCCTCGTCATGGCAGACGGCCTGCGCACCGCACCGTGGGCGCGCTGACTGTCTTTCTGAGGCCCTTACTCCGACTCAATATGCTGGACCAAAGTTGGCTTCAAAAGGCTACGGATGCAGCGAAGAATCTCTATGGCTTTAGAGGATTTACAGGTCGTTCTGTGTGTGCGTGGGTGCATCTTGTAGGCGGTTTAGAAGTTTTGCGAGCTTGTTAGAAGTACAAAACGAATGTCAAGTGAGTTCTGTTCACACAGGTAGGTCAAAAACTCACTGAATCCATGCAAACGAGCGCCCGCGATGCCCCCCGTTTGATCTCCTCTGCAGCTCAGGACGCTTCATTCGTTTCCTTTGTCACCTCGCCGTGTTCCCCGTCTGTAAACAGACCTCCATCAGCAGCCAGGAGACTTTAATGGCTGCAGTCGCTTCTTTTCATTAACAATGATATATGCCAGTTTTGTGTGAGTTCCCTGTTCCTGCCTATATTTATCAAAGCAACATTAGGAGTGTATCAGCATCAATTTGCCATCATGAAGCATGGAGCTGCATTCCACTCATGTGTGACCATTATACTAATGAGGTTAATGGTTCAGCTGTGCTTACCATAAGATGGATGCCCCCCAGTGGAACCTGCCCCTTTGTGCGCGCGTTGTTGTGTGCATCTGCGAGCTCGTCGGTGTGTGTCTTTGCCTTTTCGCGGCGCATAGAACGCGATAAAATGGAGGGGCGAGTTTTTATTCTTTTCCCCAACAAACATTTCATTTCCACCAGCAGCTCAGCTCTCCGAGCTGGAGCCTCATTATCAGTCAGAGGTATGCATGGCGCTCTCCATCGTCCAGAATTATCTTTGAACTTTGCAAACTAATGTGATGAACTAATGACTTCTTGCAGGCTATTACAAGAGGGCGAATTACTGGTGTCTATTTTTTGCTAATTACAAATGGTAAAACCAGTGAAGCTTTTTATAAGCTAGGATACTGTTTATGTCCTGCCACATGCTATTCAGTCTAAAAGTGAAACAACCCTCAGGATTGAGATTGCACCATTTCTTTAACAGATGGGACGCCCCAGCCATCTGTATTGTTTTTTTGTTTTTTTTTTACTCCAGCTTTTTGAGTGTGTTTAGGTTGACAAATGCTCTATCCGACTCAAAACAGTCTACCTGCCAACTCCTCTTCAGCTGCCTTAAAATAACACGAGGGGCGCTCAGAGATATGAGCCCCACAGTTCAAACAAAATGAGCGGAAAGCGATTAAACTAATAAACATGCTTGTTATTGATTTTAACGTCTCGACATAAACAATTATGAGGGCTCAGATTCGTTTGTTTTCGTTTGTTTCTAATTTCAATTTCTGCATCCACGATGGCATCGTGGGCTAAGACTTGTTTGCACACAACCCCAAAACCACAGTATTGCTTCTTAATTAGATTTACAGGATATTAAAAACACAGTAGGTGCTCCTAAACGATGATCATTGGAGACAGAGAAGAAATAGCAGGCTATCATACATCTTTTTTATATTGCTAGTCGAACCGTGGCAATATCTGTTTTTGTTTTTATAAATGTATTCAATTACCACCACCAATCTCCCAAAATATGAAAAATGTCGAATTAAGAGTGCAAATTTGGAAATACGTGCCGCTGACTGTTATCAGTTTTATCATCTTCAGAATGGTGCTTTAATGAACAAAACGAAGTTGGCCTCATTTACTGTTAATGCAGTCAAATGCTTTTTCTCAGTGGGTGCTGCCCAATAAGCTGAGGAGAGGAAGGGCATTGGGTCTCTGGAGGGGTACAACTTTAATTGGATGATCTGAAAGTCCTTTTTCCCAATTTCAAATGTAAACAAGGCGTGTCATGGCACATCTAACACCAAATGAAGAAAGCTTCTGAAAATGCCTCTCAGAAGTTTAACAGTCTTATTTCTTTTTTGGTCTTTTTCTCTCTTTTTTTTTTGTTTCCTGTCTTTTTATAGCGACACACATCCATGTATTTTGTCTTGTTGTCTGGAAAATGGCAAAGCAGAAAGAGAACAAGGGGCAGGACGCGGCCCACTCAGCTAGCATGTGTGCAGGTCTTCAGCCTGCGACTCGGCTACTTTGACTGTTTTGATGTAGTTGCATCTTTTGGGATACACCAGATGGGGGAATAAACAGGAACAGGGCTGCAGCCAATGAGTATTTTTTATTATTGATTAGCCTGCAGAATATTTTATTCATTTATCGATTTGTCATTTAGTCCATAAAATGCCAAAAAAATGTGAAAAATGACCATCACAACTCTCCCCCAGGTGATGTCTTCAAATTGCTTGTTTCATCCTCCCAATAGCCTAAAACCCAAAGACATTCAGTTAACAGTGTAGTGAAAAAAAAGCAGTAAATCCTCTCAAATTTTTTTTTTTTTGCTCATCAAATGACTTTTGTTTCATAAATAAACAATTAATCGACTATTACTAAAAGTTCACTGATCTGTTTGTGTTAAAAAAAATATATTTTTTGTCATTCCATTAATATTCCTTCTTAAATATTCCCTTTTGTGGGAAGACTTGGAGAACTGTGAGCCAGTGTTTGGAAGCACTGAATTATTTATGAGATTCAGCAAAAGCTGTTTTGTTCTTTATAGCCTATAATAATAATACCAATAATAATACACTGACAATCAGATCATTATTATTATAGTTGTAGTAATAATAATAATAATAAGAACAATAATTGGAGTTGAGTTCTATTAAGATTGATATTAACAGAATGTAAGGTAAAGTGTAAAAACACAGTCATAGATTTACGGAGAGGAAAGAAAACGGACATTATTCTCTAAGTGGTCACGTTGGATTGACCTCGCTGATTTCTCATATTACAGATTCAAACGAACTTTTTTGCTTATTCTATAATGTCACAAAATTATTTTTAAAATGTCATGAAAATGTACAGTTACCATCACTCAGTGGTAAAGGTTCATCTCATTTGTACATATACATACATATACACATATTCTATGTTAAAAAGCTGTCTAAAGTTTACTGTGTGCTGTATTTACACTGCTGCTTTAGGCTACACACATTATCTTTTTAAATTCCTCTGATTTCACATCTAGAAGTGTAAATCTTTAATTTCCTGAAAATATGGATGTAGAAACAATAACAGAGAAATAACAGAAATGGAAAGCCAGTTATTTCAATGGCTTAAAATTGTGTATTTCGTTGTGGCCCTTTAAATGGAGATTAATGAAAAATACTGGGCAAACATTCTTGAAGGTGCATCCTGTCAGTTATATAAGACAAAGATATAACTCGTCCACTGGTGGCAGAAAAGACAAAACAGGAGAAAATGCCCTGTAATCAGTTAACTACCAGCAGCGTGGCTCATTTTGTCCCGGAAACCTTCAACACCACGATGTTGACGATGCTAAAATGATTTTTTTTTTTCAACTGAGACTCGAACCTTCATTAGTATTTTCCTCTTCATGTTTTTGCAGCCTGAACACACGTTTGAGCAGCACAGCTAACAATCAAAGCCTGAGCCAGATAAAGATGAAGGGATGTGCTGCACACAACACTGACAGCCTCTATGAGAAAGTATTTTGAAACTCAAAGCGTGGATTTATGAACTCGACACCTACGTTCACGGTGCTGTGGGACGATCCAGCTTCACAGACTCTCCTCCTCTGGTTTCTCAAGGCTGCAGACTTTGTGCCAGCTGGAATGCAACGTCAAAGCAGACAGATTATAGGATACAGGAACAAAAAAAAAAGCAATACACAGACATTTAAAAAACCTACATGTTCAATATTGTACTAGAAAACCATAGCTCGATGTACGAGAAGCTATTGGGAAGCAAAAGATATGTCGGTTTGCAGAAAAACACCGGTTACACTAAGGATAACAACAAATGTCTCCTGTGCTGATGTGTTGCTCTCCTTGTCTACATATGGGTGATAATATTGGGCCTTTAAGTTTGTTTCCCAGTGCCTCAGCGAATGTGTTGAGGAGCTGAGCTAAAGAGTGCTGAGGCAGTGAGTTAGCTTAGCCGACCCTTGGGCCTTTAAAGCTGCTGAGCGCAGCACAGCACTTTGCACGCACACACACACACACACACGGCCCTGATAGCACATAAAAAGTTTTCAACCCCTGAAAACACTCGTGTATGCACAGCTCTATCTCAGCTGAGTAATTTAACAAGACTTATATCAACGTCTCAAGGATGTGAAATATGCAATCGACAGACAACCAATTGTACAGGAAGAAAAGTGTTCCATAAAGTTCACACTGGTGCCTGCTTTATTGGCTCTTTTAGGATCAGTGAAACTCATAGCCAATGGGAGCGCTGGAACACAGACGGCATATTAATTCATCGCTATTCGTTAGGACCTCCGCATGTGCTAAAGATGGTAATCTTAAGTAATTTGTTAGTGCTGCATCGGCGCTTTGACTTTTTAGAAAGCTACTTGACAGCAGCGTTAGCCCCTGGGCTCCCGTCTCGGAAAAAAAACGATGCTCCAATTTGCAATTCATACACATTGGGGGAAATGTTTAATTCCATGGCCGTTATTCAACTCAGTTCATTAATTAAAGAAAAAACGCTACCATTCTCTTCCCTGCTTTCCCGCCATCTTTTTGATGAGCTTTCTTCAGGAGTAATTGAGTCCGTTAATTAGACAGAATTAGGCTCTAATTATTCCAAAGGCCCAGTGCCGGGGGAGAGAAGAAACCAAATGTGCCATATTTCACTGCCTCGCCACTCCAACAGCTCTCACTGAATCCCCTTTAACTCTCTTTGATGTCCCCTACACCGCCGGTTTCACAGGAAATGGATTAGATATCAGGCCTCTTAATTCTGCCGCTCTGCTCAACAGGAGAGCTCTTTTGACATTTGTGCTCACTTCTGCCTGATTTCAAGCCTGTGCTGCAGTAAATGCATTTCATTACAATGGGGTGTTTTATTTTCTCCCGCTCAGTCTTTATGTTATATTAAAGGGGACGGGCATCCGTCTTGTTTATGTCCTCGCTCAGCCTCTCAGTCAGTGGCAGTCCTTTGCTATATCACATTTTTACGGCCTTACCTTTAAGCGGCTCTTTGTCACGCCGAGCCTTGGATTTAAAGATACTGAATTAATCCTTTGCAGCAATATTCAAAAGATAAGCCCTCTACTGTATGTGCATCACATATTGCTGCTGTTCTAAGAAAAACCTGGTCTGCTTATAGATTCCCTCAACACCTAAGCGAGACTGTCAACCTAAAAATAAGCCATTTTCTTCTTTATTCGTGTTTTTTTTTCTGCAAGATTGGTGTCCTGCTTGTGCAAATAAAATCACACACACACATTCTGGAGGCTGCAGCAGCCTCATATCCACGTAACCTCTTCTAAAGGTTTGCACCTGTCGTTGCAGTTATCAAGCTAAAAAGAAGCTTTTTTTTTCTTTATTTGTGAAAATCTGACATTTTTCAGCAAGGTTATGTTGTCTATGTTCACAGCTGTCAGTGCAGGATGTGTAAACAGTCACAGTCCAGAACCCTTGAGACGCCTTGTAGTCAGTCAGCTTTTGCTTTAATGCAATTATTGATTTTCTTCATCATTAATTGAAAGATCCTAGAAGAAAAAAAAAAGCAAGACATGGCTGTCTCCACTCGCTCGTCCTCCTGCGCTAATCTAAGCAATGCTTTAGTAGTGGTGTAAAACTGTCCCTGCTCTCTACCCATTCAAAGGCCAGACAGCAACAATGCAGCACTTCAGCACCAAAACAACCAGGACACACACACACACACACACACACACACACACACACACACACACAGCCGCCCTGTACACAGCTGCTCTGCCGGAGTCTCTCATGCAGATGTTGAATTGGACAGACCACCCTGAAGCGCAGGGACAGACAGTACCACGAGTTACACCGCCGCCAAACCTGCCGTGATGGATCGGCCCGCTCTCATGCCAACTACGACGAGAGAGACATGGCTCGCTCCCATTGGTCCATCTCCAAGCGTTAATGGTTGTTCCCAGATTGTAGCATGAAAAGGCCCTTTAGCTGCTCTCATAAATATGGTAAAGAGGTAAAAAAAAAAAAAAAAAAAAAAAGACTGATCCATCTCAGGCGTTATGAAGGTTTGCACATACATGAGCTCAGAATATAACCACTGGTGATGTTGTAACAAGGAAGAATACAATAATAATGATTGTTGATGAAATAAAGCACATTTAATATTGTAAGTTTTCTTATATTTTCTTATATAAACGGTGTAATCCTTCCTCCAGAGTCTGAAGACTACAGTGAAGCTTGTATATCAGCCTTTTATAGTGCTTTGGCTCTCTGATCCAAGCTTTCCCTTATGTTCAAGGGTAAAACTGTCGCCCGGTATTAAAACAGCCATAAACCAAGCATTGTTCTGAGGTATTTTCCTCTATTTTCACATGCCAGATGCTGCATGCTATATGAAATGCCCCCGTCGTATTTTTCACTGTGACAGCGTCATAGCTTACTCTAAGGGGACTGGGGTTAGTTTATCCTCAACTGGTGTATTACTCTTTGAATGTCTCTAAGTTAAACTGCTGGTGACAGCTTATCAGTCAATGTAATGCACAATGCCTCTATGTGTGGGGAGCAGGGGAGTAATTCAATATCCCTATATGATTCAAGGCAAAAAGAGGGAAAAAGAGATTTATGCCTCCAACGGCGGCGAGGGACATTAATGTTGGCGGAGTCTGAACTTCCCGCAAGAAAAATCTATCCCAGGCATCACTCTTCCATTTGTAATTTATTCTAATATTAAATTGTGTTTACCAGCAAAGACAAATGGAGAGCTCAAACAGATGCAAATCTGGGGGAGCACGGGGATAGGAAAATAAGGACAGTAAATAATATTAATATTTTTACTTTTTGTGTGTGCTTTGTGCTGGATGCAGCTCTTTTCCGTTTAGTCTGTTGAGATTTCTTGCTTTGGACTTTTCTTCACTGACAGACAGAACAAACAGTCTCTCTTTTCTCTCTGAAGTTGTCCCTTGTTCTTCCTCCCTGTGTGTTCATCTTGTATTCTCTTTGTTTTTGCACCTCCGCGAGGCCACGCTCTTTCGCAAGCGGCCCCTATCTCTGCGTTAGCCATGAAATCCCAGCGCCGTGACCTCTGACCCGCCGCTAAGCCCTTTCCCCAACACCAGCCAGATAATAAACATGGGTATCGGGGAGCACATCGCCGTGGAGCTGGGTGTTCATGTGCTGGTGCATGCCTGCACAGCTTCTCAGTTCTCTGTTCTGCTGCGTGTAATCCGATTCAAAACTTTGCATGTGCATCCACCAAAAACTGACAGTGGACTGAAATAGCACACGGGGGCCGATGGCACATGCCGACACACAGCGCACCAGACTTCTCCATCACTTCCAAACGTGAATTTCTGACATTTTTTTTAATCCGCCGCACCTTCGAGTTTACGAGCCGGGTCAAGATTGTCCGTCTCATTGGAGTGACCTTCTCCCCTCTCACGATTCCTGACTCGCAGGGAGAAGCGATAAGAATGGGTTCGTTTGAAAAGCTGCACCTGTTCCACCACATGTATGAACGAGAAGGCCTGATTATCTATTTTTACATGCAACTTATGCATAATTGGAATAACAGTGCAAAACTGGAGAGCAGCGTGGGTTTTTCTTTTTACATGAAGCATTAAATGAGCTTTAAACTTAAGATTTAGTTTACTGGTCTGCTGATGTTGGTTGACGATGATCTCTTAAATGTTTCTGTTTCAATCGATTAGAATTAAATGAATAGAAATTAACTCACTAATATAATTCATTTCATGGCCCCACCTTCTACTATGGCTCTTTAAAGTGTTTATTAGGCAGTAAATAAGTCATTGATTAAGGGTCTCAGTCAGGTCTGCAGGTAGTGATCACCTAGTGATATTATGTTTTTCTTATTGTCATAAGATCCCATGAAAAGACCAAAACCACCAATGACTTAATCACTAACACGTACTGTCCGTGTATCCAGGACATGAAATATCTAATTCCTCCATTGTTCTCCAAAAACTATTAAAAACACATCAATGAGAAACACTGCTGCACTGGGTGAAATGTTCCCTCATTACAATGAACACGGGCACCGTAGATTATTTTGAGTCGATCCCACACACTCACCAGAGCACCAAATGTGTATTTATCCATAGTAAATGCACCAGTTAGTCCTGTTTGAGTGTCTTTTGTGAAAAACTACAGTGCCCAGCTGTTTTAAGACTTTTTTTAGTCTTTTAAAAAATGCAATTATATATTTGTGACCCATTTTTTAAAGACTTACATCTTCAGTAGCAATGGTTGGACTTGGGGCTGAGGGCCACAGACATGCTGGATCCAGAGAAGGACGACCACATTGTTGGTGTTGGGCTTTTCCTGGCACTCGTTTTTGACAGAAAAATAAAAAACATTACCTGCATTTTCTTTCATGCTTTAATAAGGAGTCCGACAGCAGTAATGCAGCAAGTTGTCGGTGTTAAGTTGAAAGGGATTTTGGTCAGGAGGCACTACAGTGGTCAAACAATCCAGGGCAAGACTTCCTAATCAGCTAAAGAGTTAAATGCTAAATGCTGGTTGCCATACACAAGCCCAGCCAAAGAACAAGCCAAAAGTTCTTCTCATCAATGGCTAGTTACTGATAACTAAAGCATTTTTAATATTAATAATTAATAACATCATTAATCCCAACTTAAACAGTGTGCTTTATTCCAAAGTTGTACACATTTTATCATGTGAACTGATAAATCTACATTCATTCAGTGTCCTGAAAAACATGAAACGCTCACAAACACAAGAGCAGGATGAAGAAAGTAGGTTGAGATACTCTACTGATGCAGCAAGACACACACGTAAACACACACCGACACACACACACAACCTGCTCGGTGAGTGTACAGGTGTTTGTAACAGAGCAAAATGAGTTGTGTGGTTCCTCTCAGCAGCTGACGAAACACAGCCAGCCTCCGCCTCTGAGAGTCAGTGATGAACTCCACATAATCAGATTAGCCAGCTTCCCTTATCTAAACATCTACAAGTGTTACTGACCTAAACTAATGCCACCTTATAGCCTGAGAAAAATCAACACCCAGGCTCATGTGCTTTAAAGAGGCCATTGTCCGTTTACAGGCCATTTAAAATAATCATGGTTAATACACATTGTTTCCAAAGGACTTTTTGGAGAGCATGCCTGGAAGGAAAGCAGATACTCTCTTAATCCAGCTGCCACAGAAGCATCATTAATTCCCTTAATGAACCTGTAACCTGAGAGATGTTAACCTGTGAACTTGTCATCCTGAACACACATTTTGCGGTGAATCGCAAAAACAGGCTTATCTCTCGTTCGTAGGGAGCCGGCTTTGTTTTCCGGGGAGATATGAGCGCGGTGCGGTCACGGCCGTTAGTGAAGGCATTAGCAGAGTGCTGCAGCCGGGCTGCTTCCTGCCACGCAGGGTTACGGTGTCACGCCTTGAGCTCTGATTGAGTTACAGTCCAGAGAGAGAAGGTCACGGTGCCTCTCCTACACGGCTGCCACTCACATTTGCCCAGACTCCAGAGGTACAAACACTCTCGTAAGTGGAAATTACACTCACACACACCTTATAGTCCCTCAAGGAAACCTGAGGTCATTTGAAACTGGTGTGTGTGTGTGTGTGCATAGGTTGTTTGTTCAGGGCTGTTTTACAATTGTGCCATGTTAGATCAGAGGGGAGTTACTGCTATTATTTTGGATACTGAGTAAAATGTGTCCATAGCAGCTATAATCTACAACTATTTATAGATCTGTACTGTCGTATGCATATTCTTTGATCAGTTAAAGAAATACTCTGCCCAAAATGCATTATGCACACTAACACCAACGCTCACAGTTTGTAGCTCTGCAAACTTCGTAGCTTGCTTTACAAAGACGCGGTGAACCACATTAAAAAAAACAAAACACAGTTTCCTCAGAAACTTCTCAAAATCTAATGTTCGTCTCTATAATCAGTATATTCAACGGTAATGGCGCGTTCATGTCACGTCAGATCATAATTACAAGCAGCCAAGTGGGAATAACCATTCACGTCAGCCTCCGAGTTGTAATTATGGGTCGGAAACGTTGTCAGTTTTTGACAGCTATAATATCTCCCAGAAGTGTTCACAAACTGCTGGCAGCACGGCTGCGAAGCCTCCGTTGCTGGCAGCCACGTTTAAATAAAATCCAACATCAACACTGAAGAGAATTCGTTCGGCTCCTGTCAAAGGAGCCACGCGCTGTTTGTCTGCTTCTAGTCTAACCAACCACTACAAATGTAGCACAACAAAAGAAGCTCATTTATGCCATTAAATTACGTGACTACAACATTAGCAGTTTGGGTAAACATGTAATGTGTTAACTCTCCCAAGTCCGAATAACGGGAGGTTTTCCTGTTCTTCCCGCTCTGCTGATACTGTTTGAATGCAGCGCACAGCTTTGGTTTGTGGCTAACGCCGGAACTGTGGCTGCTAACGGCGGTCGCGATCACAGCTAACCACACTAGCAGTACAAAAGAAGCTGTATGAAGCCGTATTGTGGCTGAAATGTATGTTTGGAAGGTACCGAGCATACGAATGGACAGAGAAGTGGGCGCTGTTTTGATGGTTTGAGACGTTTCTGGAGATATTTTGACTTTCAGAGTGAAATTAACTGCTAAACCAAATAAACTGCTTCGTAGAGTCACGTCATCAGGCCACACAGTGACTGTTTGATACTGAAAACAGGTTTTTGTTTAAATATTCACTTAAAAAATAATTTTGCTAATGCTTAGTTATATAGGTACTTCTGATTAGGCATTATTAGCATTTTAGAAATGTGGCTTAGCTTATTTTGATAGATGAATACAAAGTGTTTCCAGAAAAAACATATATCCTTCAAAGTAATGTATTGAAAAAAGTCTGTACATTATAATGGCGCTGATAACAAGCGTGGTAGTAAAAGCCACCAGTGGAACAGCTCAGCACCACTTTATTATTATCATTATTACTGACGTCTGTTAGGAGCGAAGGCAGAAGAAACGTGACATTGTCACCTCGTAGGAACTGGGTCAGAGTGGAAAGATAGATGAACACAGCTTCCTGTTTCCCACCGACAATCAGCGTTTTATTCTTTTAACCCGGATATTACCCTAACTAAGTAGCTCTTTTAGCCGTGATGTTTGCCGTGCCTACACCTCACCAACCCTTGGCCACAGAGGTGGCAGATCAGAAAACATCACAGGAATCATTTTTCTAATGCTTATATGTATTTCGGGCAGCACTGACAAACAACATATTCTCATTTATTCATTTGGAGGATTTGTTTGTTGGCGTTTGCGTGAGGACCTGGGCCTCCGTGTTAAAATTCAGCTGTCAGCAAACAGTGGTTTACTCCATGGTCAAACAAACATGCCGTAAAACATCTGCATGTGCCCGACCAGAAAAGAAGCCTGCAAATTCTCACACTTGCATCGCTGTACCTGCACATGCGCACACACACACAAATACGCCCACACACAATCAGATGATTGAGTTCTCTTCCCTTAATAAACCACTGATTCAGCATAAGTATAACCATTGATTGGTGACTTAATTCCCAATTCAAATTATCATCCTGGGTCCCTATCCAAGGTTGACATGAGCCTTGAGCTTTGGTGCGACTAAATTATACTCCACTCCCTGTTAGCCACCCCCACCCCACTTCTCTCTCTCTCTCTCTCTCTCTCACACACACACACACACAGGCTCCCAGTTCCCCCATCTTTCTTCCCTGTATACCTCTCTCTCAGTGCAGCCCAGGTGCTGATACAAGCAGAAATCCTCCACGCCCCATCGCTCCCAGAACACATACGCACTTGCAGACACACACAAACACACATACAAAGCAAGCACGCACAAATACACACACACACACACACACACACCTCCATTCACTACACCTCTTCGGAAAAGCCGAGGGGAGGCAGCATTCGTCTCCTCTCTACTTGCTGTGTTAGCATGGGCGCGATATGAAACACGGGCACACTGTAGTTTTTCCACGGAGGGACGGTGCTGCTGCTGCTGCTGCTGCTGCTGCTGCTGCTGCTGCGTGCCGGCCGGAGTGTGTATGTGGTGGTGGCGGGGAGAAAATAAGAGATTATCACGGTGATGCATTGGCGGCTGTAGTCTTAAGTCACCCAAGGTTGTGGCCCTTCTCTCTCAATGAGGATGTAGTGGCCAATAACGGCGCTTTGTCAGTCCAAAGACAGAGAGGGTTGAAGGAGACAGAGGAGAAAAGACAAGCAGAGGAAGAGTGAAAAGTAGTAAACAAGAGAAAGGAGGCGAAAGAGGAAGAGGAGGAGTGGATTGAGTCTGCTATTGTCTCTGCTTCATCAATATCCTCTTATATAAATGTCAGCTGTACCATTTCCCTCATCACTGTTTCACCACCCCACTGGCTTTATCCTCTGGTACAAGGGGAGGGACATCACTCTCTCTCATCTCTCTTTATCGTTTTTCTCCCACCCCACTCCCTAAATCGCTTTACTTTCTCCCCATTTTTCCCTTCGTTTCTCTCCGCCGTGCTCCTTTCCCTCCTTTCTCTCTCTCCCTCTCCATGTGCCCTCTCTCTTTCTCATTCTTTATCTCTCCTTCCCTCCCTCCCTCCCTCCCTCCTGTCTCTTCGCCTCTCATGGCGATGCGTCACTAGCCTGCCCCCATGAAACAAGTCAATTTTCTGCCAGCTCGGCGGATGAATAAATCTCCCTGGCTCTGCTCAGAGCGATGGGGATATTTATCTAAGTGGAGTGTGTCCTCTTCGGCTCAACGCCACCGACTTCTCGTCTAAGGCCCCCCTTTTTTTTTCACAGGGGGAGAAGGGGATGGAGAAAGCAATTGCTAAGGAGGGATGTGAAAGGTAAAAGAGGTAAATGAAAGCACAAGAGAAGGGGAGAACGAGGCAGAAGTGGGTGATGAGAGGGCAGAAACAAAGACATCACAAGAGGAGAGAGAGAATTAGGAGGTGAGAAATATGAAAAAGACAGATAGAGGGAGGGAAATAAAGGAGCTGCCTCGAACAAAGCCTATAAAGCAGCAGTGCGGCGGAGAAGTGAGGCAGGGGCATTAGTCGAGCCTGCTCGGGTTTAAACGGCAGGAACAGGCACAGATCTGGATGAATGGCAGCCCTCTTCCTTCAGGCCACTCTCATCTGTTGGAGAGAGAGAGAGAGAGAGACAGAAGCAGGTTATTGGGCTCGCCCGTGAAAACACTGCACGGTGAGACGGAGAAGAAGACGAAACAGCAGAGAGAGATGAAAGAGAGGATGAGTGTGAGGTTCAAAGCTATGACTGACAGATGAGGGAGATTTTTCCTCCATAATAGTGAAAAAAAAAAGCGAGTGAGGGTGCATGGCAGGCAGCAGCAGCAGCAGAAAGCTGCATGTGTTGCACTGATTAGCAGGATAATCAGCGCGAGGTGAACCCGTCTGGGCTCAACTCATATCTCTTAAATTTTTAATGCAGTGTTGTATTTTGCAGTGTAACAAGTCTGAAGATTTAAAAAGCTTTGGGCAGCAGCGGGCGTATTTGCAGGAAGGAGGGGGGTCTTTCTAGCTACTTGCCACAGCATTAAAGCAAAGTAAATAGCTGTTGTGTCTCATTACCATTCATTTTTAAAGGGGACTGTTAGTATAATGAATGCCTGTGCTATCTTCTCGGGGTCCTCCTCCTCCTTCAATATTAAGAAGAGTAATACTATCTTTCATGCTAGATAAAGTGCAAGCAAATATTTCTCTCGCAATTAAAATGGTCAATTTTGCTTATGCACAACGGGCACCGTGCAACACCAAGTTTTGGACTTAATTACCTACGATAACAGTGTGATATATTGGGTATATGGTTCTTTGCTGGGAGAGCATGATACAAAACAAGACGCTTTTAATAAACTCATAAAGACAAGCCCAGGCCCTGTGGAGCATATAATGCGTGTGTGTGGGGGAGTGCGCAGTCTTTAATTTGTTTGCACACAAAAAGACTCAAAGATGAGCACCTGCATCTGCACAGTCACACACACAAAAAATCACAAAAAAAGGGATTTTTGAATGTGAACAAGCTCTCAGCTCTGAATGTTCGTATGCTTTTTTTTTTCATGTTTTAGTGTCGCTCAACCGTTTTGAATTCTTGTGTAACCAACCAACACTGACACGGTTTTCAATTATATCAGGGTTAAAGGTCGAGAACCGGCCTCACCCTTCTTGCCGCAGGTTTTCTGTTGTTTATGTTCCTACCAATGATTGTTGCCATCAAGGCTTTTATGGAGGATGCCATCAAATCCTTTGAAAATTGCTTGTAAAATTAGTGCTGATTCTGTTGAATCTGTCGTGGCAAATGCTGGATTAATCTGCCATTTCTCACAGATCAATTCTCTTTCTCCCGCCAGAAAGAATACAAGCACATTTCCCCATTAATTCTTTAAAGGGTCGGTTCACCATAATTACAAAAAGACAAATATGTTCTCATTTATTTCCAGGGGAATTACACCATGCACGTGTATTTATCTGTCCAGGTTTTTCTCTTTTCTCTTCTGCCTCTGCACCAATAAAATGAAGGTGTTAGGAATTTTATTAGAGGTGCTTCAAACACTGAAAAATTGCAATTTTTTTTCTCAGATGTTTTGCATCTCATTGTGAACAGTTTTTATTGGAACCATTTTCAACCAAAGAAATAGTCCCTATGCTTGTAGTTGATTATCCAGAATAACAGGGACGCTGTTCTTTGAGATGAACATCGTTGTTGAATTTTTTAAACATCATTTTTCAATGCTGTGATCATCACAATTTAAGTTCCATTCATTTCATTGAGTGATGTCAGAATATCTCAAAACCTGGACAAATAAAACCAAAGCTAGCTGCGTGGCCTGATGCCACCAGCTGTGAGTGAGAAAATGTGTTTTTTTTGTAATTTAATTTTTCCACATCAACGTGAAATTATTTATTATCATGCAGGCACAACCAGGCAGCACATATGCTTCTTCCATGTTTTAAATGGTACATGTTGAAGAAGGCGCTATAGGTTGCCATGTGTAATATTTATGTTGTCACTGCATTAGCATGATGAATGCAGGCACTTTTTATTAGAGACAAATGAAAGCTATTGTGACACAATTATGGCAAAAACAATAACAGCGCTGTGTGAGTCACTCCATGATTGATAATACATCAGGGGGGATTCAGTGGTGTTGGGCTTAACCAGGCTTTCCCTGAGGGGTTTTCCATTGGCATTAGTCAGGCAAATCCCTTTGTCAGCCTCTCCCCTTGCCATTTTTATTCATAAGCATTTGGCCCTAAGAAAGACATCAAACCAAGAATACAACGAGAGGTCAACATCGTCTTTGCGCAATGTTAACCTCTGCATTGATGAAGCTAATTCACATTTCCTCAGTCCAGCCTACGGGGGTTCAGGGGAGGAGGGGTAGGAGGAGCAGAGGGAGGCAGCAGGGTGTGTGTGTGTGTATATGCATGCATGTGTGTGTGTCTGCTTGTGCCTCTCTGTGTGTCAGCGGCCACTTTGCAGTGAGTCATCCTGTTGACCCGGGCCCCTCCACATGGGGTTTGCATTGATAGCGCTTGCTGAAAGGAGGGGAAAGTGAATGTTGTCCGAGCTCATTGGAATGACAATGGGGGCATATGGTTGTGTGTGCGCTGCTGTATGGTCATGGCAGCCACCATATTCCTCTGTGCAGGGTTGCCAGGTGCTTCATGAACTGACCCACTGAGAGTCGACAAATCATACACATTTGCAACAGAGTGGCTTGTGGCTCTCCAGCCCAACGGGGGGTTCTCTGTAGCTGTCGGCCTCTTTTGCAATCTTTCTGTCTGTCTGTGCTTTCTCCTCTCTACCTCTGACCAAAATTATACAACAAACCATAACAATTAAAACAAAAAAAGAAATCACGTTTGAGATAACTGTCAAGCAGAGGCACCATTCGTTATCTGTTTCTCCTCCTAATCAGAGGCCCCTACTTTGAACACTGGCAAAACCCCACAGAGAACAAGAGAATAAAGATAACCTGATGTAGTAGCATCCCCTCCCACACAAAGCCACTTCTTCTGTCATGAATAGTCAGCTCCACCCTAATGACTATTCAATACAGTCTGCAGGCTGCAGATGAACGGCCAATCCACAGCAGCATCTGCTGCGGGCCTAACTCGCCAGACGCCAGCCTTGTAAGAGGGCCATTGCAGGCTAATTGAAAGACAGAGGCCATCTCTCAAAGACAATGTTTGTGTGCATGTGCGTGTGTGTGTGTGTGAGTTGGGAGGGAGACTTGACAGAAAGAAGAGTAAGAGAGAGAGAGAAAGGAAAAGACGGGAAAACGCTTGACAAAGGATGGAGAGAATGAAGAAGAGGGGTTGAGGAGGAGAAAGAGAGACATTCCTCTCCTCGCAGAAAGAACAGCTGACCTGTCAGCAGTTGTTCCCAGGCGGCCATATTGGAAAAACCCCTGTGGGCATTGAATTAACACAACCCAAACCCACTTCATGTAATTAGACTGGCCTCGTGGTCTTATCTTATTTTAAATACATGTTTGAATCTTATAAGCTGTGGTTTGGTTGAGACAAGCAGACACCAGACAAAGCTCCTCTCTGAAATGATTAAAGCTTGAACTGATATCTCGGACGGATCACAGGCCAGAAAACGTTGAGCGGGTAATTGCAGCCTGCAATAAAGAGTAAGTGATAAATAATAAAATTCAGCTTGATCTATAATTCTACATACGAGTAATCAACAGAAATGCAGCTGGTATTTACACTTCTGAACGTGACAAATTGGATTTTCTGTTGTTTTTCACCTCAAGGTCTCTTTATCCTCCTTTGCAAGTCTTTGCATCAAATAAAAAAAACAGCCTCCACAAACGAAAACCGAGGGATTGCTGTCATAATTCTCCCCAGTTCTCCTCTGGCAGTTTTTATTACCGAAGGCGGTGAATAATCTTTTCCACCCTGGCCATCCCAAATAACACAATCCTTCAGCATCACTGCTTACTGTGCTTTGTGGTGAAGTGTAGATGAGAAAGGAAGAACATTCAGATGAAGCACTATCTAGTGCTGCTCCATGGCATTCATAGTGCAGCGGAGGGATTCGTCAGCAGCCTGTGAACATGGAGGAGCACAGGGGAAGCTGTTCACTGAAGCTGCTGTGTAATTGATAAACTGGTGGCTTTTTAAATGAGGAGAACAGATTGGGAGAGGATGAATAAAAACGAGGTGTTTTCTGAGAACGGCCGAAAATTGGCGTGGCACAGACTCATATCCGATGGCCACATATGTGCCGTTTCAAAGTGTGCTTTCTGTAAATTAGGAATGCTTATGTTCAAGCTGCGCCAACAAGTGTACAGGCCCCAAACCACACCAGTATGATCAGGGGCGTGCAGCCAGTCTGTTACTGGCTGGCAGGGCAGGCGAGTGCGAGAGGAGCAACTGCTCCACCAGGTAAGACACAGAAAACACATCTGATGGGGTTCAGGTTCAGTTTTTATTGTCATCATGAGGGGGGAAAAAACAATGTTGCCACGCTCTCGGTATTAAAACACCGGTGTCAAACTATTTATTGAGTGAGTGGTTCTGTATAGAGTCCACAGCAGTGAGTGTGTTTTGTATTACTTCAGCCAGAGACCCATGAAAAGGTTTCTTTAAGGAGAGAGTAGCTCTGCATTATACACTCCCCATGGGGTAGCTTCAGCACTTCTTGTGTTTCTTTGGAGACTGTGCACCTGTTTTTGCTTCTCCTTGCATGAGGATAATGTCATGACTGGCTGTTGTGTTTGACTTTCTTTTTATTTATTTTGCAGTTTGTGTGGGGCTTTAAGAGCAATGAGCAGAGTCCACCTTTATTTTAACAGTCAAACATTATGAAAGACAACAGTTTTCTTTTCAGTTTGTTGACAGGTGGAGTGCATGTGATAGCTCATTTTTTTAAGCCTTGGTTGACCCAAATAAAAAATACATGTATTTTTCAGTGGCTAAAAATACTTACTTAAGCACGGTATAATTTTGAGGTACTTTAGTTTTTAATGTTTAATCCTTCTTTACCATTTAGAGGGAAATATTGATAAGATTACAGAATATCTGTATCTCTATAATAATGAAGATTGAACAAATATTGAACAAAGTTAAAGTTAAAATGAGAACATGAAAATGCTAGATCATGTTAATGCAGTACTTTTACTTTTAAGAATTTAAGTACAATTTGCTGATAACATTTGCATTATTTTAGTTGAGTAAAATATTGAATGCAGGACTTTTTTTGTTTGCATTATGGTATTTATAATGTCACATTTTGCCAAAATTTTGAAAAGTTACACCTAAAATATTGAATAAAAATAAACACATCAACAACGCTAAACTCACATCGAAGAGTTTTTTATCGTGTCTATTTCTTTGGTAGAAAGTTTTATCAGAAGAATAAAGAAATATTTGCCAAAGTACTGTTCAAACCGTTAACCCTAACATTATGTTTTGCCTCTGTTAAAGTGATCCTGTGTAACTTTTGTTGAGCAGTGGCCACAATAGCCGCAAGTAACAATTATGAGATGGAGATGATGATGTTAATAAATGCTAAAATGTTGTGTGATAGTCGCAGAAGATGAGAAAAGTCAGCAAAGTGACCCAGTGATATCACAGCTAACATTCGCTGCCATGAGCTACTGGTCATAGCAGACCAGGTTCGGCTGTAGCTGCAGAACCTCTGACTGTGTGTCCAGGTGTGTTTTATTGCTTATGAGTTCAGCTTTTCTTTTATAAGAAGAATAATTAGTTATTCCTTCTTCCAAAAATGACATATTCTCGCTTTAAAGTATTTTTTGTTGCATTTCATTCCTGCTGGGCGCCATTATTTTGTCATCATTTTACAGTACATGTTGCTTGTATTCCAAACCATGTATTTATGGTCTTGACTGAATAAAGGTCTGAATCTGAAGGCACATAAAACCATGACTGAATGGCGGGACAGTCAGAGGTAAACGAGAGAATCGTTTTTAGGATCTGGTTGGACTAACCCTTTAACCGGACCCTGAAGGTTACAGCACAGTTTGCTGAGGTGCACAGTGCAGTCCACGTGCATCACAGTGATAATGGTGCTGCTTATGATCTGCTGTTCCAGCAGCACCGGCACTGGGAGGCAGGAAAAGCCGGGCCGTCAGGGATTTGTCAGAGGCCTGTTATTACATCTCTAGTCACATAAAATATGGCCGCCTCTCCTGAGATCCAACAGCTAGATAAATCCACTCTCCTCCAACCAGACTGGCCCCCGCGACGAAACCATCCAATGGTGTACCTCAGCCAGTGACCTCTGGTAATGACGTGTGATTTATACAGTACATGTTTTAAACTGAGAGACACATCTGAGACATCACCCCCCCTCTCTCTGTATCTATATCTGGTGTCATGTGAGATAACAGGCAGGCCTTTGGGAGAGGGGAGACATGACACCCATCTTTGGGGTCTCACAAAATGGCTACAATGTGGATAGTTTCCCCTGCAGCTGTCTAATCGCAGTCTAAGCCTGCAGTGAGCGCTGTGTCTCCTCCTGCATGAGGTCACCAACACATATTGCAGGATGGCACTTTAAGCTAAGATACCACAGTGTGGAAGGCCTAAATCAACACCTGGTTGGGGAGAAAAAAGGGGCTCTTGTGTTCTGCAAATGCCTTTAAGTGGCAGATTACAAGCGTGTTGTAAAAATGTACACTAACACTGGTGGATCATGATTAACCAGAGCTTTTCGGGGGTTTATTATGAATATAAATGCAATACCAGTCCACTGAAAACCAAAAAAAACAAGCCAGACACCAGAAGGCATTAGTATGTGATTGAATAGTGTATCAGAGAGTCATTTTCCAGACAGGCAGGGATGTGGTCTGTACTGTCCCCTGCCAGGGAACGTCCCCTGCACAGTCTAGTAGCTTAAGAGATTAAGTTCTGTGGCTAAAGGAGAGCTGAGAGGCAGGCCGTGTCGTTGACCTTGGCAAGCGAGACACAGAGATGATGACACACCACTACAAATATCTGTCTTTAATAAACAAGCACCAAACACCATGATCCACCTCAGCACCACTGGCTGGAAACAAACACAACAAAATGTTGGTTTAGATCACATGGACCAGCCTGTGCGCCATTTAATGCAATTTATAGTTTAGTTATTTAAAATATCTATATTATGAAGCAGTGCTATATATAATGTTTATGCTCTTTATGTATTTTTTTACTGTGTTATAAATATGTTTGGTAGTGAATGATGAAACATATTATCTGGTTATTAGTATTCAGTTAGGTAGGCAACAATACAAGTATTTAAATACTAGTGTACAAGTGTTTTTTACAATTATTTCACAGTTTTTTTTAGATAAATGTTGTATGCCCCCATAAATGCCACCGTGTGCATTTATGAAACTCAATTTTAAGTCTCTGTGTAAGCTTGTTAAATTAAATGCTGTACTTCAGTAATGTTTCTCCCTCTGGTCTTCTCCAGTGCATTTTTAAATTCTTCTTTTGAAAATAGTTTTTTCTATAAAAATAATTGGGGAGCTGAAAGAGACTCCTGGTTAAATGTGAGAGAAACGTGCTCGAAAGTTGGTCATATTTCAACACGACACCCGAAGAGCAGTTACCTGTGAAATCCGATCTGACCCCCACCAGCAGCAAATATAAACTGCCTGCTTTTTTTCCCTTCATAACCTAATAAAGTTCAGCCGGACACATAACTTCAGACGCCCTTTGCAAACTGACAACCGAAGATCTTTCTTCGCTTTTTTCACATTAAAGCACAAAGAAATACGTGGACGTTTGGGTAAAATCCAGGTGTCCATCTGTATAATAGAAATATGATAAGGAGGCTGTCCTAGAAATAAAATGTCTTTTTTCCCTCGTTGTTTTCAGTTCTGTCTCATATAAGACACTGACCTGTGTATATAATGTAAAGGCTGAGTGGCCAAAGCAGCGTGATATCAATACAGTCCTATAATGCAAAAATAACAAAATAAAATAACAGAATAATTTTGGAAACATTTCAATACATGACTCCCCCTCTTTCTCTCGGTCTCTCTCTCTCACACACGCTCACTCTCTCACCATCATGATCATAATCACCATCATCATCATCATCATCATCATCATCATCATCACTCTGGCGCATCAGTGACGTGAAGCTAATCTTTACATTGTTGAGTTAAAACATCCTGAACAGACATTCAGTATTAAGGCACATAAATAAAATATTGTAAAAAAAACAAACAAAAAACCCCCCGCATTATTATATCAGCATCAGCAACAACAAAAATACATTTTTTATAATGATATTAATAATAATGATAATAGTAATAAATGATAATAATAACATTAGGGCTTAAAATGTCCCTTTTGCGCAGTAAAATTATTGTCAACTCTGTTATTGTGAAGACGAAATTAAAGCTGAATTGTCATTAAATGAAAAAACGCTATTTTCTTTCTTTTGGTCGGCATTTACATTTTTATTATTATTATTTTGCTAAAATGATTTTAGCGTAAATTCTATGCAAAAAGTCCGTTTTTTTTTTGTTTTTTTTTTTCCCCACCAGCACCAAAATAAACTCATCATGTCTAACCTGGAGGACGCGGGGAAATTTGAGAGGAGATGAAATATTTCTCGGATGATATAAAAGGAGCCCTTTCGCCTGAGTTATGGCCCGGCTTTGGCGTTGCTGAGAGGGACGCACGCTGCTCCTTCTCTCCCGCCCCAGAGGAGGCATCATCAGAGCTGATATATGGCCCAGCTCTGCATTACCTTTACAAAAACAAAGGATCATCCGCGCTTTGGGTCGAGGAAAATATCCTTCTGACATCTAACACAACACCTGAGCCGACTTGTCTTTTTTGCCAACATCCGGATAATCCAAACACTCTCAAATAAAAGACTAACTCCTGCTGAACTGAAACCAAAGTTTTACGCAGAAAAACGCTTAAACAGGCTGCGGATTATGAGCTCTCTCCTCCTTATCTCCCTCTTTCTCCCTCTCTCCCTCTCTCTCTCTCTCTCTCTGCTTCCCCTCATTTACCCCACATACCTATTCTGGTATCTCACCACACGACTAAATTAGACCAAAGATGATAAGAGCACAAAGCATTATAATTCCGCCGGGCTCCTCCTCCTTCCAGCCATGCGTCCTAATTAATGGGACACCCCCAGTCGCAAAAAGCCCCGCACTGGACTGCAACATAGTCAAAGAGTGAAAGGGAAGAGGGCGAAAGTGCCACTGGAGATAATTGATTACCTACCAATCAATGATAACTTGTTAGTAATCGTCAACTCTTTGGACCTCGCCATTTTCAGAGAGGCATCTCACTCCTGCGGACTTGCTGCTCCCGAGGATCGACACTTTCAAGACATCCCATTTTGGAATAAGATTTTCTTTTCTTGCTTCTCTCCTCTGTGTCTTTGTTTTTGTTTTCACCTCCTCACTGTTATGTGAGTTTTTTCCCACCCCTCAATAGCCTCCCTCGTTTTTAACCGCTGAGCATTTCAACGAAGTCCTGCATAAAACTCTGCGCACGACCGATGATGACATCCAAAGAAGTGGCCAAATGTGATGCGGCGGAAAACAGGAGGCGAAGTCCGCTGGACCACTTGCCGCCTCCTGCCAACTCCAACAAGCCGCTGACCCCCTTCAGCATCGAGGACATCCTCAACAAGCCGTCGGTGAAACGAAGTTACACAATTTGCGGCACGGCTCATCTAATTTCGTCCTCTGAGAAGCACCGTCCGTCCAGCATCCCTCTGTCCAGCCGGGCTCTCCTCACCCAAACCTCCCCGCTCTGCGCGCTGGAGGAGCTGGCCAGCAAGACCTTCAAAGGGCTGGAAGTCAGCGTGTTGCAGGCTGCGGAAGGTACATCCACACCCCAAGAAATACAGCTGAAACACACCTTCTCAGAATTTCACATTGGGCGTTTTCTCCGCTTTTTTTTTCTTATTCAGTGGCCTGCACCTGACAGAAAATCCCCTGTTTGGCTGCACCTTGTATTTTGCACCTTGCCGCGCAACCCATTCATTAAATGTGCATGTTTAACAGTCAGGGCAAAACAATTCTCTTCTGTTGGCGAATGCATATTTTTCCTCTAAAAATGTCCCATCGAACAAAGGCGTGTTAATGTTCTGGGCTGTTCCTCGACGAAATAAATCGCCACCGCTTTTCTTTAATATTAGGGTCTCGTGTGTGTGGTGCTCAATATTTCCCAGTGGTGTCTGTGTAATATTCTTGTAATTACCTGTTCCCACACGAGCTGGAGGCTTTACTGTTTCTTATATGGTGTCACTTTCATTGTTATTTTTTGCGTTAGGGTGACTTTTTGCGCGCACGCTGCTGCGGTGCGGAGGAAGCCCCGCACCTGCATGAGTCTCTGATTTTCACCCAGCCTCTCTCTCCCTCACAGGCCGGGACGGGATGACTCTGTTCGGTCAGAGAAGCACCCCGAAAAAGCGTCGGAAGTCTCGAACGGCGTTCACCAATCACCAGATCTACGAGCTGGAGAAGCGCTTCCTGTACCAGAAGTACCTGTCCCCGGCCGACCGAGACCAGATCGCGCAGCAGCTGGGCCTGACGAACGCACAGGTCATCACGTGGTTTCAGAACCGGAGGGCCAAGCTAAAACGGGACCTGGAGGAGATGAAGGCCGACGTGGAGTCGGCCAAGGCCATCGGCCAGGTCCCCTTGGACAAGCTCGCCAAGCTGGCGGACCTGGAGAAATGCGCCAACGGCACGCTGGGCCACCCGCGAGGCGAGTCCCCCGCGCGGGGCGGCCAGCAGGAGCACGAGCTCGCTCAGAAACTGCGGACGTCGCCGCTGTCTCCGTTCTCAGACCACACAACTAGTAAAGAGTGCTCAGAGGACGAGGACGTGGAGATTGATGTGGATGACTGATGGCGCAGCGTGGGGCTGGAAGGTCGAGAAACACACACACAAAAAAGACGCTGAAAAAAATCCTACCGAGGACTTGTAACTTACTGCTTATATTGTATACCATATCTCAGAACATGTACCAAAATGTATGACTTTTATATCGGCACAGATAGACCTATTCATAGTGAAGCATGAACACAGAACAAGAAATATGCAGTGGTATTTTACAATGTATTCATTAGCGAACTGTTACTTCTTGCAATCAAAGCAATATGGTCTAAAAGGACATGAGTAACTTATTATTTTTTTACACAGTAGGCCAACACACACGCAAGCGCACGCACCGACGCGCGCGCGCGCGCACACACACACACACACACACACACACACCTGTTCCATCGCTTTTCCTATAAGGCCTATACCCTCACACGCCACTATGAAAGTGCTCCAGTTTTTCATATTGTTTGCATGTAGATGCATGATTTGATTTGTGATCATTATCTATTTATTTTTACCTTATTATTTTTTTTTTATTTAATTGTTTTTTGTGTTTTCTGTGAGCCAAATCGACACTTTGTCACTGCCGTCTCTCCTCCTCCTCCTCCTCCTCATATGACTGTGACCCTTGACTTCAGCTCATATTCTGCGTCCTATGCTGCAGTGCATGATGATGATGATGATGATGATGATGATGATCGGAAAGGCAAACTCGGACATTCACAGCTATGCGTTTTATGGGAATGCTCAAAACGATGGCAACAAACGGAACTGAATATTGCGGTGATTTTGACGAGCTATATGCTACTTTTTAGATTTATTGTTTGGATACAATAGATTTACAGTTATAAATTTGTTATGTTTTGTACACCTGTAAGTGCCTTTCTAAAATCAGGACATTATTTGAAAACCAATGCACAGACTGTAATGTATATAGGCTACATGGGAATAAAATGGCTTTTCTGAATATATCTTTTATGTTGTAATTCTTGAATTAATATCGAGGTTTTTACTATGGGTATAATAGCCTGGGCTTTTTTCTTTTCTTTTTCTTTTTCTAGTGAAGACTTTAATCATTTTAGAAACACGCTCTCGTTGCCAGATCTGGGCGTGTATAAGCCGATGAAAAGCGGCCTATTTAGAGTTATTATACTGAACTATTTTGTCCCTTTGTGTCCTTTTCTATTAGGATGCTCTAAACATTTTGTGGCCCGGAATCTCACATCTCCTTTCACACCCTAAATGCGTATCGTGGCTTCTTGACCCTTAGACGTGTTTCTCCATTCGTGGCAAAAATTTATGTGAGAAACACAAATCTGGTGCCGGGGGGAAAAAAGACGAGGATGCCACAAAAACACAAAGTTTTGGGCCAGTTTCTCCGGGCCTTTATAGACCTTTTTTGTTCTGCGGGACTGGGCCGTAATTTTGAGCGTAAAGCATGAAAAGTGGGGACAAATGAGCAGCGTTCCCTGATGGGACGAGCCACAAAGGAGCAGGGCCGGTCCCCCGCAGGCAGCAATACTGAGACAAGTGTGTCCCACCGCACAAAAAGGACGCAAACGTTTGGAGGCCATATGGTTTTTGAAATTTCCTCACAATTTCAGACAATTTGATGGATTGAGTTAACCCTCCTTTTAAACAGTTTAACTGGGCGCGAACAAAGACCATAATGCCTACATAGACTCTCCCTTCATGAGGGCATCTGCGGCTGTTAATGTCTAGCCCCTTTCTTCGCCTGGCGTTTTGAACAAGTCAATGAATTACAATGAAACTGCCCCTTTTTTGTGAGCCGCTTGTGTTTCTCCGCTTTTTAGCCCTGGAAGAATATGTTTGACTTCTGTCCAAGAGGGTTTTCTAAACAAGAAATGGATTTTGTTGAAAGTGTTTTTAATGTTAAGTAGGGAGCCATAAAGAGTTTCGACTGTGACATTTATGCCAAAGTCTGGTTAGGGAGTCCTTTGTTTGTTTTCTTCTCATCTCTTTTTTTCCCCCACTTCTTCTTCTGCCTCTTTATTTCTTTTGTCTTTAAGAAGTTTAATGAAGCTGAAAACATGGTGATGTGAGAAAGAGAGAGTGTCCAGAAGAAAAATCAAAAGGCTTCCTCCCGTTTAACTCTCTTTGTTCAAAGAAATGATAAGTAGGCCTGTCGTCCTGTGACTTGTTTAATAGTGTTGCCTTTTTTTATTTTCTACTTTTTTCATTATTATTATTCAAGACAACCTGAATACGTTTACAGACCTGTAAGCTCTTAATATGGCTGAAGCTGTTGTTGAGTCTCTGCAGGAAAATTTGTCCTAGTAAAATGTGGAATTCGGTAAGACTTTTCTTTAACCCCCATTTAGCATTTATAAGCAGTTTGTTACTCAGTATATTATTACTAATAAATGGTTTATAGCATACAAGGCATTTGAAAGCAGATTTCAGTGTTTCTGATTGTATTTTTCAACAACTATAACTCCCTTTGCGGGCACCTCTAAGTGGGTGCTGCTGATCAAAATGACAATACAGTTATAATAATAGAAAACATGTCTTTATAGGAAAAGTTATAATTGTTGACAAATACTGTGCACCAATAAACGCTTAAAACGTCCTCATATCTGCTTCAACCTGCATATAGTGTGCTTATACAGCACATTACTGTTTATATATTGCCGGTAAATGCTAAGTAAGGCGAGGGGTGAAAAATGTCAATTGAAGGTACCTCTTGATTTTGAGGGTATCTCCAAAGAAAGTCACCTCAGTTATTTTGCTAATATGAAAATGTCGATTTAAACTTATTTCTAAAAAAAACTGGTCCTTTGTTTTGAGGCGTGTATCACGACACTGCGCGCGTGTGTGTGCGCGCGCGTGTGTCCTCAGCCTCTTCTGAATCAAGCATATTTATGAAGGGAGAGAGTGTTAAGGCAGGCTAAGTTTATGGATTTCACTTGCTTATTTTATGAGGGCTTGTCAGGCGGGCCCGGCGATAAGTAATACTACAGTCTGTGGGACCACTTCGTGGTAATTAATCTGGAGGTCTTAAGTGTATTTCAGTATTTCACTTCAAGATGGAAAAAAAATCACTACTTCAATCGTCCGGAAAATTGAAGTTTGATGCATGAGTCCCTACTGAAACAATAGTACAGCCCTCTCTCTTTTCATCCCTTCCCCTCCCCTATTTTATCCTCTCTCTCTCTCTCTCTCTCTCTCTCTCTCTCTCTCTCTCTCTCTCTGTCTTATTATTTGCACCTTGTGGAAAACAGTCTCAGGTGCAAAATGTAAACTAATACTTGAGACACTGTTGGAGTGACAGCATTTAAGACAAGCCATAAAATAAATTAATTAGGTTAGTGCTTCTAGTTTGTCTTCTCAAACATAGAAGAAATATGGCCCATCAGTGTATTATTGTTATTATTATATTATCATTATTATTATAATTATTAATGAATAAGTATAAAAAGAAGATCAGTGAATTATATTTGCCTGGATTGCCTGAATTGTAGAGTTTTAATCATAGCCTTCCTGTGGAGCCAGTTAATACTTCAAACTTCAATTTTACGGGCGATTGAACTAAGCATGTTCCTGACAGAATTGATGTATGTATTAATTTCCTTTAAGTGTTGATTAATTAGGCTGCGCTGAAGGCTCAAATGGAACAGTTTGTTCAGAAATTTGCATATTAATCAAATTCTAGTTGATCATTCAAATAATCCAGGCTATGTGATTTTTGGGGATGTATCTTGGAAACATATCAGTAAACATGTACATGTGTGTGTATTCTCTAATGCTGCTGCTGCTTCTGCTGCTGCGTGAGCACTGCATTCAAGTCAAACACCCAGGAAGAGTCTAATTGACCATTTGGACTAAATTTTTCATCCAGTTTTGTGGATCCAGAAAAAGAGAGAAGAAAGAAAAGCAGGTTGATTGTTCTTTTTTAAATATTTTTGTACTCGTAATTAGATAATTTAAAAAATTCAGGAAAAAAGATCCCAGACTGCCTCTTGGTTGATGTGGAAGCTAATCTGCCTCACTGCTACCTTAGTGGCATCATAGACTTCAGATCACAGACAGATGGAGTTTGAGGGATGATAAATAGTAGAGTAAAGCAGCAGAATAATGTGAAAGAATATTTTTTAGAAATGTTAAATCAGTTTCCAATTAGGCACTGTGAGAAGTCAGGCTGAAGGTGCACAGTCTGCAGGTATGAACCGTGAAGACCATTCTGCCTACCAAATAAATGAGTTATTAAATGATGCTTATTTTTTAAGATGAGCATCATGCTTGGCTGGTTAAGGTCTACACTGGATATGGGCAGAATTGCACCAGCATCATGAAGTTAGTATTTTTCAGCAGGGATGTAATGTGAAGGAAAATCCTCCAGATATAATCCTACAAGTCATTATCGGCACATGAATCTGATTTCAAATAAATATTCTGGATAAATATGGGTGTAGAGTGTAGAAGAAATAAAGAAGGCAAACGTGTCATAATTATGAGGTAACATTACTAGGTATAAGTGATGGGGGATTAGTTGCACAGGGCAAACACACCAAAATAAACAGAAAAATGGATGAATAAAGCGAAATGAACCTAAGGAGTCCCTGATGGTAGTCATCTGGAAGCACATCTAAAGCTGATGGAGCCATCCTTCAGATCATGTGTCAGACCAAAACATATTGGCTATGACAGACTGTTAATGTTCAGACTGTGACATGAAATTCTGAAGTACATAAAAGAGAGAAACGGGAAGGAGCTGGAAAAGGAAGAAATGAAGTGCAGATGTTGACAAGCTTCAAACTGCAGTCAGCTGCTTGGCCACTGAGGAGAGAGATAAGCAGAGACACCTGCTGGTGATCACGAGACAGTGGCATCCACTACAGTGAGCAGTTAACCAGCCATGGTGTGTGTGTGTGTGTGTGTGTGTGTGTGTAAGTGAGTGTGAGTGTGTGTATTACTCATATTGTGGGGACATTAATCTTTACAGATTCACATTGTGGGGACTTGCCTTCCTTATAGGGAGTTAAGGTGAGGTGTTATGGTTAGGCAAGTCCAATTAGTATAATTATTCCATATGACGGTCAGGAGGGTTAGGGTGTGTGTGTCAATTTTGACAAATGAAATACATTGAAATAAAATAAAAACTGCAAATACTGCTCTCTCTCTCTCTCTCTCTCTCTCTCTTAAATCACACTGCAAATTTGCTTTATTTGTTTTGTTAGGTTGTGCAGGTTTTACAATGTAATAATGTAAGGAAATGTAACGTAAGTATGAAGACAAAAGGTAGTTTGCACATATACAGTAACAAAACAAAAACAACCCTAACCCAACAAGACAAAAATAATAGCTTACTTCACTAACTTGGACAGCTCTGACAGATTTCATTGCTTTCATGTCAGTTTTTTATCCAAGAAAATAACGAATTTTTGATCTGGAAATATATTAAATTCTTGGTAATTGAGCTGGATGTGGGTAATAATTTGGTCCTTATATCTTAATACAGGCTATAGTAAACATCTGATACCCGCATATTTCAATTAAATTCCAACCTACCATCTACAGAATGCCTCACCGTGTTACAATATTGGATTATTGTCACAAATGCATCAACGTGGAAACAGAATGTTAATGCTGTAGCTGGCTGAGAATGAGCTCATTTTAACTTTGGTACTTTATTTGATGGGTAAAATAGCTCTGTTACAATATATCTGAATAGACGATGATATGCTTTTGTGTGTGAAGTATTTAGCTTTAAAGTAGGCCTTTAGTGACTAGGTGTCAAATAAATGAAGTGTGGATAAAAGCAGTGTAGTTAAAAAAAAGTTCAATATTTCCCTCTGAAATGTAGTGAAGCAGTAAACAACCAGTACCTCAAAATTATACTTAAGTACACTTTGTGTAGTTTTTTGGCTTTTCTTTTATTATTCAAAACAACAACATTATGATTGTCTTTGGCTTGAAGAGAGAAAATAATAAGCCCTTCAGTGTTGAAAGATTGCGTCTTAATTGCTGCAGAGTTTCTGCATCTCTTCAAAGAAGCTTTATGCTTTCAGACTGATCACCACACAACAGAGGGAGCCAACAGAGTCTCCCCTGACACAATAAAAGCAAGTTGTCTGCAGCCTAACCTGCCTGAGTGCTGCCACAGCTCTGAACACCTGCCCTGCGCAGAGCTCATAGACGCCAATGAGTGCACGTGCGCAGTCTCGCGCAGCATCAGCGCTCCTCGGCACTCCTCCGTCACCGGCGTTACGTCATCAATGTTGGCGGTATTTTGAAAACGAAGCGACTGTTGTTGTGGTCCGCGTCGTGGAGAAAACACAGAGAAAAATACAAGTTATGGTAAGACTGCACGTCCTTTGACTAAACTTTGTGGTGCAGATAGCTTCACAATAATGAAGAGTGCGATGTTTTCAGAGAATATCGACCCTGCTAACGGAAACTAGCTAGCTAGCTAAAGTTAATGTCAATTCATCTTTTCTCTGTCACGAGCCAATAACTAGCTGACAGCTATTAAGACCAAGCGTTAACCCACGCAGTGTGCCAACTTTATCTGAGCTGTGCTCAGTTTTCAAAGACATATCCAAATCAAACTCGACGGTTTTGACCTTTTATGTGTCCGTGTTCAGGCGGAGGTGAAGCCCAGTGGCCAGGATGCAGCTGAGCTGTCAGAGGCCGCTCGCAGCGAGCTGTTCGACCTGTGTGAGGACCAGTTTGCTCAGCTGGAAAAGGTAAAGCCATGTTTGAACCCGAGCCGTACTTTCCAACCAGTCACCGGATGTGCAGAGATGGTTCACACTGCAGACTGTGTCTCTCTCACTGTGTGTTGCAGCTTCAGAATGAGATTATACTGTGTGAACCAGATTTCTGTGAGAATCCGCAAGAGCAGGTGAGATTAACATTATTTTATGTTTCTGTGCAGTATCCTCCCAATGTTACAGATATAACACTGGAAACTCACAAGTGGAATGTCTCAAAAGAACACAAGATACTTCTTTTTTTATGATACTTCTACAACATGATTCAAATAAATGGCCTAGACAACACTTTTCTGTTGCAAAGTTGTAAACACCCGACATCCTCAAAACTTTCATTTATTTTCTTTTAAATATATCTCATTTTTATAAGCATAGTGTAGATCAGGCATTTGCAGAGACAAGCAAGACTACCTCTTTATCTGGCTAATCAACAATCAATTACACAATAAAATGATGGAATACTGGACAGAATACAGAGGAACAGTTTGGACAGCCATCAAAAGCTTGTCAAACCTAGCTACAGTGGCACCCACAGTGGTGTCAAATGTCAATTATAGGCCATAAATGTGTTATAACTGCTAACAACAGAGCATTTCAGTGATGGTTCATCCAGGGTTTTTTTTGTTTTGTTTTGTTTTTGTTTGTTTTATATTACACACACTGCTCATCAGGCAAATGCATCCTGTTGGATATGACATCATACACACACAAAAAAAATACTACCACACAGCCTCACTCGGATTCGCACCGGTTCTCCACTGGCCAGAGTTTAGCTGTCCTTGAGCCAATCAAACTAACTTCCACAAACTAGACTCACCTCATCCGCTGATGTTGGTTAGAGTGAGTAAATTCCATTTAAGATATCACCAAGTCTTTCTGAGATTTGTTTTTGTGGTATTTTGTGAATGCTTTTAAAGCACAGCTCTGTCTCCTGAGGTTTTAATTTGATATCTATTAATAGCTTTACAGTCAACTAAAAGAGCAAGATTACACTGGGATATTTTTAGGATCAAATGTTGTAAAATCATCATGAAAAATAATTTGTTCATTTTTCATTTCAACGTTTTTAATTTTCAACATTTGAAATTAATTCACAAAAGCAATTTTGCTCTCAAAAATGTTGTCAGGCACTTTGTTTTTCATTTTGTAAATGTGATATTTGTGTATGTAAATAACGTCATTCAATAAGTATTCAATAACTTAAATATCCTTCACAAGCATGTTGTGTTTGTCTGTTCTGTACATTGTGAGAATTTGTCTCCAATAGTCAGTAAATCTGCTGATGGCAACAGAAGCTGAACTGAAGCAGTGGCTGACAGTGGAGCCACAGTGTAAGTCCTTCATTCACACTGATAGAAGCTCGAACCATAATGTAATACAAGTGTGTACAACTGAAGTATGAATATCACAAATCAGCACCATAGCTTTATGCCACAGATACAGTTTAATGCCATTCCACATTTCAAAAGAAACAATTTAGACTGGTGTGACAAACATTACTGTTTAATCAAGATTTAATTTCAGATTCTGTGACTATATGAAATTGTGATTCCAGGGTTTCAAATAAAACTGAATTTGTTATATCTTCTGTATCTAATGTTTGGTAGTAAAAAATAACAAATTTGTTTATTTATTTTGTCCCATCCAGTATTGGCAACAAATTCAGAAGTTTTACTTCAAGCTGGAAAAGAGGAGGTATGTCTGTGTGTGAAATACAGCACCGAAGAAAGCATCTTATTGAATCTCCTTATTTAACCGCATTGCTCTAGTTATGCAATCCATTTTTCCACGTTGTTTTCCGCAGATGCTCAAGCTGTGCTCTGAACTTGAGATGATTGTTTCCTGCTATGAAGCAAAGAGAGACAAACTGAGAGAAACTAAAGAACTGTACGTAACCTTTCAGTCGTGGTGCAGGCTTTCCAAAATGACTGTCCTTCCAGAGGGCATAGAAATTATTTTCCGAAGTGTGTGTACGAGAGACTTTTCATTTGTTTTGCTCTGTGTGTTGTTCTGAAAGTTGATGTTTTTCAGTGAACAGAAGTGGCTGGAGGAGAAGAAACAGGCGCTGATGGCTGCCAGTGATCATGTTGAACGGCTTAAAGTGGAAAAGGAGAAATTATCGGAGCACAGGTGAGTTTGAAGTCAAAGTCACACTAAAACCAGATTAGTTCAAGTTTTGAGGTACATCTCCACTGGAGCAAAGCAAAATCATAATGGTTATAACCATAGTGACACTACTTGCAGTTGGTTTTCCAGGTTTGGGTTAATCCATCCTTAGGAGAGTCTTTGCAAGAGTCAGTTTTGAAAAGAGCTGCATGGGAGTCGTTGCTTTGCAGCTCACTGATATTGTAGGTTATCAGGTACATCAGCTGGGTCCACATTAAACGGCAACAAATATGTTCTGTTCATTTTGTTTACTTCTCAAGTCCTGAAACCTCTCACCACACGCCTGAAGGAGTTTTCACTCAGCAGCATATTCAGATGTCATAGCAGGTTTTTGTTCTTGCAGAGCAGGAAAATGCAGTGTTTCCGCTTTTCAGTTGCCACAGCTTTAGTTTCACTTCAAATGATTTCACATTTGAAAGCAGAGAGCTGAGAAGCTGCTGGAACTTGAGGTTCAGCTCAGTTTCTACATCAGGTTTCCCTTCATCTCTGTGAATTAATCCAGACAAACAGTTCCACTTTGTCTGGTGCTTGCCGCTCCACAGCAGCAACAAGGCACTCTTTCACAAATTCTCCTGAATGAGGTGTCAGCTTCTTTGTTTTTAGTTCACTAACCACAAAACTTGCCTGTATAACACTGTCTCTGTCAGAATGTGGTCTTGTGACAGCTTCTTGTTGAGCATCCAAACTTCATCAAAGAGCGTTTACTTTATCCGAGCGCATTTGTCCCTGCAGCTCATCCAGTATAGCTTGTAGTTATAATGACTCTTTAGATTGAACATATTTCTTAGTTGCTTTTTTGCATTTATGAATTGCCTCACAGGCCAGATGAAATGGCCTTGAAGGCCAGAGGTTTCTCACCCCAGATGTAAGTCAATACATTTTTACGGTGAAAACTTGGGTTTAGGTTAGGGTTAGTAGTGGTTATGGTTGAGGTAAGCCTCCAGGAAATGACTCTAAGTCTATGTAATATCTCCAAAAGTGACACACGACTCTGTGGGTGTGCGTGTGTATGTGTGTGCGCATTGCACTGCATTCCACAGTGTGTTGCAGGACACCAAGGAGAAAATCCAGAAAATGAAGGTCTACGGGGAAAGGTTGATGGAATCTCTTGGGGACATACTGGAGAAGCACATCCCTCTGCCACAGGACACATCCAGCACAAACAAGAAGAAGAAGGTACACTGACCTGTTTTGTGTTTAATGATCGTCTGTCCTCTCGCAGCCTGTTTAGTAATCTGTGCTGTTACCACTCCACTGCAGTTTACCATCTTTGTTTTCATTTTCAGAACGTTACCCAGGAGTTAGATGAAGACTTGATTTCACTTAATGAAATTCTTGAGGTGGGTTTTGATGCACTACATAATTGGCTTTGATGTCCAATAAATTTTTCTTGCTCTGAGTGAAACTAGTCAATTTAAGAAATCAAATTCAGAAGCAGGTTCATTGCAAATTAGCTTTTCATATACAATGGATTTGTCTTGGTGTTGTGGCAAATACACAATACAAAATGCACAAAGTACAGTGAACAGTACATGAACTTTACTCACTTTCACTAAGCAAGTAAAAGATTTCCAAACTGAAGACGACACATTTCTTTAAAATTTTTAGCAAGACATACTTCCAAGACATTTCCATCTTCTACAGTTTGGGCACCCTGCATGGTCAATACTAGCACCCGTTTTGCCAAGAGTCTCAGTTTGTAAAGCCTTTTTTTAGCCAGCTAAGATTCTTCCGATTGTTGTTTGGCGGATGTTCAACCATTCTTCCTTGTAAAAGGCTCTAGGTCTGTGAGATTCTTGGGTCATCTTGCATGCACTGCTCGTTTGAGGTCTGTCCACAGGTTTTTAGTGATCTTTAGGTCGGGGGACTGTTAAAGCCAGGGCAAAACCTTCAGCTAAATAAATTTGGTTGTTTTTTTTGTTAATTAACAGCAAAGCAAGAAATTAAAATTTTCACACTGATACTTTAAAGATCTTTGTGTTCTGTCAGGTCTAGAGCAAATGCTCAACAGCCCAGTTCACCCGAATCACACACAAAAGAAATAAAAAATGGATGGTGCATCTCCAGTTGTGCAGATTGTTCAGTTTTATTTTTCAGGTTTTGTGAGCCACAGAGACTTTGTTTGAAAAACTCAACAGCAATGTGTTTTTCCATCAACAGCATCCTTGCCACTTGAGATAAATCAGATTTTACTTCAGATACTGTCTTTTTTCCCCTTGTGATACAATATAATTTCAATTATTATTACTTTAAATAAGACAAATATCTTTAAATCATGTTAGAACAAGCCTAAGCTTCATGAAACAGTGAACAGTCATGGACGCATCTTCATAGGCCGTGTCCTTTGACAGATACAGGCAGATATTTTGACATACAGTATTATAACTAACAACATTAATAACAGCCACATGAATTTTATGTCAGCCAGATGAAGGGCCTTCTGCTCACTGGTAGCAGAGCAATCATCATTAATGTGATTATTTAGACCTGTGCTTTTCCTGCTGCAATCAGTCAAAAGGTCTGCAGTGAAAAAGGTCTACAGGGATGTAGGTACTGTGTCCATCTACACATACTGTATAGACAAAGAAGGTGCTCCTTCATGCGTTTGTTGTTGCTTATTGCTGTAATGACAGTTATAGCAACCAAGACTATACTTTAACTAATTGTATTTTTGATTTGAGTGAATAGCTACATATCACAGTCCCCATCCCTCTCATCCCCATGAATTACAGGAATATTGGCGGTCACATGACAGGAATAATGTAAGGTTGTCAGCGTCAACAGTCAATTCTGCCTACTCTCAGTGTTGCACCTGTGTTATAGTCAGCATCATTGTCATTACTTCTCAAACTAACATTTGAAAATACTTTATGTTAGTGTTGTGGTGGCCATGGTACATACCACATGCACAAATCATCCAGAACTGAAGTGCGGGGCAGCACGTTTGTCACATCATCTCTTTCCTTGCATCTCTTTCCAGTGTGCATTGTCAAATAGAGACAGAAATACAAACCAAAATCTTTTGAACTGTCTGTGTAAATGCTTGTCTGCATACTTTTATAAATTGTATCATCTACTTAACACTACTTAACCCCATTCTACCACTGTCTTCTGTACCCCGACAGCTTCTTATGAACAAGGTCTTGAACACACCACATGACCCCTATGTAACGATAGACAACACATTCTGGCCACCATACGTGGAAATGCTGCTCCGCTATGGTATCGCAGTGAGGCACCAAGAGAATAACTTCAAGATTCGCCTGGAAACCTTTTATTAAGACGGCGATGGTGTATTTAGCATCTCAAGCACCACCTCTCTGCTGGTATTTCTAGTTTAAGTCTGCTTGTATAGTACTATCATATATTTTTATGTTCATGTTCATGTTCATATGAGGACTAACTGTCTGGGAAAGCAGTTAGGCTAGTGATTTACTATATGCATACGTTTATCACATTTACATATTTTTTAGTTTAACAACTGTTTTGTTTGTACAGAGTAACCATGGGTCCTTTAAAAAGTCTGAGAACAAAATAAAAAAATAAGCCATGAGAGTATTCAAATGTATTAGATTTTTAATTGATTTTGTGTAAAGTCATTAATTCTCAGAGTTGAAGTCGTCTCTTAACTGCAAACTGTACTTGATCCTATTTTCATTGGCGAGGTTTAATTAGCAATAAGCGATGTATGTTTGTATTTATCTGTGCTCTTTAGCCCATTTTTCCAAGGTGACCTTCTGATGCCATCACAGACCCCAATGATGTACTGTAAATATGTAGATTTTGTTTATTTCGTTGTCTGTATATATTTTTCTTGTTCATGTTTAATAAACCTTGGAACTGCAGAAAAAAAGCATGTCGTCAATGATCATTGGTTTTCCAGGCAAGTAGTAGGCATCTCTCCAGTCCAAATTATTTATGGGTGGTGATTAGTAAACTTTCATTGCAGATAATGACTTTTTTATGAAAATGTTAAACTTAATTCATAAGAAAGTACGTCAGAGCTGTCGTCCAATCCGGTGCGGCCGCCGCGTCAGCGTTAGAATGCCTGTGGGCGGAGAGGGGATTCCGGTTCCGGGTGTTTTCATATCCAACTCGGAGGCGTTCATCTCTCTGATTATGGTCTTTTATCAGAAACTTCTTTCGACTCACGACTGATTAAAGTAGAGTTGTTTTTATTAAGGAAGTCCAACTAAAGCCGTGAATATGACGACCCGCTCGGAGAGAGAGAAGGCCCAGAAACTCAACGAGCAGCACCAGGCCATCCTGTCCAAAATGCTGAGAGAGGAAGACAACAAGTACTGCGCCGACTGCGAGGCGAAAGGTGCGACATTCACACTGTAGAAAATATCACATTTCTACTACACACAACTAACATTTTCACTCACAATCGGCCGCTAAAGCTAATTAACGATGTAGCATCTGCGTTGGTTAGCTTAGCAAAGCTAACTCGCTAGTGTGGAACTGGCTAAGGCTAGTCAGCTGACACCTCTTCCCCTTCAGCTAAACTAAGAGGCTAACCAGGAAGCTAACTTCTGTAAATCTATGTAAGCTCCCCACGGTGCCTCTCCCTCACCGCCGCCCTCAGCGCAGCTGCCGGGTGTTGCTAGAGTTGTGTTAGTTATCTTATTTTCATGTTAGGTCATTGGTAAAGAATACAGAGCTTGCCTTTGGCACTTAAAGTCACTACAGGATCGTGCATGTTTATGGGTTTTCTTCAGACGTCTCTCCACATTCAAATTAGTCTGTTTCTTTCTTTCTTTCTTTCTTTTTTTTTGGCTTCATCAGGTCCAAGATGGGCATCCTGGAATCTGGGAGTGTTCATCTGCATCCGGTGTGCTGGCATCCACAGGAACCTGGGAGTACACATATCCAGAGTTAAATCTGTCAACCTGGACCAATGGACCTCAGAACAAATCCAGGTACTGTTTTCATGTTTGATCTTCGTTTTACTTGCACTTAGTTGTCCTCTATTTACAGCCAGCCTTTGTATTTTGTGCCTCATAACTGTGAAAATATTGCAAAATTCCACTTTAAAGTGTTACTCCCAGTAATTTAGCACTGCACATCACACTTGGAGACTTGTGAAAGGCAGATTAAACACAGACTGTTCACCGTCTTTGCAGCAGAGGGTGAGAAGTTTTCATCCCTGGTGTGGGTCAAGTGTCAAACAGGCTGGATCCAACACCTCCCATAATGCAAATTGATAGTGTCTGTCAGTATGCTGCATTCATGTCATTTAGAAGCTACTGTAATTACCAGTCTTCAGCATGGAAATTACTGTTAACACAAATATCCAAGTCATAATTACAACTGGAAAACACTTTTCTGAATGCTCCAACATGAAACTTGGCACTTTTTAATGCAAAAGTGCCTGAAAAGTCAAACAAATATGTATGTCTCACATCATATCTGCCAAGGTCTGTCATCCAAGGTTATTAATCCCAAATTTGAGACTCATCTTGCCACAAACTCCGCACCCCCAGGTTGTAACACAGGCTTTCTATTAAATGTTTGAACTCCTAAACCCAAGCCAAGACAACCGTGATGACATCTAACACTTCTCATATGCAACGTAAGCTTCACTGAGGCCACAGGCGACAATCTACTTCTGTTTTCACAGACTCAGTAGTGGACCGAGCAGTCCTCCCCATGATGACTGAAGGAATCGCCATGTTTAAATTCAGTCGAGTGCCCCTTGACAGCTTCTCTTTACCCCTCTGTCTTTCCTTTGTCAGAGTATACAGGATATGGGTAACACCAAGGCCAGGCAGCTTTATGAGGCCAACCTTCCAGAAAGCTTCAGAAGACCTCAAACAGACCAGTATCCTTCACTATCTGTGTGTGTGTGTGTGTGTGTGTGTGTGTGTTTTGGTTGTTGTTGTTCCTTAACTCTGACCTAAGAGCTGTGGAATTCTTCATCAGGGATAAATATGAGAAGAAGAAATACTACAGCAGGAATGTGACCAATGGGAGCAGTGTATGTATCAGTTAATTTTTCTTATGCTATGTAACTCTTATGTACATGCCTGTAAAAGCAGTGTACACACTTTTATAGAAGAGTGGTCCATGATTTCTGTTACTTAGTAATTACTGGGTTTCTTTCTTTTCTGGCTCTATAAACTATTTTCCTCCGCTGCGTCTCTGATGTCTGCCTTCCCTCTCGCTCCTCTCCCGATATTTTCACATCTAAGTAGATGAATTAAAGGTTTATTTTGATCAAACCAGAGTTGGTAATTGTTGGAACAGTGGAGAGACTAACCAAGAAGGTTTTGGTGAGTTTTATTTGTTTCTGTCACGTTTAGGTGAAGTTGTGGTTTACAAAGATAAATTGACTCTTTCTGTGAAAGGAGTCTGGGGGCCTTGACGAGAGCATTATAGCAGCTGTTTCTGGTTTAAAGAAAGGATCTTACTCTTTAACACAACGGTTTATCTCTGTTGGGATCCTTTCCATAACGTTGTCAGACACAGAATAACAATCTGAGCCTGTCAGTGGTTCATACAAACACTTTTAGTGGATGTAGTTTGTCGGCGTGCAGACGCCTGGAGGGCCTACATTGCAGCCCATTTCGCAGCTGCCTGCTGCAGTGCTCTCGCTCAATACCGGACCAATTTGTAAATATGTTGCGGCCCTTAGTCACTTAATGCACAAAAACATGGAAAAATAGGGTACATAAACACATGTGATATTTAATCGAATTTGTCATTGACGTAGATGTCTTGCAGGACATGTTGACTGGCACCAGGAAGCCCGGGAGTGGTCTCAGCTAGCAGCAGTTTTTCTGTTGGTCATCATGAGTTTCTTTTTTTTTTTTTTTTTTTTTTTTCAGCCAAAAGATGGTAAGAAGGAGAGGGAGCCAGACAGAGGGAGCAAGGTGTCATCTTACACCAAGGTAAGTATCTCACACAAATGCTTAGCAAAGCAGTGCTTTGTGAGTTGTAGAAACATGTTTTCCAGCATTGTTTTTGTCATGTTTTTATTAAACAAACAAATATATATTTTTAAAGAGTGAAGAGTCGAGGCCAGTTCCCAAAATCAGCCCTGCTAAGACTTCAGAACCCTCTGTGAACCTACTAGGCCTTGGTGAGTATCTTAATGCTTCCTGGGTGACTAGGCAATAAAAGTCGTCTGAAATGCGCCACATGAATGTGCTGACTGAGATATTAATGGAATCAGGATAAATAAGGTTTTAGCTTGTAATCGTTTTCTTTTTATTGCCAGTTCTGCAGATCTAATAAATGACTGAATGACTATAAACTCATTGAGCCAGGGGTTTTGAGTTGTTATGGGCTTACGGTGCCGTGTAATTCTTGATTACTGATATTCACACTGATACTTAGTATGTGTATAGCATTTAGGAACCACGTTATATTGGATTTTTGTTGTGTACATGATGTAGTGTAGCATGCTGAGGCTATGGCATGTCATGGCAGTGGTTGTATACCTTTTTGAAGGCGTCGTCACAGCAGGCTCCGACTGTGCCCGTCTTCAGCTTGTGTCCCCCCTGTAAACCTGTCTCGATGTATAAAGCGTCATCTTTAAAAGGCTTACCGTGTTCCCCTTTTTCAAAAGTCAGTGTGAAAGATCTGCTACGCTGTCTGCGATGAAATCTGTTGCTCTTTGAAGCTGCTGTTCATGCAAACTATAAAATTGTCCAGCTGCTCTATAATTAAAAACTTACCATTGGACCATTGCAAGTTTTGTTTTTTGTTTTTTTGTTTTTTGTTTTTTTTTGTAAGGCAGTTGGAGGAAATGCCAAAGCTGCTGACTCAGTTACCGAGGTTGTGTCTGACTAGCAACTTCTTGTTTTGTACATTTAAATCTACTTGTTTTGGACTGTCAGTGTTAAACATTACAGGGGAGAAACCGTAAAATAATATGCAGTGAACTGGTTAGATGAAGTGGGACAAGGGCCATTGTGATGCATCATTAAAGAAGGAGGCATCTGATCACAATTGAGTGATTCCTCTGAGGTCGTTCTGGCTTTCAGGACCAGGTTTGCTCATGGATCTGTTGCTGGATCACTTGCAGTGGCAGTTATTCGGATGTTCCTGTCTTGACATACAGTTGTGCTTCTGTTATTATTGTTTGTCTGTGCATTAGTGTATGTGTCCATCTATCTTTTCAATGAGAGAGCGCTCTGGCATAATGACTGAATATCGTAGGAATAATGTCTTATCTCTTCGTTGCAGTTTTGTTGACAGCGTAAAAGAAAATGACACATTTATGCTAGTGATGGGCGTGGAGCAGCGTTGCATTATTTAGATTAATTGTTATTTTTGTTTTGTGGCCAATGAGCTAATAAGGGTAAGCTGATTAATTTTTTATTGTACTAACCGTTACACTTATTGTGTGGGCAGATCTGCAGCTCTGGGAGGGCACTGCAGTTAAATGAATATAAAGACAACACATATTCTCTCATTAACAAACATAAGCTGTTTGTTTTATGGCGCGATTACATATAGTATTAGGATTTTATTTATGATCCCTCAGAAGTTCTCTGTGAATTCAGGTAGAATGTTCTTCTGTTTGTCTGTGAGTTAAGCTGCACTCTGTTGAAGTAGTCCCACGGGCTTGTTTTTTCTAACAGCGTAAGCATATTTTCCACCTCTAAAACCGTTTTTTCACCTTTCTGTCACAGACGCACCGGCAGCTGCATCAACTAACAATGGTAGCACAAACACAAGCCAGAACAACAACGACCTGGATATATTTGGCCCCATGGTGTCCAACCCCCTCCCCGCATCCACATCCGCAGCTCAGTTTTCTCAGGTAAAACCAAGCAAGAAGTCCCTCGTCCAGGCTCGGTTCTGACTTCTTAGTGTTGCTAAGGAGGGCTTGTAAAACTGAAATGAAGTCAAATGATAACCATCATCATCAATAGTACACAAGGCAGCAACACCAATACTGAGCGAACCAGAAAGAAGATGAACGCAGCTAATGAGGCAATCATTTTAAATAGGGCTGCGATCACTGTCAGCAGCAATTCATTTGTTATTGGTTTGATTCACCGTTCAACATACAATGGTGATAAATGTCCGTCGTCGAGGTCTTAAAAACCCATAAGTGATGTCTAATGTTTGGTTTGTTCGACCACCATAAACCCAAAGATATTTTACGGTGTTATTGATTCACACTCTGATAATTGACTTTTAATTAGTTGACTAATTGTTTTCTTTTTAATATTGTTTTACTGTGCTCTCAAAAGGCTTGTCCAGCTTTTCCGTATTTACTGCATCTGCACAACAGAAATGGCTCTGCATGAAGTAACCCTTCGTCTCTGCTATAACTTGACTGCTGCTACATTACCAAGCAAGTCTAAATGCCTACTGCCTAATGGAAGCATTCACTACCACTACCACTAGTTATACACTTTGCTATTGCTGTGTCACGCCACAGATAGCATTGGGAAAATAACTAGCTGTTCGAGGGGATTTAGTTACCACCAAGCCTCATGGCTGTACCAGCTACTGACAGCCTGCCAACAGGCCACACCTGAAATGTGCAGCATCATTATGCAGGACAGGCCATTATCACTCCATTTATAAATGAATAAAATATGAAAACCGTTTTTTTCAAATCTGTCTAACAACAGCTGACGGCTGTTTGCCATCGTGGTAACCAGATCGTAAACCTGCTCTCTCAGAGTCACATATTTAGTCATGGAGGCTTTGTTGATGATAATTTGCTGGTTCAGTTTGTTGGGCCATGTCAGGGCAGCACACAGGGAGCCACCCTGAATTGTCAAAGCAGTTTGAGTGCGAGGACTATTTTCTTCTTTCATGAGTGAAACGGCACAAAGTTTGAGCTGCTCGTGTTTCATATCCGTCTTAAACAAGTGAATCATTGTTATTTCATTCTTTCATCACCAAGTTTTCAGAAAGTGGGGATGTGTTTCCTCCTCTCAGGTGAGCTCCAGTAACATGGCCAGTACTCCCACACAAGCTCCAGCAGCAGCAGCAGCAGCAGCAGCAGCAGCAGGGGGAGGAGGAGGAGGAGCAGCCAGCTCGGGGTCGGGGCAGGGAGACCTCGACTTGTTCAGTGACAGCAGTAGCACCACTAAAACTGACGACATGGCCAAGAAGCCCCTGTCCAAGGACTCCATCCTGTCCCTGTATGGAACCAACAGCATGTCCCAACAGGCTCCCGCCGGTGAGGACGCAGAGTGTCTAATGCCTCATTGTTATGCCTTGTTTATGAGACATAATAATTTTCTGATTGTAATGTCACTCATCTACATAAACATAAAGATGACATTTAATTTTGTTCAGTAAGAATGAGTGAGAGAGATTGCTAATCTGCTGAGATATTTAATGCCATCTTTAGGCACCTGATGGTTGTCGATGATGATTGAGTATTGATAACAAACACTTCGTCCATCACAAATATATGTCCATAAATCTGGATAGAAATCATAGAAAACAGATGTTCCTTATAACTCCAGAGCTGCTGGATGGGAGACTGTTTGGTGATTCGCTGTCTGTGATGTGGTGACTGCTGGGAATCTCATACCTTGGCTCCAGTACACTGACAAGATGCTCAAATCCAACAACTGACAAGGGCTGGTCACTAAAGGCAGTGTACTGGGTCAGAGCTTCTGCTGCTTTTGCCACCAGGAGGACAGGGAGCCCACTCAGGCCAACAAAATTACCTTTTTAGAGCCATAAATTATCTCCTCGATGTGGCGCTGCTGCGAAACATGAGTCAGCCTTTGTGTTGCTGCCTGTGAAACTCTTAACATGAGAGCTCCACAAACAGGGTTTTCCCCTACAGTCATCCTGCAGTGGCATCAGTCCCACACGATCATGAATCCTCTGCTCTCGTGGTTCACTGAGGGTGGGGATTAACCCCTCCACACTCCCACAGGAGCAGAGGAGAAACATGAAAAAACATTGTCTGTATAGATTACAAACAGGCTCAGTAGTGAACAACACGCTAAAGTGCTGATGGATTAGGTGTTTTTAGCTCAGCTAGACCAGACAATATTCAATTAAAATAGATCAGTGATGCTGTTTAAATGCCGTTTCATAGTTCTCCATGACGTTTACTGGAAGTGATGTAATGTAGCCCCCATAATGCGTTTCATGTGGAGTGAATACTGCAAAACCACACTTTTAAAGACAACATCGCTTGTCAGCAGATGGTTATATGGTAACTTATGAGCCACTTTATGCTCTGGTTGCTTTCACATGCAGTTAACACACCAGTCATAATTTTGTTTGAATGAAAACTCAACTCCTGGCGTTTGCTCCTCGTGTTCTTCACCACTGTTGTTGAAGAAGGAAAGAATGTGAGTAACAGGCAAACCAGCTTTAAAAGTGACATATTTTCTTTTTAAATAAGTGTTTAGTGAATATTTAGTGAAACCTTAAAGAGTTCAATTTCAGAACAGAACTTGGTGTGGTGGCAGGTGGTAGAACGAGTGCTTATCCGCCGCCACCCCAAAGCTCTCACCGAGGGAAAACACTGATCTGGACATCTCTTCTCTCACTTCTTCAGTGTTTGCTGCAAAGTTGGTTGTTGCTGTGTCCTGCAGTTAGCATTAGCAAACTCCTTGAACTCTGCCTTGTGTTGGTGTTTTAGATGTTTTGTCAAATTGCTTCTGCTAAAGGAGCTACTTTTCCCTTGACAATTTTGTCGAGCGTAGTTTGCAGCCTGCTCTACTTTTCTCATTATCAATTATCCTAAAATATCTCCAAACTGCTGACAGTGCTCCTCCTCTGCCGACATGCTCAACTGACTGGAGGTTAACGCGGCGTTGCCATCAAGTGATGTCAAAGTGATTTTATGAGTACAAGTACACGTGCACAGTATCAGACCCGATACTGACATCAGGACATCCCTGCTTTTAATTATGCTAGCCTGCCAAAATATGTGCAAATGTAGGCTAAAACTCCCAGCTCATGCTGTGGCCCACAGCTAACTCACACTGTGAGTGCAAGTAGATACTTGTTAGTATGTCCTAACACAGTCCCACAGAGCTTTCCTAACTTACTGCTTAACAAACAGGCTCCTTAAACACAGTATTTAACTTTAAAAACATACGTTTTGGAAATCCACACCTCACACATATTCGTACACGTGACATGTTTTCCGCTGTCCTCCTCTCCCCTCAGCTGGCATGTTCATGGGCCCCTCCCAGATGCAGTTTCCTGTCCAGGCCGCTGCTGGTTATCAGGCCTTCCCTGGCATGGGCACAGCCATGCCACCCACAACCGTCATGGGTGCCATGATGGCTCAGAGCGGGGCAGCCATGATGGGGCCCAGTCCGGGCATGATGGTCGGGATGACGATGCCTAATGGCTTCATGGGGAATGCGCCGGCCACCGGAGTGATGGGCATGGCGCCGAGGATGATGGGGCCGCAGGCCGGTGCGATGCCTGCGGGCATGGTGCCTGCTCAGGGCATGTACGCCATCCAGCCTGGGCAGCAGGCTCAGTGGAACATGGGTCAGGTATGTTGACATTGTAAGAGGTTATTTAAAAAGCAGCTTCACACTACATCTTGGTTTGTGATGTTGACAGTTCTGTTCAAGTCTGTGGCACATGTGTGATTTATTTCACACCCAGCTGTGATGATGCATCGCACAATAGTGCATTCTGAAGGGCTTTACTACACAGGGTGCGGACAGAGCATCCGACAGCCACCAGATGGCAGCACATGTAGGACTGTGCCCCAAACTCATACTGTGTAATGTTTCTAGTGCCGCACTGGTAAAGGTTATAATGATATTGCCGGTTTCACTCGATGATGTGCTAATGTTAATTCAGATCTCTCTGGCATCCTCAGGTGAATCAGCAGATGTCGGGGCTGACTCTGAACGGTGCAGGTGGCCAGATGGCCTTCGGGCAGCCTCCGTCAGCTATGGGAGGGTGGGCCGCCGCTGGATCTGGCCAGACCCTGAGCACACAGCTATGGAAGTGAGCCTTCGAGCGGGATGATGGTCGGGCAGAGTAAGAGTCGAGGTTGCAGAAAGTGCAAAATATATCTTGTGCTTCTCTGCGCCTCGCTATGAACTGATGCCCATTTCCATCACGGACCAGCCTTCAGAACATGAAAATTGTATCTCTTTTTTCCCCATCTCCCTTTCTCTGTCTCTCTTTCTCTCTATTGTGTGAGTGAATTGGGAGTCATACAGGATTACAGCCTGGCAGTTTCTGCCTGTCGTATGGTTTTTGATCATAACTCTTATTTTCCTTTTTTGGAAAAAAAATTACAAGGAAATAACAGTCCCAACAAAAATGATATCGACATATCAGAAAAGCTGCAGGACCAGTTACACAAGCTTTTATTGTATCACTGTATCATTATAAGATTATAGAACATTTAAATGAATAGTATTTAACGGGAGAAGATATGACTATCAAGTCTGTCAGTACTGCTCCCAAATGTACAGCGCTGTATAACCTTCTTTTAAAGTACTTGTGGTTCCCCTGTAAAATTAAAGTGATAATAAATGACTTGCTTTGATGCGTCTTCTATGATTCAAGTGCGGTGCGGTACGGCTTTTTAAGACTCAGTATGAAATTTTATGATTGAGGTTTGGCGTTAAGCTTCTCAAAGGGCATTAAAGGGCTTTAACTTGCATCTTACACTTGTTAGCAGTCAGCAGATTTTATGTTCCAACATCAAGTTAAAGTTATTTGTGTCAACGGCAACAAACTGAACAGAGGGAATGAATAGCACGTCTTTTTTATTTCATCATAATGCTTAATCCTGGCTGCAGTTTAGATCAAGTGTTGGTGGAGAATGTAGCTCAAACCACTGTGGAAGGAAGAGCGGTGTGTTTGTACAGGTGTACTGATGGAAACAGACCTGCAGTGACACACACTCTTATTTCCTTTGTCATCTGATCCAGGTTCCTGCTCAGGCGCTGACTAACTACTGCATGTTGTGTACTGGTAACCTGAATAACAGAACCATTGTTAAACAGGAACAGTGGGCAGGAACTCTTTGTCTTTGCCCTGCACAAAAGAGATCCAAACATCCTCTTTTGGAAAGTAGTTTCCCATAATATTGTTTAAAATTGCAGAAAACACATGATGCTAGTTAATGAACAAGGTCTATAGATAACAATGTATTTGCTCCAACCTGAAAGTGAAAACACATAAAGCAAACTAAATGTGACAGAGGGCCTCTGTAGACCATCAGAAGAACCTCATCTGAAACAACATGCTGATGCTTTTGTTGATGGGGATGAAAGAAAATGCAGCTTGGGGTTTGTTGGGCCACGCGGCTGAAGACAGTCCACTGCTGCTCCTGCCCTCTAGATGGCAGCATACTCATATGGGAAAAGCCTATCAGGACAGAAATGCTTCAGATTACAAATATGATCACACAGAATTGAATTGAAGAACTTGCTCTTTTAAAGGTTTAGTGGGCCGAGACTACAGCCCGACACTGATGTGCTGTTGGCAGTGAGTTTTTCTGCAGTGTCACGCTTGTCTGTAGAGAACAGTGGCTTCTTTGAGGCTAACTGATGTCAGAGTTGCTTATTTGTTCCTCTTTGTGCACTCTCAGTTGAGGAGTGAACCATCATTGTTGCCAGTAATGTTAAATCATTCATCCCTCTGACGTCAGTCTGAAAGTCTTTGCTCGGCATCGTTGTTAAATCAATGCAACGCGCACAGCCACAGCCACATTAAGTACCATGTCATAATTCAGGCTGGGGGCTGATGTTAACACGAAAGTCCACAGTTGATTCAGCTTTTTTGTGCTTTTAAGAGATTCTCAAGTACATGTTTTAAACGCAGCAGTCCTGAACCTGTCGGGCAACATTTTTGCTGGATGTTTTCATCAAGCTGGCACGTTAACAAAGTCTTTATGAGTAGCCAAAGTATTGAGAAAGACTGCTGATTTATGATGTTCATTTTGGAAGGCGTCTGCTTACAGAGATGATTTCAGATGTGACAAATGTCTGTGTGGTTCTGGTTTTCACAAGGTGCGGCAAATGTCTTTCTATGGGTTTGAAAATGAGTCTCAGCTGTTATGAAAATGTGACACTCGTTCACACACACGATGCGCTCATTATTCCACGTACAGGAAACCAGCACATGATGGCAGTATGGCATTAACTTTTACAAGATAAAGGGAGTTGCCCCGCTGAGTCTGTGGCCATCTCAACATGCTGTCTATTCTGTATGCATAGTTTTCATTTCTCATTGATTTAAATTCATTCACTTGTGCATTTTGCTTGTTGAGCCTTTTCCCCTTCCTAACATTAGCTAGAAAGTGCTGCATACGGAACATCAAGTTTTATTATCACTGCTGCCTTGTTTTTTATGGCTGGTGCAATGAATGCTCTTTTGTTGAAGTTAATTGTGAGCCTTTGAGGCACATTCGCACAAACTGTAAGAATCTGGAAAACTGGAGTCATACTACGTGTTTACAGTCAGTAGCAGTTTCGCAGGGAAAATGTGCCTCACTGTGCCTCCGAGCGCTGGAGCTTTCACAGGGCTGTTGCTCTCTGAGCTCTGGGTGTCTTGATAGGGATTTCAACAGAATATGTTTCTTTTAACATGTACTGTATCTAGCTTTGGGTTTCTCCACCCAGTGCATGCTGGGATATGGTCCAGTGCACATCCACCCAGCCCATGGGAAGCTTTATTGCTGGACGTGGTTTGAAAAGTCGCTTTCAGTCATTTCAGAAAAATGCAACAGGATTAAAGCTTTTGTTTGTATGAGCTCACTCTTTCATGATAATGTGGATTGTATATACACTGAATGCTGCCACGCTGAATGCCCTGCCCAAGCAGGTCCTGGACTATATGCTCTTGGAACTATATGTAGGGTGTGGTTCCTTAAACCAGCCCTACCTGTTAAACCCCCACCTTTCAGCCATCCTGCACGGCCCAGTCAGAACCGGATGCTTACTCATTAGAACAGGAGATAATCCTCAGTGTCTGTTTTTTTTTTTATTTAACCTTTATTTAACCAGGTAAAAGGGGGACCTGGCCAAGAGGTCAGCAGCACACGTCACAATGAATAACAGACAGTAAATAAAATGAAAGAGCAGCAATAACTAGGTTAAAAGTTAACATATAAAGTGCAGCAGTGGAAGTACAGTAACAATTTTAAAAACATGAGCACTGTTCCAGGGTCTCGCAATGACTATCAGTCAGTAGAGAGCGAAAGTTCTCCAAAGGTATGAGCTCTGACATTTTAAAATCAGACTAGAGGGTATTCCAGGCTGATGGGGCGGCAAATCTGAAGGCTCTTTTCCCCTGTTCAGTCCTGACACGAGGGACAATCAGGTGAATCCATCCAGATTTGGCATAGAGTTCACAGTGATGGGTGAGTCTGCTACAGCCAGTGACGAATCTCAGCGCACAGTGATAGACAGTGTTCAAGGACTGAAGACATTTAGCTGAAGCTGTCATGTACAGAACATCACCATAATCAAGCAAAGGTAAAAAAGTTGCAGATACTTGCAAGCTCGGAGAGAGAAAACAGGAGAGAGAAACAGGATTTAGAAACCAATTTTAATCTTGAGTTTAGTGACCAAATTTGTAATATGCACTTTAAATGAGAGCTCCTGATCAATAAGAAAACCCAAGTACTTGTAATTAGAAACAAGTTTAATGGGAACACCTCATGAAGTTAAGATTGAGGGGATGTTCCCTGGTAATTCACCAGATCTAGAAAACACCATCGGTTTAGTTTTTTGTGCATTTAAAACTAATTTGAAATTTTGCAATCGAGATTGAACAACATTAAAAGCAGATTGTAAAAACTCAAGAGCCAGCACAATTGAGGGTAACCAACAATAGATGACAGTGTCATCTGCATAATGACGGTCTGCATTTTAACACTGGGAATGGACTGACAGTGTGCTTACACAGGAGGACCAAACTCACAGCCACGGAAATGGAGGCAAAATCACATCCATCTCATGCTCGGCAGGGCTTGAGAGGCCCTGAAGTGCGTTTGGTCTTGTTCCACTCTCTACCTCTCACTGCTCCTACGGCTCGCTGCAGCCCCAGCACAGTTTGAAAACTTTCACAGTAAGGTTTGATGCCATACAGCGGCTGAGACCTTTAGCAAAGAGGTTCGGCATTCCTCTCAGCTTGTGTGTCAAACCTAACACTGCTCCAGAATAGAGTCCGCCAGTCGAGTGAAGAATGTTCCCTCTCTCTGCAGCCCCGTAATGGACTGTTTGACCCCAAGGCATCAACATTCCTGCAGATACGGACATCAGCCTCCGGTTTTACTGTTGCAGACGTGACTAATAACTGAACACTTCACTGATATGAAAGCTTAATGCTAACACTGAAATACAGCAGGTCCACATTCAAGAGGATTTTTCTGAGTAGAAGTATTGATAGATTCAATTTAAGAATGTAAAAATTGCCTTAAAAGCAGAAATAGCTGATATGAGTCACTTCCTTGCAGAGATAGATTAGAAGATTGATGTCACTCCAATGTCTCTACACTAAATATGAAGCTACTGTCAGCAGCTGCTTAGCCTAGCTTAGCATAATTGCTTAAATGTGTGGGAAGCAGCGAGACAGCTGGCTCTGTGCAGAGGTATCAAAATCCACCTACCGTACTTATTAACACTGAATATCTCATGCTTAAAATCCATACAAAGACTGAGGTGCAAAAACAAGCTCTGTTTCCAGTCTTTATGCTAAGATAAATCCAGCTGCAAGTAGCTTCATATTTAGCATCCATACGTGAAAGAGGAATCAATCTTATCTAGAAAGCTAATAAGAGTGTTTCCTAGAACGTCCAAATATTTTTTCAGCATTCTGCTATTTCCCATGTAATCCTGAAGCTTACTGCGCTGAATAAGTTGTCAACATACTGTGACACCGTTTACAGACGAGGGATTCAGCTGTAGGAAAAGCAAAGTGGGAAAGTCCCAGCCGCTTCCACAGTATCAATACCAAGGCAGACAGCCGCTGCTTTTATGTTCAAACCGTGAACTTCTCATTGACCGATGTGCAATGAACTCTTAATATGCCAAGTGTGTCATGAGTAACATCGTCTTTTCCGCTCTGATCTCACTCTTTGCTAGCCTCGGGCTAGCCTTCGATGGCAGACAGCCATGACAGGGAGTAAATACAGACATGATCGTTGGCAACTTGGCACCATCATATCATATTCCTTTGTGCGACCACGTGCACGCAGTTGGCCCATTTATGCTGCAATAATAACCTGACAACTACTTAGTGTGAACTTTCTTGCACTTGTTGGCCACTCCCTTACTGTCATCTAATAAATGCGTCGCTAACCAGCATTTCCCTATAGTTTAAGTTTTATGATGACAGCAATTACACCAAATCTCCCAACCACTCCCTCTGCCAGTGATGGTTTACCATGAAACTGAAAATAATTAGACGGTCATATTGTAGATCCCATAAAAGGAAATAAGCAGTCCTGGTGTTTCTGACATCCACCTCTTGCTTCTTTGCTTTGTCCAGGCTGAGCTGCAGCTCCTGCTGCACCACTCAACATACTTGGCTTTTAGAGCAAATCAAGCAGCAGCCTCCGCAACTGAAAAATGAAGTCCTCAGCGAGTGCCAGTGACTGCAGTTCAGCGAATGGCCACTTGAGGCTGGCTCAAAAAGTGAGTCGATCCCCATAGACCCCCATGTTAAAAGGCATAGCTTAACAGCAGAAGTAAACATGTTTACACCCTGGTTCACAAAAACTGTTTTGGTCTCTATGGCTGATTTTCGTGACAACTCTACGGGGACAATTTTTAAAAACTCACTCACTCACACAAATTATGTTAAAATCGCTAGCCTAATTGTGGGTGTGGCTGCTTTGAGTGACAGCTAGCTGCTAGATTTCAGCGACCAGGCTTCATTCGGCTCGCCTCAGCTCCAGCCTCACTCCACCTCTTTTTGGCTCAGCCAGGAGTTTGGTGATGTCAGGCACTGCCAAGATGTTCACGGCCGGAGTCACCGAGCTTGTGGGTGATGTCACGGCGGCTATGACCATGTTTTGCACCGTCATGAATGAAAAGGGAAGCATTGTGGCACATTTTAAATATGGGAACATATGTAAAAGACAAAAAAAGTCAATAAATGACACCACTGATGGTCTCACGTGGCTTGGCATTAGTTTGCACATAATCAGATGTTTGGTTACTGTTTTGCGCATTTTGTCTGGACAGGCCCTCTGGGTTTAACGCTGATCTCTTAAAAATGGTTCACCGCAACTTTTTATGATCTTTGCTTTGGATTTTCATGTCAAACACTGAGCTCAACTGGAAGGGCTTTGTCACCAGCTATCATTATAACTACGATCACAACAGTGCGGGGGAGACGCTGATGTGCAGCAAAATGGCCCCAAATATGGGTGAGTGAAGCTCCTCAGAGGGGGTTGGATTTTGCAATTTGATCTTCACTCTAATCTCTCTCCTCTCCAAAACCAACATGACACCATCGTTTAAGAATTATGATCTCTTGACAGGATTTCACTGTAATTTCAGAGGCTGTAACTGCTGACCTGTACAGAGTGCAAAGACTCAAGCGCTACTTTCCCTTCCTCTCTGCCTCCCTAATTTCCACAAGCAAACACACCCCACACAAACAGACATACATACAGCCACCAGCAGCCGAGGAGCCCCACCCTTCATGACACGCTCATCATTTGCTATCAGTCAGAGTTCATAAAAGTGGCCAAAGAGCATGACAGATAGCACCTGTCTCCACAATGACCCTCTTTGTTCACTTAGTCAGTGTTTGCATTCTCACTCAGTCTTTCTGTCCTGGGCCGTGTGTGTTCTGTTACTAGGTGACAGGAGCTAGACAGACAAGGCCTCATGTAACACTGTGTTGAAAGCCTCCAGGGCAAAGATTAGTCAACCATTTGGGTGTGTCTTGTTTAAAAAAACCTCTTCAGGCAAACCCCGGGGTCAGTCACTGTACTTGGTCAAACAACTTGCCCTTTTCTTCAAGTTTTCTTTCTTTCAGCTCAGAGAACATCAAGTTCACTGCAGCTTTCTGAGTGGTCTTTTCTCTAATTCCTACTGCTTTTCACACTGGAGCTGTTAACCATTGTTCACCCTTTCCTGACAACAGCCCCGTTACGTAACACACATTTCCGCAGCTCCACATCCCACCTCCCAGAATGTAATGCAGTTGCCATAACGACCACGTAAACAGGGTGATGTTATTGAAAAAGATGTAGGCTCTCAGTTTTTGTTTTTTTTTCTCTGAAAGACCAGTAAAGTCACACAGCTTGTAGTCACCAGCAGTTTTATTTTTCAGACGGGTCGTACACATAAACACACACAGGTCAGGCACTTGTTCCACATTGCAAATGTTAAAACAAACTTTTAACGCAGGCTTCACTTTCACCGGTCTCAGTTTACTCATTCTCAGGGTTTTTTTTTTTCAGTACAGTTTCACTCCTCTCCTGTAACAGCTTTTATTGGTCAAACCGTGTGTGTGTGTGTGTGTGTGTGTCTGAGAACAGCCTGTCCTGCCAGTTTGGATCTCCTAGCTGGAAGTGCGCACAGTGGTGGTGGTGACTGTGGTCTTTGAGCCCCCTGTTAAAAAGACGGAAAAAAAAAAACATGATTGCCGTGCTTCAAGCTTTTATTACACTGCCTGCACTGTTGTTATGTAATGTCTTTATAAAACAGACGTCACTTACCTGTACTGAGGGTTCTATAATGAGGAAGAAGGAAGAGAAAAATGGAGAAAGGAGTCAGTGAAGAAGGCATGTGCGTCATTTTCTTTTCCTTTGTGCATTTTGGTCTCATAATGGCCTCATAAATCGATGCTTCTGTGTCATTGTCTCTACCTGGACTCCTCTGTTTCCAGCAGCCTCCTGTAGGTTGCGATCTCCTGCTCCAGCCTGGTCTTGATGTCCAGCAGCATCTTGTAGTCCTGGCCCTGCTGCTCGATGCTCAAGCGCACGTTGGCGAGCTCTGCCTCAAGCATGTTGATTGTGTTCTGGTAGCCGGCGAGCATGGCGCTGTATCGAGCCTCTGTTTCTGCCAGTGTGTTCTCCAGAGCCCCTTTCTGTTAGAGAGGGGGAGGGAAGGGGAGCTGAATTCATGCCTGGGACACATACAGTTTGTTGTTCATGGCTGAAACCAGTTTATGGTGCTACATCCAATGTGACGGGTCAAACAATCTAAAGCTATAGTCTGTAACCAGCCAGTCACACCCTGGATTATATACACCCAGACACAAAAGCAGCGTCTATGAAGGAATAATTAGCGAGGTGGTGCGTAGTTTTTGAATGCATGTGTCTTTCAGCTGCTCCACCATCGTTACACAGGAGCAGTGGGCTGTTCTTGCAGCGAGTGTTAAGTGATTTACTCCAGCTGGGCACAGATAATCCATTGGAGCACAGCTTTTGGGTCATCCAGCTCTGCATTCCTTCAGCTTTCTTCAAGCTCTTTTATGTCTTCCAGAGTTTGAGCAGATGTCTGTGAAATGTTTTCTTCAGCAGAAGCCCTTCCCTCCCTTCTCCACAGCTCCCAGCTCGCTTATCTCCCCCCCTTCATTCTTTCAATAAAACCTCCCTCTCTTACCCTCCCTTCCTTCTCCCTCTACCAGTATCTGTTTTCTCCATTCCCCCCTGACAAGACACCGATCTGGGAATTTTGCTCATATAAGGCAAGATCAGTGAGATGTGAACAGATGGGTTTTTTTTTTAATTTCTCTCACCATGCTGAGCTGAGACTGCAGCTCTATCTCCAGGCCCTGCAGTGTGCGCCGCAGGTCACTGATCTCTGTCTTGGATGTCTGGATCGACTCTGTGCTGCTGGCCACCTCCTTGGTCAGAACTGCAGACTAGAACAAGGAACAAAGACACAGTTGTGAAGGACAAGTCATGGTGATTACTCATCTTAGTTTCACTGAAAATTATGTTTAATTACAGTCTAGACTCTTGAGGGAGTAAACCCAGTCATTTGCAACCTGTGGGATATGGTGCCTTTGTTTATGGAAAAACCTTTTCACCTTCTCATTGAACCAGACCTCCTGGTCGCGACGGTGTTTGTCGGTGATGGATTCATACTGGGCGCGGATCTCCTCCAGGACTTTGTTGAGGTCTTGCTGGGGTGCGGCATCGACCTCCACGTTGACTGTGCCGGTAAGCTGAGCGCGCATTGCTGCCAGCTCCTACACATCCAAATGGAAAAAGAAGTCAGATCTATTTGCAGACTTTCAAACAGTTCTACAGGTGTGGTGAAGCTCCGCTCGTCATAGCGAGCAGTATTCGCTATAGCTAGCTGTGCATCAGTCACCTCTGCGTGATTCTTCTTGAGGTAGGCCAGCTCATCCTGCAGGCCCTCGATCTGCATCTCCAGGTCAGCCTTGGTCAGGGTGGTCTGGTCCAGCAGGCGGCGCAGGTTGGCGATGTCAGCCTCAACTGACTGGCGCATCATCAGCTCATGATCAAATCTAATTAGATTGGAGGGTAGAGAAGATTGAAATGAGACAAATGTGACCCTTAAGCCCTCTTGTTTGACATTAGCAAGATGAAGATAGGGCCACAGAAGGATGAAGACTCATGCTTACTTGGTTTTGAAGTCATCAGCGGCCAGCTTGGAGTTGTCGATCTGGAGCAGGATGTTGGCATTGCCAATGGTGGCGGCAGCGATCTTCAGAGAAAAACAGCAATAAATAGTTAGTGGTGCAGCTGGATGCAACAGCATAGGCTGGTTTTGATTGTGATCTGTTGCTAGAATTACACAGCAACCTATCAGTGCATGGCTTCCCATGCAGAGCTGCATCAGCAGCATCAGCCTTTGAAGTCATATTACCGTGCACAGTATTCCCCTTCACACTTGACAACTTTTTCTTGTTTATTTTAAGCTTTTACAAGTCAAACATCATTAACTGTCCATCAGAAGACCAAAGATTCAGAAGCACAAGGGATCATCAGACTCTAGTTATGTCTCTGCCCTCTTAAAACTCTCCCTTGGTAATCATTAACAGCACAGCAAACATTTGACTTGTCTGGTATGTAAACTGTTGAAGCTGTCATACACTATACCTTGTCCTTCAGGTCATTGATAATGGCCCAGTAGTTGCTGTAGTCCCTCTCTGCTGCAGGGCCCTTCTGCTCATAGTACTCTCTGATCTGAGTCTCCAGCTTGGCGTTGGCAGCCTCCAGAGAGCGGACCTTTTCCAGGTAGGATGCCAGACGGTCGTTCAGGTTCTGCATGGTGGCCTTCTCGTTCAGGTGCACGGCGCTCTGGTCCAGGGCGCTGGACAGGTCGAACCCACCGCTGCCGAGCCCCATGCCACCCCCAAACCCGGAGGAGACGGTGCGCATGCTGGAAGAGGAGATCCGGGGGCCTCCTCTCACGGTCAATCCTGACACGCTGTGAGCCTTGTGAGGGGCAGCACTGGATGTGTAGCTGCGGCTCTGCCTGGTGATCATGGCGGGACCACTGGTGATGCTCTGGCTGTAAAACATGATGGCTGATCGTCTGCTGGTCAAGACAGGACACGCGGAGAGAGGACCGTTACACAGCTGTAGACTCTAGCAGGACTGTGGAGTTTGATAGAGGGAGGCAGGCTCTTGATATAGTGCTGGACCTGGGGCGGGCCTGGCTGAGAGGAGGGAGGTGGAGAGGGAAGGAGGGAGTTTTCCTTTGCAGTTCAGCCACTGGCTTGGCAGAACCCCCATTTTTTTCCCTTAGAGGACCAGGGTTCGGTTTCTTTCCACTCCTGTGAGGAAACTGTTATGGAATGTGTGTGTGTGTGTGTGTGTGTGTGTGTGTGTGTAGGTAAATTTGTGTGTGTGCGTGTGCATTTATATGTGTGTGGGTGGGTGGGTGTGTGTGTGTTTATCTATCAGCATGCATGATTTCTGGATTCCTTCATAAATACCTGAAGATCTAGTCTTGATCTCACCAGTCATTTGATATCGTAATGCAAACAGAAAAGGCGTGCAGTCATTGCCTCAGTGTCCCGCCATTAGTCAACATTCACATTAAGCACTTTTCAGATAACACCTTTCATCAGCGCTCTTTTGTTAGAAATCACCCACAATTATAAGATGACATTATGTCGACTTAATCCACACAAAACACTTCATTTCAAAGTCATTATGTATTTTAATCAGTACATACAGACAAACTGGTTTCAAGAATTGCTTGTTTGTGAAATAATTATTTGTTGCATCATTAAGGTTAGGGTTGTTGCCTGTAATTTATTAAGTTGCATGAAGACTTTGTAGCCTTGAGCCACAAACCAGCAGTGTTTTCCATGTTTTCGGTCGAGCCCATGTAAGGATTCGTCAGCCCCCATTGTTCTCCATATCGCACATAACATCCCCCCTCAGTCCTGTATCCTGTGTGTGTGTGTGCGTGTGCGTGCGTGTGTGTGCAGTTCTTTTTGTTGGTTTTGGCCCGTGTCACGGCCTGTGTGAGGGATGAGGCAGACTGCCTCAGGGGATTTTGTGTGGTTTCTGTGTTCATATACACAAGCAACGAGTGGGTGGTTGGGTGTGCATGAAGTGTGTGTGTGTGTGTGTGTGTGTGCGCATGCACAAGTGTGTGTTTTGCGTGTGTGTCCTTATCTCATTGCTGGGCTCTGGCCTGTTTCCGTGCTCTTATAGCGTAACATCTGGTGTCAGTTGGGGGGAGGTGAGGGAGGTACATGGAGGTCACCTCTCAGTCCAAGGGAGAAGTGAATCATGCTTCTCACATGTATGTGTGTGTGTGTACCTCACTACATTACATAATGTATACCATAAGGCATACCAAAGAAAACTGGGGATTTTGATCATAGACACATGTGGACAAATTATAGGATTTTTTCCTTTAATAAGATATAAAGTGTAAACTTAAAGCACATTTCACGTTTAAACATTCTGTCTGCAAGACAGAAACACTGTCAACCTTTCCTTTGAATATTATGGTATAATAATCAGAAACCTCTCTGAATACAATACTGGCTTCAGTTAATCAGTTGGATCACTCTACTGCAGTTTTTTAAGTAACAGTTAAGTTTAATGTAATGTTTAATATGACACATTACGATTATTGAAAAACACATTTGCTGTGTAGGCTATTTATTGCAATGACACTGAGCTGTGTATCCGATACTGTCTGATGTATCTCCAGACATCATGAGCAGAGCAGGAGGACGGTGTTTTCTGAGCTGACCCACACGTCAAAGAATCAGGAAAGATTCTGTCATGACAGAAATTTAACTTCCTCAATTGTGTTGTTCAAAATCTGATTAGCGAGATATTGTGTTTGCATGAATTTTCATAATGTATTTAATGTCAGACTTTGGAAGGAAGCTAGCAAGGCCACTGAAAACTAGCCGACTGATGCCTTCAGCTGCCTTTGTTGGTCACTTGACTTCCCCCTTGGGAGTCATAGTGGTCCTCTGAGAGTCTCCAACCTGAACTTTGAGCCAGAAGATGGCTATCTTAGCTTAGCATAGCATTAAAATTGGAAGCAGCAGGAAAGAGCTAGCCTGGCTCTGCTGAAAGGTCCTGGAGTTTGGTCATCACTGCGAGATTGCCTGGCAACCAATGGAGAACTTGGTAGGAACTGCAACCGACCAAGAATGCTTCCAGTCTTTTTGCTATGCTATGCTATGCGAAGATAAGCTAACCGGTTTAGCACACCATCATGAGAGTGCTAAGAAAGCGCAATGACATGTTTCCCAAAACGTTCAACTCTTCCATTAAACGGGCCACACAACTCAAAGTATGCGTGTGCACTGCAGCCAAGCTAATTCCTTTCTAGACTATTTTAGACTTCTGAACGTAGCCTGCTTCAATAAATGTCTTTTTAAGGGAAATAACTTTTCCAACAAATAAATAATTACAGAAGGCTTTTGTGATTTGAAGAGTTGAAACAGTCATATCTTATGAATATTACATGGGCCGAAGACCAAAATGTTCAATATGTGGGACCCAGGTTGCTCTTGTCATGATTGGAGTTAAAAACAAGTCCGGTTTATTTGTGCAGCCCTTCATCGCTGTTATGTACGGTCTCTGCGGGCCTGTCAGCACCCACATTATGAAAACAGTGAGTGAAAAATGACTCCTCCAAATTAAGACCCTCGCTGAGAACAAGACAATACTCCCACCAGGAGCTCAGAGGGGGAAAACACACAAAGCCCCGGGAGGTGCAGCCAGGTGTCTGAGACTGAGGAGACTTGTGCAGTTTTTACCTAAATATGATGTTTACAGCTTGTCGTCCACAACAGGAGCTTAAGTGCTCCAATCCAGTATCCAACACACTAAAAAATTCATCACAGACTTCGGACTTTCTTTGTTTTGCAGCTGAATCTGCGCCAGTCGTATCACAGGTGCTGAGAAGTACCTGGCTGATCGCGGCTGTAAAACACGCTGACTCACATTATCACTGTGTCAAAGCGAAGTGGACGTCACCGTGGGCTGGACACCATAAATGGGTGTTTTCACTGAAACAAACCTTATGACTCATGCACACAGTTGACTGAAATCTTCTCTACAACCCTTACAAGAAACTCCACCACTTTTTCCTTTTCAGCTCTTTTATTTGCAGTAATGCAACCATTTTCAGTTACGCTGTAACTATGGCGAGTGAGTAAGACTGTGTGTTTAAGCTTCGCATGAAACCTTCAAGCCCTTATTAAGCTACTTTTTGGTGGTGATCTGAGCAGGATTGAGAACAAATTCTGTGATACTGAACACAGTGAAAATAAATGCATCATTTATGCATTTGATCTAGTCACTGATTTAGACAGTTAAATCCAAGAATTTATTCGAATGCTTTCCTTCTAACTTGATGCAAATCATAAAGCTTCTCCTCCTGTCCTCAGTGGGTGTATTTTATGCTCTACGAGTAATAAACTGAAAATCCCACTGCTTACTGAAAGATATGGAGTTAAACTCGAGATAAGATTCCTCAGTAAACAGGCTTCAGCCTTTAGTGACGGAGGCTGCTCTCAACTTCGATGGTGCAATTAGTAATTCTTGTGCAATGTGTTATTAATGTAATGTTAATTACAGTGCCCTCTGCTGTAATCGACAAGGTAAGGAGCAAATAACAAAGAGGAAAATCATAAACGTGTCAAAAGTAGGTTTGAATAACACTAATTATATATTCTGAACTCATAAATCAGAAGCAAACCAGTGATTAATGACAGGTTTTTTGTAACAGGGTGGTGCTGAAATATTTTCACAATGAACTATAACATGGAGTCTCCACTAACAGCAGCTATATACTTCATGCATGATCATCTGTTCTGATCTGAGTTTCCTTCTCTCAGCTGTAAAGAATAGAGGGATTGTTTCTATTCAATGCAAAAACAAAAGAGGAGACACTTCAGGAAGTCCACCGTTCTTTCTCCGCCCCCTTGGCCATACGTACCACCTTAAAGTTACCATAGTCTCAAAACAACATCAAAATAAACCACTGTTTGTTTACCGCGTAGCAACTGGCGGAGTAGGTGGGTGTCACCACTCCTGCTTGAATCTCGCCTGTTGTCTTGAGGTCAGGATGGTCTGGATTCCTGCACCTGAGCGCAGACGTCCTCGCCGTCGGTTTAGTGGCGCAGTGGGAATGAGAGTTGGCCGGCGTTCCCATGTCTTTCACAAACTGGTTGCTTCATCTCGTCAGGTGAAGATAACACATCAGTGCATCTTTGTTCTTTGTTTTAGCAGCTTGAGGTTTGTCACTGCCGCTGGCACATTTGTGCGACTCACATCCCCACCAGCAATATGCAGCTGTCACACTACAGCATTGCCTTCATTACCTGTTTGTTTTTAGCAATGTAGATAGAACATTTTGTTCATCTTATTTTGATTCAGTATCCGCCTCAGCAGTACTTTGTGTTTAGTGCTAATTATGAAATGTTAGCATGCTAACACATTACACTAAAATGATGAACATGAGCATCACATTATACCAGCTTAACATCAGCACGTTAGCATCCTGATGTTAGCTCAAATGCTCAAAGCTCAAAATAATATAAAATATGATGATAAAATTTAAAAGTCGAATAAAATAAAGAAATAAGTTATGGGACTTGTGGGGCTGTTATTTCCCATGCAGAGATATCTTTTTTCTTCACTCTGTTTCAGGGAAACAAACAACAAACAGCAGTGTACTTCTTCAGTAACCACCGAGCAGCCCATTGCACCACATTCTGGAAAACTTGGCTCAGTAGTTAACCAACACTGACCTCTGTCACCCTGTGTATTTGTCTGAGCCAATAAAAGAGACGTTGCCTCTACGAGTGCTTGATAGCGTTCTGTGAACCACTTCCAAAGTTACACGACTTTCAGCGAAAAGCTAAATCTACCCTGTGTGAAAAGTTAATCAGTTCTTTCCTGCTCAATAATTAAACCGTTTGAAAGGTTTGCAGGAACGTTTGGAAAAGTCCGGTGCACAACGGTGCTCCACAAGAGCAGCTCTGTGCAGAGTTAGCAACAATGAATCACAGATGTGAGCCCGTGTAGAGCAACACACTCCTGGGAGCCTCCTCACAATGTACCACACCCCTCCACAGGCATTATCTCATCCTGTGTGCGAGCGTGTGTGTGTGTGTGTGTGTGTGTCATGGTGTGACAGATCAGTGTTGGATGTTGGTTCTCTCTACGTGGGAAAAGTTCCTGTGGGCAAAGTTAAACACTCACCTGCACACCGTACATTGAATGATGAGTTGTAAATACAGATGCTTTGAAGCTTACAGGAACAAAAAGCTTCTAAGTTTGCTGTGTCAGTAAAGCTTCCTTTGCTTGTTCCAGCAGTACCGTTAATAAAGATGTAATAGAAGAAAGCTTCTTCTGTCTACTTCACGAGCAAGTTTTTGCTTTGGCTGGAAACTGAAACAATAAATCAAGTGTTGATGGGCGGTGATTAAGGGCGTATGTGCTTGAGAAAGGTGTCGTACTGTGGTGTCACTTTTATGGGATTTCACACAGCACAAATAAATACCACATTTAAAATAAAAGCTCCTCAAGCAAATGCTCTCAGTATGTAACCTGAGCTTCTCTCCTGTTGTTCCACTTTATTTGAACATTAAACTGCTCATAAACTATGTAAAGAACAATAACAGTTATTTAAGAATACACCATTTGCTCCCCGGACTTTTAAAAAGCATCAGCAAACAAGCCTGGCGACGGTGCTACAGACAGCCATCATGTTGCAAACCTACACAAAGATCGTGAGTCGGGCAAGCGGAGAAACAGAATGTAATAAATAAGGGTTGCTATATGTCTTCAGCTGACTTGACAAATGTGAGGGGTGATCACGCAGCCACACCCTTCCTGTTCAGCAGATTTCTGAGCTGTGGAGGTGAGATTCACAGCCAAAGTGCACCATCTAGTGACAGTCACTGCGAAATCTGCTCACCGTGGAGATCGAGCATGTTCTCCGTGCAGGAGCCCCCAGTGAATCACCCTGCCACACCCAAGAGAGCTGTGAGAGCTGAAACTGCTGCTACACCAAACTCTCTTCATTCTTCTGAAAGACAATCTGACCTCATCAGATTGTTACAGTGTAGAAAAAACACATAAAGGGAGCGTACATTTACTCAAGTACAAAAATACCTGTACTACATCTCTCTTTTTACTCCACTGCACTTTAGTTGCTAGTTACTTATCAGGTCATATGTTTTCATAACCTTCCTGAGAAAACTGTATCTCCAAATTTGAACGTTTCTGAAGGATTAAGTGTTCCCTTAAGGGTAGAGAAAATTTTCCAACTTCTTTAGTAAAGTAAGCTATTTAAAAACCTGTTGGATTAGCTGGAAATGCGTTGTCACAAAGCTGAAAACAGGCTGCTTTTCTGAGCTCATGAAAAGACTTGTTAGAGATACGTGGTTCTCACAGGACAGCAGCATAACATGTTGATTTTATGCTGTAGCCCTGCTGTAGATTAAAATACCCAGCAGTACATAAAGCAGTTAAAATGACCTCAACTTGAAACATCTACAGCAGAAAGATTCAACACACACAAATGCAGCAGAGATATTAATCCAAAAATGATCTGATATAATCATGCAATCGTTAAACAGCAGGACGAGCACTTTCATTTTGATACTTTAAATACATTTTGCTAATAATTCCTATGTGCTTTTATTTCATTTGTTACACACAGGCAGACACAAACTGTGAGGCTGTCCGGTACACACACACAACACAACAGCATTTGAGAGCAAACAGCTGCAGAACGTGCCTGTGAATCACTGAAGGACTGAAGGACTGAGCAAAAAGAGGAAGACACACAATGCAGCCATTCTTCCACTTGTTCTTGTACTTAGTGGCAGATGATTTTGTGTCCACTTTGATGCCTCTGCCTGCTGTTCCAGTAAAAAGAAAGAGGGCGTGGAGCGCTGACGGGAGGTGGTGAGTGCATGCTCGGTCCGGATTGGATAACTCTCTGGAGCTATATATCGCACATGCATCTCTAAATACTGGTGGAGGTCAGTTTAACCACTGCAAGATAAATACGGGAGCAACACACCTATGACAACTTACTGACAGCATAACCTGCACTGTTTAATTTCATCACAGAGCCAAACAGCAGTTTATAACTCAAAGACTGTGTCAATTTGTTATCTGTGATTATTTTAAATCGGGACTGATAACATTGTGATTCACACTGAGGTTCATTTTTTCATTTATGCGTCAAATTGTTTGAGCTATGAGATAAGACTCGTTCAACACAGGGCAACAATGGACAGTGAGCAACAGGTCCAGGCTCCTGGTAGAATATACTGCCCGTTCACTGTCTGCATACACTCATTCTATGTATGTATTTGTCTTGCATAGAAAGTGATGACTTATATTGCATGTCTTTTTTATTCAACAGTGTAAAAATTCATGTGTTAACTGTTCGATGTATAAAAAGCAACAATATGAATAAAATGTCACAAAATGCCCTAACATGCAGCTGAAACTGTTTGCAGGAGCGTGAGCACATAAAGGAGTGTCGGTACACCAGAAATTCTTCTTACCGATGCAACATATCACCACCCTCGATTATCTTACAGGAAGCCTTTGCAGTAGCCTTTGTCGGTGTGGCACAGAGGAGGCAGGCAGAGCAACATTCTTGTGAGAACAAAAGACCTTTTCTTCCACGAGGTGAGGAAAATGTTTTGGGTAAAAGTTGTTCCACAAGCCAATCATGGCTATCAGTTTATTGCATTACTGTTAGGCCCGCAAGGCTTTGGAGAAAGAATGTGGACGCTGTGGGACCCCGTGGGACATGCTGGTTTGGGTTGGAGCTATGAAGCTGCTATGCAGCTATGAAAAAAATGATTCTGGTCAGAGAATCGGTTCTGAGAGGATGCTTTTATTCCAGAACAGGGAGGTAACATTCAGTTTTTCACACTGATGCATCTCTGTCTCAAGAGGAAATTTGTGATTTACTTTATATGCAATCACACCACCTCTAAAATTCACTTTGCATGAAGTCTCAGCGCATCAGAAAGGTGTTAGAGACGTTATCATAGTCTGAATGCTGCTTCGAAGCCCTGTCCTCACTGCCACGTATCTAATTCCTTTAATTCCAATGTATTGTGTCACTGCACATTGTCAGCACTTAGTTTTTTCAGAGGTGCAACATTTAGATGCTGGACCCTCACCTGGCAACAACATCAGCAAGCAGACTGCAACAGCCAATCAGAAAATGACCCAAACCTCAAACACCTGAGAAAATTAACACATTTCAAAAAGCATCTTTAAAATGAGCCAAACTGTATATGTCAAGCTCCGTAGACAACAAAAGAACACAGGAAAAAGGACGTGTCCTCACTGTGAAGTGGTAGCTACAACTCTGGCTGCCTTAAGGAGCATATTTCACCCTGCTTCCTCTACTCCTTCATTCCTTGACCTTCATCCCTCTTTCCCTGTATCCCTTGACCCTCATCCCTTCATCCCTCTACCCTCATTTTAATATATTATCCTTCATCACCTATGCTCTCTTCCACCCAAAATACACATTGAGCCATTATAAATCTGTATCTTACTGGTGTGGTAGTTGTTGGATGGGGTGCCACTGTCTGCTGTGTGTGTTTATAACAGTAACAAGCATTTGATGGTCAGATTTGACTCTTTCCAGTTTACCAAAATAGTCAGTTTGGCTCCTATAGATTATGGTAATGATCTCGCCTTTTCGTCATCGCAGCTCACGTCAGGCTCTAATTTAACATTACAGTCAAGTCAAGGACTTGACAGGCACCGTCCTACATAAATCATTTTACTACCTGATATCTGTCGCTGGAATGAAATGTGTGTCGTGTGCCTCTAACACCATTTTCCACATGGTACCAGTTTAAAGACGCAGAGTGCCTGACATTCCGCAGATGCAGTCAAACTGACAGTCATCCTCTTTCTTCAGGCCTCACCCTGCGTGTGAGCGGCTGCTGATGGAGGAGGCCGTGAGATGATGACAGAGGACGGCAGGCAGGCAGCCCGGCTACGTCCTTCAAAGAGACAAGCAGAAAAAACAACAACATGACGATCATTTTTCGCCGGCACAGGGATGTGCTTCTGTCATGAGCAGGCTTCAACGATAATTATAAAGCAATAGAACTATCTACATGTTAACAAGTTGACGTCAGGCTCTTACAAGTATTTACACAGATTTGGACACACAGGAACAGGAAGTCATGTGACAGCAGTGAGTGCAGTTTCACCAGTGAAACAAGTGAGTTTATCAGGAACTGGTCGGGCTTGTCTGGAGAGGGAATCCCACCCTCTAAAGACGAATACAGCTTCTGTTGCACTGATTAAATCTCAGCGTTTCACCGTAAATGATGCAACCCAGGCAGGCTATCAGATGATCAGAGAATTGCTTCTTTGTTCCTGAAGAACAAAGAATGACTAAAAATGGCCCGCACTGAAAGCCGTCGGCACATTTAAAGAAGTCCACTTCAATCATTTCATTTATTCATCGCAAATATGAATAACGCCACAGAAGCTGTCAGTTAAGGCAGTTACATTTTTGTAACATTAAATGTAAGTAAAAACACAACAATGTGCTTGAATGCTAAGCACATATAATTAAGCAGAATGTTCACAGGTTTCCCGGGTTGCTTGCATGAGGTGCATGTATTGAAAACATTATCCTAGTCCAAGTCTTCTTTTTTATATGACTTGTAGCATGTGGTGATGCGGGCCATGTGGCGATGGTGGGGCAGGTTAGTTAACATGCCTGCCAATAGACTGACAACAAAACAAATCTGTTGACTTGATGGTTTAAAAAAACGTTCCATGAGCACGGGAGCATGCAGAGATGTTTTCAAAGTTTGTTTTAACTCCAGTATATGATGTGTAGAAATAAGTTGCCTTGTTGCGTTAGTTATCTTATCTGTATTTAAAACTGGTCAGAAGACAGTCGGAGTCTCAGCCCACCTGTGTCACCTGTGTCACCTGTGTCACCTGTGTGATTAACACAAGGTCGACAATGAAATATTCAGCTGTTCATTCTAACTCGATCTTTGTGTTCAGCTTCTCCTGTTTGAAAGATGAATGTAGATTACAGAACACGATTACATATAATTTGGTCCGTTTTTAGATGAGATTAGATTCAATATAACTATCATTGAACCAGAAGTGCAAGAACAGATTTATTCACAGATCGGTGCAGGTATGAATTAGTACTATAGCTTACAGTAAGTCAAAAGTAAGTTTAGAAAATGCCTTGTCCTCAACCCTCGACCCCTCATCTTTCACTCAGGTGAAACTGTCGCTGGTATGTGCCATTTTTGTCACTGCTTTGAGTGAATATTTGACAAGGTAGTTACACATTGCAGTTTCTTCTACAGGAACACATGATTTGAAACGATGTATGTTTGTGTCTCTAAACCTGCTTTCAAGCCACCAAACAAGGGGCAAGGACCAAACTGCTGCAGGTGCAGGACTCCTCTTCTGATCTGAGGAGTATTCAAAGAACATCCTTCCGCTAAAAAAACAGTAAAAAATGTGGAATCACAAGTTCGACCTGAAATGATGAAACCCTCCTCACCAGTCACCGCACCCGTGCTGATGGACAGATTGCATAGAGGAGTAGGGGGGTAGCCTGTCAGCCGCATTCCTCTCTTTCAGCTACCCCTCCTGGCCCTTCCCACTTTGCCGTCTGTGACAGCTATATAACCTAGGAGACCAAAGTGATGCTCACTGCAGATCAACTCCTGTAATCCTTCCACGTCCAGATCCAGACCTCCCAGCATGTCGTTCAGCACCAGATCCTACGGTCAGAAGACCATGAGTGTCTATGGTGGAGCAGGCGGCCGCGGCACCCGCATCTCCTCCTCTCAGATGAGCTATGCACCGGCCGCCGGAGGCTTCAACCTGTCTGATGGCCTGGACCTCCACGTTGGGGCCAACGAGAAGGCCACCATGCAGAACCTGAACGACCGTCTGGCCTCCTACCTGGAGAAGGTGCGCACCCTGGAGAAGGAGAACGACCGCCTGGACAAGCAGATCAGAGAGTGGTACCAGAGCAGGACCGTCATCTGCCACGACTACACCCACTACTTTGCCATCATTGATGACCTGAAGGACAAGGTAAGAGGAAGGAAGCTCATAACGCAGAGAGCAGCGAGGAGGGAACAATCATGACTGTCATACCAGATTCATTCCATCTGTGCATCACATCCAGCCGTGTTACAGTGAGAATTACAAGGGATGCACTGACAGTTTACAGCTGAGCCTGTCTGACTGCATATTTCAGCTATCTGGTATCAGTGTGTCACAGTACATCTATTCTTTGCAGTTTTGCTGTACATATATTTCCTTCTTTTAAGTTTAAAAACTGTTACATGTATAATTCAGTTTATGTGTATGTGGATATTTAAGCTTTGTGTCTTGTGTACTGTTCACTCTTTAAGGACCAATGAACTGACTTGTTTGCCTGTTTGCTTTTCTCCTCCTCAGATTCGCATTGCCTCCAGACTCAATGCCAAGACCGTCCTGGACATTGACAACGCAAAGCTGGCCGCCGATGATTTCAAAATGAAGTGAGTGCGTTCTCTGCGTGCTCTCCGTGCCGCTCTGCCCCGGCACATAAGTGAAACTTCACATGTGCATCAGAGCGTGAACTCATGCCTAACTGACAACTTCTAATCTTGACGGAGCACTGAAACCTCTCTGACCCGTTGTCCCCCCTCAGGTTTGAGAACGAGCTGGCCATGAGGATGGCTGTGGAGGCAGACATCGCCGGACTGAAGAGGGTGCTGGACGAGATGAACCTGGCCAGAATGGATCTGGAGAGCCAGTACGAGGCCCTGAAGGACGAGCTCATGATGCTCAAGAGGAATCACGAAGAGGTGAGAGTGTGGAGATGAGAGACAGCGAGCAGCCGTCCGTTTGATTCAGTGTTGGCTTATGGCAGTTTCACAAGCAGCAAAACGAAAGTGTTTACATCTGTTGACACCCCTGATACACACAGACCAACACCCACTCAGAACATATATGTTACTACACTGGTGACTGATCACTACTGAACACTGCACACTATCATCCATCTTTTCTGCAGCTATTCACTGCAAGACAAAGTTGTCACCATTTATCATGGCCATGTATTGTGGCCTAAGCCGGTCAGAATTTGCACACATGACCTCTGCCTTACCTCCAGTAACACTGAGGAAATTCCATGTTAGGTTAATGTTTTCACACACCGTCCACCGCCTTCTGCACCCCTTCTCTCTGCACACTTCCTAGTATTCTTCTTTGCTCCATTAGCTCATCGCTACTGTTTGTCTCGCACACACTCAAGCACACTGAACCCGCCAACCCCACACACACGCGCAATTAACGCAGGTCAAAAACCAAAAGCATGTGTGCAAAACAGTACAAACAGAATTCATTGAATACTCTTGTTGAAATGATAAAAACATTATGAAATTTTACGTTTTTAAGTTGCACCAGCTGACTGAGGTTGTGTCCTTTTACCCCTGCAGGAGATGGCTCTGCTGAGGAGTCAGATGGGCGGGCAGGTCAATGTGGCCGTGGACGCTACTCCCTCTACAGACCTGAACCAGACTATGTCAGAGATCAGGGAACACTACGAGGGCGTGATCTCCAAGAACCGCAAAGACCTCGAGGCGTGGTACCAGAACAAGGTGAGAGCAACCTTCAGGGTTCAGCTGCACTCATTTATCTTGATAGTGTGTCACTAATAATTGTTGCATAATGTTGTTTTTATGATCTGTTCAGGTCGCAGCAGTGGAGCAGGATGTGATCACACACTCAGAGATTCTGGTGACGACCCGCACAGAGATTAAGGACCTGAAGAGCACCCTCCAGAGGCTTCAGATTGAACTGCAGTCCCATTTGAGCATGGTATGTCAACATATATCCATAATAAAGACTGATTATAAATTAGATTTGACACTGTGATGCTACTATACGACAACACTGTAAATGAGAAGAAGATTGATAGCCATGCAAATTATGGTACTTCCAAAGCACGCAGAATGCACACTTGATGCTAGTTACACACTCACACCAACAGGCCTTGCGGCAGATTTGTAGTGCAGAAGTGACAACTCTGAATTTTAATCACTGACTGCTTACTCACCTAACAACATCTTTCTCCGACCACAACAGAAAGCGTCTTTGGAAGGCACGCTGGCAGAGACTCAGGCACGCTACTCTGCTCAGCTGGCAAGCCTCCAGAACATGGTCACAAGCCTGGAGGCTCAGCTGTCCCAGCTCCATGCCAACATCGCCAGCAACAAGCAGGAGTACGACATGCTGCTGGACCTCAAGACCCGGCTGGAGATGGAGATCGCAGAGTACAGGAGGTTGCTGGACGGGGAGGATGACAGGTGAGACCTGATGAAGAGAGAGAAACGCTGACTGGACCGGGGGATTAGAGTTTACAGAGAAAAACATTTAAATTAACATTTTAAGTGTCCTGTAGATTTGTCCTGGACTAATGTTTTCTTCTTTCTCTTTCTCTCCATTGCCAGTTCAAAACAAGGTAGGCAATTTTTCATAAATAAAATTTTCAGTTTATCATTAAATTGACACATTTTAACCAAATCTAAGAAATGCGATTCGCTCATGATTGTTGTTTCCTTTTCCTCAGTGGTCACAAAGGTCATCACATTGGTGCAGACAGTTGTGGATGGAAAGGTGGTCGAGAGCAGCAAGACTGTTGACGTGGACGTGGATGAGATTGAGTCATAAATTAGCAGCATTATCAAAAGTCAATAAAGATCGTGCAGTTGAACTAAACTTCTTTCTGTGTTGTAATTTCATAATGAACAGATTCTATTCAAGCCCCTCACCGGTGAATAATGAATGTTGTTCTATAGCACACATCAGATATGGTTTCCAGTAGCTTGAACGTATTCATCCACGTATTGTTAAAATTGCATTAATCAAAAATGTAAGGACGGGGTCCCTCATAGCAACAAACCCACAGAAATTACTACCCAAAAAAGGAAACAAGCTCTAGTTAAACCCATTGCAGCTACACTACCCACTCACCCAGCACCAAACAGCAACATCTACAATCTAAAGACCCAAACACTTCTTCAGGGTTGGTGGAGAAACTAGAGCTAATAGGCCAATTAAAAGTAGACTTACATTGATAAGGTGGCTAGAGGATTCCAATGGAGTTATAATGATGCTCTGTTTCTGCTGGATGCAAAGGCCCTATCGGCTAACACATCAGTAATAACAACTCCTGTATTAAGACTACGTGTATGTTGGCAGATTTTACAGTTCCTCTGCCTCATGGAAACATTAGCAGAGTCTGGTAAGGCGCTGCACGTCAGCCTTCCTGCCAATTTGTCCCATGGCCAACCACAGTACTGCAACCAAAAAAAATATCCATTGGCTCACACAGCATTTTCCCCAGAGTACATCATTATAAAAGAGAGGTCAAACTATTGATAAGACTCATTTCAGAACAAATAAGGTCTTTATATTATCCAATTTTAAAACCCCTAAATTTTAGCATTTGTTTTATTATAGTCTATAAAGGCTAAACATTCACTGGGCAGCATCTCGTATCAATTTATTGCCCCCTAGTGGCCAAACATTGGCTGATGCAGCTTTAACCAACTGAAGGACATGAGGAGGGTTTTTTTTTTTTTTTCCAGGATGGCAAAGGCATGACTCTCTCTACTTTGCCTCTTATTGGCTGACCCAAATCCTAACCACTCTCACTCAACATTTGTAAACCTAGCCAACCCATCCAACAAAGGCAACAAGTACCAGCCAATCAGAGTCAGAGTGAGGCAGGTCATAACTTCACCATCCTGGGGAAAAAAATATGGCCGTAGGGACTGGGACCTATCCCAGAACGCATTTGTTGTGAGTAATGCAAACTCTTTTGACAAGTTGCCAGTCCAGGCTAATGTCCAGACAGTCAAATTCATGCTCACATATGTGCATGTGGACTGCAGGAGAAAGCAGATTCGAACCCAGGACAGCTGCACATTGTAGGTTTACTGGCGCTCCAAAATTTGTGTTGGTTCTGAATCTTTAGCTATAGTAGAGAAAAATCCTCTGGGCATGCATTCAGTTTATGAATACATGCTCTGCTTAAGAGATGTACACGTGTAGCGCTGTATTGCTGAACACTGTGTAGCCTCCAGGGCTTCAGTCCTGAACTCCCTGGTATCTCAGAGGAATTTTTTAAGGAGAGGGGAGAGCATTATTACTCTTACTCTGCCCGAACTAGCCTAGCCTCTCTGTCTTTTTAAATGGAGGACATACAGTAAAGTGGCTGGCACTGCTGCCGCCTCAAGCTATTTTGATTTCATTCTGTGCAGGTTCTACACACAAAAAATACTTGAAATAACTCGTGTCAGGGTGAAGATGACATATGTAATTCCATAAGACCTTTGGTTCATGCTAAAACAATGCATTATCTGGAGTCAAGACACAAATGAAAACATAGGACAAAAAGGTAGTCAGCACACTGAGAGACTTTTATTGCATGTGAAGGAAGTATAGGGTTCAGATGTTGTGCTTGTAGCCCTCAGAGGTTGCCCCTTGCGCTGCGTTTGCTGCGCGAGGCAGGTTATTAGGTGCTGCTGACAGAAGAGGACACCACCTTGCCATCCCTCAGTTCCTCTGTGACCACTATCACCTTGGAGGAGGAGGAGTGACCTGAACTGCTGCTGATACTGTGGAGGGAGAGAATTACAGTGCTTGCATTAAAAATCGGTGCAATGCTTCAATTTAGAGAGCTAGATATTAGTTTATGATGAAAGGACACAATTGTTCCGTGCAGGCGAATTACCTGCCACCTCCGTCCAGCAGCCTCCTGTATTCTGCGATCTCCATCTCCAGTCGTGTCTTGATGTCGAGCAGCATTTTGTACTCTTGGCTCTGGTTTTCTATGTCGGTGCGCAGGCATGACAGCTGATCCTCCAGGCCTGTCACCTGCATCTGGAGGCCTTGGAGCTGCATGGAATACCGTGCTTCTGTGTCAGCCAAAGTGCCCTCCAGGGACGCTTTCTGGAGGAGGAAGGGAAGGGAAGGGGTGAATAAACTGAAAAATAACACGCTCATCAATTTTATCTCACTGAGGATGGGATAGGTAGGCAATGTAAAGGTGTAGGTTTGCCCCAGATCGTTATCATTTACCATGCTAAGTTGCGACTGTAGCTCGATCTCCAGGCCCTGCAATGTGCGACGGATCTCAGAGATTTCTGACTTGGACGTTTGGAGATTTTCTGTGTTGATTGCCACCTCCTTGTTCAGCTCCTCTGTCTGCAGTAGACATGGGAGAACATCAGTGTCATGAATATCAATACACATTTGAGCAATAGTCAATAGGCGAGCAGAAATCAGTAGATATCACCACCAGGGTTAGTCCGGTCTTACCTTTGTTTGGAACCAGGCTTGAAGCTCTTTGTTGTTCTTGGCAGCCACATTCTCGTACTGTTCACGGATCTCAGCCATAACGGCGCTCAAGTCTTGCTGTGGTTTTGCGTCCACCTCCACGTTGATCTGTCCACTCATCTGGCTCCTCATGGCTGCCATTTCCTGTTGGATAAGAGAAGTTTGGTAAAAGGTGGACGCTTGGACGCAAATCCACTCAGATGGCAGTGAAGCGTTTGCTACCCACCTCCTCGTGGTTCTTTTTGAGGAAGATCAGCTCCTCCTTGAGGCCTTCTATCTGCATCTCAAGGTCCGATCTGGCCAGTGTCAGCTCATCCAACAGTCTCTTTAGACCGGCGATATCTGCCTCCACTGATTGACGCATGGCTAGCTCATTCTCGTACCTGTGAGGTAGCAAGAGGTCAGACATTTGCACATGTATTGCTTCAGAGTAGTTGTTCTGTCACTCATCCTGCCACTTACTTGGTTCTGAAGTCGTCTGCTGCCAGTTTTGCGTTGTCAATGGCCAGATAGATGCCTCCATTGACACCAGTGGCGGCCTGGATCTGTGTGGCGATGCAATGTTTCATTTTACATGATTAGTATAATTATTTCAACAGTAAACAGACTCTGCAAACATTAAAGTATGCTGTCAAGTACACATCACATCTTGTACAATCACTACCCACAAAATCATGTGCATTGCCTAAGTTAAAGTTCCAGAGCATCGTTTTAAACATGTTCATCTGATTGCTGCAAGGTCTGATAAACTGCAGTGCGACATGCTTTGATATCTCATTCAGGAATCAGCAGTCATACCTTTCCCTGCAGGTCAGCAATGGTGGCCTCGTAAGCTGAGTAGTCACGGGTGATGGGGGAGGTCTTGCTCTCCAAGAACTGGCGGATCTTGAGCTCCAGCTCAGCGTTGGCCTTCTCAAGGCTGCGCACCTTGTCCAGGTAGGAGGCCAGGCGGTCGTTCAGGTTCTGCATGGTGGCCTTCTCACTTGCTCCGATGTCAATGCATCCACCGGCACCGAAGCCGGCGCCGCCACCTCCTCCCATGCCAAAACTGTAACCGCCACCTGCACCACCGCCATAACTGCCAAAACCAGCGGAGGAAATGGAGACTTTTGCTCCACTGCCACCTGCACCTCCATACACACTTCTAGCGTATGACCTTTGCATCAAGCCTCCACCTGAACTGAAGCCTCCGCCTACGAGTCCACCGCCTCCGCCTACGAGTCCACTGCCTCCGCCTACGAGTCCACTGCCTCCGAAGGAGCGTCCAGAAGTGGTAGAGGTGCTGCTGACTCTCAGTGACATTGTGAGGACTGCTGAGGAGGTCTGCCTGTCTTGGAGAGAATGAGACGGACTGAGATGCACAGATCTGCTTCTGTCTCCTTTTTATCCTGTACAAGGCTGCTGCTGCTGCCCCTGGAGTGGGTGGGGGCATGCTTGAAGAGAGACGGAAGGGAGGAGCATTACCTAAAGTGGTAGCTCTGCCCCACCCATCACACACGCTCTTCAGGTTCATTTCTCAGAAGGAAAAAGCAGGATTAAACCTGATCCTCCTTCGCTTGTTGCTTTACTGAATTCAAACCTCACGACTACCTGCAAACCTCATACAAAACATAACTTGTACTTCTTTATCCCATTATTCCCATGCTGCACATTAATGTGCATGAAGACAGGGCATCCATGTGAACTTTTATCTTTTATTCCTACAAAGTATCATGGAAATTGTGCAGCAGCCACACCCGTTACTGTACTGCTTTGCATTAGTTATCCTGTCAAATCCCTCAGGCTTTCAACTTTGTCAGTATTCTGACATGTGACGCGTCTTTATTGAATTTATGCCATAACATCTTGAGCAACGCTGTCATAAATGCTGGCCAAACCTGTTACATCACCAAGGCAACAAGCATTGCAAACAGTGTAAAAGTCTATGACTATGATTTTTTTTTTTTTCACTTGACTCTCTGCCAGCACACGTCTCCTCACACACGTCTTTGTCGTACGGATTGTCTTGCATGAAGCATGATCTCTTTTGTTATTCATAGTTTCAGCAAATTTCCCACATCTTTTATTTAAATTTTTGTACTTTTTCTCGCGTTTTGCTCAACAATACCCTGCAGGGCTGCCAGTTAGAAGCTGTTTTTACAGCCTGGCATGATGTCAGCCGATACCTGGCCTCATTCAAGAGTGGGCACAGGAATGTTTGAAAGCTCACCACAGATGTTCCTGCGTGTTCTTTATTTTGCTTGAAAGTGTACTTTGGCATGTGCATCATATGCAAACAAGAACAAGCTCTTGCTTGTTTGCGTCTTTCCATTTTACCACAGCATTTCTTTAACTGTAACCCAGAGGATTTTGCACTGCTGTCTCCCATGAATCAAAAGGACCTTTTCTTTTAATTGCTGTTTTGGATTTATTTTTAAATACTGACAATTGTAGAATAATTCTTGTATTATTATTTTATGGTTTAAGTCTAGTGAAGAGTTGTTTTACCTCAAACTAAGAAACGATTCTTACTGACTGTACACACACAACCCACAGCTTTGTGTGTTTCTTTTCACTGTTGCTTTTCACGTTAAGGTTCCAGACTCATCTCATGCACGTGCCAATGCTGAAGTGAAGCTATAAGTAATGTCCAATATACCGATGGGTTTGAAACCCCAGTATCATTTGAGTGAAGATACTTTTTGTCCTGTGTACCGCTCAGGTGCACTTCACTAGACTTTCACTGTCCCATTTGGAGATGCCTGCACTCTTTCCTGTTACATTCATGCACACGTTTGCCTGCAAGTATGTCACAGCACAGCAGAGTTGCACCATCCTCGGGAAAAAAATACAGGGTTTCACCCTGTCCTTTAACTCTGTTTATCACTAAGCAAATTTACAGGAACAATAGAAAGAGGTGACCTGCCATTGCCTCTTGACATTTGAACCATTTCAGACACTTAGCTCCCACTTTAACTTAGTAAATATGTAGACTTTGCACTACTAGCGGAGCCAGGTGAGGCTGTGAATGTGCATTCACATAATACAGCGCAACTCGACAGAGTCTGTGCACATTAGTGTAGCCAGACGCTCCTGTGATAGAATAAGGGTGCAGCAAACAGCGCAGATAACCGCAAAACACTCTGGTTGAGTTAGTTAATGTTTAGTCTGCTGAAAGTTAGGGCCCGCACCTAAAGAACAACTTTTAAATGAAATGTTAATTTGTGAGAGACCTCAGACACGCAACACTGTGAAAACTTCACAGTGAACGAGTGCATAAGAGTCATCTGTATTCTATAGACAGAAGTTGTAAGAATAGGTAAAGTTTCATGAGATTTAGTGCAACTTGTACATTTGCTAAATGATAAAAATAAAACTGAAACTATGAAAATATAAAGAGCATTTTTGAAATACACTTTAATAGTAATTGTTCAGAGATTATGCAAAACATAACTGACTGACATTTTTCCTCTGGCAGTAGGCAACAACAGTATCTGACACTGTCTGTGAGGTTTCTCACACTGTTTGCTTTTTCTGGAATTAAATTCATGCTGCTAAAACAACATTAAACATCAAAAATTGACTTTAAGCAATTTTCAATAATTGAACCAATATCTGCTCAGCACTCAGGTCCTGACATACACAGTGAGACTGGCAAAATGCATCTGCTTAAATCATACAGTGCACTAAATCAGCAGTATGCAACATTAGCACATGCCAGCGTTAGAGTTTCCTGTTAACATGCTAACTTTCAGCATGAAATGTTTCACATGTTAGTGAGATGTGGTCAAGATTTAATGCCAGTGTCAGGCAGTCAGTCCATTTATGGTCCCCAGAGGATGAATCCTCCTGGGAGAGTTTGCCTTTTTAAGAATAAACTCAGTGCAAGCCATCAAAGGCTGTCATCCAGGTTAGTCCCAAATATTTACTACTGGACTGCTGTCACAGGCTCCCCTTTAATGATGGCAGGAGTGAGAGGAGTGGGACTCCTGTGAACGTCTCTTTGGTCTTGGACATGTTTAGCTGTGTCAAAGACTGTTCACACCAACTGACAAATTCCTCCACCGCTTGGCCATGACTCTGTTCCTCATTGCGCAAAAGGCTGACTGTTACAGAGTCACCCACATACAGTCATTTGTATGTAGGACAGGTAAAAGCAGGGAAAGGACACAGGCCCTGTAGGGAGAGCCTGTTTAAGGGTCAAACTCTCAAAACAACAATTACGGCAGACGGCAGCCTATAGGCAAGGATGTGTGGTTGCATACCGCCTCAAAACTAAGGAGAAATCAATGAGGTGCACGTTTTTGGTTCCCTTGCAGAAGCCTCAGAATAAGATTTAACAGGGTTGCCATAGTGTCTTCAAACCCTTTCTATGTCTTATCAGCAATCTGGTTGGGGTCCAGTCTGTCCTGTGTCAGTAGCTAAAATCTTGTTTTTAACAACCAGTTCAAAGGTTTTCATTAAAAGGGAGATATGAGACACAGAGCCATAATCATTGAATGACCACAGTGATGCCTCTTTAGCCACTGGAGCTACAGTAGATCCCTTCCAAACCATCTGCTGTCCCAAAGACTGAAAGATATGCAGAAAAAAGACACTTAGTCGTCTGGCACAGCATTTCAGGAGGTTACCCCCACTGCGGTCAGGACCAGGAGTTTTCCTCTCCTTGATAAGGCTGAAAGATTTACGTGCTGTGTCTTCATCAGTCTGTAATTTACAGCCCCCTATCCTGTCTCGCAACTCAGAGAGTTCATGATTAAATCGTGTGCATCAGACCTCAAAGAAAATGTATTTAACTCCTCTTCCAGTTCAGTGTCAGACATATCAGAGCTCTCCACGTTTCTCCTTCTAGTCTGCATTCCAGCGATCGATTTGATGCCTTTGCAGGCTGCGTGTGAGCTGCCATGTCTCAGCCCCACTTTATGAGCTCTTGCTGCTCTGAGGAGCTGCTCAGTAGCCCTCAGGTGAGGCTGCGGTTGTACAGTACTGAGTGTGGTGCAGGGCAGTGGTTACATTCGCCAGCTCTGCATTTATGTTCTTTTCTTGTTTGAGGATTTTGGAAGTAAAACATGAAAGTGTCTTTAAGCCGATGTTACCTGTGTAGCACATTCCCTTACAGGCTGCACCTCTCTGTCAATATTCATTCATCTGAAAACAAAATGAAATCGATTCCTGCGATGTTCCTGCAACAAAAACACAATGTGCACACTCTTCTGCTCTCACAAAAAAACAAAAAAAAAAACAAAGAAGTGCTCTATGTGAGCGGGGTGATTAATGGTGATGGTATGGGTGTGGCATGTGTGGTGTTGAGCAAGGTGTGACTGTGGCTTTCATGTGTGAAGCAAGGATGAATGAGGCATTCATGCTTTTAATTGAGAAACTCCTTTATTCTCCATTCACTAAACCACAATTTCAGCTCTCCAGAACGTAGGAACCCTTTCAAACCTCAGTGAGGCTAACTGATTTATGCTCGGTATCTAGTGGATGACAGTCCTCTATGCAGTGCATGTGGCGTGTGTGGGAGCTGTACTTGCAGTTCAACTTGTTGGGCCTTTGCCAGAAACCATATCAGTATTTGTCATCAATCTTTGTGTCACTTTTACTGTGTCACACACACCATCCACTTATCACGTAGATGGGAAAGACTTCTCAGAATTCAGCTCTGAGTACGAAGTGTCGCACTGACAAACAAAAAAAAAACCCCACAGCTTGAGGTGAAAACTGTAACAGAATGTTCAAAATGCGCTGTGACATGAAAAAAGCTCACAGCGCGTTTACCTAGAGGTGTGTAGCTCTCTCGCATGGAACGGTGTGAAACGCCATCCCACCTGTTATCTCACGCAGGGGAGGGAATGAAGGCTGCCATGACTCAAAGCAGCATCAGGTAGTTTTTGGCGGTGCTCCTGTGCATTTTTGTTGATTCTATTTCAGGCCCGGGCTGGTTTCTGTTGTGTCTTGCTCTGCCCTGCAGGTGTTGGCCACACCCTTCACTGCCAGGTATGACTGAGAGATCTGGAAAGTTACAACAGAGAGTTCTGGAAGAACTCAGCGGAGCAGCACTCAGCTTTTCTGTCATTAACAAGAGATAAAAAGTAAGCAATATGTTAAATCAAAAGCTTCCGTGTCTCTGTGATACTGTGAGTGAACTTAACCGAACTGAATGAAGAGCCCTTGTGCAATCATTAAGCACTTAATTGCTTAAGTTTTGCAAATAATAAAGCTAATTGAAGTCAACTGAGGGAAAAGCTACACTTCCTCATATGATACTCAAAACCACGATGCCCTTCTGTGTTTTCTGTGTCTGTGAATCAAGTTTCTACAGCGTGAGTGCAACAGCAAAAAGCACATGTGCAGGGAATCTGCCCCTCCTGCGTGACAAAGTTTTACTTTTACACTTAGGCATGAAGTTCAACATCAGGATTTCAGCTTAAAATTACACTTTCTGTGTGTATGCTAGGTGCGAGCTGAAAGGGTCCAACAAGGGTGCAGGCTGTTCTCTTTCAGTTGATTTGGTCCTGTCTAGTCATGCAGAATGATTAAGATCGTAAGGTCTAGACAGTGAGTCAAATGAATCCAGTCCTCTTTGCCTAAACCTGATGTTGCTCTGCTGCACAAAGCTGCTGAAACAGTGTGTTTCAGAGTTGCTAATTACACTCAACAACACCGATGATGAATAGCGACATTGTGTTCACAGGGCGCAGCACAAAAGCAGAGAGAGGCCGGTGAGTCATTCTGACCAACAGATTAAGTCACTGTGCAGGTGAACCGCTGATGATTGGATGATCGGTGATCTCAAGTCTCCACCTGGTTCGACTTGATCCAAACCAAGAAGCCTCAAGGGTGAATTCAAACCTCACCCAACCAAATGTATACCTTATTAGGAAAAAACTTTCTTTTCTTCTCTGCATGTTTCTGTGAAAACACACATGATTATTTTTTCTATCATTCACAACCTGGTGTTGATATTGTGCCTTGATGTTGAGCTGTTTACAGACGATTATCTATTGTCCTGTGACTCAGTTAAAATAACTGTGTTTCTAAATGTATCTTGTGCAGCAACAATGTGTTTCCACGTAAGCAAAATAAGGTTATACAACCCATTAAAGCTGCACTGAGACTTTCATAGAGAGAGACAATGTGACACCTGGTGGCCACGAGTGAAAATACATCACAAATAAGCCACGGCACTTGCAATCATTTTGCTTTTTTTAGCATATCGTTTTAATTGAGTTCAATACACATTCATCAAGAACATTATCCAGTTTTTATCATTTCCTGTGTATGACCTTAAAAAACCTGACCCTTTACAACCCCTGCTTTATTTGTATGTCCAGATAGTGATGCTTTTATTATGCTATTATTAGCTTTTGGCAATGGAAAATCCATGTATCCAATTGTAACACACATTTGTGATAAGAATACACATTTTCATCCTTGCTTACCGGCTTTTAATCATATTTGGTCTCATATTATCAGGGGGAATGTAAAGAGAAAGGGAAGATCATCACTTTTAGCAGCCTCGCTATTTGATTGACGTTAAAAGAAGACACACAACCCCCTCAAAAAGCCAGTGATTCTTGTGAATTATTCATTAAGCAGACATTATAAGAGTCAATTAAAAACATCTGGGGGCCAAATCAATGCAAAAGTGTAAGTTTAGTTGCAGCAGAGGCGAGCAGAGGTGTTACTGAACGTCCTCCACCTGGGTGTCGACGGTGGAGGACACCACCTTCCCATCAACAATCTCCTCCACGATGGTCTTCACCCTCCTCTCGATGTGGGGCTTGTGCTCTGCAAAGGTGGACAGCAGATGTATCATATGATTACAGCGCAGGGGGCCTAATTCAGAGTCGTTTTAATGAATGATTTGGGATTCTTACCTTCCACGACCTTCTGGATGACGACGGCCCTGTGGAGAGAGAGAGAACATCATTTTTAAAAGGTGTTTCATTGATTTGGCTGTTGGCCCACGAGTTTCACTTTAAATAGCTAAAGAAATGAAACGCTTGATGTCTGACTTTTTCTGCTCATAGTGCAGCTCCCCGTCCAGCAGCCTCCTGTACTCGGCGATCTCCAGCTCCAGCCTCATCTTGATGTCCAGCAGCAGGTTGTACTCGGCTCGCTGCTGCTCCAGGGAGACTCTCAGCTGCTGCAGCTCTGTCTCCAGCGTGTTGATGGTCACCTGCAGCTGGCTGAGCTGAACGCTGTACCGACTCTTGGCTTCCTCCACACTTTGCTGCAGGCACTGGATCTGCGGGGCGGACGGGAGCGACGTTAGGAAAGCTGTGCATGCGATCAAAGAAAGGCCTGACCGGAAATTTAGAAAGGTGTAGTTTCATGATGTATCTAATGCTAATTTAAAGGGCATATTCATGATTTTTAAAGGCTGTCTTAAAACAATAGCCAGGTGCTCATATGAAGATTAAAACACTTTTCGCTTGCTGTGATCATTCCTCCTGCTCATATTGGCCATTAAACAGGCTTCAAAGTGTGTCAAGGACAGGGGACAAAAGTCCGCAGTCGTCGTTCTGTGCAAAAATACATTTAATCAGAAGTTAATGTGAGGCTTTAGCAGATTTAGTCAAATCCAGTCTTTATCTTCCAAACTTACAGTCCAACTTGCACTAAAAAGACTGCAGCTTTGGAGGACATCCACTTGATTTGATTAAGGTTGCGTTCAGGGCGACTTGAACCCTGCATGAAAAAACACGGCCCTCTCACTGACTTGAATGGAGCCAGACCATCGCCGGGCAACGAGCTCAGCTTTTACTGCAGCACAAGGGGCTGCGCTGCCCGACCAAGTACGAGCAGGCACACATTCCTGGTTCCTGACTGCTTTGAAACATATTTCTACTGTTTACCCCGCGGCCGTCATGAGAGAGGAGAAAGTAACTTTCCAGAGCTGTCAAATCCTGTCTGTGAGTTTTACATTGTGCATCTGATAAGCCTTTAAACACATAATCTATTATTCCAGCTGCACCTCCTATGTACACAAGTGCTTGTGAGTGTTGTTTGAAGACAGACTTGAAGAAATGTGAACCTACACTTTAAGTATAGTAACCCTCACCCCGCTGACCCCGCACAGTGGAAGTGTGCATTCTGTCATTTGGTCTGCGGCCTACCTCTGTGAGGACGCTTTGGCGATTTATCTCCAAACTCTGGTAGGTCCTCTTCAGCTCTGACAGCTCTGAGTGGAACGTCTTCACCTCTGTTGAACTTGTGATGATTTGCGTCTGGAGAGTGTCCACCTTTTCACACATACACACACACACACACAGTAAATCCAGCAGCATTGCCATCTGTAAATCTTTTCATCAGTTCTCATTCAGTCGTTTGTTTTTAAATTTCCCGCCTCACCTTCGCTTTGAACCACTTCTCCAGCTCCAGCTTGTTCTTCACCACCACAGACTCGTACTGCTCCCTCATCTCCTCCAGGACCTTCGTCAGGTCAACAGACTCTGTGCTGTCCACCTCTACATTAACTGTGCCGGACTGCTGGACCCTCAGCAGGCGCATCTCCTGCAGCGTGGAAAAGGGATGCATTTCTCAATCTCTTCCAACAGGTGGCGCCATTTCACTTGAAACCAGACTCCCTGCTTTTACACCATTGTCTATCTTCAAACCCCTTTTTTGCTCCAGCTTTTCTTTTCAACATGACAACAGAGCAATTCCTCTGGAGCTGAGTGGTTCTCACCTCCTCGTGGTTGCTCTTGATGTATGCCAGCTCCTCCTTCAGACCTTCTATCTGCATCTCCAGGTCACTGATGCAGAGAGTCATGCTGTCCCGGACCCCTCGGAGACGAGTCACGTCGGCCTCCACATTCACACGCATGTTCATCTCCGTCTCATACCTACAGTGGGAGGCCAGGTGTAGTCAAGATTCAGTCGTTGTGCTTTTCCAGGGGATCTAAATGTTATTCCAATCACTCAAAATAAACCTTGTTTATACTTCTATATTACACAGTTGTGTTCAGTTTTAGTTGATGTATAGCCAAATAAAATAATTAGAGGGTGTGTGTTGATTCTAGCAGGAAGCAACAGAGGAACAGAAACCTACTTGATTTTGAAGTCCTCTGTGGCCAGTTGAGCATTGTCAATCTGCAGGAGGACACTCTGATTCTCTGAACGCTTCCTCTGGATCTAAATGGAGAAAAAAAGAAAAGATTCGATTAACCTGATCTGAAGGGCCCCCTCTGGCCAGCCTGATACAACCACTGCCCCCCAAAGCGAACACCACCACAACTGAGAAACAACATCTGTTCAGCTTGTTTCCTGTTCATTGTAAAATGTGAGCGGTACCTGGGCGCTGAGATCATGGATGGTGGCAAAGTAGGTTGTGAAGTCTCTGCAGACGCTGGGACCTCTCTTGTCATAGAACTCTCTGATCTGCAGCTCCAGCTTCCTGTTGGCTGCCTCCAGGGAGCGCACCTGCACACACAACCAGAGGGCAGAGGGCGGCATCAAGCAGCCACAGGTGACAAACGGCCACATAAAGCACTTAAATGCTGCCTCATAACTCCTGGCTTTGAAGCAAATTTATTTTTCTTTTTTCATTGTGCCATTTGCACTTTTTTTTTAACCATAAATGTTTTTGTACCAATCCTAAAAATCCCTGGTAAGCACTGTGAGAAAGCACATGTTGACGGTTGAGGGTACTGTAGAGTTATGATAAGGAGATAATGGGTCATGTTTATTGTGACTGGTAGGTAGGTCAGCTCTGTCGTTCACGTATTCATTTGTAGACATTGTTTTGGCTGCTGTAACCCCCACACGCCCACCTTATTGTTTGCTTCCTTTAATTAAGTCCATTGACTGCATCCTGTCTGACCTGATTCATTGTCATAGATGGAAGAAGTATTCAGATCCTTTAGTTAATGCTTTACTACGTTTAGAAAGAAGTTACGTATGTAGAAACAACCAAATGTACTTCAAGGATCAAACGTCAAAGTGGCTGAAAGCTGCGGACAGAATCTGTAAAAAGTGTGTTCAAAAGTTTATCTTAAGCTGATATGAGGTTGGTAATGTGTTTAAGTCAGGCTGCTGTCGCCTCATATTAACTTCAGATAAACTTTGAGATACATTTTGAAAGATTTTTAAATGACCCGTATGAAGAAAAACTCTTTTAATGCTCATACTTTTGTTTGAAGACAGACTTGAAAAATGGGGCAAACAAAAGTTTGCCATCTGTGTGTGTGTGTGCGTGTGTGCGTGCGCGCGCGCGTCCCTGTAGATGTTATCATGTATTTGATGGCATTTATCAGGTGAAGGCAGCAGTTTTATGAGGAGTAAATTGAGCCACTGCTAAAATGTGCTTGCACTTATTTTGATGCAGGTTAAAAATATATATTTTTATTACATTTTTTTCTATAATTACACATTAACTATAAATAACATTAATTTAAAAAGACTCAGAGGATTGTGCAGCGCTGGCAGAAGTTTGTGTTTTTGTGTGTTCAAGGCTTTAAAAAAGCACAAGAACGTGTGAGCGTTGCAGAGCTGTGTGCAGCAGCTTGTACATGTCCATCATCATCATCATCATCATGTCTCACCTTATCCAGGTAGGAGGCCAGGCGGTCGTTGAGGTTTTGCATGGTCACCTTCTCGTTGTTGATCACCGCGGTCTCGCCGTAGGACATTGACCCACTGCTGAAGACCGACTGGGAGATGCGGGTCCCGGTGCCTCCCGCGCCCGCGTACACGCTGGGCGCGCGCTTCTGGAAGGACCCGCTGGAGATGCGGGTCTGCCCGGACCCGACCAGCTGCATCCCTCCGCCCATGCTGATGGCGCTGGCGCTGGAGACGCTGCGGGCGCTGGTGATGCTGCGGGCGCTGTAGCTGCTGCTTTGGCGAGAGACAGGCATGGCGAGAGGCTGGAGGTGGAGCTGAGCTGCAGGTGGCGAGCACAGGTGGAGAGTCTCCGAGGAGTGACTGTGCCGGAGACAAGTGGGCATTTTATAGAAGCCTGAGAGAGGGAGCCAGCGTCTGGTCCCATGCCACAACAATGCGCGGTATGCTGATAATGTTTTTAGGCGGATAGGCGTGTACAGTAGTAGCAATGAACTGTGGAGGACAACTTGAACATCTAGTTTCGCAGCTTAATGGCTGACTCGCTGATATGAAGCCAGTTAGAATGATAATTGTTTTGTTTTGTTTTGTTTTTTCCATTCAGTGTCAGTTATACCTCTGATTCAACGTCTGCACAGGTTTGTCTCACTGCACACAGCCCACACAGCCTCCTGCGTTAGAGAGGACTCATCTAAAGCAACACAAGGTCACTCACATAGTCTTCCTCTTCCAAATGAAAAGCTGGACTCATGAGGATCCAGTCATCTGACTGATTTTGAGCACAGAAACAGCATGAATGCATGTTTCTCTGCTGTCTGCTTTGCAGCCGCAGTAAGCGTGCAGCTCTCCTGTCCACAGATATCCTGCAGCCTCAGCAACAGCTGTGCCTGCCAGTGCCACCCATCCAGACCACAATAATGAGTGCCTTCACAAAGTCAATCACATTTTGATTTGCATAATGCGTGGATGTCAAAGGCATCTTTAACCACAGACTGGTTCTTTGAACTGATTCCTGTTTTCCTCTGAATGGATAAAGATAGCTCTTTTCATGTGAAGCGGAGGGAGTCAGCTAACGAGTTAATAGATGTTGACACAAACCCTAATCTAACCATTTCGTAAATGTCTCCAAACATGACTGGGCACTCAACGCCCAACACACACACACACACACACACACACTGTCACGCCTTTTCAAAAGAATCTTATCTAACATGTGATCAGATTAAACCATTCTGAAGTGATTGACACGAGAATGTTAAGATCATCTCAATCTTCTGGACCACGTCCTTCCCTGGAGAGTGACTGTCGCCTCCACTCAGGTCCATGTTTAAGACCATCGCTTTGACAAAGTACTCCATTGCCCATACAAGCTAGAGTTAAAATGGGTTTTTAGTATCATATCCCAACAGTTATTTTTCTTACAATGTGTGTTTTTAATCAGGTTATTATCAATAAGTTTGTTCTGTTCTGTCAACCCGTGGCCAGTCGAGCCACAGGTGTGCAAAAGCTTTGCCCTTTTCCACTCAGGATTAATAAAATGTCAGTCTTTGCCTTTTCTCCAGGCCCTTTTTTCATGTGGCTGTCATCCCGGGACACCAAAGTCAGACCAGGGAGATAAACAGTTACAGCGGCACTGATGATGAAGCCATTGTGGTTTTACTGGCACACAACCACAAATTCACTCATACAGAGAGTAAAAGACTCAGCTTAAGCTTTCACCAGTCTCACAGGTTAAAAAAAGAAAGTCTCTAAGTTGACACATAGCTGAGAGGACACATCTGTGAAAATAAACAAAAAGCAGCGATGAGCATCTGCTGCAGCCCTGCCCTGATAAAGTCTGACTCTGACCTGAGCAGCAGGTGAAAGGAACGAGCTGTCTGCAGGATGTGGCGTCTGGGACATTATCAGATGTCACAGATGGGTGTGTGTCGCATAAATGTCAAATTTTCGGGCCTGTAATTGTTTTTCCACCACAAGATTATAGGACCTAATGACTAAAGTCAAAGCTGACAAGTAACATTCCAACAAGATCATGTCTCAGGTGCGAGAGCATCTCAGGTACAAGAGTTCAGTTTGCTGTAAGGCTGCTCAGATTAACTCATCAGTCGGGGCAGTCAGGAGAGCTTAGGCTCTGCCGGCCCAGTCACCCTTTTCCATTGTGCTATTGTTACGTCTACTCGCATAAATCAAAAATAAATCAAAGCACATAATCACAGGTCTTTGCCACAAGGTAAATCCAGCTGACAGGTGCTGCTTTAGAAAAATTTATAGTAGATCATATTTCAAGGCTGCGTTCATGCTGTTTCTGCTTTTCTAAACATGTATGTGCCTCTCGCACTGTCAGTGGAAGCTGGACACACAGTAGCCGGGCCACAAATCCATACAGTAAGTAAACAGCGCTAATGTCAAGCCCACTCTGAAGTAGTTTAACTAAAAGGTTAGAGTGTACGTCATCCGGACACAAAGCCAATAATCACCTGCAACCGATCATTAATTATACCCACTTTTCTCTCAGTCATCATCATCCAGCTGTGCTTTCTTGAAACTGAAAAGTGCAAAACAGTTTTCTACAGCTCAGGCAGGGTGACATGAAGACAGGAGTGCAGAATAATTTGTCTTTCCAGCATGTGCGACCTGTTTAGAGGGGAGATCTCCGACTCAAGGAAGTGGCTGATCACTGAAGAGCACCATAGGAAGCCAGGCCTTCCAGCCACGGGCTGCACAGTTACAGCAGATCCTCTGGGTCTGTCTCTAAAGGAGCACTGCATTTCTTATGTAAACACATTGACTCGTTTTATTGTTATTGCAGTGCAAAAAAGCATAATAATGGGTTTGTGGATGTAGTGGTCCATCGTTTCCCCTACGCACATCCTCCCAATGCATCCGTCCACCAATCAATCAGCGAACACTGTTATCTGACTTTGACTTCAGGCCATATTGCTCCGCACCAAACTCGCTGTATAAAAGAGCCGATCGTGCAGCAGAAGCATCAGATTTGCCGGATTTACCTGTGCACGTACACCTCTTCATACAGGTAAAAAAAGGTAACGTCTCTCATTCATTTTCAAACTGTTATTTGGAGTGAGTGTGACTCTTTCTTGTCTTCTTGTGCGCAGACATGTCAGGGAAAGTGACCGTGTTGTGCGCGCTGCTGGTCGCGCTGCTGGTCCCCAGCGCGGCCTCCTCACCTGGAGAGGCTGCGGAGACGGACGCGCTGCAGCGGCTCCTGGCCAAGAGGGAAAAAGTGAGAGTCCTGAGCGGCGTGCACGATCCGGCGCCTCGGGCGGAGCGACGGGCACACCTGTCGGAGGATGAACGCGAGATTATGACCAAACAAATAATGCAAGCCATTTCAGGTATGCCAGTGCGTCGGGGCGTGAAAGTTCTCCTCTGGTTGATGTGTTCCGCATGTGTCAATTAGATAAAGTGAGTGGGCAGAGATCCAGGAAGACGCTCAGGTGTGTTTAATGAGCCCTTGTCTGTGGTTCATGTAGGAATGGTTTGTTCACAGAGATGATGAACTCGGAGTGCCTGTCGGATCGGGACTACCAGGGCTGGGTGGACTTCGGACGCCGGGACGCAAAGTGAGCCACAACAAGGCCAACAGCGACCCGAGAGCGCAGGCTTTTTTTTTTTTATATGAAGTCAATGTTTCACCTCCCCTAAAACTTTAGAAATAAACTGATTTGCAGAACTATCACAGGAGTCAGACTTGTTCATTCATCTCTGTCATGAGGTAATAAGGGACACATATAAAACTGTACCGGATGGAAATGCAAAGTTTTATTCACAGGTGGTAAAATTTAGACACACACCGACATATAGAGCTGTGATGCTAACACAGAACAGAACATACAGTAGTGCAGAGAAACAGTGGTTTGGTTGATTGGTTGATTGAAGCCCCAACACAAATGATTGCAACCTGTGTTGATGATTTCTTCCCTTTTTAATCCACAGTGTCCTATGCCTTTATGCTACAGCTGATTGCTCGGAAAGATTTCGCTGTTTAAATAATTATGATCACTCTTCTACCTGTCTTTAAATAAGGATTCTCCTTAACGTCACAGGAGAATTCACTTTGAATGCCGCCAAAACATTGATTTTAGTTAAATTCCAGCAATTTCAAAAGTCCCGATGACATGAAACAGAGCAGATTTGAACAAGTAGGCTTTTTAGTCGAGTAAACACACATATTGCTTCACTGTCTTTGATGCAGCATGGCAAACCTGATTTGGTTTTGGTGAGAGGTTTGGCTCAGGATTAAGTCCACAAGGTCAGACAAACAGGTGATCGGCACTGTATGCAGCCATAACTAGGTGTGCTATGTGGAAGCAGGTGAGGAACTGAACAGGCAAACAGCTAAACCCCAGAAACATCGACATCTTTCAGTTCAGTCAGTGTGTCTTATGTTCCCCTTAGGGGCATATGTCATTTCAATGCTTCTTCATCAATTTCTCAAGTGTTTCATTCACTATCTTATGTACAACATGCTTTTCTCAGTGTAGCAGCTATTAAGCAGGAAAACCAAAGTGTATTTTAGTGCAATTGAAAGTTCTTCAGTGTGACAGCATTTGTTTGGTTTGTGGTTTCAACTAACAATAATTTACTGCACAGTCTTTTTTTTTAACCCTCCTTAATGACAACGTCGTTATATACACATACTGTAAGTGATGTTTTACTTTGGAAACTAAAAGAAGATGACAGGTGGTGAGGTTCTTTAAAACCGACGGCAGGGAAAGTGTGTAAAATGTCACGAAACACAATATAAAAATATGTTTTCCTTCAAGGTGAGTGTAAAAAGAAGCAGGGTGCAGTCGAACAGACTGGTGGTCAGGTGATCAGGTGATTGTCCTGAGATGAAATGTCACACACGTACGCACACACACACACAATAACTACTGTACAAACATTCATAGAAAAGAATATTACTGTACACTACAGACAGCTTAAAGTATGGCTCTAGCACGTTCTGTGGCTTTTGTTTTGAAGACCTCAGAGCTGTGGTGCCCTGACCTGCTCAGTAGGATTCATGGCGGGATGCAAAGTCAGTACGGTCAATGAGAGGAGTTAAGTGGTGAACAGCCCTCATCAAACTTTCAGAGGACGTCCGACTGCTTCTCTCTCTCTGCTTCATTGCGGCCTGTCATCCCCCAAGCTACCACTCTGTGCAACCCCAGACTGTGAAGCTTCTTCACCAAGTTCAAACTGAAAATATTCCTCCTTCCCTCCTCCTCCGACGTTGAGCTTCCACCTTTGTCTTTTGCTGTGGAGTGTGAAGGTTTTGTACTCTGGCTGTAGAGCTGGCTGTGGTGGGAATAAGGACAGGCTGAGATGCCACGCTCTTGCAGCAGCTGCAGGAGTCCCAGTGATGAAGTGGTTACATTTGTGGTGGTGGTTGTCTGGCCTCCAGGGCCAAAGTGCTGCTGGTAGGATGGAGATGAAGTGCTCACGAGCTCACAGTTCCGACAAGATGGCAGGTCGAAAGAGTGAAGGCTGCCAACCGGAAACAAAATAATAATTAAAAACAAGAATAAAACACAGGGGATAAGAAAACTAAGCGGCTTGTTGTTGCACAAACATGCAAGCTCATACACAAATAATGAAAAACAAGACGATGCTTCGGTTCGTTCGGTTGTTGTTAGTGTCTATTGTTGCTGTAAGATAAATAAACATGTTAGTGCGGCGGCGGTGATGCAACATGATCTGGTAGTTTGCTGAGATGAAAACCTGAAAAGGTCATGAGACATTAACATATAGTGTAACAAGCCAAGAGCATGTGGGGAGAACAAACAAGTTAGGTCAGATGTAATTGCTTAGCAGCTGCAAGTGTTAGCAGGTGGGGAAGGGTGTGTATTTCACAGAAGTAGAGTTCAGCAGCATTTCAATTAGGTCACATCAAATGTGCTACACCTCAGCCTATTACTTCATACAAAGACACTTAGGCAGAGACGGCTTCTTGAATGGTTAAGCAAAACATGAGGCAAACATGCTGCTCTGCGTCTGTCATTAATACTGAAATCAAGCATTCGTGCTGAGTCCATAACCCTCGGCTCTTACTTTGCCCCGAAGCCCCCTTTTAGAGTTGGAGAAAGAGCCTCGACAGACGCTTTCTGCCAATGAGGACGTAGAGAGCAAAGGTTAAGAGGGAGAAAGAGCAGAATGAAAGAGACAAAATCTGGAATATCCACACTTATGAATGAAAGTGACACTAAAAAAAAATTGTGGATTAATGAACACAGAAAGCTGTTTTGTTTTTTTGACCTTTACAGTAACTCAGGTCCAACACAACAATACAAAATCAAGGTCAAGCTCAAATTTAACGTTATTATGTTGTGAGAAATCGACTAACACAACTTAACAAGCTTAAAAAAAACACCCACACAAAGGCACTATTACAGTACATCACATGTTTATAACATGTATATTCTTACCTAGTGGAGAAGGGGTGGGTGGGGAGGGAGGGTTGGAGGACTTGGCAGGTGGTGATGGTATGTGTGGGAGAGGTCTGAGGGAGGTTGGGACCGGATGGAGAGACTGTGAGGTCATGGAAGGAGAGAAGGCATGTTAAACTACATGTAAAGAAAACTACATGTATGAGAAACAGGAGCCAATGAAGCTGGAAAGTAAAGCTAAGCTACATATTTAATGGGACACAAGTAAAACCGACTGAATAATGAGGATTGTAGAGGGTATTTAATGACATGAAAAGGCATGACAAAGCTGGTGGAACAGTGTAGCATGTGTTCAGCATGTTTTCATGTGTCCTACCCATGCCGTGTGCTCCGGGGAGGTGCGACAGGTCGGGTTCATCCTCCTCCAGGTCGTTCAGACTGTAGACGTGCTGTATGTCCACCTCGAGCTCCCTGAAGTCTTTAGTCAGGACGCCCGGACGTGGATGCAGGATGCCTCCCAGGTTTGGTTTGGCCAGCTGCTGCCACTGGTGCAGAGTCACCGAGCCTGACGACGAGCGAGTCAGAGGGTGTTGTGAGACGATGCACTTACATGTTATTCATACTGCTTGATATAGATACAATTTATCATCCTTAGTGGGTTTTGCTGGGTTTTTACCTTCCAGAGGTTTGACGATCTGCAGGCGGTCTGGGAGGTAGGACCTAGATCCTCCTGAGGAGCCGCAGGAGTGCCGTGAGCTGCCATTGGAGTAATTGGTGCCTGTTGATGCTGCCAGGCTGGACGCCAGGCTGTCATTTGGTGTCAGGAAGCCACTGGAGCCCTCGCCCTCTTCGCAGTTTGCTGCCAAGGCATGCAGTTTACGCTCACGCTCCACATCGAAGAATGGTCGCTCCGAAGAGTGGTTCTTCTGGCGGGCTGACAGGCTGCGCAAGGCGGCTTCGAGGTCCTGGCCCCCTGGCGTGCCTGGCTGGCCCAGACGCTTTGGCCCACTGTGGTGAATACATGTGACAATGTTTGAACTGCCTCAGCCCCATGGACCTTTAAGTGGGTTAATCTTAACTCATGTTGCAAAAACAAGCTCAGTTACACACAAAGAAAGTCATCTTAACTTCTAGTCTTTTTAAAATACCAAATCTGTGATTAAAATGATTAAAAATAGATCTGCAATTTTACATTTGATATACACACACACACACACACAAAAAAAAACACACCTGCTGTCTTCTTTCTGAGCGTTGTTGGAGCTGGGCTTGTCCTCCAGAGTAAGGCTGGCATTATCTGAGCCATAGTAGCTGGTCCGGGGGGTGCTGGTACAACTGGAGCAAGTGGACACTGGACTGGAGCCGGGCAGCCCCGGGGAGTGGCATCGAGAGCGCAGCCTCACGGCCTTGTTCACCACCTTCACGGTTTCAAACACACGCCATGGGTGGTTCCTGGGAACAGAAACAGGGAATAATTGGGATGGAAACGGCTACACCCAAATTACATTACTCATCTCACTCATGTCCACCCCCCCTCCAGGGATTTATTACAATGTACTCCCAATTCCTCGTGTGATTTTAAATGAGGACAGTTTTTTTGGATCATTGGCGCTGCAGCCAGGTGTGCACTGGAAGAAAAAGGTCACCTTTGTGTAGTATGTACATTCTATTCCAGTCCCAGTAAAAACACTGTAGGTTTGCAACATTTTCCCAACTTTAGTTTCTAACAAGTCAAGTTCTACAACTGAGCAAACTCCACCTGCAGATGAGAATCATTTGATTGATCATTTGAAAGCTCCAGCAGAGCTACTGAACAGACTTCACGGTGAGATTATCGCTGTTTCTAAAGTCAAAAATCTTAATTTTAGAATGAACTCTTCCTCAACATTAAAATGCAAACATAAACCACCCAAAGTGGGTACTGAAATCATCTGTTTTCATTTAAAACACACGTCTTCTTCCAGTCACCTAGTTGGAACTCGTTACAGCGCGCTACAATGTCTTTGTTCAGCGACATGGGACACATACATGGGAGACATGCGTGTTTTCTTTGCTGAACTGATCGAAACTGACACATGACAATGTTACAGACACATGATAATACAGCAAACATTTCATGAACAAGCAAACAAACTCAATGGAAAGGAATTCAAAGTTGTGCACGTGTCTGTCAGTTTAGGTCAGAACGATTAGAATAGCAACCGCAGCTTTGGTCGACTCTTAAAATGTAACTTTTGCATTAACAGAAATACTGAGTTCTTTATTAACTATTAAACCTGCCTTAAAAGACCCCAGCGCATAGCTTTACTGAACTAATACTTTATACTATAGTCTATGGCTAAGGCTGTCTGACTTCCTGTGATAAACTTGTTCAATACAGTATTCTTCAGCAACAGATGTAAAATGCTACAATACATTTACTGTAAGTGTGGGACTGAGATTTTAGCTAAACACTACTTGTATATATTTCTGTCTTTAGGAGGAAGAAGCACAATCGTGCTGCCAAACATCGTAAGCCACATGAATATCATCCATATCCATCATCACAGAAGGCCAACCAGAGGCCGGCGTCCTGGTTAATAGATTCAAACACATGGACAGCTGTTGGGTCCTGGACAAGAGGTCGATCTGCTGTCTCCACTCGAGTTGCTCATTTCAGACAGTATTCCACCTCAGCTTTTTCTACGTTATTATCTCAAAGTCTGTTGGTCTGGATCGAGTCAAGTCAAGTCAAGTCAAATATTTATCCCGTGACTTCTCTCATGGAGAGAATAGTAGTTGTAGTCAGGTTGGATTTATTCCAGTAGCAGCAGATTACAACAGAAGGAAGAAGAAATAATTAAAACACCAACGCAAACTCCTTAAACCAGTCTTGCAGGATGCTCAGCATAATCACATTTCACCAAAATATGTCAAGATACACTGTCTCCTTCTTGATCCGTGATGATGTCCAATTCCCTCCTGTGAAACACTCAAAACCTGTCTTTGTAGAGTGTGTATGTTCACACTCTACAAAGGCAGATTTTGAGTATAAATGAGACTCTGGAGGGTCATGTCTTAGTTTAATGCATGCTAAAGGTAGGAGAGTAGAACTGCCTGCAAGCTACTTAACCATCAAATAATCCTTGATGACTCGCATTACATACATATCCTGCTAGAAATGGAGTGGAGAGACCTTCGAGCAAAGCCTTCTACATATGAGTGCGCACACACAAAATCACAGACTCACTTGTACTCTGAGGGAGCGGGGGTGTCCAGGCCTTTGCGGAAGGTGCCCTCTATCTCGGCCGCCAGTGAGTCCATGGGGAGGACAGAGGCCAGCGCTGTGTACCGCTGCACTGTGCTGTTGGGTAGGCTCTTATTCCGCAAGTTCTTGATGTCCTCTCGGGCCTCGCGGAGCATGTCCTCACACTCTGAGTACTTGTCCCTCAGGTCCTGGAGCTGCAGACAGGGTGACACACGCTTTTAAAATGGCAGTGCACAGATAAACCCTGGTGGAAGCCTCATCTGTGTCTTTACTTTCTTCAAGCCTCAATAAGATTGACAAGAGACTCTTTGTGTAATCTTTTTCTAAAGCTGAAAATAGTTTTGTATGCAAAACACAAAAGCATGCTTCACATGGCCACAGTCTGATTGCAGTCATTTGGAAAGGAAAACAAAACAGAGCTCAAGTAAGAATGTGACAGGATCCTGAGCCAACTCTAAACGAGTATATTTTGTCTTGCCTCTGATTTCAGTTTTAGCTGGCTCTCACGGGAGGCACTCAGGTTTTGGTTCAGCTCCTCATTCTCATTGGTGAGCTAGAGGGACAGAGAGAAAATTAGAAGAGTTTTTTTTCTGACGTGACATAAGTCCATTTGTGGAGAACATGCAAACATTTGACAGCAAACATAACTGATAAAGTCAGAAACTGTTTTGTACATACTCCTCGAGGGCACCTTGACTGGAGAATTTGTGTGAGTGTTTTTCCCTCACCCCTTTGCAACGGGCCTGCAGGTCCACGATCTGAGCGAGCAGCGAGCTGATCTCCTCCTGCTGACGGAGAGAGTCCTCCACTTTCCTCGCTAGCTCCTCTGACAGGTCGACCACCTGCTTATTGACAGAGGCTGAAACGCACAAGTCCCATAAATACACCTATAGGTGAATGTCAGCGCGTTCTTTTCGTACCATTAAACAAGGCCATGACACTTACACAGTTCTTCCACGCACACCATCATCAGCTCCTGCTCTTGCTCCTCATAGTTGGTCGTCTCTGTTGTGAGCTCGTTGGCCTGCACAAATAACATCAGTGTCAAAATGTCCTGCTTTTAAGGTTACAGTAAATGAAAAATGGAAATCATCCACATGTTATATTAAACTGTACAATACATTTTGTATGTCATTAAATCATTTTGTGAATCATGAAATATGATTTGAAGGTACTACACCCGTTTAATAAGTTTATTTAATTCAATCTACAGCACATCTGATCCGATCCTAATGCTAACACATAAAAGTCCTGTTAAATAATAGGTGTAACTCCCCCAAAAACTGACTGAACACCTTGTGTTCTTGTTAGATATATGTTATATAGTACATTTAAATCATGCAATGTGTAATACGACTGCTGGACTTTTCTGTATTTTCAACCTGTTTCTGAAAATAAATGTTTCTGCAAATATTGTTTAGGATTACAACTGAATGCAGTTAGAAGTTCTTAAAACAGTATCAAAGGCTAGATTCTGTACAGACATGACCATAAAAATGATGCTGGAAAGTGTGTTATTATTTATGTGTGAGAACTTTGCAGCGCTGCATACCTCTAATCGCAGTTTGCGGTTCTCGTCCTCTAAACCCTTCAGTTTCTGCTGCAGGAAGTCATAGTGGACGAAGTTGCTGAGAGAACTGCATGATTCATTCCTTTTTATTCTACAACAAGAAAAGAAACATCTGTCTGCATCAGACATCATCTTTCTGTTAGTCTCACTTAGAGAGACTGAGTGTGCAGAACGCATCAAAGCAGAAACAAACTTGTTTATTTCATACAGTTATTTGTGAGCTGAGGGAGTGGTAAAAAAATGTACTTTAACATTGTTAATGAAAAGGAATTCAAACAGAACAGGAATGAATAGCGAGATAATCATTAACTGCTGTTTGTTACACACTGTACCTTTAAGGTTAGGGTAAGGATTAGGCTTAGTCAAGCAGTGGTTACGGTTAAGGTAGTGATCTCCAGGAACTGAATGTGAGTCTATGTAATGTTACCAAAACTGATGGAGACAAGCACGTGTGTGTATGTGTGTGCAAACTCACGGCGAGTGTGATTCAGCGTTCTCGATCTCCTCAGTGCTCGCATAGAACTGAAGGAGGTCGTCTCGCATCGTGAGCTCATGACGAAGTTGAGCAATCTAGAAAAATACAGTAAGATAATATCACTTGAGCTCAGCAGACTGTCTCAGCATCACATCGATGACACAACTCAGATCGTGTCTTTTGGTATGACTGCAAGTGTGCATCATGAGTGGAGCTGCAACAATTAATCAATTAGTTGTCAACTATTAAATTAATCTGCAACAAGAAAATAAAGTAAAATTCTCTGATTCAAGCTTCTTAAATGTTCCCTGCTCTGTGACACTAAACTGGATACCTTTTCGAGGACATCATCTCAGGCTTTGGGAAACACTGATCAACGTTTTTCACCATTTTCTAACATTTTACCGACCAAGCAACAAATTGGTAAATCAAGGAAACAATCAACAAATGAATCAGCGATTAAAACAATCATTGCAGCCCTAATCAAGAGGTTTGTTCATACCTCTTCCTTTGCAATTTCAAGCTGTTCATCCAGTATTTCATTACGTGCCGTCAGTTCTTGGTTCTGCTTCAGGAGGGACTGGCCGATGCGCGCTGCTAACTCGAGATCCCGCTCTTTCTGCAGAGTGATAACAGTTGCAGTTATGTTTTTTTAAAACCCAATTTAATTGACTTTCTTGTGATTTCACTGGCGGAAACGTGAGTGCTGAAAAGAGTGACAAACAGCAATGGTCAGCGAGGCAGATGAGTTTAATCCTCTCTAATCCGGTCATCTGCAGTGTGTCTCTCTCTTACCTCCTCCAGCAGGTGGGTGACTGCCTTGATGTCATGATACGTCTTGGTGACCTGGCCCACTCTGTCTGAGCACAGCACTGAGGGAGGAGGCAGAGAGGGATTTAATGAATGGAGGATGACACAGAGCTGCAAAATGCACACAGACGGCACTGAAACAACACAGCCTTGCTGACTGTTTATGATGAGATTATTATGGGGGTGTGAGCAATAATAACAATCCAGTGGGAGAGCTGATTTTCAAACAGCTCGTAAACGAGCCAGCATTACTACAATGCAAAATAAGTAGAGGAGCGCAATATTTACTTCTAAGAGAAAGAATGAAGTTTGATACTTGTGATATCCACTTAAAGTTTTTCAACTTTGACTTTTTTTATAAAGGTGTTCCTGCTGTTCCTGCACAGTTTTAGCATTTTCAAGAATTTACATGCCAATCAAGTCACTTGTCTGGTGTTTCTGCTAATAGTTTGTGGTTTTTGGTTTCATTTCTGGATGTGCTGCTGTGATAAAAAAGGATTACGGATTCTAAGTATTTAAAAATCACTTATTATCCCTAATTATGGAGTGAAAAAGGAGAGGTTGCCCTCATAAACACACCCTTGTCACACAAATAATATTTAACATTAACCTGTAACAACACACAGTATTCTTTGTATGAATGAGTGCCTTGAATAGATGCTGTTTCTGCTTTAAGTTTCCACAGCTACAGACCACAACATCTCCATGTGGTCAGCCAGATACTGATCCTCTTAGCTTGAGCCTTTTTAGCCCGGATAAGACGCCAATAAAGACCTCGTTCTCCTGGCCACCAATATAGCTTGATGGGAGAGACGGCCAGGGCTGAACTGACAAGGTATTCACAACAGCACAACATGTACACCATGGAGGGGATAACAGTGACTGGCTATTGACCTGCAACTTTGTTTACATCCTGGAGAATAGCTTGTTTGTGCCCACTTCAGAGCCAATAAGGCTAAAGAGGCATGGAAGGTCAATGAGTCATTTTCTCAGTTCAGATGGGCCTAGTACTGACACACTAATTGTAGACATTTATGAACTATGTGTGAGCCAAAAACCAAAATATAAGCATTGTTTGTGATGTGCCAAATTTCATCAGACGAAGACAAAACAAAGGTTATTCATCGACTAAGGATATTAAGTTATAAATAATAACCATTAAGTATACTTTATTTTAATTTTGTGCCACTTTCATAATACTGCTGTTGTAGGTTTCAAGCTTTGGGAGCAGAACTCACTGATTTAAGATGCATTGTGTGATTCTGAAAGACGCAGCATGCCTCTGAACCAAAATCTGTTGTGTAATCTTACTTTGGTAGAAAGCTTAGCTGGATTTAAGAGATGGGAAGTTGCTATACAGCAAAGTAATTAGATTGAGGTCCTTGAATTTGGCCTGGAAACACAGTGATTGGGTTGCTGTATCAGTGTCTAATCAGCCTAATGGAAAGAACGTAACCCTGGGCTGAACTAATGCATTGTAAACTATACTGCAGCTGCCCATGAATTTTAAAACATTAAATCATGACTATAGCACCGTGAGGGGATTTACTGTAAGGTAGATGCTTCTTTCTTCAATACGCTGGTTACAGAGTAACACAGAACAGAGGTGTGATAGTGAAAACATTCTAACCCATTTTTAAAAGACAAGTGTGAGCAGAGCAGCAAACAATAATGGGCATCATGTGTCACACTATCTCACAACATCTACAATTCCAACACTACTGTGCAAACTCCAAGATCTTGTCACACACAGCCTCCTACAGACTAAATAACACATGATTACAGTCATATACCAGTCTGCTTGAGTTTAAAGGTTTAGCTCTGTGATTATCAAAACGAATTCTATAAATGAACAAAGGTTAACCAGATAATAGCTCAACTTAAATCCCGTTGTACTTAAAGTGGACTCCAGCACTTGTGCTAAAAGCAAAGTCAGCAGCAGGACTTTCAATGGGTTTTAGATACTGTGTGTGTACAGATCCAAAATAATCCAGTTCACAACAAAGTCATTTAGATGTTCATGTCAGTCTGCCTCTTGAATATTACACTAAAGTACTTCTGCTGTTTATTATTTACAAAAAACATGCTGTTGTAATTCTTGATGAAGCATCATGTTATTGAAGGATGCATTAATTTAAGTGCAAATAAGACAGCCAAAATACAACAATGTCCGAAATAAGCACCTAAACTGTACTTCTAAGCCGAAATACGTGATCTATTTCCTCTTGACCTAACTGCCAGAGCATAGAGCAGATCAAGGGAAGCGATGCCGCTGTGCCAGCTAGAGGTTTTAGGGTTTGGGGTGAGCTAAATCCAGGCAGCTGAACCCTGAACTGCTAGTCTAATACTGTACCTATGGATGAACCTGGCTCACTTTGGTATACTTATGACGTCTGTTGTGTTGAGGGGATCAGACAGACGTGGATGAGCTCCAAGAATAAGATTCGTATTGATCCCCTATTGATCTCTATTGTCCTGAAAGTGTAGACTTGACAGGATTGGCGGGAGCTAAAAATTCACAGAGCTTCCTACTGTAAATCTGTCTGGACATTTTTTTAACATCACTGATTGATTTTAGCCTAAAGATCCTGGTAATATAGACATATTAATGCAACAGACAGCACAGACAACCACACGTCCAAGAAAAAACAACTGTAGTACATGTGCACTTAAAAATCCAATTTATTTATCTCATTGCATAACAGAGAGGCCATAAGTTTGCCCAAAGTGTCATGTTTCTCTGGAGGGGTGCCCATGTCGCAGTGTTTGTGCGGGTGCCAGCTTCATGCCCGTTTAGACAAAGAACGCCCCGTACAGAGCAGGCTGCTCTGTTAAAGCACAAGATCACTTTTTTAAACCATAGATGTACGGCCATGGTCTTAGGTATGAACACATACCTATTTGATAAATACTGCAACAAGATTCAAATATAACAGTACAAAATATTCTACATTATAAACCAGGCAAATTATCTTTTATAAAAATCTTATTTTCGGCACATATTCAGTGAAATGCATCAAAAAAAGTCTGACAGGAACATTACAGGAAAACCTGACAACAATACCAGACTGAAACTAGGGCAGCAGCACCGTTAATATACTGTACCTGCATTCTTTGTTCTGAACCATGGACCACAAAGTAGAGGGTTTGGGAACATCAACAGCAGTCATTTGGTAGGAAGAACAATCACATCATTCCTTCAATCACATCTAGGCAATTTAATTATCTCTGTTTACAGAGATAATGACTTTGACAGTCCAACTACGTCAGGGGGAAAGAGAAAAATTGGAAATTGGAAACTGCAGCATTCAAATACCATTCCCTAATACTCTCACCGCCATATAATAAGATAAGTAGAAGTTAAAACATAAATTCAGGATGCCATCAATGACAACTATACATAGAGCTCGAATGTGCTGCTGCAGCGTGTGTGGACGCACGCACACACACAAAGGCTCAGTGACCTTCACCACACCATGAGGAAACATTCAAGCTGGACATATTTACAAAACTTCACACAGCTCGGATCACTTTCATGTTGAACTAAAGGAGTCTTATGACAAGAGCTGCAAAAACAAGCATTTTGTGAATTATCATTTGCAAGATGTACCCTCAGTGACATCACTGCACCCTGCAGTACATGCAGTGCACTATAAAGTATTAAAGCACTTAGATAATCAAGAGATTGTACAACAACACACACCGAGAGCAATATCTGCACAGCAGAGGGATGACAACCACAACACTTGAGATTTCATGCCTTATGTCTAATTTTTCTTCACTCTCTCGTCAAGCAGGGCCTGTGCAGATCTCTGGTCAGTCTCTAGTGCATGTGTCCTGCCTATCCTCCGCCTCATCACACACTGCCTTATCTCACCTTGTGTCACCTCCCGGCAAAGGCTGTCCTTGTTGTTATTGTTATTGCTATTGTGGCACTTCGTCTCCTCCACCACTACATCATCAGCAAGGCTGGAAGTGCTCTTCTCCTCTTCTTCCTCTTCAGATGCAGAGGAGCTCCACACCTCCATGGTGACCGGAGAAAAACTGCCCTCCGTCTCACCGTCCATCAGTTAAATCCCTCGTCCTTCCAGCTCTACTGTGCGTTCGCTGTGCTGTGAGACACGAGTTGTGTCTCTGCCATCATTTGGCTGGCCGGTGTGTTGGGGAAAACAGCATCCACTAGCCTAGGCGAGAGGGTGTATACACCTGTGTTTGTGTGTGCAAGAGAATCTGAGCTGCTTGCTGTTAATATATAATCCCTCAGCCAGTAAGGGCCATCTGTCGTCATGCCTGCCTCCGTTCACCTGGCCACGTTGGACTACCGGGTAGAAAAAGAGGGGAGGAAGAGGAGGAGGGGTGAAGGAGGAAGAAAATTCTAAACCGCGAGCCACAGAAGCTGATTTTGATAACACTGACCTTGTCCGAGCACAAAAAGAAAAGCACCATATGGCTGCACTTGAGAAAATAATTTAGGATGAGAGAGCTGACGCAGTATAAAAGGATGCTGCATTAAGCCCACCCACCCCTGTGAAATCCAGGGAGATGGTAGGTTCCACCATTGACTGTTCTGCACACATACGTAATAGCAGAGAGAGGGCTCTGCGTAACACTGGTGCAGACAGAGCCACACCCACTTCACAGGGGTCTGATGGCAGCCATAGAGTGAATATTTTATGTATTTTAACTGGGATTATTGAGGGTGAACCACAAGAAAGCATACTGTCATCATTATTCCACCTATTCCTCTATAGTAAAATTATGGTTGTGTAATACTTAAAGAATTTAAGTTAATTCTTGCTAGAATGATTAATATTAACAGAATTATTTAGAACAAAAAAATAATAATAATTCTATCTCTAATATGTTCTGAGGATCAGAGGATTTTCCTTCTGTGAGCAGAGCAGACAGTAAGTAAATATTCTGTCTTCCTTCCTTATTAGGGTAACCACAAAGGAAGCTTTTTACCTTATATCATTTCATTCCAATTAAGATCTAATCAGGACCAACCAAGGAATTACCAGTGAATTTTCCAGCAAACTGTATTGTGCGGTGATGATCCACAGTCACTCTACACCCGGTCATCACATTCACTGTCTTGTCTCTGTCCATCCCATGCCCTTGCAGTTGCTACTCTAGACACAGCAGTTTTCTGGTAATCAAATATTAATCTCCTCATTAATCTTTCACACACAAACTAACACTTTCCAGGTCAAAAGCTGCACGCAAGAGACAGTGGAGACACAACTTTCAGCATTTGTTGGATCCCATCTTCTTCCTGTGCTCTGGTTTTGCAAGCATTTGGTACTATTGACCAAATGCTTGCAACGACAGACCAAATACTGTGAGGGAAAATTAGTTATAAGGAAGTAATGTGTCAAGTACTTTGCCCACAATGACAAGCAAAGACATGCCAAGGGCTTTGTCTGTGAGTGACGTCCCAGTATTAAAATCAACACTCCAGTCCAGTGTTTTGATTCACCTTCTCTAGACATATCACCTGGATGACTGACAAGAACCTAGGTTAACCATATTAACTATTAACATATGCATGAGGGGCAACCCACTTCTGTAACTCAATCCAAGAATATAATAAGCACCACACCACCAGTACAAATCTCAGCAAACTGAGATCTGATATCACTGGCCAATATTTGCCTAAGGAAACACCCTGATAGGTAATTTGCCACATTGGTTTGGCCCACAGTGTCTTCAGAAATCAAGCAATACAACACATTGTGCTCACATTTTTGATCTAATAAACAATAATTATTTATTAAAGATCAGACATGATATACCTGCAGTCTGCCAACAAGAGTAACACATGCCCCAGACAGTGTTTAGAATGTAACCAGACAAGTGAGCTTCCTCTGCTGCACTGCACGTCTGGGTTGATCCAGGAGTGTTTCTCACGTACTCTTTGTTGTATATCAGTGTTTTTGCATGTCATTAATGTTATTTTTGGTGTGGCTTAAAATGTTCTCAAAAGCCTCATTCAATGAAACGTGATCTGAGGTTTATTCACTTCATAACTACAATTATATTTGGTTTTAAAACTACGTTTCACATGCTATGTGAGACAAAAAAAATATGTTTTTTGACCAATTATTTTTAGAAAACAAAACGCAGCCAATGTTTTCAATAAACAAAACTGGTGTGTCTAGCTAGTTGCACAGGCAAAAAGGGACAGCCAAGCATTAAAAAAACATCCTGTGACACAACATTGACATATAATCACATACAAAGTTGGTATGGCGTTTATGATTTTTTTTTAACTAAAAACGGCTGCCCAAAACAGTAAAGGTGTAGGCTGCAAAACCAAAACAATCAAATGGAAGTGTTAAGACACTGTATAGCTGAGGGGACCAAGTCAGGGGTGGGTTCAGCACTATGAGTGATCAATTGGCTGGTGTGCCACAGATTGTGCATGGTACTGATATATGTAGAGAGAAGGAAGCTGTGACCTAGACGAAAGAGCACAAACAGCACCATATGCCACCTGCCAGAAAGAGTCAAACACTGCTGCATGGCACAGCATGGCACAGTCTGTGCAGACCAGGTTGGTCTGTCCTGGTCCTGATAGGAACATGTGGCCTGGCATCACCTATCTAGTATTATGAGGACACAGCCATACAATCTCATGAAATCCTATCACTCTAAGTGAGGCCATCAGGAGTAAGAGATACCTTGGAATAAAGTTTCTGTTACAAAGATTATATGACCACAGAGCAAAGTTACTTTACCCTTTCAGATATCATTTAAAGTAAATATGACAGATATCTGCACAGCAAAAACACAAAAAAGGTCAGCACAATGTAGCTCCCTAAAGTGCAGTGGTGCAACTTAATGGATGTACCACTAAACTGCATGTATGAGCTACAGTGTGCAGACCTTTTTCATGTTTTCATTGCTTTCTCCTATTCGTCCAGCACCTGATATTTGCACATTCACACTGAGGGTTTAATGTTCTGTGTCGATGGCCGAACCACTGCTTTGCTGGCTTTGCATCATGAATGTCAAACTGTTCCAAAGTGAGGCTCTCGCTATATGATCCATTACTATAAAGGGTCCTAAAAATGTGAATTTAAATATCTGAGAACAACAGAGCGGAACCTCTAAGACTCACTGACCAACCCTCCATTTTAAGTCTGGGGGAGGGTCACAGAGTTTTGGGCTTGCCACTAAAAATGATGAATGAATGAAAAATTGTCACTCGTGCACACGGGTGGCTCAGCACACAACCTGCCATTGTCCCACGAGTCTAGACAACCTATGCTACTAACTATAAATCCTTTTTGGGTTGCTGCAGCAACTGACTTGCCAACAATGTCTTCATGATGTCAGAGTGGCCACCGAGATATACCATCTGCAGTGCTCCAGCGGAAACTGCTTAGGAGGCCAAGTGGCGGCAGGTTAATCAGCTTGGTGACATTTGACATCTGTGACTCAAATGTGGGTGTGTGGAGGAAGATTAGGCTTCACACACTCTGGTCATAACACACACACACACACACATACACTTAAGTTCATTTTCATTTCTGGGCAAAGTATGAGAATTAAGGAAAAACGCAATTTTCCCACTGATCAAGCAAACAAGTTAAAAAATGTAGCGGCTAAAGTTGTAACCAGCGATTATTTTCTTGATCTGTCATTTAACTACTTGAGTAATTGACCAGCTGTTTAGTCTATTAAATGTCAGAAAATATTGAATAATGTCCACCCAAGGTGTCATCATCAGCTTGCTTGTAATCCCTAAACAACAGTTCACCCATAAAAATAATCAGTTTGTTATAGAATAAGATAAAGAAAAACAGCAAATTTGTGAAATTGAGAAGTTGTCACTAAAGGATATGGACTAATGGTATAATTGGTTCACCTCTAGCAGTGGCTACCTTTTAAGATCAGCCTCGTCAAATACACTCTAACGAGAATCCTAAAACATGTCTACTTGTGAATATACAACCCTGATTCCAAAGAAGTTGAGACCCTGTGCAAAACCAAAAATAAAAACTGTGTTTACGAACTGCTTTTTATTAGTTGTTCCTGAGCCCATGTATTGATATCCTTTAGAAAACCATGAACTTCACAAAGTGGTGAGCCTCATTCCACAACTTTCCCAGTCTTTTGTAGCTCCTGTCTCAACTTGTTTGAAACGTGTTGCTGGCATCAAACTCAGAGCAAAAAATAAAAAAAATCACTGAAGTTGATGAGGTAAGACATTAAATATATTGTCTTTCTTCTGTTTTCAAATGAGCACATGTCAAAAAGGATTAGTAAATTATCACACTTCGTTTTATTTCTATTTTGCACAGCGTCCCAACTTTTTTGAAATCAGGGTTGAGGAGCTGGTCTCTTTGGTGAAATAGGAAGAAAAACAGCATCCAAAGCTGCTAGGGTCCACTTCTCTGCCAACCATCAAAAGTGACATGTTACCAAACCTTCACTTGTGGAAAGATTGAACTAGTAAAATGAAAGCTAAAAATGAAAACAATGGCCGTGGTGAACTGTTGGGAAAACCCCAACAGTTTCATATTAACTTCCCTGTTAACACTCACTGTGGTTACACCCAACAGATTCCACGGATAAACATGACCAGGGCGCATTCATCTACTCAATGAGACTGTGATTGTTGCTCAGCTGTATGTCTTGGAACATGACCCCAGTAGAAGGCAACAATACAGCAAAAAGAAAACAAGGTATGTACGACAGCACTGCAAGCAAATTCCCTAAAATGAAGTTAAAAAATGAAATAGTATTCCTCACCAACAGAACACCCAAATCACCCAGTGCTCTAATATTCAAAGATCAAAAGGCCATTAAGGGAACATGAAGTGAAGCTCCATTTCATTAAAGCCCACAGAGCCTGACACTGATAATCCCAGTGTGACACACACTACTATATATCAACTGTAAACACAACAGTACTCACAGAAGTACTTGAGCGTCTCTTCAATCTGCTCGTGTGTGAGTCCCAGAGCGACCTCTGGAGGCAGCAGAGGGGTGTGCAGCCAGTCGTCATTGTCGTAACCAAACACAGCATCCGCTCGAAGAGTGTAGTTGGGTTGACCCTCTGATAGGAGGCTCACTATCTCCAACTCGGGCAGGTCTGAACAAAGATCTGAGTGTGTGAGAGAGGTTGTTTGTACATGGGTGCATTTGTGTGGTTGCATAAAGATACATGACCGTGTGGGTTTATGTATGAGTAAAGACAAAGAAAGAGAAAGGAAGCAGCACTTTAACAACCACAACTAGGCTGACATGCCACCTACAATTGCACACTGCCCTCTACAGATAAATTCATGAACCTACATTGTTCTCTTATTCACAAGAGTACACTATTCAAAATACAATTAACCACTGCTTGTTATTAACATTTACTGTTTAAATGATTTACAGATTGATGAGTGACAGACGTTTTCTTTGTGACTTGCCTGTTAATGTTGACACATCCTGGCAGGGTTGTTGTCCCAGGTCCCTGAGGTTCCCAGGTGAAGCGAGATGAAGAGGCTGCGGGGCCACATCCGGGGCCCCCGGCACCTCCCCCTGCCCCTCATGGAGGGAGAAGGTTGACTGGGAGTCCAGGTGGGCCTGTGGGGGCCAGGAGGGAGAAGAAAGAAGGGCAGGAGGAGACGAAGAGGAGGGAGAAGAGGCAGGGTGGGACAGTTTGACTGGGGCTGGAGGGTTCAGGGTGAAGGCAAACTCAGAGCTGGATCTCCCGCTGTGGGACTGAGGCCCCCTGGTGGTTCGGGGAGACAACACAGGATTCAGAGCCACCTCGGACTCGGATTGGCTGAGAAGGTAATGACTACAAAAAAGAAAACACATAGAGGTAGAGAGGGAAGACAAGAGTAGAAACATTAGAATCGTAATGGAAGCATGTGCAGGAATGTCTCTAATATAGGGGTGCTAGGGTTGATACTGTTTGTATTGTAGTTAATTTGCTAAATGTTACAGTTTTGTTGTATACAATACTGCATGCCTCGGCTGCAATAAACAAAAACAGTTTGTTTTCAATCTCTCAGATTTTCCAGCCATTAATCACATTGCTTTATTTTACCATGGGCAATTTAATACACCTACAATTGGTCCAGAAACAAAAGCATAAAAGATCTCTCTCTCACTCTCTGAGCTATACTGTAAAGCATTTTCTCAAATATTTGAGTAGCTCTACTCTTCCATACTGGACATCCATAATAAAACAGTTATGATGAAAAAATAGCAACTTCAGTGACACATGATATGTACACTGCAATATGTTGTGGTTTTTCACCTCTCCTCAGTTTACATTTTAAAGGTGCGATATGTAATGCCTGGGACACACTGCCTGCCTTTGCCTGTGAGCGATGGCTACCTCGCTGAACTGCTGTGTCTCGCATGTGGGTGGTGTCCACACACACAGTGTTGCTGTAGTGCCACTGCTGCCAGCCCTATCTTTCTATATTGAGTTCGCCATCGATTATAGCCATCAATAATGATGATGAGATTTTAGTTAATGTTTGTACCCTCATCCAGAAAGAGAAAGAGAGAGAAAGAGCTAGAGAGAAAATTAAAGTATTTTCTTAACCTGGTGTCTGTGACATATTCTACAGTTATAGATATTGAAACTGTAGTGACAGGCTAGTATGATGTTGATATGACCATCAACATTTTCACAGCACTGAGAACTGCGAATGTCAGGTGGAAAAAATATGCTTGACTTTGAATCTAGAGGACAAGCTGCTACAGACACACGTGAGCCACTGTCACACGGACTGTGTGCCCCCTCCTGTCAACTACATACTCCAAACAAACAGGGGGCAGCACTCCATTAGCAAGTTAGTTCAGTTGCGCAGCTAACAGCCCTATCAGCTGACTCTGTCTGGACTTGGAGCTCAGAGCATTAGGGGGAGTGTCGGTGTTTACACCTCCAGCACAGGAGCTTTGGACCACCAGGATGAGGAAGTTTTCAGGCCTGGGGCGGGGGAACCTAATAAGGAGCAGCGCTGGAATAGGTACCAGAGCAAAGGCCAGGCAAACAGGCAACAGAACTGGGTTCAGCAGCCTCGCAGACCAGGAATGAACACAGCCTCCAAGACTGACGGTGGCCAGTTTGACAACAGGGAATACAGTATGGAGGTGATTTACAGCAGCTTCACCCAGGACTCCAGAGATGACGGAGAAATAGTGAGTTCAAGTGGGGACAGGAGAGGCGTGAAGCAGGGGAGGAGCAAGAGGGAGGTCGGGCTTCAGACAATTCTATTCAATTCAATTCAATTCAATTCTCTGTATAAAGCGCCAAATCAAAACCGAAGTTGTCTCAGGACACTTTCCATATAGAGCAGGTACAGAACAAACTCTTTATCTACAGAGACACAACAGTTTCCTCATGATCAAGCACTTGGCAACAGTGGTGAGGAAAAACTTCCTTTTAGGAGGCAGAAACCTCGAGCAGAACCAGGCTCTGGGTGGGCAGTCATCTGCTTCGACAGGTTGGGTGGGTGAGAGAGAGAGCGAGGGAGGGAGAGAGACAGAGAGAAACAGAGAGAGAGAGAGAGAGAGAGAGAGAGAGTCAAGGAGAGAGAGACAGAGAGAGAGAGAGAGAGAGACGGAGAGAAACAGAGAGAGAGAGAGTCAAGGAGAGAGAGAGAGAGTCAAGGAGAGAGAGAGAGAGAGAGAGAGAGAGAGAGGGACAGAGAGACAGAGGACAGAAATCACAGTATTGACAGCTGTAATCGATTTATAGGTATACGAAGTACGTGGCATAGTATATGCCTATGTGATATATTTATGTATGTAATGTATTAACATATTAAGAGCAGATAGTATATGAACATAGTACAGCACTAAAGATCTAATAATAATGGTTGCACTAGACAATGCCCACTCCCAGAGGCCTAAGCAGGGGTTACAGCAGGGTCAGCCCCAGGGTGGCAGGAGCCAACCTGGCAAGAGACCCCCTTTGGTGTTGTTGGAGAGAGCCGATTGGACAATACAGTGACTCGCTATGGTCTCTTGAGGTGCAAAGTGGTATATTACAAGACCTGAGGGGCTGCAGATATCTCTGCAACACTATACTTTGATGTCTTTGACATAACGTCAGAACTGATATTAGTATAATTTCTGTTAATAATTTTACATAATTTGGAAAGTGTTTTGAACTAAAATTCTTACATATTGCTACTTTAAGGTAATTTTTTTCATAAACAGCTGTCAAATTGAAGTGACACTTAAAACCCAACATAGGGAAATTAATCTGAACAACAATTGTTGGCTAGGATACATTTTCTAAAACATCTAATCATGTAAGTGATTGAGATTCATTTATGTTTCAAGAGATGTGAACTCTCCCAGCATCAAACCTTTTATTTGCCTGTTCACTCTAAACAAAGCAGGGCCCGGCCTCTTGTCTGTGTTTTAGGGTCACAAAGATAGAGTTACCACTGCCCGAAGCTTCACACAGATCAAGTTCTTCAGCATAACCGTACCGCTTCTTTAAACACACACAGCATGAGGCAGCGCATGCTATATGAATTACACACAGAACCACTAATACCAGTAGCTGCACACAGGAAGAGTGTGTCTCCTTGGTATAAAGAAAAATGTCAGTCAAGATTTGCACTGCCCTGTGACTAATTCAGTACGGTCTCTGACATAATGAGCCATTTACACTAAGCCATCTATTCTAAATATTGCCAAATAGCATACACATATGGAAAAGAAAAATCCTGCATGCTGCAACATTTAAAATCTTTGCTTTGGAACATACACTTGCCAATTTACTATTTGGTACACCAAGCTAAAACTAATACAGTCTGATACACCACATCTATATCAATGAAAGTAGGCTAAATAATACCGTTTAATTATCATCTTTATTATTATACTAACGCTCCTCTCATTAATTCAGATCACATAAAGGCCTCATGCTTTACCCAGACTGGTGACAAAAGGACACTTGATACCTCGACCCAGTTATTGCAGTCAATAAAACATGCTGGCCAGAGGGCAAAGGGTAACGCCCAGTTAAAGCAACCACTACAAGACTATCCATGGTAAGTACAGTGTGAGCACCTGCACATATGTACAGCTGAAGCTGTGGACATACACCCACCTGCTTACATATGAAATAACCCCCATCCCCATCCCCCCAAGCACCAGTATCACTATCACCACCAGAAGCCCTTTATTTCCCTCTATCTCCGTTGCTCTCCACTGCATAATCCGTCCAATCAGCTGAGTGTGTTGGTTTGTGGCCAACACTTCCCCATCAATTCTCTCTCTCTTATAGATGCCAGAGGAGACACAGCACCTGCACACACTTCAGCTTTTACATTCACCCCCACCACACTGGCCATTTTTGGCAGTAATCTGTGTGTTGTGAGGAGAGTAAAGGTTTTCACGTTCATTTACCAACAAGAGAATAACATTCACTGAACGTAGATTCATTTTGGGGGTATAAAAATATCTTCATTTCATCTGCACATAAAACAAAAGCTAATTACTCATAGAGAGAAAAAAAAATGGCCACAGCCAAGCTTTTCAAATTAACACTTTTGTCAGTTCCAATTTAGCAGTGAGTGAAACACACGGTTTGTTAACCGTGCAGCCATGCGAGGCCCTGTCAGCCACTTAGGGGTGACACTAGGGGACATGGTTATTAGCCATCTCGCCCTCCTTTGTATTCCCATCTTATTATTGTGCTAGGCAGGATGCCAGCAGGGAAAAAAAAACGTACTACTTACTAGATGAGTAATCAGCTAGGTCATCATTTTATAGAACAAAACGGAGCTGTGGAGTAGATTAGCACGCCAACCTCTGTGTCCAGAAACAGCATAATAACTGGCCAAAACAGACTTAAAATGCCATCAGAGGCTTTTGAAAGTTTACTGTAACCAGAATCAATGTGACATTAATCTACTAAAATAATAACAAAATGAATCACATGTACTTCAGTAAGAAAGGCTGGTGTTTCATGCTACAGTACTGCCTTGAATTCACATCTGACCTGAAACTGAACTGCAGAAAAGCCTGCCTTTGACCTTGGAGTCTGGACTGGACCCGAGCTGAACTCAAAAAAAGAGTGTTTGAAAAGCTCGACGTTGGTGCTCTGTGCAAACAATGTCCTTCCAGGAGGGTGTGTACGTGAGCAGAGGCACACAGTACTGAAAGAGAGACAGAGCGAGGAGGGGGAGGGAGAGAGAGGATGCATTGAAGGGGTTGAAGGAGGAGTGCATTTGAGACATGGGTACTTAATTACTTAAAACTTTTTTTTTCCACAACCAGCTGAAGGGGTCTACATCTGTGGACTCTCGCTGCTGCTCAAAAAACAGCTAAATCTGTCAGTAACTCATTCATGCAGAAAAGTCCAAATTATCTTGAAACTCCGAATGAAATACTCGTGTCAGGATATGTTTGCCAAATGATTTTTAAGTTGATAAATACATGTCCTACAATTTGACATTCTTCCTAAACCAGCCTGAAATTAAAAGGTACGCAGACAAGGAAAAATACTTTAACTGTAGCTTTGGTCCAAAAAAGCAGCCAATTTTAATGGAATTTTCATTAATTAAATGAATAGCTGGCGGTCAGCATGCCCAAGGGTCTGGATTTGCTCATGTAGGCAAAAAGGAAAGTAAAAAGACATTCTGTTTCATCTCAACCTAAACAAGAAGGCAGCAAAAGCTTGCTTTCATTACTTAAAGGGCAGTCTGCACCATTCTCTAGGGTTATTCATGTAACCGGAGAGTTAGTATTCAATAAAAACATTAAACTGCCTTTGAATTTGTTTACTTCTTAAAAACCTGGATCATCTGTACGACAACAGTAAAAGTAACTAGTACTAAGCTTAAACATAGTTTAAACCCTTGGAGTGCAAATAAAGTCACTTAACTCCTGCATGCACCACATTACACAGGCTTTTGGGACACTAGAGAATAATGCTCACATGGTCTGGTTAATTGCAGCCACTTAATGATTAGAGAGTTTTACAGACTGTGCTAAGAGGCTCTGCATTACAGAAATGCTTTGAGATATTCTGCTCTACTCTGCAGTTTAGCATAAGCTAGAAAAAACATCTGATGTCATAATAAATGGCAACCATCTTACTCTACTGCATGACATTACAAAGCCAGTAAAACGCAAAATCATGAAACTTTCATTTGGCAAATTCTTCAAAAATGTCTGTGAAAAATGCAAAGATCCGAACTTCAGGCTGGATTAACCATTTGAACCTAATCGCCTCAGAGGATAAGATGACCCAGCAGTGCGTTCAGAGATAAGCGGACGTGCATCAGCTCACGATCTGAGTCCACAAACAATTCATAATACCTGCAACTGTTGCACGCACACGCACTCTGCATCACAAGACATTTATGGACCAATCAAACTGCAATGCGATGTTTAACAGATAACGCTTGTCCATCCCTACTGAATTATCTCTGTATGTCATCAAACTGACTATATACTGCATATATTGTCACGTTTTAGTAGTGATGACCACACGCACATTATATGACCAAATAAGGATATAACCACAAACATTTCTGAGAATATAATGTTGTACACTGTGTGATAAATCATCCACTTCTCAATTCCCTAAAAACCTTTACATTTAGTACGATTTAGTGACAACTACAGCCCAACTGATAAATCAGCAACATTGGCTCATTTGTGCCATACTGGCATAGTCATACATATCAGCCAATAAACACCAAGAACCTGAAGAACACAAATGCAAGAGACACATCTGGAAAAAGTGTCACCATTCTCTATTATGTCCACCCATTTATTTTTCAACTGTAAGATGTCCTGTCCCATCTTTTTGTAGTAAAAAAGACTGCTTAAGAGAACTATTTATGAAATTAGTTGTGTCAAGAAAATTTGAATAATCCAATAATTATCCGAGCTTTCAAGCTCTCAAATTCAAATATATCTCAGCTTTTAAAATCCTGTATCAGCTGGAATACATTCAAACCACGACAAACCACCGTCTGGTCACACTGAGGGTTACAGTCGCTTGAATGACATCATACACTCGTTATTGTAAACGTCAGTTATTCTGAAGCACCAGACAGTGATGAATGACAAGAACGGTTTGGTTAACCATTAACAGCAAGTTTCCATAAAAGGAGAAGTTTATTAGTCATTCTGAGATATCAATCTTAAAGGTGATTAAAGTAACAGTTTAGAAATGGGAGTTGGACACGGATTTCAAACTCTTATATGCAGTCTGATATCATTTTGCCACAAGGCCAAGGATGACTTTATTAACTATGCTGTAAAATGATATATAAAAATACACCTTTTTAAAAATATCAGACTTAGGTCAACACAATTCACACACAAAGCTTACTTTATGACAAAAGACAGGATGTGATGCATGATACAAAACAAATATTGACGATTGCCACATTAAAGAGAGCTGAAAAGGCTCGACAGGTGAGGCAACAGATGAAAACGCGGAGAATGGGAGGAATGAGTAGGGCTGCAACTAATTATCATTTTAGTCTGTCATGGTTTTGAATGTACTGATTTATCATCTGGTAAACAGAATCACAGAAAACAGTGAAAATTGGCCATCGCAAATTCTCAGGTCCCAAGGTGACATTTTCAGATTGCTTGTTTTGTTCAACCAACGGTGCATAACAAAAGATATTCTGTTTACAGTAATATGATATGTAATATGATATGTTTGCCATTTTTGTGAGATAAATTGATCAATTATGTGTATGTGATTGTATGTCACATACGTATGTATGTGATTAATCGACTATGTATAGTCGTAGGAAAGAGTAGTTTGTAGCATAGATGAGTAGGAGGTAGGGCCGCAACGGTTCTGAGATTTACACAATATGATGACTTCTCAGAAAATATCACAGTTTCACAATATCATTGTATACAGGACTGCACAATTATTATTATTCATTAGGATTATTAATATGAGATTATTATTATTATTCAGTTCAAATCAGTTAGAACAACCCTTAAAGGAATAAAAATATTACACCCTCAAAGACGTATTTGATATAAAGGTAATACAGTAGCATGGTATGATAACTGTTAATTTTCATATCCCATTATACCATGAAACCAGTATACAGCTTAGAAGCTAGAAAGTATCAAACATAGAGATGAAACAGAGAAACTGGAGAAAAGGAGCATGGGAAACACAGAACAGGCCGGTGTACACAGGACCTTAACATGAGTGGGAATGTCACCCTGACAACTGGGGGAGCTATATCTGGACAGTCAGTTCCATGTGAAAAGAAAGTGGCCACAAAACCCCAAACAACAATAACTCACTCTCTAAAGGGCAATCTGCTCTGTTCACTCAGCACACGGTCCTTTAAACCTGCTCCAGGAGGAGCGTGTACATCTGTACACAACTTTATTCAAAACACCAGATCCATATTCCAACGTAATCATCACGTAGATCTCAGTGATTTGGGCTTTTAGACTCAGACTCAGAGTTAAGGTTAGATTAGATAAGGTCAGTGTTGCACAGAGAGCCAGCTTGATGACTTACTGCCCGCCATAACCTTTAAAACATGCAACTGACAGATCAGGAGCTGAGGTTGAAATAATTATTCAACACTGCAAATTTCCATCACTATTATCAAAAGCCCTTATGTGTTCCCAGTCAGACAGCTTACAGGATTCAGACTTTAAAGAGTGCTATTATGTTGCTAAAACAACAGATTATTTTAGACGGGGTCAGTAGACGTAAGGCAATCTAGAGCCCTTTCTGAATCAAGCTCAATCAATCTGTTGTCTTTAATCATCACATCAGGTTGCCTTTTAAATTTCAAGGAAAAGCTTTTTCTGACCTCAGCTGAAAAGTTCCCTGAGCCCTTCCAGCAGCTGCATATGAAGGTAAAGAACAATAGAGGCCACACCACACATCACATTAACGATCTAAACTTTACTCCACATTAAACTGTAGCTGAGCTGTACTGCAGTCATTGTGGCAAAGGTTACTGTACACCACCAAGTGTCTCTAAGACACTATAGAATGACAGAAAACATTTATGTACACACTCTGGGGCCATTCTCAACTTCACAAACCCTTTTAGGGATGGACACGAGATGATTTACTCATACTTAATAAAATTGGAAAAAATATGTATTTACACCGCACACATTTCACACCACATCTATTTCTTTGTTTCTCCGTTCTTAACCCACTCATCTGATCATTGATCAAATTCAACAAGCAGAAAATAAAAAAATAAAACACTTCAGTGTACAAAGTGTTGAGTCAGCTGTAATGACTGTTCAGGCCAACATGACATCCCTCGACCATGGATGAGAGTACCTTATGTCCAATCATACGACATACATTATGTGTTGTGGCAAGAAACAGGTGAACACAAACCAACAACAGAGAGAAAAATGAAAAATAAACTAAAATAAACTTCGCCACATCTGTTAATGTGAAAATGAAATTGTCTTTTTTTCATTTTATTTAGTTCAGTCATGTTGACATACAAGCACCAGGAAGGGAGAAAAACAAACAGGTGAAGGCTTCTCAGCTGCATCAAGGCTAACCATCACAGACTGAGTGCAGCAACAGAGACAGCATGCTAAATGCTAATGACACTGGACAAGCCAGCAAGCTACAAAATGAACAAAACAACTGAAACAGACTTACTGTGCTGCTGCAGTAGTTTAGGTGTACATGGGGTACTGGCTCCTTTAGGGTGTTTCCATTAAATTAAATGCTCTCCACTGCTAGTGTTGCGTTACCGGCCGGCTTCTGTCCTGAGTGTGTCCTGTCAGAAAAAGAGACGGAGAAAGCAACAGTGAGGCAGGGTGGAGGTGGGGCTGAAGGGGGACTGAAGGAGGAGGAGGAGGGACATTCAGAGAAAAGGCGTGCTGGTTTATCATGACAGACACAGTTTAAAAGAAAAGCAAGCCAGGGGCAGCATTTGTTTAGTTTATTGTCCTACAGCAGCAGGTCAGGAGTTCCTTCTTCCTTACGGACAAAATGATTTGCATCAGCCAAACACAATAAAGCTCCTGGTTGTTGTTTCTACTGTACTATTCAAATTAAATTTCCACCTATAGTTTAGCCTTTAGTGCACTACTGGTCACTGATTTACAGATAGCAATCAGTGATTAATTACCAGCCATCTAAAACCGGAAAAAAAAAAATACTATTTTGTTACAAAGGCTTCATTTAACAAATCAAGTTCATGATTACTGTTTCCTGTTAATGCATTTCTTTTTTTTTTGTTTTACTCTAACAATAAATGCACCTCAGAGTGTTTACCTTATTATAATTTGGACCTTACGTCTGGACTTGGACGGAATTAGCTGTTTCTTGATGGCAAGTTAAAACTACATCCTGGGAAAGAAATAAAAAAACTGACACTAACTGACGGGGCACCAGCAGTGGGATGAGCAGTAACTAGTTTAACTCGCAGCTCAGCGGGGGGGGGGGCAAAATCACATTGTGTTGGTTCAGTCATAATAACAAACAACAAACAAGAACACAGACTTCACAAGGATCACAAAATCTGAACAAATGACATCTGTAGGTCATTCTGGTCTGTTTATACTGCAGTTTAGGTGAGTCTTATTAAAGGACTGCATGTTTACCAAAAAAGGGCATTGTAGTTTCTTATGGATGTTCTAAAATAGCAGCAAGGCTACAATCCCCTCTATTATCCGACATGTAACCTGATACAGCCATGATATCATAGGAAACAGCAAAAATATTCATTACATCATACAAGATGTCATTCAAAAAGTAAGGAGCTTTAATTTCTCAACTATGCTGAATGCTTTGAGCTGATTTCGTTCTTTGAAGGAACTACTTCTACACTCCACACACACAAAGGGATTTAAAATTAACAGTAAATTACATCTTACTATAAAATGCGGTAATTGGACAGAAAACTAATCACTTGCTGAAATGGTTTTGCTTTTCAACTCCTATACGAAAAAGACAGAAAAGCAAATGCGATCAAGGACAAACTGCAAGACTGTCCCATAAAAACTGAAACATTCCAACTATCTGTGGTTAAACTCAAACGTCAGCATGTGCTGCAACATGAGAGAAGACACAGTTAAAATAAATACAGAGCATAATGTTGGTAATAGTGTTTTTCTGCCAGCCAATGAGAATATTAGAGGGTCTTGAGACTCTCTGCAGCAAATAAATGTACATTGGATTTTCTCCCGTTTTCCCCTGAAGACTTTGTTGTCACATTTGTTTTGTTTTTTAGTGACCAGGAGAAAATCTTTAAATACAAACAGCAATCAAGAATCTGTTGGTCAGAATTACATATGAAGAACATTTTCCATTAAAAAATAAAAAAAAATTCCTGTCTCAGCATGGCATAGATGTAACCCTAAATTGTATTGAGTAAGTTTTGTCATAACTTTCTTCATCAATATCCCCAAGTCTAGTAAAATGTCCTGTTAGCATTTGACATGAATCATGATGTAACTTGGTAGACTGGCTAACATTATCTAACAAACTGCGGATTTGTTTGGACATTATCCACAGATAAAACACGAGAAACATAAACTAAGCAACATGCTAGCTCGTACTCGCTGTGTGCCCTGGATAAATGGACGGGACAGCGGAGAAACAATGCTGTAGAAAAAGGCAACTGAAGGCAACAGTTTGGCTGTCAGATTTTGAGATCCTTTGGTAATACATGAAGGCTCTGTTTGTGAGACTGTCATTGGTCCACTGCAGTTCCAAGGCAGAAGTGCTTAGTCATGGAATTGACTGATTATTTTGCTCATGATACATATACAATCCCCATACCAAAAGAGCTGAGACACTGTGTAAAACGTAAATAAAAACAGAATGAAATGTAGTGATTATTTTAGATTTAAACGGTCCATTCTGAAAGAAAACATTCTATTCCAGAACATTCTAATCTTGTGTGGTCTACAATCCAATATTCTAGATTTCTAGAAGAAGGCCTGTGTCATCACCTGTTACCAATGAACTTTTATCTCAGGTAGCCTCTGCTCCCACAAGCACTGTTGTGCATCAGTGCGGGAGTAGATGTAGGCTACAGCTTAGTGGTCTGGGAAGGATCCCCATGTCTCCTGCTCTAATTGTTAACAAGGCTAAAAACTTGACTTTCATTTGAGGGATAAATGGAATAGAGTCTAATATTGGAAAAATGACAATTTAAACTCGGAAACTGAATTTAAAAAAGAGCATGGATCTGATCACTGAACTCTGTGCAGGGGACACAGTATTTAATACATACTGTTCAATACACAGCTCCATTAATAACTGCACTTAAAAATGTGTTAAGTCATGTTAACAGCGTTCTTTCATACTTCAATCTTTGTCCATATTTTTCAACTACAAGTGAAAAGTTGAGTGAAGGTTATGAGAGACTCCAACAGAGTGCAGAGCAAGAGCAGAGACGGATTAATTATTCTTTCCCCTTGGCTGCATTGGCTGAAGGGTAATTACAGCTTCTTACTCCGTACAGTATATAACACCTAGACCTCATTTTAGTTTGTATGTGGGTTCAAAGTGTTTCCCATTCTGCCTCAATGATGCCAGTGCCGTCCTTTAAAAATCTGTGTGGAATACAGCGTGAAGAAAGTACGGCCACTGACTCTTGATTTAATCTAATTCCATCAGGCATTAACGCTAGCTAACGTTAGCTATCATGATAGACAACTAGCAAAAACATACCCTGAGGTCAAGCCATAAGAGTATAGAGTGTAGCCAGCTACAATACGTCTTTGACAGAGGTTTTTGTTTTCAATTAGGAGCTTCTGCTTTATTCGCATCTAAGCATAGTGTCACCAAAGTCGTGTTTAGATGTTAGTCAAAGGGTTAAGTGTTCAGAAGAAGTTGAAAACGGGACGACTTTAACACCAACACTGCCACCCCCGGAGTTATCCCACCCTGCAGCGCTAATGGAAACTTCCCCTCACCAAGCTGACAGTTCAAGACACAAAAAACAAAGCGACAGGCCTACAACACAACTGTCCATGAACTGACAGTAAGAGGTAAAGAGAGAGGAACAGATTCAACTTACTTTTTTATTTCATGCGTCTGTATTCAAGTTCGTAGTCGGCGTTGAAGTTTCCCTCCGCAAGCCTGGGTCTCAGCTGTCACAACGGCCGGTCCGCTCTGCGTTCCATTTGGTCATCCTGAAAGGCATCATGGGACATGTAGTTCCCCAACGAAATACATTGTTCTGTCAGAGTCTGTAAAAAGTAAACCATTTTTAACAAACCTGATCCTCTGAAACTGTCCTATACAACCAGAAGTTCACATGAAAATGTTGGCTGTAGTAATCACTGTAACTTACCCCTTATATGATTCTAATGCATGTAATATATAGGAGGATGATGGACTCCTGGACAGTAAGTGATTCTATAGTAGCAACTGGTCACATGAAAAGTATTTTGAGACAGAGAAATCAGATCACACCCTGCTGATATTTCTGGTTATCCTATCTGACACAAATCAAGCCTGAGTGTGGGACAGCTGACAAACTCTCAGAGCTAACTGAAATACCTAAACACTATAAATGTTGCACTGCTAATAAATAAACATTACTTATCATTTAGCGGATTCATTGTATGGAATAGACAGAGGTGTTGATGATGTACTCATATATCTCAGTCAGACCCCTTTTAATTTAAAACAAGGACCTTTACCAGCTTAACATCGGCCTGCTTGTTTTGTGTGCCAATTAAAGAACATCTGCAGTTATTTTCAGCTGCCTCTCTTGCTTTATCTGAATCTTCTCAAAATGGAAAGGACACCAGCATGTGACTGGACCGAATGCTGAGCTATTTTAACCCTGAGAGCCAGTCACCCAGCCCGTCTGAGAATGTGCACAGACATACTATTGTGTGCAGAGTGTTGACTGATTGTGTGAGTCTCTGTCTACCTCTAGTGGTAAACATCTGAATGAACAGAGGGACTGTAGTCATCGTTGTCATCTGGTTCAAAGATTTCTCGCTCAATTATGTGTTAAATTTTGTGTATAACCTCATTAAAACCATAAAAGATCACATTTCACATACAAAACCACTCTGCTATTTACAATCAAGCTGGTAGATCTTGTCTTTTGAAGTAACAAATGCCGTATATACCACTGGATTAAATGCTGCTCTGCATTTCACAAAATGATGTTGCCTGTTGTGATTGAAAGCAACAATCAAGCATGTAAGTGGACCTTGAGTGCTGGTTCCAAGCTCAGCTCAGAACAAGACGTGCACTGACATTTCAGAATAATGTATATGCGCGTAAAATGTCAAATTTGCACATCTACAGTTCCTTGAGAAGTGAGGAATCTCCACATTGAGAGTGTGATAAGATCAAAAGCTCCAGAAGTAGCAATTGATTAGACTAAATCTGATCAAATTTATAGGTATCTAAGTAAATGCTACAGCCGATAAAACATGTCTTTATGCACAGAGTACCAGAGTATCTCTCTCCTGGTACAGGTGGTCCATTGTTCCAAAACATTCCTCAGTGGACAGCCAACGCTACAGTGTCTGTGTCTTCCATTTGTAAGTGATGATTAATAATTTACAGCAGTCTCCATCAATCCAGTGAGCTAGTGGTCTGCTCCAGGCCACTTCCTCTCCCAAGGACAATGGGACCATTTCCTGTAGGGTGCGAGGCAGCGGAGGGAACAGGCCAGTATTGTCAAGCAGGGACATCATATCAGCGTGTCCTGCCCTTGGAATGAAAGACAGATTCAATCATACAGTGAGATTCATGGTCTGTTTGCTGGGAGGTTACAGGGCAAGACTGGAGCCAAGTCTGCCAGACACCACTGCAGACATCTTATTGACCCCTGCCAAGAGGATGTGCAGAAAACTTGTTTGCAGCGGTGTTGGGCTTTATAAATAAATCAATGATGTGACATATTACCGACGCAGATAAAGAGAAAGAGAACATCAGGATAATTTCCGATACATAAGCTCATGAGTGTAAGCGAGCAGCCTCTAATTAAGTAAGAGAGAGACGTGCTTTTACATAAAAGCGACTGTTTGATAAAAGAAATGGACATTAAAAAATACATATTGAATTAGTGCTGAAACCAAAAAGATAGGTGTCTTTGACAGAGTCAGCATGAGCCAAAGTCCCACATGAATCCCACTCTTTTAATTCCTGGCTAATTTTCAAAATAAAGAGGCTGCTGTGTTCAAAACAATGGCGCCATTCATGTCAGTGCTGGCCCTGTGTTCACTATCCATCTGAGAAAGCCAAAACAAGTCAAAGACATGCAAAATGCAAGGAAGAGGAACAGTTCTGAGAGGACAAAACTATGAAGGCTCTGTGGCATTCAACGCATAGTCCAATAAACATCAAGCCCTCAAGCGACACATGAAAACCTAAGAGTGTAATTTGGGCCTGAAGCTGTTTTTTAAAGAGAGCGGGGCTGTCAGTCCACACATTTACTCTGCCAAATATAATGGCCTATACCAGCAGTGGTCCGGCATGCCTTGTCCTCCTCCATCCCTGTCTCTTTCATCGAGGAAGCACAGATGATGACTGTCACAATGGCCACACAGGACAGAGCTGTGACAATATGCCCCGAGGCACGACATAGTATACAGCCTGACCTATCTGAGCCTGTCATCCAGTCTGAGCGTGTTACATAGGCAGCTAGACAAGGTTCTGCTACTGTGTGGCATTTCGCTGAACCACTGTAGGTAGAGGGATTTCTCTTCTTTTTACTTTTCGCTGTGCAGGGAGGAGCACTGTGGGTGACCCTGGAACCATGGAAATTAACATATAGTAGCTATAGCTGTTGGACCTCACTGGACCTCCAGTATATGCATTTAGTGGAAACCTCATTTCTGCATGTTTCTGTGTCCTTAAAGCTTTTATTAACTGTATGCATGTTTATAAATATTTGCTAACGGGTTGTGTCACAGGCATTCCTGTGGGGTGTTTTCACCAAGCGCTTTAAAAGCCTTACAATTAAGCCATGCGGTCACATTGTTAAATGTTAGGAAAGGAAAGTTTAGGTTACCTCACTGAAATGATTTGTCAATTAATGGATTAGTCAGTTCGACAGAAATTGAATCAACAACAAGTTTAATAGCAGATTAACTGATTACGTTTTTTTAGCAATAATTCCCTGTCTCCACCTCTCCTGTACCTGCAAACTGAAAAAAATTACTTAGGCTTAGGAAAACCGCAATGGGTATTGTTTTCTGACATTTTAAAGGCCTAACAATCAACCAATAAGAGGACAAAGTGATCAGCAAATCGATCATATAGAAAATAATGTTAGTTGCAGAAAAAATCACTTTCATTTTTGTGATGTTACTGATTTCACACTCCAGTTTAACAGAAGCAAGTAAAATGCCGTCTAATGTTAAAAAAATCTCAATTCATTGTCAACTTTATTGGCACGAGCCACCTGTTAACTAGACGATCATAATAAACAGGGCAGGGAAAACATCTCTCTCTCTCTTTCCCTCCCCAACAACACTTTCAACCCTACTGTCAAACAAGAAAGAAAAAAGGAAGATTGTGTTAAACACATGACACAAACACACATCATCGATCGTGTGCGTTTCGCTGTAAAAAGCGTGAGCGGGCCCCCCTCCGGCAGCGTATCGTTTCCCGACCACAGTGACTCATTCCGCCGTCTGGTTTCGTGTTGTAATCAAGGTGTGGTCGGACCGTCATACAGGTGCACGGAATGACTGCGCACAGCGTCGTTGTAGCCTCTTTAAAATGAGAAACAATACGAATGCAAACGGCAACAGAACTTTAATACGGACGTGTTTGAGCCACATGAAAGTTATTACACGTTTGATCTGTGCTGCACAATCTGCTGAAACATCCATATAGGTCGGACGATCCTTTTCCCCTCAAATGTCTTCAGCGAGGTTCAGACTTTTGCTGTTGTGTTCATGTGGGCTTTATATGTGGCATTACGAGTACGGGCTCTGTAACGTATTAATATCCTCAGATCAGCTTATGGCAGGGCTCTGTAATGTCTCACTGTTAGGATCAGTTCAAAGTTTATCATGACATTATAATGGGCGATGTTGCCTCGAGTAGTTTTGACGAAGTAAACATCATCTTGCTGTGTTTTTATAGACTACAGTTCCAGGCGAGCAGTAACGCACCGCCTCTCCCAGTGTGGAGCTGTGTAGGGTGGGGTCGGCCCGAGGGGGGCGGAGTCTGGGCTGAGGTGACGCTCCTTTTACTCATTTTTGTTCGGAGGACCATCGGCCACCAGCTGCAGCCGAGGAGAGAGTGAAGAGAGGAGGAATACAGACAGTGTCCCGTCCCGAGGAAAACAGCTCTGACCTGGACTAAACTAAAACGCTTCCGTGTGTTTCGACAGGTAGGCTAAAAGTAACCGGACGAAGCCTGTGTTTTCTTTCTCCGGCCGTCTTTAAACTGCTCATACTGTCTTTCTCACCGACGTATGTGTATTTTTTCATTCTTTAAGCGTACAGTAGTTTCTGTCCTGCTCCCTCATAGGAGTGTGCGTGTTTGTGTAACGTTTCGTTACATTTCCCACCTTTTGCTTACCTGTGCGCAAATCCAGCCTTGTGTTTGGAAGTCATTTCCGCATGCCTGCTGTTTCGGAGTCAAGCGCGAGCTGTCCAGCCCCAAAAGTTCGCCGTGTTTTTTTATTTTTTTTAACATGAAACTTACGTTTTTTACTGTCCGCGGCGTCAAAGAGCTCTCTCATGAAGCGTAACCATGTTTATCGCTCCAGTATCGACTATTAAACTTGACATAACTTGTCACAGCGGCGTTCGTAACGCTCAAGTATGCGCGCGAGCGTGTGTGTGTGTCCGCGTGCGAGAGAGGCAGGTGAAAAGGGCTATGCCATATATCCTGTTAATGTAGACAATATCTTTCTATTAAAAGAAAGAGCTTGTAGAATTCGTGTCGGAGTGATAGTCCTCCACCTAACATTTTATGACGTGTTGGCAAGACAACGACAGAGCATTTATTGTTCCAGCTAACTCGTAAATGGAGCCTACACTTAAATAGAGCTGAATTAATTATTAGTCAGGCCACAGAAAATTAACGGTAACTTATTTTGTAATCGGATTTGTCAATTAAGTCATTTTTAAAGTAAAAGTGCCAAAAAAATGTACTGGTTCTGATCTCTTAAATGTTAAGGTTGTTAATTAATTCTTGTGTTCTAACTACTAATAACTGTGATTGTTAATCGAATAGTTTTGAGTTTTGTACTGTTGGTTGAGCAAACCCAGCAATTTGAAGACACCACCCACACTAACAGACCAGCGATCAATCGAGTTTTTCAGCAGATTGACTGATAATAAAATAAATGTTAGCTGCAGCTCCAAGTTTACGTGAGCTCAAATAATAGTAAATAATGTAATGAGCTAATTGTGCCTGAAGTTCTTTTTCACACACATCTGTAATGTATGACGGTGAATAATGGATCTTATGTGTAAAATGTGTTGCTGTTGCTATAGCTCCCATCCACTCCCACACTGCTGTCCATGCCAGCAGTGATGTGTCCAGGTGTTGCCAAATCCTCCATGATGTCATTCCCTTGGCTTGGGACTTGACAGGACAGCAGTTTCTCAGTCCTGCTTGGTGACCACTGGACCACAAATGTCTTTCATTTGATTTCATGAGTAAATCCACTGAAATCAGCATCCATCTTAAATTACTTTGATCCGCTTTTTTCTTATCCGATCAAGTCATTTGTCCTCCGTAGCCAACTTTAATATCTGTTTGAGTCAAATTTGACATGGGTCACGTCGGAATTAGAAGTTAAACAGCTTTTCTTCAAACCGAGCCTCTGTCTGTCTCTTGGGCCGTTAAACACCAAACACATTACCTGTTTCTCTCTTGATCGAATTATCAGCAAGTGGCGCCATCGCAAAGAACCACCAAGAACAACGCTAAACGAGTTCGTGGAGTCCAACTTGTTTCTAGACCAATGCGTCCAGCTGAGGCCGCCGAATGTGTGTCAGGTTGAAGAGGACAGGGTGCCAATACTTTCTGCCAGCCAGGCCTCCACAAAGCTAGCCCCGGGTCCGTGTCATCAAGTAGTGCAGCAGCAGACAGCACCCTGGTTGGAAAGCTGTTCATGTGTGCCCTCGGGGAAGAGCGTGGATGGGTGGTGGGACGCCGACAGAGGGGAGGGGTAGGGGGGGACTTACTGTAGATTTCGCAGCTACAGCTGTGGTGACACGGTGATAATCTCCCCCCTCCTGCTTAATTCCGTGATACTGTCCTACATTAGCAGAGCAAGAGGCCAGGAGATCCTTCAGTTTATAAATAGGTCTACACTTTGCAAAGGGGATTACTGTATGGCATATATCCTGCCCCCCTTGTTTAGCTTGAAGGATTTCTTTTTCTGTGGATTCACCTCGTCTCTTTGTTCACTGGTGCCTTACCGAGCACTTTCCAGGGTCTCAGTCGCAGCCACTCAGCGCACACGTCGTGTGACCTGCTCTGTGTTTGAGTGTCGCCCTGCCTCTGTGTCTCACTGTTCCCATGGAGAACAGGACGCAGAGAGATAGAGTTTCCCATCAGCTACGATACGGGTCTTTGTGGCTGAAGGCAAAAGAGAGGTGGCGCAACGGCGTCAGCGTCTCCATGGGGTTAACTTCCCGAGGCTTTGGAGGAAATCTTCAGCAGACAATGTTGTCGTCAAACTAAAGCAGATTTATTCAACTGTGCGGCCTCCCAGACACCCAGTGCTCTTATATTATTATCCTTGACCAAAGACCTGCTATCAGGAAATCACACTGGTTGATTTACTTTTAAAACGGATGACTTCAGCTGCAGCCAAACTCTAGATCTCCACGGAAGGGGTTAATTAAATCAAGCCAAAGAATTCAGAGTGTCTTTGTTTGGGATGAATACGGTAATTAAACATTGGCAGGATCACCCGCAAACGTCCACTCGTGTAAAAGATTTCTGCTGTCACCGACAAACGAGAAAGTCAGAAGCTTCTAGCGGAGCACAGTGGCATAGTGCTGAGCAAGTGAAGCTGGCACTGCCCAGCTGAACCCTACCCATGACAGTCACTGACATGAATTATTCACCTTCAGCAGTTCTCTTGGTTGGCTCAAACGAGGACAAGAAAATGTCCCTTACTTAAAATGTCAAAGGCCTAATGGCTGTTTCTTCCCATCACTTGTACTTAAGAGCTGTGTGAATGTCTGCCAGGTTGGTCATTTGAAGACAGCTCCGGTCACAGTTCTGTCCAAAAACAGCCCTGCATCAGTCTAACAGCATGCTGGAAATGGCTGAATCCTGCTGTTTTCTCCATGAATACATTACCATTGATAATTTTTTCATTACTGACAGCGTATCCACGCGGGGAGGGAGTGAACTCGATTCCAGCACTGACTCAAAAGATAAAGTTTTCACAGTCGAATGATTTGGCTGAGTTGTACTTCTCAGCATAGTGACTCTGATGAGTCCTGTGGTGTCTGTTTTTCTCCTCCTCCTCCTCCCTGTCCCTTAATTACACTTCTATGAGAGATTGAGGAAAGTGAGGGCAGCCAGGGTGTGGTTGCAACGGAAAGCAAGTCACCAGGGAAGCGCGACTTGTTAGATGCACAGCATGAAGAACGTCAGTGTCTCACAGGAGAGTTCATTTTGCATATTGTCACCGTTAAATGAAAGTCTCATAACTCAGTTTTGGGTTCGATGTTTCACTGCTTTTGAGGGATTTCATGTTCTCATGGGTTGAGAAAGTTGTGCAACCCTGGGGCCTGTGAATACTTTACAAGATGCCAGATAAGCTGAAAAATGCATGGGCGTTTTAGACAATCAAGGCTGCGAGTCTTCCTTTTTCCTTTCTTCCTTTTAGAAGTTGACATTTCGGAGGTTTGGAGCTCTATAAAACAAATGACATGACTGTTGTCAGACTGAGTGACCCATTTTTTCGTAATGCTCGCTTTCACTCTTTAGGTATTCAGATTTTGTGTTTATTTCTTCTTTTATTTTAGATGTAAGAGCAAAGTGTGAACTTGAACTGAGGAGCGCTTCTTTTGGGTTCTTTTAGACTTTTGCCCCACTCTCCAAAGCACCCCCCCCTCCACCCCCAGCGCTCCCTCGTGCCTCTAATCTCCCTGAAAAATTAATCATCTGTCACATCGCCTCAGTGCTCAGCCGCACACCGATGCGTAGCAGCGGCAGCTCAAGAAATACCTCCCTGTCAGGCCTTTTAAACAGGGCTTTGGATGCAGCGTTGACCACCAGACTTGGCCGGTGAACGCGCAGGGCCATCTTGATGTGCTTCAGCCTTTTTGGTTGCATCCAGTGGGGACACTTGAGACCCCGGTTTCCTTTTCACTCTGACAGCAGTCAATGGGACAATGCCGCTACTCTTTTCCTCTCTACCCCAAACAAAGTAGCACAGAGGCTCTCTGTGCTGTGTCAGAGACTTAGTTCATCCTCTTCCTTCCTATCATCGACCAAACAACACGGAGAGGGGAACATCCTACTCACTGCTGCGGCCTGAAAAACACTCTGCTCACCCAAAAGCCAAGGAACGGGCCATGAAATGTTCCAATGCTGAATTCAGTGTTTAAAAAAGTAGATGAAATCTAGTGATGTGATTTCCTTATCTTTATGATGTATCATTCTACTGATACAGAAATCGATCTCTGGGCGTCGTCAGTTCCTCCCACAGTGTCCAGTATGTGATGGACCATTCTGTGAACTTTGCTGCTTTCCAAATGAGGGTTTATTACCATACAGGGTACACCCCTTTTCACTCTTTCCCTCCTTCTTTATCAGCTCCTTGTAATCCGATCCCGCTCTGCACTCGAGCACCTCCTCCGAGACAGCTCGCATTTCCTTTGATTCACAGCGAGGTCCCACAGGGAGTAAACAACTGCACAAGTTTACAGCCACAATGCGGCATCCACTGGCTTAATTCAGCTCATTAAACTAGCTGCAGTAAATCAACCGACAGATCTGGGGCCATTATCCATTCTGCTGCTTATTTTATTCATTGGCATCCTGACTGTGGTTGACTGTGTTGTTGGCAATTTTTCCGGCTCAGGCAAGGAAGGGGAGCACGCTGTGCTGCGTCTGCCACGTTTAGACAAATTCAGTTTGTGTGTTGCTGAAGTGCACGCCAGCCGTATCTCATTGTCTGTTCTTTCTCTGTGGGCTCTTGGCATGGCAGCGTTGCTATGGTCTGGATTGTATCAACTGCCTGTTACAGTCAATTGACGAATGCTCTCTCACTAAGAGGGGGCGCTTTTTCCAAAAAGTGAACTCGGAGCTGTGTTCTTGCTGAACTGTGATACAGCCTGCAGTAGTTTGTCACCGCAGTGTTGCGTCTTCAGTATGTAGAAACAGACGGGAAAGTCCAGCTTCTCCCAGTAAACTTCCCCTCTTTGACCGGACGGCCGAGCAGGGTTGGTGAGTCAGATAATGTTGACCACCACTTCCTGTCACCCACCACAATAAATCCATTAGCTGTGCACCACTTCACATCCTGCCTTATTGATTTATAACAAACAGCTATCTAGTTAGCCCCTGCTGCCTCCATTACAGTGCCATAACAGCTATTGTTGGACGAGTGGGGGCAAACGGGATGTGTGGTTTGGGGACCAGGAAGGTTAGTGGGATGTTAAGCTGTGTCCCGTTGGGACAGCTGAACCCCCGGCTCGGTGGAGAAGAGCAGCCCGTCTGCTCTGGAGGCTCAGCTGGCCGGACTGGCCATTTACTGTGTCAGGAGGATTGGGCCCTGTGAGTGCAGGGTGTTGTGTTAGAGAAACGGTTTATTGGAAGAGGAGTGTGTGTTGCATGTCAGGGGACATATATGTGACAGTGTGTGTGTGTGTGTGTGTGTGTGTGTGTGTGTGTGTGTGTGTGTGTGTGTGCGCGGCGGGGAGGGTCTGGGGCAGCTTATACGTCGAATAGTGCAGATGGTGCAGGAAGCTCTACAGATGTGTGGTAACATAATCTGCTTTATTTGCATGTCAGCCTAAACATGACATCAGCAAGCCTGTTAGAAATCACAGACCAAACGAGGTTAAGTTTTCTACAACTAAGCCGTAACGGTCTGACAACCATGAGAAGGTTATTAACATAAACAAATGCTAACCTCTTGCTGTGTTTATTTATGTGAATTAAAGGAATAACTTCACATTTTGCTTTCAGAGAGTTGCACAAGAAGATTGATGGCGCTCTCATGCACAGCGAATATGAAGCCAGGAGACGGTTAGCTTAGCTTGGCTTAGCTTAGCATTGTGCAGGGGGTTACGTGCAGGGCTTTTTCCTGTCGTTTTTACTCCCTGTTTTTTCATACGGATGCACCAAGCAAGATATAACATGTTTAGTGTTTCGACACAGCCTCACTAGTGGTTTCCTCCTGTTTCCATTCTTTATGCTAAGCTAAGATAAGATAAGCCAATTGGCTGCTCACTCTCGCTTCATATTTAACTGACAAATATGAGAGTGGTGTCTCATCCGACTCTTGGCAAGCAGATGGATAAGTGTACTTCCTTGCCTTTACACTTAAAACTAATTTCGCTAGGTTAATCTTCTCAGGCAGGCACGTACACAGCCTTGAGCCTTGTGACATGTTATTTACACCCCCGCCTGCCAAACAGGCATGAGGTTAAACAACAAATCACTGCAAACTCTCTAACGTATGTTAGAAGCCGCTCTGGAATACGACCAGTCTCCAGCCCTGTGGGCCTCTTCCCTGACCTGATTCATTCCTGCTGTGACACAACGAGCAGCTTAGGCCGGCCAAGTCAAAATCTGGCTTACTGGAATGTTTTTCATATCTTACTGAGTTTATAACTGCGCAGCTTCTTAATTATTAGAAGGATAATGAGGAGAATAAAGTGCCTGATCTCCCGTTTAGCCCCTCTAGCCATTAGGTGTAGTCAGCCTCGCCCAGTTCACTCATAGATCTGTGCACTCTGCTGCCACGCCCTTATTGAGAGCCTGTCACTGCTGGGGAGACACTCCCTGTCTGACATGCCAGTGGAGAGAGGGGGCAGGATAGAAAACCTGTTCTCATGATTGAGAACAGAGTTACTCATCTGTTGTCAGAGTAGCAGTGTCCTCAGTATCTGTTCGTTTGAGCAATGTGTGAGTGAGTCGCTGAGTAAGTTAGGAGGAGTTTAGTGCTAGGTGAGTGGAAAGGTGTGCGCTTTTTTTCAGCGCAAGACTTGCACATGGACACAGGACGGACTAAATGCACTGTGTTCGTGTGGAATGTCGCACCAGCGTTTCAGCATCGGCTGCTGAACAGTATCCATCTCCGCTTTTCTGTTACAACTCGTTCACTCGCTGCTCTCACTGATCCGCATTCCTGCTTGTACTGTGCAGGCAGGGTTGGTTTTTTTTGGAATAAGACCCCTAAAGTCATCCACAGAGGCTGTTGCCTAACGTATAATGGGAGGTGATGGGTGTGAAATGTGTGCGTTTTCCTGAGTAAAAGGAGTGATTTCCATGTTACTGCGCAGTTGCATGGGCGGATGATGGATAGTGGCGGTGATGACGATGATGACAGAGCAAGGTACAGTGAGAGTGAAAGGATGTATCACTCATTAACTGGAAGAGGGCGAAGTCCAGTCACAGTTACAAGTCCAGGTACACAACAAGCAACAGCTTTCAGTCAACACTGAACAATGTGGGAGGGATCACAAGTTAAGCCCCAATACTCTTTACTTTCACCTTAGTTGTAAGAATATACAAAAAGTTGTTTTATGTTTGTTTTTTCTCTAAATTGTTGCTCATCTCTAGTTTTTACTTGCAGCATATTATTTTTAAATCAGATTTTCGAATGATTTTGTTTGATTTTCTTGGCTTTGGCCACAGTTATGAGCATTATGAGGAAGTGGAGGGAAGAAAAGATAGAGGAGCACTTATCAGCAAACAAGTAAGCATAGCTTCAGACATCAGATGGGTCAGCAGATAAAACCCACACAGCACAGTGCCTTTCGGTTACCCAGGCGATTCGCGGGGCGTGTCGCAGCATTGCAACAGTTGGCTGAACCCGCTGCCTCGCCCAGGAAAACAAAGACTGCACAAACACTGTCCCTGATTTGCAGAGAACAGGAAAGTTCTGCGTGGATGTGGTGTACATGCTGTAGTTCAGCTTGAAACTAAAAAGTCACGTGGGCTTTATTTTTGATCAGTTGTGTCTGTGCCTAGTGTAGTGGATCAATAATTCTTTTGGTTTGTCTAATTTATAACACTTTATTCCCATTGCCATATTCATCATTTGGCAGCCAATAGTCGCTTACTCTCACATACAAGCCCTCCTGCCTGCATTTAAAAAGAGGCCACACCTTTACTTAGAAAGGTAGGAATACTCTGTGATTATGAGCATAGTTTCTGTGTATGCCCTTGTGACTCATTGCATCTGTAAGGTAGCATGTAGCTGCAAGCACAGACAGTCCTCTGGGGCCTGGTCCTGCAGGATCTCATGCCAGACTGACTACAGCTGCAACCCACTGAGCTGCTGCTCCACGTGAAAGTGAGAGTCACCTAGTGGGACATGTTGGGACCTTACAATAATATCAGGTTCAGGTGGACTCATTTTGGACGCATGCACAACGACACCAAATTACACATGCAGACCCAAACACGTGAGGACTTGCAAGCGAGTTGTTAGTCCATGAAAATGCCACAGAGAAAACTCGGGACAGACACAAACTAATGAGGAACATGCTGTGCACACATTTAGCTGGTGCACACACACTGCTGTCAGTTTCTTCTTCATACAAACTGTGTTGTAAAACAAAGCCCCCCTGCTGAAGCTGCAGTGACGCACACACAAGTGCACACCGGTATGCACACGCAGTATGATGCCTGGAGGGGAAAAAAGTGGGCTGGGTCAACCAAGGGCCTGAAACACAGCAAGACACATCCTTATGCAAAGCCAGAGGGTAAAAAGATGAGGGAGTGGCGCTTTTGCCAATACATCATGAGCTGCTCGAGTGGAAGACAACGAGACAAAGCAGTCCTGCTTTGTACAAATTCTTTTCCTCCGAACCCAGAGATCAGCTCTGATTACAGTGCTCACTACATTGTTAAGTTGTGCTAGTATGAAAGTGTTCCAAGAGCTGAATGTGAGCAGAGGTAGAGGTGGTAGGTGAAGGGTTTATTGCTTATTTTGTGCCAACTCAGCAGCTTGACTTAGCCCTGACTTGTTTTATTAGTTGTAAAGACAGAAGATAAGCATAGTTGCTTACAGCAAGAATCATATTGTAATTTATAACCAGCTGTCATATGAAGTTTTTTTTTGTCTGTTAAAGCCTTGGTTTCGGCTGTGTGTAGAGCCCCCAGGTACCTTCAGTGCATCTGCAGAAATCTGCAAACACACTCTTACATGTATAGTACACACACACACACACACAAGAACACTGTGCACCCCTTCAATGTGCTCAGCTAAGAATCCCATCAGTAACAGTCAAACATCTGACAGCGCTTGTAACACAGCACAGTAGAATGCATTGTACTGTAACGGTCATATGTCACATGCAGCAGCAGGCCACGATTATGAATGCAGAATTTTTTCTGCGACAGTGAGGATTTATGTGGCGGGTAACATTCAGGCTGCAGAAACATGGAGATGGAGAACATGTTCGGACTGAGAGAGGTTATTTTGGCTCTGTGGAGCCTAAAACAAGCGAGTCTAGAAGGATAGTTTCAGTCTTCAGTTTAAGGCTACAGATTAAAATATAATATTAGGATCTTGTATGCAAACCATGTCCTGACAGGAAGTAAATGCTTTTGTTTTATCTTCATAAACAATTTCAAAGAGTCTGAGATTCACTGAACAATTTTTATTAGTTAAACATGATCATGTAGGAGGTATAGGACAAACATGCACGATCAAGTCAGTGGAAATTATGGTTGTCCTTGATACCACTTTTAAAATGATATGAGCTCTGTTAGTGAGCTATAAGAAAAACAGATCTGCAATCAGATTTTCAACTCAGGGCTGCACAGGAGTGACAACAGGGGGAAAAAAATCCACTGGTCCTCAAACTGTGGCTGTTGATGTGTTGGTATGTGTGCAGTGACTTTCTCTCCAGCAGCACTATGTGCAGGTTGTAAATTAAAATAAGAAGGATTCTGGAGAATTCTTGAAATAAGACAAAAAGTGAAGTTGCATACATTTTCTTGGAGGTTTAGGCTTGTGTGTGTGTGTGACGAGGAGTATCGCTGTCCATACGCACAGTCACTCACTCAGTGGAGTCGAAACCTGACGAGCAGGTTCCTGTTTGCCATGCGTCAGCAGCAGGCTGCTCCCACGGCTGTATGGGTGGAGGCCCGGGGTGAAAGGTCGCCTGGAGTGGTTAGCATTCCTGACTTACAGCTGTCTCTCAGTCCGTTTCACTCTCGCTACCCCATGAGCCTCTGCTGTTGCTCTGTGTTGTCATTTTCAGGGCGGCGTGCATGACTTGGAGGGGAGGCGGGGGTCATCGTGTGAACTGTCACACTCTGCTGGCATATAAAATAACGGGAGCAGAGACCTCGCTGAAATATTCATCAATTCATGACATATAGTGAGGTTTATCATCATCGCTATGGCAGAAGAAACGTTTGAATCCTGACTTTGACTCTCTTTGTGTTTTTTAGGTTTGCTCTTTCGTTAGTGGGAGGCAAGGATGGCAATGCAGAGTAAGTGATTCCCAATTAAGCTCCTGCTTTTAAACGTTTTTATGTACTTTACTGGCACATCTTATTCCCCCTTCCTACATGTCTGCAAGCTCTATTTTGATAATGCAGTGATTTTATGTTGATTTTAGATGTAGCTTGTGCTTTATAGTACATTTAAGGGAGACTTTTGAACATTTTGATCATGACCTTTCTGACTTCCAGCTATTGTTTTCATGTATTTATATTGAGGTCATTTCCTCAAAGCAAAAGTTAACTAAAGGTTACTTCTGTAAAACAGTTCCATCCTGTGGTGTGGAAGTAAAACACTGGTTCCCTGAGCAGAAAAAAGGGGGCCCCACTAAATATCCTCACTCCCTGTTTATCAAGCTTGTTAATAAATGATTTGCCACAATTGTTCTGTTTGTGCTTGGCAGTGGGTGAGCCTGACAGCGGCATGGTGAAGGTGACAGAGTGGCAGCAGACGATGTATGGCCCAGACTCGGGCATCCAATCCGGAGCCACCACAGTCAGAGACGATGACAGCGAGTACACCACCTCCAAGCACTACACCATGACCACCACTGTCACAACAGAAGAGCCCGGTAAGACAACAAGCGAGGGCCAGACCAGCCAGTTTGCATGTTCTCTGTCTTTGCCGTAAATGATTGAATAAAGTGACGTCCTCGCCATCGTCTCCCTTCACGATAGACATGGAAGCCCTGTACACTACGAGAGCCCAGCGGGTGCGGGCTGCAATGTTCCCAGAGACTCTGGAGGCGGGCACCACCATCTTGTCCACCCAGACAGACCCGTCCCAGATGACCAACGTCCAGCGGCTGGCCGAGCCCTCCCAGATGCTCAAGACGGCCATCATCCATCTGATCAACTACCAGGACGACGCAGAGCTCGCCACACGCGCCGTGCCGGAGCTCACCAAACTGCTCAACGATGAAGACCAGGTGAGGAACGACAGCCAAGCCCACACACACACACACAGTCTGAAATTAGAACAATATTTTAATAAAATTTGGTGTCATTGGGTGCAACTCAGTATCTTCTCTACATTAAGTCCTGTATATAAAGTCTATAAAGTATACTGTACTATAATATAGTGCTGATTTATTGATGTATTACTCCATCGACAGAAAAATCAAAAGAATACTTCAACATTCACAGCCAGCAGATGTTTGGCTTAGCTTACCATTACTTTTTATAAAAGTAGCATTGAAACCAGGCCGTCACTTTCAAGTATATACATTACTTCCACCAGTAAAAAAAATTCAACTCTCGTTCTCCCCTTTCTCTCATCAGGTGGTCGTCAGCAAGGCAGCACAGATTGTCAACCAGCTCACGCGCAAGGAGGCGTCACGCCGCGCGCTGATGCAGTCCCCTCAGATGGTGGCAGCGGTGGTGCGGGCGATGCAGAACACCAGCGACATGGAGACGGCACGGGCCACAGCCAGCATCCTCCACAACCTGTCCCACCAGAGAGAGGGCCTGCTCTCCATCTTCAAGTCTGGAGGCATCCCTGCTTTGGTCCGCATGCTCAGGTACCACATGAAGAAAACAAAGGGAGATCATGGACTGAGGAACTTGTTTGAGTTTCAGTCACCTTTGACTTTGGCCCTTATCATTGTCTTAGTTGCTTAAGTATGTTGGGAAATGTGCTCTTTCTGATAGTATAGGTATGAAAGGGAAAATCCACCTTTTGGGGTTTTTTTTGCAATGTTATTTCCATTTCTAGGCTAATTTTGTTGTGTCACAGATGATGTGAAGTCATTGTGAAGTATTTAACAGTGCAGCTACAGTCGGGGTCAGATGAGGTAGAAAACAAACGTTTTTCACTCACCAGTTTGTAGGAGATCGCAGACTCAAGTACAAGTAAATGAGACAGCTGGATGAAATTGGATCCAACAAAAATAAAAAAACGATTTAAAGACACTTTGTTTTCCTCAACCTACCTGTCCCTCTCCCTCAGCTCTCCTATGGAGTCTGTGCTCTTCTACGCCATCACCACGCTCCACAACCTGCTGCTGCACCAGGAAGGAGCAAAGATGGCCGTGCGTCTGGCCGACGGCCTGCAGAGGATGGTTCCCCTGCTGAATAAGAGCAACCCCAAGTTCCTTGCCATCACCACAGACTGTCTGCAGCTGCTGTCCTACGGCAACCAGGAGAGCAAGGTGTGTGCGTGTGTGAATGCGTGCGTGTAATTGTCAGGCCATGTGATACAATGGCTGCTGTACTTCATGCCAGCCCGGTATTGTAATTTGAGACTGTTCCAGTTGTCGAGCTTGTGTGTGCATGTGTTTTGTTTTGGGTGTGGCGTGTGAACAGGGTTGTTCAGGTGCTGGCACAGTGGGGGAATGGGTGTGGTTATATGCTGAGAGTAGTAAAATGACTGAAGATTAACTGGTGTTTATGTGCCTGGACAGGTCACAGCTTTGTCAGAGCTGTGTATTGTAAACCTGAGGCTTCCTGAGTGTTCAAGAATTAAAGTTATTTTCACTCAATGTGCACTTTGTATAACCACATATACTCACACAGCCTCTCTCTCTCTCCCTCTCGCAGCTCATCATCCTCGCCAACAGAGGCCCTGAGGGTCTAGTTCACATCATGAGAAACTACAACTATGAGAAGCTGCTTTGGACAACGAGCCGTGTGCTCAAAGTCCTCTCTGTGTGCCCCAGCAACAAACCCGCCATTGTAGAGGCTGGTATGTAAGACATGTTTCTTGTGTAGCACGCACCTGCGTGTGTGTGCAAGGTAGTCATACAGGTGTGTCAGCTTTTTGGACAGAGGCTGGTGGTGGTTTGTTGTCAACCGCATAGCTTCATAATAATTTGTTATAATAAAAAACTTTTTTTGTATAGCAGCTTTCATAGGTAAACTGCAGCTCAAAGTGCTTTGCAACAAAGAAATCACATCCAAATGCTTCACATAAAAAAATGTAGAATAAAGGAATAGAAAATTAATGTAAAATGATAATAATAGTAAAAATAAGATGAAGATAAGTAGGACAATAGAATAAAGAGAAGGCATAACATAAGATGGTAGTAGTAAAACACAGATAAAAATAGAGTACACAGAATGAAAATACCACGTTTTAAAAGAAGTGCAGCAGTGCATGAGTGTGAGGTGAAGCACTCTAAAGTTTCAGACCTCTGTCAGGAAGTCATAGCTAGTTAAAAGCTTAAGTTTTTAGCTTTGCTTCCCTGGTGTCTGTAGGCTGCGTGTTCCAGAGCTTTGGGGCGTAATTGACAAAGGCTGCAAACCTGATTTTCTTTCAGCTGGGAACCTTCAGTAAACCAGCAGCAAATGATCACAGTGCTCTTAAAGGCAACAAGACTTAGCAATGTAGCTTGGTCCTAGTCCATTAAGGTTTTGTAAACAAAGAGGAGGACCTTAAAATCAATTCCGATTGTTACAGGAAGCCAGTGCAGAGCAGCTAAAACTGGACTAATGCGCTCTCTCCTCTCGGTTCTGGTTAATGGGCAAGCTGCAGGGTTTTGAACGAGCTGAAGTTCATGACAGTACAGTTTGTGAGATGTCGCTGTGAGTTGATTGGTCTGACTTCTCTGCTCCCTGCAGGTGGGATGCAGGCTCTGGGTAAGCACCTCACAGGCTCCAGCCAGCGTCTGATGCAGAACTGCTTGTGGACGCTCAGGAACCTCTCCGATGCTGCCACCAAGGAGGTCTGTGTCCACAAAACCACATTTTAAAAAATTTCTCACAATTCAGCACACGAGGACCTTCCTGAACTCGTTCTCTCTCTCTCCAGGAGGGTATGGACAGCCTGCTGCAGGTGCTGGTGGGCCTGCTCAGTTCAGACGACCTTAACATGCTCACTTGCGCCACGGGCATCCTGTCAAACCTGACATGCAACAATGCCCACAATAAAACTCTGGTCACCCAGAGCAACGGCGTGGAGTCTCTGATCCACGCCATATTGCGCGCCGGCGAGAAGGAGGATGTGACCGAGCCCGCTGTTTGCGCTCTGCGCCACCTGACTTCGCGCCACCAACAGGCCGAGCTGGCTCAGAACGCTGTGAGGAAACACTACGGCATCCCCGCCATCGTCAAGCTGCTCAACCAACCCTACTACTGGCCCGTCATCAAGGTAGAGAGCGGGAGGGAGGGAGGGACGGGCGGGCGCAGGGAGAGTATTGACTCAAACATGGGTCAATGAGATTTTGAGCTTGTGAAATGATCATGTATTAATTGTCTTAGCTCAAACTCTTACTTATTTGAGCTCATAGGTTACTCTAGATAAGAAATGAGTGTGAATGATTGTTCCAGACAGTAGAAGAGGTGGACTGAAAGCAGGTGGTTTGAGGGACCAGAGGTTAAAAACAAACTGAGGAGTTAATGGGTTTGTTCCAAAGAGAGGGTGAGGAGAGACAGACAGATGGGCCGTGGGGATGGCAGATCCGGCATATGGCCAGAGTCTCCATCAGCCTGAACGAGCATGAAATGACAGCAGGAACAGCATGTTTTACAAGAACACGTTTCAGGGGACTAAATCATCACTTTGTATATCTAAGGGAGAAGCTTGGAGCTGTTTGTGAGCCCTGTTCTACCTTTTTGACCAACAACAATGAATGATATCATGACTGTATCCTCTCCTCCCTGCCTGAAGGCCGTGGTTGGCCTGATCCGCAACCTGGCCCTGTGCCCAGAGAACCAGGCCCCTCTGAGGGACGCTGGAGTGATCCCCCGTCTGGTCAACCTGCTGCTCAAAGCCCATCAGGACGCCCAGAAACACGGTTCATCCGCCCAGCAGACATACCAGGTACATGAGGGGCTAGTTTGAAAGGACGCTTAAGATCGCTGATTAACTGCCTGCATGTTTGAAGGCTTTTTAATCGACAGCTGTGAATTATTTATGTGTTTCTGTGTCCTCGAGTAACATGTGGTCTTCTTATCCTGCCCCTCAGGATGGAGTGAGGATGGAGGAGATTGTGGAGGGCTGCACAGGAGCTCTGCACATCCTGGCAAGAGATCCCATCAACAGAGCAGAGATCGCCAACCTGCAGACCATCCCTCTGTTTGTTCAGGTAACGGAGGAAACAGAAGCTATCACACTTCCTTGTCTGGATAACTAGCTTCCTTATGTTTTGTTTAACTGTTCGTCCCCTTCCCCCCCTCCAGCTCCTCTACTCTCCAGTGGACAACGTGAAGCGCGTGGCGGCCGGCGTCCTGTGCGAGCTGGCCCTGGACAAACCGTCGGCTGAGCTCATCGACAGCGAGGGAGCGTCGTCTCCGCTGATGGAGCTGCTGCACTCCAACAACGAGGGCATTGGTAGGACACCCAGATAATGCACCGCGATGAGCTTACCGTAATGTAGCATTTAGTCATAGGTGGAAAGCTACAAAGTCAATTTACTCGAGTGCTGTGCTGCTTACTGTAAGTTCAGTTCCCAGACTACTGTCCACTACACTTCAGAATGGCATGTTGCAGCCTGTATTTAAAGAATACAAGTATGAAATATGGTGCAATGTTGGACTTTGACTGCATGCAATATTCAAATGATTAGTACAAGTTAATACAATTAATAATAATTAACAGGCCACATTCTGCAGATATGACTTTATATTTGCAGCCAGTATGTTTTGTTTTAGAGAAACGTCTTTTATGACTTATTTTGTCTCACTGATGTATCATTCTGTTATAGTATTGTTAGTTTATTTCCAAAAAGATGAGGAGATTGACACCACTCTTTTGTCTGTGAATGTGAAACTAAAGCCAGCAGCCGGTTAGCTTAGCTTTATTCATGCAAAAAAAAACCCTGCTCCTTTTAAGTAAAGTCAGTTTGCTATTTAGGTGGTTATTTATTGCCTTTTGAGCATATTTTGTCATTTCTTTCTTAAATCAGCAGTTTTAGCTACCTGAAAGTATGTGTGTTGTATTTACATGTGGAAGTGCCATGACTGAATTAAACAAGGCTCATTAACAAACACACACATACAGAGATATACAGTATGTTAGCTCCACACAACATGCTGTTAAAGCTGTAACTGATACTGTTAGCGCACTTGCTGGCGCCTCAGGAAGTTCTATAAAAGACACAATACTCATGCAGTTATTGTTGTTAGCACTAAAACTGTCATGTTGGTTTAACTTCAAAACTTTAATCTGTGGTGCAGTCCAGACTAAAACGTGGATTGATCCGTTTCCCTTTCAGTACACCCACATTCCAACACTTTATTATTCAGTGGGGAGGGGGGGTTATTGTACATTGCTGAACGTGTCCTGATGCTTTTCCCCCGCAGCCACCTACGCCGCCGCTGTGCTCTTCCGCATCTCCGAGGATAAGAACTCAGACTACAAGAAGCGAGTGTCTGTGGAGCTCACACACTCTCTGTTCAAGCACGACGCCGCTGCCTGGGAGATGGTGAGTGTCTGGCGCCCTCCACTGCAGAGCACAGGACATGACATCAGCGTTAAAGCACACATTTTATTTATTTTTGCCTTCAGCTGTCTTTGTTTACATCTGACTCATCTCAGCACTTTATTTTAAAGCTGAAAGCAGTTACAAAGTGCAATCTGAGAGGTGTTTGGTTTTTAAGAAACTGTTATATTATCTATTTTAATAATACTTAAAGGGCTATTAATAAGCTCTCAAAGCGACTCTGACTTTATTTAACCCTTGCCCTCTCGTGACCTCTCCACAGGCCCACAACAGCATCCCCATGGATGGACCCTATCCAGATGGTGAGTAGCTATGGCTGAAATGTGCACATATAGCACATTCCTCAGCACCGGTTCACCCCACCACATGGTGCAGCCACCGTGTTAAAATGCTGTGATGTGCTAACAGGTTGCCTCCCTGCTGCAGCCCAAATAACCAGTGCTCTGAGACGAGGCCTAGCTTGCATTGTTTTTTCCAACAGTCTTTCTTACTTTCATATGTTCTTCCTCACATTTGGCATCTTTCATACGTCTCTGCCTCATTGCCAAGTCTAAAAGCTTTTCCCTCGATCAGTCTCCTTCCTGGTGTTTTCCTTATCTGTGTTTGAATCTTTCTCTTAATTCCCGTCCTTTCCTTCTCTTCACTTATCTCCTTGTATGGCCTTGGTATTTTCTGTCTCCTCTCAGAGCAGAGACTCTAGAGGAAAGCGGATTAGCTTCTCCTCTCTCCGTGATCACTGTGATCCAAAAATGTGCCTCAAATGTTAAATGATGTCCACTAGCTTGTACAAGCTTGTATTGTTTCTGTATCACGCCAGCAGCAGTAAATAAACAAAGCGTGAGGGAAGTTAAATGACGTACAATCTGTTGGTCTAGTGTATAACAAGTTAAAAAAAAAAAAACAAATGCGGTCATCTCTTGCAGAGCTGGATGTAGGTTACCAAGGATACGGAGGGTATGCAGCTGACATGCCCATGGACGGCATGGAAGGACCGATGATGCCAGACGATTACCCAGGCAGCGTCTACGACAGACAAGTGTGCCCTGAGTACTGACCTACAGGTCAGTACATGCAAACGTTACCTCAGCCAATCAGGATGTGCTGGTTTAAATTTAAATCCCCTTTCTCAATAACATTAAATATTGATTAGTAAAGAAGAGGCCATTTAAGTTTGAAAAACAGAGCATCCATTTAACACACACAACCTCAGCTGATCATTAGCACTTTGTGGGTGTGGTTTGATCAGTACTTTAATGACCTGTAGCTTTTATTATTTGTAAGAGCATTACGAATTGAGCTCCACCCAATTAGGAAAAGGCGGAAAGGTTGGGAACCAAAAACACTTCTGCTTGTCTTTTCACAATAAAATTAGTAAATTGATGACATGTTTGCTTTTTACTGTGATCTGTAATATTTCAGAGGTCATGAAAATGTAAGAATTTACGAAGTTATTTCCGTCGAGTGAAAGAAAATAGATGTATCATCAGCAGAAAGACCAGACCAGAGTACTTTTTATGGAGCATTGTAGAATTTTGCAATGAACATCTTTGACTTTAATAGGAAGTCAAACTCATTTCCAATTTATTCCTTTATGAGATTAAGTAGAATTTAGCTCCGCGAGTCTTTTCTTATTACATCGATAAGAAAAGACGGTGCATCTGGAACACATCTTCTGTCAGAGCAGAAGTGACTGTTCACTGATTGGTGTCGTGAAGTATGACATTGCCATTTTCACGCCCACTGCAAACCAGTGAGAAGAGCTCCGACACAAACACAAACACAGACCTCTCAGAGGCAGAAATGAGGAGTAAGAGGAGCCTTTGCCGCGTTCACGTCGGAGCTCATCGCTCACATTTATGAGCTTGATTAACAAAGCAGGTGTTGAGGGCCTTTAAAGTCTGATGTTTCTTTTCTGCAGCATGATAACCTGCCTGTTGAGAGGCGAGCTGTTTTCCTCATCACGTCTTTTTCCTCTTCTCACAGAGCCAGAGGAGGAAGAAAGGGAGCGGAGGAGCTGATGTGGGACATAATGGGACAAAGAAGAGAATATAGTCGTCAGTAGAGATCATTCCCTCTGCTCTCAGCCTGGTGTAATATATGCAATTATCACTGAGTACGGGACTCATCATCTTAACAGGGCTCAACTTTGTTTTATAGCATAATTTTGCCGATTATAATTGTGACAGCGACGATGCTTGTAGGTTTCTGTTAGAGAACCTTTTAAAAGTGCGTGTGTGCACGTGAGGATGTGTGTGTGTGTGTGTGTGTGTGTGTGTGTGTGTGTGTGTGAGTGCGCTTTTGGGTGGGTATTCTATGCCAAAGAGATTTTATTTTGTGATGATAATCATGTAGCTTCCTTTTTTTTGAGAGAGAAAACAAAAAAAAAAGGAGGATGATAGTTGAAAACACTGCCAGAGGTGGCTCAACGTGCACGGTGCACCTGCTCACCGCTCTGTTTCTTTCTTAACGCCTTCGTAACAGACACTGCTGTCTATGCTGTAGTTTTGACACTATATATACTGTCAAGTTTCTCCCGCTGTCATCAACACATAGGAGTCAGCAGCACTAATTCAGTAGGAGTGAACAAACGAGGAGATGTGGAGGTCTCTGACAGACTGCCCCCCCCTCCTCCTCCCTCCAGCTCTCCTGTGATCGGCTGACACGTGGATTACTTTTTTGGAGTGTAATGTTTGTTTTTAGGAATAGTTTCTCATCTTTTCTAAGTTATTCACTGGGAAAGGTTTGCATTATCCGGCATTAGCAGAATATTAACAAAGATGTCTTTCCTTATCAACTGAATTTTGAAGAAAAGATCGTATGTGACTGTAATCACCTGCAGGAGAACAACGACGTGGTTTTACAGATGTGTCAGCAGATTGACTCACGAGTCAGCCTTGAGATAATGTAGTCGGGGACGACCCTACAGCTGGAGCAAACTACTGACAGGGAAATTTGTCTTTCTACTTAATAAGAGTTTTTACTGAAATTTTGTTTAATAAAAATAAAGGATATATTAAACATATTATGGACTCCACATTTATTGACTTCACCAGTTCTCCAGTCCATTGCAATAATTCTGGAAGCTGTAATCACACCTGTAATTAAAAGCTCAAAATGTCTGGCATCCATCCCATAATATGAACCTACTGTCCTTCAGTTCCTTTGTTTACTGCCCTGCATTCATTCATCAGTTTCATTCAAATGTAAATGTTTTTCTAGAAAATCTTACCAGCTCAAACATCTCATAGATGTGATGCATTCAAGTTCATATTGAGTCTCTGAAGCAGCTGGAACAGGTTGAATTTTCTGATCTCTGAATCAAACAGAACATTTTCACATTTACACAAATTTGGATTTTGTTGAGGGTCAGTTAATCTGTTTTTCCAGTTGTCACATCTGTCTCCTGTTTCTCACTAACTAATTTTCTGGGCAGGTCAGAGTATTTTTTTTCTTTTATTCATATTTATAATGATTCTTTTTCTCTAAAAGAAACTCAGTTCAAAGCGTCTTTATGCTCCAGCTGTTCTCTCTCTGTACCCTGCGTTGCCTCTGTAGCTCTACTGGATGTTTGTGAGGATTTAAATAAGAAAAACATTTATTTTGTCTGTCTCTCTCTGGTTGCTGACATGTCCCTGGTCATCATCCAAATTGCTTATATATTCATAGCAGACCAGCTCAATGCAGGCAGGTGACAGAGATCTGATGCGTTTGAGGCTCTCTCATTAGTGTCAGTCACCTACTGAGGGAGAATCATTACAGTAAAATACAAGCTGAAGAAAAACATTAAGTGTGAATTAGTAAAATCAACAAACCAGTTAAAGAGGAAGGTATTTTTGTCCTTGTTACAAACTAAGAGAACAGAGTTTCTGTGTCCCTGCATACCAAAACCTGAGCGTTCGTTATATTTTGCAAAAACTCTAAAACGGAGAGGATGTCGTCTGAGCCTGTGGCTGAAAACCTGCAACGAGGAGAAGTCAGCGTGGTTCAGGCTGGTCAACAATAAAACCATTATGCACTTTTGCATAGCGACTGTGTGGTTTTATTGAGTTTCATCATCATCATCATCATCATCACCATGTCCATATATAAAATATACTAACACTTTCAATAGCCTGTCAAAACAGACACGTCATGCAGACACAGTACACAGCACAACACTAAATGTGAGTGGGGGACAGAGAAGATTTGATAACATCTTTCTATAAGATTATTGCTTGAATTCAAACGTCATCCCTTTATCAGAGCGTCCCTCATTGGAGCACAACTGTGAGCACAGAAAGTGTGTGATACTCTACAACAGTTTCAGCATAATTCAATTAATTCCAGGTGTCTGCACATTCATTCATGCAATATAGAAAATATAATGATAATCATCCTTTGTATGAGTGAAGAGGCCAAGGCAGTACATGTTGCTTTTAGAGCCATTTGCTCATCAATGCTTATTGTTATTGAGCTGCTTCTCTACAGCGTTAAATGTGTTTGTTCAAATCCATTTGCACAGATCATTCAATCATAATACATCTTCAAAAATCCACCTTTTAATGCTTTTCTCTGCACTTTTGATTAAAAAAAAATCACAAGGGTTCACAGGTTTTGGGATAAATATCCTTGGGTTGTCATTTGGACCCTGCACCACTCTGTTCAGGCCCAGAAACACCACCCGCTCCGGCTGGAGGCTGAAGACTGTAGATGAGCTCCAGGCAGGAGGGAAGGTCTCACCAAAGCCTTAGATCACATTGTCGAACATGTGCATGGACTGCATGATGTTTTCATCCTGGTGGGAGGAACAAGGAGACAAAGCACTGAGCAAGCTGCAGGTGGAAGCAGAGGTTTTGCCATTAAATGTGCGTTTGAAACGGTGAAAAGCATTTGAGGCAGAAGACCTTTTGGCATGTCTCCAAGAACTCCTCGATGGTGACCACTCCGTCATTGTTCCTGTCCATTTTCTGGAAAAGGCAGCAGGCAGGCACAGATGTTTCAAAGCGTAAAGTAAAGACACACTCTGGACTTTTCTAATGTTTACATTCAGTTTTAACACCAAATGCAGTTTTGTGCATTGTTTGCAGAAGTTTTGTTAACCTGCATTATTTACATTCATATTTGATAGCTAGCAGTTCTGTTCGGTGCCTTTTGTCAGCACGTCGCTACATTTCTTGGCACGTTAACACCAACAAGTTTAATTCATTGCATTACTTCATTGACCCGCTTTGTGTTTGGTGTTGGGAGGTGTGCAACGGTTTCAGGATTTGTGAATTTCACCTGGAAGAAGTTGTCAACATGCTCCTTGGGAGCACTGTCCTGCATGTTGGGGTAGGTGTACTTCCCCATCATGTCATAGATGGAGTGCATGATGTCTGTCATCTCCTGGACAGACAGAGGGGAGGACGAGACATGAGGACAAATCAAAAGTCACCCAGAGCTGCCAAAACAACACAAGACAGAGGGAAGTAGAGAACGGCTGGAGCACCTCTCTGGTGATGCAGCCGTCTTTGTTGAGATCGTACAGATTAAAAGCCCAGTTGAGTTTATCGGTGATGGAGCCTCTCAAGATGATGGACAGGCTTACAACAAAGTCCTACAGCAAGACAAAGAAATATGACCAAGATCAGGAAGGTGACAGTAACATCAGAAGAATCCTGTCTTGAAAAAGTAAATTACTTTTTAAAATTCAACCTTGTGTGTGCATCCAGGCCGAGAACATCCAAATGAAAAATGTACCTCGTGTGTTTGTGTATTTGAATTAATGTGCTTTACATGGATGGGCATATGGGAGTCTAGATTAGTGAGAAAGATCATAACAATAATAAAGGTGCTTTAAGATGAATCAACAGAGTAAAAGTAGAAGCATTCTTTGAAGAGGAGGAACTGGAGGAGGAAAAAGCATCTGGCTGCACAGCGGAGAGCGAAGGGATGGAGGAGTCACCTCAAAGCTGACCGATCCGTTGTTGTTGGTGTCAAAAGCATCAAACAGGAAATGCGCGTACATGCTCGAATCTGGGAGAAAGAGAAAATAGAGGGACCATTCAAACCCCTCGATGTCTCTGAGTGACCAGCGCTTCAACAAAAACACACACTGAAATTGAAATGAACCCTGAATAGCATCTGGTGCAGCGTTTGACTGGAATTAAGAGCTGAACATGCATGACACACCATCACCTGTCTCTGGGTGTGAAGGTGGACGATGCAGGATCTCGCCTTTCATAAGCTCCTACTGGTTAAGATAACAGCTCCTACTTGAGTCTTTGCTGATCAGATTTTGGTAACATGGATGTTTTCTAAGCATTAAAAACACGAGTTGGAGGAAGAGGATCTGACAGACCTCCCTGAGGGAAGAACTGGGAGTAGATGCTTTTGAAAGTCTCTTCATTCACCACACCACTGGGACACTCCTGCAGCAATCAAACAACATAAATGTATGTCAGTGAGAAAAACACACACACACACACACACATTTTCCCATGCTTCTAAATAATTTAAAAATGCATATAGTGTATAAACACTCCATGTTCATGTGTATGTGTGTGATCAAACATTTGCATCTAGGACTGACGTTCTTGAATCCCCGGTAGAGGACCTGCAGCTCTTTCTTGCTGAAGCTGGTCTGCTGGACGAGATGGTCGAGCCCCTCTGGCCTGTAACACACCGCCGACAGTTTAGCCTCGTCAGAGAGACTTCCTGCAGGGGGGGATGAGAGAGACATGACAGAGTCACTCCCCTGAGACACACACAGTCCACGTGAAACGCCTTGTCCTCAGAAACAGTGGTGAAAATGAAGAAGAGGAAGAGGAAGAGCTCATTTTCTCAGTGGCTAAACAGCATGAGGAGGAATCTGAGTGATGATGAACTGGTGCGTCCTGACACACTTGCTTTGATCAGACGAAGAGCTGGAGCCAGAGCGATAGCAGGGCAGCAGTTTGAGGAACCGCTGCTTTATGGTCTTTTTATTGGGTTTGGATGGCGGATTACCTAGAAACAACCAATCACAGCAGATTAGAGGCAGACCCAGTAGCCCACATAGGGAAACAGCATGTTAAACGGATAAAGTGCGCGCCAGACAACACTCAAATACTTTCAATGACTTTTCCATGCAGCTTGGCGCGCACGGATGAGTTTGCTGACCTGGCTTTGAACCAGTGTGACCCCGTCAGATCAGAGCTGTTTGGAGAGCGTTCAGCGCGTGAGGGCCGAGTGAAAGGACACACGACTGGGCTCGGAGACGCAGAGGTCACGCAGAGAAATGTGTGTTTATCCTTTGGTTAACAGGAGATAGACCTTCAATGCGGGTGTGTCAGTTAAACTAGACAACTTAGATTTAAATTAATCTTGGTAAGTTTTAAGCTCTTTGGGGCTGTGCTTAGGCTCAATGGTGCTTTGAGCTAAACGCTAATGTCAGCATGCTAGCATGCTCACAAACAATGCTAGCATGCTGGTGTTTAGCAGGTTTAATTTTTCCAGTGTTTATCATCTCAGTTTAGCGTGCTAGCATGCTAACATCTGCTAATCAGCACTTATTACAAAGAACAGCTGAGGCTGATGGGAAAGTCAGTTTTTCAGGAATTTGGCCATAAATAAGATAAATAAAAACGTTCACCTGATGGTGGCGCTAGATGAAAGTCATCAGGATTAATCCTCTGGGAACCATGAATTCTTCTGGTAAATCTCTGGCCAATCCATCCAACAGCTGTTCAAATCATTAATAACTAAAGTGGTGGTCCGACTGATCGGCCCCCCTATAACACAAAGCTGTCTCCTTATTTCCTCTTTCAGCAACTTGACCATGTTAAAATAACCGGATTCAGACTCACTCACAGTTTCAGATATTTTCTCTCTTTCCCGCTCATCATTGAGGATATATGATGTTTAAACAGGGCTCCGTGTTTTTTACAGCTGCACCGTTCAATCAAATGAACAACAGATGTACTGAGCATCACTTTAGACACGTTTCTTTAAAAATTAGCCTGACATTGTTGCTAACTTTGGAAACTTTCTACTATAACTCAAGTTCTGTGAGTTTGGCTTCACAGCGTGAGCTTCTAACGACTGATCCACCAGCAGCTCAGTGAGGTTTAAAGTGTTTTGAGATGAGAACACACACACACATGGTGTAACAATATATAGACTGGACCAGGACCTGCACCTCCAACCAGCTGATACTGACTGAATACTACTGAAGTGAACATGTCATATTCGGCAGGTAGACATCAGGACTCGTTCATTGTCAATGATTAACTAATTAATTTGCTCACACTCAATTATTCATCTAACCTCCACCCACTAAATATCATACATTATGCATCACCTCTCACTCTGTGATCCTTCCATAATAATCTCAGTAGTGGATCAACCAAATAAACCGTATCTACATCTTATCTCAGCATATGCATTGAACAGAATCAGATGGTACAACTTTCTCTGCATCTATTTCCTGTAAACTCCTCCCTCCACCTGTACCTGTGGACAGTGTGCCGGTCAGCCAGCTGTAAAAGTGTCGGGCCATGTCCAGCAGACCCTGCCGCCTCCCTCTCTGCTCCATGACTGTGTTTCAGGTTCAGCTCTGGCTCTTCTGCAGGGCTCTGGGATCAGGTTTCAATCATGTTTTCGGTGCATCTGATGAGCTTCTTCTTCCTCTGTGTTCTTTTAAAGAGGAGGCTCAGTCATTCTCTGTCTGTCAGGTAGCTTCTGCGTGACTTTGAGCTCCAAGACTCGTTTGCTGACTTCTTTTGTTTTTTTCCCCTTCCTCCTCTTTTTGAAACAGACTCTCTCTCAAAGATGTGCATAGCTGCAGTAACCGTCTTCATTGAGCTTATTACTGAACAAAACATTTGCATTTCCCTTACCGCACCTCCTCCCTCCTCCTCCTCTCGTCCTGTAGGAGCAGCACAGGGTCGACACACCTGCTACAGGAAAAGACAAACTTGCCCTTCACCCTTCATTTCCCGCATCTGATCTGAAGCTTCGCCTGCTCCTAAATTCTCTTTGTGCTCTGTTTGAGGGTCTCAATTGCTTTTCGGCTGCTGAGAGCATCTTGTTTTGTAGTCTCTCTCATCCAGAGCCAGACACGGAGACTTTATATTGACCCAAAACAACCCAAGAATACAGAGATGCAGTCGAAGTGAGGAGCTGGACAACAGACACCATGCTGACATGTGCTCACAAAACCAATTATTGATCTATTTCTTTAGGTTTTGATTTCACATTTTCAATTGTGGCTTTCCTCCAGTCCGTTGTGAGCTTTCACACCTACAAAAAGTAGAGTCAATTAGTGTCGACGTCTCTCTCTGCTCTTATTTATCGTTCAGCTAAAGGTGATGATGTCTCTTCAACAGCTATTGCTTCAGTTGTACAACCTTATACCACTAAAATCATTTTTCAATGATCTCTAAATGCATCCTGGAAACAGTGTTGTACGCAAATGTAAAATTAGGTGAAAGAGTGTTATTTTGTCTGTTGTAAGGTTCATCTCCAGTCGGTCGTGTGCCCTTCCTGCCACTAGAGAGCAGTGTTGAGCTAGATTCAGATAACACTCGGCTGTTAAAGGCCTCAGAGTCAGAGAGGAGAACAAATACACTGACGGGAAGCTGCTATGGAGACACAATGTTCGGCACGCTTCAAATTAAACTTATTTACACACTCTAAGAAACAGCGACGTGTTTGGAAAATGGTCATCTGTAAAGCAAAGAAGGTTTACACCACAGCTATACACACAGAAGCAGCAGCAGCAGCAGCAGCGCAGGCTGACACACTCACGCCTGAGAAATGTCCAGAACAACAAAACAACTGTTCTGATCAGCTGCAACTCAGGGACACAATGTTTCGCTCTAGCACATCAGAAGCATTTCCTTCATGTTATGTCACAGAAAAAAAGAAATTACTGTAGAGTCTGCCGACGGTGTGTAAACGGCTTCTGTAACTGAGCATGAATTCTGGATGTGATTTCATTCTGTGAGAACTAACCAGTTTCTGCCTTTGTGTGCGATATGTCAAATAGAGCAGCTGCACAGCTTTGGAAAAACAAACAAGGCTTTACACACACACACACACACACAAACACACACACAGGCAGTGAGGATGACGCAAACATCTCAGCTTTTTGATGCAGAAAAATAACTGTGAAATGCTTTTTTCTAAACTGAAGAATCATTTTGCAGAGAGACAGACTCAACAAAACAACTTCCCTGCTGTTTTAGTTCTTTTCTGGTGGATATTTTTAGACTTGACAGAGTGCAGGATATATTTTCTGTATATTTTTCTGCTTGTATGAATAACATAAAACATAAAATCAGAAACATTAGCTGGACTGAGCGTGGCCAGTATGAAGGGTTTTGTTCACGCTGTCCGTGATGTAACAATAAGAGCATAAGCAACATACATCAGTGGGTAAACTCTTCAACTTGTTGCATTACGTAACCTTTTAAGGGCCCCACAGCACAAATCCAATATGTTCGCCTGATGGATAACGCTGACTCAGCAGTTATTTCAGCAGGGGCTGAGATCATCCAGCAGCCTCTCCTCAGTTCTGGAGAACCCTCTGGGTGACTTTGATCGTATGAATCAATTTGAACCAATGCAGCCCGCTGAGGCAGATCAATACACTCTCCCCTGCTGTTGTTTACACATGTTAAGACTCTTTAATCCACTCAAGCTGAAAATACTCAAAACTGTGGACGGAGGAAAGTCAGAGACTCTGAGAGAAACAAAGAATTTAACCTCTTTTGGTACATCTTTGCAACAAGTTAGACTTCCAAAGGGGTTGTATTTATTATTCATGAAGTCCTGAACCCCTTTAGCAGGTTTAGGAGGCTCGCATAAATCAGAGGGCAGACACAATCAGTCAGAATATTTGCAGGTAAACTTCTGAAGAGGGTCAAATCAATGGGCTGTCAATCAGCTGGATCAGGTGAGTTTATGACAAGAAAAAGAGCATTTGAAAATACTGACATGGGAGATTATTCACAGCGAAGTGGCATCCTTTTCTTAGAAGAACAATATGCTTGTAGACAATACTTTAATAATTCCCTCCTTTTCAAACGTATTTCTCTCATAAACTCCCAAATCCACAGAGAAAACCCAGAGGACAGCATAAGCTTTTGGGAAGGACAAACATTTCTTCCCAAAAGTTTATTTTCCTTCCTGAAAATGAGCTAAAAAGACAAAAAACAAGCATATGTTGGAAAACGCAAAGAAGGATTTTTTCTTTGTTTATGCATGTGCACTCATAACTTAATATAAGATTATTATGACTCTGTAAATAGCAAATGATTTATTAACCATAAAATAGTTGGTAAATGCTCATAAAGACGGTAAAAATTCTGACCCTAAACCCAAACATCTTTTCCTCACTCACCAGCAGCACGTTGTGGTTTCTTGAGAGGTCGTGGCGGTTTAAGTAGGGTCATGCGGCATTAAATGAATGTTTGTAAGCTAATGCTGGCCGGGCGGCAGCCTCCGTGTTTACAGTAATCCTCAGAGGGACACGGTCCAGATTATAGATGTCCATCTCATATAACCGAGGGACACACACTCACAAACACGTTTCAATCCACACACTCGTTCTCCTCCACTGACTTCATGGGCTCCTGTGATTGTTACACAGGTTTCTTTCAATTGGTTTCACCTCGTGTGTCCTCGCACGGAGACATCACCTCATCCTTTGAATAGGCTCAGCTTTGATTATTTGTTACACAACACTGATCTTAATACAACACTCTTCATCAGTCCAGACTACAGCCAATTCCATTTGGCACATACGACACGAAATCTATTTGGCTCTGAGGGGGTTTTATGTTAAAATAAGCCCCGCAACCATGTTATATAAATGGAATGGTTATGTTATCGTGTTGACTGTCTTTGGTGCATTAGGGAAAAACCCCTGGAGAGCTCCACAAAAATGTCATCAGAGTGTTGTCACGCAAACACAGAAAAGCAGGTTTGTTCAGTCGTGAATGCAGCTGCACTATCAGTCTCCCATTAACCAAACCAAGAGGGTCAACGTTGAAACCCCAAATCATCACAGAAACTGAAGAATCTGAAAGGAATAGTTACTGGAGATGATTGATACCACTCTCATGTCTGCACAGTAAATGTGAAGCTATACCCAGCAGCTGGTTAGCTTAGCTTAGCGCAAAGACTGGAAACAGGTGGATAGAGCTAGCCTTGCCGTGTCAAGTGGTAACAAAGTCCACGGTACAAAAATCAAAGTGCAATCAAAGAATTAGCAGGTCTATGGCACAACCTCTAACACCACCGTTTAGTTGCTGCCCTTTTATTTTTGTTCGTATAAAACAAACGAGATACAGAATGTTTAGCGAGCTTTAGGGATGCTGCTAAGTGGGTTTTGTTAGCATCGGAAGGTTTCGTTAGCATCGGAAGGAGCCGGGCTAGCAGTTTCCCCCTGTTTCCAGCCTTTATGCTAAGCTAGGCTAACTGAACGCTAACGGTAGCTTCATGAGGGCTCAGCTGCAGCGCGGCGGCAGTCAGTCGGGGTCGCTGTGACATGTGAAGTGCAGCGTAGAAAGTGATGACTTGAAAAACATGCAGTATCTATAATGTATGAACGCAGCCAGGAGTCGACAACACAAGGTTTTCAGCAGCTTCACAGCAGGGCAGCTGCGCATGAAGGCCGCTTTCTGCTCAGTCTGAACGGCTTCACATGGAGCTGATAAATCTTTGATACGCGTTTGTAACAGACTTTCCACATAAGCGGCTGTTGTTCGGTCCTTCATCAGAACACTCCAACAGAAGTGTCGTGTGCTTATTTGAGGGATTAAATATTAAGTTGAACAGTAAAAGCTGAGGTTTGTGCCTCAGGCTGCCCGTGCAGCTTCACTCTTTAATAAAAAGGCTTGTTTGTGTCTCCTGAACGTCCTCTAAAGCCTCTGTGTTCGTGCACCTGTTCACTGTTTGGTCAACCTGCTGCTGAATGGATATCACACCGGCCATTGTGCCAGCACCAACCATCAGCAATTAAACACACCTTCACCTTTATACCAGGAGTCCATGTTAAAGACGCCGTTTGGAAATATCCTTAACGGGAACAGCTCTGAAAGCAGTTATTTTTATAGCCTTCACTTATTTAGGCTATTTCAGGAAGCTGTCACAAGATTGTCAGACCAGCCTTACAAAGCACTGTGTGTGTGTGTGTGTGTGTGTGTGTGTGTGTGTGTGTGTGCGTGTGTTAGAGAGACAGACGGCCGCTGATGTTTACTGAGCTCTAAAGAGGTTTGTCTTTGCAAGCACTCACGAGGAAAATAAAACAGTGAAGAGTCTGACAATGAGAGGAGCCTCGCTGATCTAATTAGACACACACACACACACACACACACACTGACAGGTATAATTTTACATGACAGGAAACAGATGAGGCGCCTTTTTTCTTAGATTTCTTCTGTTGTGCTCTCTCTCATCACCGCCTCAGGCCGTTTCAGTGAGTTTATCCGTTAACGCCACAACGAGAGACTGTTCATGTGCATCTCTGAGACTTTTTGTCACGACGTGAAGTTGCTCTCACATTTTTGCTCTGCATTCCATTAAAAATTTCATTAAAAAACTTAATTTAATCATACATCATACCATTTATCACAGTTAATTAGCCAATCAAATGTCATAAATAATGAATCCATCATTTTCCTGAAGGCCAAAGTGGCGTCTTAAATTAGCTTGTTTGGTCCGACCAGCTGGTAAAAACACAAAGAATTTACAAAGAAAAAAGGGAGAAGTTCCTCAGGTTTTAGAATCTGGATCCAGAAACTCGTCAGAAGCTGTTCTGATCCTGCTGATCCTGTTCCTGCTGTCATTGCAGGGTGAGCTCACTGTGGCTGTGATTCCTCATGCACCCACTCAGACACATGACACTGTGTGTTCATGTTCCTGTTGACCTGACCTGCATGATGCTGGAGCAGCTGATGACCTCTGGATGATACAGCCAGGCTGGTTTTGGGGGGGGGGGGTTGCAACAGTCAGCAGAATAAAGCAACGTTCTTAAGTTCACCTTGAGGTGAAATACCAAATAAATCGTCTGTAAAATCAAATCTCCAGCTCCCTAAGAGATGTAACTGAGGCTGCTGCAGCTGTGCCCATACTCACACTCACACTGACTCAGAAGCCCGGCTGGTTTGCAGCAGCTGCTGGCAGATGAGGAAACAGGATTGTGAAGCATTAAATACTCACTGAGTGTATTTTTCGACAGAGCGAACCAGCCAAAGCAAACTTTGATGAGCGCGCAATGACTGGAGATGGAAGCCAGGTCAGCAAACAGCAGAAAATCAAACAATGATTCAGTTTCCCACAAAAAGGTGACAGAAAGTGATACCTGTGAGCGGGTCGTAGGATCTGTCCAGCTCTCTGGAGTCAGACAAACTCTGCTCCTGACTCCTGGATTTCATGTTTGTTTCAGTTCTTACCAGACCGCCGCGCTGAACCTGCCCGATCTGCGTGCGCGTCGGAGCCGCAGCTCGTCTACGACCTCTGCCGCTTCATTCCTGCTTGCATGTCACTTTTCCTGCACGCATCAGCCGGTGAGGGCTGCAGACTGCTCGGAAATGAGAGGCAAAAGCGCGTCAAAGTCCGTGCAAAAGCGCTCCCGCCTGCGTCCCTGCGCGCCTCGATCCAAACTGAACTCTCTCCTCCTCCCGCACTCACATGCACACTCTGCGTGGATCATCAGTGGCTCTGAGGGGCTTCTGAGGGGTTCAGGCTCGGGCGTGATGTGGATCGACGGTGGCTGCTTTGGAGGAATCTGATGACTTTACTTTGCTGATTGTCCAAACATCCCAAAAAATGACAAAGAGTCTGTCTGCTTCTGTCCAGGAGGGACCAGAGCGCGCGACGGAAACCATCAGTGCTGGAATGTAACTAAGTACATTTACTCAACTACTGTCCTCAGGCAGTACTTCTACTTCATTATACTTCACGCTGTATTTCAGAAGCAAACATTGCACATCTGTCTGGCAGGTTCCTGAACACATCACACACAAAACATATGAAGATCTTATAGAACATGATGTTCTGCTGATCAACAGCTGATACAGCACAGCTGAAATGATTAGTCCATTATTAATTAAATATAATAACTGAAATGCATCTGTAATAATTGTAGGTTTTGGACTGTTGGTTGGACAAAACAAACATTGTGAATATGTCACTTCGGGCTCTGAGTCACTGTGACAGAATTTTTCACTGAATTTTCTGATGAATTCATTATGATTATGCCACTATTGACTGCCTGTTCACATCTCCATCTATAGGTATTTATTACCTCTGTTCATATATATAGCTGATGTGTGTACTCCCTGTCTACAAGCTGTCTGTAAAATCCTGCCTTTCTGTCCGTCACCTGTCTGCATTGCAGTTTATTCATGTCATCATTACTGTGCACTTGCCAACCACAGTGTTACATTTTATTTTACACACTTTATACTTCTATTTCTATACGTTTTAGGTCTGCGATTCTGTTTTTTACTTGCTGTGATATCCTTTTTATGCATACTGAGCATTAGGAAGTTTACTGTCAATGACTGCTTCACTGTACTTGTTGTGCACATGACAGTAAAGTACTTGAAACTAGTTGCAGTTCAAAATGAGCTCAACCAACTACAACAGTAAAATCCTGCTTTTACATTAATGCATGAGTAATAATAATGCAATGATATAATACATAATAGCATAACATTCACAGGGACCATTTTTCTGTCTTGAATATAATAAGTACATTTTCCTCATTATACTTAATGTGCTTTTACTTTAGCAACATTTCAAATGCAGGACTTCTACTTGTGACAGAGTATTTTTTTACAATGTGGTATTAGTACTTTTACTTAAGTAAATGATCTGAATACTTCCTTCACCACTGCAAACCATCACAGTTGAGAGGAGAGAGGAAGAGTAGTGATGAAGTAAGACGAGGACTGCTACAGACAGAGGGACAGACAGACAGAGGGACAGACAGACAGAGGGACTGACAGAGGGACGTGGGAGTGTATACCTGCTGATCTATGCTTCACTGATGGATGGTCTCACCTTGGCTCGGGACTCGAGCAGCTTTGGCTTGGTAGGGAGAAGTAATACCTGCGGATCAATACCCTGTCAGCTCCACGTCCTTGAGCTGGTCGAGGAGAGTTAACAGATGACTCACTCATATTTCAGACAATGGAAGCACCAAGGTCGAGATTATAATAACAAAAATCATTTGAATATTAAATCCATAAATACACACCATAAGCTGCCTTGAGACAGAGGAGGACGCAGGCTGATTTACGGGATAAACTTCAAGATTTCCACAGATTTGTTTCCCATCAGAAACTTCTATTTTAAACACTGACTTTTAATGGTTGGAGCTTTTCAGGGACATCATCCTGGTTCCAGGTGAGGGTGTAACTGAGTGGCTCTTTCATCTATACTGAAGGTTTTATTTGAGTACATTTTAAAGTCTGCATTTCTACTTTTCCTTCAACTTTTTTTAAAGTATGTCGTTTTGGACAAACGTGAATTAGGTTGCAAACAGCCATATTGTTACAGCACTATCCTGAAGGTGGGCCATTAAAATTTGGGCCTCTTTTTAGCTCATTATGACTCACTGAATCCTGAATCCTGAAAAAAAGATAATCACTGAACTGATTAGGGACTGTTTGGTTTCTTGGTTGGTTGTTGGATGTGTTCTTGTTGTCTGTAGAAAATTTCATGGAAATCCACCCAGTAGTTTTCGAGATATGTCAGTCTGGACCAAGGAGGTGGATGGATTTACCATCCATAGAGCTTATGTGCTTTGCCTGCCTCAAACCATCACACAGAAAAATGTAATTGGAGGAAAGAGAGCTCCGATTGCCAAGAAGAGCTAAATAATGCTTGTTGGGGATAAACAGCGTGGTGTCGCTTCTTTAAAGACAGGCAGGCAGGTGAGGGATTATTGTGTCCCCCATCAGAAGACTCATGGGAAGGAGAGAAAATGTCCATCAGCTGCTGCAGGAAGAGCAGCACAAAGAAAAAGAAAAGGCAGACACAGAGAGAGGCCTGGTGAAGTAAACAGAATCAGAGCGGGACAGTGGTGCACCTGAAAAGGCCACAGAGGCAAATCTGTGACAGAGCGACAGAAAAAAACTCAAAAGAGAAGCAGAAGACAGAGGAGACTCAGTGGAGACATATTTGAATATATAATGTGCCTTGGGACGGTTAAATCTCACGGTATTGATGGTGTTTATCTCCCGCAGGGGTTTACCGCCAAGTTTAGCGTTGCTGCTGGCTGGAGAGTGGAGCTGACAGATAACCAATAATGAGCTCTCATTGATGCTTGAAAGTTATGCAGGGTGTGGAGCCATGATACAGGTGACAAATGACACACACACTGACAGATACACTGGAAGTGCACACAAACAGGTGAGCTGCGATGTTCAGGGCGAAACAGGAGATAATATTCAGTTAAAAAAAAGAAATAGCGCCACTTTGTGCTGTCGTGTACCTTTGGAGAGTCACCGTTTGAGCAGATTCAGTTTCTCCACACTCTCTGCAGACACAGATACAGGTGAGGATGCACAGATAAAGAGATGAAGGGATGATGGGGGGAAAGGGGGACGGGGCAGGGGAGGGGGTTCAGGCGAGGCAAAGTAGGCAATCTCCCCTCAAATGAATATTTGATGAGAAAGCTGATATGCTTAAATGAAACGTTATAAATACAAAGCAGCGTTAATGGATGTCACAGTAAAACACACGGGCTCGGCTCTGTCTGAGCATCTGAGCTGTCATCAGCGCGCACACACACACACACACACACACAGCACAGATTATATCAGCCAGTTGATATACTGCCCAATATACAATATAGCCAACAAAATTAGAGGATCTGGAATAGAGTCATGTCAGTGGATTGAGACCCACCATATCAAAAAGCCATTGCACAAAGTGATCTCCAGAAACCCCAAACACACTCTTCTCCTCCACTCTCACGTGCAGCAAAGCCAATGCACACGCGCACGTCCCGTGTATTATTCCCAGCACATACAAAAGCACATTATCGTCTCTGGAAATGGAGCTTTGCACCAACACGATGCTTGCGTGTCCATTAGGGGCTTATCGGTGTCATTTTCCTCAGCGCTCGGTCCCACACTTCTAATTAAGTCTGTGAGAGACAGAGAAACACAAAAGCAAAGGCAGAGAAAAAGAGGCTGTTGTCATTCATGTCTACGATCCCGCCGCCGCCAACGCATTAAAGGAGCTGACAGGTGCCTTTCATGTCCAATCGACTGCAGATGAATGAGCGAGTGCTTTTGTGTGTGTAGAACTTGCAGTCAACTTGCAGGCAGGAGGAGAAAATGGCTCCTTGTTGGTGCCTTCAGGTGCTTCAGGACTCGATGGTCAACCGCTGAACGTTTCACTCCAGGACACTTGTCACTCAGATGGAACTGGACCAACTCTGGCAAAATGTCTTCCTTTTACAATTAATGGCAAGTAGCCCCTGCTATGTTAACTATTGATAAAGAAAAATGTTGACATATACAACATGAAATCAAAGCACCGTCTCGATGGTGAACTCTTCTTTCAACAACTACTATCAGCACAGTTCCTCAAGGTGTGCTGAAAGGCCTCTGATGTTATCAGTATGCAGACGATGCACGTTTATCTACCGCTGAAACCCACCAATCAGAAGTTTCCTCCCTGTCCAAACCTGTGTGGTTTGCTGCAGAACGAACTTGTGCTTTTGCAGCCCACAGTGAAACTAGCTTCCACATAAATGGGACAAATTTGCTAAGAAAATGTGGCTGTGCCACTGTTAGCCCAGCTCCTCCGGCGCTGATTCATCCAAACCCCCGCGAGTCCATCCTGACCGCTGCTCCTTCCTCCGAGCAACTTCTGACAAACACAACATTCAGCTGGTGGTATTTGTGCGAGCCTCGGGGTGCAGACGTCATTAGGAAGTAGCTTGAGGAGAAAGTTTACCATGGATACCGTACCAGCTAATTACTTTCACAACGGGAGGGGGCGAGAGGATAGATGGAGGAACAGCAAGACTGAGTGAGAACAAAGAGGAGAAGAGCAGGAGAGTCTCTGTTCCCACAGAGCGATATCGCCGGCTTCAGCAGCCATGACCAGAGGCTTCCTGTTTATTCACATCTCAGATAAATATTGAATTTATTGATTCAAGTATTTAGTCTAGGTGCACGTGCAGAATATTGATTCTCTTCAATGAACTCTCTCATTTTTGCACTGCGAGTAAACAGACGAGTGTGTTTCACACTGAAAGTCTTCTTCACGGTTTTGTAACTCAGAACCGGAATTAAGCACACACCACACACAAACACATTAGGTATTTGTGTGTTCAGACTGCTCACCATGTTCAGAATTTGATCATGACGTGCATCAGTGTGTGCAATCCGATGTAATTACCTCGTCCTTCCTGTGACTGCCACCCTCACATTATCAAGTGTCTCTCCAGTCATTTGGCTCTGCCCCTACACACATCTATTGGTAAAAAAATGAGTTTGTGTTGACTGATAATTAAAACTCATGTGCACCTTTTCACATGACATCACTGACAGTGTATGTATACATGAGACTGCATTTGACGCTTGAGTTAAACTTGGTGATACAGTAAACTCACTGCAGCGTAGTGTGCAGTCATCCTCTCTGCAGACTCACATAAAAACACAGTCGATCAGCTGAAAACACAAAAGCATTTGTTATCAAAGACCACAGTCATCCAATGAAAAGTCATCCTTCACTTCTGCATCGTGTGGGGAGAAGAAATCAAGTCTCCCACCGACGTCCAATGTGTCAGCAGAGGACTGTGTGTGTGTGTGTGTGTGTGTGTGTGTGTGTGTGTGTAGTTGCAAAGCTTACGTACAAAGATGTGATAGAAAGTTAGCTTTCCTGATATTGATGTTTCTTGACTGAACAGTCAAAAGAGGAAGCACTAGTTGAGTAGTAGGAAACAAACCTTTATTTAAAAAAGAAACATAAATATACCTACAGGCGTTAGAGATGAAAGAAACAAGACCCTACACTTGAAGAAATTGCATAATTCAGTTCTGCTTCCAGTCTAAAAATGATCGTTTCAAACGTTCTGAGAGCCTGGATGAGTTCAAAAGGTTGAATGTATGAATCTTTTTTTTTTCCTTCACAAAACTGACCTCCTGCGCCAGAGAATCACCAGCAATAATCCCCTGTATGATGTCTCACCATCAACTGTTTTCCTACTAAAATAACCATTCCCCTCAACACATTCAGATTTATTTGTTCGATGAATGGAAAAAGGACTTGTGCGACAAACAGCAGTGAATGTTGCTCAACATGTCCTATCCCAAACATGTAAAGAGAAAATACTTGTTTCGAACACGTAGAGAATTAACGTTCACACAAGCAGCCGCACACAAAGACTTAATGCTCTAATCAAAGAGGACTGACTGGAAGATTCAAACTTAAACAGGCTCAAGGGTCACGAGGTTAAGAACAACTGAATACACTACGTCAAATCCAAACTTTCATGTGTCAGTTAACAGTCCAGCCAATACTGCAGATTGCACACGGAGAACCAGTGTAACATGGGCACTTCCTTTATGATATCACTCACAAACGACCATGAAGGGAGCGAGTCTGGAGAGTTTTCAGGTCTTTCTTTAAGGTGCATCCAGCCTGAATGAGTCTGTTTCCATCGCTGAGTTCACAGGAGGGACAGAGGATGAGGAATTAAGACGACTCGTGGAAAAAACAATGGAGGATTGTACTGGTTTGGTGTTTGAATTGTACAGTATATGTAGAAGTATGTGTATGTGTCCACACGCACAAAAATGTACTGTGTATGCCCATCTGAAGGGAGGAGGAGGCTGGGTGTGTGTGTGTGTGTGTGTGTGTGTATGTGTGTGTGTGTGTATGTGTGTGTGTATGTGTGTGTGTCTGTGTGTATGTGTGTGTGTGTCTGTGTGTGTGTGTGTGTGTGTCTCAGGAGATGGTGGAGAACTCTTTGAGCAGGATGTCCTGACTCAGCGTGTTCAGAGAGACGTTCTTCCTCACATTTAGACTGATGGAGCGCACCTGGAGACAGACAGACAGACAGACAGACTTATCACAAGCTCATGTTTCTATCAACACATCCAGACCCACCGCAGTCACTGCACCCTCAGCGAATACACATTTCAGACAGAGAGCCTGTGTTAATAAGTGGGAGAGTAGAATTTGAAAGATGGGTCATTAACCTGGCAGGGACTGTTGGGAAGACTCTACTGAGTTGCATTATGGGAGGTTTAGGATCCAGCCCATATTAGGGACTAGAAGTCAGAATGCCTCTGCCTGTGCTGCTTCAATATTTACCTTTTTTTAATCTTCGTCCCTCGATTTTATGGAAGTGACATACTAAATTGGTGGAATACTCCTTTAAGATTCCATTTATTGTCACACGTGTTTTGGGGATGTTTTGTTTATGTTCATTTAAAGGGAAACAGCACATAACTGAGCTGAGCCCTTTCTGAAAAGAAAGCATTAAAATCATACACAACAAGAAACAATGCAAAAGTCCAGGTGAAAATATAATTTTAGGAACATGTTACAGTTAATTTCTGTTCACTTTCTATTACAGGAAGCATTTCCTCAGCTGTTATGGTGGCATCAAGACCTTGTTTACTGCAAGCAGCAGTGATCAGAGTCATGGTGCAGCTGGACACACAACCACTTTCAGGTGGTCATAGTCAGGACATAAAACCTGGGTTAAAACAGGTTCTTTATAAGTTACAGAGCATCCGGTGAGCTGTGAGTGTGACTTTATGTGGAGTGACACTGCAGGGAAGGGTGGGTTCAGTTTGGGAAAGAACCAGAGTCTTAGCAGACCCCATTAAACCCTCAACACCCACAACACAGTGCCCTCTCTCTCTTACCAGCTCCTTGAAGAAAGCAGCCTCTTTGGGCTGCTCCGAGTATCTCTCAAACTGGTCCAAACCATCTTGCAGTTTGAGCGTCAGTGTGTCATAGTTGGACCGAACCACCTCCAACACCTAACAGGGCGAGAGATGAGCGACATGAAATTAACTCCCCGCCTCCATAAAACAGGGCAGTTAATGCACGGTGCAGTGAAGACTAACTAGTCTTTAATACTTCATTACATTTATATTCATGAGGGATCATGTGGCAGGCAGCATCACATCTGGTTCCTCCTCATTTTAAGGTCACACTATGAATACAATCCTGCTAATACAGTATAGTGTGTGTGTGTGTGTGTGTACTGTGTGCACAGGACACACTTGCCTGAAGTAAAGCTCAGCTGCGATAAGAAGGTGAGCTGAAATCAGAGCTAATTATGCAGAGATTCTCCACACTTCCACCCCTGCCATCCTCCCATTCAGCCGTGAAATAGCCCCTAACCAGACCTTTTCCATTATTTTATTAATGTGCCTGCAACACTCCACACAGCATGAAACATTCACAATGAGACGCAGGAGCCGCACTTTGTCATGCTTCCCAGAGAAGCTCTGCAAACGCACACACGCCTCTCAAACAAATTCAGCGTTTATCCAGATAAACATGCAGATGTTAACCTACAAGTAGGTCTTTGAGTTAATGCACTCACAGCACGTACATATCCTCCTTCAGCCCTGGCAGTACATCTACTATACAGCTGAATCATCATGTTCAAATTTATTAACAGAGGAAAACATTCCTCTTCCTTTTATTTTCTTCTAATAAATCTACAGCTCTGCTCAGGGAAAAAAAATAGCTGTTGTTTTTATTTCAACCTCTGATGGTACACTGATGAAAAATTCATACACACATCTCTCTCCCTCACAGCTCTCCATCACCCTGCTCCCTCTGTGCAAATGTGAAGGTAGGTTTGAATGATAGCCTCAACCAGAGTGTGTTTAGGGGTTTTTTTTCTCACCGGTGGCGAATGGAAAGGACGGAAAAGATGATAGGAGGAGGGGGAAACGGGGAGAAAGCGTGAGTTATGACACTGGTTGGACGGGGGGAAAATGAAGAATTGAGGAAAAGTAAATGGAGAATTAAAGAAGCAGTCAAAAGACAGAGGAGATGTAACCTTTACCCCCTCACACTCGGGTAACTTTCTGCATCACTGAGCAGACATGACTGTGTGCAGGCAGTTGTCATCGTGTTTGAGGAGCCGATCCAAGAGCAGCCTTGTGTCCTGAAGTGTGTTTTGACTTCAGTATTGTATTGTGTGTGAGAGAGACAGACAGACAGACGGTCTGTCAGACAGAGAGTACAGCAGCTTGTTTTAATGCTGTGTGTTTCTGGAGGCCATCCATCTTCTCGTGTCACTAAAGCAAATGAAGATGCTTCAAGCGGATGGAGTGCAGTGTGTGTGTGTGTGTGTGTGTTGAGCATGTGTGTCAAGAGACAAAGAGAAGCAAATGTAAGGTTTCCTATTTCATAAAAAAATGAGGAGAGAAGGGAGAAACATGAAGAGCTGAAGAAGTGACAATCTGAACGTTCCTCAAGGGACCAACGTTCAGCACCTCATCTATTCTCAAAGTCTCTGCCTCCGTTCTGTCCTGTGACACAGCTCTGAGTCTACAGCTGTGCACCGGCCGCTGGAGAGCTACTCTGCTTACATTAACGTTCATCAGTGGGATCCAAGCAGCCACAGGCTGGTTTTTTGGTTGAATGTACACAAGAGTTTTGTGTCTGTTTGCTGAGAGTATGATCTTGTTCAGCCTGAGGTAAGATGGAACTTGCCTTTTGTTCACATAAAAGCTCTCACTCAATTCTCTCCTGCCCTTTTTCAAAGTCCGACCTACATTTCACGAATTCTGAGACTAGCAAAGTACATTGTCTGATAAATGAACAAAGTCCTTTTGAAGCAAATAACAGTAAGGAGATAACATTAAAAAGGTGTGTGTGGGGGGGGTGGGTATGGGGTGCAGAGTACTGTAGCTGTGTGAAGACTGGAACAAATTCTGTTATCATCAATCGTATATAATAGAAACATCGCGACATCACTGTCCAAAACAAGATTACTGGCGTCAGTCCTTAAAAAGTCCTTACATAACAGATACATAACAGAAGTCATATAATACTGACCATCTGTCTTGATGTATTTTCAACATATTATAACCACAGTAAACACTACAGTTTGAGATGACAATCCATTCATAATAGGATGTTTAACAGCTGAATAAATCAGGATTATAGCCTCACAGTTTTTCCATTGATGACCTCCAATAATAATTTGCATAGAGAGGAGTGTCAGTGTGAAAAGGTTGTGTCAGATGGTTCGGACAGGATGTAGACAGCTTGTCACTGAAGCACTCTGTCAGTGTGGATATCTTCATTTTAACTACCGGCTCCTGTTTGTCTTCATGCAGCTTCACGGTTCAATCGCAGCACTGACGGTTAGCAGACTGGATGAGAAAATATTTGGGGTGAACACCGCTTGTCTATTTTAACTGTCAGTTTTAATATCAGTCAACAGCAGTATGCTAGCTAACGTTAGCCTCAAGGGCGAGAATGTTTACCGTTGCTTGGTAACACTGTTGACTTATCTCTCTCATTGGCTATTGTGGCCGCACTCGGAAAGTACTGACGCCATCATTCAGATTGTAACTCCTAAATTAAACATGCTGGAAATTACCGGGGCGGCCCTGATTAGTCTAGGAGCAGTTCAGGAGGTTTAAGACTGGATTTATAACCCCTCACATCAACAGATAATCTGGGTGGAACACTGGTACCCACCAAGGTCCCAGACCAGATTTCTTCTCCAAGTGGAGAGGATGGTTGGATGGTTGAATCAACGATAAATTGGCTTAAGACAATATTGATTTACTGCCTCACCTTAGTATGATAAACAAAGGACTGAAAATGTGTCAAGTCCTGTTGTGCACTGCTGTCAATCTATCAAGATGGCTTAAAATTCATTTATCTGATTTAAAGCGACTGAAACAATACTTTTGTAATAACAATGTATCAAATGATATGATAAAAACTGAAAACGCATTTAAGATGAAAAACACCGACATTTTTAAAATACAAAATAATAATAATAGACAAAGTTACTTTATCTAATGAGAGGGGTGTTAATATCACAAGCAGAATATTATATAAAACCACTGGCAGCCCACAGACGCTGAAGCTAACTTCTACCTCCCTTCTTTGTTGTGAATAAATCTAGCAGATAAAAGCAGAGGTAATTGCAGAGGATAATGACCAAATCCATCACTTGTTTATCAGCTTGTAAAAAAAAAGAGGACTCTTCCGGACTCTCTTTTTTCCTATCCTCACTGATTCAACATAAATGATAAAGTCCTACATGGAGCTCACAACACTCGTATCGGTGACGTTCAGCCTCCTTCCAGACTCAAGTTTCTCCACTGATGATGAAGGAATAACTCAGTGTTTCAGATGTTGTCCAGTTGTTTAATGGTTCAGTTCTCACTCTGTGTTTATGTGTCTGTGGGACTCTCATTGTAAATGCATGAAGTTTTCTTATTAGGGTGATGTTTCCTTTAAAAGAATAGTAAGAGGCGAATACTGTGTATGTCTCAGTGTGTTCAGAAGTGACAGAGATGAAAATATGTGTCACCATCTGTCACGTGCAATGCAAAAAGCTTTGTATTTGTTGTGAACAGGGTCTCCCACCTGCCTGACCTGTGTGTGGTCAATCAGCCACAATGAGTTTGAAGCTCAGTGATGTGTGATAACAACTGCTCTTCTAGGTATCTCATCACAGTAAGCAATGTCTGAGTCATCCGTCTCTGCCACACAGCTCTAACTACTTCTGGATGAACAGACATTCTTTCAAAATAAAATGCAGCAAACCCCTTTTCCAGCACTTTAAAGTACTGAGTGTTTTCCATTATGCACTGAAAAATTCATCAAGATTTGCTTTTGAAATGACAAGAGCGATGTTTCAGCAGCGTTCCGGCCAAATGGCCCCGAGATGTTGCTGAAGTTCATTTTAATTTACATGCAACTTTTAGTGTGTGTAAGGAGGAAAAGTGTGTTTACCTGTTCTTCTGACAGCTGGGAGATGTGGTTCACAGCAGCGTACGACTCAATCTTGGGGTTAAAATGGTTGATGATGGCCCTTAAACACAAGAACACAAACACTTCTGAAATGAAGCCAAATTGGCATTTTCCTCAAAGTACAAGGACACACACACACACACACACACACACACACACACACACACACACACACAGAGTATCGCTAAAACTAGATGCAGGCCCGAACATGACAGGCATATGTGATTGCTATGCATCTCATTCTAAAACCCTGAGCATTAATCTGCTGTTATATCAGTCTTCTTTTGGGAAGAAGCCATCAGATTTTGGAACCTGGCTGCAGGGATTTTCTCCCATTCAGCCTTAGGAGCATTAGTGAGGACAGCCATGTCCTCACTAATGCTCTGTCAATCAGCATCCCAGTCCATCACAAAGTTGTTGGATGGGGTTGAGATCACTAAGTGCCTTTTCCATACACCTGTTTCAGGCGCATTTACAATTTGCACATGAAAAACCTGTGTGGAAACACCCTACATTTGAAAAAACTCAAAATATGGCAATAAAATGTTCACGCTTTGAGACGAGACACTGCGGCAGAAAAAAAATCTGGGCTCAAATTTATTACCCTGAGTAAGCACAAAACAGCACATGAGGTATCAGGCACTTCCCACACAAAAGTTATGATCTATTGAAATAGTCTGGATAAATGAGACCCCAGATCACATGAAACAAACAAAAGAACTGTTTCTGCCATATTTCCATCATGTTTTCTACATCGTTTTCCTTCATTTGAGGCTCTACTTGTTTGAGCTTCTTCACAGTCATGTAATGGCACCCGACCGCAAAATTAGCAGCACCAGCTGTTTATTGCAATGAAAAAACTCTGAAATATCTGCATAATAGCAGATGACTGAAATGCGCATTACGCGAAATGACTGACTAATTGGTCTGTGGGACCCCCGACCTACTCACTTCCATTTCCACCTCCATCCAAAACACACACAACTCACACAGCAGATGTGCGCACGAGTCTCCTCATGGAGCACGCAGGAGCTTTTGGTAACCGTGGTCGCAGTGGCTCACAAAGGAGCCGACACACAAACCTTCCTTCCCAATATCAACCTGAGCATCCGAACAAGCTGATCGGTTGATTCAGCTTGTAAAGGGAGGCAGGCTCAAAACAGAGAAAAAAAACTTGTATTACTGCCTCCAGGTAGTTTTAACCATCTGTGAAGTGTCTGTTACTTTTTTTTTTTAGACTGCTGTATTGCAGCAAAGTCAAACAGGCTGGCTGGTGCTGCAGATGCTTGACATCGTACATGCCTGCAGATAAAAATTGCCACCCACACATGATCCAGACATTTGTGTCTGTATTGGATGAGTGTATCCCCACCTTCAGCCACAGTTGTCCCCGGGGCAGAGGCATAAAAATACATCAAGTTGTACAGACAAACAAGTTGTACAATGAAATTTGAGCTTTCCAAAACGACCTAAGTGGGTGAAAAGCAAAATGCCAGCTTGGTAGTTTAAAGCGATGATGCTAGCCTGCACAGTCATGGCCAGTGGGTGTGTTGCAGTAAACAGACACACTTTTGTGACCTCTTACTTTTACAGCACAACCATTGTTATTATCCTGCCTTTATTTGTCAGACAATGTCGCAGCCATAAAATAATGATCAGCACTGCAGCTCAGCAGCCTAGGAATGGCTGGCTGATAGATGGTAGAATTCATGAGCCACAGTCACATCCTTATTTCACACTCATTCACTGTCTGGCAACAGATCTGTAAATGAGAATTAGATGGCTTAGTGTGGACAAAACTGTGCTGTGGCATCACGATTTCCCAGAATTAGAACTAAGGGTACAAGCCCAAAGCATAAAAAACAGCCTCAAACCTAAAGCACACAAAGCTGATGAGGTGACAGGTGTCCATATACTTTTGTCATGCCATGTCAAATTTCAACCAGCCTTGACTCATTTTAATGTGTGTGTGGCTTTCTGGAAAAGACATTTGTGGGGACATTTTGTTTTGAAGATTTACAGTTATTATTGTGAAAATATTTGACAAGCAAAGTTCTAAGCAACAACAGACAGGCTGTTTAACACCAAACCACATTCCAGTTCATTCCTGTTCAATTCTCTCTCAATGCCTCCTTCATATTGTTTGAGCACACCAGGGAATTTCACATGTAAATTCAGAGGCGATCTTTTCCCGCATTAGTGCAGATTTTGATTAAATAAACTGCTTTATAGCTCAAATATGAGTCAATGCAGTAAGACACAGCTGTGAAATGAAATGGCTTATTTTGTACTATCTCAGAGTTTGTCTTATATCAAATAAATTACAGTGAAAAAAATGCAGAGAATTTTCCATAGTAATAATTCTGTTGTCATTTCCGTGCAGCAAGGAATGAACTGATGGGAGAAAATGGAATTGGTGCCTTCATTTGAGTTAAATTCAACACAGTCTCTGTGGGTTCTTTATACCCCTCTGCCTTCATTCATTTATTCATCTATTCTCTCAAATATTACTCTTTCAATCTTCCTACTCCCCGGCTTCCCTTCAACCCTTGTGATTGCCCATTAAAGTGGTGGAGTCTGCTCCATTAGGAGCCCAGTTTAGTGGGCGAATCCTCGGAGAGCACCCTACTTATATGGGTGCCCTCGGGGGCCTCCAAGCCGGGGTGACCTCAGAGGATCATCTTGTCAGAGAAGATGGAGAAGGAAAGAAAGATTACGGAGGAAATTGGTGGAGGAGAGACCAAGTAGAGTATGTGTGTGGACTGGAGCAGGGTTGGGTGAAGCAGATTAAGGCTTAAAAATTATCCAATAGAGGGGCCTCAGGGAGGAATTGGAGGAAGGAGGAAAAAAAAGGAACAGGATGGGGAGGGAGACCCTAAACTACAGTTCCAAAGACTAAACTTCATTCACTTCATTTTGACCTTTCTCTATCCTATTCTTATTTGCATTTCCCTTCAATCCAATGACTCTTTTCTCCTTCTTGTGGTACAGTGTACACTGTATACACGTGTGTGTGTGTGTGTGCGTGCGTGAGTATGTGTGTGTCTCTCTGAGTCTGTGTTTTTACCGAACATTGACAAGGGCATGTGTAACTTTGCTGGCTGCCTCCTTCCACTGGCCCGTGTTGGTTGATACTCGCAGAACTGGAAGGCAGAGAATGACAAATAAAAACAGGTCATGTTTTTAACACGGTTTTGGGGAGAATTTTAATGTCAATTAATGTGATGCTTTTTTCTCAATTAACTGATCAATCACTGATTCTATCAAATGTCACATAATAATAATAATAATAAAAGACATGACAGAGTCATGTCACGTGACTCTATTCTCAAACAGAAATATTGCTTTCATTCACCGATTGCTAATTCACTAATTAGCAGTAAAGGGCAAGAACACCAATCTTTTATAGTAGGCTACAGGTAATTCCACCTCCCTCACTGTTTTTTTACCCAGCTTTTATTTGATACAGACATTAAACACTGCAGTTTCTACTAACATACCCATACAGTAGAGGTTGTCAAAGACCTGGTGCATTCGTACGATTTCATAGTACAGCTCATCATAGCTGTTAGAGGTGGGCAGGAATGTGTCGCCATATGTTATGAACATGTTGAACAGGTTCACTACCTGGATAATGGAAAATGCATATTAGTTGACAAACACCTTCACTCTCAAACAAAAGGAACGCCACAGGAAAAATGAGAGAAGGAAAACAAACCAAATATAGGTTTTCTAAAGGGAAATCAAATTTACACTGCATCAGATTCTGCATACGCAGCCTATTTGGCCTCTTCCGTCTCCTCTGGCAAGCTAATAAAGGGAGTTTAGACTCGTGAGTTATCTGAGTCACACACACAGCTGGCCTACAAGCAGCACCACTGATCCAGCATCTGGCAGCAGACACATATCCCTGCAAAACTAATTTCCATTGTGGGTTGTACTCCATCAAGGTCCTGTCTGCATGTTTTGTGAGTGTGTGTGTGTATGTGTGTGTGATTCTCACCAGTAAGGCCAGATGAAAGATGTTGTGCTTGGCCAGCAGTGTGGTCTCATTTGACAGCAGGAACTTGAGCAGGTTGATGAGAGCTGTGCAGAGGGAGACATGCACACATTAATGAAATAATGTGGAGTGCTGATTGTTGTCTACCAGCGGAGGCATGTGGCAGCAGTCTGCTTTCCTCACTGTGCATCTTTATTAAGGTAGATAATGGAAACACAGGAGGGGGGGGGTCCTTTCAGCACCAAATCAAGTCCTTTCACAAGCTGTTATTGAGGAAAACAAACCCACAAGAGGACCCAAAAAAAAAAAGTTTTTAACAAGCCCCAACACAAGCTGGCACAACAACACGCTGAAAACAGATCAACACATCTTTCGCTTTAATTTGGCTCATTTTGTCTCTCCAGTCTTATTTCATGGTATGCTACTATCACTACCAGGAGGAGAGGGTCGTGTCATTCAGGGAATTAAGCGGATTATTGGTCTGATTAGAGGAATTTGTATTCTAATGAGACACCATGCGATGGGGCTATTACAAGCTGAAATGGGATCCCATTGTGTGTTGACCAGGCTGAAAACAAGGCCACCAGGATGGATTGTGCTTTCTCTAAGAGACTCATTATCCAATTTCAGTGATGCAATACATTTCCAAAACAACAGGCCTGGTGACTTCAGAGGGAAATTAGCTTTGTTTTGGAGAAGCAGTACCTTGTTACTCCACTCTTAAAGTAGATATTAAAAAGTAAAATGATGCATATGCGGTGTCTTGAAGCTGAATTTGAAGTATAAATACACCCTTAAACACATCAAACTTCCATAACAGTTTTATTTAAAACAGCTTGTTTGCAAAGACCACAGAAATCAGCAGACACTATAAAAAAGGCAACATTATCCCTTATTTTAATTTTTTAGTTTTAGCATAAAAGGTACAGCTGCAATGACCATATACAGTGTGTGTTGAATAAAGGTATGTGAGACTGTAGTGCACAGCTGTGCTTTGAGTTAAATCAGAGTTGTGAGGAGCTTTTTCAGGTGCCTCTGGTTGCTGAAGTAAATGTCCTATTCTTTGTTCTCATAGAAAGTGTTGCATAACTCACAATTGGAGCTCTTTTACAACTTGGATCAGCATGAAAATCGCCCATTTAAATAATCAAAAGATGACGACTGCATTAGAAAATGCTTGGTCTTTGTTAAAAAGTCAAAGTATAAGTCTGCAGACATAAAAACATGGATGGATTCAGCAACTATGGAGCCATGTTTTCTTAACATATTCAATGACGAATACGTGTTCTGAATTTGATGGCGACTGCTCCTTTTCCATAGCAATGGCATCTGAGGATCATGGGTATTATAGGATTTAGAGTCATCCGCCATTCCAAAATGACAGTCTAAACATGATTTCTCAGAAACAAGCGGAAAGAACTAAAACTTGAGTGACTAGTCTATCAGTAAATTATATTTTATTTTGTTCCTCCACGTTCCTTGTTCTCTCATCGTCGCTTCCTCTCTCTCTCTCAGTGACTCTCTAGCTCGCTTGACCACCGCTGCTCCTTCTCTCAGTCACCTGTGTTGTCACCCTGTTCGCACTCTCTCTCTCAGAATTTTTCAAATCAAGTCGGAAGGCCAACAACAAACTATGAGTTAGTTGTTTAATAAATAGCGAGAAATGTCCACCTCACATCCTAATAGTGATACTTTCCTGCAGATTAAGCTTTTGAGTTCCTCAAAAGGTTCTTGGTTCCCTGGGCTAAGTTCCTGCTTATCTTAGTATTCCGATAAAAATAAAACTAGAGAGAAAGGTTGGTGTCTTTACCTGACCAGAGCTCTCTCCACGTGTAGTGTAACCTGATTCTGCACTTCTTCTGGTAACACAGGAGTTTGTGGATGATCTGCACACAGCGCCTGCAGAGAAAATGAACACATAAAACCGTGATGTCAGAGCTGGTTGGTTGACGAGACTAGAAAAATGTACACGTGTGACATGCCCGTGTTCTTACAAGTATAAATCCATGGGGAAATCCTTCATCATATGAGTGACAATAAACTCCACCATCAGATCTAGACAAAGGGATTCAGACAAAGAGAGCAAAAAAAAAATAACTGTTAAAAGGATACAAATGGAAAGAGTTCAACTACACAAGTGCTCTACCTCAAATGTACTTGGCCACAATAATGTAACATCAAGGGAATGTTAATGTAACAAGTAAGGCAAAAACAAACAAAGCTACCCAGTAAATGTGCTGGGAAAAAACTAGTAGTATGAAATGTCCATATATATGTGACCTATAATGTAAATCAATGACATCTGGACAAATAATTCATAAAATATTTCCAGAATTTGTTAAAAATGAATGAATTAACTGTTTATTATTGTTTCCTGCATTTAATTACAGGATGCAATGGGCCTACAGTCAGTACAGTGTAAACATTTACAACAGAGAAAGAGTCTGAAAACAGAGAAACAACTAAAGCATCTTTCACAGTGACCATCATTGTCTGCAACACATTTCATAAATCACTGACAAAAACATATACTATAAGTACTGGAGAAATCTAGAAACTATATAATCCATCTTGCTTTTTTTTCCAGTCATTTGAAACAACATCAAACTTCAACAACTGTCCAATTTTTGGTAATCTGTTCCTTTACACCCACACCTTCACCTCTACCTGCACCTTCCGTGTACTTAACTTTTAGGTACACACATATACTTAACTAAATTGTATACATTTTAGTATATTGGCACATTATCCACTGGTATATTTTGTTTCCACTGGTATATTTTATTCTGTCGGTACATTTCACTGTGTATATTTTATTCTGCTTGTATATTTTATTGTTTGCACATTCCACTTCCATATTTTATTGTTTATTGTTTAGTATATTTTATTGCCTTAGTATATTTTCATTCTGGTATATTTTTAATTGCTTTTACGAATATTTTTATTGCATGTTGGTTTATTTTATTTTATTGTAGTTATCTTAATTTTATTATTTCTAATCTTCTTATCTTTCTTACTATCTGTTCCTAACATGGGGGTTGCATTGAAAATTTCATTGACATGCGCAATGACAATAAAGACTCTTGAATCTCTTGAATCTCTTGAATCTTGAATCTTGAATCTAATGAGTTGACTGAGTGCACACTGACACTGCCGGTTGTCCAGCATTGTATACACGATTGAAAGCAGGCAGAAAGAACGTTCACAGTATGTAATAGAGCAATAGCTTAACTGAGGCAATTTACATTGTGTCGTCATTCCTCCTCTTTAAAATAAAGTGTTTAACAAAGTAAGATGCCAAGAACACAGCTAGTTTGTAACCGTTACCTTGGGAAATTACACAGATGCACAAGTTCGATCACAAGTTACAGCCTTCAGAAATATCAAACATCAGAGGCACTGCTAGTTTGAGTCCACAGTATACAGTTATAAAGGTTCGTCATACCTAGAACAGCACACACCAGCGGCCGTGAAGGGATGTTCTTGTCCATGGCTTTTTTTCTGTGCCTCATGGGCTGAAAAAAAATACAGAATTTCCGTATATAATCAGAATGTGAATATATATAAATACTTAGTACTGTAGATGCTAAAATGTGTAGTGTATCAACATACTACCAGTATTGGCTGATTTAAGTTTTGATAAGCAATACTGTATATGCACCATGGTCTTCATCATGCGATGTGTTTACATGCACTTAAATAACCGGGTTACAGTTGGCTTCCTCCCGGAAGGTGATTTCTTAAACGCCATGCAGATGAGAAACCTGATTACCACAATCGAGTTGGGAGATTTGAGAAACCTGTTTCCTCCAGGTACTTTTATCCTGGACACTGTTGATTTATCTGCCATATTTGAAGGTAATCGGCTTTTTTACAAGTAAGTATAAGCAAATAATGACTACAAGAATATCTGAAAAGCTGGAGAATTTGTACTCAAACCCCTTCAATACATATCGATATTAACTGATAGGGATAGAAAAACTACCTGAACTACAATGCAATGCTGTAATTTGTTCTATGTTTCTGCTCACTTTCACTCACAACCAAGAACTCACCATCCTGTGGAGATTGACTCTGAAGTTCATGTTGTCATCATGGAGAAAGGCATCAGCGTACTGGTCCTATCACACACAGAGTCGATAAAGTCAGAACAAAGACAATCTGTGGAGAAATGTTGCAGCAGTGTGGCAGCTTCCTACCTCGGCTATGCACGTGAGGATGATTAGGCACAGTCTGGCACTGTTGAGTCGATGCTCATCTGGAAACACACAAAAATGAGACTCTTAACATGTGGAAAGAACACCAGACAGTTTTTCTTTCCGCTGGTCTTTTAGGAGGTTAAAGCCTGAAACAACTGTGGGACTGAAGAGAACAGCATTTATTTATTTCTACGACAACTACGTGAGGACACTTGAGGACAAGAAAAGTGAAAGAATGAAGAATTATGGGAATGTGGTGTGACAGAGACAAAGAGGAAGAGGGCATGAAGGTTTCTCTTTACCTTTTGTGTCCTGCATTACAATGGAGGCATACTTGAGGAAAGTGATGAGAAGGTTGCTAGTCTGCAGGTTGGGATCCAGAGGCAGTTCTGGGTTGTTCATCACTACACAGCAGATGTACAAACAAAACATCAATCACTCATAATCACTGCAGTTAAAATTCTAATCAATATTTTTTCTAATTACTATTATGGAGGAGGACATGTGTGAACTAAACTGGAAGTAAGATCATAATTCAGATAAATCAAGCTTTAGTCACAGAACAGTGCAGTTAGCTGCCAATCAGCTATTCAGCCTGAACTCAAAGTCTACTGTCTAAAAGCAGGAACAGAAAGAGTGCTCATTCAGGCAAATAGCAACATTACAAAGATTTATGTCCCATTATTATAGCTACCATAGCTTGCTTGCATCTTCACCCATTTTAAAATCTCTGCTTGCTCAAACATGCAGCTTGTTTCATGGATAAATGATGAGACGGTCATTTCTATCTCCCTTCCCCCCGACCATTTGTTTCCTTCTTCCTCAGATCACTGTAGACCCAAAGATAGATTTCATACTGGACAAAAACATATTGTCACAGGAGGCTTTACTGTGGAAGGAAAGAGTTAATTTGTTTCACATGTGACTGCAGGCATGTGTGCACAATCATTTCTGATCTGAGTGGAAGGTCCTCTAAGTGCTGAAGCTCCCATGACATGGCATAATGCATGTGCTGCATGTGAAACATTCATCTGTATTTGAAGCCGCAGGTTAATATTTTATACAGAAAATGACTCTGGAATTTGAAGCAACGGGGAAAGATCGGGGCTGAGAGAGAAGGATGCACCTTTTAACAGCTACAGTGTGTGTGTGTGTGTGTGTATGTGTGTGTGTGTGTGTGTGTGTGTGTGTGTGTGTGTGTGCGCCAAGTGACCTGATTTTGTGTTCGCTACAACATTTACCTTCCATGAAACCTAAAGTGGCAGCCAAAACCGTTTTTAAAGAGATAATAAGTACTTTTAAAATGGAATAAACTCACATTAGAAATATTATTTATTACATCTGAGCATCTCTCTTCCATCAGATAACCCTCAAAATCTATTGAATATTTGAAAAAGCTCTGGACTGTGCACCAGAGCCAGATTATAATACATGTAAAATCATCATCAGCAATTGAATGTGGTCACTGTTTTCTAGCACCACCTCAGGTCCTCCTCTCCGCTACAGAAAACATGGAGGCAGTGAGAACAATACCCTGATAGAGACCTGAACACTTCTGTTCAGAAGCCAATGGGTGATGTCACGGACATCTGTCAACGTCCCCCTAAATAAAAAGAAGAAAAAGTTGATGACTTACTGTCTAGGGAGGGCGGCGTTGTGCCAAGTGGTGTAGGTGTGGTTGGAGTAGGGGTGGTAGGTGTGGCTGCAATGTCAATCTCAGGGTGGCTCTATTGAAAGACACAAAGCATGTGTGAAATGTCATTAATAGAGAATTGGTATCCCTTGTGTCCTGTAATGTAAAGAAAACTGCCACAGGAGATTTACATGAGAGAAGAGAACAGGATGCCTTTGAGTGGAGACTGGAGGAAAAGTGTTTACTTCTGGTGGTGCAAAACATTTCCACAAAATGGTTTAAATCAGTGCTGCTAATTCTTCTTGAGATTTGTAACTAATCAGAGCATTGCAAAAAGCAGCACAGTGGCTCATGGACCTCCGAACAGACGTTAGTCCGGAGGCAGTGTTCAGTGGCTGCCATCCTAATTGCATTTGACCCATCCTCAGTACTCAGTTAGTGAGTCTGGACGGCTCAAACGCTGAATTTGAACGTCCCCACAGAGACTAATAAAGCAAGAGAAACAAAGTCAACTGAATACCGGTGGAGAAGGGATTCTCACATCTAGTGCGCCTTTATAGCTACGTACTAACAGCAGCACAACATCACTAGATCTCAACAGATCCAATAATGCATCCAAAACTCAGAAGAGCGATAACATCAGTCTCCTCCTCTATTCTAGAACTGCAGTGATATGTTGATTAATCAATTCTAAATTGATCAAAAGAAAATTAATTGCCAACTATTTTGACAATCACGTCACTCATTTTTCAAGCAAAACTGTATTTTTGCATGTTTCCGCTTCTCCAATGTGTTTGGCATTTAGAATAGCAAATGATGAGTCTTTGGGTTCTAGACTGTGATGAGCATTTTTCACAATTTTTGACCTTCTATAGACTAAACGATGAATTGGGAAAATAAACTGCAGATTAATTGCTATGACTGACAGGAGACTAGAAAGCAAAAGAACAGATGACCTTTTATCAGCGTTTCATAGCAACATGACGAGAGAAGAAGAAGAAACGAAGACTAAGGATTTTAAGAACAAAAGAAGCTTCGAAAATTGACAAACAATAAATTAGAATAAACGATAAATAAATATTTGGACATTGTGTGGACATATTTGGACATAGTGTATTGTAACTGATTACTTGTGATGTTAAAACTGCGCCGATCCTGAACAAGTCTGCAAGAGCTCTCATAGTGGAACACCCACAAATCTTTCTTTTGGGTGACCAAACACTTTTGGGGGCTTTCACACAATAAATATGTGTAAGAGGAAAATTAGCTCCAATTGAACCTCGTAACATCCGAAAACCAAGTGAGCACAAGCTAGAAGACACAGTATCTTACCTGTGCTAATACAGTGATGAAGTTGCGGTTAAGGTGCACAGCCTCATAGAGTGCCAGCAGAATCGCCTCATTTGTCCTTGAGAAAAAAGAAATTAGCAGTCAGTCAGCTCGTTCATTTATCAAGTAAATCGTCACATAACATTAGACTGGGTGGGAAAAAGCTTTAGACGTTGCTCCAGTCAAGCACAAGAAACAAGTGGAGGGGTCTGGTGTTTAAAGTTTATTAACAACCGCTTCATGCGTCAGCACGTTATTTTTTTCATTTTCTGTGTCATTAACCAGTAACACTGGACAATGTGTGTAACTACTAATACATCATTTTCCAAATATCTTGACATTCAATTTTAATGTTGATAAATGAGCTGACAATAAAGATGTAAAACAAAATACAAATAACTGGCTGCATTTTTATAATTGTCATCCCAATTTTTTTCCCTTTTTTTCAGAATACTACACTATGGCAACAAATACGTTCATTTGAACTTTGGAGCCTTTTACACGATGACAAAACAGAGGACAAGCAGTATCACTGCAGAGGTAATGGATTCTCTCATTGAAGTGTAGAGCAATGCAATTACATTTGACTGATGGGGAAGAACTTATATCACTTTGCACTTACTGCACAGAGAGTTTCTCATCAGCATCTGCGATAAACATGCTGCCCACCTGTGGTCGGAGAAGGATCACGCTATCAGTGTTGATAAAAGCAGTTGCTCCACTATGGAGCGGCACATCAAACTCTCTGAAAACCTAATGTATCTTAATGGAAGAAATAACAATTTATTTTAAATATAAATGTTGCAAAAATATGTAGTAAGAATAAGATCCTACCATACTGGTGAGGGTAGAGAAGAAGCCACCCTGGTTCTCCTCCTCTTTGTCTTTGTACTGCCTGAAAGGAAAAGGACAAGAGAAAAGACAAGATCGACAGGAAGTAGGAAGTAATGAAAAAGTGGAGAGAATGACAAATAAATTGAATCCATGAAGGGCCACACAAAGGCAGAGGCAGAGACACAATATATGTTTTCACTCCAGCGCAGCACTTGTAATGTACCACACATTTACCTAACATCTCATTCTGCTCCCTGCAGTTTATTATCCAAGGGGCATTCAGTTTATACACAAAAACAATGAACTGTATGGAGCTGTCATCCATCACTTTGATGTGTCAGCACGCAGACAGACAAGATCTCCTGCACAAACACCATTTTAATTTCCAAACCTTGCCTCATCCAAAAAAAAAAAAACTATTACTGACTGCCAAGGAAAACTGTCAGATATAAATAACTACAAGTACTGTATAAAGGGCTTTTTTTCAGGAGAATAGAAATAGAATATCTGTGGCAGACATCAAACTAAACTGATGACGCCAGCGGCCTCTGCACACCACGCAGCGCATCATGAAAAGCATGTTTTTGACACATGGACATTTATAGTTCTCACCTGTTATATTCTGTCAGAGCTTGGTGGACAACCACACCCATTCCCTGGGAAAGAAAGCACCCAGTCAAACCTCTGATATTCTGCCTGATGTGAAGGCCAGTGCCAACATCACACTGGCTATCCATCATTCTGCAGTTAAGAATAAACAGTACAGCAAGTGACATACTTACATCTAGTGTTGGCTCGTCATCCACAATGGAGAGCTTCACAATGTATGGATTCACAGACTAATAAACAGAAAAACAGTGAAATTAGAAGCTGTTTAATATTTTAGCCAATCTTTGGAATACACATTTGACTTGAGTACATGCAAACACAGCTCCTTGTGTCATTGACCACTTTGTGTAGGTATGACCATCATTTTATCCCCTCCCTTACTGTCACTACAGGAAATAACTGGAGGGGGAAGTGAATTGGAACTAATTTCAGACAGCATGTTTGCTCCTCTGTCATCAAAATGTAGGACAAGTCAATATTTTTTTGTACATCTGGTGCAAAATAGAAATGTTTTGTTTAGCTTTTCACTGGCATGGATGAACCCTTTTCCTCAGACTACACAGATTTTTTGTTTTGTTCTGCAACATTTCTTTTGTGAGAAACTGTAGAGACGGCCTATTAAAATCTTACACTCATGCTCCCTTGTGTGGTGGAACTCAGAATTGAAAAGTCTTCCTAGAGATGGCACACCTGTAATATAACAGACCTCAGGAGCTGCTTATTTTGTGCCTCTACAGTTTCTGTGTCATGGCAGAAGAGAAAAGCAGCGGGGAAAATTGGTTGATCTCTAGAGCTTTTGAATGAACTTTCGGTATCTATTCAGTGACAACTACAAATGATTTATTACACAGTTACTACACACCCCTGTGCTCAAAGGGCTTGTCTATTGACAAAACAAGTAAAGGTCCATTTGAGTATATGTACACACCTCATATTTCCTGTAGTTGACCAGCAGGGCCAAGAGGACTACAGCATCATAACCATGCTGCCCTCTACTGGACACATCTGACAGAATCTGAGGAGGGGGGAGAGGGAGAACAGAGATGATCAACGTGGAAAGAACGAAGGTTTTAAAATAACATGAAAATCCCAGAAATACAGCACATACGGCCTTCAACTAATCACTTACCTGCAGAATGGCTTCAAAGATGCTGTTGATCATCACATATTCCAGGATGGTGTTCTGACTAATATTGTCTGTCACCTGTAAACACAATTTTTCCACATATTTGTAATGTTTTTAACAGCGCATCAAGCATCTCTCAATTCATCTTGCTATTTTGAAATGATCTGTCTCACCGTCACCAGACACAGCAGTAGTTTGAGGCAAAGACTCTTCAGACTCTCTGAACCATCTCCACAAAGTAGGGTGTCCAGTCTTTCCATCAGGTCCTGCACGAGACAAAAACATGAGGCAAAAAATGAATGAAAACAATGATTTCTTTCACTCCGTTTGTCCCCTCTCAAAGTATTCTTCGCACACCTTCATCCTTTGCTCAGCCTTGTCAAACCCCATGAGCATGTTGATGATGTCAAAGCCAGACGCAGACTTGTTCTTCTGGTGAACCCCCCGGAAAAGTGCACAGAGAGTCTGGGGAGAGAGGCATGAGGAGAGCACAGGCATTGCTTAAAGAGTGAATACTGTGAAATGTTCTACATAAACACAAAAAAATATTCCAGTCTCAAGTCTTTTTGGCGCCATAGCAGTGACACAAAACCGAATCCATGATTCTGACAAGCTAAGATAATTTGATCACAGCTACAGTCTCATCAGCATCTTTCAGATGCTTCTGATGTGGCAGTAAAATGTGCACTGCAACCCTTTCTGTGAGAACCAAGCCGATCCTCCTGAGCTTTAATTACCTGCAGGGCATTGACCACTTTGATCTGGTGCTCCTCTCCTAGAGCCTGAACACAGTGATGGAACAGAGAGTTGATGTTGTCCTGGATCCGCTGAACCTCCTCCCCGTCAACACTCTCCAACTTTGACTCCAGGTACTCCAGGTTCACCTGAAATATGGTGGAAGGACAGATGTTTAAAAAAGTGAGGGGAAAGTTCCGGCTGCAAAGGACAGGTGGTGAACAAGCATAGATAGTATTCAACTGACAATTTCATAATACACTCCTGTCAAAACTGCACCACCTTTCACAAATTTTCACAGTCCTATACTGTGGGCTAATCTGTGCGCCACTAATATATAATGATTATGAGACTGAAAGTGAGAATGGATACTGTTGTAATTCCTCTTTGCATTACATTTTTTCAGGTTCAACAACACCTCACTGCATTTTTTCTTGATAGGACCAACCTATTAAGGTATAAGTAGTACTCTACATACATTTCATTTTTCTTTCTTTTGTTTCATTGTCTTATTTTTTCAATGTACTGGAAGTTGCAGACATACTTTTTTACCAATTCAATATTCAAGCCTTAGTTCAGAAGTTTTTTTTTCTGAAACGGTATCACTGATATTGTCTGTTAGCTTTGCTGACACTTTACAAACAAAAACAATACGGTGAGTGTTTTCTTGTATGCAGAACACATCTCTAGTCAACATGCTGTTGCTCTTCGTCAAGCATTTTTCTCTTTCACTTTACCTTCATAAGAAACAGCTCATCCCAGAAGCGAGGGTTGTTTTTGGCTGGGTCTTCTTTCTAAATAACAGACAAAGAGAGGACTTTGTTTACACTTGAGCACCATTTTATTTCTCTTTACCTCCCATCACTGACATTCCCCCATCGTGATACTCACTGCAAAAATCTCATCATACATCAGCACCACCTTCTCTTTCAAGGGTTTCTTAGAGGACGACGTCCTCCTCAGCAGCCCTGCCTTCTTCTCCACCTGAGACATGACTAAGTCTGAGGACAGAGACACAGTGAGATAGGTAAGGTTGAACACAGATGACGTAAAAATAAAAAGGAGTGAATCATCAAGATTTCTATATTCTATGGATTTCATTAAAGGATAAGGTGGAAAATATTCTACATTTATGTTATATTTAACAAATCCTGTGAAAAGACCAAAACAAATAATGGATCAGTGTGTCTCTCAGTACTTTTCGACTTCTCCAACATGCAGCTCTCAGCCCCAAGCCCAGTCTTTCATCATGCCCAGCATGTTTGACTGGGACTATTTTCAGCCATAGAATTTGGTGCACAAGTAAGTTATACACGGCACGAAGACGGTGAATGTGGAGTTGGCTCAAAATAAACTACAGTGGCCCTGTTCATCATTATAAAGAAATGCATCAGCCAGTGCAACAATGTAGCTCATTAAGCATCTTTAATAGCTTTTGGACAACCATACAAGTCTATGGCACAGAGGATTAATAAGGCTTTTGGTTACACAGACAATACTTATTAGTAGGATAAATTCAATGATGGTGCTTTCACTGAATACCAAGCACATAATTCATGGCCACCACACCTGTCTGCTGCCGACTGTTTTCAGCAGCAAAAAGACACTCCTGTCATAACTCCCTTTTACTGCACGACATAATTGGACAGGTCATCAAGACCTGTCAACTGTTGGAGGACATAAGTATGTAGCGTTAATGACTATTTTACTGTATTTACTCAGATTGACAGAAGCCCTGTGCTTGGAGACAGTCCTATTAACTACCACACTAACACTGTCGATAGTCGGCTGGCCAAGTGAAAGAGTTCAATTGAAGTGACATAACTTAAGCAACGTTCACTAGTGAACGTAAACGTTTAGGTTAACGTTAGGTCAGTAAAATAACCCGTTATAAGTATGTCAAAGGCTGAACAATGAGCTAGCTAAAGCAAATTAGCGACAGTGGTATTAACTTGGCTAAGTCATTATCAGGTGACATTTGCTAAAATTGATGGCACATGATGTTAACAGCTAACGCTAGCTAATCTAAGGGAAAGTTGGGATGGGCTGCTAGCCAATTAGCTACCATTAGCTAACTGACTCATCGTTAGCTAACTGGGTTCAACTTACTAATTAGCGACTAACAACGACGTGGTCACGTTAATAAGCAGGTATTGTTGCCCAGTCGGTGGTCGGTGACCACCTAGTTTATTAGCAGTTAGGTCACCAAACATAAATCTACCAAAATTCGCAGCTAACGCTAATGCTAACGCTACCTAGCTAAGACCTGTCAGATAAGAATTGTAACACCGATTTAGCGCTAGCTGTTTAATGTCAGAGTGCAATTACTCGTAACCTTACTGTATTGCATTAATTAGGTAGGCACAGCTCAGTTATGAGTGTAGCTTGTTCTTACCTCAATTAAAGTCAAATATATGTGGTAAATGTAGTTCATGAATCCTTGTGACAACGCTAGCCTCTGCTAGCATACTGCTATCAATAACCTCCTGCTGGACCTCAGGGTCTTAGCACCACTCCGATATTCTTCCGTTCCTTTTGCAGCTGGCATGATATGTGTTGACCCCACAGACACTTACGATGGTCACTACATGGCAAACGGTAGACAAAGGGCTGTGTTATGGTCACTTGTTGCTGATTTGAAGCACAAAAAGGGGTAGAAGATATGTAAAATGTCTGTTTGAGCTGCCCACCTCCTTACATAACTACTGCATTATAAGAACTTTAACTACAGCAGATTGTGGAAAAAACATGCAAGATATCTTGCTGCCATCGATGTGTATGTGTAGGGTGAAAGAGTGGCACATGAGAAAGTGCTTTGGTTTAAGTACTACCTGAATGCAATTCAGTTAGGTGTGCTGTACTGTACATCACTATTAAATGGAACTATTATTGAAAAGGAAAATCAATATAAAGATGCCAAATCTCCAGCTTCATCGTCCTCCTCCTTGTCAGAGGAGAGTGGGGGAATGACCTCTCCTTTATATAAGATGCTGCACATATCACACAAGAGGTCCTTTTTAACAGGAATATCAAATATTATGCTATTTTTTAACAGAGAGAGAATATTTTGATGCTGCATTTATGTGACACATGACTATATAAATTACAAGTCTATTTATATCCGAGTAAAAGTGGGAGTTATAAATCAAAAATCACCTTTTTGTCTAGAAACTAAACATGGCTGTAACCATAATATAACATCAGCCTGTTTTACTGGTGTGTTTACACACAACTGATGGACACAAACTTCCTACAGCCCTGAAAACCTTTACAACCCACATTTACAGGCTCTGAGACAGTAAACACAAAGGGGGCTGATGGAGGAATCACCTGGCAGCTCAAGGCTGTTTTAATGTTACAATGCTGTTAAATATATTTAACTTCATTTATATTTCCTGTTTTAGTTTTCAGTGATTTGTTTGCAATTTATTTACCTTTTGTTATAACTGTGCTTCTTTTACAACCTGTTTCAGCAATACTCATGACTACACCACAGTCGGGAATTTGAAACTGAAAACACAGTTGGGGGAGAGAGAGTGCACAGAGAAACCAAACACACCAACAGATGATACAAAGTTTGGTGTCTACATGTTGATGTAGACACAAAATGCATCTGTAATGATGGTGGTCACTGTAGACCACTTTGAGTCAGGGCCTGACTTTCCTCCTCGCCCAGTCAGTCAGGAAATGAAACCCGGCTACTAACACAGTAAGTGGTTTATTTTGGCGCACACCTGCTTCTTGTGTTTTGTTCACACAGTGCGAACCATCATCTCCACTGGTACTGGATTTGTTGGGGAATTAATCCTGGATCCTGACAAACTCCAAAACTATCAACACGATGGCCTGAAAGGCTCTTTTGTGAGGTTGTTTGTGTTGACACAACAAGGTGCATAACCTGCAGAAGTTAACTGATGGTCAGTTTTAGCTTTATTCTTTTGTGAAATCCTCTTACACCAAAAACTCGAGGATCTTACACACTGATACATATATAACATCTGCAACTGAATGCTAGACCCATGTCTTTGCACTTAGATAATAAATTGCACAATGGCTTTGTCTCCAGTTTAAAGCGTCAGCTGATGTGTTTGTTTTGACCTCCTTGGTAAATTAACTTAACCATCAAGGGTGCAATATTTCTAGTAACGACTACGTGGAGCACCTTAATTTCTGAAATAAATGAGATGAGCTCTGCTTTTCCCGTGTCATTAGACAGAGAAAGAGATGAGGCAAGAGAGAGAGAGGAAAATCAGAATGTAATGAGAGAGACGTAGAGGAAAAGCAGCTGAGAGTGAAAGAGAACATTAACTGACACACAAGAAGAAGCAGGTAGACAAAGTTGTTGTTTTTAACTTTACTTGAAAAGTTTCCTAATGGTAGCCTGAAGCTCTTAGCTCATGTTTTATTGTGTGAAGAAACAGAAACAGTTCACACTTAAGGAGGGTATAGGATGAGCCACTGTGGAGATATCAGTGTTAGCTCTTTATGCCAGAGCGCATAGTGATTTATGTGCTATGAGAACACAAACACAGAGATATGGAGACCAGTGGGAGCGCCAATACAAGTTCATCAAGATTAAACACATCGCATAACTCTTCTCCAACACGACTTTACTCCCTAGACATTTTCTGCGTCTTTACCTTCGCTGGAGTGCTATCTTTTAGAAAATGTAGCTCGGCGCCTGTGAATCATCTTTGTCAATTTCGTCAGCTTAGATAGACGGACGGTCTTGAAAGTAGCAGAGAGCTGCATGTGTTGCATGTTTTAATGTGTTTTTATGGCCTCAACAGCTGATGACAGCAGGTGGAGAGATACTGGCTTGGATTGAACTTCATTGACTTCAACTGTTGTCACTGGTATGTCGAGACAAGTCCTACAAAGTCAACAAGAAAGTCCTGCAAATGCAAAGAAAGCAACTTGATCCCTGAAATCTTTGAAGTGCATATCCTTCGTCTTTTTAGGACTCCTTCTTTCTGAATCCCAAAAAAAGAGGAGCTTATGCAGTGTCAGGTACAAGGTAATTGCTGAAATGGCACAAGAGCCAGAGTGAGGCTGGTCTCCCATGGAGGTGAGAGTTTTCATCAGGTTGCTCCAGCTTCACCTCAACCCCAGGAGACCCTCAGTGTTTCAGCTGGCTGGAGGCTTCGCTGACAGCTCTTGCAGCTCTGCGGGTACAGTGTGACACAGGGAGTGGAGTAAATGCCTGAGGAGAAAGTGTGATTGGTATGTGGATGTGTGTGTGGCAGGCTGGTGTGGAAGGCAGCAGATGTGCCACAGGAGTTTGACATGGAGACCCAGAATTAAAGACTCTGTGGCTGTTTGCCTCTCATTCACAAACACCCAAATACTTCAACTGTTGTAACTTTGGAAGGTAAAGGCTTTTCATACAGACAGGTATAGATATCTATCTACTATCCAAGTTGGAAAACTGTTTTATTATCATGGATTTTTGCTAATAAACTGTTACTTACATGCACATGAAAAAGTCTTACCCTGTCATTGGCTCACACTCCAGGCCACACCTGGCTGAAAGACAGTGACAGACCTGTTGGTGGCACTCCGGAGCTGCACCAGGCATGACAGGGAGAAGCTTCTTTTACCTTAGACGTAGCTTCAATGCGGACAATCTGCTTCACAAGCAGGGCTTTGGAGCAATGGTCTGCAACCCTGTCCTTGGGGCGTTCCCATTCAAGCTGTCTATTCAAGGACCGGATCAACAGGTGAAAGCATTTAACCACCCTGTAGCAGAAAAAACCCACCCTGCTTCTGTGCATTAAAGACCAGATCTGAGATGAATCTGGATGCCCAGCAGCACAGCTTGAGGCAGGTTCGAGGGGATTGTTTCAAGGTGAGAAGAACAGGAGCACAGTCGGTAAAGAAGTGGGAAATGGGAAGAAAAGCACCTAAAGCTTTACTCTTTATTGTACATCTTCCTCTCACAAATGAGTAGTACTCAGCTTCTGAGAAGCAGTTGTTTCATGTCCTCTGCGGCTCTGCAGGGTCATCTTGGCCTTGGATTGGAGACGAAGGGCCTGTTTAGCAGACTGTCACCTGGCTGCATGGACCATCAACCAGCTCACCAACAGCCCGCAGTATGTGAGGCTTCGGGACTGTGTGTCTGATGTGGCAGTTTGCGGCACCGGGGGCTCTGCAGGGTACTGTGCTCTCCCTTTTTCTCTTCCCCCTCTACACATCGGACTTCAGACACAACACAGACAGCTGTCACATCCAGTTCTCTGATGATACATCATTGTTAAGAACATTTTAGGACTCTGTGGTGGCAGACAGTATTCTACACAGCAGTCTGCCGGGGCTGTGGAAGCTCTGAGAGGGACAGAAGGAGAACAAACTGGTCAGGACAGCTGGCTCTGTCCTGGACTGCCCTCTGGACACCACTGAGGAGGCAGGTGAGAGGAGGATGTTAGCCAAGCTGACATCCATTTGGACAGTGAGGACCTTAAGCAGCTCCTTCATCAACAGATTGCTGCATCCAGTGTGTAAGAAGGAACGCTACCAAAGGTCCTTCATTCCATCAGCTGTCAGACTGTTTAACTCCAGCACAACATTTAACAGAGCACTGTGTTGGTGACATCACAAACCTACTGTTTGCACTACTCCATTATTTATTTATTTTATTGACTATTCCACCTTATGACTTTTCTACCTTTTTATTCCGGTTGTTATAACAAGTAAATTTCCTCAGCATAGGAGCAGTAAAGTCATATCTTAAATCCAGAGAATTTACACATGCAGTCCTTTGTTTTTTGTGGTTTAGTCTTCAGTCTTGGGCTCCCAACTGTCGTGTCATAACTACATAGAAAAACGTAAGTGTTCAAAACCCAGAAACACTGACCAGCCCCCACTCTAGTTTACTCAGCAACATGGCAATAATTACAAATTCACCAAAGACGCAAGCTTTTAAAGTGAAAATGTATCTTTTTATTGGTACCATACATTAATTATCAAGGGCAGAAACTAACCAAATCAAAAAAATATATATCAAACCATGATTTTTCTACAGGGATTGGAGAAGGTACAAGTCACCAGTCAAACTCAATCATAACTGTTGCTGGAATCAACTGTAACAAAGTGGAAATGTACAAAACAATGAACAGAGCTTCAGATGGTTCATCAGACTTTACAGACTCAGCATTGCTACCAGATGTGCCGACTGAACTTAATGTTGAGCTGGCTTTAGAAGATGTTTGGATGATTGATGGTATCATTCTGTTGGTCATGAGTGACACTGCGCAAATGGATTGAAACGAAAACTAATAAAAAAAAAACTGTCGCTGGTTAACAAAATTCAGTGAGCACATTCACTTGACATCAAGCTGAATGCTGCAGTACACAAAACTGTGATGACTGTTAAGTGAAAAAAAATCACTTCATGTAAAGATGAAATACATGAGTGGATTTTTAAACTTTCCAAAATAAATATAAAAGAAATCAACTGAAAGAGTAAAACTGTCACTCCATGGTGCTGTTGTACCCCCGGGGGTTTGTAATTGAATTTACACAAGTTTTAAAAAAGAGGGAGGAGGAAAGAGCAGGTGGGAAGATAGAGGGGACAGGTTCATGAGTGTTTTTTCTCCTTTTTCCTATTTTTGTTTCTTTACATTAGATCGGGATGGCTTTAGGTAAATCTAAGTAAGAATACATTTTATTACAGTCAGACAGAACTTTGCTACTACCTTAAATATACAAGCACAAATACACAAAAATTTAAATCTCCAAAAAAAAAGGAACAAAAAGACAAAATAAAAACATCCACACTAAATTATTTCTCTTTTATCAACATAAAAGATAAAAACAATATATTTTAGAGGGGGGAGGGATAAAAGTCCTGTGTTGCTCCTTGGTCTGTAGCTTTTCAGTATTGGTAGAAAATAAAAAAGTAACAATTGAAATGAAGGCGTTTAATACAAATTAAAAAACATTCTAGGGAAATATATACTGTATAAAAACTCTTAAAATGTGTAACTGTGTGTATGTGCGTGTGTGTTGTAAATGCTCTCTGTTGGAAAGACTGCATTCATTGTAGTCTAATCAGAGATGGCTCGGGCACTAGGGGACTCAAAATCCTTCAATCATTATGTTTGTGTGTGTGTGTGTGTGTGTGTGTGTGTGTGTGTGTGTGTATGTCTGTATGTGTAGTTTCCCTAGTGCCACATTTCAGCTCTCCTACTCATGTGTGAATTTCAATGGTTTTACAGACTGACTCTAAATTCTGGTCCGTCTGCTTCAGCAAAGCCACAAATAAGCTCAGACTGCCTCTTTACTCTCCTCACACACGCTCACACACGCACACACACATATACTATTAAGAAACATTACGAGTGACCTGTGCGTCAACAGAGCACAGACCAGAATTGAGAGCCATGTTGCGAGATAGGGTGGGCAAGTGGTCCCTAAGCAACTCGCCACCATGTCGAAGCCCCGCTGCCAACATCCCCTCCACCCCGTCACTTCCTACATGTGTACTTCAGTATGGATAGTTTAGTGTGCACAAATCCCTGCGCCTCCTTGGTCAGGTCTACCCGGATTACTGTCCAAACTGAAAATTAGCAAGAGCAGATGGGACATTTTGAGTGTGAGATGAGGAAAGGCGAGACAGAGATGGGACACAGTGCCTAAATATGAGGAAGTCACAGCAATGATGACAACTTGTAAAACTTCCTGACATTGTCTGCGACATACTGAGCTCCCTCGGACCAGCTGGGTGTGATGACTGAGCTCTACAGTGATGTCTGGGTTGGCGAGCAGGCGATGGACTGTTGCTGTTGCACTCGTGGCTGTAGGGGTGGGGCGGGGGCTTTGAGGAGTGACAGAGAGGGGTCTGTGTTGAAGTCGCGGGGCTCTGGGCTCTACTGCGAGGCCTGTGAGGTGGGGTTGTCGCTCTTGCTCTCCTGGCTGGAGGGGGCCTTGTTGTTCCAGGGCGAGTTGGAGCCCAGTGCCGGAGAGTTGTTGAAGCTGTCCTCGTCATCTATGCCATTGGCCGCGTCAAACTGTGTGTTCTCCAGCCGCGTGATCAGACGCTCGTCTTCGTCACCGAACTCCCCTCCCATCAGTGTGGGCTCTCCCACCACCATCACATCCTGCAGAGATGCAAAACAGATGCGGGAAAATTAATGTTGCTTTAGTGGGGGGAATAGGTCGTGTCAAAGAGGGGGTGTACTGATCGCTTGTTGTGTGTATGAAAATGCCTTATGGCTCACTTCACAAGCCCCTCCATGAGGGCTGATGAGCCTTGTTGCAGTGTTGCTGCTGATGCACAGTATGTGGCTTACACCAAACATAGCATTTAATACAACAGCCAAAAAGCTCAATGAGGTCTCATTAGACCACAGATCAGCTGTAGGTACGTTTTTTTTAAACAGGCAACGTATTCAGCGTCTCTTCTTGTAACATTTCCCTCATTAGCACTTTTGGTTGAGTTTGTCACAAATTTTTGTTTATAATGTGCCTTTGTCCTCACGATGCAATGACCAACCTACTGCTAGACCTCCTTGATCAGGTTTATTTAACCCTAAATCACTTGTCACACTTTGATTACAGTCAGGTTATCTTAAAATGCATTCAATTTATATGACTTTCAATAACTGTCTGCACAAGCAATGATTCAATCATAATTATTATGCACTTAATGTGTGTAATATCTTAGTATCTGTAGAGATTTGCTTTCACCTTAAATAAAAAAAAAGCCCTGAGGGGAATACTTGTTACAGGCACTTTATGTACACACCACAGCAGGACACATTGTTACATCAAATACAAGAGAGTTGCTCTTGTATCTGATGCAGTCACATGGTCTCTAGTAAAGAACTGCACTTGGAGTGGATCACAATTTCAACGGAGCATCATGTGACAACTGGATTTGTTTTGTTGTACATTGTCTTGTGCCACTGTGTTCTGTTTTCAGTGGCTTTATCATGGGGATGTTTCTGTTAGAGGTGCAATAGCAGAGTACTGACACTAGATAGCAGTGATGCACTCACTGGAACTTGGCTGGACAGAGGGAAACCACTGCCTGGGCTCTTCTTTTTGTTGTTGTTGTTGTTGTTAGTTCCTCCTCCTCCGCTGATGGTGCTGCCACCTGACATCTTACGCTTCCGTCGTTTGTTTGGGGCCTGTCTTGATGGCTCAGCTGCAGAGAGGGGATGAAGGGAAAGAGTTACAGATACATTTGCTGTGTTGTTGTTCACGTGGCTGTGTGTGCATGTTGTTTGCCTACCTGGTGGTGCCACCATCCTCTGCCATTTCTGGAAGAGGCAGGTCTTGAGGCAGTCTCTGGGGCTGAGACTGTATGTCTTGTGTCTGGACATCAGCTCCTGCATGGGCTCCAGAATCACACACAGCTGGAGGAGGGAACAAAGAGAGGCAGCAGGTTAGAGATTACACATTGCTAAAGATCATTAGAGATGCTCCAATTGATTGAGCACCATGATTATCAGCTGGGGTTCGCTGCAAATGACTTCATCTGTAGGCTTGAAATGCTCAGATCAGATAACCTGATTACAAAATACAGGAAGCAAACAAATAAACACCACTCAAGTGTTTCTCACAGAGCAGCCTCATCACATCATCTCCATCTCTACTGCAGAGGCAAGCAGTTTATGTTCCTATCAATCCCCCATGGGCTTGAGGCGGTGCTGTTGACTGCGTTTGAACTGTGTAGAACTCCACATGCAGACAGACAGCATTTTTGGACTGCTACTACTGCTAGTACTACTCCGCTACAAGCTCACACAACATTTCAACGTATTTTTGTTTCATATGCAAACTGTGTAAGCCAAATTGCAGAATCAGATTTACAGCAGCTGCCTCCGGCCACCCAGCTTCAAAGCTAGTGCCTGACTTCAAAAACAACAAGCCTGGTGGGACTTGAGATGCAACAAGTGTTGGACTGCAATATTGCTTGGTGAATTTGTAGTAGTACTGAGGAATGTTATCATATTTTGTAGCAGTGACCCCAATTCAAAAAACCACATGTACCACATTTGCCAGGTTGTTGACTTTGCACCAACTCCTATGAACTGGCTTCTAGTAAACAAGAACCCTGGGCCTGCAGCTCCAGTTCAACCTGACTAGCCTTCTATGTGTTTGTAGAACAAAAGATACATGGAACACAGGGGCCCAATCATCAAAGCATTGCCCTTTAATATCAACAAAAAGTCCAAAATGAACTGCCTTGAAGCATCAATAAGACAATCCATGGCAACATTATTAAAACAAAAACACAGACCTGAAACATTGATAATCATCACAACGAATAGCATATCTTTTTAAATAGTGACATATACGTTGTGTAATTGTCATCTGTTGTGATTGTCATCACTATCAAAACCTATGCTGTGGCTAACCTCTACACTGGTGAGTCTAAAATTAATTTAAACACAGTAAGTAAATAGTCATATCAAACTGCTTCATCAAAATCAACTTTGAAAGTTTCTTAAACGCTCCAACCAAACTGTTTCTGGCCTATTATCAAGACACAATGAAGAGAACAATAATTAAGAGCAGCGTCATTCAAGAGGAAAAATGTGTATGAACCACTCACTCGGAGGTAGTTAAGGGTGGAGTTCGACAGGCCACATCTTGTTATGTTTTTGGACAACTGGTCCAGCATCTGTGGGTCCTGGGCCTGAGACATCAACAGGAAACAGATTACAACGATGACACTTGCACACATATCATTATATACATCAGTGAACTATATCTAGCCATTCATACTGCCTCTGTATACACTCACGTGCATGGCCAGTATACTGCGGGGGATAAGTTCACGGTGTTGTCTGATGCTGAAGTGCCACGTCTTTATCCGCATCATGTCGTCAAACATGAACTCCAGGTACAAGCGCCCTTCTACACACACCTGCAGCAGTTCAGAGGACTGACGTCAGTGTACAGATGTTGAACTCTATGCAGAGATGGCTACAAGCTACATCTCCGGCCACAGATGTAAAAGCAAACATTACATGTTTATGACTGGGCTAGTAAGTCACGGTGATCACGTTGCTGAAGAAAGACTTCTCAGCCATGAAGTGACTTGCACCCACCTTTGAAAGGCATTTAGACTTGAGCCTTACTCCACAATGACTCTTTGAGGAGGTACGTAACCATCTGGAGGAAGAGCCAATATCTATATACAGTGAACTTAAACCATCTTTTTTGCGCACAAATCGCATCAAATGATTGCATTGTTTCTGTGAAAGCTTGAACTTTTCATCACCCTGACTTTGCAGCTATGAGGAGTTGTCTGTGTGCAGTGCTTCTGTTTAGCAGTCGGCAAAATAGTTAAAATTTCTTACCAATTTGAAAGAGTTTTTCATTCAATAACATCTGTGTTGTACTAAGTTGTTTTCTTTATCAATAAATAACAAGAAGCCATGCCTATTTTAAAACAAGGGTTGGAAGTGATCATAACTAGACGCAAACATTCACCTGTGTGAACATGGGCTTTCCATTCTGGGTGACCATGGTGCACTGATCACAGTCGAGGGAGACAAAGTTGTTGTGGAAGGACTCCTTGGGGTGTTTCAGCACATAGTAGAGCTCAGTGGCACCGCCCTCAAATATACTCCGGAAGTACCTTGGAATCAACGTCCGGCCAATTGCTTCAGAGGAGGAGTGAACACACGTCAGACGGGGAGAAATGTTACAGTATGCAGTCCTTAGGTTAAATGGGGTGACTTTGTTTCTTACTGTAGCGTTTGGGTCCATCCTCCAGACAGAAAGTAATGGTCAACATGGCATCATCCTCAAAGAACTCTGTAGTGAATGCATCCCACCACAGGTTATCGCACTCCTACAGGACGTACAAGGGAAAAAAAATCAGTTGCCAACACAATTACTGGATTGTTGTTGAGTGTGTGTCAATGTAAATGCCTGCAAACCTCTGTCCAGTTCTGTAGCCGTTTGTTGAGTTCAAATATTCTGTAGTCTGTCTGGTTGCCATATGGTGTGTGCCTCCTGGTCCATCAAAGAAAGACAGATGGAGGAAAGCAAAAGCAGGACGGAGGTAGAGAACAGCTAGCTTGTGGTATTATGAAAACTATAAGTATAAGTAAAAAAACTTTCTGCTCTCACAGCTTCCATACTTTTAAAGCTGTTTTTCTATCAAGTTTAGCCTCGTCACAGACTAAAATGCAAAATCTCTATTAAGAGTGAGATAAGAGCACAACCTTTCACGATCTTATCTTTACTTGTGTTATTAGTGCGGTTTTCACACCAGCTAGAGATAATGGGAAATAATGCAGCCTTACCCTATTCCTGGCTCCAGGTATGTGGGAGGATACATTGGGGTGGGACTGGAGAAACAAGAGACAGAGAGATGATTACATTCAGCTATAGTGCTAATATGCCCTCCCTCTCTGTCTTTACAACCCTGGGATGCAAGCCAAACGTTGCACAAATTGGATGACACAAGGAGACAGTAAATAACAACATACACACACACACACCAACTGTAGCCGATTTGCTCTCTGCAAAAAGACAAGCTATGAAGCACACCACACAATCCTGCAGAGGTATACTCCCTAACCTTAATGAACCACACAAGTCATGTCAAATCAATTGTAGCATTTCGCATTAACCTCATACAGCTGGTCTACAATTTTCACTTTAGTCATCGTGACTCAACAGGCTTTTGCCAGGATAATGAGTGGTGTTAATGGTGGCAGGCAATAATTGGAATAAACTGTCGCCAAAAGACAGAAGATTGCTAAAATAACACCTATAAACCTTCCTGTACCCCGGGATGTTCCTAGAATCAGTTTCAAAAAAGTGCTCTACTAGCATGTGTGTATACTGTATGTTACACTTCACTTCATGTAAGTGAAGTGTTTCATATTTAGCGCCTGATTCTGGGATTTCATGTTATGCTGTTAGAGGTGAGTATGAGTGTCCAGTTAGTTCACCTGACTGGACAAATATAACTCTGTGCCTGGATGTGACCTCAGAATTCTAACTGGTAAAAAAAAAAAGGCTGCTGTTCTGCAAATATCAAATTTCATCAAATATCCACTCAAACCAGTTTCTTGGTATGTTTGACGGGAGAAATTGAGATCTTGGACTAACTATTCAAGATATATCACTCTCAACAAAAAACTGACAATACAGTGCTTCTTGTTCTCATTATCATCTAAACTACTATTACAGTTTGCTGATTGGTCAGACTATCATGTGCCAAGATGAATCAATAACCAAACTCGTGACATTCAGCCTGGATTTACAAAGCTATATAAACATGGTATGCCATTCAACACCTGTAGAAGATGTTCAAAGATGTCCTCACCCAGAGCAGACTCCAAAACACACAGAAAACACAGACATAAAACTCACCCCACGTCTCTGTCGAGCATGGTGCCGGGGTGGAAAGGGGGAAAAGTGCTACCGTTAGGGGGCTCCTTGGGGGAGTACAGCTTGAATGACTTGGAGGAACAGCCTGGAAAAGAGGTGAGAAAAATAAAGTAAATCAATGTTAGCTCAATCTTATATCACAGGTCCTGGAGTTAAAATGTGTGATACTAGTGCATCCAGGCAATGGCAAAAGAAAATCTTGATCAGTGAAACCAGACAAAACATGATCAATACGTCACATTAGGTAGCAAATGTTGTAATTATTAATCCATGTCGGTCCTGGTGTAACAAATACATAAATTATAAACCACAAAGAAAGCAAATGAATGAGAAACCATAGAAGATGGTACCTGAGGTTGCCACACCATCAAGGATAAATGTGGTACTGCTAATGTTATTATTCATTTAATGTTTACTGAGAATGACTGTATCATGTGAGGGTGAAGGCACATGCAGCCTGAACTGGCCAGCATGGCCCAGTTTCAGTTGGCTGCACTCACTCACAGGTCATCCCCAATACACCAATCTTGTTTCATAAAGACCCAAAACAACGCAGGCAGCCTGTACACAATGCGCTCCCGCTACAGAAACTGCCCTCCACCTAAATACCAAATAGACCAATATGGACTAAATTCACACCCGCTTAACAAAAATAAAGATTGATGAATCTCTCCGTCACACACACAGCTCCAATCCTTGTTCAACTCTAATTGCCCAGCTCTCCTATAAAGGCCATCCAGGCGTGACGGCCTCCAGGTCACGACCCCTGCCGTCACCATGGTGAAGCCCCACCTCATTAATGTCTCTGTCTTGTCTCTGCATATTAAAATGTCTATCTGAGGCTGCGTGAGTACGTATGAGAGATACGTGTATCTAGACACACAGAGAAATAAGCTTTAATTGTATTAATGGGATGTCCTGTGAACAAAATGTGATCTGAGAACATGTTAAAAATACATTTCTAGAATATGGTAAGACAATTCAAAGAAAAACAGCCTCTCCTATGTAACATGATGTAAAAAGACAAACAAAAAAAACACACAATAACAACAACAACAACAACAGGTGTTTTCGCACATCATGGACTCACTTTCAAAGGTATCTTGCTGTATTTAGCCTGAAGACTATACAGTGACACAAACATGCATATATCAAAGGATAGACAATCCAGCCCAACACTGACCTTAGGGGTCACAGTGACACACATTAGACTGGTGCTCCTAAAACCACTCATCTATGTTCACATCCATTTCATATCAATTTTCTCTTAAATACTGGCAACATTTCTCCAAGGAGAGGAGTTACATCCCTTGTGGTTTCTATTCCAGGTTCTTCATGTTCGATCAGGGTAGCCCCATGGCCTCATCATAGCTATTACAGAATAGTAAATAAATAATAAATTAACAAGAGAAGGTCTCCATGAGGAGAAGCACAGATCTTCAAAACAAGACTTGCATCTTCTACACGCTGACAAAAAAGCCATACAGCCTCCATCCATTTGAAACCATGCCTTCACTTCGTGCAAAATCAAGTTGTTTACAGTACAAGCCAGCACTGATATGCTATGGGCTGGATGCACCAGCAGAGGAAAACAAATGGGATTGATAAATAAATAAATAATCAATGGTTATGTGTCCATTAGTTGTTGAGAGCTCCATTAGCTCCTCTCCTCTCCTGTTAGCGGTTAATGACAGGCAGTCACAATCACATCAGCTGGACTCCACTTCCTCCACTGGGAATCGTGTTCCTCTCTCTTACAGTACACTATAAACATATACACACCATACATGCTCATATCTTCCTGACTGAGTGATAGGACGCCAACCTTCAGAGCGAGTCTCATCTCGGATGTTGGGGGCCATAGATGTCAAACACACCGTGAACATTTGACTTCACGTGAACTCCGGACACAAAAATCAGTGCAGCGTTAACATACCAAGTTCCCTCTAAATAAGAATGACCTGTAGTGGTTTTGGATTCCTGCCACTCCAGACTGCCACCATTATTGCTAAGGGGGGACAAGTAGCCCATCCAAACGGAATATTGACGAAGGCTAGGTTTTATTGAACCATTAACCTACTTTAACTAACTTTCCCTACAAAAAAACGACATGAACCTGCGTTGTTATTTTTTTTTAATAAAGTCACACCTAATAGACCTTTCTCAGCCTCTGTGTAGCTCATAACATCAACAGTCAAAGCACATATGACATGGAGTTGTCCGGTTACAAAGGCAATTAGAAAGGCAGCAAGCGCATAATGCTAACACTTAGCTGTTAGCTAGGCTAAAATGTTACACACAGGTGATTGCAGGACGCGAGTGAACTTCGCTACATAACGCCACCAAGCACTGAGATCAACCAGTGACACAGCCATGTAAATACAGACTAAACACGACCAATAACCTCGACATCTTTAACCACCAAAACGTTGACTGTATACAACACTGCCTCGTAGGCCTGCAGGGCAAGCTAACGCTAGCAAGCCAGAAAACAGTTAGTAGCCTGTTAGCTAGGGTTAGCCGTATTGCTAACGCCTTAGCGTTAAATCCCTTTTCAACGAGAAATCACCGAAATAACACGCGAAATTACAACCGCGGGAGCTCGTAAACCACACTTAATCACCACAACAGACAGGTATTTCAGGTAAAGTGTGTGTTTCCGAAAAGCGACCCTTTACCTGCAAAGAAGTCCAATCAGAAAATTGATGTTTACAGATCCGTGATGATAGACCGTGTGTACGCTCCGTGCGTAAAAACGGATAGGCCCGCTGGACGGCGGTTGGCTGGACGCAACGTACCAACACAATACGTCCCTCTGAATAGGATCAATGAAAAAATCTCCTCAAACCGCGAGACTGGAAGGGAATACGGCCTAAATTGCGGGAGTCGGTCGGTTATGTTTTGTCCCGCATGAGGCCTTGTCAGTGGGCTGAAGCCTGCTGTGGGTTTACATACGGACCCAGATGAGCCCTTTGTTCACGGGAGGACATGAACAATAGCTGTAGGCCCTCCTCCTCCTCCTCCTCTCCCTCCGCAATGCATTTGCTCCTCTCTCCTCTGCCCAGCACCGCCAGCCGCCCTCTCCCCCCTCTACTCCTCCTCCCCCCACTAATGCACAACTGCACATAAAGGTTGTCTGGTAAGCATTTTTTTTCTTCCTTCCTCCTCCCTGCATCCCATCCCTTCCTTATAACTGACACAGATGAGAATTGGCCTAATGCAGCCAAGTGGAAGTGGAAGTGTGTGTGTGTGTGTGTGTGTGTGTGTGTGTGGAAATAAAGATCATGCTGACTGCAAAGCAATTTTCATGTTTGCCTAATTAGTGCATATCAGCTTGCCACAAACAACTAACTGAGACAGTGACAGCCAAGACCCTGGTCATATGCATTATCATACACTGCAGGTCCATGCAGTGTGATGCATAAACAGCAGATGCAGCAGCCTCATCAGTCAAAAGTAGATTAAGATCTTCCAAATTAGCTTCCATGTAACAATAACAGACTTGGCCTGTTTACAATTAATTGTGTCTTTGAGTTTGCACACTGAACTGTCTCCAAGGTAGGCCAGTAAATCCATTACCACTGGGAATCTCTCTCTCTGTCTCTCTCCACACACACACACACACACACACACACACACACACACACACAAAGCACTAAGCCAACAGGAGAATCTCATAGGCCTCTAAATCTGCTTAAATCGCCTCAAATTATAATCAGATATTCAGATCACAGCCAGCGAGGACTCACCCATATGGCCAAAGTTGGGATATAAAAAGAACAAGCAGTATTAGGTCAGTAGTTTTTCATATGTTTATGCAAGTGGTTGTCATAATATTTGCCAATTTGAGATACATTATTCATCCCTAAAGGAAGAAATGACTGGGACAGGTGATCTCTTATCAAGGTTAAAAATTGTTTTTCTTTCAGACACTGAAGTTTTTTTCTCCCGGCTCGATTATTTAAGGACACTGCAGCCACCAGCATGAATACGGCTGTGATTTATTCACTACTCTTGTACACGTGGAGTGAAAACACAATGTTTCATAAATGATTTATTTGCAAATTAAGCTGCTCTTGGGAGCCGCTCTGTGGAAACAGTTAACAGCCTTTCACAGAGGCTGCTGTGCATCTGAACACCAGCACTGATAGGTAATATTATTATGCCACAATTCAGCATTAGTTTGGTTCAAGCAGAATTATTTTCAAGAGGCACAGTTTTAAGGGGACCCACAGATGAGGGGTGTATACATATGTTTGATTCAGAAACGTGTGCTCCACAGTGATTGTGGGGAGGAACAACTTTTTCAAATGAGCAGATTCATGTGTAGAATCCGTTTCATTCCAGGGTGCATCTCAAGGATCAGTTCCACAAGGCGCTGCAGCTGATGGATTTGGATATTTGGGGCATGATATATTGGAATTTTTGAATTTCATTTATTGCAAAGGTGCACATAAAATTTCCTATTTCTGACATTGCTTACAATATTTATGTATTTTGCTATTATAAAGAAACAAAACAAAAGTTGCACTCATAGTTTTGTGAAAAGGAACATACTGAAAATGTAAACGTATTACCAGAATGAAGGCAAAAATAATTCAAGTAAATAGATTAGCAGTATTAAAGTAAATACGATAAATAGGATGACCACTGATTTAATCTGTCGTGAATTTAATCATTTAGTCTATTCGTTAAAAAACTGTCCAGACAAATACCCCTCTCAGCTCTTCTATTGTGGGCCTCATGATCAAACCATTTTGTCCATTGTCTCCGATATTCTGACATTTTTGAGACAGTGAAGCCAGGTATGATGATCTACCATTGTGTGTTTATTTTTCTACCTGTGACGCTTCACCTGTTCTCTCCTGCTTTCTCATAACAGAAGGTGTCACTTTTCTCTAACATATTTACAGATCTTCTGTGGCTGGATGTGAAATCTTAAAACATAACTCCTCCATAACTCTTTTTTTTTTTTTCAGAATAAAAACACTTTGCACACTCCCATGCTGGGACAGATCTTGAGGATGGCGAAGTGCAGTGTCTCCCAGACCCAGACACGTAGAGAGGATAAGCCGCTCTGAGGCCCGTCTCTCACCCGACCAGCAACAAGCATGCTTGGGCTGAGTTTATGTATATTAGTTTGACCATGGTAAGCTTGTGACTTGAACACTTCACAGCTCACGAGGCTCCTGTCAGTCTTTTGGCGGCATCTTTGAGTGTCTAGTACCAGGGGGAGGTGTAGTCAGTAGTAGCTTAGAGTATCTGTTGTGGGTGACTTATGTGGATTTGCCTATCTTACATTCGCTGGCCCCTGTAGCCATGGCAACACGAGCAGTCAGTGCTGTCACAACCGGAGCGAGGCGAAGAATCATCCATGGAAATGGACACACAAGGGTTAATCCTGTGTGTGTATGTGTGTGTGTCTCCAAAGCTCGCCCATTGAAATGGTACATGACGGGGTTAATCCCCACAGTGTGTGTGTGTGAGTGTGTGTGTGGTGATGGAGAGGAGGTGGGGGTGGGAGGTGTGTCAGGATAAGGCTTGAAGGGCTTACACACACCGTCTCTTTCGCTCTCAGGCATAGGGCAGGCCTTATCTTCAGCCAGCACCCCAACCGGCGAGGCGCACACACACGCACGCACACACACGTTGCCGCCTAACCTTCACTTCACCAGCTGGCCTCATTTTCCAACTTGCAGTCACACATTCACACCTAAAGCCATAAATCCATGTACAATAAGTGATTAAAGCTGGAGCGTGCGGTGGCTGAATAAACTCCCTAAAGTGCGCGGTGTGATGTTTTCACTAAGCTTACACTTAAACCTACAAGTGCAACTTGTTTAATTCACCTTTGTCAAAGTCACAGAAAAGAGGGGAAGCGAGCCAGACTTGCACCGCATCTCTCTGAACACCAACAAACCAAGAGATACACTGGGAAAAACACCTTTTTCAGCTGTTTTGATTTGCTTGACCTCGGGGTGGGGTGGGTAGGGGGGGTTTGTTGCTGAATCAGCTGTAAGAACGACAACAAGGAAAAGGTCAGGAAGAGAGACTTACCTCCTTCAGTTTCTAGCTGTTCTGACATCGCCATTCTGTCACCCACGGATGCACTTTCACAGCTACATACTGATCTAACTCAAAGACTTGGTCTATGTTTTCATGCCTCTCCCTCTCTCTGATATCTCCCATGTCCAGACTGCCAGGCTCAGGGGCACGAGGAGGGGGGAGAAGGATGCCTACAGTGTGTGTGTGTGTGTGTGTGTGTGTGTGTGTGTGCTCTCATGCACACGTCGCCTTGTGTATGTGCAAATGTGTGCAGCCTGCCACTTCCACTCACTAGTCAACAGGAAACTGAGCGGCGCACACATCTGCCAGCGTTCTGATAACAACCGTCCCAGTCGCCCTCCCTTCAGCACAGTCTTAACACTGATCTGGGGACAGCCTTGTGTTGGCTTGAGTGTATTAACAGCCCTGACTGAAATGATCCTCTATCTTAAAGATGAGAGGTAACTTGTAATGAGAGTCCCGTCAGTTAATTGCTGTTTTTTCTGTATTTTCCTCCCAAACAGGAATAAAAACAAAACCGCTCCTGTTTTCATAGATTGCATTCTTCCCTCAAGTGTCGCCAAATCTGCTGGTTCGTGGCATTTTACCACTCCTTAATAATAAAGTCAGACATACTGTGCTGTAAGCACATCAATAGCACAGATAGTCCCACTCCCTCATACAGAGCTAAATGGAGCTTTTGCAGTGGTCACTGTCTGCCAGATTTGATACGTTTGGCAGCTCAGCTCTTTAAACTCTCACTGGATCAGATGGAGGGACAGAGATCTATCTGTCTGATTCAGCTCTGATAAAAGATCCAAAGGACAAGCTGCCACTTTTTGGAGGAATGAGCACTAACAGAGAACATTGGCCCGCTTCAGAGGGAGAAGTCTGTGAGTCAGAATCACCCACACTTACTCTCTGCTGTGGTACTTGAGCACTTCCATTTTGTGCTACTTTAGACTTGTACTGCAGTACATTTCACAGGCAGCATTGTACTTTTATACGTCATGGATCTGACAGCTACAGTACTGATGAAAAACAAAACATATATGACTAAAATGGAAATGCACATTAGGCAATATGACGACGTATCAGGCAGAGCAGCCTGTACCGTCCTACCAAGCCAAACTGCAGTAACTACGCGCTTAGTGAAAATAGTCGAGACCACATCTGACTTGATGACATTTGTTTTAACATGTAAATCATTGTATGCCATAGAAATGTAGGATTTCAAAGAGACCATGTTAAAACCAAACAGTTAAAGCGAGAGAGCCAAGCAGCATTAGCTGTTTCCTGTATTCAGTGTATGCCTGTATCAGTTTTGATGAATGTTAATTATCCCACATAAATGTGGAAGAAGCTAAATCCAGTCATGACCATTAAAAACAGCTAAACTAGACCTGCTAAAGTGCCAGTGTTGGGGGTCAGAGTATTCAGATTACTTTTTTATGTAACAAGTAGCCCGGTTTTGTAATTCAAGTAATCAGTTATTTTGATACATTTTCAAATAAGAAATCCATTTTTGTTAACATTTGACCAGATTTCCCCCTTTCTTTTATTACCATCTTGTTTCTGTACTGTACGTACTGCTGTCTGCCTTTGTGGGGCAGTATGTCCAGACAGTGTCATGTCTGTTACTGTTAGAGGTTTTTACCTGATTAAAACTTTCCTCTGATCATTCATCAATAATTGCGTTTTTAGCATTAGATGTTCATAATTGCAGTTGTCATTCAGTTTATTTAGCAGCTTAAATGAAGTGCCTTAAATCTCCCCAACTCTGTTTTTGTTTATGTGCAGTAAACTTTACAGAATTTTTTAATGAAACATTTCAAAGTGATCAAGACTACAGGATCCCCATAGCTTCTTAACCCACCTGATGTCTACAGGTAACCTCAGTCTGCAAGCTTTAATTATCACAACAAGACCTGTTGTCCCAGCTTGTTTGACTTGTTTTGTAATTGCTTATCAAAACATCCATTACAATTAAAAGTTAAGCTTAAATACTCACAGTATGAAATTTATGGCAACGTTTGATTTTTAAAAAAAAATTCATTCATATAAATCAGTATTTATAAGTTTTGTCATTTATTAAATTCTCTGATCACATTTCCATGTGATTATTCAATACATAAGTGTTTCTTAACTGAAAGAAATATTGCAGATTTTGTAGAAAATGTACTATGTAACGATGATAATGGCAGTGAGTTTCTCCTTATTGCACACCCTTGGTTAATAATATATAAGAAAACACTCATCGGGGTCATTTTGAGTTATGAGTGCTGTTACTTCGTATACTTGCACATTTTTTACTAGTTTAGATGAAGGACTTTTGCCTGTAATGAACAATTTTCACATTGTTGTGTTGCTGCTATGCAAATGATGCTGCACCAGGCAATCAGTTTCCACTTGATTTACAGTCAGGACACCATGCGTCAGTTCGGGGGCAGAAATTCTGACTGACCTACAATCAGAGGCTGTCCTTTGATAGCAGCGCCCTCTTGTGGCCGCAGGGAGCAGGTGTGTTTGTTTTTATGCTGCCCTACAGTATCCTCTCACTCACTGGGTGAATTCCCTACTCAGGATTTTCTCTGGCAGGCGAACACAGACACACCGAAACAAGGGAACTTCAGCGGAGAGGACATCACATGTTCGTATACAGGCCAATGGGTGAAGGGATTAAATACAAAAAAAGCTCTGTGGTGAGCCAGTTTGTCATTAATATATATCATCTGTGTTGTATAAAAAGTGTTCCCGTAAACATGACATGTAGACAAGCTATAGCAACTTAAAGATCAGGATTTATAAGGCACCATCCTATGATTTTTTCCCCCCTCACACTGACATTTTGCAGGTGGCCCAGCCTTTAAGTGTGTGTGTGTGTGTGTTAGTGTCAGATGTGTGTGTGGCGGCGGCTGGTGTCAGCTGACAGCTGTGTGAGGGGAGATGACAGTGCCCTGATGCTGCGTTCTCTGTTCTCTGGGAGCCATTTTGTCTGTCTCTGATCTCAGAGTCAGGTCCCCCCCCCCAGCCAATCACGTCAGCGCTCAGCCTTGCAGAAAACATAGAAACACAGTCTGATCTCTCTCTCACTCTGTCTCACCCTCTCTCCCTCCCACCCACCCGGTCCTCCTGCACTCCTACAGTGCTCATCTCCCACTTGCCTCTCTGTTCTTGGCTCTTCTGCTCTCTGCCCCCCCCCCTTCTCTCCTGTTTTCTCTCTTTCTCGCCACCCTCCCTGCTCCTCCTGCTCTTCCTCTCCCTTAATCGGCTCACTCCCTCTCTCTTCTCCTCCGTCACACCCTCCTCCTCTTCAGGCTCTCTTGTTGTGCAACCCGTTTCTAAACAGCTCAGCCTTTGTGCGTTTTTGTCTGTTGCCATTTCAGCCAGGCTGCAGTCTTTACTCATTTTCCTCCAATCAGGGACACCATGTGACTCTCTGCATGAGAGGGCACAGTCCCTTCCCCCTTCTCTCCTCTCTCTCGCTCTCTCTCTCCCTTTCTCCCTCTCCTCCCTCCTTAACCCTCACCCCCCCCCCCCCCACCCCTCATCTAGCCAGCCAGCCAGCCAGGCAACATACGCTAGCAATCACAGGAGTCAAAAGGAAAGAGGGAGCGAGGGGCGGGGGGACATGGGGAAGGAAGGATGAAGGTATATACACAGTGCATAGTGAAACAGTGCGGGATGAGGGGGGCGATACGACAGAGGTGAGGGAGCAGGGCGGTGAGGAGGGGGTGTGATGTAAGGTCTGGGCAGGTCAGTGCAGAGTCTGTAAGCTGCAGACAGCGCACTGTGTCCTCGCTGCTTTTCGTGAATGTACAGCACATCCACACACACTCTGCTCCACTGTTTATGTCATCCACATGTTGGGGCACATGCTGCGCGTGTGTACATCCACACACACACTCACGCGCAAACTTTGAGGCCACACAAGAAGGGGGAGGATCCTTCAGTGTTCAACACGGCTCTGGAATGTAAACAGGAGAGAAAGAGAGAAAGAGAAGGGGGAACGACGACAGACCGATTCTGTAGTTTCTTCTGTAATATCATGTTATATTAATTTCTGTTGTAATTACACTGAACAGCATCTCTCGAAGTGGTTTAATGCAGACTGAAAGTGGAGGGAGATAACTTGGCATCAGTGTGCAAATTAACCAGCATTACTGTGGGTTCATTTGAAGTTGACATGCTTTAATGAATGGAGGTGATTGTCCCATATTTGGAGGCAGTGTTTACATTGGCTTTTAGCTGCGTCATGTCGTACAGCAGGCACACGTTGTCTCAGGCCTCCAGGTTTGCATGATGAAATATAAATGAACGACTGTGGCGTTTCTCACATTTCACTTGCTCTTTGGTAAAGTTTAAACATGACTTGTGTCATCCTTTTTCGAGTTCAAGTTTTGAAAAACGAAGCCAGCTAATGAAGGCTGCGCTCTGAGAAAGCTGGAGAAAATCAGAAAAAGGGAGACTCCACAAAGCAGAGAAACCGAGGCGAAAAGAAAGGGGAACACCAGTGAGAACAATGCGAGAGCAAAAGTGGAGCGCACAAGAGTGCGGTCATAGCGTCTTTTTGGAAATTTCCATGACCACGTTGATTAAGTATGCAATCTGACCGCAAGATAGCTAAGGCCCGGTTCTAAACAAACGCTCCCGCCTCTGCTGTGCAGGCTTGTTTAACGGCTGAGGTGGCAGCGTTTGCCTTCATAGCACGGGGCGCTGCGCAGAGATTGAAAACACACGCGCACTCACGCACACACCAACTCCTGCGTGCATGCCATCAAATTTAACACTAGTACACCACATTTCTCTGTGCCATTGTGTGTTCAAGACAAATTGTCATCTGGTGTGTCTAGAGGGGTTTGTCCTTGCTGATACCAAATCTGTCTGCTTCGATCACAGTGCCAATATCTCTCTCTTTCTCCCACATATCTGGATCCTTCTGCTTCGATCGCGTGTCATTCCATCATCCGCTGACATCCGTCACACGCCGCAATCGTGGAGGAGCGGGATGAGTTGGCATTGTCTCTTAATTTGCTCCTCCCAAACTTTCCGCCTTGGACATAAAAATCTGTCAGCTGAAGAGTTTCCAAACTGCGAAAACATGGGACCAGTTAGTGTTTCCATCTTTCTAATGATTAAAGTCGAGACTGGCACCAGTGTAATCTGATCCTGGATGCGTGGTTGGCTAAATTTCTCTATCCACATCCCGGCTGTTTGAGGGCTGACCACAGCTTCCACTGTGGCCTGGTAGGCAGGAGAGAGAGGAGGCCACGTCAGGGTGATACAGCACCCCGCACTCACACACACACACACACACACACACACACACAGCAACTCTCTCACACTTACTTCCTCCTCTCCTGCTGCTGCATATGCTATGACAGTACATTCTGAGTACATCTATCATGACTATGAATACATTTTCAGATGTAGGATTATATTTCATGTCCTGCACATCCTATGAGGAGTGCAACATAAATCTCTGTAACACTTAATATATTGCCCGAGGCTCAGCGGCGCAGGTTTTATTTCCAGACCTTGATTCCTCTTTTTCTTTTCTCCTCTGTCTGATTAAAGCAAATAAGATGAGAAGAATGATCTGTTTGCTGTCAGGCGCTCAGCACCCAAACACAACAGTTTGGGCACTGCGGGGAGTTCCTCGGCAGTGACACAAGTCGCACACCTCTCAATATGGTGGTCTGGCATGACGGATATTACTCCCTGCAGGTCGCTCTCGGCGACTCAGCTCCCAGCAGCCCGGTGGCTGTCACTCAACTTTATCCAATTTCAAAGTAAAATAGTGTTTGTGGAGTTGTTTTGTTGTCATATTGTCTGTTTGATACCAAGAAAAACCAGTGGTGGGTTAAGACAAGACAGAGGCACAAGGGGAAGTAGATGTGATGCACAATTGGTGATGCTAGTGATTGTAACATGTGAGACAAGATCAGTACATCTCTGCCCCTCAGGTATGCACTCACTGACCTCCTTCCGTGAACTCAAGAAGAAAGGACTTGTGGGTAAAATGAAACTCCCCAACAAGGCCATCATACAACAGTAAGAGTAGGAGTTCATCAGCATCAGTGACAACAACTGAACGACAAGTGTCTGGCTGTATCACCCTCATCACGCCGCTCTTTATGCATCCTAAATGACATGCCCCCGTGTGAGCTGTGAAACATCAAACACTCATTAATAACTCCTGTGTGGCAAGAGGTGCAGGATCAATCATGCAAGCCTTTGATCCGAGCCAGTGACCTTTGCCCTTTAAATGTCACACTTCGATCCCTCTTCTTCTTCTCTGCTAACTCTGCGCGAGAGACCGGTCAGTTTGGCACGAGACTTCCACGGTGGATAAGTGAGTGTAACATCTGTGCCGACCTTAAAAGAACTCTGTCGTTAAACCGGGCCATCAGTCAGACATCAGCAGCAGCAAGAACAGAAACAAAACCGGCGGAGGAAGAGAAGAAGAAGAAGTAGCACTGCTGGTGCCATGGCAAAGATCTTTTTCCCTGAATCGCCAAGCTAAACAATAAAAAGCACTTTGTTGTCAGACTGAAATCAAACAGACTACATGTTGATCCATCTATTCTAGTATGTTCTTTGCTCTCCATCCTCAGCCATCGCAGAGGGCGACCTCCCATGAGCCTTTGCAAACAGAGCCCCAGGGCCCCGGGGCACCTCTCTCCCTGCCTCTGTCTGCCCCAGTCACGCCACGGCAGCGGCTGCACTCACCAACCAAAATACAACAACAACAACAACAACAACAACGACCAGAAAAAGTCAGCGGCTGACAGCAGCAGCAGCAGCAGCAGCAGCAGCGGGGCTGTCGTTAACGGCAACCATCACCACGGCAGCTACTTACCGGGACACGCGCAGCCGCCCACGGACATCTTCTCACATGTCTGGTGTGAATCCGATCAGAATGATGGTGGTGCTTCTGTTATCCCTGCTCTCTTCCTCTCTCCTCTTTCTCACCAGTCACTGCTGCCGCCACTGAGGCTGCTCACATGAGCGTCTGTTATCCCCACGGTTCACACACACACACACACACACACACACAGACACAAACACACACACAGATAGACACACACAGACACACACACCACCAGGGAGCAAAGGGAGGGAGGGAGGGAGAGAGGGAGGGAGGAGAGAGTGACGACGAGGGAGGAAAAGAGAGAAAGAGTGGAAGAAAAGGTTAAAAAAAGAGCACACACACAAAGGATCGGATTCTCTCAGTTGTAGCTGTACACTGTGAATCACACCGCGCGCGTGTGTGTGTGTGTCTCTGTGTGTTATAGAGTGAAAAGAATTCTGTTCCTGCCTCTGCTCTGCCCTCACCCTCATCAGCCCTGCAAATTACAGCTCAGGTGGGAGGAGAGAGGGAGAAAGAGAGAAAGAGAAAGGGAGGGAATGAGAGGCTGAGTGCTCGAGAGAGAGAGAGAGAGAGAGAGAGAGAGAGTGCATGTGTGTGTGCTTGAGCGGGGAAGGCAGAGAGAGAGAGTGGACTGTCAAAGTGACCTGAGAGGCAGATTTGAGAGAATAACAACCATGTGATGTGGGTCCTTTTTTCCCCTTTAAATATGGAGACGCTGTTTTTCACCGCTGCTGCTACAATGGCACACACACACACACACACACACACACATTAACACATGTACAGAAGTGCACACGTGAAGGTTTAAATGATCTTCAGGAAATATGTGAGTGTGTGTGTGTGTGTGCTGCAGCCGTCTGAGTGGCTTGTTACCATCCAGCGTAAGTCTGCTACATGGCAGGGAGGGCAGAGGGGAGAGGGAAAAGGGGGAGGAAAAGACAGGAAGAGAGAGGAGGGGGCGACCGACTCGCCTCCATTCTCTCGCTCTCTGTCGTCTCCCTTTCTCGCTCATTCACTCTCTCGCTCCGTTAGCCTTTCTGTCTGCAGTATGCCACACAGTGTTGCTCCCTCGCTTCACTCATCTTCCCGTCTACTCGGCCATTTATCTCCGCTGCCCTCCTCCCTCCTCCCCATCTCCCTCCCTCCTCCCTCGCTGTCTCGCTCTCTCCTTATTACCCTTTCTTCCGTTCTACCTTTCCCTCCCACTGTCTCCATCATGCTCTAATCTTTCTTCCATCACTATGTCATTTGTCTTTCCCTGTTAGATGCACAAGTTTGCATGCACGAGTGAGTGTTTGTGTGTGTGTGTGTGTGTGTGTATAAGAGAGAGAGAAAGAATTGTAAGGCCCAGGTTATATACAAGATGACACCTGATTGCTTAAAGGAAGCCTGGTGAGATTATGTATTTTTCTTAAAATTCCTCTGAACTTCAGAACTACATTATTGTTCTAAACAAACAAAAACACGCCGTTGCACCACTGTAGTTCATCTTGAGTCCATCCCACACACATCGACCAGCTGCTGCATTACTGTATTACTTACTGTAACACCAAATGTGTATTAATCCACTTCTGAGAAACGGCCCCTCACAAAGGCACTATTTACACCTGTTTGAGTAACATTTGCTACAAGCTACAGTGCTCAGCTCCTTAAAGAAAAGATACGAACTTTTTAAAAAGATTTAAGTCTTCACAAGGAAGCAGCTGCTTTGTAGGGAAGTCAGTAATTATTGCGAGACTCAGTTAAACTAGTTGTTCCCAAACTGAAAGAGATAGCAGGATAAATCTGAGGAGTCAAGAGATGACTGAGGGAATAGTTCAGCCTTTTGGGGAATACTCTTATTTGCTGTCTTGATGAGAAAATTTGTAAGATAATTTACACCAATGTCATGTAAACATGAAGCTACCACCAACGCACAATTAGCTTAGCCTAGGAAGATCCAGGAAGTTACTGCACCTGGCTAAAAAATGGTACAACCACACAATGTTGTGTTTCAACTTTGTTTTTGTTTTTTAACAGATTAAACAAACAGCATATAATTTGTTAATTTGTGAGGTTCAGTCTTAAAGATTGATTTTGTTTCCTTTGGACAGAGCCAGTCCAGCTCTTTCCCCTCGTTTCCAGGTCTTTATGCTAATCTAAGTTAGCCGCTGTTTGCAGCTTCACATTTAACGAACAGACGTCAAACCTCTCATCTAACTCTGGGCACAAACACAAATAAATGTATTTAAACATGGTAGTTGGACAACTGTGACGTGGAGTTACAGGTAGACGTCAACGTTCATTTTGAACCTCTGCTTCAAACAACACGTGTACGTACATACACACTGCTCATTCAGGGATTTTCACAATCGTCAAACCATTTCAAAGTCATGACCCCGACTGAGCGCACAGCTCCATCAGAACTCACTCACACCTCAAGAGACTATATGATATACATTACAGTCCACACACATGCACATAGCTAAGATAGAAAGCTAAATGTAGTAATATATATACGCTATAGACATCCTGTGCCGTTTCCCTCCAAAATGACATCACAGAGGTTCTCTCTTTACATGCAACAAGGAACACAAGTCTGCATAGATCGCCTCCCCCACATATTTCTACTTGCTTTTTTTAAGACACTTGCTCTTTGTCTCCCTCCCTCTCTTCCTCACCCTCTGTCTCATTAGGCAGTATCTCATTTTGAGGAGGAGAGTGTTAAGCCAATCAGAGAGGGGAAGAAAGAGCAGAGGAAGGAGGGAGATGGAGAGGGGAGAGAGACGGAGAGGTTGCAGGAGGAAGAGGGCAGAGATGAAGAGAGAGGGAGAAACGGAGGAAAAGAGAGGGCGATGGATGGATGGAGAGAGAGAGGTAGGGAGGGAGGGAGAAAGAGAATAAATAGCTCTGGCGCACTCGTCCCCCATTACCCCGGGAGGGCACTGTCGCCATGGCAATGTGGCAGAAAAAGGATAGCACAAGCATGATGAGCTTCTACACACACACACACACACACATCAAAAAACTGCGATCCACACACATATTTGGCCACATTAACAGTTTCATGGAGACAGTTTTCACAAGTTCATACTTTCAAGACGACGTGTGCGCAAAGCACACTGTCTTACACCTTACCATAATTATTTATATACAAGCACACACACACATACACGTTAACAGTTTGCCAGATAGCAGATAGTCAGATCCCACATAACACAGATAAATAACAGACTGAAAGCTGTGGAGGCTAAAGTACAAAAGACAGACAGTAAACACAAAACAAGAAGGTGAGCAAAAGGCATCAGAGAAGAAAATCACAAAGGAGAACAGGAAGACTGTTTTGTGCTAATCAACTATCACAGTTTTCTGGTGTGCTGCCTTAAAGGCACAATGTAAGATATGGCCACCAGTCAAAGGTCACTCCAAACAAATAAGGGGCAGCATCTCCAGAGTAAATGTCGGCTGCTGCTCACTATACTGTGTGCTGTAGCTACGAGCTGCCGTTAGCAAGTTAGCTCAGTTAGCCGTGCAGCTAGTGGTCCCATTAGCTGACCGAGTCTGGATGGACTGGGAGCATGGAGCACCGGGGGAGTGTTGGTGTTTACACTGGTCTCCCAGCGAACACTGCCAGACGGGACCAGAAAGAGCCTCCTAGGGCTGAAGGCCAGTGTGACGACAAGGATTACAGTACCAGGATTTTGCCTCCGGGGACGATGAAGACACAGCCGGCGGGACCAGGAGAGGCATGAAGCGGGAGAGGAGTGAGAGAAGTGAGCCAGCAGCGTGTGGAGCCAGATAATTTTCACATCTAACCCGATGAATTAAGGGTTTACTTTGACCAAACCACGGTTGGTGATTGTTGGAATAGTGGAAAGACAAACCAAGATGGTTTCAGTGAATTTTAATGTGTTTAGTTAAGTTTGTTTTATGATGAGTTAAGAATTAGTTTGTCTTAATGAGAGAAACTTGAATTCAGAAAAGTTTTGAATAACATACATCTCGCAGCTGAAACCACAGGGGGAGGCCTGAGCTACTGTTTGACCATCGCCTCTTGAGGTACAAAGTGGTATTATGAGACAGGATGGGCTGGGGCTAGTTGGTTAGCATGCTAACTTCAGTAGCTATCTCAGAGTCAGAGCTGTTACCCGTATATTACACATTACATCTCTAAAATACATTTTGTTGGATTAGGGCATATGTTCCCTTTCCTTCTGTCTTTTTACTTCCATCCTGATTAAAACTGAATTAACAGCTTTTTTTTTTTTTTTTTTTTGCTTGATTGGGGGTAGCATAACAGTTTGTTGTTCAGGGTAACAAGTTAGCAAACACTACACCTCCAGCTGACACTGACATTCATTTGGAGTCAAAATCTAATCATTGCTCTTTTCGCTCTGTTTTTGGCCTCCACCAACAGAAGGAAATATCTCTGCTAAATGCCAGCTGGTCAATACACGTGTCTGTCTGTTGGTGCTGGACAGGTAGTTTACACTGGGTTAAATTAGCCTGCTGATGCTGGAAATAATGCTGAATGATGCTAAACCATAGTCGAGAGTGTACAGCCAGACTAGCAGCTGTACTGTGCTCTGTGCTTTTAGCAAAATGCTACTATAATGCTACTTCTCTTCTTAGGTTAGCATGCTAACATTCTCTATTTAGCAATAAACACAAGTTCAGCTGAGGCTGACGGCAATGTCATTACTTTAGCAACTATTTGGTCATAGACCACACATTTTTACCTGATAGTGGAGCTACATGAAAAGTCGGGAGATCAGTTTCAATCCATCCAGAGGGGCACATGAATATCCCATTGAATGTCCAAAAATGTCAATCTCAACAACAAACGCTAACCTCATGGTGGCACAAGAGGAAAGTGACCAAAGTCAGTAGGATTCATCCTCCTGTTATCATGAATGACCTGTAATAAATTTCAGTGGAATCCGATAAAGGCAATTTCAGCCCACACACACACGGTCCACGCTGACACCAACCAACATTGCCGTCCACAGAGCTAAGCTGCTAGCGTGGATAAATTAATGATTTGTGGTACTGTAAGTCAAAGTGTGTTTCAGATGACTCTGACTTGATTTGATTTATCCCATCTAATCTATCCAAGGTAAATAACAGCCCCTGCTAGACTCCCATTATGTCTCTGTAACCCCTGTGACCTGGACCAACAATGTGCTTTGACTCCTGGCAGGATCAGAGACGAAGTTCAGTTCCCAGGTCAATAATATTGAAGGATTTGCATTTTGTCACTGAACTAACTATACCCACTACAAACAAGTGTGTTACATAGTTTAAATTATGTAAGATCCTGCAAATTGAGGACTTGTGGAGAAACGCTGCTGAAAAATGTTGCCCCACAGAGTAAAATAAATCACCTAAAGTCAGTGGACTGAAGTTAAAAATGACTTAAGCATCGCTCTCATGCCTTTGTTGCAGCACAGTCATCTTGAAAAGTTGTTTGGATGGCAAATGTGGTGGTTAATTAGCTCAGGAAATCTTGTGTACATCCAGCCTGAGGGCAAAGCAGAGAATGAAAGAGGCTGTTCTGAGCCAGCCAGCCCTCTGTAAACTCTTATGTAAGGCAGAATCTGCATCCTGTTTCTCTCAGCTACATTATTGATGCAGGCTTGTGTTACCACGCTGACTGTGTTTGTGTGCATACGTGCTCGTGAACGTGTTCACCTGTAAGTCACTGCCTCTTGCCCAATAGCCTCTCACCTCTGCTGTACCGTAGAGAGGGTGGTCTTCTCCAGCTGATGTTTTGTCACTCCATCCCCTCCCTTTCCGCGTCTCTGCATGCCCTCTTGTTCTTTCTTCACCTCCTTTCTTTTTCCCACTTGTATTAATGTAAGTCCCCTTCCTCCTCCTCCTCCTCCTCTGTCTCTCTCAAGCCCTCATTTCGCAGTAACAGATGTTCTCTGCTCCATGTGGGAGGGCATTCCTCTTCTCTCTGCTATGAAAGCTTAAGAAAAAGAAGACTTACTTCAAGTAAAGAAATCAAACGAGGACGATGGCAGTACGACTCCCTAACTCAGCAGTCTCAAAGTAACTCCTGTGCGTCCTGCTTTCCCCTGTAGGGAAGGTGTCAAGTTAAAGATCAGAGTGCTTTTGCCTTTTTATAACACACTGCTCCCAGTGTTACACAATATCTGAAAGGTCATAGAAGTGCATACATGCACATGCAAAATATTGCATGACTTAGCACCTGAGATGACTGGAAGTCATATAGAAAACCGCTCACACACACACACACAACAGCAGCAAGTGTGCGGGAGGCAGGAGAGCATAAACCTGACTCCAGACCTCAAGGGTTCTTTAAAAATTCAAACATGCCAAAAGAGCACTGTGGGAGTCCTCCTGCAGGTCAAGAGTGAGGAAGGGATGGAAGGCAGAGGGGCGCGGGGGAGTGACAGAGACAGAGAGAGGAGTGAGAGACATGAAAGTAAAACAGGAGGGAGATGTTATTATTTTTTTTCACAATTTTTCCTTTTTCCCCACTGAGGATGAGAGTAAAGTCTGGCACTATGTGGCGCTTTAGGGAACGAGGGAAAATATCTGCTTACAAGTGAGCGACTGAGGGAGTATTTTACATTTCCAGCCAAAAAGGGGACAGTGCATGGGGAGTGGGTTAAATATACGTGTGTCTCTGAGTGTGTGGGGCCATGTACTGACATGATAGCTTGGCGCTGGATGTTGCTGTAAGGTGACCCACTTACACAGAACTCCCCCCCTCCTGAACACACACACACATGCACACACACTCACACTTACACATGTCTCTGCACACTCCTGAACACACCCGCACCTCACCCGCTGGAGACTGGAGGATGCTTTGGCCCCATTTCAGACAGTAATGTGTTTCAAGAGTTGTGGGAGTTGAGACAGGAGGTGATGCATGTGTGTGTGTGTGTGTGTGTGTGTGTGTGTGTGCGCGCTGGCGGTGGGGGTGAAGAGACATGTAGCAACAGTATAGAAGAAGATATGGGATTAAAGAATAAAGCAAAGGAAACAAAACAAAGAAAACAGACAGAGGTCAGAGCAGATGTGCTGTAGGTAAGATTTATATGGGAAGTACGTGCCAGTTAGCCCTCTGGATCAAAATAAATGGCCAGGCAATGTGTGATAGCTCGTTAAAATGTGTGTGTCTGTGAGCATATTTCCCTCCCAACTAATCTAATACAGCCATTGACTCTGTGTACCGCCATGACATTCAGCAGAAAGGTCAGCTCCTCGCTGGTATGCAAGAGATAACGGGCCAGACACATTCATGGTCGTCCCCAGAAAAACAGTCAGATAACACAAGGTAACAACATATAAATCAAGAGGTGAGGAACCTGAACTCATAATGCATCCATTTCATTCATGTATGAGTATCTGATTGGCATTCATTGGGGATATGCAGCTTGCATGGAACAATCAGCTCACTGGAAATTAACTCATTCACAACTTTAGAGAGCTCAAAGAAAGTCCAAGTGTGAGCAGAACTTAATGGGAGATGTGTAATATCACCATCTAGTGGAGGAAAAATATTACAACAGCTTTGTTTACATTATTTACGGGCCAGAATATTTCCACTTACCAAAAAGAAGCGGTACAGCGAAGATTTCACCTCAAAATATATTCGAGCCTGCCATCAGTTAGTGTCTCTTAATTGTTAAAGTTGCTATAGAAGTGTCATATTTTAAATACCTTCCTGCAGTGAGGGGGCAACTCAACTGAGTACACTGTGGCAAAAGCAACTTCTGCACACTTTAAAAAAGGAAATGAAAAGAAGATTAAATTAGAACACATAGCTCACATTATGTGTCCCACCAAATTCACACAGAAAGCTGAGTTTACTTGTCACAAGAAGTCGCCACTCAGTCAGTGAAGACAGTTGATGTGTTACGTCTCATAAAGTCTCCAAGTCTGAGAAAATAACCCCGACGATGTCATTAGGGTTACTTCAGATTGGGCGTGGAGATTTAAAATTTATGACAGGAAACTTTCTACAAACCGAGGGAGGAGAGTTTGAGAGACATCAGCATTTATCAGACAGGGGTAGTGTCATGAAAGAGGTTAGTGAGTTGCATTATGGGAAATGTAGGGTCCAAAGTCTTTAAGCTTGACCCATGTTACATACTAAGAGTCAGGATCTCTCAGTGGAGTCAGGCCAGATCCGACCAAACTGGATTTTTATTTTATTTCAGTCATCACTGAGCGTTAGCTTGCAAGGCTAATGCAACACACCGGCCACACTCTGTCTCTTTCCGTCCTCCCACCAGCCATTGATGCGTTTGGACAGAGGCAGGCTAACACAGGCAGTAACCATCAGGTCTATGAGGAGAGTTGTGCGGACCCAGTGTTCACTTGGTTAAATGGGATTTTTGTTTTTATGTTTAATGTCACACAACCAGAGGTTTCAGCCACTGCTGATCATCCTCACCTGGTTAAGGTGTGGCGGAAAGCACAAACATGATGTCAGTTTTTCAAGCTGGACTGGTAGGACAAGGTTCATCCTTAAAGGACAAACACCCAGACTCCTGTAGAAGCTTTTCGCTATGTAGTGGAACAACTTCTGCATCCCTGCACAATTGTCAACAGGGTAGCGTAATGGGTGCTACGGTGGGAGATGAGAGGAAAACACTAGTCTGCTGTACTGAATATGTAAATGTAATCAACCATCCAGAGACCATCATATGATTTGTCGGTGGAGCGTGAGGTTTGGTGCTGTTCTGGGTCTTCATCAACTGGAGGGAGAAATGCAAAACACAGGTGAAAATACTGGCTTAGACAGCTGTGTTTATTATTCAGAATTTGACAATAATTATTCATCATATATCAGGTAGCACAGTGTGGAGCTGCATGGGGTGAAGTGGAAACAAAAAAAAGAAAAGAAGGATTTATTATGAAGCAGCAATGGTTCTGATTCATGTGACTGCAAAGTACAAGTCATGAGGGAGCCTCGGCAATACGGTCAGTCATGTGAACACAAGCAATAAATGCATTCAGATGCATTCAATCATAATGATCTAATGCACAGGACAAGTGCTTTCTGAGGCCACATTTTAACAAATGTAAAGATGTACATGTGAACCTCAGTAGGTGACATTTCAAATGACACAAGGCTGTTGTTAGGCTCCAAAAGTAAACCATGAGGGACACACACACACACACACACACACCCGGTAGTCAACACATCAATATCCACATGAAGCAGATACACTCTTTGCTTTGCCATACAACACCTCTCCAAAGACTGGTTGTATTGTTGTGGCTTCTTATTAGAATAAGCACACTCCTATTTTCATGATATTCTTCAGCAATTATAACATGGGGAATAATGGGGCACTTGGGTGAAGTCAACAACCTTACAGAGCGTTCTCGCCACGCTCAAGATAACTCCCAGTTACACCATTAGTGCTCTCTCTATTAAAGCCTCCTGCCATAAAGGGGAAAACAGATCCAAACACATCATTCATACCACGTGAGGCAGCCAGAGCAGCATCTGACAGGTTTATCCCACATTGTGCTTCATATTTCTTAACACTATCATCTAGTTTATCAATTGATATAATTGGGCTCCATGTATTTGTATAATTCCATGCATAAAAACCTTGTTGAGAATCTCCTGTGCTCACTGTCAGTAGAACTTGCCGTCATGTGGTCGCTAGATGTCGCTCTTGAGCAATAAATAAATCAAATCAAAAATGAAAATCTCTGTATCAAATGTTCTACGGGCAATAATTCTGGTCTATATGACTTAATCGACACTATCGAGCGGCTTAAAACACTACTTACATGCGTTGACACAGATATGTGAGAAACGGTTCCCTTAATCAGGATATTTACTCTTCTATAGCAGATTGAACAAATCATCAATACAAACTTAGCTTTGACCCATTAACTCCTGAGTATCTGCAGGAAAATAAAACATGGCTAGTTTCAGGAGAAAGGTACATAAATTGATGCATATGCGGTACACATAGCCGACCTGGGATCTGATTTCCACTCATCCCCTTGCCCTCGCTAATGAAAGTCGCGCTGTCAATCTGATCCCAGGTCGGCGCTCTCCGCGTGCTCCCATGCGGACACCACGTGTCTCCGTCCGGCCTGCCAGCGGACCATGTGGAGCAGCAAGATGGCGGCGCAGTGGAGGGGGAAAGACGGGAATTTAAATGCCGGCAACAGCGACTTTCTGGCCAGCAACACTGCCAATGAGGTACCGGTTTGCTCATGTTAGTCAGTTTGACATCAAAATAGCCGCACGCGAGCGGGTTTCGACGTTTCGATTGGAGACCTTTCGCCGGCGCGCGAGGCCACATGCGGACATGGCGACACGTGGCTGAAACATGGTAGTAGTACTACTGAGACAGTGACCAGAGAGCTGGCTTATAGCTGCTGCGTCTGTCTGCTGTTTGGGCCACATAGCTACGGGAAAGGCTTGATGTCGTGTTAGCTAACGTCGCTACATCTTCGTTGATGTTGAACAGAATCTCCATCGTCGAGGATGTTTGGTTCAAGTGAAAGCTGACGGGGACACCGGCTCATTTCCTCAAAAGAACAAGATGTTCAGACGAGGCTGCACCCTCCCAGCGTCCCTTTCCCTCATTTTCCCGCAGCAATACTCTAAACTTTACCGTTCTTACTTTGAGACCTGAAGCTTGATTTTAAGTTGTTTTCTGTCAGGCATAGGGGCGAAGTGCTCACTGTCCTATACGGCCGTATAAATGCGTTGTTGCAGTAAAGGCAGGCTCTGAGAGCGCCTGTTGCAGCTGCCCAGAGGTGGTGTGAGCCGCCTCTTGTCCCTTACTGAACTCCAACCCTTTAGTCCTCAGTTGTTAGCGAGGCATTGCTCTTTGACAGCCTGCCTCATGCTTTCATATGTACAAACATTAAGTTCTTGGCCATGTTTATGAATGAAGCTGCTGATCATCAATCAGATTTATGTTACATATGTTTGAGTTCAATTCAGCTTGTTAAGTTTAAATGGTTACTCAATTAAGCAGAAAGTCACGTTTAAATCTGTAACCAGTTAATTGTTTAAGTGATGATCGTAGTCTAAATATCTTTATTTTGGGAGTGTATATGAATATGTGAAGATGGGATTTTAGAGGTCAACATTTTTCACTATTCTATTATTCTATTCTTACATTTCTAGACATGATAAATAGATTAAAAGTCTCTCGTCTGTAGTTAGTAAAATCGTTGGCTGTGGCCCAATAGTTTCTTTTCTTAATTTTTTCCCATTCTAATTTACATAGAGATGTGTCTCTATCAGTGTATTTATTTGCTCAATGCTTAAAAAACATGGAACAAGCATCAGCTCTGTCTCACTGTTTTTGCACAGCTGTGTTTGAGGAATCATCAGAATCGACAGCTCTTCCTGTTTATGCAGAGAACGTTAATTTCGAGCTTGTTGTGTCCTGTGGATCATCTTCGGGTCACACCCAGAGGAAGGGAGTGGATTGCACAATTGCAGGAGGCAGAAGCAGATCAGATTAGTGTGCGTGCAAATCACAGCGCATGGCTGTCGCATAATGGTTCTGTGTCTGTGTGTCTGCAGCTGGTCCCGAGTCAACGTGATGTGGAAGGTGTGGAGATGGACACACAGTCCTGCGTGGATCACTCAATCCTGGCCATTTTTGAAGACTCCACTGTTACATCAGAGGTGAGACTTAAAGCAGATCAGCACAAGGAGCATCTCTGGGAGTAGCCCAGGACTGTGGCCTTTGTACATAGAAGTTCAGAAGTTGCTGGCATTTTTTATGTCGACTGTCCATCAGGGTCCACAGTTGACACTTACCACATATCGATAGAAAATGAATCTGTGCTATAAATCAATAAGTGTGGATTCTGCTGCCCCTTTTCAGGATAAGAGGGAAGCGGAGCAAGAGAGTGAGAACCTGCTGTCTGCCCTGACTGAGATGCTGGACAGTGTGGGGGATGATGACGGGACTCTGTCCCCCTTTGACACCCTGCCAGACACCAAGCTCCTCGTCCACCCGGAGTGCAGGGAAAACTCAGTTGTGGGTGCACACTCAGGAATAAGAAACACAAGCCTACAATAACTTGCATGGAAGTAATAACTAGAGTAAAATGCATTACCCAAAACCAGTCCAATGCAGTGCAACGGGAGTATGAGTAGCTCATGATGATCACATGAATTTGCCTGAGAGAAATCCACTTTATCAAGATTTAGATGTTACATAATAGCTTAGATAAAGATGAGCCACATGCTTTGACAAGCTGGACTGAACAAGCATGAACACAATAGTGAAATACCAACAAAAGAGACTTGCATTAAATATGTTATGTCCTAATATTAACCTTTTTCTTCTGTTCTCAAGTTCTTTTTTATTTTTTTGTCTCTTCTCTATTAGGAACTTTCACTTGCTGACAGACTTAGACCAAGATCCAAATCTCCAAACATAACATTCACAATTAAAATTGATGGAGAAAAGGACAATGAGAGCAAAATGGAGAGAAAGAGGCCTCCCCAGCAGTATAAACAACAAAGCCAAACACTGTTTCACTCCAAAAGTAAGAAAACAGAGGCTGAAGTCGAGGTCTTCACCTCAACGTCTCTCGTCAACCTGGTGAAGATCATGCACCCCTACTGTCTGAAGCTGCACGTGGAAGAGGAGGCAGATAAACTGAGGAGAAATCACACATTATTCTCTCAGGAAGAGGTGTGGAAGTATGAGACACCCACCGAAGGGAGCGATGAAGAGATAAATGTTGTGTCTGATGACGAGGCGACTGTGAAAGAGACAAAGAAGAAAGAAGGGGGAGATAAAGAAAGTGACAGTGGCAAACCCTTGAAGAGTGTGTTGCTGAACAGGAACTCATCCGGAGATCCACCAGCCAGAGAGAAGAAAAGGGTGAGCTTTGGCCCCGTTCAAGTGGCTCCCTTTGATGAATCAGTGGAAAGGGGATTGAGCGAGAAAAACCCTACAGGTGGGCTCACACGTGAAATTGTGTCGGTTCCACTGAACAGCACTAAAGCACTTGAAAATCCAGCTGGCTCAGCACTTGAACCCCAAACATCGTCCTCACAAGTGAATAGTAGCAAAGCCGAGGTCCTGCCTCCTAAAGGTGAGACAAAGGCCAAGTCACTCAGCCTGCAACAGTACAGACAGCTGCGCCAAAGGAGACAGCCCCTGGTGGAGAAACAGGGGAACTACACCACCAAGTGGCCCTCAGTTTCTGAGGCCCCCAAGGAGCTAACCCCCATCCTCTGTTTACAGGGACAAAGACAAAACAGCTGTGGACCAAAGACAACACAGCCTTGTCCAGATGGCAGGAGAAGTGGTGCTGATCAGCCCCATATATCTCAAACTCCTGGTTACAAGACCCATCGCACTTCTGCTCAGCCCAGGCCTCACCCCTCAGAGGCGAAACCATCCACTCCTCTACCTCGCAGCGGATTAAAGCGCCCAAGGACGGAATCCAAAATCATCTCACCTGCTAGTCCGCTGCCAGACGTCACAGATAACCCAATCTTGATTGTGCCTGAAAGCAAAAAAAGTCCAGCGAAGAAACCAACGCTGCTCAGTAGCGATCCTCCAAATCCCGTCCTCCTCCCGCTGCCAGTTAGCCAGACATCATCGCCATCCACTGACCCGTCCTCTTCAGTGTCCAAAGTGGAGTTCCTCAACAGAGACTCCAACCTCAACAGCACCAGCCACTTTCAAGAAATCCAAAATGAATCCTCAGGCACATCTCTTCAACAACAGCCATCCTCTTTAGGGCCAAAGCCCGAGGTGAACCAGGACTGCACCACCCACTTGCAGGAAAATAAATGGAGGTTTACAAAAATAACTTCAGGTGTGTCCTCTAGATCTACAGCTTTGTGCTCAAACATAATAACAGACAAATGCAGTACGAACCCGACGAAAGAAACCAAGCTGGAACCAAAGACTCCTCTGTCACCAAGTCCGGATGCAGTGAGGCAGTGTCCCTCCTCCTCTCCACACTTCAGTCAGCCACCTGCTCCCATAGACGCTCCCATACCCGTGAAGGAGACATCACCAGAGGTTCCTCCCAGGACATCCCATCATGAGGAGCCATCTCCTCCTCTTCAATTTGGCTGCACGGTGCAGAGTGCAGCAGCCGACTCAGGTAAACTGTTGAGACATGGCGGTTCAATCTGACACAACACAGGCACTAAAGCCACATTTTCACCCTCCAGAGTCATTTTTTCATGTCTGTTTTCTCTGATTTAGGAATTGAAGCTCCTGATCTGACCAGCCTGCTGGAGCAGTTTGAGGAAACACAAGGTGAGTGATCAGATTACTGATAACGTTGTATTGTTGGATGTTCATGTCCGGTCTCATGAACCTCTCCTTATTCTTCCTCATTCAGCCAAAGAGGAGAAGGTGGAGCCCAAACTCGTTAGCGGTACTTCACCTCCAAACCTCCAAACAGATGGACGCTTGGACAGAAGCGAACCTGGAGGAAAAGGAAGAGCCTCCACGTTACCACTGACGCCCCCCGTGGAACCACTTAAGCCTTTAAGCACTTCAAAATCACCTGGGACCCCCGAAAACCCCAGGGACTTACCTCAGTTTCAAAGGTCGCAGGGCGTGGACATCCCAGAGCCCCTCGGCACTGAAATCATCCTCAGCACTCAACCAGATGTGCCAGCAAGACGCAAAAATCCTCCATCCAAGGCCATTCAGATAATCGACCCCCGTCCTCTACCATGCAAGAAGACACACAGTAACTTCCCAGAGTTCCCTGCTGCTCTCACCTCTCCTCACATGTATTCATCTATATCCTCTGATCACGACTACTGCGCACCTGTAGACCGTTCACTTACAAGTGCTACTCAGCGTAGCAGAGCCTCTAAACTCAAGGATGTTTCTAAAACCACTGATGAATTACAGGTGACCACCCATGACTCAAGTGCCGCTGCTCAATGCAACCAACAGACCTCCACTGCTGAAGTTAGCCCCCCCATTAGAGCCGTTAATAACTCTGTGGCGCACCACCTCTCCGAGGAACCCGGGACCAGATCAGAGACAAACCCGGCATCAGACAAAGCTCTGTCATCACACAACGCTGCCACAGAGCAAGACTGTGGTTGTGCAGCTGAAGACAAGGCGGCGCCGTGCACCCTCCCCACACCTCCACCCAGCCCTCCTATCAGAGGGAGGCACAAAGGGAGGTATGGGAGAAGATCTCCTCGTTCTGACTCCAGCTCCAGCTCCAGCTCTTGTTCCTCCTCATCGTCGTCGTCCAGCTCTGCATCTCACTCTCCAAAAAGACCAAAGTAATCACCTTCTGTGATTGATGTTCAGTCTCTATCTGTCCCCTTTGTGCATCGCTCCTAACCGTCAGTTTGTCCGTCTCACAGGCGCCGTCACAAGCGGTCAGAGAGCAGTTCATGTTCGCCGTCCCCCTCTCGCTCCATTTCCCGCTCCCCACCTCGGCGCAACAGGTGGTCTTATTCCAGATCGAGATGCAGCAGGTCAAGATCCAGATCCTGGTCCCACTCAAGGTCCCCATCCAGATCTCGATCACCATCCCCGAGGTTTTGCCATAGGCAGTGGAGAGATGTGTACAGGTCAGTTGATGTTGATGTCAGTTTTCCATGCAGTCGTTTGATAAAAGGAAAATAAAATGGAAGTGATCCTTTTTAAATGTTATTTTTTTATTCGATGTTATTTTTTTGCATTCTCTTTCTGGCTTTACGAGTGTGATCTCAGTCTCTGTCTTCCTCTCATCCTAACTCCTCATCCCAACAGCAGCAGAGAGTCCAGCAGGCTCAGGAGAGAGCATGAGATGAGGATTCAGAAACTTAAAGCCATAGTGAGTAAACGATTACTGACATGTCAGCTCATGCACACCTGCTTTTCTTGATTGTTTAATGAGTGGTGATTAATACTAAAACTCCTGTTGTACAGGATGAGCGCAGGGTGGTGTATGTCGGCCGGATCTGCAGGTCTATGACACACCATGAACTGAGGGAACGCTTCTCTCAATTTGGAGAAGTAGAATGTGTGTCGCTTCACTTTAGAGAAAGAGGGTACGTATATTCTCATTGCTCTTTAAGTGGTTTTTATACCATCAGTCTGTGTTCACCAGTATTAAAATCCTGTACCTTCGGTTTCCATAGTGACCACTACGGCTTTGTCACATTCTACAACATGAACGATGCTTTTGCAGCCATCGATAACGGCAGCAAACTACGGAGGCCCGATGAGCTGCCGTTTGACCTCTGCTTTGGTGGAAGAAGGCAGTTCTGTAATTCAAACTACGCTGATCTAGGTGAGCCTCAAAACCTGCAAGCAAAGTCAAGTATGTTGCTATAGTGAAGGCTATAGTTGTTTACCTTCAAGTATTCGTAGTTGTTCTCTTGGCATACCCTGCCAAAGCCCCTGTTAACTGATTCAGTCGTTAGCCAAGTTTCCATCCAAGTGCTGCACAAATTTTGAATGGATTTCCAGAAAATCAGGAAAACATAATGCAGTGAAAGCTGAAACCTGTTCGTCCACTATTGTTATGTCAATATTAGGTGTTGAGCACGCCAAGATAGATGGTTGGTGGTGCAGTCAGGTGCGTTTAAACCGCTGCAGAAGGTTTTTATACACCGATTGAAAATAAAACAGGTGGATGAAAACACGTACAACTAAATGTAGAGTTGAGTCAGCACCTTTCTGACAGTGCCAATTGAAACCGAGCATCATGAAACATGAGTCGCTGAGGTGACTCACAAGACAGGACGAATTTTAGTTTTTAGTTTGACTTAAGCTAATGTTTCCTGACACCTCCACCTGCTCCTGATTATGATTGGTAAGTTGAACTGAAAACTTGAAACAACACCTCTGTCCTTTCGGTGGATCTGGACGGTTTTGTCCTCACAAAGTGTTTATTTGTGTATCAATAATGTTGTACACCCCCTGAGGCACAAGCTTATCCAAATGTCCATTCATACGCAAGTTAAATTCCTCCAAACTCTTCACTACATGTATGAGTCTGGACAGACATGCATGTAAACTGCAACGATGGTAATTGTAGTTAATGAGAAAGTCATTGAACATAACAGTGAGCCTGTAAATGTTCCTCTCTTCCTCAGATGCAAACAGAGATGCAGAGCCATCTCCTGCCAAGAGCAGGTTTGAGGACCTTGACTTTGATCAGCTGCTGAAACAGGCCCAGAGAGGATTAAAGAGGTAGCAGAGCTGTGTGAGAGGACCAGAACACTGAGCTGGACGTGGCAGAGATGAAAACAACCTCAGAGCCTTATGCTCACATTTATGTAGCAAACTTTTGTATGTTAGTCTTTTTTGCATGTTTTGACTCCAGTTTGAGGTCCAGTGTGTAAGATGTAGGTGCATCTCTTGGCATAAAAGGAATATAATATTCAAAAGTATGTTTTCGTTAGTGAATAATCCTGGAAATAGGAATCATGTTTTCGTTACCTTAGAATAAGCCTATATAGCTACAGAGGGAGCGGCTCCTCCTCTGTCCACGGAGACCAAACAGTGGCTAAAGAGAGTTTGTCACATTCTTTGTAGCCACTGTAGGTTCTCCTACACGCTTGGAAAGGAAGGGTGAGGCTGTATTTTATTTTGTGTTAATGTGCTTTTTGTCTTAATGTAATCATATATAAGTAAAGTTTTGTTAAAAAGCAAGGGGGTGTTCAGTTGGTTGCAGTGTGCAACCTCACCACTAGATGTCATTAAATTCTACACACTGGTCCTTCAGTATGCATGCAGTTTTTGATGTGTACAGTTAATACGTATGAGTTTGTAGCACTTAATTTGACAACATGTTTTAGTAAAACCCACTGAAGATTTTTGTTGCATTCCATAACACCGATAAAGTTTTATAAATTTGTATATAAAAAATAAAAACTGTTTACTGTGTTTCCTGATGAATTTTTAACTGTCCTCTGAGCCTGACCGACAGTCTAAATCTCACCTGACCTCTTGGTCGTAGTTGCTACAGGGGGAGTCCTTTCTAATCAGCATCTAGCCAGTTTGTTCTGCAGGATTCTAATTTGTGTATTCAACCTCATGCACTTTTAAAAAAAATCTCATCTAAAATCTAGATTAGCTTTCTCTAAATGACACAATCTTAATCAGCAGCCTATTCGACTTGATAATGTGTGGCACCTTTTACATCAGTCACTGTTTAAATTGCTGGTGAATATCAATCACAAATACCTCCAAATAATGTGACGAAAGGAAAAACTCTCAATGTGCCACTCATATGGAAACGACAAAAAGAGGAACTGTTTCCAGAAGTGCACCCTCAACCAAGTATTCAGATCTTTTGCTCGAGTAAAAGTAGCAATACTACAGGTCCTGCATTCAAAATCTTACTTAAGTAAAAGTACAAAAGTATTAGCATCAAATTACACCAAATGTAAATTTATTAATTATGAAGACTGGTCTATTTCAGAATCATATACCTACCCTGGGTTGTAATTAGTGATGCAGTCGCTTTAATGTTGCAGCTGGTAAAGGTGGAGCTAATTTGAATTACTTTATATACTGCTGGGTGGCTTATCTATAATAATAATTGTTATGGTATTAGTTGATTCATATGTGGTATTAATAAGTACAGTTTTTGCTCTCCAAAATGAAGGTGTATAGAAGTATAAATGGTCAAGGAAAGCAAAAGAAATTAAATACAGTACTTGGATAAGTTTACTTACTATACTATACTACTAATGTACTAAATGTTACATCCCACCTCTGCCCTCAGTAGCTGTAACAGTTAGTTATTTAGAACATCTGGCAGTGAAAAAAACAGTTTTCGTGTTTTCAGCTGAACTGTCCCTTTAAGACACGGGGCTACTGTCCCTTTAAGACACGGGGACACTGTCCCTTTAAGACGTTCACCCGGTAGTCCGACGTCCAGTCAGCGTGCGCCTGAATCCGAGGTGAACTCTAGTCAGCAGCGAAAAAGAGCCGCTTTTCTTGTCGCTCAGAGTATTTACAACTTCAGACTTGAGGCCATGTTAGCGTCATGTTCGCCGCTGCTTTCCTCTGACTGGTCTGCGCAGGCGTGAGAGGACATGCTGGCATCCAGAGACATGACTGACAGTCGCGCTGTGTTAGTGCCTCTGTCGGAGTTGTAGCAAACTGAAAACTTAGCAACAGCAACAGCGAACCATGTCGACACCGGGCAGTGCCGAGGGGGCAGCGCAGACCGGGACGAGGCCGTTCATCAGTGGGGTAGTGGAAGGTGAGCAGGGTGGACCACCGGAGCTCAGGTCTCGGTGGTGGCACAGTCACAGTACAGCTCTCCAGCCACGACCTCAACACCCAAACGAGCCTGCGAGCTAACTGCATTCAGTTCAGAGACGATATGGAAGTGATTTAAAAGGATCGCTTCCATATCGATCACCTCTGGTATGGTGATTTAATTTGGTGCGTTGTTTGCAGGTTTTTATGGGCGGCCGTGGACTATGGAGCAGAGAACCGAGCTGTTTAAAAGGTATGTGGCCTCTAAGTCAGCTGGAAACAGTCTGACCTGAAGATGACATGCGCTTCATGTTGGGTGTTGTCTCATACTCATGTGTTGGGAATAATGTTAACTAATGAATTAACTATTAACTGTTAATTTATCGGTTGTCTCTGTGGTTGAGGCCATGATCAAAACATGATCAAATGTCTCCTGATGCTCAGTTTCATTTTCACTTGGGATACAACAAAGGAAAAGTCTAAAATACAGACTGATCTATTGTACTCAGTATCATTTCTCTATTTCATACTCATGCAACAGCTGATCAGTAATGCTTGATGTGAGTGTTCATTGCTGGTGTTTCACAGGGAACAGAAGTGGGGTTTAAACACATACCTGTATGCTCCCAAGGATGACTACAAACACAGGATGTACTGGAGGGACCTGTACTCTGCTGAGGAGGCAGGTGAGTCTCACCCTTTCACACATCCTCCCAATATCCCAAAACGTGCACCACGGTCAACCTCTGAGCAGGATAATGAACGTCTTTAGCTGTCAAAGGAGCCAAAAGGGTTTGTTGAGTTAATACTAGTGTCTTGTCTCACTTTCATGTAAGTAGCTGCATTGGAAAGTTGTTTAAGAAATTATGAAAAAAAATGAATGACTACTTACTTCACGAACTGTACAGTGTTTAGTAAGTTTAGGTTACTTCTTATTCATCTTTCATGCTTTTTTGGGGACCCACACACATGAAAGATGCTGCGGTCGCTCATCTTCCTGGAAAATAAACCAAAAATATCAAATAGACTGCGTGTTGGCGTCATGTTCCTCATGCAAAGTTTCGCTCGCAAACAGAACCAAAAAATACAAAATAAAACATGTAATAACACAGGGGAGTGATGATTCAATGTTTGACCTGTTAATCTGTTATTCTCTGATGACTTCAAGTGGATGTGAAAACCTGCACTTGCGCTGTGTCACATTGTTGTATTTGTACACTTGCATGAATTGCAGGCCTAATGATGCTGGACATGGTGACACCACTTGAGAATGTAGACATGAAAACCCTGCGGGCTGCCCACAAATGTCCATGCTGGTTAAGAGCTGCTGATTGGTTAACATTGTCTGTCAATCTAGCTGGAACTTGTGCATCATTTACTTCCCATTAAACAGCATTTATTGAGGATGTTTCTATAACAGGGAGAACAGATTGTTTTTATACAACTTGGTTTCTCAACTCTTATTCTTTTTCCTAGAGCAACTCATTGCCCTGATATCAGCAGCTAAACAGCACGACGTCGAGTTCATCTATGCAATCTCTCCCGGCCTGGATGCTACTTTTTCCAACCCCAAGGAGGTTGCAACCCTGAAGAGGAAGCTGGACCAGGTAGGACTGTGTGTGCAGATATCAAGGCTTTATGGCTCTCTGAGGGTTTGTTTTGGACTCTTACTTTATATGAAAGCAGTAAAATGGAAGCAAAACCAAACCTCACTCTGTCCTCTTTGTCCCTCAGGTGAAGGAGTTTGGCTGCAGGTCCTTCTCTTTACTGTTTGATGACATCGAGAGCGAGATGTGTCCGGCTGATAAGGAGGCCTTCAGCTCCTTTGCCCACGCTCAGGTGGCCATCACTAATGCAGTGTACCAGCACCTGGGAGAACCGGAGACCTTCCTCTTCTGCCCTACAGGTCAGGCAGTGGGGTCGCCTAAAACTGCTACTCAGAGAATGAGCACGACGCAGTACTTAGCCCCATTGAACACAGCCTGTGTGATACCTCTGCTTTACTGAATGTTTTCCATCATTCACACTTGTTCTGTTCCTGTAATTCCAGATTATTGTGCTGCATTCTGCACTCCCAATGTGTCTCAGTCCTCTTACCTGCACACTGTGGGAGAGAAGCTGCTGCCTGGGATAGACATACTGTGGACTGGTGAGGCTGCACTGAGCCACGATCTCACTGTGAACCTGCATGGTCGTGTTTTAACACCACAGAAGTAGCCAAAGTTACAGTTTCCCCATACACTTTTTTTTTTTTTTTTGCTCTCTCTTGTGTCATTTAGGACCCAAAGTGGTGTCCCACAAAATCTCAGTGGAGTCCATAGAAGAGGTGTCCTCTGTTTTGAAGAGGGCACCAGTCATCTGGGACAATATCCACGCAAACGACTATGACCCCCAAAGGCTTTTCCTCGGACCTTACAAGGTAAAAAGACATTACTGCATTATGATCATTTTAGATGTCAGTAAGTGCTCCAGTTTGGCCCGGAAGCTGTGTCCTGGAATAACGAACGTTATGGCTTCCTGTCAGGACCGTCCCACTGAGCTGATCCCCAAACTGAGAGGAGTGCTTACCAACCCCAACTGTGAGTTCTACCCGAACTTTGTGGCCATCCACACTTTGGCTACATGGTGCAAAGCAACAGCTGATGGAGGACAGAGGGATGTGGAAATGGGTGAGCATGTAGTTTATTTATTATTGTTTCCATCAGCTTTGGTGTGTATGCAGAATATCCCAGCTGAAATTTGACTTTGCTTTCGCAAGACAGCAATTTAATAATTCCCAATAATTGAGGAGCAGGGGTCTGTCCTTCTGGCATGGTTCGGGTTAGGGTCCCAAGCATAGCACTGACTTGTAGACAAGATACGATGCACTTAAATGCAACAGCAAAAAATAAAAAATATCACAAAATGTTTATGATTCTGATGCCTCCTTGAAGGTGAAACACTGTTTAAATGGTTGCCCATTTACAGCTGTCTGAAATGAAACACTGGGATTCAGATTTTTAAAGTGAAGGTCTGTTCCCAACGCATGGCTGCACAACATGGAATTGAGGAGTCTGTGCACTGTGTTTCTGACCTCCGTCACCAGGTGATGAGGAGCAGGACCCCTGCTACAGCCCCCAGAAAGCCCTCACCCTGGCCCTCACTGACTGGCTGCAGGAGTTTCTGATCACCAATCAACCTGGAGGTAGAGAGTCATGAAAAAACACTTTTAAAGATGTCAGAAGGCAGAGATGGGGTGGGTGTTGCTCTAAGAAGGTGTGTCATCGCCCTATTGATCCTTCCTGGCCCTTGTTGTCCTCCAGCTCGTCTCAAGAAGGAGTCGTCAGATGAGGAGCCCATGCAGACAGATATTGGAGAGAGCTCCTGTGTTCCTGGACCTGATGAGAACCCGCTGTTTACAGCAGAGGCCCTGACCCTAAATGACCTGAAGCTGCTGTCGGACCTCTTCTACCTGCCGTACGAACACGGGCCGACGGCCAGGACCATGCTGCAGGAGCTGGACTGGCTCAAGAACCACAGTCAGGCTGCCGCTGCAGAATCAGACGAGGTAGTGTTGCATGTTTGTACTTTTTGAAAAAGCATATAATGTGACTTTTGTTCTACACCCATTACATTTATGCTTATTGTGTTTTTCAGACAGCGCAGTGGTGCTCAAGAGCGCAGCAGTTTGATGACATGTGCGAAGCGGTGGTGCAGATGTTCAACCGTCTGTCAAACGCCCCGAACCGCAGCATTCTGTACGACCTCTACAACTACATCTGTGACATCAAGAGTGGGGTCGGTCTGGCCCGAGCCTATGTGAAAACACTAGGTGAGGAAATCATTCTTCTAATGATGATCAAACCACACAGGTTAGTATGTTAAGTATGCAGGATGTTGTGCACCTCCCACATGGATAACAAATTTCAGTCGATAAAGCCTGACATGCTGAAGCCTCAGATGTTGTTTTGTGTTTGCTTTCCATAGGAGGGCAGCATCACCCCTCAGCCCAGCTAATGAACGATGATCCTGAACCCTGGGGCTTCAGAGGAGGCCTCTCCGGAGAGTTCCAGGTAACTTCTAAAGACATATGTGAAACTTTACTCGGAAATATCGTCAGTTTAGTGTTGCTATCTCATCAATAATTTTTCGTTACATTTGTACTTGCAGAGGATGCTGCCTTGCCATGGAAACAGGGACCTGTTCAGGCACCCTCCCATGACAGAGGTTTACTGCATACGGCCGTACTGCCCTGAGGACAAGGTTAGGATGACCGATCCTGACTCTGTGTGATACATTTTTGTTTACATTCATTAGTGATTTTACACAGTATTGTTTTCTCTCCTAGATGGAAGTGCAGAGGATATTTGGGGAGATGCAGAGTGCAGGAGGGGGCAAAGACCCCCTGATGACGCAGCCTCCACTTATATGTGATGGGTAAGAAAGAGTCAGATTTCCCTCTGCAGTATTAATGCTCTCATGTCTCAAAGTTAACATTCCCTCCACCTCTCTGCAGCCTGCCAGCGGGTGAGCTCTCCCCTTCCCCTCAGTGTGCTCTTGTCCTGGAGGATGAAATTGGGGTGTGTGGTTACGCTCTGGCACTAATTGACGCCAAACCAGCCGCAGCAAAGATTCAGGTGACCCAGGGTGATATCTAATCATTCTCCACAACAGGTCATGGAGGTAAAATACAGTGTGACTATATGTAATTTATTCTATCTCCTACCTTTAGAGGGCAGTAAGCGATTCAGTGTTGAAGGAATTCCCCTCCCTGGTCACAGTACAAGTGCTTCCCAGGGTCACTGATCCCTCTCCAGCAAAGCGTATGATTGGTCATCTGTTGTCGTCCATGAGGAGCAGCGGTAGGTCAAGACCTTCCAGAATGCTTTTAATAATTCGCCTCATTGAACCAATTCATAAACTGAGATTTAACAATCTGCATGTTGTCCACAAGGAGGAGCTGTTCAGTAATTGTCGCAGCAGCTGTACACCTGCCAGCTACTTCTATTAGTGAGGTGGGACGTTCACAGCAGCATCAGTATGTCCCTGTAGATGTACATTAATACTAGTGCCGACTGGCAGGTGGAGTTTAATTTTTTCAAAAACAATGCAGGCAGATAAGACCCTCTTTCCCTTTTCAAAGTTATTAGCAGGGCAGTCCTGGAGGATGAAGGATATATGATGGCACCCCGAGCAGTGTGATCTCTCTCCTCTGACCAGTTTTCAGCAGAAATATGCTTCGTTTTGTGGAAAAGATAAAAAAAAACTGCAGCTGCAGCGATCATAACTTTGAGTTGGCACAAGCACAGTTCTAAATCTGATACTGGCTGGGTCTGTTTTTAGGAGCTTTGTATCACTGAGGCTGCATGACCTCGTCCCAAAATCAATCAGTTCCACTTTAAAACTTGATCCTCATCCTTTACTAGGACTTTAGGGAATTTAAGTTAAATCTTAAACACCATCTTGATTTTCTTTTCCAAAACTTTCCAGGTTCCAGAGGAGCCTTCTGTGAGTTGAGGCAGAGCGATCGGAGGATGCTCGACTTGTACGCCAAACACGGCTGCTTCAAGCCCATAGAAATGGCTGGTCTACCTCAAAACATTGTTGCCATGGGAACAAGCCTGTGAACAAGGATTTGCATCAGGTTTGAAATGTTTTGAGCTCCTGGGATGCAACTGTTGTGTGAATAACTGCTACATTTGCACCTTGTCAAATTGGAACCTAGTTTTTAACCAGCTTATATCATTCTTCGTGTAATTTAGCAGCCATCACATGACAATAGTCAAAGAAATGCTTAATGAATTTGTGTAACAAAGTGTTGTATGGCGATAAAAAGTGTAATGTAAGAACTGCTGATTTTATAGACATGAAAAATGTAAACTGTATAGGGATTATTTTTTAAGATAAAAATGTTGAAAACATGTCCATAAACAACCTGAAGTTTCTGATTTGTTGCATATATCAGACGCTTCACTGTCGGTGGCCGACGTATTTTAAAAAGTAATACAACAAACATTCAAACAAGAGTAGATCTTTTAATTATTTGTTTTGACAGGATACAAAAGGAGTATATGAATTAGTAATCTTTAAATAAAACAGCTGGTGTTTCACTTGATCTCAGGCTCGAGACGCAAATGATCTTCAGTTTATTAATGTGAGCCAATGTGTGAGGTGGACCTGCTCAGAAAGACTGAGTCACATACAGTTTGAAGCAACTGCACCCATTACATCAATATGAATCTGAAAGCAGAGAATTCAGTGTGTTGAGGTCAGATAAAACACCAAACAATGAGTAAGTTTAAGATTTCAAGTAATTTAAGGACATTCATTTATATTTCTTTTATGTTTTATCCTGTTTCACCGTGTTCCCCCTGAGTGTCTGACCAGCAGAGTTTGGCTGCAGGAGAAGAGATCCAAATTACCTGATGTCTGACAGACTGACACAGAAGCATGACGCATTCACTTCAGGAAAAAATGTTTGCCCTGTTCTGAAATTGTTGAGTTCTGAGAAAAGTTTCTGCTCGTTTTTCTGAATTATTGATATCTCAACATCCCAGGAGACTTGATTTCACGTAAACAAAAATGTCCTGCTACAGAATACAGACGGTATTGTTATTACTTTGTTATAGCAGTGCTGGAGGGTCAGGCTGATTAGCAGCAGCAGCTGTGCTCCATGCAGGTCAGAGCTTCTTGCAGGATTTTGACATATTTTGTTAATTGAGAAAAACTAAACACAGCAGATTTTTCCATAAAAACTTTTCTCGGAATTCTGAGATAATCTCATTTTTTAATGAAACGGGGAAACAGTTTTTCCTCTATGAATGCATTACACTTCTGTATAATGACAGCTAGAAAAGTTTTTTTTTTTTTTTAGCCCAACTCCTCTGGAAAATCAGTAGTGTGTAATCAAACAATGTTTAGCTCAATGTTTAGATTAAAAAAATCTCAATCTACCAGCCCTGATATGGAGAAGTTAAGACTTTAAAACATTAAAAATTCTTATTGGGTGGTGACTGATGAGTTTAGCTAGTCATAGACTGACTTCCCAAACCAGTCACACACAAACTGAACTGGTCTACTGCTGGTACTTGTTGGTGGTGGTGTGACATTCTCCTGCCCTTTTACCTTCTCTTCCTCCTCTCAATTATCATACCAAATAATTATAAAATATATAACTTTGGGTCAAACGACATTATTGCACAGTAGGACTGAGAGTGGAATAAAATACTTAGGACTCAAAACAACAGCAGTGTTGCATAAATAGAGTCTCCTTCTTAATCTTTTACCCATGAAGGACCCCTACAGATTTTGCCATCAGGAACATGTGCACCTTCTGTCCTGTCTTTGTCAGATAAACTCCAGCCCTTCATACTTCACATCCCCTATCTTTGTCTCAGGCATCAGTACCTGACCATCGAGCGTAAATGCAATGATGTAGGTGGCAATCCTGCCTGCATCCTCCTCGGACTTCAGGGCCACAATGATCTGATCGTCCGTGTCTGGAACAAATTTGAAGGAGGAGAAGCCGTGGGTTGGGTTGAGTGGTCCCACTTGCCGTACTGACACGTAGGTGAAATCTGCGGGGCAGGACAGGAGGAGGTTGGTGGCACGACGCTCGTCTGCAGTCTCTTCGTAGTGCTCGTGACTGGCACGGCGAGGGAGGAAGAACCAGTGCTGGAGACGCTCGCTCCACGCTGCCGATTCATGGATAAGGTAGCCTGTAGAACAAGGACAGTTATAAAAGGAGACTAAATGAATAAGAGGGTAAGGAAGTATGAAGAATGTGTGTAAATGTGAATGACAATCTTGGGTGTTCTTCCCCTGCTATTATAGTTTAGGCTGACTCTGAACAGCGCCCTCAAACTGTCCAGCAGCCAAAATCTAGATGAGAGAAGCTCCAAGTTCATAAAAATGTTTGTTCATCTGAGTCAACAAAAAAGGCGCTCACAGTAAAAGCTTTACAACCTGAAACTTTTCCAGCCCTGGCTTTTGCCTCCAAGGCTGTATGCAAACCACTGACTATTATTGGTGGCTGGTGTTGCCTGAGAGGAAGAGCTGCGCACATTACTCAGAACTGAAAAAATACAGTCTCCTCTTTTGACTTCCAGTTCATTTTCTTCTAAAAAGATGCTTGAACATCAGAGACAAAGCACCGAATCATAATGTTTTTTTTTAGTAACAGTGCAAATACAACATCTTCCACTGAAACTAAATATGCTTTTAAGCACTTTTCCTGCAATTGAAATGCAGAAATTCACTTCAGGGTTTTATTTATTTTTATTTTTGGATATGACACCAGACATTGTTGTATGTGGACAGAAGAAACTGAAATCAATTGGTCAGAACCTGGTGGTTGGATTCCTGTTGCGCTCCGCAGGGCGTTATAGTATGGAACCCAGTTCTCATGCTCCACATCACCATGGTAGCCAACAACTTTCACCCACTCTGGGTTGTTGTTGACGACTACCCCAGAGGTCGTGGTCCACTCCTTCCCCAGGCCGCCAACATACAGGTGCTCATCCTTCACTGCCAGCCACTCTGCCTTGAATCCTTCACATAAAACAAGGCCTGATTTGTGAGAAGTAATGCAAACAAAATGACTGCAGTGCTTTCAAAAGCTCCGAAGTCGCTGTTAGTTCTGTGTTGCTAAATGTCTTCGACTGATCTTCCAGCTATAGTGCACAAGAAACAAAAGTGGTTCTAAGACAGGCTGCAGTGGCAGTCTTTGGGCTACACTTCTTTGTTGTTTAAGATGTCTACTGCAGACTGACCTTTGGAGACTGAGCCGTCACCGTCAGGTAATATAACCCAGGGGACAGCCTGGTTGCCCTCGATCCTGTATACCACACCTGTACGGTCGTCCACACTGTACAGGTGACCATTGAACACCACCAGCTCGGACAGCTCCATACCTGCAGCAAAGTTAGTCATCAAACATTGAGGCAGCACAAACATGGTGGATATATGTGAAGGATAACAGATCAGTGTGTGTGTGTGTGTTTCCGTATGCCTCTACCTCGTCCTTTCTCAGCCAGATGACTCTCCAGAGTGACCATCTCAGCATCCCACTCCACCTCCAGTCTGTCTGCACTAACTGAAACAGTCAGGTAGCCTCTTTTCATGTAGCTGAACCACGTCTGATCCTTAGAGCTACGAGACGCCGTGTCCAGGTCTGCGATCACACCGATGCGGTAACGGATCCCGTGCTTTGTCTTCACTGGTGGGCTTAACGGGTATGTGTCATTGTAAGGCTTTTCCCTTTTCTGGTGACGGGAGCTTTGTGCAGTTTGTCTGTTAGTGTCCCTGAAGATGTCTTCCTCACCTTCTCTGTGTATCTGCAAACTGTGAACCCTGCTGCGGTAGTAACCTCTGGTAGTAGTGTCTCTGTCCCCGATTGTCCGGTGCAGGTATAGCATGAGCACTAAAGCCAGCAGGGTTGCCACAGTGATCGCTCGCCATTTAGGGTGGAAGCGTGAGTCTGAGGTAGCAACCTGTGTCATGGACGCCAAGGCCAGGGGGAGGCCTCGGACCGCAACACCAATGGAGGTCATGGGAGTATCGTCTTCATCCTCACTGTCAGGCTTGGACTGGGGGTGACGGCCACTATAGCCTGCGACTGAGCACAGAGAGGCACGTTAGCAAAGCGGCATGATGTAGGACGTGCTATGACAAAACTAAGGAAAAGAGGAAAGTGCGATTGCAAAAACTGTAAGACAAGAAGTCCTGCAATTATTTTCAGCACATGAATCAAAACACTATTTGTAATTGCTATGTCTTGTGAATTTCATCAAAAATGTTTAGAAAGCTTGATGATACAACACTGAACACAATAGCTGGGGAGGATGAAAGAATGAACACGGGGGAGGAGAACAACATGTCGAAAAATAGGCTGTTGTTCCTATTGTTCTTTATTCACAACAGGGCTTTGTTCTGCTGTTCAAGCAAAACCTCCAATACGCATACTGAGTAGGTAGCAGGCATGTCCAGCTTCCTCGGGACATTATATAATTAACCTCCCTAGGATGTTACATAATTAACCTATAATTAACCTCGCTCTGTTCTGATGTGAATGCTAAATTATTTCATCTTCTTGAGCCCTAAAGGCATTTGTTTGTGGACTGAAACTGCACATCACTAAAAAAAAAAACAATCAACGTTTCAGTGCACACCAGACTAACGGGATTGACATGATTTTCTTAATTGATGACTGGCAAACTACATGTTTCGCATGGCGCTTCATCAGATTCCCCCTGTGCTTGATTGCCATCAGACGTGCCTTTAAGTGATCAGGCGCAGATTAGAAGTGAACAGGTTCACAAACCCCAATACAAATGCACTTTACTTCTTTTAGTGATTCTCATGTTCTTGATTCTGGGTTTTATAGCACAGGTGGGCCACTCACATGAAAAAAAAGACCAACTAACATCATTAAAATAAACACATTTATATATAATAGGGTGTCAAGTACCAACTACACTGACATGTGATTTTACCAAACGTTAAACCGTCCAAATGTTAAACCATGTTGACAATGTGCAGAACATTATGGTTTCACAGACTGAACTCACATGGATTTACTGACTAACTACTAACTAAGTAAACTTTGTTTTTTTCTCTTCAGATCGCTGTAGAGTTGGTTGTGTTGAGCCATTGTCTACTTTCATTTGAGTAACAAGTGGGCTTTTCAGTCATTTGAGGCACAGAGCTGGTACAGCATGCAAACAGACACCCTGCCCGCTGAAATACGAGAGGTGTGTGGAAACAAGAGCGCCAAGGTGACCCTCAACCTTTCTTTTGTCAAGGGCAACCAACAGGTTTGGTAAAGACAGGTTTGAGCTTCAGCATTATTGCAGTAGAGCTCCCTGAACTGCACTGCACTCATATCATACTAAAATCATATAATGTGGTTTTACCTGCTAAAAGCATTGTATAGTTATAACTGGCCACTATCTTATCTCTGACACGCCTCTCGTGGTGCTTAAAACATTACCTCCCTTTAATGGTTGTGTAAGAAAATTAACATTATAGTCTACTGGACCTTTTTCTTGCACATGCAGTACTACAGGCCCTTCAGTCCTGCAGTTCAGAAAGCAATTTCCTGAAAAAATAAACCACCTCCCTTGTAATTACAAATGACAGCTTGAGATTAAAATGTATGATTGCGCCATAATATTGCACAAAGTTAGCATGAAAACAATGACAGCGTCAAAATGAATGGGATCTTGAGCTGTGGAGGATAACGCAACTGTAAATTACACATTTATGGTGGAGCTGAAGCAACATCTTCGTGGGACTGACACTGGAGAGCACTTATGTAATTAACCAGAGAAATTATCACCATTTAGCCACCCAAAATAAATGTCACAGCAGCGTCAACAAAATGTTTGTCTGTGCGATGTCAGCCGAAGGAAACTGCTCAGTCTGATTCAATGACCACATTCTCAAAGATATCAGTGTTAACACAAACCAGTGCGCAGAAATATCTGCCAAGAGGCGATTTGGTACGACTGAAGTGGACCACGAAAAGCTGCAAAGCATTACTTTTCCCCTCTGAACAAGTTCACACTCCTCAACTGACATGCTCTTTAACACACACACACGCACATTAAATTGGCAAACTCTTGGCCACCAAATAATGCCCTTATTGTCACATTACATGCATGGCTCCTCTTTCCCATCCCTCTACAGCACAGACCCAAACACAGGCGCCCTGTACGCTGTATGAAGTATTCAATTATTCACCCATCCGTCGCCTCTTCTCTCCTGAACACGCTGTAACCATCATGTTGTTCTCCTTGGCACGCATTCCATAATACACTCCACATCCCTTCAGCCCTCAGTCCCACATGAATAACTGATCTCTGTCTCACCAAGTCTCCTCCTTTCGTCTCCATTACACTACCTCACATTTCTACCTCTTGTCGCGGAGCCAAGAAAGAAAGTCTGGCTTCACTAAAACTAAACAGAAAAATAGGTCAATCAGGAAGAACAGGTTGGGGGGGGGGGGGGGGGGGGGGGGGGGGGGGTAAACCTGTAAAGATGGCCCATGTTTGAGTTTTAGTGGGATGAGGAAAGAATAAGGCGTGGTAAGTACTGATGAGTGGTGGGAGGACACTGAATCTTGAACAGAGTTTTGAAACCAATGTGTGAGGGCTGAATATTTTTTGTTGTTTTTTTAAAGTGTGGTTGGTTATTATTACACAATATATAAGCCCTAATCCCATGAACGACTCCATTTAGTGTCATTATGGTGTCAACATGGGCAGCACCAGCTTCCAGATGTCTGTGTGTGTGTGTGTAAAGGTTATTTTTGTGACTGTGCTCCGAGCTCTGGTAGGCTTTGTCAATTAACAGAAACTTCATGGTTTCCTAAGTTAACCCTCTCTTCGCTTTTTCTGGAGCTTTCAACCACCTCTCAAGTTTTCTCAGTTGCCATGACGCCACTAGGATCTAGGAGGTGAGCCTTAATGTTGAGGGGTTTTTTTGTCAAAACTATTGTTTCCAAGGTCAAGACTTCTTATATTTATCTACTTGTTGTTTGTTACTTACCACATATACAGCTTTGACAGAGATGTAGAAGTGTACATTTATGGTGTAGCTAAATCCACTGGGTGGTTAAACAGGGAAGAACCATCACAGTGTAAATGCTTGCGTGTCTTTGTTAGTTCTTGAGGACCCTCTTATCACTACTGTGCTGAGCTGACTAAAACTAGAAAACAAGCATTAGTCCTTGTCCTCATGAAGTGCCAACTAGGCATGGCTGCAGAAACATTTCTGCGTTGAGGACCGCTGTTCTTCCACAGCTCTCACACAGCGCTGTCTGTGTCCGCAGATAGCCACGAAGGCACACAGACCCCGAGTCAGTCAGGCAGCCGGCAACACTTGTAAACTTTGACCGGCAGCCACTGAAGTGAACAAAACGTTCAACATTAAAACTCTGAACTACTTAAAGCACACGAAAGTTAGAGGCTTTGACGTCGATGTACTTAGGCACGACAAAGTTGTCAGTTAACTAGACGCTTGCTTACACAAGAATTAGTAACATACCGGTTCTCATTTAAAAATGCTAGCCGTGGTGCTAGCGTCAGCTAACCTAGCAATTTGATGTTGCTAGCATTAGCCTGTGCCAGGTTAACGTTGCTGTTATCGACAAGCTTAGCTACCGGACTTGACGCTGAATTACGAGTTTATCTACATATAATTTCGGGAGTTTTGACTTACCTTTCATTGACGGTCTTCAAGCCCGTCTGGTTGGCCATGTCTGATGGACTGTTTGGTTAGCAGCTTCTCGGCGATAAGCTCCTCCTGCTTGCTGACTCTGAACCAGCTGAACCGGTCGTCATAAAGGCTCAACTTAACTCTACACGTTGACTATATATTTACCCGGCCTTTGATCATCTATATGGTCTATATTTAATATTGATATAAAGAGGTGGACAAATGTTAGTGAGACAAACACCTTTCAGACACACATGCTAAAATGTACCAGGAGTTGCTACAAAGAAATTACATCTAATCTCATCTACACGCACTCACACACAAACTATCACCACAGAAAATCTCAAATATAATTTATTGTGATCATTCTCTTTATAATCTACAGTCATGGTTAGTAGAACATTTTGTTTAAACAGTAAAATAAACAAGGTAACACACTAGACTGGGGGCAGTATGTAACAATCAGCTAATTTAGTGCCATCTGTTCTTTAAAACATTGTGTGTGCATTTCAGTACCATTATTCATCTACTGTATTAGGATAAGACGTGCAAATATAGAGTTTTGATTAGCATCATTTATCAAGCATGGACGACAGATTAAAAGTTCCCTGGGTGAGACATCAGTAGTGTGGCAGCTACAATAAAAAGCTACATTCAGTTTGTATGATATGTTAGTACTCATGAAAGAATTCTTGTCCTACCCACAGACTTTAAGTTGTGATGCAGATTGTCACAGGAGAAAAAAAAAAAAACACGAGGCAGACAGGCCTTCAACAAAATACTGAAAATATGCCAAAACTAACCATCAGCTCTACAACCTTTTTTTTATGCCAGTGGAACAATATTTCCTGACAATAACACTGTGCACTGTGGTTGTCAAATAATCTGTTTACAACTGAATAAGAGCAGGTTTAGCCGTAGTATGATTTGCAACAATCACCATCCTTGAAATGACTTGGTTTCAGGCATACAATGTTTTCATAACATGATTAATGTGATTGGATGGTCAAAACAATCAATGCCACTGTATTGTTGATCAATCAAAATGGAAAGAAAGTGTATGTTCATCATTGAACAAACCCGAAATAAGGCATATTTTATCAGCGCTGGGGTACTATGACTCTGTTCACAGGTGTATGTGGATACAGAGACGTGTTGATATTAGATGATGGATCAAAGACCACCACCTCAGCTCTTCACCTCAGCTCTTCCCCATCATCTTCAAGAGAAGCTACAGAGGAAGAAATTAATTAGGACACTGTTTTTCCAAGTGCCAACAATAATATCACCTTAAAGACAAAGAAAATAAGTACTGTAGTCCATAAATATATGCTGAATATTGTGAAAACTAATAAAAAAATTGTTGGATATTATAGAATATAATATATAGAATTTGGCTGACAGTTTCCAGGATAATATTCTGAAAATCAGCAGTTCAAGCAGGTTTATATTATTGTTCCGTCAAGTAGAGCTCATTCTCATCACTTTAAGTTTACTTTTTGGTTATCAGTTATCAGTTATCAGGTTATCAGGAAATTTGGGTATTACAGCAGCATGTAATAGCAGCTGGAAAAGAAAGCTCCAGCTCCAGATTATACTTTAATATTGTATAATAACATTGAACATATTAACAGAGAGACAGAGAGAGCAAATAGCATCAACATTCATCATGACCTTTCTTTTTGTTGCGTTTTGTGCGTGTGTACCTTTGTTAGTTGATACTCCCCATCTACCAGTTGCTCAATGATACTGAAGTGGTCTGTGTTCGCCACATCCTCCATGGTCACATTAAGTCCTGACGCCTCCAAAGACTTTAAAGCCAGAAGAAAGAAGTGAGCATTTTTCACTATTTGCTGCCATTTTATGAAATAAAGCATCAACAAAAAACATCATCTGATTGATTGATTAAAACAGTAATGACTATTTTCAATTTCAAAAGGTACCCTGAGGAGTTTTGGACCACTAGTGCAAACTTTTTAAGAGCGGTTTCGCATTTTGTTTGTACTGTTACATGAATGAATGCATGAATTCAACATTCATTCCTGCCACCACTGTGCTGGTCGACAGTAGCAAACAAAGAAACAACAATGCGCACACAAAGGCAGTGACGCAGAAGAATGCTGCCTGTTAACTAGAAAACTCCACGGGCCACCTTTAATAAATAATCCCTTTGATAGTCTAATCACACTTTATCAGCAGCACTAACTTTGTAATATTCTTCCGACTGCTTGCGAAACTCCGGCGAGTCGTTCTCACCGACGGCCACAATGATGTGACAGCTGGAGGAGGAGAGTTTGAGCTGAGGGACCAGCTTGCTGGGGCTGTTCCTCACCGCCACCTCCCTGTCAACAGGAGACAACCGGTGGACAGAGGAGTCAAATACTGACTGGCACCAAGGACCAGCAGAGGACAATTGCAGACACAAACACACACACAAACACACACAGTTCTCCGTCACAAAGACAACCACAACACTCTAGCCTCTGACACACAATGCTCTCTACACAGTTCATTTACAGGCACACACAAACAAATTAATTATTGCAGGGTTTCTAACCTTATCTGGATCGTGATCTCATTTTTAGATCTGACCATTTTCAAAAATAAGCAGTTAGATTTCTCTGGCTGCCATTTGGATTAAAAGGAGCCCAAAAGAAACACCAAATGTCAAAAAATACTGATACATTAAGACTTGATAGTCTTAGAAGTCTACTACAAGCACATTTTTACATCATGTAACTCCATGCTTGTACATCAAGTAATTGGTCCCGAGGTTGAGAAACTCTGGATTACTGTGAGTAATCAGGTTAAGGAAGCAAACTGAATTATCTGTTTACATGTTGACAAACTCTGATTACTGTAAAGCCCTGTTTATCTGGCCAGTAATCAGATTATAACCCTACCCTTGCAAGAGTACACCACTGATTTAGCATTGCAGTCCTATTACATTGTTGGACTCATGATAGACAGTTAAGAATAAAAAGATCAAAATCGATGCAGCAACACCAGAGATATCTTCTTTTTTTATTTGATTCATTCTGCATCCTTGCAAAACCTCCTATATTATCCACAATGCGACTCAACCACCAACAGTCCGGCCAGAGATTTATGTGTTATGCTAGTAGCAGCTAACGTAGCCTTGATTCACTAGCCCACTCGGAGATGGAGAGGGTGGAGCTGGTAAACTTTATGTAAATGTAACTCCACACACCCAGATATTTTTCATTTTCTAACTTGTAGTCTTCAGCCTCAAGTGGTTATTATCAATGCTGCATGGGTTCTGTATCCACAAAGTGTTTCTGATGTATGATTACTGTTAAAAATGGGGAACAATCAGACTACTACCATACATGTAAATACACTAAAGTAATTAGGAACGTACTCTGTCATCTTCAAAGGCTCGTTAACGTAGGTGGACAGGATGGGCAGGAGGTCATATATGCCACTGACAAGGAAAGCACCTAGAAGACAGAGAGAAATAATGAAAAGACAAAAGTATGTCAGACATGCAGCATTTGGGTCTAAGCCTTGTATTTCTGTGCATCTTTTTCAGTCCTATACTATAATAGTTTGTCACACTCAATTAGGCCGAGCTCTGCCATATCCATCACTTGTCTCTCTTGAAGGGCCCTACCTTTGAACTGGGGTGTGATGCTGTATTGCGACCAGTCAGTGGAGAGGACCATTGCAGCCAGGTGAGCCCCAGCAGAGTGACCACATAGGTACAGACCACTGTGGGAGGGATCAGTAGTTCATTAAAAACCAATAGAGACACGGTGGATGACACTGTGAGGTTGGGAACGGGAAAGTGTACAAATTCCAAACTGCACAAACAAGACTTTGGCTCTACAAAAGGAAATTTTGCCTTTTTAGCAGCTGCTGTAGGGGAGGGTGAGGCGAGGGGGGTATTCAGTTAGTTGCATTCTGCAACCTCACCGCTAGGTGCCACTAAGTCCTGCACACTAGACCTTTAAGCAGGGGGATAGTAATAAAACAAACATGAGTACCTGATGTGAGAGTACTGCTGAACAACAGACACAACACTCCTCCGTACTTGAGACACCATCAGGTCCATGTTACCTGAAAAGGAAGTGAAAGGGGCACAGGCAGAGGGCTGACATTCCCAGTTCATCTTCATAAAACCTCTTTTTTCCCCCAGGAACAGAAACAAGTTGTCCAAAATGAAAAGATTCTACCTTTGGGGGCGGTGTCGTAGTCAACGGCAACCACCACTACACCTTTATCAACGAGCGGAACAGCCATGAATCCCGACTCCTCCTTGCTGTGTGAGCATTAAGCGTCAGCATGAAAAATCTGAATGAGCTGTCTAAATCTGCACTGCAATGCGCAGGAGAGCATGGGACTGTACCTGAAAAACTGCCAGTAGCCTCCATGTATGTAAATAACAAGGTGGACATCTGAAACAAAGGGAATCAGGCCTGTTAATCCACACGCGTTATCTATGCTTCTGCACATTTGAGGCATGACAAAGGGGTGGAGTTTGGGCCTCATGGCAGTCACACGTGTCCGTACCCAAAGAGTTGGTGTTGGGTATGTAGACATCCAGTTTCTCTCCATCTCCCTCCCCGTATGGCACGTTGAGCAGGGTTTGAGCCAGACCACGGGCACGCTCGGTACCTGGACACAACCATTGTCAAAGCATGATATTCTAGTGGACGCTACAGCGTGATGATATATATACAGTGAGATAATATAAATGTGTCTACCATCAAAGACTTTGCCATGCTGCTAGCTATACCTATATTATACCCAAAAACAGTTTCTCGTGGGGTGCCATAGGAGCCCAGGTCTGACTGGGGACATATGTTGCAGGCTCACTAATGAAGGCATCAAATAAAAATTAAAACATATTTCATAATCTAGTTTTTCTTTGTGCAAAAACATATTTAATGATAAAACTGTGTCCAAACTGTGTACAACAGGGAGGTGTTGTGGCAGGCCCTCTCTTCTAAACCCCTCTGGCTGAAGGTCCTTCCTCACTAAATTCAATACATGGCCCACATATGTCCAACTCTGTGGGTTTGTATGGAATATCTTTTGGTGCTTTAAATAATGTTTGCACCCTCAAAAGATGAAGTTCTAGAAATCTTAAGGTAACTCATCAGGCAGGAGCAGTCACCAATATGTGACCTGCAATATTAAAGCTGTAGCCTCAGACACATACTTAGTTTCAAGCGGTATGAAATACAGGAGTTACATATTTTTGCCAGTCTGTATTTTCTCAGTCAAAATACTTTTTTTAAAAAATATTGTACGACATTTTTCAAGACACCTGTGCTCCTGTGCCGGCCTGCCTGTCCGCCTCAAGCAGGTTTCTGCGTGCTGTCGCCTGTTAGCATGTAGCTTCAAAAAACAGACCGACCTTCCTTCAAAGCCTTCACGTGAGCCTCGATCACGTCGTCCGCCGACATCCTGTGCGACCACCGGCTGGGCGAATACTGCCTCTCGAGCTCCTGTCACACGGAGACACTGCTGTCAACCGGTCGGACACTAAAACACACACACACACACACACACACACACACACACACACACACACACACACACACACACACACACACACACGCACACGAGCCGGCGACAGAAACACTGTCAGCACGGCAAACAGCGCCCTCCCCTGCTGGAAGTAACCCTCCGCGTCACTCTTCCTCCGTAGGCTCAACAGGAACAGCAATGAAAGATTGTTTCAAAACGTTAAAATGAAACACTCACAGCCACCAGTTAACTTTACCAGTCAAAGTGTCAAAGTCAGACTCTTACATCTTTGGTCATTTCAGTCCAGTGCGACATTTTATCTCTTGAAGTGACCGAAAGTCCGCCGACAGATGAATCCAAGCTGCTGCGCTGCTGGACTTCAGCCTCACACCACCTGCAGAATCTGGAAAGTAAACTCACCTAAAAGCTTTGTCAAATAGAGGTGGAGCCCTGCACACCCGTTCACAGCTGAGACCAAAAGAGAGTTACACACTGCAGCCAGTGCTTCTACATGAATCACAAATCAATTATCTGATTTGATTAGTTAATAGTTCAGCTGCTTAGCAGTGACAGTAGTGCACTAGGAAATGACTAATTTCACTGCAATATGTAAGTTAGTGGTCAGTGAGGGAGTATACACTTCCGAAGTAAAATATGGACTGGCATGGTAAAGGATTTAAGGTGGGTCTATCTTATCTATTATATTAAGAGATTTGATGCTGTGCTTATATGGTGCATATTCCTTAATTAATTTGTTTTGAATTGGATGAAATGTAATATTCCAGCCTTCTGGACACAATGAGACATTTTTAGAGAAGACATTTTAACATCACAGTCAGAAAAGAATAATAATAATACATAATAAAATGAATGGTGACTGAATTCCTTTTAGCTACTTCAGTTTCAGATTACTTCTGGTATTGCACATGCTGCCTCACTACCACCCCGTCATGGCTTACTGGGACATTTAAATACAACAGAGCCATCATTTGTGTTATTAGTAAGAGCTGTGCTGTTCCTCATGTGGCCAGTCAAAATGTCTGGCTCTAATTGGGTCCTTTATTACGTTTTATTTGTATGTGTAACACACATGAACATTGTTGTTTTGCACATATCATGTGTTCTTCCAGCATGGAGGAAAAAATGGTAATACAGAACATATTGTGAAAAAGATTTTCAGTTTCTGAGAATCCTTTTAAAATGCACCACCTTGAAATACTGCATTTGTGTGAGCATCCATATCGACAAAGGGATTCTGATGAGGCAGATAAGATAAGATAAGATAAGATAAGATAGCACAGATAGATAGATAGATAGATAGATAGATAGATAGATAGATAGATAGATAGATAGATAGATAGATACTTTATTAATCTCCAAAGAGAAATTTGCAGTTCCAGCAGCTCAAAGGGTGAAAACACAAGGGTATGCAAAATAAGAACAAGAACAACTTTCAAGTAAAGAACAACTTTCAAGTAATGAACAACTTTCAAGTAATGAACAACTTTCACAGTACATGTACTGTACATGAGACAGCACAAGTACATTACACAGCCAGCTGGCTACACTGCCCAATATAGTTTGTCTCAACTTGAACATCATTGAGAAATGCAGTAAACCCATTTTTAACAGTCACACTTCACCCACTGTAATTTACTCTTGTCATAGCAAATAGGCAAAACATGAAAATTATCGCCCAGCTATTAATTTTATGTCAAAGCAAATCTTGAGAACTTTTCTTGTGTGCACCGTCACGTCATGTGAATGTAGGATTTTACCATGGATATTATGTGATGGTCAGTTAGAGATAAATAGTATTTTCATCTGGCCGTTTTTCTTGCTATTATCCTCTCTCTTTGTAACTTTTTCCACTTTTCTGTTTTGCAACATAATAATTCTGAGTACTGTACAGTCCACATGATTCAAGTAACCTTTTCTTTCAGCTGACATGTACATTGTTGTTCTGTTTTTTTAAAACGCAAAAGGCCCACAGCAGAACATGTGACTCCCTGTACTCTGGTTGGACAGTCGTGGCGCGGGCGCTTTCTGTTGTCACTTCTCTGTGGAAGCTGATAGGTTTAAATGTTCACGTGACTTGACGCCAATTGGTAGAATTCTAGATAAAGTAGCCGACAACCGCCGGCGCGGCATATTTAAGTTTTTGTTTCACAGTGCTTTTCCGGAGAGATTAAATTAGTAAATTATTCTATTTAACTGCTTTTGTTGTCTTTTTGCATATTGTGTTATTATCTAAAAATGGACTGTGTGGATTTTCCAAAAGTTCTTCCGAATTCACCAATGAAAACACGGGGACAGATTCAGGTTCGTATCTGATTGATGTACGCTAACTAATGTTTTTGTCTTATCGTTAACGTACCATACCTTCGACTAACGAAGCTTAAACTAATTTAGGTAAACGGGACATTAGCTAATGTTAGGTGTGTATGTTTTGTGTTTCGGCCTCTTAATGTTTAACTTCACTGTCTTCCTCAGTCTAACAGCCCCTCTGTTGTTTGCAGGTCATCTTTGGACCGATGTTTTCCGGCAAAAGGTGAGTTATTCGTTCACGAACATGACAACAACAGGTCTATTTACAGGTGCAGCTAGTTTGTGTTGTTTATTTTCAATGTTTAAAGTAATGTTAAAACAACATTGCTGCCACATAGTCCGCCCAGACGTCAACATCCCGCCAAATTCCCTGCATTGTTTACCCAGCTCCCGTCTATATGTATCATGTGTTGTAAAGAGTACAGTTGCTGTGCAGTATGCTTTGCATATCAACACATTTTCGGACCACCTGACACTGATATGGCACATTATACTGAACAATATTACATAGTAATCATTTCTTCAGGCTTATGGTTTTGTAGCATGCTGTCTGAAATGAGTGTGAGAGAGGCACTGTCATATAAGTGAAAATATACGTTGTGTTTTCTTGTATAAAATGCACAGATGGGCTTCACCGATGTCAACTGAATTATTTTCATATACTTTGCAGTACTGAACTGATGCGAAGAGTCCGCCGTTTCCAAGTAGCCCAGTACAACTGCATGGTGATCAAATATGCCAAGGACACACGTTATTCTGACACAGGCATGGCCACACATGACAAGTAAGTCACCTCTTTTCATCTACCTTTTTGTTTAGATAAGTTGCTCACACTTACAGAAATATACTTGTTTCTGTGCTGAGGCGTGTAATGGAGTTGAGAAAGAAAGCCACTTGTAACCTTGCCTGTTAGTTTTAATGTGTTCACAGTTACTTGTACAATTTTCTTACAACATACAACATGAGGTGGATGAGATGTCTCTGGAAACATGAATTTAATTTTTTTGCACACACTCAAGTACAAAGAGTGAAATGGAGATGACAAAAGCAAATTGTAAAGCTGAGGTGAACGCACTGAAAGGATATCTACAGCTACAGCAGTTAAGCACTCTATTTTGAACAGAATGAAATCAGGTCTTGCATTAGTAGCTTTTGAAAAAGGGCACACAGGGAGATGCCATTAATAAAACCACATCTATCTTGCCTATGCAAAAGATGACCTCTAGTGGTGAGAGCTCTTGGTAAATGTAGGATTTCTGAATATAGTTATTTTCAAAGTATTTCTCTGATACATTTTGAACATCAAAGGGCAGACCAAGTACAGTAACGACCCAATACACATTTCCTTTCTGAAAGTTACATTTTTCCCTCCACCCTGTCCCTCTTTTAGGAACACAATGGAAGCTGTTCCAGCCAGTCGTCTGGGAGATGTGCGGCCTCTAGCATTGCAAGCCTGTGTCATTGGAATTGATGAGGGACAGTTTGTAAGTGTATATATATATATATATATACTTTTATATTTTCCATTTATTTTGCCCTGAAGTAGTTACTGTTCACCTGCATAGAGACCAGAATGTCTTATTCTGCACTAGTGAGGGATGGGAATTCAGTGGGATGAATTCCTCACTAACTAAATCTGTGCTTCTTTTGTGTTGTTGTAGTTTCCAGACACAGTGGAGTTTTGTGAGGAGATGGCCAATTTAGGGAAGACAGTCATTGTAGCTGCCTTGGATGGAACCTTCCAGAGAAAGGTGAGTATCTGTGTTTGTTTCCACATGTCAGTATGCTGCTGGCAAACATTCAGTTCATATTGGCAGGGGCAGATAGAGCACCACTGTGGGTGTAGACACAACAAAATGTGCAAGACAAGAAATATGTTTAAAGGAGGACTGTGAGCAATCTGCATGAGCAGCATTATAACAGAGTTCAATGTTCTCATTACTCCACACAATAATGTGTCTACTCTGTCCCTATAATGTGATTATGCCTCCTGACTGCTTTCCTTTCCATTCTTGTAGCCATTTGGAAACATCCTGAACCTCGTCCCTCTGGCAGAGAGTGTAGTGAAGCTACACGCCGTGTGCATGCAGTGTTACAAAGACGCTGCCTACACCAAGAGAATAGGAGCAGAGCAGGAGGTGAGGAGTCAAACTTAAGAAAAGTCTTGAATAAGTTAACCATAGAGTGCTTCAGAACACCTCTATGAAAAGATGAACATGTGAGTGGGTTTGACAAAAAACTACATTATGGATTATTGTCTCTTTATATATGTAATTGTATTATAACAGGATAATTTGACAAATTCTGCCTGAGTCTTAAATTCTTGAACATATGGTACATTTCTTTCACTAAAAATCAAACTGTACTGAAAAAAATGTAGACATATATTGGGCTATTGTGGCCAAATTACCCAGCCTTAAGTGCAGAGTGTCTCCTTAATCAAATTTTTATAACCAGTCAACTATTGTTCGTCTGTGCCTCAGGTGGAAGTGATCGGCGGAGCGGACAAGTATCAGGCGGTGTGTAGAAAGTGTTATGGAGGTCTGCTGATGGACAAAGAGAACAGTGCTCCTTTGAGGAATGAAACTCCACAACATGCAACGGCAGGAAAACTCGTGGACTCTGGGATTCCCAGAAAGCTTTTCGCCTCTCTCCACCTCTGAAGAAGACTTGCTGCAAAAGTTGACCAGAGAGTAGAATTCCAAAAGGCAAACAGTTCTTTTGTGTGTGGGTGTCAGTGTTGAGCCTTTGTGTTTGGTGTGCAATAGGTGTGATGTATTATTCTATTTTTAAAAGTTTTTACTTGATAGTTATGGCAGTGTCCTTGTTAATAACCCAGAAAATTACAACACAATTAATAACTCACTGCCATAGGTTTCACTGCATTATCCATCTGTATTATCTTGTCAAATATTTAGGTTTTAAACTATTTTTTTAATGAGGAAAATGGATTGTCTGCCACTATTCACTATGGAGACTCATGTTTCACTATCTACAGCAGGTCAGGAGTGGTGTTGAGTAAAATTTATGGTTTGAAAACAGAAGACCTGATTTGGGTTTCTCCTTTTCTCACTTGGTGAATGTCAGTGTTTTCACTCTGTACACAAACTGTGGGATATGTAATCCAATGCCCTCACTTGCTACAGAGGACCAAAATAACCTGTTTAAATCCTGGCAGGCTCCAAGGCTGTGCAGTAAGCTGGCAGGCTGGAAGGGAGAAGTATATCCTCCATACTGTATCAGACCTGTATTACTGCAGTACTTGAACGCAACAATATTCTCAATAAGACTGACATCATGTGAATTATTTTATTCCATAAACCAAAGTTGTCAAATTCTTTTGACACCATGACATGAAATTATGACAAAAGCAAAGGGGGAACTTCACACCTCAATGGCCAAATAAAAACACTTAACTAAAACAGAATAGAAAAACAAGCTAAGCCGACCAAAGTCTGACCAGTGTTTTGTGCCTATCTTCCTAAAACATTTGAAGGCATCGCAAACCATTTTGCACAAATCATTCCAGCCTCCTCATCAAAAACATGAAGCTAAATGAAATGCAAAATAATCTTTAACAAAATATCAGATTAATTCACTTAGCAAATAATTCAAAGTGTGTGATTTAGTGTACATTTAATCAGCATGTCAAAATTTAGGCTTTTGTTATCGTAACTAGAATGGGACATGCATGCAATTTAGAAATTACTTGAGCAAAAATGTGCTCTTTACAATCAGATCCATATATTGATTCTGAATCCACTGAAGAGTAGATTCAGCAGATTTTTCCAGAGCATAAAAATGAACCAAAAAAAGCAAATCACTCAGGCACAGCTGTTTAACCTAAATATAACATCAGTATTTGATTATGGCACATTTTAATCACTTTCCTTCCCCAGTGAAACCTTTAAAGTTTTATTTCTCGCCTTAAGGCACAAATGACAAATCCACAGTGGTGGGGTTTTTTTTTTTCCACACATTTGGCTTCAGTAGGTTATGCACATGTGTTTTCCTCTAAACGACAAATATAGCACAAATGTCATCAATGTGGCACCATAAGTGTCATGGTTAATAAATATACCGCATTCAGTTTCTGCTTTGTCACTAACAGATCTAAAGTCCACTCACATCCTGCAAAAATGACCAATATCTGACCGTCAGCCAATTTTTGAGTGTCACTTTAGCTGAGATACAACAGCCAGAACTGGATCCAGATAAGGCAGCCGAGGTGTTAAACTGACAAACGTGTTAGTGTCAGGCACAAAGCAACAAAGTCAACCAGGAGCTTTTCCAGGGACAGATGTCTGATTCTCACTGACGCAGGCTGAGGTGTTAATCTGTCATCGGTAAAGACGAACCCGCTGCAGTCTGCCTTCAGCGGTTTAGAAAAAAGAGCCCGTAAACAGGAGATAAACATCAGGGTTTGAAACAAAATGTCACAAAGACCGTAAAGGAAGTGTGAGGCCGCTCTCTCCGCAGGCTGAAGAGGAAGCATTACTGCTGGCAGTTAATGAGTTACACTTCAGTATGAGGACATTTGGTGGATAAACCTGTTCAATAAGTGCAACGTTATCTACATGCTCCTCCCTCCTGTTTGTCTGAATGTTAACTGCAGATTGGCACACGTGATCCATTTTCAAATTGGTTATATTTTCCATGAGTTAAAGAAATGGAGAGTTTTTATGGTTTCTTAAATCACTATCAACAATACATTTTGATTAGAGCGCACTTAAAAACAACTATTTGAGATGAGGTGGACAGGAGCCATTTTACTGTACCACAAAGCACTGCAAAACCTCTTTCCAAGGCTGATTTTATGGTTATATGGTAACAAACCTAACTGCATTATTTCCACAGAGCTCACATTTTACAAAAAAAAAAAACAATCACAGGAGGACATTTGGCTTTACAGTGGTCTTTTCCCACTGAACTCGGCTCAAACAAAACTATTTGTTAATTTAATACATCCAAAACTATTTATAGGTCCTCAAGATAAATGCACCAAAGGGGGAAAATCCACCAAACCAAACAAGAAAATGAGGCACATACAACCATTAAAATGGCAGCTTTGCATAGTGAAATCTATGTACAAATGCACATTCTCAGGTTCCAACAGAGAGTAAAGAGAAACACGTGACGTGTTGGCTTCTTCTCCTTGGAGCGGTCACAGGTATTCTTTATAATGACACATTTTGTGACCATTGACCTCCTGGGTACATTCCAACTACCTCCCTCCTTCAGGATCAGCCCAGCTGAGGTAAAAGTTGCATCTTTGCACACAGGTCTACGGTCAGATTACCCAATCATCAGCGCTTATCTCAACAGTCAGCCTGATGTCTTAAGATCTGACCACAGACCGTTTGACGTAAACCGCAGCGGCCCTCATCTCTAACTTTGCAGTTGCACTGCTCAGGTTCTCAAATCTGACCATACTTTGGAAAGTGTGTTAAATCAAATGTAAAACCACATCAATATGATATAGCTCTTTGTCTGTGCAGTGCAACTACAATTAGTTTACCAACAGATGACCTGGAACACCACCCTCCCTTTGTCTATGAACTCCCTTTGTCTCAGTAGCTGGGCGGCTGGTAGCCGGCGTCTCCTGGTGGCTGGGGGTTTGGGATGAAGGGAGGCTGCTGGTGCATGTCAGGGACACTGCTGGGATAGGCTGTGTAAGTGGTAGGGGTGTAGGTAGTGGGGTTGTAGGAGGTGGGGGCATAGGTCGGAGGGTAGGGGGTGTGGTGATCTGGTGGCGGCTCTGCGTAGGTTGGGATAGTAACTTCATGAACGCCACGGCGGAAACGACCCAGGGCAAAATAGGTCAGGATTCCCTGCACAGTGAAATAAAAATGTCAAGTTTATCACAGTTGCTTTAGGTCTTTTGGTCTGTCAATGCATTACATTACTGCTGCATTACTGATGAGTGGTGACGTGGTTCAATGCAGGGTTGTCTTAACAAGTCTTCTGAATGGTGCATTCAGTGGTGGCGGGAAGATCCACATGAGATTTGAAAGCAAACTAAAAAATACCTTTGCAAACACAAGTGCTGTCAGAAAAATGAAGTCTAGAAAAACAATAAGTAAGCAGTGTCTTAAGCAGCTTTCCAGTCCTAAAGGAAGAAATAGTTTGACATTTTTGTAAATATGCTTAACAGCTTTAATGCTGGGAGTTAGGTGAGAAGATCAACACTACTCTCGTGGCTCTCTGTTAAAAACGAAGCTGCAGCCTGCAGCTACTTAACTTATCTTATTTTATTTTACCGTAAGACTTGGAAACAAGGGGAAACAGCTAGTCTACCGCTGTCCACAGGTAACAAAATCCATCAACATGTGTTACATTGCATTTGTTTAATGTGTACAAAAATCAATCACTAGAAACCGCTCGTTGTGGAGTAGATGGAGCCACGATGCCCAGCCAAGAAATAGTCCCGCACATAATCCCCCACGTGGTCTTTATTTGAAGCTAGAGTCATACTTAACAAACATTTGAGAGTGGCGTTGATCTTCTCATCTAACTCTTGGCGAGAAAGCGGATAAGCACTTTTCCCAAAATGTCAGACTTGCTTTTAATAAAAGCTATGATAGTCTTTAAAAAAATAGAAAATATCTAGAAACTTAACTTAATTAGCAAAATGCATCAATAATCAATAATCTGAATGTGGCTTATTGACCTTCTCACTTAAACTAGAGCTCGGGTGCAAAGAGAGACACATTTTTACGCGTTTTTAGTGAAGAGAAGACAACAGCGGTCATGCTCACCCAGGTGGCGATAGAGAAGAATGAGAAGGCCACGGTGGCGCGTGCAGCGTCCATGGGGACACCGCTGACTTCATGAGTGCGACCCCACTGACTGGCCAACAGGCAGAAACACACAAACCACAGGAAGGTCCACACCCCTGGAAAACACACAGAGACACAGATGCACAAACACAACGCACAGATATAAATGATTGTTTTCGTCGCATGAAAAGATAATCAAAAGTGCTCAGCTGAAAACCCCTGATGTGAAAAGTGAATTCCTGTGAAAAACACACAAAAGGACAAACAGCAGCAGAATGGAAGAGCTCTCATGTTGCCATCTGCTCAAATGACCACAAGCTGCTTTTCAAACCGCCACTTCTTTGTTTCCCTGAGTAATGGCTGACTGTGAGCTGTATCGTGTACAGCTGATAAATGTTTCATTTCATCAGAAACTTTCACGTTGTCCTCAGCCCGCTGCTCACTCATCGCCTACTGTGCGCAACGTTGAATAATACACGTTACGTCAGGAAGACAGGCAGCGGTCTGTCCCCCGTTGCGCCGATACTCAGAGGCTCCAGTCAAAACCAGGAAGCTGACACTGAGAGGGGAGCGCTGAGATCAGGAGGTAACCACTCATGGTACAATTAATAAAGCTGTGCTAAAAATGTCACTACACTACTGCCAGTTATCATCTTCAGACAACCACGTAGGCGAGTGTCAAAAGGCGAGTGTCCTGAGAAATGAGTTTAGTCTCCGCTATCTCCACTCACTGGACACGTGGACTCCATTCAAAGCCGTCCACTGTTCTGTCATTCAGTGGTACTAATTTTTGCGAAAATAACCACATTTTCAGACATGTAATTCAACTCTCAAGGTCACATTAAAGCACAACTAACTAATGTTTTTTTGGGCACTAGGGGGCAGTTGAACAAGATGTAAATACAACATCAACAAATTACTGGCTTGAAAAACTGATATGGTGAGCATGTTAGCAAACACAGCTAAAATAATTCACTCTTCTTTTAGCTCTGTTTTTGGCCTCCACCAACTCCTGATGGAAATATATGGCTCTTAAGCTGCTAAACGCTCCGGTAAGTTCACCAGCTAGTTGCTAACTTTGTCTGTCTGCTGTTTGGTGCTGAGTTGGTGGTGTGCGGGGGGGTTTTAATGCTTTTTCTCTGAAAACAGCTGGCTGCTGCAGCTGGAGCGGAGGTAGGTCAGAGCGCTGAGACTGAACCAAAACAGTAATAGGCTGTAACACTAAAACAAGAGACACAATTCACGCTTTGAGCAACACCTTTGATGTAACACAGTCATTTGAGTCACTGTTAATATGAAAAAATACTGATTAGTGAATCTTCAAAGCTCTTACAAACAAACAAAGAAATCCCTTTAATGTTCCTGCTCACCTGAGAACCCCAGGTCTGCCATGACAGCATACTTCCTTTCCTTTGCGTTGCTCATAAAAGGCACATAAACATCCAACACCAGGAAGGCCACACACGCCAGGAAGGCGATCACCCCGATGCCGACAGCATAGTGGCATGCCGAGTCATTCTGATTGAAGATGCACTTCGCCTCGGCGCTGTGGACGGTGTTGATGTATCCCTCTGTTGTGATGCAGGCAAACACCACCATGGCAAATATCTGCAGAGGAAAGAAGGAGGTGGCCTTCAGTCGTTTGCAAAGACACAAGAGGAACTGTGTGGCTAAAAGAACGTGTCGCTGGCTTTCCGAGTTGACCCATTAACTTCGCATAGCGTGCTTTCTACAACAACAACAACAACCACAACAGAACTTTTAACTATCAGGAGTTTCTTGAAGAGGAGAAAGAGAAACCAAAACAGTCATTGTGTTACCACGAGACAAATGTAACAAACATTAGAAGAGATTGCTGAATTCACCAGACTCAAAAGATGTCACATAACAAAAAAAAACTCACAAGAACCTGCATCCATTTCTATTATTTCTACAAATTGGCCAAAACATGTCATAATCACACGAAACACAGTGACATTATTACGTGTCATCATTAACATCTCTTTTCTTATTGCGGACTCGTGAGATGCGGCCCCGGCTCTTGTGCTCCTCTTGTGTGTCTGAAGTGAAGAGTGCTAACAGTGTCTCTGACCGTCCCGTGCTCGGCTGCTGTCTGCTCTGGTTACCCACCTAACCATGTGACCTACTTCTGAGCGCAGCTGCCTGCCATGTGACTCCAGAGATGCCACCGACTGCCTAACAACGCTCATAATGAGAGGAGGAGGATAGAGAGGGACTGTTAAATAAGTGGGAAGTAGGATGAGGTGAGAGGGCACATAGAGAAATTACCACAATCACGATGAGAGAAAAAGTACCGAGAACTACAGGAGACAGAGACGTTAGGGAAGTGAATGTGGGGAGTTCCAAAACACAAGACAAAAGTGAGACGGAAGGACGGTTAGTGAAGCAGATGGATATATTTGTACACAAACGGACAGATGGAAAAGCGTTTGTGTCAGGGCTGGCCAAAGTGGGGCCCATGGGCCAAAGTTGGCCCGCCTGGCGAGCAAATAAATAAAATTACTTTTTATTCTATTTTAACATAAATCGCAGTTTATGCTGTTTTTTTGTGAGGTAAAAGTGCTCTTTAAACATTTAAGATCCTAAATTATTACTGATGTTTCGTAATCTGAGCATGACGGGCACAGGAAGTCAGTCAATATGGGGAACTGGCTCATTTTTGGGCCGTGGCCCGCAATGAAATGTCAGTCTCAGCCCTTTAAGGGAAAAGTTTGTGAACTCCTGGTTTGTGTGTTGAGCGACAGATGTCAGAAAATTCCCAAATATCCTATATGTACAAGCAGTATGTCTTTTCGTTGCTCACTGCTCACAATTTAGCATACATATACTGGAAATATACTGTTTCAATGCAGTATGTAGTCAGGGCAGCAGGGTCACTAAAGGATACGGCTTTTATCATTCATTTCAGAGAAAGTTTAGTGATGTGATTCAGCAGCTTAAATGACTAAAGGTCACTGTACTCAACCTTTCCTTGTTCCAGGAGCAGTTGTGGTGCATCATGGGACTTGTAGGCCGGGTTACAGAGCGAACAATCCTGTCTTGTGCCATAGGCGCTGGCTCCCCGAAGTAAGATTAAAACGGCCAGAGATACACGGTGATCTAGCCAGCGTGACTCTGAGCTGAGCGCAGCTGCACTCAGTGTGTTTGAGAGGGGGATCAGTGGCACACATTCACCAAGAGTAAAAGAGAGGGCTGGCGGGGGGAGAGGTATCACCTTACCTGCCCATCAGACCCTGTTTACCAGTGACACACACATAATCTGTCTCGCGCACAGTTTCCCAAACGCATGCACACAAACAGCAGCTGAGGCGACCGAGGGCACATTCTGTCCTCAGGCTTCATCCGCCGCGCTGGACATGCTCCACTATCCAGGTGAAAGTGTGTGTTTTCTCACAGCTGACACTCACACAGGCCTGACAAATAGTCAAGAGTCTGTAGGAGGTGAAAGCGGTCCCATATGACAGACCCCCCTTTCAATGAGGATCAAAATCTAACAGTTTCATATCAGCAAGGTGGTCGAGGACAGATTAAAGACAGCTGGATCTGTGTGCTCGCAGTCACCCAGGCTTGAACAACTGCAGACTTTAATGTGACTATAACCTGTCAGGTTGAGATTCATTCTGGACTTTGCAGATCAGTGTTCAAACCACAAAAACAAGCCTGTGCCTTAAGGTTTGCCTAGCAACATGTGATCAGCAGCGTACAGAAGTTTCCCTGGTTCATGAATTTCCTTCTATGCAAATGGCCTTTCTCTGTGAAACCCATTTTTGCTGCTGACTTTTAATATAAACTTTTAAAAGACTACCTTTTATCAATTCAAGACGCTGCAGAGGAAGGTGATTTCTTATCATCTGGCTTCAGAGGTTACAGGTATGTAACCCTCCTGTGGCTGGCTGCTGTCTGGTGAGCACAGATCTGCTGTTACAGACTACACATTGAGAATACCGCGCGTCCTGTAGTTAGCTGGTCTTCCAAAAGTGGAAGAGTCTCACAGTTTTCTGTCTTTTGTCCTCTGGCCACAGCAGTGTTGACCTGTGCTGTCGCCGCGCTGCTGTCATGCACCAGCTGCGTGCAACATGACGCCCCGCGCAGACGCTGCGCATAGTGGCCTTCATTGAGCGGCTCCACACAGCAGTTTGTTTACGGGCTCCCGGCCTAGACGCACCTGCTCACAGACCACGTTGGATATTACTTCTGCCTCTTTTGAAAAGCTCCAACACAATCTCGCTCTCCACTCACCCAGCTGAGCAGGCGCACGATGGTTTGCGGTTGTCGGACAAACTTGGAGAAGTCGAAGCCTCCTCCTGCAAGCGAAGCCCCGTACGCACTCGCGCCGTCCGTCTCCTCCATGTCTCTCCCGTTCGGCCGATTTCCTCTGGAGCTCTTCGCGTGGCTCTGCGCCGATCGGACAGGACAGCCTGCCAACTCAAACTAAACCTTATCAGCCGCCAGCCCCCGCACTGCCGCCGCTTCTTCTGGCGAAGACGAGGGAGCCACCCAGAGGCGCTGCGCTGTCCTGCCGCGCGTCACAGGGGCGGAGCTGGCCGCCGAGGAGCTCAGGAAGAGGATCACGTCGGACTGCTATCACCATTTTACCACCCAGTATAGATAGAAGATGTAATAATTCATACTGAAGAGACAGCACAGAGCGCCATGAGCAGATGTTTATTTCTGTGTTTACAGAGCAAAAAGTTTGAACCCTCAGGGCTCCTCAACTGGTTCATCCTCCAACGTCTTCCCCTCTTCCTCAGTTTGGGGCCAATCATCCACAGAGGCTTCAGATGCCTGAGGGCAGAACAGGCAGGCACAGCATGAGAGTCCGACTGCTTGCGAGTGACTAGCTGATTGATTTAACTCAGTTTTTTGATCTCACCTGATCAAATTCGCCACCTCTGGCTGTCTTCACCACATCAGCATCCTCATGGTACTCTGACAAATCCTGTAAGATAAAACACTTGAAGAGCTCCGTGTCATGAGATGGTGCAATGCAGCGCTCATTCCCTGAATGGTGGAGATGCAGAAAGATTGACTCACCAGCTCGCCTTCATACGCAACCACCATGCTGTCCATCTCCAAGCCCAACCTGAGAGGAGTAAAGCCACTTGTCACATATCCAGCTGTCTGGAGACTGCAACGTTTTAATAATGATAATACTTCACTTATATTGTACCTTTCATACAAGAATTGCAGCTGAGTGTGCGTTACAATAAAGAAATCACATGCACCAAGTGCTTCACATTAAAAAACACAGAGTGAACATAAAAACAGGGACAGGAAGTGAATGTAAAATGAGATGGGAAATAAAGCCACAGGCCACAAGAAACACAGGCCGAACTACACGCACTTTTTACTGTTTTTCTTGCTCCACATTCACATGTTGAACTGCTCACTGAGAGGACAGAGCTGTGAGACAACAACGTACGGCGCAAGATATTTCCAGATCGAGCCAGCTGGGCGTCTGCTGTCGTTGTAAAACTGTGACTGTGAGCTGCATCGGAGATCAGTTGTTGCTTCAGTTCCTTGGTCACCAATAGAGGTTAAAGATATGACCTGTTGGTCCAGTGGGTCCAATCAATCCACCACATAAGCACATCCCCAGCACAAAGCCTTGCCCCTTCTCTCCACACGTCCACATGTTTACTGTCAGTCAAGCTGTTTAAAGGCAGAATAAGTCCTGTTGTAAGGTGTGATGTATGTCATTACTGCTTTAATTCATGTGTGACCATAAACAAACAAGATTAATCAGGTATTATTTCCGCTGCACCTTTTCACTAAGCATCTGCCGTTTTTTGTTTTGAACTGCAACCTGACACAATGCTGAAGTGTGTCATGGACCTGTTGCGTCAGTGTCATGTTTTACCCTCCCTCACCATGAAAAGTGACTCAAGTAATTAAATGTGTGACGTCAGATTAGACTCATCATGATTTGAGTTAAATTCAGTACCTACATTTTTAAAGCTAAGTCTACTGTGACAGTTGGTTTCACACTGGCCATGAACGGTGGTCTCCTCTGTAAAGGTCCTGTGTCCGACCCATCCATCCACCCCGACCTCCTCCATACGCAGACTTTTATGCTGTTTTTCACTACATTTGTGTTTTGCTCAGTAGCTGCCACTGCACCCTCAAACACACATGTACTTTTCACACCTGAGCCAAAGCATGACATCGGCACACTATTATGGCCATTGTAATTCTTTCTTAATAATGAAACAACTGAGTGAGGAGAAATGGACTCACAGAGACTTCTCTCCATACTGCCTTTGCCCTGAAAGAAGAGTAAAAACAATCATTCACAGTAGCAATGAGGAGTTAGCCACACCAGATAAGAGCCGGGACTCTGAAATGACAGAAACACCGAACTCACTGAACACCACTCCAATCCCACAACAGATGGAGACCAGGAGAACCACGACTGTGAAACATCCGAAGACAATCGCCACCACCAGGACGGGGAGACGATTCAGCACTGGAGGATCAGGAAGATGAAGAAGACATGAAACCACCTGTCACCTGTCACAAGGATGTTTTACTAAAGTCAAGAGGAGTGGATTGTTGGCTATACCGTCTTTATCCAAGTAGCGCCTTTTGCTGCTGATGGCGGTGGTGTTGTCAAAGCTGTCTGACACTTCACAGTGGTACATCCCAGTGCTGCTCCTCCCTACAGACAGCAGCAGTACAGACTGTTCTGGAGGCTGGTTGACCACATAGTAGAAGCTTCCTCGGTCATGTAGAAGGGTTTTGTTGAGGAACCACTGGTACCGTGGGAGAGATCCCTTGGCCGCCTTGCAGTAGAACCTCAGGCCAATCACAGCATAGTTGTCCCCAATGTCAGAGTCTGAATGCATCGTCACAGGCCCACCAACCGGGACTGTTGGAGATATTGTGGATCAAAAAGAGACATTGAGGACAAACATTGATAAAAAGTAGTGTGTACCACAGTGTTAATCCAGCAGTTTCACACAATGCTCATACCAACTTCTAGGGGAATCCACTGACTGCGTGCGACCCACTTTCCATTGTTTGCCTGGCACTGGAGCCTTCCCAAGTGCTGGCCCAAGACCAATGCAACTTTGAATGTGGCATTTCTCTCTTCAGTTGTTGCGCTGGCAACCAATTCTGTCCCGTTGTAAAGTGAAAAGGTGACAGGCGGAGTCCCTTTTGTTGACTGACAGGTGACCATGGCAGAGTAGATGTGGGAATCCTCCTTCAACACCGTGAAGGCGATGTCAGGGTTTGACACCAGGTCTGAGGGAACGGGATGTCAGAACGTGATATTTTATTCAGAGAAACCCGGGCATGTCTGTAACATGTGAACCTGAGAGATTACTCACAACAGACGGCAGCTAACCTTTGACCGTGACAACAACTTCAGAGCTGTTGGCGGTGAAGACCTCTGTTTCGTTGAAGCGGTTGGTGGCGATGCACATGTAGGCGCCGCTGTCTTTAGAGGTAGTTCTGAGGGTGACACAGGAAATCATTTCGCTACCTTTTATTTTACTTTCTGATGCTGACTGCAAATTCATCACTGCTGCTAGCTACATAAACATCAAATTGATTAGATTAGATTAAATTGAATAGATTCAGCTAATTTCTGAGGAGCTATACGCTGTTGGCGTCTGGTTTATGCTATTGCCGCTACTACTCCTCTGTGACTGCGTGTGCACAGTATGCCCTGTCATCCATGCAGTGCTCCACCGCCCAGAATCACCGCTGCAACCTCCCAGCAACACCCCACCAACCACATGGGAACCACCTGGCACAAACCTTGTTTTACGAATGCTCCACTCACTGACAATGACTCAAAAAAACACTCAACTTCTCACAACCACGTAGTAACAGCTGTCCAGAGACAATCTCAACGGCTTCCACTGACCTATTGATCAAGAGATGGTCATAGGTGAGAGGAGCCCAAGAGACGAGCTGGCCGTTCAGCAGCCACTTGTAAGAGACATGATTTCCAGCAGTCAGCTTGCAGTGCATCTGCAGTGTCTCCCCCTCAAAGAAATCCACTGGACCAGAGCGGACATCAATCTCTGGGCCTTTCACTGGCTCTGCAGGACAGACAGCAACAGACTCTTATTTCAAACTAGCAGTAAGTCTTTTTGGAAACATACTCTTGTTAGGGGAGTAAAGATCCACTGATTTCTAAAGCTGAGCTCCAATTGCACGATTCATTAAGGAAACATACAATACCTGGTTGGTTACTGTTAAACATAATATGGTGGGCACATTATTATTTTATCAGTCTTGATGGTTGTCTGCACACTGTGTCATTTATTCTGAAAATGCTGAAATATTCTGATTATGTTCAATCTCCAAAGCAAGCATTAAATTTCCACAGTGCTTCTGGGAACCTGTTGCTCTTCCCTTTATTTAACCAGGCTAACAAAAGTGTCACACACTGTCACCAAAAAATATCTTTACCTAAGATGCACACCTTACACTTGACAATGACGTGCACTTTGAGAAATGTGTTTCGATGTTAACTGTTAAATGGAAGCCATATATATGTAATATATTCCTGATAATAAAGAGACTCACCAACAACCTTCAGGTAGTGTACGTTGCTGACAGTCGGCTCTATGTTTGAGTTGTTCTGTGCTTTGGCCACACACTCCAGGTTCCCCTCGTGGTAAGGTTTGATTATAATGGGGAAGGATGCAACCTCCCCAGCCAGGGAGGTGTATTCACCCAGCAACTTGTCATGGTTACCCTCTCTAGAAAAAGTTGATAATTTCTGTCAGTAATTTCACTTTTCAATGCAGCAGACAGATCTAATGTAAACAAATACTCACTTGAATAACTGCAGCAGGATGGATTCATTATTTGGGTAGGTCAGCAGTTGACAATGAAACTCTACAACATCTTTCACCAAAGCCTCAGATGGGCCAAATAGTCGAGGAACACCCAGAAATGACTGACCTATCGCAAAATGAAATGAAATACAATCAATCAAAGCTACAAAATGTATTAATTGAGTATACACACACTCAAACAAGTGACTTACTGCTCGCCTTGCTACAGTAGCACAACCCTGTGGAGAGAGAGAGGATATCGTTAATAGTTTAGCAGGAGTTGTAATATACGAAGCGTACTGCAGCACGGCTTGATGGCTTACCCAGTAAGACCACAAAGATGGACGCAAACATTCTTAAAGAAAAACGGATGCCTTGAATACAATCACACTATGCTGTGTAATGCAGGAGTTCTGACAGTTTGGAACTGAGGGCTGAGGCACTGTGTACACACACACACACACACACACACACACTTAGAAACATGTGCAAATAGCTGATAGTGTCACACTACACCTCCCTGCCGTACCCTCCCTCTCTGGAACATCACAAGATCAATTCATTCACTTGTGCCACAACTGTCAGGGTGGGAAAAACAGTCACACCACACGCATTCAGGAGCTTCTGACATTGAAAATATGAATACCAAAACAACATCAAGTCAGACGCATTGCGAAGTAGAGATGAAGGTGTGATCAAGTATCATTTTCTTTCATGGGTTTAATTGAAAAAAACAACAAAACATCATTTGAAATTAGAATTTTTATTTAAAAAAAACATGACAGTATACATCAGTTTTGCTTGATTGTTTCAACTTAATGTTCCACCAGTTTCTTATAAGCAACTTGGAAGCTCAGGAAAAGTAATAAAAACAAAAAACAGCTGCAGATTTAGAATAAAGCAATTTGATGAGAGGTGCAGGTTCCTCCTGTGTCATACTGTGACCTCTACAGTCTAAAACAGAGAGAGAGAACAGTCATGATGTGTTTACACCCGGTTCACATTGATTCAGATAGGACTGTTATAAATAAGAATTATTATTATCATTCACTTAGGATATAGAGATGGTCAATTTTTGTTAAAGAGTTGATTTTGTCTTAAAAAGAAGAACCGTAGATATGACTTTATTTAATCAATTTCCTAATAATTTCTGTATGTGCATTTCCAAACTGTTTCTAATCCATTTTCTGAGGAATTTCCTTGAAAGGAATACTCCATTCAGAAAGTTTATTCACGAATTGTTGATATATTTAGGATTTTAATGCTTGCCTGTAGACAAATGTTTGCATATTGTGCAGGCCTGCTGTGCACTGACTTCAACTCTCTTTAGATTATAGTCAAAAATAATTGGTTAATACTTTTGATGGGTCTGTAATTTCTGAATAATTTACGCAAAAACTTCCTGGAGAAAACTATTAAAATTTTTACTAATAATAGGGAAAATACACTCATACACAACGGCATGCTCTGCACGCCGTTTTTTGTTAAGTTTCCCCTTGTGTGTTGTCTTTGCCTGTTTTTTTGTCACATCCTGTTTTATTTTGAAGGTTCATGTTATGTGTCTTTGGGTTACTTTACTTCCTGTGTTTTCCCGCCCTTGTGATTGTCTGATGTGTTTCACCTGTGTGCCATTAGTGTTCCTGCCCAGTGTATATAAGTCTGTGCCTTCCCCCAAGTCTTTGTCGGGTCGTTGTCTGTGAATCCTTGTTGTCCATGTGCCCTTGCCCTTGCCCTTGCCCTTGCCCTTGCCCTTGCCCTTGCCATAGCCATAGCCATAGCCATAGCCATAGCCCTAGCCCTGTAGGTGAGTGTTCTTTGTTGTGTTTTCTTTGTTCATGTCCGTGCTGTGATTTATGTGATTGTCTCCTTGGTTTGTCTTTGTCCTTTGTTTGCCACAGTTCCCGTAAGTTTGTTTCTTGTCTTGTTCTTGTCTTTGTTCCTGTTTATGCCTTGTTTTATGTTAGTGTTCCACCATCCTTAGTGTTGTCTGCGTTTCCCTTCTTAGTTGAGTTTCTAGGCCATTGTCCGTTCATGAGTGCTATTTGTTTGTAACTTTAATAACCTAGTTTCTGTTTTCCTTTCATAGTTATAGCATTGCCGAATTGTTCTCCTTGTTAAGAGTGATTTTCTATTTGATTACTTTTGTTATTTAGATTCTTGTTTCTCCGTTTTCTAGGAGTGTATTTTGAGTTAGTTTTTCATATCCAGTTCTTTCAGTTGGTCAGTTCCGTTTTCATAGCCTTTGTTTTCCTCCTTTGGGAGCGTTTTCTGTTCGTTATGTTATTTATTAATAGTTATTCATAAGTCTTGTCCCTAGCTCCGTTGTGTCTTGTGTTCATGTGTTGTCATTCCCTGTGTTGCGTCGTTGTTGTGTGAACTGTTACCCTTGTGTGTCAGTCATTACTCCCCTGAGTTTTAGTTGTCTTGGGTTTTCGTGTCTTGTGTTAAATAAATTTATTTTGAATCTACGCCCCATGTGTCTGCATTTGGGTTCTACTCCTTAGTTCCCCTAAGTCCCCACTTTCCTGACACAAACAAAGCATTTTCCATTGATTAATTGCTAGTTTAATCCAGACAGTCTTTTGGCCAGTGAAAATGCAAAAAAGTCAAAAATACTAAATTTGTCTGCAGGCAAGCATACGGTTCAGTACATGAATTTACAGCTACATATCTATCAGTTCCTTTCTAAGAAATTATAAGAAACTAATTGACCTGTAAAGAATCACTGAACACTATGTAGTTTTCCACTGATTCAAAATCTTTGTGTTTAAATGCAGAGTCGGCATGTGTTTTGGAGGCCTGTATACCTGACTCTGAACATCGCAGTCTGCAGAGGAAGCATCAGCCTGCTTCCCTCCTGACACGGGTGTGGGCCCAGGCAGAGGAAGTGCTTCATAACTGGGACTGGAAGGCACAAACAGTGTTGAATGGGTCGATTTAAGCTGAGCAGAACAATAAACTTTGTGAGGTCCATAAAGAGAAAGCTTACTTTGTTGGAGCAATGTGGGCGTGAGCTGTGAAGAACATGAGACATGAATTTAGTTAAGCATTTCCAGTCCCTCTATTTCTACCTGACATATACACACACACAAAAACACACACACCTCGCTCGCGGTCAAACATCTTGTACACACAGCCTACACCCACTGCCAGCGACAGAAGGAGGAAGCAGCAGAACGCTATGGTAATGACCTCTGTGGTGGTAGTGAGAACCCCTGTGGAGGAGAAGAGACAGGGCCAGTGAAGTATTACATACTGTGGAGGCAGCATGTAATGCATTTGAATATTCAGTATGTGCTTTTTACTTGGTGTCGTTTCAGTGGAAGATGTTGCTCGAGGCATGGAGTTAAGGGTCCTGTCTGATCGAGAGTGAAAAGTGTGATGTGGAGAAGAGCACAGAGAACCCACCAGAGCAGGCAAATAAACAGGCCAATGTGAAACGCTACGATGAGTCTAGAGTAAAGATAAGTCTGTTAAATATGCTTTGAGTTTTTACCGAGTTCCAAAAAAAGTCTGCTACCACTCAGGGTATCTGCATGGTGAATATGTAGCGAGAGCTACAGCCAGGAGCGCTGTTTCCCACTGTTTCCAGTCTTTATGCTAAGCTAACTGATTGCTGGCTGGCTAAGTAATGTTCACCGTACAGATTCAACAATGATATCAATCCAATCGTCTAACCCTCTCTAAACAAGCAAGTATTTCCTAAAGTGTCAAACTGTTAGCTTTTGTTTGACACTTAGTCTTGATCTTCTCACCTGTGACCCGGACCAGAACAGCTGCACTCTCCACCCATGGCCCAGACTCATCGTAGCTGTCCCTGACCCGGCAGCGGTAATACCCAGACTCCTCCGGGCCAAGCTTGGTCAGAAAGAGGGTTCTTCTATGGTCGGTCAGGGCATAGTGAGACAGGACGGGCTGAATGTGGGAGTCCACATATGTCTCAGAGGGAAGGACTGAGTCGTTCAAGAGCCAGGAGACGTGAGGGAAAGTTCCTCTGCCGATCTGACAGCTCAGCCGAGCTGCAGCCATTTTGGAGTCAGCTCTGAAGAGATATTCAACCTCCACTTCCACATCACCTCTCACTGGGACTGTACGAACAGAGGGGAGCAGAATGAGAGGAAGATCATCAGAGTGGAACTAGAGCTAGGCAGTCACGGAAAGACACATTTCCTTCACATGTGTAACTCATACCCACTACCAGAGTCACGGGCTCACTCATCAACTCCTGCACCTCAGAATTCACCCTACATCGAGCCACGCCCATGTCCAGCCCTGGCACCATGGCAACGGGGAACCAGGCGGCGAGGGATTCAGTTGCCGTGACAGATCCCACTTCTTTGTCATCTAGTAAAAGAGAGAAGTTGACTGGAGGACTCCCTCTTGTTGTCCAGCAGGTCACGTTGCCACAGTAACTGCCTCCCTCTTTGGAGATGGAGAAAGAGAGCCTTGGTTTTGAAACATAGACTGGAGGAGGAATGAAGGGACAAGAAGATGGGAACACGGATGACACAGTACATGTTAGGCTGCAGAGAAACATCACTCAGATCTAGTCAACATTTCAGGTAGGTGCATGAATCAGGAGCACATGGCCAAAAGTATGTGGACAATTGTGTAATTTTGGTCCAATGAACGACGTTGCCAACACTGGTAGCATGGTTAAAAACAACCATAAGTTATTCAGTACCTCCACCCTCTGGTAAGTCTTCAGTGTGTATTATTTGTTGACACATACCTTTAACTGTCACCTGGAAGTCTGTGCTGCTGGAAAACCTCTTGATGTCCTGCACACTGGACCAAGCCATGCAATAATAGGACCCAGCATGCTCTGGAGTCGCCTTCTCCATCACTAACTTGTTGCCGTTGAGGCGGAGGAAGGGAGAGGTTGAAGCTGTAACTTCCTTCTTGTTAAAAAACCAGGTGTAGGAAAGGTGGGATCCCTTTGCCACGTTGCAGCTCAATACTAAGGGTGACCCCTCGTACACGACTGCGGGGAAGGGTTCAGAAGTCACTCTGGGGTGCGATACTGGAACTGGAAGTCAGGGAATGGTCGATCATTTGGGACAAGAGGAAGGAATCAGGTTTGGAAATGAGTGTCTCCAGTGAACTTTAAAGCTCTAAAAAGATGAACGCTTTCTATGTGTGTTTGTGCCTTTTACTCACTAACTACACTCAGCTTGACGCTGTTGCTGACTCCTGTCCTTCCTCCTGCCGTTGCCCTGCATTGGTAAGACCCCTCTGATGTTGCAGTGACCTTCAGGAAGAATGGTGCAGGTTGGTCACTTTCGAGAGCAGTGGCGAACAGGACACCACTGTCCCTCATCAGCTCGTAGGCAACTGGCAGAGAAGAGTCAGGCGCGATACACCGGAAAGCCACCCTTGAGCCGAGGAAGGCCTTGTCAGGACCAGTCAGCACTGGGTGAAGAGAGATGGACCCGCCTGAAGAAAGAAATTTAACACTGAGAGTTTGGATGGAGCTGAAATTTACCCATTGCAAGTTTTAAAGAGAGTAAGAGCAGCATAGACACCAAATTATTTTATTTCACTTCACTGAATGTTATGAGATCAAACAATACAAGCTCAGGACTTTATAGCACTCTTCACCTGCCACTATATAACACATCAAATATCTGACAAGCTGAGAACCAGTGACGACATACGAAAGATCTCTCAGCAAACTGAGCTCCATATCTCAAGCCCCACTTCTTACTTACTTATCTCGACGAACAAACTTGCCAGAGCTGAAAAAAAAAGAATCAACAACATATTTCAGGAAGAATATTCGTCCTTTCGTTGATGTATTTATGTCGCCATTTAAACAAAGTTCAACTAACTCACCCAAAATTGGCAACAAATGTAGAGTCTGTAGATTCTTCATAACAGTGCTCTGTATTTATCTTTCACATGGTTTCTCCAGCTCAGTTCAGTGTGTGCATGTGTGGATCCATGTACGTAAAAGCTGGGGGTGTCACACTTGTGTTGCGAGTAGATAACATATTAGGCTTCATGTCATCGCACATCACACAAATAAAGCTTTACAAAATGCACAAAAACAAAGGTTTAATGAGCAGGATGTTTGTGAATTATATACAATGACCATGAAATGCTGAGTGAGGTTACATTCAAATGAATAAATAATTGGTTTACTGACAAAAAGTAAAAAAATTCAAACACTTACCATGAATTAAGCTTAACAAACTCACAACATAATCAAATTTATGCAAGTCAAGCCCATAAAAAGCCTGCAGAAGTGACTAATATTAAGATAATGCATCATATCAAGGTTAATAATGACCTTTGCAGAAAAAGGTCACAAATTTGCGACTTATCTGTGCACACTGAGTAACTGGAAAAGTGAGAATTCATCAGTATTTTATTTTCAGCCACCCCCAGGCCCCCACCCAGCTGCCGTTAGCCAAAGCCAGGCTTCTTTTGAAGTGGGAGTGTTTCAATGGACAGTCCTGACATTGTGGGGACTTGAATCAGTTTGTATTCGCGCAGGGGGGGTCCTCTTGTATGGCTGCAGGACGGACTCTGGGGGTGTTTCTCTGACGTCTGAGTAACGTGGCGTGCTGCTTCACCAGAAAACGCTTATCTGAGCTGCTCTGTGAGGAAAAGGCACACAAATTTATGCGCACAACATGCAAAGAGACGACCAGCATGTCACCCTAATAGATCCCAGTAAGAGGGATTCACTTGCAACAACCAAATCAGCTGGCTGTAACTCAAATATCCCCTCATCTTCTCTCTGTGACTCATTTATAAGTGTCTAAGTAGTTGGATGACATGTGACTTACCATAACCAGCATGTCTTTCAGTCTCTCAATGGCCTTCTGATTGGCTCGTCGCCGTGACACATATGAGGTTAAGATGATGCTGAGGAAACAGAATGTGTCTCATGTCGCATTCAAAGACCAGCAGATCACATGAAAGTACTGCACGTCAATTTTAAAATAGCTTGTACTCATCGATTACCAGTACACAACATGTATGCAGCTGTACCTATGCTGCTTCTAGCTCTCTGACCTAAAGGTTGAAACAATCTTGAAGTGCGTAATACTTTCTCTCATTCATACTGGAAATACAGCTCCAGCCTTTGCATAAACTTGTAGCATCTTTGAATACTTACACTTCTGTTAGTATGAGCGGCAGGGCGAAGGCCTCAGAGGACAGGTAGCGGAGAGCGGTCTGTGCCGGGCTTGGGAGGCTGGCTACACACACTCCTGTCACGTTAAACACAGTTTCTCCATTTCCAAATGGACCACAGGACGACCTGGAGGGGAAACAGGAGGAACACGTGGGAGAAATGAGCAGCAGAGAAAAGTAAAATAGGAATCGGATCTTTCTTTCTGGTGCAAAACTAGTTTTTTTGATTACCAAATAAAGAAACAAATAGGGTGCATTGAAAATGAACACAGCTGCATGTAGATGACAACAGTTCTCTGCAAGTAAGTACAAAGCTACAGTAAAAGTGACAGTAATGAGTACATATTTATGTCCGGTGTGACTTCTTGCTGGTAGAAGTTGTAGCCCAGTGTGACTGCAGCCATGAGGAGCCCGAGCAGCAACATGAAGTGGAATAAAACGGAGGAGCTGGAGGCTCGAAACATCCTCTGCTCTGCCACACAGCACCGCAGGACCACGAACTGAAGGCATGTTAGAAAAAGAGAGACATGTTCAAAAACAGCCGATGGTCACTTCTTGGTCATCTACCGCTGCAGAACCATGTGCACAGACAGAAGCAAAAAGGGAGAGACAGAGAAATATAGATCTCTTGTATAGACAAACTATGAAGCTTGAGTCAGGAAAAAATAAGCTAAGCTAAGCTTAGTTTAGCATGAAGACCGTAAACTATCTACTGTTCACTGTCCAGACTGTCCAAAGACCACAAAACAAAACACCTCTAAAGATCACTGGTTAACACATTGTTTCTTGTGTGTTTAATCCATATACAACCAGTGTGGAAACATCCTCATGTGACAGACTAATTCTTGCTCAGGTGCAGTGACTTGATGCCTGGTGACGTCATGTTGACCACAAAACTCCAAGGAGCCACTGCACCTTCCCTAGTCCTGTGCATGACCCCAGATAAAAAAAAAAAAAAGCCATTTTCACACTTTGACCTGAAGAAATGGGATAAAACATGTTAATCAGTGAGCTTTAGAGGTGCAGGTAGACAGTCACCTTTGGACAGAGTCAAACCAGCTGTTATACCATAAAAACATTCCCAATCAGTAATGTTTCTATTATTATGCCTTTGTTAGATTGGTTTTGTTTTATTTATTGAAGTAGTATTTCAACATTGTATGAAGGTTATTGTTCGATTTTGAGGTCCTTGTCATCAGACATTTTGTGACATTAATGGCAGTACAGGATGTTGAACTGCACTTAAACGTTAAGAGACACAAAGGGAGAGAGAGAGAGCAGAGTAGCTCATGTGATGGTCAGTAACTCTCATGTTGTGGCAACCTTGTTGATGTAGAACGTGGCTATCAGCGTGACAGTTCCTATGAGAGGCAGCAGGGGGCAGTAGTAGACTCCCACCCAGCACACTGTCTGACTGTACACCAGGTCCAAGACATTGAAAGGAATCAGAAAGCGCTGTTTGCCTGACAATCGGGCTGGCAAGGAGGAGGGGTACTTCTCCTGCAGTAACCTGTCAGACAGAGGAAAGACAGTTTGCACAGAGGGTTCATGGATCGCCAGTATGTCGGATAATTGAGCTTCAATCTTTTCTTAGATGAGCCAAACTGTTGTACAATCAGAAACTGACTGATCTTTCCATTCAAAACACAACAATGACTAAGACAGAAAATGACTGTTGATCTCAACAAAACCCACTTCCTGGGGTAGCTCAAGAGAAAGGCGCTGGAGAAAGTGGCGAGGAAGTTGAAGATGCACAGCTTGTACATCTCTCTACCAAACTTGTTCTCCCTGCACTGAAAAAGACACAGTAAAGAAGCACACAAATGAAAAGGGCTGTTAAGAAACACTTCACAGCATTATTTTGCACTTGCTGTCTCATTAAAGCTCGGTGTGGAGGACCCTGAAGCATAAATCTCCCTCTCAACTCACTTGCTGATGTTCTATTGTTGTGAAGACGAAAAATAAGTAGATCCCCAGTGAGGCCAGCTTCAAGAAGATGCTCCTGAGGAAAAGCCAGAGTGAGTGCATGCAGGTGTGCGTCATATTGTGGGGACTCTGCCTTCCTTATTTGGACAAAATGCAAGTCCCCATATCATAAATCATTAAATTTTAGGGTGAAGACATGGGGTTAAGGTTTGGGTAAGGGTTAGGCAAGTAATGGTTAGGGTTAGGGTAAGTCTCCAGGAAATGAATGTCTATGCAGTGTCGGCAAAAGTGATGCAAACATGATGTGTGTGTGTGTGTGTGTGTGTGTGTGTGTGTGTGTGTGTGTGTGTGTGTCTGTGTGCGTGCATGCTTGAGCGTGTACACCTTAGGCTATCCTGTGTTTCCCTCACTGTGCATGTTACCTCACAAGCGTGGCATTGACCTGCATGGTGAAAGAGTAGTCTTCAAAAGATGAGATCTTGCGGAACACATGAGGGAGGAGCAGGTTGACAAAGGTGATGGTGATGGGAGGGAGGTACTGGAGGACCAGACTGACCAACCAGTAGTGCCCACTCTAAGAAACACAGCAGGGTGTCAGATGTGAAGACCTACTCAATAGATCCACGACACACTGTCACAAAACCAGACGGTCTGCGTCAAAGTCTTACCTCATACTGTGACGTGTTCGTGGCGAAGTAGATGAGGCAGAAAGCTGCAACCAGCAGAGACAGAACGAGTAGGTTCAGGACAAACCTGAGCAGGTAGAGACGCACCCTCTGTCCGAGCGTCCTCTGAGACTCGCGCAGGGAGAAGTTCTGCTCCTCCAGGAACAGCTGAGGACAAACAGATAATAACAGAAATAATATCTACACATCGCTGTTTTAACTCAACCAAAACATAAGAACTGCAGCATACTCACACATTAACAGAAATCATTCGGTACATCCACAAGGCAGGAGCCCAGAGAAAATTCTTCATTAGAAGAACAGGATAGTAATATTGCTTTACTGAGAGGTTTGGACATTTGTACATACTTAAATGTGTTTTGCAAGCAGGCTGGGGAACTATTTGGTCACCCATCCACAGTGGTTGGTAATCTAATGTTAATGCAAATAACAGGTAGAAAACTCTTTTCTGGAAATAAAAGCGCAAATCTGTAAAATGTGATGTTGTTCATGAAATCCCAGGTTTGGCTCTGGATATGAGAGTTAGCATACAGGCAACAAATTAAAGGAAAAACTTGAATAGATGAGCAGACAGGGCATTAGGATGTGAAAAATATGCTGTGTTGAGTCAGGACGTTTTTCTATGAATTTTTCTCCTAACATTAGACACTATGTGAAACAGCCAAGTGGGGAATAGGTTTGACAGATTCACCGTGTACTCTCAAAATGGCCCAGCATTTGGCCAGTGACCATGCAGGTGGCCCGGCGGGTACCAAGTGTGCGTCCATTCACCTTCAGGTCGTTTCTGATGAAGCTGCGTTTGAGAGCAGCAGAGGCAGGGTCCTGGATGGTGAAGTCCCAGCCGCAAAAGATCTTAAAGCTCACATTCATACTGTAGCGCTTCCCGAGCATCCAGGTGTGCTTGTAGCCAACTATCGTTCTGTCAGGGGAGATTACACATGAGCAGATTTAATACAAGGAAAATGGCTGTTGAAATCTTTTGTTGCAGCTGCAGTTGTATCCTAACTGACCTGCGGACCACCATGATGAGACTGAGGAGGAGGATGGTGAGGATTCCGGCCAGGTACAGCAGAGGTGTATTCAAGCACGGCAAGTTCAGGGAACCGCGAGTATAGAAACCAAAGAAGACCGGAGAGCGATCCAGGTAGCCCTGCAGAACGGAGGAGAGAAGTTAGACCATGTTAAAAACGCATGTAGAAAACATACAGCACACACACACACACACGCATGCACGCACACACACACACACACACCAACCCTTACCGAACCCAGGAAGAAATCCAAAAAAGAGTCATTGCCTCCAAACCTCAAAGGTTCTGTAAAATCACAGAGAACAGCACAACAATGGTTCCGCGGGAGTCTACTTTGGGTTGTGGTTAATTTACTGTGATCTGTCATTACAGCTGACTCACCACTGCTGTTGCTCCTGCCATAAAATGTTGTAGGCCCCAGAATGAAACCGAACATAAGGGCGCAGTGAAGAAGGTTCAAGTAAACCAGATATCTGAGGAAAACAAAGTAAGCCTTCACGGCTACTCCAAACCTGCCTGGAACAGATCGCTGAGCGTTAGGATTTTCATTGTGCAACAACTTGTGTTGGGGTCAAATCATGTCGCGGTGATAGCATGATATATTGGAAATCAACAAATTAGGTCCTCATGGACTTCAGGCCTGTCATACCTTCGATGGCGTGGAGAGTGTGCCGCCATAGTAACAGGCCCGAAAAAGCTCCTCCCATCTGTGCCCAAACCCTCTTCCTGTTGATGCTCTGGCTCCGCCTCCAGGACTCCCAAAAACCAATACTGCTGATTTCCATCTTCCTCCTGTCCCTAATCAGCAGCGTAAATATGATATTTGATAAAGGTCCTTTTTTTATTAACATGTTAAACCCTGACCTTTAAAAATACCATTATCACAATATTTGAAATGAAAACACCACACACACACAATGTGTACCAGAATACTAAATCAGTGGATTAACCTGGAAACTCAAGTGCTTGAGGCAGAATATGATGACAGGGAGGTTTCATTTTATGAGTTTACGGGACAAAAAATGTGGGGATTTAGTGCTGGGTGAGAGCATGAGGGGGGAGTGCGTAATCTCCCACCTGGCATCTCTCTTGCCCTGAATACACATGACCAGGTTCCTGAGTGGTTGAGTAGATGCCTTCTCCTTGGGTCCTCTGGACAGGTGGTCATGGCTGATCTGCTCCCCCAGCTCAGGGCCACCCTGGTAGGCCCTGGGGGCTTCGCTAAGACGCCGTATGTTCTGCTGGGGCCGGCTGGCCTGGATGCTGGGCAGCTGATCAAATATCTCCATCTGATAGTACTCACAGGAGTCTGACGACAGGGAGGAGTGGCTGCTGTCATCTGTGGTGAGAACGACACATACAAGGAGATTACAGTGGCTGCCTCTGTGTGCAGCATCAGTAGTGTCTTTTTACATCTCAATGAAAGTATTAGAATTCACCAATCATGCAAGTGCATTCGTTTTAATAACACCTTAATGTGCCAAGAAGATATATAAGAAAATAAAAACATTTATTTGGATGAATTAGACCTTTAAGCATTAAAAGTTGTACACTTGATTCCTGCTACTGGTTGTGTGAAGGTTGCATGTCATGCTGGAGTATCATCTGGTCAGCTCATATGTATACACATATATATTATGTATTGTAGGTGTATCACTCAGCATAATCCCACACATACGACAGGTACAGACTCAGTCTTGAACAAGCAAGATGTCGTATTTCATATCACAATGGTGTTATTTTTCTGTTACCTGACAGGAGCCTCATGAAGTTGACATTATTCTGCCCCTCCATTTTTTCTCCCTGCACTTCCTCTTCAGTAACAAACGTCCAAACACCAGTCTTCTTGCTTCATGTAAAACACAAGTCAGCAAACATCGCCACCAACGCTCCACCTTCTGCATCAAAACGCTCTGCTTTGTGCCCCACGGTCAACGCCACCCAGAAGTGAAGGCTGCTGAGCGGCTGATCTGGGGTTAGTGTTGATCCTCCAAATCTTGTTGCTGCGTCTCACTTTCTGGCAGGTGGAGCAGATGTATGATCTGTCCTCATGTTGACTGACTGTGACCAAATTTGACAGCTCACAGGAAATCACATGACAGGATGCAGAAGCAGATGTTTTTTTTCGTGGCTGAAAATATGACAAATAGTTTCACAACGAAACAAGTAATGCCCACACATACACACTGGACTGAAAACAAGCAAGGAGAGAATACTGGAGGCCATAATTTGATCGATAAGGTTGAGGTTTGGACATAGGCTGGACACTTTACTGTAGATGATGATAAACACTGTCTGATGTGTTGAGATTCACAGTATCAGTTTATTTTCTCCTGCTCGTGTATGATCTATTGATAATAAACAATGCTAAATAGACATTTGGTTTGAAATTAAACAGTAAATTTGTATTTTGAACATCAGTTTAAGGTGCGTAAAGCAAGGTCACGGCTGAAAGGTGATTTCCCTTTAAAGTCAGTTGAATAATCAGAGTAATCATCATCTGCATTTTTCCCACTGTATCCATGGAAACTATATGTGCTTGACAGTAGACTTGACATGTTTTACACATGTTCTACATCATTTGGAAACTGATGCCTAATGCAGCAGAAAAGGCTCTTTCGTCACTATTGCTACACCACAAAGACGTCTGAGATTTCCAGTCAGCACCATTTACAGAGAAACATGAGCAGGGGTGTTGTTTCTTCTGTGCTTTTTCCACATGCTTGGTTTCAATTCTGCGGAGACTTACAAGTAAAAACTCAGACATATTGGCATCGAAGTGTACTGAAATGATCAAAAGTAGAACATATTATGCAGCAGAATGACCCCTGCTAGTGTTATATTATTGGATTATTATTACTGATTCATTGTCATGTATGTAGTATTTTAACTCATAACTGGTTGTAGTAAAACTAAAGAGATTTCAAGAACATTTAACTCTACCTTGCTTACACATCTTACACTGCCATTACCCAAAAGAAGTGGATGCATCAGGGTTTCCTTCATATGTAAAAAAATAGTGTCCCTTTGTAAGACAAACATGAATATCAACATATTAAAGTTACCAGTTGCTGCTAAAGTTAACGATTGTTTAGTTCTATGCAAGTGTACCTGTAAGTCATGACAGTGTGACAGATTGTGCTGGGTGCATGCACAATACCAGGAGCCGGGGAGAATTATCCACACAGGCAGCAAAATGTCACACACATTATCACAGGCTTTTCTATGACTTCTCAAAAAACGCGTTTAGTTATGGCAGTGAGGTAACATGAAAATGTCAGATGAGGCAGTCTTGTCAGAGGTTTTGAGAGATGGCCTTGTTGTGGCCAGGAGCTCAAAATAAACAGGAAGTGGTGCTACTTGCCTCATATGCTATCATGGTCATCATTATCATTTCTATTTTTTTTTTTTTTTGTGAGTCAGTAGCAGTATATGACAAATGCTTATTCCACATAAACTATAAAAACAAACAAAAAAATAAAATAAATAATTTCTTATTTTCTTTGGTGTTTTTGTCATACACAGATATGCAATTGCGTTTGATGGGTGACATGTATGTTGCTGTACAATATCAAATCACTGTTACATCATGTGACGAAACGATGTGTGTGCACTTCCTAACTACTAATGGCATGCCCTGGGGCCCGTCGAAACTGTGCATGTGAGTCAAGAGGAAGGGCCATTCAGTTTTTCACACAGGTATGACTGTTAACCCTTTAGGCTTTACCAGCATCTGTCTACATCGCGTGTTATGCAATGTCTTCGTCTACTTCCACTAAACTTTATATACTGTCTGTGCAAGACTCGCCATTTGTAAGTCACGCAACCATTTATATGTCATTGAAAACATTGACCGTCTCGATAACTTATGTTTAGCCACCTGTGTACTTTCGCATTGTTTGAGTTGACAAACTCCGGTAGGAGGATTTCAAACCTGAATAGGACTGAACCAAGACTCGCAACTCTGCCGGGTTAAATTGTACCTCACCTCGTTATCACTTGAGGGTCATACTGAGAATAATTTCAGTTTATGTGTGTATTGGGGAAAAAGACATCTTAAATCATATTCCCTATGTTACTGAAGCTTTAGCTCTCGGCTTTGCTGTTTCATGTTGAAAAGTAGAACGCACAACCCCCCGCGAAAAAATGGTTTCTCCTCCACCGTCCGGTTGCGCGTGCAGACTATTTTGACTGACACAGTCAAACACAGACTCAACGGGTTTGTCGGGTTGCTGAACGGGTGAGTGGGCTCTTTCTGGCAGTCTTTGTCCGTGTGATAAGCCGTTGTTTCGTTTCATTTAGCCACCCCGCGATTTGTGAAACCGCAGATTTGTTGCTTCCTCCAAAGTAAAATGGTGCCAACTCAATGAAACTCACTGACAGGTTGACAAGCTCGCAGCCTGCCTGCCGTTGGTCGCCTCTCAGAAGTTCACTTGTGAGCTAGACGTCAGCAGACAGAACAGGAGAGGTCAGTGTTTTTAAAGGGAACAAGCTGGTTCATTTCACCCTGTGTTGCTTTGAGATTGATCAGCAGAAAAGCGGGCACACGTAGTCACAGACTCACACTTTTGGGTGAATGAGCCTTTGTCATCTATTGTGCAACGACTGGCTGGTTTGTTGTAGCATATGAGCATTGAGACATAGATTTTTTTATTTTTGCCACATCTGTATCTTAGCACAGAGTTTTCCAGTTTCTGTCATAGAGCCAACACTCAACCTATAATTTAGTGTCCTTTTTTCTGAATCAAGGCGGAGAGGCTTGCAGTATTATGGGCCCCAGAGTGCAATAACAGTGTAATTGTGTATGTGCATGCATGCCTGACTGTGTTAGGAACAACAGAGTCCTGTGAATTGCCTGCACGTTTTCTCTTTTGTCTGCCCTCACTCGTCTCCCCTGTAAGCAGCCTGCGTTTCTTGTTTTCTTTTTTGAACATTGCTCCTTTAATTGTCTCCATTCTCCATCTGTAACCCCCCACCCGTTTCCTGAGGCAATCCGTGATGCCTAACTCATACCAGGAGGGTATTAAATACAAGTATCTGTGCTGTTGGTTTTTCTCAGCACTGTGGGAACTGATTGCCAGGCAGTTGTTGAAAGCTCTCAGAGTGGACAGATTCCTTTGCACCCCTCCCTCCTCTTTATCCCCATGCCTCACCCTCATCTCTGTTGATAACTGCCTTCTGTTTTCTGTTGTATCTGCTGGAAAAAGTCGACCTACTGATGTGATGTTAGGCAGTGTTTTCATTTGTGGACAGGGATGCCCTCCTTGTATCTCGATGATGTTGCTCTGCTGTATGTCTTGCAGCTGTAGGGCACTTTTGGTCCTTGTTTGGTCCTTATTTCCTTTTTTCAGAGAACAATGTATTCTTAACTTGTAAACCAACTTAAACTCACATTGAACTAATCTGTATATTGTTCGCTTCTTTGTTTTCCCAGCATATTTTATTTGGCACTAGTGCAGCTCAACTCTGACCCCCTGTCAGGCTGTGTTGAGGGTTTGTCCCACCCCCACAATATCCTGCTGAGGCTTTACAGTCTCAGAGGACTGCTCCAATATTCGTAATCACATATACTCACATTAAAACAAGACCTAGTTAGTCACCATGGGGCTAAACGCACATGTTAGAGAATGACCAGCCACACAAAGCTTTTATCTTTGCTTCTGTGCGCTGCAGAAGTGACAAACTGCCAAAATCAAAAACACATCAACTAAAACCAATATATTGAAGGACATCAATTCTTAAGGAAAGTGTAACATGATCCTGGAAACTTTGGGTAATGAAAAAAGCATGTTTGAGAGAAGAGGAAAGAGCAGATGTGTGCAGTGGATTGCTGTAACAGGCTGAATAGCAGGATCAATGTTCATGGTGGTAGAAGGACATATTTTAGTCATTCAGTCATTTAGGCAGCTTGTTGGCTTACATCCAGAGCTGCACCCTGCTTCATGCATGCAGATGACATCATAAGCACTCAAGACCAGAACCAGGAAGACCTCCACCCTAAGAAAAGTCCAGATCTTTGTTGCTGTACCTAAAATACTCACACATTGATGCATTAGTGGAATTATTGATATATGAACACACTGTATGTTGTCATTCATCCAGGACACATTACAGAGGGCGCTCACATTCAACAGACACAAGCAACCACTTCTATCTGTGATGTGGTGGAAAATGTGGTGCTTTTATTTTGCAGGGAGTGCACGGTCCACGCTATGGGTGTAGGAGCCTCTTACTGGGAACTGAACTTCCCAGCTTGGTAGTGATTAAGCAATGGTTCAGTTTAAGGGGGAATTTGGTAACAGGACTTGCCCAAAATGAGACAGGCTCTTGTTTACCCCTTAGATCAGTGTGCAGTTTAAGGGTTTGTTGAGTGGAGAGCTTAACCTCGTTTAGTTTAATGACTGTATGTCTGTGGGATCAAGTAGCTGATGTTAGATGTTATCAAGAACATACCAGATCACACGCACATTTCTATTTGGAAGTACTGTTTTTGCTGTGGGTGCATGTAAACAGGAAGTGGATCTGATGTTTAATGTAACCTAAGCTAGCCTATAGACATCCAGTAACTGAGATAAACTATATACTCAAACAACATCAGATGTAAATAACATACAAACAATTGCAAACATGTTTTCGGTTTGAATATTGTGGCATTCTGATTTTACTCTAGTGTTTTCTTTTTTATAATGTCTTTTTGAATGATTTATTAAGTGCGCTAACATTTGTTATTGATACTGCAGTTATAATTAATATGCAGATTATTTTTCTATATTGCCAGTCCTTTCAAACTGCATGCAGTGAGAGAAGACAGTGAATTTGATACAATCAACCTTCCTAAGTCGGAACCAACAGGGAACAGTGTTGGGCAATATGGATGAGATATTCTGTCATAGTGTATTTTATTTTCTGGAAAATCAATTGATAAATTGATCATGGATGAAATAATTAGATATGGATGGCTGTTTATTACTAATCCAGCTGTTTGAATACCCTACAAAAACACTATTTTGCCACATTAATGCAGAATTCCTCCTCACTTCATCATAAATAATTAGTTTATTTTTATTATATGTTCATCCATCCATTTATATAACATTTGTTTTGTGTGTAGCATAAAGGCAATGCAATTTGCATTTCATTGTACAACCCTGTGTTGTCGAATGATTAATGAATGAACCTTGAAACCCTTGAAATGTTGAAAAAAAAAATTCCGTACAAAGTCCTGCTCATTGATTTGCATCATTTCCCACAATGGCCTCATAAACACAACAGAGCCGCAACCCTATAAACAATGTGGTAAAATCCATCTGTTTCATGTCCTGTTATGTCCTCTAAAGCATAACTGTGAGGTTTGTGGAGTGGATATATATTTCAGATCAGCTGGGATTTTTTTTCTTTGTTTTTTTTTAATGGCCAAATATGATGTTCAAAGAGCAATTATAGGACAAAAGTTATTGTTCTTGACTGTGTTTTATTTGTCCACAGTCTCTGCTCTGCTTTATCAAGGCAGGCTTGAATAAATCTGCTAAAGAGGTTTTATTAGTCACTAATGAATATCTGGATTCAATTTCCTTGAAATCCCAAACACTTGTCTAATTTTGTTTTATGACTTCTGTGATCATGTTTTAAAACAACAGGACATGTCCTCTCTGGGTCTTTGATAAAGGTTTATATGCAGTTGTTGCATGTAACTAAGGACAGATTTTTGGATTGAAGCGAGTGCCTTTAAAGTACACACAAACATACAGGAACCAACATGCTTCCTCCAAACATCCTCTATGACACATGGTGACTGTAAACACTGACAATGCATCATTCAGTCTCCAGCCATGAATATTCATGTCTCTGGTGACACTGCGCCATCTGACTCTGACCACAGTCCTGATCACGAGCAGGGTCACAATGGAGCTCTCATGAATCTGGACAAAATGACGTAATCCTTCATGAGTTATTGTCACCTCGCACTTATTGTAAAGGGCAGTGAATGTTGACAGCATGCAAAAATGTATGCATCAAATTTGAAACGACAATATTTCAAGTTTTCTTTCATGTGCCCTTAGGTAATTATAATATATCAGACCCCATTTACACTTTATCCTTATCCAGATGCACATCACATATTAATGCAAGGTGTAAATGGGACCTGAGGCTGGAGGTGCCACAGTACGTTAACATGCATACAGTGCTCAAGCTGTGTTTCCTCTCTGTGCAGTTAAAAGTGTGCACAGGACAAGCAGTAACATGACAAGACCGTTTAAATTCCAAGTGTGCTGGCATTTCTCCCTTACCTCAAACTCACTCACTTCCCACTGTCCCGCCTACCCCTCCCCCTCCTTTTCCTGTAGTCTCTCAGGTAGAGGAATAAACACCATGGTGGGAGTGGAGTGCAGGTCTGAGCAGGTGAGGGTGTAAACCCTCTGCGATTGATCGTCAAAGAGACAGATAGCCGGACAGGTCGAGACTGTCAGAGAAGAAGAATGGCTCGAAGTGTTAACTTTGACCTGAGCCACCCTCTCATGGAAGCTGGATTGGAGTAAGTGTTTAAGTAGTCTTCTCTGTCTCTTCACGTTCCTCCTGCTTTTTGCTCGGTTTTGCTGTTTTGTTTGCTCTTCCAGACTGTCAGCTTAACTAGCGATAGTTCACGCGACGGCCGTGCTGTGAGGAGGGGAGGAAAATAAGGAACCAGCCCAGATGACAGGATTAGCAGTACTCTTTGATGTATTGTTAGACAGTAAACGGGAAGGCAGACCATAACATGTAACTGATATGTGTGTCCCAGGGTTTTCATTTATGTTTGTAAGGCATGTGACTAACTACTAACCTCCACTTCTCGTCCTCATGAAAAAGACGCATATTTGTTTTGTTGAAAGCATGTTTGAATGTGTGTGTGTGTGTGTGTGTGTGTGTGTGTGTGTGTGTGTGTGTGTGTGTGTGTGTGTGTGTGTGTGTGTTTGTTTGCATACAGTCTATCACTGTTAGAGTGAATGTTTCCATTTGAAAAGAGCACAGGAGCGACTGGCCTATGTGTGGCCCTCCTCTTGTGTTATCAGTGTAAGAGGTTAAAGGGAACTGGACTTCCTATACTTTCTTGTATTTTTTCCCCTTTTTGCCTGAAGACAAAAACAGTCCAGTTGGCTTTGAATTACAGTACATCTAGATAGTGCAAGAAAAAGGCCATAGTGCAGGAAGAGGCAGTCTGGGCTGTACTGCTCACAAATAGATGAGACTGACGTCATAGACTCTTCCTGGGCTGTTTGGTCGCAGTTTCCCCTCTAGAGAATACTGGTGACTGAGTTAGAAATTCGTTGTGTTTTATCTGCAGTCCTCAGAGCACTCCTGATCTGTACTGAAGTGTGTCTTTGGAACTAACCACCTGCGTTTCTGATCCTGTATCGCCCTATTTTCTGTCTTTGCATCTGTTCTCATGTCCACATATACCTCTGTCAGGAGCCCTGTGGACGAGGAAGGTGTTCATGACTCGTTCAACCAGCTGATAGCGGAGCAGAGTCAGAATGGAGGACTGTCTGACGCCTTCGAACTGCAGCAGCTGCAGAGAGACCTGGACGAGGAAGGTCGAGGTACTCTGTGTTTCAGAGCGCGTAGATGCATGTCTGCATGTGGAGGGCTGAATTTGTACAAGAGCTACTGTAGGTTTTTGATATCCTGATATAAGTCTAGATATCTGGGATTATTAGTATTATTGTGAGATGGCTTAAATGTCATTTTCTGGTCTTAAAAGCTATGAAACAATGTAGTGATGCACTTTTTGAACTCATTTGACTCTTCCAGCTGAGTAAAATGAACAGTCTCTTGTGTCAAGCCACTAAATCCTCACATTTAAAAATTGTCATCATATTTAATTTTGTCTTTCTTTCCTAGAAGTAGCAATTTATTTATTTTTTTTTAATGTATTGTTTTTTTTTTCTTTAAATTTCACAGACGATGTGGGCTACCTGTCCCACCCTGGACATGAGTTTAGGGGAAGTAGGCCAGGGCAAAGGGATGTGGAATGGGAGGATGGTGAAAGACAGATAGACCCCCTCATAGGTGAACGTTGGTCCTCAGCCACCTTGAAGGTCCTGTCCTCCATGCCCAGTCGCACCATCGGTGAGTCCTTCCAAAGGCCTGTGAAAATACTGATGCAGAGATGACAGTACATCCAGAGAGAAAATCATAGAGTGGGGAAAAGTACAGCCTGAGATTTGATGGTACATTTTGGGGACTAAGAAACACTCTATGTGCATTAATGATAACTGTTGATGAAAGTGCCCTTATAGCACCTTAGTTGATTAATGAAGTGAGGTACTGTGTTAGCATGTTTTGGTCCCCTGGAACCCGAGCACTTAACCTGGCTGTAGTGGTGCCATGCTGCACATGCTGAGCTCCAATATAAAAGATAGTGATGTCTCAGATAAGAGACGTGTCAGCAGAGCAGAGTTTCATGGGGAAGCAGTTTGTCTGTCATCTTCCTGTCAGCGTCTGTGCAGGTCAGGCGCTTCAGCTTGTTGATGAAGATGGCTTGATAAGTGTTGTCCGATTTCTTGAACAGTGCCTTATGATATATCTGCTGGTTTGACTGTCAACACGGCAAACATAAATACATACATAACTGTTTATCTTTCAGTGCTTCTCTCCTGCAAACAGCCACAGAATGTCACTTAAATCTAGCTATTTTTTGTCATGACGTAGTTATTTCATTTAAACTATGGAAAGCATATAGGTAGAGATGATGAATCCTGAAGCTGTTGTCTTTGGGTGCAACAAATAGTTGGAGAATTCAGTCTTGATGGAGCGTCTTTGAGGCAGTAAATGCTGCTGATCCCATCTCTGAACAGCCACTCTTTCTCTGTCAGGTCGCAACAGGGGAGCCATCATCTCTCAGTACTATAACAGGACCATGCAGCTTCGGAGACGCAGGCAGAGCAGACCCTCCATCCGAGACTTCTCTCGCTCTGCCAGACCGAGCATACGAGGCTACGGCATGGAGGGAGACAGTACGGACGCAGAGGGTGAGGAGAATGGTGTGCGCTGACATGACTCCAGAATACAACCTCATCTGTGGTCTCTTCTGAGTGTTTAATGTAAGGAACGCTGCCCCTCTGTGCGTTACAGTGAGTAAGAGGGAGCGCTTGGTGAACAACCTGCAGAACCTGTCAGTGAGCGACAGAATCAGGATGCTCAGAGCGATGCCTCTCAGTGTGGCTGAGAAGAGTGAACTCAGGTGGACATTTTTTTTTTTTTTTAGATCTTTCTTCTTGTCATTCCTATTTAGATTAGTTGTGATCTGTATGTGTCAGTCTGAATGTCTCTCTGTCTACAGGAGGTTAGCACTACAAAAAGAGAGACGCTCACTTTCTGGCAGTAAGCTCCCCTGTTGCAGTCGACTCAAATATTACATCATCATTGTAAGTCACTTACACCACCAGAAACATCTTTCTGTCCTCTGCTTTCTTCCTTTTTTCCCCACATGAGTTCTTTCACCGCTGACACGGAATGGAGATACTGAACCAGTTTGTATTCCCAGTTGGTTGCCCCTTCATACATCAGACAGGCAACATACACTTCAGTGTGGAGACTGAAAGATCATTTTTGACTTTGGAAACAGTAAACGTCAAAAGAATGTCACCACAAGGTCCATTTAGCAGCTGTATCACATGATCTTCATCAGCAGATAGAGTTCTCAGTTGCTCAGTTCTTACTGAATCTTAGATGTTCAGATATCCTTTTTTTCTGCGCTCTTTAAAGACTTTTCATCCACGCTGGCTTTAATGTTGAGGTTGAATGTTTTGAGAAGTTGAAAGTACAGCAATACATGTAAAGCAGGTTGTCATGGTACTGGGTTGCAGCCCAGCAATACTGCAATTGTGATTGGGTTCTCATTAGTGTCACCATTTACTTTAGTGCTTCCCAGCACTAAAGTAAATGAAATCTGATTATGGTGTTGAGAAGCAAATATAGTAACAAAGGTGCTTGTTTGATTGAGTGACAGGTAGCTGACTGAGTAGTCACCTTTTGTACACAGTGGAACAGTTTCAGTTTGTGGTCACCGTCTTAAATGTAATCATCTGTCTAGACATAATGACCTCACGGTTGTTCCTGTTTCAAGCCATACTTCATGTAATGTTCATGTTAAGGAGAGGTGTGAGTTCTTACATACATGTCAATTGATATCAATTCTCTCAAATGGTAAATGGGACATAAACACACAAGAAGACAACGACACATTATTCTCTCAGGCTGCAGTTGGGTGTCAGTGGATAGTATGGGAAGTAGGTGCTGTTATCAGGCTAGTGTAATCTCTCTGTGGTGCAAGCATTTACTGCTCCGACAGCGTGAGTCACATGTTTCAGACTCTCAAAAGCTAAACAACAAACACATGTGCACTCTTTGCCTGGACTTGTACTGCAGCATTGTGAGTCATTTTTAGTACAACATGGATACATTTCTGTTTCACTATTCATTTTTTCTTTACAAACAATATATTGTGCAATGTGTTTCCCCTTGTTTTCCCACACTTTGCCCCCCCCAGGCTGCAAGACAGAGTTGGTACAGCTGGCTGTCCTTCCTGCACTCCCTCCAGCTGTGGCAAGTGGCGCTCAAGAGAGTGAGCGGGCGTTTTGGCACTGGCGTCCTCTCTTACTTCCTGTTCCTTAAGACCCTGCTCTTCTTCAACTTCTTCCTGTTCGTGGTGACCGGTGCATTCCTGGTTCTGCCTCAGGCCGTGAACCCTCCAGTGCTGCCTGCAGGGAGAGCCTCCTTCTATGGACTGGAGCTCCTCACTGGAGCGGTAAGCTGTGTGCTGTGGTATTAAGCAACACCTCTGACACACTGTGAGGCCTCCATTTTTACACTCACCAAATCCTGGATGAGTGTTTAGAAGCTCTTCACCTGCATGATGAATGTCCATTAGGGCAGCCATCTTTAAACAGCTGGAAATAAAGTCCATCTCCACTGATAAATTGTTTTGCTTGTTGTTTCGTCACTTGCATATTTGAGCTTTACTGTGCAGAGTGTTTCCACACTACAGGCCTGTTTTCACCTTCACCAAGTTTGTCTGTGCTCACCTCCAAATCTGAGTTTAAGACGTGTTCATACAAGCAAGAGTTTGTGACATCTCAACTACTTTGGAAACCAATTATGGTTCAATATGCAATTTAAGCAAGTGCGATGTGGAAACCTGGAACCTCCAGTGCACATAAACCGAGAGTGGACTTTTCATTTCAGGAGGAGACATGTTGTGTCCAGCAATTAAACTTTTGAAACTAAAGATATTTGTATATTTACAGATTCTAGATTTATCCACGAGGGAGAGGGAGTAGATTTATTTTTTCTGAGTTGTTAAACAGTTGATTTAGCAGAAAAAAGATTTCGATATGTTTAAACATGTCTGGAGGGGATCTTTAAGTGTAAAAATATACTAGCAGTGTAAATAATCGTATTCTCTTTGTAGGTTTTAATTTGCATAAATGCCTGTCTCTCTCTCTCTCCTTTTGTCTCAGGGTTATTTCTCAGACACAGTGATGTACTATGGATACTACGGTAACTACACACTGCATAAGGGTTGCAGGGATGATGCTGGAGGGCAGAATGTGTCTGTGTCCAATGGAACCAGGCCGGCCTGTTTGTCAAAGCACCACTCTTACAACATGCCCCTTGCATACTTCTTCACCATAGGAGGGGCTTTCTTCATCACGTGTATCATCCTTGTGTACAGGTACAGAGAGTATTTTGAAAATAAAATAAAAATGCACCTCTAAACCCAAACAACACCAACATGACTGGCTTTAAATGTAATGATACCTGCTGAAGCATGTCAATGTGTAATATCCCAACAGCATGTCAAAGTCGTTTGGTCAGAGCTTCCGAATCGACAAGTCTCACAGTATCTTGGCCATGAAGGTCTTCTGCTCCTGGGACTTTAAGGTCATAAAGAAACCCTCTGTCAGGCTCATGTCTGAGAATATCTGCACCCAGCTCAAGGTACATGTGAGCACACACACCCCCACAGACACTTTAATTTATATACACATCCTCCCTCTTTTTGTATCCTTCTGTCAAATAACTGGCAGACAGGAATGTGATGATCTTATACATTCCTTTGCTTCATTGTCCCTCTGTTCCCCTCACAATACTCCTCCTCTGTCCTTCTCTTTCTGCCTTTTCCTCCTTCAAATTATTTCTCTCTCTCTCCTTCATCCACCCTCTCCAGGAGCTGCTAGCTGAGGTGAATCATAAGAATGTCAAGAACACTGTGTGCCAGAAGCTGTGGAGACTGATGGTTCATGGCCTGGCATGGGCTATCTGCATAGCAAGCACCACTGCCTGTGTGCTTGGTATTTACTACTTCTCTGATTACATGCACCAGGTGAGGCAGGTGGTTTCAGGGTCCAAAGTCAGCATTCGCTAAGGATCAAAATATTTATTGGTGTATACTCAGAGTTTGTTGTCCTTTGTTATGCAGTCTTTGGTCTTTTTGTTTCTTAAAGAAGCCATTAAAGCCACCATTTATACATAAAGTATGCTCCTGCTATATCAAACAAACCACTGATCTACTGCATGGTTGCTTGCTACATCTCTTTCAGTTTCTGCTGTCATGATTCTAAAGATCCTATATGAAGGACTTGAACATTTGTGATTCATGTGACTCATATGGTAGTATGAAAAAGAGACACATGCTGCCTCACAGCATGTAATAAGGAGAAGAATAACAAAGATCTGTGACAAATAAAAACAGCTTAAGAAGTGATTTCTGGAAGGTGGCAGAACAACCAGCAGTAACGTCAAAGAGCACATCATCCAGTTCTTGTTCTCTCTCCCCAACAGAACCTTCAGCAAAGTACTCGTCGTGCCATCCAGGATCCCTTGTTGAACGAGGCCAGCCTGCTGGCTCTCCCCGTCTTGGTGTCCCTGATCAACCTGCTGCTGCCCGGCCTCTTCAACCTTGCAGCCTGGATGGAGGACTATGAGTCGCCGTCCATACGCACATATGTCGCCATCGGCAGGTACGAGCAGAGGCACTGGATGTTCCAAATTCAAGCATGTCAGAATGTAAGAACGTGCAGAGCTGATGGTTTTGGTTGGTGACATGCTGGCTGCTGTCTGCCTTTCTAGAAACTTGATGTTGAAAGTAAGCGTGCTCGGAGTCCTGTGCTACCACTGGCTGGGTCGGGTGGCTGCCGACCCTAAAATTATTGGACTTAAGGTAACATAAATGATGAGACGTCATTTCTGTCACAGCTGTGTTGAGGAATGTAAATAATCTTGACTATTTGATTGTATCTGGCAATTGTTGAGTGGCTGTCTCTGTGCTCTGTGTCGAAAATATTGTATCCAGTGCTGGGAGAGTTTTGTTGGCCAGGAGCTTTATCGTTTCCTACTGATGGACTTAATCTTCACTCTACTTGACACCTTGTTTGGAGAGTTTCTTTGGAGGTTGGTCATTCATTAAAAAAGTCATTTGTCTTGACATGACATCTCAGGAACGCCTCTGACGTCCTTTGTAAAAATAGTTAGTATCATTAGTACTTGTACTAAATGAGTCAGACATGGATGAAAACTGCAACTAAAGGCATTCCACTATGAGGTGGTAATTCTAGTTTTATTTGTCATTTTCCTTCTGTTCTTTGACTGTGTTGTGTTAAATCATCTCATTTATCATTCCATCGTCTGCAGGTTGTTCTCTGAGAGGGTGCTGAAGAGGAGGAGGAAGCCGGTGTTTGATATTGCCAGAAACGTCCTTGAACTTATCTATGGGCAGACGTTGGCCTGGTACAGCGCTTACTGTTCAGATGTACACACAGTCATGTTAGTCAGAGTGCTGCTGGGTAACGACAGTCAACTTTGTGTTTTTCAGGTTGGGCGTTCTCTTCACTCCTCTCCTGCCTGCAGTGCAGATTCTCAAACTCTTGCTGCTCTTCTACATTAAGAAGGTGCTTGAATGGAGAATAATTGAAATGCTCAATGGAAAAACTCAAACTGAAAGTTCTAAAACAGTATATTTTTTAGTCATGTATCCTTTAATGTTTCCTGTTCTGTTTTAATTATGAAATTATCCTCTGTAAAGGTGTGTCTTCATTAGACCCTGCCATTAGACAGCTTCAGATTTCAGTCAGCTGCACCCCATTTACACCTGGAATTGTGTCTGGATACGTTATCCAGATAATAAATGTGTTTAATGGCTTCTCATTATCCTCATTGAGATCGGATCTCTGTCCTCCAGAGCAAAACCTGCTCATGAGTAATTTTATTGCTTTCATGGAACAGAATAGACATATAGTCAGTAATTAGAGCCGTGTCTGTTTCAGTCTTCTCACTTGCTTGTGTTCTAAATTTTAACAACAACCCATATTTAGCTAAAAACAAACTTCTGTATGAATGTCATGTTGTGTAAAGAGTCCAGCACGTTGTACAGATTTTTTCAAACCTTCCTGCTTTATATGCAACAGTTGTTTACACTTGAGCATGAAAGTTGCAACCTTGGAAACAGTAGTTAGACAACGAAAACCCAGTGGACCCCTAGTTTTGTCAGACCTTACTGTCTTCTGCCAGTTGCGACAGAAGCGGTGACCCTTGACCCCAGCCTCTGTGTTTTTTTTTCTCCCCACAGAGCAGTGTGATGATGAACTGTCAGGCCCCCAGGAGGCCATACAGAGTTAGCCAAATGACCACCATCTTCATCACTCTGCTCTGCTTCCCCTCTTTCCTCGGCGCCTCTGTGTGTGTCACATACACTATGTGGAGGTATGCACACACACACACACGTACACACACAAAACAATCATGTATTTAGTGGATTTCCCTGAATCAAGTTCGATACTGTTAATCCATCCCAATCAAAAATACTAATTTTCTTATTGAATTTTGGAAACAAGTTACTTTGCATGACACCTTTTAATACTAATAAACAAACACTACTATCCCATTAACAAAGTAGCAAATAGTTAACCAGTGTCAGTGTTAACATTTTTCTTTCAAGTAAACTTCAAGTGAAGTAATAATACACAAGGAGGTTTCCTGCTATCTAGAAATGAGTTCGTTATTTTGTGTATTAGGACACCTACGAGTGTTTAGCCACACATACGATGACCACAAGTCATCTCATTTTTAGTGAGAGCTAACTTGTAACATAGCAGAGGCACTGTTGCTATGGATACTTGTAATTTAACATACTTGCACTGGTTAAAATCGGTTAAACTGCTTGTGAAAACCATGTCAGTGGTAAATGGACTGTATTTATATAGTCTGAGGACCACTCAAACAAGACAAAACAAGCCTGAAGACAAGGAGAAATAAACGAGGAGTCCTGTGTGCTACGAGCAGTTCAACACATACAGTCTGTCTTCTGTCCTCAGTATCACACCCTCCTCGTCGTGCGGTCCCTTCCGCGGCCTCAAAACGATGTTCCAGGCGGGGAAGCGCTGGGTGGAAGAACTGGAGAGAGATAATCCCAACCTGTCCCTGCTGGCCAGGGCTCACTCCTACCTCGTGGAACACCCTATCTTCCTGTTTGTGGGAGCAGGCATCTTCCTGTGAGTACACGCACAGCACTACAGCTGCAGCACTGTACTCCAGTGTTATGGCAGATTATAGAGTCAGTATGTGCTGAATCTGTCATGAAGCAAGCAGCAGTGCATCATCATGTTGTACTATTATTGAGAGTCTTTTCTTTCCATCAGGATAGTCATCTACTTCCACAGTCAGGTGGTGGACGGTCAAAGGAAGATCATCAGCTTACTACAGGAGCAGATAAAAAATGTAAGACTACGTACTGTATATTCAGCTCTGTTTCTCAATCTGTGTCGTTATAAAGATGAGCATAGAGCAGTCTAAATTTGATGAATCTGGTTCAGCTTCCTCTTTAATCTCTCTGCTCAGGAGGGAGAGGATAAGAAGTTTCTGATCACTCGCCTCCAGTCGATCCATGAGCAAAAACGAACCCCCGCTCGACGACTCACAAGTCAGGTGGGTGTTTGCCGCTGTGGTGCTTTACAGCAGCTGTCTTTACCTGAAGCTGAACACTAGCAATACACTGACCTCCTGTGTTTTTATTTTTCCTGTAGGACTCCAGCTGTTGAGAAGTCTCCGGTAGATAAGCCTCCTCAATTCTCTGAACACTGAGGTCTGGAGAAATCTAAAATCAGCGTGGCTGTAACTGGAATAATGGCCAGGGAAGGACAACTATACATACAGTTTGAGCAAATTCAGATGTGTTAGGCGTTTGGAAGATTTTAATAGCTGGAGCATTTTGTAGAGAGAAACAGTGTGGAAGTATCAGGCGAAACAAAGCTGTCTGCTTTATGCAGTGCCGTTTCTAGATGAAATACCTGAACTCCAACTTTAGGAAGTCAAATGTTACAGACGGACAGTATAACCAGAGAAATCTTAAAGCTGATGTTATCAGTTTATATAGATTTCAGTCATCTCTTGTAGAAGCACTTTTCATATCAACTGTGAACAGTTTTTTTATTATTCTTATTTCTGGTGCAAAACAATTATGTAGTCTACAAAGTTTTTAAATGCTTTTAATTTTTAAAATAACTTTATCAGTATGTATGTTGTAGATAAACTTTGGATGTTGTGGGTGTGATTATGATGATACTGGAAATGAGTTTGTTTTTCTATTTTGTTTTAGGGTTTAAACTAATACTGTATTGTCATACTTTTGTAATTAAATTATGTTTTATCATAGCAGTTTGTATTTGTATTTATTAGTGCTTATGTCATTTGCAGGCACTACGACAGCACAAGAAAATATTTGCTACAAACTCAACAGCCTGAAAAACAAAACGGACATAATTTGTACTATTAGCATACATTTTTTTTCACAGACATGCAAATAAAAAAGTAAAATGTATGGAGGCACTGTTGCAGTAGCTAACTGTATCTGACTGAAAGACATGAAAAAGATATTTTCAGTAGAAAAATAAATGTACAAGCTCTTATAAGTAGACTGAAGAACAAAGTAATAATCTTAATCTTTGTACCTTTTATTAGTAAATATTACCCATTAAATTATTATTTTTCAAAAAAAATGAGAAAAAGCAGCATATTTGGTGGAGGGTAGAAACAGCAGCACCATAGATGGATTTCTGATTGTAATAGTTAGAGTTGACAGAAGAGAGCACCAAATCCCCACAAAACAAAAAGGGAGGTGTTTCCCATCAAAACTGCAACCTTGATTCCACAAACGCTGGGACGCTGTGTAAATAAAACAAATAAAACAATGTGATCATTTGCTAATCCTTTCTGACATATACGCAGATGAAAACAGTACAAAGACAATATATTTAATGATGACCTCATCAACTTCATTGATTTTGTAAATATCTTCTTTTTCTGAATTTGATGCAGCAACACGTTTCAAACACATTGGGACAGGAGCAAATAAGACTGGAATAGTCCAAAAACACCTGTTTGGATCATTCCACAGGTAAACAGGTGACAGTATCATGATTGGGTATGAAAGGAGCATCCTGGAAAGGCTCAGTCGCTCACAGGCGAGGTTCAACACTTTGAGAACACATGATTGGGCTCAGGAACACTTAACTGCTGTCAGTAAATACAGTTTGTTTGCAAATGATTGCATTTGGTTTTATTTAGGTTTTACACAATGTCCCAACTTTTTTAAATCTGGGTTTTGTTTTAGATTTTTTACCACCATGACAGTCTCAACTTCACATACATACTGAACGGTACATATTTACTGTATATATACACACTATACCCACCTTTCGTAGTATTTGTGTACACCTCACAATAAAAGCATATCTACAGTATATATCTGTCTATGTGTTAAAACAAGGGGCATGTGATCCCATATGTTGTGTTTAAACAGCTCAAACGTTGTGGTTTGATTGTATTTGACTCAACAGTGTCTCAAAACTCATCAGTTTTTGAGTCGTTCAGTTTTTCAAAGCTGAGCCTTGTTTGTTGTTTATGGAAGGCGATGTTTGGAAGTAGACAGTTTTCTCTTTCGAGTTCATCTTCCAGCTGTCTTCCATTCATTTGCTGAACGGCTCACAGGCAATAACATTGCTGCACTTCAAAGAAAAGCACCTCAGTTCCCGTTGTTGAGCATGCCCAGTAGTGTCCTGGGGTCCATCCCCTGCTGCTGGGCCATCTTCTGCACGTCAAAGCCCATGTGCTTCAGGAACTGGATCACGCTCATCTCCTGTCCCGTCAGCTGGTCGCGAATAGTCGGGCAGGAGGGATTGCAGTGAGGCCACGGGCAGCTGTCGATCAAATGCCGGGGGCAACCCCTCGCTGGTGGGGTCTTGTGCTTTTGGTGGTTGTGGTTGCTGTGGCTGCCGTTGATGTGGTTGCTGTCCTGGAGGCTTCGGTCCCAGCAGTGGAGGGCTCGGGGCAGAGAGGTGCCTTTCACCTGAATGTCCATCCAGTGGCTGCAGGGGCAGGAGGACAGTAGTGGTGGAGGGTCAGAGGAGAAAGAACAGATTTTTGTGGTTTACACCGTGTTATCTTTTGTCTTAATTTCTCTTTATTCTGTATTTAAATTTATTCATACTGATACAGATGTATCTGTGCTGAGCTCAGATCAGTCCAGCCAAGTCATCGCTCTAGCTTCATTATGGTCATGCTGAATTTACAGGATGTTTTCATCAATGTGTTGGAAGTACTTTGATTTGTTGGGCATTTCATTCTGCCAAAACACTTTCCCATGTGTTGTTTTAATCTCATAATAAAACATTTGACCCATATCGCCCACCCTGACTTTTATTATTTATACACAGGATTCTAGTTGAGTCCCACATGCTCGTACAACACTACAACAAACAAACATTTTTTTTTAATTTGCTTTTTAATTGTAAAGTGAACTGTTTCATGTTGAGTCAACAGCAGAGTTGCCAACAGAGAAAAGCTTAAAGATCAAGAAGTTTCTTGTAGTAAAAAGTTTGATTTACTTACGTTCTAGTGATGAGCTCATGTGACAGACAGGCCGGAGCAAACATCGCCCTGCCAGTCAGAACACAGAATCACACCTTCAACAAAAAAGTCGTTTGTTTTTTCTTTATAGGATCTTGTGTGTGTGTGCCTGTGTGTCAGTCTTACGGGACGTCTCGTAGCGTGCTCCTCAGCTCTTGTCCCAGGTTCTGTATGTACCTCCACTGGCCCTCGTGGACGGGCTGTCCGGTCAGGTGGATGTTGTCGACCGTCAGTTGGGCCTCGTCAAACAGCCACTGCACCACAAACACCGGGCCTAGACGGAACAGAGGATGCACTGCAGGTCAGACTTTAGACGACACACACCTGCCTCTCTCTTTATCGTCAGTCTTACGGAGAAGCTCGGGTGGTGGGTTGTGTGGCTGGGTCACTCACTTTTCAACGTGGGGTAGACTTTATACCCAAAGAAACAGTTCCACTCCTCTCCCACATGAGCCTGTCTGCAGCTCTCTGGCACCAAGCCGCCCCAGTACCTGCACAACAGCAAAGTGTCATCATTCTTCAACATCTGTGCTCTTAGGTCCACCATCGTTCCATCCACATGTCCTTTCAGTTGTGCGTCTGTCCTACCTGATGCCTCTCTTTATGGCCTCGGTGGGTGCACAGCTGATGGTATCCAGGCAGTCTGTGAATTTGTACTGTTTGTTGTCCAGGAACCACCCAGAGTCAGCCAGACCCCTGACCTGCACCCCTTGGTGGCCCTGCGACTCCAGCTGCTCTGCAACGAGGTCCACGTTCAGGAGGACACCTGTACCACCCGCACTGTTGACAGGAAGAGTGGGGTCAGAGTGTGCGCCTGAGCCATTATCTTTGGTAAAACACATACACACAGTACAGAAGGGTGGCCACACACACACACACGCACACATGCAACCTGAACTGACCTGCTTCCTGCCAGGAGCAGGACCTTGGCGTTGTCCAGACCTTTTGTCAGCAGCTCGTTCACCACCTCCTTAATGATCAGAGAGCCCATGAATGCATAATCACCTGAGAACAAAAATGTTTTTCATTTATAGTCACATGACACACCTATCAAAACAACTACTAACTGTATATCGATATTATACACCTGCTGAAAACACAGTTAAAGCACACAGTTTTAAAAAGGATGCATTTAATAATAGAAGTAGGAGGATCATATTTTAGGTGTATTTTCTGTGCATAGTTTGCAGTTTATAGTTCGCTATTAATGCAAAAACACATTCAACTCAAATGGCTCCTGACTGATTTCATTTAATTACACTCAGCTTGACAATTAGCGATACTCAGCTACTTTTTTGTTATATGCTTTTGCATTTTGAAAGGAACAATCAAGCCTGATTTCACTCAGAAATTCAAGGGATGAAATAAAGTGGGCTGCACAGCACCTGCACAGCTTGTCTGTTATGTTATATATAAACCTGCCAAGTGTTTAAAGCAACAGCGTGTAATGAGGGTTTTTCATAAGTCAGACAGAGTCAAGGAAGAAGTTCAAAAATGTATGGCTGATATGAGACACGAGGAAGGCACAGATGACGAGCTCCCAGATCATCTGGAACTGTGGCCTCTTATCTGTTCACTCCTTACCTCTACCTTTAATAGCCAGTGCATCAATAATTCCTGCTTTTTATATCCTCAGCCAGATCTACGAGCTCACAGACTCACGGGCTGATTAACTGTCTTACTGTGATCAGTCTTCGGCGTGGCTCCACTCCACACATCGCTGGAGCAGTACGGGACGAAGCTGCAGGAGAGGGAGAGAGAGAGCAACGCTGACAACTTAGAAATCACACTTTATAATCAGAGCAGCTTTTATTTGAGCCAGTTCGCTGACAGCCACAGTTAAGAACAGAACAGGAGCAGACTGGGAGTGCCGTCTGCCACTGGTGATCACTGTTTGTCTATGAAATGTGTGAAAGGACGATAAATACAGAGAGAAAAACAGCAGCAAGCAAAAGTACGCTACATGTCTTATGTGCACCTAGTGTAACTGAAAGTAGCAATACCGGGATGGAAGTTGAAATAAAGATCAGTAAGTAAATGCATAGAAGTAATATTTGTATTAAATATAACATTAATCCAATATTATAGTTCCAAAAATGGGAAAAGTCATATAGAGATAATATTTTTTTTTGCTTTTACTAAAAGAATATGATTCTCATCAGTTATTTTCTAGAAGGTGTAACTTTCCCAGGTTGTGAGTTGAGAAATCATGAAAAATTAGAAAGAGCAAAACACAAGAACATTGACTTGTGAAGAGAAGGAGAGACACGAGCTCTTACACCATGTTGGCGTTCCACCAGTGAGGGTTTTCCTCTGGTTGAGGAGACAGAATTCCTGTTCCTGTGAAGCAGAATAAGTCACAACATTTACTTCAAATGTTCCCATCATAGAGTAAGAGAGGTTAAAATCTTTTTGGCTGCTTGTTAAAATTCACAAACCTTGACGTACAGTGGTCTGTTTTGGTGTATGCTGAGGTATGTGTTTACTGTGTGTGTGTGTTTTCCCTGCGGTCAATAAGTCATTAACTTTCCCTGCTTTGGTCAGCAATTACATGCAGCCATTGAAGAGCTCTGGCTGCTGCACCGGCCACCGGTGTAAAGTATACACCGAGAGGCTGGTGGAGAGAGTGAGCCATAAACAAACAAGGAGCCCCCTGATGGCTGGAGGGAAAGAACCAGAGAGTTTGACTTTTGAAGATGAATGCAAACTCAGCTAAAGAGCAAACACAAACATGAATCTATGAATCTCGCTCATTCAGGAGGGGTTTTTTTTTCCTTCTGAGGAAAGCAAAAGCCCTGTGGGGCTGTGCAGAGATTTTGCAAATGCTGTACAGGCGCTTTCGTGCATGTTTCTGTGTTTGTGCACAACAGAAAGTGTGCATTGACTGTGCTGCACACAATGCAGGAAGTGATATGTGCGTCTTGTTACCTGTTCTGGTTCGCGGCCACTTGGTGGAGCTCATCAGTCTCCTCATTGTCTCGTACCTGCTGTCACAGGTCTGCCTGTTGAAACAGTACCATCCACCTGAACATCACACACACGCACGCACACACACACACACACACACATATGCACACGCTTGTTAACGGGTCACATGTTGTGTTTCGCCTCCATCTGTGTGCCGTTCTGTATTGGTTGCATCCTCACCTTCTAAGAACAGCAGCCACCTCTTGCTGCCTTTAGACTCCTTGATGTAGTACCTGCGTGAGAACACCAAACAAAATCACTGTGAATGTGTCTCACACACACACACACACACTCACACACACATGCATATGTATACAACACAAGCTCCACGGGAGGGATGCTACCTTTGATCTGCACATGAAAGTTTTGGCTCTGATCGCACAGCTAAAAATCTCTGCAGGAGTCTGTTTAGAGGCTTTCAGAGCTCGAAATGGTAATTTTTAAAAAAAAGCAAGAGTAGAGGAAACTCATCAGGCTGTTGGCAGCACACACACTCGCTCTCTCTCTCTCACACACACAGAGGCTTAACAGCATGGGTGGCATGTGGAAAGTTCCCTCTTATTCACACAGTCAAAGTGTTTTATTTGATTGGTGACCTAATCCTCTAACAGTTGCATTCTTGTATATTTACCACATATTTGCTACTTAAAGTCCTTTATGCTGCACCACCTCACCTGACGAAGGAGGAATGAGATAGTGCTTGTAATCCTTTTCGTCCATATCATAAACGTACTGAGATTTATTCCACATAGATGCAAATCATCTTTAGTTGACTAAATTCTAAGATCACAGTGAATCTCAGCACAGCACCATTGACTGGGCCCTGAGTGCTCCGACGTGAGGCGACTGGCACAAAACTGGGAAAATTCAGCTAAAAAGCTGTGATCTTGCAGTGATGTGCAGGAGGCACAGCTGAAGCAGCTGAAGTCACTCCTGGACACAAACCTGTGTATTTTGAGGTGGTTCACCTGTTGCTACTGTGCAACAAGTGCTGAGAGTGAGCAGCCTATGAAATGATTCAGGCACATATCAGTCAGATCTGCGGTCTGACTTGGACACCTGCTTGCGGGTCTGTAGTGAGGTGACTTTGCCTTTATCTATATTTAAATGTAAGTCACTGGGGATATCTAATGATTCACACAGGATTCTTCTATTTCGTCCACTGGAGAAAAATAACTGTTAAAGTGACGCACTTTAAGAACAAGCACTGGTTGTATTACCGTAGCTTCATATTGTAAATATCAGACCCAACAACTTTGGTCCATCCAGTTTAAATAAACTCAACCCTGCAGGGTTAAAAAAAAGAGATGCCTCTCTGTCGGGTGCGCGCATGCTCTGTCTCTCTCTGTTTCATGTATAGTGCTCAGCGGTAGCGCGCACTGCGTTCCCTCTGATCTGGTCCATGGATCCATTTTGGTCACATCCGGACTGACAGTGGACTGAAGGCACTTTACTAAATGGCCAGAGTAACACAAATTGGATGTTTGGTGAGGCAGAGCGCCACTGAGCCTGTGCGCACTCGTGGCTTCAGCCAAACAACCTCTAGTCTGCATACAAAACGATGGCATGTCATTAAAGTGGCATCTTAAAAGTTACTGACAAAGTAAAGATGCAGTTCACTTACCCCGCAGGTGACCCGTCATTGCAAGTCACAGATACATTCTTCAAAAAGTGCAGCTTCATGTCTTGATCCAGCTTCTGCGCAGAACACGGGTACAGCGACTGCGCCAAGTTCTTTATCTGCACCATGAAGCTGTCCATGTTGCCCTCCACGGCTGTAAAGTCTAATGGGAAGCTCTCTGCTCCGTCCACCCGCTCCCTGTTCACCGCAGGCTGCTGCTGCTGCTGCTGCGCCCGCCGAGCTTGCGCCCGACCGCCGGGCGCTCTCTTCGCCTCCACCGGTGCGCTCATGTGGATGAAGAGCAGCAGCAAGCAGGAGCGCACCGCCGACAGACCGGCCGAGCCTCTCACCGCACCACGGCTCTGCATGTCTAACTGTTACTGGAAAACCTGTCTCAAGTGTGTGTGCGAAGGGTTCGAGCAAAGCACAACATATCCTAAGAGTCGCCAGAAAAGTGAGAAGTTCTTTGAAGACGCACGGAGACCTCTTGGAAACTATCGCTCGTGGAAGAAGTGCGGGATGAACGCAGGTTACGGTTCTCCATGGTCCATTCAGAGATGGGGGGCTGCCTTTAAAAACAAAAATCACCCTAAAAGCACGCGCAGTCCCCACATCATTCCAGTCCTGAAACCATGAGCAGCCAGTAAAGGCGTCATTACGCGCGGAGAAGTCCCTGAATTCAGCCCCTCTTCCCTGAAGACCTGTCGGGTCTGGGTTCAGGTCCTCACAAGCTGCGGACGAATTGGAACTTTATTTGAAGTCCACCCCCACCGCCCCCTTCCTGCCCCCTGCCCCGCGTGCTTCGCACTCTCGTGGGCCAATCGGTATTATCGTTGGCTGATGCTCCTCTCGGGGCGTCGGTCTCACACCAAGAGCGCGCTCATGCCTGGCACGCCCCCTTCGGTCGGTTCGCTCATGCAATGGGCCCCTTTGATGTTGTGTCATCATCTGACCACGCCGCCTTTGAAGTGTCTCTGGTTGGATACGGTGTGTGAGGCGAACATCGTAGGCGGACAGGCCGCAGAGGGTCGCACCATGCCGCCAGCAGAAACAAGTCTCCGGTGATTCACATGCTCTGCGGCCCCCACTCGTTCCTTTTGTTAGTGGCTGCTGGAGATAATCTGACAGAGATGAGTTACTTAGTAAGCCTGTGGCGTGTTGAGGAAGTTTGTGGGAGAGATAAGATCACTGGAAGGCTTTGGCTCATGACCGTGGCATGCATAGAGCCAGAGATATGCAGCTCTATGAGTTTCACTCATGCTGTTACACACAGAAGGTGTCACACACACATTTAACAGCTGTTCTTTAAAACTCATACCATCTTTTGAATGGGTCAAACAAAGGCTGCTGCATCAGATCTTTGTATCACAGCTCTGTACATGCTACCAGCTATATGGAGAGGTTTGGTCTGCCAGCTGCTCAGGGGAGCAACCCCAACAGTGGATCCTTCCTCATCATCAGCAGGAAGGAACAGATCTATATCAGGACATTTTTAGCAGATGAATGTTTTTTGGAGAACTTTTCTGTCTTCTTCCTCCTTTAAGCCTTCACAAACGTGGTTTGCTGAGCACATGCAGCCCTTTTCTGGTTCTGTCTCTGGTCCTGTTTAACACTCTCTGTCTGTCTCACCATGATTTTCCTCTCAGTGCCCACCAAGGATTCAGAGCAGCTGGCTTTGAAACGGAAAGGTTTTGATGGTTGGCCTTGACTTCACTGTTCTCCTCCCTCACTTCTTACTCATCTTCACTGTTGATGCGAGCAATTAAGGGCTTCTCTGGTTTGAACTTTATCTGGTCCACAGATCATAATCCCTTCTGGTCATAACTCTTACTTTAAAACCGCACCATTTGTCTTTCTGTGGTGGCACTGACTCCTGACACTTTGACATAACTTTCCCTCAGAAATATGACAGTATTTCCACACAGCAGCTTGACAGTATGTAGGAACCACAGCCTTGTCTGGCTGAAGCACCTTGATCAAGAAAACAGCTAGCTGTTTGTTAAAAAGTTTCCAGAAAATTTCTTTGGCTCATCCCCATCTAAAGCATTTTCTTCCTCTTCTTTAAAATCCATTTTAAATGTAATATCTCATAAATTTTGCTCACTTCTACTGAAACAATTTAAATCAGTATTCAAACCAGCCCAGCATCCACCTTTTGCTGACATTCAGCAACACGCTGCCATTAATTTTTGTTTTCTGACTTTGATAGGCTTCAGGGTTTTAGTAGAAAGCCAACCCTGTTTAAAAGTGCATTTGTTTGCCATTCGTTTAGCTGTGACTAAAGATGTTTTGTACGAAAATGTTGCATACTCCCAGCACAGATGCCTTCATGTGTCCAGGCAGTTTTGAAGTTTCTAGCCTGCTGAGCGAGGAAGGAAACTGATTGTTTGTTTGTTTATTCAGACGGTGGCAATTTCCCCCCAGAACTGAGAACTGTATTCACCTCTGTCTCTCTCTCTCTCTTTCCCAGGTGGAGTCTGACTCTGAATGTTGCTGAAGTGGTCAGTCAGTCAGTTGCATGTTCTCTGACGCTCTGACCTCACACCTCTCCAGCTGTTGGCACCACGTGTCCTGGTGTCTGTCCAGTCTGATTCCAGCTTTGATCCACACTGATTCGTGCTGAGAAAAAGCGAAACTAAAGAATGAAAGAACTAAATATTTGGACTGAACCTTATGAGGGTTATTGACATTTTAATGAAGTTTTAACATTTGGATTGCATTTGGAAGTTAAAAAGTAGAGATGACTAATAAAAAGTATGAGACGTCTCTTTCGGCGTAGAGCTGCTGTGTTTTGATGGCATCATGGTATGGAAGCATGACATCATGTTTCTCTTCTTATTTATTCAAGTTTAATTTGTAAATTGTCTTCATGCATTTCTGTTTGTAAAATATTAAAAGCTACATTGATACATGAAGTGAAATAAACATTTACATTTGTGATTTATGCGGAATTTATTTGATGTTTTTAATATACTGCAGGAAATGTCAGTTGTCACATGGGGTTGTTTTTTCAGTAGACCATCGCTTCTAGAAAGGCAGTGAGATCTGTGGATTGTTCAAAATTCCTGGGACATTGTTTCAGGCACAAAAGGAAAAACGTGAGACACAGCGCGTTTGTGTTTTTTTAAATTGTGGCTTTCAATGCTGCACTACAGACATGACTTCTTAGAATTTGAGTGAATTGACCCTTTAAATCCAGATCGTAACGTGTCAATAAAGTTTATTCAAATAAACACCGCGACGTCACGACACACAATGGCTGCCAGTGGTACAGCTGTAACGGTTCTCACTCCAAATGGGAGAAGACAAACAGTTAAAGTGTCTCCAAACACACCGTTATTGCAGGTAACTGGCGGTGGAAGAATATTTCATGTTTTTTGACATGAACGGTTAGTTTCACGTCGTTCCTTTGTTCGAAAACCGGAGCAAACTGTTCTCCTCTGAGTTAGCTTGTTTGGCTAACAGTAGTTAGCCAGTGACAGTTCAGTTTCTGTTATCGTGCGGATGAAATGAAATTACCTTGCTGATTAAGTGGCAACACGTAATCTGTGAGTTTCCTCTTGTATTTGTCATCTTTAGGTGCTGGAGGACGTTTGCAAAAAGCATGGATTTAACCCCGACGACCACGGTTTGAAGTGAGTATCGGTTGGCGGATGTAGCTGTCACAGTACTGACAGTTAAGCGAAATTAACGTTGACATTAGCTTTTAATTCGTGGCCTGAGCCTGCATCGATACGTAATCAAGCCATGTGTGTGTAAGTTACTGAGTCGGCTGTAGTCTGCTGTGTCTGAGATGTAAAGCCTAAGAAGTTAACAGGAGTGAACAATTGAATTGGCTGCTGATATTTAATCAGTTAAATATATTATTGTAAGCAGCAGGGCTAACAATGGTTGGTTAGCACCAGAAAACAGAAAAAATGCTACACAGGTGAGATTTTTTTAAAATCTGTAACGTTGCCTTCACTTCACATCAACATGCCTGTGGTTCCTTACTTTAATTACCCTCAGGAATTGTATAATTTTCTTCTTGTCATAGTTATAATAACAGGAGAACGCAGCAGCTCTAGAAGAGAGATGTTCTGACAAATTTAACAGTGCTCTTCATTTTTTGATATTATATAGGAAAGATTTGATTGTCCCGTCATGCTCACATGCCTCTCCTCTGTCATCAACTGTTGACAGGTTTCAGAGAACTACTGTTGACCTGACGCTGCCATGGAGGTTTGCCAACCTGCCCAACAACGCTAAACTAGAAATGGTGACGAGTACAAGGAAACAGGCTGTAGCTGACAGCCAGGTTAGTTAAAACAAAGTGCGTGCTTGCTTGCATGCATGTATATATTACTCATCTTGTGGGGACATAAATCTAGTTACACAGTTTTGTTGTGGGGACTCGCCTTGTCTTTTTGGGGACAAAACACAAGTCCCCGTATTGTGAATCAGCATGCCCCAGCAGAAATAGGCCCTGGGGAAGACCCAGGACCTGCTGGAGGGACTATGTCACTCAGCTGGCCTGGGAACGCCTCGGGGTCCCCCCGGAAGAGCTGGAGGAAGTGTCTGGGGAGAGGGAAGTCTGGGCATCCCTGCTTAGACTGCTGCCCCCGCGACCCGGCCCCGGATAAGCGGAAGAAAATGGATGGATGGATGGATGGATGGATAAATTTTGTGGTGAAGAGGTTATCCTAAGTTTAGGATAAGGTTAGGGTCAGGCAAGGAGTGGTTATGCTTAGGGTTAGGGTAAGTCTCCAGGAAATTAATGTAAAGTCCGCTGAAGCGATGGGAACATGATTGTGTGTGAGTGTGAGAGAGACAGACAGACAGAGAGAGAGAGAGAGACCGAGACAGGCAGAGTGAGATAACAGTGTTAAACTTTGGTGGCTCTCCACATAATAAATATGCATTCAATCATCAGTGTATATGTGAAGCACAATATTTAAGAGTACATATGGTGATTGTCTGCCAGTTGGTATCACTGGTAGTATAGAAGCTTGACTCTCAGGTCTGACTTAGTAAAAACAGTTTATCACATATATATGCTTTTTAACACTTTGAACAACGTTCAAGATATTCTGTATGTTAAACTCGATGACTAGTTCATGGTTTTGATATGGTTTTCCTATTTTACAATATGTTCGAATCACTCTTTCATTGTTCATATGTTCGTGGGGGTTTTTTTGTTTTGGTGTTTTTGCTTTGGAGGATTTCACTCAGTTCAAAATATTGTATTAGTTAATTTTGATGTACTTTGGACTATGGACCAACAAAGTGTCTCAGTATGGTGCTATTTCACCAAGAGCCACCAGAACAGCTTCAGTGCTCTTCGTCATAGATGCTTCAAGTCTCTGAAATTTACTCATTTGGTGTCATGATGTTGGAAATGTCCTATAGGCGCCTAGTAAGATTGAGATCTTTTTCATGCTCTTCAGTCAGTGACCTCTTGCCTTGTATGAAAGCATCTGCATTCATTTGATTACTTTTTTATTCAGGCTTTTTCTTTTAATTTGCACACAGTCACACTGTCACAATACAGAGTATGCTCTAGAACACATCAGATTTGCAAGAAAATAATCTATGCTTAACTTGATTATGAAGAGCTTTAACTTCCACTAAGTTAAGCATGCAGAGGTGGGATGGATCCCTTTATAACAAAGTGCAGGGAATCTGATCCACACAGACATATGAGCTATGATTGTGTCAGACAACCCTCAATTGGCAAAAGACATAACAGTTCAAAGAGGAAATATCTGCGGGGAAGAAAGGAAATACCTCTGCTTCAATAACGCAACACAAAGTATAGTGAGGCTGGTGCCAGAGCATCAGTATCATATCACATGAAACCATATTAAGATTTGGCCTTCCATAATTATGTTTGGAAAAAACCTATACAAAAATGTGATATTTAGCCTTATGTTGCAATATCAGTGTCATTTTGGTATGTCTGTCAGTTGTATATGTGGGTTTTTATTGTCAGTACCTGGAAATTCGTAAATTCTTCTTCTGTGTTGCTGCGTTCACTCTGATGTGATCTGTATCCAAAAACACACTTTGTTGTAGCTGAGCTGTAGTTTCCTATGACATCATGGCATCATAATCTAAGCAGTAAAATCACGGCTGGGTTTGATCTGTTGTTCTTGTTCATTTGATGGATGGTTGACTGTTGATACCTCACAGAATTTATACACTCACTCACTTTCACAAACACACACACACACACACACATTCTTGTACCACACACACACATTCAGGCTCTCCCAACATTTACCTCAGCCAGACTGGTGTGTGAGAGTGTTTTGTGTTTGGCCGTTGACAGCCAAGGCGCTCTTTTCATCTCTCCCAGTGTGCCGACGTACATCATCCTTTCTTTACAGAACAACATGGTTGGGTTATGTTTACTGAACAACCATGTTGTTCAGTAAACATAAACAACTCTTATAATGACTCAGAGAGAGAAAGAACAGCATAGACTTGCACTGATGCCTGGTGTTACTCATTTCCAGACTGAGGTAGGCCCACATGTGCAGCTTAATCAAGTTCGATTATCAAGAATTTTCTTTCTGCAAAGTGGCTCAAGACTATAGAGCCAAGGAGGTAGAAATGGCCACCTAGAGAGATTTTGATACTTGGTATAGTTAGTATCCTTTCTGCATTTAAGGTAAACTTTTATCGCACATTCCTGTAGTGTGATAGCTTTTTAGGGAAAAAAAAGCAATTTACATCCATGTATTTTTAATATTTGCATTCTATAGTAATTAAAGGCGACCAATATTGTGAAAAGGTTTAAAGCAAAGAGTCAGTTGGACACTTGAAAGTTGTTTAATATGCTTGTTTAGTATTAATGTTTGGGATTGACCTTTTTTAAATTTGTTTAAACCAAATAAGGTCTCCATGTTCATATTTGCAGTACTTCATAAGAAAAAAGTAAAAAATAAAGAAAAGTCTGTGATCCTTGTGGCCAAGGTTTCTAAGACATGTACCATGTCATTTTGGATCAAATCCAGGAGGGGTCCTTTGTCAAGTCTGTCAAACCTTTGTCACCAGCTCTTATGATAAATGCAAAAACTGCCACAAAAAACACATAGCCAGCCTTCCTACTCATCTCCTCTCTGTCTATAGCACATGCATACCGTTTATACTATGAGGTTAGACACCCAGCTCGAGAGGTGTGCATGGACTGTTGTTGATCATTTAGACGTGTTATTATTTCCTCACATTAGTTAGCGTATGAAGTGTGTTTGTGGTCTTTGATGTATGTTCAAACTGTAGTTTTGTGTCACTGTGGTTTCATGTGGCTCAGGTGCGGATTGCACTGCAGATGGAGGACGGCTCTCGGCTCCAGGGTTCCTTCTCGTGTGGACAGAGTCTTTGGGAACTGCTCACCCATTTCCCCCAGATCAGGTGTGTGTGTATGAGTATTTGCACATGTGCAGAGTTTATTTGTGTGGGTGTGCCCTTGTGCATCTATCATCGTGAGGATTAAATAGAACCAATGTGAGGACATTTTTGGAAAGTGAAGACATTTTTTCCAGTTCTCACTTCTTCACAGGACTGTTCGAAGGTTAAAACTTGGTTTTAAATACTACAATACCCAAGAGCTTCGGTTGCCATTGCTGTGGAGAAGCGTCCAGTCAGAGGTGTCATTTGGAGTAGTAGTGAAGTCAAAACCCTTTGGTGTTGTTAATTTGGTCTTGCAGTTGCCACAGTACCGTAGTTTATGGGTTCATCAAAAATTGAACCTGAATTTAAAATTGAATTTATTTAACCTGCAGGTTATGACATCAGTTTTCTCAATACTGTGATGTTTTGCTTCAGCCCACTGTTGCAGAGGCACGTCACTCAATTTTAAGTTGTGATTGGATGTTGTAGAATAAATTCTCTTTTCATGGATTTATCCAAGACGTAGAGGTACTCCTGTGAGTCACCTGCCGTTGTCCATTAATCAGGAGAAAATTAATCAGCCTTTTATGGGGCAGCTAAAATATCGTCTTTGCAACTCTATTCAATGTTTTCCACTGGACATGGATGGCAGAGGAACACGGCAGGGCTAGGCGGTTAATCAGATTTTTTTTTTTAAATTGTGATTTTTGCTTCCCATCATTAAGAAAACAAGACAATTGAGATCAAATGATCGTTGTACCACATTCTTTTTCACAGTGATGCTCTCATTTCATCTTGTGTTATAAATCCAGTGCACCTCTTTCCTTTACAGCGGTGTGCTTTCACCCCTCACTGAAAGCCCAAACCCACTCTCAGCCAGTTCTGGCATGTTAAGTCAATAAATGACTGATTATTCAAAGTCAGTGAGTAATTGTGTTCAATAGTCGTGATCTCAGTATTAACTAAAATAATCCTGATTATGATTTTTGCCATAATCGAGCAGCTCTTAAAACACAGTTCATTACTTTGAAAATAAATTTGATTATTTTATGTGTTTTTTCCTACATTTGCCATGTTGTTTTATTTATTTGAACAGCCCCAGTAAGGCGCTAGAGGTGATACTCACACTATGGACGACAAACGTGTTTGTGTGTGTGTGTCTGCCTTTCTATCCCGCAGGCCAGAAAGCGAGGGTGACCATTGTGTAGGAATGAATGCCGGCCAACACTGTGATAGATAACCTCCCTTCTTCTCATCACTCCTCTGCTGTGGTTTAAACTTTCCCACACATTACCGCCACTCACTCAGACACACACACATGCAGCTGTTACTCAGTAGTTCCAGCTGTGCGGTCCCAGGTGCTCGTGCGTCCGTCCAGCCCTCATCTCATCTCCATTAAATGACATCACTCCATATCCTGACCCTTTTCCAGGGAAGTTACGCTTCCATGAAATGAATATTAGCTCCACACCGGCGTAAAAGCTCTAGGAATGTTGTGAAGCGGAGGGGGAAGCTTTGATTTTCAGAATTGAGGAGAACAATAGTAAAACATTTATGGTTCAATTAGTTTCTACACGGGATTGTGCACACATGGTTTGCACATGCAGAGAGCGTGCCACTGCATCGCATGAGGTTTTATTGTAAAATCACAGAGCTGGTTTCCTTGAACAAGGGAAAGTCACTTCTGTGTTTAGTTTTGTCACTGTTAAAGCAAATAAAAATCATTCGGCCATAATTTTAATGTCTGTTTTTCCTGCCGTCACCACCTCATTACAGTGTGTCGGAGCTGTCTGAGTCAGGATCCACCCCCGTGTGTGTTTACATGAGAGATGAGGTATGCAGCGTTCTTTGACTCTCCCTTTTTCAAGAGATGAAAGTGAGTTTTATGGTAACAAAGCTGTCTGTGTGTGTGTAGGTGACTGGGGAAGAAGCACTCAAGAAGGCCACTCTGAAGTCTCTGGGTCTTACAGGGGGAAGTGCCATTGTCAGGTAGGCTGCGCGTGTTCAAGCTGATTTGAATAATGTGTTCAAACAGCATAAAGTCAGAAGACGATTTAGAGTTGAAAGTTTAGTGTATGCTTCATAGTAGAGCTATTGTTTCCATTTCTTTTTAAGGTTTTTACTCAAAAACAGCAAAGCACAAGGAGAGGATGGCAGGGAAGCCACTGAAGCAGCTGCTATGCCAACCACAAATGTTGCCAAGGAAACCATATTTATCCCGCCATCTCAGCCCAATCCTGCTCCGTCGCCCCCGGAGACGTCAATAACAGAGGTACCGAGTAAAAATTCAAACCCCCATAGGCCAATGGAAACCGACCCTGTGCCACCTTCCGCCCCTTCCAAAAGCACGCTTCCTGTTCAAGCGGAAGAGGTTCCAAACTCCCAGGATGCAGTTCGGCCAAAGCTTACTCCTGTCGAGAGAGGAACGTCAGAGGAGGATGGGGAGAAACCAGGGCCATCAGGACTGAACTCCCACCCATCTATGTCTTCCTCCTCCGCCGCTCCCTCTGCTGCCTTCATTCCCTTCTCTGGAGGCGGTCAGCGCCTCGGGGGTCCCCAGGGAGGTGCAGCAGGACGCTCACTAGCTTCATCTTCATCATCCTCATCTCTCTCAGCTCTGACTGCTGCAGTTGAATCACCCAAAGCCAAGAAAGCCAAATCCAGCCATGGTTTTAGCACCAAGGTGAGCTGCATCACTACAACAAGGGCAAGTGAAGAAAGTCCAAATATCTTATTTTAGAATTGTTGTATCAGATAAAATAGACGTTATTAATCCCCAGCCAGGGATTACTAATATTGTCTTTTTTATCAGAAAGGAATTACCTTTCCAAGCAAAATTGATGTTTTCAGATTATTAGGTCTTTGGAAAACAATCGAGGCATGGTTCATCCAGCAGTTACAGTTTGCTTAGCTGTCATGAAACTGCAGATGTTAGCGTTTCCATTTTTTCAGCACTTCTAGAACTGCTTGTCCAAGTTGGCTTAAAAAGTGATGATCTTCATTTTATATGATTGAAAGCTGCAGAACTAAATTGACCTTGTGTTTAGATTGCTTTTCCAACTGTTGTTTCCAAGATCAGGAATAACTTCTAACCTCAGACTGTTGGTCAAAGTATGGTTGTCAATCCGTTTCTCAGCTAAAGCAGAGAAGAGATACATCAGAATAGTGGATTTCTTGGTCAGTACATAACGTACACATGAGGCTACCAGGATGCTCATATTATATGCCATATCATGCGTTTAAGATCATGTAATGTTGATGGCAGTCGGCCAATTTTAATGCCAGCTTCAAGAAATGTCATCAAGTCATTTTTGCTTCCCTCATTGGCAGATTTTCCTTTTTGTTTGATAAAAGCAAATTTATAAATTTCACACAATGTTGTGCTGTTGTGCTCCACAAGTAACTGAGTATAAATATCCTTTCCAATACTTTTCATAGTGTCAAACCACTGCCGGTCAGCCAGACGAGGACATGGAGCAGGGGGAGGAGTTCTTGGAGGTAAACCCATTTGTTTCTGGTCAGAAGTTTCTCACCTTTAGTGTGTTACCTCTTCCTTTCAGTTTATCAGCTGTCCAGAGTTTTTTTTTGTTTTCATCCTTTCATTCACTCGCTGTCTTCCTGCAGCCAGTAGAAAGGGAGCCTCTCATCTACCACCTGGACTCGGTGTCCCATCCCTCCAAGGACCACGGTGATCTGCCCGACGAGTTCTTTGAAGTGACGGTGGATGATGTGCGCAAGCGATTCGCCCAGCTGAAGAGCGAGAGGTGGGAGAAGGAAGTGAATGGATGCGGTTGAGTGACTTTCGGGTCAGAGGACTGCGTGTGATATTTAGTATAAATACCTTGTTGCTGCAGGAACACGTCTGGATCAGATGTGTTCCTGCACTGTTTGTAACAGATAATTAGTCAGTTTGGCATTCGGTCCTGTGGTGTTGTGTCGATGTATAACCCTTAATTGCAGAATACCATAGCAATGATGAGAGGCCATAGGCAGGGAGAATGCCGGGCATCACTGCGTGCGTTTTGAAGTTTTTTTTTTTTTTTTTTTTTAATTTATTATGAGTTTGAAGTTTTTATTTATTTATGAGCGCTTCTTCAAAACAGATGCGGACAAGTTTACTCTGCGCTCTCTGGATGTGGCCGCAGCAGACCACAGCTGCTGAGACATTGTGTGTGTTTGTAAACATGTTCTCATTTATAAGACACCACGCACACTACAAAAAGCTTCTAAATAGGGCATCCAGGGAGCAATTAGTGAGCCTGTTCTGGATAGACGTTTATCTTCCAGCCATCGACCAAACACCGTCAGGTTGAGACCACACCGCGTACGTCCTTTAATCTCTGTCTACACTGACTTAGCTGGCTGCCTCGTGGCTGCACTACTACCGTGTCAATGACTGCAATTACCAAGGGTGGAATTAAGCCGACCACAGCAATTCATCTCGTGCCTCTTGACGCGCACACACGCATGCACGGCCACACACGAGTCAGGGTAGAGGGAGAAACTTTTTCTGCTCGTCTTTCCCATTGTTGACTCCGACACTACAGTCGGCTTTGTATTTCATTATAACCGTGTCTTGTCTCCTTCTACTGTCGTTCCTCCAGGAAGGTTCTGGAAGAGGCCCCGCTGATGACTAAATCTCTGAGAGAGGCACAGATGAAGGAGAAGATGGAAAGATATCCCAAAGTGAGCATGAGTGACAGATGTGTATTCGCATCTTAATCATAATCCAGTTTTTAAATGTGTGTGTGTTTTTAGGAAATGTACAGACACTGAATAACCCGCTGCCACCCTGTGTCTCCAGGTGGTCCTGAGGGTCCAGTTTCCAGACAGACATGTTCTACAAGGTTTCTTCAGGCCTCTGGAGACAGGTGTGTGTGTGTGTGTGTGTGTGTGTGTGTGTGTGTGTGTGTGTGTGTGTGTGTGTGTGTGTGTGTGTGTGTGTGTGTGTGTGTGTGTGTGTGTGTGTGTGTGTGTGTGTGTACATGTGCACATGAGTGCGTGTGTGTGGAGAGTGTTCATTTCAGCTGGCTAGCCACAGGTATGGTTGCAATGTTAAAGCTGCTTGCGGCTCCCTCACCACATTTATGACTGTAGCCACACCAGAGTGACAGAGACAGCAAGAATGAGACAGGTCTGTAATTCCATGGATTAGATCCACCTCAGCCCCAACAGCAACACGACAACCAGCAGATCAACAAATCTGAGGGAAATTCCATCTGAAAAATGAATGATACTCCTCACAGTGACTGATGTAGGCGTTATGTGTTTGTTTTGTGTCCAGTTGGTGCTGTGAGGCATTTTGTGAGGAGCCACTTGGAGGATCCTCAGCTCAGTTTCTACCTGTGTAAGTGCCATTTATTCTTCCCCCGAATTAATCACAACATCATCAACCACAGAAATGCAGCCCCGTTGCTCCTTTCTGAAGGTTTGATGATGTTACGAAACCAGATTTCTGTGCTTTCGCACTTGGCCTGAAAATATCTCGAATAATTCCATCTTATTAAGAAGTTGTGTGTTACTCTTGTTGATTCTTCTATCATTTCTATCAGCTTTGATTCTAAATTGACCAGTACTTCAAAAAGTTGGGGATTTGTGTAGCATATAAAACAGAATGTGATAACTTGATAATCCTTTCTGACGTATACTCAATTGAAAATAGCACAAAGACAACATATTTAATGTTTTACCTGATCAACTTCATTGATTTTTGTAAATATGTGCTTATTCTGAAGTTGGGATGGGGCAACAAAAGACTGGGACAGTTGTGGAATGATCCAAAAACACCTGTTTAGAACATTCCACAGGTAAACAGGTTCATTGGTAACAGGCGAGGTTCACATGATTTTATGAAGGATATTACTACATGGGCTCAGGAACACTTTGTAAAACCGTCAATAAACACAGTTCATTTGCAGATGATTGCATCCTGTGTTTATTTATGTTTTTTACAGCGTCCCAACTTTTTTGGTATCTGGGTTGTTAAAAACATTTCTGACCAGAGCCCTTAAATATGTCCTGAATGAGACATTTTCCAGTTGAAAAATAAACTTAATGGAGATGCATGTAAATTACCTCAAGCATAATTTGGCATTTCTGCTCTGAAATTTGTTGTTACTTATCAGCCAATATGTACACTAATATCAGTATAGTTGTGATAAATTAATATCAGTTGATTGATCAATCTTGCGCTCTCCTCATCAAAAGTAACTGCTGAGATCTGGGAACACAGCAACATCACTATGATGAGGTTCAACAGGGCAAGAAACAATTGTCAGACAATCATAAACAAGCCAAGATTATCTAAAGCCCTTTCTCTCTTTCAGCTACGTTTGGCTAGCCTGAAGGTCTCATAACCAATAGAAAAACTGGAATAATCGAATAGCATTCATTTTAAGGGTCCGTTGGTGAATCATTTGTCAGTTTTTCCTCGCTGTCCATTTTTCGTTTATTTTACAGCCAGTGCCTCGTGCAGTAGAGGCAGTTTGATGACAAAAACAACAAACATCAAATTGTAGTGGTGGTCATATTCACCAAACGGACCACACAGGACTTCATTTGTTTTTGTGTATGAAGATCTTTAAGTGTTTCCAAAGCTGACTCGCTGTTATTCATAATTTCTGAAAAGAAGTTAAATGACTTCATGTACAATATCTGTTGATTAGGACAAAACATTGTTGCATAGCCGCACAGATGAATGATCATCTTCCATTAGAAAAGCTTGCATTTTAAGAAACAGAGTGTCTGCAAATGTTGATGTCATTCTGTCCATTTTACATTCACTTTGTTCAGTTTAACTTGACAGAATCAGCACGGGTTTTAGTAAGGATGATGTCCCCTCTGTCTAATTTCTGCCCCTTTTGTTTTTGTTGAAAACCTCCTTTCAGTCATCACCCCCCCGAAAACCATTCTGAGCGACCCTTCAGCTACACTGTTTCAGGTAAGAGCCCTCACTCTGCCATTCAAGTCTTTAGGCAACACTTCTTTAAACCACAATAATAAACAGAATGATTTCGCTCAAACAGGCCACATCACAGTCAAACACCAGAAAACAACAAGTCCAAAACTCTGGCTTCCCATCTTTGAAACGATCTCACACACACACACACAGAGAGTGACTGTAAAATGCATCGGCTGGTCCCTCTCTCCTCTTCAAAGCCCCACCACATTCCCGTTCTCCCTCTCTTCTCTTGCTCCTACACACTCTCACACTTGTTCCCCCCTCTCCACTGTCCTTGACCCCAGCTGGGCTTGATTTTTCCCAGACTGGCACATGGGGTTAATACAGGCCTCGCTTTGATCTTGACACACACACACACACACACACACACACACACACACACACACACACACACACACACACACACACACACAGACGTACACAGAGCAATGGCAGCCTTGATGCTTTGTTGCCTTCAGAGCTATTTGAATAATGAAACAGTTGAAAGGGAAGAGATACGAATGAAAAACAAAAAGTTGTCCTCTGGAACGGTTGATCACTCTGCACCCAGACGCCGTCATCAGCTCTCCTTGTTCTTTCATTTTTAGATACACTATTTCATCCTCCTGTTTTCTCTTTTGACACTTCGCCTCGACCTTAAGTAGAAGAAAGTAGGAGTGGAGGAACGAAGGGGAGGAAGAGAAAGTAGTTTGAAGTGATATCCTGTTGTGATGATGAAGGGACTGATACAAGAGATAACGATCCTCAAATGCGTGTGTGTGTGTGTGTGTGTGTGTGTGTGCATCCTTTTGGTGCCATGGTCTCTCTGAATCAAATGTGATGTTCTGATGCAAGTCGTTGTCTCTCTATCTTTTTTTTGTCTTTTGTCCCTTCCTGAACTTTCCCTGCCTGTTTATCACTACACGTCCCTCTCCAGTACCCCAACGCCAGCGTTCTCTCTCTTTTTTCCTCTCATTGACCCCCCCCCCCATTCACTTCCACCACCACCACCACCACCACCACCACTACTGTCCCTCTCTCCAACCCTCTCTTGTGCCTCCCCCCTCCTCCCCTCGCCCCCATGTCTCTATCCATTAGGGACTTAAAAGCGTTAAAGTGCACAAAAACAAAATCTTTAATCCCTTTGGTATCATGTCGCACGCACTCATACACACACACACACACACACACACACACACACACACAATGTCTGGCTCTTTTTCCCTGTCTATACATCAATCTTTCACACGCATGCACACACACACACACACACACACACACACACACACACACACACATAAGGAATCTTTAATCTTTTTTGTCATGTCACATAGACATGAGTGCACATGCATATGTATGCTCTGTGTGTGTGTGTCTCTCTCACACACAAACACACACACACGTACACTTTAATCACTTTGTGTCATGTCAGGAAAGGAATGTTTCCCAACCCAGAAGCCCTTTGATACCAGGCGTCCCCTCCCTCATCCGTCTCTCCCTCTGTCTTCCATCAGGATCCTTTCTGCCTCTCTCTCCCTCACTCCATTCCTCTCTCTTATATGTTTTTTTACTCTCTCTCTCTCTCTCTCACACACGCGCACGTGCATGCACGCGCGCGCACACACACACACAGGTCTTGTCCAGTTGCCCTGTCTCATCCCGAATGGAAGTGCCACTGCCAGAGGGAGCAGGATAGCAGGAATGGCCACTGTAACACATTGTTTCCTGCTCACAGGGCTGTGATAATAGCAATTAGGCCAGTGTGTCCCAATTTAGCCACCAGCTAGTGAGGGGGAGGGGGCAGAGAGAGAGAAAGGACAGTGTGTGTCAGATGGGTTGTAGTGGAGGGTAAACCTGCCTAATCCCAGTGACATCCATGCTACCATCTCTTTTTACACTGTTGGTTTGAAACAGTGGAGGGCTGAGCTGCATGGAAAATCTTACGCTGATGGCACTAGCACTGCAGCTAAAAGTTATTTTCACAACCGTTGTTGTTGCTACACCTGTCAAAATGTTCATTCTAACATGGCACACCTGCGGTTTACAGCCATGACTGATTAATCATTCGTCTTGGTAGTTCTTAGTACTTTTCTAAATAGGGAGTCCTTGATTTCAGACAGAGTTAAACACAAACAGCTTCTCATTTCTAGCCGGTGACTGTCGATTTTACGGGCTGAAACGACCAATGACGCTGGCAGACTTTGTTACCTGTAGCTCAGTGATTCAGGTAATTTAGCTAACATTAGATTGACTCATTTTGAAACAAGAATCTTGTGAAATGGGTCTTAAATGTGATATGATACCATAATCATAATAGATGCAAGAACTATGGTGGAACAAGGGATTGTTAGGCATTTTTGCTTTATAAGTAATTTAAATGGTATTAATTACCAAGTAGATCTGTTGTTTGACCAATCACTGTAGCAATAGATCGGATTATTGTACAATAATGACTCCACACACAAGGGGGGTTAGTATTACATATTTCATCACCCACTCAACCAGCCAGAAGTTAGTTGTCTTATCTGTTTAAAGGCTGTTAACCTGGATGCAGTTCAAATTATGGGAAAATCAGAAGACAAGATTGTAAAAGATGTACAAGATTACACATTATAGGCTTGATCAAATGTGTCATGTCTGCGGTGAGAGGCTGTCAGTGTTTATAATATCGTTCTGGAAGCAGCTGGTGACTAACTGGTGGGGAAAGATCACAATGTGGATTCACTTGATGTTCCAGACAAAAAGAACCGTCACTCAAAATATCTTTAACAATACATGATGTCCACCTCCCTGCCTTTACTGACGCTGATCAATAGGTTGGGCGATAAATGGAGATCACATAGATAACAAAATAAAATAAAATCTAAATACATAAAAAAATCCATGACAAGATTATTAAAAAAACATGGGGGGGGGGTAAAGAACATGTTCAAGGCTCACAATAGCAAGGGATTTAGGCTCAGACGCCTCACAAACGGAGAATAAAGGAAAACAGAACGACACATTGAGCTGTGTCTGTTACGTGACAGTAATGATTCCATCTCATGTGTTTTTCACCCTCAACTTTCTGTGGTCAAAGCATGCACTGCAGTCATCTTTTCTGTGGAGACCCTCTATAGTAAGAGGCTCTCTCTACATCTATGGTTAGCATAAAGAATGAAGTCATCTTTTTGGTTTACATGTAGCTTATATGTAATTAAGAACACACGTGATCATATTCATCTGAGGGCAGTTATGCATTTGAGGATATTATTCAGTGGAGGAAAGAGAATAAAAGCAGAAATTCTTCACGGTATTTCCCTTGAGAATAAAGTTGAAGTTTGTCTCTGTTGATGGTTTTTCGGCCACATGATGACCGCCAGCTCAAAGTTAGTTTACCACTACATCATTTCTTCTGCTTACATGCTCTCCTGTGTTGCTCATGTGTTTCTGTGAATTTGCATGACTAGAATCCTTTGAGGGGGAGGGGTTTTCTGAAATTAGCTTTGTTTGCGTACTTTCTATTAGACTCACAGACATGTACCCTCTTTGCCTGTCTGCCTCCGTAATTGTACGGTTGATAATATCTCCCTGCCACCGGTCCATTATAACCATTAAGACGTTTACCGGAGAGAAGTGTTGTGCTTCGGGGGTGAAAGTGTTTTCGCTAACCATTTGATTGCAGCTCATTTTGTGGTCTACTTCAAAGAACCACGGTTACTGGTTCAGATCCCCGAGCAATGAATCATCTTCAAAAATGAACTTGACTTTGGCTTGGATGTGGCGGCAGCACTTGGTTTGCGTGTAGCTGGAGGCAGTTTTGTTTAGATTTTTCCATGTTTTGCAGAAATTGACTTGTGTGCCAAACATTTTTGATGGCTTCTGTTCACTTCTCGTCTTTCTCTCTCTCTCTCTGTCTGCAGGCCGACCTGTTTCCTGGTGCACTGGTGTACTTTGGCTCTGACGTTAAGACAGGTTTTTGTCTTTGGTTCTTTTCTTTCATATGCTGATTTTGAATTTAGATACTGGTGTATTACTGAGGAATGTAATATAACAAAACAATAGTTTACATTGTGTGTGTGTGTGTGTGTGTGTGTGTGTGTGTCTGTGTGTGTTTATCTGTGCATATGTGTGTTTCTGCCACAGATTTTTACATAAAGAGCAACCTGCTTGAATCCTCTGTCTCGGCCATGCAAGCAAATGAGTCCATTGCAAGGTATGTGTATGTCTGTGTGTGTGTGTGTGTGTGTGTGTGTGTGTTTAAATGTGTGTCCTGCCGTGCGTGCATTTGGGTGTGTATGTGCACTTGTATCCCGCGGCAACCAGCCTATTTTCCTGTCACAAAGCTGTCATCATTGGAATCCCTTTGAGGTTCTGCCTAAACAGCAGGTGCCCCCATGCGCCCTCATTTCCTCCACACACGCACACGCACACACATAAACATACACACACACACAAACCATTTTCCAGTCCTTCTAAAGATAGAGCCTATTTCCCAAAAGTGACCCCCATCTGTTGTCCTTTTGCTTCTGTAACAAGGTCATCACTCCGCCTCTGTTTTAGATCTTGCTCTCACTCGGTTATTTCTCTTCACTTGTGCCACAGATCTTCATGGTTTAAATAGATCAAATGGTAATTTCTCAAGAAAACCAAAAGCAGCATGCTGCTATTCTCCAAAGCATCTTTCCTGGTGACACATCGTTCAAGATTTCAACGTTTTGTTTTTGTTTTTGCTTTTTTTCTTATCCCTCCCCAGCTGTATGCCCCGGTCCCCTTTACCCCCTGCCAGCTCAGAGGAGCCTCTGTGTCCCCCAGAGCCGAGGGCGGACATAAGTGGATCCACACCGGACGAGCAAGACCCGTGTGCACACACGCAGGCTGCTAAACCTACCAGATCTGATGCAGGCAAGGTGCCCAAGTGGCTCAAGCTTCCAGGTGAGGACGGGACAGGATGTAGAGCACACGCACTAACACACACTTATTCACTTCCACACCTGTAGTAGGGTTCATTTGGTCCAGACCAATGACTGTAAATAAAGGTGGATGACAAGTTTCCACTTCCTCCCACTGTACAAAAATGAAGCCAAAATATCCCTCATACGGGCGGTGGCATATTGCGCCCCTGACGTCGTTTGAAGCCAGAGCCTGCGCAGTAGTGATCAGGGCATGGAACCACAGTAACAGCTGCTCAACTCTTCCCAGGTTAGGGTTATCTGTTAGCCATCACATTACACCCCCTTATCATAGCCTCAAATAACAAATAAAAACAGTTGAACATACCTTATCAGAACTACCTAAAATGGCAGAAACCAAATATTTATATATTTTTTTTATTTACCGTCCACTTTCATGGAGGGGGTGGGATTTATGACTTTTTCTGCAGCCAGCCACCAGGGACAACGGTTATGTCGTCCATCTTTATGTACATTTACTGGTCTGGACGGAAGAAATAAGGGATTATGAGAATATTAGTCCAGGCTGCAACTTAACATCATATGCCATATATGACGAGGCAGCTGTGGCTCGGGGTAGAGTGGGTCGCCAACTTTTCACAGAGTTGGAGGTTGGACCCCGTCCATGTGCGCCTACATGTAACAAAGGTTATGAAATGATCTTGCCTTATTATATAGGTCCACCGTATCTGTACATCAGTCCCATTCTCATGTAGGCAATATCTCAAGACGGCCTTCAGGGAACTTCTTCAAATTTGGGACAAGCATTCACTGTGACTCAAGGATGAACTCATTACTTGGTGGTGAAAGATCACTGTGACCACACTAAATACGTTTTTGGCCATAACTCAAGAGCTCATATGCTAATTACGACAAAATTTCACATAAATGTCTCACAGCATGAAATGAAGTGATGACATTTTATATCAAGCTCAAAGGTCAGCTTCACTGTGACATCATAATGTCCAGTAAAAACCCTTTCCTGGCCACTCAGGAACAGAAGGTAAAAAATATTCTCTAGGTGAAGACTGGAAGTGATTCGGGGAATCATAATCTTATACACTTAACACCTTTTTATTAAATTCCTTAAAAGTCTTCACAACATATATTATATGAGTCTGGACTGACATGGATGTAAATGCAACTTGACTGGTCGGCAGAGGCAAACAACCACGAGGCGGCTTGTCTGTCAGTCGGTTACTCAAACTCTTGGAAGGGACGGTATGATTTTCTCTGGCTGTTCGTCAGACTGGTCTTTTATGAGCTCTTCATCATGACATTCTGTGACACCAGTCATACTTGGCTGTTTGGCAGATGATGCGGTCCCCGGTCCATTTCCAGGCAGGAGATGTTTTCCCTTGTCAGGAATTTATTTCCTTCATGGCAGCAAAACAATGTTACACAAGCCACCAGAAACTCCTCTAAATCAAGCTGGGCTTCATGAATACTTGAAGGGGTCACTAATTGTGACGGATGCATTATAGAAAGACTTGAAGAAACTGCTGGCCTAGCAACAATTTAGGCTGCAAACAACCCATAATGCAACACTCTCCGTGGAGCCGGTATTACACCAGAACACTCTCGTTATTAAAAAACTAGATCTGGCGTTGTGAATACGCCATTGTTTCGTCTTCAAATATAAAGCTACTGCCACTTTTTCAAATGTTATTCGATTGCTTTATTAGCTAATTCAAACATCAATCTACTGTCACAAAATCTCGTGCTTGGTCTGCTTTACTTTCACCACAAACAAACCACACCAGGGTCCAAGTGGAAGACCCACCTTCTCAGGTGGTCTCGGTGCAGTTGTTTCGTCTGCACCGGAGGTCCATTGACAGCTTTGAAAGCCGTCCAAACAAACCCAACCGAACATGCAAACACACCAGAGTTCACGTGAACCACACCAGACAGGTTGGATGTGAACGCAACCTTACACACCCAACACAGAAACAAGTACTTCACCCCTCAAGCCATCCTCCTTGAAGATCACTTCCTTTTTTTCTGTAGAGAAAGAACAGTGTGTCAGGCACACGCACGCACGCACACACACACACACATATATGCACACAAACCCCAAAACCACAGTCAATAGGAAATGGCCCCTTTTGAAAGCAGAATTCCTCATGACTCAGAAGATAAGGATGCATGTTAGGATGGACCAATTAGTTCAGGATGGTCACCCCTTCCAGCCCAGGAGACCACTACAGACACTCGGAGCCCAGGGAGAGAGCCTGCCGCCGGGCCACATCACACAGCATGAGCCCCTGTGGTCTGTGCAGGCACGGCGCTTTTCTGTTGCTCTATTGTGGTGTTTCTGGTGGTCACTGTATTGATGTTTTTGTTTAGAATAATGCTCCCTTTTCTCCCTCTTTCTGTCTTGTTTGTGTTTTTGTGCGTGTTTTATTTCTGGCTGATCTCCGTGTGTGTCCATGTGCGTCTTTTTTAAAAAGTTGTGGCTGCTTTCTCTTTCATGAGCAAAGTTAAAAGAAAAAGGCTGAGGGGAGGGGAGCTGAATTGGGAGTTATCGACTCCATGTGTGGAACCCTACAGTACAGAGGACACTCAAACACACACACAGACACACACACTTACAAAGACTGTTTATAAATCACTGAAGATGTTCTGTGGTTTAACCTGTCCTATTAGAGATGACATCACAGTGTAGTGATGCGTCCCGGAGGAATCGAGATCAGAGCCAACACACTTCCAGTCTGCAGCCGTCTGGTGACCTTCTGGCACACCAGTAAAGCTCTGTATCTTTGGAATAAAAGCTTTCTGCTTCCTCCTGCATCTTGACAGTCAGCACTGTGTGGACGCCGTGTTGGCAGGAGCTACTTCACATCGCATGCTGCGCAGGGTTTTTGAGAAACAGCCATCAATGGATGATATAGTGCTTGTTTTTAACTGATTTACAAACCATATGCAGTGTCAGTGTTTGAAATACATCTGCAGTCATATATTTTATCGTATGGATATTTTCCCTCCCTGATAAATGAAGACCTATTTAATGGAATAGTTTGACTTTTAGGGAAATGCGCTTATTTGCTTCTCTGGTGGCAAGTTGGATGAGACGACGGATACCACACTCACGTATTTATGCAAAGTATTAAGTTCAGCCATTAGACAGTTAGCTTAGCTTAAGCTCACCATAAAGATAGCGAGCCTGGCTTTGTCCAAAGGTTAAAAAAACATGCACCAGCACCTCTAGAGCTCAGTAATTAACAGGATATATCTTGTTTTAATCTGTACAAAAAGCAAAGTTTAAAAATGGTATGTTGTGGTTGGCCTTGCACAGTGACAGCATATTTAATTGACAGACATCAGAGCGGTATTGATCTTCTTACCAGGCCTACAGAAAGAATTGAACATGTGTTTCCTAAAATGTCAACCTATTCCATTAAATTTGGCAGGAGTGTTAAAAAATGTGACTGTTAAAATTGTTGTTTGTTGACTGACAGAGCTGTTGTCTGCTGTTTTCCCCTCACAGGTAAGAAATAAAGCGGCTGCGGTGTGTTTATGGGAGGACTTACCAGGACAGACGTCTGACAAGCTGCTTGTAGACCGAGTAGAGCACTTAAACCTTTGCTGCCCTTTGATAAAAGGCTCAAGTTGTGACCGCAGCTGATTTAATCCACCGTTGAAGAAGCCTGCACTTGACTAGGTTTTCAAACGGTCCAAATAACGGGATAAATGACTGAGTAAGGTTATCGAGAATATTTCATGACTAAGATGTGTTTCATTCCGGTTGGAGGAAAGAGTGCTGAAGAGGCTGTTTTTATTCACCAGAAGAGAATGAGTGCCAAGTGAATAAAGGTTGTTGTACTGAAAATGAGTCTTCTCCATTAATTGACACATTATAATCTTTTCTTTGGGTGATATGAAAGGAGTTTATATCACTAATTCCAATATTAAGGTTATGTTTCTAACTGAGTTTTATTGCTCTTTCTTTTCCTTTAGAGGAAGCTGAAGTCCATAAGGTTTTTGTTTTGATCTCCTCCTGTATATAACCTGCACTCCATAGCAACGGGAGCTAAGGTGTCTCCCACTTCAGCAGGACATTGTGATTACTCGGTCTCCCAGGGCTCCTTGTACATGCACTCATCATTTGCTGGTAGTCCTTGGATGGAAAGTGTGACACTATTTTTCACCCCCTTCACAGTAACTCCATATTTGGTTAAAATTGAGACTGGAATCTGATGTTTTTTCATCTTTTTTTTTTTACCATATCAGAAAGTATTATAACAGTATGTAAAACAATAACTTCAATACAGAGCTAATTGGAATTACTGCCTCTCATTACTGAAGACTGAAGTGATATAAGAAAAAGTATTAAGTGTCTTTTCTGGCAAAATTACGTTTTATTATTATAATTTTTGCAGAGGACTGATAGCTTCATCACATGGTCCAATGACAATCACCTGAAGCTCAGTGTCAGTAAAACCAGTGAGCTTGTGATGAGCGACAACGCTTTAGATATGTTGCTGCAAAGAAGCTACAAACTATAAAACGTGGACGCTTCACACACAACTTCAACCCGGCAGCACAGAAGATCTCTACAGTCTGCACAGTTTCAAAGTGGAGCCCAAGATTAATAATTCAATATATGACCAAATGTGAAATATGGTCAGAGTCTCTCCTTCTCCTTCTGATGCTGAGTTGTGGTGATGAATAATGGTCAGAAAATTGTGTTTACAGAACTTTATGATGAAGTTGACCTTTGACCTTTTGGATATAAAATGTCATCACTTCATCATTTTATTCTATGGGACATTTGTGTGAAATTTTGTCAAAATTAGTGTACAAACTCTTGTGAGTTATGAGGTCACAGACAACGGAAAACAAAACGCCTCAGGCATAAAAACTGAACTGCAGTAAGAACAGCCGTGTAAACTTCAGGCTTCACGACCGGCCTCTGCAATCAATACTGCACTCTGTCAGAAACAGCTAACGCAAGAGGGCCACAGGGCCGGTTCTCGCCTTCACACCTGACTCGTGTGGGCTGATCCATCTGTCCGTCACAGCCGTGTCAGACGCCGTGTATCTGTTTGTGTTTGTGGGAGCTTTCATCAGAACCTCATGATAGCACAAACTCAACCCTCACTTATCTGACCGTCCACAGGTAATAGTAGAGTAAACAAGCAGCATGCAGCCATTTTTTCACCATCACACACACACGCACACACACACACTTGCAGCACGTTCCTCTGCTTCTCCCCTGCTGCCTTCTCATTCACTCTTTCAGCTGCAGGAGGAACTTCAAAAAGAGGCCGAACATGGGGGAGCAGGACCCTGTGTGGTGTGTGTATGTGTGTATGTGTGTGCTGTGGGAGTATGAGGGAGGAGTGCATTCCATCCGCTTGTGTCTCACACACACACACACACTAGACGCACTTTCTGTCTCCCTCTTGCAAATTAATTACTTCCAACTGCCCCTGGAGTCTTTGATGCCAAATAAAGCGATGGGCACTCACAGCAGAGAGGCTGTTTATGGAGTCTGTGTTGGTTCTGTGTCAGTGAGGAAAGTTTAACTCACAGTTGAAGCTTTATTCACAAATTCTACTTCACACCAAATAACTAACTACTATAGAAAAATAAGAAATTTGTATTATTCCTATCTGGTAGCTGCTCTTTTTCTTCTTATACAGACAAAGTTGGACATTCAAAGGCTGTAATGAAAAGCTGTGGTGTCAGCACATAGGGTCTATGTATTAGCTGCAGCACCGCTGGACAGCGGCCCCTGGTGGCAGATGTAGCAATGACAAGAACACAGCTGCCTGGTGCTCAGAGAGAAGGAGCAACGGGCAATAATTCTTCAATAAACCTGCTCTGTTTCTACAGCAATACATAGCTTCAAGTTGAAAATCATCATTAAAAGAGAAAAGAAGAGGTGTCACCTCAACCTGCGTACACATCCCAACAATTAGCAGTTTTTGGTGGGTTTGTAAATGACCGTCAGTATTGTTTTGCACACTAAAGAATTTGTTGTGTATTTCATGTGTATTGCTCTATTAATTCAGTGCACTGCAATTTCTGTCTATTTGTAGTACTCAGTGAATGTTCAGTTAAAAAGGTTTGAAAAGAAGAATTCATGGTTGGAACATATGGAATAATGATTCATTAATGAGGTTTTGAATACAAGATCCTAGTTTGAGTTTGAGTTTGAGGTGAAATATTATTGGTGGGTTAGAAGACTTTTGTGCAGGAGGACATTAAAGGTTGGTTTTAATTTTTTCTCTAGCTCTTACAGTGTTCACGGAGCATCATTATAGCATATATTGTTCATCCTTAAAGCATTTTGTAACCAATAAGTTGACTCTCTCAGGCGCTTCGTAGATCTGAACTGATGTTATCTGCTTTGGGCCTCCACTGGTCTTGTTCTGTTGCTTCGCTCTGAGCCTCTCAGGTTTTCTTCAGATGTTCATTCAGTCTCATCTAAAAGCGTCTTCAGAGGGCCGTTTGATCTGGTCAGAGCCCTCAGTTATAATCAGAGATAGTTGTGCACAGAAGCTGCTGTGGAAGAAACCTGTTTTAAAGATAGACAGCTCGCACTGTGTGTTAGTGGCTGTTTGTGTATAGTTTTACAGTTTATAATGCTCGATGATTCAGGATCAGTTTGACACGTGTTTAGAGTCTCAGTCTTTGTGACAGCTGATAGTGGTGCAGACTGGTGGCTTTGGATGGAAAATGCATCAGGCTGCTTATGATATTTCAAAGAAAAAAGTTGCCCTTTATGATCCCTTGCAGCTGATAGATGATGCTTTTAAAATCCACTTACACTTCTGGCAGCCGTGAGTTACTGCACTGATGTACACCAGCACATGTCTGGTGCCTGGTGTATTTAATGGTAAACAGCAGCATATTTCCTCATTATATATATATATACTCTAATGTCTGTATATCCACACATTTATTTATCTATTCATAAATGTATTTCTCCATTAAAATATTAGTGTATACATACAGTGCAGACCTTGCACTTTAATTATGGACCATGTCGCATGACTACATGTCACCTTTAGATGTGATTTCGATGCAGCAGCTGCGTCCGCTTTTAGATTTGAGTGTTAACTGTGGAGGATCAGCGAGGCCGTCGCACGCCTGCAGGTGGAGACAGAGACCTAAGGAGTGCAGAGGCGCGCTCACTGAGGCCGCTGCTGATCATGAGGGGAGGATTGTTCCACACATGGACCCGCTGTTGTAAGCCTGCAGCTGGTACATTAGTTACACATGCGTGAAGTGAATGAGTTATAACTGAGGTTGTGATTTTGGACATGTGAGTTTTTACAGGGTTAGCTGGTGCTTTTATTTCAAAGGCCACACCAGTTGCTATAAAAAAAACAAAAGACATTTCTGTGACAGATTAAAAAATGTATTAAACTGTCTGTGGAGTTTAGGATTAGCTTTAATGAGAATTATCACACAGCTTCGCAGTTCTCCTCATCTCTGTGGAGCCTTTTAGTCTATTTCAGATCATTAGATCAACTTCATTTCCATCAGCCTCGTCTCCAGCTGCAGGCAGCTGTTTTCGGTGAAAACGCTCTGTTAACCTGGACGCTACCTGCCCAGAAGCAAACCGCACACCGACACAGCTGGCAACTATAGCAGCTAATTTGTCTCAGGAGTTGGTGGAGACCAAAACAGAGCTGAATAGGAGAGTGACTGATTCACATTGTGACATTATGAAATAAATAGTGACATGAATAAAATGTGCACATAACCGAAAGTAGAAACAGGATTTCATTTTTATATTATCATCAAAATGACATTTTCTTTAACTCTGTTTTAATTTCATTTCACAATTCATTGGTTCATTTTTATTTCATGACGCATAAAATATTTATTGATGGAATATTGAGCACTTTGGAGCTCCATAGATGAGAGGCCAGCATGTGAATGAACTATTGGCTGTCGTGTCGGTTACATACATTGTGATCATCCGAAATTGTATCCTGTTCATTTGGCATAAGGTAACAGGATTGATGCTGATATCCTCCAGCAACTCACTGACAAACCTAAGAAGACTCACAAAGCGGTGATGAAAAAAAGAGTGTGGTGAGAGGAAAGTGTGATTTACAGACCTAAGAACCTTCCTCTCCTGGCAGTGAATACACATCTAAAACCTCATCTCTGCTCATCAAAATTACATATTCAGAGGTTTTTTTCCATTAAAAAATCCCTCTGTGTCTTAAAATGGCTTTAATGTAACTGTACACCTTTTCCTTCATTTAGTATGAGTGGATCTATGAATACGCCTCCATCCCCACCCACCCCTCCACCGCCTGCAGCTCCACTGTACCTACTCACCTTCAACTCTGCTCATCAAACACACAAACAGCACTTCCTGGCAGAAAGCCCTGAAGGAAAACTTCTCCCACCTGCCGTACGCACTTGAATTACCTAACTTTATCTTGATAACGCTTTACTAGCATCTCATGAGGATGACCTCTGTCATGACATGCTTTCTTCGTGCACGTCTGCAAAGTCAGGAGAAGTTTTCTGTCAAGATTCCCACAATGAATGTCGCCGCCATCTAATTCAGCGGCTTGACTATCTGACAAACTGTTTTGAGTAACATCTGCTGTAACTTTCTCTGTCAACATCCCTGAGCCATGTCAAATGCCCTGTCAGCAACTTTTCTTTCAAAATCAGAACACATCTCTGCCGTCCATTTGAAAAAAGTGAAACTTAGTTTGCAAAATACAGAAACACGGCTACACCTGGCTTCTGCTCTGATACCCCTCGTTTAACCATAGCTCCACTCACCAAGACGGGATCGGTTCCACAAGTATGTTACATATGAAGGCCATATGAACCCGACACTGTCATTGATACGCTGTACGTTCAAGGTGGAAATGCTGAGCCGTGGCGTTGACTGCTGATTATTGCTCATGATGTGTCTTGTAGCCTATATAAAACACCTCACTGACGTCTTAACAAGGCTGAAAACATGGTTTTCACTGAAGGGGGTCTTAAATAGTGTTTTCATTGCTCAGATGCTACCGCTCTCTGGCCATGTCATTACCACACTCCCACCTATATAATTCAATAAGTGTCACCTGACTATCACATATCGGCCCTGATCTGTATATTTCCTAACATCAATAGGTCAGTTATCTCACCTAATTCCAGTGGGCTGGTAATGTGTGTGTGTGTGTATGTGTGTGCCCCAACTCCACGCCCAACCACATGTACACATCCCTCCGACACTCATGTGGTGGTGGCCCAACCCTAAATAACTTCCATTCTGGTCTGACTGACCGGCAGCACCCCCTCCTCGCAGCACAGCGAGGGACAGTGAGGAAGGAGAAAGTGTGAGAGGAAGAGTGTGTGACAGAGAGAACATAGGAAGATGAGAGTTGACATTTGAGGAGAGCTGGAGGTGTCTTTGACTCATGTGGCCACGTGGATTCACACTATGAGCTTGTGCAACAACAGATAACAAAACCGACGTGTCTGGATAATTGATCCGAAGAGATTCTGAGTCCGGACCGGACCATTTCAGCTGGAGGGGTGGACTTGACCAGGTTCTGCTGTGGCTCTGTAGCAGCTATTTAATGGAAGACTCAACTTGACTTACAGGATCTACAGGTTCTCATGACAGAGAAAATAACTTTCTGTATGAAAACATACAGTACACTCAGGCAGGACCTTCAACCCATCTTTCCTGTTTTACTGGACATGATTGACTGATGAGTCACTGTGATCTGAGCGATCACAGACAGACAGAAAGGTGAGTGTGTGTGTGTGTGTGTGCCAGCTTGGCCAGCTTCAGGTCTTCCAGAAGATCTCAAAGAGAGATTTCCCCAGTACTTGTCATAAGTTATCTTTGTGAAATGCTCTGATTCATCAACACAGAAATAGAGTTTCAGGAAGTCCCCCACCAAATCTGTAAGTGCAGCAGAAACAGGGTAGTGCGACCCTGTAGGGTTGGCGACGGAATAATGCACACGAAACCTAGATACCATCCCACACAAGGTAGCAATAGCACCTTAAGCATCTGCACACCCTCACCCATGTTCAGCAAGGACGCTGGAGGTTTCCCCACTGTTTGAGCAGGAGAGCAGAGTTTGAACCCTTTTGCTTTTCCTTGATAGACCTCGTCAACACGCTGGAAAGACACAGTCTCCAGACTGGACTGGACTTCTCTGGGTGTCACTATCACGTCTTTTGCACCAGGACGCTCCGTATTTCTTGTTTTTGTCAGGACTCGTTGGACTGGAGCTAAAATTTAAAGCCTTGAATTACTGGACATCCAGAATCTGTGTGAGGTCCTGAAGGCCTTACCTCTGGAGGATCTCGCTGTTGAATATTAATTTCTCGGCCTCTCCTACACTCACCCAGTCATGGATTCACAGGGTGGTCCGTACCTCAACAAGAGGGCCCTCTGCTCGCCTCTGGGCGCTGCCCGCCTCTGCCAGTTAGCCATGGGCTGTGCTGTGATTGCCATGGTCACCCACAGCGCCGGCTTCAGCGGTTCACACGGTGTGTTCTGTATGGCGGCGTGGTGCTTCTGCTTCGCCATGACGGTTGTGGTGTTTTTCCTGGACGCCACTCGTCTCTACAGCTGCCTGCCCATATCCTGGGACAACCTCACGGTCACCTGTGCTGCCTTTGCGACGCTCATGTAAGTCACGTGTTCAGGTGTGACTCTGATCCTCAGCTGGGTTAGTGGTGCTTATGTTCAAACAAGGTTACACGTTCACTTTCACCTTACCCCTCAGCACTTCCATCACTGCATATATAACAAATCTGTGTCCACCAGTTCACAATTCAAATAAGCTGCAAAGGTTCATTGACTCATTAAGCACCGGACACTGACCTTACCCAACTCTTAATTAACTTGTTCATCCTAAAAGTACTGAATGTCTACTTTCAAAATTTGTCAAATGAGGGCAATTTCATTATAGACGTACTCTACCCAGAAAATACTTAGATCTGCTATGTATAATTCATATCTTAACATTAATAATGGATCAAATGACTAAGTGTCAGGTGAAGGGGGTCGCTTGTAGTGATGAGCCCAGAGAGAAATGTCACCTGATTCTGCAGTTTCCATCTGGTCTGCATAGCGCTTTGGTGTCTTGCAGGTTGTTTTGGTTTTATGGACCACAGCTTTACTGTTTTGGGTCACTCTCACAGCTTTGTGTCCAGCAGCGGAGCTAAAAGGAGAATTGGACAAAAACACACACTTAAGTAAATTATGATGTTGTTCCATAACGGCTGGATGTGTAAATACACAACTGTTCGCCAACATGTGCACCAGATCATCTTATAAAAAGCTTTGACTTCCTCCCTGTATAACTGTTGCCCACTGACTAAAAGGTTGAAAGCTCTGACAAAGCAAGATATTTCAGCGAGTGACTATATTCACCCCACTATCCAGTTTTTTGCCTGGTTTAATGACATCAAATTGCCCTCATGTTTTTCTGTCTTCTCCTGCAGGTATGTGACAGCATCTGTGGTCTACCCGCTCTTCTTTGTCCGAGCTGAGTGTCCCTACGCCGGCTGTGATGTCCGAAATTTCCGCATCGCCGTGACTGTCTGTTCCATCCTGGCTACTCTGGCTTACGGGGCTGAAGTGGCCCTGTGCCGAGCCAGGCCGGGCCAGGTGGTGGTGGGCTATATGGCCACCGTCTCTGGCCTCCTCAAAGTGGTTCAGGGCTTTGTGGCCTGCATCATCTTTGGAGCTCTGGCCAACAGGAGCGAGTATTCTCGTTATGTTGCCACAATCTACTGTGTGGCTGTCTACGCTTTCTGCTTCGCCCTGACTGCACTCGTGGTCGTAATGACGGTGTGTGGGCGGACCAAGGCTGTGCGCTGCATGTCCTTTGACCGCTTCGTGGTGGTGTGCACCCTCCTGGAAGTTCTGCTCTATCTGAGTGCATCAGTGGTGTGGCCGGTGTTCTGCTTTGACACAAAATATGGCTCTCCGTGGAGGCCGTCGTCATGCCCTCAGGGGAAGTGTCCGTGGGACAGTAAGGTGGTGGTGGCGGTGTTCTCCGTCGTCAACTTTGGACTGTATGTGGCCGACCTGATCTACTCCCAGAGGACGCGATTTGTCTCCTCACATATGCGCACAAACTCAAGAGTGTAGAAGCATAGCAAAGCATATTTTGCACCGCTGGCTTAACAGGTTTAAGTTATTTATGCATCTGATTCACTGTGGTTGATTTTGTTTGTGCATTCATTTGATATTGAAAGACGCAGACAGTACTGAGAGGGAGGGGTGGATGCAAGTCAAAGATCACAGGTCCAGGACATCGCTGGTGCTGCTGAGGCACCCAGACACCCCAAATTCAACGTGAAAGCACTGTGGAATGTGAACAAGAAATTTTACCACTACGACCCCTCTGCCACACCCCGCTGAGGTGACACCCCATCTCTTTAACTCACCCCTCCTGCCCTCTCAGAGCTTTTGGCATCCAGCCTCACCCAAGCAGCCAGGGCTCACTGGTATGTCCTGCCAAATCCTCATAAACCAAGACGCTCCCACTATTCTCGACCTGCGGCGTAACACACACACTTGCTCTCCGCTTGTACTTCTGCTCGAATAATACATAAAAGTCTTGAAAATAAACAGTAAATCTGGCATTGGCATCCGTGGCATCCCTGTCATCTGCAAACCCCACACCAGAGATCAACGCGCATTACCCCGGCTGCCAAAAATAAACACGAGCTGCCCGCACTCATACTGAAGCCGTGAGACGGCATTTATAAGAGGCTGGTGTCTTTAAAACCTCTCTATGAAATGCTTCCTTCAGCGTATGATGAAAACGCAGAGCCAGTTTCATCTGACTGCTGCTGAGATGACCCGCTGTTTGATCTGCCGAAAACACACAATTGCGCAATTTGAACAGGGTCAGTGTGACCGAGCAGAGTTTGCACATTTTTACAGAAGATGGAACGTGTGACCTTAAAAAACAGGTCAAATGTTAAAAAAACAAACCCCACTCTCCATTTACTACATTTACACTAGCAGTTCCAAATCATCTTTGTCATGTGATGGGTTTTGTACATATTGAGACACTAAATAAACTTACTTTTAGATGCAAGTCTCATAATAGATACCGGTACATAGTTATACATAGACTTAAACGCAGATTTAATCAATATTTTTATACTCATAATAGGTTAAATGATTATGTGTAGAGCATATGGATGAACCCACAGAGAATATGAGTGTTTGCAGCTCATTGCGGTTTGCTTTTATAGCCACAAAGCTCTGAGAAATCCACTGAGCGCTACCTGCTCAGCCCCAAACAGCTGACAGACTAGGTTAGCGAATAGCTGGTGAACATAGTGCAGCATTTAGCCATTAAAGAGCCAGATACATAATATGTCATGTCTTTGCCTCCCTCCTCCATTTATTATCATCTCCTTTTGGTCACCTCTATCACTTGAACAGGTTCATGACATAATTTTTATGTCTAAATCTAAATCTGAGTGCCTAACCTAACAGATGTTCATCAGACATGTATTTGACCAGTCCTCAGTCATTTGATTGTGTGATCCCTGCAGACTCCGGGGGTGAAGCAGGAGAGACGGAGGCCTTTCTGGCTGCCGTCCTCTCTGTCAGCACTTTTATCTTCTTGTTCCACAAGAATAAAACAGGAGAGGACGTCTGGCGGCCACAGTTTAGCTTTACCGGTTTCTCCTTGTCCCCTTCCTTTTCTCTTGATTAAGATTTTTTTCACTCTGTCTCTCCAGATTTTCACCCTCCCTCCCTCCATTTCTCTCTCACGCATCATCCCAGTCACCCCGTCCTCCTCCTCCTCCTCCTCCTCCTCCTCCTGCTCGCCATCCTTCACTCCTCTCTGCTTTGGTCACCTCGTGAATCTCATCTCTCTAATCCAGGCTCAGTGTATTCCCCTGTCACATCTGTGAGTGCTATGGATGTATTACATTAAGTCCTCGAGAAGCCACTGTGCCACATACGTAAAGCAAAACTGTCTCGGTGCTCAGCAGCAAATCCAACACCAGTTGGCTGCTCTTGTATCCAAATCTGTCTAAGATCACAGAAAACGTCACTGTGTGTCTTGGAGATTTGCTATTTCAGACACTGGGCCAATTTTTGCAAATTAGCAAGCAAATACAAGCAAATAACATGACAGAAAGAGCAGATGAACAGTGGATATCAAGGGGGTTTATGTAAATTGGTGGTAATTTTTGCAGCAATAAATACCGTTGTGTTGTTGAACTGACATTTTTATACCGTGTGTGTGTGTTTGTTGCTGAGGAAAGCATTTTCATCCTCTGATAAATCCTGCAGAATTATTTCTAACACGAGGCCCTCTGGAAGCAGCGCTCTGTACACTTGCACTCTTATCCTGACTAATATTTCAGAAGTGGAATATAACATCAGTGGGATACGTCAGAGCCCAGAGAAAGCCACCACTGAAAGTGACGGGCAGTGTTGCCACAGAGCAATCTGTAGCTCCATTAAGCCCTGTGTACTCCCTGCTCCTCTGCAGAGCCCCATTTAGCAGCTGTTCCATGTTGGGCACTCATTTCACTTCTCACTCCCTGCGGGCCTCTGTCTTAAACATAGCTGTGTTTCCAGACACACACACACACACACACACACACAGCCTACAGTGCATGAACTCTTCTGACAGAGATGAGCTGCGACAGGTGTCCATCATAACTGTCCCTTCCTGATTCTCCAGCCGGGGGGACATGGAGGGACAGGGGACTGCTGGCTGGCTGTCGTGACTAATCTCTGATGGCGCATGTTGCTGATGTCAGCTTCCCCCCGTAGCTCTTGGCTCTTGTTTTGCCAAATGTTGGGTGGAACATTGTTGAAGGCTGAATCTTTGGTCCCAGTGGGTTTGAATCTAGTGTAGAATGACACCTTGGGTTTCTAATAACAGAAACATCTCGCAATATGATAAACATGTAATTAGTGGTATCAATTTTTATTAGACTTGCTCTCTTACTTATGTGGACATCTATTTCTAACCTGTTCAGGCTATTGTTTTTCCTCTCAAGCTGTTGATTTATTTTTATGTTATGTTATCCGATATTTTTTGCATCTGATACAACCTGTTTCACTGATCGCAATGTTTGATTTTTCACAAGAATATAGGTCCAGAAAATGAAGTAAATATAGGATCCAACGAGTTTCAGTTTTTACCAAAACCGGTAAATCGGTGACCTCCCAGTCACACCTCCCTGGTTGAGGCAGTTGGTGCAGCAGAGAAGCTTGGATTTATACTTTGTGGTTCATCTGACAAAGAAATATCTCAAAATCATCAAAAAATTAAAGCAATTTTCTTTGGATTATGCTAAGCTTTGAACCCCTTTCTATAATCCTGTGATATACTGAAACAGTATAATTTATGTGTGTATTATTCTGATGTAAGTGAGGGCTTTCTCTGTTTGTATGTTGACTGAAAGTCTATGGTCAGTATTACTTTGTTTTCCTAAACACTGATAAACAGATCCATAGAGGTACGGAGGAAGACAAGGTGAATTGTCTTCCTCCAAAGTTTTTTTTGCAGTGGACAAACCCAGCCCCCCCCCCCCACACACACACACACACTTATTTCCACCAGAAGGTCAAAGTACAGGGACGACCAACCTGGCAACCTTTTAGTACTGTGTCACCACTGTGTTGGTGGAAACAAGTGAACCAACAAAAGAGAGCACAATCATCAAATATCCTCCTGTGACCTTCTGTCCACAGTTTGCCCTCTTCAACCTTCTGTCTACCTCCACCCCATCAGGAACAAAGAAGAAAATCTCTTTTATCTAACTGGATAATTTCATCCTCACCCTAATGCCTGCTGAACTGAGACTAGACATCCAAATGCAGCATGTCATATTGAACAGCTTCTGTTCTCCTCGTGTTCCTCTGGTATTCTCATTCTGATTTGTCCGTGAGATTTTGTGATGTACTTTGGGAAATCCTTTATTAGTTTTGGGGTTTTGCATAAAGTTGATAGCTGACATTACACTGGCTGCCTTCACATCTCCACTGTCATTCCTTTTGTATTCATTTGTATTCCTTCTCGTCTCCGGCTCATTCTTGTCACTCATTCTCGTCTCAGACTGCAGGAGGGAGAGGCATGCACACTTGGGAAAGATTTTCTCTCTGTGATATTAAATATGCACATCTCTCACTCTACAAAGCTTCACTGTCTCTCTCACATTTTCTCAGTCCTGTTCTCTTGTTCTTACGTTGTCAAGTACACATGCACACACACATTTGTACTTCTATCCTTGTGAGGACCCTGATTAACAAAAATGTATTCCCTAGTCCCTTACTCCAACCTTAACCATCACAACTCAATGCCTAACCCAAACCCTTACCTAAACCTCATCCTAATCTTACCTTTAAAACCAAGTCTTAACCCTCAAACAGCCGTTTTTAAGGTCTGTCCGCAAGTGAGGACCAAAATGTCCTCACTCCCAAGGTCTAAAACTCAAGTTGGTTCTCATAAAGATAGTCGTACAAGTACACACACACACACAGCTCTGGGCCCTAATCACTGCAAGCAACAAATTGTTGTGAACGCTTCACCTAGATCTGCTTGTTGCTGTGTGTCGAAAAGAAAAGAAAAAAAAGAGATTTGTGCACTGTGGTATTTTTGATAAATCTCTTGGGGTTTTGTCAAAAAACAGAAAGACCGAATGAGTGTTGTCACGCCTCAGCGCACATGCCGAGTCTGAGTGATAGATAGTACAGAGGCAGGCAGTGGTAAATTGACTTTGCGTTGTGTGTGCGTGTGTGTGTGTGACCAAGAGGCAGAGTTGCAGGGATACATCAATGAAATTTTCAGCTTGTTTGAGATTAGGTTCAGAGAACAGTTTTGTGGGTAATTATCCTGCAAACCGATGCAACAAGGGGAAGGGGACACTGTGCTCTGCCCCCTCATACACTGCTCCATCTGTTATTATTATGCACTTTGTAACATCAGAGGGGAATGAATTGTCATTTTGTTCCCTAATTCCCTAAAAAGGTTCTGTTTTCTTCTGAGAAAGAGCACACACACACTAGACGAAAAATCTCTTCTTCTGATGATATTTGATGAAACTAGGTTTATTAAATCATTTGAAATTCCGTACAAAAAAGAATCAAGAATCAAGACATTCAGTATATATCCATATAAACTGATGGAACATATGATTGAACAGTAAATATATTTGTACTTATACTCACAGTATTTTAAAGATTCTAGCAAAGGCCCTGAGCATCTGACAAAAATGACTATTTCAAGGCGTTGGCTGAAACACCTGTAAGTCAGAGAATAGAGTGACACTCTGACACTCGGCCCAGCCGACTGAAGAGGAAGTATACTAACAGCTGGTGCTGTTGGAGCGCCATGCATTCTTCTTTATATATAGACAGCAGCATACACAATCCCTCAGTCTGCATTCCTGTGCAACAGCACTGTGAGAAAATAAATGGAATGAAGTCCCTCAAAGGAGACATACAGCGCCTCTTGTGAAGTGTAAATTTAGTCTGGCATGGCATGGTATGGCATCAAACTGACAGTTACAGGCCAAGTTCATGGCTAATTTTCAGAATATGCATTGATGAAGCACCAAGGGATAGGCAGCCAAACTGTATTCGAGCGCCGTGGCTCATTAGTGTACACACCATCCAATTCTGCTTTATTTTAGATTCTATCAAATCTAAGGGGAGAGGAAGAAGCACTGGTCCACGGTCTCCTCTTGGAATAACAACCCTTCATTCAAATTCAGGTCCCTCAAATATCACAAGCCACTTCTGGTACCCTCAAGTGTTTTGGTGAGTCATCTTCAAATCGCAACGCATTTGCATTCAACATAATGAACACTGAACATGTGCCCAAATCATTCTGGTGGAAGATTTTTCTGTTGGCATGTGAAAAGGTGACATGTTGTCTCCACTAATAAATCTCAAAAAAGAGGCACTGATTTCTGGTGTATCACAAAAAACGCATCTGCCGTACGGAAATCTCATGTTTTTTTTTAGAGTATTCTTATATGGAAATCATTAAATCAATTTTAAATTAAGATCCAGATAAGTGCCGTAACAACTAAGACCACTTTTGTATGGACACTTGAGCTGAAATAATTATTCAATTGATGAGTCAGCACATTTTAATAAGTGGCTTGAACCATTTTTCAAGCAAAAATAGCAAATAGTGTCTGGTTCCAGCTTTTTTTTAATCATTATTCAGCCTTTATTTACCAGGTAAATCCCACTGACGTCACAAAATCTCTTTTTCAAGGGGGCAGAGATCCAGAGCAGCACTACAGTGTTTCAAACCACAGACACACAAACATTAAAAGCACAGAAACAAAGCATACAGTATCAACTCAGAGAATCATATGCCTAAAGACACAGAGAGGAGGAAGATGATCGAACTAAAGAAGCAGTTCCAAATTAATTTACCACCAAACCCTTCACTATATTTTAAATGCCCTAATTGGATGACAGGGTCCGTCTGAAAGTGTTTCCAGGCTGCAGGGGCAGAGAACATAAAGGCCTGTTTGCCCATTTAAGTGCAAACCTTAGGGAAAAGGACAGTAAGATGGTACTATTTGAAGCTAAAACAACAATTACTAGTTTTAATTCAGACATACTCACAAAGATGAAGGGGAGCAGTTCAAGGATGGATATATGCAAAAATATGTACCAGTGAATGACTCTGCACAAAGCCAGTGAAGGACACTGAACTCTGGCATATAGAGTTCAATGGTGAGTAAGAGCTTTGCAAACCTCAGAGCTGTGTTACACTGCCTGCAGCAGATGCAGGCATTGGGCAGAAGTGTGCATGAACAACAGATCACCATTGTAAAACAAGGGAAGGAATGTAGCGTCAACCATTTTTTTTCCTAGCAACAGGGGAAAAGCAGACAGACAGCCATGATTCACAATCTATACAGCTACTTATGTACATATACCTACATACAGAAACCTATACACATATACAGCGAGTACAGTGTATGTCAATGTACAGTATGGGGAATGTCGGTCAAGTTCCTGAGATTGACTGAACTGAACTTGGAGCTGATGGAAGGGCTCGGCCTGGGATTAACAGCTGGGTTGAATGAGGTGTACAAGTGATATTACGTGGACTGTGTATCTGTCACAGCTGTAGACACAGTTTATATGATGGTGGTTTTAGAAAAGAGACAGCACAGACAGGAACAGGCTATTTTGAGCCAGCTCTGGGTGGTGTGTGATTTTTTAGATTGTGCAAATGTGAATCAGATGATGAAAGGAGTTATAGACTTTCTATCTATCTATGTATCTACTATGTGACGTGAATCGATCTTTGGTCTGAGTGTGTATATGTATGCATGTTTGAATACTGAGGTGGTGAGGTAGGGCCTCTATAGTAACTGAAAGAGGCAGTTTCCAGAGAAGGCAGTGCTGCACATTTACATAATCTAAGTACAGCATGCTCTGATTCTATACTGTAGGATTAGCTGTCCCCTCCACCCACACACTTAAAGTCCCATCTATCTGTGTAGAATTCATCATACACGGTTTGAATAGAAACTGTCAGTGCTGACTTTAGCCAATATAAACATAACCCACTTTAGACCTTACGGTTCATATGTTTGACCTACATTTTCCCCTGGCAGCTTCACTGCGCTTCCACACACAGGACTGATGCAACTGGGCGTGACGGAGGGAAAAGTCCCGCCCAAACGCTGTGATGTAGTTTCTCATTGGCCAGAAGCTCAGGGTGTCTCTGTCGTGATTGGCTAGCGTGGCTGTCCGTTACAGCAATGGAGCACTTTGAGGTTAAGTAAAAAAAAGGAAGCCACGTTGACACGAAGTGGTGTTTTCACTTTTTTCTGCCGCGGGGAAATAACGGTCACGTCGTCAAGTTACATCCGTCAAGTCAGGAACATCAATTGAAACGTATAGAAAGGTAACTGTCTCCTCGTTACATGAATTTCCTGTATTTCTCATTCATTTCTGGTTGTGAAGCCTAGCTAACAGAGCAGCTAGCCGAGGACAGGTGGCCATCAGCTAACTAGCTTGGAAATGCTATAGCTATCCATCAGCATCAACTGCATCGTTAACGTAAGCACTGGACAAATGAATGGCTGATTAGGAAACGTTAGACAGTGAGTTAAAAAAGGCGAATGTAACAGTGAAAGAATTTTCTTTGTGGTAAATCAGTGATTTTGAACAATAACGTTATAACTTTAGCTGGAAAGCAAAGCATCAAGTTACCCTTGAAGATGTCACCAGATGGCTCTTACCTTGAACTCTAGACTGAGTCTGTGGGCTCAGAAAGTTATTTTTTTGTTTCATGCAATTGAATTTGATTTGAATGCAGAGCTCGCAGCTGTAAATCAGCAAGTGTGCCCATATCCCAGTAAAATCACTCATGGGTGCTGCCAGAGTGTCAGAGGAGGTGTTTCATCATCATTCACAGTCTGTGGGCCAGCTCCAGGACTTTTCTCTAGATTACATCATTACCAAAGCCTCTCTCTGTACTTTTCATTTTTAAGGAAAGGCCTCACAAAATTAACAAACTATCAATTCAACAACCTAGGTCAGAAGAAAACTGAAAATCATCTTGTATAGACAGGTGTGGGGTATTTGATCCACTGGTATGTATGACAGTCTGCCACTTTCTGTCTGGATTTTCTAGGCCAAAGAAGCCACATCATCTAACAGGATGAGTGTTGGATTCATTGGAGCGGGCCAGCTGGCTCACGCACTGGTGAAAGGGTTCACAGCTGCAGGTGAGGCAACTTTCTTTATTTTGTAAGCTTTGCCGAATCCAGAGTCACTGTCAAATCATGCCAATCATACCAATTTTGGGTAAAATAAGGATAACTGTATACTGTATGAACACATATCTGCCTGGCCTGCAGAGTTGCACAACTATACTTATTACTATGTGCACAGAGCTATTTTCACAAATCATATTAATGGCCAGAGTGTTGGTCATTTATTACATTTTAATGGCTTTTCCTGCATTTCTTTTGTTGTATTTATTCAAGTTCGATAGTTCTTTATCTGTTTCCTACCAGCTGCAGCAGCATGATGTCAGTTTTCCTTGTGGGGATCTCTAAGGTCTTATCTTGTGGGTGTCATTTCCCATCTTGCACATCCTCATACCTCACTTTCCACGCCCTCCTGTCTCCCTCCCCAGGTGTGATTGCTACCCACAGGATTACAGCCAGCTCCCCAGACACAGACCTGCCCACTGTGTCGGGGCTGAGGGTGAGAAGATGAGCTTCTGTTTTTTTGTGTGATGGGAAGTGAAATAAAGTCAGTGTGAGATTGCATGTGTGCGAGCGTGGGCTTGCCCAAGAGGTGCATACAGGATGCAAGTTGCTGTAATAACACCTGTTTGCCTTCTTCCTGGTTTTTTCCGTACCTCTTAACATCCTCTCTTCATCATCTCCAATTCCTTTTTTCTTCTGCAGAAAATGGGGGTGAACCTGACAACTAGCAACAAAGAGGCCGTCAACAAGAGCGATGTACTCTTCCTGGCTGTGAAACCCCACATCATCCCTTTCGTTCTCGATGAGATCGGGCCAGACATTGAAGACCGCCATCTCATAGTCTCCTGCGCGGCAGGCGTCACCATCAACTCCATAGAGAAGGTCGGCCTCTGTCACTATCTCTCTCTGACACTGAAATCCGGAATTGTTAATTTGCTGAAGTTTCACAAGCTCTTGATGACTCCATCTGTAGTGTGCAGTTTGTGGTATTGTTTTAGTCCTCTTCTGAATTTACATAGCTGTTTTGTGTGAAACCCAGCCACACTAGTCTTTCCCCTCTTCTCCTCAAGCATTTCTATCCTATTTGTTCTCTCTTATCCTCCCTATCTTAAGTTATGTTCAATCAAGTTTTGTTATGCTTCCAAACATGTGAAAGAGAGTTGTTTTACATCCTGCCTCCTCTACACACGCCTATCCTTTGTTCCTATTCTTGTGATTCCACAGAAGTTGCTTCAGTACCGTTCAGCTCCTAAAGTCATGAGGTGTATGACAAATACTCCCGTGGTGGTGAGAGAGGGAGCTACAGTGTACGCCACTGGGACACATGCAGAGGTAAAGTGGAAGTGAAGCAAGAGTTGATGGAGTATGTGTTTCTTTGACTAATTTTGCCATAGCATTACCAGCACGATGTCTTCCTTCTTTCAGGTGGAGGACGGCAAGTTGCTGGAGCAGCTGATGGCCAGCGTGGGTTTCTGCACTGAGGTGGAGGAGGACCTCATTGACGCTGTCACTGGGCTGAGTGGCAGTGGACCGGCCTACGTAAGTGACTTCAGAGCTGTGTGTTTGTCACAAAGGGGTGTATGTGAAGTGTGATGGATCCACCCAGAATCAGACCAAATGGTGTCACAGAGAAAGGTTTGCGCCATTGCTGTGTGGTCTGGTGTGGGAGGAATAAAAATCATAAAAACAAAAAAATCAATGGTGATGAAACCTTATGTCAGCAGTCACAGGATTCATTTGAATTTTGTACCAACGATCTTGCAACTTCTGTATCAGCAAAGCTATCATTATTCCTTTTTCTTTTAAACTCCTCCTTTTGCACTCAGAGACCTATTGGATTGATGTAGGAATGATCTGATGTGCTGTGTTTTTGGAAGACCTCTTGCTATTACTGAATCTTCATGTGTTGGGCTTCACAGCCAGGTCCTAAACTTAGGATGTTTATTTTTATTATCTAACACTTGTTTGTTGATTAATTGTTTAGTCTTAAAATGTCATAAACAATCACATTTAAATAACCATACCTTGAAGAGTGTTATCTGAGATAAGTGAGAAAAATAAGCAAATCTTCACAGCTGTAAGCAGCAAATCTTCTTGAAGAATTATGAAATGGGATTTTTGGAGTGTTGACTGACTTAGCTGATTAAACGGCAAGTCTAGTTGGTTGTGTGTTGATGCGATGTTTTCAGGCTTGACTTGTAGACAGGAAAACTGTAGCAGGGAGTAGAGATCAAATGTGTGCCAGGGTTTTTCTGTGTCAGTTCTTCAAATGAATGAATCCAGCAGAAAACATATGAAGGTGCCCAGCTGTGGTAATGGCTTGTATTGTCATGTGTGTATTTCCAAATCTTAATAATTCCCGCTTTGTAAAATGGTCACGTCAAACTCACTGCTTGGCAGACAGAGGTGTGCAGTGGTTGAGGAAATGAAGAATAATTGTCAGTGGGTTTTATCTGCTCTATGCAGGTATTTTTGAATATAGGCTTGGAAGTCTCTGAATACATTTTTGCCCATCCTAACTGTGAAGAGGCAGCAAGGTAACTTTTAATTAAGTGGATGTCAGTGTTAAAGAGTCAACTTGCTGTTCTGCCTTATACTCTGCAGACTGGAGGCTAAATAATAAGGAGGAAGCAAAGGAAGCTGGACTAACCACTAATCTGTTGACTCAAATTCTTCATGAGGCAGACTGTTTATATGATGTTTGTACATTTGTTGAATATGTGATGACATTGCTCCCTAAAGGGAAAACTTGTGTGTGTGTCTGTGTGTGTTTGTGTCTGTGTCTGTGTGTATAAACAGGCGTTCACAGCCCTTGATGCTCTCGCAGATGGAGGAGTGAAGATGGGTCTGCCCAGGAGACTGGCAGTCAGACTTGGAGCTCAGGCCCTACTGGTCAGTTGTGTTTAGTTTGTGTGTTATTTGTGTCTTTTGCTGCGCCTGTTCTCAATATTAAGTCTCCTTGATCCACTGGTCCTCCGTGTGTTTGGAGGTGGAAAACACAGTCGAATTGAGTAGCTGTTTTCAATGTACCAAGCATGACTTCTAACTGCTGACGTAAATTCACAGAAAATGATGAAATTCCGGAAAAATAAAACCCTGTGGGGTATTCTGATGTGCCTAAAAACTGAAGATTAAAAAGATAAATTTTTCGACATGCACGGTCTACGCGCATGATTGAAGAAAGGCAAGAACAGGAATGTTTAATTGCTGCTGTATTCAACATGAGTAATAAACATAGATATTGCTTGATTTTGTTAATGTTTTGATCACAATTTGGCAATTTGTCAAAATGGATTACTGGAAATCATTCACTGAAACAGTTTTTTTAATCATGGCAGCTGCTTCAAGCTCTGTCTCCTGCTCACCGCTCACTGTGTTCAGCTCCTGTCTGCATTTTTATGAGCAATGTTCTGTGTTTAGCCTTTTTTTTCTTCAGTCTTTTCAGATGTTGTTATTTGTAGTAGACAGTAAATACTCTTGGTCTGAGTGTCTCCTCTTGTTTGCACATTTGTCTGTGGGTAACACTCACCAAAGGCACTATAGTTGCATCGTCATGTTTGCCTGTTGTAAGTCAGGAAGCTGCCTGGAGGATCTTTTACACATTTTACTGGCTGTACATCAGATTACATTTCATTTCCTAGAAGAACTTAATCTGTATTTGTGACTAATCCTAAATTCTAATGCATATGTGCACTACTTGCATTATATTGATGACAAAAGCATTTCTGCTGCTCAGGATGGTATGCTATATCAGCAATCCATGACTAGGTAGGAATAAACAATATGTTGTCCTTCATATGAATCAGCTATCTCCCTTTGTTTCTTAAGTTCATTATCATGTTCCTGTTCGTCTTCAGGGAGCTGCTAAAATGCTGCTGGACTCGGAGCAACACCCAGGCCAGCTGAAGGACAATGTTTGCTCCCCAGGGGGCGCCACCATCCATGCCCTGCACGTCCTGGAGAGTGGTGGCTTCCGCAGCCTCCTGATCAATGCAGTGGAGGCTTCATGCATTAGGACACGGTGAGACAGTTGCACCTGTAAACGCAAATCACACACCTACACCATCACCTAGACAAATCTGAATATTTCTGTATTCCGCTTTGAAGGCCTGCTACACGTGGATTATAGTGAAATGATTCTATATTATACACCTGTTGTTTTATATGAAGATAAATACAAAAATAATATGAATATTTCAAGCATGCAGTTCTCTCTTGACCCTGTTTATATGTCAAGTGACCCCACTTGGGTTCCTAACTTCGACGTTGAGATAAGTCTTTTTCTGAATGACACACACACACACAAACCTACAGGTGTTATGTGTATCTAACGCTAGGCTGTCCCGTCCTCTAACAGGGAGCTACAGTTTCTGGCAGACCAGGAGCGCATCTCCCCAGCAGCCATTAAGAAAACTACACTGGACAAGGTGCTCCAGCAGCCCGGAGTCACAGTCAGCGGAGTGGCTAATGGGAACGGCAGATCGGGGCTCAACCTGTTTAACAATCGCAGCCCTGGGATCAAGAAGAACTGAGTGCATGGAGCCAGGCACACACACAAACACATTACAGGTTTAAAGGTATACTATGCAAGATTTTCCTAAAAAAAAACAGTAGACTCGGAAGTACAAAAGTAATCCCTCTCAGTCATCACTTATGAGCCACTTATGAGTGTGTGGTGGTGTCTGTGTCAGCAGAGACCCTGCCCTCTGCCTGTATGCTCTTATTTTGCTGTCGTCAGGACATTTCTGCGCTCCAACCTTTGGGCAGAGAGTGTGTAGGCCCTAGCCAATGACAGAGCATAGGGGAGGTCAGGACTTTATACAAATTTAGCAACCAGGTGCCATAAGCAGCATGTATCCAGGAGGAAGCTATGAAACTGACGGACACAGTGCTGGAAAAAAGCAAGTAAAGCGAGGGGAAAACGCCAAGTGGACAAAGCTTGTTCCAAAACGAGAGTGAATCTGGGGTTGGCTTTCACTCGCTGGTTAGCACTGAAGTAGAGGATGGGGAGGAAGAGCGACGCAGAGTTGGCCTGTTTTCTGTTGGCCAGGTTGTTAGCTTGCTAAAGTATCGGCTTTTCCATTACAACAAATGTAATGTTCCAATGTTCCAACCAATAGCAGCTTGCAGCACATGCAAAAAGTGTGTTTCTGGTGTCATTGAGCCAAGTTTGAATGTTGTGTTTACAAACAGTAAGTGACAATTGCTGCATAATATACCTTTTAAGTGTACCAACATGTACACATGTGGACACACTTGCATATTCTGCAGCTGTTCAGCCAATCAATCAAGAAATGGACTCGGGACTGGTCTGAATTCACATCCAAATTGGCATAATTGCCAGATTATTTATTCATACTTGAGTTACATGTGGACCGTGGACCCGGTGGTGTCGCCACCACATTGCACACAAGCACAGGTGTATTCTGGGTGCATTGCTCACAGTTATAGCCTTATGTTGTGATGCAGGATTACTGTCTACACATACACACCGAAGAGCAAAAGTGCATTTACAATCTGTTGTCTGTCTGTGTTTGGGCTCTAGACTATGTAAGGCTGTTAAATGGTAATGACCCAGTGGGCCATCATGGGATCCTGGTACACACCAGGCAGCAGATGGCTGCTGGGATACCATCAAACTCTTAGTGTATGCTTTTAATGTCTTTTTAAAAAAAAAATGAAGCCACAATGTAAATCTTTATGTAACCCTCCTTTGTTTGGGCAAATTCTTATTTTTGTTAGTCCAACAGTGTTATACTGTTAACAAAGACTGAGTATGGATTGAACAAAACAAATTAATAACTGTCTTTGGTTGTTTTGATTGTTGTATATGAACACTACAGTGAACACCGTCTTCACAGATAATATACCTTTCTATCAGTGTTATAATGGGGTTTCTAGCACATTGAGAACATTGTGCCTTTTGTGCCCAGAAAATATAATTTCTCTCATATAAAGGTCATTCCAAGCTTTGAAACACCTCTGTCAGCATTTTCCTCAGATCCCTCCGTTCATGTGTTTGTTTTTGCTTGAGGACATTATGCTTCTTAAACCGCAAATCTTAAATTGTTATCTTGAACCGCCTGCCACCACAAAGGCACATTTTACATTTTTCTCATAAGGCAATGTGACGTTGTTACCTGGAAGTGCTGCAACAAATTCATCTACACAATGAAACACCCACTCAAGAATATATTCCTGTAGATTGATGTAAAAGAATTACATCAGCCTTCAATCCGTCCTAATTTTGTACTATTCTATATATTTTTATTCCCATGTTACATGTTATGTATTGTTTTTTTCAGCATATTGACCGCCGAGTTGCTTTGCCAGTCAAAAAGTCAATATTAAAGGATCAGAATGAAATACTTTTGTTCCATAGCTAGTTTGTCCCTTAATTGAATAAGAGTCCGGTTTGACTGAAAATACTCTGCACTGGTTTTAACCAGTTGTTTTGTGTCTGTTATTTCAGCTCCACTTTTTTTCGCAGCTCTGTGTAGCATATTTGCTTGTTTTTGGTTCGGTTAGAGTTTGAGATTTCCCTTTGACAAGGACGACCACACTCGATCAGTGGGTGGTCCATCCACCCTGGCCTGCAGATGGCGTCCTATGACCCATTTGTACATCATGGAAGATCAAATTATCCTCTTCACACCATTGCCAGTTGAGAGTGACTTCAAGTGAACCCTGGACTAACATCAGATGTAACTGCACCACCTCACTTGTTGGTAAATGGCCTTAGCTGTAGTGCTGCAGTTACACGTGTCACTCACCTGTCATCCAACACTCGCCCCATGTCTTATTTTGTCTCCTCTGGTATGTCATTGCCTGTTGAGTCTCTTTCCAGTCAGGTTCCTCTTCTCCCAGAATCTGTACATGTGAACATGTGGGGTCATGGATGTATCTGCAAATCCAGCCTTTAACTCTACAGCAGTACCCATACCACAGAGTAAAAATACTCCAAATACTCCAGAACTATTGTTAAGTACTGCTGAAAGTGTCAAAAGTAAAAGCACCCACTCTACGGCAATGTGTCCCCTGTGACAGATATAATTGTATACAAGCCCGTTGACAGGGGGGGACAACCAGGTATGTTGTCCCGGGCCTCTGGACCATAGGGGCCCCTGAATGACCCTAAATTTATTTTACTTTACATTCACATTTTTCTTTAATTAAATCATTGCCCAATGAATTAAATATTGTTTTCTACTCAACATATACTTAAAAACTTCAACATATTAAATATTTCAAATATATATATTTTCCTTTTTTTTGCACAACACCCCTACCCCCCCGTCTTAGCAGAGAATGGTTTGACCCCGCTCTGGCGCACTTAAGGAGGGAGGGGAGGGGGGTGCTGGGGGGGGCCCTATGATGGTCTCTTGTCCCTGGGCCCCAGCAAGTCTGGTGACAGCCCTGATTGTACATGACATTATTGGATGGTTAATACTGTTTTGACAGTCTGTTAAAAAAATGTAACATTTAATTGTTTCCGGTGGTTGAGGTGAAATTTAAACTAGTTTGTATGCAATTTGGTCATCCAGTGGGTCTCAAACAAGGGGTCAGAGACCTCCTGATGGTCACAAGATAAACCTGGGGGTCTGTGGGATGATTCATGGGAGAGGACAGAAAGGAAAAACAAAGTTCTTCTACACAAATTTGTATCCTTTTTGGGCCTCAAAGAGTTAATTAAGTGAAACCATCTGAGAAGTTTGGATGGGATATCAAGCTTTAGTGAAAGCCAGACAGATTAGGAGCCACTGGTTTAGTATTTGCATACATGCATTGTGTTGTATCATCATAGTAGGTTTTTTTTTTTTATGCCAAATCGTAACCAGTGCCTACAGCTGTCAGATAAGTAGAACTCAGTCGAAGTATATAGTATCAGAAAATAGAAACAAGTCAAGTATAATACAAGTACCTCAATATTGTGCCTCAGAATACTCCACTGAAGAACAATACTGAGGTACTTACTTGTATTTTGAGTAAATGTTACTTTCTACCACTGGGTGCTGCAAGCTTAGAAACTAAATATCAATGAGTTCTGAATTAGTGTGATAGAGGACAGCAGCGTAGTTACATTTGGGGATGCCGTGAGATTGCAGTAGCTACAGCAGACCTGAAGTCTGAAGTACTTTATAGATATTTGGGCCCATTCCTGCACTCCTGGCTGCTGCATTTTGGATTAACAGATGCCACTTTGTGTCAGAATGAGATAGGCCTGCGGGTCTATTCAGGCAATACACAGGTGCATAATGGTGAAGTAAAACCGATGGAAGAAAAGTGATGGCTTGTGAAGAGACATGTCCTCATTATAATTGAACAATTTGTAGCTGCTGTAGGATTAGTTTATTTTCCTTAAACTAATACACACACCAGTGTCCCTTGATTAAATTGCAGGCCCGTATGCTCTTAGGGCACTCGGGCTGTTTATTTGTGCGTGCAATGGTTTTTCCTCCGCTGCTGAAGTGTCTTGGTAATCCCCCTTTTATACCAAAAGGTTATTCTCTGCTTGCTCCTGCCTCTGTCCGTTAAGATTAGCCAGACTTCCATTTGCCTCTCATTATTAGACTTGTGTTACCTTTCGTCGGTCGGGCAGCTTTGAACACCTCTCTTCCACCTGAGGTGAAGAGGATGTGCTCTGTGTCAATCATCTCGACACCGGCAGAAGGTCTAAGATGGCAGTTCAATGGCAGATAATCCTGAGTGGAAAGTTTGGACTGTGTGTATGTGTGGGAGTATATGTGTGTGTGTTTGCTCCACCCCAGCATGGGATTTCTATCCACAGGTAGGCCAGATGCTACCTGTCATCTCCATTCAATCAATGTAATCACTGACCTTTGCAGGAACATGGTTGTTTGCATATCGTATCAAGGCCAGGGGGAGTGCCAGGGAGCAACACGAGTGAGTGGATGGAAGAGCTTTTTCTTTCTTTCTCGTTATCACCACCAACAAACATCCACCAAATCCTCTGTATAATTAAAAACTCAGACAGATGAGCTAAGAAAGAAGCATATGTGGGCAGTCAGTCTTCCGTGTTTCACTGTTTGTACGCCACTGTGTGTGTTTGTTGTCTGTGTGTGTGTGTGAGCGAGAGAGAGACACCCGTGCACAAGTGTGATCTCCGGGCTGATACAGTATCAGCTCGGTGCAGCTGTCTGGTGAAACGGTCGTGGAAAGAGGAAGCTGTGACAGTTGCCACACACTCAGTGAATCTGCAGTATGGGCTTCCCCCTCGTACCAACTTGCAACGTACGAGTGCAGAGAATTCCTGCAGAGATGATGCACCTTTGGTGTACTGATGCTTATCCGGAGATCAGACAGACACAGAGGTGTGTGGGAGTGGCTGAATATTATCTGTCTCCTGTGCAGTGGTGGAACAAATATTCAGGTCTTCTACTCACATAAAGGCTGCAATGCATGTTTGTAAAGGTACTCCATTACAAGTGCTTTTGGAATGTTACATAAGTAAAAGTACAGACGTATCATCAGCATCATTTACAATATTCAAGTATAGATAGATAGATAGATAGATATACTTTATTTATCCCAAGCTGGGAAATTGCAGTGCAGCAGCAGCATTACACACAGTGAAATAAGTGAAAATAAGACTATAAAGAACAAACTATACATAATAAAATATAAAAATAGCGAGCAGTAAAAAGATTATATACATAACAATAAAATAGCCAAATAGTAAACAGTAGTAAAAGTATTGCACAAAAAAGAATATCAAATGCAAAATGAAAATCAACATAAGAATATCAAAAGCAAATGGCAGTGAAAATAAAGTGTACCGTGACTGTAAGAACAAACTATATATAATAAAATATCGAAATAGCAAGCAGTAAAAAATTATATACATAATAATAAAATATCAAAAGCAAACAGTAGTGGTAAGAAGTATTGTATTATTATTATTAGATTTATCAAAAGTAAAAGTAATCATTTAACAGAATCGCCTATTCACAAGTGTATAATTGATTAAATATTATATTACTGGATTATTTTTAATGATGCGGTAACATAAAAGCAGCATTTTACTGTTGTTTCCAGTTGAGGTGAACTTCTTTATACTGCTGTTGGGCAGTTTCATTTGTAAAAAAAAAAAAAAAAGAAATGTGTTTGGATAAAATCCTCGAGCTATCCTCAAATTCTACAAATTAACATGTTTAATGTAGTTGAGTTAAAATACAATATTGTCATTTGAAATGTAGTGAAGTAAAAATGTGGCATAAAATGGAAGTACTCAGCTCAAAATCATCAAAAGTATCTAATAATCTTATTTTAATGCAGTACTTAACACAGTGCTAAACTTACTGAGTGCTTTCCAGCACTGCCTCTGTGTGTCTGACAGATAATCATTAGTAAATGTGGTAAAACCACAGTGTAGAAATACTCTGTGACCAGTTAAAGCTCTGCAAGTAAAAGTGCAGATTTTGCAGAATGATTCATTTCAGATTAAAATAATAGTAGATGATGTTTTTTTCTGCATTAAGCATCACTTTCATGTTTCAGGTGAAGGTGGGAATAGCTACTTTATGTACTATTGTGCATCTTAATTTATAAATATTCATCATCATGATATTCTTTATCAATAATCTGAGTCTCCAAAGTCACTCAATACTACAGCTGTCAGATAAATGTAAAAAGTACCATAACCACTCTGAAATGTAGTGGAGCATAAATTAGCATATAATGGAAATAGTCAAAGTGTGATGCTGGGCTGCTGGCTTCATTCATCAGCAGTGTGGACATGGGTGTCATCTTCCTCTCTTATCAAGTCTTCACTGATAAAACGTCTGGAGCTCCTTTGGTAGAGAAATTGCAAAAATTGCTTTTTGAGATGCTTTGAAAAATTGCTAAAAGATCCTGAAAACGCAATTTTAAACCTCACCTAGCAATGACTTAACAGACTTTATGATTACATTTGGGCTAAATGGAGTTATTACTTAAACTGCCTGTTTTTTATACAGTGTGAAGCATTATCTGGAACAAGGCTGCTAATAATGGTTGAGTGCTTTCCTGTCTTGTATTGAAAATCATTAGCTCCTCAGAAATGGAAATAAGATATTGATAAACTGCTGTACGCAAGCCTTAATAGTTGTAGGCCATGATCAGCTTCCAGAGGTTTATAGCACTCTTTGTTTTCTTCATTCTTTCACTTCTGAATTAAAAACAGATTGGAAAAGTGGGTTTTAAAGTTGTCATGTAACCAAGCAGACATTTAAAACTGGAGGCGGCTGCAAAATTCGAACAACAAAAAACAGATATTAATCCTATGAAAGAGATATTAATCCCCTGGTGTCATGCTGTTGAATGTAAAACTGCTGCCACGTATAAAAAAATTAGAAAAATAGAAAAATTTCATGTACATTTGGTACAGCGTATTTATTTCTGTGTTACTTTTTCCAAAAATGTTGTTTTCTCTGTTTTGCCACTTTCAAATAGTATGTAGCCCAAATTTAAAACTGTAATGTTTTTGTCATGAAATCTTCAGCTCTGCTGTCATATATAACTTAAAAATGCCTGAACTCCCTGACGTGCTGATGGTAATCAATAAGAATGACAGCATCAGATGTTTTTATTCCCTCACTCTGTGCTATTGTTGGAGCCAATCAGTGCTTCAAATGTGAGCTCTAAGTTTAGACATTTGCATGGAGGAGGGGCTGTCCTGTCACACGCTCACTGTTGTTACGACAGTCCATCACACAGTAGTAGTGTCTCATGTCTCTTTAAATGTGGGTTGCGTTGATCCTTCATGAATGAAACCATGTGATCCAAACATCATTTGACGTCTGGCGCCTCCGACCAAAGACTAAAACAAGCGAGGAAGGAGTGGATATATCTAGAGAGCCGTGAGAAGGCGTGAGAGGAAAAAAAAAACATTTCTCCAACTGTCTCTCTCCACACCGGGCCGACCGACCATCGGCGAACCCCAACCTTAGAAGGTGCGGTGGGCGAACGGCGCCGGTTTGACTTCTGGTGAGTCAGGTTTATCGAAATCAACCCTGAAATTCCTCAAAAAGTGCTGAATGTAGAGGTGTTGTTTTGCTGAGTGTGCACGGTGACCGCCGCTGCCATGCCGCTACAGTGCGGACGCGCGTATGTCGACGCTTGTCCCGGCGAGCGCTGCCGCCGCGCTGTCCTGTTCCGCCGGACTCACGGCAACGCGGCTGCCGTTTAAAGGGCAGCAGGCTGGTAGTGCTGAATCATCACGATCCAGTCGTCATCCGGACTCATACGTGCTGTTCCGTGACCGGCTCGGTCGCCCGACCGACCAACCGGCTCTTTCATAATAACGCAGACAAAGGGGGTGTACGGGGCGCCTGTCAAGCTTAAAAAAAGAAGCCATGTGTCGGAATTAGAGGACCGTGCGGGGAGTTCGAGAGCAGGTCGGCTTTCTGTGCCGCTGGTATGGACGGGGATTCCCTTGTGTTGTGACTACTAAATAGCTATATATTTAGAAAGTAAGGCGAGCTACGGGAAAAGCACTAACGTAGACTAACTCAGGACGGCGGAAAACCCGATAACAACACTTAACCTCCACGTTAGCTTCCCCGACCGTCCTCTCGCTGCGGGGTGCCGAAGCGGCAGCGGCGGACACGGACAGGAAGCCACCCGCTGTCGCTTCACAAACCGGCTAGTCTGTTGCCCCTTCGCAGGTAAGATGGCCAGTCAGATGTTCGGCTCTGAATTGTGCCGGGCTTTTATTTTGTTGTTTTTTTGCCGACGCTTTCGCTGACTCTTGAGGTAACATTTTGTCCGCTCGCCGCTTGCTCAGTTGACATAAGTGGAACATAACGGATAAAAGCCGCGGCGACAACAATAAACAAGCCGCAGCTGTCACCGCGGTGTGTTTAACTGTCAAACGTCCAGCGGCTAGCCGGAGAGTCGTGTATCCTAGCTGTTAGTGAGAGGGCAGCGGTGACTCTGCTGGCGCGACTGTTTTGACATTTGCTTTGTGTCAGACGCTGTTCTTCCGACAGGCCTTCAGCTCATGTGTGTGTTAACACTGGCTGATAAATTGTACAGTTAAGTGACTTGCGCTGCCCGTTTTAAACGGACAGAAACGGTCTATTTCCCGGCGTGCCCGGTTGCACACCGGCTGGGCTCGCGGCAGAGATGCTGATTCATCACAACGTTGTTATTTCTCAACGTTTGCGCGAGCAGAGCGGAGGCATGAGGGAGCCATGGCAACATGGCACCGGCGGCAGGCGGGCGGACAAAGGTCTGGCGCGAGGGAAGGAAGAGCTCGGTACATTATGGGGGGCTTGGCTCTGAAATAAATAGGCTCGGTCTTTTATTGGATGTTGACGTCTTTTGGGGGATAATTAGAGCTCATGTGGGCTGAGGAATAGGTGTTTTTAAAGGACGTTGGTGCTAAATTTATCCATTTTGTTAGTGAGGCTTGTTTATTCAACAGATTGAAACACATATCCAGTGAAAGTGTATTTAAAGCAAATAGGAGGAATGTGCACACAGACATGACTAATATCATTCTGTAAATTATTTAGTTGCTTAACCTGTTTTTTGCTTTTTGGTGATGGCTTGAATAAAGCATTTTCCATGTCCCAAGCAGTCGACCAGTGATACTTGATGCCTTGCAGTGACCTCACTCTTTTTGTGAGATGCTTGTCTGAAAGGCTACAAATCCGACATTAGCCTCATGTGTAAATATCATGAAATATATTTGGACAAAAACAAATTGAAGCAGAAGGAGAGGACACATCTTAATGGCAGTTACTGTTTAGCATTGATTGCTGATAAACCCTCACAGACACTTGTACTAAAAAAAGAAAGCACCTCAGTGAACTGTAATGCGTTGCAATGGAATATCCTCTGATTGATCTCTTCTAGATGGGCCATTATCTGCTGCCTGGTCCCAACCTATGAGCGTTGCAACTCCTAAACACTGAAGAGTAATAGGGAGGCTCTGTGGGCTCAAGAAAAACAGAAACTTCACCCCCTAATGACTCCATATCAGCAGCTTTAGTTAGAGTCAGCACTCTGCGGAGTGTATCAAAAGTATGTAGTAAGCAAGTTGGCAAGTACTGTAATAGAGGGTCATAATGATGAAACAGTTGTATCAGTATTAGAGAGAAGAGCCCCCCTAACCCCCCTTACTCTCTCTCTCTCTCTTTCTCTCTCTCTCTCACACACACACACTTTTCCCATTTACTTTTCTCATTGCATGTACATGCACACACACTTACACACAACCAAGGGGCTAAACTTTTTATACTTGGTATCAGTATTTAATCAGTGCTTGAAGTGCATTTCTCTGTCAAGTGCTTTCCCCATCCTTCCCTGGTGTTCACGGTAATTGAACGCTGACCAATGCTTATGTGTGCAACTTTGCTGATGGTGGCGGAGCGGCAAGGCGCGCGGAGCAAGAGGGATGAAGGAAGAGGGAGGAAGAATGAGAGATGGGATTTGCGGAGAGATTGAGAACAAGGACCTTTTTGTCTTCAAGGCATTCCCCTGAAAATGCTGAGGCGAAGCAAATGCGCTCTCGCTTGACAGATGGCGTTTTCACTTGTTACTTACCACAGCTAGTTTCTTTGCCTTGTCGTGCGCATGTGTGTGTATGTGCGCGTGTGTGCATGTGAGAGAGCGTGTGAAGAGAGCAGGAGATATAATAAAAAGCCTATAAGATGCTAAGATCTCGTCGCTCTAGGGGCCGTGTGTGTGTGTGTGTGTGAGAGCACCAAGGTTAAAAACAGTGTGAATATGTGTGTGAGAGTTCCTAGCTGCACTTGCAAGAAGTAGCAGGAAGATGTAGCAATGGGAAGTGTTTTTACTATCAGTTGGCCATTACAACATTTTGCACTTGTCAGTTGGTTCCGTTCCACCTTTAACAATGTCTGACCTGCCGCTTCTCTCTTTGGCAGGAAGTCCAGAGTAATGAGCGTAACATCTCTCTTTTACCACATCTGAGGAATGTGCTTGTGTGTCAGTGATCATATAAACCTGTTTGGTGCACGGGGGTCAAGTTGATGTAACACTGTGTAAAACCTCCTCTTGGTGTGTGAAGAAGGACGGATGGGACGGGAGCTTCTGTCCAGTCCTCTGGAAGGAAGAGATGCACTCATGTTGAGATCTGAAACTACTGATTGATTAATTGATTAGTCAATTATTCCGCAAAACATTTGAGAACTTTTTTCATAGCAAAAATGCAAGGAAATCACTGGTCCAGCTTTTCAAATGCGAATATTTTCATTTTTTACTCTCTTAAGACAATAAACTGAATGTCTCTGGATTTTAGATGCTTTGAATGTGTCAGCAATGGCTTTAGGACATTGTGATGGACATTTTCCACTTATGTTTTTGGCATTTTGGCTAATCAGTAATGCAATGAAATAATCATTAGTTGCAACTACTCATGTTATTTATGAGTATTTTCTTTAAAAACTTTGTCTGGTTTATGATTTAATTTGGAAGCAAACTGATTATCATTTTCATTATCGAGTAACCTGCTGATTATTTTTTCAATTCATCGTTTATTGTATGAAACGTCAGTCCAAAATGTCCATCACTGAAGGCGATGACTTCACATGTCTTGCTTTGTTTGACCAAAAGTCCAAAAATATCCTGTTTACAATAATATATAACATAGAAAAGCAGCGAATCCTCTCATCTGAGATGCTGGAATCAGAGCATTGGATTATTTTTCTGTCAGTCAATTAATCGACTTTTCGTTTCAGCTCTAGTTTTATTAGACGTTTACAAGTGGTGCAAACTTGTTGTAAAATAGCACAGCCTTGTCATAAATGTCACCCTTGTGATGCCAGTATGGATGAGTATCGTCAGTGCCAATAATATACCTATACTAGTACTAAACAATATTTTTATTTGATAGCTTACTGAAAGTGATTTACTGGTAATCTACTAGTGTTTTTTTCTGCAGACCTTCCCTTTTTCCTGTTAACAAAACAACGTAAACATCTAAAATACATTAGTGTTGCCTTAGCACAGAGCAGCCGTACAAGAACTTTGCCTGAATGAAACAGTCTAAAATAAGGGAAGTCACCTAGGAAATATCTAATTAAAGAATAATATATAATAATAATAATAAATAGAATTCAGAACCAACTTCTGCTACGTGACAGTGCTACGGACACACTGAGGTTGGGACCAACTTGGTTACCCAGCTTTAACTGTCAGCAAGGTGTTCACTCCAGTCTGTAATATTGAGGTGGGGGCTTATTGCAGGGCTACGGGACTGGATTGCACTAGATTGCGCAGGTGTTCACAATATTGTGTCCACCTCCTGTGTATGTGTTTGTTTGTGTATGCATGTGAGAGAGAGTTTTGGTGTTTGTGGAGATAATTTCAAAGTAGCGCCGACATGTTTATGATCTTGTTTACTACTGGGATCCATTTCAGAAAAGTCTTGTTATGCTTGCAAATTTCTGCGAGTGAGAGAGAAGTAAAACGAGAGAAGTAAAAGCAGGAATAAAAGACGGAATTGGAGAGTGGGTGAGGGAGAGAAGCAGAGAGAAAGGGAAGCAGTGGGGCAGATCAATAGTTGAGTGTTTTTTCTCCACAGTAATGATGAAATATGGTGTAAGCAGATCTGGTGCATAATCATTGCTGTGCTCCACTGTTTTTCCTGCTTCCGTGTGAGTGCGCTGCTTGTCCTTGTGTTCTTTTGACTTTGTGTGTATGTTTCTGTGTGTATGTGTGTCAAATGCGCCCGACCTCCACAAGTGTCTTTACTCCTTATTTACATAACCTCCCTGAGAACCAAAAAAATGTATGAAATCAAGATAAATCCCATTGCAACACGCACAAGAAGTCAGAAGGATAAGAAATGGAAAGCAAGTTAAAATTCAGTTGAAGCGGCTGAACTTACCGATCAAACCTCCTGTCCTGAAATGGTTGTGGTGTGTTCAAACAACAATACAAAGCGGATTCTCTGTGTTAGTAATCACTCTGTGATCAGCACTCTTTGAGTCCAGTTCTCATATTGTCCCTCCTGAGGACCTCTGGGTTTATTTTGGAGCTTTTTCAGACAGCTCCAGTTGAAGGAGGCTACTCATTCCCACACACACACACACACACAAATAGACATACACACACACACACTTCATATTGCAAAGCAGTAGTTTTGTTTTGCATGCAGCGTTGAGATATTGAGAATGTAGCAGTGGAGATGCAAGGCTGTGGTAACAAGAGTATCCGTACCAGCGGTTGTCTACCAGTTGCATCATCTCTATGCGCCAAATTGCCGCATTTTCTAACTGCAGTGTGACGATCCCAGAATTGTATGACGGTATGAATTTCTGAACCTCTTAAATAAAAAAATAAAATAAAAAACACAGTGTGGATCAATGCCAAGGAGCAAAGAGAGGGAACAAAGATATGTGTGTGCCTCAAATGTGGCGCCGACTCTTTGCCTTCACCTGTGGCACTGAATTATTCCCATGCAGCTACAGTCCTCCACAGGGGATTAATTTCCCTGTTCTCATTGAAGCCTAGTTTGGAAACTCCTCATCAGAGCTGTTCTCAAACAAAATAATATGGAGTCAGGTTTAACTTTCCAGCCATTTTGAACTATGCCTGTTGATCTTCTCTGGATGAGGATTCTTTTTACTTTTCTAAAATTGACAACTCAGATATGGCAGGAGCCTTTTTATTCTCCCTCTCCACCTGTTTGACCTTTGTTGTCAAAGCTGTTGTCTCTCTCCCTGATTTACTGGCTGCCTCTTCACTCTCAGTCTGCCCAATAATGTTGAAAATACCCCTCCAAAATCCATTGATTCCATTTGATTAATCTGTCAACTAATTCTCTTATTTAACCCATAAGTCTTTTTGTCTACGAAGTGTCAGAAAATACTGAAAAATATCTTGTTTTGTCCAACCAACTGTCTAAAACCCAATGAGGAAAACCTGATTTTATGATGTAGAAAATGAGTTTCCTTTTGATTTCTATTTGGAAACTGCGCAATATATTATCAAGATAAAAACAGAAATACATTTGGATGATGCACAAACACTAAGTTGGCTGTTCACATGCGAAACACTGAAGTCAGCCGGTTTCTTCGAGGGAGCCTTGGGGATGAGGAAAAAGCCTTTTATCAGGATAAACTTTAGGTTCTTAACATTTCTTTCTTCTTGTTTTAATCTGGTTTTAATCATTTCTTTCTTCTGGTTTTGTGATCCTCTCGGGGATGAACTAATGTTTGGCATGAGGCGGAGAGAAAAAACTTACTGTAAGGAGGAAGAGAGACGTTACTAAAGTAGACTGTGGACATGCTCACATGCTATTGTCCTGTGTGTGTGGGGAGGGGGGGGTATGGGAGACAAACAGGACACAGAGCTACAGGAAAAGGAGAACCAGGAGAAGAAGATGGCCAGGGGAAAGAATCGGCCTACTCACGGCACCGGAGATGTAGGCGGTCATGGCGGTAGCCCCAGCCGCTCTTCACCAGCCAAGTCGCAGGACATTGGGGGCATAAATATGTTTACACAATCACATTGTGAGGACTCGGCTTTCTTATTGGAACAAAATACAGGTCTCCATAAATAAAAATCATTACATTTTAGCGTGAAGACTTTGGTCAAGTTTAGGGTAAGGGTTAGGGTTAGGTGTGTGTGTGTTCTTATCTGGTCTTGAAGAAGTTTCTGATGATTTTTTCTCATTAAATGTGACTGTGAATGCATCACCGCTTTGCTGCTGCATGAAACTTTCCTCTTTGTCTCTCGTTAGAATTGCTAGTACAAGCGTCTAACATGTCGTTTAACTTATCGACGACTCCCTCCCAGCCCTCTGTTTGTTATCCATGCACAAAGACTCGACCAATTTAACCTACGGAACACGCTTTCTCTCCTCTTGAAAAAAAAGAAGCACTTATGAGAAAAAAAAGAAGGAGCCAGCGCTCAATTGCCTGACAGTGCAGTTTTTTTGCTTGTGTTGGGAAATTTGTCATCACACTCCGACTTACTACCTGGAATGGGAAAAACGTGTCGACGCCAGGACTTTTTCTCGCCTTTAATAACACACTTGCACAAACACTGTCTCACGCACACTTAACCAGCCCACACACACACACACACACACACACACACACACACACACACACACACACACACACACACACACACACACACACAAAGCCTTTTTGAACTCTCAGAAAAGTGTGAAAGTGATCATCCTTCTCTCTCCATATATTATAATATGTATATGAGGGGCCAGACTCTTGCTCCTGTGCAGGTCTTCTTCACTTTCCTCCTCTGCTCCCCTCTCTGTCTGTGTTATCATGCTTATTTCACGCTCTGCATACCTCCCAGTTAATAGCTTCCTGCTCCTTCTCCACACACACACATATGCCTCAAACCGGTGTCTTTTCTCCCCCTCTGTCTTCAGTTCCTCACCCTGTCTCCACGGCCCTGTATCGCCGCTGTGAGCCTGCCCCCTCTCTATACACAGGTTGCCGTTATCGCAGATCTGATTCCTAATTCTCAATTAGCCTCCACACAGTGCTCGTCGTTAATTATTTACCAACTCCCTCAACACCCTCGGCCCACGCTAGATCAATGAGCGCGAGCACTGCTCCCTCTTTCTTTAAAAACGGCAAGGTGGCGAGAGTTTCGTGGCGCTCTGAGGTTTCAATTCACGCTCCCTGCACTTTTGCTCTCTTTATGTCTTTCCATCGTGTCCTCTCTGTGTCTTACAGTGTGTCTTCACTGCCTCACTCGCCATCCTTTGTGTTCTCCGTTATTGCTCAGAGAGTTGCCTGAGGGAGGAGGCGCAGTTAAGGCAGTTGTTATGTTGGGATTATTCAATAAAGACAGACTGCATCACAAACGGCTTGTGACTCTTACAATCTATTCTTGATCATTCTCTATATGCTAGCTTGTTTATGCTCGCGTACACCCACACACACCAGCCCCCAGGTCGTTTTTGAAGCGCTTAATCTGGCTATTTATTTTCCTCTGTGTGTTTGTGTGTCTGTGCAGCATGCCACCAGCTTTTAAGTAGGAAGTCTCTTTCTAAGAAATTCCTCTCTGTGCGGCGGTAGTGGCTGGAGCAAAAGGTTCTCTCAAACAAGATTAATTAGAGCTCTGTCTGAAGCCAGCTACACACACACACACACACACACACACACACACAAACATACATCGTCCTGCTTGTCTGCACTACATGAAGAGAAAAGAGTTGTGCTGCATGTCCTGTGCTGTTTCTTGTACTCTTTAATCTGTCTTTATAAGCCCCATGATCACTGTGTTCACCTTCTGCTACACTATTACTCTCGTTTTCATCCTTTCTCCAGGACTTGATTTGTCAACAAGACAGGATGAGAGGCTTTTTTCTGTGTGTGTGTGTGTGTGTGTGTGCGTGCGTGCGTGCGTGCGTGTCAGACAGAGAGCAGAAGGTCTGGGGAGAGAGAGATGGTCAGCAATAGTTTCATTGCACTGGATCAGCTTCAGAACTTTTGTAATTGGAGGTTTTAGTCGTGGTCGTTGCTGAGTTCACGTTTTTTTTCTACCACAATCCCCCCTCCATCCATTCCTCTCTCTCTCTCTCTCTCTCTCTCTCTCTCTCTCTCTCTCTCTCTCTCTCTCCCCCACACCCACCCCTCCGCACCCAACAGCTAAGCTCTTACAAATGTGTTGAGGATGCATTTTCACCCAAACGCTTTCCCACCCCCTCTTCTTTCCTCCTTCTCTGCCCCCCGTCCTGTTCCTCCTCATCGGTGTTCCTCCCTCCATCCCCACTTCTGCTCACCCCCCACCCCACTCACTTGCCTCTCTCTTTTTCCTCTCTTCTTTCTCCCTTGTCATTTGCAACCCCCACCTCGTCCTCCCTCCATACTCAGCATTTTTCTCGGTTGTGGGTGTGATGTCTCTGCTGTAACGCTAATCAGCTCTGGAGACGTCAGCATTCTTTTGGCCCTCCTTCACCCCCCCCCCCCCCCCCCCCCCTTCCACCTTTTCTTACCTAGTCTGTCTTCACCTTGCTTTCCTACCAAATCCTCGCCCTCTTTTATCCTCACTGTCTTATCTTTTCTTCTCCTCTAACTGTATTTTGCTCCACCACGTCTCACCTCTTCTTCCATCCCTGTCCCCCATGTCCCGTCCTCTGTGTGTGTGTGCGTGTGTGTGTGTCTGTGTGTTGTCTCTCCACTGTAACCGTAAGCAGCTCTGCTCTTGAGTTGTCAGCGTTCTTTTGGTTGCTCCATAAAAATACAGCCTGCCACAGCAAAAAAGCTGTCTGTTGTAGCAACAGTGACTGTGGCATTGACCACACTGCAGCGACCACCCCACAAGCATTAAGGGAAGGACACCTCCGGCACCTTCTGTGTGTGTGTCTGGGTACGTACGCCCAAGATGAATGCCGATGCCTTTGCTCAGCAGGTGATCTTTAACCCAGGTGACTTACACATGGCCTGAACACATACACACACACACACACACACACACACACACAAACACAAACCAGCTTAATACAGTTTAATGCTGTGGTGCAGGTCAAGTTTGTTGTTGTCTAACCTTGATGAAATAGGCCCCAACTTAATGTGCTGTCCTGCTCCCCAAGTGTCCACTACTAACACCACTAATACCACTACCCCAGCTATAAATTTGAAAAGTCCTCTATTACAGTAAACTTATATTCTTTTATATAATAATATCTTAAAACAAGCAAGTTGGGACCCCACTGGGGAGTTGAGTTGGATGTTATTCACCACACCATTTTATACAATTATTCGCTTAATTAAAACACTTATTGGGAGACTTTTTTGCCTTTATTGGACAGGGGCTAGTATATAGACAGACGAGAAACGGGGAAATAGTGAGAGTGGTATGAAAGGCAACAACCATCCCAAACTGGAACATAGACATTGGGGTCATGTGTCCTAACCATTCGCCTACAAGGACCTGATAATTTGCAGATTAATAGATAATAAAGATAGTCATTGGTTGTAGCCGTGGCAAAAATATCTTTTTCATCAGTATAACTTAGTTGATCAGATTAATCAGTTGCTGTTCATTTTTGTTTATAGACAAATCTGGCACATTTTGGATTCTTCAAATTTCTTATCTTTGCTGAACAAATGCACAAACCACAGACAGTGATGAATGAGTATTACAGCAAAGGACATGCCATTCAAAGGAAGCCAAAATATTTGAAAATAAGACCTGCACTAAGATCTGCAAAAACTAAAAATGTCTACACAGGGAATATTTGCAGTTGCTTTTATCTAAGACACAAAAAAATCCCTCACATCTTAATTTAGTGTTGTCAAGTAAGGAATAAAACCTCTGACCCATGCATGGACAGTATTATCAATTTCCACATGCATCAAGCATTGTTTAGCACTTGAAACATAACTACACTGGCCCGCTTGTGTACTTGCAGTCGACCGTTTTACATGTGTGTTTTATTGTGCCCTACTGGCATGGCGGCAGGGGAATGTGTGTGTGTGTGAGTGTATGTGCTCGTGGGCATGCTTTTTGTTTGTATGTAGATGTGGTTGGGGGGAAGGGGTTTTGGGTTTTGGGCACAGGGGAAATAAACCAGTGCCTGGCAGGAAAACAGCCTCCTTTTTGCCCTCTCTGTTTTCCCTCCTCCCCCCGCTCTTCACCGCCCCCACCCCCAACAGCCGCCCTCAGTCTTCTTGTCTTTGATTCATCTATTGTGCAATGATGCACCTCCAGCTGTGGGAGGCTGCATCCCAACAAAACGCAGGAAAGATATTTGTTTGAGTAGAGGCTCTGAATATACACAGCTGATTGAAAGAGAATTTGTAATTGACTGACCCTAACCCCCTGAATGAAGCAGAGCTGTTGCTCCATCAAAGTATATCATTGCTTTTTTTCTCATATTCTTCATCATTTCATTGAATTTTTGAGTGCCGAGTAGCTGTGCGTGTCATGTGCGCCGTGTGCATGCACGTTTACGTGTATGTGCTTGTAGCGTACGCTTTTCTTTGATCTACAGCTATTTTTAACTGTAGGTTTTTTGGCAGCGCTCGCACAAACACTTGCGCACCCTCGCAGACAGACAGGCAGAGGTGCATTGTGGGGGAGGCTTACTGGCACACTCAGTGCTAGGCCTTTTCACAGAAAAGAATAAGAATGAAGCGAGAACAGACGCGTTGCCTCATGTCACTTAAATGTCATCAACAAGGAGCTTTAAAAATTACACAACTTGTGAATGACTGAGGAAATACAACTCGCCTCCAAATCTACTTCTTACTTTTTTAAACTGGCTCTGGTGTGAAATATAGGAGAGTAGAAATACATACAGGAAGACAGCAGGCTGTCTTTAATCGGCAAGTTGGTTTGACTGAACTTCAGATTCAGGAGTATCTGGTGTGGCGACAACTGCATGTCACTGTCCATTGGACAGCCAATCACACAAAAGTATGCCCCTATAGTCTTTCTTTAGACTGCAGCTGATTTCTGGACAAACCCTCACCTTTCAAAGAAGGACTTGGAGGGTTGTAAGGTGTGTAAAACCAGAGATGGTGGGGGGATTCGTGAAAAGTGACTGTGAGCAGAAATTTGCGCGGCAGGAGAGGGAGCGAGGCAGAGAGAGAGAGAGAGAGAGAGAGAATCTGCTGAGTCATCATGACTGGTCTCATGATGATCGCTCAGCAGCAGCAACAATAGCCGCACTTTATCGAACGCACACACATACAGACACACAGACACACACACAGGTCTGAGAGATGAGAGCCAGACCAACGCACCATACAAAGCATCTCATTGAGAGCTTGTGGAGATGCTCGTCTGTGGAGCTGTGCGCTCTAAGGGCTGATCTCATCTTTTGCACTTCCAGGCTCCCTCTTTGTTGACTTCTGATTCACACTGTTTTGTGTCCATCCTTTTGTCTCTTGATTCCACTTGGCTACAAAAGCTTATACATCATTTGATTTGGTTTGCCTTATCTGCTTTTCTACTTCTCTCCAGTCTCTGTGCTACAGCCTGGGGTAAGGTGTGTGTTTGTGTGTGTGTGTTTGTGTGTGGTCGGGCTCTAACAGTTGGTTTTCCCCTGGAGTCCTTCCCACAAATTTTTACCACTTCCTCTTGTTTCACATTCATTTCATTCCTATTGGCCTGAACCCAACCAATAAGAGTTTAACAACACAAAGGTAGTGGGCACTGTCAGTGTAACCACCAGGAAGCAGGAAGTCAGGGAAATTCTAAGAAAAGTTTGTTTGTCACTTTCACTCATGCACTGTGACACAGATGCATAATACTTGAACATGCTCACACAACAGTGCTCCAGCAGTAGATTTGCATTCGGTGTGTCTTCACTGGCCCAGGTGGGTATTGACACACAGTATGTTTTTATTGATCTAAAGGGGAAGCGTTACTGTTCCTTAACACAATGATGGTCTTTTTTAATGCTGTTACTTTGTTAACTGGCTTTCCACAGAACTTCGGCCATCTTTTATGATCAGTCTTTCCTCATGCCTCTCTTGTGTCTCCGCAGGTCTGTTCAGAAGAGCAAGGCTCTTGTGGCATGACGACGACAAACAAAGGAAATAAAGCCTTGAAGGTAGGCGAGAGCACGTTTTACTCTGAATTCTCTGTATTTGGTAGGTTCTGTCTCTGCCTCACATCCTTCCTCCTGCTGTTTCATCCAGGTGAAGCGCGAGCCGGGGGAGAATGGCACCAGCCTCACAGACGAGGAGCTGGTGACCATGTCAGTGCGGGAGCTGAACCAGCACCTCCGAGGGCTCTCTAAAGAGGAGATCCTGCAGCTGAAGCAACGGCGGCGTACCTTGAAGAACCGGGGCTACGCCGCCAGCTGCCGGGTGAAGCGAGTTACCCAGAAGGAGGAGCTGGAGAAGCAGAAGGCCCAGCTGCAGCAGGAGGTGGACAAACTGGCCAATGAGAATGCTTCGATGCGCGTTGAGCTGGATGCTCTGAGGTCTAAGTACGAGGCGTTACAGACGTTCGCCAGGACCGTGGCACGGAGCCCCAATGTCGGGGTTGGGGTTCGGGGTGGAGGGGGAGGAGGAGGGGGAGGGGTGCCATCGTCAGTCATTGGTCCACTCATACCGGGGAAGGTGGCAACAGCGACGAGCGTGATCACAATAGTGAAGTCAAAAACAGATGCACGGTCTTGAGGGAGGGAAAGATAGTTGAGGGTGGAGTTCAGCTGCAGCAGAGTAATTCCCCTTCTCTGCCGGCCACCTCTCCTCCACCTGCACTGACTTCAAACAGCTGGGCAGTCTTGATCGCATCGCCTCAGCGTGTTCCCGTCACCTGTCTCTCAGACCAGTGCAGGTGTAGGAAAGCATGGAAGCAGAGGAACCACTGAGACCATAAAAAAGGTAGCCCTTGGTCAGCGCATGAACATTTAGCACAGGAGAGATTCACAGGGTTCCTACGGTCACAAACAATTTGAGATTAGTTTTATCCCAGGCCATGGAGAAAAAAAATCCCCATAACAGAAATGCCCAAAACACTCTGGAAAAATCATGCAATATCTTTCAGTTGCCATTTACATCAGTGAGGTGTTCAGTGTGGAGTTTTGCTGCTGGTAGATCTCTAGATATCTGTGAGTGCATAATAGTCCCGTCACACATTTCCACACTAGATTTAAAGTGGTATCTTGCCTGAACCAAGATGTATTAGAATCAGAAAGATGGTATTACTGTATTAGTACGGTAAAGTCATTGGATTACATTGACACAGACAGTGTTGGGTCCCTGAGTTCCAAAAAGAATACACAAGATTTCTTGTGAGCTGCACAGAAGTCCCATCTCGCTCCACCCAGCCAAGAACTTTTTCAGAAAAGTACTATAGAAAATATATATTACACAATGGTGGTAACTGTATTTCTACTGTTTTGTACTGTGTTGTCATTCACATGAGGTCCAAAGTGTATTCTCTGTGTGTCGATTGTTATATATCAGGAATTCTGTGAAATTCTGTGGCGCGTGTTTGTTTTGGTATTGCTATATTTAGTTAGCTGTACTTTTTCTACGGTCTCTTCACTTTCTATGTCCAGCTCTCTCTCTCTACCTGTTCTTTCTGTGTCCTTCCATTTTTCAATTCCAACTGGTTTCCAGTTATCACAGGTAGTACTTCCTGGATCCGATAGAAAGAGGGGCAGCAATTGATAATTCCCAACAAAATACAAAACAAAACAAAAAAACAAACACACCAGGCCATAGAGGAAAGAAGGTAAAGATACCGAAAGCCGCTGACCTTATCTCAGTTTGTAAGATTTTTCAGGGAAATGGTAGTATGAACGGCAGAGCTGACGAGATAAAGTCATCTGTTTGAATTCCTCTCAAAATACATTGACGATAATTGGAAGGGCAAGTGCCTTGGTCTCCTACTGATATGCATCACGAAGAAGTCAAGAGGACGTGAAGAACTGTGGAGATTCATTGCGGGTGTTTGCTTATACCTGTGCTCAATGGGATACACTGACCAATCAGGAATCAGGTTGTGGCAGCATTTAACCCTCGCTGTGCATTGTTATATGAGCTGTGTAGTGCCCATCAGGATTAATAATACTAATAACACCCATTTATGTGACTTGCCGGTTCTTTTACTTAAAGGAAAAAAACAAACAAAAGGAGTCTGCAGAACAGGAGCCTGTATTCATCCCAGTTTTCTTTGCACAGAATATGCTTTTTGGAAAGGTAATGTCCACATATCTGTCTTATGTTAACTCCTTGGTTCACATGTTTTAGAATTTGATTGGTTACTGACTCAGAAATCTAGGTTATTACACCTACAGCAAAATGTCTCCAAATCAAAGTGGTTTATTTGCCCTTCCTCTTGCTTCCAACCACAAAGCTCACTGTGCGAGTGCAGACGTGATTACTGACAGCGCAGTCAGCTCGCAGCGATATGTCTCTGAACCTCCAGTCACACAAATGGGATGTCATTTCACATGAGTTTTACCATAAAAGTAGTCTTATGTGGTGTTCTATACTCAAAGAATATTTGTCTATGTATGGTAGAGTCTGGAATTTTATAAAGACAATTATCTTTGCATTGTTTGTAACGACATGTAAAAAAAAAAAAAAAAAAAGGAAAAAAAGGTATAACAAAGTCTGTTTGATATACAGTATCTCTCTATTTTGCAATTGTACCAAAAGTGGCTTAACTACTGAATAGCTTTGTTTTTCTCTAGTGACTAGGCACGTGTGTGTAACCGTGAACTAGCGTGTGGTGTGTGCTGTGTAGGTATGTGACGAGGTAACTATAACGTTCACTATTTCATGGATATGACTTTGATCATTGTTTAATTTCAGGCCGAAGCGGGTGATGACACTGTGGGTAACTGCACTCTTCCTCTAATCATCAAATCTTTGTCCTCCCGGCCCCGTCACTCAGCTCCAGCACTGCAGACAGTCTTATTTGCACTCATGATTTGTACGTTGTACTTTCTTTGGCAGACCCATTTTCCGTATTTCTGAACAGGCCTCTGTGGCTTTGTTTTGGTCCGCGCAAGCGCTCAAAGCTCATCATTGCAGATAACATGCCAGATGAGACGAGGTGTTACGGTTAAACCTCACAAGCTTCATGATATTGGGCGTTCAGGTCATCAGGCGAGGTAACGGAGATGTGAAAGCTACAAAGGGCCTCCATGGCTGCACCACCCCTATTCCTTATTATTATGTTATTTTTGTAGCGTGCAATGAAGGTATTTGTTTTTGCTGTGTGCATTTTATATTGTTATGTATATATGATATTGTTCCTGTTTTGTTTTTGAACTGTCCTTTAAGTGTCAGGAAAGTGAAGCAAATTTGTTTATGTATTTGGTGTTTTAAGAAGTGAAAACCCGTATTTGCTATTTAATGGTTTGTCTGTCAGAGTTAGGTTTACCTTATAATGTACAATTGCCTCAAACAGTTTTTTTTAGGGAAGGAAAATCTGATTTGAATTGAGTCATTTCCTGAAAAGGAAACAATTTACGAGGATAAAAAAAAAAAATAAACGGTACATACATGCAGCCTGTCACCTGAACCGCTACTTTTCCACTGTGAAGACGAGGAGGTTAGCGAGCCTACTGCTATGCAGTTATTAGGACAAGCAAGGCATGAAAGCAAAGGCATTGGAAGGGTTTGAGGTTTTAAAATATTATTTCTCTATTATCTATTTTACGCTGATAACCATTCGCACATTCAGTCAACTGTGAAATCAGAGAGCAACAAATGTCAAATGAAAATGTCTGATACATTACCACAAGACTCCGTGGTATTCAGCTACAAGCAAGTATTAGGTGTCACACTCAGTATATTTATACTCCATATTTTAAAAACCATGTCCTGTTTTGTTTGGTCAGAATTATCTGACTTTCCACTGCTTTTTGTTTTTGCATATATATTCTCTCCTCTGTCATTGTGTTGCTTCCCGTCTGTCTTTACATTTGCTTTTTGAATGGTGTTTTCTGCTGGCAAGTCCTGTGTTGTGTGTGTGTGAGTGTGTGTGTGTGTGTGTGGTTACGGTGGAATAAAATGAGAAGAAACGCACGAATCCTGCTAAGATGAGGTTGCGTCAAGTTGAAGAAAAATTTGAAGCTTCTCAGTGCTTGTCAAAATGTCCGTGCTGTATGTGCCACTGTCAGACAATGTGTCTCCACCTAGTCTGTATTGATGCTCCTCTCGTTTATAAATGATGCATAGTGTGTAAACGTGTTAACATGGTGGCTTCTGTCTTAATAGACCTCTCTAATTATGCAAAGTGTGTAGGGCAAACTTAGACCTCCTACCACACAGGAGCGGTGATGCTATCGTAGCCGTTGTGTCAACTTGTCTGTTTTATAATTGCAGGTACAGCGTGATGTGACGCCGTTTAAGAGCTTATATACATAGTGTTCAGCAGTTTGTACTTGATTATAAATGCCAGCGCCAGTTTGTCTGTCTTTGTTCAAATCAGACTGTTTTTTCAATGTCGCTTAACAAATAACTGTGAAAGCATGAAATCAAATATGTTTTACCCATTTCCAATTGAGAAAAAGACTGAATGCAAAATATACTGTAGCTGTCACGCAGAGCCTGCTGTTGAACTGAACAATATGACTTTTATCCTCCTGACTTCGTGAATATTTTGTGGTTGTAGTAGAGTCTGGGCGTTAAGTCCCTAAACAGAACCATCACACTTTCACTCAGCAGACATGATCAGCTGACAACAGTGACCTTTAGTGGTTATCAGACAGGGCAGCTGAGGGGCTTTTCATAACAGAGTTTAAGAGCTCGTAAGACACGCTGACCTTATTTTCCGCTGCCTGTACAAGGGTCATGCCCTCCTTATGAAAAGACATTTCATCACAAGCAACTGCTCCTAAACCACAGCTATAAATATTTTACAAAGGCAGGAAGGAGTGGTGGAGATGCATCTGATAAAACTCTTAACCATGTCCCACTCCACGTATCATATCCCCTTTTTACAATGTGTCAGCGAGTTAGCTCAGCAGGCTTCCAGGCCCTTCTTCATCACATCCGCCTCTTTTCCAAGATGCAAATCATTAACTCCTTATCTCGCTGCTCGGTCAGTCCGCGTGTGTCGTCACTCAGTTGTTTTCCTGTCGAGTGAATCACGCCACCGCACTCTAAAAGCCCTTTCACCCACCTCCAATCCCGATCGATGAGAGTAAATGAACCAAGGATTGCTTTGATCGTTTGTTTCATGTTTTCGTCAATAACAATGTTTGCTTTGCCTCCGAAGTTACCTTCCCTCTGCTGCTCGCTCTGACTCTCAGTTGTTCAGCCTCTAACATAACATTCTTACGCAGGTTTAGCTATCACATCACACTTATTTCGATTTTTTGACCATTTTTTCCCCCCATCAAACCACACGTGTCTGCTGGTGAGCGTTCGGCCAGGTTACTCATGGGAACTGGGATAACGTTGTGTTTCTAAAAGTATATAATGGTCAGTTTAAAGCTATAGAAAAGTAGTGAGTTTGTGTGAATATGGCATAGCCTATTCAGAAAAGCCCTTGTACTAGAAGATTCTGTGTTTTGTAATATTTCTGTATGGGGTGTAATAAATTATTCTATGACTGTACTTTCTATGGGAAAATACTTAAAACGTGACAGTCTTTGTAAGTATTTATCTTCAACTAAATTATTGTACTTTTTTTGCAATTTGTAGATACGTAAGTGATGATGACAAGGTATTGGTAATCATGAAATTAACTGTTTCATCATCGGTCTGAAGCATCTTTTAATTTATTGATGTATATACTGTATGTTTGTTGATAAACAGCTTACTTTATTTTGTATATGACCAATAAACATGTTTTGAAATGGAACAGGTTTTTTGTCTCATGCAATTGAAGAATATATTAATATTATATAGGAATAATAGTTTTTAACATGTAAGGGTTTTTTTTGCCAAACATTAAATATTAATACTAGAATATTAATTTTAATTATTTGAAGAGAGAGAGACATCATACCCATATTGTGTTATTTTTATACAGTGTTGCTGTACAGTATGGGGGAGTATATACAGTAGATCTACTCTATATACTCCCCTACAGATCTACAGTAGATACATGTGCAACATCTACACACTAAGTGTAGATGTTGCACATGTATCCTGTTCACTAAACATACCTTCAGTCATACTTTGAATGAAAGAAACAACTGTACCCCCCAGATAAGACTTTCACATTCAAATAATCGACAGTCATTGAGCAAACTGTCCTCCTTCCTATGCATGAAAATATAAAGAATGACTCATTTAGCACTGGCACGCATTTCACAGCCACAATAGCACAAATATCTTTTTTTGCAATCTTCTGTTTGTTCTATTTGCTCCTGTTCTATTAAAAGAAAAAAGGTCGAATACTGAATCGACAGGACATGTTTAAATATAACATTATATAAGAAAATGACTTGTAAATATGTGTCTCGGTTTCGAAGAAAGACACCATATAGATGTTTTTCACAGCAGGGATTGTTAATTGCTACACTGAACTGCAGTAGTGGCTGGAACATAGAGGCATCGTTAATGTGACTGGTGTCGCGTGTGCTCTACCTGCTGTGAAAGGGTCTTTTGGGATGTACTGACTCATTTCAAACATACACGCATGTTTGAAGCCTTCACTGCAAGCTTTTGTTTGAAGTGAAAGTCAGAGATGAGCAAAGCTAATCTTTGTTGCTGTGCATCAGGAGCCAGTCAGTCATCACAAACCTAAAAACAATACAAAACAGTCATTTGTGAGGGGAAATCGTTGTTGAAAAGAACATGGCATATTCATATTCAAAGTTGCATATGACACATTCAATTTGTGGGGTCCCAATGGACTAAAACTCAAGACCGCACAATTTGTAGTATAAATTTTTATCTTCTGTGTTATTTTAAGACTGCACATCTGTTATGTGTCTGTCCAGCCAGTCCAGTCTGTAGGTGGCAGTGTGAAGGTGTCAACAGCTCCCTTCCTCTCAAACAGGCCTGGATCCTGTGAAAACATGGAGCGTCACTGCGGTGTAATCGATATTAATACGAGCGTCGCAGTGATATTGTTGACTAATCGGACGCGGAGTTCATATTGTAATGAATGTAGTGTTATTCTTTGTGAATTAAAGTCATGAGCTGCGTTTTAAATAGAAATCTTTGTTGTTTGCTCCAGTAAATCCGTGTTCGTGCTTTTAATCCAGTCCGGGTTTTGGGAGCGTTCCCAACTGTCACTGTCGCTCTGGGAGGAGAGGCGGGTAAAAATGTAAACACTGATCCATCCTGATGGAGCGGCTTTGTTTGGTAGCTTGCTCTACTTTATTGTGTTGCTGTTTAATCAGACGCAGCTAATACTGCAGAGCTGCTCTACTTTTCTCTACTCGTATGTCTTCTAACAGTCGTTATTAACTTTACCGGGAGTTTGTTATTGAACGGTAACCATACCAGCGACAGCTAGCCAGTTAGCTAGCAGGCTAGTAGGCAAGGGTTAACGTTACAGCTCAGTAGCTAGCAACACAGACAGATAACGTCAACATATCAACGTTAGTTAGCCCTCAAACCACCAGACATTACCACCTACCATATCCACCTGATGCAACTTGATGGACGACTACGACAAGTTTGTTCAGCATCGTCTCTCCCGTCTGAGGAAAAGTGAGGAGGAACAACATAAACCCTTACCTGCATCCTCGCTCATCCGCTTCTATGGACGGCCCATCCTGCCTCCCCTGGTATAAACTCAGTTTGATGATATTTCTGTTAAAATCATCTTGATCGAGAGTTTTAACCTTAGCTAGCATGACGCAGACGCGTTAAAACACTGGAGGCATGCACCACTTTACTGTCTTTCTTGTGTGAGTAGATTGTTCTGTGCTGTCATGGTGCTGCTGGAACAATTAGTCAATCGACAGAAGTAACAACAACAAGAAAATCACAGATTCTTCCAGATGTCAGATGTTGGGTTTGCTGCCATGCGCTGTTCTATACCATTGTAAATTTAGTATAGCATTATTTGGGTTTTTGACTGTTGGCCTGACAAAACAACCGACCAATCCCCTGCTTTGGGAACTTCTAATGGACATTTTATGATCTAAACAAGTAATGGGTTAATCAGAAAATAAAGAACAGCATAATGGATGATGAAACTAATCATTAGCACCAGTCTTGTTGTTCAACATACCTAACATCCCGTGTCTGCCTTCTGGTGATAACAGCTCTCAGGGGAGCAGAGGGAGGAGATGCAGCGCCACAGAGATGCAGCGCAGAAAGCTGCTGTCCACAGAAAGTTGAAGGGTGATCCAAGAATGGCCTTTGTGCAAACTATCCTGCACAGTGTTCAGGTGATATAATCATGACTTATCAGCCATCCTATTTGCGGTCCTATCTTCCTGTATTTGTATTTGTACATTACTGCAGTTATGCTTAAGACTATCTTCGCTAAAAACATAATACTACTTGTTTTGAATGAATAGAGTCGTTGTCAGGCATTATTTTCTTTCATGTAAAGTTTTGTCGTGCCCCACTTGGTTTTGATCAAACTCTTTTTTCCCCTGATTTCTTCATATTTGTTATCATTTCCTCTTATGATTTGCAGCTGAGGAAGACGCCAACACTGGAGGAGTTGCTTCAAGAATCAGATGTTACCACAAAATCTTCATATTCCCATAACACTGATGGTGGATCAGTGTCACAGAGCAGTTATTTCATAGGAACAAAGGATAGACTTTTGCTCTCACCACCACTTGAAAGGAAACAGAAGAATGGTGTTTCTCTTCCTCTGCTGACATCAACCACACATAGTGCCTTTTTCGCCTCTAATGTGACACCTCAGCAAAGTTACCAGAAAGGATGCCTTATTGATCAACATTGCAGCCAACAGGGGTCTCAGCCAAGTTTCCTTAACTGTGTGAGTCACCAGTCAGTATCCTCCGGTTACGTGACCTATGAGAATGTTGAAAACACCACCACTGTCTCTGGAGGGATTGATGCTGGGAGAGAGAGCCGTGACATTGGCTCCTCAGAAGGAGCTTGTAATACAGGTGGCTTTTTCCTTCACAACACCTCAAACACAATTGCCAAGATGCCAGATATTATCAGCCACCCTCCCATAGATGGAGAGGAATTGGAGAGGAGTGGACTGGAATCATCCTTTAATAATGACTTTATAGTTGTAAAAGACATTTGTTGCTCTTCACTCCAAGAGGGCTCAATTATATGTGACCATTTACCAGTAGAGAAATCTAAAAGCAGTCATGTGGACAGCACAGGGTGTGAAGATAACCTTCCAGTTACTACAGTAGTTAACCTTGACAAAGATCACAGTTTGGACAGAATTGAAGGCTCAGTCTCTTCATCAGAAAACAGTCACATTTCAGGCAATCCAGAGTTGCCACAGATATTGGCCACCCATTGCTGTCCAACAGCAGAGCTGCACATTCAGCACTGCTCCACAGAAACAGAACCAGTAGGCAACCATGTAGATGAAGCAGAGCCACCTGAGGAGCCTTATCGTCTGAGCCTCCAGGCCTTGCTGAAGAAATCTCAGGAGTATCGGCGGCGCCAGCGGATGCTTAGGAACCAAGCCAAAAACACTAAAATCCAGGAGAGGACCCAAGAACAGCTAAGAGAAAGGGCGGAGGAGCAGAGCCTCTCTGATAAGGAGAATAACGAGTTCCCGTACAAGGGCACCGTGACTACAGAGGGGAAGAAAACTAAAGAGAGGAGAGGCACTTTTATCCCATCAGTGGAAACATCACCAAAGAAATCCTGGGAAAATGAGAGGATGGTTGAAAGTGAGTTTCTTGGGAAAAAGGCAGATTTTAAATGTGAAAACACACATTTAACAGGAAATGGAAATGGTAAGGAAATGACTAATGTCGAGGAAGAAACAACCTTGAAAAATAATAAGCTGAACATTTCACATGAGGTCATAACGGAGCCTAAACAAATCAGCGCCTTCCCCCAGCAACAGGCCATGTCGACAGAAACCTCACCTGCTCAGGAACCTTTTTACTTGAACAACTGTCTCATAGCATTTCATAAAAGCGTAGGGAACTACTACACTATTCCTGCCCCTAAATTCTGTAGGAGTCCTGTTCGCTGCAAAAGCAAAGGCAGTATGCAAGATGAAGAAACTGCTGACAGGGCCGAGACCTTAAAGAGGACAGTTTTGGTCAATACTGGTTTAAATGAAGACCACAAGGTTGAAGAAGTTAACCTGCAACGTCAAAACGCTCGCACAGCAGTTCATCCTGTGAATCTCATCGGTCAAGGTGATGTAACAAGTGTTTCAGCCAAGAGTTCACAGCACATAGATCAGCTTGAGTCCAGCCTGTCCGGTCTGAAATTACTGATATCAGATCTGGAGTCCACACTGGCAGAAAAGTTGGGGAATCACAGTCAAACTGAGAGCAACACGCAAAGAGAGTTTAGTTTGGAAGACATGAAGCAATCTGAACAAATTAAAAATGAACAACATACACAGCTGTGTCAAAGTGATTGTGAGTATGGGGTGGATGGTGGCAGTGATGCAGAGCAAGACCAAAGGTACAAAGAGTGGCCGAGAAGACAATCATTTGACAATTTCAGGACCATGGATAAAGATACAAGAGCTGAACCAGACATCAATGACACGGATGATGTTCCTCTCATAGAGCAGGTGAAAGGCACTGAGGCAGTTAACTTAAGCGAGCTCAGGCTAGTCAAAACCATAGCTACAGACAGAGCAAAGGAAAAAGCGACATGTAATGAAGGACTTACAAAGGGTTATGGACAGCATGGCGGCTGTAGAAAGCAGCAGCCCCCAGCTAAATGTATCCTCTCGTTAACACAGCGGCTGCGAATTCCTGACATATTCAGAAATGTTCCTTCTGAACCCACAGCTCCGCACAATGTCTCAGTGCTTTCAGATACCAGTATCTGTCCAGTGGAAAGGAAGGATGAGACAGCTGTAGAGGGTCACGACTTTACCCACCTGCCATCGCTCAACCAGTCGTATGATGTAGACGCACCGTCTGGTCTGTGGTTCCTCGAAGGATCAGGGTCTGATTTGAGCTCAAAAGGTCATCTTGTTCAGGAGAAACATCTGACCCCAGAGAGTGAGGGTGACGGTCAGGGCGGGGTATCCAAGGTCAAACGAAGACTGCTCATGCACGTAATGGAGGAGACACGGGAAAGGAGTGCAGATACCAGCAGAGGGGCAGGCTCTGCGGTCAGACCCAACTCCAGCACTCCTAGAGGTAAGACCAGGTCCATAGTGGGACAGGGATGTCAAATATGAGCCAAGCAAGAAATCAAATGAAAATGAATAGAAAATTAATTGAATCAGACTTTTTATTACCAAATAGAAATCCATATAGAATTGGGCTTGGATTACATTCCTTACCCTCTGTGACACACAGTTATAAGCCTAGTGGCAGTACCTTTGCTGTATTGGTCCAGATATTGTCTTGCCAAGAGTTCTTATTCATACATCATGTGACCACCTATTGTCATATTTACTGCCTTTAGCTGCAGTGCGGCAATACGAAGGCCATGGCAGTCAAAAAGACAAGCAGGAACAACTGAAACAGGCCCACACTGCTCAGATCAGAGCCCTGCAGGAGGAGCACAGGAGGCAACAGGAAGAGCTACTGCAGGTGAGACAATGGGGATAAATGATTGGTATTATTGGGTGAATAATTAGATGTATATAAGACACATCTGAAAATGAACAAAATATTCCGATTGAAATATGTGACATGAAATCAGTGGCAGGTGCCTATTGCTGCTTTTCCTGTGATACTACAAATGTAATCCTAACCTCTTAAGGCTATGTGCAAATCAGTCTTGTACATTTTGTACTGTACCCAGAACAGCTCACAAGACAGTCTTGCAGAAGAACATTTGAATATGACACATAACTGGTTGACATCAGACATGTCGCCCCTTTCTCTTTTGTCACAAGGCCAACGTGCAACAAGAATAAACAGGCTTTGTTAATGTATTTTGTCTCTGTATACAGATATGTGCTTCTGTTATAGAACCAATCAAACATTTTGTAAATGTAGTTTCACTTGCATTTCAATTTTGACTGTTAAAGAATGAGTCCAATCAATATTTTATATAAAATAACATAAAAGGACCAAATCCACTGACCTTGAACTGTGTCCAAACGCTAGTCAATCCCACACACACAGTCTTCCTGCCAAAAATACTTACTTACTATACTTAAGTGCACCAAATCTGAGCAAAAATCAACAGATCTTGAAAAGTCTGGAAAAAAAAGTCTTAAATTTCATCTGGTCTTGAATAGTTTTTCTTGCTTGCTGTTGACAGTAACGTGAGTCGTTTTGCGACACTGGATTGTGCCAGCCAAAGTAACAAGACCTCGTTCACTCATGATGGGCAAGTGTTGATTTTTAGCATAATCTTAAATTAACTTAATTACTTTTTGATTGGCTAATCTGTCCATGAATTTTGGCTTTTCTTGGTTCAGGTCGTCTGAATTGGTTTATTATATAACTAGAAAGTATTGTTACATATAACTCCTAAGTACTAATAAAAATAAGATATAGATGTCAATGAATTAATAACTTCAGAAATAATTGTAGGCCTTATTGTCCTTTTTCTATCATTATTTGACTTTTCTGACCATGAAAATGCTATTCAATTCCATGTATTTGGTGTTAGATTCACTTAAATTCAATTTGATCAATACAGCAACACTGCAAAAACCTTGAAAAGAGTCCCCAACAAACACACTATTTATTCCTGTTTTAGCAATGTTTGCTAAAACTAGGGTGCCCCGCTGTTTTAGGAAGTTAATAAGGCTTTGTTATTAACAAAGTTTACAGCTGTGGAGGCTATGTGAGAGAGGTGACAGTAAATGAGGGAGGGAGAGATACAACAATGTCCCCAGCCGCAGCTGATCTGCAGAGGTTGCGGTTCATGGTCTTAATCCCTGTAAAGATACAGGGGAGCCCCGTGGGATTTGTAGACAGTAAGAAAAAGATATTAGATATATAACCAGCTGTACCCTTTAAAACTTCCCTTTACTTATCATGCAGAAGTATCGCCTTCCTTCAGCCTCCAAACAACAATAACTAAAACTACTGGACATTTGACAGACTTTTATATTAATATTTATATATATATGGTTCAAACTGCAATATTGATATTTACTCCATTCACTTGATCCACTTGTTACATTAAATTGCGTCACACATCGCTGTACAGATCGAGCACTAAGCAAGTCCTGTACAGTAACCATAATTCACTCTACCAAGGTTTTTGAAAGTCAGCTGTGGGAATTTAAGATTAATATTTCCATCTTTTTAAAATGAGAATAGGTTCCTAGAGTTTCTAACCAATTCACAAAGCTGTGATAGCATAACATTGACCCTTAATGCTATCTTGAAACTAGAAGCAGCCCTTTGAAAGGCTCTGGCTCTGTTCCATATGTGCGCACACACATGCACACACATGTTGTCACACTACCTGTTAGAGTGTGCTTCTGGAGACCTGGGTCGTGGGCAGACTACAGACATCTGCTCATTACAAGAGACCTTCAGACTCTCCCCAGTAAAAAAACACACAGGGATTCTACCATAAATGTTTCATTACATCCCTAAGAGGCGGGCTGGCATGGTCACCTGTTTCTGCGTGCGTGTGTGTGCGCGTGCACGCAGATACACACACACACATGCAAGACTTCAAGGACGCCTGCTGTTCTCTGGCAACCAGTTCTTGTTTCTTCAGCTCGTGTCTGTATTTGTTCTTGGCCAGTGTCCTTGCCCTATTAATCTCAGTCTCTGTTTAATTTATGTATCCTTAACAACAATATAATTAACATAAGCTGTTTAATAAGAAAGACTTCTTTTCGACTCCCCTCTGTCCTTCCATCATTTGTGGTGTGATGAGAGAGCGAGTTGGCTGGACTCTGGTAGAGGGAGGAGGGGACCGAGGGAATTGACACAGAAAAGGAAAGGATAATTTGTTTAATTCATGAGCGTCTGTGGTTAAGTGCCAGATCGTCCCACCGAGTGCCACCACTAATGGTCCCTTCTCCTTCTCCTCTTTTTCCCCCCTTCTCCTCGCATCCCTCTCTTTGTGTTGTTTCATGCCTCCTCCAACGTCGTTTTTACTCTCCGGCCGTATTAATTTTCTCCGTCTCGCCTGTCTCATCATCCCCGTCATCCCTCTCCTCCTCCTATGCTCCCTCCCTTCATCTCATCCCTCTTGCCTCTGTGCCCCATCCCTCCCCTCCTGTCTCATCCTCTCTACCCTCAATTAATTTCTTCCTCCTGCCTCATTTGCTGTCCTTTCCAATTCAATATTTTCCAACCTTGCCTGCTCCCAAATGCACGCATGCGTGCCTGCATACACACGCACTTCTCTTATCCCTTCCCTCCACCCTTATGTCTCCTTCTCCTGTCTGTCTGTCTGTCTCTCTGTCTGTCTCTCTGTCTGTCTCTCTGTCTGTCTCTCTCTCAGGCATTGGCAGTGCGTTACCGTCTCCTCCAGAGTGTGTCCTTCCCATGCTCCATGTCAAGCTCACATCTTGGGGACACGTTGACCTTTTCTACACCCTCTCAGGTATTACCACCACATTTGTTCACTAACATCAGTGATGTGAAAAGCTTGTTCCCCTTCTCCTTGTAGGAACACAAGATTTTTCTTCATCACCAGTTAGCTGACAAACTCAGGTGAAACAGATACTCCCCCCTTGATGTCTTAACCCATATCCCCATCATCAGTTATTGCTCTCTAATATGTATTCGAGTACGGCAGCTCAGCTTCAGTTAGACTCTAGTTGCTGAACACACACGTCCCTTTAACGCAACAGCTCTGGAATCAACAAGTGAGTGACAGCACATCAGCTGCTTATTATTCTGCTTATTATTCCCTATTATAATGATGAGCTGTGAGTCCACTTGCGTTGATGCGCTAAACAGATGCCAACCAAAAGACCTTGAGAATCTGCGTGGGAAATTAATGGGTTGTCATTGATGGAATTAGCATTCTCCTCTCTCTTCCCCCCTGGCCCTCATTATTCACCCCTCTCATTACTCGTTCCCCCCCTCTTCCTCCTCTTCCTCAGCCTTTCAGCACACTGTCAGAGCGCTACCGCCCCCTGCTGTTAGCAGCTGTCAAAGGTTTTCTGACTCGCAGGCTCCTCAAGACTGAGAGAGTGGCACAGCTGGTGCGCACCATCAGGGTGAGTAGAAGGCACACTGTTACGTCTGTCTCAAGCAGCACTTTGCCTTATTTCCAGAAACTGTTTGTACACAGATTACAGCTGTGTGTGTGTGTGTGTATGTTTTTTTTGTGTGTAGGACACACAGCAGTTCCTGCAGGCCCTCCAGCAGCAGAGCCCTGGCAGAGGAGAGTTCTGTAGCAGACAGGACCTTTTGTTGCAGGAAAGAGTCACTCTGCAGGTATTAAAGGAAACACGTGTCATAAACATCTGTTAACCTCCCTCCTCGTCTCCTCTACAGTGCCCACTGAGCATTTATTCCCTCCATTAGCAGTTACCACAACAGATAGTGTGATTACGTACATTCATTCAAGCCATCGTCTGCTCTGTAATTGTTTCCCCCTCCAGCTGCGCGCTGCACGTTACGAGGTCAGCGACATATTCTTCAGCCTGTCAGCCGGAGAAAGGATACAGCTGATCAGCTGGGACAGAGAGCTGGCCCAGGAGAGGGAGCGCCGACGACAGGTAACCTTTCCAGAAGCTCTATGTGAGCTGAAAAAAATCATATACATTGGAGAAGTGTTGGTTTCTCACCAGAGATAGTGAAGCAATTACAAACAATGCCAACAAAGACACTAATAGAATTATACAGTATGTGAAGTCCTGCAGCGGTTCGGTTAGAGCTGTTATATTGAAACATTTGCATCACAGCCAAGTGACACAACTCAGTACTTCTGATCCAGTTATAATTATTCAAATTCCGAATACTGTTATGCTTTTAGTGCTGTCCAGACCTCGCAGGGTACCAACATTTCACACTGCTTCATGATGAGGCTGGTGGATAATAGCAATAACTGCTTTATTTGTCCTGTGCAGTTGATCTAACTTCTTAAAGTAGGCAGAAAGGACTGAAATATTGATTCTGTGCTGTACATTTCCTTTCTATTAACACATGATACACATGTTATGAGTAATAATGTACTCTGTACATGTGTTTTGTGTTTGTTCAGAGAGGGCACATAGGCCGACCCAGAGGAAAGAGTTCTCTGTCAGCTGCAACAAAGAAATCGCTGGAGAGGAAGAGAGGAATGATGTGAGCTTGCAGTGGTCCTGCTGTCTGTTTTCTTTACGTCTCTGTATAGCTGCTTTTGTGCTGTGCGTGCGACACAGTAATTACCAATACAGTCACAATCCAGGATGAAGGAATAAGGGGTGCGCTGTGCCTCAGATCTGATGACAATTCTTTATCATGAAAGTTAGTCACTGCACTTAATTCAAAGCTCTTAATGTAACTGTGTACTCCAGATCCCACTGTCACAATGCAGTATTAACCCAGCATATGAAAACACAAGGTTTATTAGTAGATTTTTCCTCATATATATTTTTATAATGCAATGAAAACTCTAGATGACACATTTTTCAGTGTTACAGGAATGTCGCAGCCTGCCCAAAAAAAAGAAGCTTTTTTCAATTAATTGAAAATCTTGCACCACAGGTTAAGACACAACACACACACACACACACACACACTCACAAGCCTTTGTCAGTGGCTGAGACCTGTCTTCTCTTCCCTCCAGGATCCAGAAAAAGGCTGCAGGAAGGCACAGGGGAGTTGTGACGGCGACTGGACACAACACTGGATTCTCTGGCAAGCAGCTGCAAGAAACCAAACGAGGAGAGTTTGGAGCAAATCCTCAGAGGGTCCCCAAGAGCACTTACTCCTCTAGACCCCGATGACACTTTTTTAATTGGCCCCAGTGAGGACTCCTAATAAGGCCTCTAGCGATTACATGAATATTGTATGACTAATCATTTGAGAGTTTCCAAATCCAGATTTGACACAAAGTGATGTCTGTTGCTGACGAATACATCATTGTATTTCACATGTAGTGTGCTGTGACATTTTTTACACTCTACAACCAGGGTGTAATTTACAGGTCCACTGTCAGTCAGACAGTGACATTGAGTGGATGCTCAGGAGGGACTGAAACATCACTGCAACTGCTCTGTCAGTACCAGAAATTCTGCTTCCAGTATTTAGTGGACTGATGTTGAAGATGTTAGTGGGACAAAATGTTGGCAAAAAACACTTTGACATCCTTTCAACCTGAACCTTTAAACCTCTGTGCACTGTGCCTGAAATATGTTTGTATGGAAGGAAAAGCTCAGTTGTCATGAATAACACCCGGACACTAAGACACCTAACTGGAATGCAGCCATGTTTTTGTCACACCTGTGTTTATGGTGCTGTGGTATGGTCAAAATATCTCTTGTGAAAAGGGCTTATTAAGCAGGTAATAAGTTCAGTTGGTTTTGGGTGCTAGTGTTTTTCCAATGTTCACTTGCTACTTTTTAGGAAAGACTTCAACATTTAATTATTCAGTTTAATCAAAGTTATGTGCCTATGTCATTACCACCTGAAACAGACCATCTTCAGCTGTATTAGCACATATTGAACTGTTAATATTAGTACTGTAGGACAGTGTGCTTGCTGCAGATCTTGGTGTTACTGTGCTGCTAGGATTTGGACAGTGTGTAACTCCAAAGTGTTGCCTTAAATATTTTTCCTAGACACAGTCACATGTCAGCCAAAACACCTTTACAATATTTACTTTGGACCTGCTTTATGTGTTATTTATTTGTATGTGGTTGGTAATAAATGTTTCTAAACACATTTGCTTAATTTGCTCTGAAGTTTGTGAAAGCTGAGACTTGAGGCATTTCCAGACCCCCGCAGTAGGGGGCGCTGCTGGTCGTTTGCGCTCATGTTTACACGAACAACTTCCGGCCCGGCTGTTCGCTGGTGTGTGAGAAGTGTTTTGAATAGATAGCTGCTGCTCAGCTGATTTTAAACAGGATGGCAGAGGAGGCAGGTACCGGTCTGTCTTCACGGGCCGAGAGGAAGGCGTTGGAAAAGGCCAAAATACTGCAACGAGAAAGCGAGAGGAAGATATTTAGACAGGTAAGACAAGGCGACAGCACATGTGGAGCCTGTTTCTCCAGCTAGCTGGATGTACATAGCTAGCTGGCTAAACTAGCAATTGTTCACCGTGTATGTAGTGTTTCTTGCTGACCAGGTGTTTCTTTCCTCCTGTTAACTGAAGGTTGGACGGGTCCTGAAGAAACCGCAGGCTGAGCGGTCGGAGGAGGAGGCAGCAGTGTTATTGCTGCACAGAGAAACTGTGGAGGAGCTCTGCAAGAGACAAGTCCGCAGAAATGTGATCAAGAGGAAGCAGGAGGAGGTGAGACTGTCAGGCCCGGTCATTGTTAGCTATTTAGCTAACTGTTTATGTGAGATTTCAGCTGTAGTGGGTCATAATAAAAAGGTATAAGCGCCAAGACTGTTTTAGATTAAATGAGAAATGCCTAACAGGTAAGGTCAGTGGTGTCTATAGGAGTGCCATATAAAGATAATATGAAACAACCGTGTACTAATCATTATACTACGAAGTCTTATTAGCCATATGCAGGCAATCATGTTTCATAAGCAGGTGAAATGTAGTGTAAGTGCTTACATTACAGCACAGATAAACACAGTGGAGTAAACCAGACAGTATTTGCATTTGGAGTAGAAGTATGAGGTAGTAACATGTGTGAATATGCTTAGTTACTTTCTACCACTGACCAAATGTTTTCACACCACACAATATATGTGTATATTAGAGGCATGGCCTGATTAACCTGATTGGACTCCTAGGGACAAACATGAACTGTGGGGCCCTAGTGGCTAAAGACATTTCTCAACTCACCGTTTATTCCCAAGCTCATCAAGCATCATTATTTCAGCACATACTTTTACATCCTGACATTTCCCCTCTTGCTGCCATTAGACTAAAATATCCACTGATCCACAAGAGCCTGCTGCTTGCTTGATACAACAGAAGTGTGTGGTTGCAAACATTAAACATCTTATTTTTCCTGTACTGTCTGCAGGTGTTTGATGATGCTGATGAGCTGAAAAGTAAAGTCAGGCAGCTCGCTGTGGCAGTCAAACAAGCAAAGCACCTGGTGGTTTACACTGGAGCCGGTATCAGCACGGTACGCCAACTTCTGCACCTTCTGTTTCCTTTTCCTTTTGAAACTGTCACAGGATTGATGATGTATTTCCTTTCAGGCAGCCTCTATCCCAGACTACAGGGGCCCTAATGGGGTATGGACACAGCTACAGAAGGGACGCACAGTCAGGTGAGATATGTAGTCTTTCATCTCTGATGTGATATTAGCTGTATTTACTTTTGTAGTCAATTAAACTCCTCTTCTGTTATCGTTCTTGTTTGACTTTGGAAACAGTTCATCTGACCTGAGTAAAGCTGAGCCAACCCTCACGCACATGTGCATTAGGATGCTACATAAGCAAAAGCTGGTAAGTGAGAATAGATAAATAACTTATACTGGTGGATGTTCTTCTGATATTGACACATTCTGTGTGTGTGTGTTTGTTTGTCTATACAGGTAAAGCATGTTGTTTCTCAGAACTGTGATGGACTTCACTTGCGTAGTGGTCTACCCAGACATGCCCTGTCTGAGCTTCATGGAAACATGTTTATTGAGGTGAGACAAACACTTGCTCAGTCTTTCATGTTTTCATTCGCTAACTCACATACACAGCTGTTGTCCTCAGCTTCCATTCTTGTAATCACTCTAAAATCAAAGAATACAATCCCGGCAAGTTCAGGGGTCTCATTTCTAAACAGTGCATAAGATCCATACTACAAGTTACGTTACGTTAACACAAAAACTGAAAATGGCGTGCACCAAAAAAATTATTTCAAATAAATGTGACTTTTTTTCTTTTTTTTTTTAAAGAAACCCATGCTCACACACTCCTGCAGGCAATGTTGTCTTTATAAATGACAGTCCACCTGAAAATGTGTGCACGTGGACCAGCCTCATATCCCGCTGTCTGCACAGCCACATTCAAACATAAATGACCAATGCAAAGCACCGCATGAATGCTGATGCACAGAATCGGCCTGCTGATTTAGGGTTTGTTACGGTAAATCATGGTAACATTAAAGAGAAAGACCATGAAATGTAATTTCTCTAACACAGAAACTCAAGTGCTTGTGGGTGAGGGGGAGATCAGAAATATTGTTTGGTGGTTGTTTAAAGCAGTGAAGTTGCAAACAAAAGAAAATGCAGTGAGTGGCAACACATTTCTGCTGCGGTTAATGCAACAAGTGCGACAGACAGGACAGCAGCTACCAGAGAATTATAAAAAATTTCAGATCTGTTTTCGGATTGTAAACATTATGGGAAACCCCAATGAAAGTAAGTTCTTTTTATCCCATCTCCAGGTGTGTACATCCTGTTCCCCGGTCAGGGAGTATGTGCGTTTGTTTGACGTGACAGAGCGGACCTCGCTGCACCGACACGGGACAGGCCGCAGGTGCAGCCACTGTGGCGCCGAACTCAAGGATACCATAGTGCACTTTGGGGAACGTGGGACCCTGGAGCAACCTCTCAACTGGAAAGGAGCTGCAGAGGCTGCCAGGATGGCGGATGTTATCCTCTGCTTAGGCTCCAGTCTGAAGGTAGTTTTTGTGAACCACAGTGTGTCTGTTAATAGTAATGTGGGTTACCAACATAGATTCTGATGTTTGACTAGGTTGACTTTATTCTAAATAAGTCCTATTAATTTTGTGGTTTACATGGATTGATAATAGATGAGATACAGTCATATTCTGTAATGTATACCATGAATATCATGTAAAAACCTTCATTGGCGTGTGAATTGATAGATTTTATATGATTCATATTTAATGGCTTATTTGCTTGTTTCATCTTCACTCTCGTGGGCTTGGTTTGTCTCTCTTCTAGGTGCTGAAGAAATATGCTTGTCTATGGTGCATGAACAGACCAGCAAGCAAAAGGCCCAAACTCTACATTGTTAACCTCCAGGTACACTTAGATTTGACATTTTAGGCCAATAAGGTTCATATAGTGTTCTGACTGCTCTGCAGCTGATTATGTGGCTGTGCTTTTGTTCTAGTGGACACCAAAAGATGATATGGCTGTGCTGAAAATTCATGGCAAGTGTGATGATGTCATGAGCCTCCTAATGGAGGAGCTGAACATTCAGATTCCTGTGTATGACAGGTAAGGACCATATGAAGCAGGTACACCCAATATACACATAAAACCCCCCAAATAGGCCTTATTGATGTAAAATTAGCAATTTAAATAGACATACATGTAAGTCTCCGATTTCTTTTAGAGATAATAGTAAAAAATCCTTGAAATGAATCTTATTCATTTTTTGAGTTATTTTTTAATCACTTCCCTGGTCATAGAGTGCACGTTTTTAATAATATATATACCAAAAAAAGACCAAAAAACAGTTTCTTTGTATTCTTATATCAAAATCCAATCATGTTTTCTTCCTGTAAAAAACACTTTTCAATGCTCAAATCAAATGTTATGTCCTGTCTGCCTATCCTGTTTGACTCTGAAATACATCACAATAAGCACGCTAGATACTTTTAAAATGCTGTTTCATCTGGACCTTCAAGGGTCTGATACTAATTTCAAATGCATTATTCATGCTTTGTCAAATACAATACTTGGATTATGGAACATCCTAAACTCTAAAATGGATATCTGCATACAAATACAGAATCTATAGGCTATTTGGTGTGCTCTGGTTTCTGCTTGTAGTCTTAGCAGTATTGACATAATTGGGCAGTCTTTGGCAGCATGCAGGTAAACAGTCCGTGTTGAGAACAACAGAGGTGGTGAACAACAGAGGTGAAACATCATCTGATGACGACTTGCCCCCTAGGACTAAATTGTCATCAGATGGTAACCAATGGGTGCTGAGGTTGTGAATATCCCCACCATGCTCTTACATACGCACACGCACATACTCAGTTTTCTTTATTCTGTGTCATCAGGGCAAAGGACCCCATCTTCAGTCTAGCCACACCTCTGCAGCCAGAGGAGGTGGACAGCCACACTCGTGAGGTATTGGCTCCCTATCACGAGCAGGAGGACTCCTTACGTGACCCTGGGGAGCAGGCAGAGGAAGCCACAGCTGTGCAGGGTGGCTGGTTTGGACGAGGCTATGGAAAAGGAAGGAAGAAGAAAAAATCTGCTTAATCAAGGAAACCTTATTAACACGTACAGTGTGCGTGTGTCAGTCCCAGTCCCTTGATGAGGATGAGTTGGACTTTCAACTTTATGGTGCTGTTCTGCATTGATATCAGTCAGGTGCTTCGTGCTCCGCAACGGCAAGACCTAACAGTAGCGTTGGTTATGCTACTTTTACGGCAGCTAAGGAAGCTGTGTTAGTAGAGCTAAATATTAGCCCAGAACGGCTAGCAGAGCCAGCAAAGTCTGCAAGAGAAAGGCTGAATGAATGAAGAAACAAATGGTTATTTTCAGTATCTCAAACACACACACACACACACGCCCACATACCCTGTAGGCTTAAAAAAATGATAAAATATTTTCATGTTGACAGATGACATATGCTGTCAGTTTTTATCAGTCACTGAATACCAGGACTGGCAGGTTTTGATGAAAAGGCATCAAAAGGCCCAGTGAAAGTTGCAGCATTATCAATATCTCTGCTGTCCCTCTCTCTGCTCAGTAAAGGACTCATTTTGACAGTATGAAGCCTTCAGGTGGTGAATCATCCTCACACGTAAGAGCTTTGGTGGTGTGTCACTTCAGCCTCTGTTAAACGTGTACTTTTACCAAGTTGGTAATTGGTGCAGAGCAGTAACTAATTTAATGTGCAACATGCCACTGGTCTGAGCATTACCTAGATGGAGACGGAAATGCTATAATACTGGTATCTGAGGTGTAAGTTACTGTGCAGTATATGCTCATTTGAAGTATCTTTCAGTGGAACACAAGTGGCTTGGTGTTTATAAGTGGCAAAGGCCAGAGGAGGAGCAGCAACAGCAGTATGCCAATGACCACTTTTCGATTCCTGTGCAGCCACAGCTTTCACTGAGGAGAGATTTAAAGACAGGTCAAACATTTTCTACATGTCATGCTCAGAGTAAATGTTATTTTTCTAGTTTTTTTTTAACAGACATTTAAAAACCTGCATTGTTGAATGTACCTTTTTAACATATAGTAGCTTAATTGTGTTGATGTTTATTTTAAAGGTATTTTGGTTTACTTAAATTATTTCCTGAACTCACAGTCGACCTTCACTCTGCTGTCACTTATCCTCAGGTTTGCAGGCTATGTAGTGCAGCTACTACTATACCTTGGTTTACTGAATTGTTTGAATTCGCCTATGTTTACACTTTTAGTTCAACTTTCCTGCAGACTCTGCTGCTGTCACTACTTTGTGTACAGCAGAGTAAGGAAAGGTGTTTTTTGTGCTTAAATTTTGATTAGTGTCAAGTACTGTAAGTTACTGTTTACTTAAATGATTGGAAGCAACCAAATATGTGTCTTTATTAATTTGTCTCAGGAAGATGCAGTATTATTGATAATCTCACTCTGTGCTATATAGTGTCAAAAGGTTTAAAAGACCAAACTAACCATGATAAGCTAATGTTCAGCATTCCTAAAAGTCAAACCAGTGGTGAAACTGGATGTGAAGACTCCTTGGTTTTCATTGTATTTTGCAAAAAAAGACTCAATGTGATACAATAAAGTGTTCCTCATTTTAAGTTTTGTGTCTTAATAATCTCCATTTCCATTATACGGGCCCTTGCTTTATAGTGAATTAATGTTAGTAATAATATAGAACACTTTGTATTGATATTTTTTAATGGTTGTATCTGGAATTGGTTTTTTATTTGCACCAAATTTCTGTCTGTAATATACACTAGGTGAGTAGACAACTGAAACATAAGACGCATCTAGGATTATTGAAGCATATGACAATCCACTTAAGTATTGTGCCTGTGTGTTTAGGAATTAACTTCTGCCAAACTTGATCACAAAAAAAAAATTCTTCTTGAGTAAAAAGAAGTATTTCAATCAGAATATATTCAAAAGTAGTCATGCAGCACAATAGACACTGCTCCAGATATAATGCTATATACTGTATGTTTCGCCACCATATCTTGTAAAACAATCATACAAGATATTGATCTGCAGAATAACTTAAGCAGAGCTGTGAAATTATTGTTGAGGAGTAAAAAGAACAACATCCCTCTGAAATGTAATGGAGTGAGTGTATAGTAGCAGGAAATAGAAATAGTCAACAAGTAATTCGAAATTGCAGCGTTGTGCATTCCACTACTGCTGTCAGTTTGTTTATAGGTTGCATTCGATCACGTGACAGGCGGGATTATGCAACCAGCGCGTCATCGTGAGAGGATTCGTTCGATGTGACGTAGTCTTGGAGGCGTTGGTCGGTGTCACTGTCTGTTCTGGTGAACCTGAGACGGAGAAGACGTCCTTTAAAATAATCTTTGAGCGAAACCGGATTCGGTCAAGTGAAGCACTTTAGCCTGTTGTTTTTATTTGAGTTAGCACTCAGTAATTTGCCTGAACCTGTCGATATGATCAAAAACGGTCACCACGCCACCAGCGACCAGCGGGATGAAGCTGGGTGTAGTAAGCCGGGTGGTTCCGTGTGCAGCCCGGAGAAAAGGAAGCGCGTCGTTCGGTTGTGGTGTGACGGCTGGTGAGTTTCTCTATCTGTCACTGGTTTAATATCGGTGCTGATTTATTAAACTATCTCCATAGTTTGTTTTCAAATATGTGGTCATTATGTACTAACTTAAATACTAAACTAGGACCAATGGTGGTTTTAGCATGCTAATGCTAGCTGACCTAGCTACTCACATTAGCTATTAGTAGCTTAGTAACAGGAGTTCACAATTCCATTATCCAGAAAAATCACTGAGGATAGTTTTTATTTTCTCATACAAACACTAGTCTCATTTTTAATTCATGTTAGCATCCCAGTCCAAACGATTGAAGGATTTTAAAGGTGACACAGTTATTAACGTTGATGCGTTTTACTGATAAGCTTTAGTTTAGAACAAATTACATAACGTTCTTCATAGTACTCTGATTGTAATCATATACTTATTACCAGATTTTATAGCATTGGTGAGGGACAAGGTCCTCTCTGTTCAGACAATCTCATAACCTTATAGTAAGGTTGTGGAAGTGAATGATATTTTGAAATGTGTGTGTAACTATAACCAGGTACAAGGATAGAAAGGACCTTAAGACCAAAACTTGTGAAGCGTAATGCTGCCTACACCGATGTTAGAGATGTGACAGTAACTGAAAAGACATCAGATTTCCTACAGCCTGGAGGAATTGTGAGGCTGCTTTTTAAAGCATCTCTGGTGGAAATGTCCAAAACCCTGTCTGCTGTCTGCAGACAGAGTCCCTCACACTACACTTTTTTATGTGTGAAAGCCTGCTGTTAATACCTCCAAGGTTGTCTAAGGTAACATCATGCCAGTGTTTTTAGTTCAATGCCTGTTGGGTTGGATAATGTTGGTACTTAAAAATTAACTTAAGATTACTCAAGGACGTTTATTTACTCAAGGCACTCATGTGCCAGACAGCCACTTTTTGTTGCTATTACCGCTATAACCATTTTGGTTACTGTTATTTTAACTCTGCTGTCACACCATTGTGCAATGAGGAAAAGCCATGATCACATGATTTAGCTGCAGATGAGGAGACAACTGGACCTCCTGGACTGCTGCACATCTGTTGCACAAGGAAGTGCTGATAGCTAGTTTGACATGGCCCATCTCATGTGGTAGTTATAAATAACTAACATAGTGGACATGATCAGTGTGGCATGTTTGACAGCGTTTCTCTCTTTTTGTTGGGTTAGAAAGGGGACATGTTTAATCTGTCATTACATATACACTATGCCTCAAGCATAGTGTATATGTAATGACAGATTAAATATTATAAGATGAGGGAGAGAAAGAGGAGCAGACAGGGGCAAAGGGCACATATGAAACACAGTCAAGTATAAATGTGACAAACCCAAATAAATACCCAGCTGTCTGTACCAGATATCAGGTTCAGCAGAGCCGTGGTGGTCCTTAATACAGAGTCAGAGGATTTCCAACTAATGTATTTAGAAAAAAAATACTTTAGTGTCTGTACTTAGTTAACTCTGTCATGAGGAAGTCTAGACTGTGTAACCCATCATAGTAATCTAATAATTGACTGCTGATGGCGGTTCAAGGGTAATTTTCGATTTTGATTTTGGCAAATATGCAATATTTGTGAATTTATGGGCCTTTCAATGCTATAAAAGGCATTTTGTTAATATTTTCTTCTTACATTTTCGAGATTTAGAGCTGTAAAACATCATCAGGAAAACAGTCACACAGGACTTCTTAATGTATTTCTCTCTTTGAGCTCTGAAACTGTCATGATGGTGTTACTCAGGACTGCTAAATCGTTAAAGGCCAAACAAACACTGATCTGAAGTCAGGACAAAGGAAAGTGAGTGGGTTCTCTGTGAGTTAAGTGTTCTTTGAGATACCTTGAATTAGCACATGTGTTAACATTTTTTAAAACTGAAGAGTTACTATATGCTCCTGTGAAGCTGCTCAGTCTGTGGTTGAACCCGACAGTTCTGACATATGAGTGCTTTGATACTAGAAATATGGAGCTGCAGGGTGCTGAACAAAAGCACTTTCTCATGAAAACAGAAACATCTTAACTGGAACTGTGCGACATCCTCAAATTACAGGACTCAGAGATGAAAATGCTCTTAAATATAACTAGAAATGCCCTTATTACTTTCTTTTTTCATGTGGTTGAAATAAGGCTTTGAATATGGTGCAATGAGGGAGTAGAACTCACATTTACTTCTGTTTTAAAAAGGCAAATCAATAGAAAACAGTAATTGTAGAAGTTACTGAATGGCAGAAAGCAAATAAACACTGGCACATTGTACACATGGCATCGCTGACCTTTCTCCCAGTAACCTTTAGCATTTTTACCCACTATGTCGATCAGTCCCTGTTTTGTGATATAAACTGCTTGACTTAGAGAGCACATTTTCACAGCAAAGGCCACACACTGCGCTCTACTGTGCAAGGTCGCCATAAAAAGAGAATAAAGATAACATAATGTTAAACAATAAAGCAAGTAGAATGGGCCAGTCAGGTCTATCCTGCAAAGATGACTTTGAAAGACATTTAAAAAACAGTAGATGTTCTCATTGTTAAAGCCTTGTTGTGTGTGTTTATATATATTTAGTCCTGTAATGTTTTGTTTGAGCGCTCACCGTATCTGTTTTCCATGCTCATGACATTGTTGTCTCTTCTTCAGTTATGACATGGTGCACTACGGTCACTCCAACCAGCTGCGGCAGGCCAAAGCCATGGGAGATTACCTCATAGCCGGAGTGCATACAGACGGTACGACTGCCACTCACGTACACACATTCTGATATGGATGTTTCTGATCAACTTTATTAAAAAGACATTTATCATTGGTTACTGCAGACAAAAGCTGAGCTAACTTGGATTAGAGTGATGAAAAAAAAATTCTGGTATTAATTGTCAATCTGCCTATTTTGCTTATTTTAAATGAAGATTTTACACTTTACACCTCATTCTGTGGCCTAATAAAAACATCATGTTAAAAGACATGACAAAATAAAGCTCACTAGATATGTTCAGAGTCTTATACAAAGTCCTCCCCCAATGCAAAAAGATTTCATTTAAGTACATTAAACATAAACATCAGGCAATAAGACAAAGCAAATAAGAATAGCAAGAGAAGTTAAAAGAAAAATAAAAAGGGAACTTACAATAACAAAACTAAAGAGAGGATAAAGAAATGAAATAAACAACTGTCATGCCCTGTCAGTGAGATGTTACTGTTCCAGACAGAGGATCTGGTAATGGTATATATTGAGTATGACAGTAAGGTATACCAGATGACCTGCATAATTGTAAGGTAGCTGCGTAAGAACAAATGGTTTAAAGTAAAAGGAGTCCTGTTGAGAGTGATGACCACCACTGACATTATTCATTACTTACTTTTACTCAAAAGCAATCACCAAACAGATAATTTTCACTTTTTTTGGCTGGAGGCTTATTAGTCAACATGAAGTAAAACACATCTTTTTAACCTGCTATGCAATATGTATTTTATTGATAATATAATTTGAAATAATTACCCTGTTACACAATAATAAGCCCATGGGAAAGTGGACTGTGTGTAGTAGAGTAACTAATCAGAAGAGTCTCCATTGTGCACTCTGGGCTTTTGGATCTATGTTCAAATACAGATGTTAGTGATGTGCCAAGAAGTAACAAAAAAATTACCTCTTATTTCTCTCAAAGCTGAGATTTCCAAGCACAAGGGTCCTCCGGTCTTCACTCAGGAAGAACGCTACAAGATGGTGAGAGCTATCAAGTGGGTGGATGAGATAGTAGAAGGGGCACCTTACGTCACCACCCTGGAGACTCTGGACAAGTACAACTGTGACTTCTGTGTGCACGGAGGTGAGCCAGTCGACGGCTGCTTTTTGAATCCTGCTGGTTGTGTATTATTTCTGTGGAAGAGTCCTTCTCACAGTGATGCACATGATGTGAACAAGCCTCCAGATGTGATGATGGACTTATGTTATTGTTTCCCAGATGACATCACACTGACGGTAGATGGTAAAGACACATATGAGGAGGTGAAGCGTGCAGGCCGCTACCGGGAATGTAAACGCACACAGGGCGTCTCCACCACTGACCTGGTGGGACGAATGCTTCTGATGACCAAAGCCCATCACAGCAACATGGTGAGTAAAGCTTTGTTTGTACTTGACACAAAGGGTTTACATCATTGGGTTTTTGTTCACTGTTCAGTGACATTTAACATTAACATTCCCCACAGAGCGATGGCAGGCTATGCATCTGCTTACACAACTGGTCCTGATGTGTGGTCAGTTTTTTAAAGGTGGTGCATGTCAGCTACTGTGGTTATGTGCATAGGCTTCATGGCTACACTTTGACCCCTTAACACACAACTATAAAGTGTCTGTTTGTGTGTTACTCATTATTAAGTGTATGAGCAATGCTTTGTTTGTTTGTTTGGTGTTGGTCTCATCTCTTCCTCTCTAATAATTTTTGCAGGATAACCCAGATTACCAGCAGCATACAGACAACTTTGGCAAAGTAAGTAGCACAGTTTTTATTATAGTCAAACCTCAGATAAATTAATCCTGATTAAAGGTTATCTGTTAGCAGCGGATCATCTCTTCTTTATTACATTTTCTCAGTGAAATGCTTGTGCCTTTTGTTGTGTTCAAGGGTCCTAAAGGCCACAGTCCATGGACAGGAGTGTCTCAGTTCCTCCAGACGTCCCAGAAGATCATCCAGTTCGCCTCAGGAACGGAGCCTCAGCCCGGAGACACCATCATCTATGTGGCCGGGGCATTCGACCTCTTCCGTATCCTTATCGTGCAGAAATAACCAGAACCGAGTTATGAACACTGGAAGAGATCATTTCTGTGGTACACGCTATTGTTATTGCCTTGACCACAAATTCCTTGCAGACATTGGCCATGTTGACTTCTTAGAGATGGTCTACAAGCAGGCGGAGAAGCCCTACGTCATCGTGGGGCTGCACTTTGACCAGGTACACCTAATTACAGACACCCATTTACACACATCTCAGCAAAAATTCACAAAAAGGTGAGAAATTCAACCGTCCCTGCTGTGTCAGCGGTTTTCAGGAGCAACATTTGGAACAAGTTAACAAGAGCAGCTCAGACTTTTATGGTTAGAGAAGAAAGAAGCCCCTTTTAACTGTTTTCAACCATGGTGGTCACGCTACTTGCTTGCTTGCTGTACTCCACTCTATGACTATCCCTTTTCATTCGAGTATGTTGGCCAAAAATCTACAAGGTAAAATGTAAAGTACTAAATGTTCTCTTCATTCTCTTCAGGAAGTAAATCGCTACAAGGGGAAGAACTATCCAATCATGAACATCCATGAGAGAACGCTGAGTGTCCTGGCCTGTCGGGTGAGTTCACACATGCACGCACGCATGCATGCACGCACACACACACACACACACACAGACCTCTAAATGTTCAGCACAGTGGGTGCTGCAGGCTGAACTTGGCTCCATTCCATCCATTCCTGCTGGTCAGCTATCAGTCTAGAACAATGAGTCTCTGTGCCCCCATCTGCAGTGTGTGTTTGTGTTCAAGCTAAATCAACTTATGAGCGCATTACACAAACCAAACATGTTGCACGACCCTAAAACCACTAAATGACTTAGCTCTGCCATCAGTTTTACACAGTGCATGATGATCCAGTACAGAATTAGCCAGAATTTAAGCAGTGAACAGTAAAAACACCTTCACCCTTGAGCTGTCATATATCCAAAAGACGTTTGTCAGTTAAACTTTAACATTTAGGTGAAATAAACTGATGTGAAGCATTGGCATGACAAGTTTAATCAATAGAAAAAATATATTTATCACTATAAATCTGTTTTTTTTTTTTTCTTACTGTCCTCTGCTGTGTCTCTATAGTATGTGTCAGAGGTGGTGATTGGTGCACCATATGCAGTGGGCAAAGACCTGTTGGATCATTTTAAGGTGAGTTGCGTTTGTGTGACTTTACCTTTGGTCATGTGTTGCTTTTATGTAAATTACAGCCAGTGAAATGTGACTTTTAAGGCACAATTGTGAGCAAAGTACAACATATGCTGTAAATTGGCAGAGGCGTTAGTTCATCTTCACAATATAATACCAAAAATACCAGCTGCTTGTCTTTTTGTGGCTACAAATGTAAAAGAGGACTTGTTCCTAAAGTAAGAACACAGTTTTAATAAGTTACAGTATGACCGTAAAAGTATTTCAGGAAGGCGATATTTCAACCTTCACACTTCACATGTTACCATACTGGGTCCACTTTGGGCTGTCTTGGATTTAGAGGCATCCATCATTTTTGATGCTTTTGAAAGTGTAGGCAGAACAGTAGATCAATGTATGACTGCTGCATTTGAAGGAATCTCCCTAATTTAACTTCTGTAAGTTATAAATTACAAAAAGGACCCAATACTGAACCATGTGGCGCCCCCTTGTGGCAAGCAAGCATCTTGAACACATTGAGATCTGTCTGGTACCCTGTACCCTGTAGAATGGTTAACAAACCAAGAGTACACACCAGTTTATACAAAGTAATAAGCACCGTTGTGGTTACTGTGAGACAGCCAGAACAGAGGCAGCCATTTGCCAGTACTGCGCTCTTCAGTGACAGCCACTGTTACTAAATTAAACTTGTATACTGCAAGAATGTCATGTATATCTCTGTACATGATGGGTGGTTTAACCGTGTGTGGTTGTGTAACTGTGCAGGTGGACCTGGTGTGTCATGGCAAGACGGAGGTGTTTCCAGACAAGGATGGTGCAGACCCCTATGCTGTGAGTACAGAGTCCTCTTTTTTTCCCCTCTGATCAAACTGCAGCAACATCTGCATGGTTGTACTGCATTTATACTTGATGTTGTATGTGTTTATATTTGAGATTAAGGTCAACATTAGTGATCGATCAATAAATTGGGCCATTTTTCTGGCATTTTGACATCTTCCGATGTCTGTGCTCATGAGGCCAATTAAAACAAAACATGTCTGCAGGCACATCTGCAGGCAGCCTTGTTAGGAAACGGCTTCAATTCCTGGCTTTCAAAGCTCAATAAGTTTAACTGTCCCATCTTAATAACACAAACATAGTTTGCTGTCTGTAAAATTAGATTGATTCTGCTCTTTTAGTGAGTCAGTGACATTAGTTGGGAATTGCAGCATCAGTAAGCCTTTAAATAGTTAAACTTGCTTACAAGGCTTGAAAAACTATTGTATGGGAGTCTCCAGCCTCAACTCCTACACTCAACAAGCCAGGGTTGTAAAATATTTATTAGATTTATGATTTGGGTTGGTTATGGGATGGTAAACAAGTGTAACTGTAAAGCCTTTTATTGTTGGTGAGCTTGTGGTCTGCCGTTGTTAAGCACATTCATCTTCATCACAAGCGCTTACACCATGGTCTGGGTGAATACTACTATAATAACTGTCTGATCACTGTTCTAATTCAATGCACAGCCTGTATCTAAAATGAGTAACCACGGCAACAGGAATGTCAAAGCTTGTGTTTACACTCTAACTTTAAAAACTACCACAGATACTCTGAATGAGACCCTGCGGGAGTTTTATGGCACTGTCCAATCCACCATGGCAGGAGGGGAGCACAGCCCTGCCAGCCTTAGGAATCTGAGGGCCAGTATTAACTGTCATTTAACTGAATTCAATGTCATGACGGACCAGATCCAAGACCAGTAATGCACTGTTTAAAACTATACAGAGAGTGACAGGAAACACAGTTAAGATACCAGCCACCACCTGAGTCTGAAAACAGTGCACTGCCCCTCTGAACTTGCTGATACTTTCTATCACATAAGCGATCATCTTACGTTCCATTAGCTCTTCAACTTGCTGCTTCAGGCTGCAGCTGACAGTACACGTGGCCTGTCATTTGTTTGTACAAATCTTGATATTGATTTGGACACCGTGACATGGATGTTAAACATACCACCAAATTATATTTACTGTTTGTCAACCGTACGCAATGTTGCTGACTCTGAATCTTGCGAGCATAACGATAGCTTTGTGGCTCACAGCTGAGTCAAAGGGTTCTCGAGCTGAGTGGACTAAAAATATCTCTCGTTGCCAAGTCGTATCTAAGGTTCATCCTATTTACTGGAGGTAAATACATTTCATTACAACCCTATGGGATGGTAATGATTGTTTAAGGTATCAGTCAAACCACCAGGTGTTACCATGGAAACTGAGTTATGGTTTGTGAAAAACTTTTTTTTTTCTTTGACGACTGACCGTGGTATAAGCTGAATTTATGGACAAAGAGGAGGCCAGAGTGCATCAGGTGGTGTGCATTATTGCTCCAATCTGGTTTTACAAAACTATCCTGATCGGCCTCAGAGGGGCACCGTAGTGTCAAAATGTGTCTTATTGCTCCATGCTGGCTTTTCAGCATTGCTCTAATTGGTTCAAGGGTGGACCTCATCATCCAGTGGAGACGACAGGGAAACTTTAGCCTTGCCTTACATTGACGTAGCTATTTCTGCTCTGCCCTCAGGAGCCAAGGAAGAGGGGGATATTCAGGACCATCGATAGTGGCAACAATCTCACCACTGACGACATTGTCCAGAGGATCATTGAAAACAGGTCAGGGACTTCCTGATCATCTTCATCTGTGTTTCATTACTCTCTGTGCAGATCACTTTCACTCTTTTTATTTAGTTTTGTTTTTTTTAATCTCAAGTTTGCTCATGTCAACTTTCGTGTTCCCAGGCTGCAGTTTGAAGCCAGGAACCAAAAGAAGGAGGCCAAAGAGATCGCGGTGATTGAGGCGTTGAAGAGGAAAGAGCAGCAGGACCAGAGTGAAGCTGCAGCCCAGGCTGCTCACTAGTGAGACCCCGGACCTGGTTCTGTGTCTGACTTATTCATCCTGGTACACACAGCTTTAAGAGGGTGGACTCACCTGATCCAGACGCACCGTCCATGTTGTCCTAAACGGGGCCGGCTGGGTGAAATGATCTGGGAGAGGGCCAGTCGGTCTTTACTTATCAACTACTGGGTACTGAATCTTGCTTTGAATATCTGGTGAAGCAGTGTGTCATACACGCTGCTGGGTTTGCACCGCTCTGTCTTCAGCTACAGACTATTCCAGCCTAATGGGATTAGAATAGATCTGCCTTGACAAGAACACAAAGAATCCACACACGTAACATACTAAGATTTCACCTGCAAAGTCCCTTTAAACCCCTCGTCCCCCACAGGGAACTTTTTAATGTTATCTTCTCTCATGTACTGTTTTTTCAAATGAAATCACACACTACATGCTGCTGTGTAGGTGTAGAAGAGGCATGTTAAATTTTAGTGAGCCATAACTTATTGACAAAATGTTAACGTCATTGTCACTTTTGTTTATAGATTTTAAATCACATTAGTTTTAAATGATCGGTGTTAGCAGTGACATCAGTAAACTTGAATGTGATCTGTTTTTTAACACACTCAGAAATCGTAGATTTTGTTTTCATTTCTCTAATGTTTTAGTCCATCCTGAAAAAAAACATTATTGCTATGTTAAATCATCTGTGAACTAGTCTTCAAAATTTAACTGTGGATTTTAACTACCTGAATTTGCACCGTGTGTGTGCGTGTGTGTGCGCGTGTGTCTGTGTGTGAGAGAAAGAGTGAGTTGAATGAGGTTAGTTGGTGAGTGTTTGCACTGTACATGAAAATAAAAAGTAGTGCCTCATTCCCAGAGCTATATTGTAACTAACCTACTAATCTAAGGGCTGTGAATTGTCTAAAAATTTCTGAACTACCAGTTTGTTTCTGCATCGGTCAGTAAAGTTGTCCTTCTTTCCTCTCCTCTATTTTCGAGAAACGTTTTAGATGACTAGAATGTCCTCTTTTCTCCTTCAAACTGTCAAACTGCTTCTGCAAACTGAGGCATACCACTTGGAGGTTAATTGTTAATTATGCAAGACTGTGTTTATAAAGTGTGTCTATTGGTTGGAAGGTGGGATGGTGGCAGGCTGAGAGATAAGTACATTTCTAAATATTAGATGCCGGAGATTTTCACAACCTTGTAATCGCTATAATTGCAATGTGTAAATTCCCGTTTTTTAATAAATAAATTGGTAATATGGCAAAGTGTCATGTGATGTCTGTTTCACAGCAGCAGCGTGATGTGTGCAGCCCGGTGACAGAGATCTTTGTTGGGTCAGCACATATTCACGGTTCACTGACTCATTGAAATGAGGCCGCAGCCGCACTGAAACCTGCTAAATCCGAGCGGTCCTGTCTCATTCACACTGCTTTCAGATTGGAACAAAAAACTGCAAACCGTCATTACAGCGTCATTACAAACACAAAGAGCCTTTAATCCGCCGAGCCGGGCGCCCCGAGGAGCTGCTGCAGGATCCTGTCGCTCAGCTGAGGGACATAACAGACCATAGTCTTTTTCCTGTTAGGGACGCCTGGACAAACACTTAAAAAATGTCAAGATCTCACTCTCCACATACCTTTGGTCAAAGCAGTTCTCAGCAGTTTTACACTGCTCTGGTTTTTAGGGAATGAATAGTGAAGAGAAACATTTAGGGGCCTCTCAAGGGCCCAGAAGAGACCCATTTGTAAACCACTGCAGTGGATAGAAATGGCTGTTTAAGCACTTTATCTTTTTGTGTTTGTTTTATTGTCCAACTGTGGATACTGGACATTCAGATGTCAGACAGAAAGTGATGAATGACATTTAAATTTTATTTGTTGAGGATTACTTTAGAGCAGTGGCTCCCAAACTGAGCATAGGAGCCCTGAAGGAGTCACCAGAGGATTAAAAAGATAAGAAAGAAATCTATTGCAGAATTTTTTTTTTTTTACCTTGTCAGATTTGTTTGTTTTTTTTCTTTTGAATCACTGTCAACACTTAAAGCCTCTAAAAAAAATCCTTCAAAGTAGTCAAATCCCAGAAGAAATAAGCCCGGGTTGAATCACATCCACCACAGGCGTCCTGTCAGGACTGTGTGGGAGTGCACAGACGCTGCTGGCTTAACTGCCTTCTGTCTCACAATGTGTGACTTTTGTTGCAGGACAAGTTCAAACTACTCTTGTTTGGATGTGGGTTTTGGTGACATCACACACTGTAACACATACTGTACAGAGTGCAGCCAGAGCAGCTCAGATCAGCCGCTGTAACCCGTGGAGGTCTGCAGGAGCTCTAATCCAAATAGCTGCACCGTATTCTAGAAACTGAGAATGTGTTTTGTGAGTAGGATCAACAAACCTGTGCGTAACGGAGTAAATGTACTCCGTTACTTCGCACTCCTGCCGCGCCAGCATGGAAGCAGAAGCAGTGTGTTTAGATTTCTGAGCGCGCACAGGTGAAATCCACGCACTCAGCACTCCAGTCCCCGGCACGTCACTTCCCAGGGAAGTCCAGAAACGTTTCCATCTGGCAGGAGCTGCAGCGGGAGGAGGCGCTAGAAGGATTATGTGGGGTCTTTGCTAAGGCGGCAGAGCGGAGTTTGAACCGCTGCGGCGCACACCGACTTCATAGTTTAGCGTTTTCTCGGCGGAGGACAGTCGCTGAAAAGTGTCCACCCGTTAAAATCTGCCACTTGGAGCGATGCGTAAAACCAGTTCTGTCCGGACGCGTTGACGCACAATAAGTTTGAAGGATGTTTCGGACATGGCCTTAACTTTTTTTTTTTTTCTTCAAGAGACTTTTCTGGCCAGTAACCCTGCAATTTGCGGCGTAGCAGCGGAGCTCGGAGCATGCAGCCTGTAGGGACACACTCGGGCTGATCCCAGTCTGGACTGCCTGCTTTTGTTTTTCCTCTCAGGCCCAGGGCGAGGAGGAGATGAGTGCTCAGGATGGGGCTGTGCCTCGGTACCGAAATCACAGAAGAGAAGAAGGCGAGGATACAGAGCGCCAAGATAGACAGAGACCTGTACGAGTACGCCAAGCGGGAGATGAATGTGGTTAAAATACTCCTACTAGGTGAGACTGACATGATACTGATGTGAACTCACCTTAAACTCACCTGGTGGAAGTTTGTCCACAGGGGCTGACTGCTACCTGGGTGTGTGCACATGCACCAGACGGTGTATAGACTGCATTTGTGTCTATAAACTAATATTTCCCAGTGGATGACACAGTAAGGTCCCCCTGCAGGCTGCAAACTTTACCAGCAGCTTTGGTTGACACAGGCTCACAAATCCTCCTCAGGAGCCGCTGTTTCATTGAAGCCACTGCAGATTCAGTGATAACACCTGACCACAGCTGAACACACGCATGTTTATTATGTTTTATCTGTAATACAGTTTTTAAAAGACCCACTTTAACCACCATTCAAACACCTCCTCCAGGTGCAGCGGAGAGCGGGAAAAGCACTTTGGTCAAACAGATGAAGATCATCCACAGTAATGGATTCACCAAGCAAGAGCTCACCAGCTTCAAGGTTGGAAACACTCACACACACACACATGATCAGACCACAGCCTGGTTCACGCCTGGTGTTTTTATCAGATAGCAGTCTGTAAACATACTGTGAGCTTTGTTATGGATTCCAGTAGAAGAGAGGTGGATAACAATCACGTGCGTCCTCTGCTATAATGGGAAGTGGTACAAAGCTTCTAAATGACTTCAGCTGATCGATACGTCATTTGTTTAGGTTTAGGTTGTCATCATGGTTTGGAATGGAGGAATAGAGGAAGTCAAGAGTTCAGTGTCTGCTGCAGGCATGACTGAAATGAAAGTTAGATGGCATTAAAGATGAGGCAGCGGTGATAGAGGTGAACAGGAGATGAGATGGAAAACGAGGCGATGCTTAGTTCCTGTGGGGGACAGAGATTTCTCATGATACCCGGGGTCAGATCCAAGCTGGTATGTAGTGGTTTGGCTCGCATCTGCTCTTCCTTCGGTGTTAGTGTGTGAGTGTGTGTGTGCTGTAAGCGACTGAAAGCCAAATTCCTCTGTTGTATTAGGGGTTGGGATGGGGTGGGGAGAATGGAAACGGTTCAACACACATACACACACACACACACACACACACACACACACACACACACACATACTCACATCAGTTTCACCCCATCAGCTTGTTTTCACTGAAGCCATATCTTCGTCCACGTCCCCCTCCTTTAACCTCTTCCCATATTTTTACTCTCCTCCCTTTCCCCTTTGCTATTCTGAATCTTTTCCACCTTTTCTCTCTCCTTCTCTGATGCATATACATAATGAGGAAGTGATGACAGAAAAGGCCATTCTCTGTCTTCACTGTGCCTCAGATACCTGCTCCATAATCACAGCCCTGTCAGATGAAGATGGTGCAGTTTGAACTCACCTAAACATTTTTTTTGTTTGTGAAACAGACTATAAACCTGAAAACAGGCTCCAAATGAAGCAACTAGACTTCATACTGAACCCAAAATGACTCTATCTAAAAAAAAGCTATATTTACACAGCACGTTGGTGTTTGTGTATGTGTGATCATCTTATGGGTAACAGATAATATCTATGTCCTGGAAATATGCAAACCACTGTCAAAATACATTAAAACTTCAGCAGTTGCTCACTGGCCAGGATTATACACTCACAGTGATATGACATATGAAGGTCCCAGTTGTTTGCACAGGCAGCTGGGATGTCTGAATGCATTCCTAGATATTAAAGACGCCTCAGCTCTCTGCACTCTCCTACTCTGCACTCCCTTCTTCTCCTCTGCTGCTTGTGACTCCTAACAGTCACCTTATCTGCAGTTCAGCCCTGTCAACACAGGCGTCAGACTTTCTGTTATTGGACTGTGCAGGAGGAAAGAAGTTCAGTCTGAACAGGGCTGATATCAGACCTCCACACGGCTTTGGTGCTGAATGAAATGTGTGTAGAGAATTGTTGAGTATTAAAAGTTAGCGCTGAATGTCTGGTCTAAATCATAATCGTGTGAGCTTTGTCTTTGATTAGATACTTCCTAATTTAAATACACTTTGTACTTTATACTTTATTTTATTTAGGAAAAGTTCTTGTATGACTGCTTGTGATCAGGCAACATTCAACATTTGAGAACTTTGACTTTTTTTTGTTAAATTAAATTGGTAAAAACAAAAAAGTAAGTTAGCGAAAAAGGTTTTGATATCAGTATTGAAACTCAGGCTATATTGCCATTAGTATCAAAAGAGACTGAGGGGCCACAGCCGTGCTTGCGCCTCTGTGAGGCTGTACTCAATTAGCTAAATGCTAATGCTAGCATGCTAACATGCTCACAATTACAATGCTAACATGCTGATGTTTAGCAGGTATAATGCTAACCGTGTTCCCCATCTTGGCCTAGCATGTTAGCATGCTAACATCGGCTAATAAGCAGTAAACACAAAGTACAGCTGAGGCTGATGGGAATGCTGTTAGTTTTGCAGGTTTATGCTCAAATGTAGCAAATTTTTCACTAAAAAACAAAAATGCCAACTCTCAGTAGGCACTAGAGGAGGAAGTCAGGTGATCACACAGTCAGTAGGATTCATCCTCTGGGGACCAATAACACCTGCAAAGTTTCATGAATTTCTCCACTGTGAGATCAATTAAGTCTTATCTCTCTCTCTCTCATAGTAATCCATCAAATATTGTTAAAATATTTGAACTTTTTAGTTCAAATATCAAGTTTGAGTCACTACACATTTCCATTGTTCAGAAAGGTGCATACAAAGCACCAAAGAGTGACAAAGAGTATTTCCTGCATCGCGTTAATGTACTTACACACACACACACACACACACACACAACAAAAGAAATTATATAAACAAGTAAAAAAAAACATCATGAATATGTATTGTAATGTCAGGAGAGCAACCTGGTTTTTCCTGCTTTATCTACACACGGCAGATTTCAGAACCTTCTCATGTTGCATCAACACATTATGTCATCAGCACACGAAGATATTTTCCCTGTGCAAGCGTGCAGACACGCATCGACACATGTTTAATGCCAGCAGTTTAATGCCTTTTGTTGTCTCCCCTGTCAGTTGGGTTTGTCTTTGTTCTCAGGTGACACCCTGATTTTCAAGTGGAAAAATGACACTAACTCACGAACATGCCCTTCCCTGACCATCCCTGGCCTCCCACAGCAAACACAGACACACCCTCCCCTGCACACACAAACACACACACACACGCACACACACTGTCTCATATATATGAGCTCATTGTTCTTTATCAGGCTTGTGTGCGTGTTGCTCCACATGTGTTTCTTTCTGTCTCTCATGGCCTTCCTGCTATCTTCAACGAGTGTCTGTTTGTCCACCAGTGCAGCAGTAAACACCTCCACCCTGCCTTGAACTGAACAGGTTATCCTCTGCTCTACTATCCCTCCTCTCAGATTTCCCCTGAAGGCACAAATAGATAACTCCATCTCTTTATTTTTCTGTCTGGCTTTTTGTGGCCCTGCCAGTCAGGTTTGTATTGCATTAGGACCGTGACAGGACAGCCTGTGCGAGAGGAATAAGGGGAGGAAAGGTAGGAAGGGGGCTCCTCTTTGTCTCATCCCTCCTTTATTTGCAGCCTGAGGCCGTGGTCTTGTTTTTACTGTGGACAGGCTGATGGACTGAGATTTTCCCTTCATTCTCTTCCAACACTCACAACTCTGTGTCAACAAAAGAAATGCTTTGTAAGTGTGTGTGTGTGTGTGTGTGTGTGTGTGTGTGTGTGTGTGTGTGTGTTTGTGTGTGTGTGTGTGTGTGTGTGTGTGTGTGTGTATGTGCACAATTCGGCGTGGCAATGGGTAACATTCATGAGCTGCGTTTGTATTTTTTGACCTGGAGTCTCTTTGTTGATTCAGGTGTTTGTCTCAGCTTGAAAAATGCGTTGAATCTGGACGCTTTCTCACCTGGAACAGCTGTGAGGTTTGGTTTAGAGCCTCAAACCTACAAACACACACACACACACATGCAAGTTATACATTATTAGCAGAACAGTCTGTGGTTAAAGATTAAACATCAGGCCACCGCCAGGTCAGCCGCATTCTTTGTTGTAGTTTTTTTTTAGCTGCTAACGGCTGTTAGTTTTCTGTGTTTGGGGAGCCGATCAGAACAGCAAGCTGGACAAGAACAATAGTTCAGTGTATCTGGATGGATTTCGAGATTGTTGTAATGGGAGCTGTAATATCTCCACTGACATCACAGTCCCCACTAACTGTGGTGGGGATGGTGGTAGTGGAGTGGTGGAGTATTAATAGGCAGCAGGAAAAAAAGGGTTAGAAAGGTGTTTGACATTTCTGTCTGCTGGACTTCCTTTCAAACAGACACCCAACCCCCAGCACACACACACACACACACAAATTGGTGAAAACATGGTGTCTTTTTACTCTATAAGTTTCCGGAGAGATGACGTATAGCTGATGGTGGATTCAGATTACCATACAATGACACACCTGTGGCCCCAGGCCGTGTGTGTGTGTGTGTGTGTGTGTGTGTGTGTGTGTGTGTGTGTGTGTGTGTGTGTGTGTGTGTGTGTGTGTGTGTGTGTGTGTGTGTGTGTGTGTGTGTGTGTGACACAGTGCTTGTGTATTAGGGGTGGTGGAGCCATGTAGAGGAAAGTGGGTTTCGTTGCAACAAGCTGGTTGGTCAGCTGCTCCAAATATGCTGCTATTAATGTGTATTTAGAGCTACAGCTTCATTTCCTTCTATAAACATGAAGTGTGTGATGTTGTCGGGGGTTTAGCCATGGCCTCCCTCCTCCCTCTGTGCCTCCGACCTTTGCTGTCAACACTAAAGTAAGCCTTGAGTCAGACAGGGAGGAACTTGGGAACAATTGATAAGGAAGACAAAGGTGGAGGGAGGGAAGGAAGGAAGAATGAAGCAACTGAAGACAGAGAGAGTACAGCAACTGGGTCAGAGACATGAGAGGAGCGGCCCTTTCATTTGTCCAGGGGGTAGACAGATTAGCAGCAACACCTGTACAGCAGAATGCAGTTTAATAAATCCAGTAAATGCTGCATTTGTGCTGCTTGTGAAGCTCTAATTTTGCTGAGTTTGTACAAAAAAACCTGTTGATTCAACTTGAATTAAAATTCTAGGGGCTGTTGTGTAATGCTTGTATTACATTATATTGATTTTAAAGGTGTCCTGTAGAGTTTTCTCGTAATCGTAATCTCGTATTTACATGCAGTGCTTCTCACCATTGTGTGTATCCTTGAGATCTTATGAGTGTGTGTTGAGTGTATTTCCTTCCTTATTAAACATGGAAACATGGCAAAGCTGATTCTTGAATATTTTCACCCCTGTTCCTGCCTTTGTTGGCACATTACTACATTTGTTTACATGTTACTGCCGAGTGTCGGTAAATGGAATAGCATGAAACCAGCAGCAGGCTCACTTAGTGAACGGGATCGGACTGAAAGACTGAACTTCCAGAGGGATCCTGGTAACAAAGGGTAGGACTTAGTCTCAAGACGGAAGAACAACATCCAGCTGAGAGGTTGCTATACTTTGAATGAAGAAATTCAGGTCTTAGCAACAGGCCTGGATAAATCCACTGTGAAATTGCACAAGACTCATAAAAAGCTCTAATGCCCTCTTAAAAATACATTTATAACACAGAGGGAAGTGCAGCCTCTGTGTCGTGAGGCCCAGTGAAATATGTCTTGTGTGTGACCGCACTGATCCTTAAAGCCCCCACACACTTGAAGTCCACACACACTGGTGCTTTCACTTGTGATGCCTGATTCCCTTTATCCTCATGTCAGTTTTATTGCACTAGGGCAGGACAAATTTACTTCTTATCAGTCTTTTGTTGGTTTATAGAGTTTTGTGGCGTAATGTTCCTCTAAGCACAGTTAACCACTGTCAATCTGATTAGAGGTCAGCCAGGGTAACTGAAAAACACTATTCAATAGCTAACTAAACTATCATGTTGTCTCATTGGTGCCCATGCACAGCTGAAACAAATACTACTGGCAATGACTCATTTAGAAACCATACATTATGATAAGAGCGCATTTGAGACCAATAAAGTTTTAAAAAGAAGAATTTACTTGGACGTTATTTACATGCTGAAAGTTGTGTTTTTAGCCACGCTAGCAGAGTGGCCATCACTCCACCACTTTGGTCCAGACTGAAAGAACTCAACAGCTATCAGGGGCGTCCACATGACACTTTGTGCCGACATTCGTGGTCCTCAGAGGAAGAATCTGAATGACTTTTCCTCTTGTGCCACCTGCAGGTCAACATGTTTGGCTTTTAGTGAAATATCTCAACAGCCGCTGGATATATTACTTCATGTTTAGTGCTAATGTGCAGATGTAAGCCTGCTAACACACTTAACCAAGATGGTGAACATGAACAGGTTAGCATGCTGACATTAGCATTTAGCTCAAAGCACTGTTCTGCTGAATGGCCTCTTTGAATGGCTGCCATGGCCGTAGACTCTCAGTCTGTCTTCAACAGCGTCTTACTTCTCACACAGTTGCAACTTTCATACTCTAAAGGCTTTGCTATGCCGGGTCCAGCCCAATAATAGCCCATGGCGTCGGCCATGAAAATGGGTGTCGACGTGGCAATGATTGATTTCTCCCATGTAGTGTGTCATAGTGGACAACAAACAGGGACGCCTCACAGCATCACAACAAATATTTTTGCCTTCTCCCGCCTAGTATGACAAACTCCACTGCTTGATTTTTAATGATGTTTATGGTCATAAAACATACACCATAAAGATCCATTATCCTGTTCATTGCTCTTAAGACCATAAGAATGAGTAATTATTCTGAAATTGCATATGTGAGCTGATTGCATTGATGGTGAGGAGACGAATGCGCAAAGCATCTTATTTCTGTCTCAAATCAATGCAGCGCTGTCAGCAAAGGTTCTCCTGAAAGAGACTCATTTGTTCTTAATGCCGCGGTGTCAGCGGTCGTAAGCTCCGCTCACGTCTTAAGATCACCTCCCCGAATTATCTCACCTCACACGTTTCACCACGTCTCAGCCTGGACACTTGAAACACACACACAGAGAAGAGTGACCAGACTGTGACAGAATCGTGATGGAATGTGAAGCTTATCTTCAGCTGGCAGGAGACTGATAGAGACTATATAGAGACTGCCAACTAACACACACACACACACACACACACACCAGTTTCAGTACTTTCAGTCTCTTACACTCTTAATAGGCTTTATTGCTGGTCCATTGAGTGTGATGGATACAAACACACAAAAATACAAAATACCCAACATGGTGGTGTGTTCAAGGCCAGCCGGTTTAGATTTGATTATTAAGAATAATGAATTAATTATTAATGTCCACATTGCAACAACCGTGAAAGCTTAAACTACAAAGGGTCATGTTTGGATACACTTTGGGCATTTTAAAGCTGCACTCATCAAAACTTCAATCGCTGCAGCTTTAAGTGCAGCAGCCACAGATCATATCCAAAGACCACAGCTTTTTACGTTATGAACACGTGCATTAAAACTTCCGGGTAGGCACTGGCTTCCATTCACCTCAGTGCAGGATTAAAATCAACTGAAAGCAGAGACTTCCTCGGAGTCTGTGGTTACTGCACCCAGTCACAAGATAGTCTGGCACATAATCCCTGTAAAACCAAATGTGTCATTTGTACACTCACATCTCTCATCTCCGTGTGGATTAAACAAACGAGATAGAACGTGTTAATTGGTGAGCTTTAGAGGTGCGAGGAGACAGTTTTTTTTTTCCAACTTTGGGCAGGAGAGCTGTTTCCCCCTTTTCCAGTCTTTATGCTAAGCTACGCTAACTGTCTGCTGACTTTAGGTTCATTTCCGACCAGCAGACACAAGAGTAGTTTTGGTCTTCTCATCATCATCATCATCATCATCATCATCATCATCATCATCATCATCATCATCTTCTCTTCTCCTCAGCCAAAAAAAAAAACAACAACAACAAATGAGCACATTTCGGAAAATGTGGAACTATTCCATACTATTATAAGTTTAAAACATTAAAACTCTTTTCAAAAGTTGTCCTTGTCCGTGTTTTTGCACAGTTTTTTTGGTATCATGTAGCAAAGTTTTGTTTTGTCCCGTTGCCACAGCTATTCATGAACTTAACCTGTGAACTTTGACCTTTGGCAGCCTGCAGTGCTGGATAACCTCCTGACCTCCATGAAGTTTGTCCTCCACGGCATGGGCGTCCTCCGAATCAACCTGGCCAACAACAGGAACAAGGTGGTGTGTCTGCCTGTCTGTATGTCAATCTGTCCATCTTGTCTTTCTATCTGGTGTTTTTTATTTCTATCAGACATTTTCTTCAAATCAGCCTCTTTCTTCTCTAGCTTTCTCTTTTCTCATATTTATCCCGAGCTTTGTGCTTCCTCTTCTCCTGCACTGCACCCAGATCTCCACTAGAGAGCAGCATCTCAGCACTGCAGTCACAGCTGCTGCATCTGGCATCTCACACACACACACACAAACAAACACACATTCAGCAACAGTTTGTTTTCATGTGACAGGGCAGAAAAGTTGGTTGGTGGGTGGTTTGATTGTGAGCTTCAATTTGATTTGAACTTTATTGTCAAAGATGTAGCTTGCACACTATCCACCCACGCAGCACTTCCTGCTGGGAAATGATGACCAAAGTATTTCCTCTATTAAATGCCAGCAGGGTGTGTTTGTGAGCATATCTACTCATTTGTGCATGTGTAATGATTAGCAAGTCTAGAGAGCAGAGACAGTCTCCTAAACTTCTCTGTCATTACATCCTTTTTCCATCTGACCTCCGCTCCTCCCTGTCCATCCATCCATATATCTGTCTCCGTCTCTCCGCGCAGGTCCACGCCCATTCTGTCCTGTCGTGTGGGCGGTGCTTTGACGAGGATCAGGTGCTGTTCCCTTTCCTGAGCCACGCCCTGTCCTGTCTGTGGGCCGACCAGGGGGTGAGGGCCGCGGCGGCCCGAGGATACGAGTACGAGCTCAATGACTCAGCACTGTAGTGAGTACTCCACCAGCACACACTCACGCTGCGCTGAGGAGATGCAGGGGTCCAATTAGCTGGACTTAGCAGCTGATGCTCGGCCGTGTGCTAGCTGTCACTGGTAATCAAAGTCTGGAGAGTGGGAGGGAAAGAGGGAGGGAGGCAAACCCAAGTAGACTGTAATTACCTACGTGGCTCCATGTTTGTACCTCCATGGCTGTTATATGCATCCATATAACATTCTAAAGTACATGCGTGTGTTAATTTTGTGTAGGTTTTGACTGTTTGCATACAACAGCAAAGCAACGTGACTGCTCAAACACAGAGAAATAAATAAGGGAATGTTTAAAAATGTGCACATTATGAAATTCAAACATGTGCAGGTGCAATAATGAAATTGAAGAAGTGAGGATGAAGACTGAACATAAAGAAGTGTAGTGGGGATGGCGTGTGTGATGCAGAAGTAAGGCAGAGCTGGGACCCACCAGGAGGCCGTCTGTTCTCATCCTCTACCCCAGCGAGAGGCCTCGGCTCTGGGTTATCTACACCGACAGGCCCCCTGGTTCCCACTGAGAACCGCCGTACATCACCATCACCCTCCGCTCTCCTTAGACACACTCACACACGCACACACACACACACACACACACAGATGTTTGTGCTTCTATACTTGTGAGGACCCTTTTTGACACAATGCATTTTCCAGACCCTTACTTTAACCTTAAAGGGAATTTCCAGTTTAGTACACCTCATTTTGTGTGGCTAGAATATCAGCTTTATCATTAACAGACTGCATTCACCAAGTTAGCTGCTTACCTTACTTAGTGTAATTTTACGTGTGCTAATTTTTGGTTTCTCACCTAAATGAAATGTCTTATTTAATCTGGCTAAACCGTCAACAGGTTAAAAACCTCTTTGGCCCATTACGTTTTGTTGTTGTCGTCTTACTAAACCAAACTACAACTTAAATCTGCAATAGGTGTTTTTTTTGTCCACTCGGGAGTGGCAGAAACAGTGAACACAGCATTGACATATCACTGCTGTTCAAGTTGATGAGACAAACTCGATAGCCAGCAGTTGCTTATTTACACATCCAGCAATTCTGGAGCAACACATTCACTCATTTGAAGTTGTGTTTCTTTTCTCCATCTCCATCAACTGCTGAGGTGAATATCTGCCTCTTTAGCTGCTAAATGCTGCACTGTGTTCACCGGCTGGTCACTAATGTGCAGAGCAGGTAGTGTACAGTTGGTTCACTGTGGGCAATCCCTTTCACACTTGATACTACCACGTTATTGTAAAAAAATCAGTTTTAGCCGCTTTAAACACACAACTCTCAAGTCTCAGCCCTTAAAGCTTTTTTCTTTAAAAAAATGGATGGACTATGTGTAATGTGAAAGGTGTCGGGCGTAGTGATGAACCCACAGGGAGTCATCACCAGACTGTACGTTTTCCCTCAGCTCTTAGGAGCATTTCAGTGTCTTTCAGCACATTGTTTTGGGTTTACAGTGCAGCAGGCAGCAGTTTTCAGAGAAAAATCTCAGCAGTCAAATATTTCCTCAGGAGTTGGTGGAGACCAAAACAGAGCTAAAATGGAGTGAATGTTGGACTTAAACTCCTCAGATGGCCACAAAGACGACTCCAACTAAACAGGCATCTGTCACGTTTGCCGTATCAGCTTTATGTAGAGATAATGTCAATGTTCAGTTTACAGTTTGTTCTACTGCCCCCATGTGCCCAAAGGACTGGTCCGAACGTCCTCACTGGAAAAATGACCCCTCTCTCTCTAAAACCCATAGTGGTCCTCACAAAGACAGAAGGACAAAACACACACCCGCATGTTGCCTGCACTGAGCGGCATCCGGCAGGCAGTGTGTGTTTTTGAGCAGCAGGATGTGTGTCGCTGTCCAAGAACCTGATTCAAAATGACTAGTTGAGAATGTCACAGCCAGTTCAGGTAGCTGGAGACGTCACTGTGTGTGTGTGTGTGTGTGTGTGTGTGTGTGTGTGTGTGTGTGTGTGTGTGTGTGTGTAAAAAGATCACATCTCACTGAGTGCACACACACACACACGATACAGTTGATTACACTAACTGTGTTAATAGCTAATCTGTCTTTAAAGGCTTAGCCTCAGTGTGTTATTATGGTAAACCATGGTGTGAATATTCATCGTGATGAGTCTCTGGGCCTCTTGGGGCTCCAGTCTTATCGCTGCACTCCCTACCCACTGCCTGGCAGCTGACACTGCCACGATACACACACACACACACACAATGTACAAGTCTACACACCCACAACTGATACCTGATTTTACTCTCTTTTGATCTCCAGTTTGTCTGCAGCTCATTAAATCCTTCTTTTTCTTTTCCCCCTCATTTCTCCTCTGCATTTCACCTTTCTGCACCCTGCTTTCTCTCTTTCCCTCGCTTCCTCCTCCTCTTCCTCATTTTGTAGTTTCTTTGAGAACATGACCCGCATTGCTTCTCCAGATTACGTGCCCACAGAGACTGATGTTCTGCGAGTACGCCTGAGGACGACCGGCGTGATAGAGACCCAGTTCAAAGTCAACCACCTTGTTTTCAGGTACACACCTTTCTTTTTTATTAAGACATAATGCTACGGAATAAATGTGCTTTTGACCACTGACTCACTCAGAGCTGCTACCATCAAGTCTGCACTGGACCTCTCCTGGACCGCATGTCATACCGACTTACTTCACTTCACAACCCACGACATTCTTATCTCTGTCTTCAGCCATGTGATAGGTCCGAGACGTGAGATGGGTATCGGCAGCTTCATTCAATACGTCAATAGGGCGTCTATCAGCTGGCTTTGCGCTCATCAACCCTCTGCGCTCACACACACATTGAAAAGCAGCAGTGGCTCATTCTTATCAGTGGAGAAGCAGAGGGCAGGTACCTGAGCCCTGGAGACTCATGTCAGATGACCATATTCATCTCTGATCAATGAGCCGCTGTCACATAATACCAACTTCTTTATCATCCTCGAATGGCTGAACTCATTTCCTGAAGGAGCCGACGGTCATGACAGGGCGATAGATATTAATGAATGGGATTTCTCTGCAGGCTGACTGATGCAGAACAGACCAACATCAAAGACAAGGCCAACGCTCAAACAATAATTATGTTAGAAGAAAAACAGTAATCCTTACTGATGTTGCTCAAGGCTCATTTTATCATTTCAAAGTGTTTTTAGTTTAAACCCTCTGAATTTTGGTCATTTTTGTGTGTGATGAAATGTCAGCTGAAGTGGTTAAACTGGGAATGTCAACTGTGGTGTGAGCACTGAAAACAGCTGGATATGTCGAGTGATGTTGTAAATTTTCTGAAAATTCAATTGAGAAACTGTTTTTAAAGGTGGCTGATTCAGTTAAAGCGCCATCCCAATTTGCCACATTAGCATGCTAACATTTGCTAATTAGCACTAAACAGGAAGTACAGTTGAGGCTGATGGGAATGTCAGTTGTGCAGGTGTCATGAACCAAAATATCGCACTACTGAAAACATCTGACCTGATGATGGTGTTAGATGAAAAGTTAAGATATGAACAAAGGTACTGCAATCCAGCCTGAGGAGAATATGAATGTTTGTATCAAATTTTATTACAATCCGTCCAATAGATGTTTCACTTAAAACCACAAATGTGAACCTCATAGCGGCTCTGGAAGAAAAGTGAGGGGACCAACAACGTCATTAGGACTCAACATCCAGGAATGATTTATCTATTCAGGAATGTGCCAGTCCATCTCGTAAATATTGAGGATGGAGGAAAAGTCAGTGGACTGAAAAAGTCATCCTCTGGGGACCATGAGTGTACAAAGTTTCATAAACAGTTCATCTCATGTTTCAGTCTGTAGACAGTATGCCTCAGTAACAGGTGACATCTGCGATTGCCCAGCCTTGGTCGGACTGAGCTGGCTTAATGGTATTTTATGACAAATAGACCTGTTAGACGTTTTCTTTTACAAATGAATAAACGATGAGTCCACCATTTCGGCAAAGCAGCAGCATGCCCCATGCACTTTACAACAAATGATTAAGATTTTCCTCTTGGGCGATCATTTCTTATTGAGTTTCCAGTGGACACTGAACATTTGTGGGCCGTAGAAGTGCACATCACACGTGTTGGCTCATAACGGCAGCTTGTGGATTGTGGGTGCTTTTGCTCAGTTTGGTTTTATTGGAAAGGTAATGGGCCATGCAGGGTTAACAAGGATACATTCAGCACTACACACATTTCATTTAAAGCGTGTGTGTGTATGTTGTGCATCTATCATATAAAGAAAATCAGATTACGTTCTTCCTCTTTCTCAGTACGGTCCACCTGAGGAGCACCTCTTCAGTTATCCTACCACAATAACAACCTGTCCTTCATCCATGCTCGACATTACATCTCATATGGTCATATTGTAACAATAAAACACATTACCTCAGCTTTTCATAAGATCTCTGTTTAGCATATAAACACTGCAGAGCGTCTCACTTTGTCAGCAGATGACTTCAGTCTGGGGTATTTGTGTCACATCTAAATACTTCTTATGCGTCTCTGGATGCTGCTGACTTGTGTGTGTGTGTGTGTGTGTGTGTGTGTTCACTTGTAATGCCATACACACATTTGACTCGATTTGACAGTAGAAGTATTTACATCCGGAAAAGTTTCACTAGCAAAGAAACGCTTTGATCATGGTCGTATCTGTTGTCCCGTAAAGATAAATGCTGCTTTTTCCTTGCAGTCTTACTGTTTGCGTCACTGAGTCACTCACTCACTAGTTGTTTTTGCCTTTTTTTTTTTTTTTCCTTGTCAGACATTGCGATGGTGACGTCACCACAAGGTGACGGTGTCAGATCTGAGTCGGGGGAGCAGGGTCCCAGGTGGTGCTGCAGGGCGGAGACCAGCCCCCACTCTCACACACACACCCTTTCTCTTATCTGCCTGAATTCTTGAGGAGATAAATAATTGGGTATAGTTAATCGACACACAGCACCAGGAGTGTGTGTGTGTGTGTGTGTGTGTGTGTGTGTGTGTGTGTGTGTGCGCGTGCGTGTGCGTGCGCGTGCGCGTGCGTGTGCGTGTGCGCGCGTAGGCTCATGGCTGTGACTTGGAGAGATGAAGCCCTTGGGGTTCATGAATAGCTTAGCATAAGTTCATGTAATTATTTCTAGCTTGACAACAAAAATGATATTAAAGGGATTTGTAGAAGTAGGTGGTTTGTGTTTGTGAGAAAGAGGAAGAAAGAAAGATGAGGTATACAGCGTGAGTTTTTTCCATTTAGACATACGCAGTACGTAGTTGTACTAACTAATAAATGAATGATTTCCTTAATTATAACTAGGGACAGCGGATTTTGTATTCGGAAAGTCTTAAAATTTTACTTTTCAGCATTTGAATAATATCAGTGTTCATTCAGCAGAGGTTTCAGAAAGCTTGCACTGAGTTAATACAGAGGCTGCACTCGTAGCTAACACAGTGTGAGAGCGTCTCCCTCACTTCAGTCACTCTCTGTCGCTCTTGTCGGCTGATACTCAGGGTTTCTCATCTGAAGCAGCATCTGCGCCCTGCACTCCTACTTTAATCATTGAAGGATTCTGTTGTTGAACAACTCTGCTGTATGTTGACCTTGACTCTTTTTAAATGATTCTCGCTCTTTCAGTATTGGTTTGTTTACTCTGCTGAATCTGCTCATTTCAAGTCACCAATTAAATTGTCTTAAGAATGCAGGTCTTAAGCTCTGTTGGGTCCATCACTCTTCACTTGTTCCCCCTCTCTTTAGACTGTTTTCTGCCAACGTCAAAGCTAAAATGACATGCATGTAATCTAAACACAGAGGCCTATAGGCCTAATTTAGCAACATACCATACATCTTGTTTTAAAACATGCAGCAAATCGACTGTGGAGTCGTTTTCAAATGAAAACACTGTATTAGCAAAGCCTCGTCTCGAGCTTTGTGAAGCTGAATTTGGTGATGCTGCATTTTGCAGGTACATAACTCCAAATTATTTCTGAGACATTTCCTTAAAATAACAGTTTTATTAATTAAATTAATTTTTGGGGTAACTAAAGACAGTGTTCTGATGATACACTTCCAGTTAATTCAGATTATGTGCTAGCGTAACATGGAGAGTAATTTAGTCAATGTGCATATTGTGAAACCGGCAAACAGGCAATTGAACATAAGAATGGATATTTACGTGGGTTTACATGGAGGACCTACATGTTGTACAATTTGCACCAGATTACCAAGTTCTTTTCAGGAAAACCTCATAGAAAAGAAAGAAAATTAATAGAAATTCAGGCAACAGTGCTATAAAGCATTTCTCTGCATATCTGAGAAACGTCTGTGAGGTTTTGAAGCAGATTTCTGAAACAAAGGAATCTGAGGAATCTGTCACAGAGAAATAAACTGTTCAACATTAAAACATTAACAATGCAAAAAACCTTCACAGTGTTTAACATCAAACTTAAGTTCCTTCTGTGCATCAGAGATACTCTGAATAATGGATGCGACCAAATTTTCACGATTTGCATAATTCGCTTCCACGGGAAACATAATGGTCCCACAGAGTGCAGTGGTGTGATATCAGTCTCGAGCGTCGTCTGCCTCAATGCTGCTGCATAAAAAGAGGCCTGTCAGCTTCGCCCACGCCTCCGTCACCTGCGTTTAGATCAGCATGTGGAGGATGAGAGAGAAATGAATAAATGCGGTCGCAACCACGCTCTCTGGAAGTGAAAAGGTTTCTGTCGAGTGACGTTCAAACACGCGCATCCAGCATCGCTCCGCTAGTTACTGCGGCTCACAAGGTTAATGGTCAAGCTAGCTTGGAATTAGCTAGTTGCTTTCTGAATACACCGAAAGTTCAAGATGAGATGGAATGTGCATTTCTTATCCAAGTACACCAGGAATAAACGTTACTTGTCTCGCAAACTTGCTGAATATTAAATACATCACAAGAACATTGTCACCGGACAATGATTGAAAATAATAAGAGATGTTTTCCGCAGCGAACACGAACATCCAGCCTTGCCCCATCTTCTTCATCTGTTCTGGTGGTCACCATCCATAAGTGTTGCATTACCGGCTTCTGTCTGTCCCTCTCCTCGTCTGTTGTGGCGTCTTTGTGCTAAGCTATGCTAATTGCATGCCGGCTCTGGTTACATACTGAACGCGTAGACATGAGACTGGTGTAAATCGGCTCATCCAACTTTTACATAAAGCTTGTTTAATAAATAAAATTCCCAAAATGTCGACCTGTTCTTGTAAGGTGGCGTAGATGTAACATGGGAAATTGTGCTAAATGTTGTTGTCAGTAATGGAACCACTAAAATGGCTCTCCATCTATCCACCTCTCTTTTCTACCCTCCTGCATCTCTTCTTCTTTCCATGCGTCTGTTTGTCGTTGCCGTCACACGTGCTTTGTGCATGTGTGTGTTCCTTGCGTGGGGCGGTGAAGTAGACAGGACTGAGTGCGTCTGACTGATCGTCATGTGTCATTCTCTGTTGGAAAGTTGTTCTGTTACCACCATGAAAAAAATCTGATTTCATGTCAGTTTGGATCACATTAATAAACAAAGGGAACAAATGCAGTTCTGCTCTCCGCAGAGGGTAAATCTCACACCCAGAATCATCTATAGATGAGCGACCCTCCAGGTGTCGTCATCTCCTTATTGAAACACTTAATCAACAGTGCAAGCGATGACGGTCTTTCATCAACCCGTCATTTTTCCAGCGTCTCTGTGTGCAGGCTTGTGTGTGTGTGTGTGTTGGCATGAAAATAAGAACTGTGGTAGTGCTTGTGTGTGTGTGTGTGTGTGTGTGTGCGTGCATGCGTGCGTGTGTGTGACATCTTCACACCCAGACAGCCTAGTTTGCATACAGACATCCTGTCCGACCTCTGACCCCTCGGCGTAATAAGGATCTGGGTCTTTTCCTGCATCATTAACATCAGCCGCTCTGATAATTATAATTACAACACCGCAGATGAGGGTGAACATTATGGGGCAAGACTGGAAGGGGTGATGTAAACTGAAGAGGAGGTTTGCTGTCTGTGTAGAGTACAGTTGCTCTCGTCAGCCCTGTCTGCGTCCACCGTGTCACAAACAAAACAATTTAAAAAACATTAGCTTGAGCTTTTTAGCGTTTTTAAAGAGAATCGTTGTTTTGCAATTCTGAACCTGCCATTTAGCAAATGTAATTTAAATGTGATGCTTAATGTAGAATCATTTTCAAAACTGTACAACACAGACTAAAACATGTGCAGCTGACCAGTGCTAAAACCCCCCAGCCTCATTGGAGCAACAAATTAAATAAGAGAGCATCTTAACTCCAGGTCCACTCTCTAGCTTTGAAGCTACGGAGCTTTGAGGCATATTATGTCCAAGTGTGAACAAGAATTAGTAGTATTATAGTTCCAAATTCCAACTGCAAGTTCATTTTTAGCCAAGCTGGGCTTGAGGGACTGCAGTGTTGGTGTGCCAGTCTGTCACCTTGGTCCAGTCTGAAATAACTCAAAAATTATTTAATGGTTGCTTTGAAATTTTGTGTGAATTGATAGTCGGCCCTGTTTGTATATTTGTCACATTTTCCAGTATAACATTATGATGGTCAATTTGAGAATTTATCAACAGTCGTGTAAAAGTCATCTTTTACATGACTGGAACATCTGCAGGGAAGTGGAGTCGCAGTTGCAGTCGTGCCAGCAGTAAAGGTTGAATTAAAAAACTTGTACAGTTCACTCTGGGTGTTTTTAGTCTGTTGCTCAGTTTGGAATATTTCTGGCCTTTCTGGCTCGTTTGCTGGCAGCACGCTCACCACCAGTCACAGTGTCTGTTATGAACATGGTTGTTGCGCACGTGTGCTTGTGAGTATGTTTGAGTAATAAAGCACAAGCTCCGCTGACATGTCCTGTGCAGGGCTTCAATTTCCAGGGAAAATTTCCATCGTAAATCCTCACGCTGCACCGCCTTCACTGTCCGCTTCCCTCTTTGTGCGTCTGTGTTTCCACGCGTTCATTTCCCCTCTCAATAAAGAGCTGCATCAACACGATGGATGCTCAAATGGAAGGGGGCGGGGGGGGGGGGGGGCACATCTGGCTTTGAAAATGGGTGAAGTGGGACGCCCTGATCTGTGCCTCTTCCTCTCTGTTTCTCTGCTCTTATTCCTGTTGTGTTTGTCTCTCTCGTCCACTTCGAGAACATTGACCTTTACGCTCTTTGTGCCGCCGTGTTGTGATTGTCTCGGGGAAAATATTGCGATTGTCTTGGTGAAAATTGAAAAAGGGGGGAGCCTGGTCTGCAGGGACACTCTTTGTATGTGTGTGTGTGTGTGAGAGAGAAAGAGAGTGTAAATCCCATATTTTAGGAATACCTGACCTTATCCAAAACTAATACAATCATTGATCAGAGTCACCCCTCAGTGCTACAGTAGGCAACACCATCAGTATGCAAGGTCATGAACACACACAACGCACAGACCTACACTTTTCTACTGGAAATTGAATCTGGATAAAGGATGTCAGTCACAGATGTCACCACACACACACACACACACACACACACACACACACACACACACACACACACTTTTAACATAAATGCAGCACTGCCTTCACTGTCTGATGAATGATAAACAGATTTCTCCTCTTTATTCGTGTAACATCACACAGGGGATGATGTCTTTTACAATTTCACAGCAGAGGGCAGAGATCTGGACTGAAAAGTCTAATATATAATGTTATGTCCAATGTAACGTTAACGTTTCCCGAATCAGACACAAAAGATCTCCATTATTTTGTTATCTGAACAGCAAACACAGGTCATAAGTTGTAATATTTAAGAGCACAGTGTGGACAAAATGGCCTCAACTCCGGCTTTTTCTCTGTAATATGAGAGTCGCTGCTGAGTGTGTGTGTGTTTACTCTCTTGAACATCCCTGATTGGAGCGTGTTGGCTAAATCAGGAGCACCTGTGCCCAGACTCACAGTGTGGATCTCTGGTATTCCTCTACACACATACAGCCGTGGTTGCTGCCTGCCTTTGGTTTCCTTCTCAGCCACAGTTTTTTTTGTTAGTTTGTCCAGTTGATATTTCTCTTCTCCCACTTTTGTCGTGGTCGGCATTTTGACTCGCCACAGCAGGAAAAGCACTGGTGTAGTTCATATAATACCGCTGTGCAACTCTGCAGCAGTCAGACACAAAATGACAGTGACTCATAACGGCTGAAGTCTCAGTTTACTGCTGCTATAGTAAACTATTACAAACTGTTGCATGAGGATTAGTGAATGAGTCAGGAGAGTGATATCTGCGCCGATAAGTGATGGAGATGTCAGTCAAGCATGGTGTGTACACGGCACACACTCCTGAGGGAAGCGCTCATCAGTGACGTATGTTAAAACACCTGTGTGGATGGAGCATGCATGTGACATCAGGCTGATGATGTGTAAGGTGAATTTGTTGTACGGCCCTTTTAAATATGAATAATTTACATATTTTGCCTAAAATAAACGTTTTTTTCTCTCTACTTAACACTGGTGCCTCTCTTAGAAAATGTGTAGGCGTCTGTAGGTGAGAAGGAAGAAACAAACTCTAAACCCTAACCCCAAACTTGTTTGCTGTATCAACTGTGTCAGGTGATAATGCATTGCGTCAATGTTGTGATTACAGCTTGTTCCAGGCAGCCTAAATCGTATATTTGTAAATCGAGAAATGTGAAACCAATCATTTTCCTCTCTCTGTGTAGGATGTACGATGTTGGAGGCCAGAGAACCGAGCGGAGGAAGTGGATTGGTTGTTTCGAGGATGTCAGGGCGGTGCTGTTCGTGGTGTCGCTCAGCGGTTACGACATGACCCTGGTGGAAGACCCCTCCATGGTACGGCCTCCACTCAGTCCCTCCCTCACAAATGCTCATGCTCACCAGTCAAAGCAACCGGAGACCACTTGCTAAATCCCACCCGATCAGATTATGTTCTGCCCTCATAAATAATAAAATTTGAACAGTGCCAAAGGATGTGACACACTCCCTGTGCTCCTCTGCAGCCGTCTTTGATGGTGTTACTGTCTTCTCTCTGCAGAATCGTCTTCAGGAGAGCATGAAGCTCTTCTCAGCCATCTGCAACAACGTTTTCTTCCGCAGCACATCCATGGTGAGAAATTCATCAGTCAGCCACTTCCTCCACCTCTGGAGGAAAGACTAGCTAATTAGAGCTAAACCCAAAGTAATGGTTAGTGATAAATGGACTTCATTTTACAGAGCTTTTTTCTAATCTTAACGACCACTGAAGCTACCAGGGATCGAACCAACGACAGCTGCGAGTGATAGGGATGTCAGTTTTGCAGGTATTTGGTCAGCCGACATTTTTGACCTGACAGTGGCGCTGGATGAGAAGTCAGGGGCCACATGAATGGCTGCACCAAATTTCATTGCAGTCCATTCAGTGGTTGTTGAACATGTCAATCAAAACCACATATGTCAACGTAACGGTGGCTCTAGAGGAAAAGTCAGATTAGTGGGTTTCATCCTCTGTGGACCATGTATGTCTATACAAGATCTCTCTAGAATCGATCTAATAGCTGTTGAGATATATCAACCTGGTCGACTGACCGAAGCTGCTTTCCCAGCTCTAGTAGAGGGACAGCTGTTGATCGAAGGCTCAGTGGTTTGATCTGCAGCTCCTCCTGTCCACATGTCACCATCAGTGTCAGCATGCTGGTGCATTCAGCTCAGAGCAGCTCTGAGTATGATTAAAGCCTCAGAGCCGACTCTTAGTCTTGTTTCTCCCTAATCGACCAGCTAGTATCAATAGCTTTACTTAAAAATCACAGAAAAGGCGGAGACAACAGGCTCCGGCCGAAGTGGGTGGAAACTGCAGTTCAGTCTGACAGTTCAGCCGGAGGACGGAGCACATGGATGAGTGGAGGAGACGCAAGCAAAACCTCTTTGTAGCTCTCCATTTGTTCTCTACGACACCATGAGACAAGAATAACGCTAATGTGTTTTGTAAATGCTGTTTCCACACACACACATGCACACACAAACAGGTCCTTTGTCACCCAGTCCTCTGTCACTGGTAATTAAACAGCAAGTTGTAATTAGGGTGAGCTTTGCCGAGGTGACATTTTCCCCTCTCTGTGTTATTCCATTCCCGTTTCCGGTAAATGATCCCATTAAAACAAGCGTGTAGCGAGCTTGCTCAATTTATTCCACTTAACTAGTATTTAAAGCCCACTTAGACTATAAGTCACTGCATGTTGATGCGAGTGTCAGCTGCTGGTTTTAACATCTGTTCAAAGCCTGTATTTAAAGAAAACTCCAATCTCTGACCTGATGATAGCACTTGTGAAGGTGAAATCAAAATATGTGTTTCAGTTTCGATATATTGAGATCCTGAGGGTCAGTAGGCCTACAGTTTGTGTCATTAATAATATGGAGACACTACAGTTTTACACATGAAGTATCTCTTTAAGCAAATGATTCTTTTGTTTTAACCGTGAAGAAATGTTATTTAAGGCTTCGTTAGAGCCAAATGGGCAATTAAATGTCCGTGTGTGACGTGTTTATGTGCAGGGTTGTGTGTGGGCCTGCACGTTAACACGGCTAACAGGCTCATTAAACAAAAGTGTTTAATGATACCTTTTTGTACGTGGGAGGGAAATTTGTAACCTCCACCTCAATTAACTCTTCGCTGTGGCTGGTCAGTGATAATTACACACCAAGGTGTTGCTCTGCATCCTGTTCGTTGAAAACCTGCTCTACCTCATCCCTCCCTCGTTATAAGCAGTGGCTTTTTCTTCCTGTGTTTGGTTTTTGCAATCAAACGGGCCAGAGAGGAGAGAGCTCCGCCGCGGTTTTAATTGGTTGACTACAAAGCTAAAGGCACAACGCGGTTCTAGCCGAGCAGAAGTTGAGTGCAGAGGCAGGAAGACGAAGCAGCAGAAAGACAGAGATTTATGGAAGTGGCAGCTGAGCTTGTTGAGCGGCTGCACTGGAGACTGCATGAGTGATCGATTGCACGGTGATGATTGTAGCGAGATCATTGATCCGCCAGCATCCCCCCCTGCTGGTATCAACACAGCTATCGATTTTCACGTTTTGCCTAAATATCTGGAAAGTGACACCAAATGTGACTAAAGTATTTGAATCTGATTTATTGGTTTCATCGTTGGGTTCGTTATTGCAGCGCTGCAGGTGGGAGTCACCAAATCAAATCAACATTTTCTTCTGCTTTCCGATTGATTTTCCTTTCCCGCCGGAGGGGAAGCCTTTTGACATGCGATGTGCTTCTCGTGCTCGCGGCTGATTGTGTTTTCTGCGTGTGTTTGTATTGCAGATTTTGTTCATGAACAAGATCGACCTTTTTCAGGACAAGATTTTACACTCTGGGCGACACCTGCGGTTATACCTGCCTCAGTTTAAAGGTAGGGCCGATGGCAGTTACTTGTGTCAGCACTCACATGGACCCCCAGGACACAACAAATAGTGTGGTCAAACAATTGTCAGACATTAACATGATTCCTTTCATTAAAATTGCTCTCAGCGGCCACTTTAATATGTGTACACCTGTCGAATGCAATTCAACAGTTAAGCCATGAATTGTACTTTCACAAAGACGATCATGTTCAGTTTTGACACTGTCAGAGAAATATTCATTTAACTATATATTTGTTATTGAGGTTGTGGTTTAGAGTGCTGTTAAACTGGGCTGTTTTATATTCAGATGTGTTTCGAATGTCTCACCATGTTAGAAACACAGTTCAGTATAATGTCCAGTCCAGTCCAACACCAGCACTAACAAGGACCTCAATAGAAAAGATGATTTAACAGGCCTTGGAAAGTTTTAGCTAAAACTGAACATTACAGTCTCCTAAATGTAGGATTTATGGCAGAGATGCCGTATTGTATTGCATATGACATACGACTGTGGCTGTCTAGAGCACTCGGCTGCTTATCAGAAGGTCCGTGGTTCGATCCCTGGCCTCGGCAGCCTACGTGTCAAAGTATCATTGGGTAAGTTGTCCCTGCCAACTTCAAGTCCTTGTGTTGGAAAAGCTCTTTGAGTGGTCATCAGACCACAGACTGTATAAATACAGCCCATTCACCATTTACTATGTGGAGGTGTACCTCACAAAGTGGCTGCAGATATCGCAAACAAAAGACTTTGTCTTGTGAGAAAGACACACAAAAAGATTTCCATCCTAAAACATAGCTCAGGTTCTTCATAATCCATCTGGAAGAACTCATCAGAAAAGGACCAGCAGTGGTCAAATAAAAGTACAATCACCCCCATTAAAAATGCTCAAGTAAAGAAAAATGAGTCAAATGAACTGCTCAAACCACAAGTTACTTTGTGTTTTCATATTGTTCAGTGTGTGTGGGCCAGAGATCTTCACAAGTCATTTATTCAGGTCTAAGTCAAGTCTCAAGTCTTTCTCTGAAATAATAAGAGTTATATCCGCTGTGCATCAGGCTACAAGCAGCCACTGTGCAACAAGGTTATTGCTAGGAGGCTTGTGTGTTTCACGTAAAGCCCAACGGGACTGTGCTGTCCACCCATACTTGCTCTCTCCTCGTGCTCCTCAAAAATGACTGTTTCCTGAATAAATTGCAACTGGTAGCCTGCTGAGTTGTTGATACATTGTTAAGAAATGTGCTATATAAAAAAATGTATTATTATTGTTACTATTAGTTGTAACAAAAGCACAAATGGCAAATGCAGCGAAGTTTTAAAAAGGACAAAACAAAGATTTCCCCTCACAAATCCAGAGACGTCCACGCAAAAAGTTAAATTTGTGGCTGTTTCTAACATCCAGGAATACTATTAAGCTAAAATATCTTGTGGGTTATTGAATTTGAAGAATGAATTACTTTCAGCTGTAAAACCCATTAATATCAACAGGAAGGACGAGTGTGCACAGTTCTAAACACAACAAAGATGGACACACACACACACACACACACACACACACACACACAGTGATGTGTTATTTTTGAGGGATTTTTGTATCCGCTCTGCACAGCGTTTCACTCCCCACGTCTCAGTGGGCTCAACAGGGGCTGTGTCCACTCTGCTCTCATGCAAATGTCAATATAAATGCTAAAAGTCTTGGGAATGGGTCCGCCAGCAGACAATGACCTCATTGACCACTGTTACCCCTTCACAGCGCTGGGCCATTTTCGTCCAGATGTATTCATTATAAGCTGGAGGCTATGTAACACTAGTAATTATATACAAGTGGATGTTGTTAGAATATTTTTTTAATAAAAGATGATCCTAAGATTGTCAGTGTTTAGGCTTGGGTTTGCATTCCCATTACTGCCACTCACAGTGCCAGAAGCTGGATGTTTGAGCCATATATCCATTACTTTTAGCTCCCTATTTTCCTATTTTTATCATCTCACTACCCTCCAGATTTATCCTGTGACCCTGTATATGAAGAAGTTAAAAGTAGCTCCACCTCGACCAGCTGTAACAGTAAAATGTTACTTCGACATTGTTGCATCTGTACTAACAATCTAATAATGTCATGTTATTATTATAATATATCAGCTATTCAGTTACTTTGATACTTTAAGTACATTTTACTGATGACTTTGACTTCTGCACTTGTACTTAAGTAAGATTTTGAATGCAGTTAAAGAGGATCTCAAAACGTCTTCCACCACTGCTTAGTAACACAAGTTATTTTCCTCCTAAATACAAATATGTAAAGCATAATTTCTATTTTTCAAGTTAGCAGAGCTACTTCACAATCTTTCCACGTACCCCCTGGTGTAGACACACTTTATCTGTGGGAAGGAGCTGCCACATGTTGACCTGTTGAGTCTGATACCCGTCGTCTCTCCTCCAGGCGCAGACTGCGATGTGGACTCGGCCGCCCGCTTCATCGCCGCCACCTTCGTCTCGCTCAACAGCACGCCCAGCAAACTCATCTACCACCACTTCACCACAGCGACCGACACCTCCAACATCCAGGTGGTCTTCCAGGTGGTTATGGACACGATAATCAAAGAGAACCTGGAGGCCGTGTCGCTCCTGTAGCTGCCGGCAGAGGTCCGGGGCTTCACCGGACAGTCCTGAAGACCCTCTGCTCCACACCTACAGTCTCTGGTGCTCTTTGCCACTGTTGCATCTCACGCTACGTGATGCTTGATTTCATGTAACGGACAAATGGTTTTAAAACACATTGAAGGAGAAGGACCGCTTGGCTGCTCCTTAGTTGCGGGGTTGAGCCCTGAAATGTTGCCTTTTGAACCCTTGTGTTCAAAAGAAATGGGCATTTTTATTTTTGTACTGTACTACAGAATCAGACTATGAATGGTGATGCTACTTTTCGAGGACTTGATATATGCACATGCCATTTATTTGCCCATCTCTTCCTCTGCGCATGTGTCCGTGGGCAGGACACAGAAGGCGTGAGGATTTACTGTTTGTCCGTTACTTCCTCGGCGCCGGGTTCACTCGTGCATACCATCTCGTGTTTTCCGCTCATCAATCACTGCTCCTCGGCTGTGCACATCCTGTGCGTCACACGCTCATGATCAGCCGGTGATCGCTGTAAAAGCACCACAGTTTTTGTTTACTCGTCCTGAGCTGTCACACACACACACACACACACACACACACACACACACACACACACACACACTCCATTCATTTTATTCTGTGCCTTTGCCCAGTCCCTTGACTCCTGACAATCAGCCATGATGCAGGGAAAACATAATATTTGAAATGAGGAAAAGTGTATCTACAGAAACATCCCTGAAGCCTCCAACTTCTGTTTAATTTCCTTCCTCTCATCTCATGATGATTATTGCTCCAGTATCTGACACACACTCATAAACACTGATTTGTCAACCAGGATGATGCTTCCTACATGTAATTTGTGTGGCATTAACTCTGCTGGGGTCTGACTGTTTTGAAGGCTCCCCTGAGCAACTGACTGTGTTATCAGCAGCTCCTCTCTGACTCCAGTAATAAACAAGATATGGCAATGACTGATATGGATACTGAAGGTGAAAGAAAAGACAAAAACACCCCCAAGTGCCTTTTGATGAAGTGCTTTCGCTGGTTTGTAATTTAAATGCTTCGTACGTGTGTGAATTTTTTGTGTATTTTTCCTTCTTTTTTTCCCCACTTTCAGAATAATCCTTTGTATTTCATACTGCATCTTTACTCTAAGTCTTATACACCACGTTCTCAGACTGTTATTTTATGGTTTGTGCTTTGTATTGTACTGAAACTGCAATACAAAATAAATGTTACAGGCTGACAACCTTAATTTAGCATCATATTTCAGTTTTCTTTTAATGGAAATGCATAAAAGTATCTGGATCACTTATTGTGAGTGACTAGTTGAGTATTGCAACACATATTTAAGCCACACAACAGGTTACCAGTGTTTGTTCATTTTAATAGATAAAATAAATAAAAAGTACTTTCCAGGAAATCTGCTCTGCAGTCAACTTTCTGGACATTTAATACACGTTGGGAACGGCGGGTACATGTCAGGGTAAAACAGTAAAGGTGGGAAGTCATGTGGAAAGAAAATGGTTTCAACTAACATCTCTCATACTCATTTTTTTTTTCTTTAATATTCTTGTCTACGCAACCAAAGCAACAGCTGAACAATGTGTTGTATTAAATAAGAGAACATTCAGAGTCTGCAGCGCTCCATCATCGACAATGATCGGGTTTTCCTTCGCGCCCCCTCCCCCCATCCCTCACACACTCATTCATCCCTCACTCCTTTCCTCCACTTTTCGTCTCCACAGAAGCGCTCCCGGGGCTCGGTGGAGGACCAGGACTGTCTCTGCCGGTCTGACCGGGACTCACGCGGACAGGCAGTCCAGGGAGTCCAGGGTGAGGAAGACGTCCGCCTTGCACTGGAAGGTGCCCGTCCCGTCCCGCAGCAGCTCGCAGCTCCTCAGGTTGGGAGAGATGTCCTTCACGCAGATGGCCTGCAGGGAGTGAACGTAAATGATGAAAATCACATAAAATGAACTTTTAGTGATCCTGTTCATCCTCTCTACCTCCATCATATTTCTGTAGGAACACAGACGCCTCTTCAAACTGACTTTATAGCTTTGTATTTCATTTATCTTTAAGACTAGTGGCTACTATTACTAGTAGTATTACTAGTGGCTACTATTACTTATTACTATTCGGACTATTGGTTTTGCAGTTGTAACAGCAGGATATTGGGTCGCTTATTAGATATTAGCCCCATAATTTCAATTCTTTCTATATTTTTTGATTGTATTCGTGGTTTTTTTCTGTAAATTATTAAAATGTTGACATTTTCTTCAGTTAACTTTGTCGTCATCTTTTTAGTGCTGCTGCTGCGCTTTGCCCTGCAGCGCTCGCTGGTTTGCGCCTTTACGCACGATTTGTTGAACTTTTGCCATTTTTGATCTCAGTTGTTTGTTTCGTCGTCTTGATGAAAGCAAAACAAAACTGCTGCCTAATCTCTGACTAAGGTTTGTTTCCTTGAAACATTTCTAACTTAAAATATTGAAGTATCGCTGTTCTGGTGCTGAAAGGAAAGCAACTTTTACGCGCGTCTCTTCATTTCGTCATCGGTGCAATAATAAAAAAAACAAAAACAAAAACAGAAGCCCCTCAAACAGGAATAAAGTTTGAAGTAATTGTACTCACCATGCTTTTGAGGATGGATATCTGCCTGTTAGTCTCTGGAATCACGTTGTTACCTGCTGTCTCCCCGCTGTCCATCAGCGTCTCTTCGGACTCGGACCTCCGGACGTACGGCGACCTCCTGATACCGGACAGCAAACCGGAGGCACGACCCACCGAGTAGTAACTGGGCCCGGTTGACTGCTTGTACCAGGCTTCGACTGGATGGCAGGAGACGAGTAGAGACACCGCCACACACACCACGGCAAACCGGACTGACCTCTCCATGTCTGGAACCGCCTTGGAGCTTTGAACGCAAATGAAAACGGCGCGTTTTGTCGTCTGTTGTTGGTGAGAGGCTGACTTCACGTTTCTCTGGGTGTTTGGAAAACTTTCTGCTGCTTTTATAGGCTGACTGGGCGACGTGATCGTGACCCCGGACGTTCGTCAAATCAAAATTGAGGTGGGTGGATGATGATGATGATGATGATGGTGTGTGTGTGTGTGTGTGTGTGGTATACAGTATGAGGGGGTTGGAGATGTATAGGGACGTCAGCCCTTCTCTGACGCTTGTTGAGGTAAAAGTGAAATGGATTAACATCAGCGGACCACATTAGACACACATAAGTGGTCAAAACTCAAAGACGTCCACATAGTTTATGAGTTCACCAGGAGCTGCTTCTGTATTTCACTAATGTGACATTTAGATTAAAAAGAATCCTGACTGTCTAAAAACATCTCCAACTTAAAAAAGGGAGACTGGTCCCTTCACCAAACAACTCCAAGTCTGACACCACAAAGTCAGCCGACAAAACCAAAAGATTCGGATTCAGTTTGTCAGAAAAAGATCACACATGAAATGCATGAAAGCCATTGAATTGGGTCTGTGCTGACTAACTGCATGCAACAACAGGTGTACAAATAAGAGTCTGCGTGCCTGGCTTCAAAAGACTTCGACATGAGTAAAAATAGAAAGATTAGGAGTAAAAAAAAAAAAGGAAAAGTATTAAAGCAGATCAATAAACATGAATGAATAATTGACTGCTCCAAATTGCGGTGAAAGGTTTCTACATGGCTGATTGCGAATCTGTGTCACTTCAAAGTGGAGCTCTGAGGAATCAATAAAACTTTTCCCGACTGATTTGTCGACCTCTCCGGTCACGCGTCATGAACTGTGTAAACAGCAGATCAGTAGGAGAGCAACAGTGACGGAGAGTAAAACAAAGACGGGTCCATTTCTACATTTGTTTCAATTAAATAATAACAGAGCAGTCGGTGTGTAACCACGTTGCCTCTCTATGAGACAGGTTTATGAGGACGTCTGGATGACGGGAAATGTACTTTTAAATGTATAGAAAGAGATAAGAAGGACCACTCACCTGAATGATGAAATTATCTGCTGACATAAAGAAGAATGAGACTATACCGGAAACAATGTTAGGTATCAAGGCAATTCAAGTTTATTTTTAAGCACTAAAAGCAGCACTCACATACAAAAATACAAATGTCATTTATTTTATCAGAGGAATGTGTTTGTGTATGCAGACATCATGTCAGTCAAGATGAGTAAAAGTACCATTAGAGTCCATTGTAGAGGGGTCTGCAGTGCGGCTCTAGTTTGTCCTCAAGGACGTAGTCAGGTCCACAGACCCAGGGGTCCCCCGTCTGCCACTGCCACTTCTGCAGACTCTGCCTCAGGCTCTCCAGCACGCCGCTGTAGGACGGGTCTGGCACCAGGTTCCTGCTTTCCAGTGGGTCCGCCCTGTGTTGGTGAAGCATTTGTTCAAATTTAATCATCAATCAGGAAAAACTTAGTGCCAGAGCCAAGATTATACAGATACTGACGTCTCCATGTTCCATATGATTGGTGTCCAAATTTCTTTCCAAGAAAATCTCTAGAAAATGACACTGACAGTAAAATAATGCTGACCTGTTTTAATTCTCAACACGTCAGGTCTGAACGCTGTGCTCTCCGTGCTGCCAGGAGGACAAATATGGTGAAGAAAAACTAAATTCTATATATTTATATGATATGTATATATATATTTTTTTCGGCCTAGAGTCTAAAAATACTAGAATCAGCCTAAAACTCCTCAATGGTGGCTACAGCTCTTAAAAGTCCAGAGACAACCACAAGCAGGCCTTGAAACCTGAATGATAAAGAACTCTGCCTTACTGTGACTGTGATGACTGACGGTGGTCGAAAACTGGGTTCATGTAAAAGTCATATGGTTTTTTAAAGCTAATTTAGGATTTAAACATAATGTCTGCAATTCTAGTCCCCTTGTATCTATTTGTTAGTATTTTAGAACAGAAAAACAGTGTAAGTGTGAGCAAGCACCCCGATTGCTAGTCACACAGATCTGACTCATTTTAGCACTCAGCTCTTCGTGTTCGCACTTCATTGTGTTAGATCAAAGTCAAGCAAAGGAAGCGGGATTAGCGTTAATCATTATTTTCACTACAAATTAATAGGACAAGTTCTTTTGGAATAAAATAATTCATCATTTAGTGTAGAAAATATCAATAAATAGTAAAGGTTTTTGTCACTGTACACCTGTACATCGCTTCAGCAAGGTAAGAAGTTAGACCACTGAAGGTCAAAATTTTCATATACTGTTTAAAACCAAATATATTATTTTGATGAGATTTTAAGTAGTATTCTTATGATAGGAACTCAAATTTCAGGCATTTGTAGTGACATATATAATTAAATGTTTACATTATATTTTAAATTGACAATACTGAGTATATTGACAATATTAATATTGTTGTGATCACTCTGCTCAGGGCTTTGATCTCCAAACTCATTCATCATATGCCCTTTTAACTGACTGATATTCATCCGAGAATCGTCAGTTTGTTCTCCTGAGCTGAACGCTGGAACAACATGAGCAGCTGGAACAGACCTGGTGTCGTACAGCTCCCAGCGCTCTCTGTAGTAATACTGCTCCAGGCTTTTGAACCAGTGAGTGGGCTCGCTCAGCCTGGTGCGGTTCAGCAGGTCCTGGAAGGTGGGTGACACGTAAAGGTCCTGGTCGATGGGGAAGGGCATGCGGTAGTGTAGGTTGTGGAGAAGGTGGTACGCCCCCTGGTGGACAGAGCGGGTTGGGTAGTACATGGTTACCTGCAACCAAAACGAGAGAAGGGGAGTCAGGGTATTGCGTTTGATTCCTTCCTGAAAGTCTGGGTCTGACGGTCAGTGGCGATGACGTCCTGTCTGAAAGCTCACAGACCTCGTGGAGGGACTGGCTGGCATAGACGGTGTGCCAGCTGCTGGGCTCAGTGACCAGAGCTGGCAGTAAGGAGCGGCCGGTGAGGCGGACCAGAGCGGCGGGGCTGCCGGGGAGGCTGTAGGACGGGTAGGGAACAGAAAACCAGTCCAGAATGGTGGGAGTGATGTCTGCCGAGAAAAGAGAGGGAGAGGAAGAGATTTATTTCAATTTAATGTTAATATTCATATAGAAATAATTATAGTAACGCTTAAACACTGCTCACATGCTCATAATTAGTACAGCGTTTCTATTAGTTCATAAACAGAGGCACATCTTTATAGTTACATGTCACTGTCCAATGAAAACCATGTATCTCCAAAGCTGACCTTATGGAGATATGTGGTTTTCACACAGCATATCTCTGTTAATGTCCCACACACTCAATGTTCATCACTCCTACACTTGCCACAGTTACATTTTATTTAATGTGTTGTAATTATCTGCTGCAGACATGTGTATCACAACTGTTTCTACCATTTGTTGTTGCTATTGTTTAACTTGTTTTCGTCGCTGCATTTAATTCTTACGCCCTCAGGGGGACAATTTCAGCTTGTCTTTTCTGCTGCTGATGCATCATTGATAAGTCTCCCTCTTGTGGCCAATAGAGCATATCAGATAAACAGCCCTCCTAGCCTCTTCCTGCCACCCATCTCTTACCCAGCAGGCTGACGTAGGCCTGGCTGGTGTCTCCCCATCGCTCTCTGTGCTCTGGAGAGGACACCAACATGGGCTCTGCTGTGCCGGAGCGATACAGGTTGGTTCTGCCGTTCGGGAAGGGGATGCCGTTATCGGAGCTGTACATGACAAGCGTGTCGTTCTCATAACCAGCGTCCCTCAGCTCCTGAAGAACCAAACCGATACCTGCGGAGGAAATTTACAACACATTTTACAAGAATGGCTTCTCCCCACCCTCCTATTTTTGTGCATGTGTAGGCGTTGTTACCCACCTTGGTCCAGCCTGCTCACCGTGGTGTACTGTGCTGCCAAGTCGGCTCGCGCTGCAGGTGTGTCCGGCACAAAGGCAGGAACCTGAAGTAGACACAATGAGGGCAGGTCAGATTAACACGAGTTAGGAGCTCTGTGATTTTGTTTCACAGATCAAACTTTTCATTACAATAATCAATAAGGCAAAATCTTACAATTTGTGATTACAGTGCAAATGTGATGAAGTTTAATATCAGTATAACGGCAGCAGTAGAAGTATGACCGTGAAGTGGAAATAAACATCAGTAACACATGGGAATGACACTGATGGAAATATTACTTATATGAAACAATAATGATGATATTCTACAGGATGAGAAGAATCTATCACTTTCTGAAGTCAAGTATTTCAGAGAGTAGTTACTATTACTGGCTGAAAGTTTTGCAAAGACTTTGTTGCAGTGGGGATGCTATGATACAAATATTTGAAAATATTTTTAAATGTTCATTTATATGATGCCAAGATGAAAATGGCCATTTTACAACAATTTTCTTTTTTTTTTCTTTTTTTTTACAGCTAATAATCCTTGTTTGAGAATGTGACATAAAATCTTTATACCACTGACCTTCACTTGGTCTGGTGTGTAATATTCTGGTGTCCAGTCAGGTATTCTGCCCATCCCCATTTCACCGTTCCCAAACTTCTCACAGAACGCTCCGTACTGGGGCTGCGAGTGTCCACAGCGGTGAGTGTCGTGGAAGGCAACATAAAGTAAAAACGGCCTCTCTTCATCTTTTAGACTGTCTTTATTCTCTTCTTTCTTTTGCCTTCGTTCATAGGCTTCTTCTTTTTGGGTCTGGAAAAACTTGCGGACCAGGAGTTTGATGCGAGTGATGTTCCTCCCCACCTGGAGGACAGAGTTGTTCTCCTCTGTGTATGCAAAATCAAAAGGGTATACAGATCCAGGACCGACATGCTTCTTCCCGATTATACCTGTGAGAAAGAGAGAGTGACAAAGACAGAGGGGAAGAAACAGTGATAAAAAAAAAGTGTGTGTGAGAGTGCACTTGAAATAACCTGATGGGTGTACTATGAAAGCAAATGGACAGATCATTTGCTGCCTACTTCAGTCAAGAAGAACAGGTTGTTATAATGGAGAGCTATGACGAATGTAAAATAAATATTGCAGCAAAAAGCAACACTGATGCTGCAAATATGGCAAGAGAGGAATGCTGGCACAATCACTAATTGTGTAAACGTGTAAGTTAATAAGTATTTTACCACTCAGGGCACTCTCAATGCTTTAACTTTAAACTCAATACAACATATCTAAACATTATACACAGGTATTACATTTAGGTCTGACAGAGGTGACCCCTAATGAAGGATACATGGAAATCACTTCAGCTTTGGCTGAATAAAAGTTAAATTAATTATATGGATTGAATATTATCTATGTGTGCATCAGTGTTCTATCAGCTGCACTACCAGCAGTGTAAAATGGACATGGCAGCAAATCAGGACCAAGCATAAAAACATAATCCAAAGTGGTGTGCAGTCACAGTGCCTCAATCATTTTGTAAAATATTCTGTGTATAGTTTGTGTCAATGTCACCTGAAACTAATGGAAAAAAAATGATTTTCTGCATCAAACATACAGTTTGCACTTCTGTAATTACGCAGCTTTGTTCAGTGTAATTATTAACATACTGCTCGGCAAGTTTGCACATATAATGTCTTCCTTCACCTGAGAATCTATATCTCTCATAGAGAATATGATCAGGAAAAGAAATAGGGAAAGGGGCGCTTTTTATAGCTGGTTTAAATGCAAAACTCTGAACATAACCTCCTCCAGAGCAGATTAGGTGTGCAGCGTAAATAACCATGGCGACCTAGCCAGGTTAAAAGAGAGCCACCTTTGTGACATTAAAGAAACTCTGGTTTTCAGCTCAACATACCTCGCTAACCCATTAATCTGCCTTCATAGTCCACCCCTCTGGTCTCTTTGTTATGTACCTGTGTGTATGTTGGCTTGTCTGAGGAGCAGCGGCAGACTTTGCACTCCTTCAAACGAGTTGAAGTGGTGAACACCCTGATGAAGCCCGTACATGCCGTTCTGGTGCTGAAAACACAAACACACTGTGACTTCACGCACAAATACGAGGGCGTTCATATGTGTGTGTGTGTGTGTGTGTGTGTGCTTTTTTTTTTTTTTACCTGCGGCAGGCCTGTGAGGATGGTGGAGCGGCTGGGGGAGCAGCTGCTGACAGAGGTGAAGGCGTTGTTGAACACCAAGCTACGCTGGGCCAGAGAGCGCAGGTGGGGGGTGTGGACCACAGAGTTGTTATACACCTCCGTCTCAAAACCTGCATCATCAGCTGGAAGAGGGTAAAGACACGTTTCTTAGCTCGTACACTACACTGCATATCAAAATGTAGAGAGATAATCAACTCTTCATGTTAGTACAACAATTATCAGCGAACAGCTTGAACTTTGTTAGAAAACAAGGTTGATATGATATGATTACAAATTAAAAGAATTCTGCTCATTTTTTATTTTATTCATTTTATTCATTTGTATTATTTCCAATGGGTATGCATGCCATGTGTCTACATGTTTTGATTTCTGTTGTTATGTCTCCCCTGCACAAAGTTTCTAAAAACCATCAGATAGGCAACATGTACTGTAGGTATGGCCACAAACAGATATTCTGCTGAGCCATGTTCAATCATATTTTAAGATCCAAAAAACCGATCTCATACATACAATAAAAATGCTTTTAACATTAATGTGATGAAGTCCTTTGATTTGTCAGGTTTTCGCCAGAAATACACCACTAACATCTGGTTATTTTATCTATAAACAGCTTCTGAATTGAATTTCCAAGAAATTTATGGCAGCGTGATCTATATCCATAGCAATGAAACAGCACCACATATAGCATGATATACTTTTTTGGCCAGTTTATTAGGTACAGCAGCTAAAACTAATGTAGTCTAATAAAACAGTCCTGTAATAAATGCAACCTTCATGGCAGCTGGGATGCTCAGTTTTTGTTGAGACTGTTTTACAGAGATGTTGCTTGATTATCACTTTGGAGGATGGTGTTTGTGGTGCGGTTGAACTGTAATGTTTACACAGAGGGTTGTTTCTGTCATACTTGTTATTAGTCATGTCAGTGCGGTTAGGCTGAATAACAGAAACTCGTCTCTGTATAATGCAGTGGAACTTGGTGCAGACTACTTTAGTTTTAACTAGGTGCACCTGATAAACTGGCAACTGAGCCAATTTTCCAAGTCTTTCAAACTGACAAACTTGATGTTATCACTGGATAGAAATGTAAAAGTTCACCCACCAATTATTAGAAGGACGTTTCTTCTCTTTGACTCCCCGATGCAACATGATGCCAAAAGCAGGAGCAACTCAAGTAGCATGATGATGGTGATTAGCTCTCTTCACTGTTACCCCAAAATCCAAAAGTTACCCGCTAACTTTCAAAATGTCTGCTGGCTTGGCTTTGAAACATGTCATGTGAGTCAAAACAATTACATCAGGTAAATAAAATCGATGGAGTCGTCAAAATGAAGAAATAAAGTGATAACTAGGACTGTGTTGGCTGCTGAAACTGCGCCGGACACAATCCAACGTCTTCCGCAAACAATTTAAGCCCCGCCCACCCGTGGTCACATGACAGAGGTCACATGAGTAGAGACAACAGGAACTTCAGGTTTCGCGCTTCGTCAGCGAAATGACATTTTGGGAAGTGGTTTTAGTAAAAGGAACAACAGAAAAAAAGCTGGAAATCCCAGCTGAGCCAGCGAATAATGCGAAAGAAGAAGACATCAAAATGGGTAAGAGTTTCTCTTTTATTCTGTTGCTTTTCTATTATTTTCTATACTGTTGTTTCTTCTCATTTACAGTGTCTTTTTGTTATTTCCCATTCCATTCTATCACGTTGTATAGTATTTCTATTCTAGTCTATTGTTTTCTTTTTCTGTTCTGTTCTGTTGTGTCCTTTTATGTTCCATTATGTTCATAATATTATTCTATTATGTCTCTTTTGTTCTTATGTTCTGATCTAGTTATGTTCTGATCTAGTCTGCTCTCATTCTGTTTTATCCATCAATTTCAGAAGAATATTATAGCCTACATATCATCAACTCATTACAGGACATGGGAGATAAAAAGGCTGTAAGATGAGGCTGCTGGTAACTCACCTGAGTGAATATTTGTCTGTCAGGGAGTTTTCAGACTTGTAGGTGATTGTGGAGAAAGGGTGCTGGCTGTTGTAAAACACTGCACAGCACCGACCTGTCATATGATTGTCATATGATTCTGAAAAGACCAAAGCTTGTTAAGATCAAGGTTGACAGAAGGATGCAGGAACTGTCTGTCTGCAGGTGTTAAAAAACTAAAGAAACGTGCAAACAGACGTGGAGTTAGTGGCTCTAATCTGTGTGACCTGGCAGCTTACAAACTGGTAAACCTTTTTTGTTCTTTTCCATGACACACAGGTCGCAGCATGCATCTGAAGACATGGCATGCACTTTCTTTGATATGCTGTGTATTTGTCTGGAGAAACACACGGACAATGAGTGGCATCTAAAGCAGAGGAGGAAACTTAAAAGCTTTGTGTAAGCGGGTGCTCGCGCTCACTTTTGAATATGCAAAGCATTTTATCTTTGTGCAATTGCTGCAGTCTCTTTGTCACTTCCACTGTAATCCTCCCCTCCAGGTTCTCTTTCCTCACCTCTAATCTTTGAGCGATGGAGCAGCCTCTGCTGGGACGAGCGTCAGCCGTCAGCCGTGGCTGCTGCTCCTACAGCACCCTGAAGGCCTGGCTGCCAATCCTCTCCTGGCTGCCCAGGTACAAGCTGCAGTGGCTTCAGATGGACCTTCTCGCGGGCCTCACCGTCGGGATGACGACTGTACCGCAGTCGCTGGCTTATGCTGAAGTCGCCGGCCTTCCTGTGCAGGTGAATCCCAGCTGGGTTGTCTGTGAACATTCTTCTTTTAGATTCAAATCTCTCCAGATATCGCTACTGTGCTGCATTTAACCATCAACTTGTTAAAATCATTTTCTTCATTCTGTATTTGAATCACAATTAGCTTCCACAAAGTGTTTGCTAGTCTGCTAACGTGCATCTCCTCCTAATTTTTGTAACATCGTATCAGCTGCAGAGAGTTGAAATCAGGGTGTCTCCAGTCAACAGCATCCTGTGTCATTCTGTTTTTTACTCATGCTTTAGCTTTCACTTAAAGATCATCCTAAATTACTTATCATTACAGCTGAAACAATTGACAGAATATTAATCCGAAAATATTGCCAGATTTAATCAGTTCATGCATTTTTCACGCAAAAAGATCATTGCAAATTGAATGTGTTTGGGTTTTAAAATGTTGGTTGTATAAAACAAGACACTGGAAAATGTGACCTTTGATTCTGGAAACTAGTAAGGCTAATTTTTCACTATATTCTGACATTTTATTGGCCAAAAAAGTAATGGATCAATTAAGAAAATGAAAATGATCTTTAATGGATGAAAGATGCCTTAAAGACATGTTTTAAAGCATGTAAAAATGAATATGCAAATACTTTTCATTTAAAAGTTTAACTATTACATGCAAGCTGTCTCCTACTTCACTAAAAAGTCTCTTCTCAGAGTGACCTGGAGGTTTCAGATTTACACATCACACTTGTGTGAGCTGCATATTGAACCATAAGGTACGATGTACTTTTAATGTACGTAGAGGAACTTTCTCAGCAGATGAGTGTGAAACAGACTCTGCACATACGTCATTCTGCACAGTAAAATCATGCAAGTGACACAACAAGAAGAAACACACATTTTTGAGAGGAGGAGGTTCCAGCCAGTAGTGACAGTCATCATTAGTTGCAGCTCTCTTCATCATTTGATACGAAGCTTTTCTCTCCACAGTACGGACTCTACTCTGCCTTCATGGGGGGGTTCGTCTACACCCTCCTGGGGACCTCTAAGGACGTGACACTGGGTCCCACGGCCATCATGTCCCTCCTGTGTTTCTCTGTGGTGGGGGGGCAGCCGCACCGAGCCGTGCTGCTCAGCCTCCTCTGTGGACTCATCCAGGCTGTAATGGCATTACTGAGACTGGGTGAGAGGAGAGCTGCTGAGGTCATGTGAAAACCTTGTGACACCAGTTTTGGTGGATTTCTTAATTTACTCGCGATGGTTGGTGGCGGTGGATGAACATACAAAAGGCACTTTTAGCTAAAAATAGTTTTTGCTCACAATGTGACACATTATTTTCACCCGATAGCAATATTATGTTACTGTTACATTGATTGGGATTTTTTAGGAAAGAGAGAAAGAGTCATGTACAAACTTACAAAGGTTTAGAGATTGCACTGCAGAGACTGTGAGGAAACAGGAAATTAACTTCTAAGTGCAGGAGAACCACTTCCTGCCACCAAATCTACGACTTCCTCTGCTCAACCACGCGCAAATTTGATGAAATATTTGGGTCTCAACCATGCTTTTATTTTTGGTTCAAGGTCCATTTCATGGCTCCAGAAATCATTCACTACTTTGCAACTTCTGCAGGTTTCCTGCTGGACTTCATCTCTTTCCCTGTAATAAAAGGCTTCACTTGTGCTGCTGCGGTAACCATTGGCTTCGGCCAGGTCAAGGTGAGAGTTAGCCACGTGCGCACAATGGTCACACACACACACACACACACACACACACAAACACACACACACACAGCGACAAAAATGACACACGCATCTACAAAGCCATTGTTTCTGTACCTTATCTTATGATACAGTGACTCCAGTTCCACAGTTAGAATTTATAGACACAGTGTTATCTCTTCACATCTAATACAGAAAACTTAACTCTTCAACAGTAAAAGTGATTAAAATAAAGCAATAAAATGCACATACTGTTGAAAACAGCTGTCTGGATACTGGAGTTTCACATCAGCGAAGACAATATTATGGACTGACGTGAATACACTGGCATATAAGGAAAAGGAAAAGCCAACAGAAATAGCAAATGTTTGAGGTAATTTAGAAACAGTGTCTCTATTAGGTTGTTTGTCAAATATTAATATGAAATCAGTGTCAGTTAGCCAGTTTTGGTCTGACTCTTCAATAGTGTACAGTTTAGAGAACAGCAAGGTCTCATTCACATGATGGTAACCCTGCATGTGTAATTATCTGATTTGAGAGCAGCACTTTGATATTTCACCATCACAGCCACTCATTCACTATGTTCATAATTTGACCAGATCATCTTCGTGTCTGTGGTTTCAGCTGATGACAGTCCTGTTGTGTCTGTTTCTAGAATATCCTGGGACTTCAGGGCGTGCCCCAAGGCTTCTTCCTGGAGGTTTACTACACCTTCTACAAGATCCCAGAAGCCAGGATAGGTGATGTGGTACTGGGTCTGCTCTGTCTCGCTCTGCTGGTCATGTTGATATTTATGAAGACGAGTCTGGGCCCTGACGACGCTCCCTACTCCAGCACCTCCAGAGCTGCCAGGAAGCTCGTGTGGGCTGTTGCTACCAGTCAGTACCTGTGTGGTTGTGTCTGTGTGTGTGTGAGTGGGTATATGTCACATACATGTATACTACGAGTGTCCAAGTGTATAAACCTGAATTTTACAGACTGTCAGTCTGCTTTATATTTTAGATCCACTTTCCTAAACTCTTCCTCTTTCCTCCAATTTCCTCACTTCTTCTCTGTCTTGGTCAGTGCGGAACGCTCTGGTGGTCGTGGCTGCATCCTTGGTAGCATTTTCCTGGGATGCTTACGGTCATCACGTGTTTACCATCACTGGGGAAACTTCCAAGGGGCTCCCGCCGTTCAGGCCCCCACCCACCTCAGACACCACAGCCAACGGCACCGTCGTCTCCTTTGGGGAGATTGTAGAGGTGAGGAACAGACAGATGAGGGAGCCACACGGCAGCGATTCTTTTTGCTAAATGTCGGAGGTGCAGCTTTAACTTCCCCAAATCTTTCCAGCTTGAAGGAGGAGCAGCTGATCGTCAGTCCTCTTCTCTGTGTGTTTTGTGCAGGGCTTTGGAGGAGGGCTTGCTGTGATTCCCTTCATGGGTCTGTTGGAGAGCGTTGCTATAGCTAAAGCTTTTGGTAAGTGTTTTTAGCCACACTAGCACATCAGTGCAGGTTGGTCAGTCTATCACTTTGGTCCAGACTGAAATATGCCTGCAGCTACTGGATGGATTTCCATGAAGCATGTGCAGACATTCATGTTCCCCAGAGGATGAATCCTGATTGCTTTGGTGATCCCCAAAGCAACACCATGAGGCTGGCTGGTTTGGCGGTTGTGAAATGTCTTGACAACTAGTGGATGGATTGCCATCACATTTGGTACAGACATTCATGTTCCCCTCTGGACAAATTGTGATAACTTTGGTGATCCATTAACTTTTCCTCTAGCACCATCATCAGGCCAAAATTGTAATTTGTCAAATTGTTTTATGACAAGACAAGTATTGTTTTGCTGGAAGCACCACTGTGCTGAAGCGCAGCCTCACAGAGCTGCTCGCGTGGCTCCTTTGTCACATATAGACTTTAGGTAAACTGTTTCTGGTATGTGTCACGTCACATTATACCAGCATTAGATAATCAAGGCAGCTAAAAAATGAGTGTTTCATCAGACTGTTAATTGATTTCCTGTTTCTTCTCAGCCAGTCAGAACGACTACAGAATTGATGCCAACCAGGAGCTGCTGGCGATCGGTGTGACTAACATCATGGGTTCCTTTGTGTCAGCCTACCCTGTCACTGGCAGCTTTGGGAGGTTTGTGTGCTTGTCTGTGTGTGTGAGGGAGTGAGAGACAGAGATAGCTTACTTACGGGGTCATGTTTTCTCCTCACATCCAGGACAGCTGTGAACTGTCAGACTGGTGTTTGCACTCCAGCTGGAGGGATCGTCACTGGTGAGTCCTGACCAGTTCAACTTTCTCGCTGTCTCTTCTGCCCTCTTGTGGTGGTTTGTGTTATCACATATTCTCCTTCGTACTTTCATTTCTCCACTCCTCTGTTGAGAAGTGTTGTCGTGGAGGTCAGAGGTAGAAGTGTGACAGGACACACCCAAAAACGACTTTAAAAAACATGACAACATTGATTACAAATAGAGGCAGCACAGAATGTAGACATAAGCAACTTATTAGTTTTTTTTTTTATTTAAAAAAATACAGAACACAAATGTAGAAGATTAATATTATTGTGGCCTTTTTGTACAGTCACCCACTCTCCACCAACTATACTCTTCCTCTAAGGAACTAAAGAAATAATAAAACATCTCAGTTTGTCAGTTGTTTAACTGCTGCTTTTTCTGGACTTTCTGCTGAGTATGTGCATTTGAGGAATATGTCTAAAAGTCACCTTCTGTGTGTGTTCTTGCAGGTGTGATCGTGTTGCTTTCGCTGGCGTTCCTCATGCCAGCCTTCTACTACATCCCCAAAGCTTCTCTCGCTGCTGTTATCATCTGCGCGGTCGCTCCCATGGTGGATTACCGTGTCGTGGTTAGCATGTGGAGGATACGCAGTATGTGTCTGCTCAGTTTTTTTCCTCACATGTGTGTCTCGCATGTATTAGTTGTCTTGAGTGTGGTCTCAGGCTTGTGTATCTTCCGCAGAGCTGGACCTGCTGCCTTTTGTTGTGACGTTCCTGATGAGTTTCTGGCAGGTGCAGTATGGCATCGTAGGAGGTGTAGCTGTATCCGGAGCCCTGCTCCTGTACAGCATAGCAAGACCACAGATAAAGGTACCATAATTTTCTGTACAGGAGTGTGTGTGAGTGAGTTTGACACTTAAAGGAAGAGTGGACTGTGAAACATATCAATGCCGGCACACAAACGTTGCTTGTCTTCTGTAAAGGCACAATAGTCAGTTGCAGTGTTAGTGGCGTAATTACTGGACATACACTGTTTTAGCACATATTCCCTTAACTATCTATGGTTGTGTGAGCTATGTTGCAAATTAATGCACAGGCATGTTTGAATGTTTTATTGGATTTGCCTTAATTCATGAGGTATGTTGATTTTTCATGGATTTAATTTACTGGCTTAGCCAAAACAATCTTTTCCCCTCTTGAATTTCCATAAATAACCTTATCACCAAATAAAATGACATACACCATGATATGATGTTTTATCTAGATGCCCCACCTTCAGTTGATGATCACATGGACTTATTTCCAGTGCACGGCAGAGTTCAAACGAATATGATTCTCCTTCTAAATCAGGCATCTCAAACCGGTACCATAAAGGGCCACGTGGCTGCAAGTTTTCATTCCAACCAAGGAGGAACACACCAGGCTGGAATCAATTAATCAGCTGATCTCAGTCTTCAGCTGATAACTAAGTGATCCCTTGATGTTGATTGGTTGGCCTGATGTGCTCCTCCTGGGTTGGAATGAAAACCTGCAGCCACGCGGCCCTTTATGGAACCGGTTTGAGATGCCTGTTCTAAATGCTCAAACTGGCAGTTTCAGTAAACCAGAGCAGTGTAAACTCAACAGGACATTGTCTTACTCGGCCTTACTCTTCCTCTGTGAAATCCAGGAATTCACAGTTTCCACTAAGAAACTTCCAAGACAATATTTAATGTAAAAAAAAAAAAAAAAGAAGAAGTAAAATCAGATGTAGAAGCTACGTCTCGATAGTTGATTTTATTTTGTATATTTATTGTCTATTTGTTGAACTTGCTCTTTTTTCTACATCTCCTTTTTATTCTTGCTATTGTAACCAGTGAATTTCTTATCTTAGAATAACATGAGAGGTTTGAGGAAAACTGTGAACATCACTGCATTCTTACAGTGCAAAAGTAGCAGCCTGTGTTTGTGTTAAGGATGTGTGCCTGTCGTGTGCAGGTGTCTGATCACGATGTGCTGGTGATGGAGTTGGGAAGTGGACTCAGCTTTCCTGCCACGGAGTATCTCAGCCACATCATACACACTCAGGCTCTGCAGGGTAAAGACGTATCTGTTTTTGCTAAGACGTGCATGGACCAGTAGTGTGTGGTGATCTGTTTAACCACCTCCTCTCTCTCAGTTTTTCCTCTCATTTACTCTCCCCTTAACGTCTCTCCGCCAGCGTCTCCTCCGCGGTCAGTGGTCCTGGACTGCCACCATGTCAGTATCATAGATTACTCAGTGGTCAGCGAGCTCAGGGACCTGCTGAGGCAGTTCAAGCTGCGAGAAGTGCAACTGGTCTTTTCTGGATTGCAGGTACGACTTTCCCTCACAACAGCACAGACTCTTCCCACAGGAATGGTGCATTTGTTCATTGAGAATTTAAAATAAATAATGTTTTCAGGTTCGAGGTCAGAATTCAGTTCTTGCAACCCTGATTCCCAAATACTTGGGACACTGTGTAAAACATAAATATAACAAAATGGTAAACAAAAAAATTATGCTTTTTGACATATACTCAATTGAAAACAGTACAGAGACAAAAAAATTAATGTTCCACTTCTCCTATTTTACCTCTTTGCAAATATCTGCTTATTCTGAACTTAATGCAGCGACATGTTTCAAACAAGTTGGGACAGGAACAACTAAAGACTGGGAAAGTTGTGGAATGCTCCAAAAACACCTGTTTGGATCATTCCACAGGTAAACAGGTTGATTGGTAACAGGTGATAGTATCATGATTGGGTATGAAAGGAGCATCCTGGAAAGGCTCACTCATTCACAAGCGAGGATGGAGCGAGGTTCACCACTCATGTGTGAACACATGATTGTATAAAGGAGATTAATACATGGACTCAGGAACACTTCAAACTGCTGTCGGTAAACACAGTTGGTTTTATAATGATTGAATTCTGTTTTTATTTATGTCTTACACTGTGTCTTCCCTGTGTTTTCTCCTCTCTTTCTCACCCACTCTGTCTCTGCCTTCCTCCCACCTGTAGCCCTCTGTTCTGGAGGTTCTGCTAGCAGCTGACCTGCAGGGCCTCAGGTACACAGACAATGTGGAGGCGGCGCTGCAGATGGAGCCGGGAACCTCCTCAATCACTGCTCCTTCTGACTGATCAGTGACATTTCTGATCTGTGATTATTGGGCTGTTATGAAGTTGAAAAGTGATGAACTACCTCCAAACTGATCTCCTGGCTGTTTGGTGCACGGACAGTGGACGAGGGATGTCCCTGAAAGGAAAGTGTTGCACTGAAAGTTGTACCTGCTAACCTTGACCTTTGAAATGATTGGGGAAGGTCTGTGATTACACTACACCACCGTTGCGAAGCAACGTTGGACCAGAAGTCTAATAGTATGTTTTATATGCTTTTGTGGGACATTATGTATTTTGTAGGACTGAGGAGATAATGAGAGAGAGATGATATTACTGAAAAATATGTATCAACAAATAGAGATCCCCCTCTATGTTTTAGCCTGAAGGTGATGGGTGAGCTCGCAGAGACCAAATCTGAATTTGCAGACTAAGAACAGGGCCGACAGGTGTGTGTGAATGGTGAAGAGAACAGAGCAAAGCTAACACATGCCACCAATCATTGAGACATTTTATTTATCCATGTAAAAGGAAATGATTGATTTCTCTTATTTTAATGTTGCCAGTTAATAGGATTTGACTGCTCACAACAGCGCTGAATTAAATTATTAATCAGAATCACCACATCTAAACAGGGATTGGGACTGAATAAAAAGTTAACATTTTCATTTTCATATGTACTGTTTGTGTCTGTGCATGCAGACATGTTTGTTTTATAGTAAAGTCACACATGGTACAGAAAATATAGCAAAATGTAATTTAGTCAAGTTATCAAATACAAAATGCATACAGTGGTGGCCAAAATTATTAGAACACTTGGCATATTTAAGAGGTTTCAGTTATTTTTGTTGAATTGGCCATTTGAAATATTCATAAAACGAATGAAATATCTACAAAGTCATCATTATGCTCTATAAACCATAGAAGACAGCCATCATAAGGAGATTTACGTCATTGTCCTTACGAAACACAAGGTCAGCCTATTTCACTGGCAATGCCACACAATCATGTTCCTTCACAGAAGAAACCAAATTACTTGTGTAATCATTATCAGGTGTGATTGTGGTTAAATTGATGGTGATGCAAGAACCTCAGGACAAAGCGGTGTGATTCTTTTGAATGTACAAGGCCAGTCCTGCTCATTAAGTGATTGGTAACATCAGGGTTTTGTCAATGAGGCCAAACCATCAATTGGTATAAATTCAAAGCCTCTAGAAGTAGTCTTGAAGCAAATGTTGCTCTTTGAACATGGCTAAGGTGAAGAAGGATTTTTTTGATGCTGGCTGGAGTTACCACTGCTATAGCCAAGGACTTGAGATGCAGTCCAAGCACTGCAAAGTACACTTTAGACTGCAGTTATGCCACCAAATCACACCAGGACCAAAAGGCGAGAGGTAGAAAAAAGAAGCTTTCAGACAGACAAGTGAAGCATCTCAAAAATTCTCAGTCTTAAGGACCAAAGAAAGACCTCACGAGAACTGTGTGACGAGATCAACACTACAATGACTACTGGTGCAACAGTATCTTCAAGAACAAACAGCATTGGAAACTGGGAGAAGAAGGACTTGTTGACAGAACAGCAGCAAAGAAACCATTACTGAAAGAAAACTGTGAAATGCCTGAAATTTGCAAAAGAACACAAGAAATGGACAAACTGGTTTAAAGTGGACTGATAAGTCCAAGTTCAAACAGTTTGGCAACAAGCGAAGAGTGTGTGCTCGATGGAGGGAGGGGGAGAGATATAAAAATGACAACAGTTGAAAACTGAGGGGGTAGTATTAATGTGTGGGGACCATTTCAGCCTCAGGAACAGGTGACTTAGTGAAAACTGATGCCATCATGGATAAGAAAGTATACCACAACCTTCTGGTGAGGCACAGAGTACCATCTGGGAGTCATCTTATTGGGCCTGGATTTATTTTTCAAGAGGACAATGACCCTAAACATTCTTCTAACTCTTGCTACCTGCGACAGAAGGAATCTGCTGGAACATTAAAAATGATGGACTGGCCCCCTCAAAGTCCAGATCTTAACCCTATTGAGCAAATATGGGGCGAGTTGGAAAATAAACTGGACAGATCTATTGAACATTCAAAGGAAAGCCTTTGGGCATGGGATAACATTAATGTTTGAAGTTCTCAGTAAATGTTGACACTATGCCAGAGATCAGTATGAGTGTCAAAAAGGACAGACTTTCTTGTAAGCAGAGGTTTTTGGTGATTTCCACATCACAAACTGTAAATCCACAGGCGTTTTTTTCATATGCATAAACAGTGAGTAACATCGATTGTAATTTAAAATCTAATGACAAGACGTTCATAAAGCTGATAGCATCTACCAATCCAAGGCCTGAATAGTTCTCTGCAGATTTTTCAGGCTCTATTTGTATTATATTTGTAATAAAATTAGATCACTTTGTTTTTAATCTTAAATCTCTGATTCAATGTTGTAAAACTAAAAATTCAAGGGGGGGTGAATCCTTTTCATAGGCACTGCCATAATCTTTTACCTTTATCAAACTGTGGCATTTATTGAACACCTCAAAGCACTCAAAATGTTACGTGTTACTTTGAAAAAGCAACAATAAAAGCTTTTACTGCACCCAGTGTTTGATGGACAAGTCATCCAGGCCATTTATCAGAGAGAACTGTAAAGGCCAAAAGTCCAGCCACGGGTGGTGTCACGTACAGAAGGGTCAAATGTGTGAACCGCGGGTCACCCGAAACTGTATTCCATCATCCATCCATTGTCTTTTCACAGTTTTAGTAATTATTTACCAGGCTGTTGCGCCACATAGAAACGTTGCTGATCAGAGATCAGTGGAAAAATAAAGATGTCTTCACATCCCATTCACCTCTGGCTCTTATCAGGACTGTATGATAACATCTTAAATAACATTTTAAAAGCACATATTGTAAAATTAGTGATAGAGAGGGAAGATTTATCATTGTAAAAGGAAAACTGGAGAACGAAATAGAATAGCGGATTATTCTTTAAAACCTTGCTTGACAACATAATTCTGAAAATGGATGGAATACTAATTTGTGGCGGTGATTTTAATTTTGAAAGAATAGTAATCTAGATACAACAAACACTAAGAAAAATAGCAACCATGTTACTAGACTGATTAAGAAAACATTTAAGGAATTTGGTATAATCGACATTTGGAGAGAACTACACCCTTCCAAGAGGGACTATACACAATATTCACAGCTATGCAAGGCCTGATTATTTCTTTATGAATAAAACGGATCTATATCGAGTTGGGAAGTGTGAAATTGAAACGGCTCATGTTTCAGATCACTGTGCAGTTTCACTTAAACTCCACTTGAAACCGCAGGAAAAGAGGAAGCTGCAGACTGAATATTGGAAAATTTGAATAATAAATCAGTTGTTGAAGAGATTGGGAAAGAAGTTACAACTTATCAAAATGAAAATGACAATGGAGAAGTTAATCCTGTTATTTTGTTGGGTGCTCTTAAAGCAGTCATAAGAGGAAAGCTTATTGCTAAAACAGCAGCTATTAAAAAAGCTAAAGACGAAGCATATAAGATAAGAAACTGTTTGAAATTGAACAACAACATAAGCGCACATGTGATTCCTCATTAATTCCAAAAATAAAAGAAATAAAGGTTCAAATAGACAAAATATTAGACACAGAAATTGAAAAGAACACAAGATTTTTGAAGCAAGCCTATTATGGACCAAGGGCAACTAGGTTACTTGCAAAAAGACTAAAGAAACAACAGGCAGATAGGACAATCCATAAGACACGAGACATAACTACAAACCAGATAACTTACGAACCCAAGGAGATAGAAACTAACTTTATGAACTAATACAGGAACTTGTATCGATGTATGTAATCCCCGGCAGCCAACACAGACCAAATGAGAACATTTCTAGAAACACTTGATGTACCATCAATTGAGAAGAATCAGAATGACCTCCTGACCTCACCCATTACAAGAATAGAGATAGAGAAAGCAGTGACTGGATTAAAAGTTAACAAGTGCCCTGGCAGTGATGGACTACCATCTGAGTGGTACAAAACATTCAGTGAAAAACTTATACCACTACTTATAATCATTTAATTACACACTTGAATATGGTGAACTACCACCATCGTGGAGGGAAGCAATTATATCAGTGATTCCTAAGGGAAAAATCAATGAAACTTGCTCAGGTTACAGACCAATATCAATACTTAACATAGACAATAAAATCTACACCTCTATCATTGCAAAAAGACAGACATCAGACAGTGTGAGGATCTTAAAGGGATAAAGGTTGGGAACGAAGAGCACGTCGTCAAGCTTTTTGCAGACGATGTGGTCTGCTATTTAAGGGATCCAGACAAGGGCCTCCCAGTGTTGACTGATCAGCTTGACAAGTTTGGGATTTGAACATTGAATTACTCCCCGTCCAAAAATATACAACAAAAATATAATCTAAATTGGAATGCAACACAAATTAAATATCTAGGTGTCACCTTGACAAAAGGATTTGATCAACTGTATAAAGATAAAAGATGGTGAATATATGAGTTTTCAGGAGATGAAGCAGAAATACACACTTAGCTACCAGGATCTCCTTAGATATTTACAATTAAGGGATTTTTATGAAAGAAAAGTAAAAAATAAAGTAAATTTGGACAAAAATGGAATAATTAGAACTGTAATAGGTACCTACAATTCAAAGAAATATAGGGTAATATCTACTCCATATGTGGCGGTTGGTATTGTCTGTGCTGTTATTTTGAAGGTCCATTTCCTGTGTTCTGTTTTGTGGGCTGTAACTTTACGTTTTGTTTTCCTGAGGCTCCCTTCCCCCCCGATGCGTCGAGGAGTGTTTGGGCACACCTGAGTTCACTTCAGGAGATTAGGACGCCTATTTAACCTCTGCGGAGTGACTCCTCGACGCCAGAGTATACTTCCACGTACCGTGGTATCAGTTGGTCTCAGTCTCCTGTGGTATAGTACGTTTTGATAGCTTGCTGAACTTTCTTGATTAATTGTTTGTCTCTTCTCTCTTTGTTCCAGTGCCTCCCTTGCCCACACAGCCCAGCACTCTCTGGACCTCTCTGAGTTCGTGTTTTGTTTGGACCTCACGCTGCCAGCGATTGTTTCAGTTATTGCCTGTTGTTGCAAAATAAACTTTTGTTAACCTTCTCCGTTTCCGCTCCTGGGTCTCTCTCTGCACCCGCCGTCACAGAATACTCTGGCCAAACATGGACCCAGCGGATTCGGACCCCTTTCGAGCGGCGCTCGCCCATCAAGGACTACGTCTCGGCCAGCACGAGGACATGCTGCGGGGAGTAATGGAGGCAGTACAAGGTCTCAGCGTCCAAGTCCGTGACCTCACCGCTTACCTCAGCCGCACGGACACCCGTGGCTCTCCTTCCTCCCCAAGTCCCACACCAGCGCCACCCCCACCGGCAACCGCTGCAGCCCAATCTACCTCTCTGTCTGTCTCTCAGCGTGAGCCGTATGTGCCGGCCCCCGAACCCTTTTCAGGTGAAGTTGGTAATGCTGGGGGGTTTATCTTGCGCTGTTCACTAGTATTTGATCAACAACCCCTTAGTTATCCTTCTGATAGAGCTAAGATTGCTTATACAGTTAATTTGTTACGGGGCAGGGCAGCGCAGTGGGCTACAGCGTTATGGGAACAGCACTCCCCCATTCTCTCGTCTTTCGACAGTTTCTCGAGGGAACTTAGTCGTATTTTTGATCATTCACGACAGGGGCAGGAAACTGCTAAACGCCTATTCTCCTTGGCGCAGGGAGCGAGATCAGTGGCAGATTACTCTATTGACTTCCGTATCGCAGCTTCAGAGAGCGGGTGGGGGGAGTTAGAGCTACGAGGTGTTTTCTTACGGAGTCTTTCTAGTGAGTTAAAGGACGAATTAGCTTCCAGAGATGAACCCGATTCCTTAGAGTCATTAATCTCCCTCGCCATACGCATAGATAACCGCTTGAGAGAAAGACAGAGAGAGAAAGCCCAGACTCGCCTCTCTCATGTTCACGAGCCAGCTTCCCTCGCTCCCCCTTCAGCCAGTGGCGGATCCTCCGGCCACTCCGCTGCTCCCTCCACGTCCTCCTCTCACCCTTCGGAGCCCATGCAGTTGGGTCGGACCCGTCTCCACCCCAGCGAGCGGCAGCGACGTTTCAGCCAGCGGCTCTGTATCTACTGTGGCCAGGGAGGTCATTTTCTCGCTAACTGCCCTCAGACGCCAAAAGGGCAGGCTCACCCGTGACGGAGAGCGCACTGGTGAGTCAGACATCCCCTAATCCCAGCTCTCCCTCCCGTATTACCGTGCCCTCCTGTCTGCTTTGGGGTCGTGAGTCGCTTCCCATGAGGGTTCTGATTGACTCAGGGGCAGACGAGAGCTTCATCCACACCGAACTAGCCACCCAGCTTAAGCTCCCCCTTGAATCCCTCCCGGTGCCCAGAAATGTAACCGCCTTAGACGGCCGACGTATAGCTCAGGTCACTCAACGTACGGTCCCGGTCACGCTCATAATCTCTGGGAATCATAGAGAAGACATCCAATTCTTCGTCATTCCTTCCCCTCAGATTCCCCTGGTGTTGGGCCTCCCCTGGTTGCTTAAACATAACCCCCAGATAGACTGGACTACAGCTAGTATCTCCACCTGGAGCCCATTCTGTCATGCCCACTGTCTTCGTTCGGCCAACCCCTTTTCTTCCCGTGTTTCTCCACCACCTCCCACGCCCCCTGTCCTTACCTCCGTGCCTCCCGAGTACCATGACCTAGCCCCTGTGTTCAGTAAAGAGTTAGCCCTGTCCCTGCCTCCTCATCGCCCCTACGATTGCTCCATAGACCTCCTCCCTGGTGCTCCTCTCCCTTCTAGTCGGCTGTATAACCTGTCACGCCCCGAGAGGGAAGCCATGGAGACATACATCCAGGATTCTCTAGCCTCTGGACTCATCCGCCCCTCATCCTCTCCGTTAGGGGCTGGCTTCTTTTTTGTTAAGAAGAAGGACGCCTCCCTTCGCCCCTGCATCGACTTCCGTGGACTTAACGACATCACCGTTAAGAACAGGTACGCTCTCCCTCTCATCGACCCCTCCTTCGAACCACTCTGCTCCGCCACCATCTTCTCCAAGCTTGATCTGCGTAACGCTTATCACCTCGTCCGGATAAAGGAGGGTGATGAGTGGAAGACAGCTTTCAACACACCGTTAGGTCATTTCGAATATTTAGTCATGCCTTTTGGTCTCACCAACGCCCCCGCTGTCTTCCAGGCTCTCATTAACGATGTCCTCAGAGACATGTTAAACCGGTTTGTTTTCGTTTATTTAGATGACATATTGATTTTCTCTCGAGATCTAGAGGAACATAGACAGCATGTAAGACTAGTGCTTCAGAGACTTCTTGAGAATAAATTGTTTGTTAAAGCGGAGAAGTGCGAGTTTCACTCTGACTCAGTGGGTTTCCTCGGCTATATCATCGCCAAGGGTCAGCTAAGACCCGATCCTGCCAAGATCCAAGCTGTCACGGATTGGCCCGTTCCCACCACCCGGAAGGAGTTGCAGAGGTTTCTCGGCTTCGCTAACTTCTACCGCAGATTTATCCGTGACTACAGTAAGGTAGCTCTTCCCCTCACTAGACTTACTTCTGTGAAAATTCCCTTCCAGTGGTCTCCCGATTCCCAACAGGCTTTCGCCCAGCTTAAAGCACTGTTTACCTCTGCCCCGGTGCTCAAACACCCCGATCCCACTCGTCAGTTCGTGGTCGAGGTGGACGCTTCCGACTCCGGTGCTGGTGCCATCCTCTCCCAGAGAGACCCTCAGACTCATAAACTGCATCCCTGTGCTTTCTTTTCTCGCCGCTTATCCCAGGCCGAGCGGAATTACGACGTCGGGAATAGAGAGTTGCTGGCTGTGGTTTGGGCGCTTCAAGAATGGAGGCACTGGCTGGAGGGCGCTACGGTTCCCTTTTTGATCTGGACTGATCACAAAAACCTCGCCTACTTACGCACCGCGAAGAGGCTTAATCCCCGCCAAGCCAGATGGGCTCTGTTTTTGAGCCGGTTCAATTTCACCCTCTCCTATCGCCCCGGCTCCCGTAACACTAAGCCCGACGCCCTGTCCCGTCTCTATGCCCCTCCCCTGGACTCGGAACATCAGGATGTCATCCTCCCGCCGGCTTGCATCGTGGGTATGGCTACATGGGAGATCGAATCCCTCGTGCTCCAGGCGCAGAAGCAACAACCGGACCCTGGTTCCGGTCCCCCCGATCGCAAGTTTGTCCCGGATTCGGTCCGGTCGCAAGTTCTCCAGTGGGCTCACTCCTCTAGACTTACCTGTCACCCTGGTTTCCACCGCACCCTCCAGTTCCTCCGTCAGAGCTTCTGGTGGCCGAGGATGTACCGCGACACCCGTGCATTTATTGCCGCTTGCTCTGTCTGTGCCAGGGGAAAAGCTTCTCATCATCCCCCTGCGGGGTTACTGCACCCCTTGCCCGTCCCAAGCCGCCCATGGTCTCACATCGCCGTGGACTTTGTTACTGGTCTTCCTCCATCTGAAGGTAACACTGTCATCTTAACTATTATTGATCGCTTTTCCAAGTCTGTGCATTATGTTCCCCTGCCTAAACTGCCTTCTGCCCTCGAGACTGCTAGTCTACTCGTGACTCATGTGTTCAAGCTTCACGGGATTCCCCTCGACGTGGTCTCGGACCGGGGTCCACAGTTCGCTTCCCAGGTGTGGCAGGAGTTCTGTAAGGCGGTGGGGGCCACGGCAAGTCTGTCCTCTGGTTACCATCCCCAGAGTAACGGCCAGACAGAGCGAGCTAACCAACATCTGGAGTCCGCTCTTCGCTGCGTGGCTGCTCATCATCCCGTCTCTTGGAGTACACACCTGCCTTGGATAGAATATGCCCACAACTCCCTCTCCTGTTCGGCCACAGGTATGTCACCGTTTCAGTGCTGTTTGGGTTATCAACCTCCCTTGTTTCCCGAGCAGGAGACTGCGGTATCCGTCCCTTCTGTGAAGGAGCACCTCCGGAGGATTAAGGAGGTATGGCAGTCTGCCAGAGCTGCTCTCACCCGCTCCACGGAGAGGAACCGACGGCTGGCCGACGCTCGCCGCGTCTCCGCCCCCGAGTACCGACCGGGTCAGCAGGTGTGGTTGTCGTCACGGGATCTTCCGTTGGATGTCGAGTCACGTAAGCTCTCTCCCCGTTTTGTCGGTCCTTTCGAGGTGTTGAAGATCATTAATCCGTCTGCCGTCAGGCTCAAGCTACCAGACTCTATGAAGGTCCACCCCACCTTCCATGTTTCCCTGTTGAAGCCGGTGCATTCCAGCGAGCTCAGCCCGCCGGCCGCCGCCCCACCTCCCCCCCGCCTCATTGATGGTCATCCCGCCTACACGGTGTCACGGATCTTGGATGTCCGTCCACGCGGCCGTGGTTTCCAGTTCTTGGTGGATTGGGAGGGTTACGGTCCAGAGGAGCGTTCCTGGGTCTCCAGGGGACTCATTCTGGATGACTCTCTCCTTCGGGACTTTTATGCCGCTCACCCGGACAAGCCGGGTAGAACGCCTGGAGGCGTTCGTTGAGGGGGGGGTACTGTGGCGGTTGGTATTGTCTGTGCTGTTATTTTGAAGGTCCATTTCCTGTGTTCTGTTTTGTGGGCTGTAACTTTACGTTTTGTTTTCCTGAGGCTCCCTTCCCCCCCGATGCGTCGAGGAGTGTTTGGGCACACCTGAGTTCACTTCAGGAGATTAGGACGCCTATTTAACCTCTGCGGAGTGACTCCTCGACGCCAGAGTATACTTCCACGTACCGTGGTATCAGTTGGTCTCAGTCTCCTGTGGTATAGTACGTTTTGATAGCTTGCTGAACTTTCTTGATTAATTGTTTGTCTCTTCTCTCTTTGTTCCAGTGCCTCCCTTGCCCACACAGCCCAGCACTCTCTGGACCTCTCTGAGTTCGTGTTTTGTTTGGACCTCACGCTGCCAGCGATTGTTTCAGTTATTGCCTGTTGTTGCAAAATAAACTTTTGTTAACCTTCTCCGTTTCCGCTCCTGGGTCTCTCTCTGCACCCGCCGTCACACCATATCAACAGCTAATAAAATAGAAGAGGAAAGACTACACTATATATAAAACAGAAATTGGAAAGAGAACTGAAATTAATATCAGTGAAGAAGAATGGTTGCATATCTGCAGAATACAACATTCATCAACTTCATCACGTGTTTGGAAAGACTACCGTTGGAAAAATTTTGTAAGATTCTTTGTTACCCCCAAAATCAAGAGTAATTATTTGGCTGTGACACAGCAATGGTGGAGGCAATGTGGAGCAGTGAATGTACATCACTCACATGTCTTTTGGCTCTGTCCTATGATGGTTCAGTTTTGAGTGTTCGTTTGGTTATTATCAGAATTCTGGGCTATAATATACCTCAGTCATGTAGAATGCTGTATTTTGGCAATTTGACAGGAAATGATGTGTTGAGAGAAGACAGGTACCTTCTGAAAATTTTGTTAGCAGCTTGTAAAAAAGCCATCACAAAGGGTTGGTACAAAGCCAGACCCACCAACACAGAATGAATGGCAGAAAATTGTTGGAGGAATATATGACATGGAACTGTTGACTCACAGGATAAGTTCCCAGGAACAACAATGCCAAAAGAAATGGAAGAAATGGAAGAAATGGACACTGTTTATTGGCCAACGACAGAATGAGGACTGAAATGTTGACTGTTAAGAGATTGTTAAGAGATTGTATACAGAACAACCCAGATTGTTTCTTGTTTGTTTTTTCTTTGTTTTTGATGTTGTTAATAAAAAATGAAAAAATAAAGTATTAAAAAAGCACATATTGTAGATGTGATAATCTGAACTGTGGTCTGTATTTGGCATATATTTTAGCATTACTTAGCATTACAACTCAGGGTTGTCAAAGATTATGTCATTTCACAGCACAGCATGACTCCATAATGAAGGACTGAAAATGTATCTGGAAATTTGTCTAAACTCAACAGGACAAACCAGAGCACTTTAGGGTCTCCCATACAGCCCACTAAACAATGATTCTGCCGTCTTCATCGCTCTCAGTGAAGTAATAATAATCAGTTTTAACAAAGGGGCTAAAAGAACAGCCATGGGATCATCCATCCAACAGTTTCTACCCAGCTTTCTACCTGATATCTGGCACTGACATGACACTTACACCAGTTTTGTCCATTTTGACTGAAGACCAAAAGGACCAGCACTGCTAAATCAACAGGGACCACCAGAAGAGCACCTAGACAGAGGCATCAAGCCACCAGGAGTCAAACACCTGAAAGACGCTGAAAAATCAACTTTGTTCTATTAGTCCTATTGTTTCTGCCATTTTCTTCTTTTATCCTTGCTTTTGCCACTGGTTTGAAGTGGGCGAGGCTCAGCTGGAAAAAAAGGTGATGTCAGATATCTTTAATGCACCAACCCATCGCCACTGAGTTGGCACCCATGGTCAATGTTATACGTGCTAAACGCCAGCATGTCAGCTTTGCCTGATCAAACCAAACATCCAGTGCACCCAAGCACTCTTGATAAGGCATATTGAGGCTGAGTGCTGGTTGATAAACTCCTACTAAATAGTAAAATAAAACACTGATAGATGAATAAAAATAAACTTACATAAGTCCTGATGGCAGTAAAGATAAGAAGTTACACACCAGTCTGATGATAACCCACTGAATCAAACGGAGGAAATGAGAAAGGTCATCCAGGGTTCACTGTTTGTTCCATGTAGTTTAAGTGAGTTTAAGACACCTGTTTGATGCACAAAAACCAACCTTTTGAAAGCCCAACATTTGAATCCATAATGCAGAAACATAAGATGAGACCCAACATGCTAAACTGTAGCTTAGATGAGTTGTCCAGTGCCACTTTAATTAATGGATGGCGACGAGTGTTGAGATCATCAAACATTTGATATCTTTTGAAATAAATGTCAAACTTCTCTGTACTTCTTCTTCGAACATTTATTTGACAAAATAAAATTTGACTCATGGTCATGGAATGGATGTCGGTGGCATTTGTTCAGGCAAACTTAGATCTGACATGAAAACTGTGAGATGTGATCTAAGGCTCTGAAAAAAGCAGCGACCTTGAGTTAAGATTATTTGGCCAAACTACTTTTTCCCACATCCAGAATAAACTTTCAAGCTCAAAACCTCACTGTGTCCTGTGGCATTTCAGTCACTGCTGCAGTTATAAATGGACCGGTCGGTACACACAGTGACACTGGAATGTGCAAACTTACAAAGATCAAGGTTGCCATTATGTTTCAACACTGACCTGAGATTGATTGTGGTACCATAAAATACTGTATATTGACCCAGGTCTTTGTGTGTGGGTGTGGGTGTGTGTGGGTGTGTGTGTGCCAGTAACTTGAATTTCATTATTATTTTAATTTCGATCAATAAGTAACTCTTTTGATGGAATTGTTTCAACGCTGTTATTGTCCTTTATCAATGATTGCATCATATGGTCCCTTGAACACACAACCAGACCTATAAATTCTCTCTCACTCTCACAGATTTTTACTATCGACTTTTCCACCAACTCCTGTGTTCCCACACAGACTGTCTGAGGTAAAACTGGCAACGCAACAAATTTCATGCACGGCAGCATAATTTGAAAATATGATTTTAAGATATCTCTTTTGCCTTCTTCAGGAAGTTTGTGTCGTGGATGTGGACGATAATGGAGGTGTCTGGGGGGTTGTTGTTGCTCCTAATTTTGCAGATTTTGACAGGAAGCACTTCAGGTAAGGCATCTGATATCCCATCATCTCGGGATAGGCAATATGACGCATGTCTGCTGTGTAACTGTGGAAAAAATATAATTCAAACAAGATTTTTTTGTAGATATTTCTCTCTATTTGTGTCCAATGTTTCAACTAAAAAGCTCAAATTAAATTAACATGCAAATTATATCTGCTGGCACCAACAATACTGGACTGCTTTTTAGAAAATGCAGAAAAAAAACCCTGCTGTACGAGGGTGCCATGCAAGGTGCCACCTGCTCATCAGGAGTGACAACCATTCATGCACACTCACACACTGATGGCACAGCACTGGGAGCAATTTGAGGTTCTTCAGTATATACTTCAACATGCAGGGGCCAGGGATCCAACCACAGACGTTCTGATTAGTGGAGGAGCACTACCTCCTGAGCCCCACTGGGATGGATCACACAGATAACATCCCTGTAAATATGAACTACTTGACTCAAATTTCCCCTCAAGCAGATTTGAGATTTTATTTCATTTGCCACTATCAGTGTCGCATATTCATTGAAGCAATACCATCTTTACTTTACGTATGTCTTGCACATAATTTCCCACTTACAATATAACACCAATATTACATTATTTTAGAATTTTTAGATATGAATTTGAAAACATCCTGGCAATAAGATAAAGTTCTGTGAGCCTGAACAAGGCTTTGCCACTCAACATGCCTTGGTGAAGATAATCCACCATGACACAGTTGCAGAATTAGGAGACAACTTAAAAAGTCACATTCAGTGGTGATTTTATGCCCAGGCAAACACAGAAAAATAATATAAATATCAGCCTATAACTAGATACCATCTTGCAGTGGGCTCCCACCAGCCACGATGCCTGACAACATAAATATAAAATTTAATATAATAATAATATAAAATATTACATGAGTACTCAGTACTCAAGGGGCTGACCACACGCATCTCCGAACTTGGCCTTCATTTTGAACTCAACTACACACCTGTAAAGTCCTGCACAGTTGTGGCGCATTTAAATCTTTCCATAGACAGGCATACAGACATATAAACACTTGTTAAATTGCTGAAAAACAATTTGCCATTATAACACACATACACACACACAGAGACTCAGAAGGTGAACTGTGCTATTACAGCTGCAGCTGCTGTGGCTGGTGGTAAACTGGTTATATTGTGGAAAGGCAGATATCTGATTTCGATGTAGAAGATGGCAATCTTTTACCTTTGAAGCAATCCTGCAGGTATCACTGTGTAGTGAAGTTTGAGCAGTTTTCTGTGTAACTGCACTAAAGGAATACCTAAACACAAGTTATCCTTAATTAGAAAATTTTAGTTAATTTATGTCAGTTACATACAATAACTCGTTGCTGTTTCACTTAAAAAAGCTTCTATAATTAAAACGTCTATGCTTTATACAGAGACACTTGTCACCAGTTGTGATTCATGCCATGATGAAGCCACCTGCCTGGAGTCACGCGAAAGAGGCGACTCTTTCATCAACCACAAGCTCTATTGTGTCTGCAAAGAAGGTTTTGTAGGTAATGGTCTCAACTGTTACAATACAAAACTCTGCAGTGACTCTTCTTGCTGCAGCCAAGGGTATCGCTGGTCACCAGAAAGGGGCTGTACGGATACTGACGAGTGCTCCCTCCCAGACTCACCCTGCGCACCATCTCAGGTTTGCCGGAACACCCCAGGTTCCTTCGAATGCTTGGAGCCTTCCTCCACAGCCAAATTAGACCCCTCGTCCGTAGTGTTCGCCTGTGGACATACTGTTTGCCCCTCAGGCATGGACTGCATCAGTAATAATGGGACTCACCGCTGTGCTGACCCCTGTGAGCAGTACACTGTACTAAGTGATGACTGGCGTTCAACAAATACCACATGGAGTCCAACCTCACACTGTGACCAATATATTGACTGGCAAGGCTGGTATCGGCTGGTTCTGGGGCAAACCAGTGCTCATATTCCAGAGTGGTGTGTGGGTGAACACAGGTGTGGAACCCATGCTCCTCTGTGGATGACAGAGCCTCATCCCACACAGTCAGATGAAATTGTAAATCGCACTGTCTGTAATACCTGGTCAGGCAGCTGCTGCTATTTTGAACCACACACCGTCCATGTCAAGTTCTGCTATGGAAATTACTACGTCTACAAACTAGTGGGACCTTCCGCATGTGACCTTGCATACTGTGCAGGTATTGTTCCATTTGAAAAAAACGTACACAACAAAACAAACAAAAATCAAAAATCAACATTTAACTATTTTAAACCAGTGTAGGAGGTTTTGTTTTGCACAGTACCTCATTGTTTTTCATTGTAAACAGAGCCAGACCCTGCAGTTTCTTCAACCACACCTAATCCAAGACCAGACCTTACTACTGCTCACGTCATCAGCACCCCCACACCAAATGTGAATGACACAGCAGTTGAGGGGCAGGTCCGCCTGGCCAATGGAAGAAACGGCTCCTGCTCTGGTAGAGTAGAGATCTTCCACCATGGACAGTGGGGGACGGTGTGTGATGATTCCTGGGGCCTGGTTGATGCTCAGGTGGTGTGTAGACAGCTGGGATGTGGCAGAGCCCTGTCAGCACCAACATCTCTACAGTTTGGAGCGGGCAGAGGGCCCATCTGGATGGACGATGTCAATTGCACAGGCAGCGAATCAAAGCTCTCCGAGTGTGGCCACATAGGGATTGGATCCCACAACTGCGGTCACCATGAAGATGCTGGTGTCGTCTGTGAAGGTAAATACAGATTTGTACAGCAAAAGTCAATGAAGCCTCACTGTGTCACATACTGTCTATGATGTAACATCTAGCAGAGAGGATTACAGTTACCACCTGCTGAAAAAAATATGAAATGAAATTTGCCAGTTTTAAGCAGAAAGCCGCTGTATGTGCTTCCTCAAAGATATCCTCATCCTCATTTAGTCCATCTTTCATTTGTGTCTCATATTAACAGTTTTGTGTTGCATGTTTTCTGTTAGCTACTTCACCAATGAGGCTGGTCAACTCCGGCAACCGCTGCTCTGGCAGAGTGGAGGTGTACCTTTCTGGACAGTGGGGGACAGTGTGTGATGATGAGTGGGGTCTGAATGATGCCGACGTGGTGTGTAGACAGATGGACTGCGGTGTTGCTCATTCAGCACTACATGGTGCAGCGTTTGGTCAGGGCACAGGACCCATCTGGTTGGACAATGTCAGATGTTATGGCAATGAAACATCGCTAACAGACTGCAGACATGTAGGACTTGGGTCCCACAACTGTGGTCACTTTGAAGATGCCAGCGTTATTTGTGGAGGTAAAAATGTTGACACATATTTAAAGTACACTCCAATTCTTATTGCTAACATTTAACGAGAAAATGGTCTCATCAATATATTTCAGTGTTTACCACACACAATCAATGTTGTTTTATAGTGCAATCGGTCAAATGTACATGTGCAGTTGCTGTGAAGAACACAGTGTAGCTCTGTGTCCAACGATAACATAATCAGTTAAATCGGTTATAAAGAAGGGGGGGTTTTCCTCAGTAATGCTGGTGGCAGTGCAGGTTGTAGTTGTCTTGTGACTTCAGATTTTTCTTTCTGCTGAACCAGAATTCAACAGCACAACTTTCCCGCCCCCAACGAGACCTCCCTACTTCAACACTACTACTGCCACTACTCCTCCCACTCCAACATGGAATGACAGCACAGCAGTTGAGGGGCAGGTCCGCCTGGCCAATGGAAGAAACAGCTCCTGCTCTGGTAGAGTAGAGATCTTCCAACGTGGACAGTGGGGGACGGTGTGTGATGATTCCTGGGGCCTGGTTGACGCTCAGGTGGTGTGTAGACAGCTGGGATGTGGCAGGGCCCTGTCAGCACCAACATCTGCACATTTTGGACAGGGCAGCGGGCCCATCTGGATGGATGATGTCAGGTGCACAGGCAGCGAATCAAAGCTCTCCGAGTGCAGAAATATAGGGATTGGATCCCACAACTGCCGTCACAGTGAAGATGCTGGTGTCGTCTGTGAAGGTAAACACAAATTTTAAGTCAATGAAACCTCACTGTGTCACATACTGTCTATGGTGTAACATCAAGCAGAGAGGATTGTAGTCACCACCTGTCAGTTTTAAGCAGAAAGCCCCTGTATGTGCTTCCTCAAAGATATCCTCATCCTCATTTAGTCCATCTGTGATTTGTGTCTCATATTAACAGTATTGTGTTGCATGTTTTCTGTTAGCTAGTTCACCAATGAGGCTGGTCAACTCCAGCAGCCGCTGCTCTGGCAGAGTGGAGGTGTACCTTTCTGGACAGTGGGGGACAGTGTGTGACGATGAGTGGGGTCTGAATGATGCCGACGTGGTGTGTAGACAGATGGACTGCGGTGTTGCTCATTCAGCACTACATGGTGCAGCGTTTGGTCAGGGCACAGGACCCATCTGGTTGGACGATGTCAGATGTTATGGCAATGAAACATCGCTAACAGACTGCAGACATGTAGGACTTGGGTCCCACAACTGTGGTCACTTTGAAGATGCCAGCGTTATTTGTGGAGGTAAAAATGTTGACACATATTTAAAGTACACTCCAATTCTTATTGCTAACGTTTAACTAGAAAATGGTCTCATCAATATATTTCAGTGTTTACCACACACAATCAATGTTGTTTTATAGTGCAATCGGTCAAATGTACATGTGCAGTTCCTGTGAAGAACACAGTGTTGCTCTGTGTCCAACGATAACGTAATCAGTTAAATCGGTTATAAAGAAGGGGGGCTTTTCCTCAGTAATGCTGGTGGCAGTGCAGGTTGTAGTTGTCTTGTGACTTCAGATTTTTCTTTCAGCTGAACCAGAATTCAACAGCACAACTTTCCCGCCCCCAACGAGACCTCCCTACTTCAACACTACTACTGCCACTACTCCTCCCACTCCAACATGGAATGACAGCACAGCAGTTGAGGGGCAGGTCCGCCTGGCCAATGGAAGAAACGGCTCCTGCTCTGGTAGAGTAGAGATCTTCCAACGTGGACAGTGGGGGACGGTGTGTGATGATTCCTGGGGCCTGGTTGATGCTCAGGTGGTGTGTAGACAGCTGGGATGTGGCAGGGCCCTGTCAGCACCAACATCCGCACATTTTGGACCGGGTAGCGGGCCTATCTGGTTGGATGATGTCAGGTGCACAGGCAGCGAATCAAAGCTCTCCGAGTGCAGAAACATAGGGATTGGATCCCACAACTGCCGTCACAGTGAAGATGCTGGTGTCGTCTGTGAAGGTAAACACAAATTTTAAGTCAATGAAACCTCACTGTGTCACATACTGTCTATGGTGTAACATCAAGCAGAGAGGATTGCAGTCACCACCTGTCAGTTTTAAGCAGAAAGCCGCTGTATCCTCATTCTCATTTAGTCCATCTGTCATTTGTGTCTCATATTAACAGTTTTGTGTTGCATGTTTTCTGTTAGCTAGTTCACCAATGAGGCTGGTCAACTCCGGCAACCGCTGCTCTGGCAGAGTGGAGGTGTACCTTTCTGGACAGTGGGGGACAGTGTGTGATGATTTATGGGATCTGAATGATGCCAACGTGGTGTGTAGACAGATGGGCTGCGGTGCTGCTCGTTCAGCACTTCAGTTTGCATCGTTTGGACAGGGCACAGGACCCATCTGGTTGGACGATGTCAGATGTTATGGCAATGAAACATCGCTAACAGACTGCAAACATCGAGGACTTGGGTCCCACGACTGTTATCACGGTGAAGATGCCAGCGTTGTTTGTGAATGTAGGTTTCCTTTTTATATTTGGCAATGTTTTGAGATGATATAGCTAAAAATACATGCAAACTGTGGTACATGTTTATGGAGGTTGTCATCATGGCGTCTTCCTCTCTCACACTTTCGTTCTGTGACCTTGTATCTTTCTCTTTAGTGCCACTCCAACCTTCTTACTTTATTTGTGGCCGTGATAAAATGAAAGTAGGGCTAGATGTGTCTGACCTGGCTGCCTCTGGTTTGAACGCGTTCTCCGGCAACTTAGCAGTTCTGAACTGCTCCTGGGTCCGTGTGAAGAATGACATTGTGTGGTACGAAGTGGATGTCATTGACGGTGCCTGTGGAAACACACTGAGGGTAATTACTGTTTTTTGATGTAAACCTAATTACCAGCATGTCTAAAGAAATAATTTTGTGTTGGCCTGCTCTTTTCCATACTGCCTCATAACATATCTGTGATGCTTGGGTATGCTGTAGCTAGAAATTCTGGGCCGTGCTAAACAATCTACCTCTGTGTTCTCCCTCATTTAGCTGTAGACATCTTGAATCTTCAGCTGCTTTCAGCTCACTTAAGGCTGCACTGCTCCAATGTATCACGTTAATATCTGTTGTCTTATTTATTTCCATTCAGGGTTAAACCCAGACAGCTAACATAGTGCTACCACTGTGGTCTTAGCATTTGGTTGGTTGGAGATGAAACTGAACACAAACTTCATCAGGCATCAAGTAACGATACTGATGCCTTGACGTCAACACTGAGGAATGAGATGGTCCTGACCTACCCATTATTCTTTTTTTTTTCTCCATAATCCAGACTCCCTCTAAATGTCTCCATGGCCAAGATACCTTCCCCTTCTTCCAGCTCACATTGAGAAGGGGCACCTCTTATTATTATTGTTATTATTGGCCTGGGGCTGAGCATGTTCTAGCAGCCCTGATGACTTTCTGAATCTCCTTCAATGTTGGTGACCTCATGTTGAGCTTGATGGTGTGTTCTGGTCACATCAAAACCAATCAGTCTCCCAGGTCTTAGTCCCTCTCTCCATTGCTGTAGGCGTGGTTAAGGCCAGATGATCTCTCTTTTTACTCTGGCCAGTGTGGGGTGACTCCTGACTGGCACCTCCTGTTCTTAAAACTGGACTGCCATCTACACAACTGCACATAAGCTTTAGACTGTCGTTAAGACGGGGTTATTGGTCCCCAAATGGGAAACTTCTTTTCACTCACTCTTCTGCAGGGAGGTCAGGTCAGGAGGAAATGGCAGGGGCAATTCATTGTCTTACAATGTCTTAAATCCTGGACAGGACAGGGCCCTAAAACAGGTCATGCTGCTGCTCATAGCATATCCTCTCAAGCTGACATAATCATTTGGCTAATTGATCATTTAATCACCCTCTGTCTTTCAGACCAACGGCACACATGCCATCTACTCCAACAGTTTATTTCTCTACCCAATAAATGCATCCTTTGTTGTTCCCGTGAGTCTTCCCTTCTCCTGCGTATATCCCCTGGACGCAGACGTCACCCTGAATGGCTCTATAAGTCAACGCTTGCCGTAAGTAGCCTTTCACTGAATGTGACTGGTTGTAAAAATGATGAAGCTCCTATGTCTACAATCGAAAATTAAGGCAGACCTGGTTAAATTAGGTCCAGTTTATGTCTTCATTTTAACTATTCACCTACATGTAGTATGCATTGCTTTCTGCCACAGTGTCTTTTTTGATATTACCACTGGGAGTCACCAAAGTCAACTGTGCAGGATTTTCAAATCCTCATCATACTGAACAGCAGTGTTGTGTGTTGTTATACACAGAATGGAAAAAATTGCTATTAATTTGTTAGTTAAGAATTATTTTTTCACCACTTTTGCAAGAGAAACTTGATAACAAATGACTTATAAGATCTCAAAAATTAGTCAGTCACACAAAGGTAAAATCTAACCTAACAGGAATTAGTATCTCAAATTTTAGTTTGTTTTGCAGATGATAAGTAGTTGATTTGTGTCATTGTTATCAACTCTTACCTTAACGAATGGTGTTAAATACCTCAGCAACTTACATATGATCCAACCTTTTCATATAATTCACACTGATCAGTGTGATAGCTGTTTGAAGTGATGAATCCAGTAGCACTGTGGCAAATGCCATCCAGTGGTTTGGGGTCAGTGGCAGCTGCATGGGCATAAAGGATGTGGTTGTTTGTTGTTTGACGATCTGTTATCCAATCAAATTCCCATTCAATGCTGTACTGCAAAATGATCCCACCAACCTAGTTGACAGTTCGTCCCCTGATGATGGTTTAAAGAACAGCACCACAACAACACAAGTACTCCAGAAACCTCAGGCACTTCAGCAAGGACGTGCCTATAAAGCTATCTGATAGGGAAATGAAGATTTCTATGTTGCTGCCTACTGTTTGTATATGCATGCATTCCTACCATGCAAGTTTTTTGTCCAAATCATGGAAACCCCAGAAAGGAACACACAAAAAGACCAAGAAATGTCCAGAACTTTCTGGAGTATAATAGTAAACAAATATGACCATGACAACATGGAGAGAACTTGGAAAAAAGACAAAAAAAAATGTATTTTCTCCACAGGCCGGAAGAGGGCATTTTCGGCTCAGGTACCAAAGTCACAGCCTACATGACTCTGTACCGCAGCGCCAACTTCATTGACCGTTATCCAACAGGCCCAGTGACCCTGCCAGTGGGCTCACCACTCTTCATAAATGTCGATGTTAATGAGAGAGATCCACGCTTTGCACTTGTTCTCGAGGCCTGCTACGCCACTCCCTCACCAAACCCCCATGATTCCATACAGCACTTTTTCATCCAGAACAAGTAAGTGTCCCTCTTGAGCCTCAGGAGATGGTTTGATGGTGTGATGGAAATGGGAAAAGGTTAAATGTATAGTGATGACCCTCTCCAACTTCTTTGCCAGGTGTGCCACAGACCGCCGACAGGTGTCAGTGATTGAGAACGGCTCGTCCCTCCGGGCTCGTTTCTCTGCCCTGTTCTTCCTGCTGCATGATGAAAGCATTTACCTTCATTGTGACCTCAGCCTGTGTGACAGGAAGACCTCCTACTGTGTTCCAGTAAGTCACACATTTACTTCTTTAATAGTGTCATCAATCCGTAATCAGTGCAACTTAAACACTGAGTTGTGATGGTATCTCTTTTTTTCCCACCTTCTTCCACCACATAGTCTTGCACAGGCAGGACACATCGCTCCGTTTCTGGCTCTGAGACTCTGAAAACTTTCAGCATCGGACCAATCAGTTGTGAGTATGAATTACAAGGTGGTCTCAGGGCTGATATCTCAGCACAATGAACTATATGCAATTAATAACCAATCTCTTTTTCATTTTCAGGGGAGAAGTCACCTGAGTGACCTGGGAACACACAGTAATAATAACAACTCCATATTGTATATTTTGCCTTAAAATTCATAAGGCATAAAATTATAAAAAATGTATACACAACTCTTACCCTACTATGTATCATTCCTCAGTCCTATTATCTTTGTAATGTTATGCGGTTATAATAAAAGTTAAAGCACCAATACTTTTCTTCTTCTCTGTGTTTATAAATATATATATATGAATTCCAGCGCACACTAGGATACTTGAATTGACACTACAACCCTGATTGAATGTTGTACATCATCAACTTCATTCATTGTTGAAAATATATGCTGCTTCTGAATTTGATGCCAGCAACATGTTTCAAACAAGTTGGGACAGGAGCCACAAAAGTAACTTACTAAATTAGATATGAATATTACAATTCCAAAAGATAATGAGATACAATAAATGCAGAATCTGGATATTCCATCTCCCATGAGTAGATCCAGAATGCAGACATTTCCAACTGCACAAATTTCCACATAATATGACCCATATCAAAAACTAGAAGAAAAAAGTAGACCATATATATATTGGAGGAAAGAAGATTGATAAATCAATCAATCAATCAATCAATCAAACTTTTTTATATAGCACTTTTCATCCATTTAAAATGCAACACAAAGTGCTTCACAAGATAAAAGAATACAACAACAGAGAGAATAAAAGCATAATATGACAGACAATATCCCGCTTCCAGATATACACACACGCTCACACACACTCACAAAACACACACACACACACACGCAGTGCTGAGACATGGCAGGGCACTGAGGAACCATGTGAGGAAACACCTATGGGAGCCATCCACTCTGGGAAGCGCCACAGCCTGCAGCCACCGGGGGCGCCGCCACAGAGACCACCCAGACGCCGATGGACAGGGGCAGACTCCGCACTTAATGCAGAGCCACCCAACGGCCCCGGGCATACACCCCAGTGTGGAGGCCCCCCATGAGGAAACACTGAAGCTAAAAACTAAAAGACTAAAGAAAAAATAAATAAATAGATAAATAACCAAATAAATTAAAGATAAAAGCAGGTATAATGCACAAAAATTAGAAGCTTTAAGAAAGTTAAAAATGTAATAAATAAAAGTAATAAGATTTTAAGATGTAACACAGATAAAGTGCATAACTAAGAACAAGTCATAAGAAATATAAGAATTAAAAAAAACATAATAGAAGAATTAAAAGTTAAAAGCCAAACCAAAAAGGTGAGTCTTGAGCCTCCTTTTAAAAACATCAACAGTCTCTGCAGTCCTGATGCTCTCCGGCAGGCTATTCCATAGTCGAGGGCGGTAATGGCTGAATGCAGCCTCCCTGTGGGTTTTTGTATTAACTCTAGGAATAATTAAAAGTCCAGTGCCGGAGGACCTCAGGACCTCAGGTTGATATGATAAAAGCAAGTCAGATAAATAAGTGGGCCCAAGACCATTAAGACATTAAAAAACTCATAAAAGAACCTTAAAATCGATCCTGAAACACACGGGGAGCCAATGCAGCGATTTTAAAATCGGTGTAATGTGAGCCCGCCCTCTGGTCTTCGTCAGCACGCATGTGGCTGAGTTCTGTAATAGTTGCAGGTTAGAAATTGTCCTTTTGGGGAGGCCAGAGAGCAGGGCATTACAGTAGTCTAAATGACAGGAGAAAAAAAATGCATCAGCACCTCCGTGTTAGCTTGAGAGAGAAATGGGCAGACTCTGGCTATATTCTTAAGATGATAAAAACCTATTTTTGTTACATTTTTAATGTGTGGAATAAAATTCAGCTCAGAGTCAAAAATAGCGCCCAGGTTCTTTACACATGTGTTGGTTTAAAATCTTGTAGTTTTGGTAAAAGTTTCTCTCTCTTGCCTTCAGGACCAATGACTAAGACCTCTGTTTTGTCCTGGTTGGGCTGTAGGAAATTCTATGCCATCCATGAATTTATATCTAAAATACAGTTAAAAAGGGCATCAATTGGCCCTGTGTCTTCAGGAGACACGGCAATGTACAGCTGTGTATCATCTGCATAACTGTGGAAGCTGATGCCGTGTCTCCTAATGACGTCCCCAAGGGGAAGCATATATAGATTAAAAAGAATTGGACCTAAAATTGACCCTTGGGGCACCCTATGTGTTCTGGAGGAACATGTATCAAAACTTACCCGGAAATATCGATCTGTGACATGGGAGCTGAACCAGTTAAAAACAGTACCAGAGAGGCTGACTAGGTTTCTCAGTCTGTTTAATAAAATGTGGTGATCTACTGTATCAAAAGCAGCACTTAAATCCAGTAGTACCAAGACTGTGAGTTTATGTGAATCTGCGTTATACCTAATTTCATTTAAAATCTGTCTCTGTACTGTGGTTCATCCTAAAACCAGATTGGTATTTCTCTAAAATATTGATACTATTTAAAAAATCATTTACTTGATTAAAAACCAGCTTTTCTAATATTTTACTTAAAAATGGTAAGTTGGACACTGGTCTGTAGTTATTAAAAATGTTGGGGTCTAGGTTACTCTTCTTCAGAAGGGGCTTCACCACTGATGTTTTAAAGGCGGCAGGGAAGACACCCGTCTGAAGAGACTAATTTACAATATTTAGAATCTGTTCCTCAAAGAAGCCATAAAATGTTTTTAAAAGTGATGTGGGAATTGGGTCTAAAAGGCAGGTTGTTGGGTTTACTTGGGAGAAAGCTCGACCAAGTGTCCTTGCGTCCACCAGGGCAAAACTCTCCAGTGTTTCCTCAGGTAAAAGTAATGGTACAGGTGTGTTAAAAAATAAATTCTGTTGGGGTAAAAGACTGGATCTGATATTATCGATTTTACTTCTGAAGTGGTCTGCAAAGTCCTCACAGAGGGCATCTGATGGGGGTTTGGAGGGTTTTTTAAAATTGTTATTAGTTAAACCAGGCATGGGCAAACTACGGCCCGAGGGCCATATGCGGCCCGTTACAAAATTTAATCCGGCCCGCCGAACTTGAACAAATTATATCAATAAACCTTGTTAATGTTTTATTTTCCCTGCAATTCTGTTTTTTTCCCAATAGATGGCGCACTCTAGATACATTGAGCTTTGTTGAGGTGAAGCGTATTACTCCACGTTTGCGCTTTACTCTTCGACCCTCAGCCCTTCTGTAAAGATGAGCGGAGCTAAGAATGTCCAGTTTTTAATAAGGAGTGGACAACTAAATATTTTTGACTGAACACCGATCAGGCGGTGTTTAAAGACTATGATACAGCAAGAAAACTGACTCCAGACTTTGATGCGCTGGATAAAAAGGGAGACCAACAACACTGTTCCCACTGAAATTAAAAGTACGTTTCTCCGTTGTGTTATGTAAAAAATGCATTTGAAACTAATTTGTTCTGTCTGTTAAGGGATGCACATATGTGGTGCTCAGGTGCACGTATGTTCTCAAAACCAAGTGCGCAAATGCAGCGCGATCAAATATAACGCGCTCCACATACTGGCGCGTTGTCACTGTTCCGTCCTCACGCTGCTCGTTGTTGAGTTTTGGGATTAGGGATGATTGAATAGAAGGAGAGGACAAGTAGACCTGCATCTCCTACCGTTTTTTAAATGAAGACTATAACTGCTCCCAAGGTTTTCTACTGGTACAGATAAGCCACGCTCCAACTGATGTTCACCAGCATTTATTTTCTTCTTCGCACAGCAAACACCGTGAAAAACTGTGCAAAATTAACAATACAAAAACAAGCATTTGTCAGCACAAACACATCCTCAAACTTAAATAAATCATCTGTTCAAAATAAATTACAAAAACATACCGTATGCGCCTTCTGACCAGTAATTTAGGAGTTGTTACAGTCCCTTAGCGTCTATTTTCTTGTTTTCACCGTCCAGTGTGCGTTTTCTGCGTCTGTTTTCCTGGCAGCACATTTCCTGTATCTGATCATGTGAAGCTGCATGCTGACTATTTAGAGCAATATGTAATGTGACCAGCAGGTGGTAGTAACATGACAAAGAACTTGCAGACATTTAAAACAAGACATTTTCTCTGCAGTAACAAAAAAACTCTGTACAAAAGAAACACATTTTCCTGTGACAGCTACACTGCCACCAAAATTACAAAGATTTATATTCATCCATGTGTTAAACAAATTAAATCTAGTAATTTTCCTGAATTGACAATCAACCATCAAACCATGTTGCCTCAATAACGTCAAAACAATTTAATCTTCAAACCTGCAAACCACTCTTCTGTGTTTGTGTTATCAGATTTTGTACCTTGACACTATAGTCTAGGACTCATTTTCAACTAGTATTACTAGTTTTTGAACTGGTCGCTCAAGAAACGACAGTTGCTTCAAACGTTCACCTTTCTTCCCTAAATCCCTCTGTCCTATTTGGATCTTAACCTTTCGCACAAGACCATCATCATCTTCACTCGTCTGAACTACTCTGGCCAATTTCCACTCATTTCTGGGAATATTGTCCTCCTTGACTATCACTACATCCCCAACTTGCACATTTCTTTTAGGTGCATGCCACTGTTGTCTTAGGCTTATGTTTGCCAAATATTCTTTGCGCCACCTGCTCCAGAATTGCTCTGTTAGATATTGCACCCTCCGCCACCTCTTTCTGGCATACAAATCTTCCCTGACAAATTTGCCAGGAGGTGGAAGGGGCAGAGACATTTTCATCGTGAGCAAATGGTTAGGTGTCAAAGGCTCAACACTTGTGGGGTCACTGATTGTATCTGTAGTGAGTGGGCGATTGTTCACAATCGACATGGCCTCGTAGAAGAATGTTCTCAATGAGGTGTCATCTAGCCTTCCTGTGGCTTGTGCTAAGACAGAACTCATTACACTCCTGACTGTCCGAATCTGGCGTTCCCAAACTCCGCCCCTGTGACTTGCTTCGGGAATGTTCATTTGGAAGTCACATTGGTTTGTAGCCAAATAGGTAGAAATCTTCTCTTCGTCTAACTCCAGCAGACCTTTTTCAAACTCATTCTTTGCCCCGACAAAATTTGTACCTCGGTCGCATCTAATCTGTCTCACTGCTCCTCTGATTGCTATGAAGCATCTCAAAGCATTTATAAATGCATCAGTGGTGAGATCCACCAGCATTTCAATGTGAATGGCTCTGGAGCTTAAACATGTGAACAACAAGCCATATCGCTTACATTCTTTCCGACCTTGCTTTGTGTAGAAGGGGCCAAAACAGTCGAGTCCAGTGTATGAGAAAGGGGGTGAGGGATCTACTCGGTCAACTGGCAAGTCAGCCATGTGCTGCTCTTCGACTGGTCCACGCACCTTTCTGCAAGTGACACAACACTTAATATGTTTGGCCACTACCTTACTAGCACCTATTACCCAATAACCATTGGCCCTGAGTTCGTTTAATGTTTGGCCTCGACCTTGATGTTGTGTTTTCTTGTGATAGTGGTCGAGGACAAGTTTTGTGACAATGCCTTCCTTAGGAAGAATCACTGGATGTCTCAACTCAAATGATGCAGAAGACTTTCTCAACCGCCCTCCGACCCTAAGCAGGTCATTCACAAGGATGGGATCAAGTTGGTACATCTTATGAGTTCTTGGTAGTTTAGCTGATTTTTGACTGAACCATTTCAGCTCTTCTTCAAAGGCCTCTCTTTGTGCTGCCTGGATGAGTACAAAAGCAGCCATTTTTCTCTCCTCCACACTAATGTGCCCTGACTTGTCTCTCTTTGCCATTCTTTTAATCCTTGCAACAACATTGAGGGCTGTATTCCAGTCAGAGAATCTTGAGAACCTCTCAAGAAAGCTGTCTGTCTCAACTGCATTCGTCTTCAGGACTTTTTCCTCTGGGTCCCCAACAAGAAGCTCTGGGGAATGTTGGTTTATGTTAATTTCTCGATCCCATAAAAACCTAGGTCCAGAGAGCCAGTTTGAGTCGATCAGGCCTGCCACCGTGAGACCCCTACAGGCATGATCCGCTGGATTTTGATCAGTTTCAATATAGTACCATTGTCTTGGATCTGTAGTGTCTCTTATTTTCTGGACGCGATTAGCAACAAAAACATGACAGCGCCGAGCTTCATTCTTAATGTACCCAAGCACGACTCGAGAATCTGTCCAGAAAAACTCCTTATCTATCTTCAGCTCAAGCTCTGCTCTGAGGAAGTTACTTACTCCGGCAGAAACTGTGGCTGCAGTGAGTTCAAGGCGCGGGATGGTGACAATGCTTGTGGGTGCCACTCTGGCTTTACCCATTACCAGTGTACAATGCACTTGTTCATCAGCAACAATCCTGATATATGAACATTGCCCATAACCATTGCTGCTGGCATCTGAAAAATGATGCAGCTCAATTTTTTGGATCGTGCTGAGGTTCTCAGGAATGAGACATCTTGGTATTTGAATTTTTTGAAGATTTTCCAAGTCACAGAGCCATATTTTCCACTTGGTCTCAAGTGCAGGGGGAACAGGCTCATCCCATCCAACACCACGTTTGCACATCTCTTGCAGCACTTGTTTTCCAGACAAGATGTAGGGAGAGAGAAATCCTAATGGATCGTACACGCTTGCAACTGTTGCTAGGATTCCTCGCCGTGTGGCTGGTTTTTCTTTGAGGGCCACATTGAACGAGAACACATCGGCCTCTACGTCCCATTTTATTCCCAATACACTATGCATTGGAATCTCAGTGTAGTTCAGATTCACATTTTTCCTGTCACTGGCACATTCTGTCTCTGGAATTGCATCCAAGACTTCTTTGTTATTGCACACAAATTTGTGTAAGCGCAACTTTCCTTTAGCACAGATTTCTTGTGCTTCATTGACCAGCTGTTTCGCTTTGTTGACTGAATCAAAACTGATGAGCCCGTCATCCACATAGAAATTTTTGTGAATGAAGCTGACTGCCAAGGGGTAGTCCCTTTCATGTTCACTGGCTAGGTGCTTCATGCCAAAGTTAGCACATCCTGGAGATGATGCTGCTCCAAAAATATGCACTCGCATGCGATATTCCTTAGGCTCAGTATCTGTGTTCCCATCTTTCCACCACAGGAACCTTAAGAAGTCCCGATCTCCTTGGCTGACGTGGAAGCGGTGGAACATTTTTTCCACGTCGCACATGACTGCGATTTGGTGTTCGCAAAATCTGCACAAGACTCCTACCAGAGCATTGGTCAAATCTGGACCTGTCAGTAGGTGGTCATTTAGAGAGGTGCCTTCAAATCTGGCAGAGCAGTCAAAAACAACTCTAATTTTCTCTGGCTTCCTTGGATGGTACACCCCATGGTGTGGAATGTACCATGTATTACCATCCTTCGGTGTGTCGTCTGCTTCTTCTGCATCACCATCTTCAAACACACTGTCCATGAATTTCACATAGTCCTCTTTGTACTTGGGATTTTTCTCCATTTTTCTTTTTAAATGCTTTAGGCGAGATGTAGCCAGCTGCTTATTATTTGGAAGATGTGGACGCTCTCTGAAGGGTAGGGGCATTTCCAGATGACCTTCCTTGTTGTGGTTAATATTTCCACTCAAGAGCTGTAGGAACTGAATGTCCTCTTGAGATACACTCCCTTCTTTAGGGTTTGTGTCTAGAAAATCCCTTTCCAATGCTTTGATTACAGAGGCAGGGGTGATGGATGGGAGCTCTTTAACAGAGATGCGATGGCAGACCCCTGTTACATCCATTGAACTGGTCCAGGGTTTAATGGATCCCACAATACTCCATCCTAAGTCTGTTTTGACTGCATATGGATCATAATCATTTCCTGGTATGACTTCCCTTGGTTTCAGAGCCCTTGCACAGTCATAACCAATCAGGAGTGCTACAGGACAGTCCAACAGATTTGGCATCTCCTCTGCAATACAGAGAAGGTGGGTCCACCTTTTCGCTGTCTCACGAGTTGGAATACTGTTTTGTTCCAGTGGAATGTATTCTCTAGTGTATGTAGGTGGCAGCTCAATGTACTCTTGGGAATGGTACCCTCTTACTCTTAGTCCTTCCACCTTTTGGCAAGGCACGATTGAACCCCTGTCAGTCATTGTTGTTAGTTTTAACTTAACAGGTTCAGTGGTTGCCTGAATTTTTTCACAAATGTCTTGGTCAATGAATGTATTACTGCTTTGTGTGTCTAACAGTGCGTACACCAAGATTTCTTTGCTTTTCTCTGCTGCACAAGAGAGCCACACTGGAACAATCATTGAAGTGCAATCACTGTTGCCAACTCTTACACTGCATGAAACGGTTGAATCTCTTTCCTCGTGTGATGGTGTTTCAGGCTTGTCTGCTTGCAGACGTTCTTCATGGAGAGGAGAGGGGTGGTTTCGCCTGCAAATATTACAAGTGACTCTCTGGCGACAATTTTTGGAGGTATGGCCAACTCTAAGGCAGCCAAAGCACATTTTGTTGTCCATAATGAACTGTTTCCTTTCTTCAAGAGACATTGCAGCAAATTTTTCACATTTATAGATAAAATGATTTTGTTGACAGCAGATACATTTAATTTGCCCTTTGTTCTGAGTTGCAGAAGGGCTAGGTCTGGAACTCTTGTCACCCTGTGATGTACCTGTGGCCTTTGAATTTTTAAATACCTTTGTTGATGCCACCAGGACACTTGCCTTCAGACGTTTCTGTTCCTTCTCAGGTTTTTCGCATGTGTGCCTTAATGCATACAGGGAGGATACTGGATTGCATGCTATGCGTGCTTCTTCAGCCACAAAGTCTGCAAATTCTGTGAAACCCGGATATGTCTTCCCTTCATCCAGTGTTTTAGTGACATGCCGGTTCCAGCGGGTTGTTGCCCAGTCAGGAAGTTTCAGTAGCAATTTTTGGTTTTCCTCACAATCATCTAAAACCCTGAGACCTTGCACATGGGGCATAGCATTTTTACAGGAAATGAGGAAATCACTGAACTCTCTTAATTTAAGAGATTCTTTTGATCCAATCTTTGGCCAGCTGCTCAGTTTTCCACGGAAGGCTCTTTGAACTACAAAGGGGTGACCATATCGTTTGTTTAAGGCATCCCAGGCCTGTAGGTATGCTTCCTCATCACTTCGATAGAATGTTCCTTCTAATACACAAAGTGCTTCTCCGCCTATGTATTTTTTCAAATAGAACAGCTGGTGTTATGTGCTGGATCTGTGCAGCTTGTCTCAATTAGAGCCTTAAAGCAGGTGCGCCACTCAGTGAATTTGAGTGGGTTTCCTGTAAATATGAACGGCTCTGGTGCTGGAAGTCTAGTCATTGCCAAGGATTCTTTCAGTGCTTGAACTAGTGAGGCTTCACCTTTTTGTGACTCTACCCTTTTGTCACAGTGAGAGACTGGATCACTGTGGGGGGTCTTATTGCATTTACCTTCAGAGAAAGGGGGAGCTGACATGTTTAGGAGAACTTGGGTGCATGGAGCGCTGTTGTGCTGCATTGGAAGCTGACTCAGTAAAGTGCCTTTTACTTCACTATCTCTTATTTCAGCATTCAATTTTGATTCCTCTTCAGCATACACATTGTATTCAGCCTCTATGGCCTCAAGATCCCTTCGATCTTCCAACATTTTTAACCTCTCTTGCTGAGCTAGAATTGTCTTTCTCTGGGAAGAGATTTCCATTTCTCTGTTTATTTCAGCCCGTTTTGATGCCAAACGTGCAGCTGCGTCTGCCTTCTTTGCAGATACATGACTTCCTTGCTGACTATGACTTCGCTGACTACTCCGTTCAGCTCTTGACACAGTTGATCCATAAACTGACCTTGCATCTTCTCTTTGGAGTAACTGAAGGAGTGATTCTTTCACAGCTACTGCATCAAACTCCTTGGTATCAACATCTGCATAGCGCCTTTTCAGGAGCAGAGTTATTTCAGTAGTAACTGAAGTGCAGCTATCCATCTTCCTTCTTATGTCTTGAGATGGTGCTGTCAGTGCACGTAAACTCTCATACTCTTGCTTTAGTTCTGACTCACATTTTTCTACTGATTTGATCATTTCACCTAACTCAGCCTTACAGCATTCTTCTTTAAGTTTAGACCTTATCAGTTGTACCTCTGCCTTAAAGTTTACATATGACGACATGAACTTTCTTTCCTTGTTTGCTATTTCATTCCTTTTAAACTCAAGCATTTTTACTGTTAGGCTTCTTTCCCTTTCTGAGCGTCTAACCTCTGTTTCAACTTGAGCCAGTGGCTGCGGCAGCCCTATCTTATGTATTTCAAGATCTGCCCAAATTTCTCCTATGCGTGTCTGAATTTCTTCTCTTTCAGAATCTTCAAGTTCAGTTTCTAATTTATCTTCCAACTGTGCTTTCTCATCTTCTAAGGATGCAAGTACGTCCTCTAACACACGAGTTTCTAATGTACTATGTTCCATTTTCAAAAATACTTAAATACTGAACTGCAACCTTTGAAATATTAAACAATGAACGGAAACTTATAAAAGAACCACGAAAATACACTATCTCAATTATCAAACAATATCACAAAAGTTGCACACTTCCAATAAATGTACATTTTCAAAACACAGTTTGCTGTTTGTTTGTTTGTTTTTTTTTTTTAATGGCTTTAAATTCGGAAACAAACTATTTCCAGACTCTTAAGATACAGTCTGACCTGGTATCCCAAAGGCGTTGAGATTTATTGCAAAACTGCACTGTCCTTTAATGTTGCCTTGGTCCCTCATGAACTCGACTGGAATGGGCCACTGCAGTTCGGATGTCCAGCTGATGCAGGAATATGGAGGCAGATCTTTGGTGCGGGCTGCAGTGAAGTCCTTGAAGCATGGCCGTGCAGGAATCTTGCTTCTCAGTCTTGGAATGGCCACGTTTTTCACTATAACTGCTCCCAAGGTTTTCTACTGGTACAGATAAGCCACGCTCCAACTGATGTTCACCAGCATTTATTTTCTTCTTCGCACAGCAAACACCGTGAAAAACTGTGCAAAATTAACAATACAAAAACAAGCATTTGTCAGCACAAACACATCCTCAAACTTAAATAAATCATCTGTTCAAAATAAATTACAAAAACATACCGTATGCGCCTTCTGACCAGTAATTTAGGAGTTGTTACAGTCCCTTAGCGTCTATTTTCTTGTTTTCACCGTCCAGTGTGCGTTTTCTGCGTCTGTTTTCCTGGCAGCACATTTCCTGTATCTGATCATGTGACGCTGCATGCTGACTATTTAGAGCAATATGTAATGTGACCAGCAGGTGGTAGTAACATGACAAAGAACTTGCAGAAATTTAAAACAAGACATTTTCTCTGCAGTAACAAAAAACTCTGTACAAAAGAAACACATTTTCCTGTGACAGCTACAAAGACAGTCAGGAGGAGACTGATGATGATAATATCCTTAAGGATAACACAACTTTCAGTGCTTTAAAATAATAAAAAGAGTCATTTCAATAAATAGCTCAGTTCTGTGGGACTTCAAAGACAGATATTTAGTTGTAATGCTTTTGTTCATTTTCAATTGAAATTAAAGCACATGTGTTCTACATATCTCATGATATTTTATTTTCTCTTATGAGGTGGATTACCAAAACACTCCATCCATCTGCTCCTGGTCCGGCCCCCCAGTCAAATTTTAGAACCCTTTGTGGCCCACAAGTGAAAAAGTTTGCCCACCCCTGAGTTAAACGATCAATGGTGGAGAACAGGAATTTGGTGTTGTTTTTATGGTCTGTGATGAGTCTTGAAAAATGAGAGATTTGTGCCAGTTTGACTGTTATTGTAGATTTTCAGCTGTTCACGTAATATTTCAAAGTGAATTGTCAGTTTGTTTTTTCTCCACCTCCTCTCTGCACTCCTGCAATTTCTCTAATTGTTTTATGACAAGACAAGCATTGTTTTGCTGGAAGCACCACTGTACTAAAGCGCAGCATCACAGAGCTGCTCGCGTGGCTCCTTTGTCACATATAGACTTTAGGTAAACTGTTTCTTGTATGTGTCACGTCACATTATACCAGCATTAGATAATCAAGGCAGCTAAAAAATGAGTGTTTCATCAGACTGTTAATTGATTTCCTGTTTCTTCTCAGCCAGTCAGAACGACTACAGAATTGATGCCAACCAGGAGCTGCTGGCGATTGGTGTGACTAACATCATGAGTTCCTCTGTGTCAGCCTACCCTGTCACTGGCAGCTTTGGGAGGTTTGTGTGCTTGTCTGTGTGTGTGTGTGTGTGTGTGTGTGTGCGTGTGTGTGTGTGCGAGGGAGCTGTGATGTATTGTAGTTGTAGTTTACCTCCGTACCACTTAATGGAGTCATTCTTAGTTGTAGTTCTAGGTCAGGTACAACGGGAAGTGAATAATCTGTAACGTGTTGAAGACGCAAGTAAACAGTAACAGTCATGTGAAATCGGTCTCCTTGATTTATCAATATTTTCATCCCTTGGTACAATACCAAAATATCACATGGTGTCGGAAGTGAACAAGAAGCGAACTATGGAGCAACTGAAACCTCCGAATAGTCTCAGCTTCGAGGGAAATGTTGCAGAAAACTGGCGAACATGGGTTCAGAAGTTCGACGTCTATCTCATCGCATCTAGGTTGGCGGAGAAGAGTGAAGAAAGACAGTGTGCAACGTTTCTACATGTGGCGGGAGATGAAGCCTTGAAGGTACATAATACTATGGAATTTGGTGAAGGAGAACTGGATTTGAAGGAGCTGAAAGAAAGGACATAGTGAATGCAAGACTCTTACGAGAAGAGAAGTTGGATCTGGAAAAAGCATTAGACATTTGTCGAGCTAACGAAATTACACAAAGTCACATGAAAACTCTGCAAGAGGAATCAGACATTTCCGTGAACAAAATTGTGAAAACAAAGCCCAGAGCTAAGCAAGACAGCATGCAAGCTAGAAGTGCTAGGACAGACAGCTAGGAATGCACGAGGTGTGGCTACTCACACCAGCCGAAGAAATGCCCCGCATACGGAAAGGTTTGCGACGAGTGTTCAAGAAAGAATCACTTCGGTCGTATGTGCAAAACACCAAAACAAAAAGGCAACGCAAAGAAAACAGAGAGAAAAGTTCATGAATTAGAACAGGAAGAAAATGCTGATGTTTTTAGGATGCGTTGAAATGAAAGAAAATGTGCCATTCAAACGTCTGGATGTAGTCTCTGCAAATGAAAAGGAAAATCAGAAATGGACACAAGCACTGAAAATAAACAACCATGAATTGACATTTAAACTAGATACTGGAGCAGAATGCAATGTACTGACGTACAAAAATTTTGAGAAAGTGGCAAACAAGAAAGCACTGCTAAAATCCAAGTACACGCTTGTTACCTATTCTGGCCACATGATGGAGCCAAAAGGCAAGGCAAAGCTCAAGTGTTACCACAAAGACAAGGAGTATGAGCTGAATTCCAAGTTGTTGATGGCAATTCACCAGCAATTATTGGAGGAGATGCATACACAGAGCTAGGCTTGATCAAAAGAGTGTTCAAAGTAGGAAATGAAGATGACATCTTAAGTGAGTACGAAGATTTATTCACAGGCTTAGGATGTGTTCCAGGATTACACCATATCCAGCTTGACAAAGAGGTTCAACCAGTCATTCATCCACCACGCAAAGTACCTGTAGAATTGAAAAACAGAGTTAAAGAAGAACTAAACAGAATGGAAGACATTGGGGTCATTACGAGACAAACAGAGCCCACTGACTGGATGGATAGCATGGTGACTGTAGTCAAACCAAACAAACTTAGGATTTGTATTGACCCACAAGATCTAAACAAAGCGATACGCCGAGAGCATTATCCACTACGCACAGTTGAAGAGATAGTCGCGGAAATGCCAAATGCCAAAGTGTTCTCTGTCTTAAATGCCAACCATGGTTTCTGGCAAGTTCAACTCGACGACGAAAGCTCCAAGCTGTGCACCTTCAACACTCCGTTTGGAAGGTATCGCTTCCTGAGATTACCCTTTGGTATCTCATCCGCTCCAGAGGTGTTTCAGAAGTGCATCGCACAGCGTCTAGAAGACCTGGAGGGAGTTGTGAACATAGTCAATGACATTCTTGTTTGGGGAGAAAATATGGAGCAGCATGACTAAAGATTGAGACAGCTGCTAGACAGAGTCAGAAGCATCAACCTGAAGCGGAATCGAGCTAAATGCAAGATCAGGATGACTGAAGTCAGCTATGTTGGACATGTCTTGTCTGCAGACGGATTGAAACCCAACCCAGAAAAGGTCAGAGCGATACAGGACATGCCGGAACCAGAAGATAAAACAGCTCTGATGAGGTTCCTGGGAATGCTGCAATATCTGGCAAAATTCATACCGAATCTGGCAGAGGTGAGTGCACCTGTGAGAAAACTGCTAGAAAGTGACATAGCATGGCATTGGGACTTTAAGCAAAAAGAGGGCTTCAGAAAGTGAGAGAATGGTGAGTAACACCCCAGTGTTGAGATACTTTGATGTCAGCAAAGACATTACACTGTCAGTAGACGCAAGTTCAGAGGGATTAGGTGCAGCGATACTGCAAGAAGGACAGCCAGTAGCATTTGGATCGAGGTCGCTCACTGAGTGTCAGAAAAGATACGCTCAGATTGAGAAAGAGCTTTTAGCTCTTTGGCTGTGGGAAATTCAACCAGTACATCTATGGAAAATCTGTGCACGTTGAATCCGACCATAAGCCCCTAGGGACAGTGTTCAAAAAGTCACTACAGAAAGCCCCTCCTCGACTACAACGAATGCTTATGAGACTGCAACCCTATCTACAAGTGAAATACAAACCTGGCAAAGAGTTGTACATAGCAGACACACTGAGCCGTGCCTATCTCAAAGAACACAATGAACCACTCTTAGAAGATGAATTACAAATTCATGTCTTGTCAACGTACTTGCCAATCTCATCCGAAAAGTTGAATGCTTTCAGGACAGCAACAGCAGCTGATGAAGAGATGCAGCTGGTGATGAACTGCGTTCAGACACATTCCACCACAGGTCAGGAAGTATTGGACTTTCAGAGAAGAGCTCTCATGCTCTGACGGCCTACTCTTCAAAAGCTTACGAGTTGTTGTACCGCGCAACTTGAGGTCAGACATGCTGGAGAGAGTTCACGAGTCTCACCTAGGCATTGTGAAATGCAAAGAAAGAGCCAGAGATGTCATGTACTGGCCAGGAATGACAAAAGAGATTGAAGATGTCGTTATGCAATGTTCAGTCTGCAATATGTTCAAATGCAATAACACCAAAGAACCACTCATCAGTCATGAAATACCAGACAGAGCATGGGCGAAAGTTGGCGTTGATCTATTCCACTATGATCAAGGTGATTATCTGATGTGTGTGGATTACGTCTCCAAGTTTCCAGAGATCGCCAAGCTCACACAGACAACAAGTGCCCATGTGGTGACAGCTCTCAAGTCTATCTTTGCAAGACATGGGATTCCGGATGAAGTTGTGTCAGACAATGGTCCACATTTCTCAAGTGCAGAACTCAGAACATTCACACAGAACTGGGAATTCATACATACCACATCCAGCCCAGGATTTCCACAGTCTAATGGACAAAATGAAAGAGCAATTCAGACAGTGAAAAACCTGTTAAAGAAAGCTGCAGAGTGCCAGAATGACCCATACATTGCTTTGATGGAGTACAGAAATGCACGGCTAGATGGCGTTAAGCTGTCTCCTGCTCAGTTGTTAATGGGACGTAGACTGAAAACCAAACTGCCTACATCAACTCAGCTCCTGAAACCACAAATACACAAGAATGCACAAGAACATCAAAGACAGGCAGCTGAAACAGAAACATTACTTTGATCGTGGAGCAAAACATCTACCAATTCTTGAGGAAGGAGAAAAGATCAGAGTAAAAGTGAAAGACAACTGGCAACCAGCAAGGGTGTTGAAAAGTCATGATACGCCAAGATCCTTCGTCATCAAAACACCTGATGGAAACACCTACAGAAGGAACAGGCGATACTTGCTGAAAACCAGAGAAAAGACTTTCACAACACAGAGTCCTCCACATCTGGAAGACTATGATCCAGGAGAAAGACAACCTGCAGAACGTGATGCATCATTCCAAACACCTGCATCGTCACCGGTGAAAGCATCTGCAATGCCCACCATGAATGAAGAAGTGGTGATGAGATCCAGAGCGGGCAGAGTGATCAAACCACTGTCACGTTACTCTCCATGAACAGGAGTAAAAAAAAAAAAAGTTTTTGTCAATTTTCTGTTTCTACAAGACATTGTTTAAGTTGTAAATTTTAAGTAATTGAAATACTGCCAAGGAACATGTAGTTGTAAGGTTAAACAGCGAAGTAAGAGTTTTATTTGATACAAGAAATTATATGTTGTGGTCTGCAAAGACAAGTCAGTAATTAACAGAAGTTACAGGATAGAACTGTTCAGGGATTATCTATCTTAAAGGATAACTTTCGTTTTTTACAACCTGGACTTTATTTGTAGCATTAAATACGACCATTTAGACACCCAGACAACTTTGGTGGCATTTGGAGTCGTTTTGAAGAAATTAGCCCCAGAAGAGCGGCGCGTATATCCGTATAATGCGAGTAATTGGGGCACCCGTGCGTAGCCTCTATAAATGCATAATCTGCGGCGAAACTCGTTCATATTCCAATATTTTGTTATGATATGCTGGCGCTATTCCCCTCTGAGCCCGTGGTGGCATGTAATCAAAATCCAGTGTCTCTAGACAACTACTTCTGACGTGGATGACGTCATTTTCGAGCGCCGCGCGCTGCGAGCAGCCAGCTACAACATGGCTAACTCTGCGGCAGTTGGCTAGTTTAGCTGTAGTTTGCGACGGTTGGACATCCTTACCGTTTTGAGCCTGAGTACACGGACGAGGAGCTCGTTGAAAGGAGGACGTGGAGGCAGAGAGAGGAACAGCTGGCCAAACAACAACAAACGGCTGCACGTCCACGAGTAGACGGCAACTGGTGGTGTTCTTGTGGACAATGTTCTTCGATGACAACAGAGGAGGATATGTTCATCGATGACAACAGAGGAGGATGTGTCAATAAACGTCTGTATCACAACACTGGAGGATTTCAGCGCAATGATAAACCGGGCTGTGGTGGAGACATTTTTTCCTGTCCCTGAAGTGAACTGGAAGACCCAGCCAAAGCCTGCAGGACCAAATGGGCAACTTTCGATTGAGTAAGTAGCTTACACACATGTATAGATTGTTTATTTGCCTTGGTTTTGTTTGCCAGAAGTTTATCATTGTGCGGAAATCCTCCAGTGTTGTGACACAGACATTTATTGACACATCCAGACGCATATCTCCTGGCTGCAAGTCCTACTCTGAGCAACAGAGGCATTCCTCCTCTGTTGTCATCAATGAACATTGTCCACAAGAACACCACCAGTTACCGTCTACTCGTGGACGCGCAGCCGTTTGTTGTTGTTTGGCCAGCTGTTCCTCTCTCTGCCTCCGCGTCCTCCTTTCAACGAGCTCCTCGTCCGTGTACTCTGGCTCAAAACGGTAAGGACGTCCATCGTAAACAAAGTCATCGTCACCACCTCAGAGTCGGAAAAATATTCATCCATTTTGTGAAAAATAACAGTCGCAAACTACAGCTAAACTAGCCGACCGCTGCAGAGTTAGCCGTGTTGTGGCTGGCTGTTCGCAGTGCGCGGCGTCATCCACGTCAGAAGTAGTTGTCTAGAGACACTGGATTTTGATAACATGCCACCACGGGCTGTGTTCAATTAGTGTGTCACTGTTAATCATTGTCAAGTTGCTAGGGGCTAATTTCTTCAAAACGACTCCAAATGTTGTCTGGGTGTCTAAATGGTCGTATTTAATGCTACAAATAAAGTCCAGGTTGTAAAAAACGAAAGTCATCCTTTAAGGAGAGAGATGTGATGTATTGTAGTTGTAGTTTACCTCCGTACCACTTTCCTCCTACCACTCTTTCTCACCCAATCTGTCTCTGCCTTCCTCCCACCTGTAGCCCACTGTTCTGGAGGTTCTGCTGGCAGCTGACCTGCAGGGCCTCAGGTACACAGACAATGTGGAGGCGGCGCTGCAGATGGAGTTGGGAACCTCCTCAATCACTGCTCCTTCTGACTGATCAGTGACATTTCTGATCTGTGATTATTGGGCTGTTATGAAGTTGAAAAGTGATGAACTACCTCCAAACTGATCTCCTGGCTGTTTGGTGCACGGACAGTGGACGAGGGATGTCCCTGAAAGGAAAGTGTTGCACTGAAAGTTGTACCTGCTAACCTTGACCTTTGAAATGATTGGGGAAGGTCTGTGATTACACTACACCACGTTGCGAAACAACGTTGGACCAGAAGTCTAATAGTATGTTTTATATGCTTTTGTGGGACATTATGTATTTTGTAGGACTGAGGAGATAATGAGAGAGAGATGATATTACTGAAAAATATGTATCAACAAATAGAGATCCCCCTCTATGTTTTAGCCTGAAGGTGATGGGTGAGCTCGCAGAGACCAAATCTGAATTTGCAGACTAAGAACAGGGCCGACAGGTGTGTGTGAATGGTGAAGAGAACAGAGCAAAGCTAACACATGCCACCAATCATTGAGACATTTTATTTATCCATGTAAAAGGAAATGATTGATTTCTCTTATTTTAATGTTGCCAGTTAATAGGATTTTGATTGACTGCTCACAACAGCGCTGAATTAAATTATTAATCAGAATCACCACATCTAAACAGGGATTGGGACTGAATAAAAAGTTAACATTTTCATTTTCATATGTACTGTTTGTGTCTGTGCATGCAGACATGTTTGTTTTATAGTAAAGTCACACATGGTACAGAACACAATATAGCAAAATGTAATTTAGTCAAGTTATCAAATACAAAATGCATACAGTGGTGGCCAAAATTATTAGAACACTTGGCATATTTAAGAGGTTTCAGTTATTTTTGTTGAATTGGCCATTTAAAATATTCATAAAACGAATGAAATATCTACAAAGTCATCATTATGCTCTATAAACCATAGAAGACAGCCATCATAAGGAGATTTACGTCATTGTCCTTACGAAACACAAGGTCAGCCTATTTCACTGGCAATGCCACACAATCATGTTCCTTCACAGAAGAAACCAAATTACTTGTGTAATCATTATCAGGTGTGATTGTGGTTAAATTGATGGTGATGCAAGAACCTCAGGACAAAGCGGTGTGATTCTTTTGAATGTACAAGGCCAGTCCTGCTCATTAAGTGATTGGTAACATCAGGGTTTTGTCACTGAGGCCAAACCATCAATTGGTATAAATTCAAAGCCTCTAGAAGTAGTCTTGAAGCAAATGTTCCTCTTTGAACATGGCTAAGGTGAAGAAGGATTTAACGAGTGAGCAACAGGATGAATAAAGGCCCTTTTTGATGCTGGCTGGAGTTACCACTGCTATAGCCAAGGACTTGAGATGCAGTCCAAGCACTGCAAAGTAAACTTTAGACCGCAGTTATGCCACCAAATCACACCAGGACCAAAAGGCGAGAGGTAGAAAAAAGAAGCTTTCAGACAGACAAGTGAAGCATCTCAAAATTCTCAGTCTTAAGGACCAAAGAAAGACCTCACGAGAACTGTGTGACGAGATCAACACTACAATGACTACTGGTGCAACAGTATCTTCAAGAACAATGCATCGGAAACTGGGAGAAGAAGGACTTGTTGACAGAACAGCAGCAAAGAAACCATTACTGAAAGAAAACTGTGAAATGCCTGAAATTTGCAAAAGAACACAAGAAATGGACAAAAGAATAACTGGTTTAAAGTGGACTGATAAGTCCAAGTTCAAACAGTTTGGCAACAAGCAAAGAGTGTGTGCTTGATGGAGGGAGGGGGAGAGTTAATTTAAACACAAGATACTTGTGCTCAAAAAGAGGATTCATTCTCAGTGAAGAACCTTGGAGCCCTAATCTGCCTCTGTACATGCCAAAGAGCAGTGATTCCTAACACGTCTCTGGGGGTCATCAGGTGGATACCTCCCTTCAACAGTGTTTCGCCTACTTGGTCCCACTACACCTCGAGGAGGCTAGGCGGTGAACTCCGGCGTCCCAGAGTCACCCCCCCTAGTGCCAGTTCACACTGCTCCTACACAATCCAAACAGCACTGCCACATTCAACTGACCCAGAGATACTCCAGGTAGTGGCCAGTACCGATGCTACCATTTCACTAATGCTAATGCTAACCGCTAAGAAGAACAGAAGAAGACAATACAGTTCCAATGCTACCATTTAGCTAGTGTTAAGTGCTAACCGCTACCTGCTAAGAGGAACAGAAGAAGACAATAAAGCTAGATTCACCTATACTGTTAATGTTAACTGCTCGCTGCCAATACTAACTGCTAAGATACTATCATACTACCACCGCTTTAGCTATTGTTAGCTGCTACAATGCTACTGTTATGTTGGTGCAGAGAGAAAATAAACGGCTACACAAGTAATACGTTTGACCGTTTACTGAACTGATATCGTAGCAAGTTACATGCTGCACACGCAGGTGCGCAACTGATATATTTTTTTTAATATCTCATACGTCACTACGTCACTGTATTTAAACCAATCACACAACATCCCCCTTTGTAAGAAATATCTGCAAGATAATATTAAAGTTTACTGATTTACAAATCTGTGCTTTAACTCAAACTTCAGAACTCTGTTGTTATAATGTTACACACCACTGAGACTGTTGAAATAATACTGCATAATACTGCTGTAATAATTTACCCATTAGCTGTTTTAAACTTAGATTGCTTCAAACTTCAACTTTAAACTGAATTCAAGTATTTAACTTTAAACTATTCAAGAGAACACAAATATGAGTAGCTGTGCAGGATTGGTTCTGGTGCTATTGTTTACTGGTGCACGTGAAAGTGTGTCAGCTGTAAGTAGTGTCTTACCGGGTGCATGGTGGACTGTGTAGGAGTAGGTCATGAGCCTCATACAGAACCTTTGGATACGTGGCGGCAGTTCAGACAGCGCTTGATTCCCCAGCAGACTGACCAGGGGTTTGTGGTCTGTCTCAAGCTGGAAATGCTGCCCAATGAGGAAGGCTCTGAATCTCTCACATCCCCACGTCAAGCCTAGGGCTTCTTTCTCCACTTGTGCATATCGGCGTTCAGTCTCTGTTAACGATCTAGAGGCATATGCAACTGGCCTCCATTCATCCTCTTCCTTTTGCAGAAGGACGGCCCCCAGCCCATATGAGGACGCATCAGCTGACAGCTTGAGCTCTTTGTTTGGGTCATAGAGAGAGAGGACGGGTGGTGAAGACAGCTTCTGCTTCAGGAGGTCAAAAGCGGTTTGCTGTGCATGTCCCCACACCCATTCATTCTTTCTGAACAGCAGGTCTCTCAGTGGCTTGTCTCTTTCAGAGAGGTGAGGAATGAATTTTCAAAGCTGCGTGACCATTCCCAGGAAACTTCGCAGTTCACTGACATTGGACGGCTCTCTCATGTCCTGCACAGCCCTGGTTTTCTCCGGGTTGGGTCTCACTCCATTGGCCGTTATCACATGACCCAAGAAGTTCACCTCTGATTTAGTCAGCTCGCATTTTTCCAGGTTCAGCGTGAGGCCTGCCTTGTGGAGTCTTCCCAGCACGTTGTGGAGTCTTTCGTCGTGCTCCGCCTGCGACTTGCCCCATTTGAGCACATCGTCGATGTGGCACACCGTGCCTGGGAGGCCCTCCAGCACGAGCGACATCCGCTGCTGGAAATGCTCAGGTGCCGATGTGATGCCAAATGGTGGTCGATTGAAGTAGAAACGCCCAAACGGCGTAATGAATGTGGTGAGCTTGGCAGATTCTTCTGACAGCGGCACCTGCCAGAAGCCCATGTTGGCGTCGAGCTTGCTAAAGATGCGTGCTCCGGCCAGCATCCCAAGTGTGTGTTCCACTGAAGGCAGAATGAATTTCTCCCTACACACTGCTTCATTCAGTTTCGTTAAGTCCACACAGATTCTCACCTTGTCATTCTTTTTAGGCACTGGCACCATACCGGCACACCAATCCGTCGGTTCGTCCACCCTGGATATTACACCTAGTCGCTCCATGCACTCAAGCTCTGCTTTCACTGTCCCTAGCAGGGGAATTGGGACTCGCCTGGGTGTGGACAGGGAGTATGGGGTGGCATCCGGCTTCAATTTGATTGTGTACGGCTGCTGCACCCTACCAAGTCCACTGCACAGAGAGGGGTAAGTCTCTTTTAGTGTTTGTGTGTCAATGGTATCGAGTCTAGCCACCAGTCCTAATTTTGTTATGGCGGGCCGGCCTAGCAGAGGAGTGTGCAGGCCGCGTACCACATACAAATCCTCCTGACATGTGTGGTCACCCTTTTTGAGTGTCTCTTTAGTCACTCCGACAACAGAAAGGCAGCTACCCCCTGGGCCGAATAGGGGTTTGTCTGTCTGGGGCAGTGGGTGCTCACCGTCGGGGTCTATGATCGCTGTGTAGGTGTCATGCGGAATGACTGACACATCCGCCCCGGTATCAACCTTAAACCTAACTTTGTGGTGGCGAATCTGTAAATCCACAGACCACGGGTTTGTCCCTGCCTCCACAGAGCCCAGGAAGAGGCCATCAGGCTGTTCATCTGCAAAGCCTACTGCGTTCACAGATGTTGCTTTCCTACAGACCTTCTGGAAGTGGCCTTTCTTTGAACACAAGTGGCAAACTACATTTTTAGCTGGACACAGTGCCTTGGGATGAGGTGCATTTCCACACTTGTGACAGGTTGATTTCTCTGACTGCACTTTTGGATCAGATCCACTTTTCTTTCGCTGCATGTTTGGCTTAAACTTTCCTTGCACTTGTTTCTTATTTTTGAACATAACAGCATCCACTTCCATTGTGCTTTTCACCGGCTGGGCATCTGCTCTTAGATCGGACTGCTGTCTTTTAATTGCTTCGGATTGCCTTGCCATTGTAACAGCTTTTGTCAGTGTCAAATCTCTGTCCAACTGCAGCTTTTCAGATAAAGCCATGTCTCTCAGTCCAACTACGAGTCTATCACGAATCAGTTCCTCGTTCAGTGGCCCATAATCACAGTTTTGAGCAAGAGCATACAATGCCGTGATAAAAGAATCCACAGATTCTGTTCCTGACTGCACTCTCCTATTAAATTTTGCCCTCTCATAAATGACGTTTTTCTTCGGGACAAAGTACTTGTCAAAGGCATCTCTAACAGGCTTATACTGCTGTTTTTGCTCTTCAGTCAAGTTTAATCCACGGAGAATGTCGTCCGCCTCGTCACCCATGCAGTAGACGAGAGTGTTTACCTGATTAGCAGTTTTCACTCACTTGTCTTCTCCCGAATAAAACAAAACACTCAGCACTTCACTCTTCCCTCGCGTGGCATACGGCGAACTTCTGACACCATGTTATGTTGGTGCAGAGAGAAAATACACAGCTACACAAGTAATACGTTTGACCGTTTACTGAACTGATATCGTAGCAAGTTACATGCCGCACGCATGTAACTATATATTTTTTTATATCTCATACGTCACTACGTCACTGTATTTAAACCAATCACACAACAGCTACCACAGGCCTAGATGCCACATGTAACTGCCGATTGCCACACTACCATCATCTACCCCTGCCTCTCACCAACTGCACCAATAAAAGCGGGGTTTGAATACAAACCCTGGTTCGGGTAGGGGGTAGAAAATAAAGAGGTAGAGTCAAGTTAATTTAAACACAAGATACTTGTGCTCAAAAAGAGGATTCATTCTCAGTGAAGAACCTTGGAGCTCTAATCTGCCTCTATACATGCCAAAGAGCAGTGATTCCTAACACGTCTCTGGGGGTCATCAGGTGGAAACCTCCCTTCAACAGTGTTTCGCCTACTTAGTCCCACTACACCTCCAGGAGGTTAGGCAGTGAACTCCGGCGTCCCAGAGTCACCCCCCCTAGTGCCAGTTCACACTGCTCCTACACAATCCAAACAGCACCGCCACGTTCAACTGACCCAGAGATGCTCCAGGTAGTGGCCAGTACCGATGCTACCATTTAATTATTGCCAATGCTAATGCTAACCGCTAAGAAGAACAGAAGAAGACAATACAGTTCCGATGCTACCATTTAGCTAATGTTACGTGCTAACCGCTACCTGCTAAGAGGAACAGAAGAAGACAATAAAGCTAGATTCACCTATACTGTTAATGTTAATTGCTAGCTATCAATACTAACTGCTAAGATACTATCATACTCTCACCGCCTTAGGCTATTGTTAGCTGCTACAATGCTACCACAGGCCTAGATGCCACATGTAACTGCCGATTGCCACACTACCATCATCTACACCTGCCTCTCACCAACTGCACCAAAAAAGCGGGGTGGGAATACAAACCCTGGTTCGGGTAGGGGGTAGAAAATAAAGAGGAAGAGTCAAAAGATGAAAGTAGGGATTGGATACAGACCCTTGTTCGGGTAGGGGGTGGAAAATTTAGAGGGTGCTGAAGGTGGAGGCCTAAACCACAGACTAGATTTAACAGCCTCTTCTAACATTTCCTTCAAGAAGCAACAAACCCTAACATTTCCTTCAAAAAGCAAACAAAGCAGGAAAACAAACCCTAACATTTCCTTCAAGAAGCAAACAAAACAGGAAAACAACCAAAAAGATCAAAAAACAAGCCAACTCTGTATCTTACAACACAAACTCACCTGAACAGGCCGCATGGTCCCAAAGAGAGACTCTAGCTGGCCACACCCCCACCTTATCTAAACTTCCTCTTCCTGGTTCTCTTCCTATTGGCAGAGCGAGAAGATGGGGCGGGGAAAGCAGAGCAGAGGAGAGGTGTCTTGTTCAGACTTTAACCTCTTCTCCCGCCGGGTTAGGCATGCATGTCCTCTGCCCCCCCCTCCCTCACTGTCCCTATTTCACCCCCCAACTACTATTATTTCTCCTGATCCATATCCACTGACTAGACCTAGCAGCCTCATCTGACATCTCCCTCACTGTCTTCCTTAAATTTTGCCCATGCACTCCCAGCTCCCTCAACAGTGAAACAGCTGACCCTGCAACAAAACCTCTACACCCTACTTCAACCGGACAAACCCTGGTCTTCCATCCCCTCTGCTCAGATTCTGTCTTTAAATCTGCATACTTAGTCTTCTTCCTTTCATAAGCTGCCTCCACTGAATTTTCCCAAGGGACTGTTAACTCAATAAAAAACACAGTCTTTTTACTCATGGACCATAAGACAATGTCTGGCCTCAGATTACTATAAACTATTTCCTGGGGCACAACTAGCTTTCCTCCCAAGTCGACCTGCATTTGCCAATCATCAGACCCTACCAGGCAGCCACCTACCTGCCTTCTCCCTGACTTAGCAGCTCTATTTTTCTCCCCCTCTCGAACAAACTGCACATCTAACCTCTCCTTTCTAGAACTTCCAGAATTCACCTGCTTCCTTCTCTCTTCAATGCCTACGGCTAAGCTTCTCAGCACCTGATTATGCCGCCATGTATACCGGCCTTGTGATAAGCTAATTCTACAACCTGACAAAATGTGCTTTAAACTTGCTGTACCTGAGCAGTCAAAGATGAAAGTAGGGATTGGATACAGACCCTTGTTCGGGTAGGGGGTAGAAAATTTAGAGGGTGCTGAAGGTGGAGGCCTAAGCCACAGACTAGATTTAACAGCCTCTTCTAACATTTCCTTCAAGAAGCAACAAACCCTAACATTTCCTCCAAGAAGCAAACAAAACAGGAAAACAACCAAAAAGAACAAAAAACAAGCCAACTCTGTATCTTACAACGCAAACTCAACAGCCACACCCCCACCTTATCTAGACTTCCTCTTCCTGGTTCTCTTCCTATTGGGAGAGCGAGAAGATGCGGCGGGGAAAGCAGAGCAGAGGAGAGGTGTCTTGTTCAGACTCTAACCTCTTCTCCTGCCGGGTTAGGCATGCATGTCCTGTGCTTTAAACTTGCTGTACCTGAGCAGAGTGGGCACGATTGATCGCCCTGTACCCAGAGACTTAGGTTCTGCGGGGTTGGCAACACATTGTATGTCGCCCCTATCAGAAATTTAATATGGCCTTCCTCCATATTCCACAGGTCCCTCCAACTAAGTTTCCTCTTCTCAGCACCTTCCCAATTCAACCATTGTCCCTGTTTGGCTTGACCAACTGCTTTTGCCCCCCTTAACAACTCCTCCTGCCTACGCACCTGTTCCACTACAAGCTTTCTTTTCTCCTTTAGACCTGCTTTGTTCCACACTGGTTTGCCTGGGCCAAGCCCCAAGCCTCCCAGGCCAAACTGAACATTTCCTACTATTTCTGCATGCCTAAGAGCTGCCTCTGCCTCCTGCACTGCTGCCCTTGGGTTCCATTTCCTCCCCCCAGAAGGATTCGGAACCACATTGCTAACTAACATGTCCTTACTCCCAGATAATAAAAGTTCTGTCCTAACCTTAGTGCATTTAAACTCCTCTGTTAGACTGGATACTGGCAGCTGTAGCATTCCTTTCCCATACAAAGCTACATTGCTTAAGCACCTTGGAGCACGAAACCATTTTCTAATATAAGAGCTAACTAGCCTTTCCATTCTCTCTGCTACAGATAATGGGACTTCATATACTGACATTGGCCATTGATTTCTCCTTAATTGTTGGGATTTCCTCACCATCTATAGCAAACTTCCTATCACTTACTTTCCCTCTGTATATTGAAATACTCCTTGACTTACTAGGCTTAATCTTCATACTAGCCCACTTGAGATTCTGATTGACTTTATCTAACAACCTCCTTGTACATGGCACTGTTGAAGTTAGCAGTGTCATATCATCCATATAAGCCCTAATTGGTGGAAGACGCATTCCATTCTGCCGTCTCTCCCCACCTACGACCCACTTGGAAGCCCTAATAATTACCTCCATAGCCATTGTGAAAGCTAGCAGGGAAACTGTACATCATGCCATAATACCAACCTCCAATCTTTGCCAGACTGTTGTGACCTCTGCGATACTTGCACACAGTCTGATGTCTTGGAAATATGCTTTTATCAAGTTAACAACTATCTCCGGCACTTTAAAGTAGTCAAAGGAACTCCGAATAAGGCTATGCGGCACTGACCCAAACGCATTAGCCAGATCTAAAAATACAACATTCAAGTCTCTTTTCTCCCTCTTAGATGTCTGAATCTGATGCCAAATCATGCTAGTATGCTCTAAGCATCCCGCAAATCCTGGTATCCCTGCTTTTTGCACTGTCGTATCTATCATACCATTCCTTTCTAAGTAATTAGCCAGCCTCTGTGCTACGATACTAAAGAAAATCTTTCCTTCAACATTTCGGAGAGAAATCATCCGAAACTGGCTAAGGTTTGATGACTCCTTCTCCTTAGGGATGAAGACACCTCCTGCCCTGCGCCATGCTCTTGGAATACTTCGTTTCTCCCAAACTATTCTCAGGTATCTCCATAGCGTCCTTAAGATGCCAGGTGCACTCTTATAGACACGGTAGGGGACTCCATTAGGCCCTGGGGCCGAAGAAGCCTTTGCACGCCTAACCACCTCCACAACTTCTCTCCACCTAGGTGGGCTTACATCCATCTCCTGCTCCACTTCCCCTAATGGTGGCATGTCAGGTGGAAGACCTATGTTCCTATTCTCCTTTGAATCTGAATACGTCGACTTCAAATATTGTTCAATCTCTGATTTCGTTGCCTTAAGTTGCCCTCCTTTTTCTTGATTAAACAAGCCCTTCACAAAATTAAAAGGGTTCCTAAAAAATGCTGACCTTGCACGTTCCTTCTTCTTTCTCTTCTCTTCTCCCTAAGGTGTTCTGCCCTTCTGAGTACTGCTAACCTGCTTCTCAGTTCCTCCTGCAACACATTAATTCCCTCCCTTTCTTCTTCTGATGCCTTCCTCCACTGCTTTCTGAACTGCCTCCTTTCCTTACTAACTTCTCTATTTCTCTTTTTTCTCCTAGACTTGCCGACCTGCACCCTCTCGCCTTTCCTGTTGACAAGCACCCCAAATCTCTCTCGACCATAGGAGTAGATCACATCTCCAATTTTATCCAATTTCTCCACTACATCCCCTCTAAGCCTGCTTAATATGACTGATAAATCTCTATTAACTGCCTCCCACTCTTTACTGTCATTTGCCCTCGGCCACCTAAGCCTTCTGCTCCATGCTTCTCTCCTTGGTTGGCCTGTTGACCTCAACACCAACTGCATCCCCTCTCTGTACCTCCTCCCCCCCAGGGATAATGTTACTGATATCCTGCGAACTGTGGTTTTCTACCTGTCGCTGGACTTCATCCGACTGATTCGACTGACTTCCCAAGAATTACTGGTCGATGCGGCCACTCTGCCCTTCTACCGCTAAACACTTTTCTGCCAGCCACATGGGAAAACTAGAAGCTTCTTATCCTCTGCTGCACAACTTTTGCTCTCTTCACTGTCACCTGAGTACTGCTACCTCTGGCCCTAAGAGATGGGTCCGTGCCCCCATCCCTCCCTGAGTCATGTATCCAAGGCATAGTCATATCCGTTATCCTGTTCGTTCCCATGCAATCCACCTGTGAGTCATCTTCCACCCCTGCTCTCGCTGACTCTTGGGGTATTTTCCTTATATTGGTTGTAGCTGAGTCTGGTTGTAGCAAGGTTAAGGCTTGCCACTGCTGCCATGGGTTGCTAGCCCATACCAGCACCTGTGGGGTCTTTTCCCTCCTGTCAGCTGTCTTTCCAAGCAGTCACATGGTCTTTCCCTTGTTGTCAGCTGCTCTATTCACAGCAGTCACTAGCCAAGCTAGTTGTGAGTTAATTTAAACACAAGATACTTGTGCTCAAAAAGAGGATTCATTCTCAGTGAAGAACCTTGGAGCCCTAATCTGCCTCTATACATGCCAAAGAGCAGTGATTCCTAACATGTCTCTGGGGGTCATCAGGTGGATACCTCCCTTCAACAGTGTTTTGCCTACTTAGTCCCACTACACCTCGAGGAGGCTAGGCGGTGAACTCCAGAGTCCCAGAGTCAACCCCCCTAGTGCCAGTTCACACTGCTCCTACACAATCCAAACAGCACAGCCACGTTCAACGGACCAGGTATGCTCCAGGTAGTGGCCAGTACCGATGCTACCATTTTGCTAATGCTAATGCTAACCACTAAGAAGAACAGAAGAAGACAATACAGTTCCGATGCTACTATTTAGATAATGTTAAGTGCTAACCGCTACCTTCTAAGAGGAAGATATAAAAACATTGAAAACGGAGGGGGTAGCATTATGGTGTGGGGACCATTTCAGCCTCAGGAACAGGTGACTTAGTGAAAATTGATGCCATCATGGATAAGAAAGTATACCACAACCTTCTGGTGAGGCACAGAGTACCATCTGGGAGTCATCTCATTGGTCCTGGATTTATTTTTCAAGAGGACAATGACCCTAAACATTCTTCTAACTCTTGCTACCTTCGACAGAAGGAATCTGCTGGAACATTAAAAATGATGTACTGGCCCCCTCAAAGTCCCAATCTTAACCCTATAGAGCAAATATGGGGCGAGTTGGAAAATAAACTGGACAGATCTATTGAACATTCAAAGGAAAGCCTTTGGCTTGAGTTGCAGAGGGCATGGGACAACATTAATGTTTGAAGTTCTCAGGAAATATATTGACACTATGCCAGAGATCAGTATGAGTGTCAAAAAGGACAGACTTTCTTGTAAGCAGAGGTTTTTGGTGATTTCCACATCACAAACTGTAAATCCACAGGCGGTTTATCATATGCATAAACAGTGAGTAACATCGATTGTAATTTAAAATCTAATGACAAGACATTCATAAAGCTGATAGCATCTACCAATGCAAGGCCTGAATAGTTCTCTGCAGATTTTTCAGGCTCTATTTGTATTATATTTGTAATAAAATTAGATCACTTTGTTTTTAATCTGTGTCAAAAAAAAAAAAAACTCCTTAAATCTCTGATTCAATGTTGTAAAACTAAAAATTCAAGGGGGGGTGAATCCTTTTCATAGGCACTGCCATAATCTTTTACCTTTATCAAACTGTGGCATTTATTGAACACCTCAAAGCACTCAAAATGTTACGTGTTACTTTGAAAAAGCAACAATAAAAGCTTTTACTGCACCCAGTGTTTGATGGACAAGTCAATCAGGCCATTTATCACAGAGAACTGTAAAGGCCAAAAGTCCAGCCACGGGTGGTGTCACGTACAGAAGGGTCAAATGTGTGAACCGCGGGTCACCCGAAACTGTATTCCATCATCCATCCATTGTCTTTTCCCAGTTTTAGTAATTATTTACGAGGCTGTTGTGCCACATAGAAACGTTGCTGATCAGAGATCAGTGGAAAAATAAAGATGTCTTCACATCCCATTCACCTCTGGCTCTTATCAGGACTGTATGATAACATCTTAAATAACATTTTAAAAGCACATATTGTAAAATTAGTGATAGAGAGGGAAGATTTATCATTGTAAAAGGAAAACTGGAGAACGAAATAGAATAGCGGATTATTCTTTAAAACCTTGCTTGACAACATAATTCTGAAAATGGTTCGGATACTAATTTGTGGCGGTGATTTTAATTTTGAAAGAATAGTAATCTAGATACAACAAACACTAAGAAAAATAGCAACCATGTTACTAGACTGATTAAGAAAACATTTAAGGAATTTGGTATAATCGACATTTGAAGAGAACTACACCCTTCCAAGAGGGACTATACACAATATTCAGCCCCTAATAACAGCTATGCAAGGCCTGATTATTTCTTTATGAATAAAAAGGATCTATATCGAGTTGGGAAGTGTGAAATTGAAACGGCTCATGTTTCAGATCACTGTGCAGTTTCACTTAAACTCCACTTGAAACTGCAGGAAAAGAGGAAGGTGTGAAGACTGAATAGTGGAAAATTTGAATGAAAAATCAGTTGTTGAAGAGATTGGGAAAGAAATAGAAACTTATCAAAATGAAAATGACAATGGAGAAGTTAATCCTGTTATTTTGTGGGGTGCTCTTAAAGCAGTCATAAGAGGAAAGCTTATTGCTAAAAGCTATTAAAAAAGCTAAAGAGGAAGCATATAAGATAGAAAAGAAGAAACTGTTTGAAATTGAACAACAAGCGCACATGTGATTCCTCATTAATTCCAAAAATGAAAGAAATAAAGGATCAAATAGACAAAATATTAGACACGGAAATTGAAAAGAACACAAGATTTTTGAAGCAAGCCTATTATGAAGTTGGACCAAGGGCAACTAGGTTACTTGCAAAAAGACTAAAGAAACAACAGGCTGATAGGACAGTCCATAAGACACAAGACATAACTACAAACCAGATAACTTACGAACCCAAGGAGAAACTAACTTTATGAACTATTATAAGAACTTGTATCGCCAATCCCCGGCAGCTAACACAGACCAAATGAGAGCATTTCTAGAAACACTTGAGTTACCATCAATCGACAAGAATCAGAATGACCTCCTGACCTCACCCATTACAAGAATAGAGATAGAGAAAGCAGTGACTGGATTAAAAGTTAACAAGTCCCCTGGCAGTGATGGACTACCATCTGAGTGGTACAAAACATTCAGTGAAAAACTTATACCACTACTTATAATCATTTAATTAAACACTTGAATATGGTGAACTACCACCATCGTGGAGGGAAGCAATTATATCAGTGATTCCTAAGGGAAAAATCAATGAAACTTGCTCAGGTTACAGACCAATATCAATACTTAACATAGGCAATAAAATATACACCTCTATCATTGCAAAAAGATAGGAACACCTTCTTGAAAGATATCATAGATGAGGATCAGATAGGCTTCATTAATGGACATCAAACCCAAGATAACATTAGGAGAACCCTCTATATCATTGAACATATTAAGCAGAATGATATCAGTGCAGCCTTAGTAAGCCTTTGATGGTGTCAACTGGGCATTTCTGTACAAGACACTGGAGAAATTTGGATTGAACAAGAAGACCATTCAGTGTATTAAAACACTTTATCAAAAGCCAACTGCAAAGATAAAGATAAATGGCAATCTTACTGAAAGTATAACATTAGAACAGTCAACCAGGCAGGGTCGTTGCAATTTTTATAGAACCTGTAATTGTTGTTATATTTGTTTTTATTTGTAAGAATTTAAGTTGCACTTATCTTTTATTTGATGAAATCGCTTATGCTTTTATTTTGAAGCCGCTTTTATTTTGAAGAGGTTTTTGGGCTGCTCACAGCAGATACCTTAGTGGATGTTAACAAGCTAAGGGTGGGCATGAATGTGTAGCCTGCTCCACGATGGACTAATTAAAGAAGTTACTTGTTGCAAAGCCTGAAGATCAACCTCCTCTGTCGCACACAGCCAACGAGGTAATTTTTGTTTATGTATATTACTTTTGCAGAACGTTTTTCCACATGCTGTGCATGTATCCTCATGATTTAGTATGTTTTATATTGTGTGTTTAGTTTTCACGGTGAATGATGAACGGCGGTTGCCAGTCATTAAACCAGTTAAAGGAAACCACTTGTGTCTGAGTATGCTTCAGGGGAGCTACAGTGAAAACTCGGACTGTTAATTGACGCGAGTGTCCATGATGCAAGTTCAAAGGATCATCCGCATGACGTGACACGCCCTGGGTGCATGCAACGGAGCTGATCAACAGATGAGCTGAAAAACAGACACTGTACACCATATAAAGAAGTAAGATCTACGCAGTTTAAAGGGCAATATTTTGAGGATAAAGCCAAAAGACACTATTTTGGACACTAATAAGTCAAGAGTGATCTGAAAAAAGTGCTTTTGTAAAAGTTTGCCAAAAAGTCTCACCGTGAATTACAGTTACTGTGGTGTGTGTTTATGGTCAATGTTCTGACTTTTCTGCTCATGTAAGTCCATTGAAGCCTGTCATTTATAGACAGTTTAAGGTGATAAGGTTGTAGGGTATATATGCGATTTTCATTGAACTTTTCATATGTGGATTGTCAAGTGTGACTTTTGAGATTGTGAGTGAGGGCGACTTGCCATTTGATATTGAACCTTTTAGGCATGTCTTTATATATTTGTTTCAATTCTGAAGGTAACATTTAAGATGTTCAGCTGTTTTGCATATTTTCAGTTCTTTAAGTGCATTTGGGCTCTGAACTTCTGTTATTGAAAATTGCAATATTTGATTTGAGTTAATTGAAGAAACATAATCCTATTACATTTCAGTTACGTTTAAAGTAGTAATTTGAAAATGTCAGAGCCAAGTGAGCCTACAGTACAGGCAAGGGACAGTGCTAGTGATTCCCAAGAGCTTCCTGAACAAAGTCAAGCAGATGGTGATGAAGTCCAACGTGAGGTTACTCAGCTGCTCAGACGAAGCCAAAGAATCAAGACTCTCACAGAGAAGGGTCAAGCAATGCAAGATGAAAGGATTTAGGCACTTCAACAAAGGTTTAACTATATTTACAATAAATGGAAAACGCAAGCTAAATCTTCTAAAAAGTCTCTGTCACAGTCACAAGAGTCTTTATCTGAGGGTCTGTTGAATGACATTATTGGAGATGTCACAGGTCTCTCTGCAGATGTCCAGCGTGTTTATGATGAACTGCGCAGAGTCTCAACTCCAGATCAAGAGACACGTCGAAGTGGAGAGTGGATCTGTGTGTAGAAATCTCTATGTTCATTGTGTCCAAGGCTTCGAGTCGACGGGATGGAGAGGTTTCAGAAAGGGAAGAAGTCTGGCCTGAAGCAGGCTCTCTCTTCGACTCAAGTACTGCTAATTCAAGTTCTGTCATTTCTCTATTGAAGGGTGCCTCAGAGCAATCAAGTAGATCTTCTATAAAACGACAAGAAGCCGCTGCTGATGCTGCTGCTAGCCAAGCTGTTCTGAAAGTGTTACGAGAACAAGAAAGAGAACAATTGGAAGTACAGCGCTTAGAAGCAGAAGTGAAAAGGAAGATAGCTGATGAACAAGTAGCAGTTGTAAGGCGTCGCTTAGAACAAGAAGCAGAGGAAGTTAAACACAGATTACAGAGAGAAGAAGAGGAGGCTAAGATTAAAGCTAAACTTGAAGAAGAGCATGCCGCTCTGCAACAGACTCTGGAGCAAAAACGGAGAAAGATACAGCATTTGGAGGCAGTGAAAGATCTCAATGCAGCACAAGCAAGATTGCAGGTGTATGATCAAATGAAGGCTGAAGAAGAGCAGCAAGAGTCACCACAACACAAGACTGTAGCAGATAACACACTGTCTGTCCCCACAAGTCCTCTACCCGCACATGAGTCTTCTGTACTACAAGCTGTGACCACCTCCTCAAATGACAGTACAACAGAACTTGTTAAAGTGCTAGCAGGTGCTTTAAGTGCCAACAGAATTCCAGTTCCTGAACCATCAGTATTTAGTGGCAATCCATTGAAATACAAGGACTGGAAACTCTCATTTGAAACACTGATTGACCAAAAGAATATTCAAGACAAAGAAAAGATTTATTACCTTCGGTGATATGTAAGTGGACAAGCTAAGACAGCACTCGATGGCTACTTTCTACTTGGAACTGAATCTGCTTATGTTGCAGCATGGGAGATTTTGGAGGAGAGATATGGAGATCCATTCCAATTGAGCTCAGAGAGTTTGTGGATTTTCTTCGTAGTTGTGAAGCTGCCATGGTCCACATCACGGCATTGGAAATCCTGAATGACTGCAATGAAAACAGGAAAATCCTTTCAAAGTTACCAGATGGATACCAGATACCAGAAGAGAGTAACCAGTTTCCCTCTTCAGCCAGTTTGTGAAATTTCTGACAAGGGAAGCAAAAATTGCCTGCAACCCCTTAACTATCACTATCACTTCGGTCACTGAAACAAGGTGAGAGTGATAAACTGAAACATCAAGACAAAGCAAAACAGCACAAACAGCAGAGTTTAGGAGCAAAGACATTGAATACAAGTTCAAATGAGAAGACGGTCAAAACATGCATCTTTTGCAAGAAAACTGGGCATACTTTGCACAAATGCAGGAAGTTCATAGAGAAAGCAGTTTCAGAAAGAATTACATTTATTCAAACTGAAAAGTTATGCTTTGGTTGTCTCAAATCTGGTCACCACTCAAAAAGCTGCAACAGTAGGAGCAAGTGTGACAAGTGCCACAAGCGGCACCCTACCTGTCTGCATGAAGAGAGAACCAAAGAAGAACAAAGAACAACACAAATTAAGCAAAATCTCAGTCAAGAAAACTCAAGTACAAGTCAAGACAAGTCTGAAGAAACACCTCAGTCAACACAAGTTACAGAAACATCTACTACAGCTACTACAAATACGGTAACACTTGATGGGGCTAACACTCAAACAGCTGCAATAATTCCTGTTTGGCTTTCATCCAGAACTCAACCAGCCCAAGAGGTGCTTGTTTACGCACTTTTGGACTCACAAAGTGACACAACCTTCATTTTAAGCGAAGTAGCTGACTCTTTGGAAGGAAACAAAGAAGAAGTCAAACTCAAACTCTCTACTATGGCATCAAAAACCACAGTAGTAAACTCCCAAAGGGTGACTAACTTACAAGTACGAGGGTTTTACACCAGTAAAAGAATCTCCTTACCACCAGTTTACACACGTGGGTTTATTCCAGCCAACAGAGCTCACATACCAACAGATGAAACTGCAAAGGCTTGGTCCCATTTAGACCACCTTCAAGACGAGATTGCACCCTTGCAGGATTGCGAAGTAGGTCTGCTCATTGGGTATAACTGCTCGCAAGCCCTACTTCCCAGGGAAGTTGTTTCTGGCATGGAGAATCAGCCATATGCACAACGTACAGACCTTGGATGGAGTATTATTGGCCACGGAAATCCCCACCTGGACTATGGTGATGCCATTGGAATCAGCCATCGCGTAATAGTCAGACAAGTAACACCAGGTATCAAACCTTCTGTCAATCTCAAAACTGAAGTACACTATGTGAGCCGAATCAAAACAAAAGAAATGACTCCTTCAGACATCATAAAAGTGCTTGAATCAGACTTCACAGAAAGAACTGAAGAAGACAATCCTGTGTCTCAAGAGGACTTCAAGTTTCTGTCAAAGTTGAGAGAAAACATCAAACAAAGGGATGATGGTCACTATGAAATGCCATTAACATTCAAAGAGGAAAGACCACAGCTTCCAAACAACAAGGCCTGTGCAATGCATCGCCTAAACTGTCTTGAAAGGAGACTGAAAAAAGATCAGACATACTACAAAGACTATGTGGCCTTTATGAATGACATCATTTCACGAGGAGATGCAGAGAAGGTTCCTGAGGAAGAAATTGATAACAGTCCAGCCTGGTACATTCCGCATCACGGAGTTTATCATCCACAGAAACCAGAGAAAATCCGTGTGGTTTTTGACTGTTCCGCAAAATATCAAGAAACATCCCTCAATGACCACTTGCTCACAGGGCCTGACTTGACAAATACGTTAGTTGGTGTCCTATGCCGTTTCCGAAAAGGTTCTGTTGCAATCATGTGTGATGTTGAGCGAATGTTTCACCAGTTTCGAGTGAAAAAGAAAGATCAGGACTACTTACGCTTCTTATGGTGGGAGGGTGGCAACTTGGAAGCTACACCATCAACCTACAGGATGAAAGTCCACTTGTTTGGAGCGGCCTCATCTCCTGGCTGTGCCAACTTCGGCCTAAAACATCTGGCAGCAAAAGGACAAGGTCAGTTCAGTGAAGATGCCATACGCTTCATTCAAAGAAACTTTTATGTTGACGATGGTCTGGCAAGTGTCGACACTGAGCAAGAAGCCATCCAACTTGTCAAGGAGTCCAGAGATCTTTGTGGCACAGGGAAGTTAAGACTTCACAAGTTTGTTTCAAACAGTGAGAATGTGATGGCAACCATCCCAGAAGAGGAGCGCGCTGCAGTCAAAGAGCAAGACATGGCCTTAAGTTCACCTCATATGGAGCGAGCTCTTGGAGTACAATGGTGTATCACATCTGACACATTCAAGTTCAGAGTTAAAGTAAAACCTAATCTGCTAACAAGAAGAGGTGTGCTTTCTGCTGTAGCCTCTGTGTATGATCCCCTGGGGTTCATAGCACCCTTTGTTCTTTTGGGAAAACAAATACTTCAGCAAATGTGCAGAGAGAAGATTGCCTGGGATGAGGAACTTCCCGAAACCTTAAAACCCAAGTGGGAATCCTGGATCATGGGCTTATCCAAGTTAGCAGACATGCAAATCAGCAGATGCTTCCTACCTTCAAGCTTTGGTGGCGTCGAAAGGTATGAGCTTCACCATTTTGCAGATGCAAGCCTCTCTGGATATGGTGAATGTACTTACCTCCGAGCCATTGACAAGTCTGGCACAGTTCACTGCTCTCTGGTTATGGGAAAGTCAAGAGTTCCACCGACCAACGTCACAACCATACCGAGACTTGAACTCACTGCGGCAGTTGTTGCAGTTCGAACCAGTGACATGCTCCAGAATGAGCTAGATATCCAAAATCTGCAAGAGTTCTTTTGGACAGATTCCACAGTGGTTCTTGGCTACATAAACAATGACGCCAGAAGGTTCAAGGTGTTTGTAGCTAACCGCATTCAAAGAATCAAATCAAGCACAAAACCTGAACAATGGGCTCATGCTACCTCTGAGGACAATCCGGCGGATCACGCTTCTCGAGGTTTGACAGTAGAGCAACTTAAGACCTCCAACTGGTTCACAGGACCAAATTTTCTGTGGCAAAGGGAACTACCTGACAGAGAATGCAAGGTGAGAGAAATCAAGGAGGATGACCCTGAACTTTGCAAGGCTATTGTGTTTAAAACTCAGGTGAAAGAAAACCGATCATTATTAGATTGCCTGAAGAAGTTCTCTGATTGGTCAAGGCTGACACAGGCAGTTGCTAGACTGAAACGACAAGTCAAAGAATACAAAGGTTTGAAGCAAAGAACCAACGAAAGTACAAGCCTGGAAGAACGGAAGGAAGCAGAACTTGTTGTTGTCAAACTAGTTCAGGAAGAGGCTTTCTCAGATGTGATAAAGAGCTTGAAAACAAAGAAAGTTGTTGAGAAAACGAAACCAAGTACACTGTTCAAACTAAATCCATTCTTGGATGAAGATGGTATCCTGAGGGTGGGAGGACGCCTAGGTCAAGCCACATTGCATCCATATGTGAAGCATCCGGTGATACTCCCAAAGAACAGCCACATTTCAGCTTTACTCATCAAACATATTCATGAAAAAGTACAACATCAAGGTCGTGGAATGACAGTGAACGAACTGCGAGCTAATGGATGGTGGATCCTTAGCTGTAGTGGTGCAGTTTCTTCGCATATCTTTAAATGTGTCAGGTGCAGGAAGTATAGAAGACCTATGGAAGAACAAAAAATGGGTGACTTGCCACAAGACAGAATGGAGACAACTACGCCCTTTACCTACACTGGCATAGACTGTTTTGGTCCAATCTATGTTAAGGAAGGAAGGATCTCAAAAAATATGGTCTCTTGCTTACCTGTCTGTGCTCAAGGGCTATCCATATAGAGATGATTGATGATATGACAACTGATGCATTTCTCAATGCTTTAAGAGCATTCATTGCCATAAGAGGTAATGTTCGTCAACTACGATGTGACCAAGGAACTAATTTCGTTGGTGCAAAGAGAGAGTTGGCAGAACTCATGAAAGGCATGGATCAAGAGAGAGTAAAGGCTCTAGGATGTGAATTCCTTCTGAACCCTCCAGCGGCAAGTCATATGGGAGGTATCTGGGAGAGACAAATAAGGACCATAAGAAGTGTTCTCACTGCTATTCTTGATCAGTCACCACAAAGGCTAGACAGCACTTCTCTCAGAACATTTCTGTATGAGGTTATGGCTATCATTAACAGCAGACCACTCACCGCTGAACATTTGAATGACCCATCTGGACCAGAGCCTTTAACTCCAAACCACATCCTGACAATGAAGTCTACAGTCATACTACCCCCACCTGGGCAGTTTGTCAGAGAAGATATTTATCTTCAAAAGAGGTGGAAGCAAGTACAGTACTTGGTCAATGACTTTTGGACACGATGGCGGAAAGAATATCTTTTGAACTTACAGTCAAGACAAAAGTGGTACAAGAATAGACGGAACATGAAGGTCAATGACATCGTCCTCCTACAAGATGACATGGCCCATCGCAATGAATGGAGGCTGGGCAGAATCACAGAAGTCTACCCAGGATCAGATGGTAGAGTAAGAAAGCTGAAATTGTTGGTTAGTGAGACTACATTTGACCAAAAGGGGAAACCCACAACTAAAACTGCATTTCTTGAAAGACCTGTACAGAAGGTTGTTACTCTGATTGAGGCAGACTAGAGTGTTAATGTTTTGCTTTTTGACATTCCATACTAATGCTTGATAAGAGGAAATGTTTGAAGGCATCTGTATGAGTTGCTTGCAAAAATTCTTTTCTTTAGAGAAATCCCACGTTGAGATTTGTGTGATTTGGTGGGAGTGTAATTGTTGTTATATTTGTTTTTATTTGTAAGAATTTAAGTTGCACTTATCTTTTATTTGATGAAATCGCTTATGCTTTTATTTTGAAGCCGCTTTTATTTTGAAGAGGTTTTTGGGCTGCTCATGCGGCAGCAGATACCTTAGTGGATGTTAACAAGCTAACGGTGGGCATGAATGTGTAGCCTGCTCCACGATGGACTAATTAAAGAAGTTACTTGTTGCAAAGCCTGAAGATCAACCTCCTCTGTAGCACGCAGCCAACGAGGTAATTTTTGTTTATGTATATTACTTTTGCAGAACGTTTTTCCACATGCTGTGCATGTATCCTCATGATTTAATATGTTTTATATTGTGTGTTTAGTTTTCACGGTGAATGATGAACGGCGGTTGCCAGTCATTAAACCAGTTAAAGGAAACCACTTGTGTCGGAGTATGCTTCGGGGGAGCTACAGAACCCTTGGCACAAACAATCAGACAGTGTGAGGATCTTAAAGGGATAAAGGTTGGGAACGAAGAGCACGTCGTCAAGCTTTTTGCAGACGATGTGGTCTGCTATTTAAGGAATCCAGACAAGGGCCTCCCAGTGTTGAGTGATCAGCTTGAGAAGTTTGGGATTTTAACATTAAATTACTCCCCGTCCAAAAATATACAACAAAAATATAATCTAAATTGGAATGCAACACAAATTAAATATCTAGGTGTCACCTTGACAAAAGGATTTGATCAATTGTATGAAGCCAATTATAAGAAAGTAGACAAGGAAATTAGGAATGATGTGGCGAGGTGGCCGTCCTTCCACTGGATTTTAATTCACGAATAGAAACTGTAAAAATGAGCATTCTCCCAAGGCTCCTCTACCTATTTCAATCACTGCCCGAGGCACCCGATAAGCAATTCAGAACATGGTGAATTTATGAGTTTTCAGGAGATGAAACAAAAATACATGCAACCAGGATCTCTTTAGATATCCTAGGATTTTTATGAAAGAAAAGAAAACAATCAGTAAATTTGGACAAAAATTGAATAATTAGAACTGTAATAGGTACCTACAATTAAAAAAAATATAGGGTAATATCTACTCCATATCAACAGCTAATAAATTAGAAGAGGAAAGACTACACTATATATAAAACAGAAATGTGAAAGCGAACTGGAAATTCAACAGTCTACAACTTCATCACGTGTTTGGAAAGAATACCGTTGGAAAAATTTTGTAAGATTCTTTGTTACCCCCAAAATCAAGAGTAATTATTTGGCTGTGACACAGCAATGGTGGAGGCAATGTGGAGCAGTGAATGTACATCACTCACATGTCTTTTGGCTCTGTCCTATGATGGTTCAGTTTTGGGAGAGTGTTCATTTGGTTACTATCAGAATTCTGGGCTATAATATACCTCAGTCATGTAGAATGCTGTATTTTGGCAATTTGACAGGAAATGATGTGTTGAGAGAAGACAGGTACCTTCTGAAAATTTTGTTAGCAGCTTGTAAAAAAGCCATCACAAAGGGTTGGTACAAAGCCAGACCCACCAACACAGAACAAATGGCTGAAAATTGTTGGAGGAATGACATGGAACTGTTGACTCACAGGATAAGTTCCCAGGAACAACAATGCCAAAAGAAATGGAAGAAATGGAAGAAATGGACACTGTTTATTGGCCAACGACAGAATGAGGACTGAAATGTTGACTGTTAAGAGATTGTTAAGAGATTGTATACAGAACAACCCAGATTGTTTCTTGTTTGTTTTTTTCTTTGTTTTTGATGTTGTTAATAAAAAATGAAAAAATAAAGTATTAAAAAAGCACATATTGTAGATGTGATAATCTGAACTGTGGTCTGTATTTGGCATATATTTTAGCATTACAACTCAGGGTTGTCAAAGATTATGTCATTTCACAGCACAGCATGACTCCATAATGAAGGACTGAAAATGTATCTGGAAATTTGTCTAAACTCAACAGGACAAACCAGAGCACTTTAGGGTCTCCCATACAGCCCACTAAACAATGATTCTGCCGTCTTCATCGCTCTCAGTGAAGTAATAATAATCAGTTTTAACAAAGGGACTAAAAGAACAGCCATGGGATCATCCATCCAACAGTTTCTACCCAGCTTTCTACCTGATATCTGGCACTGACATGACACTTACACCAGTTTTGTCCATTTTGACTGAAGACCAAAAGGGCCAGCACTGCTAAATCAACAGGGACCACCAGAAGAGCACCTAGACAGAGGCATCAAGCCACCAGGAGTCAAACACCTGAAAGACGCTGAAAAATCAACTTTGTTCTATTAGTCCTATTGTTTCTGCCATTTTCTTCTTTTATCCTTGCTTTTGCCACTGGTTTGAAGTGGGCGAGGCTCAGCTGGAAAAAAAGGTGATGTCAGATATCTTTAATGCACCAACCCATCGCCACTGAGTTGGCACCCGTGGTAAATGTTATACGTGCTAAACGCCAGCATGTCAGCTTTGCCTGATCAAACCAAACATCCAGTGCACCCAAGCACTCTTGATAAGGCATATTGAGGTTGAGTGCTGGTTGATAAACTCCTACTAAATAGTAAAATAAAACACTGATAGATTAATAAAAATAAACTTACATAAGTCCTGATGGCAGTAAAGATAAGAAGTTACACACGAGTCTGATGAAGAAATGAGAAAGGTCATCCAGGGTTCACTGTTTGTTCCATGTAGTTTAAGTGAGTTTAAGACACCTGTTTGATGCACAAAAACCAACCTTTTGAAAGCCCGACATTTGAATCCATAATGCAGAAACATAAGATGAGACCCAACATGCTAAACTGTAGCTTAGATGAGTTGTCCAGTGCCACTTTAATTAATGGATGGCGACGAGTGTTGAGATCATCAAACATTTGATATCTTTTGAAATAAATGTCAAACTTCTCTGTACTTCTTCTTCGAACATTTATTTGACAAAATAAAATTTGACTCATGGTCATGGAATGGATGTCGGTGGCATTTGTTCAGGCAAACTTAGATCTGACATGAAAACTGTGAGATGTGATCTAAGGCTCTGAAAAAAGCAGCGACCTTGAGTTAAGATTATTTGGCCAAACTACTTTTTCCCACATCCAGAATAAACTTTCAAGCTCAAAACCTCACTGTGTCCTGTGGCATTTCAGTCACTGCTGCAGTTATAAATGGACCGGTCGGTACACACAGTGACACTGGAATGTGCAAACTTACAAAGATCAAGGTTGCCATTATGTTTCAACACTGACCTGAGATTGATTGTGGTACCATAAAATACTGTATATTGACCCAGGTCTTTGTGTGTGGCTGTTTGTGTGCCAGTAACTTGAATTTCATTATTATTTTAATTTCGATTAATAAGTAACTCTTTTGATGGAGTTGTTTCAATGATGTTATTGTCCTTTATCAATGATTGCATCATATGGTCCCTTGAACACACAACCAGACCTATAAATTCTCTCTCACTCTCACAGATTTTTACTATCGACTTTTCCACCAACTCCTGTGTTCCCACACAGACTGTCTGAGGTAAAACTGGCAACGCAACAAATTTCATGCACGGCAGCATAATTTGAAAATATGATTTTAAGATATCTCTTTTGCCTTCTTCAGGAAGTTTGTGTCGTGGATGTGGACGATAATGGAGGTGTCTGGGGGGTTGTTGTTGCTCCTAATTTTGCAGATTTTGACAGGAAGCACTTCAGGTAAGGCATCTGATATCCCATCATCTCGGGATAGGCAATATGACGCATGTCTGCTGTGTAACTGTGGAAAAAATATAATTCAAACAAGATTTTTTTGTAGATATTTCTCTCTATTTGTGTCCAATGTTTCAACTAAAAAGCTCAAATTAAATTAACATGCAAATTATATCTGCTGGCACCAACAATACTGGACTGCTTTTTAGAAAATGCAGAAAAAAAACCCTGGTGTACGAGGGTGCCATGCAAGGTGCCACCTGCTCATCAGGACTGACAACCATTAATGCACACTCACACACTGATGGCACAGCACTGGGAGCAATTTGAGGTTCTTCAGTATATACTTCAACATGCAGGAGCCAGGGATCCAACCACAGACGTTCTGATTAGTGGAGGAGCACTACCTCCTGAGCCCCACTGGGATGGATCACACAGATAACATCCCTGTTAATATGAACTATTTGACTCAAATTTCCCCTCAAGCAGATTTGAGATTTTATTTCATTTGCCACTATCAGTGTCGCATATTCATTGAAGCAATACCATCTTTACTTTATATGAATTTGAAAACATCCTGGAAATAAGATAAAGTTCTGTGAGCCTGAACAATGCTTTGCCACTCAACATGCCTTGGTGAAGATAATCCACCATGAGACAGTTGCAGTATGAGGAGACAACTTATAACTTAACTTAACTTACAACTTAACTGTAACGTAATCAGTTAAATCGGTTATAAAGAAGGGGGGCTTTTCCTCAGTAATGCTGGTGGCAGTGCAGGTTGTAGTTGTCTTGTGACTTAAGATTTTTCTTTCAGCTGAACCAGAATTCAACAGCACAGCTTTCCCGCCCCCAACGAGACCTCCCTACTTCACCACTCCAACATGGAATGACAGCACAGCAGTTGAGGGGCAGGTCCGCCTGGCCAATGGAAGAAACGGCTCCTGCTCTGGTAGAGTAGAGATCTTCCACCATGGACAGTGGGGGACGGTGTGTGATGATTACTGGGGCCTGGTTGATGCTCAGGTGGTGTGTAGACAGCTGGGATGTGGCAGGGCCCTGTCAGCACCAACATCCGCACATTTTGGACCGGGTAGCGGGCCTATCTGGTTGGATGATGTCAGGTGCACAGGCAGCGAATCAAAGCTCTCCGAGTGCAGAAACATAGGGATTGGATCCCACAACTGCCGTCACAGTGAAGATGCTGGTGTCGTCTGTGAAGGTAAACACAAATTTTAAGTCAATGAAACCTCACTGTGTCACATACTGTCTATGGTGTAACATCAAGCAGAGAGGATTGTAGTCACCACCTGTCAGTTTTAAGCAGAAAGCCGCTGTATCCTCATTCTCATTTAGTCCATCTGTCATTTGTGTCTCATATTAACAGTTTTGTGTTGCATGTTTTCTGTTAGCTACTTCACCAATGAGGCTGGTCAACTCCAGCAGCCGCTGCTCTGGCAGAGTGGAGGTGTACCTTTCTGGACAGTGGGGGACAGTGTGTGACGATGAGTGGGGTCTGAATGATGCCGACGTGGTGTGTAGACAGATGGACTGCGGTGTTGCTCATTCAGCACTACATGGTGCAGCGTTTGGTCAGGGCACAGGACCCATCTGGTTGGACGATGTCAGATGTTATGGCAATGAAACATCGCTAACAGACTGCAGACATGTAGGACTTGGGTCCCACAACTGTGGTCACTTTGAAGATGCCAGCGTTATTTGTGGAGGTAAAAATGTTGACACATATTAAAAGTACACTCCAATTCTTATTGCTAACGTTTAACTAGAAATTGGTCTCATCAATATATTTCAGTGTTTACCACACACAATCAATGTTGTTTTATAGTGCAATCGGTCAAATGTACATGTGCAGTTCCTGTGAAGAACACAGTGTAGCTCTGTGTCCAACGATAACGTAATCAGTTAAATCGGTTATAAAGAAGGGGGGCTTTTCCTCAGTAATGCTGGTGGCAGTGCAGGTTGTAGTTGTCTTGTGACTTCAGATTTTTCTTTCAGCTGAACCAGAATTCAACAGCACAACTTTCCCGCCCCCAACGAGACCTCCCTACTTCAACACTACTACTGCCACTACTCCTCCCACTCCAACATGGAATGACAGCACAGCAGTTGAGGGGCAGGTCCGCCTGGCCAATGGAAGAAACAGCTCCTGCTCTGGTAGAGTAGAGATCTTCCAACGTGGACAGTGGGGGACGGTGTGTGATGATTCCTGGGGCCTGGTTGACGCTCAGGTGGTGTGTAGACAGCTGGGATGTGGCAGGGCCCTGTCAGCACCAACATCTGCACATTTTGGACAGGGCAGCGGGCCCATCTGGATGGATGATGTCAGGTGCACAGGCAGCGAATCAAAGCTCTCCGAGTGCAGAAACATAGGGATTGGATCCCACAACTGCCGTCACAGTGAAGATGCTGGTGTCGTCTGTGAAGGTAAACACAAATTTTAAGTCAATGAAACCTCACTGTGTCACATACTGTCCATGGTGTAACATCAAGCAGAGAGGATTGCAGTCACCACCTGTCAGTTTTAAGCAGAAAGCCCCTGTATGTGCTTCCTCAAAGATATCCTCATCCTCATTTAGTCCATCTGTCATTTGTGTCTCATATTAACAGTATTGTGTTGCATGTTTTCTGTTAGCTACTTCACCAATGAGGCTGGTCAACTCCAGCAGCCGCTGCTCTGGCAGAGTGGAGGTGTACCTTTCTGGACAGTGGGGGACAGTGTGTGACGATGAGTGGGGTCTGAATGATGCCGACGTGGTGTGTAGACAGATGGACTGCGGTGTTGCTCATTCAGCACTACATGGTGCAGCGTTTGGTCAGGGCACAGGACCCATCTGGTTGGACGATGTCAGATGTTATGGCAATGAAACATCGCTAACAGACTGCAGACATGTAGGACTTGGGTCCCACAACTGTGGTCACTTTGAAGATGCCAGCGTTATTTGTGGAGGTAAAAATGTTGACACATATTAAAAGTACACTCCAATTCTTATTGCTAACGTTTAACTAGAAATTGGTCTCATCAATATATTTCAGTGTTTACCACACACAATCAATGTTGTTTTATAGTGCAATCGGTCAAATGTACATGTGCAGTTCCTGTGAAGAACACAGTGTAGCTCTGTGTCCAACGATAACGTAATCAGTTAAATCGGTTATAAAGAAGGGGGGCTTTTCCTCAGTAATGCTGGTGGCAGTGCAGGTTGTAGTTGTCTTGTGACTTCAGATTTTTCTTTCAGCTGAACCAGAATTCAACAGCACAACTTTCCCGCCCCCAACGAGACCTCCCTACTTCAACACTACTACTGCCACTACTCCTCCCACTCCAACATGGAATGACAGCACAGCAGTTGAGGGGCAGGTCCGCCTGGCCAATGGAAGAAACAGCTCCTGCTCTGGTAGAGTAGAGATCTTCCAACGTGGACAGTGGGGGACGGTGTGTGATGATTCCTGGGGCCTGGTTGACGCTCAGGTGGTGTGTAGACAGCTGGGATGTGGCAGGGCCCTGTCAGCACCAACATCTGCACATTTTGGACAGGGCAGCGGGCCCATCTGGATGGATGATGTCAGGTGCACAGGCAGCGAATCAAAGCTCTCCGAGTGCAGAAACATAGGGATTGGATCCCACAACTGCCGTCACAGTGAAGATGCTGGTGTCGTCTGTGAAGGTAAACACAAATTTTAAGTCAATGAAACCTCACTGTGTCACATACTGTCCATGGTGTAACATCAAGCAGAGAGGATTGCAGTCACCACCTGTCAGTTTTAAGCAGAAAGCCCCTGTATGTGCTTCCTCAAAGATATCCTCATCCTCATTTAGTCCATCTGTCATTTGTGTCTCATATTAACAGTATTGTGTTGCATGTTTTCTGTTAGCTACTTCACCAATGAGGCTGGTCAACTCCAGCAGCCGCTGCTCTGGCAGAGTGGAGGTGTACCTTTCTGGACAGTGGGGGACAGTGTGTGACGATGAGTGGGGTCTGAATGATGCCGACGTGGTGTGTAGACAGATGGACTGCGGTGTTGCTCATTCAGCACTACATGGTGCAGCGTTTGGTCAGGGCACAGGACCCATCTGGTTGGACGATGTCAGATGTTATGGCAATGAAACATCGCTAACAGACTGCAGACATGTAGGACTTGGGTCCCACAACTGTGGTCACTTTGAAGATGCCAGCGTTATTTGTGGAGGTAAAAATGTTGACACATATTAAAAGTACACTCCAATTCTTATTGCTAACGTTTAACTAGAAATTGGTCTCATCAATATATTTCAGTGTTTACCACACACAATCAATGTTGTTTTATAGTGCAATCGGTCAAATGTACATGTGCAGTTCCTGTGAAGAACACAGTGTAGCTCTGTGTCCAACGATAACGTAATCAGTTAAATCGGTTATAAAGAAGGGGGGCTTTTCCTCAGTAATGCTGGTGGCAGTGCAGGTTGTAGTTGTCTTGTGACTTCAGATTTTTCTTTCAGCTGAACCAGAATTCAACAGCACAACTTTCCCGCCCCCAACGAGACCTCCCTACTTCAACACTACTACTGCCACTACTCCTCCCACTCCAACATGGAATGACAGCACAGCAGTTGAGGGGCAGGTCCGCCTGGCCAATGGAAGAAACAGCTCCTGCTCTGGTAGAGTAGAGATCTTCCAACGTGGACAGTGGGGGACGGTGTGTGATGATTCCTGGGGCCTGGTTGACGCTCAGGTGGTGTGTAGACAGCTGGGATGTGGCAGGGCCCTGTCAGCACCAACATCTGCACATTTTGGACAGGGCAGCGGGCCCATCTGGATGGATGATGTCAGGTGCACAGGCAGCGAATCAAAGCTCTCCGAGTGCAGAAACATAGGGATTGGATCCCACAACTGCCGTCACAGTGAAGATGCTGGTGTCGTCTGTGAAGGTAAACACAAATTTTAAGTCAATGAAACCTCACTGTGTCACATACTGTCCATGGTGTAACATCAAGCAGAGAGGATTGCAGTCACCACCTGTCAGTTTTAAGCAGAAAGCCCCTGTATGTGCTTCCTCAAAGATATCCTCATCCTCATTTAGTCCATCTGTCATTTGTGTCTCATATTAACAGTATTGTGTTGCATGTTTTCTGTTAGCTACTTCACCAATGAGGCTGGTCAACTCCAGCAGCCGCTGCTCTGGCAGAGTGGAGGTGTACCTTTCTGGACAGTGGGGGACAGTGTGTGACGATGAGTGGGGTCTGAATGATGCCGACGTGGTGTGTAGACAGATGGACTGCGGTGTTGCTCATTCAGCACTTCATGGTGCAGCGTTTGGTCAGGGCACAGGACCCATCTGGTTGGACGATGTCAGATGTTATGGCAATGAGACATCGCTAACAGACTGCAGACATGTAGGACTTGGGTCCCACAACTGTGGTCACTTTGAAGATGCCAGCGTTATTTGTGGAGGTAAAAATGTTGACACATATTTAAAGTACACTCCAATTCTTATTGCTAACATTTAACTGGAAATTGGTCTCATCAATATATTTCAGTGTTTACCACACACAATCAATGTTGTTTTATAGTGCAATCGGTCAAATGTACATGTGCAGTTCCTGTGAAGAACACAGTGTAGCTCTGTGTCCAACGATAACGTAATCAGTTAAATCGGTTATAAAGAAGGGGGGCTTTTCCTCAGTAATGCTGGTGGCAGTGCAGGTTGTAGTTGTCTTGTGACTTCAGATTTTTCTTTCAGCTGAACCAGAATTCAACAGCACAACTTTCCCGCCCCCAACGAGACCTCCCTACTTCAACACTACTACTGCCACTACTCCTCCCACTCCAACATGGAATGACAGCACAGCAGTTGAGGGGCAGGTCCGCCTGGCCAATGGAAGAAACGGCTCCTGCTCTGGTAGAGTAGAGATCTTCCAACGTGGACAGTGGGGGACGGTGTGTGATGATTACTGGGGCCTGGTTGACGCTCAGGTGGTGTGTAGACAGCTGGGATGTGGCAGGGCCCTGTCAGCACCAACATCTGCACATTTTGGACAGGGCAGCGGGCCCATCTGGATGGATGATGTCAGGTGCACAGGCAGCGAATCAAAGCTCTCCGAGTGCAGAAACATAGGGATTGGATCCCACAACTGCCATCACAGTGAAGATGCTGGTGTCGTCTGTGAAGGTAAACACAAATTTTAAGTCAATGAAACCTCACTGTGTCACATACTGTCTATGGTGTAACATCAAGCAGAGAGGATTGTAGTCACCACCTGTCAGTTTTAAGCAGAAAGCCGCTGTATCCTCATTCTCATTTAGTCCATCTGTCATTTGTGTCTCATATTAACAGTTTTGTGTTGCATGTTTTCTGTTAGCTAGTTCACCAATGAGGCTGGTCAACTCCGGCAACCGCTGCTCTGGCAGAGTGGAGGTGTACCTTTCTGGACAGTGGGGGACAGTGTGTGACGATGAGTGGGGTCTGAATGATGCCAACGTGGTGTGTAGACAGATGGGCTGCGGTGCTGCTCGTTCAGCACTACAGGGTGCAGCGTTTGGTCAGGGCACAGGACCCATCTGGTTGGACGATGTCAGATGTTATGGCAATGAAACATCGCTAACAGAATGCAGACATGTAGGACTTGGGTCCCACAACTGTGGTCACTTTGAAGATGCCAGCGTTATTTGTGGAGGTAAAAATGTTGACACATATTTAAAGTACACTCCAATTCTTATTGCTAACGTTTAACTAGAAAATGGTCTCATCAATATATTTTAGTGTTTACCACACACAATCAATATTGTTTTATAGTGCAATCGGTCAAATGTACATGTGCAGATCCTGTGAAGAACACAGTGTAGCTCTGTGTCCAACGATAACGTAATCAGTTAAATCGGTTATAAAGAAGGGGGGCTTTTCCTCAGTAATGCTGGTGGCAGTGCAGGTTGTAGTTGTCTTGTGACTTCAGATTTTTCTTTCAGCTGAACCAGAATTCAACAGCACAACTTTCCCGCCCCCAACGAGACCTCCCTACTTCAACACTACTACTGCCACTACTCCTCCCACTCCAACATGGAATGACAGCACAGCAGTTGAGGGGCAGGTCCGCCTGGCCAATGGAAGAAACAGCTCCTGCTCTGGTAGAGTAGAGATCTTCCAACGTGGACAGTGGGGGACGGTGTGTGATGATTCCTGGCGCCTGGTTGACGCTCAGGTGGTGTGTAGACAGCTGGGATGTGGCAGGGCCCTGTCAGCACCAACATCTGCACATTTTGGACAGGGCAGCGGGCCCATCTGGATGGATGATGTCAGGTGCACAGGCAGCGAATCAAAGCTCTCCGAGTGCAGAAACATAGGGATTGGATCCCACAACTGCCGTCACAGTGAAGATGCTGGTGTCGTCTGTGAAGGTAAACACAAATTTTAAGTCAATGAAACCTCACTGTGTCACATACTGTCCATGGTGTAACATCAAGCAGAGAGGATTGCAGTCACCACCTGTCAGTTTTAAGCAGAAAGCCCCTGTATGTGCTTCCTCAAAGATATCCTCATCCTCATTTAGTCCATCTGTCATTTGTGTCTCATATTAACAGTATTGTGTTGCATGTTTTCTGTTAGCTACTTCACCAATGAGGCTGGTCAACTCCAGCAGCCGCTGCTCTGGCAGAGTGGAGGTGTACCTTTCTGGACAGTGGGGGACAGTGTGTGACGATGAGTGGGGTCTGAATGATGCCGACGTGGTGTGTAGACAGATGGACTGCGGTGTTGCTCATTCAGCACTTCATGGTGCAGCGTTTGGTCAGGGCACAGGACCCATCTGGTTGGACGATGTCAGATGTTATGGCAATGAGACATCGCTAACAGACTGCAGACATGTAGGACTTGGGTCCCACAACTGTGGTCACTTTGAAGATGCCAGCGTTATTTGTGGAGGTAAAAATGTTGACACATATTTAAAGTACACTCCAATTCTTATTGCTAACATTTAACTGGAAATTGGTCTCATCAATATATTTCAGTGTTTACCACACACAATCAATGTTGTTTTATAGTGCAATCGGTCAAATGTACATGTGCAGTTCCTGTGAAGAACACAGTGTAGCTCTGTGTCCAACGATAACGTAATCAGTTAAATCGGTTATAAAGAAGGGGGGCTTTTCCTCAGTAATGCTGGTGGCAGTGCAGGTTGTAGTTGTCTTGTGACTTCAGATTTTTCTTTCAGCTGAACCAGAATTCAACAGCACAACTTTCCCGCCCCCAACGAGACCTCCCTACTTCAACACTACTACTGCCACTACTCCTCCCACTCCAACATGGAATGACAGCACAGCAGTTGAGGGGCAGGTCCGCCTGGCCAATGGAAGAAACAGCTCCTGCTCTGGTAGAGTAGAGATCTTCCAACGTGGACAGTGGGGGACGGTGTGTGATGATTACTGGGGCCTGGTTGACGCTCAGGTGGTGTGTAGACAGCTGGGATGTGGCAGGGCCCTGTCAGCACCAACATCTGCACATTTTGGACAGGGCAGCGGGCCCATCTGGATGGATGATGTCAGGTGCACAGGCAGCGAATCAAAGCTCTCCGAGTGCAGAAACATAGGGATTGGATCCCACAACTGCCATCACAGTGAAGATGCTGGTGTCGTCTGTGAAGGTAAACACAAATTTTAAGTCAATGAAACCTCACTGTGTCACATACTGTCTATGGTGTAACATCAAGCAGAGAGGATTGTAGTCACCACCTGTCAGTTTTAAGCAGAAAGCCGCTGTATCCTCATCCTCATTTAGTCCATCTGTCATTTGTGTCTCATATTAACAGTTTTGTGTTGCATGTTTTCTGTTAGCTACTTCACCAATGAGGCTGGTCAACTCCGGCAACCGCTGCTCTGGCAGAGTGGAGGTGTACCTTTCTGGACAGTGGGGGACAGTGTGTGACGATGAGTGGGGTCTGAATGATGCCGACGTGGTGTGTAAACAGATGGGCTGCGGTGCTGCTCGTTCAGCACTACAGGGTGCAGCGTTTGGACAGGGCACAGGACCCATCTGGTTGGACGATGTCAGATGTTATGGCAATGAAACATCGCTAACAGACTGCAGACATCGAGGACTTGGGTCCCACAACTGTTATCACAGTGAAGATGCCAGCGTTGTTTGTGAATGTAGGTTTCCTTTTTATATTTGGCAGTGTTTTGAGATGATATAGCTAAAATTACATGCAAACTGTGGTACATGTTTATGGAGTTTGTCATCATGGCGTCTTCATCTCTCACACTTTCGTTCTGTGACCTTGTATCTTTCTCTTTAGTGCCACTCCAACCTTCTTCCTTTATTTGTGGCCGTGATAAAATGAAAGTAGGGCTAGATGTGTCTGACCTGGCTGCCTCTGGTTTGAACGCGTTCTCTGGCAACCTGGAAGCCCTGAACTGCTCCTGGGTCCGTGTGAAGAATGACATTGTGTGGTACGAAGTGGATGTCATTGACGGTGCCTGTGGAAACACACTGAAGGTAATTACTGTTTTTTGCTGTAAACCTAATTACCAGCATGTCTAAAGAAATAATTTTGTGTTGGCCTGCTCTTTTCCATACTGCCTCATAACATATCTGTAATGCTTGGGTATACCGTAGCTAGAAATTCTGGGCCGTGCTAATCTACCTCTGTGTTCTCCCTCATTTAGCTGTAGACATCTTGAATCTTCAGCTGCTTTCAGCTCACTTAAGGCTGCACTGCTCCAATGTATCACGTTAATATCTGTTGTCTTATTTATTTCCATTCAGGGTTAAACCCAGACAGCTAACATAGTGCTACCACTGTGGTCTAAAAATCCCAGATTAGCATTTGGTTGGTTGGAGATGAAACTGAACACAAACTTCATCAGGCATCAAGTAACGATACTGATGCCTTGACGTCAACACTGAGGAATGAGATGGTCCTGACCTACCCATTATTCTTTTTTTTTTCTCCATAATCCAGACTCCCTCTAAATGTCTCCATGGCCAAGATACCTTCCCCTTCTTCCAGCTCACATTGAGAAGGGGCACCTCTTATTATTATTGTTATTATTGGCCTGGGGCTGAGCATGTTCTAGCAGCCCTGATGACTTTCTGAATCTCCTTCAATGTTGGTGACCTCATGTTGAGCTTGATGGTGTGTTCTGGTCACATCAAAACCAATCAGTCTCCCAGGTCTTAGTCCCTCTCTCCATTGCTGTAGGCGTGGTTAAGGCCAGATGATCTCTCTTTTTACTCTGGCCAGTGTGGGGTGACTCCTGACTGGCACCTCCTGTTCTTAAAACTGGACTGCCATCTACACAACTGCACATAAGCTTTAGACTGTCGTTAAGACGGGGTTATTGGTCCCCAAATGGGAAACTTCTTTTCACTCACTCTTCTGCAGGGAGGTCAGGTCAGGAGGAAATGGCAGGGGCAATTCATTGTCTTACAATGTCTTAAATCCTGGACAGGACAGGGCCCTAAAACAGGTCATGCTGCTGCTCATAGCATATCCTCTCAAGCTGACATAATCATTTGGCTAATTGATCATTTAATCACCCTCTGTCTTTCAGACCAACGGCACACATGCCATCTACTCCAACAATTTATTTCTCTACCCAATAAATGCATCCTTTGTTGTTCCCGTGAGTCTTCCCTTCTCCTGCGTATATCCCCTGGACGCAGACGTCACCCTGAATGGCTCTATAAGTCAACGCTTGCCGTAAGTAGCCTTTCACTGAATGTGACTGGTTGTAAAATGATGAAGCTCCTATGTCTACAATCGAAAATTAAGGCAGACCTGGTTAAATTAGGTCCAGTTTATGTCTTCATTTTAACTATTCACCTACATGTAGTATGCATTGCTTTCTGCCACAGTGTCTTTTTTGATATTACCACTGGGAGTCACCAAAGTCAACTGTGCAGGATTTTCAAATCCTCATCATACTGAACAGCAGTGTTGTGTGTTGTTATACACAGAATGGAAAAAAAAATGCTATTAATTTGTTAGTTAAGAGTTATTTTTCACCACTTTTGCAAGAGAAACGTGATAACAAATGACTTATAAGATCTCAAAAATTAGTCAGTCACACAAAGCAATCATACACTTTATGATTTTTTTTTTCATATCAGCAGGTAAAATCTAACCTAACAGGAATTAGTATCTCAAATTTTAGTTTGTTTTGCAGATGATAAGTAGTTGATTTGTGTCATTGTTATCAACTCTGACCTTAACGAATGGTGTTAAATACCTCAGCAACTTACATATGATCCAACCTTTTCATATAATTCACACTGATCAGTGTGATAGCTGTTTGAAGTAATCCAGTAGCACTGTGGCAAATGCCATCCAGTGGTTTGGGGTCAGTGGCAGCTGCATGGGCATAAAGGATGTGGTTGTTTGTTGTTTGACGATCTGTTATCCAATCAAATTCCCATTCAATGCTGTACTGCAAAATGATCCCACCAACCTAGTTGACAGTTCGTCCCCTGATGATGGTTTAAAGAACAGCACCACAACAACACAAGTACTCCAGAAACCTCAGGCACTTCAGCAAGGACGTGCCTATAAAGCTATCTGATAGGGAAATGAAGATTTCTATGTTGCTGCCTACTGTTTGTATATGCATGCATTCCTACCATGCAAGTTTTTTGTCCAAATCATGGAAACCCCAGAAAGGAACACACAAAAAGACCAAGAAATGTCCAGAACTTTCTGGAGTATAATCGTAAACAAATATGACCATGACAACATGGAGAGAACTTGGAAAAAAGACAAAAAAAAATGTATTTTCTCCACAGGCCGGAAGAGGGCATTTTCGGCTCAGGTACCAAAGTCACAGCCTACATGACTCTGTACCGCAGCGCCAACTTCATTGACCGTTATCCAACAGGCCCAGTGACCCTGCCAGTGGGCTCACCACTCTTCATAAATGTCGATGTTGAGAGGATGATGATGAGAGATCCACGCTTTGCACTTGTTCTCGAGGCCTGCTACGCCACTCCCTCACCAAACCCCCATGATTCCATACAGCACTTTTTCATCCAGAACAAGTAAGTGTCCCTCTTGAGCCTCAGGAGATGGTTTGATGGTGTGATGGAAATGGGAAAAGGTTAAATGTATAGTGATGACCCTCTCCAACTTCTTTGCCAGGTGTGCCACAGACCGCCGACAGGTGTCAGTGATTGAGAACGGCTCGTCCCTCCGGGCTCGTTTCTCTGCCCTGTTCTTCCTGCTGCATGATGAAAGCATTTACCTTCATTGTGACCTCAGCCTGTGTGACAGGAAGACCTCCTACTGTGTTCCAGTAAGTCACACATTTACTTCTTTAATAGTATCATCAATCCGTAATCAGTGCAACTTAAACACTGAGTTGTGATGGTATCTCTTTTTTTCCCACCTTCTCCCACCACATAGTCTTGCACAGGCAGGACACATCGCTCCGTTTCTGGCTCTGAGACTCTGAAAACTTTCAGCATCGGACCAATCAGTTGTGAGTATGAATTACAAGGTGGTCTCAGGGCTGATATCTCAGCACAATGAACTATATGCAATTAATAACCAATCTCTTTTTCATTTTCAGGGGAGAAGTCACCTGAGTGACCTGGGAACACACAGTAATAATAACAATTCCATATTGTATGTTATTTTGCCTTAAAATTCATAAGGCATAAAATTATAAAAATTGTATACACAACTCTTACCCTACTATGTATCATTCCTCAGTCCTATTATGTTTGTAATGTTATGGAGTTATAATAAAAGTTAAAGCACCAATACTTTTCTTCTTCTCTGTGTTTATAAATATATATATATGAATTCCAGCGCACACCAGGATACTTGAATTGACACTACAACCCTGATTGAATGTTGTACATCATCAACTTCATTGATTGTTGAAAATATATGCTGCTTCTGAATTTGATGCCAGCAACAGGTTTCAAACAAGTTGGGACAGGAGCCACAAAAGTAACTTACTAAATTAGGTATTAATATTACAATTCCATAAGATAATGAGATACAATAAATGCAGAATCTGTATGTTCTGTTTCTGGTTGTAGTAAGTGTTCTTCTGTGAATGTGTTGTTTTGTGTGAGGACACTGTCCCTTTAAGAGAAAAAGTAAACAGGGAAGTGTAAGCACATGGTGATAGGAGAAGTGTTCATCCAGCAGCCTGTTTCCATCTTAAAACATCTGCTCACATTTCATGCCATACGAAGCATCGTCGATATGTTATATTTTCAGGTGTTCTTGTGGTCTGTTACAACTTATTTTTTGTCGTTTAAAGATACGTTTTAAGTGAATGTGATGTTTAAAAGGAAATAGTTTGATTTCTGATAAAAACAGTAATTTAATTTCTGCATGCAATGTTAAAAACATGTAAAAGAGAATAAGAATTCTAAGCATGTTTCTTTTATTTGTTCTCAGTTTCACACCTTCTCAAATAAATAAACCTGTGGACCAACACATCATTGTCTTCAGAGTTTTGATGAACAGAAGGTGTTTAGCGTACTGCTAAGTTATATTGGACATATAACAAGGGCAGCACACTGTATATTCCATCTCCCATGAGTAGATCCAGAATGCAGACATTTCCAACTGCACGAATTTCCACATAATGTGACCCATATCAAAAACTAGAAGAAAAAAGTAGACTATATATATTGGATACGCTGCAAATAAAGGGTCACGCTAATGCTTTTTTGATGACGTTCTTAACCCTTCTCAAAGTCTCTAGTATTATATTCACACAGAAAATAAATGCTATTGTCTTTAGTTCTGTGAGAAAGGCGAAATATTTTCTCTCTGTTTAGCACACTGCACTTACAGTTAGCTGTATGTGTAACATGATTCTTGAACCCTCTTTGGACAAATCTACCCTTTATTTCTCTTGCTTTGACATCAAAGTCACTGTCTTTATTCAGGTATTAGCCATACAAACTTTCCTGTTCCTATGTTTTTCCCATCCACGTGTTTCCTGTGTGTGTCTCTCTCTGCTTGTGTGTTTTGGTTGTGTCTGTGATGAGCTGGGTGTGGTTACCTGGTTCCTCCTGCTGCCTATCCACCAATACATATCTTACAAAACAAAATGTTCCTCAAAAAAGGATTATTGATGAATAAGTATCTTTCTCCCACAGACCCATAAATCAATGAGCATAATTCTAGGAATAGGGAGAGCCCATGCTTCTCCCCTCAGTCTGTAAATAGTTCTTGCTAAACATGACATAAGAAGAACATGAAATAAATTCAGTAAAAATCATTTAAAAATCCACTTGTAATTTCTCTGCCAGTCCAAACTTTTTTGCAAGACCTCAATCAGACCGATTTATGTAGAATGTTTAATGTTCAATGGTTATCAAAAATGAACCCATGAAAATGGGTATTTTCACTTCTGACAAGAATTTTATGACAACAGCAGTCTCTCCTACATTAGGTGGTGAAGTTCTTACTGCAAATATATTTTGTTTACAGTGCATTTTTTTTCTGTTACTTGGACATAGCATGGATTATTCTTCAGATCCAGTGGCATATTTTCTACATTACAGTGTAAAATATGCAACTGGTATGCTTGCATGTGGTATAAAATCACCCTGTTTTTTAGAAGAAAACCCTACCGTGATGGCGGAATATGCAGTAGATAACAAATAAAATGTAAAAACAAATAGAAACCATGACACACGGCTTTGGTCCAGACTGACATTTATTTCACTAGTTGACAAAATATTCATTATAGCCATTTAATCTGGCACCATGGTGGTAAAAGGATTAATCCAGATGACTTCAGTGAGCCACTGACATTAACTCTGGCGCCACCACGAGGTTGACATTTGTATTTCATTGTGAAAAGTCTCAACATTTGGCATGAGGACTCTCACAAACTCAGCAAAATCTTGGGTGTTGATATTTGGCTAAATCTGTTATCCACCCTTTTCAAATGCTGTCCATTTGTTCAAGAAAATGCATTTTATTAAATTGGGTTACAGACAAACATAAGTTATATCTGACATACTTCACACACTCAAAAGATGGTGTTAACTTTAAAATGTGGAACTCTTTTTAACATACATTGACTGTATATACAGTATGGATGTGTATGTGTGTATTAATATAGATGCTTGTTATATTTTTCCTGTTTTGTATTTTTTTTACTTTGATTAATTATTTAAAACCTGAAATGCGGTCTCCCATTCTTACTTGAGCTTGTTCTGTTGCTGTTATTATTACTATTATTATTATTGTTATTACTGCTATTTGGTTTATTATTATCTATTTGGGCGGTTTTTAAGTTGGTTTGTGTTGGTGTTCTTGCTTTCATAACCCTGATTACAGTGACCAAGAAAGCTCGACACACTTCATCTTAAGAAAACATCTCCAGCAATGTGACAAGACATGCCCTGCAATCAGACACAACACAAAATCAAATACAAAATCATTCTGCCACCGTACCTAACCCCTGAGGCAGTTTTAGCATTTTATGGGGAAAAAATTCACTGTGCATGCAGCAGGAGATCAGATCTCATTCAGTGCAGGCATCCCATCTATATGAAAAGCCAATAACAAACCCTTTTTCTTTACATATCCATTCATGAGACCATAAATGTTTAGGTCAATAAAATGTGTTTCTGCTGCAGGGGTGACTTTGGTTTTATTTCACATTCTGCAAAACTCAGCAACAGCATGTGTCTGATCTCCCAGACTACAGACATGAGTGAGTTGAACACAGAGTTGGTTGGGGAGGTGCAGTGTATGGGTGCGCTGCCAAAAAGTGTCCCCACTGGAGCTGCGGCAGTGGAGAAATGGTTCTGCGCAAGACGAAATGACCCAAAATATGGTGCTGTGTGGGTTGGCCAGACTTTGGCCTATGGTGGCCAAGGCGACCACTTGCCACCTCTTGGCTGCCCTTGCCTCCAGCACTTCAATGCATTTTGTTGCTCCAACATAAAAATAACCCTCACGCTTAACATGTCTGATTTGAAATGCAGCAGGGATTAACCGCTGTGTTGTGGTAGCTCACCCTCCAGCTGAAGGTCACAGTATACTCTGCTGCTCTGCTCTCGAGGAAACTCATAATAACGGCCCATGTATGCAGGGGGCGTGACTCTGCTTCACTTTTTGATCGACATGCACGGAGCCCAATAGAATGGAGCGCTGACGCAGCTGGGGCGGAACAACGTTTCCCAGTCGGGTTTCGAGCAGTTGGGGTTAATTTCCGCCCAGTGGTGGACGTTCAGTCGTAGCCCTCAACTTTTCTTCGCTGACAGACGTCGTCATGTCCAACAACAATGCCAGCAATAACTTAGCTATCGCTCAAAGAGCCGTGAAGCAGCTCCGGCTAGAGGCCAGTATCAGGAGGATCAAGGTACGAACCCCTCAACACTGACACACAAACACGGAAGACTGAGCCGACCTGCTGCTGAATGGCGGAGACTCACGGACTGGACTCTTACATCATAGGCTCAGCAAAGTGGCCCCAAAGTTAGACACGAACTGCTTTCTGGTCGACTAAACCGCAGCTACAAGCGATCACATTTCTTCAGTGTTTTAGCGACTGGCAGCGGTAAAACTGTCTGTTTTTGGAAAAGCGTAGCCACCTCAAAGTGTCAGCCTATCGACAGAAGTGACACGTTTGTCCAGATTAAAGCTGTTAAAGGCTGGTCTAACCTCTAACGGCAACAGGTGAACATTGTCTCTCGAAAAGTCACATAGTAGACAAACCCGGTCGTGTGTTGCGCCGTTGCTTGCAAATGTTATGCAAAATAGCGCCAGTTAGTGTTTGTGGGTGAATGAGTTTGACAGCAGGCCAGCTGGAGCATTACAAATACTGCACATGTGATGGGCTGTCAGTGTTTCCCCTCACACACGCCATCATCATGTCTGGCTCTGCAGGTGTCCCAGGCTGCTGCTGAGCTGAGGAACTTCTGTCTGCAGAATGCCTCCAAGGACCCTCTCCTGGTCGGGGTCCCCTCCAGTGATAATCCCTTCAGACCTCCCAAGTCCTGCTCCCTGTTCTGAGGTAGGTCACCACAAAGAGCCACCAAGAAGTTGTATGATGGGTCTTAAATTTAATTTGACATGACTTTGAGCTCAACATTGATTTTATGTTTCGGTTTGGGGCTTCACCTATTGATTGTTTTTCATTACAGATTACATTTTATATATATATATATATATATATATATATATATATATATATATATATATATATATATATATATATGTAATAATTTTTACTGTCCTAGGTTATATATTATTTACGTTTTACATCATTTCAGTTCTGGGCTGTTGGTTTGACAGAATAAGCATTCTGAAGACGTCAGCCTGTTAAACTGTGATGGCCATTTTTTGTTATTCACTTTCTCCCATCTAGAGAATAATTTGCAGATTCATTTGTGAAAATAATCAATAGGTGAAGCCCCAAACCAAAACACAAAATCAATTATTACATATTATAATATATTATATGTAGTCATTTTTGCTGTCCTAGGTTACAAATTATCAAAGCAATTGCAGCTTATTTTTCTGTAAATCAAATAATTGATTAATTAAGTATTTCATTTCCAGATATGTTGCTAATTAAAGCTGCTGGTCTGAGTGTATTTATATCACTGTGCACTGCCATGCTTTATACTCCTCTGCTTAACCACCTTGTGAAGCCAAAAGCAAATTCTCACATTTGTGGATTACTTCTCATGTAAATTGAATTCTACTTTAAATAATTGTTTAAGCTCTATTTAAACTAATCTTAATCAGTTAGTCAGTCAACAGGAATTGACTGGAGACTATTTTGATAATGGACTAACAGTTAAGTTCAGGTTAACGTGATTGTCATACTAGGCAAGCTAGTGTAGGCACATTACCAAAACCCCAAATGAATGAATGAAGTACAGTGAAAAATAGAAAAAGCCACGGTAAATGGAACATTTGCATGTAATTCAGGGAACATTAAGGGAAAATCAACTTAAATTTCTCCTTCAAACAGTGATACACATTTAGGTATTATATCAATCCCACTGTGATTTTGTTCATGTTTTATTTTATTAATTGTTAGTCCTTACATATGAGTTCTTACACCCCCTCTGGTGTTTTCTCTTACTCTGATTTGACCTCTGTTAAAGCTGAAGTTGTGTGGAGCTATACAGGCAAATATTTCGTGTCACCAAGCTACATTTACCTACGAGAAGTGGTCTTTTTCACAGCGACCATTCTTAACTTGTCAGAGTAGGAAAATCACAGGTGTCACTAATATAATTAACAGTGTCTCTGTTGTAGTCAAGTGTCCCAGTGGGCCACTATGAACAGTACCAGGAGCCTGAAACTGAAGCAGCTAAATGGAATTCAGGCATCAGTCATTTTATTATTAACACCTGTGCTGTGACGTACAAATGTCTGCTGTGGAGAAGGTCTATAAAAGTTTTTTATATTTTTTTTTTATTAGTTTTAACTGTTTCTATCAATTCTTGTGTTTTTCTGTCTACAGCAGAACGACAGGTGGAGGATTTCTGAATTTATCCGTCGAGGGCTTTCTTCACTTCTACTTGATGTCACTGTGGATTGAACCAGCAGCTCCTCCTGGGATGATGCAACATGGGACTGATGGGTTCGGGGGAGGGAGCTTTTTCTCTTGTTTGCCAAAACTAATGGTATCATAACTCCCATCTGTTACATTAAAACAGGGCCAAACTCTACATGTTAGGAAAAAAAATTGTTGTTGACACTAACTTGACTAATGATTAAGCCGTTTTGGTTTATCTAGTACTTACCGTGTCCGGTCTACATTTACTGACCTAATGGTGCCTGTCTCCAGTCAGTGAAATTCAGCCCATGTGATTGGCTACTGAAAATGCAACTTGCTCTTGTGTTTTGTGTGAAACAATCAAACATTAATTTAAACCAAGTGCTGTTCAAGAATAAGAACATGTTGTGTTATATATACACTGTATTTCATATTGTGGTCAACAGACATACTGAGAGCTTTTGAGCTAAACCAATGTGTCTTAAACTGTTCATGCATTTGTGACAATGGTAAAGATGTTACTACTATTCTGAGGTTCAACATGGTACAGATTTTAACCCCATCAGTGTGATTGTTGAATGACCTTTAGCCCATCTTTTTTCTGTATATATTTTACAGCCTGTTGAGGTTGATATGAGGCATATGTTCCTGTCTTAAATTAAAATAAAACTCTTCAGGCAGGCCTGACACTATTTGGGCGGTGCCACTTGGTAGCAAATTTAAAGTATATCACTTTAGATACACAAATTGCCAAACAGCATATTCATGTGTCCAAATATTGTTTGTATTTAATGAATCATGCTGTCGTAACTTGTTGCATTAATTGTTTTCCACACATGAAACATATTCCAATCAACCAAAACTATTACTACTGTTAGCCTGTATCTTTCTTACCTTTGCTACTATGGGCAAACCTTTAGAAATTAAATTACTTTTTGGGACACTGTATGTGAGTTTTGAATATCAGTAATTCTTTGAAAGTATCACTTTGTGCATGAGACTTCATGACTCATAAGATATCAGGTTATTGTTCATTCCAAAACACACGAACAGGCCACAGAAGATGTTACACAGAGATTGCAGCCTCTTTGTTTGATTTCATTGATCATTCAGTATAAGGTGTTTCAGTATGCAAGAATAAACATCTCCAAGAGTCATTTGTACAAATTCAGCTGGAGTGAATGGTGTGATTGTTTGTAGGCCAGTGAACTGCTGGACTAAATTTAGTTGATTAAATAACAACTATGGTGGACTCATGGCCACACTGTCATAAATGTACAGGATAATAGCAGCACCATTAACTGTAAATTCACAGAAATCATGGTGTGTCCACTTTGGAGTTTCATATGGACAAGGTTTACTACAGAGAAAGGATTACTGCGATCTATTGAAGTTTGTAAGGAGGAAAAAAACCTACAAATATTGGTAATACATGCTGTGCTTGCTCCACCCATGTTCTTGAAAACAAAACAATACCAGGCTTAAATTTGCTTGACAGGTGACACCACATGCTGACATTAATTCTGGGACGTGAATCATGCTCCACAGAAGATTTGAGAAATCCTGAGCGAAACCTCTATTGGCTGAGGATGTATGTTTGGGTGTGTCTCAGGAATTATCAGTTGAGTTCTTCCCATCATGGATATTTCTTTGAATTTAGCCCACAACACCTTCTGAAAACACCTTATATGAAAAGTTGTTTACTCTATCGAACCTCTGACAAGTTTAGGTAGGAAGCAGTTTGATTAATTTTAAACCTTGAAGCTTCAATCTTCTAGCCCTTTGTCAGTGGTAATTAGCAGAAGTGCTATCACCTGGGAATAAAAGAGGCAGCATCTGTATGAGGAGGTTTTACTGCTCAGGTAAGGCACTAGAAATGTGAACTGATGCATTGTTACAAGTATTTTTTGTCATTTAAAGTATTAAAATAACATCCCAGAAAAGTCTGCATGTGAGTAAAATGCTTTCTTGTTGCTAATATGTGAACGTGGCACCCAGATGGCGTCAAGGTTTGGTCAGAGGAGAGCTGGAAGACGCCTGGAGTGCTCTGGTAAGACTGTGGCCTCTCACCTGAAATATTGTTACCTGAGCCAAAAGCCTGAGGCCACTTACCTCCAGATTTCTGTTTTAAATTGTGCCCCTTCCTTCCTGCTCTCTTATCACCTACAGACTCCTCTCTGCTGAGGGATCCCAGCCCTCTGAATGAGCCCTCTCACAGCGCCTCCTGGTGGGCTGACAGGGAGGAGCACAGAGAGCAAGGACACTCTCTCAGGGTGGGTAAAAATGAAGCAAATGAAACAGGATAATGCTTGTAGTTCTGGAGGAAAAAAAACTACGCCTCTTATCTCGTAGGAGCAACTAAAAGAGATGGATGAGCATGTGGCCAGGCTTCAGGACACGCTGAGATGTGAACAGGTCAAAGTAAGTTGTACTGGACAGCCCATGAGGAGCTTATAATGCACATGCAACTGTGAAACAATTGTATGAAGGTGGTCTCGGGCAACTCTTGGCTGGCACCCCCTGCTTTATGCTAATTCCCCCTCTTCAAAATCATGTCTTCCCTCTTGCCAGTGCACTCGTCTGCAGCTGCAGAGTAACCAGCAGGAGGCAGAGCTCAGGCGTCGAGAGCAGCACAGCAACAGACTGAAGGAGCGACTGTCGCAGCAGATCGACAGACACCGTGACAAAGGACCCTGTGAGACTCGCTCGGTCGTGTTGCAGTTAAAATTCACAAATTCATTTCTCACACAGCCACTTGCTTATATACAAATGTTTACTGAAACCACTCAACTTTTACCATCCTGCATTTTTCTATTAAGCCATTGAGGTGTTGAACTTTCCGCCTGGAGGTCGAGGCAAAAGACAACAGCCGATCAAATCATTCAGGTCTTCGGCAAAGTAGGTTGGTTGCCGTTAGCATCGCTTTCTGATTGTTGCTTTCAAGTGCGCTCTCCGTCTCAGTCTAATCCTTGCTTGCTCTCCCCACCCTGCAGACGAGAAGAGGCAACTCTACGTCTGATGCTAGAGCGCAGAGAAGCGGAGCTCAGACAGACAACTAAGCTGCGCCACAGCCTCACCACGTTACTTCATGCACTCAGAGTTGACATGGAGCGTGTGAGTTAGAGTAGAGGGCTTTTGTAGTAGTAAGTAGGGAAGCAGTAAGAGCTTTAAAAAAATGGGTTACTTTTTACAAAAAACTGTCTGTTCCAGATCTTTCAATTGTATCACATGATCTTCCTCAGCAGATACTTCTGTAAAGTTGGGGCAGGGATTAAAGCAGAGATTTGCCAAAACTAAGTCCATTTCTTAGCCATTCTGCAGCTTTCAAGTTCATTCAAACATTCATTCCTTGAACCCTTAACCCACCCTGGACAAGACAACTAGGAATCTTTACATGATCTTCGCCATCTGCTGGTGAAGATCAAGTAAAGCTATCAAAAGCCAAGCAGCAACCTCCAAGGCTGAAAAATGAAGCCAACGTGGAAGTGCCAAAAACTGCAGTTCCTTTAATGGCCACTTGAGACTGGCTCCAAAATTGAGTCAATCCCCATAGACCCCCATATTAAAATGCCCAACTTTACAGCAGAAATAAACATGTTTACAGCCTGGTTTAGAGAACGGTTTTTGTCTCTATAGCAAATTTCCCCATTCATGACAACTGTACAGGGGTGAATTCTCTATTTTTAACTCAAGATTATTTTTACAGTTGTAATGTTGAATCTAGGATTAATTATTCCACGTAACAACTGAAGTCTAACCTTTTCAAAGACCCTGTCGGGTGAGGAGGATGTTCAGCATGAAGGCCAGACTGAAGACAAAATGCTGGATCAAGCTGAAATGGTTCTTGGTGACCATGTAACAGGAGGTGTGGTTCAGAGCTGGAGGCAGGTGCAGAGAAGACTGGGTGGCGTCCTTGCAGAAGGCAAACATCCAGGTTGAACCATCTTTCAAGCGATGCTTTGATGTATATATCAATAGAATATATTAGGATTTATGCTTTCCAGATTTCTGTTTTCAGCTTTAATTTATTTTTGACAAACTGATGATTGAGAAACACTCGTCTAAGGACTACGGTATGTGGTCTTTCTTGACTGTGCAGGCCACACTGGTGCTGGTACCGACCATGACAAGCTCCTGGCACAGCTCGAAACTGACCTGAAGGAGAGTCAGCAGCTTGTCAGATTACAACAGCAGCTGCTGCAGGTTTGATCGTCTATCACACACACACCTCCTCGTAAGAACTTTTGCTAGTTTCACACTTCAAAATGCTCTTACTTGGTTTGTGTCAGCAGGACAGCCTTGCTTCACCTGTCCCATCTGAACTGGCTGATTCCTACTTTTTGGAAGAGTGGGAGCGACTTCAGGTGAGCTGGGCAGAGCTCGATCATCAGAGGCGGACTTTTGAAAGGGAGAGACAGTCCTTCACCGATGCTGCCATTCGACTAAGCCATGAGGTGGGAGGTGTTGAAAATCATTAAAATTAATAAGGTAGCTAAGCAGCTATTGTGAGAGCAAAATTGTATTCACTGTCTGAGGACACCTTGTTCAAAGATCAGATGTGCAATTACAGCAGTTTCCTCATACAAGAGGGCACAGCATGCTGGCTTCTTCCCACTGCTTTCACATGCTGCTGTAATGCCCAAATTTCCCGACTGGGAATAATAAAGTTTTATCTTATCTTAAAGGGCTGCTGTTTACTCTCTCATTGCTATATTTTGTGTCTACAGCGTCGGGATTTTGAGCAACATAAGGCCTCCCTCCTGAAGCAGCAGTATCTGTGTGACTCACCTCTGTTAAGTAAGGGAGCACCGAGCAACAACAGGAGAGAGAGCACTGCCGTCAGTGAGTCAAGTAATGGGTGGAGTGGTGGGAGACTGATGTTCTTAATGTGCTGAAATAATTTTACTACTAAAGCTCTAAATGCGTTATGCGTCTCTGGCTCCAGATTTCTCAGGTTTGGGGCTCACCAGCATATCGGGCTGTCTTCCTATTACTCCGTCTTCCACCAAGTCAGGGACAGCTGCTGTTTCTGGATTTCATCAGGGAAGAGTCAGAGTTGAAACCCCCAGCACTCCTGATCTCTACTCTGCCCTCAATCTGTCATACAACTGCAGGTTAGTCAGGACCTGCTGTCACAGCGATGCATAATGTGAAAGAAATGTCTGTTTTCATCAGTGAATCCAAAGCATTCATTGCAATGTTAGTGCTTTGAACTAGTAAAACCTGGCCTTGTGTGGTGCTGATGCTACAGTATTCTAAATATAGTAGCTGTTACAACATGTATACATAGACTTTTCTCCAGTTTGGCCCAAATTATTCGGTCAAATGTTTACACTAGCGGTTACAACCTGAGACAGGAAGCTAATATGCAGGCACTGGAGTTTTACACAGTATGTTAAAGAAAAGCTCCATTTGCTCTGCAGTGATATTTTCTGTATGATCTTAAAAGCTTACATGGGTTTTATGTCCTTCCCATTGCCACAGCTATTGTTTTGCCATCTGTCATTCCTCTCCTTTCCTTCAGAACCAATCAGACTGATCACCAGTCTGACACATGGGATGGCCAAGCAGATGGGATGATGCACTCGCCACAGGCTCCAAACTTTGACTACGATTTTGACGATAGGTGGTGATTAAAAAACATATTGTACTTTATTTCCACTTTTTAAAATAATCAATAAAGACACTGCATTTTTACCCTACTGTGTTATCTTTTTTTCCATTTGGACACACTGCTGTTTGAAAACAGGGAAAATGGATTTTCGCTGTTGTTATCTAGTCTTGCCATTAAGTAAGTGCTCTTCTGCTGGTTAATTATACTTCCTGCTGTCAAGCACTTAAGACTCCTCTTGGGAATTTTATCTTCTATTTAAAAATGGTCCAGAATCCAAGATTCTTTTAAAGAAAGCAGAACAGAAAATACAATACTCACTTTCCATACTATATTTGCTTGCACATTGTCAATGTATGCTTATCATTTGTATTCACACCAGGAAAGTGTTTATAAAAGATTTTTTCCCCTTTATTTAACAGTGGATAGCACAGAGGTAGAGAGGTTTGAGAGGTGAGACAGCAGACATGCACCAACGGTCCCCAGCTGGATTTGAACCAAGGATGTTGTCTATGTGGTATGTAGCTTAACATTGCAGCTATCGGGGTACCTGTCAGTAACGTACTTTAAACCAGGAAGTTTAAATGTGGCCTGCTGCTAAATTTGTTTGGTAGTTTTGGTTGGTTTAATGATAAATTGCAGGTCTACTAAGAGTGCAGAATGATTAGAACTAACTTTCCTCACACACCCATTAGTTGCTTCCATGCAAATTAAAGATCTATATGGTTTTTCAAATTGTGCAGTGTTTAAAATTTACCATGCATGTGTGAAAACCCATTAGGTTAGTTGTAAAATTGCAAATATTCAACCTCTCAACAAATGAACATCTATTTTCCTTTCAGCCTTTCAAGCTGAGTGTATTTTTTTTATAGACATTTCCATTAATTTCTCAGAAGCTGATGCAGAGGCTCAGTTACATGAAGACACATGAGGTGGTACTGCCCCCTCAGATACGAACTGGACCTGCTCAGTTTGAATCCTGTTACATCTGAAAGATGACAAAATATATGAGCAATAGAGAGAAGGTCTGCATGTTACAGACATCCTGTTTGTAACAGCTCCATTAACTCAGTAGTATAGCAGACATACAGATTGGTGACAAAGGAAAAACAACATAAAAGTATCATAGGAAGGAGTTGGTCCAAAACAAGCTGCCAGAACAGCTCTGAACTCAACTGGACGGATCAACCCCATTCTCAGAAAATCTGTTCCTTCATTTTATGTTTTCACAACCGTCTGACATGTCAGTTCAAAATCTGCCACGTGTTCAATTACGGGTGAGATGTGATGGCTGAAGGCCACCAAACCATTCAGTCCTGTAAGGAAACATCTGCATGTACTCTGTTTCTCCAGTCATTTAGTCAGATTGTTTCCTCTGTCTCCCATCTGTAAGTGAAAGTAGAAGCTGCCTTTAGGTTTAATGGTTGTTGCTTGCTTTATCTCCCCAAACCAATTCTTAAAGAGTTAAAGATTTGAAAAAACAACAGCTGTGTGGCTTTTTGGTTTCAAGCAGAGCATGACACACTCTGTCAACTAGTTTGATTGGAGAGAAGTTGACCTGCACGTGCAATGCACGAGGTCATGTGATTGGCTGGCAGGGCGGGGAATAAGCCTTTAATCACCACTTGTGTTCAATTACCAATCAAAAGTTTGTTACGCGCTCTTAGCGACGTGTTTTTGTTGTTTTTATCGTTATTACATAGGCAGCAATTCCATCCCCTCACTGAAGAGGAGTGTGGCAGACAAAACGAGCTGGATTGAACGGTATGGTTTGGGGACTCTTACATCACGTGCCACAGTTCATGGAGTCGGACAGCAAAGGTTTCCAGCCCTGGAAAGACTATATAGGACTGTCGGACACAATCAGAAAGATCCTGGGCCGGAACACTGCCACTGAGTTCCCACTGCCGGCCTCCAAAGCTCCGCAGTCGGATTCGGATGACATCTGCAAGGCACTGATGTCCGTGCGCATTAACGCAGTTTGCCAAAGTGGCAACCTCGGCGCAGAACGCGCACCAGATTTAGCAGGTGAATCTGCACTGCCTGGCCCTTTGGCTCACCAGCGTCCACCTGGTGGTTTGTGGTACACCTCAGACTCCTTCCCTGCTGATACACCAAACTCGTTGGGTTTGAAGCTGGTACCGAGACCGGCGGGCTGCCGGGGGCCAAAAGAGCGCAAGAAGACCACTCGTTTCAAATCACCGGATCCGCAGGCGTTACCTCCCCCACCTGAGCGCATGTTCTGCAGCTTCTGCAAGCACAACGGGGAGTCCCAGTTAGTGTACGGATCCCACTGTCTGAAGAACAAGGCCGGAGATGTTTTGTGTCCCTATCTGCGGCAGTATGTGTGTCCCCTGTGCGGGGCCACGGGGGCCAGAGCTCACACCAAGCGCTTCTGTCCAAAAGTGGACCTGGCCTACAGCTCTGTGTACGCCAAGTCCAGACGCTGAAGCATCAGGTGGCAGGTAGCAAACGGGCACAGAACGCTGAATCCTCCTCAGAGTGTGACTTTTGTTCTTTAGCACGCGTGTGTTTGCTTTTGTGTTTTGGTTTGGCTTTCTTTGGCACGTTTGCCGTGCAGCCTTCTGATCATGCTGATTGGAGTTCATTTCCAGCTGCTCTTTTTGTCGGCCTGGCCTCCTCTAACGGCCTTCTTTTTTGTGCTTGGACTGTGCAGGATACTTTCAACTACTGTCAGATTACGTTTAGGAGACTAGAAGGGGAAAAAAAGCGTTTCAGGGGAAAATGTATGTTTGTGTCACACATTTTTAAAACGTGGCCGTCTGATGTCCAGTTCCATATCTCCTGTCTATGCATTGAAGGATTAAACACTATCAAACCTTTTATAAGAAGCCATCAGTAAGAATATGACAGCACGTAAACATCATGTGACCTCATCAGCGTTTTAAATTTTTTAAAAATATGAGTGACTTGTTCTGAGGTGTGAATGCCTGTTCTTGAGGCTTGTTATTTTATTTTCAATATTATGCATGTGGCCTTTTGATAATACCATTTCAGCTTGTCTGACTTTATGTAGAAAAAAACATTTGTGTGACGATTTCTGTGTGAATATTCTTGTATTCCAGTTATAAATGTTTAAACTGACAACTTCTGTGTCTTTTTTTGTCCTCTGAAATGATTTGACAGAATTCAAGCCCGCCATGTGGGTCAGATTCACCTCTGGATAGTCTCACTAATGACAGATGAGACTTCCAGAATAAAACTCAGATCACTGACTTGATGAACAACACAGGTTTATTTGGAGAGAACCAAAACAACTAAATGAGCAAACTGAACATTCCAGCTGTTGGTGATGCCAGAACAGTGAAGGTGAATTAACTGTGAAAGAATGAAATGTTTGTGTATTGGCACAAGTGCTTGCATTACCCACAATCCACTGGGGCAAAAGTAAGATCAGGGTGGCAGGGACTTGAAACAAGCCCTCAGCTTATTGAGCTCCTTGAACTTTTACTGCTGCGGTGCAGGTTCTCCAGCTCTCTATGAGTGGCCATGACTGTTCGACTAGAAGAAGCAACCAGAGGACATGCTGATAACCACTTTCAGAAACTTTTCTCTACCAGGTTTAAGTTTGACAGCAAGTAGGTCAGATTTAGGCAGGTTGTATGCGTTAAGTCAAGAATAAATGAGTGATAGAGGAAAAATAGATTTATGGGACGTGTGTGGTGGTAAATGTGTCTCAATGTCAGTACATGTTTTTAAAGAAATTGTAAAAATTCATATTAAAACTACGATCCCCATCAATTCTTAACACATTTCCGCACATTTAAAGGTACAGCTGAGTTTTATTTAAAGCACATCTGTAAATTCCTTTTTACATTAAACTGTTTTTATGTTTACCTTTTAACTTTTTTTTTGCAACTAATTAAGGCTGTTTTTGTTCCTAATAGCCCCTCAGATCAACTAGATGTCAGTCTGTCACCTACATGTTTGTCCTCATGTAGATTTACAGTTTTTCACTTCAAATTTGTTGCTCGAGGGAGGGTGCGTCTACAATGTCTATAACTAAACCCAGAGTGTGTGAGGCTGATTTGTCGCACATCAAAGAAAAATGCAGAGGCTGCTCTGGCAAAAGGTGTCCAGCAGTCTATAGCTCACACAGCTGATGACACACTCCAGCCAATTAGAGCACAGAGGTGGGTGTGAGGACGATGAAAACTGACCAATGGTATTACAAGTCAAAAGTTCAACTATAGGAATTGGGAGGACCAGGAGCTGGATGTAGAGAGGGGTTAGAAAAAAAGGACACAAAAGCAGAAGACTAAATGATAAGGACAGACTGTAGAAAACAAAAATAGAGAAACATTTACTAACTTTAGAGAGGAGAGTTCTCTGATGAGACCACAGACCAGGTCTGTAGCATCATGACAGTCCAGGGAACCAAGATCTTCCTCCCTCTCCATCACCCCCTCTTCACTGGATGGGAAGAAAGTTAATAGTTGAATGGATTAATAAATTGTGCAAGCTTGTAGGGAGTTGTCAATTTGAATTTTTTATTCTCACAAAAGAACTTAAATGAGTATATATGTTAATTTCTGTGACAGATGTTAATCTGTTACATGTTAATCCGTGTTAATATGTAAAACTTTCCCCTGTCCTTGTTAATCAGTAAGTTGTTCGTGTGGCTGAAAGAAGACACCAGGGTTTCCCAAACCTCAAATGAGCTAAACCCTGACATTGTTCACACTTCTGAAAGCTAGTCTACAAAGGCTCACTTGCTACCTTAACCTTCCCTTTCTCACCACTGCCGGGGTTCTTTGGGATTTAACCCCCTTCCCTGCTTGCTTACCTCAGAGCGATGGTGTTCAGCTGAGAGTCCGACACATAGTCCAAGTGCCCAGATCCAAAAGGGTCAGTGGTGGTCTGAGGATGTAATTTTTGTTCTGTTAATCAACTGTTTAGTTAATAAAAACTTAGAAAATAGTGAAAAATGCAAATCACAAGTTCAGAGTCATCAAATTGCTAATTTTTGTCCAACAATCTAAAATGCTATTAAATTTATGATGCTATAATAAGAAGAAGAATAGCAAATCTTCACATTTAAAATACTGGAATCAGCAAATATTTGGTATTTTCTCTAGATAAATTACTGAAATGACTACTTAGATGTGTTCATCTTCTAGCTGACTGATTTAGCATTCATTTGTAGTATTTCTCTTGCTGGTGCATTAGTCATTGTCACACTGCACAGTGCGTGAAGTGGCAAAGGGTTGACACCATATACAAAACACAGAAAAACTGCATTAACGAAGAAGAACATGTGGCTTCAGCAACACTGACTGAAAGACATGAGGGCATGTCTGCAAAACAGTCATAACAGGGGTTTTAACTAACATCTCTGACAGTCTCAACAAAAAACTTGACATTATGAGCCTCACTAAACTGGTATCTGAAGTTCTGGTACAACCACTCACACTGTCTTTCCTCCCTGAGCCACCAGGTGACACTGCAGCCTTGCAGAGCTCCACAGAGCCACAGCTGAATCCTCCTGACCGGGTGTCTGTGGATGAAGCACCTGCTTCAGCTCCGTCGCCGTCCTCATCATCACAAATCAGCTCTCCATTCTTCTCATCTCTTGGCTTGGTCACAGCATTCTCCTGCACAGGGGCAGCCTCCATCACATCCTGGTTCTCAGTTTGTTTTGGATTAGGGTAAAAACCGATGGCAAGACTTTGGTCTACTACTGCTGACCCATCCCCCCTATCCTTCATTTGTTCCTGAGGTTTATCAGCCATATTCTCAGCTGTATGTCCATCTGGTTCCTGCTGCTCCTGGTTCCCGAAAGGCTCATCCTCTGTGGATGGATCTGACTTTCTATCACCAGTTTCTTCCGGATCAAGCACCATGTCTCCTTCAGCCTCCCCACTCTCTCCCTTTGAACAGCCTGGATCACACACAGTATTGGTCCCATCTGAGGTAGTGACAGCAATGTAGACTTCAGTTTGTGTCCTGTGTGTAAACAAGGAATGTGATCATCAAGAGGGAAGTAACAAATTACATTTGCTCTTGTTATCATAATTTTGTAAATTTTTTATCAGTGGTTTCACTCTAACTTTACTTTAAGATTTGCAGCTCAAATGCATACATCACAGAACACATGTTGTTGACTTTCAACCATAGCTTGAGTAGCATGTGACACTGAATGCATTAGTCATTGTCACACTGCACAGTATGTGAAGTGGCAAAGGGTTGACACCATATGCAAAACACAGAAAAACTGCATTAATGAAGAAGAAAATGTGGCTTCAGCAACACTGACTGAAAGACATGAGAGCATGTGTGCAAAACAGGCATAACAGGGGTTTTAACTAACATCTCTGACAGTCTCAACAAAAAACTTGACACAGTGACACATTCACTGAATGTGTCACTGTGTCACAACCAGTAGTGGAACGAGTCACATTCACATGTGACTTTTTTCCACTACTGGTCGTAGTAATGTAAATCCAAAAATTTAACTAAAAGTGTAACTAAAAATGTCAAATATTTAACATGCAGTTTGGGTTTCTCACTACATTATTCTGACCTGTCATCTCCTCCACAGTGACTGGACTGAAGTGTTATCTCTGCCTTGTTCCGCTCTGTAAGACTGCCTTCTGGAATGGATAGTGAGAATGGCAAAAGGGGTGAAGATATAATCTCTTCCTGAGCCACAAGGTCAGCTGTGTTATTACACATCTGCTTCTCAGCTCTCTCTGGTCCGTTCTGACCGTTTTCACGCTTTTGTGTCTGTAGAAAGTGACTCCGCTCCTTCTCTGTCAGACCACACATGCCCATCCGTCGCTTCTTTTTGGCCGGTAACACCGCTGCTGCCTCCTTTCTGACATCCTTGACGTAAGGCATGTTCACAATGCTGCATTCTTTGTGGCTGGTTTCTCGGTTTCTCTCCAAATTACACGGAGAGTTCTCCTTAGCACCCAGTTGCTCCTCCAAAGCAGTTGCACAGGATCCGTCACCCTGCATTTGATCATTGCATGTTTGAGATGGTGATTTGTTACAGTCCACTGTAGTTATTTCCTCCTTGCCCTTTCCACTGTGCTTGGCTTCATTATCAGTAACTGTGAAGACTTCTATCTTAGAATCATTATTGGGACTGGTCACTGTAGTCTCTTCTTGTGCTTCAAGAGCTATAACCATCACATTTTTTAAGGAAACATTTGTTGCTTCTGCATGTTTTTCTTCTGTGGTGGGATCTTGTTTGGTGAGACAAGACTGTTCTGCTGCCGGGTGTTGCTGAGCTGAAATCGTAGTAGATTCCTGAAGAGGGGGCTGGTGGCACTGTAGCATTGTGGCATCCACTGTATTATTTCTTTCAGCGTCCTGAAATGAAAAAAAAAAAAAAAAAAATAGAATGACTAGTCAACAGTTTGGCTTGAGAAGATATAAATGTAAGTTCTCTTTCAATTGCCTAAATTACCTGTTGATGGAGAGTGACCTGAACTTCATCAGTACTGGATATTTCATCACTTGGACATTCCCTCTTCCTTGACCTGAGCGAACGAGGCTGGGCTGAAGCTAAGCTGTCTTTACACATTTAATTAATCAAATTAATCAAAGACTCAGATTGGAAAATCATTGTAGGTTATTGCCACTGAAAAAAATTACCAGTATTTTAACGAAACATGTAGCAGGAAATCTTGGTATAATAGCGGGAAACCTTGGTGTAATATTTGGCAGTGACATTTAATTTGAAATCTTGATTTTGCCAAATAAGGAGCATCTCAAAAATGAGGTCTTTTCTCTCTCTGCCTGATCTTAAGAAGGTAACTTATGCTTTATTTCTTTATTTCCTATCTTAGATAGGGTTAAAACAGTCAGGGGCCCTCAGCTCTGTGACTCCTCATCTCTTAAATCACTTTTCAAAACATAGCATTTAAAAAAAAAGCCAAATAACAAATAATAATAACATATTATTTCTGTTCAACAGTAGCAAAGTTATTTCATATTGTGGGACAATAGCATCTCCTTTACCACTGCTGGTATTCTTCGCTTTTCCTTTGGCCATCTCCTTTTCCTAAAGAACATAAACTAGTTAACTTGATCAAAGACATTTCAACAAAGTACGAAATCTGAACAATTATAGACTATAACTGCAGTGTCTTAAAGGTTAGCTTAGCGCTATAGGCAAGTTAGAATGCTTTATGACACTTAGCTAACAGCTAACAGCTAACATCAAAAAGTTACAGTGGACTTGAAGCCAAGTTGAAGCTATGACTTTGGTGCTGAGTGTACTGTTCAAATAACCAATTTTATGCTAATTAAGTAAATTGCCAGTAGCTGCTCGACCGTGACAAATTGACAACTCATATTTTTCCCACGGTCATACAAACACCCACCTGAACAGCGACTGACATACTACATCGGTGTTTTACGTTAGTAATGGGCGTGTTTCCTCTAGCCGTAAAGCAGGGTGTGCGTTGCTATTGGAAACGCAATGTAGGAAGTAAATTCCACAGCCTGCTGTTGTTTTGATATTCGGACTAAACGTTAAATCACAACTGCCTGCTTTTATATGTTCCGTCATTTGTCCTATTTTTTCTGAACAGTTGGCGACTCAAATAACCGACTCGACTAGCTGTAACACTACCACCACGGTCCGTGAAACTCACGAGGTAAATAGCTCGCCTGTACACTCATTCGCTACGTAAAAAATACAATTGTATGTTGTGCTAGCTGTTAGCTAACAGGGTAAGAAAAGCTAACTCACCACAAGGCAATTGGACCAGTAAGCATTATTACACAAAATGGCACAAAACGGTTGCTACTGAAGCCGATACTGACTCTACAACGTTAGATGCGCGTGCAGTGGATACTGTCAGTCTATCAACACGTTCAGCACCTTTTCTCCATTTAATTGGCTAAACTAAGGGAATTCTCGTTAACTTTTAGGTAGTAAGAGTCCATGAGTCGCAGTCGGAACCCACCACCCCGGGGTCAAGGGGCAGCGCGAGCCAAACAGGTAACAACTGTCATGTCTGATAATGAGATATGTGAATTACTGTGAACTACTGTGAATATGTCAACAACAGGCATGATTCAGCAACTCTCTCGCTGTCTCTCCTTGTGTCTGTCTCGCTGGGTCTCAGATGGGGCTGCTCCTTGACCTGTCCCCGGATGGCGGGATGAACGATGAGGGAAATGATGAAGAGCTGGAGGCAGAGCTGCTGAATCTGGTGGGTGGAGGAGGAGGGAGATCACAAGGGAGGAAAGGTGACGGCAAAGGTGAGAAAGAAATTTCTTTTCATCATCTCATGTGTAGACAACTACCAGTTTAAAGTACAGTTTCCTACTGTCTGTCTCATATGCTGATGCTTAAATTCTTCCATGCCATATATGATTCAGTGTGGTTTATATTTGTTGATTCAGCTCCAGTTCCCATGGCTGAAATAGAACGAATGGCAGCTCTTTGTATGAAAGACCTGGATGATGAGGAAATGGAGGATGACGATTTAGATGATGATGATCTGCTGGTAAAACACACACACACACACACACACCACTTTTATCCTTTTTAGAGCTGAAACAATTTGTGGATTGATTGATTAGTTGACAGGAAATTTATTTGGAACTGTTATTGATATTGTATTAATAATGTCAGTCATTTTTTAAGTGCTAACATTTCATTGCCTGCCCCTATTCTCTCCAATGTGCTGAATTTTCTAGTAAAATGAATATCTTTTGGACTTTTGGTTGGACAAAAAAAGGCAATTTCAACACATTGTCTTGGTTTCTGAAATTGTGATGGGCAAAATCTATCTTTCTATCTCTTTTTTAAGCTTAGCTGCTGAAAATTTTCAAATGTAGGATTTTTCCCCTGAACTGTACACATGTTTGTGTCTCCATATATAGGCCGAGCTGAATGAGGTTTTAGAGGATGATGAGGAGCAAGCTCCTGCTCCCACCCCCCCTGCCGTCACACCGACTGCTCCCAGAGTGAGCGTCACATCCCACTCTTCTCCACCTGCTGCTCCCAGCGGTGCAACTGGGTTGGAGTCCAGCCTATTGGAGCGTATTGAAATGTATAAGACAGCCATTTCCAATGCCAAGGCTGCAGGGGAGACGAGCAAAGTTCGAAGATATGATCGTGGCTTAAAGGTAAAATGGAGAAGAAAAAAGGGAAACCTCTGGTACAACCTCAGTAGAAGTTGATTCCCATGCTTTGCTTCATTCAGATATTTTGACATGTTTAAATTAACCTCTTTCTGATAACTATAAGACTTAATATTGTCAAAGGTGTCAAGTTTGTTCCCCGAAATGTTGAAAATCTATGTGTGTGACTTTTTTCTTCTTGAACCTCAGACACTGCAGTCCATGTTGACATCCGTCAGGAAAGGAAAACCCGTCAATGAGGAGGAGATCCCGCCTCCTGTTGCTCTCGGTGGAAAGCCCAACTCCACAGCCAAGTCTGAATTTATCAAGGAACGAGAACCGCCTCAGCCCACGCTGATGCCCTCTCCTCCCACAAATCAAAAACCTCTAAGGGAGGCTCCGCCAACTCCTAATGCGAAACCACTCCATCTGACCCCTCCCCAAAAGCCTGCTGTTGCCATCACCCCAGAAACACCTGCCATCTCTCCCCTCACCCCCTGCCAGCCTGACGCACAGCACTCAGGTAAACGCACACATGATAACATACGGAGTAGTCTTTGGGCATCTTTCCAACTTCCCACTTCTTCTCTGTACTGTGAACTTAATGTAGTACAAGACTAGTGATGTGGTGATATTGAGCTCCTCTAATAAACACTTTAAATTCATCGACTCATTTTTCCAGTTGAAAGTGTCACCACTAAAGGGTATTCAGTGATTATTAGTTCTCTTATTTATTTCAGTTGGACAAAACTGCTGAAACGACTACTTGATTAATGGCTTAGTAGATTTACATTGTGACTGTTCCAGAGTGCATACTTTACATCATAATGTCAAACTTAATCTGCTTTACCTCTGCTCAAGAAGAGTCTGTCGTTCCTTCCATCCAGCACACTGTCTTCCCACAGTAAATATACATGTTTGCTACTGTTACTGTTTAAGAGTTGCTTAATTTCTGCATTAACTGCTGATCAAATAGCAATTTTTAGACATGGATGGGTATTGTACACTATATTTTGTTACTGCTCATAGATGCAGTCACTGTCAAATATCCCTGCTAAATGTCACATGGTTCTCCTGAGTTTTTAAACAAGTCTCCTTTCTCTATTTTCTTTCTTTCCCCTTATTTTTATCACACATGTATGCCTTCCCGCCATTCAGAGCTGAAACAGGCAGTGTTGTCCAGACAGAGGGAGTACAAGATGGCCGCCATACACGCCAAACAGAGTGGCAACATTGACCAGGCCAAACAGCACTGCCTCACTGCTAAGGTAACAGAACCGATGTCAGTGTTATCACATGACTTCATCAGTCTGGTTGTGTATGTAGAAAAAGTCAGACCTTTAATGAGGTGACACTGTTTATGCAGAAGCTGGACATGCTGGTGGAGGCGCTGGACAGAGATGAACCAGTAGACCTGAGCTCGCTACCTCCTCCTCCTGGTCAGTACAACAACTTTGATGGAATACTTTGCCTAGTGTGTTTGTTTTTATTACTCACTCACTATAGCCTGATTTCTTAAGTTTTTACTCTGATTCCTTTATGGGGAATGGAGCTCTCAAGAGTGGTATCAAATTCCTAATAATCTGGTGCCATTTAATCCATATCTTGGGTCTCCAGTTGTATGCATTTCTCAAACACATATCTTTTTATTAAAAAGGATAACAAAAGTACTGTTTATAAGCATGTCACAGACCTTGACCCACATCCATGTCCTGATCAGTTAGCTCATTCTCTGGCTGCACTTTTACTTTATCAGGGCAGCTAATGCTGTATTTGGAGATTAAAAACAAAAAGCGGACGGGCAATATAACACATTTCTTTTAGCTAAACAGCTGGACAGGTAATTTGAAAAATGATTATAGGAAAAACACATATTCAAACTGTGTTCCACTCCTGTTGTCTTATTCCTTCATTGACCTTATTTCCTCTTTAGTGCCATTATTCCTTGCTGATTATTTTTTTTTAATTATATCCTGCATTCTCTGCATGAGATGTGCACAGCAACACTATTTGTTGCCCTTCTTTTCCATACTTTGACCACTGCATTTTACTAAACAAAGCATGTTTTCTTGGTTTGGATGGTAATAATGTGTCTTACATGTCTGATAGAACACAGGCGATCTATAGTAGTGGTCTCTCATCAACCTCCCTTTTAAAAACCAAAGGAAGGGACACAGGATTGTATGACATGGCTCTTTTCCAGTCCGAGCTATGTGTAGATTACAGTGTGCCTTTTAATGTTCTCCAGACATTACTGTATAACCTCAAACTTATACATAAGTACAACATACTCATCACTCTGCATTATATGAGAAAGTAGGCTGGGCCTCCAAACAAGAAGAGAACTTTATATATACTATGCTGTCATTTTTGTTTAGAAGTGATACTGGCTAATTCTTAATACACAATGGGTAAAGACTGGACTTTGGAAGACTGCCATCCAAAACATTGCACCATATAAATACATTTAATTACAAAGATACAGAGGTTCATTGTGCGCCTAATTTATTCTCCTTACCTGATTTAATAAAGGCTGGAAAAAACAATAACCCATCTCCACCCCTCTACTAATATCTGATCATCTGCAGGAGATGTAGTAGCAGAACACTGTGCACCTCCTCCTGCTCAGTCTTCCTCTAAACCTGCCGCCCCTGCCGCTCCTGCACCCACGCATGTGGCCACTGCCGGTAAGACTCCAGTGGCCCTGATCCTTTCTTCTGACTAGAGCGCAGCATAGGGCAGATCATAAAAATGTTACACATTGAATTAAAGAAATTGTGTGTGTGTGTGTCCCGCAAAGATCTGCCTGCTCCCAGCAGCTTGGCAGAAGCCCTGCAGCAGAGGATGGATATATACAAGTCAGCAGCAGAGGGAGCCAAGAGCAAAGGAGATGATCGCAAGGCCCGCATGCACCAGCGCATTGTCAAGGTACACACCACGCGCTATTTTGAAAGCCCAACAATTATTTTCCAAAATCTGATGTAAAATGCATACTTACAACTGAAACAAAATTCTCAAAGATACAGCTATTCATGATGCACATTGTATATCTGGCTCTGTGCTACTTTTTGGTGGTGTGTTTTTCTTATTTCCCTGAATAACTGCTTTGTGACTCACTTTATTTTGACTGGAAGTATCCCCTGTTGTGTTGACTGTAACTACCACTATTGCTCATTGTAGATACCAGAATAACCTCCAATAATGTCCTTCATGTTCTCTGAGGATAGTTGAAAGGCTCTGTGCCAAAAATAGGAAACCTCTAACTTAAGTGGATTTGGCTGAGGTACGATACATGGATAAAACAAGATCACGAAAGAAAAAACAAGTAAATTGGTGTAGGGCATGAATATTGCTTACATATGAGTTGAACCATTGATGACATTGATTTCCATGTGGGCGTTATGCCTTTGCACTTTGTCTCAGCTTGTCTTTGTCTTTAAGTAGGATGGCAAAATTGAGGACCAATTTGGTAAAAATGGATAAGGTTGTATCTTTGTAAACAGGCTTGATTTTTCCTGATTAACAGTGTTGATTATGCATTGACTATCACAGAGTAATAATACCAGTATATAATGAGTAAGAGTATCTGAGGGTGGAATTTTCCTTTTAATACATGATAAAAGAATTATCAATCATCTCCTCTTACAGCAATACCAGGATGCCATCAGAGCTCACAAAGCTGGACGACCAGTCAGCTTGTCAGACCTACCTGTGCCACCAGGTAACTTTCTCCAGGTGTGTTTCAGGATTGCTTGCACTGTATAGTTACAGTAAGTGATTGTGTGTGTTGCTTTTCTAGGCTGTCCACCACTTCAGGGCTCAGAGGGGGGTGAACAGAACTTCATGGGTGTCCTGGAAACAGCTATGAAAATAGCTAATCAGGATGCAGATGGAGAAGATGAAGAAGAGGATGGACACAGAGAGGGTGCCAAGGTAAAAAAAAATAAAATAAAATAATGAAGGCAGTACCAAATGGTCAGCTTGTTATTGTGCAGCCAGAGAATCTGATTGGTTGCCTTTTAAGCAAAGCTAGCAATGTTTTATTGTCTGCCATCCCAGCTTCTGTGGTAGTTTATTGAATCATCTCTGTTGTTCTCTCTGCAGCATCTCCTGCTTATCACCTTAGCTTCATGCGTGTAATCACAGATACTTTGGTTATTGAAGTCATTGTTAAATTTAGTCAAGACTTATCTATTAAAATAGTTCAAAATGTTAAAAAAAACCTCACAAGTGTCTCAAGCTGTTGAAGTTTAAGAGATGAATACTGTACCTTGAAGTCTGTATGTACGCTCACTACATTTGTCTGACAACCACTAAGCACATATTTCCTTCCTCCTCAGCCTGCAGTGCGTCCACCTGCCCAGAAAGCGAAGTCTCCAGCTCCTCCGGCCCCTGGAGGTTCCTCAGCGCTAAAATTGGGACCTAAAGGTGTGTTCAGTGTGTGGGTGTGTGAACATGCATGCACACCTGCCTGCCTGCACAGACAAAATGTGTCATAAGAGGTGTTTGAGTGTTACCTGCGCAGCTTCACTTCTTTTTCTCTTAATTATCCTTGTAGCTCAGCAGCAAGTTGATTTCTTGTTGCTAAGGCGACAGGCTTTTTTGCGTGCAGCGCTGCGCTCCAAACAGATGAAGGTAAGCTGTGGATCTTTATTCTTTTTTTTTTTCTTGCTGTAGATAGATTCTCTGTCATCTCAGGTTTTTTGTTGATGCTGCTACTCATTGTTTTAGTGGAGTGTTGAACATCTGTTGTATTGCTGTGTTTTGACTTATGTGCCCGCTCGCTGTTTGGGTGTGTGCAGGACATGTCTGGAGCAGCGCAGCACCTCAGACACGCCAAGGGACTGGACCCCATGATTACAGCTGCCAAGTCTGGCCTGCCTGTTGATATCAGCAAGGTTATAAATATATTCCTATGTGCAAATGAATGACCTACAAGAAGATACAGAGCAAGTGCGTGCGTGCGTGCGTGCGTGTGTGCGTGTGTGTGTGTGTGTGTGTGTGTGTGTGTGTGTGTGTGTTGTTGTCACAGGAGCAACCAAGGTGTTAGGTGTGAGATGTTAACACAAAGTGTGACAGAAATAGAAGTTGGGAGGAAGGAAACATGGGGTGAGATCAAAACACCTTTGTGCTCCTCCTGGTCTCACCCTCTGTGTATCTGTGCCTCACCTGTGTGTGCATGAGTGTCTGCATATTTTCATTCCACTATTCAAATTTCATATAGTTGCCACTTATCCCATATGGCTTTCTTTTATATTGCCTCACTTTTATTCAACATCTTTGCTTCATGTATTTCTGTATCACTGTCCAACATTGAAATTACCAAGAATATTATGCTTGTGCCGCTGTTAGTTCCTACCTGTCTGCAGAATATCATACAAGCTTAGAAAAAGATATTCATAAATTCTGGTGGAACAGCTCATCACATTTTGGTGCTTTTGTATCTGGGATTCTCAAATCTGCATTGCAAATCATAAAGGAATGTTTGAAAGATTCAGAAAATCAAATCACTTGTGGTTGCATTGGTAGAAGTGATGTTATTTGGCCTAACAGCAAGTTGGCAGATTTGAGAAGAAGTGCCACCTTTTTATATTTTATGTCTAGGATTACGTTTTTCCGTAGCACACTTTTTTCTTTCACCACATTTGTAATTGTGTCATTCCTGACAGATTCCCAGTGCTCCAGTCAGTGAGGAGGACTACTCCCTGGCACGCTCCCGCACCTCCCCTCTCTCCCCTCGCTCCAGGGAACAGTACCACGGCCTCATGGATCTTTTGCGGAAACAGCATGAGGTCAGGACACAGCTCTCCCCTCTCCTTTTATGTACATTTTATATGAAAGCGCACCTGCTAAATCTTGCTAAGTCTTAACGTATAGCAGTTATGATTATGGCCTTAAAGACTGTTCATCTCTTTTCTAGTTGTGAAGCTTTTTAAAATAGAATTGTTCTCTATCTTACTGTCTTTGGTTATTGTCTCCCACATCTTCTTTTGTTCTGTGTCTTGATCTACAGAAATGTCTGAGCTACACTCAGCAGTTCATACAAATGGGCAGTGTGGCTGAGGCTCTGAGGTAAGACACATGCTTCATTTTTTTTGTTTATATATGTGAATTTTATTACACACGTTATCTGCAGCCATGATGGAATTTAAAATCTACTCTCCTGCTAGAAGTTGGAGTTAAAAGTAAATTGTAACCCAATTCTCAATGTTATTTTTTCATTAAAATTGTAATTGGTATTTGAACATCAGGCCAATAACACGTTTATTCCATTAATCATTAAATTAAAGGTAATTTTTCTCATCAGAGAAACAACACAGGCAGCTACCAAAAACCACACGACTTTGAGATCAGTTGGATTATTAAGTCTGCAGAGCGACACATAAAATGACAAATGACATCATTATTCATTAGAGCCCAAATTCTTCAAATTGCTCATTCTGACCAGCAGTGATAAACCCAAAGAAATGCATTTTCTATTACATTAAAAATGGAAAAACAAGCAAATTCTCAATTTTGAGAACCAGATGTTTGATTTTTACTTATGAAATGGTTAAATCAGAATTATGTATTTTTAAATTATCTTTCTATAGCGCCTTGTCACTATTATACATACAGTGTAGGTTTCATGGCACGCTGCATATTTTGCACATTTTCATATTTTCACATATAATTTACCAGTTGTATATCATGCATTCCACTTCTTCTTTGGTGTTCCTGTCAGTATTGCTTCCTTTTCCTTCACATGTGCTTTGAAAAATAATTTTAATTTCCTAGAAACATAACATTTTATTTTCACAGATCAGGCTCCTAAATTTGTGATCCAAAAGGTAAAAAAAAAACATGAGAATACATGTGTTGGTTCCAGCAAAGAGAGCTGTTTGGCGTACAACAATGACTGCCTGTGCAGAGATCAGAGCTGGTGTCTGGAACACCAGGCCAACCTGTAAGACCTGAACATGAGATATGATCACTTGTGATTATGGACAAACTTTGTCTCTCCTCAGGTTTGAGAAGCTGGCTGAGGAGTGTATGAAGAGCATAGAGATACTGAAGAACGCCCACGCCAAGGGCCAGCCAGTCCCCAAGTGCCGCACAGAGGAGAGGACTTTCAACACTGTCAAGTCAGCACCAAACTCATAGATAATGGATAATATGTTATTATTATGTTTTAATGTGTTCTCATTGAATAGCAGATGCTCCGAGCGGACAGAAAGAGTTTAAGTCAGCATTGTTTAACCATAGTTGTTGCTCTGGGGGCGGTTAGTGTGACGAACGAGGGAGCAAAATGCAGACAAACAGACGTGGGAAAGGTGGCTAGGTGAAAGTTTATTTAGGCAGTGGAGGGGTCGGTTGAGGTGGTGTCTCCAGACACAGGGAAGGCAGGGGAGGCAAGCAAGCAGGTGGCGAAGAAGGTAGGCCGTGTGGCGCAGCGGTGGCTCGAGCTGGCTGGCACAGGTGCTGGGTGGCTTGAGGGTAACGAGCTGGATCCTGAATATAGAGAACACAGGTAAGTAGAAGAAAACACAAATGGCAATTCTCTGAGGTACTAGCGAACGATCTACCACAAAGCGGTGACAATCTGGCAGCGAGAACACAGGCGGTCCCGCCTTATGTAAGCTCCTGATGAAGATCAGGCACAGGTGTGTGCAGCCAGCTCCTCCTCCAACCCGCAAGCCACCCGCGAGCACACACAAAACCCAACCCCCAGCCTCACATACTCACACACCACAGTTAGTCCACCACTTTGGTCCAGAATGAAAGATCTCAACCACTATCAGATGCCATTGCCATTGCCGCAAAAGCGGTGATAGTATGATAGTATCTTAGCAGTTAGTATTGGCAGCTAGCAGTTAACATTAACAGTATAGGTGAATCTAGCTTTATTGTCTTCTTCTGTTCCTCTTAGCAGGTAGCGGTTAGCACTTAACATTAGCTAAATGGTAGCATCGGAACTGTATTGTCTTCTTCTGTTCTTCTTAGCGGTTAGCATTAGCATTAGCTAAATGGTAGCATCGGTACTGGCCACTACCTGGAGCATCTCTGGGTCAGTTGAACGTGGCAGTGCTGTTTGGATTGTGTAGGAGCAGTGTGAACTGGCACTAGGGGGGGTGACTCTGGGACTCTGGAGTTCACCGCCTAGCCTCCTGGAGGTGTAGTGGGACTAAGTAGGCGAAACACTGTTGAAGGGAGGTTTCCACCTGATGACCCCCAGAGACGTGTTAGGAATCACTGCTCTTTGGCATGTATAGAGGCAGATTAGAGCTCCAAGGTTCTTCACTGAGAATGAATCCTCTTTTTGAGCACAAGTATCTTGTGTTTAAATTAGCTGTACAGACATTCATGGTTACCACAGGATGACTTTTCTTCTGGCACCATCATATTCATTAGTATGCAACACTGCATTCTTTGCACTTGCTACATGGCCTGTCTATAAGTGTCAAGTCTTCTAGCCAGTATTACCATCAGAGATTTTTTTTAACATTAACCACGTGGCTCTGCTGAAAAACCTTGCTGTGTTTGGAAGTATATTTATATGTGTCTACTCGTAGAAATCCTGTTTTCCTTAACTTTCCTGTAATGATCAACTCTGGTTGCCTAATCATTGTATCCAATGATGTTGAAGGGAGGTGGGTTTTTTTTATCCCATTTGTGACAGCTAAAGGAACTGAAACTGTCATAAGTGAATATGGGAATTATAATAAGAATTATGAACTTCATGTTCTATTGGAGGCTTGAAAATTGAGCTGAATGTATATTTGATTATTAAGAATATCAGTGCATGCATCAGGTGTTTAATTTTGAAGGCAATTTTTTTTAGACAAGGGGATTGCGTTCCCTGACTAGAGCGGTAAATGATTCAGAGTGACTCACTGTGACTCACTCTGGCTCTGCTCCAGTATCATACCAAGCTAACAGCCAGGTGACTCTGGCAGTGACTCAGTCAACATTTGTTTGTTTGGCTCTCGGTGATGCTGACGGGTTGCTGTCTGTCGCTCGGGATGCAGTTTCTGAATGGGCATGACTCCTGTTTTTGTTATGTAGGATCAACTCCAACCTGACCCCTAATGAGCTGATTCTGTACATCATCAGAGGCATCAACCTACCAGCTCCCTCAGGTACTGAAGGCAGGTCTGCATGTTTGAAATAACCAGGCGGTAATGTGTCAAATGTATGTTCATTCCCACCTACCTCTCTGCCTTCAGGTGTCTCAGCTAACGATCTGGATGCGAGTGTGAAGTTTGAATTTCCTTTTCCCAGCGCGGTATGAATCTTTCACACTCAGTCGATAGATTATGGATACTTCTCTATCTAGATGTGTTTTAATGCATTCATTTATGTGTGTGTAGGAGGAAGCTCAGAGGGACAAAACCAGCACAGTAAAGAACACCAGCAGTCCAGAGTTTAAAGAGCAGTTCAAACTCAACATCAACCGCAGCCACAGAGGCTTCAAACGAGTTGTCCAGTCCAAAGGCGTCAAGTTTGAAATCATCCACAAGGGGTAAAAACCACAACAGCTTTGGGGCAAAATAGGCAGAAGCTTCCCCCGTTTATCTGACATGATTTGTGCTGTAAATGTCTGTTTGTCTGTAATGCATGTGTCAGCTGTGTTCGTCTCTTTCTGTATTTACAGTGGCCTGTTTAAGACGGACAAAGTGGTGGGCACCGCTCAGCTGAAGTTGGAGGGTTTAGAAAACCACTCTGATGTCAGAGAGATCATAGACGTGAGTGTTGAAAACATGTACACACAAATGTATACACACATGTACACACCAGGAGCTGGATGTAAAAACGATGCATACGCACAAAAACCGTGCTTACGCCTTTTCACACACACAAACTGGTATTTATAAAGGCAGAATATGCGGTGAGAATGTCTGTACCTTTTCGAGAGACAGCTGTGAGTGAGATGACAAGGTGGACATGAAATATAAGATAAGAGACGTAAACTTAATGTAAAACATTGTTTAGGTTGTTTCGCTGATTTCGGGGTAGTGGGTAATATGTCAGTCAGGGATGCATTTATAAACTTAATTTAGTTATGAGTCTTGAATTTTATCATTCTTTTTATTTATGTTGGAGCAATTGCTTCCGTACTAATGATCTTTTCATCTGATCCTGAATTGGGAAGCTCTTTGTAAAGTCTGTTTCAACATGAGCTCTGTATATTAACCACTGAGATATATTCATATTTCTACATGTACATGCGCCAGTTTATTGCTTTATAAACCTGACGAAAAGAATGCATATACATATTACTGTACACACAGTATGTACTGTACATTACACACACAAGTATGTTCTACACATCTGGCCCCAGATCTATCCAAGAGTGTGTATGTGTTGTGTGTAGGTTATGGATGGACGTAAAGCTACAGGTGGCAAGTTGGAGGTGAGGGTGAAGATCAGAGAGCCGCTGTCAGGAGTTGATCTCCAGCCGGTGACAGAGAAGTGGCTGGTTCTCGATCCTGTGTCCTCCCTTTCTCCTCCAGAGAGACAAAAGGAACGGGTGAGTAGAGTTTTCAGTTCGACTGACCTGGCACCTGCATGTGTGTGGACAGTGGAAGGTAAGTGAAGCAGAACAAATCCCCATCTTTGTGTCTGAGTGGGATTCCCCCAGAGGACACAGGAAGAACATGCACACAAAGGCTCCAGCTGGCCACTTTGTTATGTGACCAAAAAAATGAGGTGGTTGTATGAAGTTTGGGCGGAAAGCTGGTCCACACAGAACTTCACACAACTACTTCATTTTTTTTGTGTCCAACCAAGTGCAACTCCATGAATGCCTTCGCAATCTTACCTCACTTTCACTCACTTTCTGGCACACAAAACCATCAGGTAGTCCCGACTCTCTGTAATAAGTAAATGTGTGCCTCACGACAGAAGGCTTTCACTCCATCTACCAGTGTGGCCGTTTGTAACAGCTTTAAACATGTTTGCCTGTAGACCTGGTTGGACGACACGTCGTACAAACTAACTCATTTTGAGCAGAACCTGCCTTCTGTCAGGATGTGAGCTGCTGCCCTCTAAATGCAGGAGTAATAAAAGCTAGCCCCCACTGGCCCGAAAAATATATTGATTGTGTCAGTTCAGTGAAGTCTTGGTGTGTGTGTGTGTGTGTGTGTGTGTGTGTGTGTGTGTGTGTGTGTTTGTTTGAATCAGGCTCCATCTCCTCGGTCTAAACCCAGACATGAAGCGAGCAGCAGGAGCAGTCATTCCGACAACTCTCCTCCACAGTACAAATTCCACAGCTTCAGCCTCCTCAACTATGACAGGGAACGGCTGGAGAGAAAGGTGTGTGTTTATGTGTTCCAAACCAGTATACAACATCCACTTGTCTAATGGTTGTAATGGCCCATGAAGGCGTAAAGGTCTCGTCAGTCATTGCGTCGGTGTCTCTCAGATGGCAGAGTACCGGAAGACACGGCGGGATCCCCCATCTGAGCTCATCCATCAACACAAAGAGGTCACACACAGACTGCAGTGGCAGAAAGCACAGCTGGAGCGAGCCTCTCCTGCTCTGCTGACAGGTAACACACACACAGAACACACACGAGTATGTTTGCATGTACTTTACTGACCCGTGTGAGTATATATATCACAAGCTCTCAAGCATGTAACCCGCATTTCTCGTCACCATGTCTGCAGAGTATGAAAATGTGCTGCGGCGCTTAGCCCAAGGACTCGCTGACTCTGTGAAGAAATACTCCAGCCAAGGCAACAGGGTGAGTAGAGGATCAGGGTTGACTGTCGACTTGAATGGGATTGTTGCCGCTCACTTGTGTCTGTGTCTGTGTGTGTGTACATGTTGTGTAAAAGTTTCAATTCTCTTTTTAAAGGATGTTGCTAAGGATGCACTGGGCAGATTGAAGATGGTAGAGAGTGAGGTAAGGCTTGCTGTGTACTGTCAGTATATGAAATATTTTATCATATTATATGTTTTTATTATTATATGTTTTTTCTCTGCTCCAGCTGGAATCCCTGAAAAGGAAACGCACTGGATGAGAAGAGAGTAAGGAGAGTGGAGGCTTGGCTGAAATACTGTTATATCATCTCTCTCTCTCTCTCTCTCTCTCTCTCTCTCTCTCTCTCTCTCTCTCTCTCTCTCTCTCTCTCTCTCTCTCTCATATACAAACACTACAGAGGGTACTTTAAGCAGCACCTTCCACATTCTGTGCTGCTCATGTCCATGACAACTGCATGAAGCAACCTGATAATTCTGTCCGTTCATCAAATAACCGGTGTCACTTGTGGTTAATCGCCTGCCACAGTAATTAAGAACAAATCTGTAACTACAAAGGGACACAGAAATTAAAGCAAGCATTAGTACATGTTGAATAGCTACAGGAGAGGCAGGTTTCTTTGCACTTGAACGATTACAGAAAGCTGCTTCTAAAGTATGGCTTTACAGACTTTACCTGCACTCTGTTAATTGTTTTTTTTAATTTCCATTTTACCTTTAAGAAGTGTTGTGAAGAGATTTGTCAGAAGACTTGAAGTTTTACATTTGACACCAACTCAGTCTTTTGGTGTCCATAGATGACCAAAAAATGCGTGTATGTGTGCTCTGAAGTGTGTTTAACCAATGGACTGAGGTGTTTTTAACCCCTTTTCCCATATTTTATGTGTGTAATGAGCTTAATCTAATCTGTCTGCTCCAGTGTTCCCAGATTACAGTAATCTGCTCCGTTTGGAGTGGTGTGATATGGGAATAAAAAAAACGGGGCTTCGGGGCGCCACAGCCTACATCCCATAATGAGGGATTAGTGTTTGTGTCACCAAGGAGACGACTAGATCAGACGTAGAGTCGCCTTTGGGGCTGGGGAGAGGGGGTGTTAACAGCGTGCCGTGAATGTAGTAGAAGCGTAGCTCTGCAAAAGGATTGCTTCTTCTTCATCAGCTGTTTCTTCTTTGTTGTCTTCTTCATCATCACCTTCTTCACACTAATTCCTTCACATATATTCATAGATTATTCAGAGTCATGAGTAATAGGCTGCTCCACTTGGATTGCCTTCAAACTCTTAAACAATATTAAGTCCATTGTGCTGTCGATTACAAAATAATTAACAGCTGCTGCGTCAGTGTGCTGCTATTTTCCTCAGATTTTGGCATATGCAGTTTACAAAACCAGAGTCTGTCCCACGGAGCTCTCCAGAGGCAGCACAGTGGATGCTGAACAGTCTGCCCACAGAAAGACAACCCAGTACAGTATGTGTCAGTGAGGCTGGGTAATTGCTCTTCTCTATTTCTGTTCCCCCGTCTCTGTCATTCTTGTCATTCCTCGCTACTATACACTTTTTTTGGACTGTGAAGTCAAGGGAACAACATTCAGACAAACCTGGTATTATTATTATTTTTTAAAATAAAATATAGAGTGTAGGCACCTTGAAATTAATCATTTTGCCACAACAACACTAGATGTACAACAACAGTAATGTGACATTGCTGCCATGTATTCCCTGCTCTGTTTAGTGCTCTTGACAGATGTTCCCTCCATGTTTGACAACCTGCTAACCTGCAGCAGATGCTGCTGATCTACGTCGATTGCGTGCAGACAGGATGTAGCAGACTACTTTAAATGGGCCTTACTGTATGTTTTTATTTGACTCTTCACTGTGGATGATGTCTATTAACGGCACTAATAGTTTTTTGGTCATGTGACGCAGCAGAGGATCATGTGTCTGCTTTAATCCACCCACTGCTTCACCCCATTAGCAAATAATCCTGGTTAAAGTTGACCTGATGTAGACATCCATAGACTGTGTTGATTTTTATGTAACACCCCTGCCCCCACTTTTTTTAATCTATTAGGAGAGGATTTCTTCTCGCTCTTATGGCACTTTTGATCAGTTGATATAGTTTTAGAGTGGTTAGGATAAGACTTATTGTGACATAGTTTAATATGGGATGGTGCTTAAAGGAGTGTGCTTGCAACTTTTAGCTCCCTAACTACAAGCACTGTATATTTAACATTTTTGCTGACAGATTTTCAGTGCATGCAGGACAGTTCCAGATTAGTGCAAGCAGCCAATAGTTTCCATTTATTTCCGTACAGTACAAAACTCATTTAGCAGACTCGTGAACCTTGAGCCAAACATTTGGCCCACTGAGTTGTGCAATCCATCCCAGTAAACATCAGGTCTGCATTAATGTTTGTCAGTGTTGCATTATGTGGTAGTGCAGTTTAAATACAGATGTAACTGAAAAACTCTGCATTAACAACAAAGATGTAAATGTAAATTTGACAAAAGCAATGCAGACTGGAATTTAGTTTACTAATTGGTTTTCAGTGTATGGGTACTCATAGAAACTGTTTAAAAAATTCGGACTGCAGCTAATATTTATTTGAATTGTTGACTACTCTGCTGATTAGATTCTCAATTTACAGATTACACTGAAGAATCCCTTTTACAGTTTCCTAAAACTCAAAACAACAGTTTCAGATTTCTTGTTTTGTCCGACAGTCACTCCAAAACTCAGAGATATTTAGTTTCCTGTCACATAAAACAAAGAAAAGCAGCAGGCTCATGATTCAGGAGCTACACATTCATTGTTTCATTTTCATTTCTGACACAGCAACATGTTTTGTAGACAGGACGAGCTGTGATGTCAACTATATGTGGTTTGTAGTTCACGGGCTAAAACCTGCATCACTCACATGTTTTAACGCTGTTAAACGCACACACACAAAAACTCCAACTGCGCAGCACCCCCTTTCTTTCACTCCAAAACCTTTAACCCTGTGTCACCACAAACACACACACACACACACACTCCTGCCACATCACCCCGCTCCTCCAGTAACCTCGTGGCCTCAGAGGCTGTCCCGTTGTCATGGCAACAAGCTCATCAGCATTCAGGCTGGTTTTCGGGTGGTCAGGACCCGGGAAGAGGAACATATTGTTAAAGTTTGTCCTGCTGGTGACTCACACTCCTTTCTCGCATTTACAGGACACCACACACACGCTGTCATTTGTTTTCCTTTTTTTTCCCCCCTACTGTGTAATCTGACTACACTCCCTTTTAAAAAGGAGAAACTTTGGTGGATTGTTTGTCATTATTCTGTCCTGATCAGTTGCATTAATGTATTCATCTGGGCTTGGGAAAATGCTTTCGTTGATCCTCTGGCATTTTGTAATCTGTGAAGTCATGTAAGGGCAATCAGTATAAATGTAATATTTATATACAGTAAATCTACAGCATAATATGCACTGTCTCTATTTTTAAGTGTAAGTCATGATTTGTGCAGCTCAAAAGGGGAATGTATGAAGGCCTGATTGTTTAGGCTTTATTATCTTATGTATGAGGTCGGTGTTAACATGAATAAAATGGTGAAACAGCAAAGAGTTTATGTCTTCACTGAACTGACCGGATTTTTCACATTTTAAGCAACTCAAAAAACATAGTTAACGCTTGTGTATCCGCTGGACACCGAATGACTTTTCCTTTTTATAAACATGATTTTGAAGTCTGCCACAGGAAATTAAGATTACTTCTGTTAGGGGGTCTCAAAGAGCCCAGCTGTACAACATGGTTAAACACAATGTATTTTCATATGACCTACATCTGTGATTAGTGTTGGAAGAACTTTTTATACAACATACCGCACCCAAAACCCCCCACAGTGTGCATGCATGTGTAGATGCAGATACACACATTTGCAGGGATTTCAAATGTGCTAGCTCAGTATGTGTGCAGGGAAGGTTCACCGTTTCAGCACTTTTCTACATAGGGGATTTTAAATAAGAAAGGACAAAAATTGGTTGGTTTTGCAATAATTAAAACTATTTCTTCACACATGTAGCAGTGATTCTATGTGGGAGGAAGTAAAGCCAGTGTCACCAAAAGAAGAGGGTTAAAACAATAAAATGCAAGACAGAAATAGACGGATCTTTTTACAGACAATGCTTGCTGCTTTTTTGGGGGGGGGGCGGTTTAGGGCTTTGGTTTTATGCTAATAACGTATTTGAATGTGAAATTTCCCCTGACAAAGAGGGGAAAGATGAGCGGGGGGATGGTGCGCAGAGGCAGGAGACTGGAGTCTTGGTGAAATTGGACAACCCGCGAGACTTTGGTGGGCGTGGACACCGAGGCGAGGGCTTCCTGCTCGGCTGAACACGTGGTTCCGTGTCTGCCTCCCCGCTCGTCTGTCAGTGTGTGAAGGTCTCCAGCCCTTCTCTCACTCCCCTCCCCTCTTTATCCTCCCATACTGCACAGCAGACCTTCTCCTCTCTTTACTCCGTCCCACCCGCACCTCCACCTCCTGCTACGCCTTCCGTCTTCTGCTCGCGACGGTTCCCGGGACTGCCGACAGCCAGGCCGCGGCCGGTCACTTCAACGTGTATCAGCTCAGAGAGAGAGAGAGAAAGAGGGGGGAGAGAGAGTGTGTGTGTGAGTGAGTGTGTGTGTGTGAGTGAGAGTGAGTGAGTGCGTGTGCGCGCACCCGCCCGCAACCGGTCCATTCGCGTTATTTCTCCCACTATCCCGCCTCGTTGTTCGGTCATGACGCTGGAAGCGATCCGCTACCGGGCCGGGTCTCTTCAGATCCTGAACCAGCTGCTGCTGCCACACCAGACCGTGTACGATGAGATCCGCTCGGTGCAGGACGCTTACGAGGCCATCAAGTCCATGAAGGTACGGAGCTCCTTTCTCCCTCTCCACCCCTTTTCACCCTTTCTCTCCCACTTCCCACCCGACCCGCATGCCCGCTGCAATGTGCATTCATCCCCGTCATGCATGTTTTTTTTGTCTGTGTGTGTGAGTGAGAGTGTCGGCTCTTTTGTGCTCCCACCGCTGCACGCATGTGTTGCCATATGCTCGCCGTCGTGCTCCCGTTGTCGGCCTGTATTTTTGTTTTGGATGCACCTGCAGCGCCCGCCAGCTACCCACAACTACCCACCCCCCAAAAAAAGCCCATCCTTTATAATTTCACGTTATCATGTGCCAGCGCGATGAACTAGGTATCCGCACACAGCCACCCACCCATGAAATATGCCCCCCCTCCTCGTCGTTCTTTGGGAGAGATTATTGATGAATTATTAATGACCTTTGCCAGGCTTTTTTGTTCGCGTCTTGGTCTTGAGCTGCACTCAGTGACACCTCCCGCTCATTTCTCCCTCCATACCTGAAGTCCTGACGGGGGGGGGGGGGGGGGGGGGGGGTGGCTCAGATAGATTCATGATCAAGTTCAGCTGGGAACATCTTCACATGCTCACTTGCTCAGCAGATATTTCACTCTTTTGTCTTCCCGGTTGCACACACATACAGCTCCGTTTCATCCTGTGTGTGTGTGTCAGAGTGAAGGAATGTGCCAGAGAGGGTGATGTCATGATAACGGAGTCTAATGGCAGAGAGAGAAATGACTCCAAGACAGATGATATCATTTTAGTCAAAGCTGTCGTGACAACTTTTGGCTCAGTGATCACTCCCTTACAACTCTGTGGTGGAAAGAGATTAATGATCCTGATGAAAACTGGGAGAGAGCTGTGGGAAGTTGGCATAGAAACCAAAGAGGAGGACCACGATGCGATGTTGACTCCTCTTCCCTCTGCTACAGGTGCGGGGCGCCCCTGCCATCGCCATCGTCGGCTGCCTCAGCCTGGCTGTGGAGTTGCGGGCAGGCGCCGGGGGTGATGACCCTGTGACCTTCATCAGGGAGTCTCTGTGTCACCTGACCTCAGCCCGGCCCACCGCTGTCAACATGGGCCGCGCCGCCCGCGAGCTGATGGAGTTTGCTGAGAACGAGAGCATGGAGAAGAACTCGGAGCAGCTCAGAGAAAGGTGGGCTGGTTCGAGGGAGGGGACCTGAGGCTGGGTTATGGGCAGCTTGTCATACTTGTTGTTGGTTTGTTGTCATGTGATTCACTGAAACGCTGATTAAAGGGTAGGCGCACACACAACTTCCTGATGCAATTTTAATGAAGGTGATACGGGATATGTGCTTCCTGCTGTTGCGTGAAAAAAGCGCATTTCAAAGTTCAGCCAAAGCCAACGTGAGACTTGAGCCGTTTGATTTAGTCAGAACAAAGGTTGCTGTGTTTATCCTCCAACATTCACTCTTTTTGTTACTGTCCTTCCATCTGGAGCTCAGCAAGGAAACCCTGTCAGGGGAAACAAAAAGACAACATTTTGCACTGAAAAGGCAGTAACCATCCTACTGTTCCATTTTTTTCATTATACTCATTAATTCGCATCAAAATCTTGACATATTTCTCCACGTTTGGTTGCCTGTGCGCATGGCAGTCTAATTTAGCTTCAGCCAATAATTTAACCCTAATAATTTAGTTAAATGTACCCCCTGGGGTTTGTGATCACTAGTAGTGTTACGGAGCAATATTTTTCCCCGTGGGTCCCTGTTTTGTGTCTGTTCTTGCACATAAGGACGTGATGCACATTCCTCCCAATGGTTTCGCACCGAGCCACTGATCTGCTGGTGGAAGTTATGTGCCAAAAAAACGCAGGAATACGCCAACAAAGGCAGGGAAGAAGAAAACTGTTAGCAAGTAAACAGGGATGTAAACAATGCTGACTTCAAACTTAAAAACAAAAACGCTTTTCAGTTGATATATGACGGTGGAAATGCATTTGCATTCGAAAAAACATTTGTTTAGCCTCAAGGATCTGAAAAGTGTGTTTTGTTAACTTTGTTTTCAAGAAAACTCTGCAGGACACCTTTAAGGCAAACAGACACTCCATCTACATATCAGTTGCTCCGTCATATACGGAAAACTGAAATGATCTACACCTGTGCCACGTTAGCACGTCCTCATTCAACACCAGCTGCAGACGTTTTTTTTTTAAAGTTGTGATTTAACAGATCACATACCTTGTGAAAATTGAGAAGCCCACATAAATAAATAAATGTCATTGCAGATTAAGCGTCAGTGTGAAAGAGAAACGCCTTGAGTTATTTTAACTAGAACAGGACTGTAGTTTAGAGCTGCACATGCAGGCAAACAGGACATAAGCCGAACATATGGGAAGCGTTAGGGGAGATTTTTGTGTTAGAGCATTACACCAGATTTTGTATCGGTCCAAACTGGCCGATCGATATCGGCTGAAATACTGAACTTCTATAGGGGATCAGGTATGGACCAGATGTGACCAGGCCTCATTTAATACAGTTTCTTTCTCAGAGTCAGGGTCTCTGATATTAGTTACAGTCATTCAGTCACAGCGGACACCCGACTGCACACCACAGCAATCCCTGCCCTCATGTTACCGCACGTAACAATGTGTCAGAGCAGAGATTTAAAGTTCAGGAAAAAGAAAACAGAGTGGAATCAATATTTCCTCCTGTCACAGGCAGCACATACGGTGCTGGGTGATGAATCTGTGGAGCTAAAAGTCACAGTGCAGCACAGTGGATGGATCATGTTAATTGTTCTGAGTTGATTATGTTTTACTCTCAAACCAATGCACTACAGCAGCATAACAGACCGTGCATTGCTTATATATAACATAGTTTGTTTGGAAGAGTGATATCGGAGCAGTGGGGTGAAAGATCCAGCCAGGACACGTGGATGATTTTTGGTAGAGTTGAACTGTGGGTCACTCTCCAAACACGTGGCTGCAAGTCTGAATGTAGTTCATGGAGCAGGAGTGATGTGTCAGCTACAGTGGAAGAAGGGGTGATGTTTACATTAAGAAAAAGATTATGAATGAGAGAAATAAAGACAAAGAGAGAGAAGTGGGGACAAACAGAAACATGCAGGCATATTGTAACTGCAGACTTGCTGGACACACTGAGCCCACAGTGGCAGACGGAGCCTCTTCTCAATTCCCACCTCTTGTGGCCCCCCTTCTACAGTGTAATTGCCTGGATCGAAGACATGCTGGAGCGTGACGTCAATGACAACAGGAAGATCGGTAACTATGGTGCCCAGCACATCCTGTCTGGCGTCCCGAGGGACGCTGTGACCATCCTCACGCACTGCAACACCGGCTCGCTGGCCACAGCTGGATATGGGACCGCACTCGGTGAGACTGGAGCCACGGGTGTGAATAAGAAAAGAAGGTGACTGTTAAAATATTTGTGGCACTGTAACTGTAGTAATAACTGTGCGTGTAGGTGTGGTGCGAAGCCTCCATGCTCTGGGCCGGCTGAAGCGTGTGTACTGCACGGAGACGAGGCCGTACAACCAGGGATCCAGACTGACGGCCTATGAGGCGGTCGCAGAAGGAATCCCTGCTACACTTATCACAGACAGCATGGCAGCGCTCACCATGAGAGAAATGGACATCACAGGTGTGTGTCTGCGTGTTGCGTCACATCTCCTTTTCCTTCATTTTCGATCTGTTCTTAGCAGTTCCTTACTTTTCCCATCGTGTTCTCCCTCTCAGCTGTGGTGGTGGGTGCAGATAGGGTGGTTGCCAACGGTGACACAGCCAACAAGGTGGGCACGTACCAGCTGGCCATCGCCGCAAAGCACCACGGGATTCCCTTTTATGTGGCGGCACCCAGCACATCGTGCGACTTGAGCCTGGAGAGCGGCAGGGACATCATCATCGAAGTGCGCCCCCCTGAGGAACTCACCAGCATAAATGGAGTCCCCATTGCTGCCCCTGGTAAGAAGTGTGGGGTGTCGGTGTTGTTTGCACAGGGAAAGAAAAAGTAAAAAATGACAAGAATGGGTACAAACAAAAAAAATTGTGTGTTCAGTAGAGGACTGAGAGCGATGGAAAAGCATCAGGCTTGGAGAGATGGATGAGTGTGGCCCAGTTCCAGTCTGCCCTAAGCCCTAAGCACTGAACCCTCAGTCTTTAATTGACGTCACATGCAGTCTAAGTGCCAGAGTAAAAAAAGGTGCAAGGGCTCCAAATGCTGTATGAGGAACAGGACAGCACTGTGTGTTATCACGAGGCTCCACTTTTTACAAAGCGCTTGCTGCTGTCTGCTTGTAAACTTGTTCTTGGGAGCTTTTTTGTGGCATTTTTTATGCCTTGATTAAACAGTGACATTAGAGAGATGACAAGAAAGTGAGAGAGAGATGAGGAGCGACATACAACAAAGGTCCCAGGCCAGATTCAAGCCGGAGATGTTGCAGTTTATGGTCAGTGCATTATATCTCTAGACATTAGGATTTCCCCTGCCAGTGTTTTTAACATGGGAATGCTATGAATTGTGGGTAAATCCCCCAAGAAAGTCTGCAGATATGCATATAATGTGTTCAAAAAGGTGTTTTGGAAGGCCATCAATGACTTTGTCTGAGTCGAGGAGTCTGTAAAAGCAGACATTGGAGCGATGTTTTAGGTGAGTTTGTTAGAGCTGAATTGAGTTATTTGATCTCTAATTATGTTGCCAGAGCAGAGAGGTGCTCGGTGACATCACAGTAATTAAAACACGCTCATTTAATGAGCTCACTGGCCCCTGGAGAGGCGCATATGTGCTTGTGCATTACTCTCTTTAACTTTCCTCTCATACACTTCTCTGGTCCAACCTGTAAGCAGTATTTTAGAGTACTATTAGGGTGCCATTATGACATGTCCCTTCATTATCATAAGCAAAGGCATTGTAGTCACACATACACCCTCCTGCTGCAATAAAACAAATTCACTGTTTACTCCTGTTAGAGTCATTTTCTACAGACCCAGCTGTTTTTGGAAATTGCTGAGCCTTTTTTGAAAATGAAAGTCCACAGCAGTGACCTGTTTTAAACCGTAGCATCTGTGGCTGTGCGCACCACAGACAGAGTTTGGAGTCGGAAAATGCTGATCAATGGACTGGGGTCCCGACCTGGAGATCAGGACCCCTTTCAGGTTCACAATATAAATCTGATGATCTCATGAGAAGACCCAAATTTATGCTGCTACATATTTCAGACTTTTCTATGATCACCATTTTCTTCTGAAATATTTAACCCTTAAGCGGGTTCTAAAAGTATGAAATCAAATGATCCAAGAGAAAGTCACTCATGTGAAAGTAACAGCTCAACTAGCTAAAAGTCATGCATAGATGGTTGAAATATGTGGCAGTGCCAGTGAAGGGGTATTTGAATTTAACCTGGTATGGCTGTTGGGGTACAACTAAACAAAAATGTTTGAAAGTATCGCCAACCATATTCCATTCCATGTCGCTCACTGCTGTTTCCTGCCGTGTAGGTATCGAGGTGTGGAACCCGGCGTTTGACGTGACCCCTCATCAGCTCATCACAGGAGGCATCATCACAGAGCTGGGAGTCTTCCTCCCCTCTGAGCTCCAGGCGGCACTCACCGGCCGCCTCACTGCCCTCTAAAGCCACTCAGCCCCTCCCGCTGGTCCGTGTGCACCGCTCCACCTTAATGTCACACACCGAAAGACACTCATTTCATTACACGACACACACACACATAGTTGTGGTTTCATTTGATTTTGGTCAACACACAGCCACTGTTACATGTCAGTGGTGCACACAGAGGGAAACGTGTTCTTCAGTCTGTTACTCACCCACACACGAAGTCACTGCAGGAGTCAAGCAGACACACGAGCAGTCCCCCTTTTCTTTTTGTCCCGCATTGTTATCTGTGGTCTCTCCATTCCACCTTTTCCCAAGTTTTCCGTTCTGTCTTTCATTCTCTCGTGCCGCCTCTTTGTCTTTCTAAATGGCTTCTTTGACAAGTAATAGTGCTCAGCTGGACTCAATCCCATAAATTCTATTTGGCAAAGAATTTTTATGAGTCGTCACTGAGGTAATTTTTCAGGGCTTCGTCAACTACAAACAAAAATGCTAAGTGGCAGGACTTAATTTTTTTTGTGATTATTTCAAAAGTAGTGGTTCATATCAGCCATGGTTTCTAAAATGCTGCTACCCACTTGTAAATATACATATCCTTGCTGGTAGTCTGTACATATGTAGAAATCTAACCCCTGCTAGTAAAAGGTACTGCTATTTTAACCAAATATTTGGTTATTTAAAATTAAAGTTGACATCAAAAATGTTATATTAACATTTAATTTCTTTGATTCTGTGTAGAAACCTTTTGTAGAGGAGTAATTCAAATTTATAGCTCATAGATTTTCACGAGAAATTTTTAGTGATATGAAAAATCGTATTTCACTCTTTTTACCCTGTGCGGCAAAATTTTGAACAAATGGATTTTCTTGATTGGTCCTCGTTGGTCAGCTGAAGCCTATGACAATACATGGCTGCATTTATACCTCACTCCTTGTTTGCGTCTTGCTTTTCCCGGCTGTGCCGTAGCATACCACACTTGTATTCTCATAATGTACTTATATATATATATGTAACCATACTTATTTCAGCACCATATAAATATTCACCATACTGCACAGGATGCTCTGTAAAAAAAGTCTTTAAAAGGGAAATTGTGTCACTTTTGACGAGGTCTGCCATGCTGTTGTATTTCTGTAATACAGGCATCACTATTAAAGGCATAGTTCACCCCAAAATAAAAGTTTGGTCATCTGCTCGCATGCATGACAGTCCAGGCTTTACTCATGTTTGTGCAGCCACAAAATACTTATGTTGCCTCTTCTTGTTTAGTCAGGCTTGTCCAAAATTATTTTTCCAATAACAGGTCAATAATTTACAGCCAAGAAAAATGTAAAACAAAAAAAACTCTCTAATCTCTTTAGTTCTCTGTGTTTTCTAAAGCCTGAGTGATCAACCAGGGCATCAGTAAATAAATGCAAGAAAGACTGAATATTGGACTTTTAGGCTGCGCAAATCATTATTTTTGTATTAACAATGGAAGACATGACTACATGTAATGTGAAGGTGTGACAGACCCACAGAGAGTTATCACTCAACTGTTCCGTTATCGTTAGCGCTCTGGAGTATTTTAGCTTCTTTCAGCTCATGTTTTGCTTCGCGCTCTCATCACCCACTGTACACCACCAGCTGAGCACCACGCTGCAGAGAGCTGAGTTCATGACTGGTAGCTGGTTGGTGAACGTGGTGGAGCACTGAGCAGCTATAGAGTCGGAAATTTCCCCCAGGAGTTGGTGGAGACCAAAAGTGAGCAACTGAGAGTAAACATTGGACTTACATTTATCAGATGGATAATTCCAAGCAAATGGTTATGTTGTTCTGTGTCCACAGGATGAGTGGATAAGCAACTGTTTGCTAAAGTGTCCACCTTAACAACTTTATAAGGTGGTGATATGTCAAAGTTGTATTGACAGCTTGTTGCACTGCCCCCAAGTGGCCAAAAATATAAGGGAATGCAGGTTTAATGAGCCACAGTGTTGACATGTGTTTGTCAGTGATTACTCAGAAGTCTTAAGCCATACACACTTCAGGATTTCTCACAGCCTGATGTGTGGTTGAGCAGTAGATGACTTCATGTCTTTATTTTGGGGTGAACTTGTCCTGTGAGACTGGGGGGGGGGGGGGGTCCTCTCCACACTGCAGTATCTGTCTCTGCGACACATAGCGTGATGCCACCAACTATCAGAATGTAATTTTCACCTGAGATGAACTTGCTTTTGTTTGGGGCTGTGATCAGGACAAACTTCAGACACTCAGTCACTTCTTGCCTTTGTGTTCTGTTCAGAATGTGTTTCCACTGTTTGGATCGATCCCTCCTCTTAACTTAGATGCAGTCTCACTGCAGACTGACTTCCAGCCCATCGGACGACTCCGTGGGTGGATGAAGACAGGTAGATATTATGGACTACACAAAGAGCTTTCTCCATGCTGATTGGCTAACATTTCGGCTCCTGTTAGCCATGAGTTTGCCACTCATTGAACCTGAAGACGACCGAGAAGAATTGTAGAGCAAAAATTGTGGCAGAAAAAAAATCCCATCATGTTGGAGATTGTCTGAAATGATTAGACAGTTAAATTAACTTTGACATTTTGCTTAAAAAATAACTAACATTTATTGGTTGCTGCTTTTTCTAAATGTGAATATTTGCTATTTTGCTCAGTTTTAGATCACTGTTAATGGAATATCTTTTGACTGTTGGTCAGACAAAATTTGAAGATGTCACCTTGGGAAATTGTGAACAATCCTCATTATTTTCTGCTGAAATCAAATAGAAAAATTGACATATTACTCAATAATGACACTGATAATGAACTGTAGTCCTGCCCTCATCAACAATGTGAGCAACCAGTTGTAAAACCTGACAGTGACCAAGTATTTACGCAGAATCAGTCAACTTGACCTCATCTTTAGTGTCTCAAGTCAGTCCCAGGTTTTGTGTGTGAACGGTGTGTAACTGAGTTTCTGCAGTTTTGTCACCTGGCCAGTGATCCTACGATACGTTTGTTGTTTTAAGAGGCTCCATAGAAAAGTCCCAGACGTGTCGAGCTGTATGGGACACACCTACTCGCTGTACTGAATGTCACAGGGCCAGACTCGGGGGCCCACACTGGTCACTGCCTTACAGGTGCAGCACCAATATAGCTCACTGATCAGAACCAGAGAGACAGCTGACCCTCAGTCTTTCCTTCACACTGGTTTATGTCATGTCACCAGACCGCCATCTCCTCAAGCTCAGCTGACGGAGAGGTCTGGCCACATTATTCGCCAGTCTACGTTCTTAACACCCCTTCTGACCTCACACGCTGCCCTTGTGGACTTTGTCATTCACTTCACCTCAACAGGTGATAAATTCACTAAGTTACGTTCTCTACAGGCCCACTGAGAGGAAGAAAACACCCTAAACAAAGCTTAATGTCACTAATGATAAGAATTGCAGTATTCAGAGTGTCATTGTCCATATCTCGCTGTAATATAAGCTCACCTCTTCCTTCGCTCTCATCTTTCTCCTCGTCACTTGTCCTTTGTCCACTCATCAAACCTCAACTCACGAAGATGCTGTTGGGTAACACGAGCATAAAAGACACTTGCGTATTTGAATTTTCTTTCTTTTCCTTTGTACAGTTTAAGACGTCACATGTTTGGGGGCAAATTAAGACAGTGTTCCAGACATATGTAGCAACTTTGTGGCCATCAGACCCGCCACATATTATTTCTTTCTTAATCTTTAAGGGGGTTATGAGGTTTTTGTTTGTCTGTACATCATTATTATAGCTGTTTGGCTGTGGTTCGTTCTTTTATTTCATGACATTGTGATTCCTAGTGACTAGGCCATTAGTACACCACACTGGGGAGGCCTCCTCAACCATACACACTACCTCTCCGTCTGCCTACACGGACTCAAACACTGAAATGCATGAACACAAGCACTCAGCGTGCCAGGCTGCAGCAGAGCAGATTGACAGATTGTGGAAAAACAAAACAAATCTGGACTAAAATTCTCCACATCTTTCTAATGTTTGGAACTTGAACTCATAGTGAAAAATAATTTGTGGTGGTGCTTTTAGTTTGCCAAAGTAGCCTAGATTCAGGCAAGTGTGTTATGTTGGGTTGCAGCTGAATCAGTCTGAATTACACTATGTTTTTTACACCATACTTTTGAAAAGCAGCAATATAGTACTGTATTTAAAAAGCTGTTCCACCAACCTCCCCTCGAGATGCTCAGCACATGCCTAGTAATCAGGTGCCAAAATTCAGCGCCACTTGCCACATATCTTTGCCACATTGATTTGACTAATAAAAGCAAGTGCTTATGTATTATTCTCAATGATTCGTATGGCCTGCAGTTACCGTGGAAGGAGAGTTGTTCAGATGGCCTCTTTAAGTGCAAGTATGTTATTGTTGTTATTGATAATCACTTGATCTGAGTTTATTTTGTAACGTGGAAATAGTTCAAAACTGGATTTTTTTTATATATACGTATATGAATATAATGCTGTAAAGTGCAGTCATGAATTACGAGATTTCTCTTTCACATCAATACAGTAAAAAAATAAAACCACAGTGAACTGAGTTGTTTTTGTCCATCTTAAACGCAGCTTTATCAGCCTGTCATTGAGACTCCTGTAGGTGGCGGTAATGCAAAAACGAAAGACGATAACTACAATTGGAAGCAAAGAAGAAGAGCAACGCTTTGCGTATTTCCGGTTAGCAAAATGGCTCAAGGCTCACAGAAGTTTAAAGCTCAGCGGCCAGGAGCCTCTAAGAAACAGCAACAAAACAAACAGAAAGGACCAAAGAAAGGAGGTATGCATTAAAAATATTGCCTGTTATCAAGTGAGTCGCTGAAATAGGTGTGGAATGTATTTTTAGTCAAAGAACATCAACATGTGACCTGCACGGAAACAGCTGAACACGTTGTTAAAGCGGCTCATGTTTGATGTGACGTCCTCCAGATCCTGTGTTCAGCAGCTCAGCGACAGACTAAACGAATGCCTTTGAAGGCATGTGGTCAGTGGCACAGCTGCATATTATTTACCTACCATAGGTACCTACCTACCTACCTATCTATCAGTTTCCTATGACAATTAACTTACCCAATTATTTAACTTAGCTTTTTAAACTCAGATGTTTGGGAGATTTGCCTAATATTGAATAGCTGTTTGAAGCTTTGTGTGTGCAGGGCTATAGTGACAGTACTAAAGTTAGGACTGTTTTCTGGTAATACAGGCAGGCAGTCTGTTTTTCAGGCCTGTCTAATTTAAGACAGACAGATTTTCAGCAGGCGTTTTTATTAATTATTTTAAATAGCATTTGGAAATTTAACGATGATGTTTTTTTTCGTTTTGTAAAGGGAGGATCATTGCACCTAAGAAGGCTCAAGTGGTTCAGCAACAGAAGCTGAAAAAGGTGAGGACAAGTTTCAGAAAAAACTGACCGTAGCACAGTGGCAGTTTCTCTCAGCCCTTCACCAATCTGAAGAATTTAGCAATGAACACATCAGTGATCTTGATTTATCATGTGCATTTAACATGACAACCTCTGCTGTTCCCTGAAGGGTTTAGAGGTTGCCATCAGGAACAAGATTGAGCAGGAGGTGACCCAGAAGGCAAGCTCGTCCCTCCACAAGCCACTGAGTGTGCTTAAAGGGTCTGAAGGTAAAGGCAACCCAGGAGCAGCCCGTCCAGGAACCAGCACCAAATAGGACCTGATACACAATTGCACACCTGCAGACCTGAGGCTGTGCTAAACTTATGGACTTGGGATCACTGAATGACACTGACCCCATGATTCAGAATTAAGATTTATGCCAGCTGTCCTGTTGTTTTTGAATTGTGAATGTTTCAGCTGAATTCAGACATGTAGAAAAGTCAAATAGTCCTTCTTGAACAGATACCAATCAATAGTTTTTCAGTTTACAAAGAAGTGAATGAAATAAGAACATGCATCACTGGGCCATACAAATTTCATAAACTTCCACTAGGGGGCACCAGAGGACTTCATTGACTTATATTTGTTTGCTTCTTTTTTCTCATCAAAAGTCATGATTAGACAAGAAACCATACTTTCACTTGCCCTTTAGATCGCACCACCCTAAAAGCAGTTTTCATTCTATCACATAATTATGTGACTGTACAGAAAACAAAACAAGGAAAAGTGAGAGGAAAAAGTGGCTCGACATAATGTTTGTTGATAAAATATAAGAATCAAAGATAGAAACTAAAGGTCTCTATAAATTCCTTCACATTTGCTAGCTATTTTGTTGTCAGTTTGAATGCAAAGTCTAAGTCATGAGCCCATATGTTTCAGTGAGCTCAAACTGCTGGTGTATCTGGAGCAGTTACATGGGCAGCCCACTGCTCCCACCGGCCGCCTCTGTGTTGAATCAGTGACAAAGAGGGACAACTAGTGCTTGTTTACACTTTGGGATTCAGTAACATTATTTTGAGAGTAGATTAATATTTACAGAATTTTTTTAAAGAGTACTCAGTGATATTATACAGTCGAATGTCGTTGTCAGACTCCTGGTGCAAAGTTTAAAAAGGCTCAGAACAAATGCAATACAACCACAGATAATGAATGTTGTATTTCATTGTTCTTTTCCAAACCTGGCGCCTACATTAACCACAATGCACCTCAACTGCTGACTGGTCAATCAGAGATTCAGGTGTATCATGCTAAAAGTGGCTAACGTAGTCACAGCAACTCCACACCCCCAGGTTTTGGGTTTTTTTTTTTTCATTTTAAAAATTGTAGTCTTCAGCCCCAGCAGTCGCTGACTCAAGTGACACAAAAATTAAAAATAAAATTGGAAATTCCCCTTTAATGTATGTGTGGATATTGTTTGATAACACTGTGATGCACCATTGCATCCTGCTTTAAAGTAAGGCTCTATTATTGTGGACTAAAAAGCCAACGTGAAGAAGCTCAGCTGGGGCGTGTCCAAGGTTGTTTGTCTTCAATAAACACCATCATCTGGGGAAGTGTGCCTGACTTTTTAAGGTCACCCTGTTAGACCAGCACTGTGACCGCAAGCAGCCAGTGATATGGCTGAATACTGTTTAAACTGTTTTAATGTCAACAAACACTCTCAAGCAGCCTGTGCCAGAACAAGTTTAGCAAGCTTCTATATGAAAACATAGTTTCTGTACAGTATGTATGTAAATAAACACTCATTGCTGCCATTAAACACCACATCCTCCCTTTTATGAGGTATTTATTTAAATCCTTTGTGGATGTCACTTGTAGCTTATTTACTCCAGAGGCACAATCATCTACGTAGGCTTAATACTTGAGGTTTCTATGCAAGTCTTTTTAACAATGTCTGCAACTCAGTGCCAGTACAATAACAGCATGCATACAGTGCACGATGAGGACAGCACTACCATGTAGAGAACGATCACGAAACAAGCTAGCTGTTAAAATACAAGATTCATCAGCACTTCTATCTAAAGCATGACTGTCGTAATACGCAGCGTGTGTCTAGAAAGCCTTAATGGCCTCCATGCATTGAGGGGAGCGCAGGAACCGTGGGAAGGAGTCTTTGGCCATCAAACTGTAGATCCTCTTCTGGGCCTTGTCGAATGTGTCGGCACACAGAGAGTCCACCACACTCAACACAGCCTCCCGAGTCTCAGCGTCCAAGTTTACCTGAGGGGAAAACATGATGAAAACGTTTTCTTTTTTACTCCTGACTGCACACATCACCAAAACCCAGTCATCATTTGTATTATGTGTTCACACACACACACACACTTCTATCACACTCTCCACTAACCTCCTGTGGGGCGTCAGGGTTGATAAACTGGCTGTAGATGCTGCTGGCCTTGGTCTTTGAAGGAGAAACCCTGTAGTCCTCACAGGCCAGCCAGAACATGAGGTTCTCCTCGCTGAACTCCGAACGCAGGAACCCACGAAATGCCTGCAGACCACCTTGGAGAGAGAAGAAGGAAAGAAAAGGAGAGGAGGATAAACCAGAGGGAGGGGATCAAAGGTGAGACAAATCAAGAACAGTCAATGTGAGAAAAAGTTGCACCCAGTTCGTGCCTTAAATTCAGCCAAAACATCCACTCAGAGACTCCCATGCTTGCTTGGCTCTTTGATACAGCAAAAATAAACCCTGAAGGCAAACACAAAAAACAAAAATGAACTTGTGTGATCAAAAAATTATGACCACTGCTTAAAGTGATACTCCAGTGATTTAGTGGTGCATTTCAGTAAGTTCATGGACTTACGTGAGACATAACAAAGGGTCGATATTAAGGTCAGGTCAAGATATCTTGACTTTTAGTACCTACTGTGAGACCAGCTCCCAAAACGCTGGATACCTGGTTACCTCGAGGGGAATATTCCCACATCTCATGAGTGACTCTCAATATATAAGACATGGATTTATTTGTAAATTGTTATACAACCCCGATTCCAAAAAAAAGTTAGTGTAAAGTGTAAATAAAAGTAGGAAGCAACCACTTTCAAATGAGCTGTGTTTATTGACAATGTGTTTACAAAGTGTTCCTGAGCCCATGTAGTCCCATCCTTTATACAATCATGTGTTCACAAAGTGGTGAACCTCGCTCCATCCTCGCTTGTGAGCGACTGAGCCTTTCTAGGATGCTCCTTTCATACCCAATCATGATACTATCACCTGTTACCAATCAACCTGTTTACCTGTGGAATGATCCAAGCAGGTGTTTTTGAGCATTCCACAACTTTCCCAGTCTTTTGTTGCTCCTGTCCCAACTTGTTTGAAACATGTTGCTGATGTCAATTTCAGAATAAGCAGATATTTACAAAAAGGTCAAATAGGAGAGGTGAAACATTAAATATGTAGTCTCTGTACTGTAACTTATAAACAACAGCAGCCAACTTGCACACAAGTGACATTAAATGGTAATAGCAGTGAATGCTTAAATATTGTGTAACAGTAACACAAGTCTAACTAAATGTTTTTTGAAGTGGTGTTCAAAGACATCAAGGAAAAAAAAAGCTTTCTTACTTTTGGTGTTCAGCAGAGTTTCCAGGTCCTGAAAAGCTTTTCCATCCTGAACCCTGAGAAGAGAGACAGAAACAGTTGAGCGCTGCTGTGCGAGCTGTCAGATGAGTGGATTAATACTCGTCTGAAACGTGGGTTTCAGCAGGTTTACTTGTGGTGCTTGTGGTGCGTCTCTGCCAGATGGCTTAGCTTCACCCGCATCTCTTTTGCCCTGAAACACACAGGCGCAGTTAATAATACAAAATCTGCAAGCAGGTAATAACATATTCACATAGAAAACTTGATGACCCAGTTACTTACTTCTCCAGGCATGAGGAGGGCAGGGAGGAGAGCCCCTTACACATGGAGGTGCGTAGTTTGAGAAAACCTGCAAAGGGAAAATGAACGGAGCGAGCTGTGTTTGACTGCACTAGATGAGTTTTTGAGTCAGTCAGTCAGTCAACTTCCCCAAACTACAGTGTCCTGCTCTTATATATCCAACCAATCTGTCAGTCTGCTCCCCTCAGACCAGCAGGTGTAGAGAGATGGAGCTGAATAGAGGTGAAAACATCTGAATGAGAGAGGCGGTGTACGTGCTCACAAGCCATGTAGCCCTGTCAACAGCAGATACAAAGCAAGTCAACACATATAACTGGAAAATTAAAGCAAGGTGACTTCCTCTGTGTGTGTGTGTGTGTGTGTGTGTGTGTGTGTGTGTTTGGTCAAGGATCATTAATAGCCTTAAAGTCAGTCATAAACAAAACCTAGATTGGCCTTTTCAGTGTTTGCCTCTAGAGAATGGAGCGCTGAGGGAGGAGCAGGTGGGCGGGTAACATCACTCCTCTCTGGAGAGCCGGTGACCTGCAGGATGGAGAGGTGAGTGTTAAATGTTGATGGATAAAGCTCTGGACCACATGAGACAAAACACCTGTCAGGATCATTAACTACAGTATGTCTACAACAACAATAATGCCTCTTTGTCCTCCCCTCCTTCCTCTTCTTCTGTTTTCTTGCTCTGATTTGTTGGTTGTTATGTGGCTCTCTGCAGTCAAGGCTTATCTGTATATCTCTGCAAATGATGTTATTTCACATAAAAAGGGGGGAAAGCCTCTCTGTACGCACAATGAATTTGAGCATGTATGAACATTTTGCTGCATCACAACCAGATTGGAAGCTAACTGTAGCCCCACATGCAACTTGCACAGGTGTAATGTGGGAAACTCTAAGGCTCATACAGACTGACGTCTTGCATCCAGCAGTTAAATGTTTGAAATGAAAAAAATATATATTTTAATAGAAAATTATTTTTCAAAGATGAATATTTTTATATTTCTTATAAGGGCTGGAGGATTTTAAGTTAATGGAGCAAAAACTTTAACAATAATCATTCTGAAAATACTCACAAGAAAAAATACTGTCTCAAAATTTTACTGTAAAAATGATGAATGAAGTATCATCAGCACACACACACACACACACACACACACACCCTCTATCTCTCACTCTTACATTCACACATAAGCAGCATTTTAATGTCAGGGCTGGTTGATGGTGAACACATTTTCACGACTTCATATTCTGTTCCCGTTTTCTGTAATGATGCATCATATTTCATAAGTGAGTAATAATAACAGCTGTTTCTAAAACACTGGCTTTGTGAAGGATCTTTATTCTGTCTTTAGAGTGTTGATCGTTAATAAACTATATGAATAAGTGAGTCAGTCCAGAGTGGGCGGCTCGAAGCCGGTAAGCAGCGGGGGCACCCTGCACACACACGGGTCTGACTCCCCCGCGCTCGGCAGCTGGCTCCGCCGCTGGGGGACGCCTGTTTCTCGCTTCCTGCTTCCTCAACAGGAGTCGCAGAGAAATCCACATGACCGAGCGATCGATAATAGCGAACCCCGATCCTCTCTGGATCCGCTGAGTCCAGAAAGAGCTGCTCGGTGTCAAATCCGGTTCCAGGACGGACTCGCATCCAGCTCGGAACCCGCTGGTCGCTGTCGTCCTGATCCTCTGCATCCCACCATGGGCGGCGGGTCGGTTTGGGGATAAACACACAGTGAGTCTCAAAATGGTCTGAAAGGTTTTTATTATTTGACCGTAACAGCGTCCAGAAGAGTGTGAGGATCCGGTTCAACGCGGTCATGAATGTGTTTGTTGTGCTCGTCTGCGTGGATCAGCCTGCGCCAGTCTGAGCTTACAGCGTTATCAATAAATCGATAATAATCGATCATATCGCCAAACATCAGTCTCTACTCCACTTAGGATGTTTGTAACCCAAGAAATGACACGTAGAAAAACGAGATCCCGCCAGTTCTGCAGATGAACAGCGATGAAACATTGGCTCAGGACGAACCTGAACGTGTCCTGTCATGTAATGTGACCTTTTCAAGCAACTCCACTTATTCAGCTGCAGCTGCAGGCTGCGGGCGGCTGCCCCCGTGTCCAGAGTTTTCACAGTAGACACAGGAACATCCAGATATAATGTGATCTCTGGGTCAGCCTAACTCGGTGCCTTCCTGAACCCCTCTCACCTGCTGCAGAAGTCTGCCTGTGGTCCGCTCAACCACAAAGTGATGTTTCTCCTGTCTTCCATTTGAATAATTGTCGGAGTCCCGAAAAACTAAAATGATCATTTAAAGAAACAAAAAGCAAAGATTAGAGGAATGTTTGAAATTACTTACATTACATTACTTTATGCCTTTGAAATATTGTTTTTTTTTCTTTCTTATTTTCTGATTTTACACGCTGAAGCACTACTGCTTCTGTGAGATGTCATAGGACTAAAAGATGTGTTACTGGCATAAACAGTAAACATATCAAACAAATCAAATATCTAAATAAAGTGGTTACAGTGTACGTGGTCGGTTGTGAATGTCTGGAGACAGTGTATTCCCAGATTAATTGGATTATAACATGAATTATAATCCCTGTGCAGCCCTGCCCGCTCCTTATCTCTGTATGAAGCTTGAGGCTTGAAGCTACACTATCTGATGGTAGCCTAACTCACTGAAATCTCCAATTGAACTGTTGCCAGCAAGTTGAATTGTGGGTAATGTAGACACAAGGTTTTGAGGAGGAAGAAGATTGAAAAGCAACTCTGATTCTGCTGCTTCAGTTTTAATCCTGTTATAAAACTGTTAAATCAGTTAAGTTCTCTTTTACTGACCCCTCAAAATCACCTTGCGACCTGTTGTGCGGTCCCTCATCCCCAGGTTGGGAACCACCGGTCTAACTAAATGTACATCACAAATTTGGAATAGATCGATTATGCTGTTTGCCTTGGATGCCCTTTTTGAAAAATAAATTTGTGTTAAAGCTTTGGCTGATGGAAGATCTGTTCTCTGTCAGACTGTGGTGGTTGAACTGATGACCATGTATCCCATCAGCTGACTCTGACTGGAACCAGTTATGAGACCCCAGTGGACTTGGCTCCCCTGGGCACGCTGCCAGGACAGCAGATCCTCTGGTCCGGACCAGGAGAGGGAAAAGCGCTGGGCTGCGCTGTTCGATCAGCTGGATCTCAACAAAGATGGATACATCGACATCCTTGAACTGCGGAGAGGGCTGGCAGGCCGAGGCCTCTCCAGAGGCTCCCTGGAGAAGGTAAGACAGCTGGACACCTGCAGCACACACACCTGTTTGTTGGCTGGGATATCATGCAGTAGCACGTGTTTGTGGGGTGAGTGTTACATATAGATTATATCACATTAAACAAATACAATTGTTAATATTAAGGCATTTAAAAATAACTGCCAGTGTTGAGGGGTAGAAAACAGAAGAAGTACAACAAATAAACAATTATACAAAATAAAATCAGCTATAGGAGGCTATGTACATGATATACAAAGAGTATAAAAAAAAGTTGTTGGTCAGTGGAATTAGGGCTGGTCATCTGACACAGTGTCACCATCAGTTCTCTACTGAAACTGTGCTGAATTAACCAACACGCACAGAGCGTTTCCTGGCTGCTTCATAGAATACCTCAGTTGTTATTCTTGCTTAAAAATTCAACTAGAACTGGTCTGTTTGCAATCATTTGTTGCTGCACTGGTGACAGGGCCACTGCTTAAACCAGTCCTGGGATTTAACCTGTCCCATGCCTCTGTGTGTGTGTGTGTGTGTGTGTGTGTGTGTGTGAGAGAGAGAGAGAGAGAGAGAGAGAGAGAGAGGTGTTTACAGGGATTCCTTCTAATAATAAATCAGAGAATCCAATTATCTCTCCTACCCACATTAAACATCCAGTGAAGGCCTGTGAGGTCCTTCCGTCTTTCATTCGGAACCTGATCCTGCTGATCTGTTTGTGCAGCAGCAGAAGACAAGAACATCAACAGCATAACTTTATTGTGAACACACAGTCTGTCACTCTCCTCTCAGTCTGTCTGTGACTGTTTGTTTTGGCAAAAAGTGTGTGGGTCACTGCCACTTCCTCCCATGCTGCGTCTCTCTCTCTCTCTCTCTCTCGCTCTGTGTGTGTGTGTGTGTGAACATATTATGTTACTCATGTGTATGGATCATAAACATGTTTACACTGCCACATTATGGGGACCCGCCTCCATTCGGTGTCAAAATGCAAGTCCCCACAATGTACATCATTAATTGTAGATATTAATGTTTAGGTGAGGGTAAGAGTTAGAGTGTGTGTGTGTGCGTGTGTGTGCGTGCATGTAAAGGGCAGCATTCTGTCTATTTTTGTACAAGGAGCCGGGTTTGTAAGATGAGAGAGATAACCTTTCTCTGGGTCCCACACTCTTCACATCAGATCAGATGTCTTTTCATGTATGGATCTTTGTCCAGAGTTTCATATAGTGTCAGTAATGCTTATTGAAGCAGTTGGCATCGCCTTTTTTACTCCACATGTATGTATTTCGTGGAGCTTTATAGTCTGCCCCCACTTTTCCAAAACTTCCAGACAATATTTCAGGGATGGGACCGGATTATAGGTGAAAAATGATCTTTTCCACAGTGATGAGTAAATTCTGATCATGTCATAGTAATATAATAATATGCAATTACAATGTTGAAAATACAGTTAAATGTCCACACTGTATTTAATGAGAAAACCTTCAACATAAATTCTCATTAACAGCTTTGATGAATGCAAAGCTTCCAGCTGAATGGTGACACTGAGATATTTTTGTAACATTTGCATGTGTCCAGCTGATAAATAACTGAATGAACACATTCCTCAACTACACAACATGCAGCTGCAGCATTGTTTGTCCAACAGGTGGCAAGGTAGAGCAGCATTTAAAGAGCGCAAACCTGGAGTGCAGCCGTGATGTGGTGGTTTCTCATGTGTTTCTGCTGATAAACCAGGCAAACTTCTTCTGTTGTGCAGAATTAATCATAGACTGCCTTTACAATAATCCAACAACATACTGTGTGATGCTCCCAGTGTGGACACGCTAAAATATATTTTTTCCTGCTAGCGGTTATAAAGACGGGCCAAGCAGCTCTCTGAACAGAAAGATACAGACGAGTAATTTATTCATTCATTTGTTGTGCTTGGGTTTACAACCTACCTTCTGGCGAGCTGTAACTTCGTCTGTCCCTGCTCTGACTGTCTGTGTTTGCAGATCGTGGAGGCCGGGGACACCAACCAGGATGGAGTACTGGACTTTGAAGAGTTCACGCAGTATCTTCGCACCCATGAGAAACAGCTCAAAATCATGTTTAGGAGCCTGGACAGGAACAATGATGGTCTGTAGCAGCCCACAGTACACACTGAAATAATAACTGATGGTACTGTTACCTCAAAATGTTTATATCCACTCTATCCGTTTCTCTCGTTTCTCTCTCTCTTACTGTGTGTGACTGGTGGATTTGCAGGTCAGATAGATGCGGCGGAGATCCAGCACTCTCTGCACACCATCGGTGTGAACATTAGCCTGGAGGATGCCACCAGGATTCTGCAAAGGTCTGCGGACAATATGTTCATGTCTGATATAACAACACATCAGGATCCAAAGTGTCACCCACAGAATAAAAAAACATGTCTTGGCTGTTAACAACGCTCAGCACTGAAAATGAATGAGCATTACCCTCACATATTCCCACCTGTGCTGTCAGGTGGTTTAAAACATGGAGGAAGTTTCTTGCCTTACCATAGGCTTCAGTGACCTCAAGGGCTTGGTTTGGGATTAACCGCTTTCATCTTAACTGGCTAGCATAGCATTTCAGACACCAGTGTATATGAAAAGTCTAAAGGATTAGCTCAAGGTGAGAATCCAGATTTCAGCAACAGCCAAGATACCGTTAAGTCATTTTTCTGTCTCGTAAATTCACACAAGACAACAACTACCACTTCCTCCTAAAACTGACAGATTTTGGGATGATGGCAGAACATAGTGGTTGGCCAGATAATCAAAGCCTGGATGATACTTTCCACCTGATATTCCTCTTCATTCATGGTCCCACTTCATCTCCTCTCAGATAAGTTGTTTGAAAATCAAGGCTTTCACAACTTTTCCTGCACTTAGGACTAGGAAAGTGGCTGATTGTTGAAGTAAATCTTTAGAGCTCAATAATTGTCCTTTTACTTCGAGCAGGAGCTGCATTTTGCACTTTACTGTCTTTAACATAGCTTCAGTTTTGCACATTCAGTTCCTCTGTTAGAACAGACTGTGGTAAAACACAGTGTTATACTGCCGAGGCGTTAAAGGATTCCTCCAGGAGCAAATAATGGATCCTACGTCCCCTCTGTAACTCAGTGAGTACCTGCTCTGTGAATTTCAGAACTCACTTATGCATCTGTTACTCAGAATGGACAAAGACGGCACCATGACCATTGACTGGAATGAATGGCGAGACTACTTCCTGTTTAACCCTCTCAGGAACATGGAGGACGTGGCACGCTATTGGAAACGGTCAATGGTGAGGTCACACACACCTTGAACAGGAACGGCGTTGTGTACGACTGGGTCTGATTCACCTCATACTGACAGACACGTGTTTCCCTTTTGATGTTCCACCTCATAATTTCTGACCGCGATCTAACCACCGCGGGCCCAGTAGATGTTGGACATAGGTGAGCAGCTGACAGTCCCAGATGAATTCTCTGAAGAGGAGAAGAAGTCTGGCTACGTGTGGCGGCAGCTGATGGCAGGAGCCATGGCTGGGTCTGTATCTCGGACTGGGACCGCCCCCTTGGATCGCCTCAAAGTCTTCCGACAGGTCAGTGAGGGGCCGTCATCTCTCAGATCACTCTGAACCACATGGTCATTGAACGCGTCACTGCTCGTGTGTGAAGTGTTCAGTTTGTGGCGGAGAGCTTTTGAGGTGAACCTCCCGCCGTTGCTGCCGTACACAGACCGCTCCTCTCTCTCACTCTGACTCTGCCAGGTTCACGGCTCCACTGATTTTAAAGGGAATGTGCGGAGCAGTTTTCAGTACATGGTGAAAGAAGGGGGACTGCAGTCGCTGTGGAGGGGCAATGGAATCAATGTTCTTAAAATCGCCCCAGAAACTGCTATCAAGTTCACAGCTTATGAACAGGTGGAGTAGACTTGAGTCCCTTTTTTTTGCAATTAATTATTCTCTCTTCCTCCTGCATCTTACTTTCTTTCAGGCGTTTCTGATGATTTCTCATTGTGTCTCCAATGTTTTAAAGATTGTCATTTTTTTTTCTCTTAACCAACTGCCCATTCATTTGCCCACCCGCATGTTTAAAAGAATAGCTTTTCTGCTGTCTTACTGAAATTTAGACGAGAAAACTACTAGTTTACTAGTCTCATGTCTTCAGAAGCTCGTTAGCTTAGCTTAGCAGACTGGAAACAGGGGCAACAGCTGGGCTGGTTACCCTGGCAACCTCACAGTTGCAAGACTTCAGGAAGTCACAGCTCCTGACCAACAGTCTGACACAGAACCCCTCGTACAAACCGCCACGGGATGTTTTTTCACTGTCTGTTTTTGTACAGATTAAACATCAAAATGTGACGTGTTAATTGGCAAGCTTCACCAATGAGATGTTGGTAGGTGGATTCTGTCTCCACCTGCCTCCAGTTTTTATGCTAAGCTAAGATAGCCATTGGTTGTTGCATCATATTTATTGAACAGAACAGAGTGTTATCGACCTTCTCGTCTAACGCTCAGCAAGCAAATTTCCCAAAGTGTCTAATTATGTCTTGAAGCAACATGTTTATATTATCGGTTGTTATCTGTCTGCGATTACACCTCTCTTAAATTATGTTAACTTTATTCTGTCCTTGGCTCTATAATGCTGCATAGATCAAGAATGTGATGCGTGGCAGTAATAAAAGCAGGACTCTGAGAGTTCATGAGAGGTTTGTCGCTGGCTCTTTGGCTGGAGCTACAGCTCAGACGGTCATCTACCCAATGGAGGTAATATCAGGCTCATACACACATAGAAACAACATAGAGTTTCAAGAAAACACACTTTCTGGGTTGTATGACAAGTGAAATGAGTGACGCATTTTCTCTTTTTCTCTCATCTCTTCCTTTTCCCTGCAGGTGCTGAAGACCCGTCTCACACTAAGAAAGACAGGCCAGTACTCAGGGATAGCAGACTGTGCCAAACAGATCATACAGAGAGAGGGTGTCACGGCCTTCTATAAGGGCTATTTACCCAACATGCTGAGTATTGTCCCTTATGCTGGCATCGACCTGGCTGTCTATGAGGTCAGAGAGACATGAAAGCACGCAGCTTTCATACTGCGTCTCCTTAGTTTGTACGTTCTTCTCACTCCCTCTATCCCACAGACTCTGAAGTTTGCCTGGCTGAACAGGAACAGAGGTTTGGCCGACCCAGGGGTCACGGTGCTGGTCGGCTGCGGTGCCATTTCCAGCACCTGCGGACAGCTAGCAAGCTACCCGCTGGCCCTGATCCGCACCCGAATGCAGGCACAAGGTCAGAATAACTGTGGTCATGCTAATATAGATACAGATGGGTGGTTTAGTGAAAAAAACATTATAAGTCTAAGTTAGGTGTTGGGCCACAATGAGCTGCCAGAAGAGCTTCAGTGTCCCTGTAGATTCTCAGAGTCCCTTGAATGGGAATGTGTGTGTTTATTCAAACACAATTATTCCAAACGATACGACGAAGAGACGATCGAGAGCAAACATGGCTTCAGTGCATCAGCACCAGGTGCAATCAGTGTTGCAGAGTTGTCTAGTGAGAGACCAGAATGTGTCGGTGGAGCTCATCTTTTTCTCTTCCCTCAGCTTCAGTGAAGGGAGCCCCGAAACCCTCCATGGTGGCCTTGGTCCACAACATCTTGACCCAGGAGGGTGTGGCTGGACTCTATCGAGGAATTTCCCCCAACCTGCTGAAAGTCATCCCGGCTGTCAGCGTGTCCTACGTCGTCTACGAATACACAAGGATAGTCCTGGGAGTGGACATTGAGGGTAGGAGGAGTGGGAAAGGCGTAGAAAAAGGTTAAATGGTCTGGGGTGGCTTTCAGCTGCAAGCACGCACAGATCTGTTGGCATGAGGATTTGAGCCTTGGACTGTGGATGTGTGATTAAAAGTCAGAGTTTTCAGGGTGAGGACGATAGGATGGAAAATGAACAATGGAAGGAAAGAAGAAAAAAACTTCATAATTATTTATAATCTGTTGCTCACATTTGGACCTCACCTGAACTGGCAGCTGCTGTGATGAGTTTCACGTGTGATATATTGCATTGCAATGCATGCCAGCGGTTGTGTGAAAGCTAATCAACTAGCCTCCTGCTACTGCACTGACTTGACAGATGAAGACTTGCATGAACTTGCCTGAGAACGAACAGAACCAAACTTGAAAGCTATGTTACATTCCTACAGTATTATCTTTTCTCCTAGGTGGTATATAGAGAAGATAAAGGATTTATAGGAGGACTGATCCAATTTCCTGTTCTGTAAGTGAGGGGAACCTGAAGTTGCTGCACGCTGGTGGGGTTACAGAGTCAGGACTTTGATTGACTTGTCTTAAAGCAATGTTACAAATACTGAAGTACAGAAAGAAATGATAAAATGACAACAGAATATTACTGAACCTAACTATTTAATGACAGCTGAAATGACTGATGGTGAAAAAAGGAAAAGGCGCTCTCACGTCTTTTTTTTCCTGGAAGGGTTACTACTGGGTAGAGCTTAAGAAGGACTTCATATTTTACAGGAGTGAAACTACCAAAGCCATATCAAGAGACATAAAGGACTCATGATACCCTCTAATAAGAAATGCAGACGTTCCTATGCAGAGACGTGTGTTTGTGTCTGTTTTCTTATGTTTGAAACACTCTACTGGGTCCAGTGCCACACAGTATTGTCATAAAATGTATGCAAACAATGTCCAGGTTTAACACTATAGTTAATAGTTAACTTCTATCATGAAACAATAAGAGGTGAGATTTAATGCCAATGAGCAGTTTTGATGTGTCAGTATTTATGATGGAGTGTGCAAATAAAAGTATGCCAGGTGCCGCCTTTGTTAAACAAATGCCATTGAGTTTCTTTCTGAAAAGTGAAATGTTGTAAACAAGTAGCTTTCCTCACCAGTTTGTCTTTATAGGAGTATTAGCTCCGCTCAGCCCTGTTGCCATGCAACTGTAGCTAAGGATGTCACATTGTTACTGTTACAGTGCTACTAATTGTAAAATAGATTAAATACATTTCTAAATAATAAATGGCTTCATGCACCTAGGCAATTAAGATGTCTACCTAAATGATATAAATACAGGTTCAACAGGGTCTGAGCTACACTCCAGCCAGCCCACCTCCGGCCCACAAGGTGGCGGTATTTTTACCATATGTAATTAGACATCAACAGCCAAAGGTCTAAGGAAGCAGTATAAGGAGGAGGAAGGAAGAAGAAGAAGAAGAAGAAGAAGAAACCCCGGGTGTTGAAGGTTTCGTGATTGGCTATTTTAAGCAGGGAAGTTTGCCGGCGTGGTAAGCAGCCTCGCTCACATTGGTGTCCCCCGTACGCTCCTGTTTAGCCTTCCCGCTTCTGCGCAGCTCGACCCGGCCAAAGCTATTGAGCTGTGTCTATTTGCCCCTTGTGAGCAGCATGTCTGATTACGGCGGTTTGCCGACGAACGGAGTCGGTGCTGGGATGAAAAAAGACGCTTTTGCTGATGCTGTACAACGAGCCAGACAGGTAACTCAAGAATTCGCCTACAAGAGAAGAGAGCCGGCGAGCTAGTTGGATGGTGGGAAACTGCAGCTAGCTTAATTACCCGTGACGTTAGCTTGAGTTAACTAGCGAGCTAGCGAGCTAGCTAATGGCAATGCCATTTGTCTGATGCGCTTGCCAGTTGAGTGATCAGTTAAACATGTTTTGCGGTGGATTGAGCAACAGCAACAACGTCCTTGTCTCTCTACGTCTCATTCTTTCATGTAAATAAAAGGACTTGTCGCCATCGGTAGCCTGGGGTTAAGTTAAATGACTAGCTAGCTACTTCAGCTAAGTTAGCTAGCTGGGTGAGTTACTATAACGTTAGTTATCCGTTAGCCGATGATTAAGTTTCACCCTCAATGTATGAAACTCCATTTTGGAAAAATGTAGCAATTAACACCACCATTTTTGTAACATTGTGATTGTCACGTAGTAAGGTCAACCAACTGTCTTGGTTCATTATATTTACGAAGTTATTTAACTTGGTGACTAAAATTTAATTTCTCATTGGCTGTTTTCTTCCACGGTCACGCTTGATTAATTAGTTACTTAAGACCCTAAGGTAACAACTAGTTTTGTCTGAGAAACAAAAACCAAGAAATACATTAAATTACCAGCAATATAAAATTTTACATTTGACAAGCTTAAATTAGAGAATGTTTGTTTTAAAATGTAATTAATTTATCAAGCAGAACAATGAAAATATGAACAAATCTGCTGCAGATTAATTTTCTATCAATTGATAAATTAGTTATTTTAGCTTTAGTCAAGATGCTGTGAAGGCACTGTTTGTATGATGGTTGAATCTCATTTTAGTCGGTCTATTTTCACTCCTGTAGAAATCCACGGGGTACTCCAGCAATTTAGTTTTGCAAAAAGTTGAGGCACTTATGAGACAGATTTAAAAATGAAAGGTAAAACTTGTTGTAGTAGAGACAGATATCCTGACTTTTAGTCCACTGTATGGGGCAAGCTCAACACTAGATCCTACACTTCACATATTGTCACTCATTACCAACCTTGTCAAACCCTTCCTCCCTGGTTAATGTCCATGTCTTCTAAACTTCAGACCCCCAACAAAGGCTCTCTGTTCTAAATTTGTCGTCTCCAGGCCCAGATAACCCCAACCTCATGAGTGGACTGATCGTCTCGGGTCACTTTGAATGACACAATCTTTCTTTCTGTGTATGAAATCACAATTATGCAGCAAAATCTGTCTGAAAGGTCTGCTTACCAAAACTTGTTTCCCTGAAAGTTCTTCATCCAGTATATGTCTTTCCAGATTGCAGCTAAAATTGGTGGAGATGGTGTTCCCTCGGTGAGCAACAATGGAGGTGCTGAGAGCTATCCATTTGCAGCACAGAAGAGATCCCTGGAAGAAGCAGGTTAAAAATAAGCACAAACAGCCACTTTGTCTGCATTTGATTGTCCACATTGTAAGACTCACTTTTTCTTTTGTTTTCAGATGAACCTGATGCTAAGAAGGTAGCATCTCAGAGCGAAATAGATTCTGCATTGTGTACGTTAAATACACACATTGGTCCTATTACACAGTCGCTCGGCTCAGTTTCCAAACACTCACCACTTTTTTCTTCTCTTATAGCTATTGGTGCTCAGCTGGCTGCCCTCTCCCAACAAAGGTATACTGTATAGTTATTTTTAGTGTTTCTTTTACAAAAACACTTCTGGAGATTGTTAGGACACAGACAAGATCCTTTTTATATATCTTTTGTTTTTTTTAACACTTGTCTGCAGTGTTAGGCCCTCCACAATGACAGAAGAGTACAGGGTACCTGATAGCATGGTTGGTCTCAGTGAGTACATGTTCATTAATTTCCTAAACCATGACATGATGCCTACATTGCTGTATTACACATGCTCAAACTGACATCTTAATGTCTTTGCTGTTTTCCCTAAAGTCATTGGCAGAGGAGGTGAACAGATTAACAAAATACAGCAGGATTCTGGCTGCAAGGTCCAGATTGCACACGGTGAGCTATGTGCTAACCCCAGACATGCCAGGTCCACAAAATTTTAAGTATTTTCCAGTAGCTTTTGGATTGATGCATATTTTCATATTCATTCACAGACAGTGCTGGTCTTTCAGACAGAAGTGTTTCTTTGACCGGGTCACCAGATGCCGTACAGTAAGTTCGTGTTTAAAACAATGTTTGAGTTTTCAGCTCAGCTTCACTCAACTCTTAAAGACAAAATTAGGTTTCTGTGGAGTTTTTGTTCATGTACATCTATGTAATTCTGCTCAAAGTTGAAGAAATAACATTATTAAACTTCTACTAAAGAGTGATGGCTGGGTTAATGAGACTACACATAATGTAGTGATAATGTTTACTTTAAGCTTAAGAAATGAGATGATAGAAAACCTTTTACAGTGTCCTGTTAACTTGTGCATTGGACCTTTTTTTTTTTTCAAATTGCAGATGGACATTAATAAACAAGATAAACCCCAGCTATGGTCCTTACTCTCATCTTAATCAGCTGTACCTCCATAGATAATGGATTGGTGGAAATTTGTTGTATCTAGGTTAGTGAGCAGCAAGAGCTAGACTTTCAGTGCACTTTCACTGCTATTTGAAAGGAGATGCTACTTGATCGCCTAGACCACCATAAATTGAGCCAAGCTTGGCAAAGCCCAACATAGAGTGGGACCTTCAAGTGCACAGAAAAACGCCAAAGCAAAGCATTGCCTGTTCAAAAGTCAGCTGCTGCTATGGCATACTGTAGGTGCAGCTGGAGCTTCTTGTGCTGCCTGTAATAAGTCAGAATAGTGTGACCCATTAACTAAATTGCTTCTGTGCCACAGCAGGCTTGTTTTCTTCAATCATTTCACCACCCTTCTTCTTTGAATTTGCTTCAAGGAGAGCCAAGGCACTAATCGATGAAATAGTGTCAAGGGGTCATGAGTCGACCAATGGGCAAGCAGGTTCCATGCAGGAGATGATCATCCCTGCAGGCAAGGCCGGCCTTATTATAGGCAAAGGAGGAGAGACCATCAAACAGCTACAGGTGAGAAAGACAGAGTGTTTCTATAGTACAAATATTGTAAAGAAAATGATTGTTAGGAAGTCTTGTGTTGATTTGTTATTGCCTAATAGGAAAGTGCACTGTAACCAGTAAACAGTGTAACATGCTGATGCTGGGATCAGTTGCATTTGTGTCTGTAATCAAATGCAATACCTCTCCTGCAAAATTTTAGGAGCGGGCTGGAGTTAAAATGATTCTTATTCAAGATGGATCCCAACCACCCAACATTGATAAACCCCTGCGCATCATTGGAGACCCCTACAAAGTGCAGGTACTCTTGAAATTATTTTGGTTGTTAAAGTTGTTTGAGTTCAAGTTGGACATTTTTCTATCCCCCTATTTACTGTTCCTTTCATTATGTCTTCCTTGTGTTTTTTTTTTTTTTTTTTAAAGCAAGCAAAGGAGATGGTTAATGAGATTCTACGAGAAAGGGATCATGCAGGTTTTGGAGACCGGAACGAATACGGGTCAAGGATGGGAGGAGGTGGTGGCATTGATGTAAGTAATCTGTTTAATACAAAAAGCAAAGCTGTGACTGCTGTAATAAAGACCTTTTTTTTCTTAGCTGTAGAATAGTAATGTGTGAATGCATGTTTAGTGTGATTTTTATCCACTTTAAGCAGTTATCACTTTATTATTATTATTTTTATTTTTATTATTAATTTATATTTTTTGTAATTCTACAGATAGCTGTGCCCCGCCACTCCGTGGGAGTTGTAATTGGCCGAAGTGGAGAAATGATCAAGAAGATCCAGAGCGATGCTGGAGTGAAGATACAGTTTAAACCAGGTGAGCGCTCCAAACATTTTCATGAAAACTGCATCAAATTTTTTACCATTTTGTTAACAGGAGAAGGTCACTTAATTATTTTTTTCTATCAAGCTTACAGCTATCTTAATTGTGCGTTGGCGTTCCAAGTTTTACATCTGCAGCTAGTTGAAATTGCAGGCATTAGAATATTGACCAGTTGTGAAGAAATGGATCCACATCATTATGACTTCAGTGATGATTTTTTTAAAAATCAGTCATTTGGAGTGGCTGGGATGGAAATTCTTCTCCTTCCAGTTGATCCTTTTTGTTTTTCATTCCTGAACAAATCCCTACCAATAAATCTGCCTTTCCTTTTGTCATCCTGTACAGATGATGGTACAGGTCCTGATAAAATCGCCCATATTATGGGTCCACCAGACCAGTGTCAGCATGCTGCCTCAATCATCACCGATCTGCTACAGAGCATCCGTGCTCGAGAGGAGGGTGGGCAGGGGGTAGGTACAGAGTGCAGAGGCAGGCTTTTGATTTTGAAGTGTTTAAAGTGTTCTTGATTTCTATGTTAGAGCACAGAAACAGGGATTTGCTGTTGAGTTAAACCTAATGTGAGGCGTGTTTCCTCTGCAGGGCCCCCCAGGTCCTGGTTCAGGGATGCCGCCTGGTGGACGAGGACGGGGTAGAGGGCAGGGGAGCTGGGGTCCTCCAGGAGGAGAGATGACCTTCTCCATTCCCGCTCACAAATGTGGGCTTGTCATTGGCAGAGGAGGAGAGAATGTCAAGTCCATCAACCAACAGACGGGTGCATTTGTGGAGATATCTCGTCAGCCTCCACCTAACGGTGACCCAAACTTCAAGCTGTTCACCATCCGAGGGTCCCCGCAACAGATTGACCATGCCAAGCAGCTCATTGAAGAGAAGATTGAGGTACTTTCTGGCAACTGACAAAGCAGACAAGGAATACACAGTTCAAATAGCTAACAAAAGATAACACATACTATTTACTAATTCTTAGTTTGAATGGCTTCTTTCTGTATTTTCCAGGCTCCATTGTGTCCAGTGGGCGGTGGTCCTGGTCCAGGAGGCCCAGCTGGTCCAATGGGTCCCTATAATCCCAACCCTTATAATGCAGGGCCTCCTGCTGGTGCTCCTCAGTAAGTACATTTCACAAACAACACTTGAATGCCTGAATTTGGATTATTTTTTTCCATCAGAGGACACTGGTATGAATAAACTCTTTGTAATTAAATGGTCCTGTCCTTCTCTTCAGTGGAGCTGCGCCTGGTGGCCCCCAGTTCTGTCCTCAGGGTTGGGGAAATACCTATCAGCAGTGGCAAGCCCCAGGTCCACATGACCCCAGTGAGTACCTTAACATAAGAATAAGGTAGAACTGAAGGACTTGCGGTGCACTCAGTTCCATTTAACTACTGTATTTGGTCCCCCCTCGAATTAGGTAAGGCAGCAGCAGACCCGAACGCAGCGTGGGCAGCCTATTATGCACAGTATTACGGCCAACAGCCAGGGGGTGCGATGGCAGCCCAGAATCCAGGAGCCGCTGCAGCAGTACCAGGAGATCAGAGCCAAGCAGCACAGGCCTCTGGAGGACAGCCAGACTATACTAAAGCTTGGGAGGAGTACTACAAGAAGATGGGCATGAGTAAGTACTGAGACACAGTCGAATGTATTTGAAAAACTGAGAGCTTTTAACTATAAGGTTTTGGGAGAACAAACTGAGTTTTGCTTGTATTACATTTAGTTCTATTATTATTGCAATTAGTACTGTTTAAAGTAATCAGCCAAACTGATGTCTGAATTATACTGTGAAATGAAACGGTACAGGACTGTGCGTATCCAGTACAAAGTTTTGTGTGTTGTTTCTCCAGCCCAGCCAGCTGGAGGGGCAGCAGCTGCTCCAGCTGCAGCAGCAGCAGCAGGTGGAGCTGCAGCTGGAGGACAGCAGGACTACAGCGCAGCCTGGGCTGAGTACTACAGACAGCAGGCTGCCTACTATGGACAGGGAGGGCAGGCGCCTGCTCAGGCAGCTGCTCCACAGCAGGGACAACAGGTAGCACATCAATGACAACTGAATGAAAATGAATCTTGTAGCTGAAAAGCTTTAGTAAGCTAAACAAATGCCTGCCAAGAACACATTTACTGGCAAAAATATCAAATATCAATTTTTATAGAAATGTTTCGACAACAAAGCTAAGACACCTTTTTGTGTTTTTATGTTTAGATCCTGTAACTGTGTCAATATAAAGAGCAGATGTTAATTTAAGTCATTCACATTTTTTATCTTCATCTTCATCAGTTTTGGTGATCTCTGGTGTCCGCAAATACAAATTACTGTAGCTTAGAGAAGCATTCAGACAATCAACAAATTGATGGATACCACTTTGTGTACAGGCAGTTTAATTAGCAGCCATTTGTTTTGATTTTGATTTGTTTCGGTTCAGTTCAATCAAAGCTATTGTTCAATAGGAACAAAGTTTAAGAGCATGCAAAGACCAAACGCATTTAAATTTTGTTCCTAAGTGTGATGGATACTGTACTATTAGCATTGTTTGGCACTTGACAGTTGTTAATTGGTGATCCTGCATGAAACTATGGGTGTGTATGTATTCATACACTTTACACACACCAGAGTGAGAATTTTCACATTTCTGTACAAAGCAAAGACTGATTAACTTACATTTTGTCTGATGTGTCATTTTAGGCCCAGTAAACGACTGTCTTGGTCTGTTGGACGGTTACGATGGCTGTCTGGACTTGTTTGTTTTTTCTATCAAGAAATTTCCTTTTTGGCTTTAATAAGACAAGACCACGGTTTACTCATCCACCCAGACATTTTCTATTCCCAACTTGTTTGTTTTTTTAATGTCAAAATTGAAAAAGGGAACACATTTTGCCCATGCATTGAACAAAGCACTAAATAACTACTTGGGTTACAATTCAGTTTGCCCATGAATCAGTTTTCACCTCACCCACATCTTGTTATACATCTGATCCTTTTTTTAAATGTGAAATAATGAGCATCTTTGCTTGCAAGCTAGCACAACAGCATCTCAACACTGACTGACATTTAAGTAGTTTTTCCCTGTCAATTTCCTGAGGGTAAAAACAGTCTAGCAGTATTTTGAATATATTCAGAAATTATGTTTGTAAGAAAAACATACAGAAATGTTGGCCGTCTTCTTTTCTTGTCCTTGGTACTTTTTTTAAAAAAACCTTCATTTTTAAGAACATTCCCAGTTGCAGGTGAATTTCTCCCTGCTATCAAGATTTTAGTTTTAATTTTATTCATTGTAATTATTTTCCTTAAGGGGGTCGTGTGTGTCTGTGTACTGTATGCTACTGAACAGTAAGTTGACTGTAATAAGGCACTAGCTGTCCTACTGTATGTAGGTTGGTTGTGTGTGCATGTATGTGTTTGTGTGCGTGACTGCCCTCTGTTTAATTTCTTTATTGTTGGAGATTTTTTTTTTTGTTCCAATAGGTTCTGTTACTGTATGCTGATTTTTTTTAATCTTATTTTTTACAGCTTGTTTTTAAATACTTCAATAAAAACATTCAAATAACCATTTTCTTTCTTTGTGTGGTCATCAGCTTTGTGCTTGGGAATTGGTTGCTCACCATTACACCTAATCCAAAAGTCGTATCAGAGGAAACGGCACGTCTGTCTGATTCTACATAATATTTCTCATGCTGGAATTCATACCATACACCAGACCTATTTAGGGCCTTCGATAGTGGCTTCCCACAGGATGTCGCCTTCGTGGTGCCCTACCTTTGTTTTGGTTTTGATGGATGTGTCCACCGGCGAGTGAGGGCAGTCGCGTGCAGCCTGTGGGCCAATTGCTACGCGTCTGCCTGCAACGAGGGACAGCAGTTCAGTGGGAGATGGCGCCCAGCTCGAAATCCGAAAAGGACGATAGCAAACAAAAAACCCAAAGAAAACACAAAGACCATGTCGTGAAGCTTCTCATGCGTGGGAAGGTAGGCACGAATCCACAAAATGTGACATAAAACACGAAAAGAGCGGTTTAGAAATAATGCAAGGTTGCTTCAGTGAAAGCCTTCTTGTCTTCAGTAGCTTCTGTTGCTAGGTTAGCTGCTAACCAGCTCGGAAGCTAACCAACGTCTAATGGCAGACAGGTGGCTAATTAGCTAACGTTAATGCTACAAAGTAGGAAAACATTGAACGTTTGCTGCTTTCTACCAGTGCTTCTTGGTATTCGGCTTTCTTGGTGTCGTTTGCTAGCAGGCCCATAGGCACCCAAATGTAAATGAACAGTGTTAGCATGGTAGCTACTAAAGCCAGTGGTATACACATTCATATTGTAACGTGAAAACTCAGTCTGCGTAGGTTTCAGCTAACCCACAGCAGCGACCTGAAGTACTCATCAGCTCATAAAAGCAATCTCAACCCTCGCATACAACGTTAATCAGTGAACCATCTCACCTTATAGAAAACTGACCAGTGTGTGCTCAATCCTTTTAAATACTCCGGTGTGTTCATACTGTGCAGGGCATTGGATGAAGCCGAATATCCTGTGTAGTGTGAAAAGGCTTTTGCATGAACACTGCAAACCCTATTTCCTTTACACACATTTTTATGCTTTATGTTGCACTATGTATTTGTTTGTTCTGTTGTCTACTTCTGTATCCACTCTCTTACTTGTTTTGCAGCTGTCAGGACAGTTTTCTCAGCGCCTGTTCAGGAAGCTGCCACCTCGAGTGTGTGTCCCATTAAAGAACATTGTCAGCGAGGAGTTCCTGAGAGCAGGGTCAGTGTGTGTTTATTTAATATATAGGTTTGATGTCATCTGATTTTGGTCACTGAGAGTCACTATCGGCACCAATACTAATCTGATGTATGAAGTTAGTGAATTCCTACCTGCAAGTGTCCGTTATGTTCAGAATGAGGATTTCCCATGTATAATATTGTTCAGATTGAGATATTTATGACAGTGGTGCCTCACTTTTGTGGTTCCAGACATATCTTTCTTGGCTTCACCAAATGCGGCCGCTACGTTCTGTCCTACACCAGCGACTGTGGAGAAGATGATGATTTCTCTTTCTACACCTACCACCTCTACTGGTGGGAGTTCAACCTGCACAGTAGACTCAAACAGGTAAAGGAAAGGAAATGTGTACACTAGAACCTTAATGTGTTTCATTCAGCACATTCACATGTAAATAGAGGACTAAGTAGATGCAATAGCATGTCCTCCTTTGAGAATTACAACAGGAGAACTTAGGAGATAAGTCAGCTTCATGTGTAGATATCTTCTCCTTTATCTCATGTCTGCTTTTTCTCTTTAGGTCCATCATGTACGTCTGTTTGCAGGAGAGGAAATCTATAGTGACCTGTACCTGACAGTGTGTGAGTGGCCAAATGACCACTCTAAAATTGTCATCTTTGGCTTCAAGTAAGGAATAATAAGCACATTGATCAGCAGCCATATGGAGCTGATTCAGTTTAAGCCAGAAGTATTTTATTGTCGTGTCCAAGTAATTAAAGTCATTTTGTGTGCATGTGTCCAGCACACGCAGTTCAAGCTCCGTTCTGATGAATTTAATGATGAGTGATGAAAACAACAGAGACATCTACATCACCATCGCCTCCATGCCTCCTCCTAAACCTTGCTCTCACTGCTGCCCAGTTCCCTCAACCACTACCATACGCACAGGTAAACACACACACACACACACACTCCTGTTCTCTCTGTCTCTTTCTCTATCTCTCATCCGACCCCATCCTTTCCTCCCCCCAGGAAGTGGTGAGTGTCTTGAGCATGGCTATGTGCTCAACAGCAGGTACCAGGTGGTGTACCCGTTCCCCACTTTCCAGCCAGCTTTCCAGCTGAAGAAGGACCAGGTCATCCTGTTAAACACAAGCTACTCTCTGGTGGCCTGCGGCATCTCACTCTGCCCAGGTAACACACATACACCAAGAGTAGAATAGCCACATGTCCTTATCCTTCTTGTCTGCTTCTCATGACTAAAACATATCATCATACAATATGTTAGACTTTGTCTCTTATCTCCAGAGGGCACAGGAAAAGGTTCAGATTGGGGCATTGTCAGAAGGAACTAAATTTTGTTGGAGGAGGGAACAATTTCACACCATGTGAACAAAGGCCAGATAATTCTGACATGCTCTGTCGTGCCCAGGAAGCCAAATTGGTTCCACTGTATTATAATGATAAAGCTAAAATGTCCAATTGTTATTTCTGATACTCATTTTCATTCTCATTCATCCATGGCTGTAAGATTTTTCATTATCATGCTGATTTTTTAGCCTGATTTCAGCATTCAATTATTTTGTCAATTCCCTTGCAGGTAAGCAGGGTCAGTCATCGCAGATCCTTTACACGATGAGAGCAGCTGTGTCAAGTCAAGCCTCAACTGCTTTTTCCTCCACCTCCTTGGCCTCTTCTTCCTCGCTACCTCAGGGTTCTCCCGAGATCCAACTGCCACCTAACAGACCCGTACCAATTTTCTCATCTCCGAGCCAGTCACAAGCTGCCATGCGAGCCCGGGAGTTTGCAGCTGACCTCTTCAGGCGAGCCCAGGGAGGAGGAGGAGGAGGAGGAGGGAAAGAAAATGAAGGCCAGGCAGAAAGGAGAACAGCTGATGGTGGTGAAAAAGAGGCGGCGCAGACAACAGGAGACAAAGGGATAAATGTAGAGAGGACGAGGGAGGAGGATGATTTTAGAGAGAAAAGGGAGGAGGAGACACGGACTACTTTACCACAAGCGTCAACATCGGGTGGGAGCCATAGTTTGCCACAGTGCTCTGAACTAGTGATGTCTCCTGCCTCTTCTTCCTCATCACTGTCATCTCCTTCGACCCCGTCTTCATCCCAGGAGGCCGGCCCGGGTGAGCCTGGATATGTCAACTATTCACGCCTACATTACCGCCTCCAACAGCCAGGGGCAGCAGAGCAGAATACAGGAGGTGAGAGAAAGAGGAGGACACAAAGTAGGAGAGATCTTAAAAAGTCTGAAGCTGCTGACCTGCATTTTTCCTCTGTGTTTCTGTCTCTCCAGGCTATGAAGACGATAAAGTTCAGCTCCCTTTCACAGTCACTGACCTTAAAGGACGGAACCTGCAGCTGGTCACTGGACCACACAATGGACAGGTGTGTGTTTGTGCCAATATATATGTGGCTGTAAATTTAGAAACACTGGAATATGTCTATCAAGTTGTCCTGCCTGTGTTGGAGAGACTGGAATCAGCATTCGATAATCAGCTGAAGATATTTGTCTCAGAGCACTGCATCAGTCTGGTTTTACAGACAATCCCAACAGCAGTGAGTGGGTGAAAGGCAACTTTGAGTCGTCTTTCCACTGCTGTAACAATCACCACCTGCTCTGGTTTGGTCGACATATACACTTAATCCACGAGAGAGAGGCCAAACATCAGAGACACAGCGAGGGGGACAGTGTGTAGAGCCAGAATATTTTCACATCTAATTATTTTTCAAATTATTTTCACCAGCCATTATGACCAGAGAGACTTGAATATGTCAGACTTCAACAGATTTTCCCAGTAATTACCAGATAACAGAAACCCTGCTCTCAGTCAGCACTGGTGTTGTGATCTAGCTTTTATTTGTGAGAGCGGTTTGCAGTTGGTGGTCAGAGCTAGCTTTTCTGCGCTAGATAGCTTGAGTTTTAGCTCACAGGTCTTCTTCTTCCTCCCCTCAAAGGGTTTTTTAGTGCTTATAGTTTAGTCACAATAGCCCTTGATAGCATAATGTATCCAATGTGTGTGTGTGTGAGTGTGTGTGCGTGCGTGCAAATCAACCTACAGACTGACATGCATAACCTGTCAAAAATATTGGCTAACTGATTAATGGTTAACCACTGGCATCCCTATTCTTTACTTTAACAAAGTTTATCTCCTTTAAGTTTTCAACAGCTATTTATCAGACCATTTTCATTTCCATGCTGGAACTTGTGCCAATGATTGGATGTTGCTTTCAGCAACCTGTGCCAGCACTTATCCAGGAAAAAACGGCGACTTTTAATTTAACATAGTCAAATGAAATATTATGAAATCTCACCTAATGATCAAAACATGTCAAGGCCATTTTTTACTAACAGCACGTACCTGCCTGTAATGACTGTGACAGAACCTGCATTGATCAACTGCATTAACTAAAAAGAAGAAGAATTCACATGTGTAAATAGTAAGTTTAAACCTGTGTGACCTGTCTTACAGAGTGTGTGTGTGGAGCAGTTGACTCTAGACTTTGAGTATCTAATCAATGAGGTGATCAGGAGTGATGCCGCCTGGGGCCCTCAGTTCTGCTCCTTCAGCGACTATGACGTTGTGATATTAGAGGTCAGTACACACACACACTCACACACACACAAAATATGTCTTGCTAACTTTAAGTCTCTTTCTCCTCTTCTTCACTCCTGGCACTGGTTAGCTGCAGCACTTACACACCTTATATCAAAGAACTGCTCTGGTTTCCACACTGTTTCGTTCAAGTTGAGGAAATGTAGTGTGTTAGGGTGTTAACAAGTGTCATTAGATTTGCAGTTTTTAAATATATTGTGCTTTAAACTCAGAAATATGCTTAAATATACTTAATTCCTATCTTGTTTTACAGACTGTATTTTGTACAGTAAATGATTTTGAACTTTCATGTTTCTAAGCTGACAAAAAACAAATGAGGAGAAACATTTAGCATCTTACCTGAAGATAATGTGTGTTTGACATATATCAGGTGTGTCCTGAAACCAACACTGTGATGATCAACATCGGCCTGCTGCTACTGGCCTTCTCCAACTCCGATGAGGAGCACTGCAGGTACTTGTCCTAAATAAACCCAAAGCCTTTTTGAGCCCTGCATCTGCCACTCTCTTCTGTCCCTGCTTAGTCTGCTATGCATTGTTTTTGTTCCCAGGCCAAACACGTACCATTCCAACCTGCAGGTCAGCTGGGACCTGAACACAGGTGTGTGTTGCACCGTCGGTGTTGGTGACCTGACAGAGGTCAAGGGTCAGACCAGGTGAGGAACTACTTGCCAGTCCCTTCTCACACACACCTTTTGTCTGCCTTTTTTCTTGTTATACTCAGTTTAGTTGTGTTGTGGTAAAAGTGTTAATCTTCATCCCTCTTGTCAGTGGGAGTGTGTGGAGTTCTTACAGGAAGTCCTGTGTGAACACAGTGATGAAGTGGTTGGTTCCAGAGAGCAGCTCCCGCTACATTAATCGCATGACCAATGAAGCTCTACACAAAGGTGAGTTCAACCCTGGGTTCCAATAAATCACCTGTTACCAATCAACCTGTTTGCCTGTGGAATGATCCAAACAGGTGTTTTTGGAGCATTCCACAACTTTACCGGTCTGTTGTTGCTCCTGTCCCAACTTGTTTGAAATGTGTTGCTGCATCAAATTCAAAAGAAGCAGATATTTACAAAAATAATAAATATATTCTCTTGTTAACTGTTTTTGGTGGAGTATTAGCAAATGATCACATTCTGTTTGATTTATGTTTTAGTGTCTCACGATTTTGGAATTGGGGTTGTATGTACACATTTGCGTATGCATTCAGTGTCCTGATACCCCCCAGAGACCCTCCAACAGAGTCTGAATACTGTCTCACAATGTTGTCCAGATGTCTATGAGGATTCCGGTTCATCCAGGTCAAAGGGAAAATCAAATATAACTGAATTTCTTCTTCTAGTGTCTAGTGGGAGCTGCTGCCTAAAGAAACCTTGAGTTTGGTTTGATCTTATATTCCCTGTTTTAAGGACAAAGGTCCCAGCTGCTGTTGGAAGTTTTGACAGTCCTTGTTTTTGATTTGTTTGTTTGTGCAGATCATTATAATTCTAATTCGAAAGTTACTTGTCTTCTCACCCGTAGGCTCATCCCTGCAAGTGTTGGCAGATAGTGACCGATGTACCTGGATTGTTTTATGAAGAAAGAGGAGGACCACAAGTGTCAAAACAACAGCAGCGAAAGCACACACAGATACACGTCGACATGGCCTCAACCTTAATCTCAGCAAAACTGCACACGTTCAGCGACTCCGCTCTGGTAACATGTAGGTAAAACACGTGTCAAATTGAAACTGAACAAAGAATGCTCTTGATGAAATACTGTAAGGATGAAGTTTTTTGCATTGTCTGTGTTTAATTTTACACGTTTTATCTTTTTTTGTAATTGCGTATCATTGCAACCACCAAACTAAGAGCTGGACTGAACGAAGATTTAGTTTATACATTTTGTTTTTTATACATAAAGGAGTACTGTTATTGTAGTGTGTGTGTGTGTGTGTCTTTAACTGAATGTATGCAATATCTGCACCTGTGTAATGTTCACTAGGGGATTTCATCCAGAGAGTAAGTGTGTGTATGTATGTATGAGTGTGTGCATGTTTAATGTGTATGTAACATTTGATAGATTCTGCTGCTTCTGAACGAGCTGTTTCCTCACCTGGCCTGGACCAGTTCAGTCTAGCTGTGTTCATTCATAAGGCTGCAGTATTTTAAATGAGACAAATTGAATCCATTACTGCATCACTTGACTCTTTCATCTTTTTTTTTTAAACCTGTTATGGAGGTAGAGGGTTGTTGGAGTTGCCTGCTCAGCTGGTTGACATCACGCTGTGTGTTAACTAGCATGGAAGCAAGACTATGTTCTATTTGGATATTTTGTTAAAATAAAATGGTCAAACGTTTTTGTGCAATTGTTGTATTAAGAGCAGGACACAAAGCGACTTTAAATCTGTTAAACCACCTGTTAAAGCCCTTTTCAGTGACGCCCTCTGCCAACTGATGGCCTCGGGTCAGTGAACCTCCGGGTCCAAATTGCGTCATGGTGCTTGGACCCTGTTATACTTGCTTGCAAGTCTAGTTTGTCCTTTATTCCTCTGGTATTACTGCTACTAAAACTTATTGAAATAAAACAAAGAAAGTAAATCAGTCCTTAGTTTAAGTGGTTATATCTAGTAGACAATTGCATCCTGTGACGAGGGGTCCTGATACTTTGGACTCTATTTTAAAGGGGCACTCCACTGATTTTACACATGAAATCCATGAGGAGTGTTACTCAGCCAGTAAAAACAGTTCTATAATGTCTTCTCTGGAGGAACTTTATGAAGTTTTTATAAAAATAAAACTGATGATCTCATCAAGGTTTGACACTCGCAGTGCCTGCAGTCATTTAGCAGGCAGTGAGGGTTCAATAAAGACTCACATTGCATTATGGGCAATGTAAGATCCAGTGCTTTTGGAGCAGCTTGACCCATACTAAAGACTAAAAGTCAGGATATCTCAGCCTCTACTACTTTGTTTTTGGCTGTTTTTTTAAAAATCTCTCTCCTGAGTTTCCCAACTTTATTTCAGTACAATACTTAATGCTGGACTACCCCTTTAAGTGGCAACAAGCCAAAAAGGTTAGGAACCTCTGGTGTAGCTGATGTGGTTGAGCAATGGCTAAGAATAAAATAGAGGCGGTCCCATGAAGAAAAAGATTCTGGCACAAGTTTTGGGATCACATCCTTTTAGTTAACAGTGAGAGTAAAGCTACAAACGTTGATCACAGATTTAAGTACAAAGGTCTTCAGAATAACACCAAGTGGACCTCATTTATAAAAGGATCAGCAGCACAAGCTAAGGACAAAATCCAAGTCACATTTTTTTAATTGTGACATCGCAGATAGCAGTTGATTCTTTTTCAAGTCAGAATTTTTTTTATATATACCCTTGTTTTCTATTTAGTGCTCTTTGGTGGGATATGCGTAGTCAGACCATCCTGAAGGACATCCCACTAACGCCATAATAATTTTAATTTCTTTCCCTCAGTCCAACATTCCATAAAATCATTATGCGCTCATGCCATGTGAGAGGCTGCTGGCTGAGCATTTGCTCTTTGGAAAGGGTCCATCTAGACAGTCACCATATTCACATTCTTGGTCCATCATCATCACCATCACAATAAAAATATAGCTCAATAATCTGGATGGTGGACACAGTACAACATATTTTCTTAAGGCAATTATGGTTAAACAACATACAAATAGTTTGGATATATGTCAGTCTTCACAAAAGGTACATAATATAGGTTATCTACAAAATGTTCAACATTGATACCCTGAAAATAAACATCTACTTTTACGCTACAAAAACTTGGGCAATAGCTGTAGCTGGTACACCTAACTGGTACAAAGGCTGCCATGGATACGGTGTAGTAAGTGCTGCTTGATCAGGTGGGATAAAGTTTGGCCTTGTCCTGTGGCCCGTTCAGGTTGCACTGCACTATGAAGGTCTGTAGTGGGATAGCACTTGAGCCATCTGTCTGTGCAGTGTGTGTGTGTGTGTGTGTAAAAGAGAGATTATGATATTGAAAGAATGGATGGAGGATGAAAAGGATGGATGAGGAACAGCAAATGGCAGAATCACCACAACGAGGCTTGACTGTCACCATCTCAGATTTGTTTTTTCATAGCTAGTAAAAGTTCATGACAACACCAAGACTACTTCACAAGACCTTCATTTATTAATCCACCAATACAGAATATATAGAATACAAGCTTGTTCAAGCTAGAAATCTCTCAAAGGCACAGGGTATCAGTTAATTGGCCAAATTCATAATGAAACATTCATAACATAAAAAAGTAAAATATGGCATACACAAACAGCTGTCAATCAACATCCATGTGCCAAAAAAAATCCATGGTGCAGCATCATTCCAGATGCTACTCTGATGTTAAAAAAATGTATATTTCAGACAATGGCATTCACTAGTCCAGCTCCCCTGCATAGTCATTGCTTTAAAAGGCAAGGTGAGTGATATTTTTTAATATAGAGCACAATAAAGAACACTGGGGTCTTATCATCTCTCCACAGCAATCAGGTCAGTGGTTAAGGCGGAGCAGAAGGGAATCAAGAATATATATGTATGTATATATATATATGTGCTATATAGTATAGCTAGGCTGGACAGGAGTGGCTACTGACATGTAGCCACTGGACAGACAGGGAAGGCACAGGGAGCGCGGGAAGGGCTGTAAATGATCAGGTGAAGGCAAAGAGAAAAAGAATGGCAGCACAAAAGTTCAAAATACGAAATTGGCAAAGGGCTCTCCCACTCCCTCACATGCTTGCAAACATGCACGCATGCAAACACACACACATCATGGTTTGCAAACCAGAAGCATAGGATGACAGAATGGGATGACACGATGATAGACTTAAAGCCAAGATGTGTGTGTGTGTGTGTGTGCGTTTGTGATAATAACACTAAGGAGTGACTAAGGTGGTGTGCTGTGGGTCTCTGTCAGAGTGTGCAGATTTAAACTCGTCCTGGGCTGCTTGGTGGGCGGCTCCATCGGCTCTTTCTCATCGTCGACTGCACTCAGAGAGCTGGACTGCAGCACCAGATCTCCTGTCTCGTCATCGCTCTCCTCTTCCTCATCCTCCTCTTCTTCTTCTGATGGAGAAAGAGATGTGACATGGCATTAAGTGATCGGTTGACTAACTTGAAGGTATTTGTGAGCAGGACCACTCTGAAATTACCTTTCTCCAGGTCCGGAGAGATTCGGCACTTGATGGTGCTGGCAAACTGCAAGACAGAGTAATGATCGGACATTTGTAAACATATGTCATCATGTACAGACTGAACTATGAGAGCGGCCGCATGTGCAGACACATACTTCTCCCATGACTGCAATGGGTGTCACTCCTTTAGCCTGGGCCACTCTGTGCTCTATCAGGTAGTACATGTACTCATCATACAGCAAGCGGATCAGGTGAAAAGAGCCAAAACTGGCAGCACTGCGCAGAGTCAGGTCTCGGATTACCATAGAACTGGTGAGAAAGCAGTGAAGATATAGAAAATGAACTTCAACATAAAACCAAATATTCTTTTATATATATATATATATATATATATATATATATATATATATATACAACGAGACGATATATATATATATATATTTGTGACGTTTTTGACCTTTTTCCTTTCCCCCCTCACCTATAGAAGGACCAGTTGAGTAGGAAGACCTTGGCAGCCTTTGGTAGGGCAACGGGGTTGTGCTCGTAGGGCTTCAGGGCCTGAGAGACAACGCCGTCCAGCCAGGTAGCCCACTGCTCCAGAGAGTTTTGCTGCTGCAGAGTCATTTTAAAATCTTGCTCCAGCCGCTGTACCACGCGGTCTTCACACTGACACACCCAGGATGCCTGCTCCTGCGGGGGACGTGGGTGGAGAGTGTCAGGGTTCTGCTCCACCTCACCTAAAACACCAATTAACCGTAAAAGCTGAGAAGGGGGAAAGGAGAGAGACAGTAGTACAGACCTGTACGTTAGTGAAGTCGACCCGGTTTAGGTCTGACAGCATCTGGTTGATCTGGGCTGAGTTCTGGAGGACGGCGCGGGCTGCCTGGGCCAGGTGGTTCAGGCTGGTGTAGCGGCGCAGCGTCTGGGAGAAGGAGCCTACACACACCACCTGAAGGAAGGAAAGCAGGAGCAATAATAAGATGCCGTACGTTAGGAAGAAGGCACAAGCAAAGCCTAGCTCACACTCAATGGGTTTTCCAATCACAGGTTGACAGCAAAGAAACACGTGTAAATGCATACCGAGGATACAGTGAGATCCTGTCAAATCTTATGAAAAGTGGTCACTTGAAACGTTGAAGACTATCACCTTTATGCGAACCATCTCTTCTGGGATGTTCATCATGGCGCCTGTCAACCAATTCTCCAGACTTTTGGCAAAGTTACGGATGGCCTGAGTTAAGGCACCTGAGGCAGGGGTGGTGGTGATGTAGAGAGGAGACCGAGAGAGAGGGTATTTGTATTTACGTTTAAACATGCAGGTGTGGTAGAAGGTAAAACACCTCAACTTGCCCACAGACTGAAAGACTAATGTTCCCTCACTGTTTCGGGCTGCCATGCTATAAATCCGTTAATTACTCTTGACTGGCTCACTGAACTGTTTTGTATCCAGAGCTCTTACAGGCTTTAGTAACTTACTAGGGATGGGTCTCAGTACATCAGGGATGAGCATCTCCACCAGAGTCTGGTAGAGCATGTTGTCACACTCTCTCGTCCACTGCAGCACTGGCTCGTACTTGCACAGCAACACCAGGCACGATTTGGGCAGACGCTTCTCAGACTCATTGTGCCTGAAGGAGAAGAAAGACAAGTCATACTCAGTTCCAGCAGCGGCCATGATACATGAGCAGGTATTTCATTCATCTGATTGTTGGAGCGTTTCAGTGACACTTGCAGATTGAGTGATTCCGTGTCACTGCTCTGGCTGAACCTCCAGAAGGATTTCCACAGTGTCTCCACAAGAGTGAACTGAAGGTTGACCATCACGTCCAGAATGGCCTGCGGGGATCACACGTAATAGCACAGAGGTGTCTAAACCGCCTTCACTCTCCTGGTATGTGCCATACAACAATTTCACATCAGACACCTGGCTCCTAAAGCAGGGTTTTAACAGTAAGGACATCAAGGACTATGACCCATGTATGTGGACAGAGAACAAAGCCAACTTCTAATCCAGAGTATCATAATCAGCGTGTGTGTGTCCTGTCTGCCCACCTCACAGTGTTCTCTGTAGAGAGTCTGAAAGGCCTTGAGGTGTTCTAAAAGGATCCCATCGGGCAGGGTTCGATCTTGCAGATCAATGTCCACAAACTCTGGCAGTGGCCTTGATGCTTCTACACAAGATGCAGCAACAGAGACACAGATGGCGCACAGAGTAACAAGAAGATGTTCAGTTCGACATGTCAGAACCCAATCCTCATCACCAACCTCTCTTCTTTTAACAAGAGTGAGTATTGCTTGAAAAGAAATGGTGAACATGTTGCAGGGTGCAGGTGCTACTCACCCAGAAACTGCTGATACTGTTGCACCTGTGCTGAAATGTCACAGAGTGCCGTTGCCTGCTGCTGACCCATCCCACCTGATGTCCCATTGGTGATCCCCTGGGTCTTCTGAACTGGCTTTATCCTATTGGACAGAGTAACCATCAATCAGGGACACATAGAGAAAGGGTCACAGGAGGGAAGACACATCTTACGTTGACAGCAGAGCACTTTAAACAGGCTGCAATAACAAAGCGAAGCAACTGTTACATCTTGTTGTTGAACAAATCTTTAACACAAAGCTGCACTTCTTCCCTGTTCACGTTTGGCTTCACAATATGTCTGTGTGTGTGAGTGTGTACAAATTTCACCCATAGCCAAGGAGACACAGGACGTGGCCACGTGCGGATACCTGTTTTTCTGAGAGAACGGCTGCTGCCTCATCGCCATGTGCTGTTGTTCATCCATCAGTCTGAGCAGAGGAGAACCTGACTTGATCCTCAGACCATAATAGTGGTACTTAGAGTTCCCTCTGAAACACACACGACAGGTTATGATAATGTCCTAAGATACTCATCTAGCAAAATCAGTATGTGTGTGTGTGTGTGTTTGTATATACCTGGTCCCTAATCTCCGTGTTCGTAGCCCCATGAACACAGACCTGATGAGTTTGCCAAAGGATGCAGCATTAACAGGTTCCAGTTTCTGCTCCTGGCAGTGCAGCAGGTAGTGGTAGTAGAGGGTGCAGCGAGGTAAGCTCACCCCCTCCGCCGCCTCGTAGTTATCACACAGCCACTGCACCTGGGGAACATGGACAATGGACACAGAATTAGATTTTCTGAATATATATATAGATATATATATATGTGTGTGTGTGTGTGTGTGTATACGTATATATATATACATACACACACACACACACACATATATATATATACATATATATATAATAAAATAATCTTGACTTTGAACTTGAGTACTCACAGTAGCAGGTGGGGCACGAGAGTTAGGGCTGGAGTAGCTCTGTCCTCCTCCTCCACCTGCAGCTGCTCCTCCTCCTCCTCCTAACACATAACCTCCCTGAATGATGTAGCCCCCTCCGCCGCCAGCAGCTCCCCCGCTATTCGCTCCTGCTGTTGCCACAGAAACCGGCTGCGAGGTCACAGAGCCGGTGATGTCTGACTCAGAGCTGGGCGTGGTCTCGTAGTAAGTGGAAGAGGAGGCGGGAGGGGTCTGCGAGTAGAGGGGCGAGTCGGAGAAAGGGTAGTTGCTCGATCGACTGGACAGGAAAAGACGTGTGTACATACACACACACACAAATAAACAATAGGTTAAGCTGTGTTACTAGGCAAGTCGCAAAGCAAGGTGTCTGATCGATCACGTGTGGGCATGTCTATGCAACATGCACACAGAGCAGGTTCCTCTCTACTCACATGGTGGATGTGGTGAAAGTCGCATCTCCTCCTCCATCCACATACACCTGACCAGAGTACACATGCTCCACCTGCAAAACCAGGCAAACATGAGACCTAAAGCAGCATTCGCTGACTATTTTTACCACATGGGGCCAACACAACAAGGTGTAAAGACAATATTGACATATTATCATTATTTGGTTACATTTATTATATCGTTTTATAAGTTGTTATGACGAACGTGTCAGAAAACAGTTGTCAATTCATGTATCCAGCAGACACGAAGCAACGTTAGCATTCATTTGGGTTGTGTTTGTGTGTATCTGATGAACGTCTGATATCTGTATGATATCTTCTGGTTCTGTTTTTGGTCTCCACCAACCAATATGGTTAATATCTGGGTTTTTATCTGCTAAATGCTCCACTATGTTCATCAGCTAGTCACTAACTTTTTCTGTGTGTCATTACGTGCAGGGCAGGTAGTATTTCATGGGTTTTTAGAGCTTCTTGGCTGGAAACAGCTGCCTGCTGCTGCTCAGAACACAGATCAGAGTGATGAGAGTGAACCCAAACACTGAAGTTGGTGGCTGTAAAATCTAAAACAATGTGATTGAAGATGCTAAAATGCTCCATAAAAGTGAGGTGAAAAGCAGAGTGGGGAATTAAGTCTCTGTGGTTCCATCACTACAGGCGACACCTTTCACATTACAAGTAGACATTTGATCTATTATATATATAAAACACAAAATTATCGATTACAGCAGCCTTTAGTTTGGTCTTTACCAGACATACAGCTCGAAACAAACAGCAATGAACAGAGGGTGAAACTTGATAAATATCAACCATTTTTTTCTAATACTACTCACTCAACATCTTGCTGTTCTACTGAATAAAATGTGCCACGCTCATATCTGGGACACGAGGAATTTTGTTCAGAGGAGCAAGCACAATTTCTGAAACCTGTTTGACAGCTCACCATCATCATTGCTATACAGTACATAAATGGAAGTATTTAACAGCAGACAAGGTAGTTTGAAGATGGGCAGGTGTTAATAAATACAACTTGGAAGACAAAGAAGTGCCAGGGTTGTAGTCTGCCACTGACGTTGGCTGTGAGAGGTGATCCAGAAACAATCCTAACAGCTCATTCACTTATACTGGGAAACAGCATGACCTGCAGAGTTCAGTATTCAGGTACATCTTAGACAACCTGAGGAGGCTGCAGGGAGAGTGAGTGACAAACATGAGGGAATGAAAGAGGAGGAATGTGAGAAGACATCCTACATCCCTCTGTTTCTATCTGCCTGTAACACTAGACAGAGCCAACACTAATTCACACACCATCACATTACCTTTACACTTTAACTACAGGTATCTATTGTCTTAGATGATAAGAGGAGATGCTTTGTTTGTCTGTTTACCTCCTGGTTAATGTGCACAGACTGGAGGTTGTTGATGTGGCCACTCTGAGTCCTCTTGGCTGCCTGCGACACTGCTTGCAACACTGACCTCTGCTGGTGAGTAAAGCCATAGTGACTGATATAACTTTGGGTGCTCAACTATTTGTCGTGACTTGCTCCTACATGGTCAAAAAACAAATCCAATGCAGTTTGTGTGCATCTTACCTGCTGTGTGGTCTGCACTGGTTGGACCACCTGAGTAGGAACACCAGGGGCAGATGGGCTGGAGTCGGACAGGCTGTCGTTGGAGTGAACAGAGCCCTCTAGGGATGGCAGAGGGAAAGTGAGGGAAATAAGTTTCGTCAGATGATCGAACAAATCTCGACAGAAAAGCCAGCCACCATTACCACAAGTTCAGTACTCACGACATACTGCTTCCAAATTGTAATAACAGCCACCGCAGAACATTTTATTTTTGTTCAGCTGAGGAGAGACTGATCGTGGGGAGGAGAAAGAGTGTGTGTCTGTCCAACTCTCCTTTCATCCTTATATCTTGCATGCAGAAGGACAGCCTTGGACAGCTAATCTCCCCAGATGGAGAGAGAAATCACTCCATCTCAAAAACATGCAGATCAGATGAGAGAGGAAAATGAGAGATACATGAGGGATGATGGATAAGGGGAGGAAACAGAGGATGAAGGGTGGGTGGGGGAGAGGGCTTTGTTTTCTTTGTATCCTTCAGGTGAGGTGACTATTTTGCACTGTCCAGTTTCACTGTGCTGCTCTTACTTCAACCTGGGTTAAATGTTGCAAACGTATATAGTTAAACTTAAGTCAGCACAACTCTGTACAGCCCACTACTCAATTTTAATTTTGCATTATGATAACTGTTGAAAAATGAAAATCAGTCTCTCCTCAAATGTTTTGAACTTTTGACTTTAAATTCCTCCCATAACACAATTCAAGAGAAATTAATACTTTATAAATACATTATCATAAGAGATTACATGGCGTTTCAGTCCACTAGTTAACTATTAGTTAAAAGAGGGTGCTGACTAAAAAAAAATAATAATAATGAAGGCTATACCAATCTATGCATCTTTGTTTAGGTCTACCCAATCCTAACAATTGCAGCTCAGACCAGATTACTGAGCTTTGGAGTTGGCCCATGAAACAATCACCCATAAAACAGGTACACTTAAAACAGATACAGTATATGCTTCACATTTTCCATCACGTATTGTATGTAGGGAAACGGCTCTGGTAAATTGTCATAGACATTTGTGTTTTGTATTTTTTAAAACATTTTTAGCAACAAAATTAATTGATAAAGATATCAAAAAGATATGTAAATTGCTAATTAAAATAATCCTAGTTTTAGCCCTTAATTCACATTTAAGTAGTGTATATACATATACATATAGTAGACTTCAATTAGACAATTTTTGCCCATTTAACTGGCAAAGACATGATGTTGTAAAATCAAATGAGCTTGACTGCTTCTACACAATCCCTGCTGCAAAATCAAATTATATTTAAAAGAAATTTTCCTCCTACAGTTACTGATATTATAAAGGCCCGGCTGACCAGAAAAACATTTTTTCCTGTCTTTATGTCTTCGGTTTTGTGGTGTTCAAAAGAAGAACGTTGTTGTGTATTAAAACCCTCTCTCTGTGTATAGTTATACTGTATTCAATGGAAACCTTTAAGTACATGATTCTAGCCTGGTATACATCTGGACATATGGAGCAAAAAAGCACTATAGCTACAGTGTATCCTCTTACATGAAGCAGGATCACTAATGCCAAGATCAGACTACACGAATCTAGCCCAATTTTGAGACGATTTTATCATGGGCAACCAATTACCCACCTTGTGGCTGATCATGAACGACAATTGGGCATCTGTCTGTGTTAGCGGTGATGTCTGAACTTGCGCGTGATCGTGACATAAGACATGCTGTGAATGGTCGGGCTCATACATGTAGTCTTGCCAATCATATAATCATATATATCGTATATGGCCCTGTGATCATTAGATCTGACAGAGTGACCATCATCAAAGACAAAAAAATTGTGTAGTCTGATCACAGCATAAATAAACTGCAAAACTGCGCTAAGTAGAACCCAGCTCTTTATACTGCAGTCCTTGCTTAAGACACGAGGGAGTGGCAAGTTTTAATAAGCACAGTAATTCAGCTAACTTAGTTGTCCTACTTCATGAGAATGAGATGAGCCCCAGGCCTGTGAGTCTCTCATTCTGGGTGAGAGTGCACAGTGTTACTTGACACTAGCAGGCAAAAAGATCTATGAATAGACAGCCCTAAAATAAGATACAGAGACACCAGTGTTGGGGTCAGTTCTCTCCCACTTTCACTAGTTAACTCCATATTTTAAAATACTAAGTGATTTGCTTATGAACAAACATTTAATTTTTAATTCAGGATACATTTTGAAAGGGCAATGGCCTGAATGAATTTAAACTAATATGTGAAATAGGTCCAAAACCCTGTGAGCAGATTTTACATTAGCGACCATAGGTGCTATCTTAATCTAATTTTTTTGTGCCACTACAGGAATTACAATAAAAAAACAGAATTATACCACCAACTCCCTATAACAGCAAAAGCAGCAGAGTACAAGTGAAGTCAGGTTTCATCCATCAGCTCCCACGTTAGGGACTGTGCAGCCTAGCAACCCATTCCATCAGCCTATTTTGTCCTCATAATGTATGAACTCCCCGACCAGACAGGCAAACTACGTCAGTGTTTTGTTTTTTGTTTTTTTTTTAATCCTAACTGGACTTAAATCTCTCCTTCTCTTTATTCTAGCCATCAAATCAAAATATTTTAAAGATGGACTGTAACTTAGTAGGGCAGAGAGCCTGCAACCAACATGAGCAAGAAACACTGAATTAACAAACTAATTATCACCATAACTAATAACTATTATATGCAGATTGTTATGCACAAATGTAGTCAGATGATTCCTAAAATGTCTGGGGATGTCACTGGAACATGGTTTAGTGCCAACCAGGGCCGTAGCATTTGATAACCAGCTCCAAGCTACACACTAATTCCGAAAAATTCCTGCTGTTAAAATGTTGATGAGCAAGTGAAATCATGGCATGGAATAAAAATAAGAAAGTGACTATGCCCTTACTACACATTTAAGTGCTAAAATGATCACCAAGGTCAACTAATGTAGAATGAACTGATTGCAATGTTGATGATTGTTTTGTAGTGGTGGTAATTTAAGTAGAAATAATGAATTGGTTAATCGTTTAGTGTATAAAATGTCATAAAAATAGTAAAAAATGCACATTTCAAGTCTCAGAGCAAAGGGTGATCCAAAGTTACATTTCCATCGCAGGCACCAGGGTCTAAATTAAGTTATGGATACATTATTTTACCCCCTCAAAAAGTCCCAGACCAGGGGATTGGACTTTGTAAAAGTACATGAACTTTGGGGGGGGCTTGCAGGGCTAAACATTTGTGATTGGATGAGTACATGCAGCATTTTATTTTAGTCACCATTTAATAAAATCTGCAACCGCAAACCACTTTGTTTTTGTTCATTGGGCTTCAACATATCAACATGGACTTACAGAAGAAAGCAAGCAACAGATGGACAGATGACGAAGCCCAGGCCTGTGCTGTATACTCAGTGCAAAAACGATGTGTAAAAGCAGCCATTGCTTTTTCATATGTCAGTGGACTTATTTGCCTAATCTTCACTGGTCTCTAGACCGCAACGGAAATGCAGTTAAGAAAGGAAACTTTTAGGTCCCTGAAAAGTAGTTCTTGGGACTAAAATTTCCAGGTGCTTTGGGTGGAAATGCAGCAAATATTAGCTTTTCTCCCTTGATAAATTACTTAAACAATCATTTCATTATTAAAATTGTTGACAATTTTCTCTTGATTGACTGATGAATTAATCATTTTGCCCATTTTGGTCAATTTTTTTTCTCTAGCCAAAATGTAAGACATTTTAAGACATCATGATGGGCTTTGGCAACTTGAGACAAGCATTAAAGCATTTACAGATGCCCAGGCAAAGATTTATACACAATTTTCCTCTGCCCTGTTTGGTAACCAGAATCCCTCACTATGTACTGGACAAACTGTCAGCCTCCAACTACCATCCAGCCTGTTGCTCATACTTTAGATACAGACCTGAGGACAAACTGAAGCTTGCTCAGAACGCATGTCATATCATGCCCTCCTGTTGCCCATGTGAACTAGAAAGTGTGTATTATGTGTGTGAGTGCAGTATGTATTATGTAGGTGTTTGTCAGTTGTTCAGCAGTCTCTCACCTGTAACAGTTACGATGATGTACTGAGGCGAGCTGCTCTGGCCATTACTCTTCTGGACTGCAGAGTGCTGGATTTCGGGGGTTACATAGTGCTGCGTGGGAGTGGTCAGAACCACTGCTTTCTGGCTCTGGGCCTGGGTGGGTGGTGCTTGAGAACAAAGTGCATCCTGTCCTGTTTTTGAGGCAGTGGCTGATTGGTTAGCTGATGCAATGGTTCCAGAACTTGGTGGGATCTCGGACAGGAAATGCGTCGTCTTTGCGGATGAGGGTGTGGTGGCAGCAGGTGTTGCTATGGTTACTGTGTTGGCCTGCTGAGGCTGAAGGTCCTCCGAGTATCCAGAAGTTGCCATGGCAACCAATGCTTTGACGAACTCGTTCTGTGGATAAAAAGAGACAGCACTCATTAATAAAAGAGCTACAAACATAGCGGCAGTTTCCCTTGGTCTGTAGAAGACATAGGTGCACATATGTAAAGGGGGATTTAGATTTAAAATTTTACATTTTTCAATAACAAATATGAAATTTCACAAAATATTGGACCACTATTAATACCATATCTGAAAAGCTAGAGGATATAATAAATAAATGACACCCGAAAAGCTCAAAGACAAAATATGCTAAAAAAAAAAAAAAGTCCAGTGGGGACAAACTGCAACCATATGATCTGGGAAAAGTCCACACCGAGTTCACATTCATTTAGCTTAGGTGGTGATCCCAGCGTGGTGCTACGCTTCAGCCTTTTAACGGTAGGGAAAACCCTGCAAAAATATGGAGCAACACACTTGTGGGTATATTATTTCTCCTATCTACGTTTTGGCCACACACAGACCTGGTGTGTGAATGCTTGTTTGTGTGTGTGTGTGTGTGTGTGTGTGTGTGTGTGTGTGTGTGTGTGGAACATAAACCAGAGGAGGAAGTAAGGCTTTTGTGTAAGACTTAGCAGTAGTCTAGAGCTTTTCCTGTTTGGTCCAGTATAAAACAACCAACATCAACCAATATAAATAAAGCAATGGATCAAAGTTCCAAAATAAGGTTCACTGACTGTGACCATAGTGTTTCAAAGTGAAATAAAACAACTTAATGACTAACTAAAGATGAGAATATATGCGACCATGGACTGTCCCAGATCTGTAATATTCATCATTGGTTACACTGTCACTCAGGACTTTTAGGCCATCCCACTGGAAGATAAGCCACTCCTGCGTAAACCAACACGGCAAACAGGACAATCAGATGATCATCGGCACACCGTGTTCACGGGATTGACCTGCCGTGCCCAATGTCAGACCAAAAACTTTTTCAAAGTCACAAAAAGATAATGAAACATACTACACTCATATCTCAGCGCCTAGTACTCATAAACGATTTAGTTGCGTGAACAGTTTCGCGTGCTTTTCTGTACCTAATGTTTCTGGATGGCTTGCTTGAAAAGTGAGTTGAGAAAGCGAGAGTGATAGCTTCCCCAGCTAGCAGCTCACGTTGAGCTGTGACGTTAAAGCGAGCTAGCTAGTTGCTAGTTACTCGTGTTAGACAGTCAGTAAATCTGCGACCACGCCACCATCCACGTCTCATTAGGATTTTACCGTTATCGAAACCGTAAAAACCAGCCTGAACATTTAAAAAAATTAGCAAAAAAAGTACAACTGGCGCTACATCACACCCGCCATCTTGTGCTCTTATCAAAGATCTGACATCGCCATAACAACGTTTGGAAAGAAGCTAGCAACCACTTTGATCACGGACACATTCGACCAATGTCACGTTAACGCTGACGACTGTACAAACAAGCACACGTATGTAATTAAGACAAAATTAAATGATAATTCTTATATATTTTACTTTTTCACCTCTAGTTTATCCCAGTATTGTCCTTTTTAGTCGTTCAAGTTTTTTTCCTTAGATTTAGGTTGTTATTGTTGACTCCCGTTGCTTGGTTCTTGTCGCCAGGACTACCGTGACTATGGCGCCTTGCCTTCACCGGGGCAACTGTTGCTACCCTCTCGTCCTCGCCCCGCCCTACACTAAATGCTGATTGGCAGACTTGGGAGGTGGTCGCAGCGTCAGTAAAATAACCGATCGTTGATTGGTAAACAGACCCTGTCTGTCACTTTCACCAGAGCTTCACGTCAAATGACGACTTCTAATGGTACTTTTTTGATTGCTCAGAATGTCAAACAGATAGACGGAAAATCAGAATCAGACTCCGAATAGGCTTTATTGGCCAAAAATGTGTGCACACACAGGTATTTCATTCCGGATTTTCGTTGCTTTTAACGTAGCTACTAGCACAGGCAGAAATAGACATACAGCAGAATAAAGAGTGGTCAGAAATGTAGTGTATACTAGCATGTGAATATATATATATATATATATATATATATATATATATATACACACACGCACACACGCACACACACACACTTAAATATATACAACTAGGAAACAATAAAATATAGTGCAAAGAAATATTGAATGTTGAATGAATATGCAGGCTACATGTAGTTGATGATTCTGTACAGATGATGGGAGGTTGTGTCATGAGCGTCGATCATTTCACAAAAAAAGGTTGCTAACACTGCTTATCTCTGCTCCTTCTATGAGCTCATACAAATAATTAATATTGTACGACATTCGGAAGTTCACAATTGATTGAGTCACTGCAGTATCACTGGTTGGCCTCTGAAATCTTTCTGTAGTGGTTCTTTGTGTATTTGTGTGTGCCACAACAAAACATATAGCACCCTAGTTATCCTTGAGGTGAATGGATAAAGCATGCAAAGCAGACAGCGAGATGGAGATTATGTTGGTGACGCACAGCACAACCCAGGTGATGTAAGGGACAGAAAGGCCAAGAAAAGGTCACAGGTGATTAGATAGCCAAGAGCTCTGTTGACATCGCCTCTGGCATCATTTGCTACTTGATCAAAAATTTTCATTTTCCCTGTGTGCATTGTTGCTCCTAAAGGTCTCTAGTCTTATCTCTGGGCATGACAAAGAGAGGAGGTGAGTTGAGGTCCTTCTCTGAGATGCTGAGGCCTATATAAGATAGAGGCTATCCAGTAACAAACTCAAACTGTACAGACACCTCAAGCAATTTCCAGCTTTTGAGATTCTGACGACATCTTCTCTCTCTCACCATGTGGAAGGCAGCACTCTTGACCCTGTGCTTGTTGGTGGCATTGGTAGACAGGGTGCAGTCCAATGACGATCACCCTTCTTTCTACGGGGTTAAACTGTGTGGAAGAGAGTTCATACGAGCAGTCATCTTTACCTGTGGTGGTTCTCGTTGGAGGAGAAGCCTGGGAGACTCAGGTAAGAATGTGTGTGTGTGTGTGCAAAAATAAGGATACAAATTTATATTTTATGATGTGCCACATTTTCATGGGTCAAGCTGTAATATAAAGAGCTTTACCCTTGCTTTTTTCAGCTCTTATTGGAGAAGAGGCCTTTGACCCATGGAACACAAATCCCATTCCTGAACTTACCAGCAAGCAGGATCCTGCAGAGTCCCAAGCATGGAGAGCTCAAACATCAAATGTTGCATCTGTGGCTGCTGGATTCAGCCGCTCAGCTCGCTTGCCAATCTCGGACGAGGTGCTGGAGGCTCTACGGAGTGCAGATAGGAAAGGACGAGATGTAGTGGTAGGACTGTCCAATGCCTGCTGCAAGTGGGGCTGTAGCAAGAGTGAAATCAGCTCTCTGTGCTGAACTTTATAAATGCTATATATATGCTACTCTCTACTCTACTTTTTTCGTATATGATTCCTTCATTTCTTCACACTAACAATTCTAAAAATTACATATTCCATCGAACTCACCATCCATGTGACTGTTGATACAGGAATGTGATTGTGTATCTAAAACTGGTTCACTGACTGATCTGTGTTTAATAAAGTACTGTGTACTTGGTATAAAAGTCTCTGTTCCTCTTACAAAAACGATACTCAAATGATGTTTCATGCTGCTAGAGCACTTCCACTTTTCCAAACTCTTGTTTCAGAAATAGTTTTGACAGGGATTTCGAAATGAAGGGAAGTGGTGATGAACATATTTACAAAGCACTGAAATCCAGCACAGTAGAGCTGCAACATGTTTCCTCTGTGAAGCCTCTATTGTTGGACTTTTGTTGTTTATTTTAGTATGTTCATAGGCATTTGTTCACCATCCTAGCAGAGATTCATTATCACAGTCAAACTGAGACACATTGCCATTTAAACTGAGCGTCAGAGTGGTAGTAAGCCTAATGTTGTTAATTTTACTGGTGTTCATGATAATGTGTCCACGCCCTGTATCAGTTCATACAGATCACTTTTACAGTAAATTGCTGTAGGAGTTTGAAACTGACGCCATCTGGTGGTGAGAAATGAAACGCACCATAAACCGATTCATATAACATGTCTGTTCATAGACGAGAAGCATGTCATGCATCTTTATCACTTGACGCAGTTGTAGGACAACAGTAAATAATGATAAATAGTGGATAGGATACAAGATGTATACTCAGTATCTTCATTGTTAGCTGACAAATACGGTTACCTTGCCATCAGTCTGTCCAGTACGGAAGCCGAATACGATCAAACGGATCACCCGGCTTGATTGCAAGGCATGCAATCTCTGTCACATACCAGCTAGCACAGCAATCACACAGATCCACCGAGATTAGAAGTTTGTATTTAGCTACGCAGATCCCTGTCATATTTTAATTTAATGTTAGTTGTTACAGCGCAGCTGCATCTTTGTCTATAGAAATATAGATCTACCACACCGGAGTGACCAGGTAAAACCTTTCGCGGTACTTTCAAGATTATGCTAGCTAGCCATGCTAGTGGTAGCTGCCGGGGTTGATATGCGACTGCTCTGTTATGACTATTGATGCGCTCCATTTGCGCCGTCTTTGTTGCTTCAATTACGAACAGTACTTGGCAGCGCAACAATGCCTCCTGGTCGTTGCCGTATGATAGCATTTTACAGCTGTTTTCTGTGTAAATCTTGTATGTGTTAAGTATTGTAGCGATGCTAAGCTAGCTTGCTATCTGGATGAGCCAGACATTTGCGCCTGTACCGTCTGGGCCTAATGTGGAAAATGCTGGTTTGTTCGCGATTGATAGTTGGTGTTGCTACTTGTTCATGCAATTGTTACTTATTGAAGGAACACTTTTTGGACTTCATGAAGCCAGAAACGGAAATGTTCAGAAACATTAACGCTTTCATGGCAGTGTTTTGCTACATTGTAGACTAATTTATAATGAACGCAGTGTTCTGTCTAAGATAAGATTCAAGTAGCCAAAGAGTTCACGGGAATAGTATTTAAAGTTGTTGCTATTAGTAACGGTAGTTATCACATTCTGTTTGTTAGCGCCTCAGCAATCGTTACTGCGTATCTTACGTTGCTTCTACGTGATTTGAGTAGTAACGTTTGCAGTGCTGAGGTCACAGGTGGGGCTGTTTGTGCAGTGCATGCTTCTTAAGCAGGTAATGTGTGTATTGTGCCCTGCAGAATGGAGTGGCAGCCAGATGAACAGGGTCTGCAGCAAGTGCTTCAGCTACTCAAGGACTCCCAGTCCCCAGACACAGCAACACAGAGAGCTGTGCAAGAAGTATCCTTATGTCTGTGTGTGTGTTGACATTTTGCTTCTCCCATGAGAGCTTGTGTGCCAAAATGGATGACAATAAAAACTGACTGGGTGTGTTGTCATGCGCAGCTTGCACAAAGTGAAATGGTGTGACTGACTGACATTCTCCACACTTCCCAAATGTCAGACAGGAACACAACATATTGGAGGATGTGTGAGCTTATGCCGTGTGTGTGTGGATGGTTGAACTCCTTAACAGAGCCTGCAGAAACTGGAGCAACTCAACCAGTTTCCAGATTTCAACAACTATCTCATCTTTGTCCTCACAAGCCTCAAATCTGAGGGTATGTCCGTGCACATGCTAACAATAGAACAGACTTTTTGACCTTGCTTGTCTCCTGCAAATATTTCTGTAGTTAACCTCCTGTTTCCCATTTTTCTAATGTATTCATATTCTGCCTCTCTGCTGCCTTCCTTCTCAAGATGAGCCCACTCGCTCTCTGAGTGGTCTGATACTGAAGAACAACGTTAAGGCTCACTACCAAAACTTCCCTCCCAATGTGGCTGACTTCATCAAACGAGAATGCCTCAATAACATCGGAGACCCTTCACCGCTTATCAGAGCGACGATCGGTGGGTGTTTGAGTGAGGAAGAGCGAGCTAGTGTTGGCTGCATTTTCTAGCCGGTGTGAGTCAGACTACTACGTAGGTGGTTAAATTTTTGCAGGTGATGTGGCTGTGTGGGAGCCAGCGCTGTATTTTTCAAGATGTTTTAAATGACTGAATGCGAAGGCGAATTAAGTTATTAGTTACTTGAATTTTTGTCTTTGTGTAACCTTTTTGTTTTCTGTCATAAAGGTATCCTGATCACGACCATAGCCTCTAAAGGAGAGCTGCAGACCTGGCCGGAACTGTTGCCGCAGCTCTGCAATCTGCTCAACTCAGAGGACTATAACACCTGCGAGGTCAGGCTCACCTGCCTGCACACAGAAATAGCTTTTTAATGTTTACATGATAATCTGATTTATGTCTGCCGCTTATGTCTTTAACATTCATCCTTAATGACTTTTTCTGCCTTTCAGGGTTCCTTCGGAGCGCTGCAGAAGATCTGCGAGGACTCATCGGAGTTGCTGGACAGTGATGCCCTGAACAGACCTCTCAACATCATGATCCCCAAATTCCTGCAGTTTTTCAAGCACTGCAGCCCCAAGATCAGGTCGGTAAAATGGCAGACTCCTGCTTTCTCACTGTGTCTACTGTCTCTTCGTCTCTCCTCCTCAGCTTTTCCACTTTGACTCTCCCTGTTAAAATCCTCATTATGGATCCCACTTGCTTGTTTCTCTGTCAGGTCCCATGCTATAGCGTGTGTGAACCAGTTCATCATTGGTAGAGCTCAAGCTCTAATGGATAACATTGACACCTTCATTGAGGTGAGCATTATGGGATTATGTCATGGTTTAATTTTCATTGTTTTTAAACCTCTCTTCCTCAGATGTGCCTTCATCCTGTTTTACTCATAAGACTCAGTATTGGCTCTTTCAGAGAAACACTAACTGTGAAAGTTGTTCGTACTGATCTCTGTTTTGGACAAGTTCCATATTTCCATTTATGACTTTATGCGGCTTTATCTGCTGTATGCTGTGTTTGTGCAATAGTTGGCGTCTGCTGCTTGAGATGAGGCAATGCAGGAAGTTGCCTATAATGTAAAAGAGGAGAGATTATTTACTGAACCCTGAAACCCTGTTCAAGTCCTTGTCAAGATGTAAATGTGGCACAACAGATTAAAGTGCATGTTGTGTGGAGGTTGCCTCTGTTAACTCTGTCAAACTATTCTCGCCCCATTTCTTGTCCCCTGTCCCCTTCTCTCCTTGTCTCTTTCTATTCAGAGTCTGTTTGCACTGGCTGGTGATGAGGACAGTGAAGTGCGGAAGAATGTGTGCAGGGCTTTGGTCATGCTGCTGGAAGTCCGCATTGACCGCCTCATCCCACACATGCACAGCATCATCCAGGTGAGGGTGGGAGTTGATCTCACAGACCATTTTAAACAGAAAGCATGAGGTGTTGCCTTCCTCCTCCTCCTCCTCCTGCTCATCGTCACCACTTCTTGCCTGTCACCAGTACATGCTGCAGCGGACCCAGGACCCAGATGAGAACGTGGCTCTGGAGGCCTGTGAGTTCTGGCTAACTCTGGCTGAACAGCCAATCTGTAAAGAGGCCCTGTCTGGTCACTTGGTCCAGTAAGTGCTCACATGCCAACATTTCGCTGCACCTGAAAATCATGTGTTGTCTGAATTTGATTTGTTTAGTCATTTGGTTGTCTGTCTCTTTTTTTCAGACTGATTCCTATCCTGGTGAATGGGATGAAATACTCTGAGATTGACATTATTCTTCTAAAGGTGAGCCCCCGCCAAATCAGATATTCCTCATACAGACACCCTGCCTTCTGTTCCTGTCTCGTCCTTTTCACCTGTTTTCATTTCGTGTTCACCTTTCTCTCTGTTGTTCTCCAGGGGGACGTTGAAGAGGATGAGGCAATTCCTGACAGCGAGCAAGACATCAAGCCCCGCTTCCACAAGTCCCGCACTGTCACTCTGCAGCATGAAGGAGGGGAGGGCGAGGAGGGGGAGGACATCGATGAAGACGAGGACGATGATGACGATACGCTGTCTGACTGGAACCTACGTAAGTTACAGACAGTTCTTGCTCTTCAAGTGCATTCGTAGATTTTAAACAATTTTTTTTTTTTTAGCAAGGTCTTAAAGTTTTGTCTTGTTTTTTTTTTTTTTTTCCACCGTAACAACAGAGATCATTATTACAGTTAGTCATGCATTTATCTAACGCTGATGGTGATTTCCCTCCTCCAGGGAAGTGTTCAGCCGCGGCTCTCGACGTTCTTGCCAACGTCTTTCGTGAGGAGTTGCTTCCTCATCTCCTGCCCCTGCTCAAAGGCCTGCTTTTCCACCCTGACTGGGTCATCAAGGAGTCTGGCATCCTAGTACTGGGGGCTATTGCTGAGGGTGAGACACAGCATTGACTTGCTATTGAAATACTGTGCAGTTTATATGGGGAGACATGTAAACATTGATAAAGGAGGTATTTCCTGGACAATCAGGTGTTCTGTAATAGTTGATCATGTCCTATATTTTTGTTGTTTTTATGGGGGCTTGGTAGGCTGATTTTGTTCTATGTGGACAGAACCACTCTTGGCAAGAAAGCAAATACAAATACCTTTTTGTCCCTCCAGGCTGTATGCAAGGCATGGTACCTTACTTGCCTGAGCTGATCCCCCACCTCATCCAGTGTTTGTGCGACAAGAAGGCCCTGGTCCGCTCCATTGCCTGCTGGACCCTCAGTCGCTACGCCCACTGGGTAGTCAGCCAGCCCCCTGACGCTCACCTCAAACCCCTCATGACCGAGCTGCTCACACGCATCCTGGATGGTAATAAGCGGGTACAGGAAGCAGCATGCAGGTACTGCTATTAGTTTTTTCATATGTTCTTGTCACCAGTGTTTTTTCATTTTCTGCTCATACATCCCTCTAACCCATCTCGTTTCTCCTACAGTGCGTTTGCCACCCTGGAGGAGGAGGCGTGCACAGAGCTGGTGCCTTACCTGAGCTTCATCCTGGACACACTGGTTTTTGCTTTTGGGAAGTACCAGCACAAGAACCTTCTCATCCTCTATGATGCTATAGGAACACTGGCGGACTCTGTAGGCCACCATCTCAACCAGCCTGTGAGCACAAAATGCACACATTTACACAGCCTTGTTTTGTGTGTAATGTATTAAAATGTTGTATTGCGCTAAAAGAATAAGTAAATCACAGGCCAAACACACACGTGGCTTTTTTAGGAGTACATACAGAAGCTGATGCCACCGCTGATAGCCAAGTGGAACGAGCTGAAGGACGAAGATAAAGATCTCTTCCCTCTGCTCGAGTGTCTGTCGTCTGTTGCCACGGCGCTGCAGAGTGGTTTCCTCCCGTATTGTGAGCCCGTCTACCAGCGATGTGTCACCCTGGTCCAGAAGACGCTGGCTCAGGCCATGGTGAGCCACACTCGCTTGCTCGCTCACATGGACTTTGCAGAGGCAGTTTCTGCTGCTTTACATAAATGACACTTTAGCCCACTTTTGACCTTTTCTCTCCATCTTCTTGTGTGCGTGTGTCTCAGATGTACAGTCAGCAGCCAGACCAGTACGAAGCACCCGACAAGGACTTCATGATTGTGGCTCTGGATCTTTTAAGTGGCTTGGCTGAGGGACTTGGGGGCCAAGTGGACACACTTGTGGCGCGCAGTAACATCATGACGCTGCTTTTCCAGTGCATGCAGGTGAGGAGAGCCCCCTGTGTGTTCATGTACTGTTTGTAACGTTATATCAGTAATCGAAGCCCTCCTACAGTAAGAGCCGTCAGGTGTGCCACAGGACAACTCTTTAGGTCTGTTGACGGTGTGTGTTCACATTTCTCTCTGTCTCTCTGTCTCTTTTGTCCCAGGATACGATGCCTGAAGTAAGACAGAGTTCATTTGCTCTCCTGGGTGACTTGACCAAGGCCTGCTTCCCTCATGTCAAACCGTGTATTGGTAATTAGCTCATTATCTCTTTCACGCACACACTCATACAGCACAAACATAATGCTCCCATCATCCTTTTTCGTATGTCTAACATGATGATGACTTTTTTTTCCACAGCTGAATTCATGCCAATTCTCGGGACAAATCTGAACCCAGAGTTCATCTCTGTCTGCAACAATGCTACCTGGGCCATAGGAGAGATCTGTATGCAGATGGGTGAGCTGCAGCAAGTCTATTTATATGCTTATGCTCTTGAATGTGAGATGCAGTATCCTGATGTGTGTGTCTAATGTTATTTTACTGCTCTATCAGGGGTGGAGATGCAGCCGTACATCGCTATGGTTCTGAACCAGCTGGTTGAAATTATTAATCGACCCAACACCCCCAAGACCCTGCTGGAGAACACTGGTATAGTGAATACACAGATATTTTTTAGACTTCTTTTTAGACAGGTGTTTGCAGTTATATGTTAAGACTGACAGTTGAAAATCAGACCAGGTTACAATCAAAAGGGCATTTCCTGACTTGGGAGAAATTGGTGCACTGCACACACATTATTCTAACAGCTGATTCTGTCCTTTACCAGCAATCACCATCGGCCGACTGGGCTATGTGTGTCCTCAGGAGGTTGCTGCCATGCTGCCGCAGTTTATCCGACCTTGGTGAGCGGCTGCGCAATCTCTTTTTCTGTACATTTCGTTCTCCATGCCATGACAGCTTTGCGGTGGTATTTAATTAACAACATCTGCACATACACAGTCAACTTTGGCAGCTGTCTTATATCACATGTATGTGCACTCTGCCTCTCATCCTCTGTGGTCTTACCACATCTCATGATATCCACTCTCTCTTTTCCTCTCTCTTTCCATTCTGCACATAATTATGTTCGCTTATTGGGACTTGCAAGACACATTTGTGGCATTTTTTATTCCCCATCAGGCCATGCACGTTCATTTTTCCTCCTTGCATATCTGTGTGATCAAATTGCTGCAGAGCACAATCACAGCATTACAAGGGCTGCAGTATTGACATTCTTTAAATAAGCGAGTAGTGAGAACGAACCACTGCAGCCTGTGAGTCTTCTCAAGCTCAGAGTATGACGACAGTTTAGGTGTTACCAATTATTTTACTTCTTTGGAACTGGTTTAAGCTCACTTCTTCTCATTTCGTAGATCCCAAAGTGTTCTCTCGTCGACAAGATGAGAGATGAATTCTTAGCAGTGACAGCATCAGGTTTAACGGCTGCTAACTGGTTAATAATTGCATGCTGCAGGTGTACATCTCTGCGGAACATCAGAGACAACGAGGAGAAAGACTCTGCCTTCCGGGGGATTTGCATGATGATTGGTGTGAACCCAGGAGGCGTGGTGCAGGTGAGACATTGCATGCTGCAGGCATTCAGTCAATGCTGGTACAGTCTTGATGTACTTTTCAAACCATCTCACCTCTTCCTCTGCGTATGTGCAGGACTTCATCTTCTTCTGTGATGCAGTGGCCTCTTGGGTGAATCCTAAAGATGATTTGCGAGACATGTTCTACAAGGTGAGTGGCTCGATCAGGGTTAGAAACAAAGTCGGGGTCATATTGAGGAGCAAGTTCTCATGTTTACACAAGCAGTCCCCTCCGAAGGCTGATTTTAATTCATCGTGATGAGACCATCACATTCTTCATTCTCCTCTCCCCCTGCTGTGTGAGTCACTGTGAGAGACCTCGGGCGAAGCAGAGTGCGCTCGTCTCACTTTTCTGCTATGAAGCTTGGCAACACAGACATTGCTTTTGTACTGCAGCGGGATGAAGTGAACACACTCCCCCTCAGGAGTTTACCCTATAAATGCCAAAATGCTCTGCATGCAAATTTTATGTCAAAATAACTGCAAATCCACTAATGCATGAATCCACACTAATGGAGAATTTCTACAATACTTCTATAATATTCCTGTCGGGAAATTTAACCAGTTTCTTGACAGCAGAGTGAATCTATTGTCGCCCAAATTAACCTGGTGAAAAAGCCTGTTCTGTATCGCTGTCATTACAATGTTTCTGCTGGAGTTGACAGTGACTTTCACATAGTTCGTGACACTTGATTGTCCTTAAATAAGAAAAATGTACACATACTCTTCTCTTGCTGTTCTGTGATGAGGCCTTGTCTGGTTTGGTTGCAGCAGCTACTCCTGTTTGGCTGCTTCTTGACACCATCAGTATTTTGAAACAACACATTTTGTGGCAATGAAATGCTGCCAGTGTGGTAATTAAACACTGTGAGCATTTGGAAGATAGTGCAAGTAGATGCATATCAAATTTACTCTGTGTTGCAGGCTTAAAACAGACTTACAGTCCGTGGATGGTGGGCCAGGACAAAAATATGCTGCTGGGGCCCTTATTTGACCCCCTTATTTTGATCTCATGCTCTGTGGGCATTGTGTATGTTTTTTGTTCCCATCAAGTAAGATGCACACAGAACAGAAACCTACACAAGGCAGCTTCATAATAAATCCAGGCCCCCAGAAACCAACCGTACTGTTCCTGTATGCTTAATTAGTAATATCTAGCCACAGATATCCTGGGTGTCGTGTAGTGGAGCTTTATTAGATTTATTTATAATATGTTATCACTGTCTCCCTAATTTTGTAAAGACACAAAATAACACAATACTTACGTAACCTGTTCGCTTTTCTCAACACATCCTAAGAACTTTTCTCTGCTTTCATGTCTCCGTTATATGAATGAATGAACCCACACTTTTTCTCCTCATGTTCCTCCCCTCCATCCCTCCACCAAACCATGCTGCAGGTACTTGTTTACATGAAGCAATACTCAAACTATGTTATTCCTCAATATAAAATTATGACAGTTTCACCGTACCTCTTCAGTGAACATGCTTCTTTTCTCTCTCTTATTTCCAAATAAGAGAGGAAATAAGATCATTTCTTCACAGAAATTTGGAAACAAATGAAATGTGTTCTGTGTTGTTGGTAGTTACGCTCTGAGGATCTGCGATCTGTTTCTCTTTGCGACAGCGGCGCCAACGCTGATACCACTTGGGAACGCTAGAGGGGGAAAAGTTGTCTGTTTCCAGTTTAATAATGACTACATGTCATAGGAGAGTGCTGGCATAACAACGACAGATAAAATGTCAGTGCTGCCATTTAAGTGGCTAAAAATATCTTAATGCTGCTCTAAAGAATCTGCACAATATAAACTAAACTGACAAAGGCCTTGAAACTATTTTGACGCAGTCTACAAGACAGGGCTTAAAAAGCAGTGATTAATGCTGGACCTGTGTTGGTTGATATTGTATTTCAGTCAAAATTCAGTAACAAAATCGCAGTTAGTCAAATTAACCAAAACACCTGATCAACAATGAACCTGGGCCTTTTGAGGATCCTGAAGCCCGGTTGGTAATTCAGCCTTGTTTCCGTCAATTAAACCCTCAAATTCAGGATTCTGTTGCTTTTCTGAGACCTGGTTTTGATAAAGTTCCGATTAGAGGACGTGCTTGAAATCCATGTCTTCCCCTCGTCTTCTGCCGCCTCCCGCAGATCCTGCACGGTTTTAAGGAGCAGGTTGGGGAAGAGAACTGGCAGCAGTTCTCGGAGCAGTTCCCCCCACTGCTGAAGGAGAGACTGGCAGCCTGCTACGGCGTTTAGATTCTCTACACCCACCCAAGAGGTAAGCCCGCACACATCATGTTTTAAACTCAAATCAAAGGATTATAAATGCCTTTACTGAAGTTAACATGTCTGTGTCCGCTCTCCCTTTTGTCCCTCCTCTCAGGTGAGCCAGCAGGAGGAGGGTGAATGGGAAACTCATCCATCTGTGTATTGCACTGCCCAGATCTGGGGGGAGGGAGAGGGACGCTATTGGCCGCTCCCCCTGACGGACGGCCCCCACGCCCTATGTGTTTGTCCATAGAGGGAGGGTGGGCGGGTGGGAGGGAGGGACAGAGGGACACCTCTAGATTAACTAGGCAGGGACCCGACACAGAAAAACTAACTGGTAGGGACAGCTAGAGAGGGACAGAGAGAAGGACATGGAGGAGAGATGGAGGGATAGACAAGTTGGGAAGAAGGGAGGCAGGGAAAGAGACCAGCACAGAGAAAGTTCAGGGAAAGAGAGGGAGGGAAATCAGTAACGAAGCAGGGAAAAAGAGCGACAGACAGGTCTGTTACTTGGCTGGGAGGACAGGGACAGTTGAGATTTTAATGGGATTCTTAAATTTAAGAGTAACCAATAGCCTGACCGACCGACCGACAGACCAACGTACACAGACTCTCACACATACACTTGCACATGCTGTACATGCAGTACATGGAACTGACTGTGGGTGGCACTATTATTTAGACTTTTTGAGACCTACTACATGTAGTTAGGGACAGACAGGCAGGTGTCTAAACTCTGTTCATTTTCTGGGTGATATCTTTCTTTTTCCGGGGAATAGGATTCAATATAAATTACTTCATCTGTAGTCACTGAATTCTACTTAACTGTAAGATAGTCTCGCTATCAGCATCCATGTTTCCTTCCTTCATTTTTGACCAGAGTGCTGCTTCTCAGAGCTATCCATCTATCAGACATATTCCTGTCAGATTTTCTACCTGATCAAAAGAGAGAAGAAAAAAAAAAGTAAGAGCAAGTGTCTTTCCTTGTGGCTTCACAGATATCATTCCTGTAGGAAGGGAGGATTAGGGCTAACACATTTGTTTTCTCACCAGAGGGGATGAAATCATCAAAAGAAATCACATCCTTAGTTGTCTCTTTGAGATTTATGTATGTGTGTGTGTGTATGTGCGCGTGTGTGTGCACGTGTGCATGTGCAGTTTGTAAATCGTTACTTTGGCATTCTGTGTTAACAGTGTGTGAAATGTGTATTGTTTTTGATATGGTACCGAGCTAAAACTTGACTCCCACTGCAATGTCCTTGGCACCTGTTAACTGTGACCAAGTGTTTGTGTGTGTGCGTGTGTGTGTGTGCGCGCGCGTTTGTGTGCGTGAGTGCGTGCAAGAGTGAGTGTGTATATGTTTCTGTCTACATTCATACTGATATCCATTTGATGCCATATTGATATCTTAAGTAAAACAGTGATTGGCAATGTCATTGTGATCTTTATAATGTTTTAAAAATGGTCCATCTTTTTTCTTTTTCTTTTTTTTTTTTTTTTTTGCTGCTACTGAGAAGTCTTGTTTCTATAGTGGACTTAAATTCGCACAATTAACGCAAAAAAATATTTGAATTAATGCTATTTTCAGTGACTGTTCAGTTGTTTTTGCACTTTTTATTTTATTTTACCTTTTTTTTGTATGGACATTTTTTTTTAACCTCACCCATATGATATGTCTTGACCCTAATGTCAGTGTTTGTCATACTGTGTTGCACTGTGAAATTAAGTGTCTTTGACTGGCAAAAATATCACAATACTAAATGGCAAATAAAAACAACTTTGTGAAACTGGGACTAATCCGCACTTTTACAATGACTAACTTTGCCATATTGCTGAGGTGTGTGTGTACGTGTGTGAGATCCTGCATGTGTGTGAGATCCTGCATGAATAGGCGCGCATGAGTACTGTACCTTCCTTGCCTACGAGCATGTATTGGATAGTTAGTTACCGTTCATGTGATGTGTGCACAGTAGGGGTGCAAATTGATATTTGTGTGGAAGGGTTTGTAGCCTGCCCCAGCCTACTTTGTGTGCATGTTCTCTGTCTGTTTTCACTGTGTGTGTGCGCGTATGCGTGCAGTGGTGTATGTTTGACGGATATTTCAGAGTAATACGATTGCCCTTTACACACCAACACACCACCTCTATTCACAATGAGAGCACAGTATACTTAAAACAAAATAACAGCTAGGACACTGCCAAAGAGCCACTGAAATTTAAAAACGGACAATAAGTAGAGGAGCTGCTATTTAAATCTTCATTATGAGCATCATGATGATGTAAATGTATAAGCACTCAAGGGCTTGAATCGTTGAATAGGATTTTGCCAGCAAAACTAACAGGGATCTATATTTTTTCACTGATATTCTGCCAGTGTTTTCCAGGCATAGATATTTGGAAATAGATGTTGGCACTTGATTTGACCTAGACTGTGACCACTGAGATAATCAAATCAACCAAATCATTAATTGCTTAAATAAAAGACAATCTGAACCCCAGTCTTTTTCCAGTCTCTTAGCTTAAAGCTTGTATGAGAAAATGTTTTTGGTTGTTCGTTAATTCTAGTGTTTTTTTATTTTTTAAATTTGTGTAACTGATGTTTTTAGTTTCGCAAGCAGTGTATCTGAAGGTTCAGTGTACATTTTCTTCAGATGATGCTGTAGTACTGAGTTTGTAGGATAGGGAGGGGGCGACAGCTTTTTGACTAGGTTCAAAGAAGATGGGAGCAAAGAAGGGATGAAATGAGATGAAGAAGAAATGTTTTGGGTTTTTTTTTTTTCTAAATTCTGTTTATATAATAAAGAGCATTGCATTGCTGCAATTTGGCAGAAAGACTGGTACCTTTTGTTTTCCTGTGGATTACTTTTGCCAGGCGTGTCCCCTTTTTTTGAAGGTGGGAATGGAAATAAAGTGCTTTGAGTTGAGGGTATCATTTATAGTTCATGTGTGTAAAATCTCTGGATTCTTGAAATAAATCATGTTATGCATGTTGAAGTCTGGATGTTAGAGTTGCCAATCTGGTGTCTTCTGTGAGAAAAAGACAAGTTGGGGTGTAATGTACCTGTAAAAATAATAATAGCAACAAATCCAGGCCTGGTGGTTAAAGCTATAGTAAAAGTAAAGTCAGAGTTGAATCCTTGCTCTGTCTATGTCCACTAGTAGAAACCCTATGAATGACCAGGTTTATTCCTCACAGACATACATAACACACATTTGATACTCCAGTTTTTCAACTTGAGTAGGGTTTGTGTGTGTGTGTACGTGCGAGTGAGAGAGAGACACTGTAAATCTCTTCACATGCTCAGCAGCAACTGACTGATCACCTTCATCTACATTTAAAGTACATGATGCATGATGTGACTCCCAAAAGGAAAGAGGCTTTGGTAGAGTTTCAGTGCGCAAAACTCTAATGCGAAGAGTCGAACAGAGCAGCCAAATTCTTACCTCTAAAACCTCAAATTCATATGCCTCAGAATACATCCACCTCATATTAGCACACATTTCAGTGCTAATTGCCAAGCGTACAAATCATTGAGTAACTACAAGTTGTGTCTGTGAGCAGCCACCACTTCACAGCCAGATATGGCAGTGGTGGTAAGGATAAAAAGAAAAAAAGAATCGACTTCTTCTGACTACTACTAATCTTCCAATTTATTGATTCTCTGTTATAACATGATGCTGAACAAAGGAAACTGATGCAGTGCAGCACGATCCAAATTATCCTTTCACCTTTTATGAACACAGGATTTAACTGTGCTGACCTCTGCATAAATTGTGCAGGAAATGACCATTACAGACTTTGTTTTGATGATTGTTTCACTTACTCTTTGGCATTGTCACATCATCCATCAATCATGGAATGCCTAGTGCATATGCCTACTATGCTAGTACATCACTATGACATATACTATAATGCATTATAATTTAGAAGAGGAAGCAGATATTCTGTAATATTTACATGTCTGTCTGTAAGAAATAAATGAAAAAATAATTCAGGAAATTCCATTCAGAAATAGAATATTGCACTGCAGAGCATTCTTTTGAAGAATTTGAAGAATAGCAACTAGATATTTAATTCTATTTCTACATCCCATTGTAATTTAGAACATTTCATTCAGGTACATTCTATTCTGGAATGTTGTAATTTCGAAGAGGAAGTAGATATTCTGTGATATTTGAAGTGTATTTAAGTGCATCTTCTATTACAAAACAACAGACAAGATAAATTAGAACATTCCCTTCTAAATTTGAACTTTCCATTCCAGAACATTCTTTTCTGGAATGTTGTATTTTGGAATAGGTACATAGAATATTCTATTCTAATTGTGTATTCTACAATTGAGTCATTGGTTACAAAATAACAGTATTCTAGATTAGAACATTCTTTTTTCTTTCTTCCTCTCTATTTTGGAATAAATTCTAGATACTCTATTCTTGTGTTTTAGAGTTGAGTCTTGTATTACAAGATAAGTTATTCTAAATGAGAATATGACATTCTGTATTCATTCTATTTGGGAGCATCAGACAAATTACTTTCAGGCACTCTGTAATTTCTTAGAAGTTGTGCATTTTGATAATTTTCTTTTTTTTTTTGGAATATAATCTAAATTTTCTATTCCATTTGTAGATTCTCAGCTATAATCCTCTATTTGAAAATTGCCATCATTCTAGATTAGAACATCCATCCATCCATTATCTATACACCGCTGAATCCTTTGCAGGGTCACGGGGGGGCTGGAGCCTATCCCCTAGGGGACACCGTGGGCAGGTTGCCAGCCTACCACAGGGCTACATATACAGACAAACAACCACACGCTCATTCACACCTACGGACAATTTAGAGTTATCAATTAACCTAAGCATGTTTTTGGACTGTGGGAGGAAGCCGGAGAACCCGGTGAGAACCCACGCTGCACAGGGAGAACATGCAAACTCCACACAGAAAGATCGAACCGGGGATCTTCTAGCTGTGAGGCGACGCTGCTAACCACCGAGCCACCGTGCAGCCCAGATTAGAACATTTCATTCTGCATTAGAACATTTCAAGAATAGTTTCATGTCAAGTCAGAAATGTGTAGTCCATGATCCTTGCGGTGAGGTGGAGGCTGTGAGACGGTGCTCCCAGCCTTTTTTCAGGTGAGAGATGATGTGGTTCATTGATGATTTGGGGATCATCGATCGTCATCTGGGGAGCAGAGTCTTTGGCACTGGTACCATGCAGGATGTTATCCACAGCTGTGGCACTCTCTCCAGCTTCAGGCTCAGGTTGAACATATATTCTACACAACTGTTCCGCACACAACTTGAGAAGCCTTGAGCTGATGCCATTCGGACCCACAGCCAGGAGCGAAAATGACCCAAGTGGTTTGAATGGCTGTGACCGGTCACTTAGAACTAAATAGAGGCCTTGGATGAGAGGCAGAAGGTTTCCAACTTTCTAGGGAGATAGTAGATAGATGGATAATGGCAGACATTCATATAGAGGAATAAAGTTAAGAGACTTTCTTTACTGAACTTTTGCCAAAGCTTCATTTTGAGTATCTCACTAAAGCTGAAGGTCTCAGCTACCTTCAACTGAAGATTACAACACCTGCCAGACCTTGTGTTAAATCCGTGTCTTAACATCATTTATGTTGAATGAGTTGTGCCTGTACCTGTGCCTGAGATATTGCTTTTTTGTGAGCAGTCAAGCAGTATATGTGTTTCTGTTTCTCTTTGAGTCATCTGTTACTCTGAGGCCAGATAAACAATGGAAATAAGCTGTATGTCTGTCAGAAATCCCCCACCAAATGCAGATCTGATTTCTCTCCAGCACCATAATTACAGGTTTCTGTTACCAGGCAGATCATTTTCAATCCCTACGTCTATATTAGTTGTTCATATCCTGAAGCTTGGGGTGGAGCTGGGGCAGAGTGAGTTCATGAAGATGCCAGAGTTAAGACCACCTTGCTTCTCTGTCACTGTCTCCATCCCATTATATCATTATACTGCCCCGATATTGATATTCATTGAAAAATAGGGCTATTTGTGACTTATGTGTATCTGATACAAACGCTGTTTGAAAGCAGGCGTTGTCTGAAGAGATAAAAAGTTTAAGATAATAACTGCATGCCTTTACTGCGCATGTATCTGTTTTATAGCTGAACCCAAACAGGCTTTTCCTGTTCTGTTGGTATCCTTATTTGGCCTTTTGTTCGCGTCCCAGTAGATTTACTGTTGTTGTCTCAGACAGACGGGAACTTCCTGAATGGTACTCCTGATTCCCTAAGATGACTATTTGTGCTAATATGAATTAAAGTTCTGTGTCTGTTCGGATCAGTTACAAATTAAGATGATGATGAGTCTCTCTCGAGGTGAAATATCTGTGCTGAGCAACACAGACTCATTTAAGGTAAAAGTTGATTAAATCAAATTTTTAGACAGCTTCACCTCAAATGCTCTTTATCTACCAGCTCAAGTGTCCTATCAAGCTGTGTTGTCAGTAAGGGCTTAAACTTTGATACTAACATCAACTGAAAAGTAACTCCCTTAAAAAAAATAAAGCTTTATTCTTGAATTTATCCATTTTGAATCCCATCATGCTCACCTACAGCAACTTAGTGGAAAAACAGTTGAAATATACAAAATTTGCTGTAAAAAGGAATCTAAATGAGTCAGAATTAAAAACTCCTGGAATCTAAGAAAGACATCATCATCAGCTGATACAGGCGGCTCAGTTGTGGTTATGGGTTTTGAGCAATACAATTTTAGCACAGGAAGCTAACTTTATGCTGATAACTTTAAGAATCAAATTTATGAATATATTGACTCTGCTTTCAAAATAGTTGGATAACAGAAAAAGACATAGGCTTCCTGCTCGTTGGGTATTTTATATTCAGTATTATCCATGATAAACACCAATAGACTGATGAGTTTTGACAATTTCCACTATCAGTGTTCTATCAGCTGCAGTGCCAGCACTGTAAAAATGACTTGGCAGCAAATCAGGAGCAAACATAAAAACATCATCCAATGTGGTGTGTATAGTCACTGTGCCTCCATCATTTTGTTAGTGTATGGATGATATGCAGTGTAAAATTTGCAGTGTTTACAGTGTGGCGCACACAGTTTTCCCTCAATGTATTCCCTCAGCTGAGTCAGTATCGCTCAAAAGGAGTATTGTCAGGAAAAGAATTAGTGAAAAGGTGACACTTTTTATAGCTGCTTTAAAGGAGCATACGTTACCATGGTGATCTAGCCAGGTTAAAAGAGAGCAGACTTCGTGAAATAGAAAACTTTGGCTCTCCCTTCACAGAAGCACACGGCATGTTGACCAGAATGAAGGAGTGGCGTGTCTTGGAAACATAATAATCCTACATCATGGTTTGCATGTTGTTATCTGGTAATGATGTAGATGGTGTACACTTCGCTACTTGCTGTGAAAATAATAATAAATAATAAAGCCCAAGCTTTTTGCTTGGGTTAATGCAGAATTTAAAGGCAGTTTTAAGGTACGCTAGGTCAGAGCAAGAGAACAGTGCTGTCTGCCATGAGGCACAACCTCATTCATGGCCACTGCAGGGCCTAATGATAGATCAAGACATCTAACAGGAATACTGGGTTTTTAAATGAATGCTCATCCAACTGATGGCACATTTCACGCTGCACTGCTGACATTCTGTTGTGGTATTTGCACATATTCTCAAAGTTTATTTCACATTGTGATACATTTCAACAAAGCACATTTGAGAGAAAATTCCTCAAAAGGCTACAAGAGAACAGAGTGTCTACAGTTTTTTCTATCCAGTCAACCATCTGTTTTTCCAAATATTGTTATTTACATAAATCCCTCTAACATTGAAGAGAAGCACTGAGGTGATCCAGCATCATTTGATAATTTAGCCTTACACCTGAAAGACAAAATGTTAATATAAAGACAACTACTCCAGGACTTCCATTTAGCTCATTGTGATTTGAAAAGACATGAAACTATTCCTTAAACAAATAGAATCGACCAAAGTTACAAAAAGGAAATGCAAGACAACAGCCAAATACAGCCCAAAATCAGCAGAGTGCATATAGGCTGTTACACACTCATAGTCAGCACTCATGATGAAATGACCATGACTTAATAAGGAGAAACACTGTGTGCTGACCAGGCACCACTTGCATGGACGAGTCTCTCAGTAGACGGTCTGCCAGTCATTAATGCCATTGTTTCATACAGCATGTTATAAGATTTCTGGCACATCCACAGAACATGTCTTTGTCCTCATAGATACTGTGAAGTAAGCATCTACAGATCACTATTTCATATCTTACAATGCAGTTTTACACAGAACAGAATTTAAGATTATTTGTAGAACATTGCTGCCTGCCTCTTTTTCCATTTAGATTACAGTGCAGCAGTTAAGAGTACTACAGTGAAGAAACACAATATTATCTGTCAGACAAACATCATTGCTTCTGAGATGTAGTGGAGCAGAAGCACAAAGTCATACTCGAGCAAAGTACAAGTACTGCAAATTTGTACTGAAGTACAGTACTTGAGTAAATGTACTTAGTTACATTCTGGGGTCAGAAGTTGCTGAAGATCTCTTGTCTCTTGCTCCAGTCCATAGGAGGTGCTCTCTTCTTGCTGCGGCCTGCGAGGGCCTTTTGTTTAGCCTCAGCAGCCGTGGGACTCAGACGCAGGCCGCTGTCCACGAAAGGGTCCGAAACACGCCTGTCGTCCTCATCGGGGACCTAGAAAACACACAGATGCACTACTTTCATGCACACACACCCACCGACGTCTCATTTTCTGACTGTTTAGTTACATTTCCACTCTCACACCTCCTCTCTCACCTGGATGCTCATGTCCGAGCTGCTGATCTCTGATTGGGTGGTGGAACTTCTTGAGGACTGAGATGCTGAGCTCCCATTGGCCCGGGATTTTGGAGACGTTGTCGTGACTGGGGAGTCTGTCAGCGTGACGTTTATGATTGGGGGATCTGTGGCGTGGAGCTCAGTGGTTGGAGAGGGGGTGGGTGGGGCGCTTTCTGTGGTTAAATCATCCACATAGACCTCTGTGAGAGAATAAACAGAAACACATGAGGCGTTTTGTCTGGAGGGTAAAGACAGTTTGTGTGTGTGTGTGTTTGCACAATTTGACCTTTGATATGGCTGGTGGCAGGTGTGATCCCCAGTCTGTGGAAGAGCTCGTCCGTCTCCTGGTCGACCACTAGGAGGTGCACTTCCTCCCCTCCTGCTCTAATGAGTGCCACCACCTCTGAGTGCCTCAGGCCCTCTATGTTCACTCCGTTCACCTGAGGAGGAGGAAAGGAGATGTCATAGGAAAGAGAAACAGTGGAGGATAGTGAGGATGAAGAACAGCAAAGACACACAATACAGTACAAGTGCAGATAATATCTGAGAGGCCTCATGAGACAAACAGGAGATGTTGCAGAGATGAGGAAGTAGCCATAGCAGAAACAGGAGGCTCACTATGTCTTCCCTCCCAGACCAAAATCAGATCTGTGATTTGAGTAGACGTGAGTTTATTTGCATGAATTCCCTTCCTGCTTCCACGCTCTTCGTCATACAGGTGGAAGTGGAAACAATGTCTCTGTTGTGAACGTGAGCATATCTGTGAGTCTGTGACACACATGTAGATGTACATAGATGTCCGCATTAAAACACACAAACAGCACCAGCCCCTCCTCTCCACCTGCAGTCAAGATGATCCCCTGTTGTCCTTTCTTCCCTTTGCCCCGTTAAACAACACCTCTCTCTCCCACCCACTCAAAGCCCGAGTCCAGCTAATCTGCTCTAATCCAATCACACCTCAAACCAGCTTGATTCATATGGGGAGTGGTGGCATTGTTTCTCCCGTCAGTTCCCTGAAATTCACCTCTAACAAGGTCTGCATACTCCGATAGAAGGGATGGGGGTCACCCGCCCGCCCGTTTATTGTAATGTGCCTGTGTGTGCTTTGGTTTTACCTCCACAAGTCTGTCTCCAGCCCGGACGTCTGCACTCTCAGCAGCTGAGCCGGGGTCCACCGAACGCACAAACTGTCCACACTTTGTCTTATTGCTGTGCAGGTTGAAGCCGTAGCCGTGCTCCCCCTTCACCAGGTGGCACAGGCGGGGAAGGAGTTCAGCTGGCGGTGCTGGTGAGGGCTGCACCTGCAGCTATGATGGGACATAAGACGAGAGCAAAGTCTAGGATGAGAACTATGCAAAAACAGGATATTAAGGAAAAGGCATTAAAAGACAGTAAATACCTTTAGAGTTGCCAGTTTATTTGGTACCCAATCTAAATCAATCCAGGATAAACAGCCTGCAATAAATCCAATCTTTGTGAGGCAAATCACATTTAGATTTTCTTCTCACTTGTTTTTCCTACTTTTTCATGCAGCTGCTGATTTCCATTGTTTTCATGATATAAAACTAACAGACCTGCAGCTCACAACAAATCTGTGCCCGAATGTCCTTACTTATCTTATCTTATCTTATGTTTTGAATCAAAGTGACATTATGAGTGTGTGGTTATGCATCTTAATTGCAGATTTATTACAATAGGCCTCCGTGCAGACTTCATTTTATTATTACACAATTTTCAAGAGCCGGCAGTAAACTTACTTAAGTAGTTAAAACTTTGTGGTGGTGTTGTGTTGGGCTGCACTATACTGAATGTTTTGTCCTCTTACAATCAAATGATGCGCCACACCACCACCAGACACGGCCTCCAAAATGACCATGGAGTTGAATCAACACCTTTGTACAAAGTGTTGACAAAAACCCAACATGACAACCTGCACAGGAGTTACTGCAGGGGTTTTACACCGCATTTCACTAGATTGTGCAGATTAGGGCAGAGTGATAATTCAACTTTGCATGTCAACATACTGGACACAATAGTCGTGTTAATATTGTTTTCTGATTTGGCGTGACTGCTAAACTGGTAACTGTGAGCTCACTGGTGTGGCAGTACGATGAGCAGAGCAGGAGAAAGTGCTGCCGGGATGAGCCAGTGGTCTCACAGCTGAGCAGAGTGGGCTAAGTGGATCTAGCTGAGAGACATTAAGAGCGATCCTGAGACTAATGACCAGTGACAAGAGTCGACACATCGCATGACTCACCGGCTGAGTGGACCTGAGCCTCTACTACAAGGTACACGCTCGCTCTGTGTGTGTGTGTGTGTGTGTGTGTTCTGTGCCAGGGCCACGTATTAGTCCTGTCCTGAGGGTAGCCCGGGATAGTGACTGTCTAGTGACACTGCTGTCACTGTGCCTTCATGGGTGAGCTGACCTGAGGCTTTCCTGACAGATCTCTCTGTCCTTTCTGCTCCACCGACAACAGACTCATCACACACACACACACACACACACACACAGAGTATCCACAGGGCTGCCTGCGAGTGTGTATGAATGATACAGTAATATGTCTTTGACTGCAGCAGAGTACATTACTGTCTGTCGGCCAGAGTGTGAGCCGCAGCGACGGAGCAGAACACCTTGGTGACAGATTACAGTGGTGACAGGTCAGGTCGCTGTGGTGACTGGTCACCATGTCTCCTGCTGGTTTTAAACAGCTCTGTTTATGTTGCCGGCCTGTTTACTATGTTTATCATGTCGGCCCGAATTAGTTGAGACACACAGGCTACACACTAAACCAACCTGGATGTATTTTTTTTCTGCAGACACAGTGTTTCCATGGTGTCGTCGTAGTCACTTCAGTTAGTGCACAAACAAGTCCATTCATCACTTATTTGATGAACAAACATGTATAACCTACTATTTTGATAATCAGTAAGTTGTTAAAGTAATTTTCAAGCATTCACTGCCTCCAGTTTCTTGAACGTGAGAATTTGCTAATTATTATATATATTATAATGTTTTATATGAGTGTATATAAATCAAATATATTTGGGTGTAATTTGAAGCTGTCTGTCTGGGCTCTGGGAAATTGTGTCGGGCATTTTCCCACTATTTTCTGACATTATACAGACCGAACAATCAGTCGACAAAGGAATTTGCATATTGATCCATAAACCATAGCATCAAATCAGTATATCCAACGTAATATCTAGCGATATGGTTGGAAATACAGAGATTCCTCCTCTTTGTTTAACACTTCCTGGGGTTTACTTTCTTACACCTTCATGGTCTCTTGAAAGTGTTATTTCTCTGTCACATTTTCTTATACTGTCTTACAGATAACCATAAATTTAACTACTTTTGTTTTTATAGCTTTTGTTCAAATGTTTTTTTGAGAAAATCAATCTTATTCAGGGAGGTTAATGAAAGTGTTTTAGCCCGTGTATTGGTGTGTTTGAGCATGTGTGTGTGCGTGACTGAGCCGGACTGGCTGTGGTTGCATAAGACTGTATTTGAGCGTGTGCTGCCATAATAACATCCTATGACAACGAAATAGCGTCTGTATTTACGTGTACGATGTGAAAGTCACAAGACGAATGACACAGACGTTTGTGTGCTTATGAAAGGCACAGGGCTTCAGTGGTGTCGGCCTGGGATCAATACGCTGCAATGGTTTCCTAATTGGAGCTGCTGAAGGCCCAAAAATAATCACTCATGTACTCATCATACTCATACTAATCCCTCACTGAAAATGTGTAGAAACTGATTGATGAGAAAAACTCCCAAATGAATGACTAACAAACACTTAAAAGAAAAAGGCGAGGTCATGTGCTAAGTCAGGTTCACATGGAGTAATTCCAGATAAATTTAGCAGATTAGGAAATTAGTCACTTAAGGAGAAGCAGCACATTAAGGGCCTTTATTTTATAATGTATACTAACAGACCATTTGTGCTCCAAACAGGATTTAATATCTGTATTTAGATGTATATCCTTTCTAATTCCAGCCTCACATGTCACTCCATGTAGAGGAGGTGGACACAATAACACCTGTGCAACATAATGCAATCATCACAACACGCTTTTCACAAAAAGTATTCCTCTAAGGCTTATAAAGTTATGTTTTGGATGAAGCGGTCAGTCCACATTTGGAGCCACAGTTGGTGGTGATGTAATAGACTGCACCGTGTTGTACCAGTGCCGCTGTCATCGCGTATTATGTTGTTTGATCTGAGCATATAACCAGTGCTGAGAAAGAGAGACATGACGGCCAGTGAAGGGGCAGCCTGTATTTACCCTGCCTCACGGCTAAACAGATGGCAGTTTGCTGTGAGCCGCTGGTCTTGAGGATCCTGGTCCACTTTGTTTGGAACCCAAACACTGAGCTCAGTCTCTGGCAAACAGTTCCAGTTTTTGTACATTAACAAAGCTTTGATAGCATACCAAAGAGTGTGTCTAACTATACCCGATCCCTTTGTTTTAGCCATAAGGTCATAGGTGTCTGAGGTCCCACAGCAGGAGAGTGTGAGATTGTGCGACCAAAATAAAGTAGACACAGATAAGAAAACCTGTGCAAAGAGTTTGATTGTGCAACATTGCTATCTTAAAATCTGATCCCTCTCGTGTTTGCTTGGTACTTTCTTTCATTGCCGCTGACACTCACAGCCCACTTTGTTAAAACCCATGCAAATTAAAGTCAAGCAAACAAGATGAGTGATAAAATCTGAACTTATGTTGGGCAGTCACATCCAGTAGCACAATAGTAGAATGGCTCACAGGGCAGATTGTAAACTTCTCTGAGAAAAAAAACAGCTTAGCCTTTGATTGTATGCATCAAATTCCTGCCTAATTTGGCCCTGCGTACAAGAAGAATAACATGAGGGCACAAATGTCTAAGGCAAATTAAACTCTCAGTGAAGTGAGCACACTTTGTCACACTATTTCTCCAAAATGACCCTTTAGTTTGACCAAACAATGCTTACAGTTCTACATGCTTTCGCAGGAAGCATGGTCAGCTGAGCGGGGCTCTTGTCTCTGGTGGGAAGAATCCTGCAGCTGATTGTATGAGGTGTTAACCCTCAGTATGCACCAAGAGACGGCACTATTTTAAATACAATGTGCATTTTAAATGGTCACACTGCTTGGAGGATGTTGTTTGAATGGTGGGAGGTGGGTGGGGGATCCATTTAAACCAGGTGTAATTCCACTATTTTTACACACTGTTTTTACTCAGGTATTCACTGTTGTATTTGTATTCCCTGCAGACTCATTTTTGAACTTGCAGGTGCTACAATGGACTTTACAGCCTAATTTTGACAAGAAGGCGAGTGCAGGGTATTATTAGGCAGCTGACGAAAATGAAAAATAATAAATTTAAGCTACAAAACAGTGATTAACATCCTTTTAAGCCAGTCATTCTTTACTTGCAACCCTGCATGTGTGCCTCCACTTGGATGTTTTCTTCCCCTTTTGTGGTTTCCATTCATTTTCTATTTTTTTCTCCACTTTCTCTCTCCTCCTTGGTGCAGGTGGAGGTTTTTTTAGCTGGAATACCACCCGTTTGAAGAAGTCACCAGACTCACCAGGCAACAGATCACCCAGGGCTCAAGTCCAGATTAGTGTCAGACAGACATCAGGTAAAAAGGGCATACACGCTGTGCCACATGCTATCTTAACACAGCAACACATTGGCTCACTGCTGCCAGATGGAGAGAAGAACTACCACTTCTACTTTACTCTTTTCTTCTAATAATAAAAAGTACGCAATCTGAATTTTTGACATTAACAAACACATGGGTCTGATGTATTGATGCCCGCCCTTACCTCTGTGTCTGTCGCTGTGCTTGATGTCAATGAGGACCTCTTGACCTGGTCTTGTGTGATGGTCTGTGCGGGTGAGTCTGCAGCTGGAGGCTGAAATGAGTGTGTGTGGTTGGGTTTGGGCGACAGGGGTGAGTTCTCTCTGGGTATGGGAGAGGTGGAAGGTGTGGGCCCCGGCGAGGGGCGCGGGGAGAGGGTTCCCATCTCAACGGCCAGATCCTCGGTGCAGGCCGAGCCACGGCTGCGGAGGAAGTCATCCGTGTCTCGGTCCACCACCAGCAGCCTGGTGCGGTGGGGCACCTCACGGATACGGTTCACCACCTGCAGGGAGGAGAGAGGATTGACAGAGAGGAGCTTAAGACAAATCAAATCATTACTGTGGTGTCATAGAGTGCATGTTGTGCACCCTGAACTGGCCTCCATATAACATGACAAAGACACCCAGTGATTCCTATTGCACAAGACTCACATTGACCCATTTTAGTACCCCCCACCCCTTTTCTCCTCAGGCAAAAGAAAGTGGTCTAACAGGTACAGTACTCATTGTTTGTACTTTATAGAGTTTATCTGCTTCTCTCTGCCACGCAAGGGCTTGTCTGTCTTCTTTTCAAACTTTTTCATTGAGCCCTCACTCACTTGATGGTGGCTTTCGTTCTCCACATTCTCCCCGTTCACCTCCACCACCCGGTCTCCTGGTCGCAGTCCGCCCAGGTCGGCCGAGGAGCCGGGCTCCACTTTGCGGATGAACTGGCCGCCTTTATTCCGCTCACCGTGCAGGTGAAACCCATAGCCGCGCTCCCCTTTGGTCAGGAAACAGAGCCTGGGTCTCAGCTCGCCCTCCATCCCAGCGCGTCAATAGACGGAAAACAGGTCAGAGTGTCTCAGGAGAATAAACAGGTGCTTGATCCAAGCGCAGTGTCAAGTCTGTGGCTCTTAATCCAACGTACGGGTGCGCGCCTCAGTGACCAGACGATCATCATCATTTAGCATGGTGCGAGTCCATTAATAATCCACGATTGTTCAGAGAGCATCAATCGAAATCTAGGCTAAAACTGATGAGTGTTTAATCCATCATGCAAATGCCAGGGGTGCAATTATGAGCACGCAAAAATGGTGCACGGCGTGCGTAAAACAGTGGCCAAAAACCACGGACAGGGGCCAAGTCCAGTCCACCGGAGGAGTAATCCCTGAGATCACAGATTAGAAAGCTGTTCCTCGCACGTAACACTTAATTCTCCTCGTCAGCGGGGCGTGTGTCCTCCTGTCCGACCCGGTGAGAGAGTGAAGAGGCGTCAACAACAGATGCCACCACGTCCAGTCAGCGCACACCTGACGACGCGACGTCCTGGCAGAAAATTACAGCCTGTAAACAGTAATGAAGCCGGAAAGAGTTACTGTTAAGAACACTTTCTCCGCATTTTATACGCCAAGATGAGTTCAATGCAACCCCAAGGGCATTTGCTCGTGTTACAGCTCCTGTGGCGAGGCAGAGGCTTTCCCAGGTGGTGGAGGTGAAACCAGACTGCCTGTGACCTGAGATCGGAAATCTTCCTGACACCCGCCCCCTCTCCCTCAATAAAGGGACGGATGCGTAAAAGGGGACTTAAGGTTTCATGAAATATAAGCTTTCCTTGTGTGTGTGATGTGCTGATTCCGTTCAAGACGGGAGTCCCAACTCAGGACAGCCAAGTTTATATGTGTGTGTGTGTCTGTGTTATTGACATTCAGATGAGACACCCATTCAGCTCAGTTCATATCTGTAATGGCCTTGCTTTTCACAGAAGACATTTTGGCACGTAAGACAAATGCAGGCGTAACTAATAACATTAACAATAGCTTTGATCCATTTAAGAGAACCAGTAAGCCTGCCAGCATGCAGTAACAGGTTCCCTGGAAGTGACACGCCTGATGGCACCCACTTCTTGTTGCTGTTAATTACACCTGTGTTTTTAGTATCAGAGCAAAAAGGGTCTAGAAGTGCTTGCTAATGAAAGTGATGACATTTAATTTCCTCATCATCAAGCCTGTAAAATGTTTGTATCAGACAGTTCAGAACTCAGTTCAGTGTTTGGTCATTTCTTTTGACTTCATGTTTTTACAGTTTAGAGAAAGATGTGACCAGACAAATTACTAAACTGACAAATACAACCAGCTTTTATGAATAAGGGAATGGGACTATTGACTGTCTTTTAGTGTATTTGTATGTAGTTTGTTTAGTTTATGTTCTTTCATCATAAGTACATTGTATATACCAGCTATAGTATTTATGGGGGACCTGAATATGAAAATGTTATCTGGGAAAGCTTAAAACATGACGACATCCATCTCCAGAACATCCATTTCTTTTATTTGTTATTAAAGAATTAAGTACTAAGAATACAAAAATATTTAATCTTATATAAAATATAAAAAATATCCTGAATAATGCTGTATATTCACTGTTATGTTTAGCTTAGTTGCATGTTTTCAGTGTTTGTGTGTGTATATGTTTAACTCTACTTGTGCAACATTTGGTCACAGCTCAGACAAAAGCTGAAATGACAACTACATCAGTGGTTAACTTTGCTTTTCAGCCTCCTTCTCTGGGTGGTGGGGGAAACAGGTGTGGGCCGCAGCTCCTTCTCTGTCCTCTCGTATTTAACAGCAGATTCCTGGTCAGGTTCAGTTTTTGTTTTAAAGGAGGAAGTTGGACTTGGGGACCTCGGGGATCCGGCCTTCGGCCTCTTTGTAGGAGAGTTCTTGTGTGCAGACGGACAGCTGTGCTGGTTCAGACACACGGAGCACAGGGGGTTGACGGGTAGACAAACCTGCTGTCCGAAACCCACGAGCAGCCAGTTGATCTCACTCCACAGCTCCCTGCAACAGAGCGTGACGGGAACATCTCAAGATTACTTTAAACCTGTACTGATAGATGTTTTTGGCCATTTGGGAACAGCGCTATAAACACAACACCAACATAACGTAACCTTTTAAGCTGATGTGTGAACAGTTGCCTTTTTACACATCCAGCAGATACTGAGCATCATTGGCTTTCATTTGAAAGTTTCCTTTGCTCTCTACCAACTCCAGAGGAAAGAACATTTCAGGTCATGGTTGCAGTTTGGTTATATTTAGGCACCGAAAACTACTTGTTCAGGTTTAGGAAAAGATCATGGTTTTGCTTAAAATATTTACTTCCTTACAACAGTGACACTGACTATTGGTTTCACACAGGAATCGAAACCTGGTTCTTGGATCCAGTGTGAACGTTTTGTGTGTGATCCTCCACTCTACCCCGACCGCCACCTCTGGAAGGATTTTGTTGCCCTTTATACCTCATTTGTTCTTCGCTACTGTCATTATCGCTCCCTGCCAGTACTGCACCTTCATATGCGCAGGTACTTTTCACACAGGTGAGGCTAACCATCTCACTGGCACTCTCTAGTGGATCGGAGGCTGTATTACACATTATGGTCTGAAACTCGGCTGAAATCTGTTGACATGCACTGTAAATGTCATCATCATCACCACCACCACCGTCAAATATAAATCTAAGCCCGTTTTATGTACTGTATATGGACATCTATACATGCATATACTGACATATCATTGTGTCCCGCTGTGTTTTAAACTACGAGAAGCTACTTTTCATGTTTTAATAGGATAATATTGTTGGCAGGGACAGATTGTCATTTTGCAGATGATAGATGTTTAACCATTTAAAAACCAAATTACCAAATGGTTTTCATCATTTTGATTTGATTTTAAAAGTTACTCGCTACTATTAGTCAACACATCATACAGTGAAGAGTTCCTGTTAATCACCAGAGTCAATGATGTGCTGTATTCATTTATGGTCGATCTTAGCGACTCTATATAGATCTGTTGGTCTGTTTTAATCAGGTTGTGCGGGTCTGCTGTGATTCGGCCATGCTGTTACCTGGGTAACCACTCCTCCAGGGCTTTACGTGTTTCCTCCGGGTTCTTGGTTGGCTTCTTGAGCCAGCCCAGCCTGTTAGAGATACGATGCACATGTGTGTCCACACCTGAACAAAAAAATCAACACTATAAATGATCACATGCACACGTAAAGATTTACATTTTTAGAAAACAGTAGATGGTGACGTGGACTTGCTCTGGTGCATACATGAAGTCTACTCGCAGCACAGCAGATATACGGCATCTTTTTCTGTTTCCATTTCATCTGTTATTGCTGCGACTTTACCAACCTAATTTCTTTTTTTAATTTGTTAAAACACACATACAAACACTGCGGTACAATGGCATGCGGGGAGTAAAGTGTTCTACCACCTTAAACAACATTTGTTCTCTAAGCAATGGGAGTCATGCAGCCAAAGAATACTTGATGACCATTGGGTGAGTTAACGAGAGACAGGCTGAAGCTTCAAGTTCAGTTTCCAACTATGTGACTATGTGTTCCATTTCATTTGCAACTGACTGTGCAAGCTTCAAGAGTGTGTCCCCACCAATGCCAGACACCTGGTCCCAAGCGATGTCCATAGCCAAGTGAGCCATCTTAGGTCCAACTCCTGGCAGGCGAACCAGCCCCTCCACGCTGTCTGGGATGTCCCCTCCAAACTCCTTCAGCAGCATGGCTGATGTCAGCTTCAGATACTTCACCTTATTCTAGAGAAGGATGGGAGGGAGAAACCATTCAATAAGGAGCAAAACCAAAGCTGATTTCATTCAAATTTAGTGATGTAACAGGTACAGAGGCCTACCCGCCAGAAGCCGACTGGGTGGATGAGTTTTCCCAGTGTTTCATCATCAGTAGCGAGTACATTTTCTACTGTGCAGCCGTGAGCTCGGAGCTTCTGCATAGCTGCCGCTGTCACCTGGTCCCTGGTCTGACTGGACAGCATGAGCGAAACCAGCACCTGGAAACGTCTCACCTGTGCGGACAGAGAAGACAACAGGAGGAGCAAGATAAATCAATGTGAACCAGTGGATTATGTGGACTTAAAAAAACAAACAAACAAACAAAAACCCCTACATGTGCAGGAGCCTCTGTGTCGTAGCATTTCTCTGCTCCCATGTTGTCTACAGGCGCGTCACGGCTGCTTCTCATCTCACGAATGTATCCTAACTGCTTCTTCCACTCCGGAGGGTCCCAGTGCTCTGCCTTCACCGGCATGACACCTTCATCCTTGTCATATTCCACCTTCAGTTGTCGCCTCCTGCGGCCGTGTGACAGCAGCGTTGGAGTGCCTGATTCTGTTTTTGGATGTGGTCTGCCGGTGGGGAGGATTTCAGGGCAACCACCTGAAGGAGCACAGAGGAGATGGAAGGAGAATTATCTGACCCTGCATGGAAGCACAGTAAGTCTGCATTAAAGCTTGTGGGCACCTCACTGAACATCTCATACCCGTCCATGGACATTCACTGGCAACATCACTCTCCTGGAGAGGACACTCTCCAAGTTTTAGGAACCTGGCTGCAGAGATTTGCTCCCACTCTGCCTCCACACCGTTTGCATGTGTGTATACTGGCCAGAGAGTGAATTTAAAGGTTGTCCAGTAGTTCTTAACAACAAACAACAGCTAAAAGAGAGAAGTCTGAAAAGTTAAACCGATTTTGATCCAGTCTAAAAATGCTTTTTCTGCTTTCCTATATCATTACTCATCTAATGACCCCTTGAATGAACTATTCCTGCAGGACACACTGAGTCTGCATGTGATGTTAGGCGAGACAATGTCTCCTCCTCAGCAGCCCTGTAAGCTACTCATATGTATACTGATTCATTTCTAAATGTTTCAGCTGCTATCCCAACGTAAACATTACCCGTCGATAAGGGGGCCGAGGAGGATCTTTGCTCCGAGATCCTCGCCTCCTCCTCCTCCACCTTCACCGCCGCAGGGGAGACTGGATCCGCGTTCCTCCGTCTGTTGGTAAGTTTGGACCTGAGAGAGGCCGCAGGTGTGCCGCCAGAACTTTGATTCCCACTCCGAGTGATGACAGACCTGCTCTGCACGAAATAAGGAGAAGCCATTATGAAATACTGGACTACATAACAGACCCTCGTGCTGCACCGTACGTGGAGCATTTAGGTGAAGCTGAAGTTGGTTTCTCATTCGTAGTTTCTAGTCACGAGCAGACCAGAGGAGTTTAAGTCCTGTCTTTAAAGAAATACATGAGGGAAACAACAATAATAATCATAAAAAAGAATCTTATCAACAAAATACTGAACAACAGGTTTTATGCGATTATATGGCATTAGATATAGAAAATGACCTAAACTAATTGAACTACAACTGATTTTGCTGCATGCTGCTATGTTTTGAGGGGAGAAGTGCTGAAGGAAACAGAGAAAATATTAATAAATCGAAACAAATCAGAAACAGGCATGCAGTGCAGCGTGTATCAGTATTTTAAATCTGACGTTTTACAATCCTGATCTCACTGATCTCCTGAGCTTTTCTGCAGAATAGCATAAGTGAAATTGCTGTATTTAAGGCTCTTAATCAAATGATCTGATATGCAGGACAGTAAAGCACAGTCTAGTGTCTTCCTGACCACAGAAATCACATGTTCCTGAGCTGCGATTTCTTATTTTAAATATTGTCAGTCCGGATACACCTGCTTCTGTATCTACAGTAAGGCTTGTAACATCCACTAGTTCATTCATTTTAAAACAGCATTTCCCCATTCTATGTAAATCTATGTTTTATAAAACACTTGATCTTGTTGAAATTCACATTCAGGCCAATGTTTGCAGCATATTTTACTAATTTACAAGCAAATCAAACAAATCAATATTACAGAAATATAACTATTTAGAAGTCGAGTCATTATTGATTTAATCTACAGTTTTGGAATTGAATCAAAACTTCTAGTGTAATATTACATGACTATTTTGAACAAATCATTAATGAACTTGAAGTTGGACAAGCATCCACTTTAAGATTCCTCATGCAGTTATATTGTAGTACCTGCAAAACTGCCGCTATTTGCTGTGTATAAACTGACCAGCTGTCCGCAGAGCCTCTCGTCAGTATCATCAGAGTGAGTATACCGTGGTTACACCAAAGAGATGCTTGAAAGGTGCAGTGACTGAGTCACTATGTTGTTGTTGTCTGAGCTTTGGTTTGTTGTCCAAAAGCTCCGCTCACAGGCAGCCTGGCGACAGTGCTGCTTCTGACTCCAACAAGGAACCAACTTCAGCATCATCAGCACGCTCAACTAGCTAGCAGCTAGTTAGCTTACCAGTTGAGTTAACGTTTCAGTTTTAGTTTCATGTGGCGTTATATATCATTACTGTCTTACGCGACCGATAGGAACCTGAGCACTGACTTACGGTTGTGAAGATATTTTGCTCTTCGCTCGTTTTAGTATCTAAATTCAGACTAAGAAACGGGTTTTGGCGTAGTTTGGGTTTTTAGCTTGCTCAGAACTACATTTCCCATCAGCGAGTGCAGCAAACGTGTTTTTGTAGGAAGTGCTCCTGTCAGAGCATTACTGTGTCATCCGGTTGAGGAGTGGAGGACCGAGCTTGGACGAGAACAGGCGTTCAGCAGCGAGTACAGAGTTATATCAATGCCCAGACGCGGACGGCTCTGTTGGCTGCGTATGGGCGAAGCTGTGGCTGAATGAAACCGAAAGCGACTTATCTCCAATAAGGTGAGAGGAGAGGGGGAGGAGAGGGGGTGAAGAAGGTGCTGTTTTTTAAGCTACCAGACCTTGAATGCCACAGAGGAGTGCTAGCACATTACAGACAATGTAGAGCGTAACGCTAGCTAACGGTACAGCAGCGCCATTGTGTATTTCTCCTGATTCTACCATGTTTATGTTGTCAAGTGTTCACAGACATGTTTTGCTCTGCTCGGAGGCTACCTTGCACCGATGTGGTTGTTGTTGTTGAACTGAAACAGAACAGTCGTTGTCTGTCTACTCACCTCCCCTCCCCTCTGACTCTGTCAAGTCCACATGACAGCAGATTCTCCAAACCTGCCCCCCCTCCACCCGGGCTTACACATTGATAGACTGCGACTCCAAACTTCACTGCTGCAGTCTTAGAAGACCTGTTCTGTTACAACAACTATAAATGCAAACACCAGGAAAGAAAAAAAAATACCCACAGAGCGCCTCTCCCATTCCCTCACTGTAATAGTTTTGTTTTATTTGGCCAGGTTAAAAAAAAAACATCTGTTGGGATCTGGTGAAATTTCTGCTGCCACCCTACTTCATACATGAGACTCCCTGAGGAAACACACAAAGAAGCAATTAGCCACAGAGGTTCAGAGGTTTTAGGCATAGAGGCCATCTCTGCCAACATTTTGCAAAAACAAATACTTCTGAAACATTGACCTTTAGTGAAAAACAGCAGAAGTGCCACATATTCAGTTACTGTGTCCATTGTTCAGGTCGCCATCTGCTAATTAAATTCAATCACGAAAAAAGATGCATCAAGATTAAGGTCTCTGACCACCCCAGCTGAACAATATCCTGGAAGAAACGCCACACTGTCCTAATACTACTGCTTGTACAAGTACTTATAATAATGATATAATAAAATTTGTTATATAGCACTTTTCCTAAGAATGTTACAAATGAAGCAAAATAAATACATAAAACCAGGCAAGGCAGATAAAATTAGATAAGGTCAAAGGATAAGACAAAAAAATGAACACGCAAATAAATAATGAAAACTGTCATTTCTGAAGCCTTTCACAAAAAGAAAAACTGTAAGAGGCTTAAAGAAGCTGCAGACTTGGTGTGTCTGAGGTCAATCGTCTGGCTGCTCTGATAGCAGAACCCTCTTTGTCACAGACCGTGACCTGGAAGTAACCAGCAGAGCTCAGGATCATCATCAGTGGTTGAGAGGGCACACATCAAACGCAAACAATTTGAAAAAGACAACAAAGTGACTGTCCCAAAAAATTTAGAGACTAAAAAGTAGATTTGAGTATAGTATTGAAAGTACACTCAAGTATACAAGTGCTCCTGTCTGATCTAACAAACAATGAAGTGTACAGAAATATATTTCATGCCTTTACTACAATCATTCATAATGTTTTAGCGGCAGTGTGTCCTTTTCTGTGGGACTATTTCTCAGCTTCATCTGTGAAGACTGTTAAAAGTATGTTTGTAATTTGGGTGAACTGACTCTGTGTCTTAAGCATCAGATTTGTTTAGCTAATGCTCAACCCCAGGCATGTTCATTGCTGATGTTTGTCAACATTTTACTATCATGACTCATTATTGGACTCATTTTACTGTGGTCTACAGTGGTAGCATCTTTTTAGTAACAGTGTTAATTGATTTAACAATTGCAATGGGGTTCTGTTTGATCATATTTATGTTTTACTTTCACCAACCATCCAATTGCTAGCTGGCAAGCCAGTCTCATTTACATAAAGCCAGTTGCTTTATCTGACCTTTATGTATTGGGTTTTGCATTGTACTAATCCAACCAAGTTTGCACCTGAATGAAAGTCATAATGATCCTTGCTGTGATGCATTTTGCCAAATTTCTTAAATGTGTGTTACTCTTTCTCCAGGCAGCCATCTGTCCCAGCCTGTGTAGTCTTTCACACCTCCAGGTTGGGCCATGAATAAACAACCAAGCAAGGAGAGCCTCAAGGACAAGGTGAAGGGGATCTTTGGGCTGGGACCCCCACGGCCACCGAGCAAACAGAGTGAAACCAAACCGTCCGAGTTCATCATTACAACTGACATCATCAAGGTGCGCAGGAGAGACATCTGTGCATGTTCATACACACTGAAACTCTCCACACATTTGAATTTTTCCCATCATGTTTTGCATCCTGTTATGATCTTGATGTTTTTCAGGAACTTCACCCGGACTGCGGTCTGAGCAACCGTGTTCGCATGATGAACCACGTCTGTGATCTTGCCAAAACGAAAAAGTTTGAGGAGGTGAGTCTGCTCCGGGTGTCATATTTCTGATACAGCAGTGCATGAAGTCTTTTATCTTTGTCAAAATCTGTGTGTGCACATTTTTCAGCATGCAGTGGAGGCAGTATGGAAAGCCGTGGAGGACATGCTGTCTCCAGAGCAGCCACCTGAGGCCAGACATGCTGTCCTGCAGCTGCTGAGGGCCATTATACAGGGACAGGTACTGGATATAGGCACACTACACACAAGCAAATACAAAATGTGAACGTAGTTCCACCAGTCATAAGTTCATGTTAACTGTTTTCTGTGAAGGGGGAGCGGCTGGGCCCTCTGAGAGCTTACTTTTTCAAGGTCATCAGAGACTACCAACCATGCAACGAGGACCTCTCTGATAGGCTGGAAGTCTTCAAGGCCTTAACTGAGAACGGGAAAGACATCACATACCTGGAGGAGGACATAGGTACAACTCCATGGGAAAATATTAAAGACCTGCTCCAATGGGGAAAAAAAAAAAAAAGTTTTTAAGCATGTTAACATCCGTGTCGTCCATTGGATGTTATTTTATAGGCTACTAGACAATTAACTAGCGAAATAAGCAGTCAAAGTCATGGCAGCATTTTCAGTTTGAAACTGAAGTGTACCAATGACCGTCTCAGAAACGCAGATTCAGACAACCAGGGTTTCATATGTGCAAATGTATGGCTGAATTACTCCCATATTACCACTTACCATTGTGTAGTTTACAGTAGCTAGCAAAACTAGCAGAGGTTTGTGTGTGTGACAAGCAGAGTCGCCGATGAGCAGGTACGCTCGAGCTGCAGGCAAGCGGCGGAGGGCAAAGGTGTAGAGTTACAGCTAAAGCATTTTAAGGCAATAAGGGATTTCTTTCATGGAAAAAACTTCTAAATATGTAATTCCGAAGACCAGAAGTATGTTTTTAGGGGTTTAATCAATGCCAGGAGAGGAACTTCAAAGCACTTTAAAACTGGCTGACACTAACTGACACTGGCTGATTGTCCGGTTCGCTAGCTTAATCCTCTCTGGTCATGATTTGCATTGTTAAACATTGAGTAAATTAGACTTTAAATTGACTCGAAAACACTGTTTAAAAGGTTGGCCATGTTAGATTTCATACCAGTTAGATGTATTTGTTTGCTGCCTTCAAACTTAATATCTCGACAGTGGTTAGTTTAAACTTGTGATTGAAGTTCCCCTTTTGTAGATGCACTTTGTGTTGACTGTGGCTAATTTTGTAGTTTGTTTCATACAACTGCACAGATATGACCATATTTAGGAATAATATAAGACTAAACTTGCATATCATAGTGTTGATTGTTGGCCTTCTGTTGCAACTGAAAAATGCAGCTAATTGAGATTCAGTCTAATTTGAGCCACTTTGTCCTGCAACTTGTAAAGACACGAATCATCTTTCACACATTTTTTGACTGGTAACATTTTTTTCTGTTCTCGCTGTTTTCCTCCTGCCCTCCAGCACGTTTTGTCCTCCTGTGGATGGACATAGGTCTCACGTCAGACTTTCTCCATGTTCTCGTAAATCTGGTGAAGTTCAACAGCTGCTACCTGGACCAAAATGTCTCCGTCATGGTCCAGTAAGTTAGAGATAAAGACAGATATACACACTTCTGTTTTTTTTAGTCCAAAAAATGTTACTAACATGCATTTTATTGCTTGTTCTGTTGTGCTTTCTGCAGGAAAATCTGTCTCCTGTGCAATAGAACAACATCTTCAACAGATATTGAGGTAGATATTTGTCTTTTTCCTTCGCATTACAGATTTCTGTTGAACTGAAGCAGCTTTAACAGCAGTGTAATGTGTTTTCAAGTGTCAGCTGAAGAACAATCAACACATTCTTTGTTCAAACATCTCGTTAGCATTCAACAGTACATGCTGACCTCTCTGCTTAAAAGTTACTGTTGTTGTTCACTGGTAATAAAACACATGACTGAGCCAGTGGAGCTCACATGTCTGACAAATAATGGGAGAACTCTCTAATTACTACATAATTAACACTACCATTAGCTTTTTTTAACTTTGTGTTGTTCATTCTCCAGCACTATGTAAAAATAATGAATGCAGTAGGTTTGTTTTCAACATCATTCTGAAGTGTGTGATGTGTGTGTGATTTATTCAGGTGGCACTACAAGTACTAGATGCAGTGGTGTGTTACAACTGCCTGCCCTCAGACTCTCTCACTGTCTTCATCATCACACTCTGTCGTACTGTCAACGTCAAGGAGTTTTGTGAATCCTGCTGGAAGGTGAGCAAACACACACACACTTAAATCTGAAGATTCTCACCTAAAAGGACATAATTCATAACCTCCTCCTCTGCTTTTCTCCTCCGTTGTTTGTTGTTCTCCCTTGTTGCTCTGCTCTCCAGTTGATGAGGAAGGTGCTGGGGACTCACCTGGGCCACAGTGCCATTTACACTATGTGCCGCATAATGGAGGAGAGGTATTATCTCAGGTTTATGCAGTTTGATCATATTTCTAAGCTTGTGGTGCATTTCTGCGTGATGGGTGTATGTGTGTATCTGTCTAACTGCCTGCAACCTCCACCAGGGTGTACATGGAGGATGCACCATTGTTGAGGGGAGCTGTATTCTTTGTTGGAATGGCACTATGGGGTGCACACAGACTCCCCGCCCTCAAAAACACACCTACACTTGTTCTGCCATCCTTCTACAAGGTAAGACACACACACACACACATACAGTACGTCCATTTTTTTACGGTAGGTATGTACTCAAGTGATGACTGTCACTGTCTGACCTCTGCCACTCAGGCCATGTCTAGTGCCAATGAGGTGGTGTCCTATGAAATCGTCCTCTCCATCACCAGACTGATCAAGAAGTACGGCAAAGAGCTGCAGGTGGTCACCTGGGACATCCTGCTGGGAATCATAGAGCGCCTGCTGCAGCAGATCCAGGTACAGATATGCACACACACACCCAACATATGTGCACACACACAAACGTACACAGTAGAAGTACATAAAATACCTGTTCTTTTTTGACCAGTCTCATCTGTCTTCACAGACAATAGGCAGTGCAGAGCTGAAGGCCATTGTCTATGAGCTGTTGACCACAGTGGAGGAGCTGTATGAGCAGAACGGTTACCATGGCTCCACAGAGAAGTTCTTCAGTCTGGTGGAGAAATGTGCTGACAAAAGACCCGTTAGTGCTTTTCCATCCTTTGGCGTCATCCTGTTTTTTCATCTGGTTCTCTTACATACCACTGCTCCTTTTCTAATTTTAATCTGGTGTGTATGACAGGACGCATCAGTGCTGACCCTCATCTCGTACAGGGCCCAGTCTATCCAGCCAGCCAAGGACGGCTGGATTCAGAGCCTTCACCGCCTCATGGAGAAATTCTTCAGGTAGGACGCAGACAAAGATGAGGGTGATGATATCTAATGTCTCAGTGACAAGCTTTTGGTATTTTCGTTGTGTTCCCCTTTGTTAATTGTCACCTCGATCCCTATCACATCTCTGCTGTTTCGTAATCTTTCCTGTCCCCCTCTGTTATCTCTCTTTAAGGAACGAGACTCGCAGTGTGATAAGGATCAAAGTGCTTCACATCCTGTCCTTCGTTCTCAGTACCAACCGACAGCTCTACGAGGTCTGTACGCTCACATAGTCACATTTGCAACCTTGCTGTAGAGTCCGCTGTCACTGTAATTGTTATTGTATATCTGCTCTGTCTTGTTTTGCTGTTGTGCGCTGTGTGTGTGGTATTTCAGATGTGCAGGTTGTCATACAATTCAGCATTGTTTTCTTCGTTGACTCGTTCTAGGATGAGTTGATTGAAATGGTGGTGATCCCTCAACTCAGTGGGATAGCTGAAGACCGGGACCTGGCCGTCAGAAAACAGGCCACCCAGCTGTTGGTAGACCTTGCTGAAGGCTGCAACACACACCACTTCACCAGCCTGCTGGACATCATTGAGCGGGTACAAATACACACAAGCACGCACGCGCACGGATGCTCATGTCATCTCACTTTTACCTTGATGCAGTCATTGAGTTCTGTCTTTTCCAGCCATGATGAAGTGATGTCTGTGTTTTTTTTTGTCTGTGTAGGTGGCCAGCCGTTCTCTGGTGTGTTCAGGGCCCCTGGAGGTTTCTGAGAGAGACCCCACAGCAGAGTCTCCTATGGAGGACGTCAGGACTGCTATACTGGGTCTGCTGGAAATCCTGCAGGTACACAAATGCAGATATGGGGGACTGGATTTACAAAAGCGTTAAGATGTTAATTTTAAGATTACTACTTTAGAAAAAATGAAAAAAGTAGCCACTAGCATAAGGAACCGAGAATGTATTTTCAGTGATTTTAAAAAAGCATGTTTATGGTATTAATGCAGTCTGCCAGATACATAAATCAGTATTGTCCATTACTGGTTATTGATCTAAATCACCTTCAACAACTTTCTTTGGAAGGAAGCTTTTGAAAAATCAAAACAGAAGATAGAAACCTCCTATCACACTACACACACATAAAAACCACAGGTATATATGAACTACAAGTTTTTTATGTTTTCTGATGCTGTTTAATGTTCTTCACATCAGTAATGTTTGTAAACATCAAATAGGAAAAATCTTAACTATTTTTTTTAATTTAGCATTTTAATCTAAGACAATCAAGTTATGGGGAAAAATACACTAAAAACATTTTTTCCTGTGTTGCAAGTTGACATTTTTTTTTCTAGTTTAGTTTTTCTGAAACTAGAGGAAATATAATGAATCTGGTGATAACAGCATCTGTTTTTCTCCCGGCAGAGCAAGCTTTACAGCCTACCAGCCAGTCATGCTAGTCGTGTGTATGAGTTGCTTATCAGCCACCTGCAGCTTCACTACAAGAACAAGTACTGCTCAGCAATTGCTTCAAGTATCAGACTACAGGTGAGGGAGTTTTCTCTGCATATTTCTGCATATATATCTCTCATTTGTAATGCACATGCCGGCTGACTTTCATTCTCTCCTTCAGGTGTTTGACTTCTTCCTAATGATGCGAGCGGACTCTCTTCACCGTCTCGGAGTTCCCAACAAAGACAGGGCCATGAGGTTCAGCCCATACTGCTACTGTGACACAGGGTGAGCATGCACACATCCTGCTTTTGCCACAGCTCGTACCTGCATCTGTTTTGCCCATTATATTTCAGTCATCTAAACACAAACAGAACTGTTTACTGTTAATCTTTTGTTGTGTCAGGGAGCCAGAGAAACGTGTGAGTGAAAAGAAGCCAGCGGGTTCAACATCTCCTCCAGCTGGCAGCCCCGCTCCCCCCACTGCTCCTTCTGCATCAACAGCCTCAATACGCTCAGCCTACCTGCCCTATGCACCTGCCTTCACTGTCCTCCTGCAGTGCCTCAAGATGGTACACACACACACACGTGCATAAAATTAGTGTATCCACAGATAAGTGGCATGCATGGAGTACAATGTCTGCATCACAATTGTGTCTGCTATTTCCTGAGGAGTACATGAATAAATATTGTTGATGCTCCGGGATTTATCTCCTTTGTAGCAAATTGCTTTGCACACCCCACAGATACACTTTTAAGAGATGATTACAGTGTTTTCCCTGCTGTCTTTTAAGATATCAGACATGGTTTATTGCTCTCCTGCAGGAAACAGATTGGAAGGTGCTGAAGCTGGTTCTCGACAAGCTGCCGTGGACGCTGCAGTACAAAGTGTTGCTGCTCACGTCGCCGTGCAGCTTGGACCAGCTCTGCTCGACGCTCTGCTGCATGGTAGTGCAAAGAACACATACGAATCTATAAATACAAGTCTACACACATGACCAAATGTCACTATATGTCACTTGTTTCTCTGTCTGTGCGCTTGAAGGTGACGGATCGGCTGATCTCGGAGCGCTTGAAGAAGACTCCAGAGGGGTTTTCTCGCACTGATGTTCAGCTGGCGGTGGTTCCTGTCCTCACAGCGATCACCTCCTACCACAACTACCTGGAGCAGTCGAGACAGGTGCAAACAAAAATCTGTATAAAATAATAGTCGTACCGTCTGTGACATCACCAGCAGGTTTCTCAGATGTTCTGCAGCTTATATGTTGTGTTTACTGACTATCTAGTGGGATGTTTTTAGCCTGAGGATCCACATTTGTCCAGCAACATCCCAATATGGCGTCTGAACACCGTATTTCTCAGATTTCCCAGCCTCTCCACCCACACACAATCATTTCAAAGCAAACAGCCTGTCCAGCTGGAATGACATTAGTTAATTTCCTTTACCCTCTACAGAGAGAGCTGGTTCAGTGCCTCGAGACCGGCCTCATTTACCGCTGTGCCAAGCAGTGTGTGGTGGCTCTTACAATGTGCACGGTGGAGATGCCTGACATCATGATCAAGCTCCTCCCCGCTCTTATCGTCAAGCTCACCCACATATCTGCAACCGTTGCCATGGCATCCCCTATGCTTGAGTTCCTCTCCAGTGAGCACTTTTCTGAAAACATGTTCATTCTTTTCTTAAAATGTTCTGTACCATTGTTGAATGGTGAAGGCCAGTCATATCAAAGTTTTCTGTTACAGAGGAGCACTAAGTAAGAAAGTGTTTTGTTGATGTGTTCTTTTCTTCTGTTGTGTTTCATAGCTCTGGTGAGACTGCCCCATCTGTATGCCAACTTTGTAGCTGAACAGTATGTCAGTGTGTTTGCCATCTCTCTACCCTACACTAACCCTTCCAAGTAAGTGGTCACATACACATAAGAACACATGTGTATTCTCAGATGCACAGACACACTGACCTGTTTGTTTTTTCCATTCCCCTCAGGTTCAACCAGTACATCGTGTCTCTGGCTCACCATGTAATCGCCATGTGGTTCATACGCTGCAGACTCCCCTTCCGCAAGGACTTTGTTCAGTACATCACAAAGGTGTGTGCTTGTCAGTCCCCCAGCTGTTATTGTTTTCTTTTACTTAGGGATGCACGATAACTGTTTTTTAAAACCGATACCGATAACCGATAACTTTCAGCTCCTAAAGGCCGATACCGATAACCGATAACACACACATATACCTAACATCATGACATCAATACCACGAAAAAAAACAAAAACAGTTTTGACTCTTTAAATGAAGAGATATTTATTTTTCCAATGAAAAACTATTGGTAAGCCTCTCAAACATGTTCTTAAAGCTATCAAACAAACCTATTCGATATCTCACATCAATTTAAATAAGGTGCATTACTTACTGATATAAAAAATAAAGGCCCCTTGAAATGATGCAAATACATGCATCAGGATTACAAACTGAAAAAGTGTATTCCATAAGTTTACAAAAAATAAATCTACATAGAAAATTAATGCACTGGCACAAGTTAGATTCAAACATTTCTATTTAAACAAACTGAAAAAGTGCATTCCTCAATGACAACAAAAATAATGCACAGTGCATATTGTACTGACAGAAGTTAGAAGACGGCACTCTTAAATACTCAATTCTGATTGGTCAATCGCGAAAATTCAGCGGTGTTCCTAACAGTCAGACTAAAGGGGCAATCCCTTAATGTACCAAGCTCAATAACAAATCGCCAGCTGATTTGAGTGGCACAATATGGAGCATTTTCCGTACATTATTTTTAATTTGTTTGGAGAGGACCAAACACTTGGCTGGAGAATGATGTCCCCAGCAAAAAAGATGAGAAAAGTAAAGAACAACGCTGGACCGACAGGAGGAGCAATATTAAGACACAAAAGACTTGAGGACGCAGAGATTGACCAGATTGAAGCCGACAGACACGAAAAAAAAACACCAAGAGAAACACAGCATGGACGATCGGTTTGCTAAAAGACTGCTGAGTGAAGACAAAACTGGAGTCAGATTTTTTAATGTCTGACGCTGAAAGCAGAAATCAGCTGATGCAGGACTTTTATCCATCAGTCCCAAAAAATAGCGGTAAACCAAACTCTGTCTCCAGCTACGTCTCTCTCAGGTCTGGGATATCCCATCACTTCTCCACATTTGACATGATTTCGCTGAATATCTGTAAAGAAATAAGTTTTCCTGCCTGCCGGCCTGCGCACAGTGAGAGGCGGTTGCTACGCAACGTACGTGTTTACTTTCAGAGCCGTTGCGCAGTGAGAGCGGTGACAGGCAAGAGTAGACTCATTTTAAATCAATTAAGTATGTTTTAATCACTATTTTGTGTCACACTATTGAATGCTTTAGTAGTAAGCCGTGTTCTAAGCGGGATAACGTATAGTGAGCAGTTTCCTACGGAGAAGCGTCGCGTCGGGCTTCTATGTCATCCTGAAGGAAGATACATGATCCCTTACTTAGACTTATCTATGTAAACAAACTGAAGAAGGGCAGTCCATAGTAAGTCAAGCACCATCATGACCAGTGTAACAATAACCTTAGCCCGTGGGTCATCTTTGGCAAATTTCTTGGACTTTTCGAAAGCCTCGCCGTCGCGTAAGTCCCGGTGGCTTCTTTGCGGCTGCCTTGCTAACGTTAGCGTCTTTAGCAGGCCGGCCGTCCTCATACGCTTTCCAAACCATCCAAGCGGTGGTTATGTTTCAGGTGACTGATCAGGTATTAAAGCTCGTGCAATTTCTCGCTCCAAGTGGAACTCGCTTGGATCATTTGTTACGAATAACCAGCGAACAATCTTCTTCGGAAACTTTGAAGAAGTCTGAACTCTGTTTTCATAAGCACGCTGTGCCGCATGCTGCATTCAAGGTGTAACGTACATTCCCCCGTCCCCTCGTTTGCCAGTCGTTCTTTTGTCCTATTTAAGTTCATGTTTCTATTTTTTGTGTGTAACGTGTGAAAAAATACTGCGAATATTAATTCAAGTCAGCAACTAGCAAAATTATGACCGAGTTAACGAGTTGTTTTCTGGCATCAGGTATTCTTTTTTCCAGTGAGAAGGAGTTTTTCTGATTATGCCAACGTCACTTGAACGCAGCATTCACTGCAGGCCATTCGGGTCTCATAGTGGGAGCGAGGCACTGCCGTGCTGACAAAAACATATATGTTATCGGGGCTGTTCGTCATGATATCGGACTTATCGGAATGACGTCATAATTTCTTGTTATCGGCCCGATAATTATCGTGCATCCCTACAAACTATGATTTTAATATCTCAGAATGATATAATTAGAAATGACCATCACAGTGACATCACACAGTGACATCAAACTGTGACATCACACACTGTGACGTCACAGTGTGACATCACAGTGTGTGACATCACAGTGTGACATCAGAGATAGCACAGTGACATCACACTGACATCACACACTGACATCACATACTGACATCACACAAAAACACATATGTTATCGGGGCTATTCGTGATGATATCGGACTTATCGGAATGACATCATAATTTCCTGTTATCTGCCCGATAACTATCGGCCCAATAATTATCATGCATCCCTACTTTTACTTGCAATTGTTATTTCGAACTATTAAAATCTTATCTCCTAACTCACAACTTCGCCAATTTCCCATTCCCACTGCACACAAGTAATATAAATATATATATATATATATATTTATATATATATATATACATACACACACACACACACACACACACACACACACACACACACACTATCCACACTATCCACTGCTGGATGAATGTGTGCGGGAATGGGTGAATGCTGACTTGTGTTGTAAAGGAGATTTGAGTTAAGGCTAGAAAAGCGCTAGAGAAATGCCGTCCATTTACCATCACCAATCCTATAAAGGATGCACTCCAGGCATCTTCCAGTTCCTGACAGTAACTTACTGTCTAGTCATTAATCACATAATGCCTTAAAGGAATACATTGACATTTCGGAAAATGTATTTGTTTTCTTGCCTGAGAGTTAGATTAGAAAGTCCATACCACTGTCATGCCTGTGTGTTAGTGTTAGACAACAGCCTGCAGGCAGTTATCTTAGCATAAAGACTAGAAACAGGGAGACTGAGCAGTCTTGTCACTGTGAAATTGCCAGGCAGGCATAGATTCCAAAAAGTCACTGAGCCCAGCAAAGAAATAGTCTGTCGCATAATCCTCCGTAAAACAAAATAGCATTTTTGGACTTCAATTTTTGTACGGGTTAAACAAAGGAGATGTTAATAAGTGAGCTTTAGGTGGATTTTTTTCTGTTGTTGTTTCTTTTGGACAGAACCTTTCTGTTTCCTTCTGGTCTTTATGCCAAGCTAAGGTAACCATCTCCTGGTTGTGGCATCATATTTAACGGACAGACATGAGAACGATATCAGTCTTCTCATCTAACTCTTGGCATGAACGGCTTTCCCAAAATGTCAAACGGTTCCTTTTAAAATCTCTGAACAATACGTTTTGGACAGACTGCAAACTGCAGACCTGTGATGTTGCACTATAACAGTGAATCTAGTCATATAATGACGTGAAGTTTAAAATTGCACGAGCCTCAAGCCTTTCTACACTATTTGGGAGTCGATGCAGAGACCTTGTATTGACTTTTAATTGCATTTCAGTTTTGCATTTTTGTGTCTTTTGTCTCTTGGTTTAGGGTTTGCGTTCCAATGCCCTGCTGCCATTCGACGACGGTCATGAGCAAAGCTCATTTCGTGCCCGAAGCACCAGCCTCAATGAAAGGCCCAAGAGGTAAAGCATACGTACACACGCAGCTGCAAGTGCTGATGTGCATACCCGCAGCACCACACACTGACCATGTGGCCATTGTCGTGTAAGAGGGTCGGGGTTGCCAAGGGAACAGGGGACTCAGCATGACTGGTATTGTGGCGTGATGGTTGCAGTGACTCCTCTCAGGTTGCCATGGTGATCACTCATTTATTTTATTTATTGTTTATGCTTTTCTACATTTTGAAATTTGTTCCGGTCTCTGCCATTCTTTGTTTTTTAATCAATATTCATTTCTCATATTAATGACATACAGCGGTGGACAAAATAACACGAACATCTGGATAATATAATGTGATCTAAGTCAACAGGTAGATGGTAAATCTTTCAGAGATGTTTTATTGCTCGGTGTGTGTGTCTGTGTGTCTTTGTGTGTCTGTGTGTGTCATAGTAGATTGTATTATTTTATCCAGGTGTTTGTGTTGATGTGTCCACCACCTGTAGCAGAAGTACATACATGGGGATGGCATGAGTAAAAGGCCTGTAGGTTTTACTTTCTCCCCCTGTCACATCTCGCCCATCTGTTAATGACCCAAGTGAACAGAATTTCCATGTACACAAAGAGAAATACACACCGTCTTTCACACAGAGGTGTAAGGAAGCTTTTCTCAGCAAGGCGTCATTTTCATCTCTACATGGTGTGAATGTTTGTCGGTTGTCTGTGTCTTAATCGCCCTAACAACCCAGGATAAAAACATCCAAAAAAAAAAAACCCTCATTGTGACACAGTATGGGAGATCATGGCGAGAAGGAGGGGGCTGCACAGAGGTTTAACGAAATCACGAACTAGCTGAGACTCAGCCGACTAACTGGATGTGTCTGTGCCACACATTTTTGTTGCCAACTGAAAGCAGGTGAAGAAGAAGCGATTCAGTCATTTTCATAGTTTTGAAGTTTGAATGTTTCCCCATGAAAATGACCTGGAGACAGTGTGGACCTTGAAGTATCTGTTACACTGCTTTCCCTTTTTCTTGTTTTTTGGCTTTTTTTGCACAGAGATTCATTGTAGCTTTATATTAAATCCCTTGTCAAGTAATAAATTATCCATAGAAAACCACATACAATATACAAATATACAGGTTCAATAGATGTATACAGGATCAGTTCTCCTCCTCCGTTGTGCAGTCATGTATGTCTTAGGAAATAGTAGGCGCAGCCTCTTTCTTTACACCTTTTTTTCAAGTCATCTCAATCTTGTTTCGGTCCTCACAACTAATTTCAAAAAACCCTTTTAACTCCCTTGCTGCCATTGAATCAAGCACACTCCCCATTAAAGCTTTTCATAGTGATATATGGCACCTCCTCTAGCATCAGTTTCTCCTGATCCTCTGCATCAGCCCACCTTCACTGTTTCATAGTGTGTAATCATTCATCCAGTGATCTGTCTTGTGCTGCTCATTGTCCTGTTGAGTTGGAGTGCTGCATGTCAGATTCTTCTGATTCTCAGAAAATACACACCTTGATTACCTTTTAAATCTATTGAAAGACCAATTAGTGCATAATTAGAATCTCGTCTCGTCCCTCAGAGCATTGAGTTCAGACTTGTTGTGCTCCAGCCATCAGGTGTAACCCAACATTTCATTTTCAGTTAGATTAGTTTTTTTTTTTTTTTTTTAACTTCCATGATGTCAGGCCTGTGCTGAGTTCATCCCTACTATTTTACTTCTCCTGTACCAGTCCTTGGCTTCTCTATGTACCTGCTGTGTGAAATAATGTTTATTTTGTTGCTCCTCCTGAATACTTTGTGTGTGTATTTTCTTTTCTCGGTAGCAGAAGCTCTTTTACCCTCTGCTCTAGCTTGTCTTTTTCCTTTTTAGTTGATGTTTATCCTTTTCTTTGTACCCTCTTTTTCTTACTCCGCTCTCCTGTAATCTGAGTCATAGTGTTCACTGCTGTTAATTTTCACCTTGTTTTGTTTTTCTTTCAATTCTTCATTTGATCCCTCCCCTGCCTCCTGTGATTGGGTGCTGCGTTGCGGTTGTGGTTTGGGGGGTGGTCGTGTCATCCTGGATCCTTCCTACATTACTCCTGGCCCCTCCCTTCCCTCTGACCTCTGCCCTTTGACTTTTGTGGCCCTATCCTCTGTACCCCGCCCCCCCCCTGCGTGGCGTGTGCCCTTTGGTCACCTTCTCATGTTGCTCTGGTGCTCTGGTGACGATTCCTGCTGTCTCCTGGTACACCTCCACACACCACATTCTCCCTCCACACTCCAAACCACCGCAACCCTCACGATGATCCACCCCCTTACTGCCCACCGCCACCTTATCGCCAACCCGGGCCCGTTCCCCTTGCCCTTCGACATGGGTACTCATCATCACCCAGTCTACGGGCAGCGAAAGTGGCGAAGGCAGCAGCAGCGGTAGCCAATAGCAGCAGCTCTCCAGTTAAAGAGCTGAGGGACCTGTCAGCCATGGACGCGTTCCGCTCCCGCAGCATCAGCGTCTCCGAACACGCGGTCCGCAGGTTAGAGAAGAGCCTTCTGGGTAACCAAACAAAAAACAACAACAACAACAATCCAAACACTTGTTGCTTCCTCCATGGAATGGTTGGTTGGGTGTAGGGTCATTGTCATGCGGGTCCGTTGGGCGGGCGTTGGGTGGTTTGTTGCCAGGGAACACCTGGAGCGGGTGGTGCATGCTGGAGGAAGGTTTGTGTGATGACCATTTTGGTTTGTTTTGGGCTGTGATCGTACGTGTGCTGATTCACATTTTGTTTTTTATGATTTGCTTTTGCATGCAGTGTTTGCAGAAGACATCGGAAAACATTTGATGGTTTTCTGTTTGTTTTTGCTCTAACACAGATTTTGCTTTTATATTCATTTAATTTCTCATTTGTCTTTGGTTTGACTTTGTTTTTTTGGTTTGCTGGGTGTATTGCTGACTGGTTTTGATTGGCCCAATAACAAATGAATGGCAGGAGAGAGTGGTGCAGAGCATGTGTATCCAAAGTGATGGGATCTTATCCGAACAGCCACCGCAATCTACAACTCTGCCTCCCTTTTCCTGTTGGGAGGGAACTTCTGCTTCCTCGGCCAGTGACAGGGACAACAGCAACACAACAGCTTTGTTTGCTTGCTTGACATTTTCTTGTTTCGCTCCACTCACAAACATACGCTCTGCTGCTATGACCATGGCAATCTCCTAGTGTGGGATTTTAGGCTGAGCTGGTGTTAACTTTTGAATGCTTAATTATTACAGACTCAGATCATTCGTATCACCACACACATATACACAACAACACCTGACCTAATCTTCATACTTTTCTGCTCATCTCTGCTTGGCTGACTTGCTCAAGTCACTGATAGAAGTATGATCCAACATTGCAGTTGTCAGATGTGGCTGCAGTGCCACTAGACTGAATATGTTTTACCCCTCCTGCCCTACAGATGGCAGTAAAAGCCCAGCACAAACTACTGTAAATTGAATTTAATCTCAGAGTGACACATGGTACCTCATCAGACTAAACAACTGCAGTGTAGATCTGTTTATTCTGCTTCAACTGCTAAACGGCTGCATATTTGCTATTTTCCTAAACAGCTGGTTTTCTGTCTCTTGAATGGTAACACCTGAGTAACCAGTAAGATTGAAGCTTGTTTCCTGGTGGACACCTGTTCCACTCCAGACAGCATGACCATTTTTTTATGTTTTTCTATGTGATATCAAGTAATGACCGTAAAATTATCTCGTACTTTGCTGCTCTTGCATCCATACTGAAAGTTGTACTGTACCTGCAATAGAAAGTATGGCATTGAATTCTAAGAAATGCCATAAAATTCAGCTATAGTATGAGTGAAAGTCTGAGTGAAATTCTGAGAAATAAAGCATAATCGATAGCAATGTGCCAGATGATATTAGAAAGCATCGCCTGACACAGCGCACTTCAGTCGTGAGTGTTCATGGTCATGTTGTTTGGAGTACGTGTCCAGACATTAGACATTGAAGTGAAAAATGAATCATTGTTAGTAGAATGATGGTAAGTATAAAACGTGTTGAATAGGCGTTTATTCACATGCTGGGACTTGGTCTGAGTGAGAGATTTGTTTTTGTCCCTTCTGACAGAACTAATGGATCTGCACAGCTGTAATATCAGTCTTTAAACCTCTCAGATTTAGTCACTTTCATACTGTGTTATTCACAAACATTTTAATTGGCAGTTGTGAACACATCTGAATTGGATTTTATATTAAGGATGTAATCTTTTAGATGGACGAAATCTTGAAAATCTTCATTTTGAATTGTGATAGATTCCTGTCAGACAGCCCTTCAACAGCTATTATAGTGTCTAATTAAACTGGAGATACTTACAGGGCTGACACAAATAAAGCAGAAGTTTACCATGATAGATCCATCAAGGACAGGTGTTCCTGTGCCATTGTTCCTCCCACAGTTGCTGTCTGCCTCATTTTAATATTTATTCCTTATCTAACTTTTGTTTGTTTTTCATGGTTCTGTCAGGATGAGACATGAAGGCAGTCAGCCTGCCTTGTGCACTCATGATGAACAGAGACATCACAGTTGGGTGCAGAGTGTTGCAGTAAATCGCTCATTTTCTGTTTTTTGTGCAAAACAGCATGGCCTTCATTTTGACCGAATTCGCCTCCAGTATCTTTTCAGCTGTGACTGAGACTGATGTTAACATTCGTAGAGGTGCTGTTAACCTGTGTTGCCTGTCGAGCAGGCAGTAATGGTTGTTGTGGGTACAAACAGTTGCTGCTTAACACTAATAAAGACATTTTGTTGCAGCAGAGACATTAGCCCACAGTTAAACATGCTCACTCAAACACAGCTTTCTCCTGCTGATATTTTTGCAGTCCTGTGACTTACTTAACATCAAAACATGTTACACTGTAGATCCTTCAGCTTCCTACACGGAGCTTATTTACATGGAAGGAAATAACCAGTGGGGTATCACAGCTGGTAAGCCGCTTGTACCATGTCCCAGCGTGTGTCTGTGTTTGTGTGTTTTAGAAAATCTAATTATCCCTTGGTATATTTGTTTATATACACACATACATATAGGTGCATGTGTGCATATAAATGCTTGCGCTGCATGTGGTTAGACAGAAACATGAACGTTGGTGTGATTTTTATGATGTTCTGCACTCTTTGTGTGTGTATATCAGAGCTTGCATGACTCTGTGTGGGCTGATTACATGTTAAAATATATCTGACGCCTGTGTGCCCTCCCCTTCCTTCTCTGCCCTCTTCGTCGTTGTTTTAACCTCCTCTCCGTTTCCTCCCGCAGGATGCACACCTCAACCACTACCTGCAGTCTGGGCTCCGCTGATGAGAACGCGGTGACTCAGGCAGACGAGGGCCTGAAGACCGTCCACCTGGAGCTGACGGAGACCTGTCTGGACATGATGGCACGATATGTCTTTTCCAACTTCTCTGCACTGCCTAAGAGGTTGGCAAGGAGTTGTGTTTACTTTTAATCACTGTTTTTGTATGATGGCAAGTGGACATGACTTTGACCTCTTTTGTCTTCTTAGATCTCCCATCGCAGAGTTCCTTTTGGCAGGGGGTCGTAGTATGACCTGGCTGGTGGGCAACAAGCTGGTGACCATAACAACAAGTGGAGGGGTCAGAACGCAGGCGCTTCTGGGCCTGGACATGGCTGAACGGCTGGGAGGAGGAGGGGAAATGACGAGGTAAAGCACGCTCACACGCACACACACAAACACAGAAGGTTATCCACAAAATTCCTCAGATTTTTGCCATGTGAGCGTTGTGGCTCAAGGGATGCCAAGGTCAGTCATATTCATTAATTTATTTATTGTGTCCCAAACTGAAATATCATCACAGCTATTGGATGGATTGCAATGAACTTATAGGCATACCATCATGATGATAAATTCTAACCTTGTAATTCCCTGTCTATTGTCCAGTGCTTTGGTTTCTGACCAAATGTCTGCAAAACTAATGAAGTTCCCATCAGCCTCAGCTGTATTTAGTGTTTGGTTCTAATTTGCAAATGTCAGCATGATCACATGCTAGCCTAAGATGGTGAAAACGGTAAACATTATACCTTCTAACCATCAGCATGTTAATACTGTAATTGTGAGAATGTTGGCATGCTAACCTTACCCGTGTTGCTAGCATGGCCCCAGACTGCCCTGTAATAATTTCTCATTCCTGGTCCTGCAGGTCAGATCCATCACTACATACCCGAATTACCAAAGAGGCTCCGGCCAAGCTGGAGTCACAGTCAAGCCAGCAGCACAACAGAGCCACACGCATACGAGTCCGCTCCATGTCAGGTAATAATTATTCTGCTACTTGGCAGCTAACACTTGGCCTACAGGCTTAGAACATCCCATGATACACCAGCTTCTCTTCTCATTATTTTAGACAACAACTATGATTTTGGTGTTGAAGAGACATTTCTAAAGTTGGTGGGACAATACTAAAGTACCTTAGACTGGACAAACTTTCTTGTAGAATGATTGTGTTCAGCATGTACCAGCATCTGGCTAACAGTGCTATTTTGTAAAAAAATCAATTTTTGAAAGGTCAAATGAGTTCCCACTGTCTTGAAATGAGAAATAATCAGTACCTTTTATCCTCCACAGATTTGCAGTTAGGCTTTTATCCGTGCCTGTCTGTGTTACCTCATTGCTTTTAGACTGCTGTCCGCTGATACATTTCATTTCATACATATGAAGATTAATGGCGTTATTGCTCATTGCTCTATGTTAAGTCGTAGTACATTCAAAGGAAAATGGCATGCAAAATTAAGATTCTTCACTGTGATCTTCCACACATTTAGGTCTGTCTGTTCTTTGTGTGCTTTGGACTTTGTGACATAAGGTATCATGGCTAGATGAACATACAGATGGTACACTGTGTGTCATCATGTCTTGTTTTTATTATAGCCAACCTTCATGATTTAAAACAGATAGTAAAAAATCAAAATATGTTACCAGATGAGGTTCCTGTTTCAAACTGGCCTGAATATAATTTGAGCAGAAGAGCTGCCGAATAATGATGAGCTTCCTCTCTGTGTCCGTTCCAGGTGGCCACGCTCTACGTGCTGGTCCTGCCCAGAGTCTCAGTCCTCTGGTGTCCCCCTCTGAGGGCGAGTTAGCTGCTCCGCTGTCTCCCCCCACTGGTTCAACCCTGGATGGTCTGGGTCCTCCATCCTCCACGTCTGCCACCCCGTCTGCCCCCTTGCCTCTCAAAGACAACCCCAGCCTGGCTGAGTTTGTGCCCATGCTCACACAGGGCTGGGCTGAGATCTTCATACGGAGACCTTCTGGTATGAAACCTGCACTTAACATGCACAACAAAAGAATGAACAACACGTCTCGGACAACACGTTGTTGTCTTATTCTAGCAAAGTTTAGCTACACAGTTGATGTTGGTTTTATTATCATTGTCATAACTTATTATTAACAGAAGACCTTAACAGTCATATAGTGATTGACTGTAAAAAGAGTACAGTTTTGAAAAGAAACGCTTAAATGAGTACTTTATGTTATATCACCACAGGAATTGGTGCTTAAATTAATGAAAGCAATTGAAGAAAATGGTAAAATCTCAGAATATTAATTAAATGAGAACAAAAGCAAGTCATTAACAATACGAAAGCAAGTTAGCCAAACTTTGAAAGATGGTTATAAACTTAATGGGACCCAACGGAAATACAATACATGGCCATCAATATTAATAAGAATCTAGATGAACTGTTTGAGAATAATTGCTGTGTTTGGAAAGAAGTATAAAACATGATCTGAATAGATGAAGATTAATTGCAGACAAAATATTAAGCGAAGTAGCAACAATAAAAATAATGGTCCTACCACCATTTTTATTTTTATTCCAATCATTACCAATATTAATACCAGGATCATATTTCAATATATGGAATAAAATGATTTCAAATTCAATTTGAAATAACAGAAGACAGAGAATTCAAACTTAAAACCTTACTTCAATAAAAAATGAAATGTATATGCAAAACCCTAAAAATAATCAGTGATTGTGTATATCTCAGTGAAATAGTGCATGACCCTGATTTTATTCCAAATAGAACTGATGAAATCTTAGATTGCTGGGCTAGTAAAAGGATATAACATACTCTCAATTACTTACAGAACATTTAATAGATTAATTTCAAGTGACAGCCTCCAATTATGAGTAGGACCAGAAACAGCCAAACAACCAAAAACTACATTAATGAATATAAACAATAGAACAAATTTTGGAAATGAAAAAGGTACAATCAGAGATTGCACAAACAAGTAGAATGAGATTTATCCCAAAGACAGACTCTAAGTCCAAATAAATATTATTTCAATGTAGCCCAAGATGTGCTATATTCAGGACCTTCCCCCTTTCCCAATGCCCCCTCTCCTACCCCCCCTTCCTTTCACCCCCTTTTTTTAGTTGAGCGTGTGTCTCTTAGTTATTTTCTGTTATTTATTGATTTAACTGTATAATAAGTATAAAAATGAGAAGTGGACTAATTGTCTGGAGGGAAACATAGCAATAAAGTAGAAACAAATTGAAACTGTTTTTCTGACACTGTGAACTAATGTGAGCGAGTGCCTGGAGCATGGATTTAAATTCTCTGCCCTGCTTTTGTAAACTTTCAGCAATAACGTAAAGAGAGTTTTTATTTGTGATGCTATAGTTGTAGTTAATGGGCTAACATAATCAGCCCTCATGTGGTCTTTTTACAAAAGATCAATGCATGTGTCTGTCTGTCTGTGTCTGCCTCTCCGTCTGCCGTCACAGGCAACACGAGCTGGCTGATGTGTCTGGAGAACCCCCCCAGTCCCTTCTCCTCGGAGCTCGGCAACATGCCGCTGCAGGAGCTCTCCAGTGTCCTCATGGCCATGGAGGGAGTGAAGGAGCCGCCTACCCAGACAGCCAGCGCTCCCGCCAGCACTGCCGCTCCTGCGCCGACCCCCATATCCGAGCCCCTGACCCAAACACACAGCAGCATTGGAGGGAAGGCAAACCTGATCCAGCGTTCCAATACTGGTGAGTAACAGTCCGAGGAGAGAAAGCTAGAAAGATCATTCAATTTCATCTTGTTTTTGCTACGTGTTGGCAGTCAATTGATCAGTGCGGTTGAGTTATTTGTGCCAAAAATTTAGGAACATAAAAATGTGCTTGTGTTATCAGTAGCATAAGCAAAACTGCACATTCAGAATATGTAGCTGCTGAGCAGAAAATCGTTGTGGACTAATAAATGTAATGTTACGCATGAATGCACCTCTCCGCCTGACTGAGTGCCAAATTGCCTGTAAATCAGTGATCGTCAAAGATCACTGCTTAGACATGCTTTTGTTTGATGAGTCAGATGTTTTGGGGTTTTCTCGCCCAGTGTCCAGTGCTGTTGCTTCCCTCTCTTTCTCTGTGGCTCGCCTGCCTCCAGTCACTCATCTTTACATTTTCTCTTCACCTCATCAACTCATCTTTTTTCCTCACTCTTCCTTTCAACATTTTTTTTCTTTTCTCGTTGCCTTTGAGACTTTTTTTTGCCTTGTTCTCATGAGTTTGTTTCCATGTTTTTTCATCCTCACCACCATGCTGGTTTGTGATTGGCTGTGGTATCTTATGTGGCGTCATGTGCCACCGACCTGGCCTTTGGCGTCCCGCCTGCAGTGGGCGGCTCTCTCTGGTGTCTGGGTTCGGGCTCTGCCCCCCCAGGCCCTCCAGCTCCTGGCAGGTTGCACAGGAGCATTTCCTGGGCAGGTACCGTCCACCACATGTGTGCCCCCCCTCCTCCAGAAAACACCTGGTGTAGTGTATTTCTTCTCACTTGCACAATACAGTGATCTGCCAGCGCAAACTGGAAGTGACATTTGATCGTCGCATGGCTCTTGTTAAGTCCCCTCTACTGATGAGTTAAATATGTCGGCAGAGAAAGACTTACATCATCACTGGCTTGCTATTAGCTATCTGAAGACCGAAATACTGTTTTACCAATTAAATGCTTTAAAGCAATAATTGACATTTTGGGAAATATGATTATTCACTTTTTTGATGAGTAAAAGGAGATGATTGCTCTCCTTCTCATGTCTGTCTGTTCAATATGAAGCTGGAGCCAGAAGCCGGTTAGCTTAGTTCAGCTTAAGGACTTGAAACAGCTGGAAACAGCTGGCCTGGCTCTGTCCAAAGGTAACAAAGTCTGCCTACCAGCACCTCTAAAGCTCACTAATTAAAATGTTTTGTTGTATCTTGTTAGTTTAATTTGTACAAAACATTTCAGTTTCTCCTGCTATGCTTTGCTAAGGTAACCATCTCCTGGCTGCAGTGTATATTTAATGGATGGGCATGTAAATGGAATAGATCTCAGCAAGACAGCAAATATGTGTATTTCTCAAAATGTCATTTTCTTCCTTTAACTGTGAGAGGTGACTTTCTTCATTTTGCAGCCCTCTCCTGCACACCTGTCACAGATAACTCAGTTGTGCAAAAGACCTGCTGTTCTGTACTCGAAAATTGTGCAAGTGAAGGAATTCAGCATTTCTGCTTTACCCATCAGTCGTCTATTAACACGGGAGGGAGGGAGGGTCCTCGACAAGCGATGCTGAAAACATGCCTGCACTTGGATCAATCAATCCGGTGACATCTAAAGATGGATCATGATTTATTTTTTCACTCCGTCCATGATTTATTTATTTTTTCTTCCTAATCATCTTCTCTAACTCACTGAAATATACTCCCAGGTTGAACTTTTAACCTTTGACCTTCTGATGTTGCCAACAGGAAAGCCCAGACCTCATCCAGCTAATATGCTCTTCCTTGCTTTACTGGTAGTCCAGTGTGGCGATGAAGAAATTCGCAGTGCAGAGCGCCAACAAGCAAGTGTCAACGACACCTGGCTGTGTTGGCTTCTTCCTCTTCTGCGAGTGTAGGGAGAGTGTTATTTGGGAGGTGCAGGACTGGAGCGCCTGGTCTGGGCTGCTGTTGCAGGAGCTGCAGTGCGTTTGGGCCGAGATAACCAAACAGATGCATGCATCTTGATGGAAAATCAAGTAGATGAACCAGTGATGGATAGAAGCTGCCTGCTGCATTGATGTGTTTTTGTCTCTGATCTCGGTGTTTGTAGGTTGGATTTACTGAAGGTCATGAGCTTATGTCTGTTCACGTGCGTGTGTGTTTGCCTGACTGCCTTTGAGTTTGTTTGATCATGTTGCCCTGATTCATTTGACTTACAGTATGTATTTAACTAGAATGTAGATTTAGAGAGAATGTGTGTGAGGTGTCAGAATTACTACTGACAGCTGTAATGAAATCTTTGATGTTTCTTGTGGGAGTCTTACGCCTGCGTATGCTTTTATGTCTTTTTTGTCTCTCTGATAGTGTTACTAATACTAGACAAGACTGTTGTGTGTGTATGTGCGTGCGGGTAGGTGTGCAAAAACGTGTGTGTGTGCATGTGTGTCAGGGGGATACTTCAGCTTTTGTATCCGCCTACATGGTTGTTGCTGTGTCCTTCTTTAGACTCTGTTGTGGTGCTGGAGGAAGGGTCAGGGGTGTCCACAGCACACACGCCATCTGATTGGCTGGAGAGTGAAGAGTTTGAGCCAATGCCCTCGGATCCCATCTTCATGTCTGCGGACAAGATCACAAAAACCCCGCCTCCTGGAGTGCTCAGCAGGGTAGGTAGTTGGTGGTCGGTGCACTCTATTTTAACTCTGGTCTACAGCAATTACACAAGATACCACGTGCGCTACAGTGTGGCAAACAATACAGACTGATTAATGCTAGTTCACATGGCTTTGATTATCAGCTGAGACGAGATTCACTTGTAGATATGTGATTACACTTCACACTGCATGCGTTCTGCACTCATAGGACCAAGCAATTAGTTACACTGCTAAACCATGCTAAACTCACCGATGTGGCTGTTTTAAACTCCTCTCACTGCTGTTTTTTAAAAATGAACTCCTCTAATCTTTCTTCATCAGTCCTCCTCCACTTCTAGTCAAGATGATGAAAAGTCGACGCTGGAGGAAGTGAGCGAAGGAGCGATTCCCATCGATCAGCCCACTCTGGGACCCTCCACCCCAGGCAGCCAAGGGCCCGAGCTTCCCTTCCAGACCCACACTCAGTCCCAAGGTCACGGACTGAACAAGTCCAGCTCCTCTCCCGAGCTCCAAACCTTACCTGAAGCCTTCTCCAAGGCCGCAATGGAGTCAGAGACGGCGGCAGGAGACATATCGTGGTCCAGAGCACCTTCAGAGGGCAAGACTCAGCCCCAGCAGCCTCATTGTGAGAAAGAGAAGGTGGAGGGAAGCACAGGAGGGGACATTAATGGCCTCGGATCTCAGAGTCAAGGGGGTGAAAATCCTGGTGTAGTGTCATCTCAAAGTGGAGGAGCAAGGATGAGGTTGGAGTTTCCAGCAGCACCGGCGCAACCTGGACCGATCTCCCCCAGCGGAGGCCACCGACCCCGCGGTCACACCATCTCAGTATCTGCCCCCTCCTCCAGGAGGGAAAGGAGAACAGAGAGGGACTCGTACCACAGTCGACCCGGACCCAGCAACACAGAGAAAATCTCTGGACTGAGCCCCAGGTACTCTGAGATTTGCATAAAGAAACTACTGCAGCCTGTTTCTGCCAAATATGTGATGCAATGTATCAGCCCAAGTCTGTAAGCTAATCTCAGCTCCACTGCTGTGATCCAGAGTGGCAGCCTGCCAGCGGAGAACATTTAATTACAACCCAGATTTAAATAGAAAGATTGTTTGACATGATGAAAAATGTGAAATTGCAGCTTTGAGTGGAATGGAATATAGTCTATACATAGCTGTATGTTTACTCATGTTTTTATTTTTATGGAATGTAGATATTAATGAATACAATGCCCATGAATCACACATTGTCATGTGTTTTAAATGCCATGTATAAACCAAGGTTAACATATGGGCTGTAAGATTTTTTTTTTTGTGTTCAGCACTTACTTCTCTCTCAGCCTGCTTCTTTTTGTGTCCTCTAGCTTTGTCTTCCTCCAGCTCTACCACTCTCCTTTTTTTGGAAATGAAGCCAACAAGCCACTGCTTCTGCCCAAAACGCAGGTTAGTTGACCTTTGTGGCTGACCTGGAATCTGCTCCAGTGTACTTCATACAGCGTTGTTGACGATGTTTACTCTCTGTGATAGGTGATTGACCGTGCTGTGAAGGTTCTGGACCAGATGCCTCCTTATGATACCCATAAGATCGGAGTGGTGTTTGTAGGAGCTGGTCAGGTGAGAATACAAGAACATTCATTACTGAATATAACTTTCAGATCATTCATTTACCCTCTGACTTGACACGTTCATCGTCTCCACTCTCTTCAGGTTAGCAATGAGGTTGCCATCCTTTCAAATGAATACGGTTCTAACCGCTACGCTGGCTTCCTAACTGGCCTGGGCAAACTAATTCATCTGAAAGACTGCGACCCTGACCAGATCTTCCTCGGAGGGCTGGACCAGTATGGTGATGACGGAGAGTTTACTTACTGCTGGCACGATGACATCATGCAGGGTGAGCATGTGTGTGCTAGGGAAAATACATTTATGGTAATTCAGTAATTATTTCTTTTCCACAGACAGACTACATATTATTGATGAAACTGTGTCTGTGCAGCTATTTTCCACATAGCCACGCTGATGCCCAACAGGGAGAGCGACAAGGGCTGCTGCAACAAAAAGCGTCACATCGGGAATGATTTTGTCATGGTGGTGTACAATGACTCTGGAGAGGAGTACAAACTGGGGACTATCAAGGTACATGCACACATGCCTTAGCGTCTGAAATCTGCAATATATATTTTGCACTTCATCTCTCATCTCTCGTCTTCTTTTCCTCCCGTTAGGGCCAGTTTAACTTTGTGGAAGTCGTTATAAAACCGCTGGATTACGAGTGCAACCTGGTCACCCTCCAGTGCCGCAAAGGTGAGCTGATATCTGCGTGTTTGCTGGTCTTGTTCCACACAATCTGCGAGTCTCTGTTTATTGTTTTACTTTTCATTCCTTATCTTGCTCTCTCTTTCAGATCTAGAGGGGTTAGTAGACACAACGGTGGCAAAAATCGTTTCAGACCGCAACCTTCCACTGTTAGTCAGACAGATGGCTCTGCATGCAAATGTAAGTCTTCAGCTTATCTCTCCCTCTCACACCTCGTCACACATATAATTTCACACACACACACACACACACACATACTTCACCCCACTTTGTCTACCTACAGATGGCATCCTTGGTGCACCAGTACAGAGCCAACCCCTCTGATGCTTATGCCTCTAAGTGGTTAGCCAGGTTACGACACATTAAGAGGATCAGGACCAGGGTAAGAAAGCACGCACAAAAAGGAAATGCTTCTCCACAGCTTTTACTTCATGATGTCTTTCAGTTTCCTCTCCTCGGTTTCATCCATCTTGTCATCTCTGTGCTCTGGTTCAGGCCCAGGAAGACATTCAGTCTCGCTCGACCCCCGGCATCTCTCTGACCCAAGGACACACCCAGCAGAACAAGTCGTTTCAGCAGAGCACTCCAGCAGCAAACCCAGAGGCCTCCGGGCAGAGGAAAAGACTTGTATCAACAGTGGATGATTTCACTGATTTTGTTTGATACATTTCTTGCCCTGGCAGATGCACGCACGCACACACACACACACACACACACACACACACACACACAGAAATGCACACACCTGCCTTAGAGCTGAGGTGAGTTTACTTTCACCTCTCTGTGTGGGAGATTTCAGGATGACACACTGATTTTGACTTAAATCAATTGGGACTTTGTATTGGAAAACTCATGAGCTTCACGGTATTATAAAAGCTTATTTTGTGATGAAGTATTGATATGTGAAGACAGTAATTTCTGCATATTTTTTGAAAATTTTTGAAATGCTACTGCTTTGCACTTTTTAGGTCTAATCACGATGCTTCTGATGTGCAACATGAGAGGAGTAAAGTTGTACAGAACACTACATTTAAGAGCAGGGTGTGTTTGTTTGTAAATATGTGTGTGGAATAAAAAGTGAACATGAAAAAGCTTTGAAATGTTGCATTTGTGCTCTTTGAGTAACTGCTTGATTGCACATAGGTGAGGGGAAGGAATATTACAGCATTTAATTTTATTGTCTGACACAAAAACTATTTCATTCTGCAGAGTTCAGCGGTCAAAACTCTTTATTTGACTTTGTCAAGTGCAAAAGCAGGAGAAGTGCTACAACTGCAAAATACAGATATGAGATACAAAGAAGATCAAAGACAAATTTGACAAATTTGTAACACCATTTTAAACCAAAATGCATGGTACAACATACAGTGACATCTAGAGGACAAGAAGGTGGGCTTTGGCACTATCTTGTTAATACACTGCACATAGAAGGAATAGGAAGGCCAGCAGAGGTGTCAACTGTTGGCTGCTGAGCCACCTGTGGTTTCTAAGTGGCATGTTAACAATGATTTATATTAAATAGATCAATAGCTTTGGCTGTAGTGCTTCAGTTAGACTGGAGAAATGTAAAACTTTGGGGTTTGCAACACCAGTGCTTGACCTATGCTTATGCAACTGCAGCACATAAACAATACTGATCATGAAGCCAAAATATATACACCACAAAGCACCAATATATACAGAAATGTACACTCACAGATGAAACGGGGTCTTTTTCGTGAGATCCTGAAACTTGCGAGATCTCATTGGGCAGGAAAAAGGTGTGATAATGTTTCAAAATAGAACCACTTAGGGTGTGTTGGCGCTTTGCTTTACGCTGTGTAATGTTGGAGTTTGAGTGGAAGAGCGAGAAAAAGGGGCCTTGATCACACTTTAGGATGCCCATCAGAGCCTCTGCAGCGTCTTCCCTTTTTCATATCCTTTAAAAACCCATGAATGAGCGCCGACACATAACTTGCCAGTTTTCGGCTGAGAGAAGAAGAAAGCTGAAGTTTAAAACAGGCTGGAAGTCAAAGTCTGTGGCATGATTTCACCTTGAAACAGAATTTCCTTATAATAATGAAAACACCTACTAGCCCCCAGTTTTAGTTTTCCTGGTTGCTCTTCCAGGGTTTGGGGAAAAGGGTGGGGTCCCTGAGATCTGCCCACTGGACACAGGAAGTACGTATGTTGACCAAAACAGGACATAAAAAACAGTTTACAACAACAAGAGCAGACAGAAGTACAAACACAACTACTAGCTATGGCTTCAACACCTTGATAATACTTATTAGGATGTTTCTATAATGTCGCTGTTAAGATATGAAATGAAAACTTGACATGAGAGTTAAATATGGCATCGGATATCAGCTCCATTAGGAAATAAAGTGCTAAGTACAAAACGAATGAATGAGTTACTCGGCATGGTAACACTGCATAAATGACGCAAAAGCTTTGGCAACGTTTATAGTTAAGATACAGTATGAGTGAAGCTTTCTCTATTGGTTTGGGACACCAAGCTTATTACTTTACACCACTCCTCGCCAAGAATCTACATCGGAACAAAAGTGCTTTTAAATCACAACCATATTGAAAACAAGACATTAAAAAAAAAACCTTTAAAAAAGATAATCAGACTGGGCGTTATTATAGCTTTATGATGGGACAAGTTGTGTGTGAATAAATGTTCAGTACTGTACAAGTGAAGGCAAATCTTTCCTGCTTCCTCAACTTTTACGTCCAACTTCATCCGCCTTCTGTCCCTCTTCTTGCCAACACTCCTACTCTACTTTGCTCTGCGCTGCTACCACCTGCTACACCTCCTTCTTGTCACTACTTGTGGCTTCCCTTCGTCTTTCTATCTTTTTTATGTCTTCATAATATCTGCACCCTGAAGAACTGGCTGCTGGGATCCCAACAACCGTGTGTGTGTGTGTGTGTGTGTGTGTGTGTGTGTGTGTGTACGCTTGACTTTGTTTTCTCTTGTACCTCAGTGGGCTGAAATGTGTGGCACGTTATAACTAGCGCGTCTGTGCCTACAGTGTTATTTCTATGCATGTGTATATCTGCATGTGCGTATATCTGTGGGTCCATAAATCATGAATATTTTCAGACAGGCCACAAAAAGTACCCATGGTGACCGAAATATAAAATATAAAAATATGTAGACAGACAACATAACTGAAAAAAAATGGACACAATTTTCAGAGATACACAAAAAGACTGATTGCATTGTCTGCCTTCAGCTGGCGAAGTCCTCGGGTGAGCGCGTTCATGCGCTCCTGTCAGTGACCTCCAGGGTCACGTGGGATCGGGGGGGGGGTCGGGTTTAGTCCGGGGAGATAAGGAGCAGGAGTATTTCTTGGTTTCAATGATGACCTTCATGTGGCTCACAAAACCAGCTCAGTTAACATCTGGTGTCCTGCACCTTGTTTCTGAGAGCACCGAACTGGGATTTGGATGGATCACAACTCATAAACCTGCAAAGTCCTATTTTATTGCTTTCTGTTCATCTTTCAGTACCTCAAACTGCTCAACTCAGGGATTCCTCTTGTTTCCTTCCTGTGCTTGGTCGCATGACCTTCCCATCCACTATAATGTCTCCTTTCCTTTTAGAGAGGGGCACCTGGGGACAAAACCCGCTGTCCCCGTCCTCCTCTCGTCCTGAACCCAACATTCACTCTTACATTCCTTTACTCCACCTTTCACTTCTGTTCGTCCATCTATCCAGAGCCCTCAGGATTTGGGGTGTCCGGGACCGTGTCTGTCTAGGTTGGGGTGCACCTTGTTTTTGAGGGGTGGAGGTTTGCGTTTTCGCTTGCGTGTAGGAATTGTGGTTGTGTGAGCTGGGTGGTTGAACAGACTGGAGGAAGGGAGGGTCTCTCTCTCTGTGGGGGGGTCCCAGTCCCGGCTAGTGGGTGTGGGGGCAGGGGTAGATGGCGAGGAAGGGTTAGTTGCAGGGGTGGATGGAGGCGCTGTGGGTGTTTTGGGCGGTGGGATGTGGGAAGGGGGAGTGTTTGCTGATGAGACGGGGAGAGAGGAGGAGTCAGAGGCAGATTTATCTACGACTGGTGTAGGTGGAGGTGCACTAACTGAAGGTTTGGCTGCTGATTGAGGAGCGGGTGTATGTGTCGTGGCAGAAGCTGGTTTGGGCTTTAAAAAGGGAACATGTGTGGCTGCTGGAGTCTTTTTGGGGTTGGCAGCAGTGTTTCCACAGTCCTTTGGAAGTTCACTTTTATCTGTCTTTTTCCCCTTTTTGCTCCCCTTGTGTTTTTCTTTGCCACTCTTTCGTTCTCTCCATCCAGCAGAGTCCTTGTCCTCCCCCTTCCCCCTCTGTCCTGCCTCGCTCCTCCCTCCCTGACCACCACCTCCTCTCTCTCTCCCTCTATGCCTCCTCTTCCTCTGGGCACGCTCCAGCCTGCACTCGATGTGGTACAGATCCTCTGTTGCCACGGTGACACGGTCAAGCTGTTGCAGCAGGGCGTCCAGGGTGGGGAGGAGCCTCCTCAGAGAGGCTTCGGTCTCCGCTCTCTCCCTCCAGCTGATACTTCCCATCACCACCCCCGGACCGAGCCCCAAACCCAGGCCCAGCCCGAGTCCCAGCCCGATCCCCGGCGCTTCTGTCAGGCTGCAGGGGCTAGAGGAGGCCGGGCGCCATGAGGCCTCAGAGCCCGCGTCAACGCTGTCTGGGGTGGGAGGGGAGTCAGGACCGTCCAGCGGTGGCAAGCACAGGGACTTACAGTCGCTGGTGGAGGAAGACCGGGACGGTGGCAGCTCCATGCCCTCGAAACGCACCTTGTGACGAAACTAAGAAGAGAACGAAGGAGGAAAAAAAGAGGAGATGGAAGATTAGTCTACTGCCATTAATGCCTTAATACTGTATTTTGCTTCGATAAAGTCTTTATAAGAACAGGTCAAACGATTGTGTTCTTCCTGAAAAAGCCACAGCTGCTGTAGATACGAAACAGGAAGTGTACCTCCTTGGCCCTGCTGAGACCCATCCACATTTTGAGTCTTCTGAGGAACAGCTCAACCATCTCGTAGTCTTGGAGATCCACGGCTGGACGGTACAGTTCTGCTCGTGCGCGCCGGTAGTTCCTCAGCAACACAGACGTAACCAACCACAGCAACACCAGCCGAAGTACGGCGAAGCTCGCGTGGAACGCCAGCGAGGAGATGGTGCTGGAGGGGCCGGTGGTCATCCAGCTGGGACGCCACGATAGGAGACCACGTCCGCCGGCGCCCAACAAAGACAGACAGGCAGAGCTCACGCTGCCGTAGCCGTCCAGGACGGAGTGGAAGAGCTGGAGTGGAGGAGACGGAGGAAGAAACGTTTCAAACAGCTGATTCCTCGCAGTGCTTCACGGGGAACATCAGACAAACCAAAAGCAGTGGCAGCAGTAAAACAGCAAAACAAAGATCAAACACAGTGCAAGAAAAAGCAAATGACAAAATGTTAATACGCTAACTGAAATTTGGACCTGATGATGCAAAGCTACAGTATTTGTTGTCCTCTTTAGTAAAGCTGCTGGTTTTAACTGAATTTTAGAAAGTTTGGAAATAGGCAACAGATCTGGACTTATGGACCAAGGCTACTTTCACACTTTCCTGCTTAAAAATAACCATCAGTCACAACCAAAAGTAAAGAGCTGCAGCCTTTGGTGGTGACAAAGCTCACCGCTGAATAGTAGCTGATCCATTCTTTGTTCCATTATTTCATTGTCATGTGTTTAAAATCATTTTCTGTTTTTCCTCCTTTTCTTGCTCTTCTTCCTTCTGTTGATGTTAGTTTATGTAACATAATAATGCTGCCATGCTGGCAGGGCTGCCTCAAAATGAGAGATTATACCTCAAAGAACCATGCTGGTTAAATAAGGTCAAAAATAATCTGTTAGGTAACGTGTTTTTATGTGCACCACTGTGACTTTTCCTCTGCCATTATATAGTTTATACTCTAAATTATTTAGATATGGTGTCACACTTGTATCTTCTGTTTTGCAGCATGTATGAGGCTGAGCTGTGCTGTCTGTGCTAAAGTGAAGGTTTATAGGAAATATTTCTGTTTTCTGTTCACTGGTATTGCAGGAGCGTGGTATGTAGGCATGACAATGAAACATTTTCTGAACAGACTAAACATAACCATGCACGAAAGGGCTGCACATGCATGCACTACGTTTTGTGTATGTGTGTGTGTGTGTGAGAGAGAGAGAAACAGAAGGAGCAGACAAGAGAATAAAATCTGACCAGGTGTCCTGTGTGTGAGTAAGCCAGCACCAACAGCAGCAGTGCCAGGGCGACTCCCAGCAGCTCCCAGACCGAGCGCCGCAGAGCTCTGCCAAACACAGCCCACTCTCTGAGGAACCGCAACTGGTGGGACGCCTGGATGATCAGAGAATGATCGAGAAAGTCGCCACCAAATGAGAAATATATGAAAAAGTATTCATTTGGCAGATGCTTTTGTCCAAACACTTGCACACATTAGGAGAAATATTGTCCTTATGAGGACATGACTTCCTTAGCCCCTCTCTCTCTTACCTTGAGCACCAGTATGAACAGCAGCAGCGCAGACATGACGGTGTACATCTGGCTCTGTCTGGCCAAGGGGTAGAAGTCTGTGAAGGCGTCCCGCGGGCGCCGCAGGTAAGACGCCCACTGCTGCGTGGCCATGGTGCAGTGGCTCAGGTGCAGCCCGCACACAGACGCTACCAGAGCCAGTTTGCAGATGCCAAGGAGTCTCCAGGCTGACAGCAGGTACGCATAGCCTTCTCTGAGGAAGCCCAAGACCCCCCGCACCAGGAAGTACAGCACCAGGGCGAGGAGGACAATCTGGAAAACAGGAGGCCACAGTGTGGTTAAACTGTTGGCACCGTAACAAAGCCAAGGACAGAGGATTCAGGTGTCTTAGTGGTTGGCAGTTTTTGTGATTAGCGACTGGGGATTAGTGATTAGGGGTTGCCTGGGGTTACCATGAGAAGGAGCTGCAGGTCCAGGCCCGTAATTGGCCACAGAGTGATGACAATAAGGTCAAGGCTAGACTGGGCACGCTCAGAAACTGGAAACTCAAACAGGAAGGAGAAGACAGCCAGGAGGTTTGTGTTGATGTTGTAGAGCGAGAACTCGACAGAGACGGCACGGGTCCTACGAACACACACAAACAACACACACTTAATGGACTGTGATGAGCTCAGGAGTCAAGAGATTTCACTTTCTGCTTTGGAACCAACTTTCATATTTCATTTATCTTAGTTAAGCTGGGCGTTTTATCACAGGAAGTTTTATTTCACGCGAGAGATAAAAAGCACAAACTTTTGTTCAAAAGACATAGTTAAGTGTGCTGTCAGATGCCTCCAACACCCTCTATTTATTGGCTTTCTGTTGCTCCTCTCTTAATATCTGCAACTTAATACCACTTGTGGTCGGATTCAACAGCATTCAAGCTTTGTTTACCATCAGTTATTATTCGCAGAACAATTGTTGAAAGCCAGCCCACATTCTTCGCACGTTCTTTACTGGGTTGCTTTCTGTCTTCCATTTTCACCTTTAATGTTTTCATATGCAGCTATTTTAATGGCTGCAGGCTGTAAGACAAACTGCACTTCAGGGAGACTCAAACTCCAGATTTATAGCAGCACAAGTAGGACTCTTTTTATTCTGCTATTGTGAAATCGAGGCCAATTTCTACTCCCTTGCATTTGGCCCCTGGACTTTGGAACAACCTGGTAGTGAGATCAGTGAGCACTCTTAAACAATAAAAACTAAACTTACATAAACTGTAATACATGAGATGGGAGGGTATTAATAATACTACATCAGGCAGATTATTAATCTAACTTTCTTGACCTATGTGTTTAATGTCTGGTAATGCGCTAGGATGTTTTTTAGGTAGTTTCTCTACTATTTTCAGTCCCAGCCTTCCACATTCACTACCTGTAGTCGAGCCAGTGCAGCTGCTGCAGCTGCTGTAAGGAGGAAGAGGCCTCCTCCAGGCTTCTGTTCAGCTGCTGGACAACATCTGCACTGTTATTCATCCCCATCTGACCTAAATGCCACACCCTAGAAAGATGAGCGGGAGGAGACACAGGAGAAAGGACAACCCTGACGTTAAAAACGAGCAGATGTTAAACAGATACTGAATCTGATCCACGAGTTAACCCCTGCCTCGTTACAGCCTGGTTTTCAATCCTTACCAGTTCGTGCTGTGAGCTCCGAATGCAGTAAAATTCTCAGCGTCTTTAGCGGTAGATGTAACCAAGCCCTTTCCCCAAACACTGTCTCCTGCCCTGGAACCACCTGCAACTGGAAAGAAAGTAAAGTTTCAACAAGATCAGGCTGACATTCAGTTGCAAATTAAATTCATCAGTTTCCCCGGAAGGTGTAACTCAAACATGAAAGGGAAGGAGTTGTTCAGAAAAGGTATCAATAATGTCCGCTGGAGCGCCGGAGATGTTAAACATTAAAGTTTGTGCAGTTGACCCAATATTATTGAAAGAAAGACAGACACAAAGAAACAAAGAACAAATGTAAATGTTTCATGTGTACAGACTCAATAAGCTGGCGAGGTTTTCTGTCTGATCAGAGAAGCCTCGGTTATTCAAATATTTAGCTCCCTCCAAGTCCACAACGAAGGCAGAGACAGCGGCCGCATCTCACCCTGTGCGTCACGGGTTTGACGGAGCCTCAGCGTGCCGAGCAACACACTTCCTGTGTCTCTCAAGAGGGTCGAGTCATCCAGTAGCCGTGGCAACAGGGAGTCATTCAGCCACATCAGAACATCATCTCGGCTAAAAGAAAGAATCAGAACATTTGAATCAAATTAAACTTCAATATATACAATTATATATTTATATATGTAAATATGTAATATTTTTTACACACACACACACACACACACACACACACACACACACACATATATATAAATGGTTTTCATATGTTACATTACAGAGTTGACAAACCACTTAAGAACATCTTACAGCATGTGTGTGTGCAGACAAGATGTCTCTGAATCTCCTTACAATAAAATATAAATAAAATAACATGTCCAGGTAAACTCTCAAGAGCACACAAGAGAAAAATTCAGTCATGGGAGCAGAAATCTTTCTTTCTTTTTTTTTCCAATGATTTTAAAGTCTTACAAGCCGACAAGAAGAAGAAGAAACTAATTTAAAAAAAGACAAAGTTCACGTTTTGTTATTTTGAAAAAGAAATTCCATTGATTGGACGACCACAATAACTTCATGTGCTGTTAAGTTTGCATCTGAAGTTCTACGTGTGTGTGTGTGTGCATGTGTGTGTGTGTACCTGCTGATGTTGTGGTACTCAGGTGTGTGCAGTGCTCGCTGCAGCTGAGTGCGCAGTCTCAGACTGTGTGTGTCTTTGGCCGAGTCAGAGTAGTTGAGGAGCAAAACCACCAACAGGAAAAACATGTAAACCAGGAAGTTCTGAAAACGAGAACCATCAATTGTGTTAGCAAACAAGAAACAGAGCCGTAAACGTCCACAACCCAGGAAAGCTTCAGAGACGAAGTCCAGTATCGTCTCTCTGACCTCACCTTCAGCATGGTGTGCAGCATGTGGACCTTGCGGGCCTGGTGTCGAGCCTGAGACAGAGCGAAGCCTTGTGGCGATCTCACTCTGTGCACCCGCTGGACCACTCTTTCCACCCGGGGGAACTCCACCAGCACATCCTGGTCTTCTGGACGGAGGCGATGCACACACACCGCGTAGTAAACTGCCTCACACAACACCTGTGAGACAGAGGGAGGCAGCAACAGAGCTGTTAGAGTTTGGAAACTCTTTGAGAACTCAAGAGGTCATTGAATTTAGATTCAGATGAAGGAAAAGCTCAACTGGACCACAGCCCAGTGGGGTGTGTGCAGAATAAGTACAAAATTCGACCTGTTTTCCAGCTTGAAGTCAGCACATTTTGAATTGAGTATGTATGAGTGTGAACCAGCATCTCTGAGTGTGTACCTTAATGGGCTCCAACAGCAGGCAGGAGCACAGGAAACTGGCAAAACAGGAGATGAGCCACATCATGGCCACGCTTTGACCGAACCCGTGGCCCGCCCAAATCGAAACGCCGCTGGCCAGAGCGAGACCGACCCAGCTGCCCCACAGGGCGGCTCGTCCACACCAGGGAGGAAACCGTCTGGGACGACACACATCCGTCACAACTGGAGAGGAGAGAAGGAAGGGTCGGGAGGGTGGAGGAATTGGAAAAAAACAATAAATACACTAAATATACTGATAAAGAAAAGCAAAATGAGGCAATAAATGATTAGGCAATAAAAAATAAGATTCCAACTTCTGACAGTAAATCAATTTTTCATTTACAGCATGAACTATTTAAATGTGACACATGAATTTGAAGGTCATTCCACACTTCAGAGGGGAAAATAAGCTCCAGTCTAGTTAAGTATCGGCAAAGTTCAATGAATAACATTACTGACAAATCAATCAAGTTACCCAAAGAAGAATAAATGATGCCTTAAGAAGTTTGTGTCCAGAGCAGAGAGGAGCGAGGCTTTTCAATTTGTTTTTTTCTCTCAGGACAAAGAATTCGCTTTGTTTGTTAAAATTTCAGGCAGCAAAATGAAAGCACGATGCATATACTGTGGTTTCACATCAGGACATAGCTATGACGGCCCGGACACACAGCCGCCAGCCCTGGGCTCATTACTGCAAAGTGCTAACACAGTACTGCTCATTACTCATCCAGCTTATTTAGAAGTAACCATCATATTCAGCACATAACTGATCGAAGAGGAAAACAGCTTTCCCTTTTTAGTCCAATCTGGAGATCTTTTACACGGACTTTGTTGCTGTGATGGTGTTTTTAACATTTCATGGAAGTGGCAGAGGAAAGATTTTTTTTGCACCTGCATTCAATTTACAATCGAAAACAAGAACCTTGTTGCCATTTTGCTTCATAAAAATCAATCCTGAACGCTGACACAGTGAGAAACTAGACTTACTGAGACGCTGACTGTGATGAAAACAACACAGGCTAGTTTTTTTCTGACCGATTTTACACAAAAACTTATGAATAAAACTTATTTATCACATTTTTTACGACTTTAAAATGCTCTTAAATTTGAGAGGGAGCCAGAGGTCTCACTTGTATGTTTTGAAGTGACTGAATCTATTATTATCTGTTTTTGATTTGAACACCTGAAAAGACCTTTTTTTTGCACTTATCTGGGATACAAACAACAAGAATGAAGGTGCCATTCATTGTGTCTAAAAAATGACGCTTGTTAAATCTTTTTTTAACTGAACTCCATCAACAGAATTTTGTTCCTGCTCCAGTTTTTATTTTTCTTTCCATTTCAACCAATTTTCTATTCATTAACCTCAATTTACATAATATAAATACAACTTTTATTGCTATTGGAGATATTAAAGATTTGACACAAACAAAATTAATATTAAACTTGGCTCTTTAGAGGATTCTTAAGGGTAATTCTTGAGGTTTGATAAATATGGGCCCAGAGTGCTGGGATGAATTTTGATTTACATTTCAAACTTATATTTACAGAATGCCTCAACACACATACCCACACCCACACACACACCTGTATTTGAGGTGAATGCAGTTTTTGGTGGGTCTCTTCTCACAGATTCTAGAGGAAGGGGCTCATTCAGCTTCTGGAGGAGAATCACTTCAGTCTTATCTCCAAAAATGCTTGACCTGACACACACACACACACACACACACCCACACACAGACACACACACAGGCAATGGAAATAAAATTAAACCACAGCAAATCCACAAATATTCCAAGTAAAACCGATGAATTCATTACATTTGATAAATTACGAGTGAAAATGGTCAAATCTTACAAATCTGTTCAGGGATCAGACTTACAGGTCGGCCATCTCACTTTCATCTGCCTGGGGAAAGAAATTCTGTCCATCTGTCAGGATGTGTTTGATCAGATCCTCGTCTGTGAGTGAAAAGCAGCCATTTGAACTTCAGTTCTCTCATCACAAAAACCTGTTTCTGGTTTAAAAGCCTCCCTGCTGTGGTTACCTGAGGAGGTGAAAAATTTGTTGCGTTGGTCAGTCCCCTCCTCATCATCGGGGTTAAAGGTCATGTCGACACCCAGGTGCCTGCTCCCCTGACCCCTCTTCAGCCTGGGCAGGCCGGCCCCATGCCCCGCCCCTCCCACCACTGACACATCACTCAACAGCTCTGGCCAATCCCGGTCCTCCATCTCCTCCTCTGCCATGGTCCAACTCTCCACACTGAAATACACAGCGAGAGATGTTGTTATGTAGTGTGAGGGTAAAAAATTGAACTAATAGATTTCACTATGAAACTTCCCCAGCTGATGACTTACATCAAGACAATATTTTTTTGTATGACAATTGTACTGAAATTTCATGTTTAATTAACTATGTACTACTTTGCATTAATCTCCACAACAGCAATCTGTTTAACATACAAACACACCTCTCTATAAAGGAATACATTTCAGTGTTACTGAAGTGGAGACTCCTGACTCAGAGTAAGAGAAAAAAGTGCGAGAAAACAGCACTTAAAGATATGTATGTCGTAAAATTCCACATATTTTTAGACAAAAAGTTACTCTACAGGTGAAGAGGGTAAACATTTCAACCCAGATGCCCAGATGATCACTTACATTAAGACAATTATATCTGGTATTACAAGTTTGATGTTTAAATATGCAAATTATACATTAAATTAAAATAATTTGCATACGTTTCCAGAACAGAATAACATAAACGCCTAAATGAAACGTTCTTTTCCGCTAGTCTGAAAAATGATATGTTATGGAAGCAAAACAGACTAAAATCTCCAAACTGAGCAGCGCATGAAAAAACAGCAAATGATTCAGTTACTCTAATGGTCTTCAGAGTTTCTTCTGTGTCTCTTAAAGCCAACAAAACAATTAGGTTTCTCAGGGGATGATAATGACGTTGTAATAACAGCAGACTGCTGAGACGATTATGGCTCAAGGAGTTACAGTTGTTTTGTGACAGGAGAGAAATCACAGAGAGGTCAATACAAAAACACTTTTGATCTTTTCAGTCTCTTGTAGAACATTATTCTAATTTAAAAAACTCTTTCCATCCTCTTCTCTTTATCTTTTATGCTCTTTATTCTGCAAATCTTTCTCATCCTCACTTCGTCTGAAAGCTGGCAGTTATGTTTGGCTCGGCATTCATCTCCCAGTGATTAAAGTTGTGTATTACCTACAAGTATTGTCATGGCAACAGAGTAACTCACCTTTTGGTTGATGGAGTGGGCAAATCCACGTTGGTTTCCTCTGAGTTGGTCTGAGAAACAGAGAGAGAGAGAGAGAGACACTAATGATCTCACAAGGGAAAAGAATAAAATGTCTCCTCTCTTGACTGCACTGTTCATTTTTATCTTAATCACTAGGCTGGAAAAACCGTGGGATTTATTCTAATTCAATATTGATTACACAATAAAGTAAAAAATACATTCAAGCATCTATTACCATATCAGACATGATTCAATTATATATCCCTGTCTGTTCCTGTGAGACTCTACCTCGCCATTAAAAAAGAGGAAGGAACTTCCAGCCATGGAGTTGTCCAGGAAGTCATCAATTTCCACTGACTCCTGGTCCATTTGTGGCGGCACCTGCTCCACAGACACACACTAATGTTCACACACGCACACACACAAATTCACACACAAAGAGAAATGTTCAGCTTCACGTTTGGTCTGCGGCAGGTACTAAAACCTTGATTGTGGTAGTTTGGGGAAGGTTTGTGTTACCTTGCTGCGGCTCATTCTGAACAGCGTGAAGACGAGCAGGTAGAGAGGGTAGACAATGAGGCAGGTCACCACACCGGCTGCCACCGTCTCTCCATTTAATGAAGCAAACCCCGACACAGGGCTGCAGCACAGGATGGTCAAAAATGTCAAACGAGGCAGTTGTTGTAATGTGTACACAAAGTCAAGTAGACAGGGAAGACAGTGAAAAAAAACATGCTCCTGTACCTGTATCTCCTGTCCACCACAATGCTGTACCACAGAGAGTTGGCCAATAGAAAGAGCTGCAGCAACACAGCGCAGCACGTGGCTCTTTGCAGTCGGGTGAAAGGGCTGCGGGGGGGTCTCTCCCACAGCGACAGCCACAGGTGACTCTCGCACAGCGCCCTCTGCAGCTCACACCGCAGGAGGCGGGGCAGCTGAAGAAGCACAGCCTCCTCTGAAGGAAAGAGGAAGCAACACGACGGAGTCAACAAACACACGTACACCATCAGCGCATGCTTGTTGCGGATGGTTTGGTTATGAGTTGCTACCTGAAGCCTCCAGCTCAATCTCTACCCGCCCGTCGGTTCTCTCATTGTCGACCGACAGCCACTCCTCAGCCAGGAAGTAGTAGCTGCTTCCTGTCTGCAAGTCTTTGACCAGGACGTACTGCAGCATCCATGCTGGGGACAGACCTGAGGGACGGTCAAGAAATGGGGGTTACATGAAGTTTGATCAAATATCAGGTGGTCAAACAAAGACCCCAGCTCTCATGTGCATCCGTACCCTTGTTGTCATGCCAAATTCGTATTTTCCAGACACTGCCCAGGCTGGTATCCGTGGCGATATGAAAAATGTCGAGAGCGTTGCGTGTGAATGCTCCTCTGCTGTCGAGATGGCGGTGTCCACTGCGGCTCTCACGGCCATACAAACTGATTCCCACATGAGCCGTTGTGCCTGGAGGGACAGGGAGAGACTCATTACATCAACACACTCTGAAGTCTGAACAGACTCTCCTTTCTATCAACATTTGTTTGTAGCAACGTAGTTTTTGCTATTTCAGTCATTAAAGCACTGACCTGACAACAATTAATTTTGTTTTTACAGAAATTGAAGTTGATAAAGGAGGTTTGCTTATTCACAGCCTGTGAAATGTCAGTGAACATTTGTCTTAAACTCTCTCTCTCTTTCGAGTTTGCCACGTTTATTATTTATCTTGCAAATGGAGTTGTGGCTTTAAATCATCTTTCGTTATTTTATGTCATCTTTTCAGGCCTATATTCAGTATTATGTAAGTTTAGTGTCAACAGTATATAGTTCTGTGAATACCCATTGAGGTATAAATGACTCAAAGGTGCATACTTTCTACCCTCCTACCGGCTATTTTTTAGTGCTGTCTCGCTAACTCACCAGCCCCTCGGCTCCAGCCAGTCTTGACCTGGATCTCATACTTAAAGAGCCCGTCTCGGCCGCAGAGTGGAACCACACCGGCCCGCCGCAGATCCAGCTGGTCCAGCTTGTGCAAGATAGCTGCTGCCACAACATAGCTAAGTAAGCCCAACACGCAAACCAACAGGACGACCAGGCTCGGTGCTCCAGAACGCTCCTGAAGCAGAAGGGAAAGGTTTCAGTGTGTGTTTGTCTGGTGCATGGGCAAAAAGAGTGTTTGTTTTTCTGATACTGACTGGCGCTTTAAAGCTGATGGCGTTGGCCGGTACGAATAGGCCTGCAGCAAAGGCCGTGAGGTGCCTGGTGCGACAAACAGCTCTGCTGGCGTTGGTTTCTGCCAGGGGCACCATGCCATCTGTCCGCCACTGCTTCTCACTCTCATTGAAGTACTGACACAGAGAGGCAAACACCCCGACCTCCAGATGAACACCCACAGGCTGAGAGCCAGGGCTGCAGGCCGTGCTCACATTGATAAAGTAGTCCAGAGTGGTGTCGTAGGACCTATGTGACACAGATAAGAGAAATTTGGTTGTAGTGGAATTGTGCAGAAACAAAACCTCAGTTGCTGCCCCAGTTGCTACAAACACCAGTAAATAGTTCTGTTTAATTCTGAGGTGGATGAACAAGAGCTCTTACTCTGGTGACAGGAAGAAGGTGTATTTCCTGTGATCGAGATCTTGCCCCCTGGTCATACTATGTGTGATACGTTTTCTGTCTGTGCAGTTGAACTCATTGGGTCGTTCATGTGAATGAAGGTAGGCTGTGATGTATGGCTCCTCCACACCCTCTTCTCTTTTATCCTTCGCTCTGGCATCTGGGGAAGGAAAGGAATAAGTAAGAAGAAGAACACAAGTTAGCACAATTACAAATAATAATACAACAGTACAAATAAAGGAACTAATTAGTTCTCTATTCATCAAACCACTTTTAGGATAAAAATGCTGTGTCACCAAATGACCAAAGCAGGCAGTTATATGAATCGCAAAGTGAGTTTGATGAGTTCTGTTTTACCTCGTTACCTGTCATATTAATGCATCTATATAATGTAATCTCCCTTGTTGGCCGATATAATAGCTACATGCTGGCAAGCCAATTCAAAATTCACGCTGCCAATCTGTCATGCTGCAATTAAATACTAGACGGACTCATAATTATACATCTGGCACTAAAATAACATTAGAAGTCACTTCAATTATAAAGAGAGCAACAGTGCCAAAACAACACAGAATGGCTCTTTATTGATCACGGAGAGACAAATTGCTGCTTGTACATATCGTGATGATACAAATGAAATTAAAGTGAGAATAATAAAAATGAAAAGGCTACAAGGGATCCACTTGTTTTATGATGCAGCCCAACACAATACTACTAGAGCTTTAAAATGCCTTCCACATCAATAAAACTGAACATTGTAAGCTTAACCAATGGTGTGTTTTTTGTACCGTATACATTATATACTGTATTTCCTCAAATAGTGACCGGTGCCTTTATCAAGCTCAACTGCAGGAGGTATCAGGCCTTTATTTGAATCAGGCTTGTAGCAGAGATAGGCCTTTATTTTTAGCTCTCTCTGTTGGCTAAGAATAATTGGTCAGATTTTAGTATGAGACCTGGTTTTGATCCACCCCTGTTTGGCCTGTCAAAGTAATGCATTATGCTTTTAATACAAACTCCAAACTTTCATTATCTGTTTCAAATTAAAAGCCCTCTAGCATTTCGGTTGGTAGAAACACCTAATTTCTTGACAAGGCTTTTATTGTGAAACAGCTGCAGCAGTGGGTTTGCGGAAAACCCATTGACTTGCAAGGTTCCCATAAGGCACTTCAAATGTAGCTACGACCATCTTTTTCTTGTATGTTACGTATGTTACAAAATACATTTTGGCTGGGACTTACAATGAAATATGATGACTGGAATCAGACAGTAACACTTTAGATGAGTTATCCTGAACAACAAAGCCTTGAAAATAGCCTGACTATATTGTTGAATTTACTAAATTAAAGCAATGAGAGCTGGGAGTTTATCCACTCATGCTTTTTTTTGCCCCAGGCCTCTATTATATATATATATATATATTACTTATCTGTTTGTGTTGATCATATCCCCCGGCCATTATTAGAGATCCGTCTTTTGTTTGACAACCAATTTTTATTTGAGGAAATACGGTAATGTATGTAAGTGCTGAACGTGAGCACTCACCCTCCAGAGAGGTAAAGTTGAGCTGCACAAACAGTCCTGCTAGTCTGTTGGTGTTTCCCGTGCTGACTGTCACAATGACAGAGTCACAGTGGCTGATGTTAACAGCTCCAGCTGTGGGGACCCTGCCAGTGCCAGAACCCTCAGGACCTGCTTCTGCTCCACTACTTCCGTTGTTAATGGCAACCGTGATGGCTAGACTGTCGTCCAGTCCGGAGATAGGAATCTGGGTGCCATTTTCAGTGCGGAACTCCATGGACGCCACCTCGGTGGAGACTGTGTAGTTCGCCACATAGTTGAATGGGAAGGGGTTGGACTCCACCTGATGAGAAAAAGAAAGCAGGGAGAGTGGAGGAAATTAGATCTGATGAAGTGAGTCTGCAACAGAAAAAGTCTAAACCACATCAAATAAAAGACTACTTCAGACAAGTTGTTTCTGTGAGTGTATGCTGATTAAAGACTTTGGCACTGGCAGCAAATTCTTTGACAGCACTCTAGAGAGAAAGCTGAAAAGGAGATATCTGTACTCCAGTGAGTAGCTTTCATCATGTAGATGTTCTCTGATATTACCTGAAACAGTAGCTGCATGATGCTGTTTCCTGCAGCAGCTTTGCCAAGACTCTTGTTGAAAGCTCGGGGGATGGAGAACCGCTGGCACTCTGGCAAAAGAGGAGAGGAGAGAGGAGGAGAAGATTAAACACTGACAATAAACTATAGTGACCAATGTACAACTTTCACCAGCTCGTGTGACAATAACTACTCAAGCCCACCTGGACTGTTGTTTCCATGGTAACAGAGCAGGCTCTGGGGGTCTGCCAGTTTCCCCGTGGCAGCGATCTCAGCTCCCCTCAGGACAAGCGGCTCCTCGTTGAGCACACGGGCGTGCATGAGGATCAGCATGAGGACTGAGGACAGGCTGTAAGCCTTGGCTGCCACTCGCAGAGGGTGTGGTTCCAGTGAGGAGGGAGAGGGGTCTAACAGGGAGCCTCCTTGCTCCTCACCAGGGGAGTAAAAAGAAGTGGTGAAGGAGGATGAGGGGGAGTCCACATAGGCAGGCTGTAGGTACGACTGGGATGCTGACTGGCTGACCTGATGAATCAGATCACCTGGAGGGAGGGAGAGGAGATGAGACAAGTTTAATCAATGATGATTTTCTCTTTTTCCTTAATATATGTTGGGTTGAAATAAATTATGCAATCTTGTAGAACATAAAACAAAGAATACAAAGACATTCATGGCAACAAGGCTGACTAACTGATTTGAAGTTTATAGCACAAATAGTCTTTGTTCCTTGTGGTCTCTTATGTTTCAGACCAAGTACGTGATCTGGTTAGAAGAAACAGCAGTGAAAAAGTATTACTCTCCACTCTCCACTTAGCAACAAGCATGCAGGATTAAATGACTTGTTGCTGGCTGCACTGATCTGAGAGCTGGAACCACTCATGCATACACAGAGAGGCAGCAGACCTCCTTACCCATGATGTTCAGGATGTTGTCAGCTATCTCAGTGGGAGTGACGGTGCCCTGTTTGGTGTCAGTTTGCAGTATCTCAAGCATGGACTCCAGCTTGTTCAGAGTGCTGTTCTGACACTCCTCACAGATGAACTCTCGACTCACCGCCTGGAAAACACACACAGCTGATCATTTGATTGCTTTCTAGCCTGATTTCATTCTTTTCTATCAACATCCTTCTCTAATTGCCCTTCTTTTTGTTTGCTAACCCTCCTTCCTTTCTTTCACACCTCGTCTCCCTGTCATCCTGCTCACCGTGCACTGAGCCAAAGCAGCGGAGGTCTGCTGGATGTCGTTAACGGTGGTCAGGTCTAGAGCGGTCAGAGCTCTGGTGATGTTGCTGCGGACTCTGACGCGGTATGCGCGCTCATTTCGGGACACCCGCACCGACTCCCTGGTCTGCTCATACTGGAAGAAGACAAATACAGGTGTGAGCAGATTTCAGGTATCATCAATCAATTGGAGTGATAAATGAATTGAATATGAATTGATGTTGGGTGGATAGGCCTACCTCATTTAGGACGGTAATAAGGGCCAGTGATAACTCTCGGACTCTCTGGGAGTCTCCCTGCTCCAGCAGCTTTTTTAGTTTGCTGTCTGTCAGCTCAGACAGCCAATGGGGAAGGCTGTTGTACTCCGGGGGAGGTTTTGGCAGCACGACCTCAATAGACCTGGACAGAAGACACAAAGCCCCGTTATTGAAAACGGTGTTTCTAACTTTGCTGTATTTGCGTAGACTTGGATGTGCATGTTCTTTCCCACATGTGAGTGCAAGGACAGTAATGTGGTTTTTACATGAAAGGGACAAGAACCGAAGGTTAGATTATGGATGCTTTTATTAATTTTCTTGGTTCTACCCAGAAAGATGTAAATGCATATATACTTTTTTGCCATGGCTCCAGTGTTGGTTGGTTGGTCTGCCACTTTGATCCTGACTGAAATATCTCAGCAACTATTGTATAAATTACCATACTACCAGATGGGTTCACACAACATTTTGTGGTTCCCAAAAGATGAATTGCAATGACTCTCGTGACCCTTTGACTTTACCTTTAGCGCCACCAGCAGGTCAAAGTTGTCACCTATCCAGTGAAGTTTTCTACTCTCAGGATGAACTTTACTTTTCACGTGTGCATGCTAACAACCTAAACTACAGTAAGACTGTGAACACGGCAAATAAACCTGCTTAACATCATCATCATCATCCTCCTCATGATGCTAGCACTGTGATTGTGAGCATGTTAGCTCACAATGGTAAATACAGTTTTACAGATCATGCCTGGGGAGACTCTTGTCTTGTTTAATGTCTCTGTAAGGCAGGAATTGTTAGTCACTACAGAGCTAAACTTTATTAAAGCTCCACTGTGTAGGATTTAGTGGCATCAAGCAGTAAGGTCGCAGATTGCAACCAAATGAACACCCCTCGCCTCACCCTCCCTTCCCGAGTGTGTAGGGGAAGGAAAAACGCTCAAGGCGCTCTCTAGAGCCAGTGTTTGATATGTCTGGTCTGGTCTACTGTAGAAACATGGAAATGCAACATTTGTGGAAGAGGACCTGCTCTCTCTGTAGATAAAGAGGTAACAAAAACATGATTCTTATTTTCAGCTGATTATACATAGTCATAAATATTACATTCCATTTCTGCCGAAAGATCCCCCTAAATCCTCCACACTGGACGGTTAAGCTGTGTGGTGAAATTAGGCTTTTCTACTTCTACATGACGATCAGAAGCCAACAACAGAACAAAAACCTTGGAGATGATGGGGATTAGTTTTACTGCTTGGAAAAACTTCAGTAATGTACAGGCTTAGCTGGCTGCAGTAGCTTGGGATGTAAACAAAAAAAGCTGAAGGACGGAATCTTATTTAATTGGCCTCACTGCTGCTTAACTGAAGTAAACAATTGAGTAAAATGTAGTTACTTGTTGAGCGCGGTGATCGCAGCTCCCTGGTGATCCTCCACTGTGATGGATACGGCCACGCGGTTTCGGGCTGAGCTGAAGCCTGGGGGCAGGAATGCAGAGTGCTCGGGGCTGCTGCCTTTGTACACACAGAACTCCTCACAGTAGTCTTCTCTGCAGCGGGTCACCAGTAGACTGTAGAGCAAAGGAGTCTCTGAGACCCCTAGATCACTGTAGCCTAGAGGGAAGAATGTGAGAAAGACAAAAGTGAACAAACAAGAGAAGACAAGAGAGAGACCACGATCTTTGTGAACAGATAATGAGCAAAGGAGGGAGAAAGCTGCTAATGAGATTGGATGAATTTAAACCAGTCAAAAATGGGAACAAAGAGTGAATGAGGATAAGAACGACATATTGTGATTCACGTGTGTGAGAGCGAGGTCAGGCCGTCCTTCTTGCTACCTGAACAGTTGAAATGCACCCGGTCCAACAGCGTGCGTATCCTCCAGCCTTCACCGTCTCCATCCCCGTACTCCACTCCCGCTTCCCCTCCCCCTGTCAGGTGACACTCCCCGCCAACCGGGGGCATATTGTGGTGCAGAGTGATGGAGGCGGCGCCCTCGCCGTCCAGACTGCCGTCGGTCACATGCAGGGTAAAGATGTAGGAGTCTCCATGGCGCAGGACGCCCTGCCGCAGCACCAGGTTCATGCCGTCACTTCCTGTGGTGGTGGAGGACAAGTCCAGGACCAGAGTCTCATTCTGCAGCGTCATGGCACTCCAGCGCTGACAGGCGGAGAGAGAAGGATTTCATTAAAAGCAGGCTACATTTGGTGATTTCCTCAGAAATATAAAGGCGTTAATAAATTAAATGAGCAGCAATTAGCTTTCATTAAAGGTAAGTACAACTCAGTTTCTCTTTTAAATTTGTTTTGATGTTTGCCTTATTGTGTTTGGTTTATTACAGAGCAAACATTTGGAGCCAGAAGTAAAGTGGCAGGTAGTGCCAATTAGATACACGGATGATTCATGGGGCCCAGAAACCAGGCTATAACTGGCCTGGTTTAATGCTTTTAGTTGGATTTGTTTTCCTCGGTAGCAGGTTTTGAAAAAGGGGTAATTAGGTTGAGAAAGAGACGCACATTTTGGGGCGTAAGACACCTTCGAAAGAATACTTCAACATTTTGGGAAATACACTTAATCGCCTTCTTGCCGGTAGTTAAATGGAAAGATTGATATCCCTGTCATGTCTGTCTGTTCAATATGAAGTTCAGTCAGCAGGTAGCAAAGCTTAGCATAAACCCTGGACCCTGCCACTGTTGATGGAAACTGCACTTCTTCCAGCGGTTTCTATTCTATCCTTGCATGATGACGTACGCACATGTGAGAACTACAAAACTAAAAAAAGCTTCCCCGTGCAGTATGGAAAGTCAAGTACAGTGCAATTATAAAACACAGACTTATGATATATATAGAGTACAGCTGAGCGTAGTCAGCTGGTATTTGCAATTTGAGGCCCAGTGACTCAACAATAGTTTAGTCTTTCAAGTTGTTTCCCAGTGTTAGTGAGGACCAATCATATCCTCTCTGGCTCCAGTTGTACAATGACCTCATCCTCACACCCACACACTGCTGCCTGCATCACAAATCCCAGAGAAAGTCTGAACAGTGGAGAGAGGTGGAGCAGGAGGAGGAGATCTGGATGTGGAAATGTTGATTTCACTGTTGCTTCTGTGGTGCAGTGATCTCATTCCGCTGTGAGACACAGAATTTGGATTTGCTTGTTTGTGTCTGTATGTTTACCCCACGGTGAAAGCCCTGGCAGTTGGTGCAGGTTCCTCTGAGGTAGACATACGAGTTCTGGCTGACCTCGTAGATGGACTGGGCCTTACAGGACACGCACTCCAGATACACCATGGGAATATGGCCACTCTGGACGAGCACCTGTCACACACACATACACACATAAACACATACATGCTGTGTGTTACTGTTAGCAGCAGGCGGTGATCACTCCGATTAGAAAGCAGACACAACCACCTAAAAACATGAAATGCAAACATTTATTGATCCACATGTAGTACCTCTTTCTTTCTTTATGACACACTCGCTTTCACGCTCATATGTCCAGCACCACAGTGCATGTGTCATGCCAGTGAATGTTTAGATAGAAAACAATTACTTTCTTCCGATTTTCAACTTTTGCTCTATTCTACCCGAGCTGTGTTAATTGGCGGAGCACAGAAAAATCTGTGTTGTATTTTCCAAGGATCAGTGTGTTTTGTTGGCAGCAGCTTATTGTTCATGGTTTCTGAGCTTCTGATCAATGAAAGAGAAACGAAACAAAAGATAAGCTGTGAAAAGAGGAACGCTGAGAATTTGAGAAGTGGTGCTGTCATTACTGGAAGAGGCTGATTATTGTCATTACAGTGAATAATGTGGGTGATGAGTATGAAATGAGTACAGAGAGATATAAGCTCTGCAAAACGTTCAGGTGAAACATGTTGAAACATAATGAACTGACGACAATCTAAGTCTTTCCACATCTACAGTAGGCAGACAGGCAGCATGTACACTAACAACACATGCACGTGATGAACTAATTATTATTACTAGCATTATTTTACTATTTCTTATCCATTTATCAGTGCATCTATCTATCCACTTGTAATTAAGCATGACCAAACAGAAGCTGAAAATACTGGACAGCCTCACTGTGGCATCAATAACTCTCTATGTTCATACTCACACAGCCAAAACAAACACAGCTGCTGCTTAAACTACAACTGTCACTGTGCTCCACCGTGAACAGTCCTTTCCACACTGTTAAGATGTTCCCTCTGATTGCTGCGCGTCACAAATTACAGAGAGGGACGCTATTCTGACAGCAGTTTCCTCTCACAGTCAAGGACAGAGTCCGAGTGAGTGACAAATCACTACTAATGCGACAGTAAGGAAAGACAGATAGCACAGAGCACTATCCTCAGTTGAACGGGACATAAAAAAAGGGCCATTTAAAAAAGATATAGCCCTAAATAGTGCTGCCAGCATGAGATACAGGCTCCCAATTGTCCTGACTATTTATAGTAATTCTAATAACGTGTATATATTAGAGTTAGACAGATAAATCAGACAGAACGATACATATATATATATCCTTATTGCAGATAACTAACGAGAAACTGCAGCACAGAACTGCAAGACTAGGTGTTTGTCTATATGTGTGTGTGTGCGTGTGTGTGTGTATGGTTGATAGCAGTACTGTCAATGACATGTCAGTCAATTAATGTTGGCTGTTATATCATTAACGGATTTTTTAAACTCCCCGATATAGTAGTGGTGGGCTAAGAAATAGATACACAAGAATAAAAATAAATAAATAAATAAGAACAAAAGAGCAAAAGAATAATTTGAGAAGGAGAACAATGTTTCTTTGATCTTCTTTTCAATTTCTTTTATGTTCTTGTGAGCCCTCAAGTTAATCTTGTGATCTGAACCAAAGGTCGGGAACCACCGACTCATAGCATGCATACTGTATGTATTCATGTGCATCGGGAAATGTGTGCACTCACAGTCTGTGTGGTGGACTCCGGCGCCATGCTGTCTTTGCTGATGGTCAGTCTGAAAGTGTATTCAACCCCCTCCTCCAGCTCGGAGCCAGAGATTCCAAGCACCGGACCGCTGGAGCCCAGGCCGAAGTTCAGACTGGAGCAGTGCTCCGGACCCTGCAAGCAGAAATAGGTCCATTTTTTCAGCAGCATTTTATGAAACTTCTCTCTCGTGTCTTGTGTTTTATACAACATGAGAACAGGGTTTGGTACGCAACAGCAATACAGCTATTCAGAGTAAAGGCAGGCAATATACTAATAGAAGCAGGAAATTAGATTTAATTGGTAGATTACATATCAGAGTAATATTAGTGGCATTAATTAATTTTTGCCTTTGCCCGAGAGACGGCTGGGATAGGCTCCAGCCCCCCCGTGACCCTGCAAAGGATTCAGCGGTGTATAGATAATGGATGGATGGATTATTATGGTATTAAGTAGTATTTTAAAAATCTATTAAATTTTAAATGTGCCTGTTTTTAGGAAAGTAAGTTAACAAAATAAAGTAAATAAACAATAGTTTGTTCACCATAAACACATTGCTGCTGATTTTCATTCTTAAAATCTCATTATTAGTTCAGATCTTATGAGATGATGGGTGGCGATCAACAAAAACGTTTTTCAGCTTTACTTCATTTTTAAACCAACTTTATTGTGTCCTACAGTCATATCTGTATCCAAGGCCGGGACTGTGTAGGACATCTGATCGAGTGTGTTTCTGTCGACTCCTTTTTCGATCTTTTCAGCTATCAGTCCTTCTACCATAATGCAAGACTTTCGCTCTTTGTTACTGGAATGAGTGTCCTTCTCTCTCTTTATCAGCAGCGCTACACATCTCTGAGTGCTTGTGTGTGTGTGTGTGAAGTGTGCATGTTGTTTACTGTGTGTGCAAGTGTGTAATTATCAGGGTGGGGAGCAAAGGACCAGCTGTGGAATGCTGAGTTTATCTCTCAACAGTTACATAACCCTTTAAATGCCTGTCTGCTTAGACGTATAGTACAAACACACACATACACACACACAAAAGCAAACATTCGACATTCAGGTGGCACACAAGCTGTCCTGAACTGAGTTCTCCTCTTCAAATCGGCGCTGCCAGCCTCTCTGAAGGCAGTTACAACACTCGGGACCAGATGACCATTACATAATTTTTCCACAGTCTCCTTTGCAGAATCAAGTCTGTCCTCCAAATGCTGTCTTATGAATTCACCATTAAAAAAGTATCAATAAAAATGCTTCAGAGTAGAGTTTGGTTTGACAGTTCAACACTCTTTTACTCCTATTAGACTAAAGCCAAATATTGAAAATAAAGCGAGAAACGATCGTGTCTAACCACAGGAGCAGAAGCAGAACAGCAAAGAACTTGTTGTACTTCACTGAGTCCTCCTGTGCTTGAAGACATTTAACCCAACTACATTTACATGGTGCTGCCTGAATGATAACTCTAAGCTTGCAATATACGGAAACCTGAGCAGCTGGTAGTTTGTGTTATTTTTCATCACAAATCATCACAAATTGAGCATTTTTTCTCACCTCTCTGGACTGAACGACAACAGAAACTGCCAATTTAAACTGAAAAAGCTCATCCAACCTCTTTTTCAGTCATAACGTGTGTAGGCAACTTTTGTTTCATGTAAGTCTTTACCTTCGAAGTGCTTTGACACCCCCAGCGGTAGCTGAGGAGGGACTGGTTGTCTGGTTCCATGTTGGGGTCGTATGACTGCTCTGCACTGAGCTGCAGGTCCTGTGTCCTCGACCACACCCTGTAGGTGCCTCCCTCTATGATGGGCATCAGCCTGGCATTAAAAAAGGGTTCATATTAACATAAACTGGTCAAATCAGCCAGCAAGTCTCTGTCCAGACTCATAAATGTAGTGAAGACTATGCACACTGTATGTACTGTACTCAATAAAATGCATTAAGTGTATAACAATATTGACAAGGATGATTACAGTGAATAGTTTCCACTGAGAAACATGTCGTCTTCACTTAGAGTCTATTTCCACAGAGGAGTACAGAGGACTAATAGAGAGCTTCATCAAATGGAGCAACAGCAATCACCTGAAGCTCAATATCAGGACAACCAACAAGCTTGTGGTGAACTACTACTACAACTAATGCTTCAAATATGGATGTTGCTGCAAAGAAGCTACAAACTGTAAAATGTGAATGCTTCACACACATATTCACCCCGGCAGCACAGAAGGTCTCTCGCACTGTTGGAGCCCAAGATTAGTGTCAGCAGCTCAGTATCTGAGCAAATGTGAAATATGGGAACAATCTCCCCTTTTGTTCCTGAGTTATGGTGTTGAATAATGGACAGAAAAGCCCATCACGATGTCACAGGGAGGCTGACCTTTGACCTTCTGGATATAAAATGTTGTCACTTCATCATTTTATTCTATTGGGCATTTGTGTGAAATTTTGTCACAATTAGTTCATGAATTCCTGAGTTATGGTTAAAAATGTGTTTTGACTGCCAATTTCTTGGATTATGCTGCCGGGCTGGTTTGAGAAGGTTCTATTTACGTTTGACGCTTTTTTAACCGATTCAGTCCATTTTAACAGGTAGAGCAAACTGCGTATCAATAGTAGAATTCATTAATAAATTAGAAACTATAAATAAAGGGGAATAAAATATTAACTCCACAAACAGAGTGTTACAGTGTTGCTCCACTGACCTGGCAGCCATGACACTGAGCTGCAAACAGGCAGCTTTCCTTAGTGGCACATCTTCATATGACAGAGAAAACACTAAAGTGTAGTTTCCTGCTGCCAGAGTCATCTTAGGCAACGACAGCTGCAGCCGCTGCACATCCACCTCCGCCGGCAGGCGAATTACGGGCACAAGCACAGACTGAGAGGACTGAGTCACCACCCCAGAGGGAATCCCGTGGTCTTTGTCATTATCACAAGAGGTTGTCGAGAGTATCTGCCAGAGGTACTGAGCTCCGTAGCGCAGGCAGCCTTTCAGGTCCACACTGGCCTCCACCAAAGTGGGCTGAGAGCGCCAGATGGCCAGGCGGGGGGCTTGAACCACCTGCACTTCTGGCTCCTCACACTCCAATACACTGATGTTGACCTCCACCTGGGCCAACACCCAGCTCACCAGGTTACTGCAGTTCGCCTGGCAGGAAAAAAAACAAGTTGGTGAAATCACAAAACTCAAAAAGATGTCAAGGTTTCACATACAGCATCCCTCAAATCTCATATTTTATGGATCAACAAATAATGGATCTATAGAGTATATGGACTGGCGTAGTTAAAAAAAAACTTACTCGGACCAGGTAGTGTCCCGGGTGTCTGTACTCATAACCCACAGTCGTGGTGTTGGTGTGAACTGGAGTAGAACCATCACCAAAGTCCCACAAGCATTCCACCTGATTAGATCTGGGTGTGACGTAGGCCTTCAGGGTCACCGTCTTATTGATGAAAGTGTCCTGAGGGGCTGCATACAGTACAGCAGACGTCAGCAGGTTCTGCACCAGGATGTGCTTGGTGATGTTCTGAGCAGGCAGTGCGTTGAAGGCCTTCAGGTAGATGGTCAATACACCTGCTTCTTCTGGCGTGTAGGACACCTGGAGTTATAGGATTCATTGAGACATGTCACTGTTAGTGCAGCTTAACATCTGTTAACTGTATTGTGATATTCATGTCATAATTATATCGAAAATTCAAATAGGTTAAATATTGAAGTAATCTGACCTCTTTGCCTATATGGGATGCCTGGTGGTGGTGGTGGAGATCAAAAGTCCACAGGAAACTAACAGGTTTGCCCGTCAGGATGTTGGCCACGAACAACCTCTTTACACCAACAGGGATTGCTGCACAGCTTCCCTGGATGGAAAGCCCACGCACCGGCTCCATCACCTCAACCTGGTGGTGCCGCCTCTTGGAACTGACCTGGATTGTCATATTGCATATTACACATCAACGAACAGCATTGTACTAGCTCCATTATTATCTTGCTTGACTTGACACCAGGGTCGATGCCACTTCAGATCCACCCCGATGGTGTGGTAGTCAGTGACAGTCGGACATTTTCAGAACACGCTACACTACTTTACAAGAACAATTATATGCCTGAGGCAACAGATATGCTCTGCTCATGTCAAGGCCTCTCTGTAAAGACTATTCAGTATTTGGAGAATTAAAGTTATTTACAGTGATGCCATTAGGTTGATACTGTGTGTGCCAAGAATTGTGCCATTAGATTGTCAGCAAACGTTTGAATGCACCTATATGTCACTAACTTATCTGCAACTGGCAAAAACAGAAAATAATTTAATTGGTAAAAGGAACAAACAATTGTACATGTTATACTTATGAAGTGGCTGCAGTGGCTTTAATGTTTGTTACTTTATACTGTATATAATAATAATGAAAACTGGCCAGCCAAACCATCTCTATCACATGTCCTTATGATGTATGTAATCCATGTCATTTACCTGGTTGTGAGCCGTGAGATTCACCATGTATGTATCCACCCTGCTGAATGTGTGGATGTAGGTTTGGTTGGGTTGAAGGATAACAGTGGCATCTCCGCTGATGCTGAGGATGAGGCGGACATCGGTGCCCGCTGCCAAAGAGATTGTAAACTCCACTTTCTCACCGACTGCTGCTATGTTCTTACTTGCCCTCAGTTCCAACCCCTGAATTTTGTCCTGAACAAAGAACTCTCTGGAAACCCATTGCCCGCTGACATCATTGGTGGCATTCAAAGTGACAATGGCTGTTTTTGGCTCCTGGAAAACCAGAGAGGTTTTCCTTCCTGTGTCTGATCTTCCTTCCAAAAGCCATGTCCACGTCACATTGGTTCCTGTCAGTACCTCACCCTGGAGCCAGATGCTGACGCCTGCTGCTACGTAACTCTGCTCTGTCACATTAGTAGCTGAGAATCTTAGCCCAGAAATAACTTCCTGGACACTGACCATCTCTGACACAACCTCTGAGCTAACTTCATTGAAGACCTCCACAGTAACTAGCTTTAGACCAGGACTGATGAAGGTGTGGGCCTTCCAGGGTTTGTTCCACTGCAGCACATCTCCATTCACAGACCAGCGGTACTGAAGGTCCGAACCTTCAGTAGTCAATACTGTCAGATTAGTTGCAGCATTGACTGCAATTGGGTTGTCACTGATTTGCAGGTATACCACTCCAGCTGGCTCTAGGAAGTGAATGGTTCTGTTAACAGACAGCTGGCCCAGGAGGTTTGCTGCCTGGAGAAAGATGTCACATGGGCCTGGTGTGGAGAAATTCACCTCCACCGTCTTGCCGCTAACGTTGAAGCTTGAGCCGACAGGGTCTAGCTCTCTGATGAGTTTCCACGCAAATGTCATGTTGGTTCCTTCCTTTAATCCTGCTTGAAGGTGGAGAACACGGTTTGTAGCAAAGCAGCAACCGTTCAGTCCTGTGCCTCCTCCTCCTCGAATCTCCTCCTCTGCTAAAATCTGCAGCCCCTCCAGCTCACGTTGGACAAACAGGAAGATACTCGCTTGTGCCATTCCTACGCCATTCTCCGCTGTCACAATGATGTTGAAAGTGCCAACAGAGCGGAAGGTGTAGAACATGGTGTGGGTCCCTTGGATTGGGGTGCAGCGGTCACACAAGATCCAAGAGTACCGGACACCATCTCCCTCGTCCATTTGGGCCTCAAAGTGGACTGAGGCATTGAGTGGCACATTTACCAAGCTGGCATTGACAGACAGCCCAGAGATTGGTGCTAGCACGACAACAGGTAAAGTAGTTTGATTCCTGCTGACTGTGTTGGCTGCTGTCAATGTAATATTGTAGTTTCCTGAGATGTTGTAGGTGCGGAGGAGGTTCTGGCCTGTAAGCAAATTTCCATCTCCGAAGTCCCAGACGTAAGTAACATTAGAAGCCAAGGAAGATGCTGTGAAAGCGTACGGTGCTCTGAGGGTCAGGTTATTGAACTTAGTGCCATTATGCTGAATAACAATTGGTCCTATGGGCATCAGAACCTCAATCACAACACTGGTGTTAGTGGAGGAGATGTTATTGAAGACAATGACTGTCACTGTGTAATGACCTGGGTGTTTATATGCTGTCACGATATTCTCAGAACCTGGGACAAGTGCAAGGTCTTCCTCTCTACCAAAGTCCCACTGATAGCTGTAGTTAAATTCTGGCTGGGCTCTGGCCTGGAACCGGATCTCCTCCCCGACCGCGTAGTGTGATTTCTCGAGGGTCAGGCTGATGTTGGTTAAAGAAGGCTGCACACACACCCAGTTGAAAAAGTTGGCCTTGTTTACCCCACTGGACAGAAGCAGAGAAAGGAGGAAGTTCCCACTCATCCAGTAGGTGTGTGAGATCCTGGGGTTGCCGTGGTGTGTCTCGTTGGGGCTTCCGTCCCCAAAGCTCCATTCATAAAGATGAGCTGACGCATTACCAGACACCCAGGCCTGAAAGTTGATGGGGGTCTGCTCTTGGACACATCCAGACGGCTCAATCCTCACAACTTGAAAGACAAACACCTGCACTGTTAGGATTGTCCAGCCAGAGCTCACAGCATTTGTAGCAGTCACATTCACTGTGTAGTTGCCATCTTTGTAATAGCTGTGTGACACACGAGGTTCAGATACTGTGTAGGTGGTCCCATCGCCCATGGAGAATGTCCATGTGATGTTATTCCCTGATGCAAGGCGTGCCCACACTATAGTAGGGCTGTGAAGCTCTGTCGGAGAGGAGCTGTCAGCTGTTAAATCTTCAATCTCCTCATATACAAACATCTTGGCACAAACCTCTGTAGAGCTGATGGTGTTGTTTACCAGTACGCAGACATTACAGACACCACTCTGTGTATAGGTGTGTGCCACGCGGCGACCTTGCTGGGGTGCAGAACCATCTCCAAAGTGCCAGTCATAGTGAATGCCATACGGCGACGGCAGAGGGTGAGCCTCAAAATCCGCTGTTTTGCCAGTGAGGAGGAGTCGCGGCTCTGTTTGTATATCAACACGAGTGAGGATGCTGTAGACACTCATGTTTATGGTCTGACTGATGTTCTCGTAACGATTGGACACTGACACCAGCGCTGTGTATATACCTGTTCCGAAAGAGGGAAGAAAGGGAGAAGAAGGACACAAGTCACATTAGCCATGTGCCATTGGCTGCTGGCCCATTAGTCAGGACTGCATGCTTGTACTGCTGATAGGGAGATACCTGGCTGAGAGTAGATATAGGTGACATTGTTGCTGAGGAGGACCTGATTTGGTGACTCTGGGCAGATGAGGGAGGTAGCGTAGGGGGGCTTGTATTCAGACTCGTGATATCCACCATCACCAAAAGACCAACTGCAGCATAAGAGAGACAATGTAAAACCATTAAAAAGGGATTTTGAGAGAAATACATAGAGCTCATGAGTAGAAGCTCCAATAACCATTTCCATTAACACACACACACGCACACACACACACACAAACACAAACACACTCACAGTCACTAGCTGGAAAGTGGGAATCTTCTCTGACGAGGCAATAGAGGGTTTGGACGAGGCGAAATGGAAACTCAAAACTCAGGAAGCCTCTCTGGACCAAGAATGGCGAGAGTGGAGGGAAACTAAGTGAAAGAGTGCGCCACAGTCGGGAGGGTGGGAATGTGAAAGAGGGAAGGAGAGAAAAGAGTGAAAGAGAAAGAGTGGAAGAAAAAGGGAAAAAAAGTACAGGGGAAACAGCCGAGCAGAGGGGAAAATTCTTGTCAGCAATCTGCTCTAACCACACGGTTATAAATCCAAGGCTCTGCATGGTATGACTGCTGCAGTGCTATTATAGTGCACAGGAAGACAAAAACAGACAAAAGAGCAAAGAGAAAGATGGAGTGACAGATAGAGGAGAAGAAAAAAGGAGCAGTCAAACACAAACAGATGCACTGTGTTTTCACACAGCCTTAGAAATAAAGAAGAGAAAAAGAGAAAAAACAACCTTTTTTTTGGGCGATTTTTGGTTTTCAAACACACCACAGATGATATCTATCTATCTATCTATCTATCTATCTATCCACCCCCCCACCCCACGGTTCATACCGGAAGGTGGCGGCCACAGACATGTCGACGAGCACAGAGGTGGTGAGAGTCTGAGTGGAGCCCTGAGGAACCACATCTGGCACGCCCTTTACTGTGAGGTTGGCCATAGGCTGCAGCCGGTCCACGGTCACGTTGAAATGCTCTGTGAGGGCGCTGACATGGTTCATGGCCGTCACCTGGAAGAGATGCCACACGAGCGGTAAGACGACTGAAGACAGCAGGTAAGAAGCTGAAGTCTTGTGTTACAATAATAATATATCCAAACATATAATGTGATCTATGAACGTTTCCAGCAGATTCATCAGTAATCATTCATGCCAGGATGGCAAAAATGTTCTGAGTCTGACTGCCATTAACATATATATTTGCAGGGTTTCTTAATTCTCTATGATCATAAGTTGAATCTTGTGACTGTTGACTGCGAAAACATCAAGTTGGCAAACTGTAAAGGGCATTTTTCACAGTTTTCTGATAGCAAAACAAAATAGTCAGCAGATTACACAATCAATAGTGAAAATAATTGTTAGTTGCAGACTCTAATTTAAAAACCTGATTTTGCAGTAATACAGGGAGTGTTGTGCTGACTAATGTTAAATTACTGTATTAGCACAAAATCATGTATTCAGGCTTTCACGCATTCAGTAGATTTCTTTCTTTCAGATGTAATTACCAGAAAACATAAAATTGATCACAAAGGAAAAGATAGAAAAAACAGAGCAAAAGCCGTGTTCCAACATAAAAGTCACACGCAACAGAAACTCACTGTGAGCTTGTAGACGGCAGCGTGCTGGTAGATGACATTGAGGACAGTGTTGTAATAGGTGAAGTAGGGTTTGTCATCCACCGTCCATTTAAATGTGGGATTGGTGCCTTCGAGCACTGATGCTGTGTAGCTCTAAAACACGCAAGATCAAATACATACACATATAAGGACATGATGAAAAAAGACAGGACACAGTGCACAGTGCACAAACACAAACTCACCACAACCGACTCCATCAGCACTCTGTGCGCAGGGTGCGGCTGCACCATCAGTCCCCTGAGTGGCTCTTCCAGCTGGACGACCACAGTCAGACTGGCCTCCGTCACATTATTGTGGGCCTCCAGCTCCACCTGCACCGGACTCCTCTGCTCCTCCATCCCCAGGCGCAGGTTCAGCACCGCATACAGGCTGGTCTCTGTGACCTCGACCCCGGTGCTGGAGCTTGGCTCGGGCCGACAGAGCGTCGGGCTGGAGGAAAACTCTGGGGGACAGTTGGACTGGAAGGTCACACTGCAATTACTGCCACGGCAAGAGGCCTTTGTCTCATAGCGAGACTGGACACGGAGCAGCAGCCGGGTGTCGTTGGGCTGCAGGTAGACGGTGCCGTTCAGGGGAGAGGGGTGGAGGATTGTCAAGCCCAGGGGAGGCACCACCCGCAGCGGGCATGATGCTGAGGCTGGGTATGATGGCTCAGCTGAAGTCACCTGGAATTTATCAAATTAAATTCTGTCTCAGTTATTTTGATAATATAACAGTATTACCAATATAGGACAAAAAGACAAACACTTCATTTATCAGCTTGTGTTGACATTAAAAGAGATACTGGACAGCTCTAATGTCTTACCAGCAGGCTGTAGAGGCCGGGGTGGGGTAGACCAGCAGACAGCTGTGCTCCCTGCAGCTCAGTCTCACTGTGTCCCACATAGAGCACTCTGACAGGGCAAACTACTTCCTCAAGCCAGCCTCCCTCACCATCCTCCACCAGCGCCTTGACGTCGAGCGCCGGGTCAGGCAGAGGGTCAGCGTCGAGGTCCGCCGAGGTGTCTGTTGACTGTCTGGTATTGTTGACCCAGAACCACTCTGATTGGTTGAGGGCTAAAACAGGTTGCCGCCAGGGTGAGTTCGGAGAGGACTGGCAGCGGAGAAGGGAGGCGGGGCCAGCGTCGTGCTGCAGGGCGATGACATCGCCACGGGACACCAGGAGGTCCTCCAATTGTTCTTGTAGCTGGGAGAAACAGCGATCCAGAGAGTGCAAATTATAGGTAAACACAGATCTAAGTCAAATAAACAGAACTAAAACTGTTGATTCCCAACTTTGTGTGCAAATATGAAGTGTCTGCTTTACTGAATCGGATCTTGATCTGCCTCTTTTGTTGCGGTGACATGCAGTCCTTTTACAACAGTTGCAATTTATTCATCCACACACTTTCACACTAAAGCTGTGAGTCATCAGCTTAAAGCTTGGAGTTATATGTAAATCCTCTTACCAGCACGTGTGCAGCTGGCCCTGCTGGCAGAGTGAAGACCACCTCGTTCTGCAGGGTGTATCGGGGCCTCAGTGCCCCAGGGGGCATGCGGTGAGTCTGGGTGCAGTTAGGACAGGAAGATGGGTGGCAGGGACTAGAGAGGGGCAGGCACCGGCGCTGGAAGGGACACCACTGCTCTCGCTGGGGGCAAGAGGGTGGATCACTGCTCCTGGTGTCATTGGGGACACAGACAGCCACTGGAGCACACGCTGGACCTCCACAACCTGAGACACAAGATGCATCCAGTTTAGATCGTTTATTTACCTGGAGAGCTGGTAAGTACACAGTCGCACAAAATGGAAATACAAAGGGAAAGTACAAGTACTTTAAAGTATTTCACTTCCCAACACTGGATGTAGTCTATTCATTAATTATTACTCACTATTTTTGATTTTAGCCTTAATATCTAACAAGCCTAATGGAGCAAAACTGCAGATCTAAGAAATTAATTACTTGATCAAAGAGATGATCATCTGTAGAGTCTGCATGTAAAAGTATGTGTGTGTGTGTGTGTGTACATAAAGACGGCGGATATCCATCTCAAAGCAGCAAACTTGCTTTCTGAGTAATTAATAATCCAGTTGCATTATCTCAGGATCTCCTCTGTCTCCGCCCCCCCCTGCTGATGTGTTTACAAAAGTTTCACAGAAAAACGTGCTCTTGTGTTTTTAACAAGCCGCTCGCCCCTCTGTGTATGGCGGCTTCTCACATCTTTCGAGTGCATCCGCTCTCTGCTCCTGCTGTCTGCTGTGCAGCTTTGCTCCTATGTCTCAGTGGACAAATTAAAAAAAAAAACACAGAAAGTGTTTAAATTCCCTGCTGCTTGTGCCGTGTTGCAGTTACGTTTCATGTGTCTGCGCGAGGACAGGATGGGCTCAGAGGGGAGGTGACGTTGATTGGTTTCATTTCCTTCCTCCCTTGTTTTGCCGCACTTTCTGTCTCCATTCAACTTTCTTTCATGTTCACCTACCTAACAACTTTAGACAAGGCTTGTCTGTGTGTGTGTGTGTGTGTGTGTGTGTGAATGTTTTCGTCTAACTGGAGATGTGGACTCAGGTGGCTTATAGATATTGTAACACCTGCTGATGCTCACCAGGAATGTGCGGTTTAGAGCATGTGTGTGTGTTTGTTTGTGTGTGCGTGTGCGTGTCTGTGTGTGTGTGTGTGTGTGTGTGTGAGAGTTAGAGTGGCTCTGTGTTTGACTCACTGGGGAGCAGCAGGTGCAGGCCGGGATAATGGCAGTGAGGTCTGTAGGTCTGGAACCGGACGTGGATTCGAGAGCTGAGCTCCTGAGTGACAAACTCCAGGGAGGACAGACGACCTGCCTGAACAAAGCTCAGAGATGGGAACAACAGCACCTGGGTGGGAGAAAGTGAGAAAAACAGACAGAATGTTTGACCACAGGCGGTTTGAGGACAAAGGTACGATGAGCCGAGATTTCCTCCTCACCTCTATGCCACCGCTGGGAGGCTGTGGAGCAGAGAGCGGAGCAGGTGGGGCGTGGTGTAGATGATTATTGGTGGGAAACACAGCCAGGCCCACCATGTAGATCCCTGCATCTGGAACTCGCACTGTAGAGGCAGAAACAGAAAGAAGTCAAGCTGATAAAAGAGGAGGGAGGATTGTGGGATTTAAAAAGAGGACAGAGGAGAGAGGTAGTAGAGGCAGTTTATATGACATGAAGGAGCCTCTGCATTCCTCACTGTTACAAATGAGAGAACAAACCTCTGAGGACACAATGAAAACTTTTGTTAAAGGAAAATTCTGGTCTTTTTAAACCCAGGCCCTAATTTACATATTCTGAGATCTAAATGACAAATAGGTGGAAAAAGTTTGGGAACTGGTCCAGTAGATCGCATCATCTGGCAGCCGCCGAACAGGCCGCAATGTTATGTGTAAAACTAATGTGTTTTAACAAGTTAATTCTGGCTAGTGTGTTAAAACACCAAGGTCACACAATAACGCAGACAAACTAACGGATGGAGGCAGTGGTAGACCTGCAGCTCACGCGTTCTGCAAGGTAAAATTACTGTTTTTGTCAATGGAGTCTGGTGGCTGTGAGGAGAGTGATAAAACACTAAAAGGATCTTACTCTTTAACACAAAGGTCTATCTCTGTAAGGACCCTTCCCATAATGCTGTCAGACACTTAGAGTAACAATCTGATGCTGTCAGTGGCAAACACACTTTCAGCGGACGCACTTTCACTGGCTTATTTGACCACAGGGATTACGTTGGTGCCATCGCAGACCGTTTTCACAGCTGCAGGACATGCTCTCATTCACGGTAAAGACTAACTGAGAAGGCCTTCAACTCACTGACTTCACAATCTAACACTGCCAGGAGAAAAACTGGCAAACTGGTTGTAAATGTCTTGTTATCTTGTCTATATCCTGCAACCCTTGCTGGAGACTGTGCCCGTTTCATTAACATGTTTCCAACACTGACTCACTTACATTACGTTGGCTAATGACTGCTTTGTACTTTATCTTTGGACAGTCAAATGGCAGCAATTTTGCTGCATTAATCACGTTCTCCACCTCTATAGAACAGACATCCAGCAGTGACATATAAATACAGCAAACGACTTAATGACGTCTGCTTCTCTTTAACAGTGTTTAGAGGCTCTTGGACATTTTAATAATTGCAACGATTTACTCATTTACAAATGCAGCATATACAGACAGAAATTATGAAACATGGGAGTACTTACAATTACAATTAATTAATATCATTATTATTACTTATCATGTAGAATTGTTTCTATTCTTTCCCGTCTGTAAGTGTGACCCTCATGTGACAGAAGCAAATCAGTGATACGATATTAAGATGATGCTTTGACACGATATTCTGATGCAACCAAAATGCTGAAAATGACTCTGGATGCTTCTCACATCTGGAGCAATCTGCTTTAATGATCCACTTATAAATAGTACTTCAGGGAGCCGGTCTAGTCCTTGTGATTAGATATGAAGGAGGCTGTTTGCTTTTCCTATCTACGCCTGTCTGTGCTGCACCTTCATTTACATAACATTCATAGTGAAGAAGGTTGAAATTATCTTCTCTTTGCCCAAACAACTAAGGAACAGAGGGGTTTGGGGAAATTGCATTTGCATCAAATCTGTGCCCCAGTTTTCATTTTCTTCCTCTGATTACAGGCTTCTGGGCGTCTGAACTACCACATATTTTCCTGTGCATGTGTCAGTGTGTCTGTGTGAACGTATGGAGCCCACCTTGGGGACTGTACTGGCAGACGTAGGCCCGCTTGGCATTGCATTGGTGTGAGCTGGTCTGGCCGCGCTGATCGAGGGACACGCACACGTTTCCGCGGGAGATGGGAGAGCGAGGCGGCAGGCCCTCCTCTCCCTCCTGTGCCTCTGAGCCGTTCACCCAGCGCAGCCTGCCCGGAGAGTCAACGTCACTCAAGCCCAGCCACACGCCTCGCTCCCTGGGGTGGGAACAGACAAGCGAGACACAGATTAACACTGCGCCTGCTTGACATTTAGCCGCGTGGCTGCCGACAGCTGGTAAATTGGCTTTATCACTTGAAACGTACACAGAGACACGCACACAAACATTAGCAAATGTATGGCAAGAATAACTCAAAGAACATACATGCGTCTCGAGGGTGAATTATAAAAAGATGTCCTTGTGTATGTGATGGTAGGCAGGCGAGGCAACACAACACACCACACAAACCTCACAAAACACCCAGACTTGAATCAATGTGGGCCTCAATAAAGTAAGACTGAAGTTTGTGAATTATGCGACAGCTTGCCTTTGACGATCAATAACTGCAGCGCAGAAAGAGCAGAAATGGGCTTTGATTGAAATCCAATAGGCTGTAAGAGGGGGGATACACTTTTCTATGATCACGACAAATAAATTGGATTTTCACTCCATGAGTCCACTAATGGACCACATATTTTCCCCTCGTCAATAATTTTTTTTTCTGTCATATGCTCTTAACTGGAAAAAAAAAAAAAAAAAAAGTCGACCCTTCAAAAAAAAAAAAGAGTGTGTGCATGACTCACTATGATCTGGTCAGACTTTTCTACACTGGCAGACTGCTTACATCTGTGAGAATGACATCCGAAAGAGTGGACAGGGGTTACAAAATACAAGCAGAGAGGGAACAAGGAAAAAGGGGCTTTGTGGCAACAAACAAGGACTGATAAAAAAAAAGGACTCCTTATGTAAACGACAGGGTGGAGGAACACATGAGCGGAGGAGGAGAGAGGGGATAAGCTTCATCTGCAGCGGGTTTTTTTCTTCAGTCTATGAGTGCAGGGCCTCTACCCTCACATTAACACACACACACACACACACACACGCAACATGAACTGTGGACTCCTCCTCCCTGGGTGTTAAAGTTACAATGCAGCTGTGCTTTTACAGATGTGTTTTTTGCAACCTCTCCGACCTAAACACTGAACACAGGAGGGCTTCAGACCAGAAACCTTTTCTTCATAGCAAAGCCATCATACAAACATGGAGTCCATGCAGTAAGGACGCATCACTATTTTTGTGCAAAGAGAGCGCACGCTGTTAACCATGGCTGACGTCACAATCTGCTCACATCTGAACACAGGATTAAAAAACAAGAGGAAAAAATGAATAGATGACACAAAACAGAGAAAATAATCAACGTGCTTCAGGGCATGAAGCTCAGAAACAGTAAGTATTAAGTAGTAAGAGATAGCCTCTTGTCTGAAGGACACACATTCAAACACAAAGGGACACGTTCAGTCAAAAAAAGGCTTCAAAGTTCAAACAGACACGAAGAGAGCGAAGCAAGAAAAACACGTTTCATATCCTCATCCAAAACCATGTACTTTGTGTTTGTCAGAGATTGAAAGTTCACCATCTGTTTTGAGTATTTGATGCCTGTCACAATGTTTCTTTGGCTGTCGCTGCCGCAGACAGACAAAGCAACATGGTGAGAACTGTTACGTGTTGTCAGGCAGACAGGGATGATGCATCGCGCTGCAGAGCTGGCAGCTCATCTGTTCTGTACCTGACAACTGTCTGCAGAGCCTGGTCTCTCTCCACAGATGTAACACTGACCTCTTTGTGTGTATGTGTATCTATCATAGATTGAGGTCACGCAGTAATGAGAGTGCACTGGCACTTGAAGGAAATGTCTGAAATCGTTTTTCTTCTCAGTTTGAGGAAAACTGGCAGAGAATAAACACACAAAAATCAAAGAGAAACCCTGAGGCCCCACTCCTGCACCCCATAGAGACAGAAACACTCACTGCGTCACTTTGTGTGCCAGCAGGTTACGCAGAGCATCACTCCTGACTATCGCCTGAATCCCGCCGCGGTCTGAACACTGTTTTCGAGCATCTGTCCAGCTCAGCTCCCCTGGAACGATCTGGAAACAGCGTGAGGACTCGTCGTGGTACACCCCATCCTTTGGACAGTGAGGGGAGGCTGGCAGAGGACAGAAACATTCACGTGATTTCACAGATTGTTCAAAGTTGCACTTGCAACATCATGGGAAGATAAAATCATTACTTTATTTCTAAAAAGACAAAAAAGAGTCAGGATACGCTTCTGTTTTACAAGAGCCTCAAGGGACAGAATTATACATACTACAGCATATACTGTACTGTGCATCATGCATGTACAATGCATCCCGACAACACACTTGAGAGAGACATTAACTTAAAGGCCGGTGCAAATCCAGGTGTTCACAAAACCAGCACTGCTGAAACAGGAGTTGTATTTAAACAGGTACAGTCTGTACTGTCACTTCAAAAGAAATAAAACACACGAACACACACCCAAAAAGGAGACACAGAAGATGTCGATGAATGGAAAGAGGACAGAAAACCTGAGGACTGTGGAAGACAGTGTGTGAAATACAAAGACACAAACACACACTGTGCAGCTGAGACGGCCAGAGAGAACCCACAGCGACATTTTTCATATTCCCACTTTGTCCTTCAGTGAAACGCATTAGTTTCAAAAAACAGTCGCCTTGGACTTTCTCCATATTTCTTCTAAAGATACGTCTGCCACTTTGTAGAGAGCAGGCCCGCAGTATCTCAAAGAAACAACCTGGTGCACAGATCAAACAATAGTTAAAGAATAAATTACAAAAATCAACAGACAGAGGAAATCGCTTTCATGGGAGATGAGGGAGAGGGCTGCGAAGGAGGGGCTGCCTGGAGACGAACGGAGAAGGGAGATAGGTTAAGTGTGTGCATGTCCTTATACAGCATACGTGAGAGAGATTGTGTGTGAGAGCGGGAGATAGGGACACAGTTACTGTGTAACTGCTTTCATGCGCCGAGGCTGATGGATCCCTCTCGTCTGACGGACTATGAGAGTGTCAAGAAGTTCAGATTTTAGAGTGCAGAGAGGCAGTTTTCTCTGAGAGCAGCTATAATCAATATTTCCATAATAACAAAACACCACTTGACTATGTATCATGTGACAGGTGTCGCTCAGAGTGATGAACCTGCAAAGAATTATCTCTCTTCAGCCGAATGTGTTTTAGCTTGTTTCTGCTCTGTTTGGGTTCACCCTCGCTGTGTTGGGCAGCGGCAGGCAGCTGTTTTTATTAACACAAGCTCTAAAAGCTCGCTGTGAGACACCTGGCCAGCTCCGGACAGACGACAGACAAAGTTAGCAGCTAGCTGGCGAACATATGGTAGTGAAACAGTTACCAGGTAATGAGCCAGGTAGAGCTGGTAGAGAACAAAACCAGAGCTAAAATAGACTAACCATTGGATTTATTTTCACCAGGTGGACAGACACATGACTCCATGTGAATGTAATATTGTTCTGTAAGTGTTTGCTAACAAGTTCAACATACCGACTTAAAATGCGATATGACAGTGTTGGTTTGCTACTTATTTCTACTGCCCCCCAGTGGCTAAAAAAATCCATTACTGCAGGTTGAAAAAAAGCCACATCCTGTACTTCTCACACTTTTTTGGAATTTCTTTTCATAATGTAATGTTGAACAATAAACTGACAATTTACCATCAACTCCAAAGAGGGATGTGACTCTCGAAGGTTGTTTGTGAGACATTTATCCAGTCAGTTTTCCAGATAAAACGCATGGTGAGCCACAGAGCGGCAGTTCAGTTTCACAGCAGCTGATTACGATGAGGAGTTCAGAGTCAAACACCACCTCTGTGCTGACGGGTTGTCAGCGTGTCAATGTGTGGCTGTATGTTACCTTTGGCAACTTGGACGCCGTCCTTGGTGATCTTCCAGTCTACATCCACGCCGACAGCTCCCCAGCTGACAAGTGTGAACTCCAGGCTCTTATTGGCCACGGCGAGAGGTGGACAGCGCAGCTCCAGCTTGGGAGGAAGCGTCACGGTCACTTCCCCACGTGCAGATACCTGAGCATGTGCAAACATGAAACAAGATATTCAAATCACGTCATTATGGAAAAGTGCTCACTGTAGTTTTATTTTACTATACTGCAGAAAATCTCTCTCACCTCCCTGTGTCCAGCCCAGGCCATCAAACTGACCGCGTAGTGTCCTGGAAGTCCATATTTGTGAGTTACTGCGGTGACACCCGTTCCTGTAGTGTTGACCCGAGACGAAAGGTCACCAAAGTCCCAGGACAGTGTCACTGGAGTGACGGAGGAGGCGGCGGAGAAACTGATGCGGTCGTGAACACTTTGCAGCGGAAGAGGCTTCAGCGAGACCGAGAAGTCCACCGCAAACACATAGTGGGCCAGAGTCCACCCACATTTCTGTGCATAGAGGGAGCCGTGTGAGGAAGAGGAGGTTTTTGTGTTAATATGCACAAATATTTCAAAGTAAAATAAAACCTCCCTCGCTTTTAATTGTTAAGATGTCTGTGGCTTCACTATTATTTTTATGGTTTTAAATAAAAACTTGGTTTTAATGAAACTTATGAACTGCTCTGATTTAAAATAAACAAATGTCAGTAGGAGTTTTGGATAACTTCTCTGTAGCTGCTCTGTGCAGCAGTCCTGCAGGAAACTGAATCTGAGGATGAAGGGAAGTCATTGAAGCCACAGGAGGGAAGTTGTTGGTAGGTTATAGGAAGGTTTAGAGGAAATCCTGAATGTTGTGTACACAAGGGAAGGAACAAAGCAAGAGCAGAAGGCTACACTAAAGGAGGTCTATGACGACAGTACAATAATTACAATCTAAGACCACTGTGTGCCACATACCTTCATGACTTGGGGGTTTGTACAGGCAGCGGAACACTGAGATTCACTTATGAAGTTCGGCTCTGAGTTTGTGCTGCACAGACACTCGTGCCTGGCCCCCAAACCCCCATAGCGGTGTGATGCGGCAAAGCACACGCTGTTACACTGCTCACGCGTGAAGTTTCCGGGTGTGGAGGAAGAGAAAATGACAAGCTCGCTCCGTCCTCCTCCTCCGCTGCTGCTGTCCTCGAGACAAGCCGCATAGTTCAGACCTGTCACGGAACAAAAGCTTTTGTAACGCAGTCACTGCAGCGCAAATACCGTGGGACTCAAATCTCATTTCTAATATTTCATTAGCATCAGACCTTTGCTGTTCAAACCAGCAGAAAAGATCCCAAGAGGTCAGTTTATTCCTGTGATGAATTTGTCATCACAAAGACTGCAGAATTTTATTACAGAGACAAAGTCTCTCAAATACTTCCCCTGTGGTACGTATTAATATGAAAAGGCAGGATGGGTCCATCCCAGAAAAAAACAGAAAATTCGTGATATTATAGATTTGTCATTTTGTGTCACATCCAAGGGTCTGCGTTAGAGTGCGTCTGTTTCGTACCGCAGGTGAGCAGGCTGACGTTGAGCAGGGGCTGGTGGCGGAGCTCAGGAGGGTGGTCGCAGAGCATGGCATCCGGGCGGCGGACTCGCACCCCTTTCTCCTGCAGCCAGCTGACCAGCCGGAAGAGCTTACAGTCACACTCAAAGGGGTTACTGCTCAGGTCGCTGGAGGAGAGGAGGACAGGGAGGGAGGCACCGGATCAGTGGTGCTGACAAACAGCTGTTAGCGGCACTACAGAGCCGATGTTACAGGAGGAAGGATGCTACAAAGTACACAAAGTCGTATGAGATGATGTGAAAATAACTTCTCATTGACTTACATTTCTGTCACTTTTTTGACCTAGCAACAACGATTGAACGACCACAGTAAATAAGCTAATCTTTACGTTTAACAGCATTCAATCAAAAAGAGAAAAAAATCTGTATATTTAAACAAAAAAGTTACACATTTAATGTTTTGCATTAAAATACCACTCAACAGTTTGCTAAAATGCACTTGTTTGCTGGCTTAATGGAGCTTAAAGTAAAAATAACATCAGTTCATGGTTAGCATAACAGTAAGCTCCTGCTAAAAGGTGGCAAACATTTGCACCTAGTTATCCCTGTGGATGTTGATGTTAGCTAGCACGCTGGCACTTTTGTTCAGAGTTAAAAAGTATGAAAAGCCCACATTTTACCATAAGTAGCACTTCTGGTGTCTCTGGTCAGTGATTAAATCAAATGTCAGCATTATAAGATATAAAGTGTAGTTATTTCTGACATCTTTGGAGTAGCTGGATAGAGCCTCTGACAGAGCTAGACGAGCTTTCCCCCCTTGCTTACAAACATCTTACATGGCAGACATCTTGGCTTGTCGTAGCAGAAATAGCATGTGTTGCTAATAACGTTAACAACGGTTCAGCTCCACTGAAGCGTCCCCGCGAGCCATGACAGTGAGCCAGCACAAACAATTGCCAGGACCTGACCCTGGAGCTGGCACAGGTAAATGGAAAAACAACCATGACTAAAGACATCAGGGACACCTGTGCTTCTCCTGCTGCGACGTCTGCCATGAAAATGTGGATTCCCTTAAATGATGTAAGAGGAAGAAAGAGCGAGCGGGGATGTGAAAGAGCATTGCGTATGAAAGGAAGTAATGGGAAGGGAAAGAGCGATGGTGACGGGAATGACAGATGAAAAGAAGAAAAAAAAACATAGGGGAGATAAGAGGAGAAGACGGTGAATATACGGAGCAAGAGACGGAGGACAGAAAGAACAGTGACATTATGTGACGTGTCTGTCCATTACTGACTAGTCAGTCGAGCTTTGCTCAGCTGCAGACTCTGCACAAGAAGAGGAAAACTTTTCTCATCCGAAGACCTGGTGAGGAATAATTACTACTCACTACCTCCCACTCCAGTCGAAAATAGAGCTTCATTCATCTTGTGTGTAGGCGAGGTAACTGGAAACACGCCGCCTATTTTGAGCACGTGTGATCAGACGTTTGTGCTCGCGCATATGCATCTCGGCGTGCGTGCGCCCAAACAGGGTCTCGCTGCTTTTTATTTCACCGTTTCATATTTTTAGCATTGCTGCAGAAACAAGAGAACAAGACATGCAGAGATGCAGGGGGAGGCCGACAGTTGTGAGCACTTACATTTGAGTTAGATTGCACAGGTTGTCGCATATCCTTTCTTCTATGGTGGTGATTTGGTTGTTGCTCAAATCGCTGGTGGAAACAAAAACAGACAAATCACTGTTGACATCAAAGCAAGTCTTTTTCCTTCACTTTTGCTCTAAATTGTGGTGATTACTATGATCCCGCCATTTTGGCAAGACTAACGTGCTGTGGGTTTGTCACTGAAAAACTCGAAGCCAATAACTGAGTCATTGATTGAAGTCTTTGATGAACGAATATGTGAAACTGCTTTTCGTGAATTATTATCCAGTTGATTGATGCAGTCACGCAAAATGATTTTTAGATTAGTGCTTATCAAAGAAAAGGACATTTCCACGTCCCCTTTACACAAAAGACAAACAATGTAACTCAGATATATAACACAATGCTGAACTGAGAGATAAATAAAACAAAAACAACTAAAGTGCTGAGTAACAGAAAGCATTCAGACTTTTGATGTTCCCACCTCCCTCTTTCCACCCGCCTGCTTTGTTTCCATGCTTCTCTCTCTCTCTCTCTCCCTCTCTTCTCCCTTTTCCTTCTCCACTCATAATCTCCCTCTCCCTCCCTCTCTCCTCCATCCAGTAGGCTACATAATGGATCCGTTGTGTGGTGGTTTTTTTGGAAGGAACTGATGGAAACCACTAGAGTCCTCTCTCATCACACACACGCACGCACACACACACACACACACACACACTGACAAACATGTGCTTAAACGCCCATCGAATGGGTGGAAGAAATAAGGTAATGGGTGGAGGAAGGGAGCGATGGACAGATGGAGACAAGGATAGAGGGAGGTAGTGGGAGCCTGGAGCAGTAAGCTATAATTGAACTTAATCGCGCTGTGATTGGTGTGTGTGCGTGCATGTGCGTGTGTGTGTTGTGCGAACAGTATACAGTATGTGTGTTTTTTTGTGAATGCTCTCTGGTGTAGTTAGCTTACTCAAGGGATTTCTGCCTACTTAAAGCCAGACTAAACCAAGCCTTTCTCTCTCCTTCTTTCTTTTCATCTTCCTCATCCTCCCTCACTCCTCTCCTCTCCACCTCGGGTTTACCAGGTCCTCGTCTTCTCTACACTTTGTACTCACAGGACTGACAGTGGCCCACAGCAGAACACTCCTCTGGGGAGAACGTTGATCCTGTTCCCTTGAAGATAGCTGAAAGACAGACAGAGAGATGTGTACAGCATCTAAAGTTAGATGCATGGAGATAGATGGGGTGTTCTGTAGGTGAAGGCAGAAGAACACACACATGCTGCGTACTCACAGTGCTCGTAGGCCAGTGAGACGATCTAGCAGGCTGGTATCCAGGGAGGAGATGTGGTTCTTTGAAAGATCTCTGTGGGAACAATGAAAAGCATGTGAGGACAAGATGATCGTGATGTGTGCAGACAAATACACACACTTGCAAAGCTTCAGGGGAAGTTATGAGAAATTTACCAGATAATGTGATTGTGTAAGTGCTGGGAAATAAATTGCAACAACGGCAGAGGAGGGTGAAGCATTTACCTCAAACAACGGTGTGCCAACGAGCAGAACACTGAGAACTTTACAGGAGTTTCTGGTCAATACTTTGCTTGCTATACCGGCCCGTGAACTTACCTCTTACTTCCTCTTAACTCATAAATCATCTCATACGGTAATGAATTCTGTTTGCCTTGTATTTGATGGCAGCTAAGAGAGAGTGACTGCAAATGTGTGGAGTGAGAGGGGATGACATGAAAGGAAAGGCCAGATTCAAACTGGGGTCAAAATGATTGCGTGGTGTGTGTGTGCTAGACCCTACAGCTACCAGGACCCCCCAAGTGATGTAATTCCTTCCAAATCAAATTATGAAAATTGCATATAAAAGAAAGCTAAAGCATTACATTTCATATAATGCAACCAGAAGCATGCATGATCAAACCCTACGCCACCAAGCCCAAGATGATGACATCACTGTGACATCGTCAGGGTTATTTTCTCAGACTTTAAAAATAAAGCCACCCCAGAACCACAAAAGGCTGGTTTCACAGGCTCTGAAAGCCTTAAGCTTTGTGTTTTGTTTTTTTTAAAAGCCCCTTTAAGTTAAAAGACGTTCAAATGACACTTCAAACTAGTCTTTATGAAACCAAAAGTGGAATGATGACATCCAGCTATAGATCTGTGATTAGTGGTTTAATTTGGCGGTTTGTGAGTTACTGGGATTTATTTTAAATTAAACAGTAAGAAATGACTCCCTGTGAATGACTGGAAAGCTAATGAGTAAGCCGGTGCACACATCACTCCTCACACTCACATATTCATGTATGCACTTCGTGAAACCATAGACATGCTTATCGAGTCTAGTGTACAGCAGCGCGTGTCAAGATGATGGCAGGTGTTATCCCCTTCTGTTCTTCAGTTCTGCTCTCTCTCTCACACACACACACATGTATAGTAGGTGTTTGACACACTTACACACTTTCACGCATTCCTCCTCCTTCACCAGTGACAAGAAGGGCCAAGCAGAGGTGAAGGACGAGCAGAACAGTGGGAACCAGCAGACGAGGATTCCCTTTGGCCAAATTTTTTTCACAATTGGAAGCAGACACAGTATAATAAATTTAGTTATCCAAAAAAAAAAAAAAAAGAATGATCCCTTTAATTTAGTTATTAAAGAATTGTGACAAAAAAAGTGTAAATTCTGTCTCTAACGGACAAACTGTGTAATGGCGACATTTTTGTTATTTCTGTACAATAATTTTTGTTACTTATCAGCAAAATTCTGTGCAATTAGAATATAAATATAGAATATAGAACCCTAACACTGGCAGGTGTGCATACTGAACACTACCAACCAATGACCTGGAGACACCAGCAGATGAACTGTGGAGGTGACAATCAGGAGGCAGGACAGAGTCGAGCTGCGTGAAGCGGCTTCACTCTGCAAAGCTGCGGCTGCACGTGAGGACGACAGGCCAAAGGGAGAGAAAAGAAAAGGAAGGAGCCAGGAGACAAGGAGCCAGAGGGTGTGAGAGGATGATAGTCACAGTGTGTGTGTGTGTGTGTGTGAGAGAGAGAGAGAGAGAGAGAGAGAGGGAGGGAGAGAGGACAAGATACTGCTGGTCTGGAGTGTTTAAAAATCAAAGTCTAAGACAGGAAAATGTGTATGTGAGTGTATGGGAATGTACTCCCCTTTCTCCTCGCTCTCACTCTCTTTCTTCCTGTGTGTGTGTGTGTGTGTGTGTGTGTGTGTGTGTGTGTGAACAGAGCAGGACGCCCATTCCCAAAAGGAAACATCTGTACATTCCAGACAAGCTGTGTAAGAAAGATGGAGACTGAGAGAGAGAGACAGAGAGAGAGAGAGAGAAAGAGAGAGAGAGCTCTCCTCTGCTAAACACATCAGCAGATGAAACAGGACAACATTCAGATGCTCCGCTCCCACGAGCTGATCATTCGCACATTAGTCTGACACCTCGCCTCATGTAATGCTCTCAACATCAAGCCAGATGTGTGTATGTGTGTGTGTGTGTGTGTGTGTGTGTGTGTGTGCGCGCACTCCTCCGCTGTATACAAGAAACTTTCTCTCGGACCTTATTGGCGACACGGAATAGACAAGAGGAGATTAAGAAGAGACAGAGTGTGTGTGTGTGTGTGTGTGTGCATGTGTGTGTGTTTAACATGACCATATAATGTGACCTTCACCATGTCTATTAGCAACAGGCTCCCGTTCTCTCAGCTACCTCTGGACACACATGGTTTTACTTACACACGCGCACACAGTACACACAGTAGAGCACACTTGAGGTATAGGCCTGTGCACAAACACACACACACACACACACACACACACACACACACACACACATCACACATATGGTTCTGTTTTACTAACGGTGTGGCCAATGATCTAACCGGTCCTTATAAGGCCTGTCTGGTGCCACTTATTCTGAGCTGGAGGATGAGAACACACACACACACACACACACACACACACACAGTCCTCACTGAGTACTCTGTGCTTGGGTAGAGGGAATGACAGAGGGGGAGCGGGCATGGGCTCCGGAGAAAATCTAAATGTGAAGAGATAGAGAGAAGGAGGAAATGAAAAAGTCAAAGAAAGCCACCAAAGAAGATTGCTATCTGTCTGTCTTCCATCTGCACAGAAACGAGATCAAAAAAAGTCCCGGGTTCGGTGCTGAAAACAGTGATGTAGGTCTGATCATAGGACAGATTGGTATCTGCTGCAGCGTGGTGGTGAAGAGGTCCAAGTCTCTTTAAGTGAAGGCCAGCGCTCCACTAACCCACTAAACACAGACTTCTCTGTGGTCGCTTTCATCCCCTCAGCCTGCCTGCCTGATTCCTCCGCTGCTGCCTCCCTCCCCCAGTCTCTTCTCCCAATTTCCTTCCCCCTTTTTTCCTTCTGTAGCTCTGCTGCTTTGTTTATATTCAAAGGCTGGGCAGACCGATGCGAGCCTGACGGGGAGGGAAGCAGGGTGGAAGTAAAAGAGGGGTTAAAGATGATGGAGCTAGAGGAGGAGAAGGAAGGTGTGAAGGGGCAGCAGAGGAGAAACCAGGGGAACCGGCGGTGAGCTACACAGGCCAGGTCTGGAGAACAATCGTCCCACTGTGGGCTGCTGTTCCAGCCAGCCTTTCTCCTCCACACTGCTGCATGTGAGAGCTGCCAGCCGGCATCTCGTGGCTGGGCCATGAGTGGCGGGGGGAGGTCTCAGGAGCAGTTGGGTACTTTCCCTACTGCAGGAAGAGAGGGGGCATGAAATTAGGGGAATCGGTCTAGAAGCTGGGGAGAGAGGGGTGTCGATTGAAAAAGTTTGGTCTAAAAAGCCTAACATTTTGTTTCTCAGTCTGGCTGGCTAGGTCACAAACACTCTCCTCTCCTCTTTAGAACATTCTGTCCATTTTTCCAGCTGCTGCTGCCTGGGTTGTCTGGTGTCCAGCTGGCAAGTGAAGGGCAGCTGTGCGCAGCGGTTTTAACACACTCGCTCAACGAACGACGCACACGCACACGCTTTTACATGCTGTCAATACATGCAGGAGAAACAAAAATCCTGTAACACTGTCTTACTCACTCTTTTCCTGGTAAACGAAACTGTGTGAGTCCCACATATCTTGAAGTCATAAACTGTGGGTTTGAACCGAAAATGGGTCTCAGGCCTGCAGTACTTGTGGGGTGTGACCATGCAAAGGGAAAAAAAGCGTCTAGTTGTTACTTCAATGAAGCATAATTTCAAGAAAAATGGAAAATAACTATATTTTATTGATGTTAAACTGCAAAAACTCAGAACATAATTCTAAATCAAATAGAAAAGTCTGTTCTGAATTTTCTTCCCTAATTATTTCTACGGATTTACACACAAAAAACTGGATACCAGTGCCAGGGACAAGAAAAAAAATGGTAAAAATCCTGGTAGCATATGGAAACAAATGTTTTCAGTAAATATTGGCATGGAGGGACCTGCATCCACCTCCACTTGCTTTATTTCCAACAGCGCAGATGCATCTGCTTGCCGCAATCTACTGCTGTGTCAGTTCTGAAGTGTCTACCAAACCCTGTGAATAGTGATTTCTCCATCATTAATATCCAAAAATCAGGCAACATACTGAGGCAGCAGTCAGAAAGTGCCTCACAATAACACAAACATTTGCTGTCAAGACCATAAACACAGAAATAAAATCATGCTGAGGGCAAAACACAAAAAACTGCCTGACTAAAAACGGGATAGTTAAACTGAGCACACAGAAGCAATCAATCAAAGTGAAGTTTAGACATGTGTCTGAGATAATGCCAATTAAGAGGCTTAAAAATCCTAAATACTCACTGAATATGGCCATCAATGCAAACGAACACTGAGCCACACCAGCTTCTTTCTGTCGTGCTCTAAACATTCACGTGCAACCTAGACTCACTCACTTCGTGTGGGAAATGACATCCGCTTGGTTTTTGTGTGTGTGCATTGTTTAGGCTGCACATCTGGCCCCTGTTCTTTTGAAATCCACTCATGAAAATGTAAAGGAGGGCTGCGATTTGCATTTGAACTCTGATCAACTAATCAACTGCTGCTTTAAACAAGGTTTCCTGTGTCCTTTATGTTATGAGAGGATGGTGACATCAAAGCTAAGACAATTAAATGTTAAGTACACTTTGCATTTTCTTTGCAGTTTATTTCCAGCAAATTAAAATGTGAATGAGGGTGTTTCCATCGACTAATGCTATGCTAATATTTTCAAGAAGTAGTGACAAGATTACGTTTATGTTTTTTCAATTAATGCATTTGTCCACACACTTTGTGGTGCCGACCTTTTAATTATTATGAGCACTAAGCACAGAGTACAGCTGAGGCTGAAGGGAATGTCATTCATTTTACAAGGATTTGGTCGTAAATCAGGTCTCGGACAAGCTTAAATTTCGACATGATGATGGCACTAGATGAAAAGATAAAGGACGGCCAAAGTGTGACTCATCCCGAGGAGAACGCGAATGTCTGTTCCAGATTTCATGGCGATCCATCCAATAGTTGTCGAGTCTGGACACAAAAGGCGGACCGTCCGATGGCCAAACACTGCGATCCGTAGAGTCACATCACTAGCGTGGCTAACATGTGAATCTAAAACCAACAAGAGAGACCCTTCTTACATTAGTACTAAAACACGATCTGTATCCAGACACATTATCCGGATGAGGAGTAAGCATAAGATGGAAATGTGTTGTGATCGGAACGCGATAGGATCTGCCTGCAGCACATCTGGTTCACGCTGCGTTCGGCTCCCGGGTAGTCCATACAACATGCTGCCATCCATATTCAACATAACACTGACACAAATATCTGTTTTTAGCTAACATGAAATATAGGTTGTTGGTCAAAGCTGAAAGAACCCCCCCTCTAACTAGTGATTATGCTGATTTTGTGCCATGAAAGTGCATGAAAAATAAAAGCAATAAAGGTGGGAAATGAATGACATACAGTAAGAAATGACTGTCTGTGACAGTGTGGGTGTGCTGCACGCTTCTGTGCAGCTGATCTGCTGTTAACAAGGCATATAATTTATCTGGTCACAGAGCAGCCTTAACGTCAGTGCTGCAACACACCCGCACAAACTGACACAATATATTCCATAAAAAGAAAGGAATAACTTAATGTATTACATTTACAGAGATCCCAGGAGGGGACAAATAATTCAGAATTTTACAGAGCTTTACAAAGTTACTGAAGTTTCCTCTGACTCAACAACTCACAGAACTGTCTGGGGCTGATTTTCTGCCACCTCACCCACAGGTTTTGCTCTGGAGGACAGACATGAAATCTCTACGAGGGTTCAAGATACCATTCAAGATACCAGGTGTAAACACACATCTGGACATCATATCCGGACACAGATCCCATTTGAAAACCAGGTGTAAATGGGGCTTTTGGGCGACCTTGCCACTGCGCCACAGACATGGTGATGCCACTTTTTCTTTGCTGTTCCCTTCACTGACAGACTGGTGGAGCAGGGCTGCTTCCATGCAAACAGCAGATTAAGGACAAGTCTGCATCCTGTGTACACACTGGGTGCAAATCAGGCTTTCACACATCTGCACAGCTTAACAATGTTTGAGATTCCTAAAACATAATCACATCTCAGCATTGCTGTGTAAAACTGACACAAAGAGTGTATATATGCATATTTCCAGCCTTGAAACAAAGTGCTTTCTTTTTTTTTTTCTTTTTGCATTTGGCTCCAGGCAATCGGGCTGTGCAGGCAGCGCTGTAGCACCATTCATCTCATGTTTGTAAACGTGGGAAGCTCCGCATAATCTGACGCAACAAGTGAAAACAGAAAGAGAAGAGAGAGCAGAAAGCACAGCCGGCAGGAATTTCAATGGAACAAGCAAGCAGCGGAGTGAGCAGAGAAATGTGTCACAAAGCAGTTAAACGCCGTAATCCTCCGACACCGTCGAGATCGGCGAGGCATCAGCCGCCCAGACAGCACGGAGGTCGGCTGCCGACGCGATCCGTGCTGAAAGTGATGACTGCTTCAGCTCCACATCACGAGCTGGCTGACTGACCGACTGCACCGCGTCACCTTTAGCCTCCCGTGCTGGCTTCCTGCTCTCTTGCTGCTTGTTTTGCTGCTTGCATCAGTTTCATGTGTGGCTTCAAACTCACTGGTGTGACATAAAAAAAAGCTCAAACGTGTCTTTTTGTGACTTGCCGCCTACACAGGTCCACAGATATGGATCCTCTGAGGACTCACAAATGGGAGGATGCATTTGTGTTATGCCCTTATTCTCATTGTCATGTTTTGGTTACATTTTTCATTTAATTATGGCAAGGTTGCATCAGGAAACGACACAGGACATGGACTGGATTTCCTGTTCGGTGACGGCAGACAGTGTGTGTTCCTTGACTGAAAAATGAAAATTGAAAAGATGCTTTTTAACATGTCATGACATTGAATGTTAATGAGACACACTGCTGACTTGCATTACATCAGAATTTTAGCAGCGTTGTAACTCCACAGTTTAAAGGCTAACAATGCAGGGCAGAATGTTAATGTGAGATATCTTTAAGTGAAGAGCGTGTTTCTGCAGTCCTCTCACAAACACAAGGCTGCGACACATGTCGCATACACAAACAGCACACGCACGCTTTTGTCTTGGCTTTTAATAAATCAACAGAGGGTGCAAAATCCAATTATCACTCCCTGCACCTCTTTCTAAAGTAACAGGAGGGAGACAGCAGGTTAAGTTGTTCAGTCAAACAGGTGCAAAAGTCAAACGTTTCCTCTGCGGAGAACACCTGCAGCAGTTTGTTCCACTCTGTCCTGCCCTCTCGCTGCCTACCACGCCCCGGTCCAAAGGGGAACACTTTAAATTGGCTGCATGGTGAACAATGATATATGAGGCATTGATTAGTAAGAGATGCAACAAGCTCGAGCTTATAAAGTCTCCACAGATTTCTCCACTATTGCTTACGTTCTTTTCTATTCTTCTTCTGTGTTCACATTCAAATACAACGCAGGGATTAGACTTTTAGTGGGGGAGGAAGGGAAAGCTTAAAAAATAAAAAATATGTAAAGACAGTTCTTGCAACTGCAAGTGTGCTTTCCTCATGAGTATCAAGCAGCCAGCCTTGCTTGGGCTTGCTGAATGAATCTCTAATGCTGGCGACCCCGGACGACCTCATTACCATAAAGCCCTGAGTTCATGCGTCATTTAAGGGGCCGTTCAGATGTTGCATCCTTTGGGTGCAAGACAAGCGCACTCTAAACCGGCACCTGTTGTTGCAACGCGCCTGTCAAGGTGGGAAAAAATCTCAGCTTTTTCCAATGCAGCAAGCGCACCGCAGGTCACGTGGCAAGAATGAACAAATCAACTCCTCAAGGACTTTTTGGTCCGAGGACGTCACGACAGCCAGTTGAAAGGTCAGCCAAACTGAAGATGGATTATACTCGCTCAGGGATACCCGGAGCTGTACGACCTGTCAAGTTCCTCCTATTTTGACACCAACAGCAGGAACAACACCTGGAGATATATTACTAGTTGCTAATTTCTGACAATGCTAATTGGTACAAGTGTAGTGTAGCGTAATCGTGCACCACAATTAATTACTTTAATTAAGAGGTTATGTTTAGAGTATTGAGGCTGTTTTAGAGCATTTATGCAGCATCAGTTTCCTGTTTCTCTGTGTCCCTAAAACAATATATATGCTTTTGAACTGAACTCATGTCTGCTCTATTTACTGCAACTGTCTCACAGTATGTTTCCCTCTTACGTACAGCTGCAGCCTTCTGTGTTCTATCACTGCCTGAATGCACTCAGTGCTTCCATTCTTCATTATACTGTATATGAGTGATGCGCAGCGTCTATTCTACATGTAGGTCACACACTGCCCTTCTGTACATATTAAATGTCCATTTATCTCTGCACCATGAGTGCCAGTATTTTTTTTTTTTTTTTTTTTGAAGTGACACTCTAACTGAAAGCCTTGCTTTGAGCATCAAGCACTCACTCTCTGGAGGCAGTTGTAAATGGGGGCTGTGAAAGTGGCCGTGGTGGGCTTGAATTCAAAGCAGGTTCAATGGATTCCAAGGGTAATACCTCCCGAAGCATCCGTAGAAACTGCAGCATAATCTCCTTCTCCTCTGCCCAGGTTTCCCAGAATGTGGCTAAATCCTCAAAGCTATGAAGCTCATACATTGTGTAGGTAATTAGTGATGCATTTTGGTAAAAGCTTGGCGGTTTGGAACGTGCCGAGCATTAGGATGAACTGCAGAGTGGTGACGGCTGAAAAAGTGATGTGAGAAGATGATCTTTACTGTGGAAATTTGTCACTAACAGAATGAAGTCAAGCCGACCACGTCCACTGTTCTCTGTTGTGTTGCTTGTTTGGTACTCAACAGGCTTTCACTTTAAAGAACGTCAGTGTGATTTCTCATTTTTAGCTCAGCTCATTTCCAGGTCTTTATTTCAGTCAAACCTTCTCTTAAAATGCAGCGTGTGAACAAGGTGGCTAATGTGGCTGCATATTTCATGTTCTGGGGTAATTTAATGGCACCAATTCTGTGATTGGTGGTGTCTAATACAGCTGGAGGACTGACGTGAAAACAGTCAACAAAACCTATAGAAGAAGCTTTACAAAGTCATGCTTCATAGTTGGTTGAAACATCCAGCTCAGGCAATTTTCAAGTTAGTTTCAAACTACTTCAAAGTGAAGGACCACGAAAATCGCTTCCTCTGCAGGTATGAAAAACAAACCCTCAACCAAGACAACTGGCACTTTGCAACACCTGTGCTTTATTCTCTGTGTTGCCCTGTTAGCACCCAGCCTGTGTATCTGTTTCTTCTTCTGCTTCGTCTGCCTATGAACACAATACAGCTGGCAGAGGTTTGGCAGGAAGAGCTGCAGCCAACTGTGCGAGCGATGCCCGCATGTGCTCAAGATACGTCCGCTGCGTCGTTAGCAAGAAAAGAGCCGCAGCGCTGCAAACTTAAAAGAGTTCCTAAAACTTCAAAAGGCAACGGACAACAGTGGATGTTGCATCACACACACACACACACTTGTACTGCTATCCTTGCTGGCCAAACTAAAAACTTGTTCTGGTCCTCACTATGCAGCAAGTACATGTGCTCACACACAGCACACAGGCCTTCTTGCGAAAATGAGTTCCTTCTTCAGCCCGCTGTGTAACCACCACCGCCACTTAAGTGGGTTAATAATGAACCAAGACATTTCTGTTACCAGCAGTTAATAATCACTGAGTGCATGGACACACACACACACACAGAGAGAGAGGAGGAGAGCAGCATGGGAGCTGCCTCTTCTTCTTTTCTCCCTGTTTCTTCCCTTGTTCTCTTATTTATGGCCCTCTCACAATTGCCATGGTAACACAACAAATTCTCCCTCACATATGGTCCGTACATTCAATCTTTCCTTTCCCACACATTAGTCAGTGTGTGTGTGTGTGTGTGTGTGTGTGTGTGTATAGGTGGTTGTACGGATGATAACCACCTCTGGACGAGGAGAGGAGCAGAGATAAGAACCGCAGGCAAAAGTGGGAGAATTAGAGGTTGTCTGACAGCTGCGAAGCCTCATGACCCAGTGCAAAGCCAAAGCTGCTCCCTGTATACAGACTTGTTTGAAAAGCACATCGCCACGCCTGCAGTGTGTCTGTGTGTGTATGCGTCTGGCCGCCATGGTAACAAAATTCTCCCGAGGAGGACGGACGTGTGGTGTGTGAGAGCATGAGTGTGTTTACAGTTCAGGTAAATGCCGCACGACCTAAGAAAGACACAAGCTTCAACGACGTGAGGAAAGTTCATACAGAAACTTAGTTACTTGACTTTGTTACTTGCCCTGCATACAGTATTAAACAGTTTCTTTACTAAATTCATTATCTGTATACAATGAGACTCCTTTTCACATTTCCAATCAATCTGAATGGAAAACCTGCTCATCTAGAAACAGTGTAAATGATCAGTATGTATGAAAATATTGCTATCACTGGATATCCAGACAAAACAAATGTGAGTTAGTTTGGCATTATGACCATATTTGGAGGGGATGGAACTGGGGAGGATACGCATCACAACACCTCCATCCTGATTGGATCCGACTGAGAGCCCATCGACATGCCATGGTGGTGACTTGTCAATTACAAGGTTGCCATGCCCTGAAGCACACCCTGATTTATTGACTATTTCACTCCAAATGGGTCCATAATTAACAAAATGAGCATCGTGCTGTATTTAAAAGGACGAGCGATTGAGACCATAAACTCATCTGGAAAATGTTTACTGAGGTAACAAATCAAGTGAGAAATAGGGTCATTTTTTCATGATCTTACATACAATAACGCTTCCTTTTTTCTGTGGTGTTGCCCCCCACTGGCCATCAGAAAGAGTGCAGGTTTACGGCACTTCAGCGTGGGATTCACTTCTCAGATCTGGAAACTCAGTCCACTTTTTATACTGTCTGTGGTTAGAAGCATTTGCAGTTGTCATGAACGAGGAAATTAGCCATGGAGAGCAAAAGTGTTTTTCTATCTGGCTGTAACATGTTTATTTATGCTGTAAAGTTGAGTATTTTAATATGGGGGGGGGGGGTCTATGTGGATTGACTCACTTTTGGAACCAGCCTGAGGAGACCATTTGAGGAACTGCAGTTTGTATGCCCCCAAGAAATAATATCTCATCGTTGCTGTATGTTCATGGGCTTTTTATGGGGGAAATGACAATTACTTGTGAAAGGAGCTCATGTTAACATAGTAGTCCTATAGTAACCTAGCAAACAAACAAAGCACAGCTGAGCCCGAGTACCTGAGGCTAAAATCCAGCGAGGACAGAGGACAGCTGGCTCAGGCCCGACAACACAGAACTAAGCTTTGTTCAATAGGCTACACGGTTGTTTCTCAGCACCGGTAATGCACCTGCAGGGCTCTCTTGATACTGTAATCTAACAAGTGAACACATCGACAACACGTTGGATGCACTTTGGATGTTGGGTGAAATCTGACATAATTAATGATGATATTAATTAAAGAAGAAGTTACAGTTACAGCAGCCCCTTGTCTTCCACTGTGAACTGATTGGACGTTGTAGCTGTTTACTTTCAGGCAGACAGACGTCGACAGAATCTCTCATTCACTTTCTCTGCCTGCTGACCTGGGACAGACACTGTGCGTTTGTGACTCGTGTCACAGCAATCTGCATACTAAACAAAGGCTGCAGAGACTTAAAAAAGTTCATTCCGCAAGCATTTCCCAGAAGTGACTTCAGAGTTGCATAAACCGTCCGTATGAAGTGCGAAGAGATTTTATTATGTGTGTGGGTTGGAACAGATGGACTGGTGTGCAGCGGGAATGCGTCTCTCCAATTGCAATCCGCAGTATATTAAAATACTTCGCCACCACTGGATGAGTTTGTTTACCAGGGGCGTGTTGAAAAGATTTTCATAAGGGGCCAGGTAGGGGCACAGAGGAGAGCACAGCACTGCTTCCACTTTATTTTCAGGTCCTTTCTCTCAGGTTTTATTCCTGTCTAAACTTTGAGTTCATCACATGGAAATCTGCTGCTTTTTACTGAGGGGAAAACTGTGTTTACAGGACAGTTTTGTGGTTGGCAACAGCTTTGTGACATTACACAGAAAACAAGCATGAAAACCCAAACAGAATATGTGAGCATGTTTAATCCCTACTCCATATGTAAAAGGGTATTTCTCAAAATGCAGCTTTTTCTGAGCACCTTGCCTTTTATCTGCACACAAACTCCTGCCAGGGTGAAGATATTCAGAAACTTCATTTGCAGAGGTGACGTGTAGACAGAGAAAACAGAATTTTCGACTTGTGCCAACACAGTTTGCAACTTGATATCGTTTGTTTGTCGTCAGAGTGTGCACCATTATCTCCTTTGTTTACTAGGCATGGTAGGACTGGAGCTGTAGCTGCAGGTAGCCTACTGGAAACAGCTTTTTTTCAGGCTTTCATGGCTTTGGAGTTAGGGTTGCTTCACCATCTATTGATTCGGCATGCAAGATTTTTTTTCATATAACAGCTCTTGTGTGGATGGGATTTCTTTTGATAGTGAAGGAGAAAAATCCCTGTTTTAAAAAATATCCATGTCCATGTAGGCGTAAGACCACATCAAGCTGACTAAATAACGGCCGCTGCCTTGGTCTGAATGTATTTTTACAACAATGAAGCACATGAAAATTCCACAGATCCAGAAATAAATCAATCATGCCTTATCTTTTGTCCCCTCTCTCTCACACACAGGAATAACCGCAGAAATTCACAGAACATCAGAATTCAGCCTTTATCGTGTTGCCTCAGGAAATGCATGTGAATTTTCGTTTGATCAGATAAATGAAGTCAGTCGGCACCTGCGTCTGCTAAAGTGTGGAGTGGTAAATTCTGCCATACTTAAACTAAACATTCTGGTGACCCGCAGCACTGCAACAACTTTTTACTTTGAGAATACACACACAGCCGAGCGCAGACCAGAGCGAGCTCTGATCAAAGTCCGTCAAAATCTACGTTTTGATCCACAGTACAGCATCACACTGGCTACCTTTCATCTATTCATCCATCGACAGAACATCAAGCAGCAGATCTTTTGATAATCAATTAATCGTTTAAGTCAATTTTCAAACAAAAATGTCAGTTTTCTGGTTCCAGTTTATCAAACGTGAGAATATAACTGCAAACCTAAAATAGGCAACAGATTAATTGATGATTAAAACAACCATCAGTTGCAACATTATCAAGAATGTACAGCGGAAGTATTTGCTTCAACTCTCTCCCCGTCGATGGCGTCTTGTACATGCTGGCGTCGTCAAAGCAGGAGAAGCTGCGTCTGTGAGCAGCAGAGGAGTCGTGCTGGCACACGATGCAACCTTCAGGCTTATGCAGCGTTCTCAGACACAGTCCACCTGAGCGAGTGATCCAACCAGGCGAATGTCTGGCTATGGCGTGCACACACATATGGTGACATACACACTCACACACACACACACACGCTAACACCAGCAGCACCGCTGTCATTCATTTACCGCATCCCTCCTTGTTAACGGTTAAAGGACAGATCTGTTAAAATCCACTGTGTGTTTTCTGCTCCAAGGTCTCAAATTCACCCAGAACAGTGCCAATAACAAACTGCACCGAGTCCGCAGAGACAGAAAACCGTCCAATCTGTCATTCACTATTCATATTTGTGGAGATGAAAACCTAAAGAATAAGGGCTCAAATTACCTTTGTGTTCAAACTCTGGGCCATATCTCTAACCCTTAATAGCACAGACATGGAGCAACCTTTTATATAATTACCATTATAAAGACCTTATTCTCATTCTGAAAACATCAGTTTGACAGCTGTACTTGCTGCAAGACAAGCAGTGAATGCACCTTTTAAAGATTCATGGTCATGAACAGGCAAACTGTAATCTACGGTAAAACAGTAAGGAAAATGCCTTTAGGAGGGCTCACTATCTTTCTATATTCATCTTTAAGTCCTGCACTCTCACCTCTGCTCAGACACTCTACCTATTACCCAGACAAGTCCCTGCAACCAAATGACCTTTTCTCACAATTCTTTTAAATTAATGAGTGGATAGGTAATACATGGCCGAGCACCGCCTGCAGCGTTATAAAAATGAACACTGTTAAGTTCTCCGCTGGATCTTGGCTGGATGTCACTTCCTGCCACGGTCGGCCATGAAATCAGAGTTAATTAAAAGCAAAATATCTGATTTGAATTCCACGCTTCTGTCTATAGGGTGGGAGCAGCAGAGAGGAGGCCAAATCAGTGAGGACAGTAAATGTTCACAGTCGGCCACCTCCACGTACGGCTTCTGCTGGCGCAGTACAACCAAGGAGGTTTATCTAGACTGATGCAATTAGCGCTGCAATAGAGTCTGACGTGATTAGAGACAGATCCTGCTGCAGGGTCTGTGTGCGATTAACGTGGCACCAGGCAGAACACTCGAACTCTCTTATGCAAATACTCTCACTAAATGTCAAGTGATATCAAGGAGCCTGCTGAGATGAGAGGGGAGGTTTATACGCTTTCAGAACAACAACAAATATCACCGATATGCACGGTGGCTTTTATTGTGAAGGATTCAGCGCAGCTTCGCTTGCATCAAAACCCTCATTTAAATGCTTTAAAGGATATTCGTATGCCTATTTAGTCCAGTCTCCAAGTTCCAAAGTAATGCTCAATGATTAAAAGCCTGGTATAGAAGGTCAGACTTTCAGTTAAATAAAAGAAGGTAGTGTGAGGGGAAATAAATAATTGATAACATATGTCTTCCGTCGGTGCAGAACAGAATGTTCTCGCTGCAGCAGCACCAGAGGCTGAAGACTGATCTGCACCACAAACGCCAGGTTGCCCTCTCTGGTGACTTCCAACATCCAGTTACACTACCAACCTGAGACACACACATGCACACGCTAAAACACACACACATGCAGTTTCACTGTGGCCTTTGAACGGGCCACACGGGAAAGGTCACCACAGAGTATAGAGAGTCCCACGCTTTTTTTTCCCCTTCTGTGCACCCACATTTTTGCTTGCTTTTCTTCAAATATTACTGACACAGTTTTTCCTTTTATTTTTAACGTCCTCAGATGGTGCACAGCTCTGGTTTGGTGCAAGGTTTTCAAGGCCGCATTAATCCAATCAGCACATCTGTCAGAGCGCCTGTGCATCATTGCAAGTACCCATTCTTCATATGACAGGCTAATCTGACAATTATTTTCTCCATTAATCATTTATGGCAGAAACTTGTAAAAAAAGTGCTCTTCACAATTTCCCTGAGCCAACGTTGAACCCATTCAATTTGCTGGGTTTGTTCGACCAACAGTCCAAAACGCAAAGGTGGACGATTTCCAGATGTGCACATTTGGCATTTCTGCTTCAACTGTGAGTCAGTTGATTAATCAGTTATCAAAAAAACAGCTGCCGATTTATTATCTGTGAATCAACCAATGGATTAATCGACCAGTTGTTTCCGCTCGGGGCGGAACAACAACAAACAGAAAAGAAGAAGTGAAATGAACTCGGTGTAAGAGTGAAGTGGTGTAAATACAAACATGATAAAGCACTTACTAGTAGAGAATAGATGAGGCCAGAGAGCCAAAAACAAAACAAATAGAGTGAAAAGGTTGAAGTAATTTGTTATTTTCTGGCCATGTCATCAAACTTGCGTGACCCCCATCAGGGTTGATTTCACTTTCATGGGGTTAAAAGCGGGTGAAATGCTCAGCCCGTTCACACACTCTACTTACAGCACGTTGGTGGCCTGCGGGATGTCCGCCGCAGCTGGGGCCCTCTCCAGCCCGATGCTGGAGCAGTTGACGACGCAGGACGATTGGGGCCCCGCCAGCTCGCAGCTGCAGTTAACGGGACAGGGGCTGCATGTCCTGCCGCCGTCCCCCTGCGGCCCGGAGCCCCACACCTCCAGGCAGCAGAGCGCCACAAGCAGACTGGGAAAGAAGCTAAACCTCGGGACGCAGACGCCATGTTTTCGCTTGGATAAAGTCTGTCCATTTCCACAAGGCATAGCTCACTCACATCGCATCGCCTCTGATGGTGTTAAGTCCTCTCAGTCTGGGAAGGATCTACAGAGACGGGACAAAGACACACACACGCGTCCGTCTTTCCTCTCATGTGAGGAGACAAAAGCGGGAAAGGGATGAGTTTTTCACGCCGTTATCTCCCCCTGCGTTTTCTTTAGTCTTCTGGTCGGATCCCCTTCCTCTGAAAATCTAACGGAGCCTCTCCACAATCCTTTCAGGGAAAAAAAAAAAAAAAGTTTGGGAGAACTTCCTCTCTCCTCCTCTTTCCACTTGATGCAGTTCCCTGCTCCGCCGCTAGGAGCTGGCACACAGCTGTCATTCCTCTCCTCAGGAGGAGGCAGCTGCACACACACTAACACTAACACTGTCTCCTCTCACTGAAAATCATTTAAAACAAGAGACACAAAATCTACTCAGGTTTGTACTGAACAAAACTTTCACATAAATCAGAATAATTACAAAAAGTACAAAAATAAAGAAAGAAGTTCATAAATCTATGTGTAGTCTTCATATTTAATCAAGTCTACCCAGTATATTAGTGGTCTTCTTTCTGTTAGAATAGCCATTATTGCACTAGGGAGCCTCAAAGCAAAAACTAGACTCCTGTTGACCCCCTGTTTGCAGTCATGATTTCTTCAGGAATATGTATCATGTATGTTTGACACAAGCCTGGTAGGATGAATAAGAATGCAAAGGCCCGTTGACATTTCAGTTGATATTGTGCTTCAGGAGCCACATATTCCAAAAAAAGTCTGCAGTTGATTACAAACCAATTAAGTCAGCAAATTCAATGTTAAATGACATTCGGTTTGGCCATTGGAGACCCTGAGGGTCTGGGCTCCAGGGTACAGGCAGGCTGATTTGGCCACTCGTTAATCCAACATTCATCAAGGTGCAATTTTTTCATCCATAAAATCCTATGAATATATAATTCCCACCCTAATCAACCGACGCTGACTTCACCAGTTAGTCACATGCTTCATCCCCTTAAAGCTGCTGCATTATATATTTTAAACAAGGTCTTTTTTAGGTTGGTGCAGACACCAGAGGGGCAGACACATCCAGGGCCCCCATCTCATATTCCACAAGATACAATAAAACACAGAGTAGACAGGCTCTCTCTATTCTGGGCTTCAACACCTTTATGTCTTTCTAATGGCACACAAACTGACACTGTGCATTGTCAGTGCATCTTTTTTCCTCTTGTCTACAATAACCAGATATCGTCATACCTGACGTTATCTGCTGTTCAGTTAGGCATAGCACTTTGTGCCATTCATTTGGACCATTTTCTTTTTTCCCCCCTTTGCTGTTCTCAGATGAGATCTTTGCAGAGGGCATGGAGGTTTTTCAGCTGCTAGCGCTCCTTTGAAGTCTTTCTCTGGCCACGTTACACCACTTTAAAAGAAACTCAGCGCGTTGTTGAGTCAAGTGAACAAGGAATCTTTCTAAATTCAGTTCAAGACAAATCAATTCAGCTTCACTTACATTTATAGACTCTCAATTGGCAAACCAACCATTGTGCAATTTTGCCAAAGCAGCATCATTGTGTGAGTGTGTGTGCGTGTATGTGTGTGTGATTCAGTATCTCTGCATGAGAGGAGCTACATGCAGGCTGATGAAAGTTGTACCCTGTACCCTGTAACCAAAATCTCGACTATGCATAGATTAAATTATTTAAAAGACAAAACATCAAAGTACAAAGTTCAGAAAACATCTGAATTTTTCAGGTGAATGGTGAGAAATCTCAGAGTCGTAGCTGCAGAGCGGCCTCCCTCAGCTACAGAATCTCACTGAAGTGTAGAAATGACACTGCTCGGCTGTGACTGGATTGTGAAATGACAGTTGTAAAACTTCACATCTTTTCGTTTTTAGTAAACAGGGCCCCCTCCTCTCCCGGCTCTTCTCTGCAGTATTTCCTGGAGCGGTGCAGGGCACGTGTTGGAGGTGTTTCCTGGGTATTTGACTTGGCCGGGGCCCACCCATTCTCCCTGCAGGCATCTGGTGCTCTGCACAAAGAAAAGAAGAGTCCCGCAGTAAATCTCGTGCTCTCTTATCCTCATTGGCACCGTTTCATTGCAGAGTTCATATCTGAGAAGCAGAACATGTGTGAGTGGAAGAGGGGCTGTACCAAATGTTCTAGGCCAAATTACTCAAATGGTTTTATACTATTCAGTGAACGACTGCACTGTAATCAATTTCTACTATTTCATAACATACAGTTTAATGCAACGGTACAGAAAATGCTCATTTTTCAGTTGTAGCTCATATAATCTGTGTCAGTTTGTTCCAGCTCTGCACTGAAGCTGCATGATTCTTAGAGTGAAATATCCAAAGCCACGACTCAGTGTGTGCTTTTTAGGGCTGAATCATCAAATCAAATGGAACTATTCTAAAAAGCTTGTGCCTCATTGATATGCATTGCCCCGAAACTCAGCTCAACATATCTGCTATCTGTTGAAATGCTGGGATCTTGACTGGATTTGAAATAAAGTTCTGTGGGTCTGAGCAAAGTTTGGCTGCACAGTTTAAATTTGTGATGTTTGGCCGCCTGTTGACAATGTGCAGGAAGAGTATGTGAAAATTAGAAGCTTTTTGACAAGAAACTACCTTTAAACTGTGGGATAAGTTTAAAAAGAAAGACTAAAGAAAACAAAATTATTGGTAGAGGGCTAAAAACCCCTTACATGCTGAAGTGCAGCGTCTCTGAAAGATACAGAGCCAGTTTCTATAGGGAGCTTTTCAGGCGCTCTTATATACAAGGAGGGAGGGAACTGACACAATTCATGTCAAGTCTCAAAGGGCTTCACAAACCCACATTATACAGAGACGCAAGCAATCAATCATCTCAGTCAGGAAAAGAGAAATCCTGCACAGGAAAACTGAGAGTGGTAGACATGGACCAGAAAGCTCCCTGAAGAGGAAGCATTGATTTTATAGCATGTTCAGGTCGGTTAGCTTTTGTTAAAGGTAATCAATGAATCTGTGCGGTTCTGCTCTTCTGATTCTTAACAAACTGTAACAACACAGCCATTGGTGTGGGTCTGGGAGGCTGTATTTAGGCTTTACCATTAGCATGCTAACATGCTAACAACAATAACATGCTGACGTTCGGCAGCTGCAATGTGTTAATATATAATGCAGGCCTCCATCTTACTCCAGTGTGATAGCATGCTAACATTTTGTAATTAGCAAAAAAGTACTGCTGAGGCTGATGAGGATGAAGCTGACACTTTATTTTACTTGTCCAGAGTTTCCTGGAAGTTTCTTGGAAAGAAATAGGTCATTTGTATCAAATGCTACATTCGTACCTGTGTTGGGTTTATAAGCCCTTTTTGATTTCCGGAATGTTATTTCTACCCAAATATTCATTGATCATTCATGTATTATTATAAACTTAATTAATGCGGAATTAAATGCTGCAGACAAACCTTTGACCTCCTGTGCCCTGACTACAAGACTATAGGCATAACAACTGACAAAACTGTCATTTTTCCCACACATAACTACAAATGATGTGCTCCTTTCTAGGAACTTTCCTTTTAATTTACAGATAAATATGAGTTCAATTCTAGGAAAAAAATAGGGAACCCATAAAGTAAAGCGTTATCTTAAATGTTACGTAGCATATTAAAATATATTCTCTGGCATATATGGATTATGGCCGCCCAGCATCTCCATATGCATATAAGTGTGAGTCCAGTAGGTGCTGAGTTCCTCTCGTTTTGACTGACCATTACAGGCCAGTGGAGCTGGCTCAGTCAACCAGTTTGTCCATAAGTATGAAACGTATTCTGTGTTTGTCTGGCCTGGACTGGTCCAGTCTGGGCTGGGTGAAGGTAAAATGAGCATAGCTCCTGTTTGGTTATGGGGAGGGTCCTCCAGCGCGGCCAGGAAAACAGCACTTACTGAGGCCTCTGTCTGTGTTATTGTAAGGCTACAGGAAGAGCGGGGGAGAGAGGGGGAGAGAGGGGCAGACGGATGAGGACAGAATGCAGAAGGAGAGAGTGAGGAGGGTCTGGAGAGGGTGATGGAGATGGAGACACGCAGTAGAGAAGAAGAGTAGTTGAGGATAGTGACAGAAGCCAGGAGAGGGTTAGAGGAAGAATAAACCTCATGTGAAAAGGAAGTGCAGATATAAAAACAAAAACCTTTCATTTCCCCCCAGCCAGCGGGTCCCATCTCGGGGAATGAGACTCCTACAAGAGGTCAAGAAATGAAGAGTGCAGTGGTGGAAAGTGAGCACATCCACTCAAGTTTAGCACTTACATACACATTTGAGGTAACATTTCTATACTACTTTGTATTTAGTTCACTAAGTTTCAGGAGGAAACATTGTGCTCTTTACATTTATGTAACAGCGATAGTTACCAGTGACTGCAGAATTTATTAACATTTCTCAGCAGAGTCGAGTCATTGAAATAAAAATGACTTTTGTCAGCACAAAACCATCGGCATTGAGAGTATGGCCGGTCTCCTACACGGTACAGGACAAACTGTGCAGAAGAGAAAGCCGTTCTTACGCATTCAGCCTCACAAAGACTTGGAGGTATTATTATTTAGTGAATGTACCAAGGTCAAATAACAGGCAGTAATCCACCAGAGGTCATCACGACATGCACTGCTTCACCTGCTATATTAGCTGGAGTTACTTCGAAGATCACAATTTTACATTCAAAACATGTGATCAGTTCATAGAGTATGTTGCATTGCTACAGATCAAACTATTAGAATGAAGCAGTTAGAATGAGCTTCACCTCCACCAACATTAAAATACTGCTTATGTGTTAATGCATAAATAATAATATCTAACATACTATACAATATTTCAACTGAATTAGGTTTATCAAATTGTATTTTTAAACAATGGTGTTGCTTCTTTTGAAATATGAGTGTTTTTTCCACCAATGTAGTAGATTATAAAAGTATTGCCCAGGTCGAAATGGGACACATTGATCTTGTTCCTCTTACTGTAGTATAATAATAACTAATATTTGCTTCCCAATTGAAAAATACTGTCATGGCAGCTTGTCAGGCCCCCAAAAACTGATTAAGATGAAATAATGTGATTAGATTTGGGGATTTTTTGATTGCCTGCTGAAAGAGACCTCGTGAACACATTCTCCTCTGTATTTATCTATTAATAACAACAAGTGGAGTGAATAGAGACAGATGGATGATAGTACACCTCCGCTAAAGCTCCCATTGTGTTGTAGCACCACCTCAGCATCCATCTATAAGATCTGCTATAGCTTCTCCTCAGGTGGAAAAATGACGTTCATTACCCAGCCTCCATGTGTGCTGAGCCAAGTGTGTGCATTGGTACCTCACATGTACAGTGTGTTCTGAGGAGTTTTTCTTTTTCTGCTTTCGCTGTCGCTGAGCGTGGGCGCATGAATCCCTTAGAGACATTCGACATAGAAAAATCCATATGATGGTATGCAAAGCAGGACAATAGCTACTGCTATTATTTGAGGACTTTGTGGTGGTGCTGTGCTGGACTGCATAATATTGAAAAATGTTTTGATATTTTGTCCATCTCATTTACATAAATGGAGGGACAAATATATTTGAAACACCTGCCGCCACTTGCGATCTGCATGTGAGCAGCGCTTGTGAAATGGCGTTTATAACTTTCAGCTACTTTGGGGATTCTGGTAATGCTAACCTTGCAGTTGCAAATAGCCTGTCCATGATTAATGTTTTCATGCAATAACCACTTTTCTATTCTGACCTCCTGTTTGCTGATTTGTCGGAGCTCGCCGTGACTTGTCTCGAAGAACGCTTTTCAGCCGACGTCGTCACATTAGACAAATCACAGTCATCCAATGTCCGCGTCACCTGTTTTTACAGAAGCACTCCAGAGAGCCACCAGTTCTGCATCACTGCAAAGAAAAGCCTCAGCCAGGACCACAGAAGTCAGTGTCAACAACATTTTGAAATTACAAATTGATTTCTTTTATAGGAATTTGTGTTGGAATAAATGAGTCTCCATTTTTCTGATCATTTATGTGATGTTAGACTGCAACATAAACATAACATGTCTTGTATTTACTGTGTTTTATTGCTTGCATTACATTTGACACTCTGTAAGTCAGAGAAACTTACTGCATACTTCTTTTCATACAGTAAACATGTACTTAACCGTCAAAATGATGTGATGTTGTACCACCAAGCTACAGCATGTATTTTATTGATTGTTATCGGTGTTTGTGTTGCTGCACCTTTTATGTTCCCTTTAAAATGTAAACTCTAAAGGTCATTTTCTCAAATGTTGGCAGAGTATAAGGCCAGTCTGTGCTGCACAATAGGAATATACAAAAAAGAAGAGAAAGCAGTTCTTGCTCATTCAGCTTCACAAAGACTTGGAAGTATTATTATCCAGTGGACCTACCAAGGCCAAACTGCAGATAAGTGCTTTACCTCCAGTATTAGGCCCCCTACTTTGGACCCAATAAAAAACGGTGAGCACAAGCCAATCAAGACCAGCCATGAGAAATACATATAGACTCACACAAAGAGGCTCAGGCAGAAAGAAATCAGAGGGAGCATACCTCCGCCAAAGCTGCACACCACTTAAATGTGTCTTTTTTAATGATAGAAAATGGTTTATCGGCACCTGGATCCAAAATGTGCGTCAGAATACACAGAGTGATATGCTGACTGGCTGAGGGTAAAACTTAGAAAAACGGGATGGAAATGGAAAAAATCGTTTCAACCGGATTCAAGCTGGGTTTTGGCGAGGAAGAAAGAAGGTCAATTATATCACCATCTTTATCTTGTTTTTTAGGAAAGTGGCAAATAGAGAAAAAGCGGGAGAGACATTTTGTATCTGGTTCAGTGGTTCATCTACTACAGTAAGTGACAGCTCTGAGAGCTTCTCTGTACTACTCCTCACACTGTGGCGCGATTCATTGATGATGCACTACTTTGTTCTGTCAACAAATCTGCATCTGCACTGGGTTGCTTGTTTTTTCACCTGTCTTCCTAAACAGCAGCAGAATATGAAGACTAATTATCTTCACTAAGGCAGAATATTTGGTGCTCAGTTGCTAACTTCCCCACTGCAGCACCTTTTGATTGTCAGCCCATTTGCAGGTGCCACATGAGTGACAGCTGTAGATCAGTTGGCCGAGCAGGTTTGACATTAATTATAGCATTCACTCCTCACCCCCTCCTGCTGAAGTGCTCTCAGGCAAGACATTAAGTCCCAAATAGCTCTAAATGTGTGTTTGAGGAAATAAATGTCAGTCGCGTTGGACAAAAGCATCCGCTAATTGAACTGAAGGAGCCAGTCAAGGACTCATTATCCAGTTTCACTGACATTACAGCAATACAGACGTTTGAGCATTTGAGGTGAGTCTCTTGTGGCAAGAACACTCATCAGCACTCCTCCTGTTGCTCAGTCTCCGAACCCATCAGCTATCGTCTGACAGCGATTTAGGCCCTGGGGGGCAATGGCCAGTATTTGGGGTTTTAACAGATATTCAGGCCAAGACTGCCTCTTCCTTGTGCCGGTCATTGCTTACAGTCTGATTAGCTGCTTGAGAGGCAAACGTAAGATTTTGGATAATCTCTGTAAACAGATGTCTGCATATGAATGCAGATGAAATTTAAAAAACAGCTAATAAAATGCTAAATTCAGCAGCAGATGGGTTCTGAGATTGCATTTTAGCCAAAAGGACTGTCCACCTGCATGCAGTCAAAGCTCGCTCTTTCATGATTGGTCAATGCTACCGGAAACAGAAACCAGAATACTTCAGATGCCAAAATCTTGTCCCTTGCCAACAGTTTCCGCATTCATACCCAGGTGGAAAAAATATATTCCACTTATATTATGCTTTCTGAAGAATGTACTAATCACACTTCATGCTAATTTTGTCACCTTCAAGTATAAAAGTAGAAAATCACAACTTTTTGCAAACATTAAGTGTACTGAAGTGAAAAGAATGATTCATCAGCATTTAGAACACACTATCATCATACACATAAATATACATAAAATCAAGTGAAATTAAAGTACACTGTAATTAAGCATGCTAATGGTGTATTACAAAGGACCTGAAAATAAGTCTACTTTTCATACGTAGACTTACGACCTATTTCTAAATCACAATAGTAGAAATAGTCATTGGAATGGATGGAATTTGTGATAGTAACAGCACCTTGTAGGCATCAGTGCACATCTTGCAACACCTCAAGGTACGAGACTTTAGCAGACAGTCAGGACGGACTGTGTGTGTTTCCCCTGTGATGAGTGCTCAGACATTTCTGAGTCCATCCCCAACTTACTTAGATGTCAAGTAGACATTACAGTATTTGATTATTTTGTTCTAATTATTGTTTTAATGTATGCTGTACATATATACAGGGCCTGCATTGCACAAATGAGTAAATCACATCAATTTTATACAAATGACATTGAAGTTATAATCTGAGGGAACAGCTCAACAATTTGGGAATTATATCAAGTAATAAATTGGAGTTAGATTTTACTGAACCTCTTTCCTTAACCAGTTTAATCATCACCTCCTTAAGTGGCCTTGACCAAACCATGGGCCAACCTCTTATCAAAAATAAGCTGTGGCTGCCAAATTTAATCAATGTGTTTCATTTGTTATTCTCAGACATGTTTGTATTGTTTATATAAAGCCGTCTGTGTTCTAACTGATGATTCTCTTCTTTTCTGGGTGGCCATGTTTTCCTGTTTTCCTGTTTATCTTTTATTTCTCTCACACACAAACTGCCCACAGGACAATAATGCCCTTCGACAGGCTGGTAAGGTCAACCCTCGGGCTGCGTGATAGCTTCACTCCGGGGGATTGTTGTGGAGATGGCCGTAAGATGTCCACCCTTTACCCACCTGACACTCGGATATTAACTGACGACCCTGTGTGTGTGTGTGTGTGTGTGTGTGTGTGTGTGTGTGTGTGTGTGTATCTAAGTGTGTTTATGTAGTCTTGCGGTAGTGGGCCGTTAGTTAGAGGGGGGCTGGGTTCTCTTCTTGTTGCAACCATGTTCTGTGCATAGATGGAAGGAACACAGAGAAAAAGAGGTAACATGGGAGACTGCAAACCAGCGGAAGTCAAGGCCATAGAAGCGTATAAGCATCATGATGTATCTGTTTTGTCTGCTGATACACCACGTGTCTCTGTGTGTGTGTGTGTCTGTGTGTGTGTGTGTGTGAGTGTGTGTGCGTGTGGATGTGTGCAGGGAGCGAGAGAGTAACAGGTAAAAACAGTCTGCTAGTAACACATTTTCAGATGACTCACCTTTAGAGATAATAGAGAAATGCAGCTGCACATAACTAAAACAGATAATAGCATGGCAGGAGGAAAAGTTTTTAAACAGATTTATAGTATATCACATCTCTTTGTGTGGAGTAATCACATGCATCAGCTCCTGCAGATAAACTCAGTTCCTGATGACTGAAAGATGTAGATTGTATGTTGTGGACGGAGTTATGTGAGCGTTACGCTTCGTCCCTGTGAATTTGAGAAATGTACTTCCTATAAATTCCCATCAATGTCTGCGCTTGGAAAGCTGTGTTCACAGGACTGACAGCATGGCAGGAGGAAAAGCTTTTAAACAGATTTATAGTATATCACATCTCTTTGTGTGGAGTAATCACATGCATCAGCTCCTGCAGATAAACTCAGTTCCTGATGACTGAAAGATGTAGATTGCATGTTGTGGACGGAGTTATGTGAGCGCTACGCTTCGTCCCTGTGAATTTGAGAAATGTACTTCCTATAAATTCCCATCAATGTCTGCGCTTGGAAAGCTGTGTTCACAGGACTGACAGCGTGGTTGCACTGGAAATCTTATTTAGTAGTGGTGAGCTGTCATTCAAAGCAATTAAAAGTCATACCGGCAGGAGCCTGCACGCTTAAAAAGAGCTTTAAAGTCAAGCCTTGGCAGTGATGAAGATGGCAGTGACATCCTCTGGGGACTGATCTTACATCTTACCACAAGCTCTGTGCAACAGAAGCAGAGACAAGACAACAAGGGTAAACAAAGGTCATTCCAATTTTTTTATTCATGAGGAATTAACACAACAAGCAGGCAGAGATATCTCTATTATCAACACACCAGCTGACAGGGTCAGAGCCACGGTCATCATGGGGACAGAGGACCATTTCTCTTGTCTGACATCAACTGTGATTTTTAAATCGCTCTTTATTTTCAACACGGCAGTTTATTTATCTAACAGGTTATTTCTTTAGCTCTGGACCGCAGCAGCTTCCAAAGAGCTTCACAGACATCACACAGGAAACAAAACCGGGGTAACTGTTCGTCACCTGTCACATGGCCTGTGCTCCGCTCTGTCCCAGCAGACAGATTGATGGTTTCGGCATGTAGCGGTGGGAGTCTCAAGATGCCCCAGAACAGATTTCAACTTGACCTCACTTTTGACACACCTTAATAGTTATGTCAAGGATGCGATAGATAGCATGCTTAGTGTAACGTTCAGTTACTTAGTGCTGGATTGCGTTAGCTTTCACTACAAAGAGACAGATTGTAGAATGCAGCCACGCCACAGACCTCGCAACTGTGGACGATGGACTAAACCAAACCATCGACAAAACCAGGAGTCCAAAACCACATTTTCTGGAAATCGGCTCTGGGGCAAGTAGCCTTGGTATTTGCAACATTCACAGCTTGGATTCATTATATATTTTTTCTTCCTCTTATAAATTAAATTAATACAAAGGGCCTTGCAGCAGCTTGTCGGCCAAACCTGATCATATTCAACCAATTTCCAGATGACCGGTCCTTCACTAAATGTAACACACCATAGATCAGACCAAAAATAGACAGATACCACACCTGTCCTTGCACCATGCCTCATGATAATAGCAGTTTTTGGATGAGTTTAGGCACCAAAAATACTTGGTTTGGTTTAGGAGAAGATCATGGTTTGGGTTCAAATAAGTATGTTTACGTAATTATGTGATGCAAATTAAGCGAGTTATGTAAAATAAAATCGGTCAACCTTGACTGAAATCTCATTTTGCTGGGTAAAAGTCACATGGGGACCTTTTCGCTCTTTATAGTCCAGCACCCGCCTCTCTTGATCCGAGCATCTGTATTTGAGTTGATTTTTCATACTGAGAGCTTTTTTTCTCACTCTTCCTTAGCTCTGCTTACATTCCTTTGCTCCCTCTGGATGTATACAGTACATAAGGCGTGTGAACACTTCAGCTCTTGAACAAACCTTGACCACAGGCTTTAGGGACAGCAGACATGGAATAGACCTTGACTCTTAAATGAGGCATCCTCTAAAAAGCTCTCTTTCCATCTTCCTGTCAAAGATATGCAGGTATCCACGTGAGTGAGGCTCTTTGATGATGCTTCCATCATTTGATTCCAGCGCCACATCCATCCCCAATCTATCCATCAAAAACACTGCTCTCTCTCAAGAACATGGCATCAGTGCTTTGTCATATGTGGCCTGTGTTGTCAAAGAGCTCAAGTAATTAACAATTCTTAATCTTCAAACCATTCACCCATGTGCAGTTTGATTTATTAGTGAGGTTCTCAAAGGACGTGTTCCCCTGAGTCAGACTTGAGCTTCATTTGAAAACACAAAAGCATAAAACAAGAGCTATGTGTGATGAGCTTTAAGGTAGCACTGTATGGTGAATATTTTGCATTTTCAAGTAATATTTTCAGCGTCTGACAGTGTTTCGGTGCCTCTGGTGTGTATTCACTGTGCCTGTGTGTGTGTGCACTTGCACCGTCCAGGTGGCTTGCAGTTCATGCTGAGCGTGAAGCTCATGTGAGATTGTGAGGCAGAGCTGAGTTCTGCATCATTATAGAATCTCGATGCTCCATTTTTTTCTCAATCACAGTCATTCACTACAGGCTTTCTGTGGGATACTGAGGCGACTGGTCTATACTCAGATACTCAGACTGGTCTATACTCAGACTCTATACAAACCTATAGAGCTGTTTTATTTGTGTGTGACAGAGTGTGTGTAGAGAGGGGCAGAGGGAGAGATTTTTCAAATCATGCTCCCCAAAAAAACTTCCAGCCCATAAATAAAACATGAGCTGTCAGATTTAGCCTGTTGACGAGATCATGTTTAGACAGAGCAGCCCTGTATAACAGGCTATAGTAATACCCATCCCCCGATTTTACATTTTGCCCTGTGGAGATCCAGAGGGCCAACAAAATCATGTTAAACTGTCCAAAAACCTTTCATTACACACTCTTTCAGCGTCTAATCTAAAACCACTATTGCAGAAGCTACGGTATGCCTGAACACATCAAAGTAAAACTCAAAGTTTAACTCAGAGTACCAGAACATAAAGATACTCCTTTGTAAGTAAATATTCTACAATCGAGATATTATTTCAGGTAAAGTGTTGAAGTAAAGTATTGAAAGTTAAAGCTGACATTAGACACAGTGTCTCCTGTCAGAGGGTTATATCATTATGTCATTGATATTTTTGGATAAATACTATTGGCACATTAGCATGTAAGTGATATTTTGATACAGCCGAGGTGGATCTTAACGTATTTACTTTACAGACTGTTTGGTGGCTTAATCTATAGCACCGCATCATAATTTATACCATGATCATTATAGCTTTGCTAAATCTTAACATGAATAATAAATGGTAAATAGCTGTAAAGAAAACTGTAATGCAAAAAAGTATCTCGATCAAGTATCTCAAAACTGAAGAAATTGACAAAACTGCAAGCAGGCTGACAGTAGTTGAGTAAATGTGACGCTGAAGCAGAAAACCACTGGGGCCCCAAGACGCCCGCTGTGTGTCCACAGAGCAGAGCTGCTCCTCTTCCCCGATGCCACGAAGACATTTTGAAGGGTGACGGCTCCAAATGTAACTCCTCTTTTCTTTCTCTTTCACTGAAGTCACCCATGATCAGACTGACGAGCCCCATTCCTCTGCGCCTGCTGAGTGTGATAGTCTCTCTCTCTCCCCCTCTCTCTCTCTCTCTGTCTCTCTGTCTCTCTCCCTGTCTCTCTCTCTACCAAATCGCATTAAACAAGCAGCAGAGCTGTGTGGGAAGAAAGTTGCGGGAGGAAGGAGACGCGCGGAGCTGCTGCGGACACATTCTGCTCAGCACCACGGACAGCGAACGATTGGGCGCTCGGACGGAAGCTATCCATCGATACGGGACACCGTTTGGAGAATCGGAGGATTGATTGACAATGAGGAGTTTAGTTTTCCACTTGTTTTAATCTAATCACACAGAGACTTACTCTCTGCTCGGCCAAGTAAGCATGTTCTTGTTTTGATCTCTGAATAAATCATGAATGTAGTGCGCGCGTGATTTAACAACGTGTTTTAACAACAAGTCATGAAGCATGCAGATGAGATGCCACTAGTGCAGGCGTAGCCTACAGATGCAGTGTCGCCGTGATTCTTAACTCAGGCATTACTGTAGAGCTTGTAGTTAAACAGATCTGCCGTGCGTAAAAGTCGTGGCACGGTTCCCGGCGATGCTCGCGCTTGACGCAGCGGGTGAACTGCGTGTTTGCAGAGTCAGGTAGAGCGAGGCGTCAATAATCAGTGTTATTAAACAGACCGGAGAGGTCACTACGATTACACATCTGTTGCAGTTCATAAACAGCAGCGGCGTCTAGTGCGTAATTACGGAGACGACTGTTTTTTTTTTCGTCCTTGGCCAGAGCGCACACTTGCATGCTCTGAGCCTCTCTCTCTCTCTGTTACTCACAAAGTCACGATTACATTTGAGACAAGAGGCTGGACTAGATAAGCTGCAGGTCAGAGCACTTTGTCTGCCTTTTTATGTGATACCTTGAAGTGTGGTCCTCCTGCCTCAGTTCCAAAGTGAGCATGGGAACTAACATTGCAGAAGCGGAGACTCTCTTCTTAAATCAGTGAAAACAGGAGGAAATCTCCATCTGGACTCCGTGGCACCACCTTCGTCTCCACAATGGAGCCGCTAGACCCGACCCACTGGCTTTCCCTCTCATCAGACTTCAACTCCACTCCCCCTCCATACCTCTTTTCCTACCCATGCCCCTTCAACATCTCCTCCAACCTGTCCACTCAAAGCGTCCCCTTCCAGGGCAGCAGCACTCTGATGACAGCAGTCATCTCCCTCACAGTCTTCATGGTGGGTCTGACTGGCAACACCCTGGCCATATACGTGGTGCTGCGCTATGCCAAAATGAAGACGGTCACCAACATCTACATCCTGAACCTGGCTGTGGCCGACGAGCTCTACATCATCGGGCTCCCCTTCCTCACCACACAGAACGTGCTCTCCTATTGGCCGTTCGGCTCCTTCCTGTGCCGCGTGGTCATGACCGCAGACTCTATGAATCAGTTCACATCTATCTTCTGCCTGACGGTGATGTCCATCGATCGTTACCTGGCCGTGGTTCATCCAATCCGCAGCACCAAATGGAGACACCCCCGCGTGGCCAAGGCCGTGAGCGCAGCTGTGTGGGCCATGTCCTTCGTGGTGGTCTTACCTGTGGTCATTTTCTCTGATGTTCAGGTATGAACTTCAGTCCTGGTCATCACTCTTTGCCTTTAAGTGCAAATTAGCTACAATTAATATTAATTTAATTAAGAAACAAACCCAAAACAAACAACAACAACAACAACAAAAAAAAAACAAAACAAAAAAACTCCAGTATGTTTCTACTCAGACCAGCTTGATAGTTCCACAATATGTTTTAGTTAATTAAATATTGAATATATCACTTTCCACAGCTGAATAGCAAGTTTTAGATAATTTTTTTTTTTCTTGCTAGGCTGTATTAAGATTAAATGTCTCTTTGGAGAGTGCATCTGCCTAGAAAATGTCTCTCAAGGGTAAATTTGAATCTAAAGCCATCAGACATTTAGCTTATCTTAGCATAAAGACTAGAAATAAGGGGAAAAAAAGCCTGGCTCTGTCCAAAGGTCACACCAACAAACACATCTAGAAATCACTTAAAACCACAGTGTAAAAATTAGTTCTCCATATTCACCTTCACACATGTGAATATCTACAGTTATGTATTGGACTATTTCAAGGCCAGGACCCGTCACTTTCTGGCCACTGGTCCTGGTCAATAAACTTAGAGGTGCTGTCTCTGGTAGTCTTTGTGCTAAGCTAAGCTAACTGTTTCCTGACTGTAACTTCATATTTGCAATGTAACATTACTGTAATACTGTACGCACACTTAATGTCAAACTATTCGTTCAAACAATGTACAATAAAATAGAGTTTTCTGTTCCTTTAATTACATTTGAGTCATCAGTTTGAGTTTTAAAAGCCTTAATGCCGGACTTGCCAAAAACATAGAATTCACATTTGGCCAGCAGCCAACTTTAAAAGGAAGCTACCTGATGAAAGCACATTGACAAAATGTGTCAGAACTGGTTCAACATCATAATATTAATTCAAGTTGCTCTCAACAGTATGTTTATATTACCGTTATTACCAATGGATAAATCATGACAACGTTAAAAGGTGGTGCTTGTAGTGATAAGGGAGTTGACCCTGACCCTGTACATTACTTATCCTCAGCTTGTTTTGGTCTTGCAGCTCAGAACTTCATGTTTTTGGTTCACTTCTGCTGCAACTGCTACAGTTAAAACGCTCTGATAAATCCACTAAACCCTCTGCACACTACCTGTACAGCACCAAATAGCAAATTGTCCATAGTCAGAGACTAGTTAGTGAATATAGCAGTGCATTCACCTTAAGAGCCACTTGGTGGAGACCAAAACCTGAGCTGCAAGAGAGTGAATATTGGACTTACATTCATCAGGAGGCCAGAAACACAACTCCTGAGAAATGGTAATGTTTCTCTGTTACTGCTGGATGAGTAAATAACCAAATAATTGGTAACAAGTTCACCACATCAACTTAAAAGTTGCTAATATGTAAGTGTTGCATTTAGAGCTTGTTTCACCATGTGCCCAAAAAGTCAATTAATTTCAGGGGCAGTTAACTGGATGTAAAGAATGGTTCGACAGTTATTACCTGTTAGCACACAAGCTGAGCACAGTGATGTGTGAAAATATCTTCCACAGTGCAAAATTGCTTCTTTAAACCCCACAAAAGCTGACAATTAATTAGCTTTTCTCCAAACGACCCTTCCTGCACAATTTCAGAGCTTTGTAGTGTAAAACTTATCCTCTGGGCCTCAAAGTTCGCCTCCTACTGTCTATATTTTACTCCTGTCTGACTGAGCAGATGATGACTGATTTCTCAATTTGATTTCTTTTAGTGTTCAAATTTATCCAGGTCATTTTATTTCCCTTTAGGACACATTTAACTCCTGCAACATGATCTGGCCAGAGCCAAAGAACGTGTGGTCAACAGCCTTCATTCTCTACACTGCCACGGTGGGCTTCTTCGGACCGCTGCTCATTATTTGCCTCTGCTACCTACTTATCGTTATCAAGGTGCGTATGTGTGTGTATGAGGCTGATCATCATTGCTCTCATATTCACCCTGCCCCCTCACCATTAGCAGAATTCAGATATCGTTGGTGTGATATCATCCTGCAGGTGAAGTCCTCAGGGGCACGGGCAGGCTTCACCAAACGTCGACGTTCTGAGCGCAAGGTGACGCGAATGGTGGTGGTGATCGTGGTGGTGTTTGTGCTCTGCTGGCTGCCGTTCTTCATCATCAACATGGTCAATCTGGTGGTCATCATCCCAGAGTCCAGCGCCACTGCCGGCATCTACTTCTTTGCCGTCATCCTGTCCTACGCCAACTCCTGCGCCAACCCCGTGCTCTACTGCTTCCTGTCGGACAACTTCAAACAGAGCTTCAGTAAAGTAGGCTGAACATCCCCCTGGGCATAAAAACAGTGTGAAGGTGAAGCATTAAGAAATAGACATTTCGGGAGATATGCCTATTTGATTACTCAGAGGAGAAGATCTACACCACTGCTGCTTCTGTTTGATCAATATGAAGCAGGGGGAAGCAACTAGTCTAGGGATATCGGGATTTGTGACCACTATTGTATTAGATAAAATTTTACTAATTTTGTGTTGTGAACTTTTGTATTTGTTGAGATATTGTGTTGAATCTAAGCTAAACAGAACGAGGCGTCAAGTGTTGTTGGAGGTGTATTTCCATGCAGTATTTCTGAGCAGACCGGCAGTTCATCCCAACATTCAGTAATGGAGCTAAACTTCTAGGCCAAGCACACTGTTTTATGTACTTTTAAACTGAACGCAGGCGCACAAAAAAAGCCTGACTTCCAATAATGTGTGTTAGTAGTAGGCTGCCTGTGTAGCATGGCTTACTTGCTTAATTACTTTACTGTGTAGTTTATTAACTGGCCACAATGGTGTTATTTTAGAGCCATTATGTGTTGTATTTGTGAAATCCTTACTTTGGGGCTGTCTGGTGGTCGTATCAAGAATGACAGTAAAGCACGACACCATAGTCACATAGATGTGACCCTGGGACACTGAGAGCAATAAGCTGAAAGGATGTCAGGACTGCACCAATTTTCACTGGGGTTGGCATTTTTAAAAACAACACTTCTGTCATTAGAACAATATGAAAGATGTTGAAAAATCCAGAAAAGGCAGCTTTTACTAAATTCAGCATCCCTTACTGCCCAGAATGTCTGTACATTAATTCAGGCCCCTTTAAAATGCTTTTTTCTTATCCTATTATGTTCATATGGTCAATGGACCTTCAACTCGATGGCTCTTGTCGCTCGTGGAGATTTCCGAGGCAGCTCCAGAGCTTACATTCACAGATAATTGTTGTTGTGGCAATGCAGGTGCTGTGTGTGAGGAGTATGAGGTGCAAGGCAAGTGGTGTAGATGACGGTGACCCCAGCGCCCCGCGCACTGAGAAGACCACGGCACACGACTGCGTCCTGCTCTCCACCCGTAACCAGGTCTACCACGACCCCCAGAGCAGCCAGGTACTCTGCGTGTCTGCGTGTGTTTATGTGTTCAGGCCAAAAAAACAAAACAAACGTAATTCACAAAAAATCCATGTCTAATGCAGCACTGACTCAAATGGGAGACACGCATTATTTGATTTGCTGATATTTTAAAGGTGCAATTTGTGATATGTATGTAAGAATTTTAGCTTGAAACATTCAAAAAATTAAGTAACCAGAATGTGAAGAAATAAGAGTTTTAAAGTTATGTCAAAGACATCTATGTATTGTGTTGCAGAGATGGCTACAGAGGTTAGCGTGCTGACTAGCTGGCCCCAGCCCACTTAGTAGCTAAAGAGGTGATAGTCTGGTAGTATAACCCCATAATATAGTTTCAGATGAGCTGTATCATGCTGTAATATGCAAGTGGCGAGTTTCCCATATTTGACGAGCTCTCTTAGCTATTTTTTAGTCTAATAGCAAACAAAATAAACTCACAAAATATCAAGAAAAGAAGTATTCTTACATCTATTTGAGAAAAACAAAACCGTACACCTTCTGAATTGGAGTTTCTCTCTTTTACTGGACTAAGACGAGCTTAATTGCATCGTTAACTCATTGTAAAACACACTTCATTCAAACTCAACCAAACAAATTAAAACTCACTAAAACAATGAGTTCAGCGTGAAAATATTCTGGCTCTCCATGCTGCTGATGCTAGACCTTCCTCCCGCTGCTCTCCTCGTTCACGGCTGTCCCATCGTCAAACTGGCCTCCTTTGGTCCGGCTGTGTTCACTGGGAGGCTTCTGAGCCCGGTTCTGTTGCCTGTGGTGTAAACATTGACACTACCCCGGTGATCTGAGCTCTCAGACAGGGCAGACTTCAGTCTGCTAACAGATCCACTAGTTGCATGACTAACTGAGCTAACTAACTAAAAGCAGTTAGCAGCTACGGCCATAGAGAGCAACAGTAAAGAGTGCTTTCTGCAGCAGTTAGTGGTTACTTTGGTGACATGCTGCCCCCTGTTTGTTTGAAATGGCCTTTGACAGCTGACCAGGTGATCTTACATATTGCACCTTTAGGGACAGCAAAGAGATGCTTGGTAAAACCAGATCTTTTCAATACACACACACACACACACACGCATACACACATACACACACACACACACACACGCACACAGGCATACAGGCGTACAGGCACACACATCACTGCAGCTCTCTGCATCATCAGTGAGTCTGATGCATCAGGTCTGGCAGTTCTCCTAATTAAGAGGAGTCCAAGACTTCCGATTTAATCAAGAAGCATGTGTGTGTGCATGTGTGTGTGCATATGAGTGTGTGGATATGTGTGTGTGTGTGTGTGTGTGTGTGTGTGTGTGTGTGTGTGTGTGTGTGTGTGTGTGCGGCAGCAGCTAACTGAAGAGGGATGGTAAATTAATGTTGCTGTGGCAATGATTAGGGAAAATTCTGAAGGCGTGAGTGAAAGATTATGAGATTAAGTTTATGTGTGAATGTGTGTGTGTCAGGGCTTTAACTCTGGAGCTTGGGGCTTCAAAGTGGTCAATTAAATAGAAATCAACTAATAAAGTGTGATGGGTTTTTATAGGAGAGAGCAGTGAGGTGCATTAGACTGACACAGTGGCTCTGCTGAGACTGTCCCCCAGCTCCTTAAACTCTGTCAAGGTTAACAAAACAACAACTTCCTCCATAAGTCACAGATGTGTACACTTTTGCCCCCTGATTGGAGAGCTTGGCTTCCTCTGATTGGATGGTCAGTGGGCAATGCTGATTGGCTAGTCAGTGGGAAGCCTGCTAATTGGCCTGTCAGTTCAGGTGTAAAAACAGGGTCAGAAACCATGTGTGCTAACTTGTAGCTTGTAGCTATGTCATGTACTTCAGTGTGACATACACAGATAGGACATTTGTGTGTCCACCTCTCAGACTTTGTGAAACCGCACTGTTTAAAATATTCATGCACAAATTTTAATTTCACAAGATACTCCTACAGCTACAAAAGCTTTTTGTACATGTGCAAATTATACCCGTGTTCCCAAAACCTTTTCACACAAAATATTTCTACAGCTACAAAACTTTATTACACATTCACAAAGCTTATTATTAGCATTATTATTTTTTGCATGCAATTTTTTCACATGCACACAAAAGGTGATATACAACTGCTTGAAATTAATTAATTAATATTAAATACTAATAACCCCTGTTTGCTTCCATACAAATTAGTGTTAGTACACACACACACAATCACACACACACACACACGCTTTAAACCAGTGGTGCCAAACCTTTTTTGCACTAAAGACCAATTTCTACCGACCCCGAGCAGATTTTTATTGTCTGCTACGCACACTGGAAGCCGAGGTTAGACAGTGAGCTCCCATTTGTCTGTGTGCTGCTCCTTTACGCCAGTTCACAAATCACGCAAATTTTGTCTCAGGCATGAACTCTGACTCTGATTTATCCTCCTAATCAATAAATGAGTCTTGATATGAGTTAGAAAAAGACAGAGAGGAGAGAGAGACAGAGAGACAGGCAGACAGACAGACAGTCACACACACACACACACACACACACACAGAGAGAGAGAGAGAGACAGACAGACAGACAGAGAGAGAGAGCATGATAGACAGTGGGTGGTGGATTAAAAGAAAAATTAAAATTTGAAAATTGAAAGTTAAAGATGTAATCCAGAAGATTTCAGCCCTGGTTGAATTGGTGAAACCTATAGTTAGAATGGTAACAGCAAGTACATTTTAATAGCACAGATCAGAGAATTCGCATCATACCGCTTTAATCCACATTGCAGCCGAATCGCGCATGCATTCCTCTAATGCCGGTTTTAAATTGAATGCGGGAGTGGCAGACCACTAAAAATGAACACTATATAGAGAGGTAATTACTGAATTTAATAGCTGTTGCACATAACATATACGGTATATATGATCGGAAGTGGGGTTTGATTAGAACTTTAGTATGTATGTTATTGTGGTTGCTTTTTAAATTAAGAAATGTAGAAATCTCAGTGACACTCAGGTAGAGATCACACACAGATTTAATCTGCTGCTGAGAGGTTGTGATAATTACTTACCTTGCACACTCATGTATAAAAGTCAGTACATTTTTGTTTGGAGAATGACAGGAGTAATGAGGATAAATGCACCAAAGACTGTGCCAAGCTCAAGGCAATGCAAAAAAATTATTATAAGCTTGTTATAGTTCAGCTCTTTTTCCTAAACGTTTTGTTTCTTCACAGTCTGGTTGCAAATATTTGCAGGCCTGGTACTGGTCAGCTCACCCAGGTAACCCAGAGGTGAATTAACTGTCTTTCTACCTCCCCCCTCCTCGCCTCTCATTTCTTTCATCATCCCTCTGGTTTTGCTTCCTTCATCCTTTCTTTATGTCCCTTCCTCCATGACTCCGGCCCTTGTCTTCCTCTCTCTGAAGATCTCTCCCCAACCTCCAGGCTCGCCTACCTCTCACACAGCAGCAGAACTACACCGCTCCACCCCTACATATCTGTCTCCCTCCACTTGCCCAGGAATCACATCCACCACCGCCACGGTAACCTCCACAGCAGCCTCCATGGTAACGTCCATGGTAACCCCGACTGAACTTCCCACCATAACTGCCCTGACTACACCCCCCTTGTCTGCATCTATAGGTCCACAGGAACAGTAACCAACGGATGGTGAACATCAGATGTTTTAGGAAGTGAAAAGAGAAGCTGAGGAGGAAAAACACGATACGAGACAGTGGAAGCAGAGATGTATTTTGAGGTGATGGATTAGCTGATCAAAATGCATGAATGTTTCCTGCAGGTACAATGTAAAAATCCATTTACTGGACTCTTTTCTGACACACACACACATGAACAGTCATTCTAAATGCATTGCAACATTAATGCTCCATGTTGGCGAATGCATCTCATCAATATTTTTCATGTCTCGATGTGTACCTGCACCCGTCTGAATCATCCAGCTGTTTACCAAGTGCCATTTTTCTTTCCAATGAGTCATCGACATAAGTGCCTTCCCAGCCGCTGTCAGCAATCATCACGGCTCCTTATGGACACAGACACATTTACTGCTGTCTTCTTTTCACCTCCTGTTTTTCTATCATGCATAATGTAAGAATGTATTAAGTTTTTTTTTTTTTTACAAATTCAATTGAGGACAAATGTAAAGGCTCAGTGCGTAGGGTTTAGTGGCATCGAGTGAAGACCGCACACCTCACCCTGGTGGATGTGAAAAACTCGAAAGGTGCTCTCTAAAGCCAGTGTTTGGTTTGTCCATTCTGGACTACTGTAGAAACATGGCAGACTGCCTCTGTAGACACAAAGAGCTCATTCTAAGATATATATATATATATATATATATATATAAAAACCCCACAACAATGAATATTATATAACATTTCTGCTAGTAAATCCGCCTTAATCCTACACACTGGGCCATTAAAGGCAGTAGCATGCTTTCCTGCAGGTACCTAATATCAGAAGTGTCAATCGGGCATTACAGGGTTCTTCCTTGCAACCACACACTTCTGATTTAATTTGAAAAGGACTAAAGAGACTATTTTCAGAGAAAAATCTTGCCTGTTAGAGCTTTAACCAAGCAGCCAAACAGCACGGTGCACTGATTCACTATCAGTCATTTCTATATTATAATGTAAATTCATTAATTCATTTTCCCGCTCACTTCTGTTTCTTTACTGAATGAGAGTGGTTAAATTGTGGTGAATGAAGTTAACATCCGTACAGCTGTGTGGAAAACGTCTGTGCTCGTACTTTTTACTGTTGGTATTTTCAGAAAATGGCTTGCCTGCTGTTTGTCAGCTTCTCAGTGACAGGAAATGTGACTCTTAGCCTGCTCAGTGTTTTTCTGCATACAATTCGCCAGCATTGAACACAAAACCTCTTTCGCCTCGTAATTTGCGTTGCATTTGTGTGTCACATATGTGTGTGTATGTGTGTGCATTTGTATGTACATGTTTTCTCTCTGCAGAAGCCTTCATGCTGGTGTTGTGGTGACATGCTTTGCACAGCGCTTTGTTTACTGTACAATAGAAGTTATTTCTAATCAGACTGGCAGCACAGTACCTCAGCCTCCATTAGCTTCGGTATTTGAAAAGCTTACAGTATATTCCAAATGTGTCCGCCCATAACCTTCCATTATAAAAGGACCACAGCTGTTTTTTAGGATAGCGTGGAGAGGATTGCATCACAGACACAGAAAATACTCATCTCTGATTGGCTGGCAGGTGCCCTTTCAATTCACCTAACAGGACACCTCAGACACATTTCCAATCAACGGCATCGACCAACACATGTAACCGTAGCAACAGTATCTCTGCTTGTGCTATGCCACTACTTAACTAGTTCAGTTAAGTTAATCAGTACAGTGGCCACTGTACAACCACAAAAATATGCTCGTATTATTTTTATTAGGATACCTAAAGTATTGCTGCATTATCGCTTATGTAAACAGTTTCTATTTCATTCATTGTGGTAAAGGTTATTCAATAAAAGTGCATTAGAATCAGCTAAAATTCACATTTATGGAATGAGTTTATTGCAGTGGCGCATAATGGAGGGAGACTGTGTTCAGACTGTGAGGATAGTCGTGCTTTTTCAGCCACTTTTCATCTGTCTAAAAAAACAAAGCTGATCAGGTGGATATAATGGATGGAAACTGTCCGTGAAAGAAGAAAAAAGACATCAAGGCTGTTCATAGTGACAGATTTCACATGAAAATTGGGAGACTCTGTTGTATAATTTACCAGATTATTTATTGTTGTTGCTTCAGTGCTGTATGTCGTTGGAGTTTCTTTGGAATAAATGGTGTGATCTAAAACCAGACATTTCTGCTTGCTGCTCCCAGACACACACATGCATGCACACACACACACACACACACACACACATTTATATCTACATAAACACAAGCCGTCTGCAGTTTTCCCCAGACAGCATCAGCTGGAGGCTCATACTTTGGAACTTCAAGCTGTGCTCAGAAATCACAGCCTGACGGTGGCTGACAAAGTATTCAGATCTATTACACGGTAAAAGTGGCCATTCAGTAAAGCATACTGTACTAAATTCCAAATGTAAATCTCATTATGCAGATTGACCAATTTCTGAATCAGATACATTATTTTGCTGGATCATAATTAGTGATGCATTCATGTGTACATCACTTTATGGAGCTACTTTTAGCTACTTTATATACTGCTGGGTATCTTAACCTACAATAACACATCATAATTTATTAGTTGATCTCTATTTTGGTATTAATAATCTAAATCCAGAAAGGAGCAAGAAACTATAACTGTAAAATAAAAGCAGTGGAGTAAAAAGTGCAAAATTTGCCTCATACATCAAAATTGTACATAAAATACAGTACTTGAGTAAATTGCATTCTGCCCCTGCAGCCTGCTGCACATTCCCACAGGTGATCTATATACTCTATTTAGATGATGATATAACCTTATGCCTTCAATTTGTATGTCAGCAACCATGTCACGTCTCGTTATATGAATTGATGAATACACACATATGAGCTACAGTTATAAACACGCTGCATTGTTTTTCTTCTCTGTGCTCTTTACACTGCTTTAAAATGGGCAAGGCTCCATCAAAAGCAGGTGGTTTTTCCTGCTCTGTCCGTGTACGCTGCCCACGCAAATGCCAGCTTCCAGTATATAAACAAGCTAACCTAATTGAAGCCTGCTAATAAATCTAGCCATCTTGAACCCATTAGCTGCTGCTAGCAGCTGGCCTCTCAAATGGTGAATGCAGGAGAATTTTTATATAGAATATTCAGAATATTTCAGCACATTTACATATTTCCAAGATCAAGAGCGAATGATCAAGTTTTATGTCCACTGATACTTGTTGCACCATAATCTTAACTTTATTAATTATGCACCTCAGAGAAGAGGAACGGCACAAATCCCATCCTAATACCGCGTCGTTGTGTCACTGTGTGTGTTCCTTCTTTCCCAGAAAGGTCTTTGGAGACGGCCCATCTTTGTAATGACGGCAGACTAGATGTCAGGTTGACTCTCCTTCATTACTTCATTACTCATGTAGCCTCTCACACACTAACACAGGCAAATGCACACATGTTCGAAAGTATAACATAATACATTTTACATTATGGCATGATATAATTTACATCATCAAGTCACGGACATGGACATTCACGTGTACTTCCAGAGCAGGATATGTAGTCTTTTTTTTTTATCAGTGTACACTTCATACTCTCAAACACACTAAGACTAGCAGCAGGCAACAATTATTCATAAATCTATCTTAAACCTATATATTGTGCTACACTGAACAGATATGGAAAATGCCTTATTTGGTGTAAGTACTTCTGCTAAGAAGGTTGTTCTCATCTTGGCTTATTAGTTTGTCTGTTGGCAGGATTTCCCATAAGATTAGCAATAAATTTAAATGAAATGTGCAGGACACACCTACCCTCTGGCTGAGGAATGATTAATCGGATTTTGATGAGCTGGGTCCAGTGGGAGAGAAGGACATGTAGAAAGAGATACCAGTAATCTTACTTTAAGACTCTTGACCTTTTTCTTTTCCATCTCTGAGAGCTCTTCTGTTAAAGTGCTCTGTGTTTGTTTTAGTTTAGTCTTTGTGGGCGTACGTGTGAAAGATCAAAGGTAATGTTGAATGCACGCATGGATTAATTAGCATTTGGCAGGTCATTTTTGGGTTGTTTTGTTACCATATAACCCTTATAACCAACAGTTATATAAGAGGTCAATTGTATGACTATTATTGTTAGCTTCATTGTAAAATTTTGTGTATTGGCTCCGAACATCTTGGAACAAAATCATTAGGTAATGACCAGTTTAAGTTTTGTCTTGAGCCCAAGCCCAAGAAGCCTATAATTGCACAAATTTGTACAAAAAGATGAAGAGAAAAGAAATAAAGTGTATGAGAGTGCAGGTTTAAGCATGGAGCTGGTGAAGGTCTGTTTCTGTTGTGTTCCTTCCACGCTCCAATACCATGAAAAACAGCTCTGATTATATCCTCCTGCTGCTAATTATCAACACAATCAACGCATCAGAAAATAACTGTATTAATTTTTTAATTTACAGACTATTCTGATATAACCCATATCAGCTATCCCGACCCACACAAACAAGACCAAACCAGTTGAAACAGTATTTTATAAGTACAGCATAAACTGAATCATACGATTCACATGAATTGTAAACTTTCATCTGAAACAAAAGATCTTAATTTCTGGCTGTAACTCATTCTTACACAGCCTTCCATTTTTGCCATCAGTTCAATGCTCTCGTTTCTTGACTACAAAATCATAATTGAAGTAAAAGACATTCCAGTCAAGTGGCCCTGAAAGCTTGTTATGTGGTTCCTTGCAAAATTCTTCCTCTCTGGATTAAGACTTGACGTTAATCACCTGGGGTTTGACTGTCACTCAGTATATCTGTCTACAGACTCAGGATGAGTGTTTGTTCCACTCCATGTCACATGATAAAAATAATCAAGATGACAACTGAAGCCCCATTGACTTGAAGAAACAAAGAAAGCTGAAGGAAAGAATCAGAAGATTATATAGGAAGCAGGAAATTTATGAATGTAAAAGCCCCTATGGATAGGATAGGGATAGCATCTACTAAATTATTTGTACTTATATAAACCACTGATTCCTACAGGCTTTAAAAGTCTACAATTCACTATAAACACACTTGTCTTAGTAAAGTACCATTAGTTTCAAAATAGCTTCCCAGTTTATGTAACACTTAAAATCATACAATTTACAAGATACAACATGAGAGCACACACTGCTCATAATAACAGCAGAATCAGCATGCAGGTGAGATACAATTTGTCTCATATTGCAAGTTTATTGTGATATATGTTGAAACATTTCCCATCAGTGTTGAGACTGAAGTTCGGGTGGGTTTCACATTTATCTTCTTGGGCTGGGACTGCCCCTGACAGAAGTTGGACTTGCATGGACCGAGTCTAATTGGCCAGTTATCTCTGACATGAACAGGCCAGCCACTGTTGGTGTGAACTTACTGAAAATGATATAAAGGTGATTGAATGTTGTAATTGAGGTGTGTATCTATTGCAACAAACTTAACATGACAGTTTAGAGAGGCCTGCTTATCAAACTAAACTGTGACATTGTTGATTAAATGAGAACAACCGGTAAATATCATGAGTTCAGTGAAAAAGTGACAAATCTAAAGCGAACAAAGGTCAATTATAACAGAAACATGGACAAAAAGTACTTTAAGTGCTCAGAAAAATGGAATTTTGAACATCTACAGTTCTGGGTGGACTGTGTGACACAACTGAAAGTGAGATTGTTTTGGCCATGAATAGCTGAATAATCTCAAAAAGCAGAGAGCACTGACAATATGTAATATCTGCAAACTCAAGTGCTTTCAGCTTGTACAATTTAAAAAGCAACTGATACAAAAAACAAAACAAAACAGGAATGATAAAGTCCACAGAGACGGTTTAACACAGTTGCTGTGAATACAAGTATCACATCACACATACAACTGAACGTGAAACAAAGATGAACTGGAAAAAGAGCAAGTTAGAAAGCAGAACGTCTACCTAGATCTCTGTGTTACTGCTGTTGTTGTTACCGGCTTGCTAACCTCCTGCCAGCTCCAGCTCCTGAGTCGACTTGTCACCAGCCTGCTAGCCTCCAGCTAGTTCCTGTTCTTGAGCTGGCTGGCTTCCACCTCAGACAATTCCCAGGAGTCCCCTTTCTGTGAGACCTGCCTATCTATTGGAACAGCCCCCACATGAAAGCCCTGCTCTGTGCAGTCCACCTGCCCTGTCACCAGCCTCCAGTTATGCTACCGTGCTGTTGACCTTAGGATCTGATCTCCTGGACCTGCACTCCAGCTGGCAGACTCCGATCCTGATCTCCAGCCACGCCGCTGGCCTCCAGAGCGGTCCCACCTTCAGAGGGGTGTCCACCTCCGCAGCCGGCCTCATGTACAACCTCCTGAGGCGTTCCATCTTCACTGCAGGGCCTCCTACCCACCCTCCACATTGGCTCCTTCTTCGCCACTGGTCTCCTGCCCAGCCCTTGGAGAGGTCCTGCCTTCACTACCAGTCTTGCCCATCATCACCCGTCGTCAGGTTGACCTCCTGAGCTCCTCTGCACATCTGTCCTGAGCAGCTTTGCATGTCTGGTCATCCTCCTGCCTGTCCACCAGAGCAGCACCGCCCTTTGACCCTGCCTCCTGATCTTCCTCCCCATCTGCTTCGCCTTTCAGCTTGGCCTTCCAGACCAGCAATGAATGTGCCCCTGTCCAACCCTCCAATATTTGGATACAAAGCCACTTGCCCCCCGATTCTCCTGTTTCCCTTTAATGAATCTTCCTTGTCTCACCTTAAGCCTGTATCTGTGTCCTCTGTACCTAGGTGATAGTCTATTAATAAGTTGGCTGGAGTAAATGTATTCCCATGACAAACTCCCATCATCCACAGGAAGTAATCAAATTGAACTGAGAGAGTTATACTGTTGCATAAACAGAACAAATTAGGCCAACTGATACTGTCATTGAAACTTTAACTCACCAGCATCAGTTCTGTGTCTTATCTCGTCAATATTTTATGTAAAGCAGCGGATTAACCAATTAGTTCATTCTTGAAAACCGTTCGTGTAAGTATCATCAAAATAACAAGAACTCAATAGAAAACTGCTTTTTCAAAGCAAGTTCTTGATTCTTGCCATCAAAATGATTATTTGATGAGCCATTTTGTAAGCTTGGTTTGCTTGACCTTTAGCTCTGCTTTTTTAACAGACAAGCTATGACAACCACACAAGCGTAAAGGCATGGGCATGCTAACAAAGCAGGGAAGGCAGACCACACATTGAGCTGTTCCTCTCGACATACTGATACTCATACTTTTACAACTGATATTGTGCTGCATGAGGCTGAGTGATGATGTGGTGACAGAGAGAAAGAGTGAAAAATGTGTGCGGGTGACAGGGAGACAGAGGTGTAAGAGATAAAGGGTCTAAATGTATGCACATCAGCATATATTTCAGTGAGATTAATTGATATGAGACTAATTATGCCTGAAGGAGACTGGGTTAAACAACAGGCTGAGACAAAGAACTGATGCAGTGACCATTTGTCCTTGACTCGTCTCTGGCTGATACAGTGCCTATGGAAGGTTCTCAGGGCCTCTCTTTTTTTCATTTTTTACCTCGTCAATCTACACACAGGTTTGTGGAGTGTTTTGTGAATTTATTAAAAAGCTGCCCAGCCAAACAAATCAAGGACGAAGGGCCTGGGCCACACAGGTAACCAAGGACCCAAAGGTCTCAGAGAATGAGATCCAGAGTTCCACTGTGGCATCTCCTGTGGCCTAATTTTCCTTTGTTTCATGTAATAACAATAGTAATAATAATTAAAGAAGTCACAGGCAAATAAAAAATAGAATGAACAGTGTCCTCGAGGGCAAATAGTGAACAAGGGATTTAGCAATGTAGCTTGGTCCGAGCCCATTAATGGGTTTGCATACAAGGAATCAATTAAATCAATTTAAAATGTTACAGCAGGCCAGAGCAGAGCAGCTAAAGCTGGACTGTAGGCTGTAAACATCCTTTCTTGATGATGGAGTCATCTTCCCTGCCAATCAACAACAGGGCAATCACTTTCCTCTACTCCTATTCAGCCAATCAGTGTAATTTAGATTTTGCTCCATTGCATGAGATGTGTCACTTCCTCAGTCCTCACCACGGCAATCAGTGGTTTCAGAGATATCGGTTGGTTCTCACGCTTGAATGATTAAACAGTTTGTGAAGCACGACTGTGATCAATCACTGAACTCATGAAACATCAAAGATGTGAGATGCAGGATTCATTCCTCCAACCTTGATCGAAAATGCTCAGATTTTAAACCATATGTGAAGGACAGACAAAGACCTCGCTGTTGATTTAAAACTGTAAAATTATGCAGCAAAATCAATTATATCAATAATATTTGCTATGATCAGTGGATTTGCTCACAGGGGTGAGGTAAATATGTGTGAATATTCCGTGTTAGTTCTACTTTGGTGAACTTTGACAGGCAAATTCGTGCCACTGAGCACTGGCAAGTTCGTCGACAATGCTGCAGAATGGAGATCTAGCTGAGGAGTCAAAAATGGAGGAAGCTATCGCAGCCTGTTAGCTGTGTTTTATGAACCTTTATTTAACCTCTGTTGTCTGAGTTCAGAATTAAGAATCGATGCTATAAGTACGTCTTTGAACTTATTGTCCTGTTAGCTGCAACTGCTTGTTGTTATCTTGCGAAACTGGACGGACTGTTTGAACTGAAATTGGCAAAGAGTGAGCAGGTAGGTGAAGTGAGACAGCAGGTTTTTGGGTGGTGGGCTGGAGCTGGGCAAAGGTAGTAGATTTGAGACAAGAGGAGTACATAACATCTAGAGCACATAACAAAAGCACAGAGCAAAATGGGCAAGACCTGCTATCAGGTCTGTGGTTGATGAGTGTGGATTGGCTGCAGCTGTGGTGGCTGATTGGCGCTGAGAGCAGGTTTGATGAAACCATGATTGACTCATGACTGATAACTCTGTGCGTGAGGTAGAGGTAGATAGATTTTTACATGCGCTGTGATCCATTTTTGGAGCCAGACCACAATTTAAACCCCTCCAAGTATTACATAAGGTGGGCAAATTGAAAAAATTCAACTGTCAAAAGTATTTGGCGTGTAAGCACTTCCATAAGAATGTGTTACTCACACAGAAACCCATGAATGGCAACAAACCTTCCTTCTTGCGGGTAAGTATTGCCGCCCCTCTGCTCTTTGAATAGAATGAAGAATAGTTTAATTTAATTTTATGTGTTCAAGATCAATGCAGTGTATCTCTCGTGAGAGCTCTGTTTGCACCGTATCTTTTTAAGCATGGGGAGTATTTTATGCCTCTTCACCATGCGATTAATGACATTGACATTAAGTGTTAAGAGCTTTTTGTATTACTTATAATGTAGATTGTGTTTTGGATAACAAGTGCAGGGAATAACCTATTAGACAAAATGTTGTGCTATTCATTATTATTTGGCAGATGAACAGCATTGGTAAAAGCATGCCCATCTCCTACAGATGGGAGAACAGAAAGTGTCTCCTTCATGCCCAAAAAACAATGCAAATATGAAAACAGTGACAGAGCACAAAGGCTATGAAAAACCCCCCAAAACCCAAAAAGCCTCCCACTGGGTAGTGCTTTAGGAACACATGCTGCTAAAAGGAGCAATCGCCTCGAGAGAAAATACAAAAAAACAAACAAAAACTTCCAAATCTCATCCCACAACATAAAATTATTAACATGCATGTTTTTATTCTGCCACCTAGATCAACACAGAGCTTCTGCAGCTACAATATTATTAATCACAAAGGGGCAGTGGGGTTATGAGTCACACATAAAGGCAACCGCAAGTTAGTTGAGAGAGAAAAAGCAGAGCTGGGCAAAGCAAAGAGCAAAGTCAACACTGTTGCATTGCTCACTCATGAACGGGTTGCTTCTGTATTGATATTAATCATCTTACTCAGTGAGTTGTGGCCACGTTCAAATTAATCTGTTCTCTGCACCTCTCCATGTTTTAAACATTACATGCTGTTGTGGTTCGTAGTCAGTGCAGCAGCGTTGATTAGAGCTCGGTTTTCCCTCCATGCCCTCTCTCAGACTGAGGAAGAGAACATTGTCCCGTCTGCTCCAGTTCTTCATATCATCCATGCCATCAGCCATTTTCCTCTCTGCTTTGGTGAATCTTTCTTCCAGACCGGTCACTATGTTCTCCCCACCCAATACTCGCTGCTCTGCCTCGGTATTGCATTTGGACCGGCTTTCTAACAATTGTGGATGTTCTTTCCAGATTTCCATTATGTTGGGACCTTGGGTTGCCTTACTAATCAGAGCCGTGGTGTCCATAGTTGGCGCAGGCTCATCGCTGTTTGACAGCAAAGTTTGTTGTTTGGCTAGAAGGGGTCATTTTCCGTGGCTGAATTTCCATCTCTTTGACATTGGCTTGCCATCAAAAGGGGCACTTTTCTTCTAGTCATACTATTACATATTTCAAAAAATGTATGTCCACTGGCTCCCCAACCACAGCCCACAGGAACATGACACGTGATTTCCCACACTCAGATCAGACAGACACACGATGGGAGCGACTTGGTGAGGACCACAGATCTTTGTTTGGTGAAAAATATGTACATATCCGGAGATGCTACCCAGTAAAGACATGAAAAAGCCTTTATGAAAAAGGCGTCAGTTCACAAAGGGAGAGTGGGTCAGATTACCATGAATAATGCTCTCCCCCAGGAGCAGACCTCATTCTACAGTCAAAAAGTGGCCTCCCTGCTGTGGAGTCAGCTTCAGGGATTAAAGACCAAAACAGGAGCTTTAAAGCGGAGGCAGAGGACAGTGAGAGAAATGGTAGTTAAAGCGCTTTGACAATCAGAACAAGTGACACCCAATACCTTTACACAGTGATTCCATGTCCGCTCTGATCAGTCAGCCATTGTGCCTCTTGCAATCATGTATATAAATTAGAGCAATATTTGCTGTTTAGACAAGAGTCAACCTGAAGCCTCTGCAGAAATCCTGTTTAGGTGTGAGTTAGCATGTTTGTATGTGGCTCTCTCTCTCTCTCTCTCTCTCTCTGTGTGTGTTCAGGCCAAATCATGTCTTTCTTTGTTCCACCCCACTGGCGAAATTATGAGACTTTAGTGCCGGACAGCGAAGTCTGCTGGGAAATAGAAATGAGGAGCTGGGGTGTTGAAATATGAAAGGCCACGCTGTCGGCGGTCTGCATTTATCACAGCTCCACAGCACCAGCCTCTCTCCCTCCCTCTCTCCCCCGCCTCCTCTCAACACTCTCTGCTGGTCTTTTCTCATCTCTTCACAGCTCTTCTCAGTGCTCGCTGCAGTGCTCAGCATCAGGCTGGCGCTCCTTTCCTCCTCTTTCCTGACCTCTTTTCTCCAAACCGGACCACACCAATGTCACACATACATGAACAGCTGCACACGTGCATCTGTTGACAATCATCCGGAAGCACCGTAAAGCTTCTGAGTTGCTTTAAAGAGTCATTTGGAGGCTGCAGTCTGTGGCATTACTGCGGGAAGGCGGCTGCAGCAGCATGAGTAAAGCAGTATAAATACCATTTTACCTTTTTAAATGATAATGATTAAAGTCATTTTGAAACTTTCTATGCAAGTGCTTCTGCTGTGGTTCAAGTATGAAAATTTTGGTCAGTTTGAAGGATAAACAAAAAGGCTTATGTGGCTCTCTACCTAATCCTTCCATAACTGCGTGCCTTGGCCTCAACTCTAAGTTTAAATGAGCTGCTGAACATAATTGGCCATAGTAAATTAATAGCATATGTCTTCACTTTAATGAAGTCTTTCACTTTTTAAAACCAGCTAAAAGATAGCATCTATGGCAAAAACGGCCACAGCGTCCAATAGTGAGAGTGATCAACTTATGTGTACATTCCCTGGTTCGTTTAGGCATAATTCCCACTGTTTTTTACTGCTCTCTTATAATAAAGTTTTCTTATTTTGTTGAAACAGAATCTGCATGTCCTGTCACATGCACAGAGCAGTAAATAACCCATTATACAGAGTATAGACAGACAGACAGAGAATCTGAAACATGCTAAATAAAAAAAACACAATGAAGTTATCAGCCTCTGCATGTTCATGCTCTATTTTGCAAAAATTGGTATTTCTTGCGACTTGGCACCCTACAGGTCCACAGTGCAATTCATTGGTATTATTACAGGATGTTACGAGAATATGGGTCTGCATTGTTTTATTTATTGTGAAATCACACAAACACTAACTGGACTGACTTGACTTACGATCAAAAACTAGCAAGTCATCAACTTTGCTAACACAGCCAAACCTCGAGCGAGTTCAACAACACAAGCCAACTAATATAATATTGCTTCTAGTCCAACAGCGAGAAGGCCAGCTCAGCGTCTGTCTTGCAGCCTTTTATTTTGTGAAGCTCTTGCCAAATTCTGAAAGCTCAGTCAGTCTCCCTTTTTCTCTCCTTAGCTTGCTCCATCAACAGCCTCTTTGGTCTCGTCACCTCTTATAGTTTGCTGAAGATCCATAGGTGGTGTGTTATGCACTTCTCACAGGGAATTGTATCCGCTCAACCCAAGTTCCATAGTGCAAAACCAGGAGTTAGCAGCACAGAGTGGCAATGAAAGAATCACCATTCTCCCTGTTAGAACTCAGCGTAGCATCAAAATGATTGTTAAGACAAAATAGTTGCTTTAAGTGTGTATGTTTAAGATTTTGCAGATTTGACTGAGTCAGCAGTTGCAGGTTTAAATATTGAATTATTATATACATTAAGAAAACCTTTAGAAAATGTTTGAAGTTGAAATTCTGAAGTTTAATTTACATACAGCTTTACTCTTTTTGTTGACTCTCACACTCTCAGTGTTGTTTTCAGCTGATGAAGGCAGCTGTTCTCTGAAGAAAAGGAAAAAAGAAAAGGCCCTAAAAATCCACTGTGCATTATCTGCTCCACCAAACAGCAGACAGACACCATTAGCAACTAGCTGGTGAACAGCTGGTGGAGCATTTAGCAGCTAAAGAGACAAATGTTTCCCTCTGGAGTTGGTAGAGACCACAATTAGAGCAAAAAGAGACTCAATATTGGACTAATATTAATAAAGTAAACATAAAATGGCCCAACATGTCAATAATGTGTAAATAAGAAAATATCAACTTAAAAAGTGATTATATGTAAGTTCTTTGCACTGCTCACAAAAGGTGAAAAAAAAAGTTCTGGTTGAACTATTGTTTTCAGCATTGTTTTTTTCTTCTTAAAATTATGTCTTCTATTAATATTATCAGTGAGTTTCACATAACTATGTGATACAAAGAAAGAAGGGATGAAGCATCAGCTGTAATAAACTGAAGCTGCTACACTGACTCCACAAGCTGCGCTCCCTGTGCGGCCATTGTGTTGCTCATCTCCAGTTTTTAAATGATTGAAATAAATACCTCATCGTACCGGAGGCAATGCAACCTTGCAGGTGTTTTTACATTGCACATTAGAGTTAATCAGTCAAATCATTGTTTAGCCATGATAGTGAAGTTAAAATGACCTAGTTGATTAATTCAGAACCATTCATACAGCCTATGCTTCCAAATCCTGCATAGCCAACTCCATGGCTGGCACACAACCACACGTTACAGGTAAAAACCCTGCTCCGCCCTGCCTAGGTGCATCCATGCCCCATGTATTTCAGCTGCTATATACAAAGCTTACTCATCTGAAACTTCCTTGTAGTTATGACCTAAATGAATAGACCTACTACCACAGTGAAAAGAGACAAAACTGTATGCCTATGTATCAAAAGAGCTACAAACACTGTTTATCTAACATAGAAGTAATAACATAAACTAAAGCTGAGGGACATGGTCACTGCTTCAGCTTGCACATCTTTTGTCCACGATCCTTGTGTACTCCTGAAGAATGCTTTTTATTTATTGATTTCATTGTCAAACTACTGCGACTTCTGTGCATAAAAATCGTTCTTTTTTATTACTTGTACCATTTCTCTAAGTGCTTTTTGTCTCCTTGTAACCAGAAAGTATTTCAATGTTCTCTTGGTCTGCTATTTTTGCAGCAGTGATTCAAACCTTCACCTTTCACACCTTATCCATACTGTCATGAGCTGAAAATGAGTTGGATTGAAATAATCTTCCTCCTCACGTTTTACATAAATAGATCCGTGTCACAGAGGTCCTCAATTATGTTACTCCAGCCTCACAGTGCTGCTTGTTTTCCACAGTATTCTACAAGCAGCGTTCAAACGGCTCCTCAGGTCTGAGAACCGCGGGGACGTTTGCCACCACGTTTTTCGGCGAGTGTAATCTACATACAAGCTGTGAGTCATTCTGTTCCTCAGCAGGAGAGCAACGATGACAGGTCAAGGAAGGTTGAATTAGACTGTCAGACACAGCCAATGAAACAAAGTGTTGCCATAACAATCTTCCATCAGCTTGATTGGATGAAAGCTTGGGGCCTGAGAAAGTGCCAGCATGGAGTCAACCGTGTCAGCACAAATTGAAAAAAATTAAAAAATTAGACAAAAAAAAAAAACCTTCCTTCCTCCTTGAGTTCTGTAATTTTCCAGATTAGTGCTCCCCATTATTGATGATAATGAATTAGTGCTGATGTTCCTTCATCTGTCCCTAATTGATGTAATAAAAGGACTGTAAGCCTTTCTGTCTTTTGACTACAATCTGTGAGCAATGCAAGGAGAGGGTTATCATCAATTTACAGGCAGGATTCCTTGCATTATCACACACTGAAGGGCACACTTCATGCTGCAGGACAACATTTTATATTCCTGCCTAGAAGCCAAGGGCGTAATTTCCACTGACCCCCTCACTTTTATAGATTCACATTATTTCTTCTTACTGTACAGCCACCATGGTCTCGATAAGAGAAAGGAAAAAACAAAATTGCTGATGATGATGATCGTCAGGTTGTCTGCTTCATTCATTAACATGTACTCAAAGCAATGAGCTGAATGAGCAGCAGCGAGTGGTGCTGTGAAGGTTTCTCCTCTCTCCTGAAAGGAATTACTGCAGGCATTATTGTTATTACTATTACAGCTGAAAGTGGTGCTGCAAATGTAGTTCTTTCAGTGAAAAAAAAAACTTTTTGTTGTTCATATTCTCCTAAAAAGACACTAACACTAAGTTTACATAGCTTTTTTTTAACGACCACAAGTTGGCATAATTAAAAAGAGTAATATAATATACACAATACTATTTTATTTCTTCTTGTTTTTTTTTTCTTTGTTAAAGACATCCAGAAATCTAATAACCTGACTAAAAAGGAAGGGGGTGGGGTGTGTGTGTGTGTGTGTGGGGGGGGGGGGGGGGGGGGGGGGGGGGGGAACACATCGGGAAGTCAAGGGCCTGAAACGAGAGGAGAGTTAGGTTTCACAATAAAACAGGGGGGCAGGTTCAACAAACTCTGAGTGTAACCCTGAACTCTGAGTTGATCTACTCTGATAGGTGAGTTTTCGATTCCACAACAGCAGATTTGAGTTAGTTTGATTAACTCAGAGTAGTTTCACCTGGAGTTAAGCGCGTGCACCACAACTTTAAAAAGACAGCATCAATGGAACCCCGATTTGAGGAGTCACCGTGGCAACGGGGGAGCGGACGGCTGCCTACTTCCAGCCACTCGAATTGGACATTTTAATGCGCTCATACAGCGAGTATGAACACGTTTTTAGACGGAAGTCCAACACCGCTGCAGCTGCGAAGGAGAGGGAGACGGCGTGGGAGAACATTGCTGCTCAGGTCAATGCGTGAGTATAAATGTAGTCCTTTGAAATCACAATAATATTTCGGGGCAAAACTGCTTGGCAGCAGCTTAAAATTAAATATAAAAACATTGTTCAAACAGGTAAGACCTCGGCACGATCTCATGGAGGTAGCTACCTCATTTTTATCATGTTTTACCCTGTAAAGTAAATATTAAGTGGCTGTTTGTGCAGTTGTTTTATCCCCAACATAATGCTGTTTTCACACAAGTTTTTTTCTTCTTTCTGCTCCCTTTCATTGTAAAATTGGGCATATTGTGTTCATATAATGTTTTGTTTTTTGTTAACGAATGAAATAAAAGTGTTCTCATCTATATCATGTTATGTTAAATAATTAAGCCTGTAATTAAACTAACACAGACTTTTACTCAGCCAACAGAAAGAAGGTAGATGCACGAAGAACGGGGGGTGGCCCAGCAATGCCACCTCCAGCTGAGGCAGAGGAGCCGGCCCTAAGCCAGAATGTAGGAAGGCCAGTGGCTCCCTGGAGGGAGTTCATCCTCTGAGACCACCACCCAAGACACAAGTGCCTTCATAAAATGTAATATGCCTTAGCCTATATATATATATATATATATTTAAAGCCTATTCATAAAAATATTTATTTTCCTTTCATGTCTTTTTTTTCTGTTTGTCCCAACAGATTCTGATGGTACTGTCTGCCTGGTGGAGCCACCTCAAGCCACAACAGAGCTTGTAACTGTAAGTAGGCAATACTCCAAAGATTTTGCAAAATGGTCCATTTAAGTATACTGAAACATATCACTCATCTAGGATGAAGACCACAACAAAACTCTGACTGCTGTCTTCACAGAAAGCCCTATAGAGGTAACATCTTCATATGTTACTGATAGTTGCCTTCCCATTTACATATATTAACATTCTGGTGGAATCTAGAGTGTGCCTACACTGAAGTATTAACACATTCTCATCCTTTTTAACAGGGAATAGCTGGGCAGCAGCAGGAAGGTCCCTCAACTTCCACTGCACAGATTGACACAGTGAGATGAATATTCAGTAAACGTCAGAGGTTCAGTCTGTGGAATTCATGTGCAACTGTATCATTTAATGTCCTCCTTATGTATTCCCAGTTACCTGTAAAAGAAATCTACAAAATCTCCTGAAAAAAATTGAAAAAACTGAAAAAGACATGCAATACCTGGACCGCAAGATAAAAATTGCAGATCTACAAACTGCAATACTGGAGCACAAGTTAGAGGTGGGTGCATGGTGAACTATGTTAATTATATCAACTATTGGAACATTAACTAAACAAGCTCTTTTATTTGTAGGAAATAAAGAAGACCAAATGAAATGTGTATTATTGATTTATTTGACTGCTATGATGGTGACTTAATCTCAGAAATGATTGCATATGGTGTCTCTGACTGCTCTGCCATCCTGCATAGCTGGCAGGTGGAAGGGGTCATCATCAGGGTCATCCATTTGTAGGGCAGGTTGTTGCTCTCCTCTAATAGTAGCAATATTATGAAGAACAACACAAGCTACAATAATATCACAGGCCCTCGCAGGGGTCACCCTCAGGTGACATAGGCACTGGAAACTGCTTTCAGCAGGCCTATGGTCATCTCCACCCGGGCTCTCGTCCTGCAGTGAGCCTGATTGACGTTCTGTTGGGGGCCTGGTTCAGGGTAAGGGGTCAGCATCCTGGGTTGGCATGGGTAACCCCTGTCACCCAGCAGAAGGCCGTTAAACTCTCCTGTAAAGTATAGTTAGAGTATATTAAAGGAGGCAGACAAGTGAATTGTGCAAATCTTTAGGCTGCTTACCACGTTGCAGTCTGTTGCTCAGGTTAGACTCGCGATAAATCCCTGAGTCATGAACAGACCCAGGCCACTTGGCCTCCACATTGGAAATAATGTATCCAGCATCACATATGATCTTGACAGTGCAGAGAATGACAGATGTTCAGCTATGATGCAGTCTTTAACATTTTGAAACAGTAGTCAATCTACATGTACCTGCACATTTATGCTGTGAATGGACTTCCTATTCACATAGTCTGCTTCATTATGTGAAGGAGCTGTGATGGGGATATGTGTGCCATCTATGCAGCCAATCACACTGGGAAATCCTAAAAGAAATTAAAATTGCTAATCCCAGTCTGAGGTTTCAGCACGTCATTAACCAACTATAATTTAAAATTAATTTAACAGATCTCTACATCATTCACCTGCAATCCTGTGGAACTCCTCCTTGATGACTCTGATGGGTTTATGTCCAGGGAAAACGACAAAGATTGGTAAAAGCCGTTTCAGGGCGAGGCACACTTTGCTCACCGCCCTGCATACTGTCGCCTTGCTCAAGTGCTCTGCATCTCCGACATTGTAAAGAAAACTCCCATTTGCAAAAAAAACGCAGCGCAACACACAATATCTGCTGAGATGTCAGGGCATGACTACGCTGGTAAAGTTGCAAATGTAAGGACGGATTAGATCATGTATGTAGATGATGGACTGTGCCGTGAAACGGTACCGCTCAAAAAGATAACTGTCTGGAAAAGCAAGAACATCTATGCGTGGTCTGATAACTATCTCCCGACGAATAATTCATTCTCTGCGCAGTATTGCTGCACCTTCATCCACGGGATCATGATCAAAAGGACATGCCGTGTTAGCGAAAAAAGTCACCACCTACTGTGCCTAATGGACTTCCACTGACTGATATATTTTTTATTAATGTTTTTTTTTTCAAATAACAGACAGCAGAACTATGCCAAAACTCGTCTGCTGACTGACTGAATGAATGAGGAAATGAAATACGGTGTGTGGTTGAAAGAGGGCGGAGACACAGAGAAACTCGAGGTTCCTTGAGTAAAACCTGGTCCCGACCAGGTCAGGTTCATAGAGTCTGTTACTGCGGTAACTGACTCAGAGTTTAACTTACCTCTGTCTGTGAAACAGGCTTGAGTTACCCCTCTTTCTCTGGTTTGACTTACCTTCCTATGTGAAACAGAAAATGAGTTCCCCTCATTTCAGGGTTAACATACTCGGAGTTTTCGGTAAACCTGCTTTGTGAAACGGACCTCTGTATAGGGAGGAACATTCCAGTTAGCGCTTCCCACCATGGTAGCTGAGGGAAAAGACGTCCTATACCAGCAGCCCCATGTCAACCTGATCTTAAGAATGTGAACGTGTCTGTCTCTTTTTTTAAAATTCAGTTTCAGTCTCAATCGACCTTTTTTCTGTTGTCTGTCTATTCATTGGTGAGCGTGTTTTATTCATAGTTATGTAACTTTATTTATATATCATGTAGATACATGCTGAACAAGCTGATACAGGGCTTTTATGCTATGTCTAATTTGTGTATAACATTTACATAAGCAGGCAATCTCACTGAGATCAAGATCTCTTTTGCGAGAGAAACAATCATCAATAGAAAACAATCATAGCCAGGCAGGACAAAAGCAGAAATACATAAAACAAACAGAAGCATCTATGTCTGTAGGCCACGTTTTAAAGCTTTGAATTATTCATATTTTCAGTAGTGATTTACATTAGCATGCATAGACTTTTTTATGAGAAGGGCACATTTTATATGTAAAAAGACTTTATTATAGTCTTTATCTGAAATGCGTTTGCTGTATTTTTGTAAAGCAATATTTGACAAAATGATGAGTCAGACTTGTATCTGAGTTTGTGCTGAAAGGAGGATACCATGCATGTGCCAAACAAAGATGAAAATGAGTGCATGGAAAACCAAAGGGAACCCGGACTCCAGGTTGAACTGGACGTTTTCTCTGAGCTGTTAGCTGTGTGTTCAGTGCTCCTTGTAGCTGTCACCCCAATATCCACAAGGGGACAACAATGGAGGGAGAGGCTGTCGAGCTCCAGAAGGAGGATTTCTTAGCTGAGCTGATACTTGCACTCACGTTTGAGAGGTAGTGGCATACCATTAAAGCTGCTGCTGTGACTGCAGAGATAAGAACTCCAGGTGTCCAGGTGACATTCAATCAGGGGAGTAAGATGAAAGGAAGCGTTGTGCATTTGAAAGTTGTGTTTATAAGATTCGTTAAATGGACTGACCAGTGTTCACACACAGATAAGAATGATTGTAAAAGTCACAGTCATTACTGGCTGACTTTTGTGAACTCGGTGTTCTGAGGAGATAACGAGAAAAGCCCGCAGCCTTGAAGACATTGATGAAACACAGAGCCTGAGTTTTTGTCATTTCAGATAAAAGATTAAAATAATGTCAAGCCAAGTGATTTATATTACCTAGTTTCATATACAATGTCTCAAACAACTTGATGACAGCAGTGTACAAAAACCAGTCAGCTATTCAGTCTCAGCCAAACTTTCCAATATGCAATAAGGAAAAACTCCCCAGAAAACCTTAAAGCTGCACTTATTATACAACCCTGTCTCCAAAAAAGCTGAGACACTTTGTGAAACATAAATAGAAACAGAATGGGATGATTTGCAAAACACTGAAACCACATATCTAATTGAAAATAGCACCAAAAAAGCATATCAAATGTTGGAACTGAGAAATGCCATTGTTTTTGAAAATGATATCCTCATTTAGAGTTTGATGCCAGCAGCATGTTTCACAACGGGATATAAAAAGAGCCTCCCAGAGAGGCTGAGTCTTTCTGAAGTAAAGATGGGGAGAGGTTCACCACTGCAACAGGCTGCGCTGGAAAAGAGTGCAACAATTTTAGAAGAATGCTTCTCAACGTAAAAAATCCCAAAGATTTGGGGGATTTCTTTGTCTACAGAGGGACGAGGCCGAAAACCAATACTGGACTGCTGTAATCTTCAGGCCCTTTGACGGTACTGCATTGAAAGCAGACAGGATTCTGTCGTGGACATCACTGCGTGGGCTCAGGAACACTTCCTAAAACTGTCTCTGGAGATTCTCATTCCTCCAGGTCGTGGTGCTTCTAAGGCTTTTCCAAAAGGCAACTGGACTTATTTGAGGTTCTAGAGGACGTTTCGCCTCTCATCCAAAAGGCTTCTTCAGTTCTGACTGGTGGGAAGTCTCAGGTGTTTATCCTCTTGCAGGGTCATGGACCCGCCAAGGTCACATGAGCTAAGGTGTTAATGGGTCAATAGACTACAATGGGTGGGTCCTGGTGTGGAGGGGTGGGGTTTTTCCACCCGACCATCATGTGAGTCATCAACGTCACCTGGCTCTTGGTGTGAATGTCTGTTAAGCTGCCTGGGGAGGGGTCTGAGGACAGCATTGTGGCTGATAAGTGGTGTCGTAGACCACCTCCTCTGTTCAGTGATGGTCTTTCCAGTTTGGCTTCTTTCACTCCAAACCATCTGTCTTTCCTGGCCAGAATACATACATTATTGTCCTCAAATGAGTGTCCCTTGTCCTTCAGATATAGGTGTACTGCTGAGTCTTGACCTGAGGTGTTGGCTCTCTGGTGTTACGCCATATGCTTGTGGTTGTTTCGTTTCCCCAGTCTACAAGTCTGTGCACTCCTTGCTGCATTGCACTGCAAACACCACATCGCTCTGCTTGGGCCTGGGTGTTTGCACCCAAGGGTGGACAAGCTTCTGCCTCAGGGTGTTACTGGGCTTCAAGTGCACAGGGATGTGGTGTTTGTTGAAAAAAAAACCCCCAAAACTCATGACCAAGTCAGTTAGAACTGAAGAGGCCTTTTAGATGAGAGGCGGAACGTCTTTTGGAAAAACCTTAGAACTCCATAAAACCATCGTCTGTGAACACAGTTCGTCGCTGCAGCCACAAATGCAAGCTGAATCTGAAAGCTGAATCTGAAAGCATCTTTTAGCTCAATTCATCTCAGTCTCACAGCTCGCACAACTCTGTTTTCAGCAGCAGCCACAGGCAGCTGTTTTCTTCAGGGAAAGCTCTGATAAATAGACTGAACACTACCGTCCCAGCACCAGCAGACAGGAACAGAGTGGAGCATTTAGCAACTAAATAGTCAGAGATTTCCCTCTGGAGGTGCTGGAGAGACAGCAGGTCCTAAGGCGAGAGTGGATATTGTATTCACATTCATCAGGGCGACATAAAAATGGCACCAAACGAATGCAAATGTTGCTCTGTGTCTGTGTCTGTGGCTAAATAGGCTCTTTTCTGACACCATCTCAGCTTTGCCATATCAACTTTGTGAAAATAACAACAATAAAAATTAGTTAACAGTTCTAAAGTGCTTGGTTATGGTTGAACCAGGATGAAGATATTTCAGGACTGCAACAAGGCAGAAGATAAAATCAGACAACTGAAATAGCCAAATAACAACAACAACAATAATAACGATGGTATAATAGTAATAATACAGATAAGACATGCTGTAAATGAAACTGTGCGCTATCTTTTTCAGTTCGGTGAAGTGATTTAAAAGGTGTCAGTGATTCTGCTGCCTCAGATCTGCAGACAGCGAGGCCCTTTAGTCTTGAGCCAGGACTCAGGAGCAGCCAGCAGAGCCTGCCTGAACATCTGGCTGCGCTCTTCAGCAATAAACTGAGAGCTAAAACCATGAAGTGCTGTAAAGCTAATCTGTGAAATCAGGCAACCGGTAAAAAGGAGCTAAAACAGGAGCGATGATATTGATATTGTCTTCTTTGTTGGTGCTTTTTGCGCCTGCCCGTGTGAGATATTTTTGGCTTCACCCTGAATACAGTGAATTAAAAACCCTCTCAAGATCAGGCCGAGAGAGAAAAGTCCTGGTTTTTGAGATGCTCCTGAGCTGATAAAAACATTCTGAATGACTTTTGTGACTGAAAGGTCACTGTGGAATATCAAACCCTGGTTTCTGGCTACAGGCTTGACACTGGTGCAGCTGGACAGAGAGCCAACATGTTTCTGACTAAAAAGAATGAATTCAGATTTGTGTTCATTGGAGATGGAACATCCGCCACTTTATTTCTGACAGACAATCCAAAAAAGTGTGTGCGTGTGTGTGTGTATACAGAGAGTGAAATACAACATTTTTCATCAATTCAAAAGAAGGAACTCTGACAGCTGCTGTGAAAAAGAATAAGAAGCTGTGAACAGTGTGAGCATCTGTCAGTCCTCTGCCTGTTAGAACCACCTTTTGTTGTTATGTCCTGATAAATGACTCAGTTGAGTTATTATTATATTGCACGCGCCCTCCTTCACTTGGCTTTAATTTTAAACTTGACATGTTTTTGTTTGTCTTCCATGTCTCCAGTCAGCCTGCTGAAAGCCAGACACACGTTTTAATTTGCACCTGCCGAGGCGGCACCCTTGTGTGATTGTTATCTGTGAACATATGTGAACGTTTGTCTCCATGTTCCCCTGCATGTGTTACATCCGTGCATGAGATATGTGTAAAAATACTATAATGAGACCTCTGCATTGACGGATGTCACAGATGGACTAATAGCCTCTTTATAATGTGAATGTGCGTAGGTGAGGTCCTAACACCTGACCAGCGGGTTATTCTAACCTTAACTATTATCTAACCTCTCGCGTTCTAGGCCCTCATTTTCGTTTCACAATGAAGTTTTTATATTTTCCTGTGTATCAGCATCAAAAGCTTCATACAACAAGGTTTTAAACTTCAACCTTTTTGAGTCATATTCATTTTTAGAAGTCATGAGAAAACGAATGAAAGGTTAGTGTCTCTACAGTGACGCTGAATTTAACCTCCCACCTTTTCCACCACAGATGTCACTCTACGCTGTCTGTTCTGTGCTGTTCCGACCTCTTTTATTCTCAGAATTGTAAAAATAACCGGAGGGAGCACACACCAGATGGAAAAAGATGCCTCTGAGCACAACAGAGATGATGGTTTTATTATATTTCTGCTCTGTGTTATATCAGAGACAAAAACAAAGGTACTGTCTCCTCTTAGCTGTGTGTAAATAATCTTTGCACACAGACAGAGAGAGAGTCGACTTCAAAGAACACACAAATGAAAATCATCACTCCTGTAAGAGATGACAAAAACACCAGCTCATGTTTGCAATGTTCAGTGTCAGTAATCACTTTATGTACATATATCTTAAATATCTAGAGTATCTAAATAAACACATTCAACATAAAGTATCTATCCATCCATATCGTGAAGTGCTTTCCCTGTTTCCCTGTTCAGTGTCATGAGGGCCTGTAGGCAGGACTCACCTTGTCCAGGATGTCCATCATCTGACCTGCATGTCTTTGTAAAGTGGATGGAAAGTGGACCAGCCACTCTCTCCACTCTATCCTCCAGCTGAACCTCATTATCTCAAAGCCAGAAGAAACTCTTTTCTCATGGTGTATTAAGAGTGTAGACACAACCTGGCTGCAGAAAAAGGCTCATAAAGATGCGTGTGGAACATGACAGAGGCCACCTGAGAGCGATACTGGCGAACGTAAAGCTGCAACCATGTTCAAAAAAAGACCTGCAGGTATTCCTGGACGGCCGCCTGCACCAAGTGACCAGTATGCAGCATTACAGTAAAACGGAGGAATGAAATAAACCTATGCTGGCAACACAACAGAGAAAAATTTGTTTAAAGGCAAATACAAGGGATGAATATTTGACACGCAAACAAGCTATAAATAATGAGGATTAGGCCAGTAAAATAGCAGCACTGTGGAGACGACCGCTCACACAACAGGCAGTTTAACCTCTGGTAAAGAGGGATTATCGCTCGATGCAGAAGAGCCTGGAGGCTCACACTTCAGCGTGTGTGACACTGAGCCCTCTGCTGGTGCTGTCACACTGTTACGCCGCATTTAGTTTTTAAATCTCTGAATTCCTGCTGGATATTTGAAGCAATTGTGTGCGCACCACCAACACGGCGACATTTAATCCCATGACGTTTTGCACTAGCATAAAGACAACCATTTTAAAACTGCTCTTAAAGGACATTGGACTGTATAACCCTGATCTCGTACACTGAAGTCCTGCTTCACATTCACAGTTTCACACACACCAGTACCACCTCCACTGACCCCAGAGCAGGTGACACGAGATAAGAAGGTAGAGGCTCGCATAGCGAAGTAAGCCTGGTGATATTTGTATATTGTTCTGATTGTCAACAATGAATTGATCCTTCTAACAAGAATCATATGAGTATCCTGATATATCTTATTCCTCTGTGCCATAAACCTATATTATCAACCAAAACATATTAAATATGCACCAGCAGGTCGTGTAATGTTCTTTTACATGGACCTGGACGCTGTAGTTTATTAGAGTTCATCCCACATACACTGTCCTGCTGCTGTGAATACTCAGTAAAGTCTCAAATCTGCATTAATTTGAAACTGAAAATAGAAATTTGGCATTGAAAAAATTTAATTCAAAAGTTTCCATAAAAATACAGTATTTACTCCTGTTTGAATAACATTTGCTAAAAGCTACAGAGCCCAGCTGTTTGAGGAAATTGCTTAGCCTTGTAAAAAATTCAAGTATATATTTGTGAGCTAATTTTAAAGATTTATATTTTAAGAGGGAGCCAGTGGGCTTTGGGCTGAGACAGGCCGGGGAACAGAGTCTGGATGCAGTGTCTGTTTTGGTCTTTTCACAGGATTTGTTGACAAGAAGAAAAATGTAGAACAGCACCGGCCTTGTCGCTTAAAGTGCTTCCATGTCAGCCTTCCAGAGTGACTTCCTACAATCATCAAATTATCTCCAAACGTCGTCCTCCAGGTTTTGCCAGTTACCTTTAATATCAAAACACAGAAACACAGGCTGTTCCTGCGACATAAGCTGCATGCTACACTGCCATAGCTCACACGCAAATGAACACATGCATACACACGACTCACTGCAGCTTTCTTTTATGAACCCCTTCTAAGAAAACAGCTTTTATTCACTTTGCTCCTCAAAAATAGAAAACCTTTCCATAAGTTCTTGAACATGGCACAAGAAAAAGTTTTCTCCCAGTTTGCCTCAAACATGGGAACATTTAAACAAGTTGAGTCCTTTTTTCTTTCATTTATTTCTTGTCTTGTAGCAGTTTTTGTGGATATTGTCTTTTATTACGTAACTTCTACTTGTCACATTTATTATTTGTATATCCTTGTAAAAGGGCACTCCTCCAAGAGTGCTTGCTCAGTGAGTCTCTGCTGTTTAAACAAAGGTTGGTCAGCCCGTGACATCTTATGTACGTGTCATCTCGTACACTACAAACTACAGCAGATAAATAAAACAATATAAGACCGACTCTTAAAAAAGAAGAAATTTAAAGAAGTTTAGTGGAATATATGACTAAGTGTTGCAATTATATGTATTTTAATGTAGGAGAATAAGGTTTTCAAACTCTACATATGCAGTTTAGTCCACACCTTGGGTGACTGCAGCAGGTTCACAGCGCTGCTCCACCCTCTTTAGGACACACTTTACCATTTGCCTCGTTCTTTCTCAGTAATTCTCAGACATCAGAGGAGGAAGCAGTGCCAGGCTCTTACTCACCCTCCTTCATCAAGGTATGTAGCGTCTCAGCAGAGAGCAAATGAAACATACATGTGCAGGCTCAGAGCATGAATGAGTACTCCATTACGGCAGAACCTCACAGATTCATGTTTGTCTGATTTGGGTGACTTGTATGATTCTGAACTTGCAACTTGAATACAAATCAGTTTGTGAGTGTGAAGTGCTGCTGAGTTTTTAAGCAGCTTCTAAGTCTTAAGATTCAAAAAAGGGTCCTGAATAATAGTGCTCACCCTGAATATCAGGTAATCCTTTGCTCTATAGACTGACTGCCAGTTGTGTTGAATGCAAATGAAATATGTAAAGTGGATGGACATGTAATGCCTTGTACTTTGTGGTGAGGTGAAACAACTACACTAAGCCAGTAATATTGGGATTTGCGTGTGTTTTGCTTGGTTTTTGTGTGTGTGCCAGTTACCAGAACCAGTTGTCACATTTGAAACAAATGCTGTATTACATGACGCTCATTCAGTAACTTACATTTAACTCGCTAAACCTGATTGTAAGTTGAATCATCCCCATCGTCATGGGTTTCCTCAGAGGAAATAGCTCCAAATGCAACAGTGATTACAAGAAAGTATCTTTTGATTCCCACAACAGGTTGGACAAGATTTTCCACATCACATCACCGCCACAGTTTTTTTTAATGCTCATTCCTTTATTGTCTGCTAGTCATGTGTATCAACCTTAATTCTCTGAATTGTACGGTATCGCTCAGCGCAAGCAGCTTAATAAAACGTGCAAACATCTTCACACACAATTCTCTCATTCTGATTCAGCATGAGAGTTCATTCTTGACCTTAGAAACAGTAGACATTTTCATTTTGTGATATCATTGCAATTTGCTTTTATTTTCTGAAGGTGTGGAACACTTATCTCTTTTGGCTCCCATTGATTTAGCTGTAACTTTCTTGCCCTTGACAGTACACACTCACACACACACACACACAGACGGGAATGGCCACATCTTTCTCCCACATTTCACGGTCGTGACAGTTTAACAAACACCTGCCTGTACTCAGTCAGCCAGCACTCCTCTGCAGAGTGATAGCCCATCCTCCTGGTGTCAAGATAGTTTCAATACAAATTCACAACAGGGCCGTTTTCACATTGGCTGCTCACAGCTGTGTGGGAGAAGTTACACAAATGACTTGCCGATAAAAAAAATTGAAATAAAATACCACTGTAACCTTTGTTGACATTTGGCACATTACTGCTTCACATTTTGGTAAAGCCGTGAGATGAAAGTATAAGTTACATAAAGTGACCAGGACAGTGGGACTTGGGACCAGGGTCATGTGAGAGCAGGGACTCTGACAGTAACAGTTGTTTATTCTTTCACTTTATACTCTCCCTGTTGTGTACAATGTGGCCAAACCTGCTTTCTTGCATATAAAGGACATGGGCAGAGTGTCGCCACAACCTGCTTTTCATTTCTTTAAAATGCTCTTCGACTTGATTTGCTAGTTCACGCACTTTAAAGGGATGGGCCAAAATGCAAGCAAGTAGCCATTGCAGGTTTCAGTCTGCACCCAGGTCTGCACCACACTGTGATCACTCAAACTGCCAATCACCATCTTCACTGCGCTTCATTCAGAGAGAGAGTTCTGGCTTACAAGCTCTTTTTCTGCTCCTTTAGCAGATATCATGGACAAGGGTCCGGAGATTGCTCCGGGAACAGCACCGCCGTATCCTGGTCCCCCTGTGGGAGTCTACCAAGCTCAGCCTGGCCCCGTACCTGGTAAGACATCAGGGACTATCATCTGTGTGTTTTAACTGCTTGTTTTTCTATTTTAATGTGGTGCTGCTTTTTCCTGAGTCATTTCAGTCATTTTAGTCCCTGTGGTGGGAACCTAATGGCAGCTTGTTTATGATTCTGTTCTTCAAACCTCTCTCGAGCTAAACGTCTCCTTCTCATATCCAGTTCAACAGCCTGTTTACCAGTACGCCCCGCAACAACCTCAGGTTGTTCAGCCTGGTGAGTGTCTCGCTCCAGTTGCTTGCCACAAGTTGAAATAACTTCAGATTTGCAGTACATGGCAACAGAATTGCAAGTCAGAGAGCGCAGAGTTCAGTGAGGGGTTTGGTGAGGAGCTGTGGATTCTAGTCGTCAGTGTGTGTTGGTTGTCGTCCTCACAGTGAACCAGGTGGTGGTGGTGCAGCAGCTGCCAACTGATGTTCCTGGACAGATGATGTGCCCCTGCTGCCAGAATACTGTCGTCACCAAAATCGAGCACAAGAACGGTCTACTCACCTGGCTGATCTGTGGCATACTCGGAGTCTTCCTGTGAGTGGAAACACAAGCATAAGCTCAGATACACTGTAAAACATCGTACAGCAATTTTGTGGAACCAACAAATTTTTTTTATCATGAACACATAAATATATTGTTTTCTTAATTTCAAGTTAATTCAATTTATAATTTCTTGTTTGGATTTTTAGACCACTTCAAAACTTGAACTTAAGCCTGAGTTTAGCTGACTAGATTGATCACACTTACAAAAAAACATGATCCTCGCATTAGCAAATTTTCCACCATTCATTTTTGAGAGATAAAACTCTCCAGATAGCCCTCTTTTTTGTACAACCTTGTTTCCAAAATAGGTGGGTTTTCATGTAAATGTGGAGCTAGAACAGTGATTTTAATTTCGTCACTGAAAATAAAGTTTGCCATTGAGAAAGGAACCTTGTCATTTGTACTGGAGCACAAATGCTATGTGCTATGTGTGTGGCCGTGGCAGAGCTTCAGGGCAAACCTCGGGTCCAGAAGAATGACATCAGAATGCAGATGTGTAAATCACACTCTCCTTGCTGCTCCATTCAAACCCCTCCTCTCTAAAGCTGTTACTGAAAACCAATGACACTGAAAAAAGTGAACTAAAAAAAAGTGTCATAAAAAATACAAAATAAGAAGAAATAATTTTTAATGTCTACTTTTTATTTTTTCAGTGCCAATACAACTATTTCCAATACAAGTGTTTCAAAGAATGTCCCCTTTTTCAAAACCAAATTTCTTTTTTCAGTATGAAGATTTGCAGTCACTGTTGTAGCCTCGTATGTAGAACATAAATAAAAGAGAATGTGATCATTTGCTGATCCTTTATAGCAGGCATGTCCAAACTATTCCATAAAGGGCCGTGTGGCTGCAGGTTTTCGTTCCAACCAAGGAGGAGCACACCAGGCCAACCAATCAACATCAAGGGATCCCTTAGTTATCAGCTGAAGACTGAGATCAGCTGATTAATTGATTCCAGCCTGGTGTGCTCCTCCTTGGTTGGAACGAAAACCTGCAGCCACACGGCCCTTTATGGAATAGTTTGGACATGGCTGCTTTATAGCATATACTCAACTGAAAACAGTACAAAGACAACAAATTAAATGCTTTACGTTGTCCGCTTCATTCATTTTTGTAAATATCTGCTTATTCTGAAGTTGATGCAGCAACACGTTTCGAACAAGTTGTGATAGGAACAACAGACTGGGAAAGCTGTGGAACGCTCCAAAAACACCTGTTTGGATCGTTCCACAGGTGAACAGGTTCATTGGTAACAGGTGACAGTCTCATGATTGTATAAAGGATGTTACTACATGGACTCAGGAACACAGTTTGTTTGCAGTGGACTGATGTCTGTTTTATTTATATTTTACACAGCGTCCCATCGTTTTTGGAATCAGGGTTGTAGTTAGAAGGAAACATACACAATGGAAACTTGTTGTTGTGCCTTTACTAATAATAAATCAATGTGACTGCAATGAAGATGGACTGGATTTCAGTCCCCACCCTGGCACACTGTTAATTAAACAGGGTGCTGGGAACAGGCTGGTATGTTGGCACATAACTGACATAACAACCGCAGCAGACTCAGCTGCATATCAAACTCAGAAAATGAAAATGGAGAACAAATCTGTCGACATTTGTCAGTGTGACTGAACAGTGGTTGTTTCAGCTTAAACTCATAAGTTCAGTGAAGTATTGTTCAGACTTTCTTCTGATTCTCCACACCAGATGCTGGCCTTTCTGTCTGATCCCATTCTGCGTGGATGCTTGCAAGGATGTGGAGCACCACTGCCCCGCCTGTAACAACGTCCTGCATGTCTATAAACGCAGGTGAAACAGATGTGGACATGGGATGGGAGTCATGTTGACACATGTGAAATAATTTGGCTGTGGAAGGGCTGACTGAAAAAAATCTGAAACTGGGGGAGAACACACGACTGTCTTTTGCTTAGAGAGGCTGCTGCAATATTTCGTCTTTCTGTTTTACAGTTTCTGATCAGGAGTCATTTGCAATCTCACATAAAAGCAGTTAAACAGCACTGCAGTGGAAACTCTGCTGAATGAACAACAAAAGGCAGAGAAGTCGACCATGACTAAATAAACATCAGTGCTGGGGCCAAACCTCTCCATGCAAACAGATGTCATCATGAACTCTGCGCATGTACCACCTGCTCTCCTCTGTGCTGTACATATGTGTAGATAGAAGATTACAAGCTGTGATTTCTTCCTTTCTCTTATCTGTTGAATGTAAATGTAACGTGCAAATGTGAAAAATCTCATTATGATGATCGTATTTTTTCCTGACCTGAGTGATGTTTTAAAGCAACGATGTAGGATGGAAATGATCACATTTTCATGACACACTAAATAATCAATAAAATAATAGGAAGAGTTGTTACATAACTATCATAATCACCTTTAGTTAGGCCGTTTATCGAATAAACTCATTCTGCTAACAGTTGTAAGCCTTTTATCACAGTAATAACCAACTAACTGCTTTCATGATTCAAATGAATAAATCACCAATTAATCGCTGCTGAAATCTAACTGTCATTCTTTTTTTCTTGACTTTTAATTAAATAGATTTTCTTTCAAGAAAAAATATATGTTGAGATTAAAATGTAATTCTTAATAGTTAACATATACCATATGAGCAAATCATGAAGCAAAATAATCATTTCTTTATAACTATTTTATCAGAATACGGTTTGAGCTGCTAGAGAAAGTGCTTTAAAGGACCGTGATGTGTTCTCCCACACTTTATTAGCCCTTTATGTAAATAACTTAGCCCGAGAGATCCAGCAGGCAGATCTCAGAAACATACTGCACAGCGGGCTGCTGATGTGGACATGGGATGGGAGTCATGTTGACACATGTGAAATAATTTGGCTGTGGAAGGGCTGACTGAAAAAAATCTGAAACTGGGGGAGAACACACGACTGTCTTTTGCTTAGAGAGGCTGCTGCAATATTTCCTCTTTCTGTTTTACAGTTTCTGATCAGGAGTCATTTGCAATCTCACATAAAAGCAGTTAAACAGAAAAATACTAAAGATCCATAAGGAACAATGGAGGGTGGAGATTTGTAATCAGCCAAAGCTCTTTCAAATAAAAGCAGATTGCTTCGCCTTATGTGAAAGTGACTTTGTGATTTATAGGTAAGAACTGGTACTTTACTGCTGACAGCTGAGAAAGGAGGACTGATGAGGATGAATTTCATTTTTCTTTCCATCGCTCTGTGTACAATGACTCGAGGAACTGTCCAAAAAATCCAGTTGAAGAACTCTGATTTGTTTGGATTTGCCTCTTTAATGAGCAGATTTTTGTCTTGGCCAGTCAGACAGAGAACAGTGGATCCACCATAACAGGACGTTTCTGTCATGAAAACTGAATGTTTTAAAAATGTCTGTTCTTTTTTTTTTTTTTAAGTTTATGAAGTATTTAAAGGAAAAGATGCCTTAAACACTTTCAGAGGTCTAATTTAGTAGAAAATGCACATGAGAGGTAGATAGAAAAAAAGGGAGGAACAAAGTTTTGTATTTTGTAAGTATTTACATTATTTAATGACATGCTGTGATACAGCAGGTGATGAGTAGGAGGAGGAGGGTATCATTTTTTAATTTCCTGCAGGACAAGAATATCTTTGACTAGTGGTGGTATGGTTAGCCCCAGTTAAACAATCTTTTATTGTGAAAACGGGACAGGAAGTGGCCAAGAGAAAACAGTTGGAAATCCCTTTTTTGCATTATCCATTGGACTCATCTACCTCCTCTCTATGCTGTTTGTGTACTTGGCTGAAGACATTTTACATGACCTCAGATGCTTAGTGTAGTTCTCCAAGTAGACAGCAGGTAGAGCTAACAGACTGTGAGACGCAGCCCTTTAGCTCACACATCACCGCTTCCTGTTTAATATGAAGTGCACTGTTTTATAGTGAGAAGGAGACCCTGGAAGGACTACAACCAGCTGCACAAACAGATGCCTCTGATGCCAAAACAAACACCCTGAGATGACTTAATAAGTGACACCCTTGAGCAAGGCACTCTATCCTACATGTCCTGTGCTGCCTCGCGGCCAATAAGAGGACCCTACACACCTCCAGCTGTGGATGTGTCTCACTCTGTTTGATGTAAGGTGGTGCAGAGCCATTACACGAAGACTCGGCCCCACACGCCTCCCTCCATGAACTTCCCATGTGCCCTCTGTATGTGGCTTTGTGTGGAGAGACCTGAGGTGGGATAAAGCCGGGATTATGGGATGGGCCCTATTAGACTGTGACCATAGTAACCACTGGATTACACAGCTTAGAACTGATGTCCTGAGTTAGTCAGCACTTCTCTGTCCTGTTGTCTCCCACCTGTCTACTTTCATCTCGGTGAGAGGACGCTAACAACATACAGATACACTAAACATGAACTCCAGCTGAATCTGAGGAGGTTTCTTGTTCATGTGACCCCCATCTGTGTTGCTGGGCTGTCAGTGATGGACAGGGGTGTAAATGACAGCCAGGGCTTCAACTAACAATTATTTTAATTTTTGATTCATCTGCATGTTGATTTCTCGATTCATCAGTTTACTGTTTGGTCTATGAAAGTTCATCATTTAAGGATATGCACTTTGCTTTCTAGCTGAGAGGTGGATGAGAAGATTGGTAGCCCTCTCACGTCTGTGCACTAAATACAGTATGTTGCTAGATTCAGCAGGCAGTTATCTTAGTACAAAGACTGTAAACAGGGGGAGACAGCTAGCCTGGAGTCTCCACTGGTCATGGCCGAGAAGTGGTCTGGGTTTTGTACAGATTCAACAAAACATGATGTAACATGTTAATTAGTGAGCTAGAGGTGCTGGTAGGCAGTTTCTTTTCCTATTGGACAGAGCCAGGCTAGCTGGAATAGCTTTCGCTCTAATGATGAGGTAGAAACATAGACTTGTGACAGCCATCTGTATTTTGGGGGAATGGTTTGGGAGCTGTATATAATGGGCTGTTTTCATTATTCCATCCTCCTGCCAGCACCATCCTAAGCAGTCACTGCTGCTGCTTACATGCATGCGAGGACGCACTCTCTGGATTAGACTGTGTTGACTGACACAGCAGGGTGCAGGTGTGCACTCCTTTGCTTGCATCTGTTTGTCTATGAGTTTATTTGTGCACCACAGACCAGCTTTGGCTTCTTCTGTGTTTTGCCCCTACGTGCCACAGAGCTCACTAGCATCTGTCAGCGTCAATCTGTTTCACTCTGATCCACACTGACTCGATTAGCTTAGACAGTGGTCGCTCCTTGTCATGCTTGCCCTCATGTCGTGTCACTCGCCCACATGAAGCCATCTCTAGGGAAGGAGATTACGCCACTCTAAAGGGAGACTTGGCTGAATCATGTCTTCAGGGGTATTATGTAACACTGGATGGCCACGTGGTCACAGGGCTCACCTGTGTTTAGTTTGACCATCTGCCCCTCCCCATCCAAAGCCCATCTTCGCTCTGCAGCACATGGACATGCTGAACAGACCTCCAATTGTTTCTGTGGTCAAGGATGAATCTGCATCTCTCGCTCCGGGTGTGAGGAAGAATTGTATAAGTGGCATGAGGAAGACGTGGGAGCCTGAAGGCAGAGATGAGATGTGCAAACAAGTGACTAATAGGCCTACTGGACTGGCTGTTAATTACCATGCTTATATACTGTATTTACTTCCTATTTTCTTCCTGGTTAGACAGGTGCATCAGCGAATCATGCTCCCCGTGTGTGGGTGAAGAAAAGTAAAGCTGGGATTGCATCTCTGTTGACACCTCTGCAGATTCAGCGCGAAGCAGGGAGAGAGAAACACACAGACATGCAGACAGAATGAATAGAAAGAGGACAGAGGGAGCGAGAGAGAGAGAGGCAGAGGCAGTGAGAGAGAAGAGTGAAAGAGAGACAGAAGATATATTTGACTATGTGGGTGTGTGAAGTATCAAGGCATGCATCATAACTGTGGATTCTTCTTGGAGCAGCTGGACGTCTCAGTGCAGAAGCAGGACATCTCTGGTCTCACAAAGTGTGTTACCTTGTACTTAAAAGCAGTGGGAGCTGTGAGTGCAGAGAGCGACACGAGAGACATTTTCAAAGGCAAAATGGAAACTGTTTTGTTTCTGCTGCCTCAGCTGCATTAACTGGGATTATCAGACACATACAAGAGCTAGTGGAAGGGATGCAGACTGGGAAATAATGATGCCTCTTCACTGTCAGTAATCAAGATTTCAAGTCAAGAATTCGTCTGAGGTGAGTTTGGAATTATCATGATTGAAGAGTTTGCTCATTTTATTGTGGTATTTTGTGTGTGTGTGTATGTGTGTGTGTGTGTGTGTGTGCGCGCGCACACACAGACACATCTGTCCTTGTTAGGACCAATTTGAGTTTCAGACCTTGACAGTAAGAACATTTTGGCCTCTCATATTCAGTGTTTGGAGGTTAAAACTTGGTAACAGGGTGAATATTAAGATTACGCTACCTTTCTGAAAACCAATATTAGTTTTAAACCTTGAGTTTTAAACCATTATTGGAAAGTGAGGACAATCTGGCTGGTCCTCACTCACAGACAGACCTTCAAAGGGCTGTTTGAGGGTTAACACTTGGTTTTAAGGGTTAGTTTAGGAATAGGGTTTAGGTCAGGGTCAGGGTAAGGGATGGGGTTAAGCATTTAGCTGCGATGGTTAAGGTTAGGGTGCTTGGGAATCCATTATGTCAGTGAGTGTCCTCACAAGGACAGAAGTACAAGTAAGTGTGTGTGTGTGTGTGTGTGTGTGTGTGTGTGTGTGTGTGTGTGTGTGTGTGTGTGCGTGTGCATGATCGTGCATTTCTCTGTGCTTTTGGGTACTGAAACTCGACTTCTCAAAAGCCCAGTATGCAATGTAGTCAGCCCACGCTGTTTCCCGTTCCCATGGAAACATTGCCCAGTGCTAAAAGCACTTCTATTCTGCACTGTGAGTGTGTGTTTATGTGTCTGAGAGAGAGAGAAACATATTAATCTCTGACATATAACGGGCTTATTGGATCGTCATGCTGTATGTATTTACTGCTGTTTCTGCTGTATATTGTGAATCATGAAGATGACGTATGAATTTATCACGACATTCACCTTCCTGCCTCCCTCCTCTCTGGCTCTTTCTCCACAGTATCACTCCTCTTATTTATCTCTGCGTACCTCTCTCCCTCTTCTTCTTCTTTTAACCCTGGCTCTGTCTCTCCTCATCACTACATATTTTCTGTCTCTGTGTCTCTAAGATGGCCGTCAGCCCTATCGTCGTCTGCCTCCTGTCACTGATTGGCTATGGCTCATCCCACCCGTCTCCTCCTCCTCGGGGATGCAGTGTGGATGTGGACCCTCCGTACAGGGTGCTGTGTGACCTGGAGTCGGTCTGGGGTGTGGTTCTGGAGGCCGTGGCCTGCAGCGGCGGCCTCAGCTCTCTGGTCCTCGCCGTGCTCCTGCTAGTCAAGCTGCGCTCCATTTCTGACCCCGCCAGGCGCTCTGGCGTCGGGCCTCTTCTCCTGCTCCTGGGCACGCTCCTCGGGCTCTTCACCATCTCTCTGGCTTTCCTGGTGGGGAAGAACCAGGCGCTCTGTGTGGTCCGCAGGGCCTTCTGGGGCCCCCTTTTTGCCCTCTGCTTCTCCAGCTTGCTAGTGCAGGGGGTGAGGCTCAGGAGGCTGGTGGCTGGCAAGACGAGCCCATCGGGCAGCTCCCTGGCAGCGCTCGGCCTGGCCTTGGCCTTGGTTCAGGGGATCATCTCGGCTGAATGGGTCTTGCTGACTGTAGTTAGGGAGGGCCACCCAGCCTGTGAATATCCACCTTTAGACTTTGCTCTGACATGCAGCTACACCCTGGGGCTGCTCCTCATAGCCATGGGGCTTTCGCTGGGGGTGGTGCTGTGTGGAGGAGAGATGGGGGCAGAGGGAGCGGGCGGGAGAGAGGAAGATAGGGAAGGAGATAGTGAAAAAAGGCGATGGAAGTGTAACGCAGTGTGGCTCTTCCTGTCCAGTCTGGCATCAGCATTGCTGTGGGTGGCCTGGCTGGGCTTTTATCTGTACGGCAGCCAGGCGCTGAGGGGGAAGGGGAAAGGGGATAGGCTGGGAGCAGGAAAGAAGGATGTAAAGGTGTTGGATGAGCCGGCGTTAGCGGTGGCCCTGGTCATTCAGGGCTGGATCCTGCTGCTCTTACATGCTATTCCAGAGGCGCACCTGTGTCTCCGGAAACCTCCGCAATCCAACACTCAAGACTTCTTCGACACCAGTCACACGTCCCCTCCTCCACATTTCGAAGATGAGCTGCCTGCACACTCTCACCGACCCTTCCCGGAAAACCAGGCCTTCTCGATGGAGGAGCACGGTGCAAGTAGGCTTACATAATGTGTGTGTGTCACTGTGCATGCTTGAACAACACAGAGCCTGCTTCAAAGGGAAACCTGTGTCGAATGCTGCCTTCTTATAAGTCATGTTAGGTTGAGTTCAAAGTATGTCATCACAACACTGTTGCCTTGCGATGGATGTCGCATTGTCATGCTAATGAATGAAAAAGGAGTCAGAGTCTGCTGTTCACTGCTGCATTCATAGCAATCTTTGGGTCTTTTGGTCTGAATGGCTGCAGAGAGAAACTTTCACTGATGGGCTGAGAAAACTTGTCAACTAAGAGAAGGGATGACATCATGTTTCATCTGCAGTGATTGGTGGAGGTCTGTGGCAGTGAACCTGAAATAAATACATACAGTCAGTACATGAAAAGGAACTACACTGGATTAGATTAAAAAATGTGAGATGTAAAAGTGAAATTCATTTGAATTCAAAAAATAAAAACGTAAACTAAATTTGAATTGAATTATACATTTAATTTAAGTAATTGCTCTATGAAATGAAATGAAATTACATTGAATGCAATACAAATGTTAGTTAAATTCAATTTTCTAAAATAAAAACACATTTAATAAAACACTTTATATTATTATGAATTAAATCAAATTAATTATTAAATTACCATTAACTTTTAATTGAATCTAAATCGATATTTTATGAGATGTCGTGTGTGAATAATTTATAATATAATTTCACATATGAAACCAAGTGAAATACTGACCAGTTTTTTAACAGCACAAATCTTCATCCATCAGATCCAAATGTGGAGTTTGAGAGTGCTAAAGTTAGGACTAACATGCCCCTTATTTTTGGGAATTTTTGCTGTGTTTGGCCTCAGGGTGTTTTGTGAATATGGCCCCAGTTCTCTCAGTGGAAAAAATAGACACAGTAACCATAAAAAGTAAAAATATGCTTAAAAACTGCCCGAGTCAGTCCTGCAGCAGAATCCATGCTCTGTATATTACAGCCATATTTTCAGTCAGATGTTTTTCTTGAGCAAATCAAATGATTCACACTTCAAAGATTACTCGTGAATATAAGTATGCTGGGTAACGAAACTTTCATCCATGTTACCATGCTACCATGGGTGCCATGTAGGTTTGTTTACACAGAAGTATGGCTCGCTTTTAGCTACTGTACACAATCCAAAATCCAATTAAACCTTATGAAATGCCTAATTCCCCAACAGGCTCACAGAGAAATGGATGAGTCATTTCGCTTTGATTGCTCTCCTGAAGCCAAACGCACAGATGAAGAGCTAAAATCACGATGAACCAGGATAAACAAAGAGCGGAGGCAGCGGCAGAACGCTGTGTCTTGAAAGACAGCAGATTTCAGGAGAGTGATGATATTGGTTGGCTGAGGGAGGGGGAAAACCTGTGCTGCAAAGAATGGAACAGCAGTCCAACTTGTCGTGCAGGGAGGACAGTCATGTAACCACTCTGTGGTTGAAAAGTTGGAGTTAAGAGTTGTGTTACTTGCCCTATTTTGTGTTCCCATTTCATTTTTTCTTTCTGCGATCTGATCAATGCTGCTTCACACAGAAACATGAAACTCTGCTGGATGTATAACCATCCCTCAGGTTCACCAGTTGTAATTATTTCAACCTTTTTTGTTTGTTTTGTCTGTCGGTTTGGCGGACAACTCAAAATACTATAATACTCATGAGCCTCACCCTCCATTGCCATGGAGAAATGCCAGTAAAAGGCGCGAATCAGAGGCGTAGTGGATTCAGGAAAAAAAAACACAACATTGCTGAATTCATTCAAAACTGTGAACAAGTGTTTTAAACTATGTGATTGGATGTTTCCTGCCACAATGGACCTCAGGAGTCATTATGGACTTGTACCTTTAAGTTTTTATGTGCAAAGGTTTGTAGAGTAGCTTTTTTTTTTCAAAATTGATAAAGAACCAGATATTTTCTGATGCAGTTGTTAATCTTTGATCTCTGATGGTTCAGCCACACCTGGCAAAGTTTCATGCTAATCCAAGATGTAATCATGTAGCTGTCTATGGGAAAAATGAACTTGTGGAACCAGGAGCTCCAGAAACAGTTCTTCACACATCGCAACACTATTACATGAGGTCATCAAACTCCAGGGACCAATAAGCATGATAGAGGTGTAATTCATCCATCCATGCAAAGATAACAGAATAGTTCCAGAGATGTCAACTAAACACAATCTGTAGGAAAATTATACTTCAACCTCGAGTCTGATGCATGTGTGATTTGTGTCAGTCAGTAGCACAGCCATCTGTCACAGCAGGTACTCTTTCACGACTCCTGTAACTTGTGTGTGTGCCGCACCTTGTTTGGTCTTTCAGCTCTTCGAACTGGAACATACCACAGCAGCCACGGGAGCGCCCGTCCTGGCATCGCATTCCGAGGTCACGTCTACCAACCCACTGAGATGGCCCTGGTCATGAACGGTGGAACAGTAAGTGCGGCAGAAACACAGTCTGTGTGCTCTACTCTGTCGCATTTATGAGAGAATCAAGCACGAGTATTGTAATTATTCACTACCTGTTTATTTCTCTCACTCACAGATGCCCACAGCCCCAATTAACTACACTGGACGACGGTTATGGTGATATGGGACAAGACTTGAAGAGGATACACTGGTGTAACACCAGCGTGTGATAGTAGAATTTCCTGTTGCCTAAGAAGAAAAGATTTTAAAGACGCCACATATCACCCAGTATGGATTTGAAGGGAGCTAAATATGTTTAATGTATTTGTGTTTCTGCACACATGTATGAATTTGACATTTTAAGGACCAAGCCTAATAGTATTTTTGCTGAAGATTATATGGGTTGCCTCTTTATTGCCAGACTGGACATGAAATCACAAGAGAGGGAGAAAGTGACGCAGCTTCAGCATTTAAGATATTTTGTCATAACATGAGAGCATTTCCAGTGCATTATTTTGATCAGCACAGATAGCGTATATAGTCTTCAGTGTAATATGTAAATACACTGACAAGGAGTGTGTAAGGAGGGTTAAAGATGGTGGAAAACCAGTGTTCAGTGGAGTGAAGGGGAGTGACTGAATGAGCTGCTGTTGGACCAGGAGCAAGAAAAGATTAAAGGATGATTTGAATGTAGTGAAGAAAATATTTTGCCTGAGCAGCTAATGCTGTTCCTCACTGATGCCGTCAGTGATGTTCGCTTCATGAAACTACACTTTCCATCTCTTTCTATTTGAGGTCAAGCTACAAGTCAGAAAAAAATTAAACAAGCTTTAGGATGTTTATGTAAATTACCTGCATACGCCCACAAAGCGTGCTTGGCCTCTGTGTTACATGCTGGAAAGACCCAAAGTACTCATAGTGTTTTTCTCTCCATATCGCCAGTCAATTATCAGTGCTATTGGACAGTTTGGTGCATTTCACCATGTGTATTGATAAATGTCATGCATTCAACGCAGCTTGTGCAGCGTTCTGCAGGATGATGATTTAAAAGGCCGTGGATGAGTCTACTGCTCATGGATGAGTATTTTTTAATAAGCATATCACAAAAAGCCATTTAATACTGCTATGCCTATGCTGCAGTATACAGGGGTTACTGCTGGAGGTTGTAATTTTGCACTTTATCAGCGCTGATCATGTCTGGGCATTGTGATATTTGAGATGCATGTAAAAGCACAGTTTAAAGGTAATGTATTTTGTCAAAATTCATGTATTTTGAATGTTTTCTAGACTTTTGATATACGTATTGAAGAGAAATACTAGTTTTAGTGTTGAGTTTCAAAGTTCATTCTTGACATTGGAAACAGCGGTATACAAAACAATCTGAAGTGCTCAGGATGTGGAAATGTAAGCATCTCCCCATCTGCCGAGGAAGACGATGTGGTACAAACTGAAAGAGCTATTGTGCTTCAGGTTGGACTGGGTTGTCACCTAGTTTCAGTGTGTTTTCGCTCATGTTTTCCAGGGGTTACTTTGGATTCAATAAGGCTACTGATCATTATACATTTGTTTGAGATGTATGGCAACATCTCATTATAGTCTGTCATTCCGGATCCCTTTCAATTTAAAATCCCACTGAATACTGAGAAAGCGTTGAGTCAGCCATCACTGTGAATATAACTGGAATAGATTCAAATGTATGTATACTGTTTATATTGGTGACACTGCAAAGTTTGGCTCCAAGTCCAGACAAATTTCTAGTTGGCAGCTGCTGTTGAAATTCAACCGCAACTGGCAACTGAGCTCGGAGGCAAAACGACAAATAAAAATCCCTTCATATTTGACTGGAGGGTTGCAGTGTCCACCTCCTCAGCAACACTGAATTCAATACAGGACAATTTATCCAGTTCAAATACAACTCAAAGAACATTCAAATTCATGTTGTGACCATTACTTCTTGCTATAAGATTAAACTAAATAACTAAAATGTCAATAACTTTGCTTTTGTGTTCGGGTGTGGGCTCTGATATTGTACAATGAAAATATTATTAGAGGATTTTTATGTATTAACCCTATATAAGTGAGTTTTAATCATGTAAATAATCCAAATGTGAAAAACCAATGGTATTTTCCTTTTGGAATGCTCTTATGATGATAGCACTGTCACTGTTTTATGGCAGCGTAACATGAATGTCTGTAATGTGATTTGCACAAAGTGGCTAATACACCAGTATACATTTTCTGTTTATTATTGTCTGGTCATTGAACTGATCTTTCTTTTGCCTCCTTTACTGAAGGCATCGTTCATGTCATAGAGATGCAGTTATACTACAGCTACTACTACTACCAACACTAACAGGACTTTTCAGTTGGCAATTCTGGCGGCACTGATTTGCACTTCCGTTACCTGTTCAAATGTGCCGAGTAACTCCGGAGTAGGGTCAAAGTGAGCCCGACCAAGATGAAGCAAGTTGTGGTGATGCTAGATGGGCTTCGTCATCATTTAGTGACGATTCAGACGTGTTCAAATTATTTATCAAATTATTTTGAGTATGCTTATCCTACACGGTATACAATGTGTTTCACAGCTGTCATATCTCATATAATTTGTGTATGGATTTCAGCTGGTTTAAGAGCCAAGAGAAGACATGCACAATGTCTCCCCTCTGCATGATGCGTTGAATCGTGAGCCGGTTCATCTCATACCTCTATCCATCAAAAATAGCAATGGAGCAGCAGTTCTAAAATCCATCACTGCGTGTGGGAGTGTTTTAAAAGTAACCTGGGATATATTAAACTCATGGCACCTTAAATATATTTGAGGTTGTAGTTGGAAACTGCAGTTGTAGGTGGCTTTTAAAACACCAGACTGCAGGTTGAAGGATGGGTGCCCAGAGGCTGCAGATGAAAGCTGATGCAAATAGCGGTTATGGGCTGTAGTCAGATGCTGGGGATCAGATGGCTGCCAGAGGTAGAAGGTAGAAGCAGGGACACCAGCTGTCCCCTGGAAGCCTTAGTCAAAACATGGGGATGCAACTAGCATGAATGTGTTAGGCAGAAGGTGGTGTTAAATATAGAAGCAGCAGGTGGACGAAAGCTGAAGGCCGGAGCATTCTTGAAACTAGCTAGTTTGTAGTTTGCAAGAAAATGCTGTTTGACTACATTCTAAGGAAAGTGTTCACAGGGAGGGGTTTCAGATGCTCCTCAAGCCCTTCATTTGAGGCAAACTAATGTCTTGTTCCTGCAGCTTACTTGCTGCTTGAAGCTCCAGCCCAAAGTGATAGCAACTGCTGATTTGTTAAATACTTTGCTCACCGTGGTTTGATTGTATTGTTTGTTTACATTTTTGTACTTGTTCATTTTATGTTGTTTTCAGTTTTTTAATATATCAATTTATAGCTATCTATTTGTTTATTTGCCTATGTTTACTTATTGGTATTATTTGTATCTGCGCGATGCTCACTCCTTTTGCTGAGTCACTGCAAATGCGCCTTGTAAATATGTTGGTTCAATAAAGGAAACACTAATATGACTAACGATCAAGCTAGCACTAGCTTTAATTTAGCCTTAGTTCTTCGGAACTGAAATTAAAACGATTATGAGTACACATTTAAATCCCAAAATAGTGTTTAGTGTTTAAGACCAACAACAAAATCCAAATAAAACGAATAACGTTACTTGTCCAACTGTAGTCAGACATGTTTGTGTGCGCGCGCTGGTTACCATGGACGCCTGACTCGTCACTAACAGCGACGAGGAGAAACTACTTCCGGGTCACAAAAGAAACCTGGCGTCCACGTGAATTATCAGAGTTTGCAAAGTAAGTAAACCGTTCATATTTCAAATACATTGTCGATCTACAATAATAAAAGTCCTTCTCGCCTGGCCGACTGATTCTTTTCTTTCTTTTTTGGTTTGACCTTTTACCTGATATTTACCGTTAGCTGCTGTTAGCTAGCTAGCATGGTTTGCCAAGAGAGTGCTATAAATAAACTTGGAAAGTGTTGTCTTCGCCGCGTTGTCACTCATGAAGTTGTCGGTACTCAGCATGTCTCAAGTGTAGGTGCCACTTAGTCCATTTATGAACAGTGTTCGTTTTGTGTTTCAGACGAATTCCGATGAGGACGTGATCTTTGTTTCTGAAATGTGTGCACCTAAATCTGATGAGATCACCCTTGACAAGATACTGATTTGCAACATCAGATATCCAACTTTTAATCAGAATTATTTGTGCTGACCAGTTAACACGTGCAAGATCTTGGTGTTGTCGTAGAGATTTAGATTTGGATGCAAGCTTCAAGTCCCACATCAACAAGGTGACGAAAACTTGTTTTTTCCACTTAGGAACATAGCTGAAATCCAACCATCTGTCAATTGAAGAGATGCTTAAAACTGATTCATGCCTTTATTTACAGTCGACTTGATTACTGTAACGCCACTGGGAGACTTCAGCTCATTCAGCTGGGACCGACATACTTATGAGTCACTTATGCACTGCTGCACATCTTTTAAATTGTTGCATTTACATCGTCCTTAATTTCTTTCTTTTTTTTCAAGTTGGTTTTATTCTCCATCTTATTTTACATGAGTTTTCTATGTCTGATTTCATGTCCGTTCTATGTCTTTTTTTGTGGGAAGCACTTTTTGCATGTGATTTCTTGTTCTAAAGCACTTTAAGCTGCATTTTTTTGTATAAAAGGTGCTATACAAATACAAAAGTGTATGATTAATTATCCAGGATAGAAGCCATAGTAGCTAGATAAAATTAACATGAACACACATACAGGTTGTAGCGTGTGACAGTGTGGCAAACATGAACACACTACAAGTAGCCGTTCAGAGCCTGAGAATTGCAGAAATGTCCATTATATACAACACTAAGCATGAACCATGAGTAGTCCACAACTGAAGATGAAATCAGTAGAACCTGTAGCAACTTTGCTCATAGATAAGAGAGGCATTGTTTTCAGTGGTTCAGTGGTGCTTTTTGTGTATTTTTATAATTACAAACATTTCAGAACAATTTTTCTCTGTCCCCTGCAGGCAAAGCGACTGGCCCTGCAAAGAGACATTGATCAGCAGCCTCAGCCCGTGCAGCTAGCCAAACCTTTGGTTAGTGTTTATTGCTCTGTTAGTCACACTTACACATAAAGACAGATCCTGTGAGCTTGGATTTGCAATTTAATCTGCTATCAAAGTATTGTCTTGCGGTAATTAATTTCTCTCACCAGACAAGCCAGACGTCCGTTGCTGTGCAGAGGCCCGAGGAAAGGGTGAAAATGAAGATGGAGGAAGAAAAGAGTATGGAAAAGAAAGAGAAGAAACCTAAGAAAGGACACGTCTCTCTGCCTAAAACCAAAAACTGTACTGTTGATGATGGGAGCCTGATAGAGGTGAAAAAAGAAAAGAAGAAGCACAAAAAAGTTGATGTGGTGGTTATAGAAGAGGACTCTTGGGATGGAGGTGTTGAAAAGGTAGAGGAGGAGGAGAAGAAGAAGAAGAAGAAGAAGAAGAAGAAGAAAGTTTCTGAATCTCTGAATGATGCCAGTGGTTCTAATGTCAAGAATGAAAATGACAAAGAAGTCGGCAAAAAGAAAAAGAAGGAGAAGAAGAAGAAGAAACTAATGGCTGAAGGTGAGAATGAAGTGGAAACTGCACAAAGTTTAGTAAAAGAAGAAGAGGAAAAGAAGAAGAAGAAAGTAACAAATAAGTCTGTACAAGCTCAACCAGAAAATATAAAGATAGAGAAAGAGGAGGAAGAAGAACAGGATGTAAAGGATAAACTGCCAAAGAAAGCAAAGAAGAGAAAAAACAATACTTTAGTGGTAAGCACAGAGGAGACTAAAGAGCAAGTTAAAGAAAAGAAGAAAAAGAAAAGCACTGATGAGGAAACCACAGAAGCTATGGATGGAATAAGAGTAACAAAAAAGAAAAAGAAATCTAAAACAAAAGTGGCTGAGAATGGCGTGAAGTTAGAGACACTCGAGGGAGAGACGGGTGAGGTTGAAGAGGTGAAGAAGAAAAAGAGTGTGACAATGAAGAAAAAGACAGAAAATGGAAATGAAGTAGCAACAGATCAGATCACAGACAAAAACAAAGTGAGCAAAGCAGAGAAAGACAGTGTGCTCAAAAAGAAGGACAAACCTGCAAAGAGTGAGGGTGTTATTACAGAGAACAGTGAGACAGAGCTAAAGAAAAAAAGGCACAAAGAAAAGAGAATGACAGCTTCTGTGGAGGTCAGCGAGGTAGAGACAGAGCCAAATAAGAAGAAGAAAAGGAAAAAGGAAAAGTCAAAGGGAGAGGAAGAAGAACCACTATCACGCAAATGTGAAGACGCTGAGGAGCAGAGTAAGGAAACTCCTGCCACAGCAGCTGGGGATGCAACAAGCAAAAAAAGGAAGATCTCCATTGAGGTGGAAGCACAGGCAGAGAACCTGAGTTTTGAAACTGGTGCAAAGAAGAAAAAGAAGAAGATGAAAATTAAAGAAGAGGTGGAAGACCAGGATGTGAGTGTGTATTGTCTGGTGCAACTGACACTGTGCTCCAATGTTGTTCTTTATTTCTTGCAATGGGAGTGAACCTTGATTGTGTTTCAGGATTCAACCCAAGTGGATGTGGTCTTCCTGTCAGAGAAAGCTGGAAACACTGATGAGGTCACCATCAACCAGGTAAACATGGCTCTCATTATCACTCCATCACTGTGAGTGTGATATTTAATGTCGTTCATAAATGCAATTCAGCATCGTGGACAATGTTGAAACTTTTATTTGCTGTCTTTCTGAGAGTTAGATAAGAACATTGCTAACTGCTCTTGTTTCTGTTTAGCTTAGTATAAAGGCTGGAAACAGCTAGCCTGGTTCTGTACAAGGGAAACAAATCTGACTACCACAATATGTAAAGATCGCTAATTAACAAGTTATGTGTCATTTGTTCAATTTAATTAAACATGCAACTACAACCAGAAGACATTTGTCTCATTTCATAAAATGTTTTTTTTAATTGCTTTGAATGTCTGCTTTCTGCAATAAAGCTTACTGAAGCGTGTTTTGGTTTGTCACAGGAGAGAAGACAGGCTTTACAGATGGAGATTGACCAGGCGTCTCAACCACAAAAACCAGCCAAAGCTATGGTCAGTGAGAAAATAAAGCTGTGGAATTTCCCTTTGGCTTTTTTTCCTTAAAAGTGTGCTCCCCTGTGTTAGTATTACACTTTCACAACACTGGAGGACCTTCAACTGACAGATTAAAAAAAAAAAAATAAAAAGTTGAAAAAGATCCTGATTTTTCTCCCCATCATGGGTGAAGCTAAAAAAACAAACAAACAAAAAAAACACTGGGTCCTGCATTTCCCATAATGCGAGTCAGTAGCCTCTTAATTAGACCTGCCTGAGAAATGCCCTTGTCCAGAGGGTCGTACTCCTTATGGCGAGTAAACTGAGCCTTGTGTGTAGAGTCAGTGCAGAGGTCTTTAATGCACCTAGTTACTAATATGTGTCTCCGTTCCTCAGGGTTTGGGCCAGTGGAGCACCGCCCAGTTCGACAGCTCCGACCAGCAGCAGAAGTTCCTCCGGCTGATGGGTGGCTTCAAAAAGGGTTTCCAGCCTGCTGCGGCGAGCACTGGAAGAGCAAACATGGCACTGGACAAGAGCGCACAGCAGCAGTTGCAGCAAGGTCTGCTGGGAGAGTTTGAGCGCGCTCAGTCGCGCAGAATGGACTTCAATAACAGGGGCACGGGACTTGGGTACACTGCATCATCCAATAAGAAGTTCTCCATTGACATCAGTGCATGTCGATCAGTTCGCTTTGATGATTGATGTAAGGGTGTGTAGGAGGGATCTTCAAGAGGTGTGTGTATCTATTGTAAGTATAGTTTGAAACTATAGATTCACACACTGAACCGTTTGCTCAGGATCACTGGAACATCCACGTCTCAAAACACAGTTATTAGAACTTTTATATTAATGAATATCAGAGAATGAAGGCATAACACAAAATACCTTTTGTACATAGTGTATAATAACCGTCCTTCTGCTCAGGGAGCTGGGCTGATGTATGTTTATCATGTGATTTCAGTGGGTCCCTGTTTACTCTGAGTCGGCTTTGCAGGTGCAAATAAACATGCTTTTAGTCAGAGTTTTTAAGTGAGCCAACACGTCCACGACGCCTACACTTTAATGAAGACATGTTGGGTTAATTTGTCAAATCCAGAGTGGTTAGGAGTTTCTAAGGCTTTGTGATTTTGTTCATTACTTTCATTCTAATAGTGACCATGAGCATAACCTGCAGTGTTAGATGACACTGATTGATGTGTACTGTTGTCCTCACACACATTCAGAAGTTTGATATTTTCATGAATGATACTCAGGATTTTAAATACTGAGCGGAGAGAAAGAATGCTTAGTCTTTGGGTGTTTGAAGCCACTTAGTTTTCCTAACAGTTGAGAATGAGCAGCTGTGTGTGCACTAAAATCACAATTTGTCACTTACAGCACATCCATTAAATCAGTGTGGATAAAAGGAAGAAACACACTTATGGTTCTGTTAGTCATTTTATACCAATGTTGCACATGAATGGCATCTGCTGTAAAGTAAAACAAGGAGAATCAAAGTACATTTTACTTCAAAGATACAATAAGAACATTTCTGCTTGCTTGTAGGCTCAGTATTGTTTAGTTTTAATAATGTGCTGGAAAACAAGAAAGAAATGTTCCACTATCACATGTACTTCAATATTCCATGCATGGTAGCAGTGTTGTAATTTGGATAGAACATTTGGCTCTCTTGATCACATTCATTGTCCTTTAAAACAACTGTGTGGACGGTGTTTGTCCAGCAGTTTACTTGAAACTGCGAAAGTTAGAAAAATGAGCCCGAGATTAAAATGTCTTTCAACTAAATTATTGTCTTTTGCCACTTTAATGAACAAGGTATTAAAAACAAAAAACAGGTGAGCCCCATCCATGACATCATGCAAAAGAAGTTTCAAAGCACAGTGCTCACTTTTTGGTCAAATCCTCCTCCTTTCAGACCAAATACAACCGCCGCTCTTTGATGTCTGTGGTTACGAGATATAGCGTTCATGTTTGTCTTTACATGAGATGGAGTCTCACGTTTATGCACCCAGCAAAGTGCACCAACTGATTCATCCTTTAAGTGACCTGACAATCTGCCACGATGCTCATTAGCCAACCTGAGTGAATCCTGCATCTGTGAAAAAGACCTTTCTATACTAGCTTCAAAATTCATAGATTTAGCTCTCAACATAGTGGTCACTTAAAAGGTTTGGCAGCTGCAACGTAACATCCTGAGTGAACTTAGTCAGCTCTAATCATGTTTCCATCAGGCAATAAAGGGCAACTTTAAAGAAACCCACATTCCTTGTGCATGCACTGAATTGAGGTTAAAGTGTTTTTACAACAGTCGCCACATTGTTTAGACGATGTGTTCACAATTTTGCAGTTTGGTCTGACGCTGCGTCTGTGTTTTCAAGCCGGCACAACCAAATGATGACACAATGTGCAGAGGGAAAGCTATTTAACAAACACATAAGAAATACATGAGCCAGAAGTAGCCAACGATATGCACGTTGTCCAGCCTCTCAGAAAACGTCTGAAAAAGAGTTGGATAGCTACTTGTAGACAAGGAAGGAGGGGAAGCTGTGTGTTCCTTGTGGAAGAAAGACGTTTCAGGGCTTTCATGCCTGTAGATACTCCGGCTGCACTCGCGCCACCTTGCGGAACTCTTTGACGTGCGTCTGTGGGCACTGCATCTCACACCAGCTGATGGGAACCATCTGGGCACCTGGTACACAAAAGCAAACATGACAGAGATGTGATAAAATGGAGACAAATAACATGAATGTATGGTTATAACAGTCCACAGGAGCAAGTCTTGTCTTCTCAGTTATCTGGGCAGTTACTCTTGCACCACCTTCTGTTCAAACAGGATACAATCAATCTGTGGGGCGCTGTGCTGGAATTCTCTTGAAGCTATATGCAAAAAAGAAAAAAAAAAAAGTTTGATTGAGCATTGAGGGTTACCTGATTCACTGTGTGCCACCACCACCCCGAGTTCATTCTCTGCTGTTGTCAACAGGTAGTTAGACTGCACGTCACCGAGAGAGATCTGACATCTCAGGTCAAGGGTTGATGCCACAGAAGAGATTGATGAAAATGTGTATCACTCACACATTATAATTCTCACACCTCATTTAATAAAAACCAAATCACCCTCAGAGAACAGATAACTTGACTTCTTTGAAGGTGACTTTGTTCACTGTACCTGAGTAACTCTGAGTTTAGGAAATTCAGAGAAAAACTAATTAAATGGTAGCAGATGCAAGAACTGAGCTGAATAGCTTTCATAGTCAATGAATTGCTTTCATGACTCTGGAAAAAGTATGAAGTTGTCATTTGTTTGTTTATTTGTCAGGTGAAGGATACCACTTTTGCCAAGACGATGTCGCCAGGTCTGAAGCTTTTGTACGTCTCCACCTGTAACAATAAAGACAAAAGCTTTACGCCAAGCATGCCACCATCCATAAGTGAACAGGAGGTGCAGAAAAAGATGATGATAACCTGACTGAATATGTGGAGTCAAACACACCTTGTCTTTCTCTGTTGCGCGCACATCTTCTTTTCTGTGGAGTCAAGGAGAGTGGGCTCAGGTTTGGGAATGATGCAATATGACCTAAAACACTGTTTAACTATGAAGACAGATTTTTGGATGTTACCTGATTGTCCCTCTGAAGCGGTCTTTCAGCGGCGTGGAGCCTACATAAAGGATGTGGACCTTGGCGAACCTGGGGTTGATGCTTGTCACCTGTATAAGGAAAGAATGTTAAGGCTCAAGACAAAAACCAAATCTGAGCTTCATCAGTTCAACCCATTATGTATCCGATTCCACCGCATACCTTACAGGTGACTATTGCTCCTACATCTGGTAGTAGTTGTGTTTCTGTTTCCCTGACCACTGAGATCACAGGTAGCTAGAGAGAGAGAGACAATAATCCCACATATTAATGCATGCACACACACAGAGGTCAAACAAAACCAGTTCAGTTTGTATGATTCCAGTTCAAAACAGCCTGAGGAAAAGACATGTCACACGAAGTACAACACATATTTCATCACAGACGCAGAACAAACATACTTCAAGGCCATTCACAAGTGTTGCGTAACACCTTTACTCTGGCACTCCCACATGCCTGACTGCTGCTGCAGCTTTCCCCACCTCTCTCCAACCCACCACACCCCTCACCTCCTCTCCCTCGTTTTTCCGGAGCACGTAGCCCGCTAGTGAGGAGTATATGTAGCCGTGCCGCAGGTACACCCCTGTGCCGGGAATACAGTCTTCTACACTGCATAACTTGTCACCTAGAGACAAACAAGAGGGGAAAAGCCAAAGCACTGTTGAAGAAAAGTTGTACATACTAAATGTCAGCGTTTTTTTAGTGGAGGTGGACCATCTCTACTGAAAATATGAACAAAACAACACACTTAGGTGATATAAAACATCAACCTTTGGGGTAAAAGACCACAGGCTCTCTTTCACTCACTTGCCTTGTGTATCTATGAGTGTGCCTTTTATTTATGCTGCCATCTGCTAAAGAACTGATCATGAGACGAGTTACGGAGGACCCTGGGTGGACTGCATGCAATCACAGACTTTTAACAAGAACTTTACAGAGGTGACACATTGGTGACAGATTTACTTTTAATACTCTGAAGAACACTCTTGTGACATGAGGAACGAGGGGGGAAACTCGTCCTGACAACATGATTTCGCCCATAGTCCTTCATCTTAGGAGGACAAATTGTAACAGACAGACTGACAGCAAATCGTGGTGCTGCTGTTCAGCACTGGTGTTTCCGTCTAACTTCACTATCACTGCTCAGGCAACTGTCCGATGACAAACATTTTGTTGACATTTCCCACTGCCACTCACAAGGTACTCAAAAGTGATCATTTCTCATCGGAGAGTCAAAACGAGTAAGTGAAGGAATGCTGCTGTCCTGCCTGAGGCGATGGGCAGGGCTGGAGATGAAACCAGCCGTGGAAAGTAAAAGTCTCAAGCTCACAGTCCTGCACACGTATTATAATTGCCGTAAAAACAACGACACGTAATATCCCCGAAAGCACCTACACAGTATAATATTCACCTGAAACAATTAGCCACGTACTAAAAAGTGACGAATTAGCTAACTGTGCTAAAAGCCCAAAGCCCAATTAACACATGGTAGCTCGAAATCACGCACAGGTTTTTACACTGTCAGGCTACAGTGAAAATACATGTTCTAGCTATACGGCGACGTCTACAAGAGCCATCATTAGCACAAAACGAAAAAAACGTCTAAAGCACGGTTTGACTCCATCGTAAGTACTAAGAACTTCTATTTTACGGCACTCACCAGGAACACACAGCTTCATGGGCGACATGTTTACGAAAAGAGCAGATTGTCAACCGATTGGCCGGCACAAAGGGCTCGAGTCGATTCCCATTGGCCGGTCTCACGCTGAGAGGAAGTAAAAGAAGGACTGCTCCGTCCGCCATGTTTGTTGAGGCACATATGGGCACATGTTACGCATTGAACAAACATCCACACAATTTCACACAGTTTGTTACAAATGTATAGTTGTTACTTCTACATCTACAATATCATCATCATCATCAACAACAACAACAACAAAAATAGTAGTAGTAGTAATAATAATAATAATAATAATAATAATGTGGTAATGGACTGTATTTAAATAGATATATTTATATAGTTATACCTTGTCTTGCCGACCACTCAAAGCAATTTACAACACCAGCAAGGATTCACACATTCATACACTGGTGGCAGAGGCTACAATGCACGGTACCAGCTGTTCATCAGGTGCAAGTATTCACACTCAAACACACACTGACGGCACAGCATCAGGAGCAATTTGGGGTTTAGTATCTTGCCCAAGGACTCTTAAACATATAGACTGCAGGGGCCGGGGATCTGACAACCGACAACAGACCTTCTGATAAGTGGACGACCACTCTACCTCCTGAAACACAATGTATGAATTATAAAAATAATCATCTAATTATTGAAAATGACCAAATCAATTACATGCTTACTGGGGCAGGCTTTGCCTCTTAGTATTAGTAATAGCACCTTCCCAGAAATTGGGGTGTCGGAGAAATTACTTTCAACTACTTAAATCTTACAATAAAGCAACAAAGGAGAATGGCGTACGTTCTACAGTGTACAATCACATTGCTACTGTATCTGTAGTATAATGACTTAAAAGTGCATGTCTGCTAATCAATAGTGACTTTACAGTGATCTCATGATGCTTTCAGGTGCGTATTATGTATTTTTAATCCCATCTGGTGTAAGTATAACTTCTAACGATACATAAAGACGGAGTGGGCAGTTCTGCTGGAAAATGACATCAGACATTGATAAAAGATTTCATCACATAATGGTTCACAACATTTATTTTTTTTCTCACAATGCCACAGCAAACAAAAATCAGCAGTGTAGAGCACATCAACTTGCCCCTTTAACAACAGCCAGTGTTACTTTATAGGTCGTACTGTTCCCACTGAACTTCACCTACATGATCCTAAATAGGAAGGAATACTTGGAACGACTCTGCTGGGTTAGTCTATGTTTGCTCCTATTCACTGGTCCCTAATTTTGAATTTTGGTCAGTGTTTAAACTATATTACAGCTGATATCCATTGTCTAATTATGTGTATGTTTGTTTCAGAATGTCACAAGTTAAAGACCAATCAAATCAAATTCTGTGTGAAAGCTGGGTATTATCAAAATAAAGTGCACATTGAGTGTCTGTGTGTGCGCGCAATTCTGTGACAACAGTAACAGTACTGATCTGGACTCTATCCATGGGTAGGGTGAGAGGGGCTATTTCTTGGCTTTGCCCTGAGCAGCAACAGCTTCCATGGCCTTCTTAACGGTCTCCTCATCTCCTAGGAACTGCATGGGTCCTAAAGGCTTCAGGTTCTTGTCAAGCTCGTACACGATGGGGATACCTGTGGGCAGGTTCAACTCCATGATGGCCTCCTCTGACATACCTGGGAAGCAGTAACAGACAGTTTTTAAATGCATTTGCAAAACATTAATAGCACAGGGAACTCTAACATGGGATAAACACTAAAGTCTCTGCTCTGTCTCTTACCCTCGAGGTGCTTGACGATGCCTCTGAGACTGTTGCCATGGGCAGCAATCAGCACCCTCTTCCCCTCTTTGATCTGTGGGACGATCTCTTCGTTCCAGAAGGGCAGTGCTCTGGCGATGGTGTCCTTGAGACTCTCGCAGCTGGGAAGCTGGTCCTCAGTCAGGTCAGCATAACGCCGGTCCTACAACGAAACTTGATGTTGTCAGTGTGGACTTGAGACACTGATGTAATAAACATGTCTAAATTTTTAGGAGAGACAAACACAAAGCTACACTGTTTTCCTGTGGCATCACCTTGCTTATGGTCTGATAGAAGTCATGCCCCTCATCCATGGGCGGGGGAGGAATGTCAAAAGAGCGCCTCCAGATTTTGACCTGGGCCTCTCCATGTTTAGCTGCTGTTTCGGCCTTGTTGAGCCCCGTCAGCCCACCGTAGTGGCGCTCATTGAGGCGCCAGGTCCGGTGCACGGGCAGCCACATCTGGTCGATGCTGTCCAGGACAAACCACAGGGTGCGGATGGCCCTCTTCAGTACGGAGGTGTAGCAAATATCAAATTCATAGCCAGCGTCTGAGGTGAAGCAGAGTTGGGGCATGAAAAATAAGGTAGGTGTAAATATCTTTTGGCATTTGAGACAAAGAGAGCATTCAGTAACATGCAAGAGCAGGGCAGCAAACAATTCAAATGTATTTTTTGCTATAGACAGGAAAAAATTACACAACACTCAACCCTGTATCTGCTTTGTTTGTTGCTTCTCTCCCAGTCCAGCATGTGTTCAGTTGTTTTTGCTTAGTCAGTGGCAGTGCTACATCATGACACTCTGGCAGACTGTGGGCTCTGCAGAATGTGCCCGCAGAGGATTTCTGGGTCACATAGAACCAACAGGAGTGTGTGCATGATGGAAAGAAAAATGTCAAAAAAAAAAAAACGTGGAGGACTGAGAGGCTCTGGCCAGTCCCCTGTCCCCTCCGCACAACTCCACAAAATCCAGCATGGTGAATAGCAAGATTTCACTCAGCAAACAGCAGATTTTTTCATTTCATTAATTTTTTTTTAATCTTATCTTGGTTAGTAATACGAAAATGTTCCTACATTCCAGTAGACGGCATCTCTGCTGTTAAATCCACTTTGAAACTCACTCCACAATTATATGATTTATCAAGATAAGATTTATCAGAATTATTGTCTGTTTCTCTGAACTGGAAATGGTTAATGGGAGGAAAACCTCAAATAAGGAGCGTGCATAACCGAGGCCCTGCGCACTGTCTGGACCGGTGTGTAGACCATCATGGTGCTCAGTGGGAAACGGGTCCAACAGAGACTCTGTGATCTGTCTGATCAAACCATTTGCAGCATCTAAATTCTCCTACAAATGGTTTTTTTTTAGTTCAAAGGCTAACAGTCACCTAATAAACAACGTTTTCTATAATAAACAACGATATCATAAAGGATCACTTCAGCCCTTCTCTCTCCCCTGCTGCTGGCTTGTCTTGTGTCGCAGTGGGCCGACTACCTGTTCCCCATCCGGCAGAGTTGCATAAGCTTGCAACGGCTTAATCCAATGACCGAGGGAGAGAGCGCGATTAGGCCCTGTGGCATTATCTGGTACCTTTCAGCGCCTGTCCTCCTCTCTTCGCCTCCTGCTCCCCGGTCTCACTCAGATCCGCGTCGAACCAGCCGCAGAAGCGGTTCTCCTGGTTCCAGCAGCTCTCTCCATGGCGGATCAGTACCAGCTTGTAAGCAGCCATCCTCACACCGATGCCCTCTGCGCTGTATTTCCGGAATACTTGGGGTGGGCGACTCTTCTTCAAACGCGGCAGCAACGACCGCAGATGTGTCCCGACTTCGCCGCAACCCCAAAGACGGCTACAGAGACGCGGGCGCAGTATTTTTGGGAGCGTGGAGGTATACTGTGTCGCAGCTGTAGGTTTGTGAAGTTGGCTGATCTGGCCGAGCTTGACAGATCTCACGATCCGAGCTCTCTTCCTGCTGGTTTCCACCAATCAGAAGGCGAGCTGTGTGTGCCGGAGGAGGAGAGAGGCAGGAGGATGCGCACAGAGGCACGTCCGCAAGCCCAGCAGTGCGTCCTGCAGACGGGCTACAGAACATCATGTGGGGAAGTCAACAAATCTCATGAATGACCGCACGAATTACTATAGTAAGTGAGGGAAAAGTACTAGCATGCACATATTCACAAACCAATCAATCACATCTTTCACCTCATTTTACTCATCTCATAAATACATAAATTCATATCTCATAGATGCAGTCTCCGAGAGGTACAAAAACAAATAAAGGACGACTAAGGATCATTCCAAAACAACAGTAAAAAATAATTCTAATAATAATTAATAAGTATCAGTTGTTGGGCCATAAATAGAGAAACACTTTTTAGACCTTTAAAATGGCCATATTTAAATATGGGGTCATTTATTGCAGACACATGAAAGGATTTTATTTTGCATTTTGCATACATATGAGGAAGTCATGGACGTGACTCGCACTTCCCCAGCCATGACATAGACTGTATTACTCATTCGATTTTCAAAGTAGACACTGGTTATGCTAGGGCGTGGCATAGAGGGTAAAATGTCCTTCAAAAGTCCTGCATTCAATCCAGAATCTGTCCTGCTAAAGTGTTGCTTGAGGATGAAATTCAGAGAGCTTCAGGTTTTACCAGATTTGACCTTTGACCATCCAGTGGAGTTGGAATTAGTCAAACTTTGCCATGCATTAGTTTTAGAAGCAAAGCGAGTCCACAGTCAGTAATGGGAACTTTATTATAGATTTAATTGGCAAGGAGACAGAGAAATGCAACAATGAACCACGAGGTCACCATGATGTCCTGCATTTTTACTTTTTTGCTTCCTGCTGATTACCTTTGACTGTCAGGGACACAGCTATGCAGATGGAACAGCACCCACATTTCTGTAGAGTTGATACCTACAATGCATCACAAACACATCAAATTTGCCTCTCAACAACCACATACTCAAAGTGAAGTCCAAATTTCATGTGGCTGCAAACAAAGCAATCTCACAAGTCTCTTTTGTATTGGCATTATTTCATCAAAGGGTAATTACACTGCATTTTACCTTTGAAAAACAATACTCTTCCTCTACGGTTAATTGGGATATGAGCTAACTGTTGGCTGAGGGTTAATTACCAATTTGGCAGAACAAAATAGATTAGACAACTGAATTAATTTGCTGCTGACAGATAAAGTGAAAAAACATAACTTAAAAGGAAAAATAATAACAGAACAAAACCTGTACAAACACTCTGTCCTCCGTTTTTCTGAACACTTATTGATTACATTTTGTCAAATTTAACTTGTGAACATTTTATCGTGAGGTTAAAGCGCTTTCGAGCTGAATTTGGCCTTGTATATTCCGTTACGTCAACACAGCGCTGGGACAACACTGTTTGTCAAAGGCTTTTTTATGGAGTTAATTGATTGGGTTAACTACTATGTCACATGTCTTCCGTAGGCGGAATGATTCTGTCCAATCAGCGCTAGATATTAGGTTGTTGGCAGGGAAATTTGAACGCTCATTGGGTAAAGATCAAAACACTCAATGGGTCCCGCCTTTTCCCGGAAGCTGACAGTCATCTGACTTTTCTTTTTTTCTGTTTCCTTGTTAGCCAGCGTCAGTACTAGCCAACAAAACAACCGTCCCACTTTCTTTCCCTCTTCTATTTCGTCTTCCTTTCTCTTTTTTCGCTCTATCCGGGAGTTAAAATAACTTCTCCTCGTCCACCCCCAAAAGAATGGACGAGACGAGTCCGCTTGTCTCTCCGCTCCGGGACTCCGGCGATTTCAGCTACTGTCCCACAGAGCCCACCAGCCCCCGGGGCGCGTTTGGAAGCACACCGGGCTCGGTGGTGCGCATCCCGGCCGGCAGTCCGGGGCGCAGCCGGGAGAGACAGCCGCTTCTGGACCGAGACCGTGGGAGCTCGCCGCGGGAGCCCCACAGGAACGAGTTCCCGGAGGATCCCGAGTTCAGAGAGATCATCCGAAAGGCCGAGCGAGCCATAGAGGAGGGAATATACCCGGAGAGGATCTATCAAGGATCCAGTGGGAGCTATTTTGTCAAAGATTCACAGGGGGTAAGGAGAGAAGCTGCTAACTTTCACCTACCGATTACCGACCGTTGGTGTGCTGCTAAAGGGTCCTTTAGGTGTCTTATGACTGATCTGTGAAGTCTGAAGTGGTCTTTATGTGTGTGATGCAGTGACTGCAAGACTGTTGATATTGTGTTAGTCGCTTCCAGGAGAGGCCTCTTCTAACTAGCCTGTATGATGACTTGGCAAATAGGCTGTCAAGCATGTTGAAACAACATATATTTTTCAGTTTAAACTGATTAACAGCCATGTCGTAGAATAGAGGAGAATAGATTAGAATACAACTTGATTGAGGAACATTGTCATGGTGGAACATTGTCTTTTCATCTATTTGGCAGTTCATAAAAAACGCACACACACCACACAACAGCAACACAGTATGGACACCAAGTAATGAAATACAATACAAACAGTTCCAACTAAAACAACCAAGGGAAAGACATTTACAGATAAAATATCCAAGAACTGAGCATTGCTGGCTTTTTGATTAGTTTAATGTTGCAAGCTTGTTCCTCTATTCATGGTATGACAGAGCACTTTAAATCATTTCGTCAACATTTACATTCATGCTTTAGTGTTTTTTTTTAACTTCTTGATCCAGATGCTCAGCTCCTTAAAACACTTTCATCATCAGTGTGACTGTGGCTGTGCTGGCAAGTAGTCTGTTGAACATACATCTCTGGCCAGCTCACACAATGATGTCAACAGCAGCAACACCACAGTCAGATAAGTCGCCTGTCACCCATTATTTCAGGTAGCTCTCCTGTTTTTATTGCTTTTTCCCTATATTGCAAGTTAGAGCAGAGAACAAAGTCTTAAATATCCGATCAAACAGAAGATGCTGAGCACACACGCCTGATTTGCTGCAGCAATTGTAATGACTTTATTTCTACAGGTGTTCACAAAGTCCGATGACAAATTGAGGAATCAGTTAACCCTAACCCTAACATTGACTATTATAGAGCATTTCTTTCCGTTTCTCGCACTCAACAACGTATCCTGAAACTCTTAATCATGCCAGATTAATGACTCTAAACTTTGATCAGCACTGCAGGAGCCAACCAGTAAACGTCTTGAGCAACTTGCACACATTATCCTCCCCCTGTGCTTCTATCTACAGTGTTGTGTTCAGTCCATATTAAAAAGCTAAAAAGGAAGTGTGTCTTTGCACTCTGAGTCTGGATCCTCCCAAATTTCTCTTGTTGTATTTTCATTGTTCAAACAAGACAATCCAGGCTTTTAATGTGCCACTTTTACCACCAACTAAAGGCTTACAAAGCAGAAATTAGTGTTCTAAGCTGAGTGCATGACGTTTTTATCCAATGACCCATTGCCCCCCACCCCCACCTCTCCATTTCTTTAGTTAGTCACCAGTGTGCTTAGTAGTCATGTGCTAGCTCCCTGTGAGGATATAATTCTTTCGATGACCAAGTTTCACGTTGTAATCGGTGTATGTGTGTGTCATACTACTGTTACGCAACATGTGATTTTCTATATGCAACTTAAAAGTGGCACCGCACCCATAATCTGTCTTTTGCCTATGAAATACTCACCCCCTACATGTTGTAAAGAGAGTTTTTAGTTTCACTTTTTACAGGCAATTTCAATTCATGGCAATTACCATAGATTTTAATAGTGACTAGTTTAACTGCATAAATAGTGTCATTTTAAACCACAACCACTGCCTTGTATTTTTCACCCTTATATTTTCAAGTTTATGAAAGAGATTGTTGTCCTCAAGTTTCAACATTTAATTGTCTCATACCTAACCAAACCTTTGTTTCCTTCCCATTCCTAACCTTTACTTTCCAAACTCTCTTTGGATTCTGAACCTCTCTGTCTGCTCTCTCTCTTTCCTGATTTTTCTTCTCACTTTCCACCACTCTGCCTCCCTCCGCAGAAAATCATTGGCGTGTTCAAACCTAAGAATGAAGAGCCCTATGGCCAGCTGAACCCCAAGTGGACTAAGTGGCTCCAAAAATTGTGCTGTCCCTGCTGCTTTGGACGCGACTGTTTGGTCCTGAATCAGGGTTACCTCTCAGAGGCCGGGGCCAGCCTGGTCGATCAGAAACTGGAACTCAATATTGTTCCCAGGACCAAGGTACAGACACGCACACTGCTGCCTCTGCATTACAAAAAGCAACCCATCTGGCATATACCCGCCTCTCTTAATAAACCTTTTGCATTCTAGGTGGTGTACCTGGCGAGCGAAACCTTCAACTACAGTGCCATAGACAGGGTGAAGTCTCGAGGAAAGAGGCTAGCCCTGGAGAAGGTGCCTAAAGTGGGCCAGCGCTTCCACAGGATTGGACTGCCACCAAAGGTAATCTGATGAATTGCCCTGTTACACTGGTGCTTTTCCTCTGAATGACTTTCAAAAATCTCAGAAGAAGAAGGATGAGAAGGGTTATAAAAGTGAAACACGTGATATTTACTAAACACGTGTTACGATAATTAATTTCTGTAATCATTTTAGCTTCCACAGAATACACAGACCTGCAGTCACAATGTCTGTGTTTGATCTGTGATCAATATGAAAATACACCAAGATTCAAAGGTCAATCTTGACCTTAAAGTTAAAAAAACAAGCTCACCATAACTTGAAGCCTTTATGTTGAAGCTTTCCTGGACATTTAAATCAAGAAAATACACGGCTAAGCAACAAAAAGACCAAATCATTATGTGTCAAACAAAAAGTCCCAGATATCCATAGAGGACATGTTCTGTGTCTAACTCCAATCTGTTGCTCCTCCACCAGGTTGGTTCCTTCCAGCTGTTTGTTGATGGATACAAAGATGCAGATTTCTGGCTGCGAAGGTTTGAAGCAGAGCCTTTGCCTGAAAACACCAACCGTCAGCTCCAGCTGCAGTTTGAGCGGCTCGTAGTCCTCGATTACATCATCAGGAACACAGGCATGTAGTCTGCTCGGCACAAAGTTTGTAACTCTGGTTTGATTAGGATTTTTGAATTTGAGTCCTTGAATGTCTTTCTTCTAGACAGGGGAAATGACAACTGGTTGCTGAAGTATGACTGTCCCATGGACCCTGTTGGAAATAGGGTAAGGACACACAGACACACACACAGACAGTTTTTTTAAAACACTGCCCCCACTATGTCTTTATTTTATACCTGTATCTTTATCTCTGTAGGACACAGACTGGGTGGTAGTAAAAGATCCCATTATCAAGCTGGCAGCTATAGACAACGGCCTCGCCTTCCCCCTCAAACACCCTGACTCCTGGAGAGCCTGTAAGCACCTACATTGACGTTATCTTTGACCAATCACCACGTTTCATTTTGACTGCAGTCAACGATTCTTTGAAGATTTTTTTTCCTAAAAAAAAAACCCCTTGATCTTAAAGATTGATCAGTTCACTGTATTGTTAACTTTCTGGCTCTTTAAAAGTTATGTACATAACCATTAAGCCGCAGTTTCTTTGTCCAATCATCAGATCCATTCTACTGGGCGTGGCTTTCCCAGGCCAAAGTTCCTTTCTCCCAGGAAATCAGAGAGCTGGTCCTGCCCAAACTTTCCGACCCAAATTTCATCAAAGACCTGGAAGAGGACTTGTATGAATTATTCAAGGTATGGACTGATTGTTTGTGAAGAATGAATTGGTAATTGTTTAAGAAAGAGTCTGGATGGAGAGGAGGACGACTCAGTTCTGTGCCTGTGAATAATATGTAGAACGTGTGTGTATTGTATACTGTGTCTCACAGAAAGACCCTGGGTTCGACAGAGGACAGTTTCACAAGCAAGTAGCCGTAATGAGGGGACAGGTGAGTTTTCCTTCCTCTAAACCATAAAATGTATAAAAACAGTGGATGTAGCCTGCTGCCTTAAACCTGCATTCTTTCTAATGGCCAGCAGGGGGTGGCTCCACTGGTTGCAAAAAGATGTTTGATTGTATGTAAGCTTATGAGAAAATGGCCCTACTTCTAACTTGATTTATTACCTCTGGAAACATTTTCCAAATTAGTTTATTGTCTCAATCGCTAGTTTCAAGTCTTCTCAACACAGCATGATGTTCATTTTGCATTGGTGCATGGTCCCATTTAGAGAAAAATGGACGATAAAGCAGGGCTGCTATTCGTGGAAGTTAATTGTAACATTCTGCTTGCCTAAATATGTTTTGTTCGGGATTTGGTTGTACTAAAAGACAAGAAGGTATACTTTGTGCAAAATTCACATCCCAATTAATACCACAGTTAAAGTGAATTACAGACATACCTTACTAACCATAGTGCTAGCGGTAGCTTATAATATAGTGTTGCTATGGTAAGGATACCTGGCCCCACTGGGCTGGTAACCTGTGTTATCTGTGGAGTATTGGGGTGTTAACCCATGTGTTAATGTAATGGGAGCTATTCAATCAAAGTCTAATGTAAAGGTAAATAAAACCAACGTTAAACTTACAATGTTTTTTGTTTGTTTTTGGCACATGTGACCAAACTGAAATGTATTGCATTAGCGTTAGCAGCGACTTCGCATGGCCTTGTGGGTTCTCAGTCACATCCAACCCCTCATTCTTCCCCAGCTCCACCCTCGCGTCCAAATATGGTCACTTGTGGCTCCAAAAACACCAAGATGGTAACGGCCAAAATGCCAAACTCAAGGCTTGAAAATGGTCCACAAACTAATGGGTGACGTCACAGTGGCAATGTGGTACAGTCTATGCTCTGAATGCATTTATCTGAAGAGCAAAATCTAAAGCTGTTACTGTATTTACATGAAACATGCAAAGACACAGTCTTCTGTCATCTAATAGGGTGTGGTTTTAGTTTAAGTTTTAGTGTCTTAACATACTTTATCTTTCTCTCTTATTATTCCAAGATCCTGAACTTGTGCCAAGCCTTGAAGGATGGTAAAACACCCTTGCAGTTGGTCCAGATGCCTCCAGTAATCGTTGAAACAGCCAGAGCACCTCAGAGGGCCAACAGTGAGTCCTACACTCAGAGTTTCCAGAGCAGAAGACCCTTCTTCACCTGGTGGTAGGCATAACTCAGTGAAGAGGAAGAGGAAGAGGAGGAACAGCAGGAAGCCAGAGCGAGGAAAGGTCGTGTCGATTTGCAGATGGAAGACAGGGCAGAATCTGAGAGCACCAGTGTCTGTCCTGGAAATGGAAATAACCGTCACCCTCCCCTCCTCTCCTATTGGATATTTTGGTTACACAGCGTGAGTGAGTGGGTGGAGAGGTGAGGCCAAAAGAGGAAGAATTGTCAAAACATAGCTTCCCTGTTTGCCTCCGTGCCTTGAGTGAAGAATTAACACCTAAATGATGAAGATTCTGTACCTTCCTGCGAGAGAGAAGAGTTTCCGGGTGATGTCAGACTTTGCTTTTGGACTGGGTGCACATTATGTTTGCTCACACACATGCACATCAGTCAAATGCCTCTCACACTTTGTTTTTGGAGGGGAGATGTTCATTCCATGGTTTCTTTTTTTTTTTTCTTCATACCTCTCTGCCTTTTAATTTTCACCTGCATATTCCCTCCCATGCAGTTAAAAGCCCTGGGCTGGTGAAAGCAGTGGTGCCACCAGTGAAGATCAGCCTTTTAACAAATGAGAGAAGTGTTCATTGTGGTTAAGTCTTGAAGATTTAGGAACTGGGCACTCAGTGGTGTGTATGTCTTTACACAGTGAACACAAGCCATGTGAACTGGTTTCACGGTTCCTCACTGCTCCTCCTAACTGTTTAGATTAGGATCTGTAAGGGGAGATGTTGGAAAGCAGAGGCACTTCTGATCAAAGAAACAAACTCTTTGTTAAGACTTGACTTGCATGCCTAATTTTTCTTCTTTCACTGATCAGTTAAATCATGGTGAAGAAGACCAAATTATCCTGCCTGCAATCAGGCAGAGGGGAGTCGGTGATTCCTAGTCCACAAGCTCCTGCTTGTCTCAGCCATATTGATTTCTATTCATTTTCTGGCTCGTGGGGTGGAAGGAAACAACAAAGTAACTTCCTGCTGTACTGAACTGACATGAAATGTATTGTGACAATGCACTGTATAATTTGTATGTAATATTTAATGATAGATTATAATTAAAACATATTCCATTAATACAGATGACTTGTTTGTGAGTGAAAGTTTACAGTTGGATGCAGTTACACTACACTCTTATCATCTGCCAATAATATGCTAACAGTCAATTCAATCAGCTGTAATTGACAAATGTTTTATATTAACGGACTGAATGTGAAAAGAGTTGCTTGTAGTGATCAAACCACAGAAAATGATCATCTGACTCAACCAGTCAAATTTTATTTATATAGCCCAAAATCACAAATCACAGTTAGCTTCAGAGGGCTTTACAATCTGTACAGTGTTCAAGACTCTGCGTCCTTAGACCCTCGATGTGACTGTAGTTCAGGTCATTGTTTTGGTTTCATGGCTTACAATTTTAATCTTTAGCGTCAGTCTAACCACTGTCACTGGCATCGTTTCCCACTGCAGCAGTCAGCTGTTTTCAGCAGTAAAGCTCTAAGAAACTATGTTCACCACCAAACCACAGACAAACGCAGTTACAGATAAGTTGGTGAACATAGTGGAGCCAGATATTCCCCTCAGGAGTTGGTGGAGACCAAAAACAGAGCTAAAAGAGTGAATATTGGACTTACATTCATCAGGTGGCCAAAAACTGTAACTGTAACTGCACATGTAAATAGGCTATGTGTGTTTACAACTTGTTTTTGCAGCCCCCTCTGGGCCAAAAAGTCAGTTAAAAGCAGGTTTTAAAAGAATGTGATTGACTGCATCGTCATTTGGACATTAATTCCAGTATTATGTCATAAAAAACCAAAACATCCTCGGCCAGAAATACACTGTAAGTGCTCTTGAAAAATGAACATTTAATGCAGTGTTACAATATCGTCATCTCACACACATAAAAATAACAAGGAGCTAACCTAACGGCTTTGTTCTGCACAATTTGAAGTTTACTTTCAAAGATATTTTTCAGCAGCACTTGATCAGATGACTGGGCAGTGCTCCTGGTATGACCTTACAACATCAATAATAACAGAAAGTGGAACATATGCAGAACATTTCTTTGAAATGACAGTAAATTATTGAATTTAACACGCAGTAATTCGGTTTTGGTGACCTGCTCAACTGATATCCCATCGATAGACAAGCTGAGCACAGCGGCGTTAGTGAGAACATTCCCACCACCAAATATAATACATTAAGTTTTGGCAATGTTCAATGCTAATTGTTCATTTTCACCCATTTAGTAACGGCATGCAACTCGCCATGTAGATTCTCTGTCAGCTCCGCTAATGTTACTGATGCACAGAGCAAAGTTGTGTGATCAGCATAAATAACCACATCAGCTTTTACATCAACGCATGGTAAATCATTTATAAAAATTGTCTTTATGCTGGGATCTAGCAGAGTACATGTTAGCAAATGGTGCTAACAGTGGTACTACAGTGTGTCCTTCCATGCAGAATCAGTTCATTTTGTTGTGTTTTCATTACTTCAGCACTGCATTACAACCGCAGTGTGTTGTTCAGAGCTCCAGTCTGTTTTTAGTGGAGGATGCGGTGAAGGTAACGTTCAGAGTGTCTGGCACACTCCTGTCTCGCCACATCCAACCTCCATGAGGAGGGTTTGAAGGGATTTTGGTACTCTGGGATGTCTTCCCCAATCGCTGGCAGAATTTCTCCCGGACTGGGCTCTATGTTGGCCTCATCATCGTCGATGGTGTAGCCGGATAATGGCTCCTCAATCCTGGAATACACAGACGCAACTCTGGTTTAGCTCAGCTATTACAGGCCTAGTCTACATGTTATACTTTGAGCACATTACACTACCTAACAGTATTTTGCCCCTTGATGCTGTTGCTGACTAGCTAATGTGTGAGTTCAGGTTGTGTAAATTATACACCTCTGAACTAATGAACATCAATACTAATTGTTCTCTTGATATTATTAGTGAAGAGATTAACAAGTCAAAAATGCATCTTTACAACTGTAAGTACATTTACTCAAGTACTGTACTTAAGTTAAAACTCAAGGTACTTGTACTTAACTTGAGTATTTCCATTTAATGCAACTTTGTATTTCTACAAACTTCCACAACACCTCTGGGAAAACATTATTAACACTTTGAACTCTACTTCAGTTGCCTGACAGCTTTAGTTACTCGTCACTTTTCAGATTACATCTTTTCTTACACTTCCTGTCCAGTGAAATTGCGTATCTCTGAATTTGTTTGTTTTGAATGTCTCTGATAAATTGATTATTCCTGGGCTGAGAAAATTGTCCAACTTCCAAATAAACTTTTTAAAACCCCTCTTGGATTAGCAGGAAAATGCATCATCGGAAAGCTGAAAACAGGCTGTTTTTCTAATGAAAGTTGACTATTTAGAGATACTTGGTTTTCACAGGACAGCAATGCTACAAACATGATGATCTTATATCTTATGATTCACCGCTGTAGATTAAACCACCCAACAGTATATAAAGTAGTTGAAAATGAGCTGAACTCTAAACATCTACAGCAGTAAAATGCAACATAAACATTAATGCAGCTGTAATACGAATCCAAAAACATCAGATACAATAGTAAAACACTGACAGGGACCATTTAACTGCACTATTTGCAATACCTACTTAAGTAAAAGTACTGTATGCAAGGTTTTGAATTCAGAACTTTTATTTGTAGTGGAGTAATTTCACAGTATGGTAATGGTACTTTCGTTTAACTAAAGGATCCAAGTACTTCCTCCACCACTGCCCTAATATGGGCATGGCTGTCGGAGAGCCAGTTGCCTGCCAGTTGAATACGACTGTATAAGTTCAGCTGCCAGAGCAGGCAGGAGGCAAAAGAGCCATCTGTGACTGCATCACAAGTGGCTGACAGAGCCTCAAGATGGCCGAGGCTCAAGAGCGGCACAAGAGCCATGAGGAGACAGAAGCCAGCCTGCCAGCTGGACACCAACTCAAGTCTGATTAACCTTTGCTTTGTTGCCTGGAGGTGTGGGCATGATGTTCAAAGACCCGAAACACCCAGCATTTCCAAGATCACTAATTAAAAACAAAACAAAACAGTATGTTGTATTGTCAAATGGAGTTTCCATAGTCAAGAATGAACTTTGAACAGTAACTGGAAGATGTATTTTCACAGCCTCTGATTATTATCTGTGCAGAACGCAGCCATGATGTCACACTGACATTCCAACAGAAATGACTTTAACAAGTCATACGCCTACAATCATCTATTTATCAGAACGGCCATTGAGCAACTGAAATAAAGATGCTGTGTGTAGCATCGCTGTCAAAATCAATGTAGGCACTTTAGCACATTAGATAAAACTCTGCTATGTGTTCAAACAGAGCTGTAACTCACTGAATTGCTCGCAGCTGTGAGGCTCAGCGTAGACCCAGCAGCGCTTTGAAGTAAATGCTTGCATCAACATGTTAACATGCTCACATTTACATACTGAAATGCTGAAGTTGGGCAGGTTAAAGGTTTACCATTCACCTCCCTTAAGGGGCTCATCCCAGTGTTTCCAGGGTCCTATATTACCCGGTCCTATGTCTCTTCATATAAATTAACAATGTACAAGAGACAGAACTCAAAGGAAGATGAAAGTGGAGGTATCAATGCCGATAGTAAAGAAAACTGAGGGTGTAGGTCTTAAGGAGTATAACATTAGTAGGATATACCATCAGCCGTAAGAGAGTGATTAAAAAAAACTACACTGAACATTTGACCTGGGCAAAGACATTACTGAGAATATAAAACCTTCTGAAATGTCTCTTTAACGTGTCACATTAAGAGGATATTAAGTAGGGGAACATAGGACCCTAAGAGCATAGATACATTTGCTAATTGGCACTAAGAAAAGGTCAAAGGCAGATGGGAATGTCATTAATTTTGCAGTTATTTGTACAGGAAAAATTTTAATTTCAACCTGATAAAGATACGGTAAGGGATCAACATCTGGAATTTGGTGAATGCCTGCAACACATTTTGTTGCGATCCATCCAATAGTATATAATATAAATATATATATAATATTTCAGACTGAACCAAAGTGGTCGCCCACTGACCAACACTGCTATCTCGCTGCTAGCTCAGTTAAAACAAATGCTGCAGCTCCATTTTGTTCTTACTCCACCACCCCTCAGACTTACTCCACCATTTTACCATTATGTGGTACTTCATCCACCCCTTCAACAAATCTAATTCGGTCTCAGTGAGGAATGTTGAAAGAAAAGCATGACAATTTGTGTGTGTGTGTGTGTGTTTGTGTGTGTGTGTGTGTGTGTGACACAGTCTTGTGAGGTCATGCTGAGTTTGTTAGGCACATGACAATTTACACACTGCATTTCAGGACTCAGGTCAGTCAGGACCATGATGGTTAACAAGCTCAACTGAATGGCGATACAAACATACAGAGACGGCGGACAGAGAACTGCTTCGCCACTAAAACCAAGGGATTAAAAGAATGTTTCACTCTTTTCCTGTTAACACCTCATCTTCATGTCACTTTTCACATCCATTCTTGACTTCTTACTGGCCTCCTGCCATTTGTCACACCTGAGATATCCTGATGCTTTGAGCCACTTGAGGTCTCTGTGTCCCTCCGCTCTGATGCCTGCTTTGTTCCTGGCTCGGACTCGGAGGCCCACCAAGGCCTGGGCCAGCCCTGCCTCATCCTCCCGCTCCTCCCTTTCGTCCTCCTTCGCCTCCTCTGCTCCCTCCATATCTGCATCCATCCCTCGCCACACCAGCTTCGCCCGATGTTCAGCGTCTCCGTCCCCTGCTGTTCTGAACAGCCGGTGCAGCTGGTGCAGGTTAATCCCTGCAAAGATGTTGGAGCATCCCGACTTCCTGCTGCGTCGATTGGAAAAATTCCACTGCACGGGCAGACCCTCCTCAGAGGGGGTGGGTGCTGGGGCCTCTGCCATAGCTTCCAGGTGGTAATATAAGGACAGGTGGACAGTCTCAAGGGGAAAGGTAAGAGGGCTGTGAGGAGGGCAAGGTAAGCTGGAGAGAAGAAAGAGAGGAAATTGGTCAAACTAATGAGATCACAGCCACAGGAAAGGCTCGAGCCCTCAGGCAGCAGACACATTTCCATGGCTGCATCCAAAAAACCTAATTACCTCAGCCACCCTTTCCTGTGTGCTAAGGTCTTATCTCGCTATGTCTGTGTGGGGAGAGCTAACACACATGCCTGCACACATGCACAGACACACTGGTGTACACCTGCAGTTAAAGATCATTTCCTTTATTAATTAAGCTGTCAGTTTTTTTTTCAGATTCATCACTCTGGCCATAAAATGTTAGATGGTGAAAAACGTCACAGTTTTCCAAATCCCAAACAGATATAACGGACTTGTTGTATTGTCCAAACAACGGTCCAAAACCCAAAGAAATGTGATCTAATATCATAGTGGACAAAGACAACCCAAAAACATTCACATCTGAGAAGCTGAAACCAGAAGACTTTTGGCATTTTTGCTTTCAATACAACAAAGATTATAAGACTGATCAAAACAGATGCTGATCAATCTTTCGTCAATCAATTAATCGACACATCCAAATCAGATTTTCTAATTCCGTTTAAGCCTAAATTCTACCACGCATATCCTTCTAAGAAGCCACGTCAGTTCATAAGCCATGTTTTGAGTGATTAACGAAACTATTGGTCGAAAAACGTACATTTTGGAAATACAGGTTTTTATTTGGACAGACAGAAGACGCGCACACCTCATTCAGCTACACCCTGAATAAAAAGAGCTATGTGGCAGCTATTTTTAAGATCAGCCTGACAGACTTTTCACCAAAATGAACACGCTGAACACACAGGCTGCCCGCCACGCGTAACGAGGCACACACAAACATCAGTCTGACAACTCACCGTACAATCATAGCTCTGAAAATATCAGGTGTAGTTAAAACGACGCAAATACTAGAGTCCAAGGTTAAAGCATGAACATGATTGACTTAGAATGTAACAGAGACAATAGCTTAATGTTAAAGAAAAGTTTTAACAACATATAAGCAGTACACAGCTCGTTTTTTTTAGGGGGTTGCAAACAGCGCTGTTCAATGAGTTGTGTGCGTCTTTACGCACGGCGGCTACACTTGCATGAAGACGTACCTGAGTTACGCGTTGGTAGCTGTGCGTTCAGCGTAATATAAACACTAACTCATGCGAACGCAATAACGTTTGGAGGCCAGCTGTCTGCCAAAGCAACAAGAATAAGTTCAGCTTCCACTGCAGGCAAACACCTCAACATCATTTCAAACACCGGTACAATGTAGTATGATGGCAGTTCTTACCTTGTCTTCTGCAGTTTGAATGAGACAAGCTCTGCCCGCACAGCACAGACAGACAGCCTGATTATCTAACCAGCATCCACACTCCAGACTGCAACCTTCACACCGGCTAATGCCGAGCCGACCCACTTCCGACCCGGCGCGTCAGTGGCGCTGCCAGGGAACGTAAAGGAATAATCAAAGAGTAATCCATGAATGACGTTAATGCCGAGGTGCTTACCCGACAACAACAACAACAACGACCAAACAAAAGTCTGACATAACAGAGGAGACAACAACAAGACAACAGAAGCCAGGAGCTTCAGGACCGAGAGGGACCAGGAGAGGCTCCTGCTAGCACTCTGGTTTCAAGCGATAAGGGGCATGAGACATGTCACAGCACGCGCACGCACACCCACCTACCCATCCACCCACCCACTATAACTCTATGTGACACATTTCCTTTTAATGTAGTAGAGGACGAGTACAGAGTAGCACAAAATGGAAATTCTCACTGAACCAGAACTTTTGTTGGTTCAACAGAACAAGCAATTATTGTGCGTTTTGTGAACTAAAGCAATGTTTGACACCATTAACAAGAAACTGTTTATCTAGAATAAATAGCACCTCAGATAGATTTTTCGCTGTGGCACCTGAAGGCAGCCTAATCAAAGTCAGCTCAATTAGCAGGTGTGTCAGAGACAGCAGCTTTTAAGCGCTCGGGGGCTCCTCTACAACATCTTCGGTGATTTCTCCTGTTGAAGCTGATTCGAGCCTTTTTTCTTTCGAGGCCAAGCATGTGTGGGCTGTTCGCTGCTCTGCTGAGGGCTCGACGGGCTCCTGCTCCAAGAGTAGGCCTCATGATTCAGCAACGAGCAGGTTATATCTACGGCAAACCAGCTAAACACAACGTCGGCCCAGCGGTGAGTTTACAAATGTTAAGTTAAATGCGCTGGTTTTAAGCTCTTTCTGAATATGTAGCTAATTGAAGTAACATGCCCCGCTCTGTCCAACAGGAATCAGCCTTTGCGCTGGCGGTGTTGACTCTGTGCGTCCTCGGGCCTTCTGGTTGGATACTTGCCCATGTAGAACAGTATAAAACCCGTGGCTGATGGATGAGGGCTTGAAACGTTGTTTACACTGGTTAAAGCCAGTATGCCTGCTGTTAAACGTGTCGTTTGAACCCTTTTTTGTAAATAAAATACACTTTCTGAATGAACAGTTTGCCAGTTTTGTTTTTCTGTATTAAATGGTGCAGTTCCATCGCCGCACCACCAGGCGGCAGAAGCTGTAAGCGGAAGTGAAACCTCTCGCTTTATTATAAACAGGCTGTATCGCCGCAAGGCTTCCACATCAGAAATTCTTGTACCTGTTAAGAGCCCAATATTACCGAATCGTTACAGAGCTGAAGTGCCTCTGCAGGCACCATGGAGCCGCAGCTGACAGGGGGCAAAAAGCGTCCATCAGGGACAAAACCGGCCGGAGACGAGGCTTCGCCGTCTCTGAAAGAGGAGCTTGTTGCGGCGATACATGGAGCATTTGAAGTGGCCGTGGAGATCGCAGTTCAGGAGGTGACAAAGCTTGTGGGTCAGGCGACAGGAGACGTCAATGAAGAGATGCGACGAGAGAACCAGTCCCTCAGACAAAGACTGCAGAGAGCTGAAGCCATGCTGGACTGTGCGCGTAAGGAGGAAAGAGGGGGCAGCTCCCCTCTTACGAGGCGTCTGCTGGATGCCACCAACCAAACGGATCTGCCGGATCACCCGAAATGCAACCCAGAAAGCCCAGATCCCGAAACGTGCAATGTGCAGGGAAGCGCTGAGGTCAGGGGTGACCCGGGTGAGCACAGCCGTGCAGACCAGCCTCCTGACCCCCAACATAAACATGTGAGCAGAAATGAAGAGCAGAGATCAGGCCACGGTGTGAGGACACTGCATGTCAGTGACGCTGCTTCAGACACACAGAAGAATAGTGGTGCTGTCGCTGCCTTGACTCTTGGTACGTAACAGTGTTTATTTTCTGCAGGATCACTCTCCCCCATCACTCCATGTATAGTAGAATACATAATACATTTTGGATCAGATGCAATGTGCGCACAAAAACTAAATGTTCACATATGGTGGCAAGATGTTTTCACACGTTTTGCAAAACCTCTGAGTGTGAAATTGTAGTGACAAACACTAGTTGCTACTTCATGTGTTACTGACAGCCAGGATGGCTGCGCTGCACACACAGGGTCACTTTATTTCCAATACTTAGAAGCTATTATAATGGCTGAGACACCTGTTAGCTCATGCTAGTGCATGTAACCCAGCAAAATTACAATTTGGAGCAAACATCCATGACATTCATCAAATCAAATAATTGATTAATGGATTATTTTAATTCTTATTTTGAAAGCTCAGATGACTTAAAGGCTTTAAATTTCTTTTCCGGTGAAAACATGCAATCATTCATTTAAGAGCAGACTGAGGAGCATCAGCAGCATTTTGAGATTATCGCTGGTCTTTAACAGTAGGGTCAGGTTCTTTTGTTTGCAATGCTTGAAGTCGTGTGATCCATGTACACCAGCAATGATTTCTGATGCAATGAGTTCATAAGAATCAATACTATGTTATGTTCCAGTAATACTATAGAAAAAGGTCAACTGTCCAATGCTACCTTTCTCATGGTGTGTACCTGTGGTCTTTTTGTTTACAGAAGTCACTGACAAGATGTCCCATGCATGTGCGGTAAAGGTAGAAAGCACAAACCAGCCATGTCGAGTGGCAGCCCAAGACAGCGACATGTCACCACCTCCCAGTGGGGGTGACGAGGCCACTTCAGAGCAGGTTACAGTGAAGCAGGAGAAGCCAGAGGAGGAGATGGATGGCTCAGCTTGCTGTTCAGTCTCCGTCAAAGTGGAGGATTTTAGCCCAGAGTGTATGTTAGCAGCCCAGTCCAAAATGCTGGAGGAGTGGAAACCAGAAGGGCTGCATATTCAGAACCGAGACTCGAATGCTCGCGTGTCCTGCACCAGGCTGGCTCAGGGTAAGAAGGGCAATGATGAGGGCCTGAAACAAACTTCAGTAGTCTCAGATGAAGTGAGGTTCACTCGACTGGGCTTAATTACAATGTGTTTGTTTGAAATGAAATGGTACAAAAGCAGTAAGTAATAATAAAAGATGTCTATGCTAATGTTGCATGTGATCAAATGTCCATCAAACTGAATTCAGACTGTAGTGGAGAGAAACGACGCTGATGACAAGCAGTAGCAGAGGCAGCCAGAGCAGGACTTTATTCACTGAGTTCAGCACATACACAAGTCCACAGCAACGTCCTGTCTTTTGCTGCCTACATTCGTTTATATACTCTTGCAGATGTGACAGACACCCACTTATTTCGAGACAGTGTCCAGCCAGAGACATTAGTTCACTTTAGGTCATATTCCTGAATGTGGAAGGTTATCATGGCCTAAGCCTTCCTGTTATCTATCCGACTATTGAGTGTCTTGTTATTGCAAGGGCATCTTATCCTTGACGTCACCAGAGCACTTTCAAGAATAAGCAGTGAATATTTCATAAACAAATTCTACCACGAGACCAAGGCCTTTTATTATTTGTCTTTGTAGTGTTTATCAGTTGTACAACCAACATGTTAGCAGCCAGTTTGTATTGTATTCCTGTGACTGTCAGACTGCATCACCTTCACGCCTTCAGGTGGTGGTGCCAAAATACAGCATCTTCACTTCTAGTTTGGCTGCTAGCTGGACCGTGTTCCTGTTAGCATTTAGAGAGCTGCCCAACTAGCAAATCTTCTGAAAAACTAAAAAGTCTATTGTTTAAATTGTTAAATGTTTTGTCATAAGGAATTTCCAAATCAAATAAGTATCGTGGCCTCAATACTAATTTACTGCATAGAAGTATATTTTCTATGTATCCTTATGGCTGATTTAAGTCGACTCTTCTGCCATATTGGTCAAGATTCTCTGTTTCTCTGAAAAAGTTAGATGAAAATATTCAACCCCTGCATGTGTGATTTTCTTTGTTTTTACACAGCTCATCCTCCCAATCTGACCACCAACCTCCCACCACCCGCAGATAGACCATCCCTCTCCTCAGAGTTCCCAAACATCTTCCAGCTGGCAGAACCAGCTCCCATCCCAGAAGCCCCTCCACATGTTTATGGAGTCCATGCACGGACCAGCTGCAACCCCGGCCACCCCGTCCTCTACGCCTGCAAGTCCTGCGGTCAGACGTTCCACCTGCCCAGCTTGCTGCGGCGGCACTACGGCCAGTGTCAGCAGAAGCTCCAGCAGTGCTGTCGGCAGCCCGCAGCAGGAAGCAGGAGGACCAGGCTGCAGCTTTACCCGCCGGGCTGCAGCCCCTTCCGCTGCACGGTGTGCAACCGAGAGTTCAACCGCATGGAGAACCTCAAGACTCACCTTCGCATCCACACAGGAGAGAGACCGTACACCTGCTCGGTCTGCTCCACGTGTTTCCGTCACTCTGGGGCATTGACCAGGCACTTCCGTATCCATACCGGAGAGAAGCCTTACATCTGCGGACAGTGTGGGAAGTCTTTCAGAAACTGTGGGGGGCTTAAATTCCACCAGCGGTCACACAGCAAGCAGCTACAGGAGAGTGGGACTCAACAGTGTTGAGGTCTTCAAGATTACATTTTGTGCGTGAGATGTAAATTGCTGATTTTATGCAATTCTCTATATGTATAATATGTTTTGATGTATCCCTTGTACGCACCCACAACGTCATGAATTGTGCTTTTCAATGCTAGAAAAAGTTTGTCAGTAGCATTTACAATCTGTTGCATTATAGTTCCAGCTATCTATTCATAAAATAAGAAGTGCAACAACATTCCAGAGATTTGACTAGTACGAGGAGGCATTCTCATTTCAGAGTAGTATCATATGTACTGGTTAATGATGATATGAGATTTTCCAGACTCACCTTCACTGATAGTCTGGCTTCTACGTTAACCAAACCGTCAGGTAATAGCTGACTGTCCCGTAACAGTCTGTCCTCTGTCTGAACTGTTTCCATCTTTCTCTACCAGGTCTTCCCCTTGAAGTAGCAGGTACCGTTTTCACAAACTATCACCCAGAAAGCAGCAACTCAACAAGTTAAAGGAACAGTCATGTGCATCGTATTGAGGTCAAACCTTTCAGTGTTGATGTCCTGTGAATCAGCGTCCTGTCATCAGTAGAACCGGACCCAGCAGAAAGACAAAGCATGGATACTGTAGCTGTGTGATCAGTCACAAAGGTTAGCTCCAGCCTGTATATGATGGCCCAGTAGAACTTATTGATATGAAATGTGTAATTCCAAGTGCCATTTTTCTAACTTCTTTTACGATGGTTACTAAAAATCAGCTTGTGTTATTCATGGCAATCTGTTTTTTCTACTCATTTGTTTGTGTGCCTAATCTTTCCAAATATCCATCTTATTTTGACTACGCTGTATGGAAATTAATTTCACTTGATGAATAAAACACACTGAAATACCTCAGATAGTGGACAGAGTATGTCAGCTTTGTTAAACTGTACCAGTGTACATATGACTAATGAGAGCCTACAGGCTGAAAGCTAATTTTAATTTGATCAGAGGAGGAAAGTAACAAAGTACATTTACTCGAGTATAGTCACTGAGGATGCACCCAGGTCCAGATCAACAACAGGTTCTGTAGAGTCCCAGTCCTCCTCAAGAAGTCAGTTGTTCCATGTGAACTAAGTCAAACAGCAGCCAGGTTTGACATCAGGAGAGGAAAGATGACTTGGAGATGACAGTCAGAGTTGTCAGTAGAGGGTGACAAAGATCATGTATCATTACATGAGAACATGTAAAGCTTGTAAAGAAACTACAGTTGCAGTTCACCAGACATTACTGTCAGACACAACAAACAGTGGTTCCTGAAATCTACGCAACAATCACCAGCAGAATAATAACACATACAATGGATTTATGAAAACTCCAAGGTAACTTATTTCATTCCTCCCTGTCTCACTGAGAAAGGGTTAGTGTATGCTCCGTTTCGTTAAGGCTTAACAAATCATTCACACAGATCATCAAAGGTTCCCATTACTCTTCTTCATTAATAGTATTTATTTATTCCTGTTTTGTTTTTTAATCCATGTGTTAGTATTTGATTAGCTCCCTCTCTCCTTCTTATTCTCTGCCTGTGTGCTCCGGTGTGAAATCAAAGCTTCAAATTCCTTTAGAGAAGACAACTGCTGTCAAATCTTCACCAGCAGCTGCAGAACATGTCTGTCCACTGAATGACTTAAACAGCGCTTTAACTCATGAGCTCCACTCTAAACCTCAGCGACACTTCACCCAAAGCCTGTGTTTTGACTGTCAAAGGGTCAGCTTTGTAGGCTTGACAACGGGCACATGTTGTCATGCAAAAGCTGTGATTTTTCACTCAGTCACGAGGCCCTATCAGCAAGTAGAGGGCTCTCACTTGTACTGTCAGTGATAAAATCAGTGTGAACGAACTATTGCTGTGTGGGAATGCGTGGCCTCCCTGTGCCCTGTTGAGGTGTCCTCCAGCTGAGCTCTTCTGTAACTGAACTGGTGCTTTCAACAAAATGTTACATTACTACCTGGTGATAATTTAAGACTCCTCTAATCAAAATTGTGTTTTTCTTAATGTTAAGTCACTGTGCAGAATGACATATATATAGTTTGACACTATAAGGCTGTTTTCACATTCACATGCTGGAGGGGGCTCACCTTCAATATGAGTTCAAAGCTCATTTTTTAAAAATTTACTTTATTGATCCCAAACTGGGAAATTACTTCTCTGCATTTAACCCATCACTGATTGAAACACACACATGCAACAAGCAACATGCAGTGAAACACGCAGAAGCAGTGGGCTGCATTCAAGCGCCCAGGGAGCATATTGGGGGTTAAGTGCCTTGCTCAAGGGCACATCAGCCAACTAATGGAGGGGGAGGGGATACTCCACCACACCCAATTTTTTCTACATACATAGAAGCAAGATTTTGAAAAATCACAGCTAGTTTGAAAATCAATCTTGGATCATCATGCAACTTGGTGTAAAAACTTGAAGCCTCTAGCGCACATAGAAAACTAAAAGACGCTGAAGTAGGAGATGTTTTATTTAGTAGTTCAACTTTTGAAATTTAAAATATTTAATATTAAAGCTATTTGAATATTTATGGATTTAGAATTTTTGAGTGATGTAGAACGATTGGCCTTAAATCTAATAAGTCAATTACACTTTTTTTTTTGGAAAACCAATATGAGACACAATTATTTTTAATATTAAAAGCAGAAAATTTCTTTTCAAACATGACCTTAAGTGAACTGTTTCATGTTAGAAGTAGACTTTCACAAAGCCTCCAGAAATCCATTTCTATTTCATTTTCAACTTAATCCATATCTACGTCCTCCACACGGAAAGGAGCTCACGAAATGTAATTTTAGGATGTCACGTCAGCTCCTACTCTGTGATCGATTGCATCGGACATGTGACCCTTTTCTGTTATCGGCTATTTGGCCTGTGTTAAACGAGGAAGCGGACGTTCTCAGCACAACACGGAGCTAACAAAGCTAGCTGGGACCACCAGCCGTCCACAGACAAAACAACAGATTTAACCGCAGGATTTCTCTGCTGACAGTTTAAAAACCCGCCTCGTTCTGACAGGCTCATGCTCATGCTGAAGGACAGGCTGCTGTCATGTTGACCTGGCCGGTTGAATTTGGAGGCTCTTCCTTCCTCCGGGCTGATGATTTCGTTGGGACTCGCTAGTTACGCCTGAGCTCTTTACAGCGCGGCTGCTGCTTCACAGGTTGCCTGTTGTTGGACAATCTGCTCGCGGTAACTCCTCTCCTTCATACCCTGCAGATAATATTAGCTGGGCTGAGATAGCAATAATGTATATACAGCCTCCTTCTGTTAGCGAGCTAAGTTAACTTTACCGTCTGACAGCATCTCACAGGCCACAGCACTTAGCGCTAAATTAAGGAGGTAGCGCTCAGGTGCTCCTATCCGTGCCTGTTCACGGTCACCATAAACAGTTTAATTTCACACGGTGTTGCTAAAGGAGGATGGTCTGGGATGTGCACTCTAAAAAAGTCACAGTTAGGATTACTTATGTTGAAAATAAGGTATTGAATGAATAGTACAAGTGTAAGTAGCTCTGTTGAAAACTATATTTGACAGCTTTACCTGAAAACGTCATCTTGAGCACAGCATGTCAATTTCAATGCATCCTATTAGTCTCTATTTGATTCACTGACGCGTTTAGAAATACACTCAAAGAATTCAGTTCACTTTTGAAGAAGTAGAGGTTCAAATGAACATGTGCAACCATTTACAGTAGCACGACTCGTATTTGTATTAGATACCATCCATTGCTGAAAATGAGGTAAACTTATCATCAGGCTGAAAAAGGCTGAAATGATAGGTGCCCTCTGTTTGGACTGTTTAAACGTGTTGCACCTCTGTTGGGTGGGGTCAGAAGTGTGCGTTAAGTTTGTGCTCCTAAAACCATGGTTTCCACAACAAGTGTGGAACGAAGAGACACTTGCTGCTTATTCTCACGTGAACTGAGTATTGTATTTGTATGTTAAGTGTCTTTATAAGATGAACATGATCACATAGACTGCAGGCTGTGTTGCACCCGTAACCAGACCTAACTGTGATGTTATAGTGTACTCACTGCAGCAGGATTCTGCAGTTGCTTTTCAGTGACAGTTTCAGTCTGACTGGCCTGATAATAGACTGGATTACTGCATTGTTTCACTTCAGCTGCTGTAAAAATAGCAGATGTGTGTGTGACTGAGAGGTACAGAGCCATGCTACAATCATGCCACCTTCTTTTCTTGTCTGCCAGTCCGGTCTCAGTCGGGGCCGAATTGTGAAATTTGTTTTGACGAGATCCAGAGTATGTTTCTTTAGGGGGGCTGCGACATTAGCAAGTCAATCTTTTTGTCTTTTCACCCTCTGAATCCTGAATCCTGCCTGCTTTCTTTTCCCCTGTCTCTGCACAGGAATGACAATGCACGGTGTGTCCCAGGACCCCTCACAGGGTGCAGGGGAAGGGGGGGAGCTGGTACACACATTATCTAAAGAGACCCCCGGATCTCCAGATGCATCTGAGTTGGGGAGCCCGCGCTGTACTCCAAACTTTGACCTCTTCAACATGGTTGTGTCCTATAAGAGAATGGCTCTGTTTCTAGAACCAGTTGCAGATGCAGTGGAGCTGGCCCGCTTCCTGCTCGGGTGCGTATAAGTGTTTGTTTGAGGCTTGTTTGAGCATGATCCATATAATTGCTCTCTGCTTTGAGTAGCAATGGCAGGAAGCCATATTTGTATTGGAGTATTCAGTGTCATTTGTGTTTTTTTCCCCCTCAGCTGGAAGATGCCTGTGTGCTCTCTGCTCGTCTGTGTGTTTCTCAATGTCTTCTTCTGCACCGTTAATGAAGGTAAGATGAGGCATTAGGCATTAATATTGATCCAGCTTTTGTTTGGTGTTTTGAAAGACACTTGAATAATTGATTAACTTGCTGTTTTGTCTGCCTCTCTGGTATCAGTGGGTTGGTTCACAGTGGGTGTGGTGGCTCTGTGTGTGCCAGCTGCCCTGGGTTACCTGCAGGACAGGTGTGGGGGCAGAGCCTCAGAAGCTGAGCTTCAGAAGAGGCATTACCACGCAGTGCACCGCAGAGACCTGCAGACAGTTCATCTCACCAAACAGGAGGCCATGCTGGAAGTCAAAGACCTGTAAGATGGACATTGCAGGGAATGGGATTATGTGTTGCAGGGCTGCAAATAATGAATGAATAATGAATTTATATCTGTTACAAAAAAAAATCTGTTCACAACACCTCAATCTGTGTCATGGTGTTTTTCACCTCCACATTAGTGATGTAGTGATTTGTACAAACTTGTTGGGCACAGCTTCACAATTTCTTGGCTACTCTCCACGATATAATAGCCTCAAGGCCTCACAAATTTGTTTAATTCATTTCCTACATAAAACATTTGCAAAGCTGTTCAAAAAATAACAGCTTTGGGTTACAATTATTAAGTAAATGATTTATAAATAAATAAACATGTTATGAGTGGATTAAAGATAATAACTAGACTAACTGAGGTAGCTGACAAAAATATCAATTAGTTGCCCTTTTTGGAACAGATTTACAAACTGTGGCTTGTACCCACATGTGTGTATGTGACATTTGTACACAGTATTTGTGGGTCGCCCTGTATCTTTGTTCTTACAGATTGTGGGTGTGCTTTTGTTTCCCGTCTTCACCAGGTTGAAGCACCTGGACGACATGCTGTCCTCTGCCTGCCTGTCAGCAGAAGCTATTTACAAGGTCCTGTACTGGGATAATCACAACAAGTCATCAAGGTTTGCATCAACACACACACACACACACACACACACACACACACACACACACACACACACACACACACACACACACACACACACACTCACTCACTCACTCACTCATATGGTTTGTCTCACTGTGAGCTGACATGTTTAATGTCTCCCTCCAGGTTCTATGGAGGGATGGTAATATTGGTGTGTCTGCTCTACGTGGCTCCTGTGGGATGGGTGCTCGCTGGGCTCAATAGCGCCATCTTCCTGTGGAACAGAGACTTCTGCAGAGGTTAGTTCATCCTGCCTGGACGAAGTAAAGGGTAAACACGAAGTCTGAATGAAGAAAATATAGCTGAAGTAAAGTGTTGTTCTCAGTTTTGTTGGACCTTAGGAAGCTGTTCCACATGGGCCAGTCCCAGGCCTCAGAGGGGGTGAGTGAAGAACAGGACCAGGGCAACTTATTGGACAGGACCCCCACACCGACTAGCCTGGAGGTGAGCAGAAGGACCACGGTGGAGAAAAATGCATGTGGATTTTGAAAGCTGAAGGATTTAGTGGTTGTGATTTACATTAAACCCAACCATGGTTGTAAGCTTCTTATCCACTTTATCCCATGCTCTCAATGTATTTATCCTGTACCATTAACGTCAATCCATGCACAGATTTGCACCAACCATCCACAGAACCATTTTTGTACCGCTGATGGAGCTGGGATTTTATTCTCCAGCAAAGGCGTGCACAGAGGGTCAGAGTAATGTGACTTTATCTTCTTGGAGGCCTCTGGATCACAGAAAGGCAGCCATGTGCTGCAAAATGAAAAAAATAATCAAAGGGGATCATGGTTCAACAACATCAGTTAATCATCCCACAGTTAGTTACATCCTCCTGTTTATTGAGCATCTCAGATGATGAGATGAGCGATGAGTCAGGTGCTGATCCTGTGACAGCCAGGAAATCAGGAACTGTCCGCAGTATTTATATATTAATATTTGTGTGTGTGTGTGTGTGTGTTTGATGACAGGACCTGTCTCCTGGCAGTGTGGAGGAAGCTGAGGAGGCAGAGCCTGATGATGAATTCAAGGATGCCATTGAGGTAAATACTATTCTAAACTTAATTTTACTCTTTTCTATCACAGTTTTTCATGTCACAGTTTTTTCCTTTTAATTCTGGAATTAGTTGTTTCACAGTAACGCTCTGAGGTTTCTTTTCTTTTCTGCTCAGTGGTGGGGGTAACAAGCCACAAAGTGACACCTTCCAGTAATCACATTACATTTGTCTGTAATGCAGTATTGTAGTGGTAGAGATACCAAACAGGATGAGCTGAACACTGAGCTCAACATGGAGGACCATCATGTACCATGTAATGTAAATGAGACATTTCAAAACTAAAAAAAAAAGTACATTTAATGAATCATAAATGAGATGTATAACAGGATAAAATGTTTAACAAGTAGCAGGGTGTAAAGACACTGAAGACACTGTATGATAAACGTGAGTGGAAAAAAACTCTGCATTACATTTTTGAATCACAGCTGTTGGAGCTTTCCACCACTGTGAGAATAATCCTCCTCTCATGACCTTTGTCCTGTTACATCCTGTTTTTTTTTTTCCCTGTGCTGTCCTCTGAACTCAGGAGCATTCAATGTCCCTGCAGGTGAGTATCGCCCCCTCTGTTTAGAAGAGGCTAGTGCACTTCTACTGTAGAACTATTTGACACATGAACAACAACTTCATGTGTTGCAAGCTGGTGGCCTTGTGGTGTAGTCCTTGCTTTGCTCTGTGGAGCGTGGTTATGGGTATGCTCCTGTGTAATCACACTGAATATCAGTGTTTGTGGGTAACATTGTTCTCATGTGTCGCTCTGCTTCCTGATTAGGAAACCCCTTTGGTCTTAGTGGTAAGTGGATTTCCCGGTGCCATCCATCCATCCATCCATCCATTCATGTGCTTGTTCGCTTGGCAAGAATTATTTGATAGTGATAATGATAATCCCATCATGTAGGGTGCTCATTCACATCTAGTCTGCATGACCGGCATTGTTCATGAGACATATTGCATTAGTGAAATCAGCTTTTCCTTCCTCAAAACCTCTCAGTAGGATGGACTCATTAATGTGTTGCAGTGCTTGTGTGTGTTGATTGAAACACATTATGAACAAGCGTTTTGCATTGAGGCATGTTCTGTATTTAATTACAGCATGTGTTCCATAAAAGAGCTGCTGCCAAATAGCACATATATCTTAAGAGTTTGTGATCGGCAGACTTTACATTTCAGCGTAGCTGACTGTTGCCTTTTCAAATTGGCAAATTGGCAGAAACGAGTTGTCCTGTTCCCTGAAAACCCTTTTTGTCAAGGATGGGTCTGATAATTTTCTTTTGGCACAACAAATTGCTTTCTCTTCTTCTTTTTTGTCCTCTTACTCTCTGGTCCTCTTGTACCATCTCATTAACTCGTTGTTGTGCCTTTCAGTGGTTAAGGTTGTACCAACCTGACTGTGTAGCCATTGATTTCCAGAATGTGCAGAATACGCCTTTTACCAAGGCTTATTCTGGGAACATGTAGGTACATACAGATATAAATGTAAGTAGATATACAGATATAATTGTAGGAAGATGGATAGATTAGGGTCAGCATTATAAGGATGGAATGATGCACTTTATTTTTTTTTTATCTCCTCAGGGGGTTTGGTGTCTTTATGTTTGGCAGATAGATAAAGTACAGCTGTATGAATATGCTTACTGTACATGTATTCTTCCTGTAAATACATGCATTTCCCATCTATCTTTCTAGTAGTCCTGTCATAGTGGCCATCATCATGATTTATTTATTTGCCAAAGCTCTTTTAGTCAAACTGGCTAAAATCATCACAGTGAATTTTATCCAATGCAACCCTGTCGCTGAGCTTGGCTCTGTTTCTTGGCCAGGTTTTCAGACTCCAGTTAGTGGAGCTTACACAGCATTTAGATGCCTTTTTGTTTGTGCCTCCTTCCCTCAGGAGGATGACGACGGGCCTCTCGGACCTCCAGAGTATGACACCATCTCTGAAAATGGACTGTTGAGCCGCAACGAACCAATACGCAGCAAGGTGTCCAAACTGACGGAGAAACTGCGTAAACGCTACCCCACCACCAGCACAGGTCAGTCTGCTCTGACTCATTCGCTGGTTTATTTCCTCCTCTCCTCATTATACCTCTGTGATGAAAGAAGAGTGTTTCGGAGGTAGTCTCATATGCTAGCTCTGAACAGATGCATTTTATTTTATAACTCATAATCCTGTTTACCTTTGTCTTTTTCTCCAAGGCAACTGTTCTAGCTGCAATGCCGTCTTCTCAGTGCTGAAGAAAAGGGTGAGACTGAAAACTTGTGACAGGAATTGGGGATATATTTAGGCATCACGTCATCATGATGTTTAATTTTGTCTTTTATTGGCACAAGCTTCAAGGCGATGTCTCTATTTATTACAGAGGAACTGCAGTAACTGTGGCAACAGCTTCTGTTCCCGATGCTGCTCCTTCAAAGTGCTGAGATCATGCATGGGCGCAACAGGTGCGAAGGGGAACTGAGGAGAAACTGCATCAATCCGACATTTTATTTTTAGACAGATTGTTAAAATTTTATGACCGCTGCATCATGTCACATCACAATATACTGCTTCTGTCTCCCTTACTGGTCTGTGCTTTGAGTTCTGATCTTGTTCTCTTATTGTTTCTCCTTCAGCTCCGGAGGCCCAGAGAGAGACTGTGTTTGTTTGTGCTGCCTGTAATTCCTCTCTCATCAAGTTACAATGAGGTGGCAGGCCGGTTTAGTGTCCTAGTGGCCAGCAGGAGGTCATTCACTGTTCGCCCCCGAGGCCAACTCCAAGTCACTGAAACCCTAACACATGCCTTGGTTTTCAAGTTAAGCACTTCTGTCTGTCAAGATACCTCCCGTGTTGAACACCAAGAACCCCCCATATCTTTACCAGTTGCATCCCTCCTCAGCTACTCTCGTTTCTTATGGGACTTCTACTATAATGTGTTAAATATTTCCTGTTTCAACTCTCAATGAAGAACTGGCCCTTATGAATCAATGAGACTTTCTACAGAGCACAATGGCTCCAAAATCAAAGGACCTTTTCCCTTTGCTGTGCAGAGGGAGGTGCAAAGCATGCAGGGTAGAGGCTGGGATCCGGCTCGTGCTGTCGGGTGATACAAATAAGCTTAGGCCGTCAGTGGTTTTGCTCTTGCATACATGCTTTCCCTCGCCATAAAGTCAATTCCACTTCAATGTTGTTATCTTCAGCCCTGTGTAGCAGTTTACCTGTACTGTATTGCTCAGAGGACTTTCCTGTATGAACAAGAATGAGGCCAGCACTGTTTAAACTGCCATGTTCTTAGATTGGTGATAAATGGGGATGATGTGAGCGAAGGCTCGCAATGTGAATTTGGTTTGTTCAGATGAACAAAATAATGGAGGCACGACCAAAAGAAGCAGCTCTCCATTTGGCTTTGATTGCCACAGTGTGCACAGGTTGGTCATGTCATGTGATTAGCTCTGGCTTTGTCCAAGTCTTTGGGGACAGTGTTTTTGGTTAACTTCTTATTTTACCAGTCATGTCTGCTGCCACTACAATCCACATGTTCCGCCTGTTGGTATCCACATTATTTATCAGACCTCGAGTTGATAAATATACAAGCTTTTGTTAATTTACCTGAAAACTTTGATTTTAGGTGCAGTTCTGCCACTGAAAAAGTGGAAACCTCACTAACTTGAGGTTTGCTTTTTTTACATAGTGTTTCCACCAGCTAGAGGAGCTTACAAGACATGAGGGGAGCAGATATGACATGCCATTAAACAATAACTCCATGGCAGTAAACTGAAAATGCATGGCCTGCAGTGAATCACATTGCATTTTTTTTGACAAGTTGCCAGTGAGGTTGTTCTGGAGGGTGGTGAATCAGGCTTTGTGAACATTTGGACAGGTTTGTTCAGTGGACCAGCTTGGTGTACATGTAATGATCAAATTGGCGCTTCATTTTGGTCGTCATTTTTCCTGTGTTGATATGTCAGATAAGCTTTTTTGGAGTAAAGCAGCCAAAAAGTCAAGAAAGCTGCTTGAAGTCCCTGGAGCCCCTGCGTTTCCTCTAACTGGATCAAAGTCGACCCAACTGGATTGAAGTTGTTCGAATGGACTGAGCAGCCAGCTGAAATTGTTATCAGAGCCTCACACTCTTGAAAGCGGGACTTAAAAGAATTAATGTGGAGGCCTTGCAACCCAAAATGTGGATTTTGGTGGTAAAATGATTTTAATCATGAGTCAGACACAGATGATTGTAATTGTTTGCTTTGCTTTTATTGTAATCATGTATAAACTGTCACTATAAATTGTTCTACTATATCTAATATATTTAATTTAAACCTCCAGAAAGTGCAAGTTATTATTTGACCTAATAATTCATACTGTATATATTGCCCTTATTTTATGGATGAGATATGTTATTATTGAAATAAACTGTGATGATTTGATTAACCTATAGTCACAAGTGGTAAGTATGGTCTAGTTGACTTGACTGTACTTTTTTTGGTCCAAAAATGACTCATTGGATTTGAGCAACTTCAATATTTTTTTCTTTTTAAACGTGACGCTGCCTGAATTTGTAACCCCTAAAAATTATGTCTGTTTTAAATTGTTGAGATTTTAATTAACTTTTCAGAAATTTCAAAGATAAAAATTCAAATGACATAAATTCAGATAGATGGCTTTCACTGTAAGATAACACAGTACTAAAGACTTCAAGTTTAAATATAAGTCTTTAGTTATTAAATTTCACAGTGATGTCTGGTTGGTAATGAGAGAAACTTTAAAGGCTCCTACAAATAATTTATATAATTGATGTCTCAAAATGACTGTAATGTGAAGGGTGTTGCTGGTTGTGGCAAACACACTGATTGCCACAAATATTGTTCGACTGAAAATAAAAAAAATAAAGTAATTTAATGCAGGTTTAAGGCTTTTGCTTGCTCCCATGCTATGAGCATGTGCATGTCACAGCAGGAGAAGCTCACTTGTGAATGAGGAGCTGAATGATGGCTGCTGTGGTCTCAGGGTCCTGGTGTTGGGCGTGCAGGTCCACGGGGACACATGAGCAGAACATGGTGAACGTTTTAGTACCACCTTCCTGTGACAAGTGAAGACATTTAACGCAGCGTGGACGCAAGTGTGAGACGGCGGAGCAGCTGAATTAACATCACCTACAGCCTGTAGTCGCGTTAGCACCGCCCCTCCGGCTCCCACCCCGCCCCTCCCCCTCCACTCCTCCAATCCGTCCCCGTGTCCCACTAAAGCGATTTCGGCGCATGCAGGGACTCGTACCTCGCGGCTACGGATGGCAACATGGCGACAGAGGTAAGACTGGCACGCTCTCTGTTTATTTTCCCCGCCAAGGTGTCGATTCCCGGCGCGAGCAATTAAACGACAGTCTGAATAAAACAGGCGCGGGCGCAGCTGACGCGGTCAGCGAGGGCATCGAGGCTGCACACGGTTCAGCTGTGCCACACTTGAATCACTACTGACGGCGGTGTCCTACATTATGACGGCAGGTCCGTCTGCAGGTCGTTTTCTTTCTTTTTTTTTCTTTGCCTTTTGGGAGGGGGGGGGCTTTTTAACAGGGAGACCAGGAACATGACCGCTGGAAGTGAGCCGTGCTTCGTGGGAGCAGATCGGGGCAGAAACCGCGCGGTCCTCCACGCGATGTTAGGATGTGGCGGTGAAAGCAGATCTGTTTTTTATCTGTTGGGACGCCCCGTTAATCCGGTGACAGGCCACTGTGTGGACAGTGACCGCACACACACACACACACACACACGCAGGGATAGCGTTCAGCACCATGGACAGAAGCCATGCCGCCCTGACCTTCCTCACTGCTCCTCCTGCCTCTCTCGCGCTCTCAGAAATGCTCAGAGAAAGAAAGGCTGATGAACGAAAGCTGATGTTTACCCGACACACACTTTGATGCAATCAACATTACCAGAGTAAACACGAGAGATTACAAGGGTTTGAATGCCCTCACATCAATGCGCCTCATCTTGTTCCACCTGATCGATCTGTTGTGAGCTGTAGTGAAATGTTGTCCTGTCTCCTGCGAGCTTTACTCTCCTGTAAGAGAGAGATCAAAGTGTGTGTGTGTGTGGGAAAGATAGTATGTCCATTGCTGGGCTCTGCTCCAACAGACAACAAGGCAGAAATGCGCACAGACACTGAGCCACAGAGTGATGGATCACATCTTGCCCGCGTCTCCTCTATCATCCTATACTTCCGATTCAGCCAATGTTTGGACACATTACGAGCGAACGGGTGCACGGAGAGATGGAGCTTCCTCTGGGGACTCATTATGGACGCATACCCGTCACTATATTTGTCTCTGTGTGTGTTTTGTCCTCCTCAGTTCCACAATCTGCAGGAGTTGAGGCACAGTGCATCTCTGGCGAACAAGGTCTTCATCCAGAGGGACTACAGTGAAGGAACCACCTGCAAGTTTCAGACCAAGTTCCCCTCTGAGCTGGAGAGCAGGGTGAGGAGACGGTGGCATCCAACCACACATGCATTTAAATGAGTGACATGAAGAGAATAATTCAAGAGCAGCACAAGATAGAAGCAATTGTAACACTTTAATGTGTCTACTTGATACACGTGTTTGCTAATCAAACTGTACTGACGGCCTTACTCTTGCAAAATGTTTTGAATGTAGCCGTTTCCTCCTTGTCAGAAGGGATAAATGTTGCTAAATTCAAGGCAATATGTGTTAATATTTTATTTCTATCAAGAGATCCATTACAACACACACATTTCACATTTGAACACCTGTCACCCCACCAACACCCGCATCTTCAGAAATACATGAAAAATGCAATCAAAAATACTAAATAGTGATGATAAAATACATATAAACGAGTACGCCAGCTGATAATTGGTGAACAGTGAATACCTGCAGTAGACTTTGAAATAATGGCAAAGAGACAAACAAACTGGCAGATTTCCAGTGTTGTCCTAGCTGTTCCATTCTGAACTGATGCGTTCAGTTTAAAAGAATGAATGTTGGAGGAGAGTAATGCTTCTATTAGTTTGATTTACTACCTCATGAACAGAAGTGCTAATCCTGGTGGTCCAGTGGTAAAGACACACACCACATAACTGGCATATTCCTGACTGGATTTGTTGCACGTCGCGCCCCTCTCTTTCTCTCCTCTCTACATCTACTAACACTATCTAACTAAAGTCTGTCTTAGCGATGTGTCCCTCATGAACGAGTCAGCTCTATCTAAAAGTAAATGATGGGAGGCGGCTCCTGTCCAAGAGCCGGTAGCTGCTGTTTTTTGTAAATTAATATAAGACCGAGTAGCAGGATGATCCTATAACGTATTTATTGAATATGATCCAGAAACATCTCACTTTGTAATAGCATTAAGACGGTGAGACATTGAGACTATGACATTCAGTACACGTGTAGTAGTTTTTGATGTTTTTCAATTGTTTCAGGTTTTTGTACCAAGCATAATTCAAAATTATGGTGTTCTGAAGATTTCTTATAATTATTAAGTGATGAATGAGCACACGTACCAATCAAAGTTCAAAACATTGCTACATTTGTCAGAATGATAAAAGCCAGAGGTGGAACTAAACGGGGAGCCGTATGGGAACCGAAAGAGACGGCTGTCACTGCTGAGCTGAGCCAAACGATCTGACTCACGAAAAAGAGCCAGAGTTCCCATCACTAGTCTGTCTGTCTTTTGATTTTGTCAACAGCCGTTCGTCCAACTGACTTTACACTTGGTGGGTGTATTGCTGAGGACCCTTGGAAGTGTGAATTGGTTTGGATGAGTGGCTCTCTAGAAAGCTGAGAAGCATTGCCTTGCCTAGCTGGCTAGCTTCGGCATGAATTCAGGAATCTTATCAAGAGTAATGATTTAGCTGTAAAGATTTCATTCCTTCACTGTTACGTCTGGATGAAAAACGTCTTAGAGTTAGATTTAAATGGCACGGCTCTTATTTCAGCATCTCCCGCAAATGTGTCTATAAAGACACTTTTTCATTGCATATTTTGACATTTTTAATACATGAAACAATTTTGCTTTTGTGTGCTGTGTGATTTTGGCCCACATTCAGTCAATTAAATTACTATGAGGCAGAAATAACGATACTGATTATTAATAATTAAGACATGGCTCATGCTCTGGGAACACCTCAATACAGCGTTAAAAACTGGTGGTGTATTGTAGTATTACTGTGTCTTAAGTAAAGTTTGAAAAAGAAAAGAAACGCTGGTGGTGCAGGGGCTCTCCAGCTCTGCAGGTTGATGACTTTGAGAAAGCTGCAAGCAGCAACAGCGGAGGCCAAGAAAACGGTTGCTGTTCTGAGCATGCAGATTCTGAACAGGCACTGCACGAGTCAAATCCAGAAAATGATCCTTACCAATCCCAACCCGGCTACCTATAACTCTGCATGTGTCCCCAGATTGAGCGGACACTGTTTGAGGACACTGTGAAGACGCTGAATAACTACTACGCTGAGGCAGAAAAGATAGGGGGCCAGTCCTACCTGGAGGGGTGTCTGGCCTGTGCTACAGCATATCTTATCTTCCTCTGCATGGAGACGCGTTATGAGAAGGTCAGACTGGTGGTCTCAATGCATTTTAATGGGCTGGGCCAATGATTAACATGTCTGGAATTCATTACCGGCTCTCTTTTTTTCTTCTGTCTGTGTGTTAGGTGCTGAAGAAGATAGCTAAGTACATTCAGGAGCAGAATGAGAAGATCTACGCTCCCAGAGGGCTGCTCATCACAGATCCCATAGAAAGGGGAATGCGGGTCGTATCCTTACTGTGTTTTTCTTGGCGTGCACACAAAAGCTTTAGCATTTATCTATGCTGTTTAAGTAACCACACTTCTCAGCAAATTCTTGGTCCCTAACTACTCTCCCACCAGATAGAGATCTCCATCTATGAAGACCGGGGCTCCAGCGGCTCCAGCTCAGGGAGCAGCTCCGTGTCCGGCAGCACTGCTCGATGACTGGGTGCTTCCTGACCGCCGCGTCCCCCTGATCACTCACAACCCTGGAGGAGGACTTAGGACAATGATGCTACTCCTGTTCCAACACTTAGCCCCCGCCCGCTCACACAAAGGATTCACTAGCTTTTAACAAAGAGAGGCATGTTGCTCCCAACATGCTAACACATGCTAAAGTTGTTCAAGCTTTTTTTTTCACGCTTAAAACACACTCTTCAGTAGTTTTTTGCAATGTGCATGCGCCGACACAGTCCTGATCCTGTAGGATGCAATGTCTCTGTGTGAATTTTGTTAGCAATACTTTTTGTGATCGTACCGTTACCTTCCTTCCTATCCTCGTCGAGGTTACCACAGCTGCGTGTAATCTGGTGGGTGAGAAAAGGATGTGTGGAAAAAAGAGGGAGGAAGGAAGTGCAGAGGCAGGTGAGGAGACCACTGGTCTCGCCAAACCTCCTACCTCAGCCACCACAATTGCATCAATAGGGTCCAGATCAGCCACAGCTGCACCCTGACCGCACCGGACCAACCAGGAAACTGGACTGAACTCATCACCATCAACCCTGCACACCAGACACTGGCTTTTAAGATTCTAGCAAATGTAAGTAGGATGTAGGAGTAGTTGAGTAGGGCATCACGCAGTTTCACCTCCTTAGAGCCCTGACACACTGTACAAAGAACCTCCTCCACCTTCACCTCTGATATTAAATCGTGCTGTCTGGTAGCAGATGAATGTCATTCAGCCCGTCCATGTATATAATGTAGCAGATCTTCCACTTTTCTCATGTGAGGCCTATATTTTATTTGTTAGGCACACAAACAGACACATGCACAAATTAGTACTAACCTCTTGGTTTCAATGAGTGAGGCCAAATCTTCCTAAATTTTGATTATGCAAATTCATACTGTACGTTGAATGCAGTAGTAAGTAGACAAAGGATGGGTCAAAAAGTCTTCCTGAATCTTACCTGTTGTGGTTTCAAATACACCAACCCTTCCTTGATTTCTGAACAACCTTCCAAAGATCGACCGCCAAAAACTGGCTCACAAATGTGAATGTGTGTCTCTTATTTTGGTGACATTTTGTGCAGGAACAAACTTTCGTACCGCTTGTTGTTTGATACACATGGCAATGAGGTATATATTACTGGTGTCAAATAAATACTGTTTCATCACAGCCGCACAGAACTCATCTGTCTTTATTGAACAGTAAATCTACAAAATAGACCTTTACCATGGCAGACATTTTGACTTGTCACAGCAGGAAAGGCACAGCTGATTGTAATGATGATAATAATCAGTGTCACTCCCAGACATAGCAGGCAGCTGTTTGGAATCCTGAAAGCAATGATTAATGCGCTGAACACAACCTACACAGCACCGAACAGCAGACAGACACAGTTAGTGAATAGACGGTGAACATAATGGAGCATTCAGCAGCTGAAGAGACAGATATTTCCCTCAGGAGATGGTGGAGACCCAAAACAGAGCAAAAAGAGGGGATATTGGACCGAATTACTGATAATGTTTCTTCATAAGTGCCTGATGCAAATAAATGACTTGCTGACGCTTTAGCCGTAATTATTTTGTTGGTTGATAATATATCAATGTTGTGTTCACTACTCTTCCTGCTGCCCCTATGTGGCCAAAAAAAAAAAAAAAAAAAAAAAAAAATGGTGGCTTTAACATTATTAAATACATGTTTTGCTTTCTCACAATTGATTTAATGTTGGAGGTTTGTCATCTTGGCTGCACAGGATTTGACTACATTGAAATGTTGTCATATCACCATGTGGAATTTACTGCAAATGATTTACTGAAAAATAGGTCCAAGGATATGTATTTTATGTAAAGTAGGCCTTTTTCAAGACATTTTGACACATCCCAGTAGGAAAAGCACAGGCGTGAATAATAAAATGACTGATGGCTGAATTACATTTAAGGGCTTCATTTTCAAGGTCCTGGTGTTGTGTGTGCTGGCTGGCTGTCACACTGTCATGACTGACTGACACATGGGAAATACTGGTGCTGTTCCTCCTATGACGAGCCAAAATGTCTGTGAAAAAGGCCTGCAGTACATAATAATGATACTGATTTAAATATATCGCATGCACTAAAAACTTCAGAAAGGTCAAATTTAAAAATGTTGTGACGAGCTTTGGTCAGGAAAATCCCCTCATGTTTGGATGCATGCTTGAATGACTAAATGACACTGCAGCAGCTGGATGAAGGATCCCATGCATTCTGATAAAATACACTTGCTATTACTGGATGTTACTGGAAGTCAAATCATTCAGCAAATGCTTGCATGCAGTGCTGGATAAAGGCTGTCTTACTGTATCATCGTTACTCTCAAGACTATAATCCCCTGAGATCAGCCAGCGCAGAGAGCACCATGACACACTGTAGTAAAACTATCTTAAAGCAAGAGGCTTGAAATGTGGAGACAGAGGTGGAGAGGACGCCATTGTAAATTGGAGCCAACGCTGCATGTATGGAAGGACAGCATAGGGGAGACAAGAGAAAAATGGAGGAAGGAAACAAGGAAAGGCAGCCGTCAGATTAAGACAAAAGAGAGCAAATGGTTGAAATGGATAGAGATGGTAGTCAAATGGAAGGAAGATGAGAACAGGCCAAGAGAGGTGTGCAAACACAGGGGACACAGGGGAATGACAGAACTCAGTATCTCTTCTTTGTACAGCAAGCTAGTCCTTTCTGATTATTCCAGTTAGTCTATTTCAGCCACACAGAAGATTAATGTCCTTCCTCATTCATTTTCAGATGGCTGCAGGTGTTTGTGAAAACTCAGTATGACAGGAATGATTTATTTGTACCTCTGAAAAGATCTGATCTGACCATATTGATTTGTAGCAGTTTATTTAGTTTGACATGGCACACAGAAAATAACAACCATAACCTAGCAGTAGCTGTGAAAATTATTCAGGAAAAGTTAGAGACAAATGAGAAACACAAAAATATCAAAACTACTCATACAGTAAAGAAAATATCAAGGCAAAGTATCTTAAAACCATGTGTTTGCTAACATTATTGTATTTTCCACATCAACTTTGTACTGCATTTCATGTGACTATCCTCACAGACCTGTAGAAACATACAGAAGAAAGAAAATCAAAAAGAAAACAAATAATGGTTTTAAATGGTTTCATTCATTCTTATTCTTCTCTTCATTTTACAAAATAAGTGAAAAAAACTGCTTACCTGCACAGCGGCCATTCTGGACAGTAAAACCTTTCCCACACTAATTAAAAAGAAGGAAATTCATTGGTATTCAAACCAAATAATTTGATTCATTTAGATTTTACAGACAGACAAACAAATAAAAATTATCATCTGTGTCAGTGCACAGATGCACTGACATGCTAACAGAGACTGACTGGAACATTACCGGTGTTCATAATTCATGCCGTGGATCCGATCTGCGTACCTGCGTGTCATTGGCAAGTACAGCCGTTTCCCCTTCTTGCGGATAGGCTACTTCCACCACAGAGTTCATTTCACCGGGCTGAAGGGTTCGAGTGATGGAGCTGCCATCTGGCCAGGAGACCTCCAGTACCGTCACCTGGTCGTTTCCTGGGAGTCGTGGGTGGAAAAATCACAGAGCGTCACACGGGAGGAAAACACACCTTTCAAAAAGCTGCATCACTTTCTGCGGGTGGTCGGACAACATATGATACTACATGTTGGACGAGTCCAGAGGCTTTTGGAAACAGCTGCTGTCTTGCTGAGACTTGGATGAGTGGTTTGTCACCACTTTCATGTCTGTACATAACATATGAAGCTAGAGCCAGGAGGTGATTAGCTTAGCTTAGCATAAAGAGTGGAAGCGGGGGAAACACTGATGATCTCTGAAACCACAAATTGTTTCCTCTTTGTGTACACAATAAGAGTAGGCATAGATGTAGGCATTTTTTTGAAGGCCCATTTTCTGTCAGTGTCTGCGAATGATAAAGCCTGGAGAAAGTTACCTAAACCAAAGTGTGCGACAGGCTCCATCTCACACAGGTACCCCGAGCCTCCGTCAATGATGCGTATGTGAGCTCCACTCTGACTGGTGAAGGCCGTCACTTTGGCTCCTCGGGCAAAAGAGCCAAACTTGGTGCGAGGGATGACCCGCAGCCAGTTGTTGGAGGAGCCCTGATGAGGTTTGACAGGTTAGGTAGTGGATCTTTAGGGCTCATTTACTATAAACAAACACTGTACTGATAAAATAACTTTGAGGACTTGTGCTTGAGTATTTCTATTCATGCTTCTTCACACATCACTACATTTGAGAAGAAAGTGTTGTACTTTTTATTCCAATACATTCATCTGACAGCTGGAATATCTTTTCAAATTAATATTTCACATATAGAATATTTTCTAGGTTAAAAAACAGCTCCACCCCCACCAGTTGCAACAATAAAACTCTGTTCACACATCGATGCATCAGTATTCATAATCCAATGTCACTCACTGGGGGCAATCAACTGCAGAATGAGTACTTTTGATACTTATAAGTGTATTGATCTGATAATACTTCTTTTACTTAAGCGGGATTTGGAATGAAGGACTTTTACCTGTAATGCAGTATTTTTAGATTGTTGTATTAATACTGGTACTTCAGTAAAGGATCTGAATACTTCTTCCACCACTGACAAACACACACACATGCACATACACACCTGTGTGACCTTGAAGACAGAGATTGGCTGTTGGGCACTCTCTCCATGTGCCAGCAGCAGGTCCAGCTGTCCGTCCCCATCGAAGTCTGTGACGGTGCCACCTGTCCACGGCAGACAGAGAGCTTTCACTGCACTGAACTACACATCAGCTTCACTGTGGTGTGCATGTGACAGCTGTGTCTCTCTAAATCGCATCCAAACAGAGATGTAGCCGAGGTGACACATATTCATGTCAGGTTCTAACATTTTGAGAATAAAACGGATGACAGTATGCTGTTTAAAGTCCTCTATGCTGAGTTTAGAAATGGCTGACCTGTTCCTCGCCCCTGTGGCTCTGCAGCATCGCCCACATTCAGCTCCTGGATCAAAGGGTCTGCATCAGCTCTCCTTGACACCCTGCAAACACACACACACACACAACGATCTAAAAATAGCGAATAATGTACAGCGGTCCAGGATGTGTTTTACTTCCTCTCACTGCACTTTGGGTCCACATAAGAACCGAAATGTTACCTGAAAAGCCTGTTAGGGGCATTGCCTCTGTAAGCGATGTTGTTGAAAAACACGTCCAGCTCCTTGTCATTGTCAAAGTCGGCAGCGATGACTGTGCGAATAGGTGAGGAAGCAGCAAATCCTCCAGCAGCTATGTTCTGCACAAGAGAACATGGTCAGGGCTCGCTCCATCGAACTCGGTGCATCTTACAGACTTTCATATGTCACCCGTTAATTGGTTTTCTGTCCTGTTCACCTTCCTTACCCGGAATTTAGAGTCGCTGCCCTGCAGGAAAAGTCTATGTGGACCATTCCAGTTGCCATAGACGATGTCTGTCCTTCCATCACCATTGAAGTCAGCCAGTGCTACTCCTCGGCCATGCTGGTACCGGTCCTCCACACCTTCAGAAGTTGACACAATGTTCAAAACCCTAGTGCCGCTAGAGCTGGAAAAACGGTATACTGTATTTTGGATATGATTTCTATATGTGTAGGATTTGAAAATTCCCAATATTGGAGACTCCTAGTGGTAGCAAAAAAGAAAAAAACAAAATAAACTCTTGAAGACAGAAATGCAGAAATGTTACCCCCCCTACCAGACTGACTGTCAGTTTAATAACATCTACATTTCAATTCTCATTTATTCAAAACCTGTAAACAAGAAACTCCACCAACTGCTGCTAGAGGTCTCTCAACCAAAACAACAAAAAAGACTTGAGTTTGATGATGTTGTGAGGCTTTGAAGGGTTAAGAAAGGTGAGAAGAGCTGATGTCACAAGAGGATTATGATGATGAAGAAGAAGATATTTCTGTTGGTCACTCCTTTTTTTGTATTTATGCATTTAACTAGTACAATTACATACACTGAACAATACAGACTCACATTTTTGTTCCCTCAACATCAACATGCTAATATGCTCACAATGACGATGCTAACATGCTGATGTTTAGCAGGTACAATGATTACTATAGTCCCCAGTATTGTTTGCTGTGTAAGGCTGCTAACATTTGCTAATTAGCACTAAACAGAGTGTCATAAACAAATGTCTCCTCATGGCAATCAATCCAAGAGATCGACTGAGGGACACTGCCATCCCTTTAGCCATGCTGCTACCAAAGCTAAAAATACTGGTACATATATATTTCTGCTCCTGACTACACTTAAGCTCTCAGCTCCTGCACTTGCTGTGTTATACTCACCTGCCTGTCTGGCCACATTTACAAAAGTCCCATCTCCATTATTCTTGAACAAGAAGTTTGGTCCGTTCTCGTTGTCACAGAACACATCCGACCTCGACTGGCTCAGGATCGGTCCGACCACCACACCCCGCCCACCTGCACAAGTGAACCATGAATGCTTCAGCTTATTCAGCACACTTCAAAACATCGCAGGCTTCGCTTCCCTAACCGGACTCCTGACCTGTTAACTTGTTGACCCCGGCCTCTGCAGCCACGTCCGATAGAGCGACAATGCCTTTGGTCACATCACTGGCAGCCTCATCCATTTCTAAGAGAGCGTGGGGACCAATGTTGCCACTGGCATAATTGGCCACATAGATTGAGTAGCGGCCTGTTCCCTGGCGACAGGCAACACAGTGACAGGAAGGAATTGTGAATCAATAAGAAATCAGCAACAAATAGACAAAATACAGAGGATAAATAGGTCTACTGACCTTTCTGTCAACACATGCAACCGAGCGTCCTGCCATGCCATTGGCAACGCCGCGACGCACATTGAGCTCGTCGCTCAGGAGATCTTCAAACCGGCCGTTCCGAAATTTGAAGAGCTTGTCTGAATAAGTCGCCCGTCCTGCATTAAAAAAGTCAGGTATCATGAGGAAGAATGATTCAGTTATCTGAAACATTTTGAGGAGAAATCCTCAGAATGAACCATTTACCAGAGAAAGCATTGTTTGTGTTGAGGAAGTAGATCTCCTCACGTCCATCTCCATCCACATCACAGGCAGTAACTCCAATAGCATTTCCTGCTCGGTCCCTCAGGGCGTAGTATGGAGAGTTACTGTCATCAATGGCAATGTTTACTAGTCTGTTTAGAGTGCGATCGTACTTCAGCACCAGGTTGGGCCCATTGTACCTGAGGGAGAACATCACACAGGTCTGTTTCGCTCACACAATTTCAGATAAACATTTTTACAAAGTGTAATGAACGTAAGACACAGCTAACAGGCGCATCATGCCATCAGCACTTCAGTCATTTTCACACTCACCCTGCCACAACCACCTCCAGGTCACCATCACCATCCACATCAGTTACAGCCATCCCATAGTTGAGTTGTGTGGGATTGTGCAGGCTGTCAGGAGGAAGCACCATCTGTGTTACAACCTGAAGCATGGGCTCAGAGCTCTGGGCGAGGGTCTGATGATGCCAGAGTCCGACCAGGAGGAGCAACACACCTGAACCCCACATCGCTGGAACCTGGTGGAACACAGGGAAGGGTTGGGTCATTCATTTCAATTCAATATGCAGATGATGCACAAGTCTTTAGTATAAGGCAGACCAAACATAATGCATAGTGGTTTGTTTGTCCATGACATGATAGACAGCATATTTGAATCCATATTTAAGCAGGGTTAGCCTCCACCACGAAGTACATATATTTATATGGCAACTCCCACACACATGTTACACATTTTGATTATTTGCTATGTGTCTCTTGTGAGTTTCCCATCTTTATGAACACAGAACACTAAATCACTGGAGTGCCTGAATAATGAATAAATGACTTTTAATTCAGACACAACTTACAAAACAAAGACATAAACAACATAAAACGGTAGTGAAACCATCAAAGTGTATAAGACAGGCATCTCAAACCGGTTCCATAAAGGGCCGTGTGGCTGCAAGTTTTCATTCCAACCCAGGAGGAACACACCAGGCTGGAATCAATTAATCAGCTGATCTCAGTCTTCAGCTGATAACTAAGTGATCCCTTGATGTTGATTGGTTGGCCTGATGTGCTCCTCCTGGGTTGGAATGAAAACCTGCAGCCACGCGGCCCTTTATGGAACCGGTTTGAGATGCCTGGTATAAGACAACACAATAATGTTTAAGGATTCAAACTAATCACCAATTAAAAACAAAATATAGAGAAAGAAGGTAGTGTCCAAAAACAATGAAAAGCTGAAGTTGAAAGCCATAACAGAGGATAGATTTAAGTATGAGGAGTTTCTCTGCAAATCCATCTTGTTTTTCCCACCTTGACAAAGTAATCCTACAGTTGAGGATGAATAATTTCTTGATGCTTACATATACCTCCCAGAAAAATCAACATTTGTATAACTACAGTGTCTGCACACAACTATACTATTAATGCGCTACTATTAAAGACGTTTTCTGTATAAGTGATGATTTCTTGTCAAATTGTTGCTAAAAGTGATGCACGATATAATCTCTTGCTTTCTCCCAGAAGTCATACATGCAAATTCCTCCTCCCTGCTCGTTGGAAAACCGTCTTACCTGACAGCTCTGTTAGTGTGTGCAGATGGGGACGATTCGACTTCGCTGCAGTGTTATACTAAAGCACTCCACCTACAAGATTTCTGTTGTTAAAAAATTTACGAAACACCTTGTGTAACATGTAGAAGATTGACCAATCAGCGAAAAGCTGTGTGAATAATTGGACTGTTGACCAATAGCTGACATGTATCTCTGTGCGCGTGCCCATTAGATGCGGAAGTATGATCTGTTTGTAGGCTCTGCACCACAAATACATGACAGAATAATCACATTAGAGGGACAGCTCATTAAAAATCCGCGTTAGAAATCATGACACATAAAGAAAATAGATATTCTGATAAAAACAATCGAAAAACAATCCTGCTCGCCGTGTAGAAAGGTTCATTTCCAGCGCCACACAAGAACATCATCTCCCAGAATACTTAGCGTTGACCTACACTTGCGTCAGTTGTGCGACGAAAATCTGTTCTTAAACAAACCAAACACGGGTAAGATGCAAGAGTGACGATTATCATATATAATTCGTTTAAAAATGGTGTAGATGAAAACAAGTTAACAGAATTAACGTCCACTTTAGTATGTATCGATATGAACTTAACGTTGGCGTCCTCAATAACCAATCATCACAACCTCAATGAGAGGAAGTTTACTTAGCCTAGCTAAATTGATAAGCTAGCTAACTGTTACGTTCGTTAACAGCAGGGTAACTCAATCGTTTAAATGCTCTTGTTTTAATTTTCAGACTGTTTTGTCGGAGGAATGAACTAGTTCAAGTCGTCTGAATAAAAATTAATTGATATTTTCATGACCCTCATTCATAACTCGCTTGGAAATCTGTTAGTATGTTACGTTGCGGTTAAGAAGGATTTTATATATGATACTACGTATTGTTTTTGCATTGCCTCTTCTCCTGTTTCCTTTCCACTGTGATGTAGGTCTTTTAACGTAATTTAATAATGGAGTCGGAACAGCCAAAAGAAGACTGTGCTCCAGCACAGCCAACATCCACACCTCAGCCTCAGTCAAAGAGGCCAAGTCAAGCTCTGTACGTCCCCAAGCAACGACTTCATGGCTCCAAAGACAAAGCTCAGACCGAGGGAGGAGTGAAACCAAGACCCAGGCCTCGCTACACAGACAAGGCAAGGAAAAACGCTAAGAACAAGAAGGACAAGGCTGGAGCAGCAGACGAGGGAGCGAATCTTGGAAGAGAAGGTGGAGGCGAGATACAGGATGGTGACAGCAAGACTGAGGTGAAGGAAGAGCGGTTACAGGATACAGATGTGCAGGTAAATGGGCACTCTGACTCAACCAATGTGGATGCAGATGCTACCTCACGGCTGGAAGCAATATCCCTCCAGGAAGAGCAGGGGGAGGAGCAGAGTTGGGACACCTTGTTCAATGATGATGGAGACTGTCTGGATCCACACCTGCTTGACGAGGTGAGGCCTTGGTGTAGGTCTGGGTGATATTTAAAAAAATGTCATAATAACCAGAAGAAGAATCCCAACATTTATGCAGTCATTTGCCAACATATTGATTATCCAGTTAAAACATAAAGACTCTAATAACTATTCTATAACTACAGCGGAGTCATAATTATGGCTTAATGCCCACCGCTCTTGGCATTTCCTTTTTCTTCCCACCTGTCATCTCCTCTGCTCTTTCTCTTTTCACTTCTTCACCCTTCCAGCTGGCTGTAAAAGAAGGTAGAAAGAAGAAGTCAATCCAGCAGCCCAAGTTTGATTACTACAACATGGACAGAGATGACGAAGATGACATCGACCTCACAGATGACGAGCTCTCTCACATTGTAGAGATCTACGACTTCCCTGCAGAGTTTAAGACGGAGGACCTTCTCAAGTTATTTCAGTGCTACCAGTATGTATAATTTATATATATATATATATATATATATATATATATATATATACATTTACCAGTGTACTTCAGGCTTCTTGTACTTGCTGCATTTTTAGATCATCAGAATCCTGTCTGAGGTACTGTGACATCTCAGTGAGATGACTCAGTCTTAGATCCTCAAGACTCAGAATATCAGTTTTAACTTCATAGTTTTTGCAACATTTTCTTTACAGCCTTTGTGTGACTTCTCAATGTGTTTTCAGACAGAGAGGCTTTGACATCAAGTGGATTGATGACTCACATGCCCTGGGCCTCTTCTCAAGCCCCATAGCAGGTTAGTGAAGCAGTGCTTCACATTAACGGTGGAAAACTGTTTAATAAAGAGTATTGACTGAAAAACAGAACATTATTAACATTTAGTAGGTGTTAAGCTGTCGTTCTGAGCTATTGTATATTTTTGATAAGTTGTATGCGTTTAAATCTCTGTGTGACATCATCTTACAAATGTTTTTTTTTTTATCAAAATACGATACAATACTTCAACTTTTTCATTTTGTTTGTTTTTTGCTTTTCAGCCCGTGAAGCTTTGAGATCCAAACATCCCCTGATGAAATTGCGACCGCTCTCCAAATCCTCCTCCGCCACAAAGGCCAAAGCCCGTAGCTGCTCAGGTACAAATTCAGCTGTTAGTCATCTCTATCTCACACATTGAAAGGCCAATATTGCCTATGTTCCTCTTTATTCTCCTTTACTCCTGTCACACAGACTACCTCCTACCTGCTAAAGAGAGGCCTCAGACGAGTGCAGCGCTGGCTCGCAAGCTTGTGATCGGTGCCCTGGGTGTAAAGAGCAACCTGACAAAGGAGCAGCGCGAGGCAGAGAGGAGGAAACTGCAGGAGGCGAGAGGTGAATTATTCAGAGATGTTGTGTTCAGCTTTTGATTGAGGTTTTCAGGAGCAGAACCATTTGGAAGTCAGTCCTCTCCACTATCAGCCTTAATGATGAAGAAGCAGACTTTTGATTAAAATACTATGGATCCTCATCTTGGGCGGGCTAATGCAGTAACTAATGGATTTAATATGTGTGAGTGTCAAGCAGGATGTCATTAAGAAAGAGCATGGCTTCCTAGTCTACCTTCCCTGAATAGATAAATATTAGAAAGCCAGAACAGCTCTCAGCTGACTGTTGGAGTTTTTGCAAGATATCCACCACAAGAGGGAGCTGTTTTCGCACTTTACAGAAGAAAATTGAATGAGTAGTTGAGGCCAAGAGAAGTTGCTCTCCATCCACTACTGGGCAGATCATAGCAGGTCTATAATCAGTACAGCAGCCATTTCCCCTCACAGATGGAACATAAGTATATAGGCACAGAAAACCACACATGGCTGTCCACTAAACAGCCAGTCAGAAAGTCAGGGCCTTGAGTATAGAAAACTAAGAAAAGCACCTTTGTTCTTAGCATAGACACCCTGCTGTGCTCTTTTTTAAAATCACAGCACACAGAGTCACTGTCAGTGCAGAAACACATCATGTGCTGAACATTGTGTCCTTGGAATGGATGCCACATATGGTCGCTTCCACAGATGTATTCACCGCCGGCTCTTTGGTTTGCCTCAGCTCTTCACTCCCCTGCATGTGGCAAAGACAGGGATTCAAATTTAGAGCAACAAATCACATAAGTGTTGTTTAGTTTAGGGCCTTCGCTGATTGATATGTTGAACTGTGTCTCTGTGATTTACCTTTCAGAACAAAAGCGCCTGGCAGCCAAACAGAAGGAAGATGCTTGGGAGGGAAAGTGACTGGACAGAAAACTGAAAACTCCCCATCTGTTTTCTTGTTTGTTTGTTTGTTTGTTTTTAGATTCCTTGATTCAGCAAATGTTAAAATCTCCTGTTTTTTTTCCTGCTCTGCTGTTTTTTTTTTTTTTTTATTATTCTGGCCACTCCTTCCCCCACCGCACTTTCCAGAAATGGATTCCTTCCAGTTCTTCACCAACTGTTACTGAACATCTCATCGTTCACAGTCCGTTTGCTGCAGCGTTACATCAGATGAGAGAGTCCTGCTACTGTTCCCTCACCTTTATGTTCACTCTGTCCGTGCAGGGACTGTTACCTGTGTGTCATGGCCGGGGCTCAACTCAACTGCATTCATATTTTTTTGTAACTATGGTGAAGCACTGAGTGTAATCATTCGTAAAGAGTAAAGATAAAAATCCACCTGTTAATGTGAGGACAGCAAAGATTTCTGCTAAAGGTTCTGCAATATTATTTTCAGTCACAATGACACAGTACATCCTTATTAGACTTCAAAGATGTGTCATTTTCAGAGCATGCAGCATTGCTTACAGTCAGTTTGATGCTGTCTTTGATCAAAATTAGCTTGTCTTATCAAACATTTTCTGAGGAAAAGCCAAAGCAGCTGATGCTGTCTTGTCTTGTCGTTCAAGCAAAACCGTAGGTGATGATGATGATGATAATAAGGATGTTGTTCATTCTGAAGAGCACCTGTCGACCAAATAAGCTTTTTTGTCTCACTCTCCAGTGTAAATGAAAGAAAGTGTTTTTGTTTTGTGACCTTCCTATGATGTCCTCTTCCAAAACAATCACAGTAATGTGTTTGTCCCATAAAAAAAAACTTAATCCTTTCACAAATTGACCTTTTCAAGACATCATGAGTAACATAAATTTGAAATGAAACCATTATTGTATGTACTTGCATACATTTGAACTTGTCAATCTAAAATATTTTTGTGAAATAAGCTGTTGAATAAATGATTTTTTTTTTTTTAAATTCAGGTACCATTTCAACTCAAACTCCAGTTTTGGTCATCTGTTTCCATATAAGTTGAAGTGTTACATGAGCGATTTTTATCACGACTCTCTCAAACTGCTTTAGATTGAAAAACGTGTTGGTCAGTCTCAACACGATGTTTTTCTTTATTCCTGTAAAGTTGAGAGGGACCGTGTTTATTGAATATTCATCTTTCATAATGCAGCTTGCTGAAATAGAGACATCCAGGCTCAGGAAACTTTTGTGACAGCTGGAGGCAGCTGCCTCCTCTGAGGCTTCACCCAGCCAACCACAGTCCATGTGGCACTGCGTCTCCTTCACCCCCTCAGCCAATAATTAAGTCTCATTCTCCCAGCTTGGAGAAAGAGCTGCAAATTTGTCATCCCTTTTAGTGCAAATTATTGAATTTTATATCACAAATTAACATGAGCTGTTTACTGTTTGGCTTCATGAGCGGTTTGCTGTTACTGGGTTTGCTAACGCAGTAACACAACAGAACAAAAAGGTCATTTATGTTAAAACAAGTTGCCTGCATAGATCATTTAATCAAAGTGTTTGTTTGACATTCAACTGTACCACTACTATGTACCCAAATCAGTGCAGTCCACACTGCTGTGCAGAACCCAGTTTGTGGAAGTGTTTAGATCATTGGCAGAAGACGACTGAGGCAAAGTGCCACGTGGCTCATAGTGGGCTAATTAAAGTGCTGCAGTCTCAGAGCAGGCACCAAGGCATGTTCACTTTCTGCGTTCATTTCTTTTTAAATCAGTAGTTCACATCGAGACAAGTTCATATTCATCAAATGCAGTCTCTGCTGGTATTGATCTCTTTCCAGAGGTTCCTTGTTTCTGAAGATGTATTTGAACAGAACCTTTCGGAGTGATGATCTAATGTTTGTTTTCAGAAATATAAATACCCATGCATTGTTAAAGATGTTGAAAATGCATTAAAAATGTGTTTTAAGTGTTTTTAGGAACAGCTGGGAATATAACTGTCAAAAAACAGTTACAGTAATATGAGATGTTTTAGTTTTTTCATGCTGTCACACCATTGTGTAATTATGTTAACTTTTCCAGGAAAAAAGTGAAAAGTGAAATGTAAAGGTAACTATGCCAAGATGTTACATGATGAAATAATTTTTCATTTTGTTGTGATTTTATGACATTGAACTAAATGATTGTGCGATTTGACTCAACTTTATGCATATCCCTGTTAAGTGGAAAGGAGTTTGGGAAAGGCAACAACAAAACTATACTGCATCTATTCACTTTGGTTTGTCTCAGGTTCAGCTTTTTGTGTCATAGTTCTGCTTTTTCTTGTACGACAGATCACTAAAATCCCCTTTAAAGGCAAAAAGATAAACAAAATGGACTGTGTTTATTTTCCATGACTTAATCTTAAATGATACCCTTTTTTAGATTTTGTTTTCTCTTTCTAGTGGCCAGATCATGTGCTCCTCTAAGTTGTGATTTATTAATCCCTTTTCTTGTTTTTCCCGCTTATTGTAGTGTTTTGTTTTTTTTTTACTCTTGAAACCAGGTCTCAGCTGCTCTCAGTGCACACGTGACTTTCTTTCCTAGCCCACTTACATGACTTTCACTGTGGAATAAAACCAAATGAGGGCAAGTTTTCATAGTGAGTGTGCCAGAACAGAAGTGGACCTCCCTGTGTTCTGTTGTTCTTGCAGCTGAACTACGTATACAGCCTGTAGCCGCTCTTCACCATCATCGTGTGAGATCTGAGCCCTGCCTATAATCTCATGCCTCGCTGCGGCTTCACGAGGGGGTGATGTGCCGCAGAAGCAGCACGCTGGGTGCCTCACACACAATCATTAGATTAACTACACAAACACAAACCACTGCTGTGCAAGTAGCGGTTCAAAGTGCCAGCTCTGCCTGAGATGTGCTACACAGAAACGCTGTTATGCCACGGAGCAAATGAAATGTGAGGCACGGTCCAAATAAAGGAATAATCTAATGTCCCACCACAATAAAAGACTCTGGTGGTGTAGGGTGGTGTGTTTCCTAGCACCAAAAACTTTGAGTAAACACACCTTACATCACTCTCCTCTGTTCTTAAATTCAGAGCTTTTCTGTGAAACACTAAAACTGATGGACCACGACATGAGCAATCAGTAGTGTCTTGGCATTCCTTTTCTTCTTATTATTATTATTATGAATTATTACAAAAAAAACAAAAGAACATGTACCAGATTTGGCTACTGTCTTTTTTCCCATCTGCAGTCAATGTGTTTTTAAGATGATAATTCCCACTTTCAGCAAAACCATGTAAGTTTTGAGAGATGTCTAACAAATGAAAAGTTGAATTTATAAGCAATTAAACCGTTGCCTCACTTGCTTTACTTGGTCTGGTATGACCGCTAAGTTATGGCGGCTAATGTTAGAACTTTAGGTAAACATTGCTGTATTATGGACATGGTTTGCTGACTCTATGACTCTTTTGACTCATTTGTGCTGTTGTTGTAATGGCATAGCATTTTAGCCAACACTAACTTAGCACGATTCCATTTCGGTCACTTGTAGCTGCAGCGGCTGCTGCTAAGAAACAGTGAAACAGTTTTGCTTCAGTCGTGGGACAAACGGATTGACATGTTTGACAATAAAAATGATTTATAGCAGGTGCAGGTACTGACCAACAGTAGCCAGTAAGAGCCAGCCGCCAGTGTCACCAAACAAGTTTCGATCACTTTCTTCCTGTACTTTGTACCTTGTTTGATTTTAATTTGTCATTTTACTTGCAGAACGTGAAGATTATATTCTACCCCAACTCATAAAAGGGAAAAAATAAGGCCAGAGTCAGTCACAAATTTAAAGTATATCCTATGTAATGTGACAATGGGCAGCTGTGAGAGTTTCCAGTGTTTGTATGTGTTCATCAGTGGGAATGAGGTTGGAAACAACCATAAAACATGGGTTAGCTCAGGCTCCCTGGGAAAAGATGGGAAACCCAGTTGGTGTGTAATCTTTTCAGATCTTTTTTAAATCGGCTGAGGGAAGCAATGGAGTCTACATGCTTCTGGGATCAGAATCTCAGACTCTCAGACTTGCATTTTACACTGTCAACTGCTTGAATTGCTGTTATGAGCTAATTTGTCATTTTGTTTTTATTCTTATGTAATAAGATAAATGACAGTAGATGAAAAACAGTCTCATCTTATTATTATCTTATCAACTATACAGTCAGTTAAATGCGGGAATCTCGTTTAACAAGTTTGCACATTCCCCAAATCTTCTGCAGAGACTGCAACATTAATCTTTATCTTTGGCCTACAATAGAAAAATCTGCTGTCAAATAACCATGCCTCAAATAACCAGACAGTTTGTCAGTCTGACGTTTATTCTTTAACTACCATTACCAAGTACTGTTAAAAGCGCAGTACTGTGATACAGCCAGATCTCATCTGATGTTACCGATGCTCAACAGGTGAAGAACAAACACGTGAAAATATTTCTCATAATAAAATTAACAATACAAAACACAGCCACACAGGCACAAGTTTCAATTCAAAAGTACATTAAAATTCTGCATAAATTAGAGACCTAAAGAACAATATTTCAGAGAGGTAATATAAAACTGTACATGACAATACATTTGCAATACATTACAATATTTATTCCAAAAAAAGCGAAATAGCACCATGAAAAAAAAAAATCTCATTCAAGGACAAAAACCACACAGTTGTAACAGGAAATACTGCAATCGTAATGTGAACAGTGAAAGCACAGGAAGCATGTACAGCCTTTTGTAGACAGTCTGTTTCCTGGGTTGATATTATACGGACGACAGCCTGGTGATGTACTGTAGTACACAGTAAAGGATTGTTGTTCTCATGTGCCTTCATGTCATTACTTTACAACTGCGGTTATGTTTTGATCTAGGCAATGAAATTTGTTACAGAATTCAAGACACATTTTTAAAATTGTTACCTACTCTATGTTTTATCATGGGGACATGATTCTTGAGATGGCCTCCTTTGGTCTTTTTCTGCTTTTTGTCTTCTCTGTCTACATTTGTCCTTAAATCTCTTTGACTTTCTATCAGGAACAGTCACTGACAGACAGTTACGGGATCCTAATTAATCATATTTGCATGAGGTCCCTCCCATACCATCCCAGTTTCCCACCCTCCTCCCTCTGACCCCCATCTTTCTATTTACTGTCATTGTCATTCAACCTCCTTCCCCTGACATGTTGAGGTGTGATGAGGAGTTGTACAGTTGTTCTGTCGTTAAATCTATGTGTTCCTTAATTCACAGGAAGTTGTTGGAGATCTGACGTTGGTGGTCAAACAAGTCCTCCACCTCTGCGCTGTAAGCATCACCTGATGGAAGCAGACAAAGAAGAGAAGTGGAATACGTTGCAACAAATATGGTAGATTTAGAAACTGACAGGGTGTGTGTGCACTGAAAAAACTTCACACTGTACCTGCATGGCATCCAAACATGTAAACTCGTGCTCCATCGTACTTGCACCGACAGCGCATCACATTGTTCTGGAAATCAGATTCAGCCATGTCCAAAGAAGGGTTGACCTCCACCTGTAAAAGAGAAGGGGCTTGACATGAGATGCTGCAGAATTCAAGTCAACTGAAGTCACATTAGTCAAGTCCTCATCACAGTTGCACATAGTCCCTAAATGATCAGACAGGATTTATTGAAGGATGACAACAAATGCAATGACTGCTAAATATACTTTAAGTATGATGCAAATGTATCGTGATTCTACTGCTGTTCCTTTTCCATGTGGAAAAGTGCCCATGTATTGACAGATGTACTATCCTCCCCATCTCTATTGCAAGGCTTGTGCAGACAAGTCTACCCCCATCTCCACAGCTCTTGTTCCTGGCAATTGAACCACTGGCAGAAGCAGTTATAGCATCCCATCTAGTCCTTCCTGCTATAATGGATCAGCATGTGTATTTTATTTCCCTGTACGCAGACGATATTTTGTTATATTTGTCAAAAGTAAAAATTTCCTTTAACCATATACTTATCCCTTTTAAGCATTTAAAGACATCTCTGGATATAAAATTAATTGTTTGACATCTAAACAATTGCCCCTCAACACTGCAGCCAAATCCACCTTCCACCTGAACTGTCTCTACCTACTCAGGAATAAAGCTTCTTCCCACCATCTCTGATTATCAATAGGTATCTTAGCAGGGTTGAATATCTATCATAACAGCTCAGCTTGCCGTTGTTTCCCTCATAAGTCATTTGGAGTTTGAAGGAATGTGGTGCACCATAAATATGACATTGAAATATATGGCTCATCAACTGTAGCTCATCAATTGTGGTTATAACCACAAGGTTAAACACAGAACTAATTTTACACCATACGAACGCTATAAAATCGGTTTGACCTCTGACCATTGTTGTGGTAATATGCGAGAATATTCTTCCAGATGTTTTGGGAGTGCCCAATGTTGCACTTCTTTGGAAATTTGTTAATTCCAGGTTGAAAGATTTAATACGACGTGGCTGTGTTCCAGACCTGACTATGTGTAAATATATCTTTTGTCTGAATGTCAAATACTAAGAGCCAGGAGATGGTTTGCTTAGCTTAGCATAAAGACTGTCAATAGAATCAAAAATCAGCCTGCAGGCACCTCTACAGGGGTTTACTATGAGTCTTCATCGGTAAGTTGACAAGGTTTCTGTTTAAGTCTAGACTAGGAGCTCTGCAAGACGTGTACTTTAATAAAGTAAGGGAACAAATGAGAAAGTAACACTTCACTTCAGACAGTTGGGAAACAACTGGTTTACCGCCGGGCCAACTGAGAAGCCACAGGATTATTGTCCTCTCCTTTTCTATACGGATCATAATGTATAAATTGGGGGTTGAAGCTACGCATGACATCACTTTCCACTGTTATCTCCATGCAGGAGAAAAGAGGGCCAGAGATGCAGATGACAGTTTTGGGTTTGGACTTAAGTTGCAGCCTATCATTAGACTGTAGCCACGGTTGGTTGCCATGGTTTGTTGTTTTCCACCCTGTCTGCCTGCCTGCACCATATATAAGAAAAGCACACAAATGAATTTTCCTGATGCACACATCAAACAGATAACCTGACCACATATTCAACAAAGCAGCCCAGTTTCATTTTTTTATGTACAGTATAAATTTTGTGGTTCCAATTATATTTACAGCCAAAGGTTCAAGATGTAAAATATTCATAATAATAAATTCTTTTTCATTACATTTTCAGCCCAATCTGGTGTCAAGAACTTCATATATTTTTTAATATTGCATGTTGAGTGCAGCCAATGATTTCAACACATACTTTATAGTCCCGGTGTAAAACACCATATTAACTCGGTGGCAGCTGATGTCTTTTTAAAATCCCTTGTAATAATGTGAAACAAAGGGCCCACAGCCTGTTTTACAGAACAATGAAAGGTCGTCACTGTCATGTAAAAGACTGCGAGGTTGTGCATCTGATTTTTAAATGGCGGAGCAATCACGAGTAATCAAGCTGAGGTGGACATGACTCATTGATGTAAATGTATGGTCCTAAAATTGGCTGCCACCCTGCGATTCTTGGTAAAGACTCAAAGAAACACCCAGCTGCATGAAAGGCAAGCGAGCATCTACGCCCTCCCTCCATCTCTCACTTCTTACACAAATTTATGAGCAGCTCAACTACTGTTCAACCACAATCGGGACCACAAAGTGCTGCTGGGTCACGTTGTCGTGGCAACAGTGGATCTCTGCTTTATGACATGTATGTGGGTTTATCTCTTAAGACGTGGCTTGTGACATGCGTCCAGGCTCACAGAGCACTGACGGACCACACCTGCGTGTACGCACGCATGCAAGACAACCTTAAACATCTTGATTTTATGTAAACACTCAAAAAATAATTATACACTGTAAACATCATCACAGCTTGTTGCCACTAAGCTGTCGGGAAAAAATAGAACAAATGACACAGAGGATAGATGAGTAGGTCCCCACAGCCGATTGAATGTCTAGAAACAGATGAGACACTTGATGTCAAACCAACAAACTCAGCTTTTAAACATAAAACTCGGTCTGTACAAATGTAAAGTGCTGACAGAGCTGCTCCACTGCCAATTAGCCTGTACTTTCAGAGAGGGCGGACTAATAGCAGGTCTACTTTCTATATAAATCCAGACTAAATTCACTTTCCTTAAATAGGCACACACCCTTAAAACTACATACATGCTGTACACCTGAAACAGCCAAGACCCATTTACTGAAATTACAGTCTTTTATCGCATCTTTTATCTCATGTGTGCCTTCAGATGTTGAAACACCAACCCCTGTGTTTGCTCTTTTTCTTTTTTTTTCCACTTTCAGGCCTGATCCAAGAGGTTGTCTAAACGACTCAGATGATGCCATTTCACCATGAAGATTGAAAGGTGGATTTTTTTTTCTCTGCATTTTTATTGGACTAACAATTTCGCAATTAACTCTACAGACAGCTGAGCAGACTCTATAGTAGAATCAGGAGGCATTTAATTTTATACGATTTTTCTTTTGTTAGAAAGCGTCCTTACCTGGAAGATGTATTCACCGGGTCGTATGTCTGTGATGTCGATCCACTGGCAGTCGATATCGTGGCGGTAGGTGTCCCAGCAGCCAACTGAAATACCCTGCTGTCCCATGTTATAGCAAGCGTACCGCTTATGGATACCTGGTAGAAAAAACAGTCGGGAACATATGGCGAGAGAGATAAAAAGAGAAGGCTATGTTGTGTAAATTTTCTCGACTGTCAGTCGCTGTGGACCGACAGCCTGAAATTATAACAAAATGATTTAAAAACCAGATCTTTTTTTGGGAACTTTCAAGTGAACAGAAAGGATCTAAGCTGCATAAAGCTGTCTGGGTTTTGTGAAGCCAAGATCAATTTAGGCTTGGCCTCTGATCTTACAGCCTGCCACTGACTTTGAATGCTCATTATGGGATTTCAGCTTTGCACTTTTATGTATTCTTGATTCCGTTGTTTGTCACGAATCTGCCCTCCTCTCCAGATTTCCCTCAAAAAGCCGACTCATGTAGCATTAATCCGTCATTTGCCTTACCGTCAGGGCAGTAGGTGTCCTCCAGGCAGAAGCTGGCTTTGTGACCCTCAGCCACCTTGGACCCATTGAGGGTCAGCAGATCATAGTGGGTGAACACCTCAATGCTGTGGTAGTGCCTGAGGATCGGGTCAGATTGGATGGAAAGGTTGAAGTCAAGGCATGAAGGAAGTAAAATTATCAAACAAACTGAAGGTTTCAGTTAAATCTGCTGTTTTTGTTGTTTACAAATTCTCACCTACATCATCCTGCGAAAAAAAAAGGTTTATTTGAAATATAGCAGCCATAAATCTGGCTACTTTATTGCGAAGGCGTCAAACAGACATGGACAACATCTGTAAAAACACAAGTGGGCGGATAGATATCAGTTTGGTGTCACTCTTTCTCTCATTACGGAACCATTCCCAGAACAGACTCTACCAAACGCTGAAGGTCAAACCATGTGTTTGCTGCTTGGGGAGGCGGTGATTGAGCTGCGGCCGGGAGAGACACCGAGCTGTGCCTCCCGTTTTGGGACACAGAACCACAACCGCCGAGATAAGAAGCCAGGCTGCTCCGAGCGCAGTCAGGGCTCTGACTGTAACAACTGGGCGACCAGTGAGAAGATGTTTATTGTAAACATCATTTTGGAGGAAAAAAAGATTGTGTTTATTGCGTTAAATAACAGACTTTTGTATGTGTTTGGTTATTTATAGTCCACACTTCAAAAATATCACTACACTGTGCTGCACCCAGTGATCATATTGCACTCGCCCAAATCTTAAATTCCCATTCATCTTTGCCTGCAGACACTGAATTTTTTGACCTCTTGAGCAGCTTTCTATAATGCTTCCTTTTCTCGTGCCAGCTCATAATGATGCCTCGTCCTGTGCCATGGAGGAGGAGCTGCATAACAGCTCTTCTGTTCCAACACACACCACATAGTTACTCCCTATCTGACTGAAGGCGTAAAGTGGGCAGCTGCTGTTGCAAAATAAAACCCGAAAGCATCCTCTGAGTGACGCAGCCGCTTGGAGCAAACACCGTCATGGGGCCTGCCTCCTCCCAGTATTACCTGTGACACTGGTGCCACGTCCAGCTCTCTCTGGTGGCTCGGGGGCGGAAGTCGGCGCGGCCCAAGTTCATGATACGGGAGGAGAAGCGCAGCAGGCGGCGGTGTCCGTAGGGCCAGTTCATCCTGGCGGCAGAGGAGGACAGGCAGTTCTCCTCGTTAGCACAGGTGAGCAGGTGGAGAGGTCGGTCCTCCAGGTAGGCCGTCTCTTGGACGAGCTGGGCATCCAGGACGAGGTCAGGAGCAGCTACAGGGGTCAGGACTCAGTCAATTTCACTCTCACTCCGCGAAATATACGATTGTGCTCAATGTTTCTGGTTTTGGACTCACTTTCTACACACGTGACTCCTGCAGCTCTACCATCTCCGCCTCTGGGACAGTAGACGTTTGTGTTTCTGCGACAATGCTGGATGGACATCTCAGTGCCGATGCAGTGAGTTCCACTCAGAGCCACCTCAGCAGCATCTGAGGAACCAGGCCAGTACCAGGTCTCCTGCAGAGAGGCACAGGAAGAGAAGAAATTCACACACCAAATCATTTGAGCTAATTTGTGCAGCTGTCGAAAAACGACGAGAGGACATGCGAAAAATGTCTCAGCTGAAGGCAAGTAGCAGCCTCTGCTATAAACAAAGAAACCCAATTTTTTTATAGGAACTATCAGTACACATTATCACATTTTCCACTCTTTTTCACAATTTTGAAACTGCCTGTTAAATGTTCCCAGAAGCCCCCCTCAGAACACACTCACACTGCCCTTTCCATGCACAGTTCTATTTTCAGTTTGTTTGCTCTGTGAATTTCTTCCGATCTCTCTTCGCCTCACTTTCCCTCTTTTATTTTCGGTGTGCTGGAAGTGGACGTTTGAGAAGCCTGTAATTACCTCAGGCCTCGGTAATAACACAGCACAGACACACAAACAGCAGGATGGAGAGGGAGCGAGTGAGAGGGGAGAAAATATAGGCGCACACAGAACAAAAGCCTAGAGACTGAGAGGATGAAGCAGAAACTTGCAGAAAAAAGGAACAGACCTTATTCTGCTGCTTACCTGATGAGCTCTTGAGGCGAAGCCCAAGCCCAGCTGTCGGCAGACCACCATGGCCTCGTTGATGCCCCAGTTCTCACTGCAGACGGATCCCCAACGCCTCACACCCCCAACATCCATTAGCACCTCCACACGGCCCTCTGATGGCTCTCTGCCTCCTGCCAGACGCACCTGAAGGTCCAGGGAGGAGAATGTGTTTCCTTGTCAGTCCGGAGAAACTGCTAATTGCCCGTCTGTGGATATGTGTGCATGTTTTCTGGTGATTCTCACCGTGGCCTGCATGCCAGTTTTGGGGACGTTGCAGCGGACCGCCACATCCTGGCTGTGTTTGCAGGAGTAAAGCGGCACCGGTCTGTGGTGACACTCTGTGATCGACTTCTCCCTGCCTGTACACTGCACGCTGTTCATGTGGATGGGACCAGTACCTACAGAGGAAGGGCATGGAGCTTCAGCTGAGTGGTTCACATGTGTTTTACCAACCATAAGCCACATGCAAAAAGACAGGCTACACACACACACACACGGTACATGAAAGAGTCAAAAACCTGATGGCTCTTGGGCCACAGATGTCCACAGAGTGGGATTAAGGGCCCAGACATGTTCGGGGCCTCTGATGTGGCTCTGAAACTGAGCTTAGCCAGAAGAGCTTTCAGTCTAAATGGCTGTACACTGAACACCAGGGCCACACTTTATAAACAAAAATAGATACCAAAAATTGCAAAATGAAGGAAAATCTTTGAACACATCTATGTTTGCGTAGGTGTGTGAGACGCAGGCTAAAGCCTTAAAAAACCCTGTAATTTGGCTTTAAATAGCTAATGATGTCATCAGGTCTAGCTGCACTACCCATGAGCCTTCACATTTACTCCTGCAAAACACAGATTCAGCCCCTCTATGCTATATATTCACACGACTCTGCTAAACTGGCCTGTGGCATTAAAAGCCACAATGCTCCATTTTGCCATTTAACCATGTTCATTATTCAGGCCCAACAGCAGAATAGCACCTACTTTAATAGAGCCCTAAAAGTATCACTGCAGTGGTTTCCATGAATTACATCATTAAGTAAAGTAGAATGAAGGAAATGCACCCACCATTATAGGACATGCTATGTGCTCATTTGGGCAGAAAGATAATGGGAGGAAATTAACGTGATTACAGAGTCACTGCAGAGGTACGGCAGGAAAAAAAAACAGAGTGTGTGAAAGTGGGGTCTTTGTCCCTGAAAAATGTTTAACTCTGCTACTGCTAGACGATTCAGTGGCTATTTTTTTCATGCCCACAACAAAAGCAGCGCCAAAGTAATCACAATCTTTCTGAACGTTTGGCCCTGCTCAGTGCTGATTGCCTGACATCCTGGTTTCAAAGCTGCGCTGACTTTTCACATACAACGGGTTTATTTTGACAACAGCACATGCCATTGTTTTGTCGCTGGAACCGCCGAGCATAGTTTACACTCGTGTGATTGGTCATGGGTAGAGTTCCTCAACAATCAGCTTCTGCGATAGAAGTAGACGTCAGGCTGTAAACATTTTCTTGGGTTTATTTGTGTGCTCGGGCCCATGGTTCTTGGAGTGCTGCGTTTCGCTGAGAAGTGTTTAGTCTAAAGGATCTGAGCTAAACTGATCATGCTCGGAGTGCACAGTGAACTCTGACACAAAGTCTGGAACATTCAATACATAATGTCTTATCACATCAGCCAGGGGTCTTTTTTGTGCTCATTATGAATGAATGAAAGAAGATGTTTGCTAGGACAAGAGGACGAATAAAAACCCAGTTGTAGTTTTGTTTAAACATGACCTCACTTCACGGTGAGTAACGCTGCGTAAATACAATCACTGGAAAGCAGCACGAAGAAGATTTCAAAGTGCAGTTTGACTTGTTTACGCTGTGTTTATGTGTCCTGTCTTACCCTGTCCCAGCTGAGCCTTGGTGATGGCCTCTTTGGCCGTGCCAAAGCCCAGTTCTCTGCAGACCACGGTTGCTGCGTTGATGTCCCACAAGTGGTCACACACGGTGCCCCACTTGCCCTCCCTGAGCACCTCAACACGGCCCTCGCCGAGCCGGGGCCCCGCCTTCAGACGTACGACCGGCTGGAAGGAGAAAGGGAGAGTCACACCTTTAAAGCACGTCTGGATGTGGATGCTTATAGCTGCATTTTCAGATTAAACAGCTGAGCTAATATACAAGAAGGAGGACCTTAATATCAACTCTAAATGTTACAAGAAGCCAGTGCAGAGACGTCGTTTTAGTCTTAATTTGATTTTTCTTTTCTAAAACCCCACAGGTGCTAACACCTGCACCAGAGGACATTTCTTGTACACTCATAGTGGTGAACTATTATTTTTTCCTTGGTCTGTTCCATAAGTCAAACCGAAGACAAAAAAATTATTTTCTCAACATTGTGCAACAAACTGCATGAAAAAACTATAGCAAAAACTATTTTAAAGATTTCAATAGTTTAACTTTATGGGAATTTCTCCTTTGCTGAGAGTTAGTTGAGAAGATTGAAACAGCCAGCCAGGAGATGGTTAGCTTAGCTTAGCTTAGCACAAACACTGGAAACGGGGGAAACAGCTAGCTTTCCCTTTTGTAACATTTCTTGAAATGCACGTTAGCATTTTCACTTATTTTACTGCAAGTGTTTGATACATAGACTTCACAAGCCAACCTTTCCTTGTTATCAGGATAACATGTTGTCATTCATCTAGCTGACAGGAATCGTTTTGACATACGCTTATTTGCTTTCTTGTCCAGAGTTAGATGAAAAGATCTTCTTAGCTTATCTTAGCATAGCAAATAGAAAAGAAGCAGGGTTAAACAGCTAGCCTATCTAGCAACAAAACAAAAACACCCCCCCCCCACCTTCTAGCACGTCTAAATTTTAGAAATTGCACATGCTATGTAATTTGTTTAATTTAGACACAAACAGACATGTAAAAAAGATGAGCTGTGTTTCTGTTGGTATTACCAGCTTTAACTATTTCTTCCTCAGAGAAATAATGCAGCACATCTCGCCCATTTATTTTCGCCCCTATGGAGTCGAGGGTCTAAGATCAGAGGGTGTAAGCCATGCAGTTTTTAAACTTCCCTGGGGCAAATTGTGATCTATGATTCTGGGCCATGTAAAGAAATCTGACTTGACTTGACTGGACTTGATCTTTATACTAAGATAATTGCCTGCTTGCTGTAGCATCAGCTATTTATCTTACACACAGATTTGAGTGTGGTGTCGATCGTCTCTTCTAACTCTCTGCAGGAAAACAAATAAGACTATTTCCTAAAACATCAAGCTATTTCTTTCATTTTCACACAATCAGTATTTTTCGACCTCCTCCTCCACACTCACCGGCACAGCAGGTGGTGCTGGTGCTCTGCCGTTGCGCGTGAACTGGGATCCGGGGACGCATCGAACCACAGCGTGCATGCCACCGCTGCATGGTACATCTCTCCTGGGGATTGACAGCTGAGCCTGACACTGCGCCAGAGAGACCTCTAAACCCTGACACTGCACCTTCTCCACCCAGTAGGCCTTCTTACTTATCTGTGTCCTCAGCCTGGGTGGGGTTAGAGGCAAAAGAGGAAGAGATAGCAGAGAGATATTTGTGAAATTGTCACCTTACTCATGATCTTTGATGCACAAGTTAGTCCTTCAAGGAGCAGATGTTGATTTTACCTGGAGGATGGATCAGCTAACTTGGAGTCCCACAGTTTCCTGAAAGAAAGAGGACATCACACTATTGACTGTGCATCTTTACATCCAGCAGACTAAACAACCAGCCGTCCTGTACACCCCCACAGTCTGCTCCTGTGCTCCTCCCTCCTCAATCATTCTTTCCTCTCCTCCGTGACATCCCTACTCTGTCTATCAACCCTTGAATAAACGAATTGAACGCTATGAAGGAGACACAACATGCTGGAAAGGGCGTGTGTTCTTTGGATAAACATAGCCCTCGTGTAAGAGATGAGAGGAAGATTTACAATAACGGATCACATAATTCCCTCTTTCTTCCTTTCTTTCCTTTCAAACCACTATTTTCTTGTCATGACTTTTCTTTTTTTTTTTTTTTAGATCTATTCATGGGTATTTCTGTTTCAGTGTTTGTCTATATGTCTACAGTGAATGTCTGGTTTGGGGCATCCATGTGGAAAAGAACTAAAAATATGAATTAGCCACTATGCATTAATCCTTGCAGGAAGCCTTATTGATGACTGCCAAATGCAACAGGGTTTTCTAAACTGTGTCTAGTTTCATGGGTATTACTTTAAACTAAAGTCAAATCCTAAAGGGAAACAGTGTCCATAGACAAACTGAGCCCTCTTCGCCTTTACACACACACACACACACACACACACACACACACATGCACACACCATGCTAAAGCCTAAAAAAAAGGGAGAATTCAATAAAAAGAATGATTCACACACCAGGCAGAGTCTGGGAAGTGTCCCTCTGCGACACTCACTCGCACACACACACATTAGAGCTGACCACTTGCATCGGCCAGTGTGACCACAGACAGGTGCAGCGTGACTGACGCCCTTCATGAGTGTGCCTGAATTAAATGAGTCAGAACACCGAGTATAGACAGGAGGAGAGTTTACTGAACAGCCAGATTCACGATGCAATTAAATATTTGGCAAACTAAAACAGGAGATGTTTCCTCTCCAGGAGAACCCCAGTATCCTGGTATTCCAGCGGTTGAGAAATAGATGAGAGATGTGTTTGAGGCTGGAAGGGCCTATAAGGAAACCCACAATAGAAGCCCTGAACCAGACAGACAACTGTATGGAACACGTGCACAACAAATAACTTACAAGACAGTGAAGAGCGAACTGTGTATATATGATTTCTTTCACAATAATGGAACTTTCCATCCGCAGATAAACTTACACTGCTACATATCATTATTCTGTGATGTTTGCTGCAGTCCAGCAGTGGAGAAATGCCATTTAGACAACCAGTCTGGTCCAGACAAATGGTTTCCTCTGGTAGATACATTTTCATTCTTTTCCTCCTCCACAATGAGCACGCTTCGCTGAGAACCACTAAATCCTGACTGTCTGCGTTGTAGCTGCACTGGAAATATCTCAAACCTGCAAAAACTGATTTTCTTGGCCACAAACAAGTTGTCAGCACGCCACTGACAACATGACCTTTTAAGTTGATACGGCCAGTTAGAAAACAGTTCCTTGTTTGCACACTTAGAATACATGAAGCAACATCATCATTCATCTGGAGTCGTTGTTTCTATCCACCTGATGGATGTGAGTCCAGTGTTAACACTTAAGCATTTTAGCTCTGTTTTTGGTCTCCACCAACCAAGAAGGGAAATATTTGGCTTTTTAGCTGCTAAATGCTCCACTATGGTCACCAGCTAGTGACTAACTGTATCCGCCCGCTGTTTGGCGCTCAGCTGGTAGCACACTGTGGATTTGTAGGAGCTTTTCGGCTGAAAGCTACTATGCTGCTGCTGAAAATAAGGCTGATGAGGGCGAACCTGTGGATTTGAGTAACAATCTCTATGGGTCTGCAGCTATGAGCTACTGCTATTAATGTAGAATATCATTTGTTTATATATTAATATAAAAATATTGATTAGTGCAGCTTTAAGTTCAATTTTCAGTTGCTTGTGCTATATTTTAGATGAAAACAATATACTTTTTACTCTGGCTGGAGTTGCTAGCCATTATGTGGTTGCTACTAAATTTTACATATTAAAATATAGCAATTAGTTTCTCTCATTATATGTCTGTTTTTTACTTAATTTCCATCTGCATTCAAATCTTTCCTTCCTTCTTTCCTACCTTCCCTCTGTTCTTTCTCTTTTTCCTGCTGTCATTCATACATAGACCCTTCTCTTCATCCATCATTCCTTCTTTTCTCATTTGCTTCCCCTACTTTTGCATCTTTTCATTGCTCTCTCGCTGTTTTCTTTGTTATTCCATCTTTCTTCCTTGCCTTCCTTCCTTCTATTGCTCTCCCCTTTTCCTGCATGAAGCATGAACGTCTCTAAAACTGGAGATATCGCCGCTGCAAGGGAACAAGACACATACAATATTTCTCTTATGTTGATGAGGTGTGACAGATCCTTAATGCGACTGCAAATCAATATATGTAAAGTATGTGTGTGTGAGTTATATATGATTGTATTTGCTTGTGACTTGTATATGTGTTTATGTGAGTGTGTGTGTGGGGGAGGAGCCTATCTGTGCATGTTTGCACAGTTCAAAAAGTTTCATAACTTGGTGGTAAATGAAAATGAGAGAGACAGACTCTGAGGGGGTGTTAGTTCATGGCTTGGAGGAGGTGGAGGGGGTGGAGGAGGGGGGGGGGGGGGGGTGAGCACTACCCATATAATTGCCTGCTGTGCTTGGCAGCGTCTGCTGTGTGGTCGAGCAGTATCATGTTGGTTCACACACACCAGACATGGAAATATGCACGTACATATCAACTTTCCCTGCCTTGCCTCTGTAAAAACAAAGCTCTTTAAAACCCCAGCATTGTTACCAAACGTTATGAGTGCATGCTGGGAAACAAGGCACGAGTGATGTGAGACTGAAGCCTCTGTGCAACTTTTATGAGCATCTCCTAACTTCACAGGAAAAGGAAAAGCATGTTCTATTAGCTGTCACTGCCGCGTTTGAGTTGACCTGCTGAGAGTCAGATAACAGTGGATGCTGCTCTTCGTCAGGTCGGAGCTGAGTTCAGGCCGTCTTATGAGGAGATTTAAAGGAAGGGAAGGGGACCACAGCATGAGGCGTCAAGCGTTGCTTACAGGTTGTGACTGCAGCGCTGCTGAATTCTTTAACCAGACAAGGACCGTCTTACTTCTCAGGAGCTTCAGCTCAATGCCAGGTTTTTTTATGCAACTCTGACCACACAATGCCATAAGCCACACTGGAGAGAGGAGCTGACTGTCAGGAAAGCAGAGATAACCTGTTATTATGCTGCATGAATGCAGCGCTGCCTGACTGGAACAGTTGGCTCACTCAGGAGACAGCAGGTTGCCACACTGACTCCACAACACCCTCTAGACAATCCCATCAACCTCCATGGAACGAAAACTCAAAGGGGTCATAATGATGTACTTTCCATGAAATGTGGGTTTTAGTATAATTGCCACAAAGGCATAACAAGTCTTTTAAAAAAGCCGTAACTGAGGAGGGGAGACGGAGCAGGGGGTTAAAGTAATTGAGCTGAAGACGTTAGTGTCAGCCTCAAAGAGAGTGTAGATGTGATGAAACAAGGGAGCTGGAAAATGGCTTTAGCACTTGCCTTTTGTAAGCACAGCAAAGTGGGGGAGTATTTAAACATCTGTAAAAATGCGCTGAGCAACTTAACAGGCTGAGACAAAGCCAGTCACACCAAAAAAACAACCGCATGGCCAGAGAGGGAAGTGCTGACACAGCGAAGGGTGTGCAGCAGGTTCAGTCGAGAGAATATTCTAGATTAGAGGATCTCTCAGGCCGTAATTATAGCTCTTATAGTGGCCACAAACCCCAAAGAAGAGCAGGCATGGGCCACTGCCAGCACAGCGGGTAGCAGCAGGGAGAAGCTATGTGACTGTTATCATGTGTGGATCAATATAGGCCTAAACAAGAGTTTGCAGCCACGCTATGCAGCTCTGTGAGGCTGTACTTAGGCACAGCATCATGCTCGCATGCTCACAACGACAATGCTAAAATGCTGAAGTTTAACTGTTATAATATTTACCATATTCACCACTGTGGGCTTCCTCTGTGGATCATGAACGTTCGCACAAAACTTTCATGGCAATCGGTCGGGACTAAAGTGGTGGATCAACTGACAGTCGCGGCGTCCCGAGAGCCATGCTGCTCGCGTGGGTAAAAATGGCCATTGTTGCTAAGTGGATACGACACAACGTCAACCTCACGAAGCATCTTCAAAAGGACACCGACATAACTATCTGCTTTGAAATACGCGCTCCCATGCGGCGCAAGATGCCAAAGATCCACCCCTTGTTCCTTATTCTTTCTGTTAAAAATAAAAAATAAAAAATACACCCATCAGCTGTTTACTGTTGGACAAAAATGGCTACTGCGTTCGTCTCCCACGTAGCAGGGTGGAGGTTGACAAAAAACAAACAACATTCCCTGGCCTGGTCCAGTCTTTACACAGGCTGCTGGTTGGATTCTTGGCACACAAATACGGTGTTTCTCCAGACAACTCTGAGCTGTTTTTCAGCGTTGTAGTCCACATTAGCATTAGATTTAGAAAGCTGGCACGACAGACGAGCAGGCTTGGTCGTATTCTTGGTCAAATCTTTGCTCCATCTTTGACTTGAGAGGGCTCACAGCTTGACCAAAAGGACTTGAAGACAAACAGGGTGAGAGTTTCTCACATCCCTGCATCTGAACATCAGATGCCTTAAGAAGCCTTAAGAGATAAGACACTATGAGAGAGAGAGTTATTCATTGCTTGGCTGCGGCTGTGGTGGTGAACAGGGCAGCTGAGGAGAGGCAGTCTGCATCCTGCTGCCGAGCAGAGCACAACACAAGGGGTAATTATTGGCGACATGGAGAGACAGATGGTGCAGGGCAGGCCAGCGGTCAGTACAGTCGTCCTGTTGGCCAAGCCATAAAAAGACCTCTGTGGGCAGACAGATGGACACACTGAGGGTTGTGTTCACGTGTGCACAAGTATATGTGTGCGTTTGCGTGTTTATTTGTGCATGCTTGTGGATCTTGTACATTGTTTACGCAAGGCGCGATGAGGGTGGGGGGAGGGGCGCATTAGCGTGTGTGTAAGTGAGGTATTGAGGTTTTGATGGTATGTTTGTACGGGCTTTGAAGGTTTGCGTAGGTGCTCCAGTGGGCATTTATGGCTAAAGTTAGACGGCCGGGTTGGATTTATGGAGGCAAAATAAGCACGGCGACCTGACATTATTAGTTGAGCAAATGATTTGTGTCTGAGGGACAATAAAAAGAGTTATGAAAACACATAACAAACAGAGAGCTGAAGTCCTGTTCGTTTTCCTACCCGGCCGCTGTACTAGCTAACTCAATGAGTCCTCTGTCTATATGCTAAACTATGACTAGGCTACCAACAATGGCCGCTCTGTTGGGATTCGACAACTACAGCTCCCATTAAGCTGTAATTGTTAATGAACAGACAACTAGCTAACGAATAAATCCTAATTTTCTCTTTGTTGAAACGTGTTCAAATTTTACTGTCTAGCACAGCAACACGTGCCCAGTTTGATTTAACCTGAACGAACAGATTTCTGTGCACTTTTCACATGATATGGCGAAAGCGCTAGCACATTTTAGCGCTTCCAGCAGATATCGACAAATGTTGTAATTCATTTAGAGTCATGTTTCTATCCACCTGATGAGTCCCAGTCAAATATTCCAATATGGTTTGGTCTCTAGCGACTCCTGATGGAAATATCTGGCTGTTTAGCAGCTAATGCTTCACTATGTTCACCAGCGTCATGCAGCTGCTAACTTTGTCAAGCTAGTCTTTGGTGTTTGGAGGTGGCCTACAGTGAGGTTTTCAGAGCTTATTTACTGAAAACAAAGTCAGGTGATAATTATCTGTGGGTTTTATCGCAACACAAAGCCTTTCACAGACACATAGTCCTTTGGTCTATTGCTTGTATAAGAATATTGATTATAGCAGCGGAGATATGAACAGAAAACCACAGGAGCAGCTTTTCAGAACTGAGCTATTGATGCTAGCCAAGGTCCCGGCTCTTTTAGCTAACTATAAAACATATATATATATATATATAAAACTAATCACAGGGCTGCTGTGTAATCTGTTTAAACTGGTCTAAAACCTAGGACTGTATTTTGTGAATTAATTTGATTTTGTGTTAAACAATCATTGTCTAATGATATTGATAGAGACATGCAAAGTGATCCAGTTGCCTCAGTAAGAAGTGAGTCCTCAGACTCTCAGAGATACCACTCTGAAGAAGAAAATGCTGCTGCACGCAGTTTTCACCGGGGGTTTCTTAATTATATGAGATTAGAAACCATATAAGGGAGGTTTCATGTAAAGACACACACCATAATGATGATCATCATCTTGTAGTCAGGATGTGACATTAATAACATACTCTCTGAGACTATTTTAAAGGTCTGCGTTGAGGCCCACTCAGCCAATGGGGCAGACAGGCCTGGCGGGCAGCCGGGCTCGGCCAGTGCCCCAGTGGACATGTCATGCCAAGTGTGGTTGTACTAATGACAGCAGTTGTGGTTAACCTCTACTATGGGGGGTTAGGGGTGGGGTTGGGGGAATGGAACAGCAATCCAGGCGTGGGGCCACCTAATCCGTGAAGGGATGCATAGTCCCCCCCCCCCCCCCCCCCCCCCCACACACACACACACACACACACACACACACACACACAGTCATCTGTCCTTCACTTCTTGGGGACATTACATAGACTTTTATTCACTTCTTGGAGACTTGCCCAAACCATAACCTCTACTTTTCTAACCCTAAACCTAACCCTTAGTGTAACCTAAACCTAAACCTAAACCTAACCTTTACCCTAACCTAAGTCTTCACACAAATATTTTATGATTTACGTGATGGGGAATTGCGTTTGGTCCACCGTAGGAAAGACAGGTCCCCACAATGTAACTGTGCAAATAGATTTACATCCCCACAGCGTGAGTAATGCACGTCAACATACACACAAACACACACAGACATGCACACACACACACACACACACACACACACACACACACACACCAATGTCCACTCTCATAAACCCACCTGTAAGCATTTTGGTCAAACGCTTCTGCAGCCGGGAATCCTAACATGCCACAGGCGACACGGCTGCTGCTGAGATCCCAGCCATGGCTACACACATGACGCCACCTTCCAGCATGCTTCACTTCCAGCACTCCTTCTGTCACCAGACCGCCATGGTTGCCCGACAGCACGGGCCGTAGACGAACCTCCTCCAAGTGAACAGATCCCTGTCCATGAACAAACAAAATGTTTAGAGATGATTAATAATTCAGTACGGTACTGCTTTATTTGAAAAAAAAAGAAACCTTTTCATTGCCGGAAGACAGAGATGGATCCTTGTCACACTTTTTGAAGGCTTCAGCCTCAACCCACATGAACCAAGCTTTTGTCATGCACACTAAAACAGGATTAACTTGAGTCAATAAACAAGACTTTGTTTAACTATATATCCGCAGACAGCACGCAATCGAGAGAAGAATAACATGGTAAGATGACATGCTATGTCTCTAATCATCACACTCTCTAATCATCCACGTCATGTACTGCAGGCAGCAGGAAGGAAACCAGCAGAAAACAGAGTTTGTTTAATGTGTCAGGATACGTGTCATGATGATTACAAAATGGTAAAGAAAGTGTAAACTCTGCAAGTTGAAAGGAAAGAAAGCGAAACACAAGTGACAAATGTCTTGCAGTTTCCTTTCATCTGAGTTTCTTGCACGTTTAAAGAGTCTGGGCTGTAGATCTTCTGGTGGTTGGGTCCTAAACTTAAAGTCCTGCTGCTGCATAAGAACTGGATCTGGAGAAGGTCTGGTTTTAGGTTTGTCTCTAATTATACATGTCCACTGGCCTGTGGCTCCACAAATGACATGTATGGGACTCTGTATAAAGCTAGATTGGGCTACTTCTTTGGTGTGTACTAGAGGTTGTGTGTGTCTATGTGTGTGTGTGTGTGTGTTATTACCTGAGTGAAGTGCGCATCAGTCTCCACTCCCATGTCTGGATAAACAGGCTCCGGCTCAACATGGTTCCCACTGAGCTGCTGATTCCTGTCACTCCTCTGCTCTGACTGGAGTTGGGAATGAGGCGGGGACCGTCTGTCTACCTGTCCCCCTGTCTCTGGTCTCACTGCTTGTGGACTGTTCCTTGCTGTCTCCTGTCTCTGCCTGTAGGACCCACCATTTGCCAGACGTGGAGGTAGTGAGTGCCCTTGTGGCAGAGCTGAGCTAACCTGTGGCGAAACTGCTCTAGAACTGCCTCGATTCCGTCGCAAGATCTGGATCTCGTGGCCGTTTTCCTGTGGCGAGATCATGCTGCGACGGGAAGACGTTGGGTTGCGATGGAGGGCGATCTCGTGGCCTCTTGCAGAAGAAGCTGGGGCTGAAGGTGGAGCTGGAGGGTGCACAGGCTGTGGTGGCTGTCTGTGTCTCTGCTGGTTCGGCTGTTGCCTGGAAGATGGAGGAGCCTCTTCCAAGACGGCAGGTGGGAAGCCAGGTCTCCTTTCTGGGCTGCAAATGACCCCCAGGTCCTCAGCATGGGTGCAGTCATTGATTCCCCAACCATTGGAGCGACAGTCTGCAATGGAGAGCTCTGTACCCTTGCAGCGCACATTGTCCAACCAGATCAAACCTAGCAACAAGAAAGGAGGTAAGTTGTTAAAATAAAAGAAATAAAAACGTTACTAGTGAGGTGTTGAAAACCAAAGGCCACTGGCTGGACGTACCTTGGCCTTCGCCAAACTTGGCACTGTGCGCCCAGGTAAAGCCGCGTTGGAAGCCCAGCTGTCTGCACACCACGTTGGCCAGGTTAAGATCCACCTCGTCGTCACACACCGTGCCCCAAGCGCCATTGTTGAATACTTCCACACGTCCCTCATTTGCATTGCGCCGGCCCACGCCTGCAAGACGTACACGCACCTCCTGGGCAGACAGCTGCGGAGGGTGGAGGAGTAGCAGGAGGAGGAATGTGGACAGGGAGCTGAGGAACAGCATCCTGGAAGGGGAAAAAAAGCAGGATGATGGGAATGAAACATATGTGGTGTGGGAAAAGAGCAATACAGAAAACAGAGAAGATGCATATAAAGCTGGAGCACCTAAATATATATGCACATGTTGCCACAAAAATCCAAGAAATCACGCAAAGTCATGAAACTCACATTCCATACTCTGACAAAACATATAATTAGAAAATTCTCTTCTAACCCTAATGGGACATTCCACTGTAAAATGAAAGATTGATAGATGTTTTTATCTATTTAAATAATCAGAGTCATTTAAAGGACAGTCAGCAGCTTGAGAAACACTGTGAAAACGTAGCCCAGTCAGGGCAGAGGGAGTAATAACCAAAGCTAAAAGTAGCCTCTGCATCCAGCCAACGGAAACTTTGGCTTTCCACAAACCCTCAAGCTTAGCTGCATGCATTTAGCCAACAGACACAAAAGCAAATAAACACCATCATAAAAATGTTCTCACACATAAATAAAGCAGAAGGTCTGCGCCTGTGAGAGACGTTTTGGTTAATGAGCAATGATTAATTCATCCTTGGACCACCCCTACAACCTTCTCTTCCAACAGAGGGGAACAAACTGGAGAGATAAGCAGATCTGGAGGGTGAAAGAGGCAGCTTGTAGTAAATTCATGCACCCAGGGGTCAGTCAAATTGTGTTTTCTATAAGTCTATGCAAAATACAAGAAAATATGTGCAAAAAAAAAAAAGAAGCAATTATTCCCACTAATGAGGGCTGAGCACAGGTTGTTAAAGGGGAAATAAGTGTGGATGAGTTCAAGCAGCTGCAGGGATGAAATCAATGATGAATTATGGGGGGAAAATGGACTGAGACAAAAGATGAAGTAAGGAGAAGAAAGAAAATTGCCGCAGTGGAACTCACCTATCTGTCGATCTCAGCTTGGAGTCACCAGGAGAAAGAGGGGAGCGAGCACTGGAGGAAAAGAAGGCAGTGAGTTTGCTCCTGCTGTCTCTCTATTCTCCTTTTCCCTCCCTCCTTCTTTTTCTGTCACTCCCTCAGATCTGCCACTTCATCCATCCCTCCCATTTTCTTCATTTAAACATTTTTTTTCCTCCTTTTTGTGGGGTCACATTTGTCCTTTTCATCACATATCAAAGAAAATGTGGAAAATGAAAAGCGACCATGGGAATCAATGAAGACACTGAGGAGAGGCACTCAAAACATAATAATTCATTTTTATTTTTTTGTCCTCCAGCTGTCGAATCTAGTTGATTTGGTTATAGTTTGTGCATCCAGATGCAGACTTGTCAACACTTGTTTTATCCACACACAGCATGTTGCTATTTGCAGCAGGTAGTTCAAATCGGCCTCTTTCTCACAGGCTGGTCACATGGTCCAGATACCGCGAGACACGTGAGCTCAACTTATAAAACATCATGATTTCATAAGGATCTCCCTCTTTTTTTTCTCTCCTTATGTCACACACTCGGTCCAGTCAACGCATACTTCTTTTATTGCTTGAGTATGGAGCGCTGTCTATTAAAGTTTTACCCAATCCTCAGTCACATCTCATTGTACCCTTAATGTAAAAAAGGAAAAATCACTTTCCCCTCTGATGTTTGAAAGAGTGAGAGGGCGTGCATTATCCCACACAATGGTAAAATCATATGCACACACACACACACACACACACGCACACACACAGCGCTGGCACCATCCCATGCCCACAGTTAGTGGTGTCATGAAATAAATACTATGTAAGGCCAGAGCTGCCTGTCTGAACTCTTTCTCTTTGCATAAAGTTCAGTTTCATAACATCCTCAGTCGTGGCACCTCCTCACTCGAAGGGAGCTCTCTCTAAGAATAGAGACGGACGGTGGCTCCATGCTGAAACGTAGAAGAGCAGATATTGCTAAAGCTGAGGCCGAAGTGCTTTAACGCTCAATGAACCCAACTTCAATATTTAATGTAAAGAAAAAGCCACAGTAAATTATGTCATTTGATCACGTTGATTATATTTTGTTGGAATACTTTATTCATCTCTACCTTCTTCTTCAGAGAAAACATGAATGGATAGCTGGTCTTTAAAACTAATTTCATGTACAAATCAATATCTGTGCCACAAATATGAAAGGTACTGTAAAATCTTAATATGTGAGTGATTTGAACGTTTACATATCAAGTATTCTATACTAGATTTTTATGCTGCCTTTGCTGAGAAGGCAGCTCACTGTCATCAGATGTGACAGGAGATGAGTTCCTGAAGCTCAACAGCTCCCTCTAGTGGAGCAAATCTTCACATTACACACATTGCATGACAGATACAGATGGAGTAGACAGGCAAAAGACAAATAAATTAATAACACATCTTTACAATGATAACACATATGTGACACTGAGAAAAAACTGCTGCACATTAACAATCAGTACACGACCCAGAGACACAGATGCAAATTGTTGATGTACAGCATGCATTTAAGCTGTATGTTGTACTTAAATTTATTGCTTTTACTCCTCTTTTACACTTTGGTTTTTACGCTTATGCAATTATTGATTGCTTGTGGAGTTGGATTAACAGCTGATGTAACACACTCTTTGTACGCAACTTTGGATAATTGCTTTTTTTTTTAACCAAAAGTGAAAAAGTAAAGAGAATTATTAGCCCCAGTGTATATGGAGATCATTAAGCATTGAAGCAACACAGCAGGGGGATGTGAAAATGATTTAGGCACACTGTCATTAGCTTTAAGTTTTTAATCACTTGATGAAATGAAATGCTATTAAATATGTTCTTTACCACTGAGTTTCACATAATATCTTATTGATCCCTACAGCACAGCACAACAAAGAGGCAAAACAATCCAGGATTTTAAACTTAGAAAAATAGAAAAACAAAGGAAATTCCACACAAACGCTCTGAGTCAGCGTCTTCAGTATCCTGACAGCGTGGAGATCGTGGGGTATCGTTTACGGTGAGTCATGCACTTGTCCCTCTCGATGAACAGCGAGTGGGTTTTACAGTTTATGTCCTTCTCAAGGGTAACGCGTGACTCCTCCAGGTGGGCCAGGGAGCCTCTGGCCTCACTCAGCTGCTGGTGCAGGGACCTCAGACTGGCATCGATCTGCCTCACCTCCCCTTCCAAACTACAGACACAGGAAGCAAAGAAAATGAAGAGAGAGAGAGCGGAGGGAAAGCGATAGAATAAGACGGGACCGGCGGTACCTGAGCTGGGGTTGGTCTCTGCAGAGCTCCATGTTGGGTCTGAGGGAGCGGAGGTAAAGTCTGGACTGAGCTACTCTCAGTGGAGCCTCTTTGTTGTGGATGGCCTGCTGTAGAGCCACGATGTTCCTCTCCTGGGCCCCAATCTGCTCCAAGATCTGCACACGTCATCGTACAATAGATTATCAGTCAGCCACTTTGTCGGCAGTGGTGGAATGTAACTAAGTAGATTTACTCAAGTACTGCACTTAAGTACTTAGTTCATCTGTTTTATTTCTTTTTAACCATTTTAAGGTTTGAACTACTTGACAAAACAAACATTTTGAAAGTGTGACTATTTGAAGTTTTATAAACCAAACAATCAATGAAATTGATTATTTGGGAACAAAATTAATCTATAAGGGAAATCATTAGTTTCAGTTCTTCATAAAATAGTTAAAAATCAGCTCCACCTCAACCAGCTGCAACAGCTGCTCAGACTGAAAGCATCAGTCATGACAGTCTGATGATACAATAAGAGTCACACGTCGACACTTTTTCCAATGCAGGACTTTAACGTGTATTTTCACAGTGTGATATTTGTACTTTTACTTAAGCAACGGATCTGAATACTTCCTGTTTGTCAGTCTGTCTGTCTACCTGTGCGAGCTTCATCTCCAGCTGGGTCTTGGCCTCGATCAGCTCCGCGCAGCGCTGGCTGAAGGCCCGGTCCACGCTGGAGCTCTGGGCTCTCAGATCCTCGGTGGTGTCCTGCAGCACTCGCTCCACCAGCAGTCTGACACACACAAACGGCACCACTACGTTCACTGAAAGCTTTCACTAATGCGTCACGTATTTAGCCTGCATCGCTCAGAGCTGAACGCGGTTCTGACCTGAGGCTGTTGGTGGTCTGTTCTTCCTGCAGGGCCTTGGACAGGTTGTCCTGTGTAAACTTTGTCCACGATGTGCAGTTACACACCCTGCAGCAGACCAGAGGACAAATGATATTAAAGACTGTTTCCCGTTCAATGTTTAACTGATGTGATGTGTTTGTAAGTTTTGAAAAAAACCACACACTCACTGGTCCTGCACGGCGGCTGAGCTGGCGTGATGCTTTGTGTCTGGGCTCGTGTTGCTGTATCTTCCACTGTGGTCATCAAAGTTGTAGGCCTGGTACTTATCAGACCAGTCCAACTCCAAAGTCTGCTTGGCCTCTCTGTTCATCCTGACATACACACACACACACACCAGAGGACGATGACTCATTTCTCTGATGTGAGATCTTCACAATGAACCGGAGTTTTTACTTGCAGGTTTTGACACTCACTTGATCTGACTGACAACCTGAGCTGTGGTCCTCTTCAGAAGAGCCTGGACGCTCCTGATCAAGTCCACTTCCTCCGAAACACACAGTCACACTTCATGTTACCGTGGGTCACACTGAGCCCTCTGCTGGTGCTGCTTTGCTGTCACACTGAATCCACTATGTGACGCTTCAGTACGAGAATATTACTGCGAGAGCACAGCTGAATCATCAGTTCATAGAGCTGCAACTAATGATAACTTTCATTTATTTTTTTTCTAATTAATTGATGAATCATTTGGTCTGTAAATCATCGGAAACAAGTGAAAGTGTTCCTCCCATTTTAAAGTAGAATTTCATTAATAAGTGTTGACATGTCTGTTCTCAGAATATCCCATTAATGAGATGAATCAGTGAGTCAACATGTTAATCAGTGTATCATTATTAACTTGATCATATTGCTAACCTTACTACATAAACTGACTATTCATAAAAAAAACTGTCATTTATTCTGCGAAAATATTTGCTGTATATTCTTTATCTTATTAATTATAAATTAGGCTGATTATTATTGTATGTCTTTATTTATTAACACTGACTATTAACAACTTAAATTTCCCTTTATATTCATGTTTGAGTCAGTGAATAGGCTTTCAAACAAAGTTTGACTGTACAGAACTTAAACCGTATAATAAAGCCAGTGGTCACCTTCAACAGCTCCTCCTCCACGCTGTCCCGGACCAGGTCTGGCCCCAGTCTTCTGGCCCTGCAGCTCAGATTATCGGTGGAGATGGCGTACGGAGTCTCGGTGGCGTCCAGCGCCTTCTCCAGCCTCTTCTTCAGCGCCAGCAGCGACTCCGTGTCGGCCAGCAGCCGCTCGATGTGCCGCTGCAGCTCAGACTTCCAGTAGTGGATCTCTTGTAGCCTCTCTCCCAGAAGACGCGTCCCGTCGGCCTGGCTCTTCAGAGTGTCTTCCACGGTGTCCTGGTTCAGAGCTCTGGACTCTCGCTGGATGCTCCGGGCTGCGCGGCTGTCGGTGCCGGCCTGCTGGAGGATGCTGCGGTAGTTGGAGAACCACTCGGCAGGAGTGTATTTAGCCGAGCGGTACCCCGCTGTGGATGAGCCTGAGGACGGCTGCGGGACCTCCGGCTGGACGTGAGGCTCTTCCTGCGGGACCCCCTGAGCCACAGCTCTGCTGTCATAGCGCGGCCTCGACACTAAAACCTCGGAGCTCATTTTCTGGCAGGTGCAACAACAGATAAAGCAGATTAAATAAAAAGCAGCGTCAGTGGGGCTAAGTTGTCTCGGCAGGTCAGGTCTGGGTTTGTTTGGTGTTACCTGGTTACACTTGTTGGCTGGAGCAGCTCAGGCTCAGGTGACTCATTATCAAATGAGCTGAAGCCACTTCAGTGATTCAACCACTGACCATTTAATCAACCCTGTTTTTAACCAACCTCTTGAACCAAACCTTTCATGTGAAGATCTTGCAGTCCACTTCAGAAGCAAAATAGACACTATTAGATCCCATATTTTAAATGAGGAAACACTGGAGAGGTTTGTCCTGGTGGATGCTGAAATGCTTGAGAAGGCTGTCTCCCAGTTAAGTTCAGCGACCTGCCTTTAAGACCCCACTTTTTAAAGACATAGGTTTTTAAAAGATGATCTACTGACCATCATTAATCAAATTTAGAAAATATCACAGCACAGAGATAGCATTAGTGAAAATGTCATCAGGTCAAACATGGACACAAAAATGCCATCTGACTTAGTGCTTTTAGATGTGAATGCCTTGTTGACACAGTCGATCATACCATTCTTTTAAATAGACTCCGTAATTTAATTGGCATCTCTGGTACTGTTTTTAACTGGTTCAAATCTTATCTCACAGACAGGAAATTCTGTGTCAGCATGGGTGAACACACATCTAGTTTTTATCAAATGAAATGCGGTGTTCCCCAGGGGTCAATTTTAGGTCCAACCCTTTTTAACCTATACATGCTACCACTTGGAAATGTTATCAGTGTAACATCCACTATAGCTCCTCTCCTGTATGACCCTGGTGTGGGAAGGATCACTGAACTCAAATCAGTCAGCAGAAACCTCCTTTATCTTCAAAAATCACTTCAAGAAATAACTTCTCAGAGCTCTTACTCATCCAATAAGTTCTTTCTGAGTATATACGCTCCATCCTTCTCTGTCTCTTTCTTTCTGATATATCACTTGCTTAAGACTTGTTTGTTAGGCTACTTCATGCCAGGTTTACTATCAGGAAAATATACTTAAAGCATTAAAAATCCTTTCTCACACTGGCCTCAAGTATTCTAGTTGATATGATTACTTTGTTAGCACTAATGCATCAATGTGTAACTGCTGCAGCTGGTTGAGGTGGAGCTAGTTTTAGCTATTTATATACTCTTTATCTTAACAGTGTTTGAGTGTTTGAGTATGTCAGATGTGTAGAAATGACAGCGACTCACAGTGTGCTGACATTAATTTTATATCCCATTTATATAGAGCAAAAAAAACAATACTAATGAGTTGTTCCAATAAAGACTGGTCTGTAAAGTCTGGCTTTCTGGCTTTTGTTTAATCATTCACTTTTACTGAATGTACATACAGTATATACATGTTATATATACATGTTATTTTTAGCTAAATGGTTGGCCTCTATTTCTTATAAGTGGAAAGGTAAAAGCAAATCTGTACAAATAATCATATTCCTGTAGTTGTCAGCCACACAATAAAAAGGTTGGACCACAGTTGGACCTCAGAGGGACATGAATATGTGTTGTTCAGATGTTAACTGAGACAGAACAAACAAGGTGTTATCACAGACATTCATGCTGCTCATCTTTTGGCTGAAATGTACATTTGATTGCAGTAGATCTCTTCTGTTGTGGTGAAGTTTTGGTACACACTGTCTTGTTCGTCTTCGCCTACGTCTTCATAGTGGTCACTGGTGCGCTGCAGTTTGGAGGTTCGCTTCATTGACCTCACAACGTCTTGATTTTCATAAGTCTGAAAAAAAAATTGAAAAAATCAACATAAATGAGTAGATAAGAGGGCAGCGTTACGCAGAAAACAATTTATGCCATTAAGCTCAACGTCTGAAATCCACTTATGAGTAATGATTAAAAACTACACTTAACAGAGCCTGAACAGATTAGTTAATCATTTGCACTTTGGTCCAGAGCAACACGTCTTTGCATCGTCAGGTCACACTCTGTGAAACTGGTTCAAAGTATTCAGTGTCCAAGAAGAACGGCCACTGAAGAGAGAGACAGCCATGCCCTGCAGCACTGTGAGGCTCTACAGTGCTGTTGTACGCTAAATGCTAATGTCAGCATGCTAACATGCCCACAATGACGTGCTAAAATGCTGCTGTTTAGCAAGTACATATTCACAAACTTACTTTAGTATCTTAGCATGCTAGCATTCACTAATTAGCACTAAACATAAAGTAGAGCTGAGGCTGATGGGAATGTTACTAGCGTTGCAGGTATTTGGTCAGAAACCAAAGTATCATAAAGGTCTGTGAATCAAGTTTACCAGGATTCACCCATTTGAGACCATGAATGTCTTTTAAAAAGTGATGCTGCTAACCTGGCTAAAAATGTAATCAATGAAAACCTGGCATGCATTTTGCTGTCAACATTCTTGGGAACCTTGGAAATAATTTTCATGTTTTTGGAGACCACCTGACCTTTCCACGAATTTTTTTATTTTATTTTGGTGATCCCACCCCCTCCCAGTAGTGCCACCCTATAAACAAACCATCAGTTAATCGTTCTGTCCTTCATGTTTGTCATGTGGAGAGTCATGAACATTGCAGCCTCTTGCGTCCACTAGCAAGGCTTTGGGTGTTTATTTTTACTTACATCTTCGACACTCGTCACTTCCTCTGCTTCTGCAGCCTTGCTTTGGTTTCTGTTCATGTTGGCTCTAGCTCCTGCAAACATGCAGCATAAGAAATGGTTACTCCATTTGTCTGCGTGCGTATGTGTGTGTATGTGTTTGCATGTTGCACGCATTTGTTCTGTAAAACATACCTTGCGCTTTGCAGCATTTGTATTTATAAACTATGACCAGGGCAGATGTCAATATGAGCAGCACAGCGGGCACAGTGAAAACCACAGGGTAAAACAGTGCTGCATCTGGACATAAAAAAACCAAAACTTCCTCAAAACACACATCAGCAGCACGTGTCTCACACGTCTCATCACAATTTCAAAGAAGCAGCACCAGAAATCTGAAATGTGGCCTCAACACATTTGATGTATTAATGTCATGGCCAGTGTGTGTTTTAACATAACTGTTTGTTCACCACATGTGCACACACACACACACACACTCGTACCGTGAACATGTTTGAGTGGCACATGTGTTGATTGTGAGATGGCAGGTTTAGTGGTGGGAGGCATCACAGTGCTGGTCTGCTGTGGAAAGACTGTCAGAGAAAAGGTTTCTCAGTACATTCAGCAAACACATGCTGAGTGACTCAGGCTAGCAGCAGGCCTCTGGGGACAGCTGGTCAGCTGGCCTAGTCCACCAACTTGGTCCAGACTGAAATACCACAACAACTATTGAATGGATTGACCTGATATTTACTACAGATGTTCATGGTTCTCAGAGCCAGCAAGTCAAAAAGATCACTTGTGCTGTGAATATCTCAGAATCTGCTGCATGGATTGACACATTTCATACACACATTTATGGTTAACAGATGATGTATCCTGATCATTATGATGATCCCTGTGACTTTATCTCTGGTGCCACTTTGACGCTGATGCAATTTTGCAGACATTGATGTTCCCCTCAGGATAAAATCAAATAACTTTAATAATCAAAAATACATTTTTCATCTAGCGCCATCATCAGGTTACATTTGCAATTAGCTTCTTTACCTTTGATTCATGATCAAATGCCTGCAAAACTAATGACATGCTAATTAGCAGTTGTTAGAATGCTAATCTACAGTGTTGAACAATGTAAACATTACAGCTTCTAACCACACACTCTGCAAACTGAACTTTCAGTTCATCTGTAATTTGATGAAGAGTTTGGATTGAAACAATGTCGTCAAGTGATGTTTCAAAACACTGTGCACCATGTCTGTGATGGGATATACAGGCAGCTTTGATATGATTTGAATTCCCATCGTTTCAGACTTTGTGACACAGTGAGCTGTATTACCTACTGACAGCTGAATCTTGATGTAGTTTCCAGGACTCCACTGTGAGTCTGAACCACACCAGTACGTCCCAGCATCACCTGCTTCCAGCTCTGTGATCGTCACCAAGAAAAAGCTGAAAGAGATGTCATCCTGCAGCGTGAACCTGCTTTGGCTCCTCACTATGTCTGCGCAGTTGTCGCGGTGGTCTCCTTTGCAGAGGAACTTCCTGTTATTCCTGTGTTGTGGTGGATAGGCACACTTCATAGTTACTGGACGTCCCACAATGCCGCTCAGTCTGTTGGACCTCACACAGCACCACTCTGTCAGACAGAAGCAGGTTTCAGCAAAATAATTCAAACTGCTTTCATCCAGTTTTTGGACCTCTACTATCTTTTTCTGCTTTTTCTGCCTTTATATCACAGTGGAGAATAGAGGGATGACAGGAAATGAGGGGAAAGAAAGAAGAAAGAGAGAAATGGGGAACTACATGCCAAAGGTTCACAGGGGGACATGAGCTGGGAAAGTTGTGATTCATAGTTTCTTAATCTCTAGGCCGCCAGAACTGGAACTCTTCTCAAAACTCAGTCAGAAGTTTTTGCTTGGCCAACACACTCACATCCTCCTGAACCATCTCTCAAAACTCTGTACAGATGTCAGCAAAAGAACAGCTATAAAATGAAATAGTGGGTAAAACCTTGCCTGTGAGAAATAGTTTATAGGGTCACTATAAGTACATTAATATAAGATAGCCTTTCCACAGGAGCAGCTTTTCATACTCATTGGACATGTTGTTATTTTCTCCAGTTATCACCTTTGCATTATTTCCAAAAAGCACACAAACAGCAGATATGATATTAACAGGGATGCAATATTGAACCAGGCAAAAAAAAAAAAAACATTTCTAAAGGTTGTTCATTGTCATGTGTTTGAATCTGCATACATCTGTGGTCATGTTTGAGAGGCGAATGTACATCAGGTATGTGACAGATGAGCTCTGGATTTGGTTTTTGTTATGTTGAGACACCACAAGAATCTCCTCTCTTTGCTCTTAACTCTCCAACGATAGTTTGTGCAGTACTCTGCATGATCCCTGTGCCCCCCTCATGCGACATATTACTAGCAACGACCCTGCCTTATTACAAGATATGATAAGATAAGATAACACTCCTTGGGAGGAATTAGGAGAAAAAGGCTAAAGGATGGGGCATAGCAACAAATATTCTAAAAATGGGAAAAACTAATCCCTTATATTATTATTAGTTATATACCTATAAATCAAAATGAAAACAAATCTAAACAGATACAAAAAGGGAATGAGTAGCTAGAGAACAAACTGTATTAAAAATAGAAATAAAAACAGAAGTGGGCAGAAGTGTGCTTAATGTGCACTTTTGAGATATATGTGATGTAACAGAGTTCCAATGAAGCCCAGTTCCTCTTATTACTGAGAAAGATAACAGTCCACTCTGTGGTGTAAAATAACAGCAACAGCATCAAAAACAATGTGTAAAAACACAGAAGAGCACAGGTTTGACAACTGACAAATATGTTTTAGTTTGGCTTTCCACTGGCAGACGTTAGTACGAAAGCATCAGCGTAAACATTCATTCTAGCGTGTTAATGAAGTCAAGATTGTGATGGAAGCCAATGTGATGTGATCATTTGAATTCTAGCTATTAACAGCCCAGACCGATGGTTAAACTGATGACAACAGGGAGCTACAGTATGTGACACACAACAATACAGCACCAATGTTCATAGAGCATTGGCATGAAGAAGTGATGCATATTTCTTTGTTTATTTACCTGGCAAAACTTCCACTTCTATTTGAGCAAGATAGGGATCCATACCAAATACGCTCACCCGGCACCAGTATTTCCCAGCATCCTTATCATGAAGATCAGGGATCGTCACTGTGAAGGTGTTTTTCTCCTGCTCATCGTAGACAGAGTATTTGCCCTTCTTTTCGTCTGTAGTCTTAATCAGAACATCATCGTCTCCGCAGTCATTCCTGCACAGGTACTTCTCATGACTCCTGTATTTCTCTGCGTAGTGGCAGGGAATGGTAACCTGTCTCCTTACATATCCAGACACATGGATGACCGGTGCTGCGTGCCTCACACATCTCAGGATAACTGCAGAGAGGTGACAACGTGAAATGAAAAGTTAACCTGAGTGCACAGATGTGCATTTATGACAATTTCTACTCTTTTAAAGTTTAATTTGCAGAAACAGAAGTTAAGTGTTTATTTGACTCTCAGAGCACATTGGTTATTATATATGATGTCTGTTTTTTATTTTTACATGTGGACATTAATGCCAGCTGTGTTAAAGAAATGGGTCATAATAGAGCATTTCCAAGTCAATCCAAACCTCTTAGTTTGGATTTAACTGATTTTAATAAAAGCAAATAAACTTACTGCAAAGGATGAAGAGCAGGTTTTGAAGACTCCACACCTTCATGTTACTGTAAAGACACATTGAGACTGCAGCTCATGTGGCTCTTAACAATTTATGTAACACATTCTCACTCCGGACTCGTTCGATATGACACCTGGTCAGGGCCCCTGTGAGAAAGTGTGAACTGTTGTTTCACATGAACAGCAGTGTAATGTTGAATATATCGTTACAAGGTTAATCTTATACCAGGAATTAAGTAAGTTGATTATTATTATGATGATGACTATTTGTAGCATGAATATTAGTATATAGTATAATATTATTATTCAGATCCTTCTCTGAAGCAAAAGTTACAATACAACACCTCATTACAAGTTCTGCGTTCAAATTGCTACTTACCAAAGTACTGCAGTATTACTACTACCAGTGTTACTACCAGATGCAAATAAACAACTGGTCCTCCCGTCACCACCAGGCAGAAGATCTCAATCCAAGCGTTTGTCCTCTGTGTTCCCTCAGTGGCGGGAAGGATCAGAAAGCAGAAACCTTCTCCATCTTCAAAAATCATGTTAAGAACTATCTTTGCAGAGACTTCTTGCTTACCTACTGTGTTCTATCTCTGCGTGTGCATCTATCCATCCTTCTCTGTCTCTTTATGTGCCAAACAAAATATCAGCTGCTGAGGATTCATGCATTAAGCTACTTTATGCATATGCAACCCCGTGGTCCTTGTGTCAGGTGGAACATGGTGGACTGGGTGGCTGGACTGCACCTCATTTGTGCATTGCTTTGGACAGTAAAATCATCTGATAAATTTAAACATCTGAAATGGTGACAAGGTGCCAAAACTACACACCGCTTATCTGTAAGGGGGGGTGTCAAGTCAGAGAGGTCAAGAGCCACTGGTTTAATCTTAACAGTGTTTCATATTTCATTCTAATGTAAAATCTTAAACAGAAAAGTAACCATCATCTATATTTGTCAAATACACTAAATATAGTGGAATAAAATGTCCATATCCCTTTGAAATGTAGTGGAGTAGAAGTATAAGATAGACAGATAAGATAGATAAGACTTCAATACTCTTACAGAAGTTACATTTACAAACAAGAACAATGCCATTGCCCATTGCTCTGATTGGCTAATGTTGGTTACTTGGTTGGGGTCAGAAAGAAATGTCAGGGTCAGAGCCAATCAGAGGCAGAGTATGGGCGGGTCTTTGCAGAATTGGCAAAAAAATAACCAAGGGAATCAGAACAATGGCAGCGCACCATAAGCTACTCAGTCACTTCCCACCACTTCATTTCAGTTCATGTGTGGAACTGACAGCCACTGACAATATCCCCTGTACCAATAAAGACTGGTCTGTGAAGTCTGGCTTTTCTGGCTTTTGTTTAATCATTCACTTTGACTAAAGGCACATACAGTCTATACATGTTATTTTTAGCTAAATGGTTGGCCTCTATTTCTTATATGGGCAGGCAGGTGTTTTAAACAGTTTGTTTAATTAACAATAAGCACTTGTAGTGAGTGGAAAGGTAAAAGCAAATCTGTACAAATAATCATATTCCAGTAGTTTTCAGCCACACAATGAAAAGGTTGGACCACAGTTGGACCTCAGAGGGACATAATTATGTGTTGTTCAGACGTTAATTGAGACAAAACAAACAAGGTGTTATCACAGACATTCATGCTGCTCATCTTTTGGCTGTAATGTACATTTGATTGCAGTAGATCTCTTCTGTTGTGGTGAAGTTTTGGTACACACTGTCTTGTTCGTCTTTGCCTGCATCATCACAGTGGTCACTGGTGCGCTGCAGTTTGGAGGCTTGCTGCCTTGACCTCACAACAACTTCTTGATTTTCATAATCCTGAAAAAAAAAATCAACAAAAATAAGTAGATAAGAGGGCAGAACACAATTCATGTCATTAAGCTGAGTTAACGTTTGAGATCCACTTATGAGTAATGATTAAAAACTACACTTAACAGAGCCTGAACAGGTTAGTTAATCATTTGCACTTTGGTCCAGAGCAACACATCTTCAGTTAGTCGTTCTGTCCTTCACGTTTGTCATGTGGAGAGTCATGAACATTGCAGCCTCTTGCGTCCACTAGCAAGGCTTTGGGTGTTTATTTTTACTTACATCTTCGACACTCGTCACTTCCTCTGCTTCTGCAGCCTTGCTTTGGTTTCTGTTCATGTTGGCTCTAGCTCCTGCAAACACGCAGCATAAGAAATGGTTACTCCATTTGTCTGCGTGCGTATGTGTGTGTATGTGTTTGCATGTGTGTACGTGCAACGCTGATCTGTGCACGCATTTGTTCTGTAAAACATACCTTGCGCTTTGCGGCATTTGTATTTATAAACTATGACCAGGGCAGATGTCAGTATGAGCAGCACAGCGGGCACAGTGAAAACCACAGGGTAAAACAGTGCTGCATCTGGACATAAAAAAACCAAAACTTCCTCAAAACACACATCAGCAGCACGTGTCTCACACGTCTCATCACAATTTCAAAGAAGCAGCACCAGAAATCTGAAATGTGGCCTCAACACATTTGATGTATTAATGTCATGGCCAGTGTGTGTTTTAACATAACTGTTTGTTCACCACATGTGCACACACACACACACACACACACACACAAACACACACACACTCGTACCCTGAACATGTTTCAGTGGCACATGTGTTGATTGTGAGATAGCAGGCTCAGTGTTGGGAGGCATCACAGCGCTGGTCTGCTGTGGAAAGACTGTCAGAGAAAAGGTTTCTTACACTTCTGGAAAAGTGTCCTGAGACAACTTAGGTTGTGATTTGGTGCTATAGAAATAAAACTGAATTGAAATTGAATTGAATAGTACACTCAGCAAACACACACTGAACTTCCATCATTTCAGACTTTGTGACACATACTGAGCTGTATTCTCCATCGGCTGCTCTTTTCATAATCTTACCTACTGACAGCTGAATCTTGGTGTAGTTTCCAGGACTCCACTGTGAGTCTGAACCACACCAGTACGTCCCAGCATCGCCTGCTTCCAGCTCTGTGATCGTCACCAAGAAAAAGCTGAAAGAGATGTCATCCTGCAGCGTGAACCTGCTTTGGCTCCTCACTATGTCTGCGCAGTTGTCGCGGTGGTCTCCTTTGCAGAGGAACTTCCTGTTATTCCTGTGTTGTGGTGGATAGGCACACTTCATAGTTACTGGACGTCCCACAATGCCGCTCAGTCTGTTGGACCTCACACAGCACCACTCTGTCAGACAGAAGCAGGTTTCGGTCAGATTAGAAATTAGGCCTTCCCTCAAATATCTCACATATTTTTGACCAAATCTACAAGTGTAAAATCAAAAATGGTTGACTACAGTATGATAACACAGAACTGTGATCTATCACCTTTGACTTCCAGATCAATAGCAGAGAAAACATCCAGCCCGCTGTGTTGGACACCACAAAGGTACAACCCAGAATCCTTCTTTGTCAACCTGCTAATGGTCACTGTGAATTTTCTCGACGTCTTGTCATCAGTAAGTCTGAACTGTCCGTTTGGTTGGCTGTCAGAGGTGATGACCGCCCGCTGCAGACATGTGGAGGTCTGCTTTCCTCTGCAGACGTACTTCAGCTTGTTCTGGTCCTCAGACTCGTATGAACAGCTGAAAGACACTGACCCTTCTTCATAGCTTTGGACTTTGGTGGATTGGTCACAGCACGTGTCTGCCAGTAAAATAAACATCAGAAACTGTCACAAGTGCAGATATAGTAATTATTCAGATTCTTTACCTGAGTAAAAGAAGCAAAATCGCAGTGTAAAAATGTTGTATTTAAAAATGTCACTTAAGTTCAATAAAGGAGTATTGTTAGCTAAATATACTGAGAGTAAAACCGCTCATAATGCAGGCAGAACACACATTCTGCACATTTTATAGGCCAATCAAATGTTTTCTATTTTGAAATTGAATTTGCAAAAGTAACCATATCCATCAGACAAATGTAGTGGAGTAAAAAAAACAATATTTGTCTGAAATGTGGTGGAGTAGAAATATGAAGTAGCAGAACAGGGAAATACTAAAGTAAAGGATACTGTAAGTAGCTCAGAATTGTACTTGTGTACAGCACTTGATAAATGCACATTCCACCACTGTAAATGAGTCTAACCGTTTTATGTTCTATGACCTCATAATACATTATGGGGACAACCCGCAGCAATTACACAACAAGGTCTACAGGATTCCAACAGTATTAACCTTTTATTTTAAAATACAGCACTTTACTGCTAATAAAGCATCCAAATTATCTAAACTACAGTATCATGCAGTATTTTTTGAATTCTGGGAAGGGCAATTCACCTGAACAGCACATGTGAAGCTGGGTCTGTTATTTTCTTTATCCATCCCCTTCTTGCTAATTATCTGGCTGGTAGCAGCTTTATTTAATCTATAAATTGGTGCAAAGTATATCAGTGATGTTTCCAGTTTGTTTGCATTTGCCCACTGAATACGTGCATGATTTTGTAGATGACTGCCGAATAATCAGACAACACAAGGAACTCATCATCTAAATTAACCTGGGGACACAAGCATTTTGCCAGTGAATTCATTAATAATGATGATGCCTTCATAGTGTTGCTAAATAGTCCATAAGACTTCTGTTCATGCTGGTTATTGGGCCGTAATTTATCAGTGCAGATTAATCGTTGGATCAGAAATTCTGTGATGCAGATTTCTTTGCTGTAACTTACTGCTTCCTCGAATCTGTGTACCAGAAAGTGCAGTTTTTTTGATAACGTATTATTACATACGTAATTTCATTTTATTGTTAATTAGGCTGTAGTTGTTAATTAATTAAAGGAATAATGTGTCTCACAAGGATCACAAGAGTAGCAGGGCAATATCAGAGAATGAATGTCTTAAAATGTTTTATTTAAGTAGCTGAGCATATTTGCCTCATATTACATCTCGTGTCTAAAATGGTTGGTTTTTAGTTGCAGCAGTTGAGTATCGGATTAGCGAGGATGTTTTATCTGGCCGAGGGGTTCGTTCAAGACTTCGGATATTTTTCTTTGGATTTTTATGTTCATAGTCCACATTACAAAAAGTGAATATGAGGCACACACATGTCTGTGAGCTTTGTTGTGATTTTTGTCTGTAACTGTTTGTAACTTTGGGTACTCCACTAAACTGTTATGCTCTGGTCACCTGGTTTATATTTTTCAATATATTACGTGAAAAAAGTAAAAAAAAAAAAAAGGGGGGATATAGCATGTCAATATTTTTTAGCCTAAGTGCCTAAGGTTTGAGAGAGAAGGCTCTGTATTTTTTGGTTTTGTTCGCACTAGTTTCAACATGCAGTTGTTCTGCATGTGCAGTTTATGAAAATAAGAAGTAAAGTGCAACAAGAAGCTGTGGACTTTTTTCTCACACACTGTAATTACATGATAAAAAATCAGTGAACTAGCTGTGTTCTTGATTCACAAAGCACACTTGTTGTGATTATACTGTAGATTTAAACACATAGGCTAACTGTACAATATTTTGAAAATGATTTTAAAACAGTCCATGCTGTATTTTTCATGATCAGTACAGTAAAAACATGTTAATTTTACAGTAACATAATGGCAACCCTGCTGCCACTTGTTTACTGTTTTTTTTTATATTATTATTATTTCTAACAGTGTAGATGAGTATAAAGACGAAGCACAGGGATTTGTTTTTTTATTCATACCTTGTCCTACATCCAATCGTACTTCAGTGTAGATATCCTTTCCGTTCCTGGTCACCCCACACCAGTACTTCCCAGCATCCGCACCTGTCAGGTCAGAGATGGTCGTTGTGAAGACTCGGCTCTGTCTGGCATCATGGATGGAGTATTTGCTCTTCTTCGCTTCTGTCGTCATGATGAGAACATCTTCGTAGCCGCAGTCATTCCTGCACAGGTACTTCTCATAGGACTCATATCCCACTCCATAGGGACAAGACACGTTAACTTCGCCCCCCTCGTATCCAGACACATGGATCAACCCTGCTGCACTGGTCACACAGCTGAGAGGAACTGCAAGGAGAAGTCAACATGACATGCACCAAGAACAAACAGACAAAACATCTGGAAACAGGCTGTCAGCACAACTTTCCATGATTTCCTTTTCATGTCAGGTTTTTGTCGTTTCCTATTTGTCCCTGAACGTACACGGCCTCTGCATCGGCATCTGCTGCGATGGGTATGATATCTATTTTTTTTTACCTTATGTAGATATAAATGTTGTAAATTCTAATCTAAAAAAAAGAAAAGAAAAAAAGAAACTTACTGCTCAAAGTGAACAGCAGATTCTGGAGGCTCCACATCCTCATTCTACTGTGAAGAAACAGAAACTGCGAAATAAATGTGTCTAATACCGAAAAATGACGCCCACTCCATGTACCCGCATGCCATGCAAATGTTGACCCCTCTCACTTCCGCGTTTAGATCACAGTGTCACCTATGTTACCACACATTCATTCTTGTGGAAACTTTTTTGTGAATCCTCTAAAATTGTAAAAGCGGACATTACATGATTTCAATGTCTCATCCTTTTAGCGTCTGAAGTGCAAACAGGCTATTCTAGTTTATATAGAGGGTTAGTTTGCAATAGATATCCAATCATCATCATCATCATCACGTGTTCACCTTGTGGCCACAGAGGGGCGCTCTATCCTATCTTATAGCTTGGGTGCACTGGTGCAGCACACGGTCCATGAATAAAACTAGCAAATGAACTTTGATACTCATATGATATTGATCATAATATGGTATCTGCCCTGTGCTACAATAATTAAATACTTTTGCTTGTTTGAGAGAAATGTTTTTATAGTAGGCAAAAAGTGGCCCACGAAGCCCAATATATGACAGCAAGAGCGAGAGGGATGCCTCGTCGGATCACTGTGATTTATGCTTTAATTTCCCTAAATTCTAGTGGAAACTTAATTAAAGGAGCAATTCAGCGATTTTGATTTGCCCTTCCATTGAGTTAGGTGACTGCCAGGAGACAGGTTGAAAAAAAGAACACTTATGATTGGAGCAGTCCCAAGTGTGAGTCCGGGTCCAACAACGCTAGATCCTACATTTTCCAGAATGCATTATCTTTCAATACACCCTTCCTTCTTGCCAAATGTCCACATTACTCAAACTCCAGACTTTCCAAAAGCCCGCTGGAAATGTGCGGCCAGGATAACCCTGATGACATCACAAGGGGGTTTTTCCGAAGCTTCAGAACAACAGACTGTAAGACGCAGGTGGAGTAGGAGCGCTTGTGATGGCACTGAATACTAAACTTGCCTTTAGTCACCAAAAAAAACCCAAAACACTGAAAACAGCAATTATTATGACAGTTATTGTTCCAGTAGTGTCGACCAGAAGGAATGTAAGATTTGCAGTTAACTTCATTGAGTACGTCTCTCTCTATGAAGACAGCTTCATCATTTATAGTTTTTTTTCCCCTTTGGACCCCCTGTAGAACCCAGACATACTTACAACCTAAAATACTGTGCCACCGCTTAAAACCACTAACCCCACCCTGGCCGGTGCATTATAAAATGCCAGTGGTGGTATATGTGGGTGAAAGCATGCCTGTATTTTCCCTGAGCTCAGCCATTCCCTCGACTCCAGCTGACCGCTCAGCTGTGCCTCTCGCATACTGCAGCACAAACTGTTTCCATATCCCGCACACTCTCGCACCGAAAGGTTAACATTAAGACCCCTGTGCAGAGGGATAAGTGTGTCCCGAATTAGCGGGGATGCCAAGGCGAGCTGAGCTGTTGCCAGGCTTGGTTGCCAAGGGGTTTTGGGTGTTGCAACGGTGGGTTGGGTTTCTGCAGTGTGGCCTGTTTGCATGTCGGCAGTGTGCAGGACGCGTGTGTTGTGGTCTTCTCGAACTACAACCCAAGACAAACACACGCACGCACACACTCATGAGCCTCAGTGCGTACGAGGGAGGGGCTGTTATATATAGGTGACCCTCTCGAGTCTTTCGGTCTATCTTAAACCTTCAAGCTAAGTGTTTACGTCTCCCTCTGCCTCTCACTCTCTTACCTTTCCTTTCTCACTCATGCATGTGAATTCCTAAGCTTTATTCACTTTATTCAAATTCATTTTGCTTCTGCAAACTGACTACTACATCACCACGCTGCATTACAACTGAAGGCATGGAGCTTGACGGGTGTTTGAACAAAACACAAAAATGAGTTGCATTGTGGGAAGGAGGAGGATTCAGTCGTTTTGGATCTTGACCCACACTGGGAGTCTGAAGCTGTGTTCGGACGGAAAATGGAGTGCATTTTCATTTTGCTTCTTTCACACAGATTTGACCGCTGGGCTGTTTGCGTTTGTTCGCCGCAAACAGCCAACGCATCAAGACGTTAGCTGTAAGCCGGCTACATACACGCCGACCGTGTATGGCGAGGGCGTGACCGTGTGTTTGTGTTCAGCTCAGCTCAGTGACGGAACCCAGAAGTTCCTCTTCTTCCAGTCATTTCCCAACAGCATCTGTACATCTATGAAGCATGTTCATGAAATCCTTTTTTTTGCTGAAGTTGTAGCCCTTTCAGCTCGGGCGGGCTCATGGTTGTGTCGAGTCCCGCCGCTCTGGGCAAATTCGGGCCCGCTCTTGTCAGGACATCTCAGCCTCTGCTGCTTTGATTCTGACCACCTGTATTTAATCTACCTCTTGTGAGTCGCCCAACTTTATGTAAGTGCAACACTAAACTGCTGTAGTGCCCCAGTAAGTGTATACATGTGCTCGGCCGTGTGTTTGCAGCCCGACTCACTTCCAACTGCTCTTTTTTGGTTTCGGCAAAAGTTGTGGATAGTAGCTGGTACCTGGTGCTTTTTTTGGTCTCACCTCGTTTGAGGTTCCAAGAGAGCTGAGCTGACGCTAAAAGGTGGAGCTAAAACATTGCAGGCCACTGATTGGTCGAAGAGAATGATGTAGAATTTCCCAAACTTTCTCAGCTATAAAGAAGAAGAAAGAGAAAGGTTGAAGGTTAATTCTGCAAGTACAGTTTGTCTCTGCAGATGAAGGTGTGTGTGTGTGTGCGTGAGCGTGTGTGTGTGTGTGTGTGTGTGTGTGGGAGGGGACATTCCACACATTCTTGCTCTTCCTGAGGAAAGAGGGAAAGCGTCACACACACAACTGCTGACAGCAGGCGGAGGGAGAGGTGCACATACACCCCTCTAGGGTCATTCACACATCCGCCTCTTCCTTCTGCTCCCCACCCATCAAGCCCTCACAGTCCCAGCCACCCATCTGACAATAACTTTCATTTTGACTGGCAAGCTTCTGCTGCCATCAGGCTACGCGACTACAATTTCAGCTGTGTCCTCTAAAGGCTGTCGGAGATGGAGAAGACAACAACTTTTGTCGTGAAGTTGGTGTACGGAACATCGCGTTAGCTCAGGCGGAGCACTAAATCAGCCACTTCATTCATGCTTTACCAGCAGTGGCTCCTTCATCAGCTGCTTGGCCACCAGCTGACTAGTGACATCCAGTTGCATTCATATAGGTGCACGTGGCAGCCGTTACAGTTTGACTGTTTAGAGTATCTGTAGCCGCAAATGCCTCAATGAAAAACACTTCTGTTGGTCTGAGTTTGTGCTCCTAGTTTCAGCTGCTATGATAATAGAGGCCTCAGGAGTCCGCTTCCATAAGACTCAAGGGGAAAAACACACATTGAATAGCTATTGAATTGGACCTTGTTGGCTATATTGGAAAATATAATTGCCTCTCTTGCTTTTCTCTTTCTTTCAGCTATGAATGCATGAACACACACACACACGCACACAGGCAGAGAAGTTGCCAACCAGAACGGTGGCTCGTCAAAGCTCCACGGGGGGAGCTACGCCAGCAGTGACGCACTGCTGCTCTCCTGCCAGCTCATGGTCACTGAACACTTAAGATGGTTTTTTCTTTGGGGTAGTCTGGTGTACAATATCTCTTTGTTTGCATCCATGTGAGCCAGCTGAGAGGCTGGTGAGTTTTGGTCCATCCATTTTTTTTTTGCTCCTGTTATTAACTTCACTTGCCATTTGTTTTTAATTATCTGCACCTCCACCACACTGAGCCTCAGTGTGCCACAGAGTGAGCAGTACATGGAGACGGGGTTCAGACTAAACTGCACATAGAAATGGATATAGCAAATGTATCCCTTTCGTGGATTAAACAGAAAGACAAGCTGAAGGATGGCTTTTTATTTTCTGTAAATATATAGAACCTTTGAACTCAATAGCAAAACACGCACACACACACACTTAGTACACGAAGACTCACAGAGCTGCATACTGTTCACTTCTGTCAGAAGACTCCTAAATTTTACAGAAAGCTTTTTACAAAGCAAACTTTCATTTCAAGAATGATCACACAAGCGGTATTGTCACGAGAATTAAAAATGTCAACCAGTTAGGCACAAAATTAATTTAAGCTCATCGTTCATTCATTCATTCGCTGTCTCACTCATGCACAAACACATTTGCACACACAGCATACGACTACAGTCACATGGGGACATATGTTCAACTGTCCAACTGTGTTTTGTGCTGCAAGGCAACAAGTTGCACAGCGCTGAGAAGAGCTGCAGAAGAAGCCTTTATGATGGCCAGAGGGCCATAACTCTTATTTCTGTGTTCCTCACTGTGTCTTTTGCACTGACTTTTTGAGAAGCACTCCACCCTCCTTTACCAAGAACCACGAGGAGATCTCTCAGTCTGTGTCTATTTGACAGGGGTTTGTTCCTGCTTTCTCTGCTCTGATGTACAGCTTCAGGAAGTCCTTGTAGCGAGGCGCGCAGCCAAGCCAGGCTTCGCCAAAATGAACAGAGCCAGTCAAAAGGTACTCATCCCCTCCAGGATGCACACCGCACTGCGCAGGAACAATGATCCGTCCACTCCAACGCCGCCCTCTGGCTCCACTCCAAGCAAACACCCTGCTCTTCTGTCGGAACAGCCGACTCAGAGTCACCACGGCAGGGGAGTGGCCGTTAGTACCTGACGCCACACCTCGGAAGATGCCACTGCCGGCTACAGACACAGGAACAGGAGAGATTAAGTCAAGGAGATCAAATCAGTCAACCACTCAAATGAAACGTGTGTGACTATGCAACTGTTGAACAAATCAAAGGTTGAGTTAATAAGGAATAAAACATACCCTTACTCAATTCAACACACACAAGGGTTTTGCTGCTAGAGCCTTACTTGGTCTGGTATGACCAGTAGCTAATTGTGGCTACCATTAGCAAAATTAAGAAAGATACTGTTGTGTCACTGAGTCACTTCACTGACTTTCTTACTCTACTTGTGTTACCGTTACACAATATTTCGGCTCATTCAGATCACATAATGATGGTGTCTGACTCAAGAGAATCTTGGGAAATGTGTCATTATCCTGTTATTGTCACTTGTGGCCCTAAAGGCCACACATAGTCTCACGCTTGAGGAATAGTTCGTCTTTTTGGAAATATGCATGCTTTCTTGTCAAGGGTCAGATGAGATGCTACCACTGTCTTTGCCGGATGGTTAAGGTGTTGCTGTCGCCAGCTGCCAGTTAGCTTAGCATAAAAGCTGAAAACCTGTTAACTCCGCTGGTTGTCCAGCTACTGGTCCAAGAAATAATCTGACACAGATTAAATAAACGAGATATAACATGTTACTTAGTGAGCGGTTAGGTTTCCTTTGTACACAGCCAGGCTAGCTGTTTCCCCCTGCTTACAGTCTTTATGCTAAGCTAAGCTAACAATCAGCTTCAGAAAGGGAAGAGAATGAGAGCATTTCACAAAACATCAAACTATTTCTTAACTCTGTGTGTGTGTGTGTGTATGTGTGTGTGTTTACCAAAGTCGCTGGTACACACAGCCATAAGGACCTCTTCATCTGAGCAGGGTTTGCAGGTGACTAAAAGAGAAAACAAGAAAACATGAAATAAATGGGAAACCAGAGATGTTCTTATTTTTTCACAACTCATTTTCTTTCCTCGTTAGCTTTTGTATCATCCTGTGAGTGGTTTCACACTTAGTCTGTTTCCTGTTCTCTCTTTTCCTCTGTATTGTTGGGTGCCTACCAGACCAAAGAGACATCAAGAGAGAATGTGAATGAGAACAGCAGGTGAGGGAGGAGACGTAATCACAGAATTACCCTGTGACCCTGTCAGCTATAAAAACAGCTATAAACCGTCCAGACACACAAACACACACACACACACACACACACACACACACACACACACACACACACACACACTTCTGTCTCATTAGGAGAGCAGCCCAGCCTTCCTCCCCACCCACCGTCCCTCTCCTCTACCAGACCAAACTGCTTTACTCATAGGAGAGGGGAACCCAAAACTCCCCGTTTTTACGGGAAGGGGGGGGTCTGTTCTTGATTGACAGCTGAGAGGCGATTGGCTGACCTTTGTGCTTGACCCTAACGTGACCTTTTGATTGGCCTGCTTGTTTTCATAAGTCTGGCTGAGACAGGAGAGTGAGGAAGTGGGGGAGGATCGGGCGTCAGAGCATGTAGGTGAGATGAAGAGTGAAACAGTAACGTGGCCTTTCATCACCTTCACTTCATGTCGGTGTGAAGACAGCCTGGGTCAGGTATGAGGAGTTCAACGGACCATTTAAAGCCATTAAATCAATTTACACAACAACAGACGATGCGAAAAGCATCTTCAAGGGAACTGAAACTTCCTAGAGACAGTCCATCCATTGCCATGAACATTTGGACTTTTCTCCAATGTTTTTAGTTCTTCTGCTGATAATGAAGGTGCAAGCATGCAAGGTTTTGGAAACATTTACTTGTTGTGTGGCGTGTTTAAGTTCACTCAACCAGTGCTGGAAGAAGTATTCAAATTATTTCCTGAAGTAAAAGTGGAAATATCACATTATACTCCATTACAGTAAAAGTCCAGCATTTTTACTTAAGTAAAAGTATTAGCGACAAAATCAGGTATCAAAAGTAAAAGTACTCATTATGCACAATAGACCTTATTAATGTTATATTAATATTCCATTGGATCATTATCATTGATGGATTATTACGCAAGTGATACTTTCATGGTATAGTTGCTCAAAGTGGAGCAAATTTTAATGACTTTATTATTATCATATTGGGTAGTTTAATCTATAACAGTCCATCATATGTAATAAGATGATCACATGATTGTATGTAAAATCTTGATCTGAAACTCCAACTATCAGGTGCATGTAGTGAAAAAAAATACTCCTGTGAAATGTGGTGCTGAAGAAATATAAAGTTGCATGAAATGGAAATACTCAAAATACAAGTATCTTAAAGTTTTACTAAAGCTTTGCTTTACTTTAAACACAATACTTGAGTAAAAGTACCTTTTTATTTTCCAACACTTGAAAGCAACATTTTCAATGCAACGCCTTTTTTGAATTATGTTCATCACAGCAACCCTATTTGTTTAAAAATGTAACTTCTAGATATGATTTTGCATCACTTTCAAAGTGTGTCTTACTGGTAGGGTTTGTAAAAAGATCATAAGTAATGTAAAAAAAAATATGCAAAATCATCATAATGATTCATCAGTATGTGGCCTGAGAATTGTGCCAAGAGTTATACTGTATACTATGAACAACATGACCAGTGAAACTGAACACTGGAACTGGAACTTCTAAGAACTAGCATGAGGCAAGTAGAAAACAACGTTTATTGGTGGCACAAGTCCCAACACTTAAGGATCCACAGCATGAAAAAAATCATACATACGTAAGAATGGATGCATGCATTCTCTTACCTAAACCAGGGTGCAGGTACGGGTACATGTGTGCCCCGGGCCCCTGACTGGGCACCAGCTCGTACTGGAAAGCTGTGATCCTCCGGCTGATGTCTGTCTGAGGGACGGCTTCCACAAAGAGAGCCCCCTCTGCCAGGCTGAAACAGTGCACGGTGCCCTGAGCGTGGTCCTTCTCTGCCAGCAGCAGGGTCAGATCCCCGGCACGCTCCAGATACACATGAGAACCCTGAACACGGAGGACCAGGAGGACACGTGTAAGCTCCATCTATCTGATACATGGTGATACTCTGATTGTTGAGCATGCAAATTAGCACAACTCTGGCCTCCAAGTGGTCCTTCTTTAATATTGGTGTCATACTGTACCTGGGAGTATGTGTGGGGTTTGATGCACACATGGAGACCCGCCATGTGTCCGGATGAGGGCTCTGTGTTTGGCCGCAGGTTGACAATGATAGCGCCTGTGGGGTAGAGCCAGTCCAGAGACCCCTGAGAGCAGCGTAGGTAGACCTGCTCCACATCCCTGCGATGAGACTCATGGCTCAAACCACTGCAGATGAGAGGGCAGATTTTTTACATTTTCCATATCAGGCATGTGGTTTACTCTCTGAAGGTTAGAATCAAACGCCTAAAATCATCAAGCAACCAACGACGGGGAAACTTGGATCCAGGACTTTACTATGCTAAAAATGTTCCTGTGAATACACATAAATCTAGAACTGCAATGCCAGAAAAAGTTATGGAAACATATAGAAGGGATATAATGATATACTGCAACATTCATTAAAAGCAAATCTGGTGCAGCTGTCTGCCAACAAATCTTTCACTTTGGACAGACGCGGTCGCTTGTCTCCGTGGTGCGTAAGCTACCTCAACACCAGGAACTGATTGGGCCATTAAGTCGTTAGAAGTTTGAGGCAGCAAACTTTACAACACATTGCTGAAGCAATTTTTTATGACTTGGCGACTTGGAGGAGTGATCAAAGGGGCCATATAGCTGTATTTACTTAAGATAGGCCCTGGAGCAGAGACATTCCTCTGATCATAAGTACATTTCCAGAATCTTAAAGGGAGCTGATTTTTGATGCTGTACTATGGATAACCTTGTCAAAACAGTCCCTCACAGCTAAATTAAGGCACCCCCTCTCCACATAAAACTGGATTTAGCCGCTCTGTGAGTCATTTTCCTCTCTGAGAAGACTGATTGTGCAAAAAGATTTTAATAAAGAAGTTTGATTTACTGAGATCTGACAGAAAATGTCTGAGCAGTAACCACAAGTGATGTTACAGGGCGGCCAAAAGCATCCTTAATAGTTTCCACTATGGATCTGCAGCAGAATATGAAAGTCACTTGTTTTACTCTGACCTTCCAGTGCCCTTCCTGAGGATTACATGAAAGACTTAATCACACATCCATGCGTCTTTGAGCCCGCTGAAGTCCCGACTAATGCGCAACAGAGCTGCTTCAAAGAGAGAGCCTCCCTCTCACACACGACTCAACTTCTTTTCATGACTCCTCCATAATTTAATATCCAGAGTTTAAAGGCCAAAGTAGGCCGACATGAAAGTGCAAACCACATAACAAAAACGACCGATTTCCTTATGGACTTCAAGAAGTGTCTTTTCTTTGTCTCCAATGATGACCATCCAATCTATCTATCTATATCTATCTATCATACAATCAGTCTCTAGCTATATTGCTCCTGAACTGAGAAGACCACACTGTTAAGTCCTTTGTCCGACTTCATCCTCACCTTCCTCGCCAGCTACACTGGTCGCTGGAGTACTGTGCCACCGCCCCGCACAGGAGCACAGCTGTGATCCAGTGCACAGCCCACGGCCGGAGCATGGTGGCCCGTCCGCCCCGGCGGTCACCGGATCCCGCACACCGGGCTAGCGAGCCGCGCGCTCCGCTGCTCCCGAAACCGCACGATCCAGCGAAATGTCCCGCAGAGGTCCGCTCAGCGCGCCGGCTACATGGCGGGTTCAGCCGAGGCAAAGGTTGCGTCTGAGGCAGAAAAACATTTTGACGGAGGGTTTGTAAAGGGAGCGGTGCGCGCGCTGCAGGACAACAGCCCGTTTAAAAAAACTTGTGCTGCGTGCGCTCCGCTTCACGTCACCGGGGGCGCGTGCCAGCAGCTGAGTTGACTTGAGTGACACGCGAGCGCTCGCTCCAAACCACTCCCACACACACACACGCCCCTGAGAGATGTGTGTACCCTCGAGCTCTCGTTTCAGCATAAAAAAATGGCATCAAACTTTTACACAAATGACATCGGACCTACTCTGTGGTTCACTCGCCAGGGCTCGTGATACTGGTAATTAGTGAATAGCAAATTGTTTTGAAACGTAAACAATAAGGAACAATAGAAGAAAAAAATAAAATAAACATGGCCCAGAAATGGCCAAATGCACCAGGAACTTAACAAGAATGGACACAAATAAAAATCGCATTCAAGTCAAATGAAACTTGTAAACGCTTGCGAGAAGAAACAACTTAGAGACCTGCTTGTGAAACATTCGAGTCTCGGTCCTGTTAGCCGTGCCCACATCTGGTTGCCAAACTGAGATAATTTCTGCTCTATTCAGCCCATCAGCTCCTTGCGTATACGCGCGCGTACGGTGCCAGAGACAAACAGTGCGAGCCTGTGTGAGTGCGCAGGCTCTGCAGACAGATGGATCGTATTATCGCAGAGAAAATGAGAGCAGCCTGCAGGTCTGGAGCAGCAGCATCCCATGACTTCTACAGCTCCCCTCAAACTTTCTGCAGGCGCCCCGCGCACACGTGTGCGCCCATTCCTGTGCCACGTTGCCTGACACTCTACTTGGTGGGATATTAGAGGGGCTTATCTACTGTGGCCCATCTGAGCTGCATAACTCGGAAAAACGAAGGCCGCGACACAACAGAAAGTCACACAAGTGCTCTAAACGCCTGTTCCCTTCTCGGGCGGGTTTCCCGTGAGAAAACAGTCGGAACAGCGAGCATGTTACTGACTCGTCACATTCCCCCACACAGCCAGAGCTATGTAATGCATTTCGAGAAATACCGAAACACAGACTCCCCTACACACCCCTACCCCACCTCCCCTCACACGCACACACACACATGGAGATGAGATTTCCAGTGTTGCTCTAGTCCTGCTCCGAGGAAGCCTCCGTGTTGGAATATCCTGCCTGTTTTCATTCAAGGGGATTTTATATGAATGACATTTTCTAATATCAAATCAAATTGTATGCATTTTTATCTTCCTTATTTAACGTTTCAGTTGATAATATTGGGCTACAAGCCAGATGAAAGCAGCCAAAACAGCTAAAGGTTTAACTGGAAGTTCTAAGTTGTGATCAATGGCTTTACTCATAGTAAATTAATCATTTGCTAATGCTTTACAGGTCAGTTTTAAGCCAGTGATGAGGACAACGACTGGGTTATGGGGAAAATCCTTTCGACTTGTTGGACCATATCACCACGCAGGCCTTCTTCCTGCAAAAGGGCTGCAGAGGATGCAGACCACACACTATTAATAACTTATTAAGCTTTTATTAATGGATACAATGTGTATACCTGCATCACTATTAAATAAAGGATGGACACCAGCAAGTGGATTTGTCACAACCTGGCAACCCCAAATTTCTCCTTATTAATGTTTTATAACTGATCTATCGACATCAACATTTATAAACAAACAGATAAACAACTTCATAAAAGATGTTGTTTTCCAGGGTACATAATTCTGCTATCAAACAAAAACTATGAGAACATGTTCCTATGAACTGTTTTCCAAAAAAGAAAAGAAAAAGGATTTGGCCTGAAGCAGGTGTGCACAATCCCTCCACTGAATGACCTGACAGGCAGGGTGGTTTTCTACACTTCCCCTCTGTCTCTCTGTATAAAGCACAACACATCTGTACCACCAATGCACCCCCCACCCCCACCCCCCAGTCCACGAAGATGAAAAAGATGCAATTTCACCATTAACGTAATTGAAGCCCAAAGATCTGGAGGCTGCAGTGGGAGTCGGACTTGAGTCTAATCTTGTCACCACAGCAGAGGAAGTCTGAGCTGCTGATGTGCCGTTTGACCCCATGTGCTCCTTCACCATGTGAAGTATTTACAGAGCAGCAGAGCCTCTGACCTGCTCCCCTTATCCCCCCGCCGTCACCTGGCTCTTCTCAAGCAGCCTGACAGGAGGAACGCTCCGTCTGTCCACACACTGCTTCCTCACGGAGCCACACACACATTCCTCTAGCTCTAATTTCAGTCTTCATGACCTTTATTTCCTCACTACTCGCACACAGCGCACGCCTCTCGCTTTTTAAAAAACCTTTATTTACCCACCAGGGGCCAACTGAGTCGCTCTTTGCTGGATCTGTTGGGAGGTTAAGTGCCTTGCTCAAGGGAAGCTTGTAGGCCTAGTCGTTGAAGGAGGTGAAAGATCATCAGTCATTCAGCTCGCAGCACTGACATTTTCATACTGAAGAGAGCAGCAACTCCAGAAGCAGTGAAACTGAGAAAACTGGTTTTCAGGCCGACTGGCTGCTGCTAAGAGCTTCAACACGTGAGGGAGTCAGAGGGAAACAAAGCAAATGTGTTCTTTACAGGCTTTTACATGCCAGTTATAGTATATTAACATTAATAAAAACAACTAAACAACAACCGGTGAAAGTAATGTAATTACACAGAGTCATGTGAATCTCACTAAAGCTGAGATAGCTGCTACTTCGCAGAGCTAGTTAGTTTTTGCAGGAGTAAACTGAATTACCAAAATGTTGGTTCATCAAAGTGGATATTTATTCAGTTAAACATTACAGTTACAGAATAATGATTTCACTAGCTTTTAGTAAAGGCTAGCTGTCGCTATTGCACCGGCTAGCTTTCACCCAAAGGTCCAGCGTGTAGGATTTAGAGGTATCTAGCAGTGAGTTTGCAGATTGCAACCCACTGAATATCCCTCGCCCCCCCCCTTCCCTATGGTGGAACACGAAAGGCGTTCTCTCGATGGCGGTACAACAGGGCAGACTCCATGACAGACGACCCACTTCATCAGTAGATGTAGGCTCATTCTAAGGCAACAAAATAACAACGATTCTTGTTTTCAGGAGGTGATTACACAGTGATGAAAACATAACTATGAATACTTTATTCCATCTCTGCCATTAGATCTCTCTAAATCCTACACACTGGACCGTTAATATGGAGTTAGCTCTGCTGCTTTAGCTCTCTGTGATGTAACATGCTGTTCTTAAAAACATACATTTGTATAACACAATAATTGCTTATATGAGAAAATGATTGCCAAGAAGTGAGATCCTGGTCTTAACTCAATTTCAACAAAATATGCAGTTAATGTACTTTGGCATTTGGCAGTGTCTCCACTTCAGTGAGACACACACATATTTTACGTCTAGAAAGAGAGAGATGTTGAAACAAAGGAATGTGGTAAAGTTCCAGGTGAATGAAAAAGCCTTCAGTGTGTGACCTCTGTCAGCTCTCTTCACCCAAACACACCCAACTCTTATCTCTTTCTCTTATCAGCTGCACCGCCAGGGAACATGCAGCTGCGTAAGTGCAAGTGTGTGTGTGTGTGTGCGCGCATTTTGTTTCCATGCACGTGCAGGTTTATTTGACCAGGCAGGGCAAGCAGGGTCAGGGTCATTCATTTTGTGTGTGTGTGTGTGTGTGTGTGTGTTATCAGGTCTGATGTCTGCAGAGAGACTGAGTGTAAACTTTGAGTAAAGCTCTGTTTACTCTCTTTCTCAGTCTCTTTCATAGATTCTCCATTAGAGCTCGCTCTGATCATCTACCAAGTGCTTTATCATGAGGGCAGAGTGGGTAAGGGAGACAGGATCTATTTAGACAGAGCATGCTCTTACTTAAACATTCTCTAATATATGGCCTCCATTTGGTAGACATTTATCCAAAGCACCTTATCGCTCCATGACTGCATACACGCTGAATATGAATGACCACAAATAACTGTCAAGGCTGCTGTTCAGTCAAATCTTTAGCAACAGGCATGGTGAGGAGAAGCGATAAGTGGAGGTATTCAGCGCATGTCCAAAAATGTACTGAGGCACAGCAGTGATTTGAGCTCAATGCTAATGTCGATGTGCTAACATCCTCACAGTGAAAATGTTTCCATGATGATGTTTGGCCGTTGTAAGGTGTATCGTTTTCACCATTTTAGTTCATCATGTTAGCACACGTGTACAAAGTACAGCTGAGGCTGATGGGAATGTCGTTAGGAGGTATTGGGTATTAAACAAAGGAGCTGGACAAATGAACGCTTCGATGGTGCTGCAGGAAAAGTCTGGGGGTCACCAACATTATTAGAATTCTTCCACTGGGAACCATGATGTGCCAGTTGTGTGATATTAGGATATTTCACAGGTACTAGTTAATAATAGTTAACCTGTTGGTGGAGGATCGCCAAAGTCATAAGGTTAATCCTCTGGGGAGCATGAATGTCTGGTCACTGCGTGACAATCCATCCAATAGTTGTTGAGATCTTTCAATCTGGACCAAAGTGTTGGACTGACCAACTGACTGACAGACATTGCCATACAATATTGCTGCAAAGGCATCATCCATAGCATGGATATTGAGTTACCTCCACCCCTCTCCCACCGCCCCAAAAGTTAAGGATTAATACAGATGTGTGCAAAAAAATATTTAAATCCTGCAAAGTGGAGCCAAATAATTAATCAATTAGTCGTGCAACATCATTTAAGTCATTTTTTTATGCAAAAATGATTAACTTGAACTTGATACATACAAAAAATTACTGCATTTCTTTGTCTTATGTGACAGTAAACTGCACATCTTTGGGCTTCAACTGTTGGTAAGACATCACCTTGGGTTTTTAGGAAAAAAAGAGTTGATATTTCAAGAAACTAATGATCACATTAATCACCAATGATCACTGGTTGCAGCCCCACTGTAAAGAATCACATCTCTGAGGTAAAGAACATCTTGTTTAAATGTTTGTGTATAGAAACACAGAGGGGGTAGAGGGCTCTAGATGGAGACTGAGTGCTAAGTGGATGTGATATTTTTCTCAGCCTGTACAAAGCACTTTTCCGTGGGTGGCAGAGGCCTGGTGTTTTCACCTCAAACCCCAGGCTGAATCAGGCCCAAACACTCCTGCTATTATCAAAAACAATGAATTCAAGCCTAACTTCTAATATGGTGCAGTGATTGTGTGCATTTACACCACTGTGCAACTGTAACTGTATGTTCAGTCTATGATAACAAACAAAGGTAGTGAAAATAAAACTTTGGCAGAGTTGAAGATCCCTTCCAGTTTTTTTTTCACCAAGGCTGCTGCTTCCCTACAAACTGCTGTGGCCAGACTTACAGTAAGGCAGACCACGTCGCAGACCCAGGAAACACCGCGGGAGATTTTGTGGGGAAAGGTCTGTTTACCTCTGGGCAGAAAAACTCCACACTCTGTGAGGTAAAATAAACTGTGTGTGTATGTGTTTATGCGTCAGAACTGTGCTCTCTTAAAGAGGTTATTGTTCTTTAGATTTCATAATAGACCAAAGGAAAGAAAAACAAATATGCAGTATCCATGTTTGTACATTTGTAGCAGATGTGTGCGTGCATCTGATTTTGCATGGTTGCATTAGAGAAGACTGTTAAGAAATCAGTGAACGATTCTGGTTAGAAAGCATCCCACGGTTTATAAGTTGAGCCTTCTGTGATGATGCGCTCTGATCACTTCAAATTTAACACAAGTTCAAGTATCCAGGTTAGCAAATAGAAGCCTCAATCCTCACAGGATTAGAAAACACAATAGCATTTTATTCCTAGACTAGTCAATGTTGGGAATCATCATGTCCTCTTGCATGGTTTGAGTAAAATATAAGAGCCTGAGAGCCTCTTTTCCAAATTTAATTACCATTTTTGCTATATCTTTCAGCTCCAGGTCACGTTATGGCTACTTCTATTAGCCTAAACATAGTTGGACATTTTGGGAAATATGCATATTCACTTTCTTGCCTGTAATTAGACAAAATATCAATGCCACTCTTATATCTGCCAGTTAAAATAATGCCAGAGGATGGTTAGCTTAGCTTAGCAAAGACTAGAAATGGGGGAAACGACTAGCCTATCCCAATCTACAGGGAACAAAGTCTGCTTACAAGCACCTCCACAGCTCACAAATTAGCATGAACATGAACATTGGTGTATGAAATGTGCGACATGAATAAACTTGCCTTCCCTAAACAAATATGATATAATGTGTTAATTAGTGAGCTTACAGGCTGGGAGGCTGATGCTGCTGCTGGGTTGGGAGGCTGATGCTGCTGCCTTTGAACAGAGCCAGGCTAGCTGTTTCCCTCTGTTTCCAGCCTTTGTGCTAAGCCAAGTGTCTCCTGGCTGTGGCTTCATATTTAATGGGCAGATTAGAGAGTGGTGTGGTTGTTCTCATTTAGTAGCGGTCCCAGCGCTGTGGTCCAGGTGTGAGGCAGAGAAAACAGCCTTAATCAGCCCTTGCAATAACTCTGCCAAGTAAAACTTTGAGAACATTTTCACATTCTTTCCCACACACAAGTACGTCTTTTAACACTAAAAATACATTACAAACTTATCGTTCCTTTGTCTCAGTATTGTCTCTGTCCCAGTGTTCGGTTCACGCTTCTTGTTATCCCCTGCCTTTCCCTCAGTCCTCTGCATCCCAGCAGCCTGTCAAAGCTGCAGGGCTCCTCGCCTTCTCCCTCACCCCCAGCGCTCAGTTGAAATGGTAGTAATCTATTCCTTCCTTTAGCTGCAGAGAGTTGAGGTTTTCCTCCAGAACACCTCCAGTCATGTCCTACAGATGAAACAACACACACACACACACACAGACACACACACGCACGCACACACACACACACACACACACACACACGCACACACACACACACACACACATTATAAGAAGAATCGGTCATCAACTGCACTGAAATAAAGTCAAGGGTTATTTACAGCACACCAGGTTTAATAATGGAAAACATACCAAGTTCAGATGATTTGTATATTTGTTGATTATCATTATTTAACATCTGGGTATAAAAAAAACTTGTGTGATTGAGTCCAGGTGTTTATGTGTGTGTGTGTGTGTGTGTCATAGAGAACGAAAGGGAGACAGAGAGAATGATTGAGTCCAGATCTCCTTGTCCTCTGACTATGATTACTTGTCCCAATTCCCATAATTGAGCAATTAGTAGTGCCTGTAGGTGGGGTCACTCTGGATTTGATGTCTGAATCTGGCTAGGTGGTAAATAGGCAATTAGTAATCTGGCTGCCAGAACACCTATTTAGTGTGTGAGAGAGTGTGTTATTGCATGTTAATACATAAATAAAAATAAAAAGACAATGTCATGACATTAAGAAAAGATTTAGCAACAGATGAGAGCATTGCTAGAATTTTTGAAGAACAAAATGTACAAAGCTTAACAGTGGCAAAAACATCAGATGTTTGCACAAGCATCATGTGATCAAAGATCAGGCTGCTGTCTCGACCCATTTCCTGACTGCCTTCTGTGTGTGTGTGTTATGTCCTGCGCTGGGCACACGCCCTTGATCATTATGTCGTTAACTTAGATTACAGACCTGAGGGACAGGCGGTCAGAAACAGCAAACATACAACACACAAACACGCTTTCTGCTCACCAGTTTAACACAGATAATGAAAGGGGCGGAGGCGACTTTGTAGTGCACAACTGGGATTTTTGGCTTAGGTCTTTGCTGGAGGGATATCAACAGAGAGAGAGGGAGAGACAAACCACATTGTTGGTTACAGCTTCATAGAAATCCAATTCACTGGAAGTCATTTGAATCATATCTTACAAAGCTCATATCCTTGGCTTGATGACCTTGCAGCCCTGCTTGCACCGAATCATAATAATCCTGTTTTATTTGGTCTCCACACTGGCTGATCTTACCTTGGATTCCTCATATGTGTAAAAGCCTTTCTGGATCTTGTTCTCATCGACATCACAGAAAGCCTTCACCTGATAAACGAATCAGAATGGCCATGAAGGAAAAGGAGACTTTTTCCACCACTTTTATCCACTAACAGGCAGAAAAGATTAAAAAACAAAAACTATTTGGCTGGAGTTCACGCACCTTCTTCTGATTGGTCGAGCTGAGGCATCGGTACAGCTTCCGGCCCTGCTTCCCAGCATTCCATATTGTGAAGCTGTCCCATTGGCTGAGAACTCTCTCCTGCAGAAAGTCCACTCTCAGCTTCCAAATGGTTTCCCTGGAAACAGAGGAGATGAGAGGAGGATGGACACAGAAGCAGGAAACGTACAATCTTAAAATTAGAGATGCTGTCTGGGAAACTCAGTCAAGGTTGTTTGATTTAATATGAAAATACTGATTTATTTGATCTCAAAACAGGAGCTCCTCAGGATACAGTGACCCATTCACTGCATGTGCTGTATAACTTGCACTCATGTATGCAGGTGATTTGTGTGGATTAAACTAATCACACAATGTATTAGGATATTTAAGAAAACATTTTGGGAAATGCACATAGTCGCTCCCTTGGATTGATTCCACTCTCATGAACGGTAAATATGTAACTTCAGCCAGGAGACTGTTAGCTTATCTTAGCGTAAAGACTGGAAAAACTGTAAAACAGGTACCTCTCATTGATGACAAGGCTACAGGGACCTGCTGCATAAAGATACAGGAATGGTATTGATTCAACTCTTGGCAAGAAATCATTAAAAACGTGAAACACATTCTTTAAAGGATAACTGCAGTTCATTTGAATTTGGGTTTTAGTTTTGTCCATAATTTCTCTCAGTAACAAGACTGTACCTGTGAAGTAAATTCTCTACAAAGATGTCTGACAAAGAGGTTTGGAAGAGAAAATTAGGCCAAAAGTTGAAACTATTACCCAAACTATCCATTGTAAACATTCTTAATATAACCCTGTGATTTAACTTAAACTGAACTGAATAAACTTGCTATAGTTACTATAGTTGTACTGTATACATAGCTACTATAGTTGTGCACACACAATTTTCCTGTGCAAAAATTGATTATTAATCAAATTTCAGGCGCACTCATTTCAGTTTGACCTCCAAATCAAGTGGTTTGGATAATTTGGCTAAACCGTTGCTTTGCTTAGAGCCTGTCTGATCGTCAGACTGCTCAGTTCCCGGATCTCAGCAACCGATGAGCACAATGTTATCACAATGGAAAGAAATGAAAAATAAAACTACAAAAACAAGCTGTAATGAATAGAAATAATCCTTTCAGCATCAGACAATAATCATGCGCCTGTTTTAAATTAGCCTGTTTTTGTGTTGCCTGCACTTTGACTGATATGCACAGCTGGACACAGGCCTCATATACACACATACACACACACACACACACACACACACACACACACACCTTTCATCTTTACACTTAGATATATGTCTTCATGCTCTACTTGTGCTCTTAACTCCCTCCTCCTCGCTCCATCACACACACATACACACACACACGCACGCACGCACGCACGCACGCACGCACGCACGCACGCACGCACGCACACACACACACACACACACACACACACACACAGAGTCATGCACTGATATTGAGTAATTATACGGACACATGCACAGGAGGTGCTCCACTCTCATCTCCTGACGTCAGCGTCTTACTGGGTCTGACAGTGGGCCTCACATGACAAACAAACCCAAACCCACGAACACGGTGGAGTACGGGTGGTCTCCACATTGCTTTTCTGTACATTCTCTATACAGGCTTTGATTCTAATACATGGTGGAAACATGGCAGAGATTTACTGTAAACTGTGTCTGTATACACACACTGAAGCCTTCATCCTCCTAACACCCTGCAGATCAAAAGGCAAACACACTTTCACACACTCTGGTGTAGATTCACGTACACACACTCACATTTATAAACACAGCCTTTCTGTGTTAAGAAGCCCCTCTGCTCAGTTACTCTTTGGCACCATTTTAACTCTTTTTAAAACCCACTTCTCACCTCACTGACATAGCCTCTATAATTACCTGTGTGTGTGTGTGCGTGTGAGAGAGAGAGAGAGAAAGATGACGGTTTCATTTGACTAAAGAGAGGAAGTAGATTGGCTGTGGATAGGAAGGGGTGACAAGAAGCGGGGGAGAGTGGAAAGTAGGCAAGGCGAGCTTGAAATAGGCCTCCAAAAATAGAGAGATGATAGATGAAGACAGAGAGGAGGATGAGCAGTGAAGGAGTGCGTCAACACAGGCAAATATACGAGTGGTGGACATACGCAGGGGAGGAAGGAAGGAAGGAAGGAAGGAGGGATAACAGGAAAGAGGGGATGAAAGAGAGGATGAAAGAGAGGAGGTGCAGGAGGGAGGCAGGAAAAGACCTTCTCCTTTGGTGTTTTACACACACACCTGTAGACACCACATGGCCTTGCAGAAGCACAGGCAACAGCAGGGGTGTCAGATCCTTCAAGCACACGCACACACGCACGCACGCACGCACGCACACACAAACACACACGCACATGCACGCACACACACACCGAACATTCCACAGAGAGAAGGAAACTCCTGATTCGTAAGCTGGGAAATTGTCTGGAATTCACAAAAAATTCAGAAAATCTCAAGATTACGAAAACATACGTCTGTGTGTGTGTGTATGTGTGTGTATTAGTGTGTGAGAGTATTGTGGCTTGAGAAAATCTGGGATGCCAGTGGGCAGCTGTGAGAAGGTGGCGGATCAACACTGTGTCCAAGTATGTGTGTGTGTGTGTGTGTGTGTGAGTGGGACTGACTCTGTTACAGAGTGTGTGGTGGCCTTCTCGTGGTAACGGTACACCAGCAGGCACTGGTCGACTCTGGCCACACCCCCTCCTTGACGAATGCTCTGGTAGAAGAAGAGCAAGTCCTCCGGGACCCCCTGGAGAGGAGGAGGTAGAGCATGAAATAATGGTTGTGGGTGAGAACCAATAACTGTAACACATTTATATATTGGACGTTTTAGGTGCTCGCAGCTCAGGTGAGATCAGGCAGGATTTTATTAGCCTACAGTTGGGTCTGGTTCAGTATTTGGTGATGGTGGCTGGTAACTGATGTCACTTGGGTCAGTGTCGGCTGGAGCTGAAGACCACAAGTTTGATGATGAAAACAATTTGGTTGAAAAAAATCTAAAAACAACTGCAAATTGTACAGAACAGAGCTGCCGGTTTAGTTGTACAATGTTGGATGCCTAAATGCACAAACGATTAGATTTGCTAACTGTGGAGGTCAACTGGAAAAAAAACACCACACATCTTTTGAAAGACTTGTATACGCTGCTTTTTGTCACGGGAACATCACATATTAGGATGGTACTGGTCAGCTAGTCCACGAACAATCTGGTCGTTATCGAGGTTCTTCTGCCTGAAACACGCTTCCCATCCAAATTAGACAGATCATTTTTGCTTGTTTTTATAATTTCTTTCATGATGTGTGTTTGTGGTCATTTTGTTTTTATTTTCATTATAGATTATTGATATTCACGGTTTTGTGAGTTTCTCTTTTCTGATCTATACATTTGGTGTATATTGCATTTGTTGGTCTAACTGATGCTGTGATTTGAAATTGGTGTCATTTTTGTATTGCTGTTGTTTTTGTGTCGACCCTAAAGAGGCTAGCAACCACTTTGGTGAGTTATTGGGTCTCCAAGTGAAGAATAAAGACAAGGGAGACAAACACGTGAAATAAATCCAGACAACATCTCTGGTTCTGCTCCATTGATTTGATTCTTTTTTTAAACTGTCGACAGTGTGTCTGACAGTGTTATAGGAGTGCAATGTTAAATCAGCAGAGTACTCATTACAAAGTTATGACTGCTCTGGCGACGATGTATAACTTATACATTTGGTGCATATTGTGACACCAAATGTATAAGTTATGTATATGTAACTAAGTAGCTGGCTATCTGTGTAGGAAGAGGACGTCCCCATTCTTAAACACGCTTACTAAACTCTGATTGGTCAATTGTTTATCTGACTGAGGGAAACAGTGGAAACAACAGTAGACCTACAGTATTTGAATCACTGAACAAATCTATGGTGTGGCCAACATTTCAGATGAACATGCCTAAGTACAGATGGCCTGATGCATGGTAAAGGAAGAGATGTACAAGACAGAAAACACACACACAGAGTGAGAAGGCTTTAAAAACAGTTTGGACGGTAACTCTCACCTTGCCTCCCTCGTCAAACGCTCCAACCTTCAGGCACCAGCTCCTTGAGCAGAACCACGTCGGCATGATGACTGTGGGCCCGTGAGACGTGTACAACTGCGACACAACGGTTCAGACTATAAAACAGAACATCTGAACATATGCAATCCATAAATCACATTATCTGTCATATAATACTGTGACTTGTGGACACGCAGTAAGTGCCCGTTATGGTCACGATGAATAGCCCATTTTTAAGAAAATTTTGTCGTCAAACCCAAAAGGATCAGTGATGAATCTGTTGAGATGCTACATGCAGATGCTCAGTCAGAGAACTCAGGTCACATGTCTATTTTTATGTGTCTTGCTGCATCTTAAACAAAGTTTGTGTGTTCGGTAGTGGAAGCCCCAGAGAGCTAAGAAGTCACACCTGAACCAAAACATACAAATGAAAGGACATGAAGTGTGTTAGTGAAGTGTTGGCACCACAAGTTCTGACGATGATGTGTTGACATGCTGGTGATGGTATGACATGCAACACTGAGCTAAAAAAAAGGCGGTAGACGAGAAAAGTAAAGAGAAACTACAGCACGGACGCCTGAAAACACAGTAGTAGATCCTGTGAGCATAAATAAAGCTTGATCATATTCATATAAACATCATGTTTAATGTAAACACACAAACAAGTCTGCACTTGCAGTTCATCTCTCAACAAGCTCTCCCTCTCTCACACACACACGGTGCAGGAAACAGCATTTTATTTTAAAAATGAAGGAACTAAATTAGAGAATATAACATCCATAACAGCTAAAACCTGTCAAGGATTTGGCAAAAAAATCCCATTTAGCATTCAGGAACAAACAGCCAAACAGAGAAGGACTTTGAATGAGTTTACTTTTAATCCTGCAAACAAAGCAGGTTAGAGTGCAGCCCCATGTGCTCTCTTACAGAAGAGCGCGCTTCCTGAAGTGTGCAGGGGAAGGATGCGCACTTCCATCCTCTCACACATGATCTTTGACAGATGAGTTTGTTTTGGTCTCTCCTTCTCTTTCTAACCACAACCTCTTTAAAACACCAGGACCACATTACGGCCTCCATATTTCTCTTTTCACTCCCAATTTATGCCCACTCCTTTCTCCAGACACCCACCCCTTCTTGTTCCTCCTTTCCTCTGTGTGTGTGTGTGTGTGTGTGAGAGAGAGAGAGAGGGTGTGTTTTGTACAGCCGTGTTGCTGCATTTTCAATCTGAGGGTCATTCCAGGTTGATCTGTCCAACTACGTCACAGTGTTTCACATGCTGTGCTGTGCGTATATGTGTTTGTGTGTGTGCATGTGTATGCGATTGTTCTCGGTTGAAGTGGAATACTACTGCATAACTGAAATGCATCACAGATGAAGAAAATATTGAAAAACATCTGGATTCAGCAAGTCAAACAGCTGGACAGAATCTTGTGTGTGTGTGTGTATGTGTGTGTGTCCGCCTACGTACAACTCCTCTCCCTTCTGTTGTAATATTGCAACATTTTGCAGATGTAAGCTGCGGCCAAAAGCATGAATAAGAGGAATAAGAATGAGTTCTGGGAAACCAGGGGACAGCGAGAGGGAGCGAGTCGGTGTGGATGTCAGAAATCAGTGGGTAGGGCAGGTTTGGGATAACCATATCTAATGTCCTACAGATGAACGCTCAGGTCACGGCTCTGGATCAAGTTAAACCAGCACCACCCTGAGCAAATCTCTGGTTTTAAGTCGGATAGATTCTGTTTCTTTTACCCAGAAACTGAAAGTAAAGGCAGATAAAGTGAAGAAAGAGAATGGGGAAGGAAAAGGGGGCTGCTTTTAAGCCTGCAGAATCAATGTATGATCTCATTCTCATGCTCCATGAAACTTAATATCATATAAATATCCTGGAATGTCTGCTAAGGAGTTATGCAGACTCTGTGTGTGTGTGTGTGTGTGTGTGTGTGTGTGTGTGTGTGTGTGTGTGTGTGTGGGTCCAGGTTGTCTTGTATCCTTGGTGACAGTGTGTTTTGTTCAGACAGGAACAGTTGACTTCCATTTCTACATAAATAGAAATACTGCCAGTGGTTTCATTTTTATTTCAGGGCTCTGTTGTCATTTCATGATTAATCTGCCTTGTAAATATGGTCAAAGTAAACATATTAGCTATTAAAGTGCAATAAAAAGGTTTTCACTCAATAACACCTTTAGCTAGCTTATATCTATATTGGTTGTTGTGTCTTAAGTGTCTAAACATCATCAACATCAGTCTTGCTGAATTGAGTGTGATACTGCAGTATAATTACTGATTGTAGTACCAAATTAATAATGCAACACTAAGCCAATGTGGGGACAATGTTATCAGTTATATCTGTTATTTGAGATGGTCTAATTAGACTTGGCTGAGAGACACTTGGATCCTGACCATTCACAACTTGCCCTCTTCTATCATTTCACCATCTGCCACAGCAGGAAACTCCAGCTCCACCTGCTCTGGAGGAACAGCAACCATTTTTCGGTGTTGGATCATAAAACGATTTCTTATGAAATCCAATCTGGTCGAGTGCAGAAGCTGATGGTGAGCCTTTAAATCCTGCAGATGGATTTGTTTACAGTAACTATACTGTTGCCTTTAGTGACGTTAAATAACATGGCAACTTTCACACAGTGTTGCAGAACAATAAGCACTATGCTGTGTATGAAAATGTCTACTCAGGATCAGGATCAGCTGAAACAGAAACAGGCTTCAAAATGAGCTTTTCCACTGCCAACAGTTTCCAGTATGGACTCCCCTGAGCAGACAGCTGGCAGTGCGACCTGTTTCCTCTGGTGGGACTGAGATGGACAGAGAGGTCGGGAGCGATGCTGCGTCCTCCGTCCAGTCTACTGTCACATTTCCGTGGAAACTGCGGATGGCAGGTACGTATCCTGTTTCTGTCTGACCTGATGGCTGCCTGGCACATGACCTCTCCCATACACACAAACACAACACATTCACGGACACACACTGCGTGCCCAAACACACACACTGTACCAGGCTGTGGGTATTTACCTGTGTGATGAGCTGATCCTGAGTTATTGTGTTGATCCAGCGAGTGTAACGTTCTGTAGACCCCTCTGGAAGCCTTTGAACTTTGCAGCCAATCAGCTATCAAGAAAGCACACATACACCATATGAGCATGAAAATATTTTCAATTCAGGAACACTTACAGGCCAAATCTAAGATGACAGATATCAATGAGAAGTAAAGAGAGGCTTACATAAGGAATAGAGGGGTAACACAGAACTGAAAAACAAACCAGACGACCACATTTTTATTCAGAGTCATAAAATATTAGAGCCTTTACAGAGAGAGGCAGGTTGTTTGTGCAGGGCAGCAAGCCTGCTGTCTCCATGCTGTCTCCCTCACTTCCCTCACACACATGACCTTTAACCTCCGACCTGGCAGGCCACAGAAAGCATCAACACCGGATACTCACACTGTTCTGCATGCCAACTACATGGACACACACACACACACACACACACACACACACACACACACATGCAACAGCATGAATATTTTTGTTTTTTAGGGAGGGACCGGTTAGAGAGAGAGAGAGAAAGGGAAGGGGAAGGGGGGGAAGAAAGGGAGGAGGGGTGAAGGCAGAGAGAACAGAGGGAAGGAAGTGAGTGAGCAAATACTTGAGGGAGAACTTACTGAGTTTGGGTGGAGGAGAGATGCCTCATACTGCAGACGAACTCTTTCAGGCAACATAACATCATCCTGGAGTACAAATAATATAAATTCATGTGACAACAAATATACACCAGGAAAAACCTTGAAGCGCATGTGTTCAGTCTAGGATTTAGTTTGCCTCCTTGTACTTACTGTATGTGAACTGTCTTTCTGAACTCGAACTTAAACAAATAGGTTATAAGGACTGGTCAAATAAAGTTTACATGAAATATCAGAGATCAGTATTAAAGTCTTTAAAACGCCTGTTTAGAGTCTGTCAATTTTGTGTATGCCACCATTAAAAAAAACTGTGTTTTCATGGTTCAAAGTGCCTGACTGTCAGCTAGCTGGGAGGGCTAAGAAGTCTATCCATCTGTCAAGCTCTCCATATATATAGACAGAATAAAATAAGAAAATGTCAAATAGAGACACAAAAACATGAATATAGAACAGTAATTTACAGAGCAATACTCTTCAACTTATACCATACAAAGCTGGTAAAAACACCATTATTTCCTCGACTTCATTAGAATAAAGACGGCTGATGTACAAAGAAGACAAGAAAAGTTTATTTAAATGGGAAGTTAAAAGTTGAAATGTAAATTTAAGGTTTTAGAGGAAAAAGCGCAGCAGGATATGAACAGTGTCGAGCAGCAGAACGGAAACGGAACAAATGGAAGAAGTTGACTGTTTTCTGAGAAAGTAATCTTATTTGCATCGAGTCTTTCTTTCTGGCAGCGGTCCATTAACAGAAAAGAGTCTCTGATACGCTGTATGACAGAAACAAAATGAATCTGAACAGAGATCTCCAATTTGGATGTTGCAGCCTATGATTTGTCATTTTGACAATTTGAGCCTTCAGACAGGCAGCTACAGAGCACTGCTTCAAAGACAGAGCTGCCATTCACATGAGCATACACACAGAAAACATGTATATATCAAATGAGCTCATTAGTCATGTGTTCTGACAGGTCTGTCAAACAGTCACTGAGCCGCTGAGGTCTGCATGCGAATGTGTCCATGTACAGCCTGTATATTTGGACAAACCAATATGATCTAATTAGTTTTGACTCACTACTGTATGTGTTATGGAAGACATCTGGAAAATGAAATGAAACATGCCCTGACACACACACACACATACACACACATACACACACACACTTACCGCATCCTGAAAGCACAAGTATTGTCCACAACTCTGAGATATGGCCTTATTCTTTGCATATCCCACTGAAAGACAAAAGAACAGTGTATGTTTATGTTTATGTTTATGTGTGTGTGTGTGCGTGTGCGTGTGCGTGTGCATGCAGTCTTGCATTTGTATATGCCTCTGTGTGCTGACGATTTCCATTTGGCTATGTGTTAGTAATCCAACCAAAATCACTTAATGACAATTTCAAAATGACAAACCCAAAAAAAGGAACAACATACTGTAAGGCCATGCAGAAGAGAGGAAGTCCATCACAGCGGTTATTATGCTGTTTTATCTTTGTCAAACATTATTGTTCCCTGATTAATCAGAAGAATAAAAAAATACACTATAAACTATAAAAACTAAACACAGAGCTTCTTAATTATGCTCCCAAACAAAACATTTTTTTCCAGTGACAGACATCATTAACTCTATGGTGTCTGACTGATGGGTCTCTTCAGCTGTGGCAGTGTGGCCTCTTCATGTAATATAATCTCTATGCTGAATACACAGAGTACCAACACAATAATTAGAGACAATAAAGAATATGTCACTATTAGTAATATTAACCCGTATTTGTATGCATTTGCAAGTAGCAAAGTGCTTCATTCTTTTCTATGAACATTTGCACATTCCTTGCTCAAAATGGTGTACGTGTCATTCCCTTTGTACCAATTATATATATATATATATATATATATATATATATAAATTAGTTTTGCAGTAGTAGTTCCTTGTGTGTGAAAACCTTGCCAATAAACTTAATTCTGATTCAGAAGTCACGGCACAAATACATGAATTTCAAGACTGTTCCACATTTTGGGAGCCCTAAAAGCAAATGCTTGTAATCTACTGGTCACAGAGTCCACTGGGAAGGTGTCTGGGGAGTTAAGAGCTATCTCCATGATAAGCCGAAATTGCAAGAATGTAGGATTTGAGTTATATGTATTGAGCCAACTTTCACGCTCAAATTAAAAGCCAATTTCTTTTGCAGATTTAAAAGCCATTTTTTTCCGTAAAAACAGACAGGTTCCTTCTGTCTATTATTCAATTTAGCCAATTTGGCTTCACATATAAAATGAACTGCCAAAGCCATTGTTTGACAAGATAATCTTGTCGGGACTGGAACTCAATTGCTGATAAACAACCTCAAGACCTACTGACCTCCTCTGGGTTGTGCAGAGTTGTGTCCGGCGATCACTAGTGACAAGCCCCTGGCCTCCAGCCTCTCCCTCCAACCCTCCACCACTTTCCTAGAGTCATCCTAAAGAACACACACACACACACACACACACACACAGAGAGAGAGAGAGAGAGAGAGAGAGAGAGAGAGAGAGAGAGAGAGAGAGAAACCTGCCTGAACTCATATTCTGAGACAAATGACACATTCACACGTGTAAATAGGCTAACAAGCAACCAAACTCACAGTGCTTGCATCGTCAAAGACAGAGAGCTCCATGGTTCCAGTGAAGTCTTGGTGTAATACAGCCTGCAGACATTCATCCAGCCAACAGGATGCATTGTACATTGGCATGACAATACTCTGAGCCCAGAAAACGCAGAGAGGGATTTTACAGTCAGTGCAGCTAATTGACGCACAAACAAACATCCACGAATAACCTCAAGGATCTTACAATCAATCAACTCTGGGAGTTCATTTGGAAAATGAGTAAAACTGCCCAACTGACACTTCTTAAAGATGATTAGTGATAGATTTGTGAGGACAATTTGTTTACATTAGGGTGCACAGGGAAAAACACTAATCATTAATTAATAAATTAACAGTGTACTAGTGTTTTCAGGAACAATTCATTTTCATTTGCAACATCCAAAAACTGCCCCTTCTGCTGTTTATTAAACTTCAGATCGGTGCATCACTGTTAGCTGTGTTTGGGAGTGTCAGTCCACCACCCACCACATCCACTGCACTCCTCTCCTCCTCCTGCCCACTCAGCGGTGTCTCCGCTTCATTTCCTGTGGTACGGAGCCGCTTCGGTGGGTTCATGGCACCCCTCCGATCTCCCCGGTCCCTTTGCTCCGAGAGTCCGCTTCTTATGTGGGCAAGGAAGTAGCCGTTAGCCAGCGTCTAAACTTGGTTCAACCGATTAAAAAGTCACGTAAGTATGGCAGACTACGAAGAAGTTAAACCGAAGGGACGTCGATGACCTGGAGTGACTAACGGGGGCTACACGTGAACAACTAATGTCCGTTAAGACATATTTTAAACTATTATCTATATAAAATGGCTCCATGTCAACAAAGACCATCTCTTGAACGGTGCTCTGTACATTTTAATGACGGTAAAAGCAACAATTTTAGGGAAACGTGTAGCGATAGCTTGCAGCGTGGACAGCAGATTCCCAACTTCCGCAAACAATCAATTTCAGATGGCTATTGGCTCGTGCAAAACACGGACAGACGCTGGATTCGCTGTAGCTTACTGTCAATCATCTGGAATAGTGACGTCTACGACAGCTTGTCAAACGGCTTTCTGGCTCTTTCAAATACGGTTGAAAACCATGTTTTCGCTTTACTAAAAGTTAATTATTACTTTTCTCTCTTTGTCTATATGTCAAAATACAAACAACTGGACATTTAAAAAAATCAAACATAATGTAGATTATTAACATCTAACAACATATGACAAATCATCATTCACGTTCAATTAAGATTTCTATATTTTTTTTAGATATATTTTGTATGTTGGTTGTCAAAATTCATCATTTTGACATTGAACATTTCCAGCACTTTCAGCCACGTCTCATGGTCTTCATCATCAGGTGGAGTTTGTTCAGTTGTCATGAGAGTGAAGTGATCTAATTATGGTATTTCATTCATATGATAACATGTGGTGGTATAACTGTTTCCAAGGTCATTAATGAATCTTTAAGATCAAGTGGTTATTGTTATTTGTTTAATGAATTCAGTGGATTATAAATGTGTGAGAATCAAACATGTATGCAAAATACTCAAAATGATTAAAGCAACTACAGCTTTTAAAACACAGTTTATAATTGCTTAAAGTGAAGTTTCAATGATGCGTTATCCCATCAGGACAACAGTCCCTTATCTTTGGTTTATTCAGAAGGACGACTACATGGTGATGAGATTCTTTTGTTTTCATTTTCACATAAATACCAGGAGTTCTCTTTTTCTGTCTTTCCTTGTTTTGTTTGACACAGTGCAGCTCTGCGTGTTAACGTTGGCAGCGTGCAGCATGGAAGGTTTGTCTTGGTGAGCAGACAGAAAAACAGGATGGGCTGAAATATTGTTTTTGACCATCGTTTTCATTTTCTCTCGAAAAGGAAAGTCAATGAATAATGAGTGTGTGTTTGTGCGTGCGTGCGTGTGTGTGTGTGCGCGTGTGTGCGTGTGTGTGTTTGTGTGTGGTTCAGTGCAGTCTCTTTAACAGCATGTTTGTACTACTGTACCAGCTCCAGGTTTTGTGTCAGTATGTGTGAGTCATTCTGAGTGATATATTTCAGTTTACTATGACCATAGTTACTATAACAACGACATGAAATAAACATCACAGCACCTACACAGATGTAGTAGGGGATGATCCAGCAGCTGAAGTCATGATCTGAGTCAGGAATCAAACATCAGTCCTGGATTATGAAATTTCTGAAGTCTATTATACCCATTAGATCTGCAGTACTTTCAGAGAGGGCCAACCCCCCTATTATTGTCCTGTTAATCCTCATTTGCTGTTTTTTGTTAAATGGATATAATGCGATTCATGAGCAATAAAAAAGACAAAAGCCTTACATAAGCTGCTTAACTGCTGTGTTGCCCACTTTAGACACACATATACTCTCTTACTTCTGCCTAAATTCCCAAGATATTTTTAATTAAGCCCTGAATTTTACTACACAGACACACAATCCTCCTTAATCAGGCCACCACTCAGACAGGATGTAGTTTCGAGATTGAGCTGCACATAATTGTTCCCACATTGAAGCAGCATCCCGATCAGCCTAAACTTAATTTATCACTTTGAATGAGTTTTTAAATTGGACGAATGCCTCACTGCAGGCCAGGAACAACAGCTCCGGGGGGTGGGAGGGGGTAGACCAGGGCCAAGATCAGGGATTATTCTCTCATGCTTGAGTGCTTGATAAATGGGATCAAGAGGGAATCTGGCTTGACTGTGCAGATGCACCAGCACTTACATGCTAAACAGGATAGCCAGGAGAAAGACTATGCTTGTGAAGTCTTGTGGTTAACAAAGGCCTTATTGAATGTTTGTGTTACTGTCTTCTGAAACATTTATCCTTGCAGGAGTATTGCACTGGGCCTGCGAGGCAAGCCAGATATTAATTTCTGACTCACAGAGATTGATTGTTGCAGGCAGCCGTTCATGATTAGCTAAAAGTCAATTATATTACTCAGACGTTTCATTCTTAGAGGTTCAGCTTGAGGTTATGAATCCCTCTGAGTCTGTTCTGACTGTGGCTGTGAAGTTCATCCAGTTCCTAGCACAGCAGCTCCACAGGGTCTCTGATCTACTTTTGCAATAAAATGTATTCTGCACTCGCTCTCAAAACTGGTCCCGCTATCAATCACTGCTGCCTGTTTACATCCCTTCCTCCACCAAATCAGCACCACATGGCGATGTTGCATTTCAAATGAGCACATGAGTTGAGTTACTGTATCTGGAGGTCGAGACCGCAGCTGTTAGATCTGTGATCAGACTGCACTTGATTTTGTTTGGACAGAAATGCCAGACATTAAAGAGAGAGGAAGTGTGCAAGTCTATCTCGAGGTATGATTGGATTTCCCTCATTCGTTTAGTTTTGCTTTGGAAATCGCCTGTGTTTGACCTTTCCAGAGAGTTTGTGGTGGTTTTAATTTATCCTGAGCTGTGGCACATGCAGACACACACAGACGGGAGACGCACAGTGTGTTGACAGCTGAGGATGGCTTCGACAAGGGCCACAACAGAGCCTAAAGAAGGTGATATCAGTCTTTCTTTTTTTTCAATACTTTGTGAAGAGCAAGAAATCTCCACAACAACTGGCTGCACTGCAATGAACATTTCCCCTCAGCAAGACTAGTGCATGACAAGGTATCTGGAAAACTGTAAGTCAAACTTCCATGGTCCTGGGGATGGACACATTTGATGTGCTGATTTAATAATTGTCTTAAGAGCGGTGTAAGGTGTTTTTTTTTCAGTCATTACTGTGGTACAGCTGTTGTTTACAGCACTACGTCTTTGGGCCTCAAGTGTGTGTTGCCTGTTGGTTTGCGTCACTAACTCACATGTAAGTGCATGCATTTAGAATCCCAGGTGTAAAACATTGTCAGGATTGATGATATAATTAGGAGTGAATAGCTGGAGAGAAAGCCTGCAGTGCACTGTGTCAATAACACCATCTAGTGGCCAAATAGCAAAACTGCTCATATCGACTCCATCCTCTCCTAAGCACCAACAGCTCAGTCCATTAAAACTCTTGCCTTGGTTCCTGTTTGATATTTAGAGCATGTGTGTGTTTGTGTGTGGCTTTCCTGATAAATGGTATGGGACAATAAGAATATGTAATAGCAATTTAAATGTATTCAACTCTTTTAGGGTTTGGTCAATGAAAGAAGCCCTTACAATCCCAACCTCACAGAGAGGTTGACATGATAACTATGGATGTCCCTCAGTAAATGAATTTAAAGTGGCTACAATCAGTATTTTTATGATAACAATGTAGCAAATGACAATATGAGTGGAGAGACACAGGATATTTTTAGACAAAGGTGGGCAAGGATGTTGCCGAAACCATGTGACACCACCAGCTGGAGAAGCGCCAGTGAGGAGGAAGAATTTTGTGTCATTTATTTCGGACACCTACTTTTTTTTTTTTGACTCATGGCTATGCACACGTGTCACTGTTCAATAAACTCCTGATTGTGAGAGGAGTCTGGAGGCTGACTTGACATGGAAACAGTTTGCCGAGGGCTGAAGCTCACTGTCATATGGTGAGTTAAAACTGCTGGCTGTTGCTTACTTTGAGACACAGTGTATTTGTTCACACTGCTGCGTGCGAATCAGCCACATGGATAACCAGATTGGCTACTTATGTTCCATCATATCCCGCATAGCAATGGCGTCAGCAGCACACACTTTCAGCCAGTCTGTGACAGAGGCAGTCGTGTGAAGAATCAAATTGGAGAGAGGTTAAAACAAGATGATCAATCTAACAAGCACACAGACCTCAAAGTAAGACTGTGTAACTTTTACTAAACAGCAGCCAATGTGGCCAATACCTGTGGTGATTATATGATAATATTGCTAAAATGTAGTGTAACAGTACCACAAGTCAGCACTGACTCACTGATGACCACATATTACTAGTCATGCACGGCAATTATCTGTAAGAGATGAAATGAATGAATGACTCATCAATAAATCATATAAAGACTTCAGAAATTATAATGCAAACACCATTCTTTATTGGTATAATATTCCATAATACTTTATAGGTATCATTCTGTTAAATACATATGTACTAAGCCTGTGTGTATCTATAGGCAGGCGTTTCACATTCACGTCCAGGCTCAGTGCAGTGATCACCAAACATCTCCCTTGTCAGACTCGTTTGTTCCTAACACAGAAGTGAACGAGGAGCCGAGGAGAGGAGCCGCTGCTCAATACACCAGTGAGTCGTCTGTAATCATTTGACCTTATTTCGCTTCGGCTTTCCTTCACTCCTCCTTATCTCTTCATATCTCATTTTTATGCTCACATCTGAAATAAAGTCATTGATCTCCCCTGTCGTTTTTCTCTGTAGAAATGCCTTTCCATTCATGACTCTCATTGGAGGAGGGACAGAGCGGTCTCCCTGAGGTCCTCCTCAATGGCGCCAATATCAACCAGCCGGGAATGCATTGTGGGTCAGCTGTAGAGACAGGCACACGGGTCCGATAGGATACAATCAGTGATCAGTTTAGGTCCAGATTGAGACGGTAAGGTCTAGCTTAGGCTTGTTCAGTCCAGTTTTGAATCCACCTGGATCTTGTTGGGGCTGCTTGCCTTGAGGGACAAACAACATAACTAACTTAGGACAAGGTGCTATTGAGCTTGCAAGGTAACAAGGCAATGCAAAATAGATATCATTATGTTGATGTAGGAAGGGATGCCTGAGTCGATTAGTTCTTGAACAGTGCTGTCTTGAATCTTACAGTAACACTCTTTTGGGGCTGTCTCCTGTGATTCATTTGTGCCAATAAAGCTCAAGATACTATTTGACTCATCAGAAAAAAAAGGACTTATTTGAAGAACTCATCTCAGGTGCTCAGCAGAATAGAATAGTTTGGAGTCTCTGGGGGCGGGGGGTGGGATGCATTCATGCTTTCGTCGGTGAAGCAGCAGCGGTAAGGAACCTTGTGAATCTTGGTGGACAATCAAAGTAAGTATGTGGCTTCATCCCAGTCTTCTCGCGCAATAGGTCTGTCTCTGTGGTCAAAGGGTGCTCAGAGTCGTCGCTGTTTATGGGGAAAAGGCATCGAAGGGACTGTTGAGATACACCCTGTTAGCTTGGTGGTGTGTGCATGTTTGTGTCTGTGCACCCTGAAGTGTGCCTGAGTGCATGTGTGTGTGTGTGTGTGTGTGTGTCTGTGTGTGTGTGAGTTCGCTTTTCTTCAAGAGTTCAGGTTAAATAGCAGCTGGTGTGTCTACAGACAGACACACCTACATCCAGTCCAAGACTGATCCGCTTCCAGTGTGCACGATGACATCAGGCCAGGATCCGCAGTCCACTTCAGACTCATTTTAAACTAGTCTCATTGTAGTCAGCATAGATGAATCCAGAAAGAGTCTATTCTGCCGTGTCCCTCTGCAGACCAGAGCGTGAAAGATGCAGGCGTCTCAGAGGAAGGGGTTGTGGCTGTGTGTCTGTGTCTGTGACTGAGCCCGGGGGGCCGGTCGCGGAGAAAGGGGGAGCAGGGGCTGCGGGAGGTTGGAGGGAAGGTCCAGGAGTCCGGCGGGAGGCTGTGTGAGAGAGGAGGGCAGGATGGGTGGCTGGTGGTGCAGAGGCAGGGGCAGCGACGGGCTGTAGGAGAGCATGTGTGGGGGCAGCGGGGATGTGGAGGATGGTCGCATTTGGTTGAGGGTGAGGCGAGGCTGGTCGCAGTGGAAGGGGTTGGTGGGAGATGGAGCACTCAGACCTGAGAAGACAGAATTGGGTAGAGAACCGTCTCATAATATCACAATAATGTTTGTATGAGTACAGAATGTGAGTCCTTGAATGGGTCTGTGTTACCTGAGAGGAAGGGGTTGTTGTGCGTCTTGCTAGGCGGGTTGGAGGGTATCAGAGCGTCTAAATTAACCAGCGATGCCCCTGTAGGTCCCAGGAAGGCCTCTGGGGTTCGACACACACGAGTCGGTGGAGCGCTGAGTGGGGGTGCTAGCCGGGACAGGTCAAACATCTCTGGGCTGGACGACTCCCGACCGTTCACCTGGGGGTTCACCGCAGGGTCAGTCCCAAAGGGATCTGGTTTGGAATCCGCTTCGGCAAATGGGTCAGAGTCTGCTTTTACCCCGAATAGCTCTGCATCTGCATCAGGACAGAAAAAATAGCTTCTAGAGGGGATATGATGTCGTAGGAAAAGCCAACATGAAGTGCAGAATGATGTAGTTGTTGTGGCTGTGGAGTCCCCACACCTAACTAAGTTAATCTTGGCCTCCAGAAGAGCTTCACTGGTCCTTGTCACAGATTTCTCAAGTTTTGAACTCTTCTGGGGGGAAGAACAGCAATCTTCCAAAAGATATGCCCTCAGTTGGTGTTTTGATGAGGGTTGCGCTGTCAACAACCCTATCTCAACTAGGCTGAAATCTGGTGCTTGTTAAGGCTATAGAATCTCACATCATTCTGAAGCTGTTTATTGCCCCTCGAGCCATACGAGGAAGCGTATGAATTTGTTACGCTTCATTCATTTATTCAGATTTTTTTCTTGAAATTGTCACCCATCTGTGTAGGATGAGTGGGTGCAATAACAAGGACTCCTTCCTGTTCATGGAATCTATTACAATAGTTGTGAACTAAATATCTTTGCGAAGCTTTTAATGTTCAGTTAGGTTGAGTTTGCATTGCATTTTAATGCTGTCAAAACCTGTTAAAAATGTTTAAATAAAACCAGTTTTAGATAAAATGTAATACCTGAAGCTTCCCAAAGGCAATACAGGTATTTATTACAGCACTGTTGTATTCGATTACATTAGATTTTACAAGTGTTCTTGCAACTGTGACATTTAATCCATCCCATTACAATACATGTTAAATGTGAATGCATAAAACACCACAGTAGTCTACCCCTGGTCTTACAGTGCAGTGTACCAGCTGTCCAACCACTGTCAATGCAGGAGACTTATTACTTCTGTATGATTCGGATGTGCAGTCAAATCCACAGTGCTTCTGGCTGTCTTACTACACTACCTGTGGGACTAGCAGGTTGAGGGGAGGACACTTGAGGAACCTCTTGTTTAGGCTTCTCCTCGTCCTGTGCAGCGAACGGATCTGTCCCATCACCACCTGCATGACAAATTCAACACAGTAAAAACTTACATTTTTGGACAAACACTGAAAACTCCAACGTATGTGCACGTTGATGACACCAGAGCAGGTACCTCCGTCTGTTGGGCTGTCCCACGCCTGATCGACAGGACTGGAGGACACAGGTGCTGCTTCCCAGGGGTCTGTCCGTGAGTTGGTGCATGGAGCCCAAGGATTGGACGCGTTGGAGGACGAGGGAGGGGCCGTCCAAGGGCTACCAATCACAGGAGTGCTGGAGTGGACCGCTGTGAAACATTAAACACATACTAACTCACAGAATCGGAGAAGACACGACGAGCCGGTACAGAAGGTCTAGCATCAAACTGATGTGATGAAGCACCCACCTACAGAGTCCCAGGGGTCAGAGGCGACGTCACAGGTGGGCTGGGAAGAGTTCCAAGGGTCACTCGGCGGAGGTGGGGCCTCAGATGAGGGGCCGAATATGTCCACCAGGTCCAGCATGGCTGACTACAGAGGGAGCAAAAAAGGAAAAATGTTTCCCTGATGCCGCTTCAATATAAACTTCATCCAATGAAGGCCACATATCTCCAGATTTGATCATAGTAGGATAGTGTTTCTTTATGCTTCAAGAAAAGTCTCATACTAAAAATTGCTCAAAAGTTGATGTTTTTGTTGATGTGGTTTTGACAGAACAGACTTTATTCACTGCCCAGGAAACAGCTGGCTGACTTTATGTTTCACTCTACTGAAAACACAAATATTTACCAGCAGGAGCATTTAAGCATCCTTGTGAGTTTTATTGTGGAGTCTGAGGGACATATCAGAAATCCAGCAGCTATTACTAACTGTATGCTATGATGCAACGGGATTACATGACGTAATGCAGTGAAAAGTGCTCGAGGGAGCTCAGAAACAGTTTGTCAGGCTGCATCTGGACTCCACCGCTTATTCTGCAGCAGCTGGCAGAGCAGCGTCTCACAGCAGAGCAGACAGCAGTGCAGCCTGTTAGCAGCATTTTGTTTACTGCTCAACTTTGAAAGACTCATATAGTATCATTGTAACAACACTATGACGCACCCATTTGAGGGTCTCTTACTTTGACTTCAGGTAACAAAGTACTACAGACTGTATGTGCATTATGATGACATGTTAAGTGGGTATTTGGAAATGTGATACCATAAAAATTGCTCACGTGGAGTCTTATACAGCAAGAACATTTAATGGCGATATCGTCAGGTAATTTCATTTTAGCACATCACAAAGTAAATGGAAATGTACATATTTTTGAGCAATTGTTAATTGAAATGGCATTTACAACGATTCACATCAACACCATGATTATACACTGTGCATGAATCAGTGGTATCATTCAGACAACAATGGTTCCATACTTCATCCCTTCCCAGGAAATTTAACAACCAATCACAGTTGGCCTCACGTGACAGCTCCAATGACTGTTGGAGTTAAAGTTGCTACAGTTCAATTTCAGAAATGTGAAATGTTGCTGCATGTTTATGGAGTCTGGATTTTTAAGTGATGGAGAGGGAGTAGATGGGATTTTAAGAATGTTTCATGAAGCAATTGACACAAACTGTTATTCCAAGTGTAGTATTTCTAGATTTTCTATTTTAATATGTCTTAAACCATGTAAATGTAACCACTAAATTACAGCATCAGATAAAAGAAAATGAAATGTCATTTCTGCACCTGAAAGGAATGGTATTTTCACGATGAGCAATGCAATATAACCAATTACAAGCCGTGGGGACCTTTACATGAGACAGCTGGTGACTCTGATACTCCCTCTGACAGGCCAGTGAGTTAAGGAGCTAGTGTGCTACAAGATAAGGAGTATGCTTTTCAGGAAATGTCATGCAGAGCTCAAGGTTAGACAAGACAAAGTCATTATCATTCAGCAGGCGTCTCTTTCTCCTCGCTCTCAGCTCTCTGGCGTTTTCTCTCTCAAACCTCTCTCGTTGTGCTGATCTATGTCTTTTTGTCTCGTTTCCCTCCCTGTCCCACAGTCCGCACTATAAACTCCACTTCATTCTCTAAATGTCTGCCAGCATCCACCTACAAATGCACCCGCCCACTTCTCCATGCAAACACACACTCGTGTAGCAGGCATGCACCCACACACACACACACACACAGTTTTTAAACTCACCTCCTGTGTCCCTGACTGGCTCTCTCTCCTGCTCTCATCCAGCGCCTTCTGTAACAGAGACTCGTCTCCTTGACGACAGCACTGCTCCTGCAGGGGCGGCATCGTGACATCATCAACATTATCGCCACGGCAATGAGCGTGAGTGCACGTACTCACACACACACACTGCAGCGCTAGTGAAACAGTCTTTGGCCTGGTGAGACGCAGGCGGCAGCACTGGTGGCTTTTTTGTGCTGTTGAAATATTCAGCTGACAAAAAGCAGAGGCTGGTTCAGACCAGAGCAGAGGAGACAGAGTGACAAGCATGTTTCATATGTAGAAGTTTAAACATTTAAACACAGTCTGAACGGTTTGAGAGCCACTGGGACACAGCAGAGGTCCTGGAAGGGAGCAACCTGGCTAAGGAAGGAAGGAGTTGGGAAGAAAGTCATTGAATGCCCACAGAGATGCATCTTAGTTAAGAGGGTTAATGAATGTGGGCACTGTATCGTAAGGACTGAGGTGTGTTTCTGCACGTGTGTACCTGCTCATGCTCCTTTTGGCTGAAGCTTAAGGCAATCTGTAGTTGTGTGTCTTCATCCATCTCTATGGTAACAAGGAAAGGAAGGGCTGGCTAGATGTAGGTGGGAGAATGTTCAGATTTTTTGTAACAAAATGTTTTATTACTGGAATCATCAAGGGGCAATGAGACGTGTGGCTCGAGTACAATGGAGAAGTGTGTGTGTGTGTGTGTGTGTGTGTGTGTGTGACACCAGAGGAGATTACACATTGCCATAATATGTGTGTGTGTGTGTTGTTTTACCTTCTGGCTCTCCTCCCTGCTCATGGCCAAGGCCAGCTGGAGCTGCAGCTCCTCCTCGCCACTGGTCTGGGGTCGGGCCTGCTCCAGGTCTGAGGCGGCGCGAGGAGACGAAGACGAGGCTGCAGGATGGAGGGTGAGGAGAGGCGGTCAGATTGACGTGGGGATGCATGAGACATGGAGCACAGGAAGTGTGGGGCTCATTTGAATATTTTCAGGCCTACGCTGCAGTATTGATAATCTATGTGCTGGGCAACATGCACAACAAATGCACAACATGCATTTCACTTGGGATCAGCCTGAACACAAGTATGTATTTTTAATGCCTGTCTTCCAGAAGCTGGGGAAAGCGGCTGTGAGCTGCTCTTTAACGGAGGTGGTGGAGACGCACATTTGTGAAACAGCACAGATCGTGCAGCTACACTCGACAGCTGTCAAAAAGCAGTGGCTGTTCACCACATCGACTTTAAGGGTGATGATACGTGTTCACAGCTTAAAGCACTGGCCAAAAAAAAAAACAGTTTAAAAACCCAGAATACTCACAGTTAAAGGAGGACGGAGAGCCTCTGGAGCGGTTGAACTCCTCCCCGTACAGCACAGCCATGCTGGGCTGGCTTGTTCGCCTCCCTGGATGGTAAGACGGGGGTATACCTCCGTAGACGCCCCCGCCCCCTCCGCTGCCTCCCCCAGCCATTCGCTCCTTGGTCTTTAGGGCTTGACTCCTCTCCTGGCGGAGCCGCTCCTCGTCCCGGAGGAGACACACCAGTTGGCGTGCTTTTTCTCTCACGTTGGCGCCCTGGTCTCTACCATCGCGGTCCACGTATTGGAAGTCACGCAGCGTCTGAACCACACACAGAAAAGACATTTCCAAAATCTTTTAGAGATCAACATGAAATTTAAAAATACTGTACAATTCAAGTATTGATTAAGAAGATGCAGGAAAACCTCAATAATTTGATCCTCGGGAAAGTAATGATTTTACAGTTTGCTCAGAGCAGAAAACATAAATTCATCCAAAATAATAATTTACTCTTGACTCCAATAATCCAATAAAAACAAGTAAAGCAAATATTAATCGACTGTCTGATTGGAGATTGTTTTCTTTACTGGTTGATTGTTCTGTTCGGTGTTTGTGTATGTAATGTAACATTAGCTGAAGGTAGTGATGATCCAGATGAACCATGAACAATACACCAGCTGTCCTCCTGAGGTATTCAGAGTGCTGAGGCTGTCCTCTCGTTGCAGCTCAGTACCTGAATAGTGAACGCGTTCTCACGGCACTGTTGGGCGACTCTCTCTGATCCTGTCTTCAGCAGGTAGTCCAACAGAGTCAGGGCCTGGAGGCAAAGGCTGATTACCACACTGATGCTGCAAAATGAGCATTTCCTTACATCTCCACTCTCCACTTTGTAGTTGTAGAAAAGAAATACATAAATATTCTCAAACAGAACTACTTTACAGGGATATGTGCAATGAGATCGAAACAGGAGACAACGGTATAACAAAATAGCCTATAGCCAAGCTAGCGGCTCTGTGAGGCTGTACTTGAGCTACATGCTAATGTCATCATGCTAACATGCTTACAATGATAATGGTAGGATGTCAGTTTTTAATGTTTACCATGTTTGCTGTGGTGGTTTAGCATGTTAGCATGCAATATTTGCAAAATGGCATCATCAGTTAATATTGTCACACAAAGTACAGCTGAGGAAAACTGACTTTTAGTTTCGCAGGTATTTGACCGGATGATGGTGGTACATGAAAAGTCAGGGGATCAAAGCTATTGTAATACACCTGCTGGGGACCATTAATATGAGAGAAAGTCAGAGGATCAGCACAGTCATTGGAATGTATCCTCTAGGGACCTCGACTACCTGTTTCATGAGCAATCCATCTGACAGTTGTTGAGATATTTCACTATGAACCACAAATTTTAACCTCATGGTGCCACTAGAGCAAAACATCAGGAGATCGGCATTCAAGTCACTGGGATTCATCCTCTGAGGATCATGAATATCTCTTTTACGGGGTTCACCTTGTAGACGTGTCTCCAGTTCTTGCCGCTGTCGTTGAGGCGTTTCCACACCATGCCCATGACCTCAGCAAACGCCACCACATTGAAGGTCAAGTCGGCGATCTCTGACATTAAGGACGAGGACGGGCCCCATGGATCGTTCGAAGTGGCCTCGCGAACCTGCACATCAAAAGCAGAGGAGCAGTAATGTCCATCAGCTCTCATATTTGCAGTCCATGCATATATAATGTTGTTTTTCATCCAGCATCACAAAAAGGTCTCAAAGCATATTTATTACTGAGAAGTTTCAAGTCAAGAAATGAGGCAGTCGAGAGTTTGTCCTGATGTGCTCTGATCTGATGACTCAATGTAAATGTTAATATAAAGGAGTTTTTCCTTCTTCAGAGTCTAACACATAAAAGCTCCTACCCATCAGCGACACTTGAAGAGAGTGCAGCATAGTACCTTGATCTCCGCTTCTGAATAGTTGTGCACGATATTCTTCACCTGCCGTCGCAGAGCCGAGGTTGTCATGGTGACAGGTGATGGAGGATGTGGAGGGATAAAAAGTGAAAAACGAACACTCAACAGGTGAAGAGAGGGGGTGGAAGGGGGAAAGTGGACTGGAGCAGGAGAGGAGCAGCAGCTATGGCGATGAAGGCTCCTCTTCTCTGTCAGGAGTTACAGGACGCCCCTGGAAGAAAGAGACAGAGACAACATACCACTTAAATTTTCCCTCTTTAAAGGTTGATCTAATTAGCAACAAAAACCTGGGTTGGATCAGGGGTTTACGAAGTCTGACATTATGGCAAATCCCAGTATGAACCTCTGTAATGTTTACAACTATAGTTCCCACAATGCTTTGGGCTACAAAAACAGTAAGCATCGTGTTGCTATGGATTCAGAGAGTAATGCTGTGGGCTACAACTCAAGCCTCATGTTTTACTCTGAATTCTGGATGTACAGATGAGCATGACTGATTACTTTGATGCAGAAGAAAACTTAAACACATGGTGGTTCTTAGGCAGGTTCTGCATTTATAAAGAGGCTCTTTTTCCTGTGATTTCTGACTCACACTGACAAAACTAACACCCTGATGTTAAGCAGGTAGAATGTTTACCATGCTCACCATCACAGGTTAGCACATTAGCATGCTAATATTTGTTAATAAGCACTAAACACAAGCTATGGCTGAGGCTGACAGGAATGAAGCTCTAGCAGAAGGCCTGTAGTTTACTTGTCACCCCATCCTGCATTAACTCCACTCACGAAGGCTCATTCATCATTTCTTTGCTGTCACTGTCAGTTAAGATATCAGCTGTTCTCATCAGCTGGTCACAACTCTCCAACAGCAGAGCGACACACCTTCGCCGTTAGCCAATCATCTCGCTGCTGTCTTTTTAAACATGATTCTCTCTCTGCCTTAGTTCTTTAATGCTGCTGTTAAGCAAACCCCCCAACCTCCCCATCGCCACCCAGTCTTCACAGGTCTTCAGGCCACCACCAGTGTCTGAAGATCTGTGGAGTCTGAGTGCCACAGACTTTCTGATAAGACTTAATTATCACATATCATCTGTCATAATAAACACTCATCTCTACTTCATTCACTTGTCTCTCCTGAGAGAAATGTCATTAGTTTGCAGGTATTTGCACATAAACCATTAAGTGTTGGATAAGTTGAAATTTAGACCTGACGATGGCACTAGATGAAAAGTTAAGAGACCCTGAGGGGAACACGAATACACTGCCAGCCATAGGGCCATTTACGTCAATTTGAAAACACCGAGCAGTATAAATATGACCGATGATAGTGACTGAACGAGAGGCTCATAACTGCTGCCCGGCCGGGAAGTAGGTCATACAGAGGCTCTGGCACTCAGGTGTCTGATGAAGCTTCCTGGTGGCTTATTTTATTCAGGCCAACACACACACACGCGCGCCCATCTGCACACAGGCACACACACAACCCAGTTTTCTCTTCCGAACTCATGTTTCAGAGAGGACGCGAGGGAATTGATCATTAAGGATTCCTGCGATGCTTCTCCCTCTGCCTGCGACTGAGCTGTCACTGACACAGAACGTATTTAAACCAGCCGACCAAAGCTGAGTCCTCACCATGTCATGATCCCGCTCAGCATGAGTTCCACTTTTTTTTCTGAGGGACGTTCAATTTTGAATGATGAGTTAAAAGCTGATGTGTTTCCTTTCAAAAAGGAGTGGCTGAATCAGTATGTATGAATTACGGTGTGAATGATAATGCATTCATTTTAAATGATCATTGTGTGCACACAAATACACACATTAATTTGCTTTAAAGTGTTTTATTCAAGACTAAACCACCAAGTCTGCAACAACCAACATGTCATGTTTTCTAGAGTATCCAAACTTATACATCAGCTAATATTAGCTTATCACATGGATCACATGTGTTTTGTCTGTGTATATGTTCGCCACTCAGTGCATATGCTGAGCAATATATTTTTGTTCAATGATGATAATGATAGAGACCAATAATTCAAAAGAACAAGAATGTAGACTACGTCTCCTATGCAGTAAGGTAATAATCTGATGTATTTTATTTTTCTATGTGCCACTTTGGGATTATGAGGCAGACATGCTCGTGGGCACAGACCTGTAAAAAGCCTTCCATCTGCACGCAGTATTTCTTACACCATTCTGGTTTCTTTTTCAGCAACATTTTAAAGATTACCCAGAATTTAAAAAGTGCTTGTGCACTTGAAATTCATTTTTTTGTTTGTCTTCCCAAGGAAAAAGTTAATAACAGCACTTATATTGAAGAGCTTATGGGGCCCCTGACATATTGGGCCCTTGAGTTTGTGCTTGGCAAGCCCGTTCAGTAATCCATTCATGCCTTTGGCTCTGAATATAAGAAAATTATGAACAGACTGCTACTGCTGGGATCACCACTAACAACAATAACTGCATTTAACAATGACTTCTTAAAGACTCTTGCCTGTTGTTTTTAAATTGGTTTGATTTTAACGTCACTGTCCAGTTCACACGGCTGCCGCAATGAAACAAGTCACGGATGCCTCACCCTGCCGAAAAGCAAACATCAGCAGACGCACAGAGGAACTGAGACGCCCACAGCAGGGACACAGAGAGGAAACTCTGAGAGGAGGACGAGTCTGAGAGAGACACGCAGAGGGACAGAGACAATGAAGGGCATAAAGAAGAAAGTGAAGCTCAGCAACTGCAACCGGTATCACCTTTCTGCATAATCATCTTCAGCTTTGTGTTGGGACATAGACACACACACACCGCACACACACACACGTTTTTAAAGGCTGGCGCTGTCTACTGTCAGGTGTTTGAAACTATTGCTCTTTTTATCACACCACAACAGATCATTTCTATTGTGGGAGCATTATGATCTTTCTCTTTGTGCATGACAACTCTAAAAAAAACTGAGGGGACAAGTGGAAGGAATTATTGGTGATGGAGTCATCTGAAAGTCTGTGAGAGTATTTTCAGAAATTCAAAATCTATCCACTCTTGAAACAAACAAAGTTCTGCATTATTGTGAGCTCTGGACCAAATATGTGCTGCTGGCCCCCACACTGCTAACACTCACAATTTGGTGAGGTGGAGCTAATTTTAACCACATCATATACTGTAGTTTAATCTATAACAATGCATCTTATTTCCTGATGATGGTCTTAATGTAAAACTTTATCTGAAAAAATTAGTCACTCTAATTTAAAGTGCATTTTTCCCTCAAATGTAGTGGAGTTTAGCATAAACTATAAGTACAAGTGCCTCAAAGTTACAGTTAGGTATAATAGGCTACTTGAGTAAATGTAGTTGGTTACTTTCCATCATTGCTATTTGACTTGTACTATCAATACCATCATCGTCTTCCATCTGTCCTATTAGGAAACCAACCAGTCCAGACCACATCCCATCAGAAGCAACACTCAATTCATTTTAATGAGATTATCTGACAGGGCAATAAGATACTTACTTAAAAGTACAGATATTATGATAGATTGTGTGAGTGCAACAGTGAATGTGTAATGAATTTTACATGTGACCAGAAGCTCAAGAGTAAAATCCATCCTGAAACATACTTAAACATACATAATTAACAAGCTGCTTCTGCCATATTGTGCAGCTCAGTTTTAATGTGTGTATTTGATGAAGTCTCATGCAGCACACACACACACACACACACACACACACAGTCAGATCCTGGTGATGAAGCCATCCAGGGACAAACTGTGGAGCTGCTCTGTGAATAATCCAGCGGATCCTCGGCCGTGGTGCTTTTACTGGGACATGGGCACATTTTCTGACTCACAGCTACAAGCTCTACACTCAATGACTCATCTGAGTGTAATAACTTCAATTCCCTCTGAGCCACAGTCATTCATTCACCTGAAATCACCGACTCAGAGTCGTGATGCTCAACTCCAGAGAGAGTCCGTCTGTTCGTCACATGAGTAACACGATGCAACATGCTGCTGGCTCGGACTTTCACTTTGCACACTGAACCTCTATCATGATACCCCACAGGGCGGTTAAGTTCACGAGCTCACGAGCTTCGGTCTCATGCGTCAAATCGCTCCAACACAGAGAGCTTACGTCACCCCGTCGTCCACGTTTATGGATGCGCATGCGTGCTGTGGAAGCAGGTGTACTGTAGTTTTCAGGTGGCGATGGAGAGGAGGAGGAGGGCGCCCATGGTGGGTCTGTATTACCCAACCTCCCTCTCACATTCACGCACACACACATACACACACATACACGTACACACACTCTTGCGGTGGATTCCCTGTGCGGGCTGCCATGTGCAGCACGGATTCCTGTAAAAGGCCAGCTACCACTGGACTGACATGCAGGTCGACAACATAGCTCCTTACACTGCAGATTGCATGCATACACCCTCTTATACCGATAATTATCGGCCGGACACAGCAAGGCGCTAACCCTCGCGGTCGTTTCAGCAACATGCAGCTTACCTTACCCATTGCTCATCTCCCGCCTTGTCCGCTCAGCATCCTCGCCTCCCTGCTACCACCCCTCCAAGTCCCCGATAATATCCCCCCTCCGCCGGGATCGGCTATGCAGGGCAACCACAATTATCCCGCACCTATATCCGGAAAACGTGAGAGAGAGAGAGGAGGCGAGCGGTGCGTGCTGTAGGAACCGCTGAATGGGGACGTCAGCGTCTAAATGTCGGCCTACCCTGGGTGACGCGAGCCGCTCGGGCTGGCAGTCAGCGGTGAAATCCGCATAGGACAAGGATAAGCCACGGCACACGGCAGCTCGCTCGCTCCCTCTCTCACTCAGGCAGCCCCCATCCACACGCGCACACGGCGCCGGCAGGCCACGCACGCACAGCGCGGCACACACCGGGGGCAGCGTGAAGGAGAGGCAGGGGCGGGCGCGCAGTGTGCAGAGTCAGCGGTGGGATGTAACCAAGTACATTTACTGAAGTACTCTGCCCAAGTACAGATTCGAGGCACTTATACTTTGAGTATTTCCGTTTAATGCAGCGGCATACTTCTACTCCACGACATCACGAAGGGAAATATTTGACGTTTTTTTTACCCGACAGCTTTAGTTACTAGTTACATTACAGATCACAATTTTTCATACCCTTCCTGTCCGGTGAAAGCCATGTATCTCCAAGTCTGGTGATTATGAATAAGATTTTTTTTTCTGATAAACTGAAGGATTAAATGGTCTTTTATGGGTTGGGGAAATCCTCTGACTTCTGAAGGTGCATAAAAGACTTAGATTAGCTGCAAAATTGTCACAAAATTGGAAACAGGGCAGTTTTTCTAGAGATACGTGGTTCAAACACATGATCATCTTATTGGATATGATGCATAGCTGTAGATTAAACTACCCAACAAGTACATTAAGTAGTTAAAATGAGCTAAACCTTAAAAATCTACAGCAGTAAAATACAAATGGATTAATATTAATCCAAAAACATCAGATATAATAATAAAACACTGACAGGGACAAGTTTACTGCACAGGAAGTACTTTTACTTGCAGTGGAGTATTTTCACATTGTGGTATTAGTACTTTTACTTCAGTAAAGGATCTGAATACTTCTGCCATTACTGATTAACCCACTACCATGGCCCAATGATGAGTGTGAAAGAGTAAATGAGACAGAATGACTGTTATTCTACATCCACTGTGCCTTTTGTGAACAAAAGGTTTATTGATTTGCAACAAAATATAGTACAGAAACACTGACACCTGTCTATGTGACACATTTTATTACACTTAGCAGCACATATATTCAGTGGGCTCCTGTGCCTGCCTCACATGTGTTAAAAATGTGTGTGTCCTGGTCATCTCCCTCATTAAGATCGTCCATCAGGTCACACAGGCTGTCCACCAGGTCCTCCATCAGAGCATAAACCTGCCCAATAGATAAATGTATAGATGATGCACACAGAGAATCTACATAGAACTGTGGAAGAACTTATAATCGAGTGATTTAGCGACAAAATTCTAGCAGCGGAATCTGAGATATCCTGATTATTTTTATCCCTGCCATGGATCAACCTCCAAAGACACAGGATCCTATAATGTATCCACCCCCAAAATATCACCTTCACTTCACACCTCCAGTTTGTTGGGCTGGTTTTCTGCTAAACTTTCTAAGTATCAAGCCCAAGCTGGGTTAACATCTGATTACATTATCAATGTTATTTTCTCAAAAACGAAGCAGATATGTTACCACTGTCTTCACAGGTTGACTGGTGCTCCTCATGACGAGTAAACTGACCTTGGTGTGTAAAATTGGTGGTGTCCCTTTTAATATAAAAAAATAAAGCATGTATGGAAAGATAATTAAATGACTTGCCTTTTTATGCAGGAGCCTCGTGTTCATCACCTCCAGCTCTACATTTTGGTCATCAGGAGGTTGTTGACTGACACTCTCCGGATAGGTGTCAGTCAGTGAGGCTGATTCCTTCCCTCGCTTCTCCCTAGTGCGTTTCCCCGCTTCGTCCCTTCTTTTCCCCTTCTTTCTGCCGTCCTGCACGCAGGATGAACACACACAGTTAGATGGGAGAAAGATATTAGTGTCAACTGCTGATGGATGGCAGTTGAGTTTTCACCGAGCAGGCAGGAAGGTCGAGTTTCTACGCTGAGTTGGCTGATAAGTGGTTGTCTGCGTCCCACATCATGAAAAACAGCCTCCCACATACTTCATGGTGTTTAATATGTCCTGTGCTGTTTGAGTTAATGTATAGCTGTGTGTGTATCACAGATGGCTGGGCCTGGTCCAAGTGTTATTAATTCACACCCTGGGCACACAGTTGGAGAGCAGGTGCACATTTTCACGCAGTGCTCCGTTACCATGGTACCCTGTGAGTAATACGGCTGTACCTTACCTATGACTCAACCATCACACAAAGGAGAAAATCACTCAGCAAAATACACAGTCACAATGACAAAACTGTGTCTCTGGTCTATTTCTACATTCAGTATTAAGTCTTTTTTTCAGTGACCAACAGTGGAGACATGGACCAATAGGAGAGAGGGGTAACAGGTCATGGGCCACAAGCAGGAGGTTTATGTGTCGACCAACTGAGGCAGCGGGACACAGCATCGTCTCTATTTGATGAAACAGTCAGCGTCCTCATTAACGTTTGATAAGCCGATACTGAAATTCAGATTTGTGAATACGACGATGCAAAGTGGCTGGGTATAATAAAGATGGGTGCAGGAAAAACAATCATCTGCATTGAAATGAATGGGTGCAAAGGGACATTTTTTCGCTTGTTATCTCACCCGACCAGTCGCACTGTAAAAGCATGAATGGCCACTACCGTATTCTTTTGCTAAGCTACTATAATGATTTCTCTGGGGAACAAACACTGGATGGAGAGCATTAATTTCCTACAGTCAGTGGGAAGACTGAATGCGGAATGTCTGGTTTAATGCAACACATCAGATGCTTAGCATATTATGTACCCACACACACAAAAGAACACACAAATGTTCTCACAAATGTGCACGAATTAGTCACATGAATTAGTCATAACACTAAAAACATTGGTAACACAGTTGTATTCTGTGGCAGAGGCACTCCTCCTATAAATTAAACGAAAATGTAGTCAAGAACATGTTGTTATGAACAGAACCCAGCACACACACACACACACACACACATACACACACACACCATAACATCACATAATTTCAGAGAAGAAGCCTATAGGACATAATATTGTAGGTATATGTATTATTGAGAGCCAGGCAGTAGGTGTCTGGTTGTGTGGAAGCAGCCAGTAGTGACAAAAAAACAACAGTTGCCTTGTTGAATGGCAGAAGAATGAATGATGAAATGACAGCTTGTGTGAAGTGACAATGCTGACTCATGGTTGGATCAGCTGAAGCAAGCTGAAGTGAAGTGCCTTACAAAACATGATACTTCATTCATTGTGATAATTAAAATACTTGTGAATGTGCTGCCACTAAGTGGCAAAACATTTTAATGTCCCGTGTCCGAACTGAAGGAGAGTCAGCCTACACAAACACATCTACCTGACTGCCCCTCACCTCCACTGATTTTTCAGTTGTTGCTGACTTGGACTCTCCTTTGTTGACATCTTTGGATGTGGACCTTGCACCACTCCTCTCCTCTTTCGCAGCTGCTCCTCCCTTTTTCTCACCCATCTCATCTCTGTTGTCAGCTGTATCTGTGACGTAATAACACAGCAGTAAGCAGCATGAATCCAACATCTTCCAGTGTCTGAGTGAAAGTCTTTGAGTCTTACCAGCATCACAGATGAGGGATCCCTCCTTTTTATCGAACCATGTGTCTCTCTCTGGAAGGCCCAGCAGGTTTCTGAGCCACACGGCCTCAGTAACCATCATGTCCAGCAACTTCCTCCACAGCTGCTGCCTGCAGGGGGCAACACACACCGCCATAACCTGTAGGTTTACTACAGTGCGTGTGCAGGTGTGGAGCGTGGGCGTGTGTATGACAGAGTTAAGATGCTAGGATAGAGATGCTGTGTGTTTATGCCTCACCCTATGGCTGCTGCTGTTAGATGGTGTTTCATTTCAGAGGGTTCAGAAAGCTGCAGAAGCAGAGAGTTGAGCTGGGCCAGGCTCTTTTCCTGAGCTGACTCTGGCTCTGGCAGAGACAGCACGATCTTAAGCAGAGCAACAGATGAATGGATGAATATGTTATGTCTCTGATGCATCATCATGCTATAAAAATTATATAAGGGAACACAGTGCGTTCAAAGGGGCCCTTGAACTGCAAAATGGATCAACTGCTAAATTTACTGCTACATCTACCGCTACATCTTATTATGTACAATAACACTCCATAATGTTTCTACCTGTCTGAGTGTATCAACAGAGAGGTCCCAGGAGTGTCTTGGATTCACCTCTTGCCACAGTTTCTTCAGGTCCTCCACTGCCTGATCACTGTAGTGCAACTAAAATGGAGCAGTAATAAACGTTTAAACACGTGACCACAAGACTCGTGAACCAGAAATTACTGTCACGCTACAGGATGATAATCGCTACTGAGAGTTATCCTCCTCTAATAACTGTGATTCATGTCATCATGATCACTCCTCACGGAAAGAGAAGAAATATGTGTGCCACCCTTTGTGGTGATAAAACAGCCAAGAGAGCTGTAATCATCGTAATATTTGGTAATGACAGATGCGACTTGGTTGCGAAGTGGCAGAAACAATGGGTTGACCCGTGCCTACAGTCAGTGAAATGTGAAAAAGAACAGCATGATGGATGGGTCTATTAACTGGTCATCTCACAGTGAATGAGGTGGTGTGACTAAGATTCAGCTTGAACTCCACATGAACAAAGAAAAATATCTGACACATCAGCGGTAAATGAAATTTGTCCACCCGATGTATGATAAGCAATGTGTCTCAAAGTACAAATTAAAAATTTTCCAGGATCATTCTCTGTAGGCAACACTGATTACATTTATATTTTGTATAAACTGTGAGGAGGATTTGTACAAAATACAACCACAACTTCATTGACCACAAAGAAATGTGCTAGAAACTTGCTCCCACATTTACCTTAGGGTTTTTGCTTAAAAACTCTTGCTCTTCAGTGATGTAGAGTTCTGCAGGAGAGCTGGGTCTCTCTGGAGTGTGGACCCCCTGCAGCACCTCATATGCAATTGACCGACACAGTTTCACCGTCACTATCTTTTCCAGCTTCTTCTGCTTGTAAACACACAAAACAGAAACACAGAGAAAAACACATGTAGGTTTCTGTTTATGAAAATCACCAGAGACACAGTTTAATTGTACACCACCTCAATGAAAAGCCTCTGGTCTGCGTTTTTGTCCTGGTACAGAGCCACTCCCCTCAATGTGACTTGCATGGAGGCTCCTTGCAGCAGCATGGGATGGGTGTTGAGCTGCCACAGTTCAGTTTTGATTCCTGGCTCCTTTGACTTAAATATGAACTCCATCCGCTGGGTTTCACCTGGAAGGATCACACCTTGGATGGGAGTAGACCCAGAATGGAAAGCAGAGTCGGGGGGGGGGCGAGAACTGGTTGAATGATTCAGTATAATGGGCTGTCACAGGGACAAACAGTATATGATGTAAGAGAGGTGGCGGCAGGTGTCTGATTGTTTTTACCAGAGGAGGAGTTGAAGTAGAAGACCGGACGCTTTGTTTGTGATCGCAACTGAGGAAAGCTTTGTGGCATGAGCAGCTGCTGCCAGCTGTAGAAGATGGCTGTGCTGCCCTCATTATGCAGCTCCAGGTGGGATGAGGCTCTTTCTCCAGTCAGGGCCTCAAAGATTATTGTGGCACTGATTCCTACTTCTCCCTGATCAATGAGTGTTGGAGAGCGAAAAATGTGACACAAATCTAAGCAAAGCAAATAACACGTTCCCTAGCTGTCTGTTTATAGATGCTTGTGCAGTATGTTTGCTATAGTATAAACACAGATCAGGACAAAGGTCACCTGTAAGACACAGACTCTGAATTCTCATAAGATAGCCGGTATTCAAATATTATCAGAGTTTCAATTAATAGCCAGCACAAATAAATAACAGTCGAAGAAAAACGTTGAGGAGGTTTATACTCTAAGTGATGCCAGTTGTTTCTTCTTTGCTGTACTCCTAATCGATGTTAGACATAGTCAACAAAATACTTCCTGATGTTTTTCACATTAAAAGCCTAGCTATAATGGGACAGCTACAGGGACATTCAATTAGAACATTCTGAAGAAAGTGTTGAGTTTCACTCATGGCTCAACACTGTTCAGGGTAACAGGCAAAGCACTGATAGAATTAGTTTTGTGGAAATGGACATTATACTGAATTTATCAAGAAAACAGGTAAACATGGAGGAAGTGTTGAGTTCACCTTAACTAGGAGAACCGGAAATAAGAAATAAAAGCATGTTTCTAATATAGCCTGGTTTTGTCTGACTTAAGTCATAATATTTGAGAATTTACATGGATTGAAAAGGTATACTCGCCAAACTGTGTAAAGGCTGTTCTGTACCTGGTTAGTGGTAGAGTTTCCAGTCCAGCTAGCAAGCCGACCACAGAACCTCAAGGCAGGAATGAGCAGAGCATCTGACCGGACATCATCATACTGTGCCAGTGGATCTCTTCAGAAGACAACGAGACAGCAGCACCATTAAGTCCGTGAGTTAGACAGTTCAGGATTAAGTTGGTTAGTCTTTAGTTGTGTCAAAATTCAGGGGTTGGATCTTGGAAACAACAGAGCCCAGAAGCTGAAAACCAAACACATTCCCAAATGAGACGTTCTAGACCTTCAATGCCATGATGCATTCAGTTTCTTGTCTAACCGGAAATTTTCAAACTTCAGGAAGCTGCCCTCAGATGGACAAACGTTGAACATTATTTCTCCAGCATTATTGGCCCGATTTTGACTTATTCAGTCTAGAAAAAGTTTAGTTGGGAAGTATAGCAATGGCTAATAAATCAGTAAAGCAGAGCAAAGAGGTTTTTTTTCTCACAGATTCTCCTTCTTGATCTCTGCATGCTCCTCCTCCTCTTCTTCCTTCTCCAATAAGGGACTACGACACACCGTGACAAAAGTGGACGGCTTGCCTGAGCCAATCACCTCCAGTCCATCGATGTCCTGCAAGCAAAGTGACAAAGAGTGGTGGTTTTGAAGGAAGAGGTCAGCTGTGCGTGTCCAACATCCTGGTTTCCGTCACTGAAAAGCAATACCAAAAATCAGTTTAGCAGTGAGGACAGAGCTCCGTCACTATATTACATGAAGGGCAGAGTGACACAAACAATGCCCCCTGTAGTTTAAACTTCTTCGCAACACTAGAGGCTTAATTTCCTTTCACCACTTTCTCTCCTTTCACTCTTACAACTTACCTTCCTGTCTCTTTCTTTCCTTCTTAATAACCTCTCCCTCATCATCATCTCTCTCCCTTTGCACAGATGTCACACAGACACGGACAAGTCAGCTGCTGACAGGACGATCTGTCTCTGTCTGTGTGTTAGTCAGAGGGTACTTCAGGCCCCAAATCACCTCAGCATCAGACACCAGCAAGACAGAACACACTGCTACCATTTCCTCTTATGTCACAGATGTGTGTGCATGTGTGTGACAGAGAGAGCAAGAGAGGGTGAAACAGGGAGAGAAGGATAACAAATGTGACCAAAAAAAAAACTTCCCGTAATTTGCACCTGTTACTTACGGTGTTAATAGGATTAAAAGGGAACTGGCTGTGCAAAGAAATGCAAATTTGTTGAAGTGTTTACCCCAGAACCTCCTGCCAGAATGCATAGAGAGCAGCACGGCATGTTCAGTCCCTTTTTTTTTGGATGGATTACACCACAGATCTGAACAGCTACTCTATGAATGGACTCACTCCAGATTTCAGAACTGTGTTAGCAAAGCAGACAATCATTAATCTCATAATGCATCTGCATGTGTTACAGGTAAAAAAATATATATCACCACATATTTGCACAACAGTACCTAACAGTTTTGTGCGTGTGTGTGTGTGTTTATGTCCGTGTCCCTGCATGCATATGTGTATTTGTGTGGGCGTGCATGCACATTTTCTTGTCTGCCTTGCCCATGTGCTGTAGTTTGTTCGCTGTACAGAAAACCAAGAACAGTATGCCCAAGACTGGGTGTTGACAATCTGTTTGTGAAGATACTGATCATGAGCAGCTTGCAGTGAGAGACAGAGTGTCCTGAGCGTGTGAGCAGCTTCAGCTGAATGTGTGGCTGGACAACAACTGGTCCAATAATGAATAATTAAGTTGTTTGTGTCAACACCAACCTAGATCTGTGCTGTGCATATGAAATGATGTGCTTATTGTTGTTAGGGAGAACAGAAAAAGGTGTAATGTGAAAAATATTGCACTTGGATTGTGGTCTGACAACAAAAGGTGGGGTGCAGTTGGTTCTCTTTGATTCATAATTTGCCAGCTTTATGGGAAAGGTCACCAGGGTATAACTCTATAGCTATATAACTTGCTATCCTTAAAACCTGTTGTTCTTCATAAAATAAATAATACATCAAATGTAATAAATATAAGCTGTACTTATAAATACGGGCACGCCAACACACCTTCATACCTAAACGACTGAATGGGTTAATTGCCACTGACTCCCAAACTGACACATATCATCATAGTATACATCCTGGACCTTGGTCCTCACATTTTTAACATTGTGAAATAGTTGCAGTTTGCTTAGGTTTAGGCACCAAAACTACTTGGTTAGGTTTAGGAAAAAATCGTAGGTTAAAATGTTACTGTTTCTTATATTTCACAACTCGAGTTTAAGAAAGCAAATCACCAGGAGCAAGGGCCTATTGTGAATGTACAATAGGACCAGTTGCATTAATCTGTGCTACTGAGTGAAAGCAGCTTTCAGTGTTATCGTTTGTATGCTTGTGTTACCGGCTTTTTGATGTCCATGTCCAGTAGGATCTCTCCGAGCTCCTGGCACTGGTGCTGCAGGTATGCACTCTGGTCCCAAGTCCGAGAGGCTGGACGCAGAGTTTCAGCACAAATTATTCCTATGGGATGAAAAATTTCCGATAGTTTAGAGTAGTCCCCCAAAAAGAGGCTCTTCGTTGGCCTTTATTGTTTTGACCAGTTATTACCTCTTTACAACTCATCTTCTTTGGTGAACTTATTCTAAGATGTTTTTAGATTGATGCCAGTCTGGTTATTAAACATGTCTCCACAGAGGAAGCAAATGCAGGTGTCTGTGTGTACCTGATTCCTGGCGTATGCTGCTCGGTTGAGCTACATGTGCGACAGGTTCCTGTCTGCCCTGCTCTGTCTGAGTCAGAGTTGCTGTGATGCCACTCATTTCATCTCCATAATGCTGGGGGAGACTCCAAAACTCACTACCCACACGGTAACCCTAAGATAGCAAAGTAAAGACACACATGACTGAAGACACTGCAGAGAAAATGATAGCAGAGTTTTAGAGATTGTAGTTATTTTAGAACATCTCTGACAAGAGAAAATGTGCGTCATACATATCCAGAGTGGATGAGGGGCATGACTCGGCTTAGAGATTCCCTCAGCTCCTGAGTTTCTCTGAAACGGTTAGCTTGGTTCATCAGCAAGCTTTCGACTGGCCTGTCGAGCGAGTCTTGAAAGAGTTGAAAAGAGCCACAGATGAGAGAGAGACATTCATACTTAAAATATCAAATAGTTTTTTTAAATCAGCAAAAGTCTTGCTCTTTAATTTGATTAAAATGAGGAACCTCATTTGACATTATGCATGGATGAGGTTTGTTAATCTATAACCATCAGATTCAGGTTTAAGTATGTCTGTTGTTGTTCTGGTCTATTATTAATTTTAATATATATGCAGGTAAGTGAGTTTACTGTGGCTTCGCTCACACCCCTGCAGTTGTATACAGGTTAAAGCTGTAATAATGCTCTCTTGATCTCTTTCTGATTCTAATCAGCTCACCAGATAAGGAGCGCTGTTGCCGTCTGCGCTGCCTCATATGTGTACGCCAGTGCTGCAGGGCATTACTCTGGATGTTTCTGCAGGCTGAGGGCCGCCCACTTCCATTCTCCACAACCGCAGAGTGATGCCTCCCGGGGGCCTCAAGTAGAGGATCTCTCAGGGCTTTTGGTATTCGCTTCACCAACTGGACGGTGAAGGGAGGATAGAAGGAACCAGAGGTAACAAGCAAAGAATTGAGCTGCTTTTGATTGCTAGGTTTTAAATACTCTATGTAAAAAAATGATTCCCTTTTCATATTGGTTCTACATGTACCTCAGTCTCCCCTCTGACCTCGAGACAACTTCTGAAATCCTCTAAAGTACCAAGGATGCTATGAGGAAGAACCATCCCTTGGTCGTCAAACGAAAGCCCTTCCAACCCTAAAAAAAGAAAATTATGGAGAGAAAAAGGCAGCAATTTTAGCCATAAGAATGCATATTATGACAGGATAACATCACTTATTTTTCAATATGTATGCTAGTGTATGGTATGGTGTTATCCATGATGGGAAAAGGAATACAACTAACCTGTGTAGTCCAGAGATTGAGAGTCAGGGTCCAGGTTCACTGGATGAGCCACTGCCCCTCGCACAGCATTTCTAACTTCATCAGCTGGTTGCGTCTTAGGCGCACAAGCCATAAACACCGGTTTCTGACGGCCCTTGGGTGGCCTTGGTATATGAAGCTACAGTCATAATCAAAAACTCAGTTAACACATGCAACTGCTTTGAATGAGAGTATCTTGGTGAAACACACATATGATTTGTATTTCATTTGGGTGAGCAATTTTCCAACTAAATGTTAATACGGATAGATAAAGTGGGTTTACTTTATTGATGTTCCGTGGGTGGATGGCCAGAGCCTGGACATCACTGCCTTTAAAAGCGGAGGTCTTGGACTGGTCATCATCCAAGATGCACAACTCCTCTAACGATTTTAGCCTGTTGTGCTCTGGAGGAATGGAAGGAAATGAAACAGTTTGTGTGTTTGCATAATAGGTCAAACTAATATACTCTCTGTTTCTGTAATCTCTATGCACACAGATAATAATGATGCATGTTATTTATTATTGATGCCCTGATTTAACATTTTAAAAAATGTGAGAGGTTGTACTTCATTGTGTGGAAAGTACATCAGTGTTCACAGACATGCACACTCAGACAGACAAAGAGATTACCCCTGAACGCTGACATGGTTATGCAATTCTGTTAATTTCTCTTTATCCAACTGTGCCTGATTTATAGTTTCCATGGCCACGACATCAATTATGAGTCCTTGGCTCTAGTAAGTATTTTTGCTTTGCTTCCTCCACATTTCTCTTTACAGACTCAGCTCAGTTTTTCAGATAAGTGCTTTGCTTTGCTGGAGGCAGGAGATGCCCTTGGCCTTTGAGGAACTGTTGCAGTGCATTACCTGTGTACAGAAAGCTTTTGCAAACAAATCTTTTAAAAGCCAATGATACTGACCTATTTCCTGACTAAGATTTTGTGTATTACTTCCTCCCATTAAAGGCTTCAGATCCACATACATATATTAAAACAACGATGGAATGCAACTAATTACTTTACTCAAATACCATAATACAATAATAATTTTATACGACTGCATTTCAAACAAAAAACTAAGCACTTTTTACTCTACTTACACTACATTTATTAAATAACTTTGCTAGTTACTCGGCACATTCAGATTATTCAAACAAATTATAATCAACAAACATATTCTGATGTAGGCTATTATTGCAGGTTAAGATCAGGAAAGACTATTTATCTCTGAGGGAAAATTCACGAACTAGTTTGGGAAGTGGTAAAACAGCACATCTTTTATCAACTGCAGCATTAAAGTGATGTACACACAAGGCATCATTATGGGCTTTAGGCCCATCTGAAATGAGCCGCTCTGCATAACAACTACTTTTACTCTGGACACTGTATTTTGACGCTAATGCCTTTGTGCCTTTACTTGAGTACATTATTAGATGCAGGACTTGTCGCCTACTTGTTTTTACACTATAATATTAATGCTTTTACTAAAGCCAAAGATGTGAGTTCTTCGTCCACCACTGTGCAAAAAGAGGTAAGGTTTCATACACGCAGAGGTGGAGCAGGCTAGTATCTGTCGTGCGCGACGCTGCTGGACAATGTGGCTACAAACAGAGAGGAGAGACAGCCTGAGCGAGGTGAACCGGAGGCCCACCGTGTGGCAGCTCACCTGGGTGACTCAGAGGTCGTAACTCCTTCGGTGAGACACGGCGGCTCATTTAGTCCAACTGGCGTAAAAGCAAAAGACACGGACAACTAACGTAGGGACAGTTAGCCGTGCTAACCAAGCTAGCTGCTTCAGCTGTCCAACTGTCACCATGGCAACGGACGCTTCAAAACCACGGAGCAACAGGAAACAAATGTCTAACTCTTTCTTTCTTTCTTTCTTTCTTTCTTTCTGTCTGTCTTTCTTTTTTCTTTCTTTCTTTCTTGTTAAGCTGTAAAATATCCTCCCAGTAAAACTTGGAACAGGGGAGGGAACAACAATTAGACAAAAAGAAATAGTATAAATAAAAAAAAAACGTAAAAAAATATGAGCTTATGGCCTCCTTTATGAAAGAAAAGAAAATAAAGGGAGCAGGACCAAAGCAAAAGAGCAAATTATAATTATATAATTTAAATTATAATTATATATAGTCTATAATTATATATAGTCTCAAGAGACTCCTCCACTCAATATTATGTTTTTTTCTTCTTGTTCCTCCTGTTGAACGTTTGAGCTTCACTGTGCAGAATGATGTATGTGCAGAGTTTGACACCAGGAGGCTGTTTCTACATTAATCTTAAAGGGGAAGGTTTCTCTGTGCTCACTGAAAATCCAGTTTTAAAGCGACGAGCCTACAAGCATGATTTGTGATACTCTGAATAGTTTGGAAGCCAGTCCTGGTTCAATATCCAACATAAACGAGTGTGGTGTGGAAACTCGAAGCCTCCAATGCACATTCAATGCACACTGAAGATGGAAAAGTCCATGAGATGGACTTTTCAATAAAGACATTTCCTGTGAAGCATTAACTTCTGAAATGACACATATTTGTACAGTCGTAGATTCAGGATTTTTAAAGGTCCAGTGTGTCGGATTTTGGGGGGATCTAGTGGCAGAAATGTAACATAATATTCATAGCCGTATTTTCATTGGTGTATAATCACCTGAAAACAATAGTCTAGTAATTGTTGTCCCCAGTTTTTAGGTATTTGATCATTTGTCCTGTTCATGAGAAAGAACAAAATCAAGCAGACATATTCTTTCTTTCTGTCTTTCTATGCTATACAAATATCACAAAGTGTACAAATATTGGGAATAAAAAGCAAATGTACAACAAGCTCACTAAATGTGGCCTACAGGCCTGCTAGGTTTATAATAGGCTAATGATTATCTGATGGTGGTCTATAGAATTGGGCGCACACTTGTCAAGGAGCTTCAGAAACATGGATGACTAAATAGACCGAAATGTGGTCCGCTGTAAGCTACAGCCAGCATATTCTTCCTCAGTGTTCCCCTGAAGAGCACAACTATTGCCTTTGACAGTCAGCATGACGCTGGTGAACCACGGGGTTGAGGACAGCCTATATAAAGACAGCTGACATCAGCCAAACACGAGCTCTGCCAGGCCTATAAAACGTCAGATCACTCATTCTGCCCACTTTGTTGCGCGGAACCACGAGCCGAGACCATCTTACAACCATGGAAATGGAAAGCATCTCCACTGGCGCAAAGCTCACCCCCACCCCTGTTCCCCACCAGCTCAGCTGCTCCACCATAGACGGTCCACAGTTTCACGGTAATATGGACGGGCAGTGCGCCGGGTCCTCCAAAGTATTACTGGCTTACAAAAACGCGTCGCAGCACCTGAATTCATCGGGACTCAAAGCGGGTTTGGGGTTGCTTAAAGTGGTCACGTCTCAGTGGAAACAGGAGAAGAAGACGCGCTCAGGGGCCGTAAGGCAACTGTCCACCGCCAGCTGCAGCCATTCCTGCAAAAGATCCCCTCTGGATCAGCTGGCAGCTCTGGTTCTCCACGGTCAAACCCGGCAGCGCCACATTGGCCAGCACCGACAAGACCCCCTTTACTCCAAGCCGCAGAACTGCAAGCGCATCGTGGTCCTTGGTGCGCCACGGGTCGGCAAGACCTCCATCCTGAGAAGATACCTTCGGGACGGATTTGTGGAGGAGTACAATCCCACCTCCGAGGATTTCCTCAGGAAACTGTTTCGCATCCGCGGAGAGACCTACCAAATTGATATCCTGGACGCGTCCGGGGAAAGGGATTTCCCAGCCAAGCGGCGGCTGTCCATCCTCACTGGTGCGTATTGGCTCAGTCATTATCTCTGTCCTAAAAAAAAAGTTTTTTTTATTTGTTTAGAAAAGAATAATTAATGCAAGAGATGGGTGTACCCATGCATGCACGCGCAAATGCTCAATTCTTTCTCTTGAAGAGTGTATACTTGTGCTTAAACAAATCAACAATTAGAGGAAAATAATCGACTTCTTTTCCATTTTGTTATTTTTGCAGGAGACATTTTTCTTCTAGTATTCAGTCTCGATGACCGGAGCTCTTTCGAGGAGGTTTGCGCCCTGCGAGCGGAGATCCTGGCTGCTAAATCCAAGCTCTCCAAATCCTCTGTGCCAGAGCAGTGCGCACAGCCGCGGGTTCCCCTCGTGGTCTGCGCCAACAAGGTGGATCTCTTGGAGTCTGAGAGAGGAATATCGAAGGCAGAGGTGCTCCGAGCCCTCGGGGACGACTGTGCCTATTTTGAAACGTCTGCAAAGGAAAGCACAAATCTAGACAAAGTCTTCGAGACTTTGGCAAAACGAGGCGGGCTGCCGACTGAAACCGGCCCGTCTCAGCACCGCAAAGTCTCCCTCCGTTCGTACCAGGCGATGCGGACCGGCCGTGTGCTGGGGAGGGGGAGCCAGACCCCGGGGCGCGATGATCCCTGCGGCGCCCTGCAGCCACTGGCACGTCGGCCGAGCTTCAGCACGGATCTCCGGCAAGTCATTGGGCCACATACGGCAAGAAAGCCCGGCAAAGCACTGGAAACATGTCCGATTCAGTGAGAGACAAATTGAGTATGAGACTAAGTGTTACAGAGCGAATAAAACAACGAATAAAGCACCGATATTCATTTAGATATAAGGCATTCTCGCTGTGTAATTGCTTGGAATTGAGATGATTGTTTTCAAAATAAAGTATTTTTAATAGCATAATGACTTGCTTATTAATACAAGAAGATGTGTAGTGCGCATGTGTGAGATACCCAAATCTATCTATCTATCTATCTATCTATCTATCTATCTATCTATCTATCTATCTATCTATCTATCTATCTCTCTTTCTGTGTGTGTGTGTGTGTGTGTGTGTGTGTGTCCTACCTCTCCACACAACTGAGGGAGATAGTGGGAGGATGTTGAGTCAGGAACTTGGTCATTTGATTATTGTATGACTATTGCATAACCTATCATCAGAAATCTATTAGATAGCAACTCTCTTTCGCCCACTATTTTTTTTATCTTCCTGTGTGCACAGAGTGTGTGTGTGTTTGTGTGTGTGTGTGTGTGTGTGTGTGTGTGTGTGTGTGTGTGTGTTTGTGTGTGTGTGTGTTATGCATGCAGTCGTGATTGCCAGAGGTCCATGGCCTGAATCCCACACATCCTAAACAGTCATATTAAAGCTGGGGTTTTCCAGTTGGCATATACCTTCCCAGCCTACACAGCTCTGTAAAGAACCTCTGTGGGCCCCTCATGCAAATAGACTGTGAGTCCACACAAGTTGTTCTGCTTTCACGTCCTTGATGATTGTCAGCTCGTTCTTCATTTGGAGGAGCTGAAGAGGCCTCTGTAAGAGGCGTACAGAAAGGATATGAGGCATCTCACATCTCATCTCCCAAAAGTAACGCAGCACCTGACATGACAAGACATGACAACCGGGAAGCAACTCCATTAACCAAACTGCACAAGATATTGTGTGAGAAACAATAGTTGCTATGTCATATTGGAGGGAGTGTTACCACAGTACAGTATAATGGCTTGACGTTACATCCGTCTCTTTCTAGTTGAGATTAAGCTGCATGTTTTTGCTGAGCACTGCGTTCGAGCTCATCTTAAGAGTCATTTGTGCAGCAGAAAACAGATCACTCAGACTATATTTACAACAGACCTCATATGCTCCCTGCTGAGGAGCAGTTTTCTGTCTGCAACAAGCAAAATAAAATGACACTGCTTCTCATGTGCAGTGATAAATGTACTAATAACACCCTTCCCACGCTGGCACCTAAAAGTAGTGATAAAAGTGCTAACTCTCAGAACCTCTTCTTTACGCAGTAAATGTGGTAATCACACCATGTCAGTGCCCAGCTCCTTTGTGTATTTTCTCAAAAAGAAAACATGTGACAGTAGTTTATTTGCTCAGAGGGATCTAATTGGGTGCCATTGTGAAGATGTGTGGTGTGGATATGTGAGTCATGCCGCCTGAAAGCCTCAGAACAATGTCTGAGGTCAGGCCGAGAAAACTTTTTTTTTTTTTAATACAACATACTGCGCCTAATAACACATGTAGAGAAGAATCAGGCTAATATATAGGCTACTCAAGCTTAATATTCAGTGGACTAATAAAATATGTAATCATCTGAGGATGTGAAACCTCTATCGTCAAGGCATCAGCGGTGAAAGTGGCTACCTATACCTGCTGCTCTTCAAATATCAGTTCCCCCAGACCAAAGCTGCAAGCTCCAAGAAAAGCCTCTATTTCCTGCCAGCATTCATCAGCGTGTGTCATCCTTCTTTCTTATGACTCACCTAAAAGAGAAAAAACAATATTCTATCACATATAGACAAAAGTAGGCTTCTCATTTAAAGCAGACGACAGTGACTTTGGACGGCTGAATGATGACTGTCACCGGCAGGATATGTCTACTAAAACTCTAAACGTGGTAATAAATATGCACCTTCATGATATCGTGCTAAAAGACGTAGGTTAAAGCTAAAGGGCAAAAGTCAGCGGAGCGTTGTTCTTGTATTGCACTGTAGTGCTCATTAGTTCTGTAACATACAGATAAATATGTCCATTGTATGCTGTCATACTTTGTATTTCTACACAGCAATTTCCACTTCTGACATCATGAGAGTAAAGATTTGTAGGATGAGGACTAACGAGTGCGTCTGATGAACATATAACTTTACTTTAAATTAAGCACGAGAAGTGAAAGTGTTCTGTAACGACTTTTCTTTTTTTACTCTTTGATCTGGGCAAGCTAGTTAGTCAGCTAACGGCCGCAGCTTAAACAAACTGTTTAATCACTTTCTTACACTTTTGCTTTTGTGTTTTTGGTTTTGGAAAAGGCTCAGTAAAGACACCACCACCCTCCAAACTCTTTGCATACGTTGTGTCCCTCTCTCTGCAGAAGAAATCCACAGGCCTCCCCTAGCTGCAGTTACTAATCAATGACTGAACTATTGCTAATTGTTTATCTGTCTCCTCCGGTGTCGTTGAGGTTGTTATCCTCCATCATTTTAAAATGTAATGTTTGGGCAACAATCCTCATATGATTCATACCAGTGAAGCAAATTTGAATAACATCTGTGAAAATGGAATTTCATTAAATGATTTGCAGATGAAAATATGTTCCATGGAAATGATTTGCTGACTTGTTGAATTAACCTTTGCTTGGTTGATCTGAGTTTAACGACTGTATGTCCGCGCTTTCTGATTCTGCGGCGAGGCGGCTTGAACCCTGCCTTCCTGCTGTCGCGTGCTGGGAAGTTCACATTGCAGGAAGCTGCAGCCATTTTCCCTCCTGTGTGGCCCCAGTGACTGCAGTGCACGTGCAGTGACACTTCTCGTCTTGTTCTTTGTTATAGCAATCACTGCACACACAGAGACACACAAACACACACATACAGCCAAGCACTCATGACAACATGCTCCTGCCCCTGCTTGCACGTGGGGAGGATTCACATATGTTCCTGCTACCTCCGTCTGTGTGTGCATGTGTGTCAGAGAAATACACACACACACACACACACACACACACACACACACAATAACAGGCTTGCTTCTGAACAGGGATGACTGAAACGTGATGCTGTTTTTCTTATGGAAGCAAATCTGTGCCATCAGAGTATGAATTTGAATTTTTAGCACTGAATTTTTTTGCATTGAATTTCTGGCACTGAATTTTTTTTTGCATCGAAATCAGACTATGAATTTTAAAAGTCATCAAATTTCAAGCATTGAATTTTATTTGATTCTGATTTTTTTCCAATGTCTAAAACAATTCAGTGTAAAAAAAAAGTCAATGTCCCAAAAAAAATTCAGTACCGAAAATTCAGTGTCTCCAAAGATTCAGTGTCAAAAATTCAGAGTCAACATCCGGGTAACAAAACAGAAGCAATCGATCCCTGAATCAAATCGTTCAACAACCAGCCAATCACGTTACGCTCCACCTGTGACCTGTGACCTGTGACCCCAAAACAGAGAGCGGTGAAGCTCACACAGCTATGGCGACAGCAGGCAGAAACGACGGCCCTTCGGTGAGTGTATTTACTCATTATTTACCATTTTTGTTCAAAAAATTCAGTAACAGATATCACCGGACTCGTTGCACATTAACAGAAGTTCTTGAGCAATATCTGCACAGAACGTATTACGGGGTGGCGTCCGTTAAAACGGTTAGCAATTAGCTAACGCTATGTTTGCATGGGTTACTGCTAGTAATGTCACTCACAGTTCTGTGGCAGCGAGTATCTGACAAGAAATATTTGACTGACAGTACATTTAACTGTTGCTTTACCCAAAACAGTTTTAAAAATAGCACAAATGGACAGCAAATAATGTAGCTGTCTGTCATCAAACTCATTGCTTATCATTATCGTTTCGCTGTTTAAACCCTCTTTGTGCCGCTGGCTTGTAGATCCTAATTTTTTTTGTGCTGTATTTGTGATGACAGGATAGTCAGGCTGACCTTGTGCAGTCAGCCAGGCACTTATTGCAGCTAATAAGTTCGGCTGAGAGGGGCTCAGCCAGTGGTGGCGCAACAAATCAAGATATGAGGTTTAGTATTAAACTTCAGTTCATGTGCATATGGCTTGATTTACCTGTTGCAGATGTATTGATGATTAATAAATATTTTTTGGATACAATCCTGCAGAGAACAGAGACAGACAGAGAGACCACCACTTCAAATGGAAATGACCAGGTAAAGACTTATGGTCAATTTAAATGCAAGCCCTATGTATGCACATTTTCAGATGCTGCTGATTTGTACAGGTAAAATTCAGCTCTTTACTTTTACAGAAAGTATTATAATAATTTGTTGCATGGTATGTTTCTTACCAATATTGCAGACGTTCAAATCTAAGTTGGTAAACCCTGGAAAAAGTCCAATCTGATGTTTTGTGACTCTTCAAAATATACAAAGTCCTGTTTAACTTAAGGCTAATGTGAAATTGCTTTATGAACTAAAAAATATATATGGGATTTGAAGGTGTAAAAGATTGCCTATTGCACTTTATACGAAACTGGTGAGGATAGGCAATACAGTGCCATGTTTTTGTATTTTCTATAGATCCTTCCCAGGTCTTTTTACCAAGGGCAGAGGGAAGAGGCGCTTTCCTGCAGCAAATCTTGTTCCTGCCAAGAGACTTAAACCACTTGATGTGGCCTTCTATTTGTTGCCGAAGCAGTGTGAAAAAACCCCAAAAGAGCAGGAGCAAATAGTCCATATGCATGCAGGATTGGGCCGCCGGACTGCTCATCTAGATGAAAACACAACACATGAAGAGGTAATAACAAGAAGTTAGCTGTTTAAGGCTAGCTGTATTGTAAGGATTTGCTAGTTTGTCATGCAGTGTGATAAATGCTATTTCTGGCTGGAATGATGAGCTTTAACTCTCTTTTGGAGAGGCTTACACTTGCATCCATTTTTTGCTTACAGTTATGTGATGCCCTCAAAGTTTTATTTCCAAAATTGGGGGATGTTACTGGTGGGTGGCTGCTATACAAATCTGCAGGTAGGGTGACACAGGTTGACAGTTGCTCACTCATAAAAAAAACAGTACATATGTGGCAGCTAACTTCACATTATGCAATGCACAACACTGGTACCTAAATAAAACTTCAAAAGATTTCTTCAAACTCATCTCTGTACATTTATTATTAAGCCATTTCAATTTAAGGAATTTGTGAACGTTTATTAGGTCATGCCTCACTGCAAGTCAGCAACTGCAAACTAATTGATTGTAATTTTATTTATAAAAGTCAACAAAAAAATTGACTTGTTTTGTTATCGTTGACTTCTTCAGTCTGGCCTGTTGTCAGACTAGAAGTCTAGTTGCTTTGACATAACTTCTAGTTTAATCTATATCTAATAAACTGTTGAAAGTTCTAATTTTCTTCTTCTCTTTTCTAAAGGTGGATGGGGTAGCCGAAAACTCTCTCTTGTGGCTCCTGATGTTACTGGCTATACAGGCATGATGTTGAAGTCTGTAAGTCGTGGGGGTAAAATCTATTCATAGCCCCAATTCAAGAGGAACTCAGCACAGATCCCCTACCACTAACTGATGCAGCATTCAGCAGCATGCCCAAAGCCATGTGTCAGAAGTGTGGCGTTGCAGTTCCTCTTCCACTCCTGACAGAACACATCAAGTCTTGTGATGTCATGTATGTTGGCAGTGACGACAACCTGGCTAATGCAGATAGCAGTGAGTCTGAAGACAGAAAACGTAAGAATTCTTCATTTAAAGCTTTTGTCAGCATATTGTATAGTATTAAACAACATAAACTGTTTTTCTTTAAATTAACATTGTTCTAGCTTGTAACTTTTCAATATTTCTTCTATTTACAGCAGATATGCAGGAATGTCCTGTCTGCACAGAAATGTTTCCCATTGACTTGATTGAGGTACGCTCTTCTTCATGTGTGGAAAGGTATCTATTTACTTTCTCTTGTCAGTGTTTTTCTCTTATCAGTAATTCTTATATACAATATCAGTTAAATACAAATGATTCTATGTGGATAGGGCAGGAAAAGAGGTGATGCATGAAAGCATTGTAATTGAGGAAGAGCAAGCAGCAGTGCCTGGACCATCCGGAACTTGCTCAACTGTTACAGATGGTAGGTGTTGTTCAGGGTTAGCAGTGGTTTAGGAAAGTTAAGGAAGGTAAACTGTCTTTGTGAAGGAAAATTGGCATTTATGAAGCATGGCCTACTCTTGATGCAAACCATGAATTGATTACCTTGCTGTAATATTTTTACTTTGACCTGGAATATCTGTATTTTAACTCAAGTAATGGTGTGGTGTTGTGTACTTTATCATTTGATATTACAACAATGTTAAATATGATACTTTTAAATCTTAGCACAGTCTTCAGAGCTCAACGTTGCCAGATTGAATGCCAGATTGGTTCTCCCATTAATCTTCATATATATAGTCAGTGATTATTAAGATGCTTTATTTATGCTGAATAAGGCTTGATGGCTCTAACTTGTGATTTGAATGTACATGTTAAAGATTTTTGTTGTCTCGACGGTCAAGCATAGATCAAGAAACCACTTTTTTTTTTTTTTTTTTTTTCTCTTATTAGGCTGGTTAACTATCAGTGACCCCACCAAGGCCATATCTCAGTGTGCTGACAGTTTTCTCCGTATTCATGAAACGGAGAACCCCTTACATCTCAGCATGGACATCAGAGAAAAGCCCCGCTGAACAGGACATGGCCCTAATCTCCTTCTACAAGCAACCTAGTGTGGAATGGGGACGACCTCTGAATTGCAAACTTGAAGGTAGCTCCAATTACAAGTTACACTTGTCCAAAAATAATTAAAGTATTTCCTTTGTCCTTATCTTGTCAAACTTTAAATTGTGTTACAGGAGATGCTGCAATTGGACAGGGTGTAACTCACTTTTTTTTCTCAACATGCATGGAAAAACTGAAGTCAGGGTTTTGCATCAATTTTGGTATGCTATATTTTAATTGGTTTGCTTTAACATGAAAGTTCAAGGGATTCTACTTAATGTGTTATGCCTATATTGATGAGAGCTACAGTTTCCAGTCCATGACATTACTAACATACTGTGTATTGTCTGACAACTATTGAGTCTCAAATTCATACCTAATGGCAATTAAGAGCAATATTAACCTGCATATATTTGTACTTTGGAAGGAAGCCTATTACTTTTATATTGATTTTATTTTGTGTTTTTATTGTCTTCAACAGCCAACTCAAATGGTACATGGCTCTTTGATGGACAGCCTGGCCATCTAGTCCCCTCAGCCTCTCACTTTCTCGTGGAAAGTGATATGTTCCTGCTGGCGGGGCGAATGGTCGGTCACTCCTTCCTTCATGGAGGACCATGCCTGTCGGGACTCAGCCCTGCTATTGTTCATGTCCTGCTTGGTGGGAGTCCTGAGACTGCAACTGTGACACTAGAGGACTGTCCAGACCTGGACATCAGAGAAACAATCAAGCTTGTATGTCATTCAGATTTTATGTACAATGGAGTATCCTTTTATTGTGTATCCATTATCCTTATTGAGTGACATTAATATATGGCTAACTTAAGCAGATATTTGTTTTTTTCCTTTAATTTGTCGTCATCTGTAATATCTGGCATCATGCATTTTTCTATCTAATTAGTTTCCCTCTGTCTTGAAGCTTGAAGGGAGATCCATACTGTCAGATAAGGATAAAGAGCTCGTCCAGGACTTGGCCCTTGCCTGGGACCTCCCTTCCCCAACTGAGAAAAACAGGAGATGGCTTTTTGAGAAACTACTGATCCATGCTGTGAGTGAAACTACTTGTTTTTTTTATCCTGTGAGTGATGTTGTTCATAAATGCACATTGCTAAGATTCTAAAAAATTGTCTGACAAAATTAAATTGTTGCACTTTTCTCTATTGTTGTACTTTTCTTTATTAGAAAGCTAAAAAACAAACAATTTTTTTTTTTTCCCGGAAACATAAAAGATAGTGGGTATTATCATTAACAGTATTATTTCCTCTTTCACAAGTGGATTGAAGCATAATAAATGTATTTAAATGTATTTATTGTTTTTTATCTTCAATCTTACTTATAGATAAGGAACGTTTTGTGTTCATCCTCTCTGTCTTATTACTACTAACAGGTAGTTGGACGTGTCACAAGGCAAATTAAGCAGCTGAGACGAGGTCTTAAAGAAACCCCAATGTGGGCACTGGTGACCCAGAGACCTGACACAGTGGCCTTGCTTTTCCCTAAAGAGGGAGCAGGACATTTCAGCCCTGAGGCGAATTTTAATTACTCTGATCTTTTATCATTTTCCTACCAATATTGTGGTTCATACCTGGTCAGCATCTATTATGTTGTCAGTCTTGTTCTTGTTATTTCTGTTTTCCTACATACACAACCCACAATTGAGTGCAAAAGTTAGATGTAATTTTAAGATAGAAAAGTGACCAAAGTCTTTCTCATGCTATTTTTCAATGCAGGTACTTCTTCAGCGACTCACATGGCCTCATGAGGATAGCGACGATGATGAGTGTTCAGCTGACACCAAATGCCGCGTATCAGGCTATCTTCGACAGTTCATTGCTAATGGTAGGTTTACAGAGAAACTTGGAGGTGCCATTTAAATATTTGGTTACCTGTTAAAGCTATGTAGCTGTATAAAAGCTACATAGCTATTTAAACATTCAGTGTGAATTTCACACATTCACTATTGAGCTGGAAACAGTAACATGACATAAATTTTGTTTTTAAGAAATCCACCTGATTAAAAAGAAAAAAGCATTTATAGTCATGTCACTGTTTTCAACTCAATAGTCCAACCAGTCTCATTCTAAAAATTATTTTTCTGTTAACTTATCTCAAGGGTTTGACTAATCTTCTGTTGAGTGTAAGCTGTTACTGTCATAGTTGGTCATTTATCCTGATGACTAATAAAGTCAAAAAAGATCTTTAATTCCTTTTTAATTTACTCCATAGCAACACCAACTGAACTGACCAACCTGGTCAAATTCTGGACCGGATGGGAGATTGTACCACCAAGTCTCTCTGTAGAAGTGGTCGAGAGCAGATACCCCACAGCCTCCACCTGCTTTGAGACCTTGCGCATCCCAGGGCACTACAAGGATTACACATCTTTTAAACATGACATCCTGGCCTGTATTTCCACTTGCCATACAGGATTTGGTCTTGTGTGAGTGTCATGTGGCCTGCATTTACCCTTGTCAGACAAGATTTGTTCAGTGTTTGTTTTTAAGCTCGTTAGTTATTCTGTTAAATGATGGTTTTAACAATTGTAAAACTGAAGGGAACTAGCCCAAGGAAGTACTTCACAAATCTTCCTTGTAAACTATCTCTTTAAGCATTCAAGAAGTTCTTATTGCATACTGAATTTATTTCCACACTGTTACTGAGAGTCCTTTGCAGTAGTACAAACATGTCAATCTCAGCTTTCACATAAAAATGTGGTATGTCTTAAGTTTTTGCAGTTTAACATGTTCCTTGTCAACAGTCTCTGCACTGATATCATTCACACAAGTGAATTATAAGGGAGTGAAAGCCCTTTTTGTAACATTCCTTGTATTACACTGAATAAATCATTAATATAGGTGTATACATTGAAATGAGCTGTACTGGTTTCTTCTTGCCAAAGCAATAAGAATAATAACATTCAGATTTTGCAAAAATACAAAATATTAATCAGTGTCTCTTCAGTCTCTCAACTCAAAAGACTTTCTGATTCTCTGATCAGTTCTTTCACAGATCAAGAAACCGCTCACAAAATTGAACAGCAGCAATGTAAGTATCGCAGCCAAAGGACTGGGATGCAGCTCTTGGGTTAACTGCCTCTCTTAAAGCTGTCATTTGTCCGTCAGTCAGAGGGCATGCTGTGTCTGGAACAACGATGGTTGAGTGGTCATTATACTGAAGTCCGCTGTTTTCCCACTCAATGTCAGGAAAATCCAGTGTGTTATCTGGTCCTGGAATTGGGTAACATGTACGGCCTAGCTCCCACAGCTGGTTAGGGGTCATGTTGCTTTCTGTTCTCAGCGGATGATTGTCCCAACCACTGCAAAAAGTATCCAGGTCATCCTGCAGGCGTGGGACAAACACAAAGTGACAGCAGAAGAGGTGTGTATCATTGGCGATGCTGAGGAAGCCCTCTTCTTCAAGGTAGTGGAGAACATCATAGTAGATGCATGTGACAGCTGCCCACACGTCTCTCCACAACCTCTCAATCCTGGAAAATTTTAATTGAGAACAAAAAAAAAACCTTTTTTATGAAAAGGTTTTGATCCACACATGCACAATTATAAAATGACTGATATAATAGTTAAGACCATGCCTTAGAATTTCTACTTTATTGAAATAGTGTTTATGCATTACCCACTATATTAGATCTTGTTACATAAATACTGCATGTCTGCATTAGACCCTATCCAAACGTGACAAATTATAGTACACCTGCTAACAAGTGTATGTTAACATACTACCACTACATGAGGTGGCTGCTTTAAGTAACAGTAACTATTCCCTTGAACAAACCGTTGGTTGTGAACACTCTTTCCAGATATAAAGCTGCTCCTTCCAGTGCCACGAACTGTAAACATCAAGCGTGCAACGTCCACTTTTTCCACTCCCTGTTCACCACGAACCCTAAAGGAGAGACACAACACCTTCAAAGATCACATTTATGTAATTTTGGTTACAGTTTATTGGTTGCTTATTAACACAATGCAACAGGAGTGGTTTAAAATTCTGAAAATGTATATAAATCTTTTTTTTTTCTTTCAAATTATACTAATTGTAGGGGGTAGTGTGATTTGGGCATTCGATTGTTCTCAGAGGTGGAAGTATTTATATCCTTTACTTATCTTTAAGTATTAATAAAGCAATGTAAAATTACTGCATTAGAAGTAAAAACCATGCATGGGAGATCCAACTTCAGTAAAATTTCAGAAGTATTGTGATTTTGAGATAGTATGCAGTATTACAGTAAAAGTACAGTGGTAAAGTTGTTAAAAGACATCTGAAAAACAATTCATTATCCATTGTGTCAAATCTTCATCTGAAAAATAACTACAGCTGTCAAATAATTCTAGTGGAGTAGAAAGTACAAAATTTCCTCCGGGATGTAGGGGAGGGAATTATAAACTAGAATCACATGGAAATACTTAACTACTTTACAGTACAAGTACCTTAAATTTGTACTTAAAAGTCCTCCTCCACCTACGGGCTGTTTTCACATTCATCTGCTGACGGGGAAGTTTCTCTGAGTTTGTTGAAAATCCATTTTAATTAATATTTCTCAAAGAGAAATATTTCATATACACCCTAAAACCTGTCTGAAGGGGATCTTCAAGTACAATACTTGAGTAAATGTACTTTTTGCCACAGACTGTACTGACAAAATGTAACAACTCCTAGTTTAAAATACGTATTTACCGAAGAGGAAAACCAAACTTCTCAACAGATTCTTGGAAGAAAGCCAGAGTGGTTGATGCAAGGTTGTTGGAGGCTGCACGGAGATACATTATCTGCAGCATAAATGGAATTACACCTCCATAAGAGACACAATTCCTAATGATTATAGAAATGTGTACATTTAGTCCAAACAACTGTACTTACCTTACGGGAAAAACCGTCAATACCACCAAAGACAACAATGTTGTAGCTGAAAGAGAAAAAAAAAATAATAATGATAATTGGTCAACTGTATATAACATACTGCAAATAAGTAAAAAGTGTTCTACACACAGTTGCTGAATGTAATAGACATGCAATTTTAAGAGATCAGCTGTGATGGTGTACCCACAGTAACATGAAAGAAGCAGTAAAAAAAATGTTATGGTGCCTACTGACAACTGCTGCAGAGTTTTTAAATTTATGCAGCTTGTCAAAAAGATAGCTTAATAAGAATTTACCGTATCAATTTATGGTTTGTATCTATGTGCATCAGACACTGGGGTCCTGGAACTGAGTAGGTCCGTCGAGCAATGCATCCTACATTGACCATCCGAGTTATGACACCAGTGGTGTCAACACGGTGCATGGAGGCTCTGACACGGTCATACTGCACCCTCAGTCCTCTGGCTTGCAGAAGGGCCTTCATCATGCGATATCCAGAGTGAGGCTCCCTCGATTTAATCTCTCTCACACACTGATCTAACTCTTCATCTGTCATAGTGCTGTATAATGCCTTTACTGAGAGATCAGACTCAGCCATGCGTCGGTATACTGTGCGTGTGGACATCCCCAAAAGTTTGGCTATGTATGGAACAGACAAGTTAAATTCCAAAAGTTTGCTAAGGTACTCTGGGGATATGACCATTCGTTGTCGCCCAGCTGGTCCTTGCTCAAACTGCACAACTGCAATGTGTTGCTCCCTTTTGTCTTTTTCCAAATTGATAAGATTGTGCAGCTGTGTCAAAGAATCTAAAATAGCTGGACAAACAGTTACTTGACTGGATACCGCATTTAAAAACACAAGCTCTTGTGTGCAAGTGAACTCTAAGAAGTCCAGATCCAGAGGCATGCGTCCCAGAATATGCTCCAGTCGAGAGCGAAGTCTCTCTAACAGGTAATTAAGCAGGAATTCCTAGCAAAGAAAAACAAAAGAGAAAATTACCAATAGAGAAGCAAATTCATGATTGTAAGACCTGATGTTTGGAATATGTGTAATCTGTAATATTAATTGCTTCATCATATGGAAAAAAATAATGGTAAGCATGATATTTTTAAATAAAACATTACAACATTAAATAAACAACATGTTATATTTCTATTATTTCAAGTAAGTAAACATCTTATCTGAGTAAATGTTCACAGCTGAGCACATTAATTTTATATGAAAAATGCTAATTTATAAATGTCCTCTGTAGTGGAAGTCACAACTTTGCACTTATGTTTTTTGGAATATTTTTCAGTAGACAGACTTTGATAAAACAGAGACAATTATTTACAGAATCACTGAAGATCTTCTCAAGTGATATATCCCACTGTGATGTTAATTGTGCTAAAATATTGTTTGTACTTTGTCTTTCTCCTCAAGTTTATGCCTGTGTCAGAAAGTATGCAGAATTACACCAGATAATGCTGCCCTGAGCCATAGAGACTGCAGTATTTCACAGTACACCAAGAATAATTATATCCTGTTGTCCAATTACGTGTACATGCTTTAAAATTTGAATGAAGCAAAGATTTAATATTTTTTTCTTTGCAATGTGTATTTTAACCACCCAACACTTAATTTATGTCAAAAATTAAATGAAATATATTTTTCCTGGGACTCAGGAGGAAGGGAGACATTTCCACTCCAACGTTTGGCTCAAAGAAAAATACATTTATATAAAGACATTTCAAGAAAAAAAAAGTCGCAAAGTGATTCAGAAAGGAGCGGAAAAAATGAATAAACCAGAACAGAAAATACACAAAATATTGCCACACTTAAGACTTATACACAAGTCGACTGATTTGGCCGCTTGCCAACTGAAGATAACTGTTACAAAAATTCCAATCTGGGCTATAGCTGCGCTGCCAACTCATAGCCGAGCCCTAGGCTACGTTGTACTTGTTTGTTTCATTCATTACAAACAACCTTTGTTGCTTGTAGTTGTCATCACTAACTTATGAGCTAGTATGACACGTGCTGTTACGAGTTATCGCTGTAATTAAATCATTTGCGCCTTCTTTTAATGTTTTGGGAAATGTGAAGTAGCCAGTAACTTAATAGTCTGCGGTTAAACAAACGAACAAATATTTCTTGCCAGTCACATCTTAACATAGCGTTAGCTAATTGCTAACCGTTTTAACGGACGGCACCTCATAATACGTTCTCTGCAGATACTGCTCAAGAACTTCTGTTAATGTGCAACGAGTCCGGTAATATCTGTTACTGAATTTGTTGAACAAAAATGGTAAAAAATGAGTAAATACACTCACCAAAGGGCCGTCGTTTCTGCCTGCTGTCGCCATAGCTGGGTGAGCTTCACCGCTCTCTGTTTTGGGGTCACAGGTCACAGGTGGAGCGTAACGTGATTGGCTGGTTGTTGAACGATTTTAATCAGGGATCAATTGCTTCTGTTTTGTTACCCGGATGTTGACTCTGAATTTTTGACACTGAATTTTCGACACTGAATCTTTGGAGACACTGAATTTTCAGCACTGATTTTTTTTTGAGACATTGAATTGTTTTAGACATTGGAAAAAAATCAGAATCAAATAAAATTCAATGCTTGAAATTCGATGACTTTTAAAATTCATAGTCTGATTTCGATGCAAAAAAAATTCAGTGCCAGAAATTCAATGCAAAAAAATTCAGTGCTAAAAATTCAAATTCATACTCTGATGGCACAGATTTGCTTCCATACAAAACCTGTCCAAACACAAGTTAAGTTAATGTACCACAGTTGTTGTCCCTCAGCAAATGCTCGTCATCCTCTCCAAGTCTAATATTGTCTGAGGGGCTTCAGTACATTAAAGATGGGTTAACATCTTTTCAGGTTTATCTTAAAACAATAAGATATTTGAAGATAAACCTGTGGAAAAAAAGTGAAATAAACAGAGGCTACCTCAGTTTTTGTCCCCCGGCAGATGCCTTTTGTCGTGTTCAAGCCTCACATTGTCTGAGGACTTCCGGCCCCCCTGCGAAACATCTGCCAAAACCTGTGGAAACAAAAGTTAAGTAAACGTACCTGAGCTTGGTCCCCCCGGCGCTTGGTCTTTCTCGTAATCTCCGGGGCTCAGCAGTACTCCCTCAAACTGCGAGCCCACGACACAGACCTGGCGCTTTTCCATCCTCACCATCACCGGGGCTCACATCTCCTCTGGGGCAGTGTGAAGGTTGTGCTCGCCACAGCCGCTATATTAAAAGGTGGCCACCAGACCTAAATCCAGTGAAACCTTTTAAAACACAGTAAACCGTCATAAACACTCCTGTAAACAAGACTCGGAGAACACCAACCAGTGCTATAAACACAACAACTCGTGATAAAAAACAACAAGCAGCATCATAAAAACAAAAACTAGTATAATACAAACAAAAACCAGTATCATAAAAACAACAACCAATATAATGAAAATAACAATCAGTATAATAAAAACAACATCCAGTAATAAAAATACAATAACCAGTGTAATAAATATAACAACTAATATAACAAAAAAACAATCAGTATAATAAAAATACAATAACCAATGGAATAAAAATAAGTGGCTGTATAATGAAAAACAACCTGCAATAAAAATACAACAACCAGTGATAAAAAACAACCAGCATAATATGAACAACAACAAGTATAATATAAACAACAACCAATAAAATAAATACAATAAACAGTGATAAAAACACAACAACCAGCATAATAAAACAACAAGTAGCATAATAAAAACAACAACCAGTAATACAAAAGCACAACCAGTGATAAAAAACAACAACCAGTGTAATCGAAACAACAACCAGTATAAAAAATTTCCAAAGTGAAAATAAACGTAGGCTACCTCAGGTTTTGTCCCCCGGCCGATGCTCTTCATCGCGTCCAAGCCTCATATTGTCTGAGGACTTTTGGCCCCCCTGCGAAACATCTGCCAAAACCTGTGAAAACAAAAGTTTAGCAAACGTACCTGAGCTTGGTCCCCCCGGCGCTTGGTCTTTCTCGTAATCTCCGGGGCTCAGCAGTTCTCCCTCAAACTGCGAGCCGACAACACGGACCTGGGGCTTTTCCATCCTCACCATCACCGGGGCTCTCCTGGGAAACATCTGCAAAAATCAGTGGAAACAAAAGTTCAGTAAACGTACCTCAGGTTTTGTCCCTGTGGAAACAAAAGTCCAGTAAACGTACCTCAGTTTTTTTCTCCGGCTGATGCTTTTTGTCGTGTCCAAGACTCATATTATATGAGGAGTTTCGGCTCACCTGCGAAACATCTGCCAAAACCTGTCCAAACACAAGTTAAGTAAGTACCACAGTTTTTGTCCCTCAGCAAATGCTCGTCATCCTCTCCAAGTCTAATATTGTCTGAGGGGCTTCAGTACATTAAAGATGGGTTAACATCTTTTCAGGTTTATCTTAAAACAATAAGATATTTGAAGATAAACCTGTGGAAAAAAAGTGAAATAAACGGAGGCTACCTCAGTTTTTGTCCCCCGGCAGATGCCTTTTGTCGTGTTCAAGCCTCATATTGTCTGAGGACTTCCGGCCCCCCTGCGAAACATCTGCCAAAACCTGTGGAAACAAAAGTTTAGCAAACGTACCTGAGCTTGGTCCCCCCGGCGCTTGGTCTTTCTCGTAATCTCCGGGGCTCAGCAGTTCTCCCTCAAACTGCGAGCCGACAACACAGACCTGGGGCTTTTCCATCCTCACCATCACCGGGGCTCTCCTGGGAAACATCTGCAAAAATCAGTGGAAACAAAAGTTCAGTAAACGTACCTCAGGTTTTGTCCCTGTGGAAACAAAAGTCCAGTAAACGTACCTCAGTTTTTTTCTCCGGCTGATGCTTTTTGTCGTGTCCAAGACTCATATTATATGAGGAGTTTCGGCTCACCTGCGAAACATCTGCCAAAACCTGTCCAAACACAAGTTAAGTAAGTACCACAGTTTTTGTCCCTCAGCAAATGCTCGTCATCCTCTCCAAGTCTAATATTGTCTGAGGGGCTTCAGTACATTAAAGATGGGTTAACATCTTTTCAGGTTTATCTTAAAACAATAAGATATTTGAAGATAAACCTGTGGAAAAAAAGTGAAATAAACGGAGGCTACCTCAGTTTTTGTCCCCCGGCAGATGCCTTTTGTCGTGTTCAAGCCTCATATTGTCTGAGGACTTCCGGCCCCCCTGCGAAACATCTGCCAAAACCTGTGGAAACAAAAGTTAAGTAAACGTACCTGAGCTTGGTCCCCCCGGCGCTTGGTCTTTCTCGTAATCTCCGGGGCTCAGCAGTACTCCCTCAAACTGCGAGCCCACGACACAGACCTGGCGCTTTTCCATCCTCACCATCACCGGGGCTCACATCTCCTCTGGGGCAGTGTGAAGGTTGTGCTCGCCACAGCCGCTATATTAAAAGGTGGCCACCAGACCTAAATCCAGTGAAACCTTTTAAAACACAGTAAACCGTCATAAACACTCCTGTAAACAAGACTCGGAGAACACCAACCAGTGCTATAAACACAACAACTCGTGATAAAAAACAACAAGCAGCATCATAAAAACAAAAACTAGTATAATACAAACAAAAACCAGTATCATAAAAACAACAACCAATATAATGAAAATAACAATCAGTATAATAAAAACAACATCCAGTAATAAAAATACAATAACCAGTGTAATAAATATAACAACTAATATAACAAAAAAACAATCAGTATAATAAAAATACAATAACCAATGGAATAAAAATAAGTGCCTGTATAATGAAAAACAACCTGCAATAAAAATACAACAACCAGTGATAAAAAACAACCAGCATAATATGAACAACAACAAGTATAATATAAACAACAACCAATAAAATAAATACAATAAACAGTGATAAAAACACAACAACCAGCATAATAAAACAACAAGTAGCATAATAAAAACAACAACCAGTAATACAAAAGCACAACCAGTGATAAAAAACAACAACCAGTGTAATCGAAACAACAACCAGTATAAAAAATTTCCAAAGTGAAAATAAACGTAGGCTACCTCAGGTTTTGTCCCCCGGCCGATGCTCTTCATCGCGTCCAAGCCTCATATTGTCTGAGGACTTTTGGCCCCCCTGCGAAACATCTGCCAAAACCTGTGAAAACAAAAGTTTAGCAAACGTACCTGAGCTTGGTCCCCCCGGCGCTTGGTCTTTCTCGTAATCTCCGGGGCTCAGCAGTTCTCCCTCAAACTGCGAGCCGACAACACAGACCTGGGGCTTTTCCATCCTCACCATCACCGGGGCTCTCCTGGGAAACATCTGCAAAAATCAGTGGAAACAAAAGTTCAGTAAACGTACCTCAGGTTTTGTCCCTGTGGAAACAAAAGTCCAGTAAACGTACCTCAGTTTTTTTCTCCGGCTGATGCTTTTTGTCGTGTCCAAGACTCATATTATATGAGGAGTTTCGGCTCACCTGCGAAACATCTGCCAAAACCTGTCCAAACACAAGTTAAGTAAGTACCACAGTTTTTGTCCCTCAGCAAATGCTCGTCATCCTCTCCAAGTCTAATATTGTCTGAGGGGCTTCAGTACATTAAAGATGGGTTAACATCTTTTCAGGTTTATCTTAAAACAATAAGATATTTGAAGATAAACCTGTGGAAAAAAAGTGAAATAAACGGAGGCTACCTCAGTTTTTGTCCCCCGGCAGATGCCTTTTGTCGTGTTCAAGCCTCATATTGTCTGAGGACTTCCGGCCCCCCTGCGAAACATCTGCCAAAACCTGTGGAAACAAAAGTTAAGTAAACGTACCTGAGCTTGGTCCCCCCGGCGCTTGGTCTTTCTCGTAATCTCCGGGGCTCAGCAGTACTCCCTCAAACTGCGAGCCGACAACACAGACCTGGGGCTTTTCCATCCTCACCATCACCGGGGCTCTCCTGGGAAACATCTGCAAAAATCAGTGGAAACAAAAGTTCAGTAAACGTACCTCAGGTTTTGTCCCTGTGGAAACAAAAGTCCAGTAAACGTACCTCAGTTTTTTTCTCCGGCTGATGCTTTTTGTCGTGTCCAAGACTCATATTATATGAGGAGTTTCGGCTCACCTGCGAAACATCTGCCAAAACCTGTCCAAACACAAGTTAAGTTAATGTACCACAGTTGTTGTCCCTCAGCAAATGCTCGTCATCCTCTCCAAGTCTAATATTGTCTGAGGGGCTTCAGTACATTAAAGATGGGTTAACATCTTTTCAGGTTTATCTCAAAACAATAAGATATTTGAAGATAAACCTGTGGAAAAAAAGTGAAATAAACGGAGGCTACCTCAGTTGTTGTCCCCCGGCAGATGCCTTTTGTCGTGTCCAAGCCTCACATTGTCTGAGGACTTCCGGCTCCCCTGCGAAACATCTGCCAAAACCTGTGAAAACAAAAGTTTAGCAAACGTACCTGAGCTTGGTCCCCCCGGCGCTTGGTCTTTCTCGTAATCTCCGGGGCTCAGCAGTTCTCCCTCAAACTGCGAGCCGACAACACAGACCTGGGGCTTTTCCATCCTCACCATCACCGGGGCTCTCCTGGGAAACATCTGCAAAAATCAGTGGAAACAAAAGTTCAGTAAACGTACCTCAGGTTTTGTCCCTGTGGAAACAAAAGTCCAGTAAACGTACCTCAGTTTTTTTCTCCGGCTGATGCTTTTTGTCGTGTCCAAGACTCATATTATATGAGGAGTTTCGGCTCACCTGCGAAACATCTGCCAAAACCTGTCCAAACACAAGTTAAGTAAGTACCACAGTTTTTGTCCCTCAGCAAATGCTCGTCATCCTCTCCAAGTCTAATATTGTCTGAGGGGCTTCAGTACATTAAAGATGGGTTAACATCTTTTCAGGTTTATCTTAAAACAATAAGATATTTGAAGATAAACCTGTGGAAAAAAAGTGAAATAAACGGAGGCTACCTCAGTTTTTGTCCCCCGGCAGATGCCTTTTGTCGTGTTCAAGCCTCATATTGTCTGAGGACTTCCGGCCCCCCTGCGAAACATCTGCCAAAACCTGTGGAAACAAAAGTTAAGTAAACGTACCTGAGCTTGGTCCCCCCGGCGCTTGGTCTTTCTCGTAATCTCCGGGGCTCAGCAGTACTCCCTCAAACTGCGAGCCCACGACACAGACCTGGCGCTTTTCCATCCTCACCATCACCGGGGCTCACATCTCCTCTGGGGCAGTGTGAAGGTTGTGCTCGCCACAGCCGCTATATTAAAAGGTGGCCACCAGACCTAAATCCAGTGAAACCTTTTAAAACACAGTAAACCGTCATAAACACTCCTGTAAACAAGACTCGGAGAACACCAACCAGTGCTATAAACACAACAACTCGTGATAAAAAACAACAAGCAGCATCATAAAAACAAAAACTAGTATAATACAAACAAAAACCAGTATCATAAAAACAACAACCAATATAATGAAAATAACAATCAGTATAATAAAAACAACATCCAGTAATAAAAATACAATAACCAGTGTAATAAATATAACAACTAATATAACAAAAAAACAATCAGTATAATAAAAATACAATAACCAATGGAATAAAAATAAGTGCCTGTATAATGAAAAACAACCTGCAATAAAAATACAACAACCAGTGATAAAAAACAACCAGCATAATATGAACAACAACAAGTATAATATAAACAACAACCAATAAAATAAATACAATAAACAGTGATAAAAACACAACAACCAGCATAATAAAACAACAAGTAGCATAATAAAAACAACAACCAGTAATACAAAAGCACAACCAGTGATAAAAAACAACAACCAGTGTAATCGAAACAACAACCAGTATAAAAAATTTCCAAAGTGAAAATAAACGGAGGCTACCTCAGGTTTTGTCCCCCGGCCGATGCTCTTCATCGCGTCCAAGCCTCATATTGTCTGAGGACTTTTGGCCCCCCTGCGAAACATCTGCCAAAACCTGTGAAAACAAAAGTTTAGCAAACGTACCTGAGCTTGGTCCCCCCGGCGCTTGGTCTTTCTCGTAATCTCCGGGGCTCAGCAGTTCTCCCTCAAACTGCGAGCCGACAACACAGACCTGGGGCTTTTCCATCCTCACCATCACCGGGGCTCTCCTGGGAAACATCTGCAAAAATCAGTGGAAACAAAAGTTCAGTAAACGTACCTCAGGTTTTGTCCCTGTGGAAACAAAAGTCCAGTAAACGTACCTCAGTTTTTTTCTCCGGCTGATGCTTTTTGTCGTGTCCAAGACTCATATTATATGAGGAGTTTCGGCTCACCTGCGAAACATCTGCCAAAACCTGTCCAAACACAAGTTAAGTAAGTACCACAGTTTTTGTCCCTCAGCAAATGCTCGTCATCCTCTCCAAGTCTAATATTGTCTGAGGGGCTTCAGTACATTAAAGATGGGTTAACATCTTTTCAGGTTTATCTTAAAACAATAAGATATTTGAAGATAAACCTGTGGAAAAAAAGTGAAATAAACGGAGGCTACCTCAGGTTTTGTCCCCCGGCAGATGCCTTTTGTCGTGTTCAAGCCTCATATTGTCTGAGGACTTCCGGCCCCCCTGCGAAACATCTGCCAAAACCTGTGGAAACAAAAGTTAAGTAAACGTACCTGAGCTTGGTCCCCCCGGCGCTTGGTCTTTCTCGTAATCTCCGGGGCTCAGCAGTACTCCCTCAAACTGCGAGCCCACGACACAGACCTGGCGCTTTTCCATCCTCACCATCACCGGGGCTCACATCTCCTCTGGGGCAGTGTGAAGGTTGTGCTCGCCACAGCCGCTATATTAAAAGGTGGCCACCAGACCTAAATCCAGTGAAACCTTTTAAAACACAGTAAACCGTCATAAACACTCCTGTAAACAAGACTCGGAGAACACCAACCAGTGCTATAAACACAACAACTCGTGATAAAAAACAACAAGCAGCATCATAAAAACAAAAACTAGTATAATACAAACAAAAACCAGTATCATAAAAACAACAACCAATATAATGAAAATAACAATCAGTATAATAAAAACAACATCCAGTAATAAAAATACAATAACCAGTGTAATAAATATAACAACTAATATAACAAAAAAACAATCAGTATAATAAAAATACAATAACCAATGGAATAAAAATAAGTGCCTGTATAATGAAAAACAACCTGCAATAAAAATACAACAACCAGTGATAAAAAACAACCAGCATAATATGAACAACAACAAGTATAATATAAACAACAACCAATAAAATAAATACAATAAACAGTGATAAAAACACAACAACCAGCATAATAAAACAACAAGTAGCATAATAAAAACAACAACCAGTAATACAAAAGCACAACCAGTGATAAAAAACAACAACCAGTGTAATCGAAACAACAACCAGTATAAAAAATTTCCAAAGTGAAAATAAACGGAGGCTACCTCAGGTTTTGTCCCCCGGCCGATGCTCTTCATCGCGTCCAAGCCTCATATTGTCTGAGGACTTTTGGCCCCCCTGCGAAACATCTGCCAAAACCTGTGAAAACAAAAGTTTAGCAAACGTACCTGAGCTTGGTCCCCCCGGCGCTTGGTCTTTCTCGTAATCTCCGGGGCTCAGCAGTTCTCCCTCAAACTGCGAGCCGACAACACAGACCTGGGGCTTTTCCATCCTCACCATCACCGGGGCTCTCCTGGGAAACATCTGCAAAAATCAGTGGAAACAAAAGTTCAGTAAACGTACCTCAGGTTTTGTCCCTGTGGAAACAAAAGTCCAGTAAACGTACCTCAGTTTTTTTCTCCGGCTGATGCTTTTTGTCGTGTCCAAGACTCATATTATATGAGGAGTTTCGGCTCACCTGCGAAACATCTGCCAAAACCTGTCCAAACACAAGTTAAGTAAGTACCACAGTTTTTGTCCCTCAGCAAATGCTCGTCATCCTCTCCAAGTCTAATATTGTCTGAGGGGCTTCAGTACATTAAAGATGGGTTAACATCTTTTCAGGTTTATCTTAAAACAATAAGATATTTGAAGATAAACCTGTGGAAAAAAAGTGAAATAAACGGAGGCTACCTCAGTTTTTGTCCCCCGGCAGATGCCTTTTGTCGTGTTCAAGCCTCATATTGTCTGAGGACTTCCGGCCCCCCTGCGAAACATCTGCCAAAACCTGTGGAAACAAAAGTTAAGTAAACGTACCTGAGCTTGGTCCCCCCGGCGCTTGGTCTTTCTCGTAATCTCCGGGGCTCAGCAGTACTCCCTCAAACTGCGAGCCGACAACACAGACCTGGGGCTTTTCCATCCTCACCATCACCGGGGCTCTCCTGGGAAACATCTGCAAAAATCAGTGGAAACAAAAGTTCAGTAAACGTACCTCAGGTTTTGTCCCTGTGGAAACAAAAGTCCAGTAAACGTACCTCAGTTTTTTTCTCCGGCTGATGCTTTTTGTCGTGTCCAAGACTCATATTATATGAGGAGTTTCGGCTCACCTGCGAAACATCTGCCAAAACCTGTCCAAACACAAGTTAAGTTAATGTACCACAGTTTTTGTCCCTCAGCAAATGCTCGTCATCCTCTCCAAGTCTAATATTGTCTGAGGGGCTTCAGTACATTAAAGATGGGTTAACATCTTTTCAGGTTTATCTTAAAACAATAAGATATTTGAAGATAAACCTGTGGAAAAAAAGTGAAATAAACGGAGGCTACCTCAGTTGTTGTCCCCCGGCAGATGCCTTTTGTCGTGTCCAAGCCTCACATTGTCTGAGGACTTCCGGCTCCCCTGCGAAACATCTGCCAAAACCTGTGAAAACAAAAGTTTAGCAAACGTACCTGAGCTTGGTCCCCCCGGCGCTTGGTCTTTCTCGTAATCTCCGGGGCTCAGCAGTTCTCCCTCAAACTGCGAGCCGACAACACAGACCTGGGGCTTTTCCATCCTCACCATCACCGGGGCTCTCCTGGGAAACATCTGCAAAAATCAGTGGAAACAAAAGTTCAGTAAACGTACCTCAGGTTTTGTCCCTGTGGAAACAAAAGTCCAGTAAACGTACCTCAGTTTTTTTCTCCGGCTGATGCTTTTTGTCGTGTCCAAGACTCATATTATATGAGGAGTTTCGGCTCACCTGCGAAACATCTGCCAAAACCTGTCCAAACACAAGTTAAGTAAGTACCACAGTTTTTGTCCCTCAGCAAATGCTCGTCATCCTCTCCAAGTCTAATATTGTCTGAGGGGCTTCAGTACATTAAAGATGGGTTAACATCTTTTCAGGTTTATCTTAAAACAATAAGATATTTGAAGATAAACCTGTGGAAAAAAAGTGAAATAAACGGAGGCTACCTCAGTTTTTGTCCCCCGGCAGATGCCTTTTGTCGTGTTCAAGCCTCATATTGTCTGAGGACTTCCGGCCCCCCTGCGAAACATCTGCCAAAACCTGTGGAAACAAAAGTTTAGCAAACGTACCTGAGCTTGGTCCCCCCGGCGCTTGGTCTTTCTCGTAATCTCCGGGGCTCAGCAGTTCTCCCTCAAACTGCGAGCCGACAACACAGACCTGGGGCTTTTCCATCCTCACCATCACCGGGGCTCTCCTGGGAAACATCTGCAAAAATCAGTGGAAACAAAAGTTCAGTAAACGTACCTCAGGTTTTGTCCCTGTGGAAACAAAAGTCCAGTAAACGTACCTCAGTTTTTTTCTCCGGCTGATGCTTTTTGTCGTGTCCAAGACTCATATTATATGAGGAGTTTCGGCTCACCTGCGAAACATCTGCCAAAACCTGTCCAAACACAAGTTAAGTAAGTACCACAGTTTTTGTCCCTCAGCAAATGCTCGTCATCCTCTCCAAGTCTAATATTGTCTGAGGGGCTTCAGTACATTAAAGATGGGTTAACATCTTTTCAGGTTTATCTTAAAACAATAAGATATTTGAAGATAAACCTGTGGAAAAAAAGTGAAATAAACGGAGGCTACCTCAGTTTTTGTCCCCCGGCAGATGCCTTTTGTCGTGTTCAAGCCTCATATTGTCTGAGGACTTCCGGCCCCCCTGCGAAACATCTGCCAAAACCTGTGGAAACAAAAGTTAAGTAAACGTACCTGAGCTTGGTCCCCCCGGCGCTTGGTCTTTCTCGTAATCTCCGGGGCTCAGCAGTACTCCCTCAAACTGCGAGCCCACGACACAGACCTGGCGCTTTTCCATCCTCACCATCACCGGGGCTCACATCTCCTCTGGGGCAGTGTGAAGGTTGTGCTCGCCACAGCCGCTATATTAAAAGGTGGCCACCAGACCTAAATCCAGTGAAACCTTTTAAAACACAGTAAACCGTCATAAACACTCCTGTAAACAAGACTCGGAGAACACCAACCAGTGCTATAAACACAACAACTCGTGATAAAAAACAACAAGCAGCATCATAAAAACAAAAACTAGTATAATACAAACAAAAACCAGTATCATAAAAACAACAACCAATATAATGAAAATAACAATCAGTATAATAAAAACAACATCCAGTAATAAAAATACAATAACCAGTGTAATAAATATAACAACTAATATAACAAAAAAACAATCAGTATAATAAAAATACAATAACCAATGGAATAAAAATAAGTGCCTGTATAATGAAAAACAACCTGCAATAAAAATACAACAACCAGTGATAAAAAACAACCAGCATAATATGAACAACAACAAGTATAATATAAACAACAACCAATAAAATAAATACAATAAACAGTGATAAAAACACAACAACCAGCATAATAAAACAACAAGTAGCATAATAAAAACAACAACCAGTAATACAAAAGCACAACCAGTGATAAAAAACAACAACCAGTGTAATCGAAACAACAACCAGTATAAAAAATTTCCAAAGTGAAAATAAACGTAGGCTACCTCAGGTTTTGTCCCCCGGCCGATGCTCTTCATCGCGTCCAAGCCTCATATTGTCTGAGGACTTTTGGCCCCCCTGCGAAACATCTGCCAAAACCTGTGAAAACAAAAGTTTAGCAAACGTACCTGAGCTAGGTCCCCCCGGCGCTTGGTCTTTCTCGTAATCTCCGGGGCTCAGCAGTTCTCCCTCAAACTGCGAGCCGACAACACAGACCTGGGGCTTTTCCATCCTCACCATCACCGGGGCTCTCCTGGGAAACATCTGCAAAAATCAGTGGAAACAAAAGTTCAGTAAACGTACCTCAGGTTTTGTCCCTGTGGAAACAAAAGTCCAGTAAACGTACCTCAGTTTTTTTCTCCGGCTGATGCTTTTTGTCGTGTCCAAGACTCATATTATATGAGGAGTTTCGGCTCACCTGCGAAACATCTGCCAAAACCTGTCCAAACACAAGTTAAGTAAGTACCACAGTTTTTGTCCCTCAGCAAATGCTCGTCATCCTCTCCAAGTCTAATATTGTCTGAGGGGCTTCAGTACATTAAAGATGGGTTAACATCTTTTCAGGTTTATCTCAAAACAATAAGATATTTGAAGATAAACCTGTGGAAAAAAAGTGAAATAAACGGAGGCTACCTCAGTTTTTGTCCCCCGGCAGATGCCTTTTGTCGTGTTCAAGCCTCATATTGTCTGAGGACTTCCGGCCCCCCTGCGAAACATCTGCCAAAACCTGTGAAAACAAAAGTTAAGTAAACGTACCTGAGCTTGGTCCCCCCGGCGCTTGGTCTTTCTCGTAATCTCCGGGGCTCAGCAGTACTCCCTCAAACTGCGAGCCGACAACACAGACCTGGGGCTTTTCCATCCTCACCATCACCGGGGCTCTCCTGGGAAACATCTGCAAAAATCAGTGGAAACAAAAGTTCAGTAAACGTACCTCAGGTTTTGTCCCTGTGGAAACAAAAGTCCAGTAAACGTACCTCAGTTTTTTTCTCCGGCTGATGCTTTTTGTCGTGTCCAAGACTCATATTATATGAGGAGTTTCGGCTCACCTGCGAAACATCTGCCAAAACCTGTCCAAACACAAGTTAAGTTAATGTACCACAGTTGTTGTCCCTCAGCAAATGCTCGTCATCCTCTCCAAGTCTAATATTGTCTGAGGGGCTTCAGTACATTAAAGATGGGTTAACATCTTTTCAGGTTTATCTTAAAACAATAAGATATTTGAAGATAAACCTGTGGAAAAAAAGTGAAATAAACGGAGGCTACCTCAGTTGTTGTCCGCCGGCAGATGCCTTTTGTCGTGTCCAAGCCTCACATTGTCTGAGGACTTCCGGCTCCCCTGCGAAACATCTGCCAAAACCTGTGAAAACAAAAGTTTAGCAAACGTACCTGAGCTTGGTCCCCCCGGCGCTTGGTCTTTCTCGTAATCTCCGGGGCTCAGCAGTTCTCCCTCAAACTGCGAGCCGACAACACAGACCTGGGGCTTTTCCATCCTCACCATCACCGGGGCTCTCCTGGGAAACATCTGCAAAAATCAGTGGAAACAAAAGTTCAGTAAACGTACCTCAGGTTTTGTCCCTGTGGAAACAAAAGTCCAGTAAACGTACCTCAGTTTTTTTCTCCGGCTGATGCTTTTTGTCGTGTCCAAGACTCATATTATATGAGGAGTTTCGGCTCACCTGCGAAACATCTGCCAAAACCTGTCCAAACACAAGTTAAGTTAATGTACCACAGTTGTTGTCCCTCAGCAAATGCTCGTCATCCTCTCCAAGTCTAATATTGTCTGAGGGGCTTCAGTACATTAAAGATGGGTTAACATCTTTTCAGGTTTATCTTAAAACAATAAGATATTTGAAGATAAACCTGTGGAAAAAAAGTGAAATAAACGGAGGCTACCTCAGTTTTTGTCCCCCGGCAGATGCCTTTTGTCGTGTTCAAGCCTCATATTGTCTGAGGACTTCCGGCCCCCCTGCGAAACATCTGCCAAAACCTGTGGAAACAAAAGTTTAGCAAACGTACCTGAGCTTGGTCCCCCCGGCGCTTGGTCTTTCTCGTAATCTCCGGGGCTCAGCAGTTCTCCCTCAAACTGCGAGCCGACAACACAGACCTGGGGCTTTTCCATCCTCACCATCACCGGGGCTCTCCTGGGAAACATCTGCAAAAATCAGTGGAAACAAAAGTTCAGTAAACGTACCTCAGGTTTTGTCCCTGTGGAAACAAAAGTCCAGTAAACGTACCTCAGTTTTTTTCTCCGGCTGATGCTTTTTGTCGTGTCCAAGACTCATATTATATGAGGAGTTTCGGCTCACCTGCGAAACATCTGCCAAAACCTGTCCAAACACAAGTTAAGTAAGTACCACAGTTTTTGTCCCTCAGCAAATGCTCGTCATCCTCTCCAAGTCTAATATTGTCTGAGGGGCTTCAGTACATTAAAGATGGGTTAACATCTTTTCAGGTTTATCTTAAAACAATAAGATATTTGAAGATAAACCTGTGGAAAAAAAGTGAAATAAACGGAGGCTACCTCAGTTTTTGTCCCCCGGCAGATGCCTTTTGTCGTGTTCAAGCCTCATATTGTCTGAGGACTTCCGGCCCCCCTGCGAAACATCTGCCAAAACCTGTGGAAACAAAAGTTAAGTAAACGTACCTGAGCTTGGTCCCCCCGGCGCTTGGTCTTTCTCGTAATCTCCGGGGCTCAGCAGTACTCCCTCAAACTGCGAGCCCACGACACAGACCTGGCGCTTTTCCATCCTCACCATCACCGGGGCTCACATCTCCTCTGGGGCAGTGTGAAGGTTGTGCTCGCCACAGCCGCTATATTAAAAGGTGGCCACCAGACCTAAATCCAGTGAAACCTTTTAAAACACAGTAAACCGTCATAAACACTCCTGTAAACAAGACTCGGAGAACACCAACCAGTGCTATAAACACAACAACTCGTGATAAAAAACAACAAGCAGCATCATAAAAACAAAAACTAGTATAATACAAACAAAAACCAGTATCATAAAAACAACAACCAATATAATGAAAATAACAATCAGTATAATAAAAACAACATCCAGTAATAAAAATACAATAACCAGTGTAATAAATATAACAACTAATATAACAAAAAAACAATCAGTATAATAAAAATACAATAACCAATGGAATAAAAATAAGTGCCTGTATAATGAAAAACAACCTGCAATAAAAATACAACAACCAGTGATAAAAAACAACCAGCATAATATGAACAACAACAAGTATAATATAAACAACAACCAATAAAATAAATACAATAAACAGTGATAAAAACACAACAACCAGCATAATAAAACAACAAGTAGCATAATAAAAACAACAACCAGTAATACAAAAGCACAACCAGTGATAAAAAACAACAACCAGTGTAATCGAAACAACAACCAGTATAAAAAATTTCCAAAGTGAAAATAAACGTAGGCTACCTCAGGTTTTGTCCCCCGGCCGATGCTCTTCATCGCGTCCAAGCCTCATATTGTCTGAGGACTTTTGGCCCCCCTGCGAAACATCTGCCAAAACCTGTGAAAACAAAAGTTTAGCAAACGTACCTGAGCTTGGTCCCCCCGGCGCTTGGTCTTTCTCGTAATCTCCGGGGCTCAGCAGTTCTCCCTCAAACTGCGAGCCGACAACACAGACCTGGGGCTTTTCCATCCTCACCATCACCGGGGCTCTCCTGGGAAACATCTGCAAAAATCAGTGGAAACAAAAGTTCAGTAAACGTACCTCAGGTTTTGTCCCTGTGGAAACAAAAGTCCAGTAAACGTACCTCAGTTTTTTTCTCCGGCTGATGCTTTTTGTCGTGTCCAAGACTCATATTATATGAGGAGTTTCGGCTCACCTGCGAAACATCTGCCAAAACCTGTCCAAACACAAGTTAAGTAAGTACCACAGTTTTTGTCCCTCAGCAAATGCTCGTCATCCTCTCCAAGTCTAATATTGTCTGAGGGGCTTCAGTACATTAAAGATGGGTTAACATCTTTTCAGGTTTATCTTAAAACAATAAGATATTTGAAGATAAACCTGTGGAAAAAAAGTGAAATAAACGGAGGCTACCTCAGTTTTTGTCCCCCGGCAGATGCCTTTTGTCGTGTTCAAGCCTCATATTGTCTGAGGACTTCCGGCCCCCCTGCGAAACATCTGCCAAAACCTGTGGAAACAAAAGTTAAGTAAACGTACCTGAGCTTGGTCCCCCCGGCGCTTGGTCTTTCTCGTAATCTCCGGGGCTCAGCAGTACTCCCTCAAACTGCGAGCCCACGACACAGACCTGGCGCTTTTCCATCCTCACCATCACCGGGGCTCACATCTCCTCTGGGGCAGTGTGAAGGTTGTGCTCGCCACAGCCGCTATATTAAAAGGTGGCCACCAGACCTAAATCCAGTGAAACCTTTTAAAACACAGTAAACCGTCATAAACACTCCTGTAAACAAGACTCGGAGAACACCAACCAGTGCTATAAACACAACAACTCGTGATAAAAAACAACAAGCAGCATCATAAAAACAAAAACTAGTATAATACAAACAAAAACCAGTATCATAAAAACAACAACCAATATAATGAAAATAACAATCAGTATAATAAAAACAACATCCAGTAATAAAAATACAATAACCAGTGTAATAAATATAACAACTAATATAACAAAAAAACAATCAGTATAATAAAAATACAATAACCAATGGAATAAAAATAAGTGCCTGTATAATGAAAAACAACCTGCAATAAAAATACAACAACCAGTGATAAAAAACAACCAGCATAATATGAACAACAACAAGTATAATATAAACAACAACCAATAAAATAAATACAATAAACAGTGATAAAAACACAACAACCAGCATAATAAAACAACAAGTAGCATAATAAAAACAACAACCAGTAATACAAAAGCACAACCAGTGATAAAAAACAACAACCAGTGTAATCGAAACAACAACCAGTATAAAAAATTTCCAAAGTGAAAATAAACGTAGGCTACCTCAGGTTTTGTCCCCCGGCCGATGCTCTTCATCGCGTCCAAGCCTCATATTGTCTGAGGACTTTTGGCCCCCCTGCGAAACATCTGCCAAAACCTGTGAAAACAAAAGTTTAGCAAACGTACCTGAGCTTGGTCCCCCCGGCGCTTGGTCTTTCTCGTAATCTCCGGGGCTCAGCAGTTCTCCCTCAAACTGCGAGCCGACAACACAGACCTGGGGCTTTTCCATCCTCACCATCACCGGGGCTCTCCTGGGAAACATCTGCAAAAATCAGTGGAAACAAAAGTTCAGTAAACGTACCTCAGGTTTTGTCCCTGTGGAAACAAAAGTCCAGTAAACGTACCTCAGTTTTTTTCTCCGGCTGATGCTTTTTGTCGTGTCCAAGACTCATATTATATGAGGAGTTTCGGCTCACCTGCGAAACATCTGCCAAAACCTGTCCAAACACAAGTTAAGTAAGTACCACAGTTTTTGTCCCTCAGCAAATGCTCGTCATCCTCTCCAAGTCTAATATTGTCTGAGGGGCTTCAGTACATTAAAGATGGGTTAACATCTTTTCAGGTTTATCTTAAAACAATAAGATATTTGAAGATAAACCTGTGGAAAAAAAGTGAAATAAACGGAGGCTACCTCAGTTTTTGTCCCCCGGCAGATGCCTTTTGTCGTGTTCAAGCCTCATATTGTCTGAGGACTTCCGGCCCCCCTGCGAAACATCTGCCAAAACCTGTGGAAACAAAAGTTAAGTAAACGTACCTGAGCTTGGTCCCCCCGGCGCTTGGTCTTTCTCGTAATCTCCGGGGCTCAGCAGTACTCCCTCAAACTGCGAGCCCACGACACAGACCTGGCGCTTTTCCATCCTCACCATCACCGGGGCTCACATCTCCTCTGGGGCAGTGTGAAGGTTGTGCTCGCCACAGCCGCTATATTAAAAGGTGGCCACCAGACCTAAATCCAGTGAAACCTTTTAAAACACAGTAAACCGTCATAAACACTCCTGTAAACAAGACTCGGAGAACACCAACCAGTGCTATAAACACAACAACTCGTGATAAAAAACAACAAGCAGCATCATAAAAACAAAAACTAGTATAATACAAACAAAAACCAGTATCATAAAAACAACAACCAATATAATGAAAATAACAATCAGTATAATAAAAACAACATCCAGTAATAAAAATACAATAACCAGTGTAATAAATATAACAACTAATATAACAAAAAAACAATCAGTATAATAAAAATACAATAACCAATGGAATAAAAATAAGTGCCTGTATAATGAAAAACAACCTGCAATAAAAATACAACAACCAGTGATAAAAAACAACCAGCATAATATGAACAACAACAAGTATAATATAAACAACAACCAATAAAATAAATACAATAAACAGTGATAAAAACACAACAACCAGCATAATAAAACAACAAGTAGCATAATAAAAACAACAACCAGTAATACAAAAGCACAACCAGTGATAAAAAACAACAACCAGTGTAATCGAAACAACAACCAGTATAAAAAATTTCCAAAGTGAAAATAAACGTAGGCTACCTCAGGTTTTGTCCCCCGGCCGATGCTCTTCATCGCGTCCAAGCCTCATATTGTCTGAGGACTTCCGGCCCCCCTGCGAAACATCTGCCAAAACCTGTGAAAACAAAAGTTAAGTAAACGTACCTGAGCTTGGTCCCCCCGGCGCTTGGTCTTTCTCGTAATCTCCGGGGCTCAGCAGTTCTCCCTCAAACTGCGAGCCGACAACACAGACCTGGGGCTTTTCCATCCTCACCATCACCGGGGCTCTCCTGGGAAACATCTGCAAAAATCAGTGGAAACAAAAGTTCAGTAAACGTACCTCAGGTTTTGTCCCTGTGGAAACAAAAGTCCAGTAAACGTACCTCAGTTTTTTTCTCCGGCTGATGCTTTTTGTCGTGTCCAAGACTCATATTATATGAGGAGTTTCGGCTCACCTGCGAAACATCTGCCAAAACCTGTCCAAACACAAGTTAAGTAAGTACCACAGTTGTTGTCCCTCAGCAAATGCTCGTCATCCTCTCCAAGTCTAATATTGTCTGAGGGGCTTCAGTACATTAAAGATGGGTTAACATCTTTTCAGGTTTATCTTAAAACAATAAGATATTTGAAGATAAACCTGTGGAAAAAAAGTGAAATAAACGGAGGCTACCTCAGTTTTTGTCCCCCGGCAGATGCCTTTTGTCGTGTTCAAGCCTCATATTGTCTGAGGACTTCCGGCCCCCCTGCGAAACATCTGCCAAAACCTGTGGAAACAAAAGTTAAGTAAACGTACCTGAGCTTGGTCCCCCCGGCGCTTGGTCTTTCTCGTAATCTCCGGGGCTCAGCAGTACTCCCTCAAACTGCGAGCCGACAACACAGACCTGGGGCTTTTCCATCCTCACCATCACCGGGGCTCTCCTGGGAAACATCTGCAAAAATCAGTGGAAACAAAAGTTCAGTAAACGTACCTCAGGTTTTGTCCCTGTGGAAACAAAAGTCCAGTAAACGTACCTCAGTTTTTTTCTCCGGCTGATGCTTTTTGTCGTGTCCAAGACTCATATTATATGAGGAGTTTCGGCTCACCTGCGAAACATCTGCCAAAACCTGTCCAAACACAAGTTAAGTTAATGTACCACAGTTGTTGTCCCTCAGCAAATGCTCGTCATCCTCTCCAAGTCTAATATTGTCTGAGGGGCTTCAGTACATTAAAGATGGGTTAACATCTTTTCAGGTTTATCTTAAAACAATAAGATATTTGAAGATAAACCTGTGGAAAAAAAGTGAAATAAACGGAGGCTACCTCAGTTGTTGTCCCCCGGCAGATGCCTTTTGTCGTGTCCAAGCCTCACATTGTCTGAGGACTTCCGGCTCCCCTGCGAAACATCTGCCAAAACCTGTGAAAACAAAAGTTTAGCAAACGTACCTGAGCTTGGTCCCCCCGGCGCTTGGTCTTTCTCGTAATCTCCGGGGCTCAGCAGTTCTCCCTCAAACTGCGAGCCGACAACACAGACCTGGGGCTTTTCCATCCTCACCATCACCGGGGCTCTCCTGGGAAACATCTGCAAAAATCAGTGGAAACAAAAGTTCAGTAAACGTACCTCAGGTTTTGTCCCTGTGGAAACAAAAGTCCAGTAAACATACCTCAGTTTTTTTCTCCGGCTGATGCTTTTTGTCGTGTCCAAGACTCATATTATATGAGGAGTTTCGGCTCACCTGCGAAACATCTGCCAAAACCTGTCCAAACACAAGTTAAGTAAGTACCACAGTTTTTGTCCCTCAGCAAATGCTCGTCATCCTCTCCAAGTCTAATATTGTCTGAGGGGCTTCAGTACATTAAAGATGGGTTAACATCTTTTCAGGTTTATCTTAAAACAATAAGATATTTGAAGATAAACCTGTGGAAAAAAAGTGAAATAAACGGAGGCTACCTCAGTTTTTGTCCCCCGGCAGATGCCTTTTGTCGTGTTCAAGCCTCATATTGTCTGAGGACTTCCGGCCCCCCTGCGAAACATCTGCCAAAACCTGTGGAAACAAAAGTTAAGTAAACGTACCTGAGCTTGGTCCCCCCGGCGCTTGGTCTTTCTCGTAATCTCCGGGGCTCAGCAGTACTCCCTCAAACTGCGAGCCCACGACACAGACCTGGCGCTTTTCCATCCTCACCATCACCGGGGCTCACATCTCCTCTGGGGCAGTGTGAAGGTTGTGCTCGCCACAGCCGCTATATTAAAAGGTGGCCACCAGACCTAAATCCAGTGAAACCTTTTAAAACACAGTAAACCGTCATAAACACTCCTGTAAACAAGACTCGGAGAACACCAACCAGTGCTATAAACACAACAACTAGTGATAAAAAACAACAAGCAGCATCATAAAAACAAAAACTAGTATAATACAAACAAAAACCAGTATCATAAAAACAACAACCAATATAATGAAAATAACAATCAGTATAATAAAAACAACATCCAGTAATAAAAATACAATAACCAGTGTAATAAATATAACAACTAATATAACAAAAAAACAATCAGTATAATAAAAATACAATAACCAATGGAATAAAAATAAGTGCCTGTATAATGAAAAACAACCTGCAATAAAAATACAACAACCAGTGATAAAAAACAACCAGCATAATATGAACAACAACAAGTATAATATAAACAACAACCAATAAAATAAATACAATAAACAGTGATAAAAACACAACAACCAGCATAATAAAACAACAAGTAGCATAATAAAAACAACAACCAGTAATACAAAAGCACAACCAGTGATAAAAAACAACAACCAGTGTAATCGAAACAACAACCAGTATAAAAAATTTCCAAAGTGAAAATAAACGTAGGCTACCTCAGGTGTTGTCCCCCGGCCGATGCTCTTCATCGTGTCCAAGCCTCATATTGTCTGAGGACTTTTGGCCCCCCTGCGAAACATCTGCCAAAACCTGTGAAAACAAAAGTTTAGCAAACGTACCTGAGCTTGGTCCCCCCGGCGCTTGGTCTTTCTCGTAATCTCCGGGGCTCAGCAGTTCTCCCTCAAACTGCGAGCCGACAACACAGACCTGGGGCTTTTCCATCCTCACCATCACCGGGGCTCTCCTGGGAAACATCTGCAAAAATCAGTGGAAACAAAAGTTCAGTAAACGTACCTCAGGTTTTGTCCCTGTGGAAACAAAAGTCCAGTAAACGTACCTCAGTTTTTTTCTCCGGCTGATGCTTTTTGTCGTGTCCAAGACTCATATTATATGAGGAGTTTCGGCTCACCTGCGAAACATCTGCCAAAACCTGTCCAAACACAAGTTAAGTAAGTACCACAGTTTTTGTCCCTCAGCAAATGCTCGTCATCCTCTCCAAGTCTAATATTGTCTGAGGGGCTTCAGTACATTAAAGATGGGTTAACATCTTTTCAGGTTTATCTTAAAACAATAAGATATTTGAAGATAAACCTGTGGAAAAAAAGTGAAATAAACGGAGGCTACCTCAGTTTTTGTCCCCCGGCAGATGCCTTTTGTCGTGTTCAAGCCTCATATTGTCTGAGGACTTCCGGCCCCCCTGCGAAACATCTGCCAAAACCTGTGGAAACAAAAGTTAAGTAAACGTACCTGAGCTTGGTCCCCCCGGCGCTTGGTCTTTCTCGTAATCTCCGGGGCTCAGCAGTACTCCCTCAAACTGCGAGCCGACAACACAGACCTGGGGCTTTTCCATCCTCACCATCACCGGGTCCCCCTGCGAAACATCTGCCAAAACCTGTGAAAACAAAAGTTTAGCAAACGTACCTGAGCTTGGTCCCCCCGGCGCTTGGTCTTTCTCGTAATCTCCGGGGCTTAGCAGTTCTCCCTCAAACTGCGAGCCGACAACACAGACCTGGGGCTTTTCCATCCTCACCATCACCGGGGTTCCCCTGGGAAACATCTGCAAAAATCAGTGGAAACAAAAGTTCAGTAAACGTACCTCAGGTTTTGTCCCTGTGGAAACAAAAGTCCAGTAAACATACCTCAGTTTTTTTCTCCGGCTGATGCTTTTTGTCGTGTCCAAGACTCATGTTATATGAGGAGTTTCGGCTCACCTGCGAAACATCTGCCAAAACCTGTCCAAACACAAGTTAACTAAATGTACCTCAGTTGTTGTCCTTTAGCAAATGCTCGTCGTCCTCTCCAAGTCTAATATTGTCTGAGGGGCTTCAGTACATTAAAGATGGGTTAACATTTTTTCAGGTTTATCTTAAAACAATAAGATATTTGAAGATAAACCTGTGGAAAAAAAGTGAAATAAACGGAGGCTACCTCAGTTTTTGTCCCCCGGCAGATGCCTTTTGTCGTGTCCAAGCCTCATATTGTCTGAGGACTTCCGGCTCCCCTGCGAAACATCTGCCAAAACCTGTGGAAACAAAAGTTAAGTAAACGTACCTCAGTTTAGATAAACCTGTGGGGAAAAGGGTGATGACGTTTGGACAACACCAAAGATGGCTGCCTAAACTTGAGCTCCCGGTGCTGTCGCCGCTATTTTTGTTTTCATCTGTTTTATTAGCTTTGTTTTAATTTGGTTCATAAGTCATTAGACTCTTTACATCTTTTGGTTGCAAGCAAAATGCCGAATCCGCGAAAGAACGACGTTAATGCAGCTCAACAGCCCGATGGCTCCAAGGCTAATGCTAACTCCAGGACTGAGCAGACTACTTCAAACACTTCGGATACTGCTGTAGCCGAGCCGTCCTCCAACACCGTGATACTCGAGCTTCTTCAGAAGTTATCCGAGGACCAATCGAGGCATTTTACAGAACTACAAAGAGAGCTGTCGGAGACGAGGAGAGCCGTTTCTGCAGTTGAGGAGAAATTAGCCGACGTGCTAACCCGAATGTCCAGTGCGGAGGCTCAACTAGACATGCGTGAAGACGTGGAGGCGCAACGTAGTGACTGTCCCCTGGCTTTAGCCTCAGATGCCAAATCGTTTCCATAGCAACCATCAAAAACAATAATAAAGTCCATAACCGCAACTAAGTACAATCAAACAAATCTGTCAAAGTCCAATATTGTCTGAGGAGTTTCCGCTCATTAAAGACGGCTTCACATCTTTTCAAGTCTATCTTAAAACATAAAGATAATTTAAGATAAAAACCTGTCGGGAAGAAAAAGTGAAATAAACGTAGGCTACCTCAGTTTTGTCACCTGGCAGATGCAGAGAGTCCAGCAAAACCTCACGGTCACAAGTGAGCACGGAAAAGCCTCCTGGAGGCTGCCACTGACTGAATCCGGTAAAACATCTCAAAGTCATAAATTTCTGGTCCCGCACCAGTCCTTGATACGTGACGTCACTTGATCAAGGGATCAGCAGAAAAGGGCCTTGATCCACTGACGTCACGCTTATCGCTTGAGTTTTAGCCCGTTTCCATAGCAACCGTCAAAAACAATAATAAAGTCCGTAACCGCAGCTAAGTAAAATCAAACAAATCTGTAAAAGTCTAATATTGTCTGAAGGGTTTCAGCACATTGAAGATGGGTTCACATCTTTTCAAGTCTATCTTAAAACAAAGATAATTTAAGATAAACCTGTGGGGAAAAGGGTAATAACGTTTGGACGCCACCGAAGATGGCTGCCTAAACTTGAGCTTCCGGTGCTGTCGCCGCTAATTTTGTTTTCATCTGTTTTATTAGCTTTGTTTTAATTTGGTTCATAAGTCATTAGACTCTTTACATATTTTGGTTGCAAGCAAAATGCCGAATCCGCGAAAGAACGACGTTAATGCAGCTCAACAGCCTGATGGCTCCAAGGCTAATGCTAACTCCAGGACTGAGCAGACTACTTCAAACACTTCGGATACTGCTGTAGCCGAGCCGTCCTCCAACACCGTGATACTCGAGCTTCTTCAGAAGTTATCCGAGGACCAATCGAGGCATTTTACAGAACTACAAAGAGAGCTGTCGGAGACGAGGAGAGCCGTTTCTGCAGTTGAGGAGAAATTAGCCGACGTGCTAACCCGAATGTCCAGTGCGAAGGCTCAGCTAGACATGCTTGAAGACGTGGAGGCGCAACGTCGTGACTGTCCCCTGGCTTTAGCCTCAGATGTCGAGAAGCTGAATGCCAAATTGGTTGAGTATGAGGACAGAGAAAGACGAGGGAACTAACGCATTTACGGATTTCCAGAGCGCGCCGAGGATAAAGATGCTATAGCCTTTTTAAAGGATACACTCCCGGAGATTCTTCACGAGGACTTCCCAGGAGGCCTTGACCTAGAACGCGCACACAGAGCGTTGGCGCCGGCTAAACCCGGAGCTCCGCCGTGGCCATTCATTGTGCGCTTTTTGAGATTCCAACAGAAGGAGCGAAGTCTGTCTAGGGAGATGGGAGATGTCCGCTGGCAGGGACACAAAATAAGCTCCTATCAGGATTTTTCGAAGGCCACGCAGGACCGACGACACTCGTTTTTGGACTGCAAACGTTACCTCACTCGGCCAAAATCCCGTTCAGCATTGGATACCCTGCTGTCCTTTCCTTCACAGCGCCTGGAGGAGTTAAATACCGCTTCGACAACCCGAAGAAAGCCCTGCAGTGCATTAAAAACTTTTAGACTTTGCTGCGGGAAATGGTATGCTGTCATGGTCACACTAAGCCTGACTCTCTTTTGCTTCTGCCGAACTCCAGCCCCGGGTAAGATAACCTGAACAATGTTATGTACATTTCTCAGCATGATGGTCGCAGTATTGAATCAAGCTTAGAGCCTCCCCAGCACGTTTCTTTCCTTGTTTTTGCCACAGAACGCTGAGGCATAGGCTTCAGGAGGTTAGTCCTGAAAAGTTTTTCTGGACTTTGGTCTGATATGCTCATACAGGAGCATGCTTTGTGGGTCTTCCTTGTTTATTTTTTGTCTTACACTTCCGTTGAGGCATTATGTAGCTGTACAGTTTTGCTCTTGTTTTTCCCTTTCTGCAACCAAAGTTGATGTGCCTTAATATAGTTTTCAGGCAGCCCCGTTACATGTTCCATATTACCATAGCCAGCCTTTTATTCTGGGCATTAAAGTTTCCTATGGATTGGTGATGTGTAAATGTATATGAGCAGTAACTGGTACTTGTGTTTGATTGGATGAGCCAACAGTAATGCAGGGGCATAAAAATGAGCGTTTGTGCGCATGCACATCCTTAAAGCTACTATGCAACCAATTGCATAGGCAGGATATAATATGCAAAGTTATGCAGGTCATGTGTGACTGTGTATTTGTGTTAGTTTTAATTAATTTACTTTCACTGTTGTGATAGTGGAGGCAGATCATTGGTTATTGTGTATTTGTGTTCATTTTATTTAAATTACATTATGGCTTCATTGTTTTTATAGTCATGCCATGATTATAACTGTTATCCTTATAACATGCCTTTTTTTCTTTTTATTTATTTATTTTATTCATTTATTTTCCCCCTCGCATGTCAGTGTGCCATTTCACCCTTTTTGCTGTTATAGACCTATTGATAGTTGTCCGGTAATCTTTAGTTTAGTGCTAAGCAGTTAACAGATGTTAATAATGGGATTGTTGTAATGTTTGGCGATGGCGCTGCCTCTTTTGGGCAGTCAGATAGTTCCTAGTTTTCTTAGTTGGTTGTCGGGTAATGGACTTACCAGGAATGTTGAGGAGTAATTGGACTCTTCACTCCTCCTCCTTTTTTTTGTACTTCTTTTTATGTTTTGGGGTTTTTCTTGTTTCTGGACCCGCACCAGTCATTTGATACGTCACTCGTGGAGCAGAAAAGGGCTTTGATCTTTTGACGTCACGCTTAGTTTTAGCCCGTTTCCATAGCAACCATCAAAAACAATAATAAAGTCCATAACCACAACTAAGTAAAATCAAACAAATCTGTCAAAGTCTAATCTTGTCTGAGTGGTTTCAGCACATTAAAGATGGCCTCACATCTGATATCCCAAAAATTAGATGACTTTATAAATTTCAACAAAAAAGATGACATTTCCCCTTCTCTTCTGTGGGAGTCACTAAAAGCTGTAATTAGGGGTGAGATTATTTCATATTAGGCTAAAATCAATAAAATGAAGAGAATTAAGCATGAGGAGCTTATTAAAGCCATATCTATGGTGGATGCCCAGTACTCTGTCTCTCCTTCCCCTGAGTTATACAAAAGGAAGCTGGACCTCCAAACACAATTTAACTTGCTTTCAACTGAAAAAACAGAACGTCTTCTATTAAAATCACGGGGGTATATCTATGAGCATGGCGACAAGGCTGGACGATTATTAGCACGCCAACTTAAGTGCCGCTCAGCCTCTCAACAAATCCCACAAATACAAAAAGATAATGGTGAATTAACTTTTTACCCAGAAGAAATTAAAGAAACATTTGTCTCATTTTACTCAAAACTGTATACATCAGAAGTAATAAGCGATTGCTCTGACATGGAACATTTTCTCAATAACCTTCAGGCTCCCTCTATCACAACAACACATAGGACTGAAACCGAGCTTCCACTAAGCAGTACAGAAGTCACTACTGCAATAAAGGCAATGCAAAATGGCAAGGCTCCTGGCCCTGACGGATACCCCATAGAGTTTTTTAAAAAGTTTTCTGAGAAATTATTACCATTATTGCTGGACATGTTTAATGATTCTTTATCCCGTGGATCACTCCCACAGACTTTGACTGAAGCATCAATTATCCTTTTACTGAAGCCAGGTAAAGACAGCACAGAATGTGGCCTGTATCGTCCCATCTCCCTCCTAAATTGCGATGTGAAAATTCTGGCCAAAGTCCTTGCCCTACATCTAGAAACCACAATGCACGACGTGATATCTACTGACCAAACTGGTTTTATTTTAGGTCGTCATTCATTTACTAATATCCGTCGGCTTTTGAATGTTATCCATTTTTCTGTGTCCAGCGTGGTGCCCGAAGTGGTCATCGCGCTGCACACAGAGAAAGCATTTGATAGGGTAGAATGGAGATATTTATTTGCTTGTTTAAAGAAATTCGGATATGGCCCCAATTTTATTTCATGGATCAGACTTTTGTACACCTCACCCAAAGCCTCTGTAACTACAAATGGTAAACGTTCACAATATTTCCATCTGTCAAGGGGTACCCGTCAGGGCTGCCCAATCAGTCCATTGTTATTTGCCTTGGCCATTGAGCCCTTGTCCATTACACTAAAAACGCTACCATCAATTACTGGGATTTTTAGGGGGGGGGCATAGAGTATCTCTTTATGCAGATGATTTATTAATGTATGTATCTGACCCTGTTTTATGCGCTCCCCATATTATCCACGCCCTGGGAAGATTTGGTTCTTTTTCAGGGTACAAACTGAACTTCAGTAAAAGTGAATGTTATCCTATTAATGATTTGGCTCTTCGAATACAAGATGGTGTTCTTCCATTCAAAATGTCAAAAACTGGCTTTAAATACTTGGGCATTAATATTACAAGAGACATGCAAAAACTATACCAAGAAAACTTCTGTTGGCTATTTGATAACGTAAAATTAGACCTGAAGAAATGGAAATCACTTCACCTATCCTTGGCAGGGAAAGTGAACTGTCAAAATGAATGTGCTCCCCAAGTTTCTTTATCTGTTTCAATGTATCCTACTTTATCTTCCTAAATCTTTTTTTAAATCTTTTGATCAGGCTTTAACTTCATTCATATGGGACGGGAAGAAACCCAGAATACGGCTAGAATTGTTACAGAGGCCCAAAAACCAAGGTGGTTTAGCTCTTCCAAATTTTTGTCATTACTATTGGGCCTCAAATGTTCAAAAAATCATGTACTGGCTCCATACTCCTGATGCCGACTGGTGCCGCCTTGAAGCAGCATCTTGCATTTCCACCTCTCTCTGTGCCTTAGTCACCTCCAGCCTTCCCCTCCCTCTCTTACAATATACTAATAGTCCTGTAGTCTTAAACACCCTCAAAGTTTGGGTTCAACTTAGACATAACTTTGGTTTTAAAAACCTTCTCCATCTAAGTCCCATACATAATAATCACCTCTTCCCTCCAGCTAAGGTAGACTCTGAATTTACTCTCTGGCAGAGATGTGGTATTCATAAGTTTAAGGATATGTACATAAACTCTATTTTTGCAAGTTTTGGCGATCTATCGCACAAATTTGGCCTCCCTCATTCTAGCTTATTCCGTTATTTCCAAGTCTGCCACTTCCTTCAACATCATGATCCCAACTTTCCTTACTTATCATCGCCCTCTGGTTTAGATGAATTGTTAAAAATTCCATATGATTCTAAAAGACTTATCTCAAGAATTGGTGAATGTATAGCCTCCTTTAAAAGCATAACACTGGCAAAGATCAGGGCAGGATGGGCAGATGAGATGGGGGAGGACTTGGAAGATGACACTTGGGAGAGTGCTCTATTAAGAGTGAACAACAGCACTTCCTGCGCTAAACTGAGCATTATGCAATTTAAGGTCCTACATCGCATCCACTCCTCCAAAGCAAGACTGGCTAAAATATATCCTAACACAGATGCAAGCTGCGACAAGTGTCAAAACGCTTCTGCTGACCTGACACATATGTTTTGGTCATGTCCAGCCCTGGCAACCTATTGGTCTTCCATCTTTAAAGTTATGTCAGAAGCACTGAATATCATTCTTGAACCGAACGCAACTATGGCCATATTTGGTGTCACAGATGGAAGACACGCAACACTAAGGAAAAGTTATAAAAACATAATTGCTTTTACGACATTGCTTTTACGTAGAAGAATACTATTGCACTGGAAATCAAAATATCCACCCAAAGTGTCTTACTGGTTTAGTGATGTAACACAATTCATACAATTAGAAAAAATAAAATATACTATCAGGGGATCCAGGGATAAATTCTTCTCTGTCTGGGATCCAGTACTGAAGCATTTAGATAAACTTAAAACTGTGCCCACTTAATTAATGTGTGGTGGCCATCTCTCCCATATGCTTTTTTGATGATTGGTGATTGTATTTATGTGAATTACTTCTTGCTTAGTGCATAGCTTGTATATTTGTTTTTGTGTAAGTGTATATGTATATATATATATGTGTGTATATGTGTGTGTATGCATATGTATCTATTCTTCTATTTTTATTGTAATCAGTTTTAATGGTTTGGTGTCCGCCATGTTTTTTAGGGTGGGGGGTGGGGTTAAAATATAAATTTGAGCACAATGATTCCTTTTTATGTATTTTTATGTTCTATGTTGCTAATGCTCAATAAAAAGACATTTAAAAAAAAAAAAGATGGCCTCACATCTTAAAAAATGCTCACAATGTCCACGTGGTATGACAAAAACATTAGTGGTCACTGCAATCAGTCCAGTTTGTACTGAACAGATCCCTTCTTCATATAACTCAAGTGTGACAGGGACAAAATCCACAGTCCTTACTGAGAGATCTGCTTTATTGATCCAGTATCTGTAGACACAAGGAATTTGACCCCGGATTTAATATTCCGTGTTAATACACATTTCAAAGGCTCTGCCACAGCTCATCAAGGAAACACCATCAGAGGAATTCTGACTACAAACACTCAGGAAAATTTGACAAATTCAGCCTCATTTTAACTTCACCTGTTTGTCAGAGTCATTTTGGCACAGAGTAAGACTGGAAATTTTGTCCTGCCACCCATCACCTATATTTGAATCACTTTAGAAAAGGATCTCTGAACAGCTCGAGTGTATAAACAAACGCTTACATTTTTTATTTGCCATTTCAACATTCAATCACAAACAAATTTCTTTCACTCAGCAAGAAAACACAACTGAAGAAATGTCAACAACATTCATACTGTATGTAAAAGCAAGTGCATAAAATTATTAGGAAACTTAAACCATAATTGAAAAGGGTTAGTTTACCCAAATGATTGGCAATAGACTGAACACTAAACAAGTCAAACAAAATACTGCACACTTCCACCACCAGTATAATAAAATATACATGCTGAGTTCATTAAGTCCAACTCAGACAGACTGAGTAGCTTAATAAGTGCACACAACCTGGTGGGTGTCAGCAGGTCATTATTTTTCTGCATAGTTGAAATATATTAAGGATTTTCAGGAAAATTATACACAGCACACGGCATCAATTTAAAGACAGAAAGAATGTATGCACTGAAGCAATAAACTGCTATTCTGATGTTAATGGATATACTGAACTGAACCTGGCCAAGCTCACCATCACTGACTCCCTGTGAAAACTAATGAGCACACAAACCTAAATGCAGACTTGGCTGTGGTGTGTGTGGGCAGTTCTGATCAGGCACATACTGAAGCATTGTTTCAAACACCTTGATAAACTCTTTCTCAGCTCCTTTCCTTGGTATGTATTCTTTCCTTGCACTGGCTGGCTAAGCTTGATTATCACTTTCACATCTGAAGTCTCCCTGTAGCTTCTCCTCCTGCAGCGTAGATGTCCATGGTGGCCTGCCAGTTCATCATTCCAACTGTACGCTGTTCCCACGCATTGAAGCAGGACGGAGGAGATAAACAACGAGAGAAGGCGGTGGGAAGAATACAACGTCTTTGCCATGAACCAATCTTGGATGATAAAAGATTATCCTTTGATCTCTGTGTGTGTCAGAGCTTGAGAAATGTATTGTATGTGCAGACTGTTATATGAGCAGTATTTCAGGCTCTGACACAGCGCAGTAGAGCATGAAGCCCATCTGATCCACCTGGTCCTCTGACAAGCCGCTGAGCAGATTGACAGCTGGCTTGAAGTAACTGTGCAACGCCCCTTGTTCTAGGTAGCCAATCAGCTCTACAATACACTGCTGGAATCTCACATCCAGGCTGATCTGGGACCAGCTGCTCTCACTGTCGCTGAGGTGCAGGATGAGATTGGCTAGCGGGGCGGCTTCGAGTGGTCGCAAGGCGGGATTCAGTCTGCATGCCGCCTTGAGGATTTTAAGTGTCTGTCTGCGGCATCCAGCATCAGCGGCGTCGAGCTGAGCCAGGCGCTGAGTCTCCCACGGGTAGAGAGAGAGGTGCCAGGCGTTGACCCAGGGAGAGGTGAGCTCAGGCTGGGCAGTCAGGACCACGTCCCCCTCCCTCAGCAGAGGCAGCATGGAGATGAACAGGGGCTGATCACTGCTTTGAGCCCCTTATTTTTCATGTCCAGGCCTGAAGGATTACATTAGGAGAGAAGTCCATTAGAGAGAGCAAGCACATTAAGCTTCACACACAAAAAACATCACACAGCTTGTAATAAATCTATGTGTTTGGCCACTTGGGTTGCCTATTTACACCTTCAGAAGATAAGGAGTAATGTGAACAATCATCTGGACTTTTACATGCAAGACTGTGGGAAGGGTGTCACACATCAGGAACAAAATTTAGCAATTGATAAAAGGATAACAGGTAAATCAACAGCATCCTTGAATAGCAGCTTACCACTGACATTTAACCAGTTTTATCATTTTTGGGCAACTTGGCACTTAATCGCTGCATCACCAACTATTGAACAATTGTGTTATCACTTCTTTGTAAACTTCAAACTGTAACATTTAAAAGTGCAACAGCAGTGGTGTTAACTCATGAAAACCAAGCATTTGACTTGTAATTGAATGTCAACATTGAAAACAACAAAGAACACGAACCGAATCTCCAGTCTCAGGTCTGGTCCTCCCAGTACAGGTCTGACAAGACAGTCCATAGTGCTGCTGATGGATGGCCAGTTTATAGTTTCCATGATAGTCTTACTAAACATGTTCACAACAGCTTCTGACGACAGGTAGCCGCCCACCAGGTACCTACGAGACACAAGGAGAGACTGGTTTCAGTGAATGGCTCAATACCCGTGCTTAAAGGATAACTTTTTTTACAACCTGGACCTTATTTCTAGCATTAAATACGGCCATTTACTCACCCAGACAACTTTGGTGGCATTTGGAGTCGTTTTGAAGAAATTAGCCCCAGAGGAGCGTAATGCAAGTACTCGGGGCATCCATGCGCAGCCTCTATATAACGCATAATCGGCGGTTAAACTCGTTCATATTCCAATATTTTGTTATGATTTGCTGGTGCTATTCCCCTCTGAGCCCGTGGTGGCATGTTATCAATATCCGGCGTCTCTAGACAACTACCTCTGACGTGGATGATGTCATTACCGGACGCCGCATGCTGCGAGCAGCCACAACACAACTAACTCTGCGGCGGTCGGCTACGAATACGCAATAACGAACCATAGCTGTGCCAAACTACAGCTAAACTAGCCGACCGCCGGCTCAGAGGGGAATAGCACCAGCATATCATAACAAAATATTGGAATATGAACGAGTTTCACCGCAGATTATGCGTTATATAGAGGCTGCGCGTGGATGCCCTGTACTCGCATTACACGGATATACGCGCCGCTCCTCTGGGGCTAATTTCTTCAAAACGACTCCAAATGCCACCAAAGTTGTCTGGGTGAGTAAATGGTCGTATTTAATGCTAGAAATAAGGTCCAGGTTGTAAAAAACGAAAGTTATCCTTTAAATAAGTCTATTATTACTGCTTCAATGTAAGTTACAAAGGCTTGCAGAGGTAGCATCACCCTTTACACTCACATCGCAGAAAACATATCGATTTGATTCAGTGTTGGTATCAATAAAAGTATTAAATAAGGCATTTTTAAAAATTCTGCATGTGAATGTTTCTAAAGGTTTCAGCTTTAGTTAGAGCTAAAATGGTCAGTGATTGAGAAAAAAAAAACAATCGCCAATACCATATTGATAATAGATTACATGTTTCAGTAATTTTTCAAACAAAACAGTAAAAGAAATGTGAAGCATTCTCTAATTGCAGCCTCTCAAATGAGATGATTTGCTGCTTTTTTTACCTTATATCATTGTAAATGGAATATGTTGGGCTTTTGGTCAAACAAGACTGTAGAGGCACCAGCAGACATGCATGGTCTGCACTGACCACCTAAACACAGACACGTGCACATACGCACACATGCACACACAAAGAGAGAGAGAGAGAGACAGAGAGGGAGACAGACAGAAATAATAAGGTGGCATGACATTATTGAGGGGTAGAAACGTTTTCTAAAAGTGTATTATCAGCAACAAAACTAATATATATTGTATGAGTGTGTACCTGCAGGTCATCCAGTAGAGAACCTCCAAGGCTCATTTCTCCCAGGGGCATGTCAGGATGACGGCCGTGCAGAAAGCCCTGGATCTCCATGCAGATGTCCAGAGCTAAAGACTGAGCCCTCTGGACCTCATGTTGAGCTAGTGCCACCCTCGTGTGATAGTACTGCTGCAGGTGCGCCTAAACAGATTGCAGATATTCTTCCAATGATACACAGCATGTGTGGTTTCTGCCTTAACTGTTTTATAAGAGCAGTCAGAGTATTAAAGCCCAACCCGTGGCAAAACACGACTGGACCTAGGAAGCATCTGAAACTAGAAGGACACTCAAAGAGCAGACCTCCATGAAGAACATTAGCTCACTCTTCTACGATATGCAAATCTGCAAGAGCAGCCACTATATATGTCTCCATAACAACTGCTTTCTGTATGAAGTTTAAGAAGCTACATGTGTCAGCTGCCCCAGAGTATTACTGGTACCCATAAATGTGGATTGTGATATGGAGTCATGGTCTTTCTACAACTGGCTGGGTTTTCTCACTATTGAATTTTACTACCATCTGCTGGATTTTAAGGTGTATGACATTTATTCTGCCAAGGCCAAATACCCTATCTCAGATTGTTAAAGACAGTGAAAAATAATTCAAGTATCTGCCCCATGATTCGAATCAGCTCCAAAATTTGATGGGTCCTTGGATGATGCTACACCCTTCCACCAAGTTTCATGAAACTCAGGCCTGTAGAGGTAACAATGGAACGGGTTCTACTGTCAATATTTGGCCAATCCTGTACATTACCTGTTTTTACAGAAACAAAAGTAATTCGCATGACAAGAATTGGACAAAAGGAAAATTCATTGTCCAGTACTCACTGAGACAGCAACTTTCCTGAGGTGCAGAATAGAAGGTCTTTCTCGTAATCTCCGGGGCTCAGCAGTACTCCCTCAAACTGCGAGCCGACAACACAGACCTGGGGCTTTTCCATCCTCACCATCACCGGGGCTCCCCTGGGAAACATCTGCAAAAATCAGTGGAAACAAAAGTTCAGTAAACGTACCTCAGGTTTTGTCCCTGTGGAAACAAAAGTCCAGTAAACGTACCTCAGTTTTTTTCTCCGGCTGATGCTTTTTGTCGTGTCCAAGACTCATATTATATGAGGAGTTTCGGCTCACCTGCGAAACATCTGCCAAAACTATGGAAGCAAATCTGTGCCATCAGAGTATGAATTTGAATTTTTAGCACTGAATTTTTTTGCATTGAATTTCTGGCACTGAATTTTTTTTTGCATCGAAATCAGACTATGAATTTTAAAAGTCATCAAATTTCAAGCATTGAATTTTATTTGATTCTGATTTTTTTCCAATGTCTAAAACAATTCAGTGTAAAAAAAAATTCAATGTCTCAAAAAAAATTCAGTACCGAAAATTCAGTGTCTCCAAAGATTCAGTGTCGAAAATTCAGTGTCAAAAATTCAGAGTCAACATCCGGGTAACAAAACAGAAGCAATCGATCCCTGAATCAAATCGTTCAACAACCAGCCAATCACGTTACGCTCCACCTGTGACCTGTGACCCCAAAACAGAGAGCGGTGAAGCTCACACAGCTATGGCGACAGCAGGCAGAAACGACGGCCCTTCGGTGAGTGTATTTACTCATTATTTACCATTTTTGTTCAAAAAATTCAGTAACAGATATCACCGGACTCGTTGCACATTAACAGAAGTTCTTGAGCAATATCTGCACAGAACGTATTACGGGGTGGCGTCCGTTAAAACGGTTAGCAATTAGCTAACGCTATGTTTGCATGGGTTACTGCTAGTAATGTCACTCACAGTTCTGTGGCAGCGAGTATCTGACAAGAAATATTTGACTGACAGTACATTTAACTGTTGCTTTACCCAAAACAGTTTTAAAAATAGCACAAATGGACAGCAAATAATGTAGCTGTCTGTCATCAAACTCATTGCTTATCATTATCGTTTCGCTGTTTAAACCCTCTTTGTGCCGCTGGCTTGTAGATCCTAATTTTTTTTGTGCTGTATTTGTGATGACAGGATAGTCAGGCTGACCTTGTGCAGTCAGCCAGGCACTTATTGCAGCTAATAAGTTCGGCTGAGAGGGGCTCAGCCAGTGGTGGCGCAACAAATCAAGATATGAGGTTTAGTATTAAACTTCAGTTCATGTGCATATGGCTTGATTTACCTGTTGCAGATGTATTGATGATTAATAAATATTTTTTGGATACAATCCTGCAGAGAACAGAGACAGACAGAGAGACCACCACTTCAAATGGAAATGACCAGGTAAAGACTTATGGTCAATTTAAATGCAAGCCCTATGTATGCACATTTTCAGATGCTGCTGATTTGTACAGGTAAAATTCAGCTCTTTACTTTTACAGAAAGTATTATAATAATTTGTTGCATGGTATGTTTCTTACCAATATTGCAGACATTCAAATCTAAGTTGGTAAACCCTGGAAAAAGTCCAATCTGATGTTTTGTGACTCTTCAAAATATATAAAGTCCTGTTTAACTTAAGGCTAATGTGAAATTGCTTTATGAACTAAAAAATATATATGGGATTTGAAGGTGTAAAAGATTGCCTATTGCACTTTATACGAAACTGGTGAGGATAGGCAATACAGTGCCATGTTTTTGTATTTTCTATAGATCCTTCCCAGGTCTTTTTACCAAGGGCAGAGGGAAGAGGCGCTTTCCTGCAGCAAATCTTGTTCCTGCCAAGAGACTTAAACCACTTGATGTGGCCTTCTATTTGTTGCCGAAGCAGTGTGAAAAAACCCCAAAAGAGCAGGAGCAAATAGTCCATATGCATGCAGGATTGGGCCGCCGGACTGCTCATCTAGATGAAAACACAACACATGAAGAGGTAATAACAAGAAGTTAGCTGTTTAAGGCTAGCTGTATTGTAAGGATTTGCTAGTTTGTCATGCAGTGTGATAAATGCTATTTCTGGCTGGAATGATGAGCTTTAACTCTCTTTTGGAGAGGCTTACACTTGCATCCATTTTTTGCTTACAGTTATGTGATGCCCTCAAAGTTTTATTTCCAAAATTGGGGGATGTTACTGGTGGGTGGCTGCTATACAAATCTGCAGGTAGGGTGACACAGGTTGACAGTTGCTCACTCATAAAAAAAAACAGTACATATGTGGCAGCTAACTTCACATTATGCAATGCACAACACTGGTACCTAAATAAAACTTCAAAAGATTTCTTCAAACTCATCTCTGTACATTTATTATTAAGCCATTTCAATTTAAGGAATTTGTGAACGTTTATTAGGTCATGCCTCACTGCAAGTCAGCAACTGCAAACTAATTGATTGTAATTTTATTTATAAAAGTCAACAAAAAAATTGACTTGTTTTGTTATCGTTGACTTCTTCAGTCTGGCCTGTTGTCAGACTAGAAGTCTAGTTGCTTTGACATAACTTCTAGTTTAATCTATATCTAATAAACTGTTGAAAGTTCTAATTTTCTTCTTCTCTTTTCTAAAGGTGGATGGGGTAGCCGAAAACTCTCTCTTGTGGCTCCTGATGTTACTGGCTATACAGGCATGATGTTGAAGTCTGTAAGTCGTGGGGGTAAAAATCTATTCATAGCCCCAATTCAAGAGGAACTCAGCACAGATCCCCTACCACTAACTGATGCAGCATTCAGCAGCATGCCCAAAGCCATGTGTCAGAAGTGTGGCGTTGCAGTTCCTCTTCCACTCCTGACAGAACACATCAAGTCTTGTGATGTCATGTATGTTGGCAGTGACGACAACCTGGCTAATGCAGATAGCAGTGAGTCTGAAGACAGAAAACGTAAGAATTCTTCATTTAAAGCTTTTGTCAGCATATTGTATAGTATTAAACAACATAAACTGTTTTTCTTTAAATTAACATTGTTCTAGCTTGTAACTTTTCAATATTTCTTCTATTTACAGCAGATATGCAGGAATGTCCTGTCTGCACAGAAATGTTTCCCATTGACTTGATTGAGGTACGCTCTTCTTCATGTGTGGAAAGGTATCTATTTACTTTCTCTTGTCAGTGTTTTTCTCTTATCAGTAATTCTTATATACAATATCAGTTAAATACAAATGATTCTATGTGGATAGGGCAGGAAAAGAGGTGATGCATGAAAGCATTGTAATTGAGGAAGAGCAAGCAGCAGTGCCTGGACCATCCGGAACTTGCTCAACTGTTACAGATGGTAGGTGTTGTTCAGGGTTAGCAGTGGTTTAGGAAAGTTAAGGAAGGTAAACTGTCTTTGTGAAGGAAAATTGGCATTTATGAAGCATGGCCTACTCTTGATGCAAACCATGAATTGATTACCTTGCTGTAATATTTTTACTTTGACCTGGAATATCTGTATTTTAACTCAAGTAATGGTGTGGTGTTGTGTACTTTATCATTTGATATTACAACAATGTTAAATATAATACTTTTAAATCTTGGCACAGTCTTCAGAGCTCAACGTTGCCAGATTGAATGCCAGATTGGTTCTCCCATTAATCTTCATATATATAGTCAGTGATTATTAAGATGCTTTATTTATGCTGAATAAGGCTTGATGGCTCTAACTTGTGATTTGAATGTACATGTTAAAGATTTTTGTTGTCTCGACAGTCAAGCATAGATCAAGAAACCACTTTTTTTTTTTTTTTTTTTTTATTAGGCTGGTTAACTATCAGTGACCCCACCAAGGCCATATCTCAGTGTGCTGACAGTTTTCTCCGTATTCATGAAACGGAGAACCCCTTACATCTCAGCATGGACATCAGAGAAAAGCCCCGCTGAACAGGACATGGCCCTAATCTCCTTCTACAAGCAACCTAGTGTGGAATGGGGACGACCTCTGAATTGCAAACTTGAAGGTAGCTCCAATTACAAGTTACACTTGTCCAAAAATAATTAAAGTATTTCCTTTGTCCTTATCTTGTCAAACTTTAAATTGTGTTACAGGAGATGCTGCAATTGGACAGGGTGTAACTCACTTTTTTTTCTCAACATGCATGGAAAAACTGAAGTCAGGGTTTTGCATCAATTTTGGTATGCTATATTTTAATTGGTTTGCTTTAACATGAAAGTTCAAGGGATTCTACTTAATGTGTTATGCCTATATTGATGAGAGCTACAGTTTCCAGTCCATGACATTACTAACATACTGTGTATTGTCTGACAACTATTGAGTCTCAAATTCATTAAGAGCAATATTAACCTGCATATATTTGTACTTTGGAAGGAAGCCTATTACTTTTATATTGATTTTATTTTGTGTTTTTATTGTCTTCAACAGCCAACTCAAATGGTACACGGCTCTTTGATGGACAGCCTGGCCATCTAGTCCCCTCAGCCTCTCACTTTCTCGTGGAAAGTGATATGTTCCTGCTGGCGGGGCGAATGGTCGGTCACTCCTTCCTTCATGGAGGACCATGCCTGTCGGGACTCAGCCCTGCTATTGTTCATGTCCTGCTTGGTGGGAGTCCTGAGACTGCAACTGTTACACTAGAGGACTGTCCAGACCTGGACATCAGAGAAACAATCAAGCTTGTATGTCATTCAGATTTTATGTACAATGGAGTATCCTTTTATTGTGTATCCATTATCCTTATTGAGTGACATTAATATATGGCTAACTTAAGCAGATATTTGTTTTTTTCCTTTAATTTGTCGTCATCTGTAATATCTGGCATCATGCATTTTTCTATCTAATTAGTTTCCCTCTGTCTTGAAGCTTGAAGGGAGATCCATACTGTCAGATAAGGATAAACAGCTCGTCCAGGACTTGGCCCTTGCCTGGGACCTCCCTTCCCCAACTGAGAAAAACAGGAGATGGCTTTTTGAGAAACTACTGATCCATGCTGTGAGTGAAACTACTTGTTTTTTTTATCCTGTGAGTGATGTTGTTCATAAATGCACATTGCATTGCTAAGATTCTAAAAAATTGTCTGACAAAATTAAATTGTTGCACTTTTCTCTATTGTTGTACTTTTCTTTATTAGAAAGCTAAAAAACAAACTTTTTTTTTTTTTTTTTCCGGAAACATAAAAGATAGTGGGTATTATCATTAACAGTATTATTTCCTCTTTCACAAGTGGATTGAAGCATAATAAATGTATTTATTGTTTTTTATCTTCAATCTTACTTATAGATAAGGAACGTTATGTGTTCATCCTCTCTGTCTTATTACTACTAACAGGTAGTTGGACGTGTCACAAGGCAAATTAAGCAGCTGAGACGAGGTCTTAAAGAAACCCCAATGTGGGCACTGGTGACCCAGAGACCTGACACAGTGGCCTTGCTTTTCCCTAAAGAGGGAGCAGGACATTTCAGCCCTGAGGTTAATTTTAATTACTCTGATCTTTTATCATTTTCCTAGCAAATATTGTGGTTCATACCTGGTCAGCATCTATTATGTTGTCAGTCTTGTTCTTGTTATTTCTGTTTTCCTACATACACAACCCACAATTGAGTGCAAAAGTTAGATGTAATTTTAAGATAGAAAAGTGACCAAAGTCTTTCTCATGCTATTTTTCAATGCAGGTACTTCTTCAGCGACTCACATGGCCTCATGAGGATAGCGACGATGATGAGTGTTCAGCTGACACCAAATGCCGCGTATCAGGCTATCTTCGACAGTTCATTGCTAATGGTAGGTTTACAGAGAAACTTGGAGGTGCCATTTAAATATTTGGTTACCTGTTAAAGCTATGTAGCTGTATAAAAGCTACATAGCTATTTAAACATTCAGTGTGAATTTCACACATTCACTATTGAGCTGGAAACGGTAACATGACATAAATTTTATTTTTAAGAAATCCACCTGATTAAAAAGAAAAAAGCATTTATAGTCATGTCACTGTTTTCAACTCAATAGTCCAACCAGTCTCATTCTAAAAATTATTTTTCTGTTAACTTATCTCAAGGGTTTGACTAATCTTCTGTTGAGTGTAAGCTGTTACTGTCATAGTTGGTCATTTATCCTGATGACTAATAAAGTCAAAAAAGATCTTTAATTCCTTTTTAATTTACTCCATAGCAACACCAACTGAACTGACCAACCTGGTCAAATTCTGGACCGGATGGGAGATTGTACCACCAAGTCTCTCTGTAGAAGTGGTCGAGAGCAGATACCCCACAGCCTCCACCTGCTTTGAGACCTTGCGCATCCCAGGGCACTACAAGGATTACACATCTTTTAAACATGACATCCTGGCCTGTATTTCCACTTGCCATACAGGATTTGGTCTTGTGTGAGTGTCATGTGGCCTGCATTTACCCTTGTCAGACAAGATTTGTTCAGTGTTTGTTTTTAAGCTTGTTAGTTATTCTGTTAAATTATGGTTTTAACAATTGTAAAACTGAAGGGAACTAGCCCAAGGAAGTACTTCACAAATCTTCCTTGTAAACTATCTCTTTAAGCATTCAAGAAGTTCTTATTGCATACTGAATTTATTTCCACACTGTTACTGAGAGTCCTTTGCAGTAGTACAAACATGTCAATCTCAGCTTTCACATAAAAATGTGGTATGTCTTAAGTTTTTGCAGTTTAACATGTTCCTTGTCAACAGTCTCTGCACTGATATCATTCACACAAGTGAATTATAAGGGAGTGAAAGCCCTTTTTGTAACATTCCTTGTATTACACTGAATAAATCATTAATATAGGTGTATACATTGAAATGAGCTGTACTGGTTTCTTCTTGCCAAAGCAATAAGAATAATAACATTCAGATTTTGCAAAAATACAAAATATTAATCAGTGTCTCTTCAGTCTCTCAACTCAAAAGACCTTCTGATTCTCTGATCAGTTCTTTCACAGATCAAGAAACCGCTCACAAAATTGAACAGCAGCCATGTAAGTATCGCAGCCAAAGGACTGGGATGCAGCTCTTGGGTTAACTGCCTCTCTTAAAGCTGTCATTTGTCCGTCAGTCAGAGGGCATGCTGCGTCTGGAACAACGATGGTTGAGTGGTCATTACACTGAAGTCCGCTGTTTTCCCACTCAATGTCAGGAAAATCCAGTGTGTTATCTGGTCCTGGAATTGGGTAACATGTACGGCCTAGCTCCCACAGCTGGTTAGGGGTCATGTTGCTTTCTGTTCTCAGCGGATGATTGTCCCAACCACTGCAAAAAGTATCCAGGTCATCCTGCAGGCGTGGGACAAACACAAAGTGACAGCAGAAGAGGTGTGTATCATTGGCGATGCTGAGGAAGCCCTCTTCTTCAAGGTAGTGGAGAACATCATAGTAGATGCATGTGACAGCTGCCCACACGTCTCTCCACAACCTCTCAATCCTGGAAAATTTTAATTGAGAACAAAAAAAAAAAACCTTTTTTATGAAAAGGTTTTGATCCACACATGCACAATTATAAAATGACTGATATAATAGTTAAGACCATGCCTTAGAATTTCTACTTTATTGAAATAGTGTTTATGCATTACCCACTATATTAGATCTTGTTACATAAATACTGCATGTCTGCATTAGACCCTATCCAAACGTGACAAATTATAGTACACCTGCTAACAAGTGTATGTTAACATACTACCACTACATGAGGTGGCTGCTTTAAGTAACAGTAACTATTCCCTTGAACAAACCGTTGGTTGTGAACACTCTTTCCAGATATAAAGCTGCTCCTTCCAGTGCCACGAACTGTAAACATCAAGCGTGCAACGTCCACTTTTTCCACTCCCTGTTCACCACGAACCCTAAAGGAGAGACACAACACCTTCAAAGATCACATTTATGTAATTTTGGTTACAGTTTATTGGTTGCTTATTAACACAATGCAACAGGAGTGGTTTAAAATTCTGAAAATGTATATAAATCTTTTTTTTTTCTTTCAAATTATACTAATTGTAGGGGGTAGTGTGATTTGGGCATTCGATTGTTCTCAGAGGTGGAAGTATTTATATCCTTTACTTATCTTTAAGTATTAATAAAGCAATGTAAAATTACTGCATTAGAAGTAAAAACCATGCATGGGAGATCCAACTTCAGTAAAATTTCAGAAGTATTGTGATTTTGAGATAGTATGCAGTATTACAGTAAAAGTACAGTGGTAAAGTTGTTAAAAGACATCTGAAAAACAATTCATTATCCATTGTGTCAAATCTTCATCTGAAAAATAACTACAGCTGTCAAATAAATCTAGTGGAGTAGAAAGTACAAAATTGTAGGGGAGGGAATTATAAACTCGAATCACATGGAAATACTTAACTACTTTACAGTACAAGTACCTTAAATTTGTACTTAAAAGTCCTCCTCCACCTAAGGGCTGTTTTCACATTCATCTGCTGACGGGGAAGTTTCTCTGAGTTTGTTGAAAATCCATTTTAATTAATATTTCTCAAAGAGAAATATTTCATATACACCCTAAAACCTGTCTGAAGGGGATCTTTAAGTACAATACTTGAGTAAATGTACTTTTTGCCACAGACTGTACTGACAAAATGTAACAACTCCTAGTTTAAAATATGTATTTACCGAAGAGGAAAACCAAACTTCTCAACAGATTCTTGGAAGAAAGCCAGAGTGGTTGATGCAAGGTTGTTGGAGGCTGCACGGAGATACATTATCTGCAGCATAAATGGAATTACACCTCCATAAGAGACACAATTCCTAATGATTATAGAAATGTGTACATTTAGTCCAAACAACTGTACTTACCTTACGGGAAAAACCGTCAATACCACCAAAGACAACAATGTTGTAGCTGAAAGAGAAAAAAATAATAATAATGATAATTGGTCAACTGTATATAACATACTGCAAATAAGTAAAAAGTGTTCTACACACAGTTGCTGAATGTAATAGACATGCAATTTTAAGAGATCAGCTGTGATGGTGTACCCACAGTAACATGAAAGAAGCAGTAAAAAAAAATGTTATGGTGCCTACTGACAACTGCTGCAGAGTTTTTAAATTTATGCAGTTTGTCAAAAAGATAGCTTAATAAGAATTTACCGTATCAATTTATGGTTTGTATCTATGTGCATCAGACACTGGGGTCCTGGAACTGAGTAGGTCCGTCGAGCAATGCATCCTACATTGACCATCCGAGTTAGGACACCAGTGGTGTCAACACGGTGCATGGAGGTTCTGACACGGTCATACTGCACCCTCAGTCCTCTGGCTTGCAGAAGGGCCTTCATCATGCGATATCCAGAGTGAGGCTCCCTCGATTTAATCTCTCTCACACACTGATCTAACTCTTCATCTGTCATAGTGCTGTATAATGCCTTTACTGAGAGATTAGACTCAGCCATGCGTCGGTATACTGTGCGTGTGGACATCCCCAAAAGTTTGGCTATGTATGGAACAGACAAGTTAAATTCCAAAAGTTTGCTAAGGTACTCTGGGGATATGACCATTCGTTGTCGCCCAGCTGGTCCTTGCTCAAACTGCACAACTGCAATGTGTTGCTCCCTTTTGTCTTTTTCCAAATTGATAAGATTGTGCAGCTGTGTCAAAGAATCTAAAATAGCTGGACAAACAGTTACTTGACTGGATACCGCATTTAAAAACACAAGCTCTTGTGTGCAAGTGAACTCTAAGAAGTCCAGATCCAGAGGCATGCGTCCCAGAATATGCTCCAGTCGAGAGCGAAGTCTCTCTAACAGGTAATTAAGCAGGAATTCCTAGCAAAGAAAAACAAAAGAGAAAATTACCAATAGAGAAGCAAATTCATGATTGTAAGACCTGATGTTTGGAATATGTGTAATCTGTAATATTAATTGCTTCATCATATGGAAAAAAATAATGGTAAGCATGATATTTTTAAATAAAACATTACAACATTAAATAAACAACATGTTATATTTCTATTATTTCAAGTAAGTAAACATCTTATCTGAGTAAATGTTCACAGCTGAGCACATTAATTTTATATGAAAAATGCTAATTTATAAATGTCCTCTGTAGTGGAAGTCACAACTTTGCACTTATGTTTTTTGGAATATTTTTCAGTAGACAGACTTTGATAAAACAGAGACAATTATTTACAGAATCACTGAAGATATTCTCAAGTGATATATCCCACTGTGATGTTAATTGTGCTAAAATATTGTTTGTACTTTGTCTTTCTCCTCAAGTTTATGCCTGTGTCAGAAAGTATGCAGAATTACACCAGATAATGCTGCCCTGAGCCATAGAGACTGCAGTATTTCACAGTACACCAAGAATAATTATATCCTGTTGTCCAATTACGTGTACATGCTTTAAAATTTGAATGAAGCATTTTTTCTTTGCAATGTGTATTTTAACCACCCAACACTTAATTTATGTCAAAAATTAAATGAAATATATTTTTCCTGGGACTCAGGAGGAAGGGAGACATTTCCACTCCAACGTTTGGCTCAAAGAAAAATACATTTATATAAAGACATTTCAAGAAAAAAAAAGTCGCAAAGTGATTCAGAAAGGAGCGGAAAAAATGAATAAACCAGAACAGAAAATACACAAAATATTGCCACACTTAAGACTTATACACAAGTCGACTGATTTGGCCGCTTGCCAACTGAAGATAACTGTTACAAAAATTCCAATCTGGGCTATAGCTGCGCTGCCAACTCATAGCCGAGCCCTAGGCTACGTTGTACTTGTTTGTTTCATTCATTACAAACAACCTTTGTTGCTTGTAGTTGTCATCACTAACTTATGAGCTAGTATGACACGTGCTGTTACGAGTTATCGCTGTAATTAAATCATTTGCGCCTTCTTTTAATGTTTTGGGAAATGTGAAGTAGCCTGTAACTTAATAGTCTGCGGTTAAACAAACGAACAAATACTTCTTGCCAGTCACATCTTAACATAGCGTTAGCTAATTGCTAACCGTTTTAACGGACGGCACCTCATAATACGTTCTCTGCAGATACTGCTCAAGAACTTCTGTTAATGTGCAACGAGTCCGGTAATATCTGTTACTGAATTTTTTGAACAAAAATGGTAAATAACGAGTAAATACACTCACCAAAGGGCCGTCGTTTCTGCCTGCTGTCGCCATAGCTGGGTGAGCTTCACCGCTCTCTGTTTTGGGGTCACAGGTCACAGGTGGAGCGTAACGTGATTGGCTGGTTGTTGAACGATTTTAATCAGGGATCAATTGCTTCTGTTTTGTTACCCGGATGTTGACTCTGAATTTTTGACACTGAATTTTCGACACTGAATCTTTGGAGACACTGAATTTTCAGCACTGATTTTTTTTTGAGACATTGAATTTTTTTACACTGAATTTTTTGAGACATTGAATTTTTTTTACACTGAATTGTTTTAGACATTGGAAAAAAATCAGAATCAAATAAAATTCAATGCTTGAAATTCGATGACTTTTAAAATTCATAGTCTGATTTCGATGCAAAAAAAAATTCAGTGCCAGAAATTCAATGCAAAAAAATTCAGTGCTAAAAATTCAAATTCATACTCTGATGGCACAGATTTGCTTCCATATTTTCTGCTCAGCCTTGTCCTTCACCGGATCGATTGTCCTGCTGAGGCTGCTCATTTTCATTTTAAGGCCCGATGTTGTTATGTTCATTTGTACGAGCCCGATGGCTTTGCGTTTTGTTAACGACAGATTGTGGGTGCTGGGTGACGCACACACAAGGTGGTTTATAGGCCATTTAAGTTGGTCAGTGAGCAGAGTTTGGAGGTCTGTGTTAGATGCTCAGGAGGAAGGTTAATTGTAAACTGATATTGTATTCTTACATTGTCAGTGAGAATACATTTTATAAATATACATTAGAATAATCTACATCTCTTTTTTTCTGCCCTTTTCACTGACGTGATAAGGTGCTGTGAGGAGTTTTCCTCGCTTTGGGAACTGATGTTGATACAGCCTGCAAAGCCCACTGAGACACATGAATAGGGATATACAAATAAACTTCACCTGTCTGCCTAGTTTGCAAAGGTCTCATCTGGTACAAGGCTCGTCTACAAATGTGTCAACATCTCGACATCTCCTCCTCCACAATGGTTTCAGACCCCCTGACACTGAATGCACACAACCGGCAGATCAGAACATCTACTATCCTCACATCGCTTCCTGACTTCCTGTGACTTCAGAGATGAGGTGGGAATGTGAGCATGTCCACACCTTGTGTATGGAGAGCCGTGCTTGTCAGCAGTCCAATCAGTCACTGGTTCACAGCAGCAGGGGTTGAGATCATGCCGCAGAGATAAGGGTGGAGGGAGGCTGGTGGTTTGTCACGCAATTAGATGACAGAAACGAAATGAATGAAATATAGTTAGATAGTTCTAAAAGAAAATTGGGTGGCTATGTAACTTTATTGGAAAGAAGCTTCATTTTTTAGGGGATCTTTGTGAGGCAGCATCACTGCAGATGATACAAACAGAAAGGCTGGCTTGGCCAGACTCGCTTGAGGTCACTGTGGAGAAGAGAACAAGAGCCAAAGCAAAAACAGTTGTGTATTTTGGAGGCCATCCATTATAGGGTGTTTTTAATGGACTCAGAAGCTCACTTAATAAGCAACGAGCGATGCCTCAGTGTTCCACTGAAGGTCTTTTGTTCCTGCAGCGGTCAGACTGAATCAACACTTTTAGACGTGGTTTAGACCTCTCGTGGCTTTTTATTGTGTTAATTTTTTATTTGTTGTGTACTGTGAATGCAATGTATGCATTGTTTTTGTCTGTAGTCCAGCTTGCTTATGTGTTGGCCGCCTCCGTCCACGTGTCCAAAATGTTTGGGGGGGGTGTCCTCTGTGCACATCTGTGGAGAGCTTTTCTTTATATCGTAGCTTTGATGGCTTTGTGTATGTTGGCCATTTATTCATACAGTATGTGAGACTGGGCTGTAACTTCACAGAACAAAGTGACATTTGAAAAGTGAGGCTGGGACTCACACATGTCACACATTAGTATTTCTGTGGGCACATAGTTTGCCTATTTCTATAGGTTAGTCATTGTTTTTGGTATGTTTGTTGGAACTGTACAGATATATTTAAGGTATTTAGGAGACGTCAGCAATGAAAGGACTTGACGTTCTCCAGAACATTTCCTGTTTCTTTCCTTTTAAACAACCAGACCTCATTATACGGTTAGAGTAAGATAAGCTCATGTTGATCAGTGTGAGAGTTTGGGCCGGTGGAAGTCGTGTGGTGGTAAAACCAAAACCTTAAGCCATAACTGAATATCAGGAATTCTATCCTGCTGTTGGAGTATATAGACCAGCTGAAAATGACGTGAGAGGAAAGGAATCACATACTGATGTACTTTGGTTTATTTTATTACTCCTAGTGTTTCTCCTTATCAAATGTGCAGAGGCTTGTACTGGTACAGTGAACATCTTGAGTTCCTCAACAATCCTGTGAGGGGGTCAATAAGGGCAACTTCTAAGTGTGGCTGTGGTTCCCCTGGACACCGCTTGGTGGCGCCATCGCTTGCACATGAAGTGGGGCAGACGTTTCCAAGAAAGCGAATGTGAAAGTAAAGCTTCAGAGCTTGTTCAGTTTTACACGTCAGCCAGGTAGAAAGCATTGGGGATTCCGGCGCCTGGGAACAGAAAATCTGGAGTAAGAAGCAATAAGCAAGACACGGTTGCTGTAACAATTTGAGTAAGTCCGAGTTGTGTGTGTGTGTGTGGGGGGGGATCTGCTTCATGAACCGAAGTCTTTTTTGTAAATGTTTAATGAGCTTAAACTACTACGTGCTTGACAGTAATATGAGAGATAGTTAGAGTTGTCTCAGACAAATACTGTGTTTATTAGTGCAACTTGAATAGGGTCTGCACTCTGCTTTCCAATTCTCATTGCCTAATCACATGACTTAACAATGTAGGCCATTTTTTATGTCATGGTTTTCATTCTAACTGTGATATTTAATTGCAATCTGATTCGAGAGATTGTTGACATTGTTTATTTGTATTTGAAGTTCAACTTTTCTTTAATCTTTGAGCAGTGAGGACAGTAGCCGAGATGCTGCGCACCCTGCTGCTGATCATATTATGTGCTGGCATCCCGAATGCCCACAAAGGTACAGTACAACATACATACATCATGTTTAGATTAAAAGTTTGCTGTCACTGTGCTGCATCACTTGTTTGATAGACAAGCAAACACTGACACAGTGATACAAGCAAGAGCGCAGTTACAGTGGAAGAGTGAATGAGTGTTGTTCCCCGTTCAGCACTATTGTTACATTCTGCCATGCTGCCTGGTGTCCACTAGAGGGCAGACAGGGCGCACAGAGTTAGATCAGGGAAAATTAACGTTTATATTACAGCACAGAGGCGCCTGAGGTTAAAGGAAACAATGTCACTGACACTGCAGGTTTGACATGAGTGGAGAGAAGAAGATGTGGAGCCCTTAAACTGACGGAATATAGTAAAATGTTCTAAATATAGCTGCAAAAAAAGCTTCAGCTTCATCGCTTGCTGGTGATGTTTGTATGATGAAAGTTAGCTTCAGTGTTGCAGTTAGCTGAAAATGCCACAGCTGCCACAAACACACACACCTCCTGTAATGAAGTGGTTTAATTATCGACACCAATGTTGTATTAACTGTCCACAGGTTCAACGCATCAGAGAGATCTGACACTCATCATGGTTGGAAAAACTGGAACAGGAAAGAGTGCTTCTGGAAACACCATCCTGGGCCGTGATGCCTTTAAAGAGGTAATGTCGCCTGAGTCTGTGACTGAAGGCTGTCACAGAGAAGAGGTAACGGATGGCGACAGGAACGTTGCTGTCATCGACAGCCCAGGGCTGTTTGACACCAAAAGCACACGAGAAGAAGTGAAAATGAAACTTGAGGAGTGTATTTGCCAATCAGTTCCTGGACCCCATGCTTTTCTGTTAGTGATCAGCCTGAAGGCAAGATTCACAGAAGAGGAGAAGGCTGCTGTGAAGTGGATCCGGGATAATTTTGGCCCGGATTCGTCCATGTACACCATAGTCCTGTTCACACACGCTGACTTGTTAGAGGATAAATCTGTGGAAGACTATGTAGCAGAGAGCAAACATCTAAAACGACTGATAAACGAGTGCGGAGGAAGATACCATTCACTCATCAATGGCAAGAGACAGAGCAGAGCCCAGGTCAGAGAACTTCTGGAGAAGATAGAGGACATGGTGACATCCAACGGAGGAAGCCACTACACCAATGAGATGTACCGCAGAGTCCAGAGGAAACTTGAGGAGGAGAGGAAAAAGAGGGAGGAGGAGGAGGAGCGAAGGAGGAAGCAAGAGGAAGAGAGAGTCAGAGCGGAGAGGGAAAGGATTTCAACGAGTGACATGATAGATCTTGCTAAACTGATGCTGTTTGGTGCAGAAGTATACAGCAATCACCCCGAAATTGTCAAGGAAGTAAGTAAAGGAGTCGCAGAACGTTTTAAATTAATTAAAGACAAGTTTATTCAGTTGTGGAATTAGCAAGGTAATAGTCCACAGTCCCTGCCTCCAGTGTTGGGAGCAACGCTTTACAAAAAAAAAGCATGACTGTAATTCCCCTAAGTTTGGTGGGAATTAGGAATGTAACTAAATCAGTTTTCAAATTAAAGGAACAATGTTGTAGATGAGATAGATAAGATGATACGGTCAGAATATTAATTCAAAACATTTATAAAATGAGTATAAAGGAGTAAGAGTTTTGTGTTTTGAGATATCTACTGAAGTTAGCCTGCTAGCCTGTAAACTTTCTGTGAAATACACCTCATTCAAACTCGACAGAAACAAAATGAAATTTACAAAAAACGGATTAACTGTCCACTGCTATAACAATCATGAACTCAGGTGTGGTTCTCCGAGTTAGATGTGAAAATATTGCGGCTCTAGATGCTGTTTTTTCCACGTTTTCTCGCTGCTCTTCTGTCCCTGCCTGCTATGTCTCCATCGTCCCCACAGTCAGAGTCGTGGTCAGAGCTGCTGTAAATCACCTCAGTACTGTAAACCCTGAGTACTGCGTTACTCTTGATATGCTGGTGCAACTTTTGACGGGCAGTCAAATTCTCACACATTATACCTTTAGATAACACCATGACAATAACTCAAAATGAAACTGGTTCATTACTCATTCCTTTTACGTGTTTTACGTGAAAACCGCGGACAGCCGCAGAGGATAGCAGACAAATGCAGCCTAAACTCTGCATTTTCTAGGTTCTCCCTCTTTTTGAACTAATTCATTTATTTTTGAGAAAAGCAACTCTAAACTGAAACTAACTACAAACTTGCACAACACTGCTTGCACCTGTGCCTGTTTGCTAAATTTTAAAATAATCAAACAGAAATGTCAGTGTGAATGCTTTGTTTGTGACTGGGAATGAGAAAGGTGCTACAAAAATCTATTTTTCCATATGTGAATGTGTGTGGAAAAAATGTCAATAAAGTTTGAAGTTCAGTTTACTTTGGCATTCATTGCTATTTTCATTCATGTACTTTGTAACTTTGATGTCTTTTTGTATGTTGGCCGTTTATCCATACAGTATGTGAGATGGACTTTGCTGTAATTTCACAGAGAATTATGTGATACGTCATCCTCATTTTAAACTAAGTGACATTTGAAAAGTGAGGCTGGGACTCAGGACAACAAACATCAGCCATACTAGAAACATCTGTGTTTTAAAAGAAGAATTACACTAGAGTGTTACTGAGGGCAGGTCAGCGTAAGAGTTGCTGTTCTCGTGTTTCTGAGACACATCAGCCAAGCCCATACAAAAAACCTGTTAAGCTTATTCCGAGAGCAGTGGAAAGCCTCTGTGAGGATGCACATTTTCAGATGTAAACTAAAGACAATACAAGGAAATAGGAGGCCCCCTGCGCACAGGCCAGGAGAAATTCCAGAAGTTTCCCAGAAAACTAATGCGAGAGCCACAGAGCTCGTCTAAGTTCACCACTCAGGCTTAGAACAGCACATTTGGCCACCTGGGAACTGGAAAAGGAAAATCCAGAGTAATGGCTGAAGGTAAGACAATCTGACCTAATGTTAAAATAAACAAAACAACATAGATCCTTTGACTTTAAGATGTAGCACTCACTGTGATGCTGTGACACTGAGAGCACAAGAGGGAAACAACAGAACCGTAGACCTCGATAATGATGTCAGTGACTAATGGTCTATTCTCTTTTATGTCTCACTGGTATAATTTCACATCACAGCAATACCTCTGCGGGAAAAGAAGCAGAAAACTCTGCCTCGGTCTGATGGGTGGGGTCTGAATCACTTTGACGGTATGCTAATTCATTGTCTCTCTCACGAAACCTCTCAGTATAATTACAACATACATGTATCTGTGTGCTACTTTCTAATGAGGAACACTTTATAAAGGCTTCTTAAGTTAAAGTAAGGGCTTTATTAATGTTTATTATTGCTTATAAATCAGTTACAAACTTGGGGTTGCCAGGTTGTAAAAAATCCCTTTGTCTGGTGTTTATTCTTCTCTAGTATTCCCAGCTCTGTGTTTGTAGCTGCTCCTTAGTATATCATGATAGCGTAGAAATGAGAAAAATGCGTAACCCTTCATTCAGGATGTACGATAATCTATAACTGCACACTTCGTCACAGTTCCTGTACCTTATATTAAGAGGACTGGAGTTATCATTGTCACTCATTCATTAACAAACTACAATATAACTTTAGAGTCTGCAGTTGTAAATGTGATAAATGGTCTATAAACAGATTTAAGTTCCAGTTGCAAACAGGATGGTTAGCGGTTGGATGCACTTCCTGAGGGATTAAAGCTTTCTCACCAAAACACACGCTGTGTATGCTTGAGGTCTTGCAGATGTTTTGAATATATTGTATATTCTCAAAAAAACACTTGCAAACCTGATAAGTAACACCGTGTTATAAGGACTGGACTGCAGGGTGTTGTCCAGCCATTTCAATGAAAATGACAAAAGCCAATTGAGCTTCCGCATTGAGCGTTAATGTTTCTCCCGCCTGCGTGGCCCCGCTCATCCCACAGACTTTACACTGCGATGATGTCACCAGCTAAAAATAGCTTTTCAAGGATCTGGGAATGTTTTACAAGTTTACCTCCATGGTTTAAAAATTAATAAATAATGGCAATAATAAAAAAAAGAATAAGAATAAATATAAACAGTAATAATCCCCCGTATTTGCTGTTAGAGGTGTCCTCTAAACATTTTTACAGATATCTCTTTTATAATGGCAGGGCTGCATTTATCAGTGTACTCCTTAGCTTACTTGCTTACTGCCAGCAATTCTTGGTCTGTCGAACTGTGTTAATGTGCAAGGAACCCACTTGTCAGGGTGCCTTTAAAAAGACATTTAAAGAGATAAAGCAAGCCATGCTAGAGGGACCAGCCAAAGAGGTGTTTCATGAGCCAGGCAACCCAAGTAGTGCTGCCAACTAATGTGCCAAAAAAAAGAAAGGTTTCACTTTCCCCCTGCGCTCAACATTAAGTTTGCTTCTGCTGTTGCAGCTCTGGATTTGTCAGGAGGATTGAGGATCGTCCTGGTGGGCAAGACCGGGTCAGGGAAGAGTGCAACAGGAAACACCATCCTCGGGAAAGCTGCCTTTAAGGAGGACCCGAGCTCCGTGTCTGTGACCAAGCACTGTGAGACAGAGAGGGGTGAAGTGGACGGGACCATGGTCCAGGTGATTGACACTCCGGGTCTGTTTGATACAGGCATCACAGAGGTAGAATTGAAAACCAGAATAGAGGAGTGCGTCAAGATGTCGGTGCCCGGCCCTCACGCCTTCCTACTGGTGATCAGGCTCGGAGTAAGGTTCACCGAGGAGGAAAGGAATGCTGTGAAGTGGATCCAAGATAACTTTGGAGACGATGCCTCCATGTACACTATCATGCTGTTTACGTGCAAAGACCAGGCTAAAGCTGACAGCGCTCTGAAGGAGTGCAAGGAGCTGCGGAGACTCTCGATTACATTCGGACGCAGATACCACGCCTTCAACAACAACGACGCAGATGACAAAGTGCAGGTCAAAGAGCTGATCACCATGATCAAGGAAATGGTACAGGATAACGGGGGGAAACACTACACTAATGAGATGTATGAGACAGCCCAGAGGAAGCTGAAAGAGGAGGAGGAGCAGAGGCTGCTGGAGGAGGAAGAGAAGGAAAAAGAGGAGAGGAAAATGTGGGAGGAGGAGAGGGAGAAGAAAGAAAGAGAGCGAGTGAAGGAGAAAAGGGCCAGAAGAAACAACATTCGCGTGGCCTCGGCTGCTGCTCTCGTGCTGGTGGTAGCCGGGGTGGCTATAGCGGTGGGAGCTGACACCACGGTGGCTCTGGCTCTGGGGGCTCCTGTGCTCCTCATGGGAGTGTTATGTGGTTTAGCTGCCATCTGCATATGGAAGGGCATGAGATGCAAAGGCAAAGCAGGTGTTCCAGTATAACTATAGGCAGAAGCTTGTGACAAGGACATGTTGACCCATCTGCAGTATGTGACAGTGAATACACAGTATTGGTATTGCACAAAACTACTTCGAACTACTCAGTGATGATGTTTTGGCCTTTTCTGCATTCTGCTTCCAAAATGATTAAGATTTGAAGGCACATAGCAATGACAGAAGTATGTGAATTTAATGCTGACAGTAAACGAACGGTATGAAATGCAATACTTGTCCTCTTTTTGTTTTCTTTTCACTCATTTATTGTCTGGAGCTCATAAAACCCTCATAAGGAGTTAAATTTGAACGGATGTGTTCTGGTGTCAGTTCCAGTAAATAATGTTAGATTGTACTCATATTGTGCTGACAGAGAATTTACAAATACATTTTAGCGCAGTTTATTATACTTTCATAACTTGTGCGATAATTGCTCAGGCGAAACATTCATGCAGGTTGATTACTGTTCACTACAGTGACGTGCTGTTGCCCTCGCTGTATTTTTAGTAAGATTACGAGCTCACTTCCTGAGAGGAAATGAGAGACAATGGGAAACGTCCGCTGACCAAGTGGAAGCATTCTTAACAGAGCAGCCCCTCACTATGCTGCCACCACATCACTGCCGGTGCACACCATCTGCAACAAAATGTCCAAGGAAGGCCTCACAGTGATGAAATGTAGGTCAGTCTGTCAGCCACATACTGATCGATGGAAAGGTAACTTTTTAATGTAGTGATGAATCTGAATCCCATTTCTTTAGACAATGTTCTGTTAAATAGTGTATTTTCATTACATGTGTAAAAATAATTCCCATCCGCATCCATCACATTAAGATTTTAACCCAAGAAGAGGGATCTCTTCTACTTGTGGCTTGTTATCTAAAAGAGAAGAGACACCTCTATTTCTTCGTCCAATAGAAGAGACGTTTGGTCCATGCTTTCTCTTTTATTCTCCATTAGCAAGTTTCTAATTCAGCCGCAAGGCTCAGAACCAGAGAGGATAACAAGGTGTAAGATATTCAATACTGTATTTCTATTTTTAAAATGTAACACTGAGATTTTGTCAAACACAGTATTTGTCATGTGTGATGACTTGGTGTTTAGTTTTCTGTGGATTAGCTTTAAATTAAAATCTGTACGATCAACTGGAGCTGTTGCGATGAAGAGGTCATTCAATTTGACAGACATTTACAGTAAAGACACTGTCACTGTCACATGCATCTCAAGGTTCAAGAATGAATCGAGATAGGCTAGATAGGCTAACTCTAGTTCCTAAAAAACTATGGGATACATTTATGTCTTTACTTCAGAACACACAGAGGTCCTGAGTAAAGAGTATTGTCTATTGCCTCTATGTAATTTGCCACACTGTCACCCCCTTATTCCCTAATTTCACATCTTGTTCCCTTATACCTACATGTATGAATCAGTAAGCACTGTGCTGGTACACAGTTAGTACAGAAAATTACACTGTAAATTGGGAAGACTTTTGGCATACAACGCAGGCTCCAATCTAAAGCATTACCCAAGTAACTTTACAGGAAGGAGCTCACCATTAGTCATAAAGGCATCATGAAGACATTTTGGCAGCTGTAATCACACTTTACATTATGATGACAAGATCAGTATTATGATCATACTCATAATGCAATGGGAGTGTTGTTAGAAGACATCATAATTTGCTATGCATGCATTATCATGCACCTTCAGTTTTCTTGCTGAGGGTTAGATGAGAAGATCAATATCACTCTCATGTCTGTTCGTTAAATATGAAGCTACAGCCAGCAGCCAGTTAGTTCAGCAGATTAGAAACAGCAAGCCTGGCTCTGTCCAAAATCTGCCTACAGCCACTTCTTAAACTCCTTAACTAGCATGTTGTATTGAATTTATAGTAGGCTATAAAAGCATAAAAGTATCAGAAATAATTAAGTGTAAATTGCATTTGTAAAAGTATGAAAATGACTTGGCAGATTTTTTCCGACAAGTCGTGTCATCACTGCGAGGTTGCCAGGCAACCAGCACAGCCCCGTCACTGTTCGTGCAGACATGAGACACAGTCGGTGAGCTTTAGAGGTGCCAGGCTGGTTGTTTCCCCTTGTTTCCAGTCTTTATGCTAAGCTACTATAAGCTAACCAGCTGCTGGCTGTAGCCTCATATATATACTGTGCAGACATGACATCTAACTCACTGCAAGAATGCAACACAACATGAGCTTATTTTCAATAATGATCAGCTGATTTTTATTTTAAATTTCTTAGATAAACTCTTCATTTATTTAGAATATATCTGTAATTAATGTAGCGAAAAATTTTTGATTCGATCTTTCAATAAACAAGCCTTTTTTCCTTTGTAAAGATACCAAAACAGTACGCTATTGTTTTTCCGGAGGCAGCTGAACGAGCGTGAAAACAACATCTGGCCTCATCTACATGTTATAAGTCAATGCAATGAGCCATGTCAGAACTCAAAATTATGGGTTCTGTTTATGGCCGACAGGTGAATGTAGGTCCAATATTCACCCTTCTTTCAGCTTTGTTTTAGTCTCCACTAAGTCCTGAGGAAAACATTTGTGTGTCCAGCTTCCTCTGAACTCAACCTGGCTTGGTTTATCTCAAACACTCAGCAGTATGAAGATCAGGAAGCTTTTGTGTGCATTCTCACTTTTAACCCTGAGAGTTTCATGGAAGTTTTTGGTAAATCAAACAAAAACTTTTTGAGATTGTCGTCACATTGCTTTATTCTACTGTTGCAAACAAAAAAATTACCAGTGTTCTCCACACAAAATGATATTCAGGATAACAGTGTACAGCATCAGCATTTACAGATTTGTCAAAATATGTTCATTTATTGTTCAAAGCTTATGAATTAATGTTGAGAAATGAAGATGTGCAATAAAATCTTGACAATAAAAATCAAATATGGATTTTCAATCATGTAGTGTATGAAAAAGCAAACTTCAGAAGTTTGGCTTGGCATGACTTAGCTCTCTTTTTCTTTAGGTTCTTTAGGTTTAGGTTTCATCCACCACCCGATGGCTTTAGAAATCCCTGCACCAGCGAACATGAATAGTGAGCCCACGGACAGAGCTGGTGGACCACGAGCTACAGCTGTGACTGTTGCTGCTACAAGCAACTGATTACTTGCATTGTTCAAATGGTCTCCACATTTGCTCCACCATTCATCTGAATTCATTTTCCTCTGGGCCTCTTGGTATATGCTGCTGGTATAATGGCCACCATTGGACTGCACTATCTTATCTATCTTTTCAAACAGATCAGCCACCTGGGTGCGATTTTCCATGCGTTTATTGTCAAACACGACGTACCCAGCTGTGCGGCACCTGATGAGCTCCGTGACTTCAGAGTTTTGTACTAAATAACTCTCAATTGACTTCTCGAGCTCATCTCCCCTCGTGAAAAGCACAAGCGTGTACTTAGAGGCTTCCTCACCAAAGTTGTCCTTGATCCACTTGATGGCGTTCTTCTCCTCCTCTGTGAACCGTGCATCCAGTCTGATCACCAGCAGGAATACGTGGGGTCCTGGCACAGACAGCATGATGCATCTCTCGATTTCTCTTTTCAACTCGTCCTCCGCAGTCGACGTGTCAAAGATCCCGGGGGTGTCGACGACACTCACAGTTCTTTCATCAAAGTGGCAGAACCCTTTTTTACATGTCTTTGTCACAGAAGACAGAGACATGCCTGTGGGAAAAGGTTGGTGTCCCAGGATGGTGTTCCCTGTTGCACTCTTCCCTGATCCGGTCTTCCCCAGCAGGACAATCCTCAGGTCTCTGATGACCGGAGAGCTGGAGTCTGTGGACAAAATGGCAGTGAAACAGTTTGTGTGAATTGTTGGATTGTGGGTCAGCTCAGGAGTGTAAAAAGCCTGCATATGTGCCGACACACACAAGTGACGACGCTCACCTTCATTTAAGCTTAAACCCATCTTGCTGTAGAGAAAATAAACCAAGGAAACACAGATCAAATCTGAATCTGAACTGCAAAATCTGTCTGAACGTCTGTACTTGTGTGTGCAAACAGTTCCTCCCTCCCTCCTTGCCTCTGTCTCTGTCCACCACAGCGATTTCCCGGAAAGTGAAACTCTCTCTCTCACAGTGGTTTCCAAGAAACGAAACTAAGGCTTTTGGAATGTTTTCCATGTCAACACACAGGCTTCAAAACACTATATAAAAAAAGTTGAGCCTTCCCACATGCTGAATCTTATCTCAGCTTTGGCACACACTCTTAAAAGAGAGTTTGAGATTTGCATCACCTTTTTGTAGACAGAAATCAACAATAGTCAACAGTATGAGTTAACTAACTTTACAACTGATATGTCCCATTCAGTGATAAACAAGGTTTAAGGCTGATTGAATGACACAATGTAGGGCTGCACAGTGACATGCAGCTGTTTCCCCTTCACGCTGCACACAGAGAATACTAAAAATGAGGCATCCTGGCAGGCAGCTAATGACTAGCAAGCCTCTTTCTGCAGTGAGCAAAGTGCCATCAATGAGCACCCAAGTGTCTAAAACAAGGAGCATGTTGAAGCCAGTGTGGAAATGATGGAAGTCTCTCTAATGCCATCTAGTGGCTATACGGGGTAACTTTTCGTTTATCCACCTGCATGCTGTCAAAATGTCAAAATGTAATGACTTAAGTGGAGTGAGTACGTTTGTCCCACCATAGAATGTTTTAACCCAAGAGGCCATTTTCACTTCTTTTGGCGGTTCTGCATGAAAGTATGACTCCGATCAGCTTTCACCTGCTCCACCTTGGCTCCGTCCATTGAGTTCAATCTGACCAAACATGGCAGCAATCAACAGTGTCTCTAACAAAGTGTCCTTGTGCTGTCATTTTTTTTTTTTGCATAACCAGCTGTGTGTGTGTATTTAGTATGCAGTATTACACACTGCTGCCCTCCCACACCCCTGTGTATGAGATCCAGAGGGACAAGCTGACCAGTCATAACGGAAGAAAGACACTCACATCACACAGCTACACCACCAAGAAGGATCATCAACACGCCGTCTGTGGACATCTGACTGCTTGAAAAGTAAGTTTTCTAGAGCTTATGAGGTTTTGCCTGAACTGTGGAATGGAGTGGTGGTGTGCTTGAACTAATGTTAACAGGTCCAGATGGAGCAAGGTTAGTGCTCTTGTTTTTACTTACTTTACTGTAATATTGCATCATGTGCTGTACTGTTCTTTAATCATTTTAACTCATGCCGTTCGCACAGATGTAGAATTACTGAGCGAGTTTGTTTAACATGTGCTTCTATAAAGTCAATTTGCTGGAAACTGTGTCATCTTAACAGTACATGCACAGGTGGGGAAGACGGGCACTCACCTCATCAACTCACAATCACTCGACGTACTGAATGACTGTTGGGAGATCTGACTTTTATTCAGCGAGAACTCAACACTCAGCAACAAGAAAAGTCGCTCTAAAGTTCCTCCAGCGACCATGGCGTCAACAGGTCTTCAGCTGCTGGGCCTGGTGTTGGCTGTGCTGGGCTGGGTGTGTGGGGCGTTGGTGTGCGCCGCTCCTCTGTGGCGCGTGTCCGCCTTCGTGGGTGGAGAGCTGGTGATTGCTCAGGTGCTGTGGGAGGGACTCTGGATGAACTGCTTGTCTCAGACCACAGGCCAGATCCAGTGCAAGACCTACGACTCCACCCTGGCCCTCCCCATGTCGGCCCAAGCCGCCAGGGGCCTCACCGTTCTCTCCCTGCTCCTCTGCCTTCTGGCCCTCATCCTCGGGGTGGCAGGGGCCAAGTGCACTCACTGCATGGGTGACGGTAACCAGGCCTCCAAGGCCCGGCTGGGTAGGATAGCCGGGGTGTTCTACCTTGTGGCTGGCCTGGCCTACATGATACCCATCTGCTGGACTGCCCATGCAATCATCCGGGACTTCTACGATCCGAACGTTGCAGCACCTTTAAAGAGAGAGCTGGGCCCGGCGCTGTACCTGGGCTGGGGGGCCTGCGTGCTGCTCCTGGTGGGGGGCGCTCTGCTGCATGTCGGTTCTTCTCCACCAGGTGGAAGAACGCTGCCCGTTTCCGCAGGAGCAGCGAAGGACAACATACATGCAGGCGCAGCAGGAGAGGTGAAGCAACAGGAAAAATCTTTTGTATGAGATCATTTTATTGGACATTTGAGGTACAAACAAACATGGCGGCCACAACGTCGTCAGATGAGCGTGTGGAACCTGCAAAGTCACAATCTGTTGGAGGATATTCAGCCTGTACTGCATTTTATATCTTCTGATGCAGAGTTAGTATACGTTTCTTTAAGTTATAATGTGGATTTCATTACATGTTGGTAAATGATGGTTTTACATTTATTAATACATTTACATGACAAACCTCTAATAGAATTTCCATGACTGAATGGCTTTCTGTCAGAGTGGGAGCTGACATGAACAGTGGGAGGATTTTAGATGTTTAGAGGTTGACTAATGTGTGTGACTACATTTCTCAAATTCCACTCTGCCTCTGCTAATGAGTGTGTGTGTGTGTGTGTGTGTGTGTGTGTGTGTGTGTGGGTGGATTGTGTACAGAAGACCAGTGTAGATTGTATATCTGCGTGTGCTGGTGTGTTCACTGAAAAAATGTGTGGGCAGTCAGAGCCGATGTTTGTTTATTTACTTTTTATGGATATTTGGGGATTTTCCAAACAAATTTATTCTTCGTATTTTAGCTTTCCTTTTTCATTTATTTGTTTTATGACCTTTTATTTTTAATGTGGTTCTGCAATATATATTTGTACTACTGTATACGTTTTGATTGATGTCAGTTGTAAACACCCCTCTTATCCAATATTCAGAGCTTGTTTCTTTGGCCTACTTATGAGAAATAAGTATCATTGTTTATGTTGCATTATCTCCAGTTGTAATAGTTTTGTTAATTTTGTTTAACAAAGCATAATTTATTTCTGATCCAAATAAAATGATTTAATATTTTCACCTTGTGTTCTCTGCCTTTGTGTCAGTAGTTTACTAGTTCTCAGCATTATATGAAAGTATTCTTTGGGCTCTAACTTTATTAGGATAAATAAAGTGGGCTGGCTAAGTCCAGTTAGCCTTATAATGTTTTACCTAGCTTTTGGCAGGTGACTTAATAACATTACACAGTTTACAATTTTCAGTCCATGAGTGTGACTTTTGCACCTTTACATTTTGTATTGACTGTCTTTTTTATAATTTAAAACTACTTGTGCACAATAAATGTGCGTGTTTGCATTCCACTACAACTGTTTTTTTTTTTTTTTTTTGCTATACATTAGATCCCTGATCATTAATCCCCCTGTGATGGAACGGACTGTGTGTTTATGTGCAGAATATCGTCGCTGGGATGAGTAAAAACAATGAAATAAATATATGAGAGTGGGTGCAAGGCTAATGGAAATCAGCAACGCCTGCACACTCACTCCAAACCACATATTACTTAAACGGACAACAATTCAGTCCCAGATCCCAAACCATTACTTAACAACAATGAGTGGTGATGGCAGACCTAATACACTTGGGGGCAGTAAACACTAAGTGAGGGATGTGCTCCCTAACATTGACTGTCACCTATTATGACACCCATTGCAACATGGTTTGTCTCTGTACTGCACAGGTAGTGGACAAGATAATGTAAACACTTACAGATAAAGAGCTACGTATTTGCTAAACTCTGAGGTTTTTCTTTTCATCTACACTTTGGGCATGGATGGTTTGGCCTATGAGTTGCCTCATCTGAAAATTTAACAATATGACCCACCAATGCTGCATATTTGTAATTGTGATTAAGGTAAGGTTTTAATGGACTCTATGCAAACAGTCATCTAACAGTGTCTCCCAGAAGTCTTGCCTGCTGGTTTCCCTGCCAACAGATTAAGACTTGTTTTAAGGTCATAAAGGACTACATGTGAAGACCTGTGGCTCTCTGGACTGTACCACTGCAAGCATATTTTCATTGTATGATCATTCTTCCTCCCTATTTCTAGTAAATGTTATGATCGGTGTTATTCCACTGCTGGGCACAGGGGGCAGCAATTCGCCCAGTCACACAAATCAAAAGATTTATTCTTCAATATGTACTTTCAGAAACCATGCTTCATTTTCAAATATGATGGCTGTCTGTCTTGGATAACTTTGTAGCATCTGAGATTGCTTCCCACACAGTGAGACAGTCAGATGCTAAGCTAACATCTAGCCAAAAATGTAAAGAATGACTCACACAATGACTCACGTATTAACAAGCTAACAAAAGTGAGGCACTCCAGTTGTTATGCAATTTATGACAAGACTTGGCACATGACATCACACACTGATGAGACTTAGGCAGGCTGAATGTGCCCACCCAATGACAGCTGAAGTCCATATAGTGGCACAGTTTGCATCAAAAAATCTGCATACCTATGTTCAGATTTCTACAGAGGGTTACGGTGTCAGTAACAGGACTTTGTAAATCCTTATTAACATAACCTTATAACAATAAATATAATCAGAGATTTGTGTGTCAAACAAAAAGTTAGCACCCTAACAGGCATGGCATGTAGCAATAAGGAAAGTATTTTCATCCAACCATAAATAGTGCAGATTGCTGTTTATTGATTACATTTATTGCATTTTAAGTCTTGCAGTGTAACACAGCATACATTTGTGTATATGATTAATTTTTGAGTTGTACAGTAGGACATCAACTGCAGCACAGGTGCTTTCAGACACAACGCCACAGTGGTGCCACTGTGCTCTGACACATTATTTCCAGTGGCTCGCACCATGGCATGGAGCACAGCGGCGTTCGTATCCCAGCGGTCCGCTCGGCGAGCTGGCTCCCACGATTCAACCAAGTTGAACAAACCAGTAATGGGGAAAATAGGAAAAATGACATCAGCACTCAGATACGATACTAAAACCAGTTTTAAAAATGTGAAAATTTCTCAAATAATCGCTAACCTCTGTTATAGGCTACTGATCCGTAACAGTAATGATTTTCATGAACTTTCTTCAAATAATCTGGAATAAGTAGGGCTATTTTTGTCCCATGTGTGTTAAATCTGTCCTTTAATCTACTGTTCAAATGACACAGTTAGTCAAATACAAAAGTCCTGGTGTCCCATGTTTGCTTTAGACCCTGTAGAGGTGATTACGAGAGTATTCTTCTAACTCTACTCGCTGTAACAACCTGAGTGTGTGTGAGCCTTGTAAACACTGTTGCATGCACACACACGTTACGAACAATTGTACCAAAGGCATTTTCTTCCACGGTGAACCGGCTGAAGTCTCTGCCTGGCGGAGAAAGTCGACTATTGTCCTCTTAAAGGGACAGGCTGCCTGAGCGGCCTGCACAGCTGCAGGACGGGTGCGTACCCCTTTAAGACGCCACATGACAGTTCGCCGCGGTGAACCGGGGCTGTGTGAGTGGGAGCCGCCGGGGTCTTTAGCATTCCCGTACCCCGCTGTCGACCTTTGGATCTCGGTGTCCGGGGCGGGTAGGCAGCTCCGCCGCGCACGGTGGCAATTGGCTGCGCTCTTCTCGTCCGTCTTCAGCTGCTTCCTGTTGCACATCGTGGACCATCCAGAGCAGACAGTGCGCGCACACACACACACACACCTTTACATGCATACACGCAGGCTATGTGGCGCGAGCGGCGTGCATGGAGCCCAAAGTCCTCCACCGGTTCGTGGCGCAGTCTCTTATCGAAATGTTTGAAGATTAACGAGGTTACTCGTGTCCTGTAGAGCACTCGCTGCTGCCAGCTGCACCCTGCAGGCCGGGAAGCCGACAGAGCGGGCGGACAGCGTGTCAAGGCGGACTGCGAGTTAGGAAGTCACCGCTGTAGCTGCATCGGACCGCTGCAGAGCACGGAGCCATGACCGAGAAACGGATGTCGCGGTGGTATTTCGGAGGGCTGGCGTCCTGCGGAGCCGCCTGCTGCACGCATCCTCTGGATCTCATCAAGGTGAGGGGGGCTGAAGTCTGCGCGTAACCCTCCGCTGGCGCGTAGAGGAGCGCAGGCCCGAACACCAGGCCACAGCTGTTTCCAGCAGGAGCCACACAAGGCAGGCAGCCTTTAACCTCCTGGCCACTCATCGTACAACTGCATGTCAGTTGGATATCTCTGTGCGCCCGCTGCAGCTGCGGCGAGCCTGTCGTGGCCGTGCCAAACTCTGAGGTGTCGCATGTCTTCCGTGGCATCGCTGGAATGTGTATTAGGATGTTCAGGGCTGTTCAAATGTAGGGCACAGGACGGGGCTTGGTTAGCCCAGGTGACAGTCATTTGTGAAAGATAATAGTAAGTAATTGTTGGGTTAATTTTACACAGGCCACATTGTGCCAGCAGTACGCTGAATGGCACAACGTGGTCTCAGTTTCACGTGGGATAGTCCTGTTGTTTTGAGATAAATGTAACGTGGTAAGCAGAGGGAGTATGTGTTGTCCTCTTCATATCAGCCTATTAGTGCCTGATAGCAGAAGTGTGTGTGTGTGTGTGTGTGTGTGTGTGTGTGTGTGTGTGTGTGTGTGTGTGTGTGTCTCACTGGGGTCATGCATGTTCATTCTTGTTGATCTCTGCCTCACTGCGCTGCACACAGCAGCAGATCAGTGAATCTCTGCCCAAATCCTTCCTAGCTTTTCTCCTCTCTCTCTTTTTGGTTGCATTGGGAACAGCGGCACATGACCCTCATAACACTAGCTGGTGCTCAGGAAGTCATGCAACCTTTAATTATGCAGACAACGCCAGTAATCACCACATTGCAGGAAAACTCAGGGGTTCATTTCTGCCATAATTGCTTGTTAGCTGGTGATGCCATATGAAATTATAGCATTGTATGACTGAAGTTGCTTCAGTGTGCATGAAGTTCTTAAAGTTTTTTCTTTATTCATGTGCTATCCACATCGTTTGTCTACCCATGCAGCAGTTTTCTCTTTGAAGAACCACTAAGCAAACTGTGAGGTGTTTTTCATCTAAGACTGCAGAGTGTGGGAGTCTTTAATAATCTACAAAACCAGATGCTTTCTCTGCTGGACTCCCCGTCCCAGACACAATAGGTGTACTCGGAGATATCAGCTATCAACAATCAAGAACAACCTGTCTGAGCAGGAAGAACACTTAATTGAGAACTTTTCTTGAATATTTATGTTGTGGTGCTGCCTGAGGATATTCTCATAATTTGACTAATACATAATAAAAACTAAAACATCCCCAGTGTCAGCAGATTAACCGACAGTGGAGTGAACCTGTTCTCACATTCACTGGAAACTGAACTCCACCAGTCGTCGGTGCTGGTGAATGGTTTCTGGATAATCCTTCAAGAATTGTTTGAAGTGGTTAAATGATTTTCATCTGAGGAGATCTATGAAAGACTTAAGCTTTCTTACAGAGAGGGAGAGACAGTGAGCTGGGTCTACGTCAGTCCGGTGCGGCTCAGGGTGACGAAAGACAAGTTCTGGCCTCATAGTGGGATGTGGTCCATGAGTGTGTGTGTGTGTGTGTGTGTGGGTTCTTTTGCATGTGCGTTTGGTTTTGGGATGTGATTGGTTGTATGTCGGGTCATCTAAAAATCCAGGATTTAATCAAGTGATTTTCCAAAGTCTGAAGTGACCCCCCCCCCCTCCAACTTAAGCCCTGTTTATTGGCACCATTAACAGTATGCTGAATTAGCTGTTAACATGACCGGTTTGCAACGTACCTGTGGTTGTATACACAGCTGTAACTGGATCACTTGGATACTGAAGAAAACTTTAAAACATGATGATTCTCAGTGAAGTTTTATAGTCTTGCTAAACAGATTTATGGATGTTTATTCATGATGGCCATCAGAGGTAATGATATTCAAGGAAAGCATACCACTGAATCTAAAAATATCTGTGTCATGTCTGTTCACAGTTATGACTCAAGGATTTTTGACGCAAACTGTGGCACTTGAGTGCAGAGGGTTTTAAGGTAACTTCATTGCCTCCACAAGCTGTTTTTTCCGCTCCAACTGCTGACCGTGTTGCAAAACCTGCAGGCCAAACTACAATTGCTAACTTCCCCTTGTTTTCACAACACTGGCTGGCACTTGTCTCTATCCCTCTGCACCGACCCTTCGGCTCTCCCCCAGGTTTGAAAACCTCTGCTTTAAACCGCACTCTCTGATGTTTGCTGCTCAGTGGAGTTATGAAGGTTTAGGTGCAATAAAAGTGGTTATGTTTAGACCAGACTATATGTTTTTGTTTTTCCCATCACCTGTCATAAATATATTTTGCCGCAAGTCCCTAATTTCACATCCATATTCAGGCAGTTATACATTAATTTCCTTTCTCTTGCACATTAAGCTATTTTTTTATATTGACCATTAGTGCACAAGAGATCGGCAAACAGTTCTTAGAAAGTGAATTTAAATTAGAGAAATACATGATTAAACAGTCGTCAGTAGCGGTATTCCCACATTGCTCGGATGTGACCATGAGGTGTGGGTATGGTGCCATAAGTAGTTGATCCATAACTCATTTTCTGTTGTGTTGTACTCTGTATTCCAGCAGATTGGAGTTGAAATTAATTAATAACTATCAGGTTAAAGGTTTAATTTCTGCTTTGAGAGCGACTGAGGGTAACTTGTAGCTCCTTTTTGAATAATGCAGCAAGACAGTGACAAGGCTACAAGTTACTCCTCTGATCCAATATGGATGCAAGTGTGTGTATGGAGTCAGTTCTTGCACCTCAAAGTCATTGTTATTCCAAAAATGTGTTGTGCTGGAGTACAGAGCCCACGGGATAAAAGAATGTGTCACTGTCTAAATACTTGCAAACTGCTCCGGACAGTCATGTGGTCTTGCACCAATCAGACTGCTGCAGTTGCAGTCAGGTGGAGAGTGTTGGATGTAGCTGACACCATATTTGGTCCTCTGTCAGGACGGGTGCTTTCATGAAGTGGTGCTCTAGCTGGCGAAGGGGAGCTCTTTTACAAAATAATATGGAATAGTAAAATCAAGAAGTCACAGAGAACTCGAGGAGATGTGAAAGGCTGCTATAAAAAGTCATTGAGAAATCCTCATTGATCGACACTGGAGCAGAATTATTATGCCTGTGAGTGTGGGAGCCCTGTGTATAGTTAATGACTGGAGCTGTACACAGTGTTGACACTCAGGTGTTGTGCTAACACTGTGATGGTTATGGATAATTCCATGAATTTAAGGTGTTAAGTGTTAATTCGTAGAAATGAGAGTGTGTGATGGAAGCTGGAGGTAGCACTGACCTGACAATCATTCATATTTGTTTTGTAACGTCAAGTGAATTTCAGCTGCTGTTGCAGCCCTTTCTGTGTCGCAAGCTTGGTTTACATCACAACTTCACCCGTCACTGCTTGAGAAACAATGATATAATAATTAAACTGATGTTTAAAGCAACGATCTGTGCTCCACTGTTATGTAATATATTAGACCAAAACAATTCTGTAATTAATTTAGTTGATTTGTAATGACAGCTTGCACACATGAGGACTCTGAGTCAGTTCTGTTGATGGCGACTTTGCAGCAGCGGCGAATGTCTTCATAATGCTCTACACTCACCACATTCCTGTCAACAGCAGCATCTAGATTTAGAAGGTCTGCCGTGTAATTTAGAGGAGAGAAAATGTGAATGTGGATTTCGGCAGGGAAGCAGGGCTTGACCAAACACACACCTCATGGCAAAGATTGCCTCGTCATGTTGCATTGATTTCCTCCTTTGTGTTAGCCAGACATCCATTACGCCGTCAGAAAAGTTGCTCCATTGTCGCCCGATTCTGATACGGCAGATTTGCTGTACAACATTTGTCTGACCTCACCTGAAGAAAAATCTTTAGACACTTATCAAGTCCGCTGGGCGTATACGAAAGCAGATAAGTTATGAAGTTGTGTTTTAGTACAGGAATCACTGAGGCCAGCCACCAGAAACGCTCGTTCTCCAGCCTGATTCTTCTGCTGTAGCTGTCCTGTGCTGTCGAGGCTTCGTCACATGGAGGTGGACAGTTTGTCTTCCTCTGATTGGATGGTCAGGGGCAACGTGCTGATTGGCTTGTCAGCGGAGACATAAGAACTGGACCACCATAGAAGTCTGTCAGACCTTTAGTCATGCTGACACGCTGTCTCTGTGGATGCCATTGTCTTCTGGTTGGTCCACTACTTTAGACAAGACTGAAATATCACAACTGTTGGATGTATTGATGTAAAATTTTGTGCACATACACATTTTCTCCAGAGGAGGAATCCCAATGTCTCTGACGATCCCCTGACTTGACCTCTAGCTCCACATGTCTACTTGGATCAGGGGTGGGGAACTGTTTCAGTTTTATAACATCCATCCAGAGCCACTCTGAGGACGATGACTGGAACTGCTTGTCCTCAGCGAGACGTCTCATGTCAGATGATAGTGATAATGATGCTACTCGCAGCTTGTCTTTCAGGTTTAGGTCCCTCAGTATTGAGCAGACCTGAACCTTTGCAAGAGTCAGTTTTTTAAAGGACTGTTCACAGTCGCAGGTTGTCCCAGTGTTTCCTCAGAATAGGAAAATCCGACCGTACATACAGTTTGTAGAACTCCAGCAGAGCGAGGTTGTGGTGTTGTGGCGCTCTTTGTTGCTTTGCTTTGCTCAATGGTTTTGCATTGCAGGCAGGGTGGAAAATTAGCACCAGCCATTTAAAAAAAGTTAGTTTCCCCCGGTTATAAGTTGTCAGGTACTTCGGCTGGTTCCACATAGCAAATATGTCTGCTTCCGTTTGTTTGCTTTTCATGTCCTGAATCCTCTCTTCAAATACCTGATGGGACTGCTCACCAGCATAATCAGATGTCAGAACAGGCTTTTGTTCTAACAGAACAAACACAACACTTTATCTGTACTCATTCTGTCTCGCTGCAGGACAGTTTTCCCTCAGGTAAACAATTAAAGATTATCTTAACTGACCTTAGTAAAGGCAAATGATGAGACAAGAAAAACATTGTGTTTTGAAGGTCATAGTGGCGTTCAAACTCATGCTGATTAGAACAGAGGACAAAGGCCACATTGTAGAGCTGCTGACCTCCTCTGAGAGGGACAGTACACACACACACACACACACACACACACACACACACACACACACACACACACACACACACACACACACACACACACGGGTAAAGACGTGTATTATAACGTCCTGTTACACATTACTCTCTTGCTTCACTGATTGTACACATGAAGGTCCGTTCAGTCCTCGTGGTCAGTGCGACTCAGACTGTGGAAACAGTCATGTGATGTCCTCTGTGACTCTGGAGAGGATTTCTCAATTCTAACAGAATAACCCTGATGATGTCATAGCGATGACAGCAGGGACTAAATGTTTTCAACAGACAGAAAAATACAGGGGTGTGACTAAAGATGGTATTACGTTGTTATTGTGGGAAGTGTAGGAAGTGTCTGTAGTTTAACTCGCACTAAAGACGTGAGGATGCCACTGCTGATTAGATTTAGGCCATCCTTTTTCTAATTTGTCTCTCACAAGCTCCTCAACTCTATGGAAGTTTGATGCTAAATCTCTGGAGTATCTCTTTAAGAGGTGACACATTCAAATGCTTGAATATGTGAGCTGGTGTCCAAGTTACCCTGCAAGAGGGAACCAAAAGAAGCGGTTACATGTCAGCTCCAACAGGATCATGCACTGTCTGTGTCTGCCTGTAGATTAGTTGTGTCTGTGTCCTGTCCAGCTTGGGACTGACAGCGACGCCAACGCTAACACACACGACCGTCTTTCCAGGTGCACCTGCAGACACAGCAGGAGGTGAAGAAGAGGATGGTGGGGATGGCCATTCAAGTGGTGAAGAGCGATGGGGTTCTGGCTCTCTACAATGGCCTCTCTGCCTCTCTTTGCAGACAGGTATGTGCATCGGTGTGCATGCCTGAGTCTGTTCTGGAGCTCATGTGTGTTGTTGTGTGCATTAGTTTGTCGTGTGTGTTTTCTATTTAGCCAGGCAAACCACTGAGGGAGGAAACCTCTCGCAACGAGGCCGAAGAACTGCAGAAAAAAAAACAATGCAGAATCACATGACATATAAAACTGCATCAGAAAATAATACTGATATAGAGCTAAAGAGTGGCTGTCTATGAATAGATCAGTAGGTTAGTTTTATTAAGCAGAGGAGGATGGCAGTCTGTGCAGCAGACTGGAGAAAAGAAAAGTTTGAAACACAGCCACCGGATGATGATGAAGAGTAGAATGTGTTTTATCCTGTAAACACTGCATCCTGTTTACTTTCTGACCTGAGACTTTAAATGATCAGAACCTTTTTTTAGATGAGTGGTTGTGTTGCAAGAGGCTCCTCCCAGTGTTTGAAAAAAAACAAAGTGTTAAATAGTGAGGAGAGTTTAGGATACAGCCCTGTGCTCCACTCATTCTGTTTCTCTCTCCTCTCCTCTCCTCTCCCTCTTCCTCTCCTCTCGTCTCCTCTCCCTCTCCCTCTCCCTCTCCCTCTCCCTCTCCCTCTCCCTCTCCCTCTCCCTCTCCCTCTTCCTCTCCTCTCCCTCTCCTTTCCCTCTCCCTCTTCCTCTCCTCTCGTCTCCTCTCCTCTCGTCTCCTCTCTCCCTCGCCTTTCCCTCTCCTCTCCTTTTCTCTCCTCTCCCTCTTCTCTCCTCTCCCTCTCCTCTCCTCTCCCTCTCCTCTCCTCTCCTTTTCTCTCCTCTCCCTCTCCTCTCCCTCTCCTCTCCTCTCTCCCTCTCCCTCTCCTCTCCTTTTCTCTCCTCTCCCTCTCCTCTCCTCTCCTCTCCTCTCCTCTCCTCTCAGATGTCCTATTCCCTCACCAGATTTGCCATCTATGAGACAGTGAGGGACATGATGGGCAGCGCAAACCAGGGCCCGATGCCCTTTTACCAGAAGGTCCTACTGGGAGCCTTTGGAGGTAGTAGAGTGCACACACACACCCACACACACAGTTATGTTTCCATCATTTTTAGGGACGTTACATAGACTTACATTCATTTCCTGGAGACTTACCCTCACCACAACTTGCCTAACCTTAACCTTAACTCAAGTCTCCACCCTAACATTTAATAATTTACAGTATGGGGACTTGTGTTTTGTCCACATAAGGAAGGCGAGTCCCCACAATGTGACTGTGTAAACACATATGTGTGCTCACAACATGAGTAATACACGTCCACACACACGCACACACACGCACACACACACACACACACACCTTCTGCTTCTCCCCCTCTCTTTTCTCACACACACACTTGCTGTGTCACCCATACTGGACTGTGTGCCAACAAGATTTCTCTGCCATCAGGTTTTACTGGTGGGTTTGTTGGCACGCCGGCAGACATGGTGAACGTCAGGTAACGTGTCAATACTCAAAACTTATGAACATATTCACAGTTGCAGTTCTTGTAAATAGACTGTTAGCTTTTTTGCCCGTGTGAGCACAGAAAATAGTGGATTCAAAGGATCTGAACTGTTGTTACTTCTAGGATGCAGAATGACATGAAGCTACCACCGGAGCTGAGGAGAAAGTGAGTGTTGTAACTTGCTCAGCTAAAAATTGTCCACTTAGATGTTCTAAATGTCTCATTGTAATTTAACCCTGAATGTTCAATTTCAGCTACAAACATGCTGTCGATGGGCTCTTCAGAGTCTTCAGAGAAGGTAAATACTAAGCAGTGTAATGTCTGTACCTTTATGAAACGCACATGGTGGCATCGTATCTGACCTCTGACCTGTGTCCTGTGTCCTGTGTCCTGTGTCCTGTGTCCTATGTCCTGTCCCACAGAGGGTGTGAGGAGGCTGTTCTCAGGAGCCACCATGGCCTCCAGCAGAGGAGCGATGGTCACTGTGGGACAGGCAAGTCACACTGCTACGTGATAGGCTGATATTTAGCATCAGGGCCTTTTGTTTTTGCCATCACAGGTACAACATTTGTAACTGAAGACATCCTTTTAAATGCCTGCATGTGTTAATGAGACCTGAGGGATTCTCAGATTACTGGAGAGCGACGTCTGTTTCTTTATTTCTACCTGAGCACATTCACAGTTTAGATCAATTTTTCCTCTTAAATACATGAATACATTATTTATTAGTCATGTCCACCTATAAGTCCTGTAATAAGATCTTGGAAATAGATTGAATTAGGTACATTAACTCATCGATGCTAAATCAATTTCCTAGATGAATAGGCTACTTATTCAAGTGGTTCCATTGACACAATGCATAATGCAATATGCATTAATCCACATAACCTCAGCCTCACTTCCCTTGTCTAAAGTCTGTGCTGGCAAGCATATCCACAGGAAACTGACTTCAGCACTGACACAACTGCTCACATCCAGTCCATCTAAAAATGTAGTGAGTATTTATATGGAATGACTCAATAAGGAGCAGAAGAGAATACGTTGTTTTTTTACACCAAGCTGCTCTAAATCTCCTGTAAACAGATTATTGAAGGACATGTGTCTGTTCATCACTTTGAAGAGTCTCCACAGAGCCATTTGTCTCATCTGCGTCATTACATTCATCACTGGACCTTTAGGATGCATGACTGTAGAAGCTGGATCTAGAGAGCGTCAACACCAGAACACAGACGCGTTTTCCACAAAGTTAATACGGTGTTGATTCAGGAATTATATCGCTAATGCTGACAAACTGTTTTAATACTACAGTTCAACTAAAACAAAGCAACTGCTGTCAGATGTCCCCTGATTGGTCCACTTGTTAGAACGTTATAAATATTTTTCTTCATCACATCAACGGCTGCATGCTAAGTATCTTAAAGTCAGTTCATCTTTTTTATCATTCATAAAAACAAGAAATAAAAACAGTCGTTCACCTCTGCCTGCTACAGTGTGTTTTTTTGTTTTACCACTAGGGGGAGACAAATACTGACAATGAAAAATCTGGCGCTTTGCAGGTTGATATTTGTGCTGTTTTTGACCAGTTGTATCGCCTCCTGCGAAATGAATAAATACCAGTTGTACATGACAGATGTCACTCCAGCATGTAGCTGCCAACTGCACTCATTCTATCAAACTTTTTAATAAACTTCAAATTAAGGCCACATTTTGCTGGTGGATCTGGATCAGATCACAGATAGACCAGCTTCACGTAGTAAAGAGAACACAGATTCCTCATTTTGTTGTCTTTGAAATGTCACAGATTTTCTCCGTCTCCCCTTATTTTCCCCACCTTTAGTTGGCGTGTTACGACCAGGCCAAGCAGCTGGTCGTGGGAACAGGCATGATGGGAGATAACATACTCACACACTTTCTTTCCAGCTTCATTGCTGTAAGTATCAGGTTTTATCTGTGTGCCCTGGAAGCCTGATGGAGTGGGTGTAAAGTTTACAGGGCTCTTTTGTGAAGTGATGAACTGTTCCTCTGCAGGGAGGCTGTGCCACATTCTTGTGTCAACCTCTGGACGTAATAAAGACAAGGCTGATGAACTCAAAGGGAGAGTACACAGTGAGTGGATCCCTCTCCATTGTCTGCTCTAATCCTTTCATTCCTCTGTTTGTCCATCTTCTTTATTTCCCAGTGTTCACTCTCACCATGTGTGTCTCTCTCCTCTCAGGGGGTGACGCATTGCTTACGAGAAACTGCCAGGCTGGGTCCGCTGGCGTTTTATAAGGTAAAAACCTTAGTGCCACTTTTAATCAGAGGTTCTTGATTACAGGTACTTAAACTTTATTATCTCTGTTATTTGACTCACTATCAGGCTCAACGCTGGATGCTTTGATTCATACTGACCGCTTTGAGCTGTTCCCTGGCTGCAGCACAGTCAGAGAAAAGTCTGCTCTGGATAAATCCAGTCATATAACAATAAAAAAAACTATTATTAATTGAAGATTATTCTGGTCCAGAGTTCAAAGCCAGTCTGTTGTAGTTGTAAAATTAGCACCGGTGACAGATTGATATGTGTAAATGGTCTTAAAGTACACACATATTTGTCCTCATTGATTAAATGAATGAACAGGAAGTTTTACAGCCCCTTAGGGAAAGTCTTGAATGACGAACATGCTCACAATAAACGTTAAATCATCGGACACTATCCACACACATGCAAAAAGCATCAAGTTTCACAGTGGGGCCACAGTAGTAAGAGCATTTCAAATAGCATGAAGGGGTGGATTTACAGTTTACATTTATCAGGCATAGAAGCTTTAAACTGAAAGATGCAATGGGAGAAAACTACCCATATTAATCTAATGCCACGTGTTTTGTTGCAGGGTCTCGTCCCTGCAGGGATCCGCTTGATCCCTCACACAGTGCTCACCTTCATCTTCCTCGAGCAGCTCAAGAAATACTTCGGCATTCTTATCATCTCCTGAGCACGCACTGTGACCGGCCGCTGGTCAACCGCCCACCAACACTGCCGCTCGCAGCACCCCACCATCGCTCTGCTCTCTGCACCGACTAGACAATAAGGGAAGAAAGGGAGTCATGTGCAGTTTGTCATGGGCTCGCACATGTTATCCTCCTCCTTTTGCTCTACCTCTCTCTCTCGACTAGAAGCGAAATTATTCTGATTATTATGAGCAGCAACTTCTGGAAGGGACAAATACTGGAATTAAAGATGATTTCCTCCGTCAGTCGTAGGCGATCAAAGAAAGGAGATGCTAAATACAAAGGTGCTGCGGTGGGGTTAATAGAATGACCCGCCAGGTTTAGAGAGGAGGTTACAATTAGCTAAGCAGATGTTTAATGTGGTTGTCCAGGTGAATTTCAGGTAGGCCTGCGGTTAGTTATGTGACAGGATGAGACGTTTTGAGATTAAGTGTTAATTTTGAGTTAAGGAGCAATGAATCTGTCCTGTTAACGACAGATTAAATGTTGACTGTAACTAATTCCAGATGAGGTTTTGTGATTCATGTTTTAATCTGAGCAGTATTTAAGACTAATTAAGCAGTGCCGCACAGAGCTCGCACCAACGTAAAAACTGCTGTTGATTACGGCTTATACATTAATGTTTTTCCGGATTAGTCCTCTAGAACACTTGTGTCCTGTTAGGCCAGGACAGAGTTTATGATTTAGCAGAAGTCAAAACGTTAAGGAACACAGTGAAGCCTTGTCATCAGTGCCATTCTTTTCCAAAAGACATTACTTAAACATGACAGAACAAACTGTTAGGTACGGAGGCCGGGAACGCTTTGCTGGCCATCAGTTTATTATTGCCATTATCTTGAGGTAATTATTTTCTGCTAATTGCAGGTTAATTTATTGTGGTGTTGCGAGAAAACAAAAGATTTCTCCAGATAATGAGAGATTTATTTTCTCTGTTTCAGCCAGCAGCTGCTCAAATGAAGTCTTTTATAATGGCAGAGGGTATTAAGTCGTTATTAAAGCCATGCGGCTGGCAGTGAGACTTGTAACCCTGTGCCACTATACATCGCGACTTCTACAGCGTCTCCACAGAGCCCACAGACACCTGTGGACCATGAACACAGGCTTTTATCCAACATTTGTGGCGTAGCTAAAGCTGAAAGCTGCTAAAGATTGATGGTTAATGACAACAAGATATTTCAGCATGTTAACGTCTGACGCCTGGGTCAATAATCAGCACTCCTTGATCTGACATTGTCAGCTTTCGAAGTTGCTTAGTGATCAAGATGCCATCTACGCATGCTGGCGTCGTCCTCCTGATCTCTGATGACTAATAAGAGGAAGTGGCCTTTTGTTTTCTTGTGATAACAGGTTGATTATCTCATTTACTCGAGACAGCAAAGCTTGATTTCTCAAGAAAATAATTAAGTCCTGATCCTCAGATTGAGGCATTAAAAAATAATGGCGAGCGCGGCTGCTCTCAGCTTCTGTAGTCATGCAGTTAAATAGTTATCATTCCCAACAGTGGTGACCAAATGTGATGCACCCTGACTTGAGCTGCTGATTTGTTTGTCTGCACTGAATTAGTGTTTTATAATTGGAAATAACCTCCAGTTGTCTTTAACTTTTATCTGATTCTCCTTTACTTCATTCCGATCCTCTGTCATCATTTCACTGTCAAGGCTTTCGGACAGGACCAAGCTCGTTTGTCTCATGTTTTTACACAAGGAGGGAGTTTGTGGGGAAACTGTGAAGCAGAGCGTTGACAGTTGCAAACCTGATGAAGGTACATTTTAGCAGTGGCTGTTCTAGTTTTACTTTCCCAGTGAAATGCTGTACGACCACTTGATCTCTTTAAGTTCTTACTGTTGTTACTGTCTCATTGAGCTGAACGTGTGGCAGACTTCATGACTCAGGATGCTACTCTGTTTTATAAGGCACTTTACTGACATACTGACTAACCTGCTGCGTAGAAACACATGCTGCACACAAAAACATGTTCCAAATTGGTTTCAGATGTTCAGAATTTACTGTGTCAATGGTTCCACTAGAGGGAAATCTGTATTGTTTTGTGACCCTTTCCAGTCCTTTGATAAGTTTGAAGTTTGAGTGAATACATTATTCTGTTCTGTGCCTGCTCTGTTGACGGAGACCTTGTCAAGTCATGTTGCCTTACAGTGTGTGTCCCCCAGGGGGCAGTATAGTAGCGTGTGAGCCTGAATGAGCCTCTCTTTAGCATCATGTTAAGCCCCGTGCCTTCACCAAAGGGTCCATGTATGAAAAGAGAGCCACAAACTCAGAGCAACCTCAGACAATGACTGTACAACTGCATGTTCCTCTGTTCAAGTGTTCCTCAATAATGTGAGATACTGTAGATCAGCCATACTAAGTAATGTTAACCCTAAGCTTTCCTCATATGTACAGAAATGAAACTGGAGGGACTCTGTTCTGGGTGTGTGAGTTTGCATTTTGTAGATCACTAACTAATGAATTTTGAATTAAAATACTAATGTGAAAATATGGGCGTTTGTTCAGTTTGACTGTCTGCTTCGTTAATGCAGTGTGTCCAGCACCAGCCCGCCCTGTGCGCTGAATACACAATTGCGTATGGCAATGGATACATCACTTCAAGCCAATCACCATCTGTCTGACCCAGGATGCCCCCATGTCAGTGGATAGACCAGGCCAGTGGATGGATTTGATCGGCGCAGGTGCTGCAGCAACTGTGCACTCGATCATTATGCTGCTTAAGTGCGATAGGAGGAAGAATGACATTGCGGCGCCTCCAAAAGGCAAATATTCCTCCTGCGCTGCCAAAAGAAAGCGGAGCAGGTCCTCGTCCACAGAGGCCACCATGTTGCACTGCCATGTTTCTGCAGTAGACCAGAACGGACAAACCAAACGCTGGGTCCAGAGAGGGCCTTTTGGGTTTTTAGCTGCGACCGCAGGAAAGTGTGAGGCGAGCCATGTATGGCTGCATTGATGACGTGTTTCTGTAGGCCAGCGCGGAAGTTAGTGTCACCCTGGTTTCTATGGCAAAAAGCCAAGTCTCCACTGAATTTTGCATTATTGAGTAAAAGTATGCTTTCCGGCAAACAAAAATTTAGGATGCCAAGAAGTTCTGTTCAGCAAGATCATCTCCACAAATGAACACCACGTTTATGATTTTTGAGGCGCTGAAGTAAAACGCTAACATTAGGCTACGTGGTTGCATGACTTCAACATCACCGCTGAGCTTCCTACTACACTGAACTATACAGACGTTACTATAAATTGATGACTCTACGAGTTGGAAAGTTAGAATAGTTTGCAAGACGAGTTTCTGTGTGATGACTCTGTCAACCTCCACTTAATAACAACTTTCTTTTATCAGGAAAATCATGTAAAAGCTTCATATGCATGAGTGGGGTATTTACTGGTGTATTTTCTGTCATGGAACAAAACATGAAAATCTCTCAGGATCATATGAATAATTTTTCGGGCATCTAACCAAAAACCTTTTAAACAAATTCAGTTGGTAGAAATCTGCAACCACACCAATAGATGTCACTAAATCCTACACACTGGACCTTTAAAGAACCTTGGAAATGTCTTTTCTGTGCACTAAAAAATATTTTGTTTGTGCACTCAAAGCAGTTTGTAAGTCATCTTATTGGAGAAATTACACCTGTGTAGTTGTATGTCGTTAATAATGAACTCATTCACACCACAAGCCAACAGTATTCATTTTTCTATGCATTGACTGAACTTTGTTGTCATTTTTGATTATTGTGGACTGTGTGACTGCTGCTGAGTGCTGGCTGGGCTAGGTTGTTTTCCTGCCAACACGCCTGCCGTCGAGAGTTGCATGACCCTCAGTTTTTGTTGATGGTTTAGAAAGACTTTGTGCCTTGAGGATGTTTACTGCAAACGTGTGTTGTAATGCAAGGATTTTGCTCACTCTATAGATTGCAGGATTAGTGGCTGTACAATATTAACGGGTCGTCATGCTGCTAAATGAAATAACAGCTTTTATATACAGTTATATATATACTATGTACTACTATATGTAGTTTTATTTCATAGTTCTCTGCTCTCTGCAATGTAAAAAGGGCCCTCAAAGACGATCTTGAATAGGGCTCCCTGTTGTGTAGAGCCAGGCTTGTCTTTTATTTTGGTAGTAAATCAGATTGTTGTAAATCAGACCACCTTTTTATGAAATCATTATTTTTGTGATTTCATAAATCAGCTGCAGGCCCCTTGGGCAGTGTTCAATCCACGTCATAACACAAACCAAGCAATCTTTGTGTTTGTGCTCTGTGCTGCCACAAGCTTACGGGGATTTGTCCTCATCAGAACAAGGACATATTTAAATGTTTGCTCCAACAGTCTTTCACAGTCCGCAGGCCTAAGATCTCAGCTTATTTCACAGAATTATGGCCTCCCAGCCTGCACCATGTGGCAGGACCATCCACAGTCAAACGGTCGTTTTCAGCTGTGATGATGAATGCATGACTCTGTTCCTCTGCCTAGATGAACATTGCTGTACATTCCTTTATTATCACTATCCATCACATACAAAGCTTTAATGACTGCGACCATTCACCTCTACCATCACACGTATGTGTGGGAACTCGTGAGCCTTGTGCCTCTGCATGCATTCTGCCCACAGTGGTCAGGAGTGCTATGTGTGCACAGCCGAGGGACATATATGCTGTGTGTGTGCAGAGGGATGAGGAGTATCAGGCTGTAGGCCTACTTATTGTGATGCTCTCACCTCAGGCCAGGCTTTGATTCCAGGAGGAAACAACATCCTCTCAACCACACTCTTTAACCCGCAGGCAATTCAGGTTCTGTGTGTATAAGTCTCGGTTTTCATAGACAATAGGCTGAACTCATTCATCACAGGAACAGGGTACTGTTTCTTCATTTTGCTTTTAGACCGACACTCATTTACAGTCCGTATTTTCTGACTTGACATCTGTGTACAATTTGCAGTACTGCTGCTTTTTTACGTAGGCAAGCAGAGTAACAAACATTTCTTTCCATTCATGCCATTAAAACAAAAAGGTAAGAAGCAACATTGATTAACAGAGATGCAAGTTAACCTTCTCCTCAAGGGCTGGACTTGAGCGTGTTTGTGAGTGGGTGTGAAAATCTCAGATGGAGAGGTGATGAGAGCAGTCGTGAAGGTGTCTCAAATTCTCAAGGCAACTACACCTCCTACCTTCAGCATGAATTAACTGTCTCCGACAAAACTGGGCTTAGTTCAGGCTTATTCTGGCTGACTGTTTCCAGTGTGCCTCCCAATCACTGGCTCATTCACAGCTGTGTCATCATATTCATGCAGGTGTACAGTGCGGATATTATAGCTCGTTGCCTGACTATGCTGCTGGTTCGCTGTTTCCAACACTGTTTGTCGCTGCAGCTCCCTCCGCAACACCAACCTTTCAGCATCTTTAAGCAGCTCTTAGCATTTTACAGATGCTCTTACTAACCTTGTTTCCATCCAGCAGCAGCAGCAGCTGTGTTCAGCACTTGGCGTTCACCATCGGACACAGAGACAAATGAAGTTAACATCTGGCTGATGAAGGCTGAAGTCCAACATGTGAAGAGCCAGAAAATTCCCCCAGCAGTTGGTGGAGACAAAAAAAAAAAAAAAAAAAAAACAGTAAAAGAAAAGTGATATTGCCTTATTTTTCAGGTGGCCAAAAACATAATGCCTTATGTTGCTTAATGTCTGCTGCATGTGAATATGCAACTGTTTACTATCCCATAATAACTCCTTAAATCAATATGTTAGGCTGTGGATTTGTCACCTAGCTGTAGTATCTATGCTACCAAGTGGCCAAATCATTTAATTCAGCTCTGTCATTTCATGGTTGATTTGCCTGCAGTCACAGATATGGTCTGCCTTGGAGACAGCACTGATAGCATTGGTTGGGCTGAGCAGGAATAATAAAGCAATTCTTCACTCCACTGGCCAGTGTGTGAGAGGGTGATTCTGAAGGCTACAGTCCAGGTGGATCTGAGCATGGTCGAGTGTTCAGGGAAATGTGATTGTGAGCTTTCGGGTAAGGCTCATGGAGAAGAGTAAAGGTAACTTTCTGCTTGTTGCTCTGCAAATGGTGACTAGACTTCAAACTTTGAACCTGAATTATTACTTAAAAATAAGGTAAAATAATTTTCTCTGTTATGATTTGTGATTTACGACTGAGCAGATATTTCTTCTTTCACTGCCAGCCACCCCTGTAACCTTGTAGTGACTTTAGTTCCCATACTTGAAAAGAAATTCATGCATTACTGGACTGTTTAGTGTGGATGATGAACCTGATTTTATACTGACCGGTCAGCTGCTGGCTGTCAGTGACAAAACAATCAGGTCAGCTTTAGTACACATCTAATCCTGTGTGTTTAGCAGTAGAGAAAATTGACTTTATCAAATGATAGAGATTAAAAAAGCGTGAAAATTAGCGCATGCAAAGGTCTCACACACGAACTGTTCTCGCACACATTTGTACATTTTTTGCTGCAGTTGAAAAAGGCAGTTCAATAAATAGCTGCCACAGACTGGCTGTTAAACGCCACTGATGTTACACATCAAGCTCTGCTTACAGGTCTTCGAGAGAACTGCTGCATGGTGCAAAAAGTTGTATAAAGCCTTTTGTGGAACCAGAGGGAGCTGCGTGATGTCCAGTAAATCCTCAAGTATTGACGTTTTGTTTAAAATTTCACCTGCTGCATTTCCGTGTTCAAACCAGTTTTGCATTTGGAGCTTCGTGGCTTCTGTGCCAACTGCAAGGCAAACCTGCGATGTACCGTACAAATGGGATTACTGACACAATGCAAATATCATTGGACAAGTAGTGAACAATACAAATTCAGTTTATGAGTCTGCCAGACAGTCCATTTGAGAAACATGACCCTCAGTCTTTCTGCCGGTCAATTTAAATATAAAAGATTAACAGAACAGCATCTTCACTGCAACTCTTGAGGGTGAAAACTCCCTGTTAAAACCACTAATGTAAGTATACAGAGTCTGCAGCACTCAGTGAATAAACAAATGCACCACTGTGGTGGCAAATATGCTGTAACAAATCGCTTTTTAAGATACAGCGCTGACATACACTGTTCACAATAACAGTCACACATTGCTGCCAAATGTGACCTTTGTTACAGTGTTTAGGAAGTAGGTGGTCCAGAAAGTTACACATGTAGAGGAAGTAAACAAAAATAACAGACGCAAACACGACTGGGTGAGGGGATGTTAGTGTGCATCAGAGTGAGCTCTCCTCCAATCAGCGGGGTTAAGATAAATATCAGGCTTTGTGGCGCATGACGCGGGAGATAATCCCTCTTGACCCAGCCTCGTGCACTGTTCGCTCTCCTGTCAGCAAATCAAAAAACAACTGTCAAGGGCTCAGAGACGCATTGGCTCTGTGTGGTGTAATTACCTGTCCTCTCTTGCGAGACGCATTTAATTCAGCGTGTGTGTGGCGCGGCTGGTGGTGAATTAAAGCGTTGTAGGTGTGGGCGAGTGACAGCATCAGAAAGGCTTAGGCAAGGGAAGAACAGAAGAATTTATAGCTCTGTGGGTGTTTTTATATATGAGCAGGCATGTCTGTAACTGAGGCCTGATCTGTGACTGTCATCTGTCCTCACTCGGGTTTCTGTCCTGAGTGCCACTGAAATGACGGGCGTCTGTGAAACTTCCATCGGCAACTTTCTCTCTCTCTCTCCACATTTTCCTTTATCTGCACTTTACTGCTCGTGGTTCATGATAATTTTATCATTATCTGTGTGACAGAGATGTGTGGTGTGTTTGGGGAAATGTGAACTGGCAGATTGTTGTTATTGTCTCACAGGGCATCAAAGCAATACAAGAAAGAGCTATTAAAGCCATATCTCTTAGAGATGTCAGGAGATGAGGAAAATATACACCAGCTGGAAAAGACATGCACAGATCATTTGCGTATGAAGATTCTCATTTGCGTCTGTTTTAATTCAGATTCACACTGACATTGAAGGCAATCTGAATTAACTGGAAGTGCTTGGCAACATCTTGAAACAATGAGCGGTTTAGCACATAAATGTGGGCTCTGTACTGCACCCCCACCCCTTTTACGGCATCTATTGTCACACATGCACAAATAACTTAATCAACAAATAAACACATGCATCTGTGGTGGTTATTAGGGTCATCGACAGTGTTTGTAATGCGTGTTATAAGATATAAGATAAGATATCTGACATATTTTAGCCCTCTTTTCTCACCATATTATAATTGCTGTGTAAAGTTATGTAACGTACTTAAGTGACGTCACGTATGGAACATAGCACAATAGCACACTTATTTTATTTTGTTTTATTTTATTTTATTTATATTTTTATTAGGAGGTAAGGCACATTACAGCAGAAACCAATGTCATAATTACATTGAGTATCAGCACACTTATTTTAATCCAAACCATGATCTTTTCCTAAACCTAACCGAGAGGTTTTGATGCCTAAACTGAAGCAAACTGCAACCATTAAACCGTGTGACAGTGAAGGTCTGGGACAATGAAGGTCCCATACGCCTGTCGCTGGTACTCTCCACCGGTGATATATGTTATTTCAGTCATATATGTCGTTTTGGGAGTCACTTGCAATCAACTTATTTGGTCATTTAGGTATGAGGATGTGCTGGCTGCACTGCTAGTGTGCAGTGGCTTTTCTCTGAACTGTTGCCTGCTTTGGCTGAAAATAATCCATGAGAGTAGAGAATTTATGAATACGTAGGGGCCAAAAACGGTGATTTCATATTTACTGATATTAAATTGTGGGACACTTAAGGACATCCACCATGCATCAACCAGCGAACAATTCTGAATTTCTGATACATATTGTTGAATGTCGTCTGCATAGGAATGACAGTGGATTTTATGCTACTGTAACTGACAGGGAGTAACACTGCATGAGAACTGGGGGATCTGGGAAAATACATCAACATTACATCAACATTAAAAACGATTTGGTATGCTTGATGATATCGAACTCAAAGCTACTGAGAGCGAAGCAGCATCATGGTGGGGCCGACAATGACAACTGGGGTGGATCTAATGTTTTCTAGTTTTCTGGTGTAATGGGCCAGACATCCTTAATGGTGTGATATTGCCACTGGTTGGGGGTGATGATCAGTGTGATTCAAGGATGCACACTGACATTCTTGTTTCATTAAGGGTTTTGGCAATGTCATATATGTAGCTTACTGTATATTTTCTTTGTGCTCATAATTGCTAAACTTTGTTAAAATGTAATAGAGACCACATGAAATATATCATAATTGTAAAGCCGCTCTAATCAATAACTTTGTATTAACAATAGATTAAATGTCTTTGTGCACTGTGAAAGGTAACACTTGTACTGACAAATCCACAGAGAACACAAGTAAAAGTCCTGCCTTCAAACCTTACTCAGAAACTGCTAATTATAAATGCTAATTATAATACACATGCAACTATATATTAAATAATTAAAAAGATCATCTCATTGAAAGTCCAGCAGTTTGTGGCTCCTGATGTGCTGGAATACTGAAAGCTACATTTTTCCTGCACTTGAATGCATCAAAATTGTATAGTGTTCTACATTAATAAATAACTAAGGATGTGTAAATTGCGCAGGTAAGTGCAGCAGACTGAAATACGTACGGACAATAATTTATACTTTATATCTTTACTATACTTCATATGTATTTAACTTATGTGACGTACATAAACGTACTTAGTTTGACCCTAAACATGATATTTCCCATGTGCCTCCTCATGTGCCTTAACCCGAACAAACTGCAAACGTTCAACAGCGTTTACCAGGAGTTAGAAAGGCTCTCTGGCAGATATTTGACATTCATCACATGTCTAAAAAACACGACTCTGAATGCTGATGTTGCCCCGTATCTGCTGGATGTGTGCAAATTGTTGCACATGAGCAACATTAAAACTTCATAGGGTGATAAAATATCAGTTTTGTGTTGACAGCTTGCTTTTGTTGCCCCAAGTAGCTGACTGACTGACTGACTGAAAGCTGTTTTCTACACCACATATATGTTTATACATGACTGGAATAATCTCACCTGACTGGAAATATTTTTGTATCTTATTCTTTCAGCTTTCAACTCTCTGAATTTTGAAAAGCCTTGAACATAGATCCAAGAGGAGGTTCAGAAGCCTAGCCTCTCTAAGACCACTTGAATTACAATATGCTGAAAGGTTATTGTTGCCCAATGATGCCAACAATAATCTGCCGATCAAACTGCAGCAGCTTAAACTCAGAGGCCCTTCTGATACTGAATTGCATTTTTCATGAAGACCACCTGCAACATGACAGTGAGTGAGGCAGAGGCTGAAAGACAATAATGCCCAGCACTGAGCTAGCATCCATCCAGCATCTAAACTGAGATCCAATTTCATCTGAGGATGCTGAGCCAGGCCTAAGATTAATGGATTCTCATTCACAGCTTCACGTCCCGACAAAAATACGACCCAGAGCTATCTGACAGAATACAGAAGCTTTTTGCGATTCTTATTCAAAGGCCGTGGCGGCCACGATGGCCTCGTCAGCATAAGGTCCTGCTTTATGCAAAGGAGTCTAATGAGTCACACCCTTTTCTGAATGGTGATTGTGGTGCCACATTACCAACATTGTTTTTTGCAGATGTTGTTTTGAGTGAGGTCTGACCCTGTTCAGGCCTGATCAGGGTTGATTAGACTCTGTCCAAACATAAAGAAAGTCTGAAAAAGAAAGTTCCCACACAAGCACCTTGAGCTGTCAGGCTCTCAGGCAGGTTTTAAATGAATCACCATGTTCAACACTACTTTCTAAACTGCTTATTTTGAGGTGAAAATGGAGGTGAACTTGAGCTGAAATGTGTATTATAACCACGTGTTGGAAATCCTGTGTGCTTTCTCAGCTGCTGTAGATATGAAGTCGAACCAGGAATAGAAATCTGCAAAATGTAAAAGATGATTTACACTGCATAATAATTGTCATACACAGCTTCAGTATGTCTCCCTGATCACGTACCTCAATCAAAGCTGCTGTAAGTTCATGAGGGAAAACATGGAAACCATGGAAACGGACAGGATGGAGTCAAGCCCCCTGCCTCAAACTCCTCACTGGTCAGATCAATTTCCAGATATTCTGTTTTAAAATGTTTTTTTTCTCCCAAAGGATCACTCGGGGACACTGCTTGACTCACTCTCCTCTGCTGCTTCACTACTCCAGTCAAGCTGTGCCTTGTGGCTCTTATCCATTCATATTTACCTGCACCCTTCTATTGAGCTATGAGTTCATCCACAAATCCACAGCGTAACACCATCACTGATGGCAGCATGATGCCACCACCTTCCCCTCCACCACCATTAAGACTTTAACTAGAATCAGATTTCTGATGATCAGTGAGGTTATGCTGCTAATTATGAGGCACTGACCCTGAGTCAAATCTGCCTGCAATGATGCATAACTGTGTGTTTTGTTATTAATGCAGAGTGCCATAAAAATGGAAATTCACAGGGGACAGAGATGCTTGTGAAGTATTAACTCAGCTCCTCTGTCAGAATAAAAACTGATGAGAAAGTGACATACGGCTTCTTCATTTTCGAAATAAAGAGAAAATATGTAGCATATAAATCAATGCAAGGTGAACACTGATGCCAGTCATAAGCGATGAACGGGTCTAATGTCAGGAGAGTAATGAGCGAACCATCATCTGTGTTCCTGCACGAAGAGAGTTTATTTCTGTCTGTATGAAAATCAAAGACTGTGAAGGAAATAATTCTGTCTAACTGAAATTGTCACTTGTCATTTTTGTACACAAGAAAACAATGGCAGTCACATTTTAAAATGGTAAAATTAGATAGAAATTGAAAAAAAAAGTTTTCAATTTTTTTTTTATATTTTGTATCACAAAAATAGAAAACCAAATTTCTATTTGACTGAGTGATTTCCTTTTAGTCTTGGCATTCCTGAACATCCATGTATGCAACCTTATGCTCCCTTCTCTACTGGCTGAGCATCCTGTGATACTGAGGCACGCAGCCAGCGTGCAGGGCTGGGAGTCATGGGATCGAAGTCAGAGAATAGATAACAAACAGTCTCCAGCATCGCTTCCCTCATGAGTCTCATTGCTTTATCAGCCTGTTGGCTTTCTGACAGAGGCCTCACTTGACTTTTGGCCGTTTTTATTTGAAGTTAGCCGCAGCTTTAAATTACAATGCAGCATTTCCATTTGACTTGCCATAGCAGGAGCAGCCCTGGTGTATCGCTAACATCGTGTTGAGTATTGTAATTGGAGCTGTGCCATGAGGCAGCATGCACACTAGCAGGGCCCTGACACTGAAACACCGCTACAGAATGCAGCCTTAATCACTGTTATTAAAAATGTGCTTGACGAGTGCAGTCTTTTGTCATTCGCAATCAGAGCCTTGTGAATCTGTTATGTAAATGAAGGTCAAACAAAAACGATCTCTTACACTTGGCTGACATGAGAACCTTGGCGAGGAACCCAATCAAGGGAATCATGTCCTCTAATTGGTGTATTTCAGTCAAGAGTGACACCTTTATTCAAATTGAACCCCCAGTGAGATTTTATTTTCATTATATAGGAGCAAAAATTTTAGCGAAATAGCAAAATTCAAACCTAAATTAAAATGTCTGGATTGCTTTTATTTTTTTCAGTCACTGTTGACTAATTTGAATAAAAATGAATGTAAACCTTGCAATTTCTATTTTATTATTTATTTATGCCAGTTTTATACTTGGAAATAAACTAATAATTATAATGAGTTATAAGAACAAATAACAGTTAAATCTTAAAGAATGATTTCTTTTTACGTTGGCACTCCTGGACCTCCATACAGGGACCGCTGTTCAACTAACAGGACAAATAGCTGCAGCCCTGATGTCACCATGAATCTTCACACAGTATTATGACACTCACCAAGTCTTCACCCTGGGACCATTCACGTTGCTTGTGTTACTCTGCTGGTTCTTGTTTTCCTGATTCGGCCTACCTGTTTCTGACTACAGCCCCCGCCTGCCTGACAGTAGCCTTTCAATGACCCCTGACCCTCCTCCTTGCTCCGCCTCTGCATTTTTTTCCCTGCAGCAACAGAGTGGGCCTGTTTGTTAAGGAGCGTTTTATTATTCAGATGTCCAGAAATATCCAAAATAAAAGCCTGCAGTATCCTCACTTCTTATAAAATTCCTTTGGACTGTGCGGAGTCCAACACTGGCTGCCATGAGTCAGAGAGGAAAAATATTCACATTTAATCAGGACCACTGGCCAGACACCAATTTGCGTAAAGCTGATCATATTCACGAATAATCGGGCCGGAAGTTGAAAGAATTACAATTCAAAATAAAGGCACAAAAGCATGACGGTACAAAAGACACATGATCATGACAGTGGGATGATTGATTCCTGTTTAGACAACAACTTCCTTAATTAAAGGCCAATTTCATAGACGAGCATAAGTTTTTCTACCTCCACATCCTCTGGCTTTAGATTTGCTGGGATGATATGATGTTTTGATAGTTACAGAAAAGAAGAAAAACCTGAGCCCTTCAAAGAGAACCGATACTGCCTTGGGACAAACTTACCTCTGCCTGGTCTCTCGGGCTCAGCTGCTGGGTTTTTACAGGGTCTGGACTAATCCATCCAGCATCTGTTGGCTCTGTTCTGTTTGTGCTCAGTAAAGAGGACATCTTTATGGTTACTGTTTCCTTCATTATACATTAGCTATAACAACATTTATGATATGGCCAAAAGAATACTCTAACATTTCAGTAGTGTTGTAATGTTGTAGGCTGTTTCATTTCAACTAAACTAAGTGAACATACACGCTTCAGCTCACCCTGTGTGCACCCGGACACACTGTTTACACATATACAAAAATGGCCCTCTAAGTTTAAATGTGTGTTCATGTGCGTAAAGCACTACTTTTGCCGTTGGTCTCACTCATAGTTCACATATTTCACAGTAATGCTCATTATGTAGATGAAGGCATTTTCATTCATTACTACATAACTATAGCTGCATGTTTACAGTCCCTCTGCTGCTTTTTCATGCAATCATTCACATTGCATAACATGATGTAAGTCTCTAGTGGTACATTCAAAGTGAAGTTAGATCTATATACATGAGCCAAAATCACAAAACCTACTGCAATAGCGAACGTTTCAATTTTAAATTTGGTTAGGCTATTCATATGTATGTATACAGGCTGTTTGTATGGCAGCGCAGGTCTTAACTGACACTTTCAACGACTTTAACACACGCATACTCACACTGAGTTTCACTTTGCTTCGTCTACTGACGTTGCAAGTCTTTCACCCTCTTGAATTATAATTTGAAACTCTCCACCGGAAGTTGCTCTTTATATTGTGACTAGCTTGACAGAAGTCGGCAGCGCAGAGCACCGACCGCGGACCGTGCAGACTCCCCGGGTCCGACGCACTCCGGTCCACTGCAACAGGAGCGAGATTTAATTAGGAAAAGTGATTTATAGAAAGCTGCAGAGACAGAGAGCGAGAGAGAGAGAGAGAGAGAGAGAGAGATCTACAAGGAGAAAAAGGAAAACAAAACAAGAAAAAATAACAAGAGTGAGCCTGGACAGAGCTCATAAGGGCACATCTGAGAACGTCTTTCTTTCTTTCTTTCTTTCTTTCTTTCTTTCTTTCTTCCCCTGTTTCACGGTCATGGTGCCGGCTGCGCCCTCTGGACTGTACCTGCGGTGATGGGCCGGCCCGGGAGATGAGCGGCGGGCGGTGAGGGGGTGCCGGGGGCGCCAGAGGAGGTCTGCGCGCTTAGGTAAGGTCACGCTTTGTTGATGTTTGCTCCGCTCACCTGTTTGCTCCACACCTGTCTGAGGAGCGGCTCATCCAGCTCTGCTCATTCAGTCCTCTCCTCCCTGCGGTCTGAACACCGCAGCCTCAACTTTCCGAGGTGTTTCAGAGCGCCAGGTTGAAGTTTCCATTAGTAACGTGCACTATGTTACCTCATCATCATCATCATCATCATCGTTCAGAAGCTTGAACGTGATCCTGCTCTTGTGTTTTATGACTTTTTGGAAATATTGCATGTGCGTGCGTCTTTCCGCTGCTCGTCTTATCACGATGAAGGAATTAGAGAACTTAGTTCAGATACACGCCGTTTCCTCCTTCTCTAACTGCTCTGCCGTATTGTGATCTGCACTGACAGCAACAGCTCTTCATTCATATTGGTCGTGTCGCAGGTAGATGAACAGTTGCAGGTGTTCTGGTCGCTCATTGGATGGGGGGACATCCACAGCACAGAATGCGAATCTGTGGATATGGAAATGGCTGTTTTTGCTTGTGATGAATGGTCACTCACATAATGCTCAATCACCTTCGGCTATTCTGCAGCTTGCATTTGACATCTGCAGAGACGAAGGTGCAGCCGCAGCTTTGGAACATGCCTTCAGGGTCTGACAGTGGCTCTGCGGTCAACAGTTAGTTCACAGTAGTCGCCACATTACACATCGAGTCATGTTCCATCTCTGCGAGGGACTTACTGTGCGCAGAAGTTTGAATCATGTGTGATGTGTACTGACGAGTTCACGTATTTCATGATGGCAGCCTCATTATAATGTAGCAAGGCAAATCTTATTACATCAAGATCAAAAAATGGTTGTGATCACAGCGCTGCAACCATTAATCCACTGGCAGAAAATTCACTGGCAACTATTTTGATAATCAGTTAAATCATTTAAGTCCTTTTAAATGTCAAGTATTCATTCCAGCTTCACAAGTGTGCTGATTTGCTGCTTTTCTTTGTAATACATGATGGTGAAGTGAATATCATTGAGTTTTGGACTGATGGGGAATCTGAACTCATCACCTTCAGCTGTGGGAAGCTGTTTTTCGTTGTTTTCTGACATGATATTAATCTGCAGATTTATGGAGAATGAAAGTAACTGTTAATTGCACCCCTGTGTGGTCACAATAAACAAAAGAAAAAATGTAAACACTTGCACAGGTGCCCTCTATGGCCTAATGTAATTTCAGGTGGTGTATTCTCAGGGTATTTATATTTTTATACCTCTGTGCCGGTGACAGCTGTGGCTCGGGCATCTTGCCTTTGGGTTGTCCGTTCGTTCGATTGTACATCCGTCTGTCTGTCTCATTCCGGTGAACATGATATCTCAGTAATGCCTTTAGGGAATTTCTTCAAATTTGGCAAAATGTTCATGTGTTCAGTTGGTGGTTGAAGGTCAATGTGACCTCACAAAACACACTTTTAACCATAACCCAAGAATTCACACGCTCATTAAGACACAAATGTCTCATAGGATACATGATGTGATGACGTTTTAAATTCAAAAGGTCAAAGGTCAACTTCACTGTGACATCATTGTTGTTCTTTCCTGTCTATTATTCAACACCATAACTCAGAACAAGGGCAGATTGTGACTATATTTCACATTTGGTCATATACTGAGTTGCTCCACCTTGAAACTGTGCTGATTGTACAGATCTTCTGTGCTGCTGGGGTGAATATGTGTGTGAAGCATCAACGTTTTACAGTTTGTAGCTTCTGTTCAGTGGCATCCATATTTAAAGCTTTGCAGTTCACCACAAGCTCGTTGGTTTTGCTGATATTTATATTCAGATGATCGTGTGATGAAGCTCTCCATCAGTGAAGATGTTTCTCACTGGAATTGACTGACTGGACTCATACATGTACAGTGAGAACTTCCCTTTTGCCAATGAATACACTGCATACCTTTTATTAAATCCCGTCCAAGTCTTCACTATATGCTAAATGAGTCTGACAGACATGGATGTAAATGCAACTTGACTGGTTGGAGGTTAACAGCGTGAGGCGGTTAGTCTAGTTGTATATGTTTTGGCATCTCTATCCTCTGCAGCTTACTGTCAGGTTTCACCTCAGAGAAGTTGATGGACTCTCATCCTGGACCATAAAAAAAATTATCTACAGCTTTCAGAGGGGATGCGAGAGGCTGATGTGATTGCTCATTACTGAAGCCTGCCCCATCTACAGTGCATTCATCCCACCCGTCCTGATTTCCAGACTGTGCTCTGGTACACCTGGTTTGCTCTTTGGTCGCAAAGTTGGTGCGTGTGTGAGCACATCATTTCTGGAAACCAGAGCTTTTCCTCTCCCTCTGCGCCCCCCCAGCCCCCTGTATTTTTGTCTGCTCTCCAAGAAGTAATATCCTAAGTTGTTCTGCCTGAGGGCTACGTGGTTTCCCCTGATATCAGGCCACTCTTTTGTAATGGTATGATGACCAGGAATTTGATTGGCCCGGTCAGGATGGGCCAGCACACACACAGAGAACTTTTACAAAGGACGGATATTGATTCGCAGACGTGAAGCTAATGGTAAGCTAATGTATTTTTTCCATTAACTTCTTCCTCCCGACACAATCGCCACTGTCCAAAGCTTGAGGTTTCAGTGGTTAAACTTTTTTTCAATCAATACCGACAAAGACAGAGAGTTGTTGTGACGCGAGACTGGGCAAGTCTCAGTAGGACTGTGGCAGGAGCCTGCGGGGGCCATTGTTGGAGGAAAGTGGTTGCTTTCACGTATGACCTTTCGTCCATTAGTGTATTGGAGCAGTTACTTCTAGAGGATGCTTCCCGCTCAATGAAAGTCAGCGAGACGCGTTTTCAGGATGTCGTGTAAAGCGAGGCGTGAGGAGTGTGTGAGAGCTGATTGGAGCCCGATGCTTTGAGGAGACCAGATAAGCTCCCGTACTTATCATACTGTAATACAGTCGTATGAAATGTGCCGTAAGAACTGGAAGCAGCCTCTCCACTTATAGCATTTTTTTGTGAAACAAGGCTTAGATTCAAGCTCATCCCGAGCAATCTACTCTGATAAAACTGTTTGTAATATTTGCTTTTGTAATTAACCAGAGCATCATTTAGTCCCACGGACAGGCAGAGAACTGAATCAACATTTAATCACCTCTTTAATAAATGTATTAACACAAATTTCATCCAGGAAGTAGCTCATAACAGAGCCATTGTTGAACTGTAAATTTAATTAAAACTTAAATTGCTTCACCTCTAGATGCAAATCGGTAAACAAATGAAAAAGATGTGTTCTCAGACCTGCTGTGCAGCACAAACACACGACCATGAGCCGCACAGAAGCGCATATATTCTGTGTGGAGCTACGCGGCTTTGTGAATGAGAGTGAATGACACGTATTAAACAGAGGTCACACACAACGCCGATGCGGTAGCGCTCATTTCCCGTGGGAGCCTCAGCGTTTCGGACCCGCTCAGAGAGGGAGGGAGCTTTATGTAAAAGCTGGTCTTGCATATTTCATGTATATTTTCTTTCGCAGACTCCTCTATTTGATCTCTCTGTTATTTATTCATTAGGGTGGGTTGAGTTATACAGTTTGAGTTATTATGCACGGAGCCTCACATTAGTCACCGTCTCACACGTACGTTCAGTGGCAGCTGCAGACGTTATTTAAAGATCGCCTTCCTGATTTTGTTATGACATCCAAATTGCTGGGTCGGCCAGTCAAATCTTTAAATTTCCTCCCTGCTGCCTGCTGATGTCGGAAAAACTCAACATGCAGCATGAGGAGTTTCAAAACCTCCACAGCGAGCTTGGGGAAAATTTGGGGATTTTGGGTGCTGGGATGAAATTCTACACTATTTGCTGCCCTTTCTTATAAATGGTTGTGTGTGTGTGTGTGTGTGTGTGTGTGTGTGTGTGTGTGTGTGTGATGTGATTGTATTGTAAATTTTTCACGTTGTTCAAGTTGTGAAAAATCACACTCTGATGTGCGATAACTGCTTCATTAACATTTATCCTGTCTGAAGAAGCATCATGACTGACGTAAACAACATGGTGTGACAGCGTGGGATGTTGACGGGTGTATTGTGTCCGTGTGTGTGTGTGTGTGTGTGTGTTTATGCATGCCTGTTAAGAGAAGGTCTGCTCTATAAACACAATTGTTTATTCAATCAACACTGACCCAGACTGGTTTCTGACGCATGCACACACACATATTCAGAGCACTTCAGGAGCAGATTGCCCCTGCCTGGTGAAACAGAGACATTTTTATCTGTCAGCAAAAATCACATTTGTTAATCTCCCCAGTCTGATGCTGATGTCATCAGCGTGAGACGCCCCTGTGGCTAATTAATGCAGGAAATGGCCGCAGGGCAGCGGGATACAGGGCCGTGTGCCTTAAATCGCTGAGCTTTCTCTGTGGACATAGAGGCGTTTAAGGTTAAGCTCCGCTGTCATGCTTTTACGTAAGTAAAATAGAAAAGTGTTGGCATCGTGCTCACACACACAGACACACACAGACACACACACACATCTGATAACTTGATTATAACCCTGTTTTCATACTAATGTGTGGTTTTAAATCTGTGTTTGGGTTCTAAAAGTAAAGATGAGGAGGGAGAAACAGACTCTAACAGCTTATTATTATACTGTAGCTATACTGATTTACATAGGTTCATGTTTTTGCATACAAGAAATGAATGTATTTTAACATTTTATGCAGAAAGTCCAAGCAGACGAAAGCCCATATTGAAAATTTGGAACATTATGTTTACTTCAACTCAACAAAGAGGAAGCAAACGCTGCCCCAGTTCTGTTCTACACACTGAGTGGAAATAGATTTTGAGTATAGAGTGTGTTCACACAGAAAAAGTGCTAAATTATATGGTGTTGGGATCAAGCTAAAATGTGTTTCCAGAGCTTGAATACTTTCTTGTGTGTGAAATCTTGTAGATTCTGTCTCTTTAATGTTTTCCAGCTGTTAGCTCCTCCACCATTTCCAGTGCATTGCATTATGAGATATTGTGCTTAGCATTAAGAGACAGCATCCATCAACACTACACTCAACCAAGGGAATTTACTGTAGCGTGTATACTGACATTTTTGAGTTCACTTAAGAGCCCAAAACGCTCATCCAAAGCACACCCAAAGTAAATTGAAAGCCATTCTTGAACCAATGAACCAAAAACATGATTTTGGAAAGTAACACTGTGTGTCAGAATCACTGCGTCTCTGGCTTTGAGTAATAGAGGTTTGAACACACTGAAGTAGAAAGTTTTTTTTCTGTCTGAATGTCTTTTTCTTTTTTTTTCTTTTTTTTTTTTAACGAATAGATGCTTCCAGATGACTATATGTGGGACTTATTAGCTGGAAAACACAATGGGACCACAGCATGAAGCTTTACCCTATTACAAGTTCAATAAAAACTTAAATCATTATTAATTATTTGGGAAAAAAAATAGATTTAAGAGCACTCTTTGCTCAAAACACATTTAAAATGTAGCCCTATTGCCAGACAAATACATTGATATTGCCCAATTATGCAAAAACCATGGATTAGTGTGAGTGTTTTCATATGTAAGAACAAACAAACAAGCTGTGAATGCAATTCTGATACATCGTTGCCCTTTAAGTTGATATGGTGAGCTTGTTAGAAGACAGCTGCTTATTTATACATCCAGCAGTTAGAAAGCAGCATTGTTTTCCATTTGGAGTCATGTTTCTGACCACCTGAAGGCCAGTATTCACTCTCTTGTAGCTCTTCTTTGGTCTCTTCCCACCCCATCAGGCTCATTTGCTGCTAAATGCTCCATCACGCTCACAAACTAGTCACTCCCGACTGCAGTTTGAGGAGGGCTGTAGATTCGGCCGTAGTTCTCTGTAGGTTCATCACTATGAATATTTTCACATTGTTATTATAAGAATGTTCACTGTAGTAGTGTTAAGATTAAAGAAAGTTTGTTCTTATGTCAAATAAACTATGGTTATCGTTAGAGAAATTATGATCACAAATTCTAGTCTCTTGCTACACCCATCCAACACCCTGTCCTCTGCATTCGTGGTTAAATGCCAGCTTTCAATGCACTGGAATTGTCCAATGTGGACGTCTTTCTTTGAAATACTGATCTGATCTTTTAAAACTTAGTGCGCAGCGAGGCATTGAGACGTAACAGATTGAGGCGAGGAGCATCACTCCTTCCTGCCTGTTATCTGAACTCTGCGGCACAGACACTCTCATTAAACGTATGGCAAACAGCTTGTTAACTCGCAGCCATTAATTTCACTTAAACAGACAGTAATTTGAAATGTGATCTCAACTATTAGCTGATGTTCACTGATGACTATCTGCATGAATATAATCTTCATGCTGTACTCTGAGTGTGACAGTGAATTTGAAAACCCTGAACCAGTCCATCACATTCATTATGTACCTGCGTCACCCCTCACTCCACCACTCCCTCTTTCTCTATCTGACATTAAGTGTTCCTGGCCTGCATCAAAATCTCTTATCTTATCTATTTCCCCCATTAATGGTAATAATCCTTCCTTTTTACACCCTGTCTGATCAGGGAGTCCGTCCCTTTGCTGTTCTGCTCAATGTCTTTCTTCCTCCCCTTCCCTTTATTTCATCATCGCCTCTCACTCTGTATTAACCATCTCTGTATCCTCCACTCCATCTCCTCCCACTGCGTTGTCCCATTCATTCTGCAATGCTCGCTCTGAAATCGTCCCATTCCCAGTCTCCCTGTTATATTTTATATTTTCTCTGGCTCAAAACATAAAATTGAACCTGTCCCACCTCCGTCCATCTCACTCAGTACATTGTATGTGTGTGCATTCGTGTACGCACAGGCGGGGGATCAGCTCATCCATCCTCCCTGAATCCTCACCCTTGACTTTCATTCAACCACACACCTTCACAGGGTTTTACTGTTCGCGTGTGTTTGGACAAATGAGTATTTTCTCTGTGCGTAAAGACAAATACAAAACGACAGAAAATGTGTGAAGAGACAGAGGAGAATGGTAAAACACAAAAAGAACAGAGAAGAATACACAAGACAAGTCAAGAGACAAGTGCTTGACAGGAAATCTCGCTACCAGGAAAGAGTTGACTTAATTGGACAGCACCTATAGTTTGTCAGGTTTCCAGATATCTTCGTGGTTTTTAACAAAGATCCACGGTTCTTTTAAAATACTTAACTTGCTGCAGCTCATGTTCTGGTGGAATCAACTTACTATTTGATGATCTCCATGCTACTTTTTGGCCACGCTAGCAGGCTAGTTGGTTGATTGTTGTGTCGGTCCACCACCTTAGACTGAATATCACAACATGGTTGGCCATGAAATTATGTACAGACATTGATGTTTCCAGAGGATGAAGCCAAACGACTTTGATGATCTGCTGGCATTCCTCCGGTGCCACCAGCAGATTGACCTATTTGTTTTTCAGCTGAGGTGCTGGAGGTGTGTGCACGGGCTCCTCTGGGACCCGCGGTTACCCATAACACCCTTCACATGCAGTTTTACATTTGAACAATACCATGAACTCATTAACTAAAGAGTAAAGAAACTGAACAAAATGAAATACATACAAGAAATAATATGGAAATTGTTTTGCTTTTCAGAGTGCACCGAATGTGACTCAGTACCAAGTATTAAACATTCTGATACTTTAACTTGCTAAATTTTGAATTTAACAGAGGAGAAAGTGGCTTCCTGCTCTGAATGTGCAGATAGCTTTTCCCATGGCGCTGCAGTCGGCCAGCGTAAGTTTTTACTAAGTGCAGCAAATTAAAGACTTGCTGAGAGCAAAGCGACGTGAAGCTGGAGCGATCCACTGCCTCTGAGCTGATCCATTATACATGAAGAGCTAATATATAATGTGATCTACTGTACACAGCTGGGAGGAAAGAGAAAGAGGAGGGAGGCGGAGAAAGAGGACAAATGGGGGAGAAAGGTAGATGGCGTTTGTCTTTGATGTCTGCCTGACATTTGGATGACACAAACGAGACATTTTGACAGCGTCGGCTCGGATGTGCTGTCGCTGCTGTTTCCTGCCACCCCGAAATCCCAACTGACAAACTCGCCACACCAGCGACTCATTAATTACTGTGCAGAAACAGACAGTAAAAACTGTGTGATGAATTAATTCGCCGCCTTTTTCAAACCTGTGTGGGCATCTCTCAACACGCACACACACACACACACACACACACACACACACACACACACACACACACACACACACACACAGAAGCCCACAAATTAAGACCAAACGACCTCGCTGAGGATGTGTCTAGGCTGGTCAGCGCTGAGATCACAGGTCTTGACTGACCGGTGTGTACATCCATGCATTCTTTGTGGTGCATGCATGTGTGTGTGGACGACAGTACTGCTGGCGGAGACAGTATTTATAATCAGGCAGGTGAACGTTTACCCTCCAGGATATCACTTACCCCTCCATGTCTTTCATAGACTCCCAGCTAATGTTTTAGTCATGCTGCCTGTCTGTTGTCATGACTCCTGTTGTTGGGACAACTGTTATCCCAGCTCTCTACGGGACAGCTGAAGTTTTCCTGATGTCAGTCCTCTGTCGTGCAAACTTCCCATCCGTCGCACTGAGAATGAATTGATGTTGGCAGTGACAAATGAATGGTGTATTAAATCAGTGAGTCTCACATGCACCTGATCAGGTGTAATCACATCGCCAGAGAGGTTTAATTATTTCAGAATATTCATTCATGTGATGTGATGAAGGATGAGGATTAAAACGATTAAAGGGGAACTCCCCCGTTTTTGCACATCGGTGTCTGTTTACGGGTTTTGGGGAAAACTGCTGCAAAAAATATGAATAATACCTTTGATAAATAGCCTCAAGTGATGTCACTTGAGTCAGTGTCAGTCTAAAGATGACACGTTTGAAAAAGAGAGAAATCTGGTGGTTAGAAAGAAGAACCAGACCTCTCTAGCCAAGGCCAGCAGCCTGAGGCTACGTTAGCCTCTGCTGGCAGTGCACCCGAATCTCTGTCTGAACTGTCAGTGTCAAGTTGCATTGTGGGTAATGTAGGAGCCACATTTTGACAAAGAAGAATGAAAGTGTGCAATAAAAAAGGCTGTATCGCTGGTTCTGCTACATTGATATTGATCGTTTTTCTTAACCATCCATTGTGAGCCTGACAGCGTGGGAGTGCATCAGTGGAGAAAAATGCCTAGAAAAGACTACAGAAAAAAACATGCATCACTGAAATGCACTCGAGACTATGTTGCATCATCGCTACTGTCTGTGTTTTGGGGGTATTTGTACAATCATTTATCTATATTAACTGCAGTCAATAGTCAGTTATAAGTTAAATTATCCTAAAAGGATCTGTACTTCTGTACTAAACCTGTTGAATTCCAGGATTAGTAAACTGTGCCCAGGCAAGAACAAGGAATTGGAAAAAGGAAGAGACCATTTCATTTAGAGGAAGTGCAATATATTTGGTATCTACTGTATTTGGGGATCAAGTCAAAAGATGAATGGGGCATGAATGACAGAGTGGGCTACTTTGGCTTACTACTTGAACATAATTACGTAAATCTTTCTCTATTAAACACAAGAGGCTTTCTCATTCGACACCGCTTTTATATAAGGATTTTCAGATGTCTGCTGAAATGTCGTTGCTACCAAAAGCTTGACAGAATTGAACTTCTACAGAATTAAACTCTCATTCCCACCGAAGCTGCTGCTGTGTGCCCAGGTTTGGTTTTCATTATGTGTGATTAGAGACCCGAGGTCACAGATCCCCGTCCACAGTGAGTACTCAAGGACAGCAACACATGGTGCAGCAGGATATCGATTCTTGAGTCATCTAATTACAAACCTAAATCGCATTTGAGGTGTATTGTGAACCACTCATGTTGGTTTTACCCACTTACTCACTTCCAAAAGAACAATTTCACTCAGATCATCTGAACAGTCAGCCTCAGCAGCAGAGAAGACCGTTGTCATGCTCATCAGTTTACAGCACCTGACCAGCGTCGATCAATATGCTGTGGACCTTGAGCAGCATTAAGAGGTTGATTGAGTTCTCTAAGGACCTCCTCAGTGTTTAATGTCACAGAACTCCCAACGCTGATTTATTCATTCATCCACACAAATTACTTAATTAGTGTTCTTAATTCAATATCCCAGAACCAGAACCCCCGAAGCAGAATTTTAGTCCTGAGTGATTTCTGCAGCATCATTGACGTTGAAAGAGTCTGTTAACTGTAAAATACGTTTTAAGTATATGCACGTACCTCAGTTATTTTAAAATAAAACTGTATTACACTGAAGCTGTCCATCGTGAGAGTGTTACACTAAATCCTCACAATTTTCATGTTTTTTCACCTGACACCTTCCGTACCCATCTGACAATACCAGGGCTTCACACCAACTAATAGCAGAACTGTGCAGTATTTGTTGTTATTATTGTTGGTTTTCAAGTCTGCAAGCTCTGACTGTTTTCACAGTCTCTTCTCGACTGATGCAGGGGCGAGCTTCCCCTCACTGTAGACCACATGGTCAGCATCAAGCTGTGAAAATGAACAATCATCCAATTTCCTAATAAGTCTGAAAACCCTTCATTTAGGCCCAGCAAGCTAACTGTCGCTGGATATTTTAAACTAGAAGAGTACTGTAGCTTCCATGCGTGAACAAAAGGCTAAAGGGGTTCTGATTGGCTGGTTTGAATGATGGATTCATGAGTTTGAAGGCTTATCTGACTCACTGCACATTGGTTTATGATACTATGATGATTTCATAGTAGCTCATTTCATCATGTGTTGCAGCAATCACAGGGTCAACAGTATAAACTTGATGCAATTCATGTGACAAATTAATTTATAGGCCATTGCAGCGCCTTGGCAGACGACATCACGTTGTGCTGCAGTGAGGGTTAACATGAACCTGGCCCTGTGTGCATCACAATGGCTTCACTGAAATGAATGAGGAGGCTGTGTTTCCTGTGCAGTGTCTGAACATAAATTAGTTTGGATGAGGTAACAGAAAGTTGCCTCACAGCCAGAATAACCATACAGAAGAAAATCATTCTTTACAGCAAGGCATTCTTCTTAGCACAACGGAAAAATATCACCATTAATCACACAGCAATGAGTGTGACATTGACTCATGAAGGCACATCTGACACACACACACACACACACACACACACTTTCAGTAAGTCTTTTTTTGGTCTCCTTTGCAGTGATTATTGCATGAAAGTTCAACATTAGATTTGCATCCTTTTCGCATGCCTGTTTCTTGTTTTATAGATCCACAGTGTATGAAAGAGTAATGACAGTCAAAAATGGATGTCGTCCAGAGTTTTTCAGTCATTGCGAGAGAGTCAGTCATCTGACGTATATTTTAACTGACACTTGCAAACCAACCACGACGCATGTTTGAATCCAAAAACATTTACACAGACTCACAGTCTAGTTTTAAGAGCATTTAGATGCTTTTTACATGCAAAATGACCAAAGGCAGCTGGGACCGTCACTGTGTATGAAAAGTGCTTCCGTGACATTCAAGTGTCTGTGGGTGAAGACCTCCTCTGCTGACCGAGGATCAGCTGCGCTTCACTCTTCATCTCATTTGTGTGTATGTGCACACTTATGCCTTCACCTTCGTGTGTGTATGTCTCTCTTCCTCTCTGTAATTGATTTTCCATCATATCCTCTCGCGTCTTAATCTTGTGACAGAAAAAGCCTGAGGCTGGATGAATATAGAGCTGAGGCGTCATGTTGATACCTTAATGAAGCCGCTCATCTCATCTCTCCTGCTCCGACACTGACGCTGCAATGACTGTCATCTATTACAGCGAGCCAACAGGTTCCCACAGGAGCTCGCCGCTCCGGTCCTCTTCTTATTCATGTTTCTCCTTCACTTTTCTCTCTGTCATTTTTGCTTTGAAGCAGAAAGACTGCAGGGAAAGTGCTGTCATTCACACCTGCCAGATTGATTCTCTATCAAAAACACTTCTCTCTCTCTCACACACACACACGCACAGAGCAGTGATTGTTAGGTGTCTGGGCTGTTTTTGATACACCCCGATTGGTGTTGTTGACAAAGCAGTACTCCTGAATTTGCCGTCACGTATCAACGCCCTGCGCTGCGTGCACACAAGCAGTGGCCTGCTTTTTTGAGGCGGCTCTATATTGGCAATTTACACAACTTTTACTTCACGGAACACACACTCAGACACACACTAAGTCTATTGAGTGTAAATATTTGTGTGTAGCAGCAGGTTTGTCATAGCTGCCGACTCTCCGCAGGCTCGGCTCCATTAATGGTGGACAGGAGGATGAAGCTTGCACAGGAGAGTGTGAGCAGCAGAAGGGGATTATGGAAGGAACGGTAGGATTGAACATACCAGCTCTGACACTCAGGTTACATGGACTGTGACTCTATAGGGATGAGGATTCAGTGATCATGTGGGTGTACATGGATTCCCTTGTACACTGAAGCAGGGGCACAGAAAGAGGGCTGTTAACTGACCATTGACCTTTCACTCAGCCCCCTCCCAGACCTACTATAACCCTGTGAGTTGGTTGAAAACACTGTCTCCTCATCAGTTTGAATGTAGCTCTGTGTAAATGCTTCCTACAGGCCAGAGGTTAGAGTTAAGATTCATTTTGTTGTGTTCAGAGGACAATAACTAAACTAAGCAAATGTAATGCTAGCTGAAGTTAGTGTGTTGAAGTTTGCTGGGGATATGGACTGTAGATTCTCCAGTCCAATAAAAGGCAGGACAGAGCTGCTAACGTTAGCCTAAACCTGCACAGTATCCTGGAGTGGACCACGCCCCGAACACATGAGCTCATCATCAAGATCAATCATCAAGACACGACTTTCCAATCACTTTCCATCACTCTTACTACAGACCTACGCACACCTCTTCAAAATGCCCTAAACTCAAAGCCTGATTGGCCTTTCGTGTCCACTGTTACAGTTGCTAAACAATGACTGGATGATCACATGGAGAGGGAGGGGTGCAGGGAACGGTCAGTCCCTTGCCTCTCTGTTCAGATGAAAACGCGCTGTGTGAACATCATCTAACCGACTTTGTTCCCTTCGGGTTCTCATTTAATGGAGAGTTGTGTAGCGTTGCTATCCTTCAGATGACAGAGAACATATGGTCCTCTGCTCCTGCTTCCTGTGGGGCTTTTCTACACACTGCTTCACCCACAGCTCCTTGTCATCCAGCTCCCCACCCTCAGCCCCATCTCAGCATATATATATTGCAGCATGTGTGCCGTCACACATTGCATTACAGCGCTGCATAAGTCAGCGCACAGACACTACATGCTTGATGAGTGTGGTTTTGTATTTGTGTGCGCGCGCGGTCGCTAATGTATTTGTTGCATGCATGGTTACATGTCTATTTACAGAACATGTCTAGAGGGTCTCGCCAGAAATTATGCACATTTGTGTGTCTGTGGCCTCGGTCCGTGGGCTTATGCATTACTAATGTTGATTAGGATGAAAATTAAACTCCACATGAACAAATGTGAACACTTGGCTACGCCAGATGAACCCCTTGACTTTCTTTGGTGACATCCTATCATCAAACACCTCATGTTAGCAGCCCAGAGAGATTTCAAGTAATGTGCACCGGCTGATATGGCCAGTGATTAGAGTCATTTTCAATTGTTTTACTTCTAATTTTTTTTCTTTCTTTAGACTCAAGACTTCTCAGTACACGGCCAGTGGCGTGAGATCATAAGAAACAGTTGGTAAAAGTGTGTAGCTGTCCTGTGTTAAAATCATGTACATGTCCATTTATTTCTATTCTTCACAAAGTTGTTGCAGGCATATTAGAACCAGAACCAGTTTGGTTTCGCTCTCTCATTTCAAACAACAGGGATGGAGAGCACCAGTGGGAGCTCTAAAGCTGTTGGGTGCGATGTTACACAGTTGGTATCATAATCTGTCACCACCACAGTATACAGCAGTGCTGGGGAACCTTTTTCCTAAATGTTCCATTTTCAGAACATCCTTCGAGGGCCATGCTGATTGGCTCCACCAGGAATTGTTCATAGGTGTGGCACAGCACCTGAGAGGCTTATGATGCATATGAGATGGGGCGAGGGGGGTGTTCATTTTGGTGGAGCAGCATTCGTATCAAGGTGGCCTTCGCCCCCTGGCCCCCCCTCGGACTGAGGTTTCAGCTTCTTAGCTGTTAGCTTGCTCACCACAAAACGCCATCTCTCAGTGTTGTGCAGACATGTTTTGTCAGAATGTGGTGTTGTGAACGCTACTTGTTGGGCATCCAAACTCTGCTGAAGAGCATTTTACTAAACGTATTGATTTCTTTATCGTTGGAGAAAAAATTTAAAGTGATTGCTTTTTGTATTTATGAATTGCTTCACGGGCCGGACCGACCGCTCTTGTGTGCCGTATACGGCCCGGAGGCCAGAGGTTCCCTCTGGTTAACAGGGGCCTGCTGCGTGCTGTGTGGGGCATCATACAGCAGTCATCCTGTGGGATCTGGACCACTGGTACAGCCTAGTTGTATGCCGTGTGATACAGAACTGAATGCTCTGCAGAGCTGCTTTCAAGGCTCACAATGAGAATCGTGTAACAAGATGTGTCCTTGACCTTGGGCCGCTTGCCAGCATTCACATTTACTACAGTTAATATGAAAACTGTAACTGAATACATAAACACTAAACATGGTTTGGAGATATATTCAACACAATACAGACTCAGAGGCTGTAAACAGACGGTGGGAATGATGTCGTAGTCGGTTGCCTGGCAGTGTAATATTGTGTGGCACAAGGTGACAACATAACACTGATATAATTACTTTTCCACTTCCAAACACAGTTCGTCACCGTTTTGAATGAAGTCACACTGCAAAATTGAATAAGAGCGAACTCTTCCCGCAATTCTGGTGGTGGAGGAGGAGGAGGAGGGGAGGAAGAGGCCAGCACCAGCACAGGAGCTGCATACTTGAATTCATTCAGCTGTATGCGCTTTCACTTAAGCAAATGGAAAAAGCAGTGAATGTGTTGTGTTGTGTATGTTTACACCTTACTGACTGTTGCAGAAAAAGCACAGATATAACCGATATACTTAAGGATGGTGTTGTACATGCCAGCTTCCCGCCATGTCTTCCTTGGACACTTGAATAGAGTGATCAGTGACACCTGTGCTTTTCTTGCTATGACACGTCAAAACGTCTGCTGTGTGAAAGGTTTACCGGAGCCGTCTGGCTGTCACAATCACTGCTGAGGCTTCCTGCAGCTTCCCTGCAGGCTTCAGTGAGCCAGCAAGTTTGACAACACCACTTATTTGTCTTTACTGGAATCTTCCACTGCGTATAAAATGAAAGGCGTTTTTCGTTTTCTCTCCATTTTAGATGTTGCCTTAAAAAGCCTATTTGAGTTCATTAGACATGTATTTGTAAAAATGAATTACCACTCTGTGAAAATCTTTGCTTAAGTGATTAGAAGTCAGGTCACTCACCCTCAGTCTTGGACAGATTCCAGTTAAAATGTTTTTACATTAACTGCTCTGATCCTCTCATCCAGCGCATGAAACAATTACATCCGTTACTGTACTGACCTTGTTTCATCTCTGACCCTGCAAAAAATCCACGTCAGAAGCATATTAATGAAAATTGGAGGCATGTTTCGACCGTTTAGGGAGAATTTGGATGCGTAAACGTATGCATACGGCAAGGGACAGTGAGCGTTTCTTTGCAGGAGACTCATTTAGTCTTTAAATTAGTAACTTGAATTTAATGGGACACATACTTTTCCCCTTTGAGCTTCTCTGAACACAACATAATAAATCTGATTAACTGTAATATGATTTCAAGGCAGCACTGTAAGACTGCAACCGAACAAACTCAGCTGAGTTATGAGCCAGGCCCTTCAGGATGCAAGTGCACGCACACACACTCCGACACACACAAACACACACACAGACAAAGATTAAGCTTTGTGGACCCAGATGCCTCTGGCACATATGGGTCTATTTAGCTTTAACAGAATGATCTAATTATGTTTTTCTCTAAATCTGAAATGTATCTTATCGGACAGAGAGAAATGGACTCTCCTCTTTTAACTTCATTCATGTTTCATCCTCACACACATTCCCTGTTACAGACAGAGCCTGCCAGTGGGAAAAGAGAGAAATATTTTTAATGGTTGTAGGATTAATTACTTCCAGCGATACTCTCAATATGTTTATTCAAGATGAGCAGACCAGTAACTTTTTCTGTCTTTCATTTAGTTTTGAAGGGAAAATGTTGCTTACTGTGAACAGAAATCAAGAACCCTGTTGAATACATCTGTACAAAAGTGCAACGTTTGTAAACTGCATGTAAAGTTATTCAGTTTTTCCCTATTATATTTACAAGAGGTGTTGAAAACACTGCAAGTTGCTGATGTGGCTGCCCAGCAGTGTTTGATACCAGGACTTCGACTTTGAATGCCCACCGTGAACCAGGTTGCTCTGTCTCACATGTAAACGATCAAACTGGAGCATTTTTTGCTCTAGATCCCGCAAATGAAGGACAGGAAACACACGACTGGTGCAGATAACATCATAGCTGATCATGACCGTCAAGACTCCTGCGTGCCAGGATCAGCCAAAGTTCAGCACAGTGTTCTTGCAGTTTAAAGGATTCAGCTGAGCTTCAGTCAGAGACATGGACAAATAGTTCATTTTGTTGTTTTATTTGGAGGATATATTTGTTAATCCATGATTAGAGCGTCTGATATCACAGGGGTTTCAATAGTCCGCAGGATAATCTTGGTTAAGTTGTTAAATCTCCCCAGTCTTCTCATGTGAGCAAATTTACAAGTGATTGTCCTTCACCCATAAATATGCTCAAACTGGAAGACACTTTCACCCGTGAAAGCTTTTGTTGTATTAGTAATTCAGTGTGAGCTCTCCTCGTCTTATTCAAATCCACAAAACCACAACTCTCCATCTCAGTAAAATCCTCAGTGAGTGAATTTGCATATATTATTCGCATACAAGCTCATATTCCCAGCATTAACTGTGTGCTTTCAGAATTATGATCCACAGTCCTGTAAATATGAATTAACATGAACTCTATATAGCATGGAAATTGCATTTAGGCTTCAAATAAAAGTGACCGAAATCCACTTTTTCAGTACCATAGTTATCGGGACTTCCAAATGTGTAATATTGGCTTGTTTATTGCAAATAATAACAAAAAAAAAAAAGAATAAAAGCAAATAGTAAAAGCAAAGCAGGTAAAAACAAGAAACGGAATCATAAAATTCAGAAACACAATCCATGTTGATCTGTAGAGAAACTGGCAAGTGTGGACTGATAAACCTGGATGAAACAGGATATGACGGCTCAGAATACCACAACTGGATATCTCAAATGTTTTCTGAGTATTAACATGCTCACAAAATCATTTTTAATCCCATAAACAGATGTTGAGTTATGTGAGAAAATCTGATTCACTGCTGTCATGGTAACTACGGTGAAAGTACTCACATCAAACTCAAACAATACAACTCACATCACCTCAAGGCCTTGCTTCCAAAGCTTGCTGTTGTCTTGTTTGTCATTTCTGTCACGTTTCCTGGAGTTTGAATGCATTTAGGTAAATTATCTGTCTGGTAACAACAGCCAAGGTTGCTCAGGCTGGGAGTGATGCGGAGCTCTGAAAGACCGTCCAGCTGCTTTTCCCTTGAAGCCATGGCTGTGCTCTATATTGTACAAAACACTGCCTGTTTCTTTCACTGCCTCAGGACTTTAGCAATTTGAGCAGGTTGATTGGAGGATGCAGCTTCATTTTTATTCTCTCAAAGCCCAAAAGAAATTGCACAGATTTGAGACTGAGATCACAGTAACTTCCCAATTACAGATTAATCCATTGCTTTATAAACATTTATATAAAATGTATTTATTGCTAGAATTACATAATTACACTTTTCCAAATGTTTATTCAGCATTCCTCAGCTTGTATCTGTTGGTCAGAGGAACCAGGCGTTTGTGTGTTTACCCCCCGCTTGTCGTCTTGTGTGTGTTTTCATGTGCCGTGGTCACAATGTGGGTGCCATGATTGTCGTTTTCAATTCCTTGAAACAGCACACATGCACGCATGCGTGTTCGTATGCATGCCCGCACATGCACAGTTGACTTGTGGAAACTGAGCAGCTATATAACAGTTTTTAAAGATACAGGAGCCTTAGTGTTTCAAACGTTCCTCCTTGAATGCAGATTAGCTTTTGTGGATGATCAAGCCCATATGAAGAGCCGTTCATGAGTAGTTTCGTGCACCATTCGTGTGCATTTTCATGTCTGAGTCCAGTTTGTGACCCTCATGTTTGTGGCCGTCACAGGTGTGACGGTGTGTGTCGCTGAGTGTTTAGCAGATGCGCCTCTAGCAGATGCATGACAGGCAGGTTGGGTGGTTGGTTTAGATATGATACACGCTAACACTAATGCGCTCGCTTGTGACTTCTCTCCCTGCAGGGACAGGGGTGAGGCAGACACTATGGATCAGCCCTGGTCCATCTGTCCTTTTGTCCTTCTGTGCTCATATATCAACCACCAATGTTGAGCAGTAACACAATCTCAGTAACAAGAAACAGTAATGCGATTGTGTCCTTACAGTTTGGTTGCTGTTGTACTGAATGTATCAGAGACTGGTCAGGAGGTGTTAACTTTAAGTAAGTTTCATTCATATATTTGGTTTTACTTAATATATTTTTGCACAGTTAGGTGTTCACTTGTATGTTTATACAGTTCATTATTTCATTTTTACAAGTTTTTCATCTGCAACTTTAAAACAGTTAGAATAATCTGCTTTATCTGCCTCTGTGGCTTTCCACGCATTTGCCTCAGTCCACCTGGCTTCTGATTGGTTAGCTCAGTCACGTGTGAGCTAAGGACAAGGAAGCGGCTAGCCGTGCTGGTTGGTCCTCAAAGATGGATTTTGTTACCTTTGGACAGAGCCAGGCTAGCTGCTCCCCCTCTTCTCCAGTCTGTATGTTAAGCTAACCAGCTGCTGTCTGCGGCTGCATGAGAGCGACATCGATCTCACCCAACTCTCAAGAAAGTGCATAAGCGTGTTTCCCTATTCCTATAAATTAGTTAGTGGCTTTTCAAACTGCCACTGATTGTTCAAATGGAGGCACAACTTTGAGCTTTTGTCTGTTTGCCATATGTTGCCGTCCTTTTCTCCGCTCAGCCAGCTGCATAAACCTACATATATTTTCTACTTATTAACTCAATAGCTTGTGTAAGAAGTGTTCATGTGCATGTGTTGGCAGGTGAATGGGGCTGTCTGTTTCCATAGCAGAGAGGGTGTTTATGGCAGCAATGTGAGGCTGAAGGAGAATATATAGCAAGCAGGATAACTGTGGTATAAGAGAGCATTTTTATGGAGGAGTCCAGGGGGCACATGGCTGAGGATTTAGGGTCTGGCTCTTGGCGTTCTCCACGGGACACTGAGAATGGTATGTACTGTCCAGGCCTTCTTCTCATGTGCACGCCCTCTCTCTATCTCCCTCTCCCCTTCATTCACACACTCCTCATGTTCACACACAACTTTTTACGATGCTCATCTGGACTCCTCTTTGTTCATCCACTCCCACCACTGGACACTTGCCTTTGGATTCATCATTTCAATTTATTAGACAGAAATATTACTTCTTATTCTTTTTTTTAATGTAGCGATCACCTCAGAGCTGCTCAGACCATCTGCCAGTGGCTCTGCGGCACCCGAGCTTCTATCCAACACAGATGTCTCCTGAGTGGAAGTGGTGACGATTGGAGCCAAACTATTTTAATATGAGAACCATGAAGGAGAGAGCTGCTGTGTATTCTACATGAAGGGTGAAAACACTTAATCCTCCTAATGGACAGATACTATGGGACATTATAGGTTGACATGAAAAACAGTACAGTTGTTTAGCATGGCGCTAAAGGTCCACTAGCTTATGTGTGGGCAGAGTAAACAGCTGTAAGTGAGGGACAGAGGAGCACCATGTGTCAACTATTAGGAGGTGTTTTGATACAGCTGTCCAATTCGAGGTGCTTACAGAAGACACAGGACTGAAGCTTGTCCCAATCAGATCCTCATCTGCTGTCTCTGCATGTTTCCCACTGACCTCCCATATGAGCCAAATCAGACAGGAAACAAGATGGACAGACAAGTCTCCCTTGAGAAGGCAAAATAAATTATAATGAAGGAATTTCTGAAGGCCCTGGCCGTTTTTTTTCTCCATGTTGCTGGAAAGTTATGAAACAGAAGAGTGGGGGAAGGACAAGGAGAAACTATGTTGAGAGGACGAGACAGACAGAGAGATGCGAAGAAAAAAAGATGGCTCTTGCTCTGTTTGTGATGCGTAACATCTGCTGAAGGAGCAGATTCTGGGTCACCTCCATCACCCACCTCAGTTAATCATAACACGCAGCTTTCACACGCCTCCATGCACAGACACACAAGCACACCTGCACACACACTCTTGTTATTGTCACTAACCAAGTACACCTGAACTGCTGCCGCTGAAGAGGACAGAAAAAAGAGAGGAGCGCTGTATGAGGGTCCTTGAAGGTCTTAAATAAAATTTGTGTACATGGCTTCACGGCTGTGGATGAGAGCTGAAGTGTCAGCTCACCCAATTTTTGGCAGAACATATTCTCTCACACAGCTGTTCGATTTGGGCCGCTCAAACAAAATTCCATTGACCTCCTCTGTATTGGGATGCAGACAGAATTGTCTCAAAGACAGGTGTCTCAAAACCTGCACAAATAAAACAAACACCAGGGTATGAGCATGGCTAGATGTAGCTGCTGTAGCTGAATGGTGGTCTTACTGTTCTTTAAGAAGGTTTAATGTAATGTAACGAGTAGTATACACAGCATTATACTGTAGCCCATCTATAATATTTGATGACAATCTCTAAGATCTTGTCTTATAAGCTTCAGACTGATAATGAATTTGTGCTGGCCAGACATGAGCGAACAGTTCTTTTCTACTGGTACTTTTGTCAGTTTGATGCATACCAGGTCCACAGTGCTACCTGCAGGAAATAGCCGTATGCTTGCACTCTAAACTACAGCAAAGGCTTTTTCCACCTACTCTGTATTACTGTGCATGTTACCGAACCAGCTGCCAGGCATTTCAACGAAAGGGTTACAGTCTTGAATAATATTACAATCCTACTTGAACGCTGCTTGACAAAGTTTAGCTTCTGACTGAATCATGCTTTTCCTCTCGGGGCTCATCGTCTCTCGCCGCTGAGACGGTTCAGAACTGTAAACCCATAGACCTGACTCGACCGCTGCCGACACCAGCTTACATGAATCCTCCCTGCCATTGGTGCTGTCAGTAACTGCTGACCTGCAGGTCGTACGCAAAAGAGACCGCTTTGGGGCTCTGCCAGAGTCAGGCACAGACTCGGAGCTTGTTAGCCTGGATGCTGTTCCTGCTGCCCGCGGAGTTGCTGTTGTAGTTTGGTTGATAATGACACAACTTTTAGTGCCTGTTAGCATTAATAGTAGTATTAACAGTATTAATAATTGTTTTGCATTTTGATTTAAATACTTACAATCTCAGCTTGAACTGTATTCTACAAGTTGAATACTATGTTAAGATAATGAAGCACAAGTGTCACTTCTACTCGATACCTGCGCGTACCTGAACGTCATGAAAAATGGCAAATACTCGAAAACTTGAAATACTTGATGTCTGTCTGTCTGTATCGTCCTCTGGAGGGACACCGCCACCGAAAATCTTCACAACTGCACGTGCGCTGGAATAAACCCGCCAGCAACACTCTCATAGGCCGAAGCCTGTACAGCATTGAACACTAACTTTCAAACAGGCAGACAGATGGTGAACAACATTGAAAGAAATAAAGAAATAAAGAAAGAGGGGAAAAGTCATGCGGAGAAGTGATATTAGAGCTCGAGAGCAGTTTGCTGTAAGTCTCCATGTGGGGCAGAGCGGCTCAGCGAGGCAGAAACAACATAATTATAGCTCTGTTTAGCTCCATTACAGCCGCTGCACTCCTGTCTCTGCTACCACCTACATACTCTCCGTGCTCCACCTAATTGCCCACTCCTCATCACATAGAGAAGGCTTATTGATTTAAACAACATAATTGGGAACTGCTCATGATGGGCCGTATGGACAGCATAACCTTAATGATAATGGGGAACGGTCTGTTTTTGTGAAAGATTTCATTATCAGTTGTTTGATCATTTGAGGACAATGTCCTTGATGCATGATTTGCTGTTACACGTTCCTACTCTACTTCCTTCTGCCTCTCTTCCTGCCCTGTCTCTGTGCTTTTCCCCGGGACAAGCACACATATCGTGTGCTTTAATGGAAATGCGTGGGAGGAGAGAGGCGAAGTCTTCTAACCAAGGGATGCAGGCTGAGGAAGAGAAATGAAAGGAGCAGTGATCGGAGCTCATGAACAGAATTACAATTATGAATGAAAGAGACTGATTGATAGCTTTCATGTATTCTGCAGGGTGTTAATGAGTCAAACAAAAGGATAAAGTGCAATGTTGTTTTCAGGAATGTTCAGTTCAGCAGGAGATGGAGGAGGGCTGAGGATGCTGTGGCCTCATCTGTGAATAATTTGTGTTGTGAGCTAAAAGTGCAAAACATAGTCAGTAATGATCTTTTTCACTTCCACCTCTTTCTTGCCAAGGGACAGAGGAGGAAAAAGCATGTGCATGTGTGTTTTTGTGTGCGAGAGAGAAAGGGGCAAATGAGCAATGCAAATAATGGGTTGAAGTCAGTCTGTTTAAGCAAATATCCCTTGGGAGCTGTTACAATGACCACACACACACACACACACACACACACACACACACACACACACACACACACGCGCAGATAGAGAAAGAGAGAGTGGTGTGTTTTGATGTACATGGGCAGTGCATTATTCAGGAATATTCCAAAGGAAAAGTCGTGACTCACACAGGCTGATTGTGCTCATACAAATCATCTCTTGCTCCTTGATAACACTGGGATGCTGAACCTTGAATCAGGATTGTCATGTAAAAGAGGTCCAGAATGGATGTTTAGAAGAAGGACACGAGCATTGGCTCAGCAGAAGAACAGCAGTAGTTCAAAGAATTTCTGTCTGAGTGTACAGACATAAAATCAAATCAAACAGAACAAGAACTGCACCATACCGCTGACCTTCTATAGATGTCATAAGATTATTTGAAATACACAATTGTTATCAAGGCGTTTCAAGGTAGTTCATTCCTCTAACCACAGCCTGAAAGGCACGTTTATATTTTCTCTTTCACCAAAATATTATTTGCGTTTCGAGAAACTTTCAAACCGTTTTGGTCCACCACAAACCACTCCAGAAAAACTCAGAGGTGCATCGTCATTAAGCATTTCAGATTACATCATAACACAGTGATGAATTTCACCCAAAAGCAGCGACGAGCAGCCACTGCACTATTTGATTAAATTAAACTGATTTAATTACTGGCCTTAAAAACCTGAGGTGCTACTACCTTGGAAAAAGAGTTTAAGACAGGCTTGAAAAGACACATCCTCATTCCACAGAATCCAAGTGTGTGTATGTGTGTGTGTGTGTGTGTACATGTGTGTGCATGTGGGTGTGTAATGTAAAACCTGCCTGTGAGGTCAATAAAGCTATCAGATTGAGACAATCCTATGATAATGCGCTGTCCTCTGCTCAGTCTTGTGGTTAAAAACAGACACACAGACGCTAGCAGCAGTGGCACACGTGTGCACGCACACACACAAACACACAAATGCTCACATGCTCTCATATGCCCAGCCACCCATGAAAATCAAATCTCTGTATATGTGCCAGTGAGGGAGGTTAGGAGATAAAATTACATAAACTGCAGATTACAGAGATCCTGTTCAACCCAAAATACATGTTAGGTGAAAATGACCCAACTTAAAATTGATTATTTTGTTCATAAAGCTGCAGAGTTTATAAATCATGACAGAAACATATTTTGAGTGATAATCAAACCTTTTAATCCTTGCGTCTTTAAACATCTGCTATTAACTGATCAGTGGTTGGTCACTGATGAGATGGAATATACCAAACATTATTCTTTTAGAACAAGTATAGAAACACCTCACTGTCAACAGCTGATAATGAGTGACCAGAAACCCGGAAGAAGAAGCACAGATTCCTGCAGCATTTCTCCAGCCCACTGAGGCAATCATTAACTCCTATAGAGGCGAAAATTTAAAAAAAAAGGTTTTAGTGTCACATTTAAAAAGAGTAATTTCCTAAAACAGCAGGGCGCTGTAGTTTTTAGCAGAAAATACTTAAACAGTAGCAAACAGGGAATTGCTGAGGGACTATTTTCTGCTGTGGATTAATATACATTTGGTGCCCTGTGAGTATTTACAATGTATTTAATACATTATGGACAACAATGGAGCTGTATGCTGATTTTTTTGCCATAAGAAAAATATAACAGATTAAGAACAGCGGGACATTTGGGTTCCTGGAGGTGGGGGCTGGATTGGAGGCAGTTGTTTGACTCATCTTATGCATTTGAGGCTTGCCTGGGCTCATAGCTGCCTCTATAGGTCTCCATCCTATAATTCATATCCAAAGCTGTATCATTCAGAGACAGTCCTCAGTGTGTATCATCATAAATTGCCAAACACGTGGATAACATGTCGGAGCTTGTGAAGTGTCTCGTCGGCTTTGCTGCTCAGTCGATAAGAGCTGCATGTGGTCGTGAAGAGGAAGAGTAACAGCACAAGATAAAGGGTCTGTACAGCACACCGGCAGCTCGCCTGATCGTTGGAGGTGTTAATCTTTGTGCTGTGGTGACATGACAGGCTATGGATGTTTGAAGGTTTGAATCTCTGTCAGGTACAGCAGTCAGGTGCCATGGAAACACACACACACTCACTCTCTCTCTCTCTCACACACACACACTCACACACACACTCACACACACACACAGAAAAGCACATGGCGTCATCATGAGAAGCACACTGGACTGGAACAGAATGGAATTTGAAACGTTTTAGCCAAAAATGTTTCCATCGTTAAGGTGTTTTTTGCAGAAACGTTTCAGATTTCGTTTTGTTCTCCAACTTCGCGGGCGAAGACGGTCAACTGATGCAGCAGGAAATGCACCTGCCAGGACAATCAACACACACACACACACACACAAACACATACACACACAGCCATGGCTTCCACTGACTTCCATTTCCTATGCCAACTTGTCTTTTGTTTCCATAAGGAAGGCGAGTCCCCACTATGTGACTGTGTAAACTGCTTTATGTACCCACAACATGAGTGATGCACAATTTGCACACACACACACAACACACACTCTTCCTGCTAACAAGTTTCTCCATGTCATGTCTATAGGCCACACGGTGAGATAAGGCAGAGACCCCCTCATGTGTCAGGCCTCCTCTGTGTTCTGGTCCCCACTGACCCCCATCCTCCCAGCATCAGTGGCATGTCCCAGGTGTGTCTCCTCTTGGCCTTGCTTATGCTCTGCAGCTGCACAAAGGTACGACTCACAGCCTCTCTGTCTTTTTCACACACTGACACACAGACTGAGATGCGTCTGTTACTGAGAGCCTGGAGATTCAAAACAAGAGCTAGACAGCTGTGTTGCTGAAACTTGACATGAAGCTCCTCCTGCAGGTCTCCTCTACAAACTCCCTGGAGCTTGTGAAGGAGCAGTGGAGCAGCTACAAAAACCAGTGCCTGGACTACCTCAACGCCACGCCCCCCACCACAGGTTAGCCGCTTTCTTCAAAGCATGAGCTCACGTCTGAACGCCATGCACGATAGAGAGAGAAGAAAGCCCGACCTACAATATGCCAAGAGCACAGATTTCAAAGCTCTGCTCTCCACCGCAGGGCTGGTGTGTAACAGGACCTTCGACCTGTACGCCTGCTGGCCCGATGGACTCCCAGGAACCACTGTCAATGTGTCCTGCCCATGGTTCCTGCCATGGCACCATAAAGGTCTCTGTGTGTGTGTGTGTGTGTGTGTGTGTGTGTGCACATTATGTATGCTTAAGCAAAACAGAACACAAGAACATTTAACACTGAATTAATCAATATTTTAGAATAATATTTAATATTTGTCATGTGGAAGGGGATGATAGTTAAAATGATCACCCAGTTTAGTTGCCTTCAGCTTAGTGGAGCAACTAAGCATCTTTCAGCAGGTTGTCTTGCCTTTGAGCAGCTTTCCGTTTTGGTTCTCCTCTCTCTCATCAGCATCCCTCCAAGTTCTAATAAACTGGTTCTACACAGCCTGCTGAGCACCAAACAGCAGAAAGATTTAGCGAATAGATGTTGAACATATGGAGTATTCAGCAGCTAAAGAGCCCGATATTTCCCTCAGGAGACCAAAACAAGCTTAAAGGAGAAAGAATATTGGACTTACATCCATCAGGTGGACAGAAACACAACTCCCAATAGATGCTAACGTTGCTGTGTGCCTGCAGGATGTGTAAATAGTTAGCAACTGTTAACGTGTCGACACGTTTGCCATGTCAGCTCTATAAGATGTTATTATTATGTTTACAGCTTGTTGCTCTGCCTCCAAGTGGCCCACAAATCTGTTAATTAGAATGAGTGGGGTTCAAAAGGTCAAGAACCTTCATGCTCAACACTAAGAAAATTACATTTTAAGTGGATTTTGCAACACCTAAAGGCATTTTGAATATAATAAACACAGTCAGATATGATGAATGGTCTTGTGATCTTCTAACAGCATGAAACATGAAATCCTTGGCCACTTGACACACAGCACTGACCAGCAGAAATCTCCTGCAGGTTTAACAGTGCTTAGTGGACACTCCTGGAGATGACTGGCTGGACCAGGCGCACTGCAGCTGGACAGGCAGAAACTTGTGGACAAAATTATGGCTACAAACAAAAGCCAAAAAAATCTGACATGCTAGTCTTTTCACACTACAGGTCGTTCACAGTTCACGGTCAGTCACAATGCTGTAATTCATCGGCCTGTCTCAAAATCAGACTAGATTCATGTGGTCTGATCCTGGTATAACAGGCTCACCTTGAGACAGAAGACCCAGTACTCACTCCATTCATAGACACTGCTGTTGTGAATATGCACAACATTACATTACATTTTCAATCAATTTTCAGAAACATTACAGTGATGTATTGAATTCGATATCAACAATTATTGTGCTAATTATTCTGTTGACGTCAGTCCTTTTTGAGAAACACAATGATACAGCATTCATCCAGTGACAAGAAGTGAGAGCAGAAAGAGCTCTTCAAACTGCTTTCATTTCAAGTCGTCCTGTGGAGTGAATGGAAGATGCTTGCTGATGGCGACACAGCTCATCATATGTCCTTGTCATTCAGTGGGATGAAAGAAACTAGCTGTCTGTTGGATACATGCTGTACTGGATAGAGCGGACAGTGGTTTCAGCGAGTGGATGAGGCATTTATTGGGTGTGAAGGACTAATGTTAGTCAGCTATCACTCTACTATCAGCCCTAAACTGATGTAAAGACTTCACCCAGTGTCTCCAGGGGCAGCGCTCCTCTCCTGTGGAGCTTTCTCCAGGGCCCCTCCAGGTGGTTTGGAGGCTCTGAATAGGTGCGAAGCTGCGATGAACATTTTTCAGTACTTTCTGATTGTTTAAAGACAAAATGGCTAACAGGCTAAGTAAGAAACGAATGTGCGTATTAATCAATAATAAACACAAGTTAGTTGTGGCCTTGTGACCATTGCTCTCAATAGATGGTGACTTCATTGCCCGATTCAGGCTAATAGTTTGGCTGAAATTGCAAAAACAAAATACCATTGTCTATGCTAACTGGAGCGTTTATTGATCTCAGAATGACATCTCAGAAGTAACATTTTAGGGTTAAGTCAGGCTTCATATTTATTATTGTAGTTTGTTTTTAATGTCTTAATTTGGTCAGTTGTGGCTGCAGCATACGAGAGAAAAGAGAAAGGAATAGTTTGACTAGCTTTTTAGGAAACAACTTTGTTTTCATGCACAACATTTGAGAGGATTGATACCATTATCACATCTGTTCTGTAAATATGAAGCCGCAACTTCCAGATGGTTAGATTAGTTTGTTGGTTTATGGTTTGACAGAGGGTTATGTGCCGGACTATTTCATGACCAAGACCAGTTGCCAGGCAACCAGCTGAGACTCCAGGACATAGGCTGACATAAAACCTCCCATAAAACCACAACTTGCCGTTTTACATTTCTTTTGTGTAAGTTAAAGAAGATAAAGTGATAATTACTGATCAGTAGAGATGCCGAGGCTGTGTTTTACCTTTTCACAGAGGCTAGATCCTATTTAACTCCCCTTTCGCTTTTTACGGAGCCTTCAGCCGAGCTTGCTCAGTCGTCTTGTCACGTGAAATAAGTTCCATACTTGGGTCACGTGATGACAGCTGAAGTATCGCCATGACGCTGTAGCAGCTTAGCCAACTCCATCCACTGTGGAGTGCTGCGAGATGAGGCTGAAGACTTTGGAAAAGGCTGAATTTAATATTTTCGAACTATTTTTGAAGGTCAAGAAACAATTTCAGTGATCAACAATTTCTGTTTGTTTCAGATAAGATAGTGTCACAAAATATTTATTTTTTCTTAAACAAATTGTTGTACGGGCAACAGTGGGAGGTACACATGCCATCATAATATAAACATGTGTCCCTGTGTGAACAGTTCAGCAGGGTCTGGTCTACAGAGTCTGCAACGAAGACGGTCAGTGGGCAAAAAAGAATACCAGCGAATGTGAGGACGACCCTGGTGAGGTGTGTGTATACAGTACAGTGTGTGTCTGTCTGATCTATAGAAGTGTGTGTGCATGTGTGGGTCAGGCCTGCCTTGTGTGGCAGATGGTTGGATGACTTTGTGGCAGTGACTGACACTTAAACCAGACATACACGATCTGAAAAGACGGTGTGTGTATGTGTGTGTGGGTGTGGGTGTTTGTTTGTATGAAGGGAGTGTGTGAAGGTAACTGACTCTGTCTCTGCTCGTGGATCTGCAGCAGCAGTATGGCCGCATCCTCAGTCAGTTGCGGATTATGTATACAGTGGGCTACTCGCTGTCCCTGGGAGCTCTGCTGCTGGCCCTAGGAATCCTCATCACCTTCAGGTACAGCATGTATGAGGAGTGGAAGGAATGAATGGAAAAAAGACAGAATACAGGAAAGGAATTAATAAGTAAAGGAGGTAAAGAACAGTGAGAAAATGGAAAGAGGACACGAAGGAAAGAAGGAAGGAGGGCAGGGAGAAAGAAAGAGGGGAGAGATGACAGAGAGAACAGAGGAAGGGAAAAATGAAGCAATGAAAGAAAGGAGGCAGATATAATACAAAGGAAGGAAGAGAGAAGGGGTGGAAGGATGGAACAAAGGAAGGAGGAACAAATGGATAGAAGAATGCAAATAAATGAAGAGTGGAGGAATGATGGAAAAAGAAAGATAGAACAAAGGGAAGACAGATGTAAGATAGAGGGGAAGAATGGAAGAAGGAAAGGGGTGAGGGAGAGGGGAAGGAAACCAAGTCAGGAAATAAACCAGGACATGAGAAAGGAGGGAAGGAAGAAACAAGGAAGTAAAGGGTGGAAGGATGGAGGGATGGGATAAAGAGGAAAGAACGAGAGGATGAAGAAGGAAAAAATGTAAATAACAAAAGCAGAAAACAGAAATACAGGACGCAAAGAAGGACTGGCAGAGTGATTTCATGCAGAGGAATGAATATGACATCTAAAAGTCAAACGCTGTCTCACACTGTCACCTCTGCACCAGGAAGCTCCACTGCATGAGGAACAACATCCACATGAACCTGTTCGCCTCCTTCATCCTGAGAGCCGTGTCCATCCTGGTGAAAGACGCCCTGCTGAGCCTCACGCTCGACCCCAGGGGCAGCAGTGACGCCCAGACACAAGCTTGGGTCAGCATACCGGTCAGAGCAAACGCTGCATGGCAACCAATCCGTTGATGAGAAAAGGGTCACAGGGTTGAGCCACATACACATTCAGAGACTGCTCCATATTTCCAGAATATCTGTTTTTTATTTATTCATTTAGTTCTACAGCCACAACACAGCTATTGATCTGGCATTGATTAGACGTGTCAAGACACATCAAATCTGTGATAAAGAGAAGGAGCATTTCTACAAAATATTGTTTGTTCAGTTGTTCACTCTCTTCTGGCTATTGATGTTTTGAGTGTCATTTCCTGGCCTCTGAATGAGAACATCGCTGTTTGAAACACAGTTATTTATCACCACAAGTTCGAAAAGAAGATTTCAAAAGATACTTAAAACTTGTGAAAGAATAAGCTTTTGATGTCAGGGAGGAAGAGAAAATCAAGAAACGGCCACAAGCGTACTGATTTCTTCCAGTTCCAGCTCCTTTACTGTTGAGCTGCTGTACATTTGCGTTGGTGTAATGTACAGTGTATCTCCTGTAAAACAATACAACAAGCAATAACCAGCTAAAGATGTGCACTGAATGTGATTTTTTGCTTTTGTGCCGAGGCACATTTATGGTTATGTTGTAACTTTAATTTCTGTGGAGGACAGTGAGCAAAGACAAAATTCGCTGCTGATGCCAGAAACGAATAGTTAATGTGGAGGGCAGCAGTCCTTGACATCTGAACTGCTGTTGTAAGCCAAGATTTGAGGCTGCCATTGTGCTGCAGTCTGACTCAGAGTCAATTCAACTGAGCTGAAGCAAAAAAAGCTACACTTTTTCGACTTTTGTACTAGCAGAGAAGGTGTCGACTTGGTTTATTGTTTGTGTTCCACCCACCCCCATCCTGTGTCGTGTGCCAGGCCGTGACGTGGTGCCGCGGTGCCATGGTGATGATGCAGTACAGTGTGATGGCCAACAACTATTGGCTGCTGGTGGAGGGCATCTACCTGCACAGCCTGCTGGTCATCACCGTGTTCAGCGAGAGGAAGTATTTCTACATTTACCTGGCCATTGGCTGGGGTAAGAGCCACAACAGTCACACAGTAATGTTGCTCTGCTAGCTACAGAAAGTCGTATTGCTGTTGCGTCCTGAGTTTGATGAGGAGAGGAAACAGGAAACAGTGTTTAGATAGATCTGTCGTAGCACACAGGCACTGGCGAGCAGTCGTCAGCAACAGAGAGTCAGCTAGGTACGGGAATGGTTAACAGGTATGTAAATAAACTGATGAGCAAATACAGAGCAGGTGTGTGTGCAGGTGACTGTTCCCAGGATGAGTCAGGGAATTCAGTGGAGTGACAAAAATCTCTGAGAGCCTCTAGTGGACAGGTGTGGTATGACAGGCTCTGACAGCACAATACAAGCCATCACATAGAGACTGTTGGAAACAGACGCAGATGATGATGTTTAAAAAAAAAAAAAAAAAAAAAACGCATCAAAATTGATGCATCAGAAGCAGATATATTTGTTCTTCTGCCACATTATACCACCTACATTACCCACAATGCAACTCGACCGCCAACAGATGGGTCAGTGACTCAGACGTGTTGTGCGGGTAGCGGCTGCTGTAGCCTCGAGCAGAGACGAGGAGCCGCAGAGGTCCTGATGAGCTCACTTCTTTTTAACCGGACACCCCCAGTCCTTTTTCATTTTCAAACTCGCAGTCTGCACCGACTCAAGTGACGTCTCTTGAGACAGTTTATCAGATTTCGCGCAGCTCCCTCTCGAGCCACAAAAGGTTTCACACACACATGCATTGTTTCTAGTAACCCGAAAACCTGCAAACACACTCTGATGTGTAAAAGTGAAGACTGTGGGATATCTAATAATAAGATGTAAAAAAACTGGCAGATGTGAGACTTAAACTCTTCTGCCCATGGCTGATTTTAATAAGACGTTATTTCAAAACGTATGAATCCTCAGGTCACACATATTCATAAGCCCAGAGCTGCTTCTGTTGTTTCTGGCCTTTTTTCTTGAGATCGCAACAATCTAAATAAATAATGACTTTGTAATCATGTTCTCAGCTTGCTATTCTGAGATAACAGCTTAATGATATGGTTATCTCGAGATTTCAAACGTTTCCCATGATGAAGATCTTCACTGAGCGGAAATAACAAATCATGGTGTAGCCACAATATTAACTGGATCGTCCAATGGACGCTGAGTCATGAGCCTGACAGGACAGATCATGTCCAAAGAAAAAGTACGTTTTATGGCCAGATTAGATTTTACTTCAATAAAGCACAGACACAGGCAGACGTTTTCATATTTAGAAACTTTGAGGAGAAATATTTGTCTTTAGATGATGAGATTTTAAACTCATGATCATAAACAATGATCGCAATGTCTGATGCTGTATCGCAGGTAATAAAATCCCGTCACTGTGATAACTGGGTTAAAAAATAAATATAGCACAAACAGTATTTTGTTATGCACATTATTTGCAACAAATGAAGCTTGATTGATCTGCCAGCCCCACATGGAAGGCATCTATGATCACTAAACTGGTGAAATGGCAACTCTGTGTGTGACAAATCTCTACACTGTTCGCTGTCACATTTTACCTCTGTCGTTCTCAGGTGCGCCACTCATATTCGTGTTGCCGTGGATCACAGTGAAATATCTGTATGAGGACGAGGAGTAAGTCTCTTTTTTATCGTCACATCAAATGACAGGAAGTTCAGTGCTGTCGCGTGTGAATGTGATGAGTCTTTGGATCCAGTGAAAAGATCAGAATCAATGTGATAATGGCAACAAGTTACAATGTAAAATGTGTGTGTGTGTGTGTGTGTGTGTGTGTGTGTGTGTGTGTGTGTGTGCGTGTGCGCGCAGGTGCTGGGAGAGGAATATTAACATGGGGTACTGGTGGATCATCCGTTCTCCCATACTGTTCGCCTATCTGGTAAGACTGTTTCTCAGACCTTCATATTCTCAGTCTGGCAGTTTACAGTTGAACACTGTGGTGAAAGAAATTCAAGTCCAGAGTGTGCTGGCATGTGATCGAGCTACAGATGCACACACACACACACACACATACACAATCACACACACACAGCAGCAGACATTCACCAGCTGTGTCTTGGCAGGTGTTGCTGTGAACAGAGATGTGGTTATGTATGTGTGCATGTGTCCTTCTTTGTAGATCAAACACTCGCTGGAAGTAGGGTTGGAGTAAAAATTGCATTCGGAATGGAAATTTTTTTGTCTTGTCTTTTCACAAAGGAGTTCATGGTTTCCCAGCTTCCATTCGTGCACATCAGCAGCATCATTATCTCGCCTCGCTGAGTCCTCTACATGCACAGAACGCCACTTCAGTCAACTGTGGCTTCTCACTGTGATTTTATGAAGTAAAAATGACAATAAAAGCAGCCCACTGTTCAGTGAAGGCAAGTGTTCGGACCGATTTTAGTCTATTTAGGACTGTTTGCTGATGCTTTTACAGGCTTTTATTACATTGAACTGTGCACTAATATAAGTAATAAATTACTCAAAATTTCAGTCCACCACACTATTGAAAACCATAACTGGCTGTTTTGGGCTTATGACTGCTTAAAGAAGCTTTGCCTACTTTCAACCCATACGTCTACTGGCAGGGAAGAGTCCAACCTTTGAGAGGACGGAGGGCCAGAGAGTCCAAAATAGACGAAGCTATTGCAGTTACTAGCTGTTTTGCTAGTAGCAGCAATAGCTACTTGACAGCTATGAGGCGGGAGTGGATGGTAAGAATACATCTTTAGAATAAACTGTGTGAACTCACTGTCCAGTTAGCCACCTAGCTAAGCTAACACATTTGCTAGCTCTCTGTTATCTAGGTTGTTAATTCCATGAGCTGAAATTAAGAAAAAAGACTAGATATGTGTGTGTGTGTGTGTGTGTGTGTGTATACATATATATATGTATATATGTATATAGATAGATAGATAGATAGATAGATAGATAGATAGATAGATAGATATTCTTGTGAAACAATTATTTGCATATGTTTTTCATTCAAGTCAAGAACGGTGAAGGGATTTTTATGAATAAGTAATGAATAAAAACCCTTAGATAAAACTGGTAACAGCTGCATTAGAGTGACAATCAGATTTTAATCTCTAGATATTTACATAAACTTTATTCCTAAAAACTGCAAGATTAACATATGTAGCTGGACCGTTTTATAGTTGGTGATCTTGCATGTGGATGTAGAAACACACACACACACACACACACACGCAGATATCAGTTGTGGAATTCGTCTTGTGTGTTTCCTGCCTCTTGTTCCCATAGAGGCAAACAAAATTATGGATGAACACACTTATGAGTGCACTTTAACTGTGACCTCATGGTAAAGCGTACGTGTCCTCACACATGCACACATATAATGCTCAGAAACCCATACATTTCCTGCACTGTGGAAGTCATACAGTAGGTGCCCTCTGTGGAAACAAATCTCTTTATTGTAATCTTTGAAATAGACGCCGTACGGTTGTATAACAGACGTTACTTCATATGTCATCCTCTAACAATCCCAAACACAACCCTGCAGTTCAACTACTGTCCACACACATGCATGCACACATGCACGCACGCACTCACGCACATAAATAAACTGTGTTTGTGTGTGCACTCCAGCACACACACATTCACACAAACATCTTTCAAGACAACATCCACGTTACCAAACTTGGAGTGCTAATAACTTGAGTGCTGTAATAATGAATGTTGTCTGTCATCAGAGAGGGTTCTGCACTAGATCACAATGTGTGTGTGTGTGTGTGTGTGTGTGTGTGTGTGTGTGTGTGTGTGTGTGAGTGTGTGTGTGTCTCCAGTTCAAATCCCACAGAGCAAAGAAAGATTCAAGACATTTTAGGGAGTCTGTCTCTCTACACATGATGTCATCTAAAACTCCACAGAACATGCTTTGCATATTCGTTTGTGTCCATTTAACTTCTCTTCTCATTTCAGATTAACTTCTTCATATTCATCCGAATTATCAAAATCCTGATGTCGAAACTCAGAGCTCATCAGATGCGATACACTGACTACAAGTTCAGGTGAGGGAACTGAAGGTGTGTGGGGATGTTTGCTGGCCTGCTGGCGTGCCGGTTTTATTGTTTGAGGTTTTTGTGTGGGTTTTTTTTTTTTGCTGAAAACGACAATATGTGGACTGGCAACAATGAGCTGAAAGGAACTGCTGAGTTGGGTGATAATTTTCTGTAAATTCATCACTGTGAACACCCCCTGTCACATACAGCACACGCAGTCATGTGATCTGTTGTTAATACAGAAGCACTGATTCTATTGCAGCCACTAAAATCTTAGAAATGACCATTTTACCACCTTGCATTTCATTTCAGAAGTAGTTATTGTGGTGAAGACTATAATTAAGCATGATATATTTCTCTCCTTGTATATGTCTGTACATGTTAATGTTTTCTGGTTAGAATAAATTGTTAATTCTCCATAAAGTTTGAGGACAAGTGCGTTGAACCAAAAGCTCTTACCTCATGAGGGTCAGTGAAGGTCAGAACTTAGTAAAATGAGTAGTGGCTGTCCTTTCTGGTTCATTTAATGTCTGATCTTTACAACTTTTCCTCCTTTGGTCCAGATTAGCAAAGTCCACTCTGACTCTCATCCCCCTGCTTGGGATTCACGCCATCCTCTTCACCTTCGTCATCGACGAGTCCGTCCCTAAAGGCTCCATGCTGCGCCTCATCCGCCTCTTCTGTGACCTGCTGTTCAACTCTTTCCAGGTCCGCTTCCCATTAAACTTAACTCTCGCCGATTCACACTTGCATCCCTTGAACATGAGTGTGTTTCTCTTCTCTTTTTCCTATATTCAGTGCTACTCATTAAAATGCAGTGTGTATCCTTGAGATCTTACAAACATGTTGGGTGTTGATCCTTCCATATAAAATATTTGCAAAGATGATTTCCTCCACATTTTCAATCATGCACCGTTTACGTCATGTCATTGCCACATATCTTATGACCGTCATCACCGTCCCTCATGCCTGTGCCTGATCACATACTGAACAGCACCACTAGTGCTCCACATGGTACCTTTAAACTACACTTGAAAAGACCGACACTAGCAATTAATGCACCCTACGAAGAACTGCTATTGACTGTGTAGGCTGATATAGTTTACGCTTCTGTGCCAAAGGACTCCATTACAAACATACAGGTTTAAAGTACCCATACTGATGCACTGGCTGGCATATTACTTTAGTGTGATCAAAATGGTCCATGTAATTCATCCTAGAGCAGCTTCACTGTTGAGCCGTCCATTGCATTGTGGGTATATGACACCCAGTGCAATTGTATGTCTCTTTCATGCGTTTGTAATCATTTGCTTTTTGGACAAGAATGGAGTTCTCCTGCACAGAGACAAAAGTATATCTTGTAATTCACAGTAAATTTTTTCAAGTATCTGACATGACTGAAATGTCAAACCTTCTGTTCCAGGGCCTGCTGGTTGCCATCCTGTACTGCTTTGTCAACAAAGAGGTGAGACAGATGTGCTTTCATGTGGAGCACCACCTTAATTTAATCTCTGTCGATGCTGCAGTTCCTTCCTCCCCCTTTACAGACAAGATAAACTAAACATTTCTCATCATCAGTGTTTCTATCTGCAGCCTTTATTGGTCCATTTATATCTCTAAAAGCTCCATCTTTGTTCACGTTTCACTTGATTCTTTTGTCTATAAAGTGGGACGAACACAACATCATCTATCTGCTAATCTCCAGACTTTTAAATGTAGTCTTTGGCAAGAGACGTCCATCTGATGAAGTGCTCGGTGTCTTATCTAATCTTCATCACAAACCTTCATGTCTCTCTCTGTCTCTCTCTTTGGCATCCCATCATCCTTCAGGTGCAGTCGGAGATGCTGAAAAAGTGGAAGAGGTGGAAGCTGGGTAAGGACATTGATGAGGAGTACCGTCACACCCACAGCCACACGCCGCACATCAAAAGCGGCAGCATCGCCACCGGCAATCTGCCCTATCTCCATGACAACAACGGCAGTGACCCCAGCGGTGACTCGCCTCGCCTCAACAAAGCTGACAGAGGGCCCTCGTGCTCCGCCGCACCTGAGGAGAACCGCCGACTGGTCGTCTCCTACAGCAACGGGACAGGGAAAGGCAAGGCGGCCAAGAGCAGACACACCCTGCAGTTCTCTTTCCTGCCACGCAGAGGCGCCGCCAGTCACGTGAGCACTGCCACAGAGGACGTGTGTCTGGAGGAGAGGGCGCGATGCCACACATACCCTCTGGAAGGAGAGGAGACTAACGTCTGAGGACAACCTGCGCTGAGCCCTCGTCACGAAAACACACACTGATCACTCGCCAACAACGCAGATCAGGAAGTTCACACTGCAAAGTGATGCTACAGTTTCAACCCGACCAGCTGGGCCTTGAGCGAAAAAGCACCTATTCACTTCAGACATCAGGAATGATTAAATCAATTAAAGTGACAGTCTGGTGGTGTCCAGTGTGTAGACATGTGGTTGTACCTATGTGTGTGTGTGTGTGCGTGCGTGTGCATATGGAGGACTGCCATTTTGACACCGACCCTGCTCACATCTTTCCATCTGTGCTGCTGTTGCCGCTGTGAGTCATGCTTGTGTTGTGTCTGTTTGCAGCGATGGCCGCTCATCTGTGGTACTCTCCTACAAGAACGTCTCAGTGTCAAATTTAGTTAGTTTTTTGTTTCTATTCTGGTTTTATGAAAGCAAATGTGGACTTCAGCGTGTATGGCTCTAGACGTCTTCACCATGGAGATCAGGATGAAGGCGGAACAGAGATTCGCCGGAGACCACTGACTCATTTCACACAGTGTATGTCCTGCTGAGGCTGAGGACTGATGCTTTGATCTTCAGAGAGGCTACACTATAATGTATAAGCTATACTAGATTTTAAATGAAAATAATGATACACCACGATGCATTTTACATCTGGGTAAACAGGCACTAAACCCATTCTTACATGCACATTCCCGTCCTCCCTTTTTGTCCATACTAACTCCATCCTTTGCCTTTTTTAAACAGATTTTCCTGACTGAATGTATATGAACATGGAGAAATATGGGTGAGACAATATTTAAGTGTATAAACGTGAATGACAATACATACTCTGTCCACAGCACCTTTTTCCAGTGAGGAGACTTGATTTAAACTCTTGATTTGTCCTCATGCAGCCTCGGACCAAAAATTCATACATGATGCACTCAGATTGGAGCCAACGAGGCTTTTTCACAAAGGGATTCCTAGTGAACCTTTTCAGCAAAGATGATGAAAACAAATAAACGTGTTTGAAGTGGAAGAGGGAGCACTGTACACTGTAAATATTGATAAGAGCGAATACTAGAAAGAGGGCGGTTGGACAGATGTGTTGTTGTTCTGTGTTTTAGCGGGCAGTTCATGACTCATTGATCTGAGAAAAGACTTGTTTCACTAAACATGGTTGTACATGTTTCATTTTAAACGTTTCAAGGAGGGACACGAAGCAAACGATGACATGAGAGAGAGAGAGAGAGCAAAAAGGTTTATACAAAAGCCAAATTATTGTGTCTCATATGTTTCTGTGGATCCAATTAAACTAAATCTGTCAGCAAAAAAAGTGTCAGTATATACTGTGTCAGTCCATCATATGAGAGGGAGAGACGTTCGTGTTAGAGATGGCTGTCATTCCTCCACAGCTACATGCACATTGTTGACACATTGACGTTAAAGCAAAAATGGTACTTAGCTGACATCAGTGCAGAAATGTTCCCGACAAGAGCAACATGTTTCAACATCAGCTGAAAACATGTGACAAATAAATTCCTCCACATGCATATCACTGTGCAGTTATTCCACCTCAGTGTTTGACTGCAAAGCCAATCAGTGTCAATCAACATGCATGTTTCCATTGGAGATGACCGCAACCTGAAATGATAATGACTCATCTGTGTGCTGCTCCGCACAAGATAAGTTGTCAGAGCATGAATTATGCATTGGCCGTGCACGCATTAATGTGTGTGTGTGCGGGGTTCTTGTGTGTTATTGATACAGGGATCGCTCTGAAAACTCCTCCCACTCTATGAATGTATTTACATTTTACAAAGAACAGAAACCACTGGAAGCAGCTCTCTGCATGGCAGGATGAAGCCGGCAGAGATTATTAGATAAGGGCGGCTCACACGGTCTCTCAGGGGAACAGCCCGACTCTCCCTGTATGTGAAGTACAAACTACAGAAAAATACATTCAAGATTCATCATAGATGATATTCACATCTTAATAAAAAAAATTAATTTTTATTGGAATTTTGAAGATGTTTTGTATAAAAGATCATTACAGGACAGTAATCCAATTAATCATTGAAGTGAGGATGTTAGCAACTGACATGCAACAGCTTCACAAACAAAATAATAATACTAATAATAATACAAAATAAAATAATACATACAATAATTATTTTATGTTGTAAATACCCAAGGTCACATCTCAGGTGTTATATAGCAATTATTATACTATGCTATATTTGCAAAGTAATTGTTGTGTAATATGGGGTGGGTGTTAGACTTGGCCTGCATCTAGTTCATTTAGATTTGTTTTCATGCACACTGTTTGGCAATCAAAACTCAATTTCAGTCTTGGCTTTCAGCAGCCCTGTTACTTTAAGGGCAGAAGAAGTTGTGTTTTGATTCTTAGTGAAGCAACAGTGGAAAAGAAGCTTTAAATGAATGAATACTGTACCGGCTTATACAGAATACAAGCTTAGTGGATGAAGTGAGCTAAGAACCCAAAGGTTATCTACTAACACAGTCTCACTGCTTTTTCATATCATATTCTTATGTGTGCAGCTAAAAGCTCATCCGATTGCACATTTCAAGTATCACCGCGTCATAAACTTACAGATAAACTTTTATCACTGAAAGAGCAAAACTTGTTGCTTACTGATTGTTTAATGAGCAACTCAAGGTTAATTTCCTAACATGGACACAAAAAAGACACAATTACAAAAAACAAGCTGAGATATTACAAAAACAGATCGTTGTTTTTGTGCTGACTCTGCAGGAAACATCTATTTTAAGGACTGTCATATTATTCTAGCCACAGGCACTGGCTAATGCTCCTGATGGGCATTCGCGATGTTGCAAGTCTACAGGGAGGATTGTGGAAAATACATTATGCATGCAGAAGGTCAGTGAAATCATTTTACAGTGGTTGAAAATCTTCCACACATCCTCTGTAAAAGTCCCCCTCAGGATCACTCTGCCGAAAGCCATCTGTGAGTCGCTGTTTCAACTAACTAGGGACATTTTTTGCAGCAATAATTTGACTTTCAACCCACTGCCAAAGGGATTGAAAACGTCTAAAATGCAGGTCTTAATTAAATCTCTACCACATAAGATTCGATACAGAAAAGAAAACACAATAAGAGAATGATGAGAGTTGCCCACTTTTTCTGATTTCTGGTCTAGTTGGTTTCCTTGCAGTCCATCTACGTTTCAGCTCTGAGACTACGTGTAGATCATCTTTGGTCCAGGTTTTCTGTGTTTTTATTTCTCTGTGTCGCTAATTCCAAATTTCCTGTGTGTTCAACCTGGATCGGAAGTCGTATACACGCGCCACACGAAGCCAAGGGAAGTTATTTTGGGATCAGGACAAAAACATCTCAGAACAATGACAGAGAAATGACACAGGAGCTGCATGGGGCAGAAATCAATCAGCTGTGACAGGTCTATTGTGGAACGCACTTGAGTCCAAAAACAGGCAAAGACTGGGTGAGGCTTAACACTCCAACAAAAGTGAAGGAAGAGGAAAAAACACATCTGTGTGAACAGTGCGTGACAGTGTGTGCGTGTGTGTGCACAGTGAAATTTGGTCCACGATATGAACCAAATGTTAATAATGTAATGATAATCTGGAAGTTATTTCCTAATATTAAAAGTATGGCTCAGGCTCAGAATAAGTGTGGATCATCTGCAGGATATGTCTTTTTTAGCACAAACCGCAATCCCAAACAAGTTATTTTAGCTCCTGTCTCTTTAAGGCCCCCCTACCTACCACTTCCTTCTGATTGGCCAGCTTCCAGAAGTCCACCAAGGGGCTCCCAGTGCTTGCGATCACGCTTCATCTTCTCAGCGGCGCGCTTGACAGCATCGTGATACAGGGCACTGAATGTGATGGGGCCGGGTGTCACCGATTACTTTGCAAAAACACAACCCAACAAAACACCGCTGTGGTTTCCAGTGTGTCCTGGTGGACAGCTTGCTGTTCTGACTGGGGCTTTGGACTCGAATGGCCTAATTTATCTGAAACTTTGAGGAGGTTTGATTTTGGAAAGTTTTTTGTGGAGTCAATTAAAATGATTTATTTCTCTACTTAATCTTCTGTCAGAACAAATAATACCTCATCAGAGGCATATATAGCGGTGTGGCGTGTGACAAAGGGAGATTGCCCTTGATTGATTGAATATAGCTGGAGAAACTTTGGCCTTTGGGTGCATCCTCACATCAAGGGAATTCCTGCTGGCACATCAGAATGTCTTGTTTCTGAATTGGAAAGTCCTGATCTTTTACAATATATTAAATAATTTAGTAGAATATATGCTTGCAGAATAAGTTCAGCTAGAAGTGAACTTATGTTTTCTGGAGATCACATATGTAGGTCTTAAAATTAAAAAAAAAACAAAACGTTTTGTTCAATTAAATTTGTCAGAAGGTATTGATAATTTAAAACGTGACATAGAATAATGGTGGACTTTGCCCCATCCATGGTTAGCAGAGTAAAGGCCATTCAAATGGTCTACCAAATGTCAGATGTCTACCAAAACTGTTTAAAAGTTTGCCAGTATCGTTCTTGGTTGATTGTTTTCAAGAAGTTAGAGAATTTTTAGAATTTATTTGGGGTTGTACTAACACTTCCTACATCTATGCTGGTAGCATGGATAAAAGTGAGTTTATTTGAAAACTGATAAATTTATCAAGTTACATTGAGTTAAAATGGAAGATTTTACAGCATAGACGACAGGTATAAAGGTATAAAGCTAAACAGTGTTCTCTGGTTTTCCTGCATGCCACCACTGAAGAAACAAGTTAAAACAACGTTCTCAACATTGAATTGAATCACAGCAAAAGGTTGTCAGAGCTCACAATAAGAGTTTGGTTTGTTGGCACATTGCTTTCTTTCAATGCCAGTAATGCATATTTCTACGTCCTGGCAACTTGCAGTCCTTATTTATGCCAAAATATACAGAGTGATGTCTTTACGTTTTTTTCTGTAAACAAGCACAAAGCCTTTGAGAGTTGAATAAACCTGCTTTTATCTGAGTGCTGGGTGAAGTAGTTTCAACTGTGGACTCAAAATTGCAGTTGTTTTTTGTTAATTTGTAACACTTAGTTTGTGGTTTGGCTGCTCTGGCTGAACTTTTCCCATCATCTGTGTTTTCCAGAGTCTGGAGATCCCTGAAGAGCCATCGACCTCAGCGTACCTCAACAGCACTGGTCCTGCAGGCCGGGAGACTGATATAGAGTGCAGATGACTGATGGCTCATTAAGCTCATATGTACGAGCAATAGCAGCAGACAGAGATAGATGCTCATTTCTTCCACACTTGGCTCAGACTTCCATAACCACTAACAACTTGTCAGCTCGTCAGCCAGAAAAGTGCTGCTGCTTCACCTCTTGGCACTAAAAGGATCTCTCCTCGCCCCTGCGCCATGTCCTTCTATCAAACTAACTACAGCCTCCACGTCTTTAACACCCTTGTCTGACTAGATGAGCTGCACTTCTTTTTTTTCCACATAGGCACTTGACTACAGAGTCTGAATTTCAATTAGTAAGAGTGAAGAGATCCACATGACACATTCGATTTGATTTTGAACATTGACTGATACGGCTGCAGATTACCAGAATGACAGCATGTGGTGAAGGGATGAGCACGCCAAGCAAGTCAATGAAACAGAATCAGCTCACTTATATATTATATAACATACATTTTGTTCTGCCTCATGTAAGCTGGGCGGCATGCAGGAAAACAGGGAGAGTTTTACCATAAATGCATCACAATTTTCTGTGCGCTGGTACCCCACAGGTGGTGCTCTTTTATATTTGTTTACCCCTCAGATGACGTGAGTCCACCACTGCTTACGCTGTCCGCTACTGAGAACTCCCAACTCATCGCATATGGACGCTTGGACAGGGCAGCTTGCTTTCCACATTTAGAGGAAGGTGGATGGGTAAAGCACAGGACCTTCACACAGGAGACTGGGGTTTGTGTACCGAGCGAAACCAAAAGTAAATGCTGATTTCTTTTCTAAGTGAAGCAACGTAGTGTACATAACTTACTGTCTTCTTATTGTCCTTAACAAGCTTTATTTGTACGTGTAACCAGACATTACTAACAGGTCTTTTAATAGTTATTATCACTAACTTGACAGGGGAATCACCTAAATACTCCATCTTGGTACAGAAAGTCTAGTTTGGTCTAAAAAACTGAAAATATTTTTAAATATGTATGAAGTCTGGTTGTATTTCAAGTAAATACAACACATTTGCTATCCACTTTCCAAAGCACAGGTTTGGGATTGATGAATACACCTTCCTACTTACTCACTTCTGCTCCTTGCAGAAAAGTGAAAGATTCGACCTGCAGAGACTTGAAACTTGCTTGACGTTTGAGTTTCAGTGTCAAGGGGAACTCTGGGGAACCCAGGTGACATCATCAGGGTCGTCTCTTGGCTACAAATTACGGCAGAAAATGTAGAAAAGCTCATTATAATTTGAAAGACATAGGTATTCAGGGAAGGTCTAACATCCGTTTGTCTCTGGCCTGCTTTTTTAAGAGTGTGTGTTCTCCATGTCTGCTCAGGTGCCTTGTATGTAGGACAAACACATCTATTTCTAATTCAAACCACTGATTCAGAGTCAGAATAGAAACCTCGGAGTTGAGAACAGACCTTATCTGATTACGTACAAATAAAACTAGATGCTCTGCTCGGCATCTGTCACTGGGTCCCCTGGAGCCCTTTGCTATCGCTGCTCTTATATTCTCTCTCATGCTGTGGCCTTTTTTAATCGTAGCACATTTTGGGAGACTGCAGTGTTTGTTAGAGGTCTCAGTAAAGACAGTCAGTTTACGGTCAGCCACCTCTTTAATCATCCAATTAGGCTGTGTGTGTGTGTGTGTGTGTGTGTGTGTGTGTGTGTGTGTGTGTGTTCAGGGCAGGACATGTTGTGGTTAGAGTTCAGTTCAGGGGAGTGAATGTAAACACAGGAAACTCCTCACAAGCTTAGCAAACTGAATATGTGTGTGTGTGTGTGTTTGCATCATGCTTCAGCGCTTATCATCCCAACATATTCCTCTATGTGTCCAGAGAGGAAATGCCATACTTTGATATGCAAAGCCATATTTAGTACAGATGCGATGTAAATTTTCAAGAGTAGCAGCCTGAGCTCAAATTCCCACAAGGACCATTCGAAGGCGTCAGAGCTACCAGTTGAAGGCGTCGAAGGCGTCGAAGGCATCAGAGCTGCCGGTCCTTCTGACCATACACAGTGTTATTGGAGACAGTGAAGAAACAGAGCAGGGACGAAAGGTGTGAAATATATCAGGATTCCATTGGAGGACACAAAAGTGTCAAATCAAAGAGTTTCTGCATCTGCACGCAAGTATTGTCCTTCTTTTACTTCTTTAGTCTCTGGAGGGAAAAGTTTGATGCTTTGTTAAGTGAATACGGGAAGGGAACATGAAGCTAAAGCAAGCCGCTGGTTTTCACACAGGAGGAAACAGGTGGCCTGGCCCTGTCTAAAGGTTACAGAACCTACCAGTGCCAATAAAGAGTAAAAAATCATTTGGTGTCGTGCTGGACAATTTCTTGGGTGGGAGCAGTGACTTCCTGGAGTCTCCACTAGGCAACTGCTGTTGTATCGTTCGCGCCATATTTCTGGATATGGATGTTTAAAAAAAAAAAAGAAGAAGAAAAAGAAAACTTATAAAACCGTAATGCAATCATTTGCAAATGAGCTGTGTTTACTGACGTCAGTTTTACAAAGTGTTCCTGAGTCCATGTATTAATCTCCTTTATACAATCATGTGTTCACAAAGTGGTGAACCTCGCTCCATCCTCGCTTGTGAGCGACTGAGACTTTCCAGGATGCTCCTTGCATACCCAATCATGATACTATCACCTGTTACCAATCAACCTGTTTACCTGTGGAATGATCCAAACAGGTGTTTGTGGAGCATTCCACAGCTTTGTTCCTGTCTTAACCTGCTTGTAACATGTCGCTGCATCAAGTTCAGAATAAGCAGATACTTCGAAAGAGAGACATGAAACATGAAATATGTAGTCTCTGTTTTCAGTTAAGGACATGTTAAAAAAAAAGGATTAACAAGTTATCAGATTTAGTTTTATTTATGTTTTACACAGTGTCCCAAGGAAGTGGGGTTGTAATATTGTTTATTTCACCCTCTAAGCATTAGATCACATGTCAAACCAATTCCATAAAGGGCTGTGTGGCTGCAGGTTTTCATTCCAACCAAGGAGGAGCACACCAGGCCAACCAATCAACATCAAGGGATCACTTAGTTATCAGCTGAAGACTGAGATCGGCTGGAACAAAAACCTCCAGCCACATGGCCCTTTATGGAATCGGTCTGACATGCCTGCACTAGATCCTCGTTGGTTAAACGTCAAGGCTTGAGTCCACGGCTGAGTCGAGGGTCTCAGGCTCATTTAGATATGTCCACAGCATTGGAAAGTTAACTTTTTCAAAGAGACAGTGTTGGTGAATATTATGGATGTGGATGAAAAAAAGTACTGCCAAGCTGGTCCATTTTTACAAAGGCTGTCGTTTTTCATATGCTAACAAATTATTCATTAGAATGCTGTAGTGGATGCAGTTTGTCTCAGATATGGAGAGACGCAATGAGGGACTGCATTGACTTACAGATATAAGTGGCAAAAACACTGGGAAAGACAGGAAAACTCGCAAGACAGCTGGAACACTTGACACATCTGGCAAATAAACAGGGAAAAACAGGTGAAAACAATCAGACAATCACACATGTGGGAAATACAGGAGGTATAGCACAATGTGACACATAAGGTTACCTTTCAACATAAAACAGGAAATAAACAAAACCAAACAAACCAGATGATGACAGCAAAGGGGACACAGGGTCTCCACAGTCATATAAACATCCATATAACTACAGCTTGATGCTGTTACACTTTGCGCATTACGAGAGCCTGCCTGCACAAAACACTGAAGTCTTCATGCTGTTTCAGTCTATTCCAGGTAGAAGAGACAGAATGAATAATGCATAAATACACCTGCACTCAAGTATAATAATTGCAGATTTCATAAAAAGATAATTTATGGTTATGATGCACCAGGGACAGAAAGTGCATGATTGTTGCTGAACATTAAGAAGAACGTTGTGTCTTTGGTTTGTTCACTGTATATGTAGGAGAGGGAGATGTATGTGTATGTGGGAGTAAAGATTAAGAGGCTCATCATCATGTGTAAACATTAATTAAGCAGGGCCACAGTAATAAGTAAAGTGTGCATGCGACTGCAGTGTGCACGCCTCTAATATAATCTCCCTGGTACTCTTCAGTGTCCCACAGGCTCTCTGCTGCCAGTGCAGCAGCTTCATGCGCTACTGTTGGCTGTGCATTCAGCTCGTTGGAAACACTGTCAGCTGTTCATCATCATGTCCGATTAATTCAAATCATCAATATTCTCTTCAACGTTTCACACCTGCGTATGTGCAGTCGAGGCCTCTGTTTATTCATACAGAATTTTGTTGTGACAGGGGAGAGGGGTTTTATTGTTATTATTATTATTCTTTAGATGTTCATTCAGTTTGACTGTGTTACAGAGGCTCCAAGGCCAGTGACCGTGTTAAAAGAGGAGCCTGTGGAGAATTGAGACGACCAATGAGCCGAATCAACAAGAATTAATTAAGGAGCTAAACAGTTTGCATAGATTAGTTTTATAATCCACAGCTGCTGCATAGACTCCATCCCTCCTCCCCGCCCCTTCACCCCCTTCTGTTTCACCTTCTTACGTCTGTTGCTTTTCTCCTTGTTCTCCTCTTTCCCACTCCTCAGTTCCTCTCTTATAATTTTTGTCTCTATGAACTCCTTCACTTTCTCAGCATCCGAGGGCAACTGATACCTCAAGGGTACAGAGGGAGCCTGAAGCTGTCTCCGTTCACACCTCCTCATCACAAAAACAATGAATTAAAAGTTCAGCTGGGCTCCATCTGCCTCCTCCTTCTCATCACCTCTCTATCACGCCTCTGTTTCCCTCATTGGCCTTATAGACACACCCTGCTCACATTTTTTAGTTCTTCTCTTCTCCCTGCCTAAATGATCACGTAATTTCTCTTTTTGTTCTCTCTATTTCTATATTTCTTCTTGCTGTGCAGGAGATGGAAAATTCAGCAATGGGCTTTGACAATTGTTTCGTGCCCTCAGTGCATTTATCTCCTATTTTGTCAGTGAATGAAAATAGAGGGGCTGTAAATGTGTCAGAGGGAGCGTACACAACCTCCTGTTAGTTACTTTCATAAGACGCACGATGAATGCAGTTATTCTTCCCTGTAAAAAGCCTATTCTCACATAACCTCAATGAGGAACTTCTTTCTCCGATAATATAGGATTTGAATTGTTTTTAAGGCACTGTGTTCTGAATGTTAAAGTCGAGAGGAAATCAAAAATGTCTTTTTAACCCGTTCAGATCACACCACAGTCATATTGTGTGCCTAATTAACAATATATGCCAAAAAAAATACAAAAAAGTCAGTTTTTGCACTCTTATGTCAAAATCCAATCACGTTTCCTTCCTGTAAAACAAAATGTGACTCATGATACTTAAGCTTGAACCAACCAGTTTCAATATACATGCATTTATACAAGTAAATGCGATTTGATGTGACCAGCAGTAGTAGACGTTGTTACATTGCACCATGCTAATTCACATATCCATCATAATAGATCTTTCTCCCTCATCCTCTGCATGTTTAGAGTATTAATTGACATGTTTTGCATTCTGATGTGTCCCTAAAAGTTTTACAGACGTTTCTCTTACGATGGCAGTCTAAGGGGAAAATGCTATTGGGCACGCAGGGAATTTTTAGGCAATGCACGAGCCACTTGCCTCTATAGCTCTATGAGCTCTATGAGCTATAGAGGCGCTATCTCAGCTTGTTACTGGGCTCTGCTGAGGCCTGATAACGAGACATTCATTTGAATCAGGTGTGCTGGAGCAGGGATACATCTATACATGCAGGGCAGTGTTACTCCAGGACCAGGCTTGAGAAACAGTGGTTTAGATAACACCAGCAGCCCCCTCGTGCCACTGTCAAAATTTCGGCGGCGCTGGAATTGTCTAGTTTTCAATGCAATACCATGAGTGATCACTGGGACAACTTGGGTGCATGGCTGAATGGTGGCACTATATCCACACCTCTTACTTCCAGGAACTGTACACCAACCACATATTCCTTTTCAGTCGGAAATATGCCAGTCTGCTGTTCACTGTGACTTTAACTGTGTAATTAATCAATCAAAACTTATTGAAGCCCTGAAAACTAAAGCAAACACTGCTCCAGTCTTCCTGTGAGAGGAGGCTGAGTCTTACATATCAGCAGAGATCTTGAAGTGTTGAACGGTTTGTGGTTTAAGTGCTGACTCACTGGGATTTGAAAACCCAGGGTAAATGTTTGCTGGGCTCTCAGAACATCTTGCCAGAGTATACCTAGCTAAACTAAATTCATATACCAGCAGACAATGTAAGTCTATGCAAGGCTATCCCTGAATTAGGTGGTTTTATCTAAGTTACATCTTGTAAAGTTAAGTAAAGACAGATTGCACCATCAGGCTCATGAGGCATGATTAAAGGAAATGCAATGACCAGAAAGCGAATTGAGACTGGCTGGGAGATAAGGTTGCAGAGAGGGTTCAACACAAGTGGAAAAGGTTTTCGCTTCGAGGAGGACTTGTACTTTAGCTGTAAAAGAAATAATTAGGTCCGTCTTTATGTGTCACCTTTGTTTTATCTCCACATCTGTGTCTTTTGCTTTTCTCTCCTTTCTATGCCCTGATTATTTCTCATTATATCTTTTTCACAAAACCAAATGAAATGACCAGGCAAACCAAAAATTCAACAAGAAAGAAAGAACAACCATTTCTGTGCAAACTGTCTTTCTTTAACCAGCACACATCTGAAGTGGACCAAAGCCAAGAGTGAAATGATTTGGACATGATGACATTCGCTGACTTTCCCAAATCATCTTTTTCCTCACTTGCTCATTTTTCCTCCCCCTTTTTCTCTCATCAGTTCCATGAGTCTTTTTCTCAGTCACTCATGAAAGGCTCCTATGAGCAGCTAATGCTTTGAGTTAGTAGAGCATGTAAAATGTGAGGTAAGTTGAAGACGAGGTGACAGAGCAAAAGGTGAACTTGGTGATCTGTAACACATGGTGGTCCACTGTAAACTGTGAAAACAAGCATCGACCTTATTGGGAAAACAATAACATTCAGATTTTAGCATTTTGTTGTCATTTCAACTGGACACACCAACAATACTCTAATAATTCTTCTGACCCATTCACGCTGTCTTCATTAGATTGCCAAAATGGGACAGAGCCAAATGGGCACCATTAATGGCCCATTATTACAAGCTGGATGGTAGGTGACCAGTTGATTGATCTATCCAATCTGTACCAAGTCACTAATCCATCCCACCAATGGCATTTGTAGTCCTTGTGGAATCCGTGATGATTGCAGGGAGCAGTTTACTGTTACTCATATTCATCAAAGAAACAGGGCTAAAGTCTATAGCCATGCCTCAGGTAGGCTGGCTTCAGCTCATTGATCACACCAGGCTGCCAGCCTGCTTACAGTAATAATACTTGCACGATAGAGTTTAGCAGGTATAATGCTTACCATGTTCAAGTTGTTGGTTTAGTGTGTTAGCTGCAAACATTTGCTATCTAGCAGTAAACTCAAGTACAGCTGAGGCTAATGTGAATGTGTTTTGTCACGAAGCAAAATATTGGACAAATTAACATTTTGACCTGATGATGAGTACTGTAGATTAACAGTCAGGGGGTCAGAGTTATTATAATTCATCCTGAGGGGGCATGAATGACAGAACAAAGGTCTGATGATTACCATTATAGTGTATTGGTCATTACAGCGCATCCTCTAGGGACGTTGAATACCTGTTGTAAATTTCAAGCTGTGGTGCTGCAGGAAAAGTTGTTGAGATATTTCACTCTGGGCAAAAATGGTGGATCGATCTGATGGACTGACATTGCAGCAAGCATAACTGAAAGGATGATTCAAGGGTCTTTGTTGTGACAACCTATAGAGCTGCGCTGATGCCATCCACACTTTTCACTCCTCTCACCCTTGAAGCTTCTTTTAAGTTAGTAACATCCGCCAATTATCAACAGCAGACCTCTTTGAAAAATGTTCCAAAATTGAGCTTAACCCATCAGAAACTACTTTGATCCTTTGGTTTTGGATCAAAACAAGCCCATTATGTGTCAGTTATATTATCTTAAAATGTACCTAAGTTGAACTAAGTTTGTTAATTAGCACTGTTCTTGAATGTTTTGTGATTTCCTGTTTTTGTCTCGGGCGTGACTGACTTGACAGTGTCTTGTTATCAGAACAATGTTCCAGGGCTCAGTCATACTTGTTCTTTCCATTTTGTTTTGCATTTGTATCATCTCCTCACCTCTCTGCTCCTGTTGAGGTTCGCACGAGCTCGAATTATTAACCGAACATGGGACTGTTCGTCCTGGCAGCTACTTATAATTCTTGGGATGATCGAGTTTGAACAACCTTCAATCCAACCAGCCCCAGCCAAATAAATGTCTTGACATTCATTGTGTAACTTAAAGTGGGGGCACTCAGGTCAGTCAACCCAGGCAGCTCCAGTGCTTTTTACTGCTGTGCTTTAGCTTTGCTGGGAGCAGTAAAAACCAGACATTACAAATAACCCCTGTTCAGAGGTGGAAAGCAGAAAAAGCTGCAATTCATTTATCATTTGGTCAAAAGTGAGAGAGGATTCAACTTACAGTAATATATTCATTCATCATGTTACCTTCATCATTTTCATTTCCTTTTTTCTATGCTGCTCTGTAGTCTTCATTTCCTCTTTGCCCATCCGTCCATTCTTCTGTTCCACCTTGGGTCTGTCCAGAAGGGAAAGCTCAGTGTCTGATGCAGAGTCCGAGGGGACCATAGCGATACAGCAGTGGTTTGTTTCAAACGGGACCAGGACAAATAAGAGTGGAGGTGAGGAGGGGGCTGATGGCTAGTAAAAGCAGAAAGAGACCTGACCTCTTCTTTTCTCTGATGAAAAATCTGAACCCGAGACCGAAGAAAGCTAAAAGTCAATCATCCAAATGGGGAACTGGCCAAATTCTTGTGGATGCAACAGTTCAGCGTCAAAGCACAAATACTGAGCAGCAACCAAGAGGTCAAAGTTATCTACGAAACGGTTATGTAGCATTTTTAAAATGAGACCCTCCACATGATGCCTTTAAAAACGACCTGCTGATTTAAAACAAGCCTCATTATTTGGAAGGCTGTTGGTCCGAGTTTGGTGTTTCTGTGAGTCACCACATTTAATGCTGCAGGCTGTCGATCGCCCACTGAATCATTAATGTGCAAGTGAATAAATAATAAATAAACAGCGTTTTGAAGTCTGAGCTGTGGAAATCTCTATGTATGTGCTTCTGATCTGTTCACGACTCTGTGCTTGTGTGCATGTGTGGCTAACACTCTCACACACACACACACCACACATCTTCACACCCCTTCGCGGTGAGTGAAGTCACGCGTTGGTCTCAGTGATAAGCCCTGAGATGATTTTAAAGCTTTTTATTGTAATATTTGAGAAAGAGAAAGTAAGAAAGCGAGAGACGGAGGGAGGAAGGAGGTGAGGAGGTGGCGATGTCTGTTCTATAGAAACATGGCTGCTGCCTTAAGACAGATTTCATGATGGATTTAATTCCAGTTGCTTTTGGCTTGTTTATTTGGATGTTAATTATTTGTTATTATTATCCTTCTAATGGCAGTAATTATGATAATGGGCTAATGTAAGTGATTGAGGCAGTGTGTTATGAATGTGCATGACTTCACATGTGTCATTCGCCTGCACATGTCTGCGTGGTGCTGTAGAAAGAGAGATGTGGGCACTGTCAGATTACTCAGAGAAGCAGTAAGCGAGGAGGAAACGTAATTAGTTTAATGATATTCGTAAACAACATACAGCGACAATAAACCAAGCACATTTCAAAAAGATTTTAGGGCTAATTCTCGTACTAATTTCTTGATAATTACAAATTATGAGTTGTTTCCCGTGGCTCAAACAATTTCCAGTAAAACATTTGGCGAACAGATGAAGAAAAGGTAATAAAGGAAAGCACAGTGGCTGAGTGGTTTTTGATTTATTGACCTGTAAGCTGTGGGCCTGATTCTGTGAGGGTTTTGCATGTTTTCGCTGGCTTTCTCTCCGGTTCCTCCCATAATCCACTGACACAGGGATTTTAAAGTTGTTCTATGAGAAGAACAAGGATGAAGGAATCATAGCAGCAGCTGAAGTTTGTGACTGATGCTGTTTCCGACACTGGAAATGTTTTTAATCTTTTGCTTACAGTGTGTTACAGTATGGCTGAAATAGGCTTTTAGACAATTTACTCAGTATAAGATGGATGTTTGAAGGCAATCATTCAGAACATCTGTGTGATTACAGCAAAAAAGGAAATCGCCTTTTTAAAGTAAAACCCACAGGATGAAAAGCATCTGGCAAATCGTTTAAATTACAACCTTTTCATCCCCTTGTTGCTATGGCTATGGCGAGTAAGACTTTGACTGTAACAAAAGATGAGTATGGCAGAGAATGGCGTTTTTTTTTTAGCACTTTCTTTGTCATATGATTGATAGCATCTCCGGTCTTGTACTCCCTCCTCCACCTTGTGCTTATCTCACATAATGACCTTGTTCATACTTAGGTCAAAATGAAGTCAGGAAAAGGGGACTTCAGTATGTAACTTTAAATTGTAATTTCAGTTTCTGGCTGACAAAGGCTTACATGTCTGAAAAATAATGCAGCATCACTGAATACTGATGCAAAAGTCCTATAAATTCAATATTGCCATAAAGCAGTCCTGCTCATAGATTTGCATCATTTCTATCATCTCAGAGTACAAATCATCATTTCTCTTTAACTTAATACAGCCAATAACTCAGAGTATGACCGAGACAGTCAATGTATGAGAGAAAAAAACAATCACTCTCCATCTCTTTCATATGGGGGCCCCATATTGTTGATTTATGTGTTCTTCTTGTTGTTTTTTTCATACTTCCATTTACTTTCTTTTTCTGTAGGACATAATATGAAGGGAAACTCTGAAACAGATGAATGGTGAGGAGCAAGAGGCCGATATTTTCCCTTTTGTTTGTTTTCTTGGCTGACAAACATGAGTGCTGAATATGTAAAGGAGAGGGATAAATCTTCTTAAGACAGCCATATGCCACATGCACATGCAAACACAATGCACACCCACAACTTATCTTTGTCTCTCCCCTCGACATCAGTACACTATTGTCTTTGCCTGAGCTGTCATATTGATTAGCAATGCTGGCCAAGAGCCAAAATCACTTCCCCCGTTCTTATCTAGTCCTTCTCAGTCACATAGATAAGTCAATGTTCCTGCAGGATTACACACCTGTAATTCATGTATCACTTAAATTTTATGCACCTTCAATAGCAGCACTGATTTACTGGTTGTGAATATGCACTCCACATAAACATGCAATAAAACCGGCTTGCATGTTTTCATCTTTATGATACTGTGTGACTAATACAATAAATTACAGTGAATGTTAGATGTGAATCCAGTCGTTCTTTTCCCTGTTCTCTGCCGGTCTCTAGATTTGGACTTTGGTCCCATTTTTACTTAAAAAGTGTTTTTCTTTACTTTTTCCTCATTGTTCTTGTGTGCGTTCGTGTCCTTTCAAAGTGCTGAGTACCCTCTTCAGTGATCTAGGTGTTTCCGACAGGGGGGCTGGTTTTATGACTCTCATTAATGAGAGGGAATCTATCTGCCAGCTCTTGCGTAAAATGACAAACCGCTGGTCAAATGTTCACCTCGGCGTAACATATTTAAATAACCATGAGATTTATGATCAGTGAGAAAGCTACAGGAAGTGTGTGTGTGTGTGTGTCTTTTATCTATGACATTTTGCTAAGCATACTTGGAGGAAATGGTGTGCAGGTCGCACAGATATAGAGCAGGAGATCAACTGATGATGGTCACAGTGGTGGTGGGGAAGAGATCTAAGGGGGTTGTGGGTTCGATGGAGCCTTTTTGAATATGCAACATCAGGATGTGTTCTTAAAGAAGGACAATATGCTTTGCACACTTCATATCCTCCCAAAGAAGGCTGAGGCAAAGAAAGGTGATCTGAGCATCAGAATATCAAGTGCATGTGTGTGTGTGTGTGTGTGTGTGTGTGTGTGTGTGTGTGTGTGTGCAACTAGCCCACTGTTATCCTCTGGCATTCAAAACTTAATGTGTTCCTGAAAAAAGAAATGGGTATATTAAAAATGGAAAACGAGAGAAGCGGTTGGACTCCATTAACCTGAGGCCACCATCATCTTTCATAAGTAAATCAGTCTGAGAGCATTTTCCCCAAGTGATCCTGATTATTTCACTGAATTGGGAGTAATCCACAGGGCAAGCTGAAGGAGTGCTCCACATGCATATTGTATAAATAGCACTGAGATACATACAGTATGAGAAGCCAAGAAGGTTTATGGGATTATATTAAAGACGTAAAGAGTTGTGCCCTCGGCCCTAGGACTTCCCTTTATTGAGCTATGTGACTATTGGTACCTTTAACTTTATAACCCATAAAACTGAACACATTAAAAATTATTTTAAAAAAGAGCGCGAGGTACAGTAAAGATACCAGGTACAGGAGGCTGAACTACAGAAGATGTCTATCGCCCCTCTGTGGATGTCAGTTGTTACTACAATGATGATGGTGGGATTAAGTTTGCTGGGGGGGCCCTGCTGATCACAGCCCCAACACACAAACATGTAGTACTCTCTGCGCACTGTTAGCATGTTGCCTTCAAGTACCCACAGAGTGCAGCACACACAGCAAACTACACACTGTATTTAAATTCTGTTTGTCATAACTACGCAGAAACAAACACATGCATACAGACATACTTGGCTACTGGTCAGCATCACTTTATGGAAGTTACACTAATCAAAAAACAACTGCTTTAACAATATTCGATGGTGGCCTCAAGATTATCATTATTAGTGCATTTACTTGACCTAAAGTACTTTAGCAGAAGCCTCATGATCAGACTGTATTGCCATTTTTTGTGCTGGGACCAGGTTGATGCAGCTATGACAGAGATATGAAAAAAACAGGTTTCTCTTTGTTGCATGTAAATATCACATCCCTAATATGATCGAAACCAGGACTGGACTCATGACTATGATAACATGTGTGCATGTAAACAACGACTATTCCTAAAATATATAAACATATGTTTTATTAATCCTGAGTGGAGGAATCCATGTGTCACAGCAGCACATAAAACACTCTGAAGGGGTAGAAAACAGATAAATAACTATTCAAGTGAATAAATACAAATCTGCGAAAATGTCATCCCAAAGCTGTATACTTTTATACGTTGAAACTAAGGAAAATCAATTAAGTCACTGCAACTCCCTGCATGTGACAAGTGGATACATCTCTTGTTGAAATTATTTGTTAGTGAGTTGATTTGATAGTGTCCATTCATCAGTCATTTCCTGGGTAGCTTTCCTACTATCAGGAAAGCTCACATCCAGACACACCTACACCCACACAGAACCTGTTAGCTTTGCCAGGTTGCTAAACACAAAATCTTATTACCTATAACTCTCTTGAATGTCTGCTGGAAACAGGAAATCAGAAAAGGAAAATGATAGATGAACAAAACAGCTTTACAAAACGTAGGGAGAGCTGGTAGGAAATATCAGTATCAGGTGACACTATGTACAAATGTGGAACGACTTGGAACAAATGTTGGTCTTATTTTTGTTAAAAATGTCTGACAATGCCCTTGTTGATACATTAATAACAGCAAACATATAATGTCTGTGTATGTAATATGTAACATGAATGGATTATGTAACATTTCAATCTTCAGTTTCATCAACTGACTGACACTAACAGGATGAAGGGTACAACTTTGAAATTTACAACAAAGTAATGCTTTTGAGTTGCTGTATTACTAACATAAATTCTCATTTTGTATTCATTGTCACTGTTGTGCTCTGCACTCTCAGTAATGTCTCATGGGACCAGTGCAGACAAAAGAGCCACAGCCCCAGGCAATGATGAACCGAATGTCTCCCCACACACTGTAAAATACATTCTTAAAAATATTTAGCTTCTTTTATGCCCATGACTCTCTACAGTAATATAATTTACACATGGCAACAGAAATGTACATTAACTACGTATGCATTTAAAAATTAAGTTAGAGTTTTATTAAAATAAGCTGTTGCTCTGTGGATTATGAAACTGTAGAAGCTGAGTTTCCCCATCTTCTACCAAGAATAAATTAAATATTTTTTCTTGTTTTTGGTAGCTATAGATAGATAGATAGCTTTTACTCTCTTAATGGCTCAACTCATGTAATTTCATAATTCTGTAATTACAGAAAATAAGCAAAATATAATACATTACATGTAATATAGACAATATTAATCTACATATTTATCTTACAGAGGATCAAAGAGCTTTATGTATGTGAACTGGGTTGCACATACGTGAAACCTTACCTCTAGTGTGTGTGTGTGTGTGTCTTTATATTCATTAGGTGGACAGAAACACGTCTCCAAATGAGTGATAACAGTGCTCCGTGTCTGCTGGATGTGTAAATAGTCAACTGTTTTTGAATACATTTGCTTTAACAAATAAAAAACAAAAACAAATAAAATGTCTGCTTGGGAAGTTGAAACGACTGCTGCAGTGAGTGATCACTTATGATCAGATTTCACCTTGTTGCTTTTACGTTCCTCTTCCACACCTCTGATGTTTTCTTTGGAAAACTTTGACGCCTGCAAGAAAAGGATGGGGAGCGCCATCACATGTGCTGACTATCAACATTCTTCTTCCTTCCTCGCCCACTTCCAGTCTCTGTTATCAAACTTCCTGTCTCAACGGGCAACAGCACAAACACAATAACAAGCTGCTTCCTAGCGATGAACATTTAATTGGATTGTACATACAAAATATTCACTGAGGTCACTGAGGTCATGCCCTTTTCTCTCGAAATGTAGCAGTTTTAGCAGCCTGGGAGGTGAACACTCGAACCAGCCATAAACACTTCAGCCGTTAGCCACGGACAGATGTTGAGCCACAGAACCAAGTTCTTTGGACAAATACTGAAGCTGCACATGTGCATACCCGTAATTCAATTACCAAAGAATGAGTTCTTATCTCAACAAAAACTATTCTTCTGGGACACAGTACAACAGTTGGCCAATGAATAAAACACCATATGAATTACAGGACCACTGCCATTCCCTGTTTTATGAATAGGCTACAATATGCTCTGAAGTTTAACATTTTTTATTTTGAAAAGAAATTTCTATCGATCAATAAATTGTTTGTGACGCTGAATATACACTTTCGAGATCATTCACCTTGATCCTGTGCCCAGATAAACGTGGTTTTAGCGTGGCCTACTTCCCGATCATTGACATCATTGTCTGGCGACGTCAATTGCTGGAGACAGTGTTTTGTGTTGCTGCTGCAGCGTTCACACATTAACGTTACGCCGGAGAATTTGCATTAGAATAGAATCAGCGCCTAAACCACAGACCCAGAATCTGTCTCCTTTTCTCTAGGACACATTTCTATAACTATTGTAAATGTAGCTGCAAGAATCTGAGTCAGAAATACAATGATAACTGAGACATATAACTGTCTCAGCCTTGTTTGCCTTGGTTTGGCACTGGCCCAATCACAAGATGTGACCTTAATTAATTGATTAAGTATTACTTTGTTTCCACCAATTGTTCCAGACGTCTGACCGTGAATAAAATTCAGATGCAGACCTTTGAGTGACAAGTTTCAGAACCTCCTGTGCTATACTGTGTATTTATTTAATTATATTATGTAGTATTCTGGCATGCACTGTTATAGCTGATGGTACCATATTACTTATACATATACTATACTCTGCTGACTTGGTTGCTACTATTCACACCACTGTCACTTTGCTTAAAATGGCATTGCACTATTAGTTCAAGTACAACACTAGTTGTGTTTGTGTACTGCTATAACCTGTAATTTTGTGTTTTGAGTAATTGCTTTATTATTTCAAACACTTTAGATTATTAATTTTCTTTACATTTCTCTGTCTGCAATTAGTTCTACCCTTGTGCTGCTGCAACAACTGAATTTTGTGCCTGGGAGATTGAGAAAGGGTTATCTTATATTAAGGAAAAGTCTAAGTAACTATTTACAATGAGTAGAGACGTCAAAATAAGAGGCGTTCTCCAGTCCTTCGGGTTTGTTGATAAGCAGGGTCAAATTTCTCCTTCAATAATCTTTAATAAACACCAACACAGCAAGACGGTGTACGTCCAACTTTACTCTCTGAAGTTGTTCTCATCAGGTATGTCACACACAGAGCTGTCCCTCGTACAACAAAGACAGGTAGGAACTAAAATGAGCAATTTAACGTATTTCCGTGAGTCCAGAATGATGTGCAATTATTCCTACTGAAAATGTACATAACTTACCACAGTGTACTGTACATCTTAATAAGAAACATGAATTAGTATGATAAACTTAAGTAAAATAACCAACAAATGTTGTGTAGGCCACAGCAACAAAGGTTCACACAAGAAAATCCACCTGTTGAAATGAAAGGCCACACTCCATCTCTCTCTGTGACACTCACAACGTCTCCAGTTTACTCAGGATTCTCTGCCTCCCTGCACGTGGCCTCCACGCACGGGGTTACGTGCGTTCATTCATTGCTTCGCGCGCTGCTGTCGGCAGACTGTGAACCCTGCAGCTTCGACCAAGTGAACCAAGCTTTAAGAAGAAAGTTAATCTGGCTCCTCTAATCTGTCCGCCGTTATCTCGCTGGCTTGTCAATCCCACAACTGGTCCACCAACAAGCCGGCCCAGGCCGGCCAATTTTCCGGCCGTGCCCGGTTCCCGTTGCCATGGAGATGACGTCATGCTGCAGCACCGGGAAGAACAGCGCAGCCGCGAGCAGAGGGAGGGCGAGACAGCGCTCACATCGCAGCCACAGCTCCTCCGCCATTCAGCCGGACTGTCGACCGGGCCTGGACCGAGCAGCCGCACGTCAGACCGCCGTCAGCTTCCCCCGTTTCTCCCGCAGTCCTCTGTGAGACCTCCACACCCACCGCAGCGACAACATGCGCGAGATAGTGCACCTGCAGGCCGGGCAGTGCGGGAACCAGATTGGAGCAAAGGTATGAAAACACGAACATGTAACAACATATGTGCATGTTCACTGCAGCCGGTTTAATGTGACTAAATTCAAGTGTAACCGTGTTGGTGTCTGCGCGTCCCACGTAAAGAGGACATGTTGTCCACGGGAAACACTAAATAGGTCAACGGAGCGGAATGGAAAGAGTTGTATAAGACTGTTAAAGGCAGCGCACAATAGCATCGTTTTGGATGGGCGGTGGCAAGCCGAGACATCCCCGCTGTTGTCACTGATGCCAAATGAGCACAAGTGACCGTGTGTGTGTGTGTCTGTGTGTGTGGTCAGAGAGAGAGGGGTGTGGCTCAGACAGCGAATGTACTGGAATGCTGGCACGCATGCATACAGCATTTTAGGACACATTAGATCATATTTAATCATCATCATAATAATATGGTAGTTATTACCATTTCTGCATCATGGTTGGTTCAGATCAGTCCATGTTTTCAAGGTAAACAGAGATTGATACCTGAGGTCATTCTGGGGCAGTGAACAACAACAAGTGTTTTTATCATCGTTCTGTCAATCCATCTAATCATCGAACCATCGTTTGATAGATGCAACAAATCCAAAGAGGCACACACAGAAAAGCAGCAAATCCTTACATCCCACAGGCTGGAACAAGCACATTGTTAGCATTTTTGCTTTTAAAGTGACATGATTATTTGATCCTCACAGTGGTTGGCAGTTACCCTTCTGTCAGGCAACTAATTGATTAATCGATTGTTTCAGCGCTGTAATATTCACACAGTGGGGCGGCCATGGCTCAACAAGTCGAGAGGGTTGTGCAATATAAATGCAGGCAATTTACATCACCCTGTGTTTGTCTCAACTGGGTTCTGTCTAATCTAACCCATCGACCTGTCTGCAGTTCTGGGAGGTGATCAGTGACGAGCACGGCATTGACCCGACAGGAACCTACCATGGAGACAGCGACCTGCAGCTGGACAGAATCAATGTCTACTATAATGAGGCTTCAGGTGAGGACTGTTAAAAACGACTACACGTGTGAGCTTGGTGCTCTAATAGTCTGTCTTTTCTTTTCTAATGAAAACTTTTGACACATGCATTCATGTTCCAGGTGGGAAGTACGTGCCTAGGGCCATCTTAGTGGATCTGGAGCCAGGCACTATGGACTCTGTCCGCTCCGGGCCCTTCGGGCAGATCTTCAGACCTGACAACTTCGTCTTTGGTATGTGATCAGCCACACACAAACACACACATATGTTGGTTATTACACAGGATGAAGAAAGGTCACATTCATCATCAGTATGTTGGAATTGTTGCACTCCATATAGAGCAGTAAAACAACTGTCAGTTTGAATAAGGCTGAGTATTCAAAGGGAGACTGTAAGTAACCCTCTCCTTCCAGGCCAGAGTGGAGCCGGTAACAACTGGGCAAAGGGCCACTACACGGAGGGAGCTGAGCTGGTGGACTCTGTTCTGGATGTAGTGAGGAAGGAGGCTGAGAGCTGCGACTGCCTCCAGGGTTTCCAGCTTACACACTCCCTGGGTGGTGGTACCGGCTCTGGTATGGGAACTCTGCTCATCAGCAAGATCCGCGAGGAGTACCCCGATCGTATCATGAACACCTTCAGTGTGGTGCCCTCTCCTAAGGTATGGCGATCATTCATTTTGATTGGTGTATTTTTTTCCTTTTCTGGCTTTTTCTCCCCTGACCTTTGCCTGCTGTGCCTGCAGGTGTCAGACACAGTGGTGGAGCCCTACAACGCCACCCTGTCTGTCCACCAGCTGGTGGAGAACACAGACGAGACTTACTGCATCGACAACGAGGCCCTGTATGACATCTGCTTCCGCACCCTCAAGCTCACCACGCCTACATACGGAGACCTCAACCACCTGGTCTCTGCCACCATGAGTGGGGTGACAACTTGCCTGCGTTTCCCCGGCCAGCTCAACGCAGACCTCCGCAAACTGGCCGTCAACATGGTGCCCTTCCCTCGCCTGCACTTCTTCATGCCCGGCTTCGCCCCGCTCACCAGCAGGGGCAGCCAGCAGTACAGAGCGCTCTCTGTGCCCGAACTCACGCAGCAGATGTTCGACGCCAAGAACATGATGGCCGCCTGCGACCCACGCCACGGCCGCTACCTGACCGTGGCCGCCGTCTTCCGCGGCCGCATGTCCATGAAGGAGGTGGACGAGCAGATGCTGAACGTGCAGAACAAGAACAGCAGCTACTTCGTGGAGTGGATCCCCAACAACGTCAAGACGGCCGTGTGCGACATCCCGCCCCGCGGGCTCAAGATGGCCGCCACCTTCATCGGCAACAGCACTGCCATCCAGGAGCTGTTCAAGCGCATCTCCGAGCAGTTCACCGCTATGTTCCGCCGCAAGGCCTTCCTCCACTGGTACACCGGCGAGGGTATGGATGAGATGGAGTTCACAGAGGCGGAGAGCAACATGAACGACTTGGTGTCCGAGTACCAGCAGTACCAGGACGCCACAGCTGAGGAAGGAGAGTTTGAGGAAGAGGGAGAGGAGGAGGTGGCCTAAGGCTAAAATCAGTCTCACCCGCACTCACTATAACTACATCCAACCATCCATCCACTTATTTCACTCCTACTCTGCTCTCGGCCTCTTTCTCTTTTCGTTACAGCTCTCTCCTTCCTCTGTTCTCTTATTCACGTGTTCTCTCTGTTTGCTTTTCTCTCTGCCTCTCCTCCTCCTCCTTCCAGACAGAGTAGGATTCACAACACTAAACCGTCATCTCAGTGCTCTTACACAGGTAGCTAACACAGGTGTGCTGGTGGTCGTTTGTCCGTAGCTTTATGTTCATTTAGCATCATCATTCAAACAGTACCTGGGCCAAGTATTTAATAAAACTGTTCACCCCACACAAATTTGATCACTTGTCTAATCTAGCATCGATTGAAATAAATTTGTTGTAAAAATATCTTTGTGTGTTAGTGTGTTTCTTGTGTCTGGGAGATGGACTAGAAAAAACAAGACATGATTTGCAAGACAAAGCTGACATAGCTTTCAAAAAAATATCTCTATACTCTGTAAAGTTATACACATAGAGTCAACAGTATTTGATGATGCACAGTTCCAGTTTTACTGTGGAAGTCACAGTATGAAGGCAAACCAAAATGGAAACCTACACTGTCTACAGATTAGGTTGTTTCACATTAACGCCACAAGGAGGCAGTAAGAGATGGATAAATTCAGTGTCTCTCTGAGCAGGATGTGGACAGCTTGTTGCTTCTTTTCCACTATGAAACCACTATGTAACACCAAATGATGTGTTTTGATATATGTGGAATACACTAGAAATGGCAGTGACTGTCAGTGATGTAGTGCACCATCAGGCAGCAGCGGCTGACCAAATGTAAAATGAAATCAAAGGTGGAGGAAAGAAGGGGAATTTTTACATCAGGTTTGTTTGGTAGTTAAAGCTGCCGTCTGACTTGCAAATCTTTTAAAATAGATGTGAAGGAAAATGAGGGGAAGAACATCAGCAGACAAGTGGAAACTAAAGAGAGGTGAATCTGAAGGCTGAGGGTTTGGAGAGTTGACCTTAAAACAGACGTCGTGCGAATGTATACACACACTGACACAACACACATAGTGACATAGATCAGGAAGTGTTCTGTCACTCCGCCGCTGATTGTGCAGTCTGCTGCTGCTGCTGCTGCTGTCTGCCTTTGTTTGCTCCACTGCCACATCGCCGGTGTGACCGCTATCTAACGCGCCTCTCCTGGACAAACACATGGACACAGACACATTTGGGCAGCATGGGCTCCAGACTGAAGTAAGTTAATCATGTCATTTTTGCTCAACTTTCATCATCATCACTCTGCCAGTCAGTCTGTTCTTGTGGTTTTTATTACTTCCTCTCACAACTGCACAGGAAGTTTCCTGCAGAAACTCTGTTGGCCTTAATGTGTTGAAAAAAGAGCAAAATGTTCATTTGTGCCTATGACCTGCACTTGAATATTTTAATGTGTGTAATAATGTAATTACACTTGTAGAACTATCTACCTGTCTGTAACACACACACACACACACACACACACATAGTGTCAAAGAAGACATGTTTTGGTGGTTAACACACTGAACACACTGAAAGTATACTCTCACGCCAATGCTGTGGCTCTCTCTCCTCTCAGACAAAACCCTGAGCGAACCTTCTACTGGTTCTTTGAAGCAACTTGCCCCGTAGCCAGAGACAAAGGTGAGTCTTCTGTCTTCTTCCCCAGAAGCACACCTGTTACCGGCTGGTAGTTTCACAGCTACTGGTACTCCAGGCGTGTGCTGTCTGCCACAGAACCATTCAGATCTGCAACGTGATTTGTTAACAACAGAGAAGTTGTTTACAATTGTTCCTCAAATTCTTCCTGGGACTGCTTTCACCTTCTTCTTGTCATTTTCCAACGTGATACACTGCACCAGACTGATAACTAACAAACAGAAAACATAAAAGGCGACACTAGTTAATGTCTGTGTCGGAAAAATGATCGGATGTCAGGCTTGCTGTATATGAAGCCGATCTGCTGAGCTGAGAGTTGCTCATACTTCCTGTCATGTGACTGAAAAACCACACAGCCTGAAGTCACACTTGAATCAGATGGTAGCATGTTGTGGTAATCTGGCAGACTGAGCAGCTTGGTGTGAGCTAAAGGGGTTAAAAACACTAAATCCTTTTTCACTGATTTAATTTTCCCGATCTTTATCATCTGTTGCCACAGAAACTGTAACTTCATTCTATTTTACACATTGTTGTGAGAAACAAGAAGAATGTGCTTCTCTACAGGTGCTCAGTAAGTTTGCATGGAGCTGAATTATGTTCATTCATTCATTTTTTCCTCTGTTACAGATCCTGGTGTACAGTTTCAGTTCCCAGATGACTTCAGTGATGAGGTAGCCACCCAATAATATTTGTGGATATACTGTCACATTAAAATGATCAGAGCAGTTTGTTTATAGGCATGTTCCAGGGCTTCAGGGATTGCAGTGTTGGTTGGTTGGTCGGTCAGTCCGCCACTTTGGCTCAGACTGAAGTACAACAAATGTTTGATGGAGTGCACATTTAACTTTACACACACACACAATTCTATCCCACTCTAGGAGTCTCGTCAAACATTACCCAGGTTCTGCTTCCCGTATGACATCCAAAGGTGAGTATATTCTGACTGGCTCCAGGTTACATTTCTAGCCTGCCTGTTCCTCTACGTGTCGACCTCTCACTACGTCCATCTGCACAGAGTGAGGGATGGAGTGGCCGTGCAGCACTTTACTTTTGTTTTGACTGACCTTGAGGGATGCCAGCGGTTTGGCTTCTGTCGTCTCACCAACAGCACACACACCTGTCTTTGCATACTCAGGTACATTTGTGTGAGGGCGTGTGAAGGGGGTACTGAAAGAGTAACTCTCATGCCATGTTGAGCTTTAACACCATCATGAAAACATTTTATATCCATTTGATTACAGTTATCTTCCATGGTTTGAAGTGTTTTACAAACTTCTCAACAACTTGGCTGATTACCTCTCAAAAGGACAGGTGAGTTCAAATTGCTTGTGTATAATCTTTCTGCCCCTCTATTAGTCTCCAATCATTAACATAATGACCACCATCTTTTCAACAGACCAATGAGATGAAAGTGCTGCTGGCTGCACTCTACAAGCAGTCCATACCACTGACAGCTGGATCTGTCACTCTGCAGATGGTAAATCCTTAAACCAATGAGAACCAGTAGTCACTCTTGACTTCATGGCTGTTTTTTTTTGTCAGTTGTTAGCCTGCTGTGTTTTTTTCTGAGGGAGAGCAGCTATTGGTCAGCACAGAGGTGTCCCATCCTGTTGGACACCCAGAGGGACAAGAGGGGGTGAGTCCCACAGGGGTTCATGTGGTCTGCCAAATACAGACTAACTCCTGCTGGAAAACTTCAGCTGTCTGCGCTTGATGGCTAAACCTGATGTGTGTGGACTAAAACCTTGTCACTCACCCCTCTAATCAAATGTTGAAGCCAATCTTAACACAATTTGCCCCAACGTCTACCATTCGTTATTACTTTCGTCCATAACCCATGAATAACCTGTGATTGTACTGACCCCAAAACAAATGTTTTGTCTCACGAGAAAGCCACGTGGCTAAAAGCTACATTTAATTGTATCTTGTCGATTTTTGCATTTGAAGAGTTTCATTCCAAAATAAGACGTCCTCCACTTGAAAGAGACATTTGTCATCCAATCATCTAAAACAATAATGTGAAAATATAGAAAACAATACGAAAGATTTGTGTGGTGTAATACAACAGGTCTAAGAATTCTGGTTTGCATTAGCAGTAACTTCATATAACTTAAGTTGTGGCACAGTAGGACATTGTCTTACATAACAGATGGCATCATCCAACAGATACGAGAGTTTTGGAATGAAAACCTTAAGTCTGTAATCTGTAAAGCACATGTCTGTATGATGTTGAAACCAGCCAAAAGCAAAAACACTTCTGTGAAATTCCCCCGGTTTTCTCCTTAATGTTTTGATTTATCTATTTTGACCAGGTTCCCTACTTCATCGCTCCAGACCCCAGAAGTCTCCCTTCCATCCCTGAAAACGTGAGAACAGATGAGACTAAACTCGATGTTTGTATCCAATACAAAGCAGGTGGGGTTTTGCAAACGATATGTTGCCCATTCAAACTGAAACGTGTGCGTGTGTCTGTGCGTTTACCAGAGGAACCTGACAGAGCTGATTGTGGCAGTCGATGTGGGGAACCTGCTCCAGCTCTACGCCAGCATGCTGTTTGAGAGACGCGTCCTCATCTTTGCCAGCAAACTCAGCACTGTAAGACACACATTTTTACTCTTCTGTTTCTATAGGATATCATATACTTCAGGGTTTCTAATATTTCAGAGGTTCTTCAGTTATACTCTGGAAACTCACCCTAACCTAATCTATATTTGACAAGTGTGCAACCCCAACTCTCACCCATCGACATTCACCTAACCCCAGTGAAGACAGAAACCACTTCAGCGTCTGCTGGATGCAGCTGGAAACCAAACCCACCGCAGCTAGAATAATCGCCATTGTCAGGCAGTGAAGTTGCACAGCGGTCATCATATGTGACCTATGGTTTGTTGTTATTGTCTGAAACAGTCCTCCATCTTGTGTTCTGTGTAGCTGACGTCTTGCGTGCATGCACTCAGTGCTGTGTTATACCCCATGTACTGGCAACACATCTTCATCCCTGTGCTGCCACCCCACCTACTGGACTATTGCTGGTGAGAAGTATTTCTATCTATCTATCTATCTATCTATCTATCTATCTATCTATCTATCTATCTATCTATCTATCTATCTATCTATCTATCTATCTATCTATCTATCTATCTATCTATCTATCTATCTATCTATCTATCTACAGTGGATTCACTCTTTTTTATTTGGTTACAGTGCACCTATGCCTTACTTAATAGGGGTCCACACCAGTCTATCTGAGGTAATTTACTGATTAAAACTATACTCAAATATTACTACTGCAACCACAAATCTACCAGGTTTGTCTCAAAAAACTGACCGACCCAAAAGACCGAACTGTGTCTCTGTGTGTCCGACAGAGGGTGAGGAGTCGTGGGTTGGAGGAAGTTGTCATTCTGAATGTGGATACAAATACTCTGGAAACCCCCTTTGAAGACCTCAAGAGGATACCATCAGATGTGGTAATAAATATTCTGTATGTTGGTTTGTCTTTTTCAGTGCCTCCCACTTAACACTTAACTGTTTTTATAGTAAGGAGAGTGTGGCTGCTCTGTGAAGTCTGTGCCACTGAATCAGGTGACACTTGTTAGTTAAAGGGTACGGGCGTCCTGGTGAGCTATGGAACCACAGGAAATAAACTCAGGAAATAAACTAGCAAGTAAAAGTCCCTTCTTTGCACTTCTGTTTGTGTTTTCTGTTCTGTTTAGAGGTCCAGTGTGGACACATTTCGTGGCCACTGTAGGTTCTCCTACACACTCGGAAAGGGAGGGTGAAGCGAAGGGTATTTAGCTGGTTGCAGTCTGAAACCTCACTACTGCTAAATCCTACACACTGGTCTTTTAAGATGCAACAGTCACCCAGTGTGTACTTACTGTGTGAATCAATTATGCACATAGTCCACATTGCAGCAGCTTGCGATTTGGGATTCTTCAGTGATGATCAGCAGTTAAAACTCTGCCCCAATAGTTCCTGTACAATCAGAAAGTGCTAACCCCGCAGCAGGGACATGGAACTATGGCGGTTCAACCAAACTTAGACTCCGGTTCCTCTGGTGGAAACACAGCAAGATTGTTGTGTTCTGGAAATTGTTCCGGGCCCCTCTAATAGTTCCTGCGATGGACACAGGCTATTAGCTGCAGTGTTGGTGGTATGACCACAGTCAGGGACTTTTACTAGATCCCCCCACCCCTCCCCCTCCCATGTTTCCTGTTGCTCTGTACAGTCACCTCATCTTCTCATTGTCGAATGGTGTTGTCTGTACCATTATTATTGAGCAGCAGCGACTGGTCTAGATTCATATCACAGATATAAATGTGTCTCCAGATGGCCGGGCTGAAGGTGTGTCTGAAGCGTCAGGCGGTGTCTCCTGGCTGTGGCGTCTCCAAGGCCTTCCTGAAAGCTCAGGCTCAGCTGTTTGGAGGCTACAGGGACGCACTGCAGTGTCACGAGGTCAGTCACTTGTAGAAAGGCTCACTGCAGACAACACAGAGGTTTTAAAAGATAAAACTAAAAAATAAGTAACAGTTTGTTAAATTGATTGTTTACACTTTTGCTTGTATTTAAAAAGCTGACTTGATGATTTTGATTCTCAGTATTTCTATTAAGTCGTTTCTAGAGGCAGCCCTGCATGCACACTGGGTCAGAAGAGGAGGGCTGAGTGTACCTCTTCTGTTGTATCTCTCTTTCTTTTCAGGACGGTGAAATGTGGTTCAGTGAGGAGCTGTTTCTAGATCACAAGTCTTCCACTATGAGGCAGTTCCTGCAGAGTGCCATTCACTTACAGTTCTTCAAACAGGTACGCACTGTGCCCTCTGCTGGACAGATCCTGCACTTAGAACACTGTAGAGGACCGTGTTGGGCAGACAAGCGCTGACCCTGAAGTTTAATGGATAAGGTGCTGCACCTATTTCAGGTTACTTCAGGTGTTTCAGGATTGAAGACACAGAACTGTATGGTGGTTAATAAAATTACCAGTGAATCTGCTGTGAAATAAGGACTAATTCACCCTCATGTTACTGTAAATGAGTGAGCATTCTCATATTGTGATTAAATCACTAAAAATGTTCAAATGTATGCTTTTTTTTTAGTTCATTGATGGTCGGCTGGATATTCTGAACAAAGGGAAGGAACCAGACGACCTCTTTGAGGAGGAGATCCTAAAGGTTGAAACAGCTGCAGGTATGTATGTGTGTGTGTCTGTGTGTGTGCATGCACCTGTATGACTGATTTCCCACTTATCACTTATGCTCTTTTTTTAATCTCCGTTTATAGGGAGAAGCAAATCTTATCAGCAGTTAGTTGGTAATTTAAAGGTGAGTTCTTTTAACCTTTAATGAAACTGTTTTAAGTCTGTTCCCATCTTGTCGAAAAAGGGCAACACAGATGCATTTGTACTGTTAACAGAAGGGGGGAGGAGCGCTCATCCTTAACATGAAGTCCAAAGCAAACATAAAGGTGAGTACAGGCCAAGGTGCTCTTGCTGGGAGGAGGGCAAGTGAGGGCATCACCACAACATCTCTCTGTTTCCCTTCATTCAATCTCTCTCAGGCAAAAGGTCTCGCTAAGTCTGGTTTGAGGAACCTGCTGATACATAAGGTGGGTCAGCATTTAACTGGGTACATCGATTCAACATTCTGCTGTGGTATTACTGTAATACTTCTTCCTTGTGTGTGTAATGCAGGCCCACAATGAAGAACACACCCTTCACAGAGGAGGATCGGTGTCACACCGCCGTGCCCAGACTGACTGCTTGCAGAGCCGCCTGCCAATCACACAGCACTTTGGGAAGGTGAGATCAGTCACTTATCTGTTTAAAATATTTCATGAAATTGGAACAGACACCATCCACATTTATCCTTATCATTACCTGATCTGCCTCTTCTACTGCCCTATGCTGCTTCTTTGTGCTCTTTTGCACTTTTTATTGTTCCATGTCCATCGCTTTATTGTGATTCACCCCAACATGTGTCACTCCTGTTGGGGGAATATTGTGTTGCTTGGCTTTGTTACTCTGTGTTGCCTCACGTCAGTCACGTCCCCGTCGGCCTGTTCAAAAACATAGGGTTCCCAGAGATGAGGAGGACATGAAGGACACTGGAGATACATGGGACGGGTGAGAGGCGGAGAGGAAAGGAGACATGGGAAATGTGGGAAACCCGGGGAAAAGATAAGAATAAGCAGCATGTGCTTTCTGGTTTGCGCCATTCTGCTTTGTTATATCTGTGCATCAGAGCTGCGTCTGGGCCTGCGGTCAAGCCTGACTCTGAGCTCCAGAGGGATGAAGAAGAGGGGGAAGATTCACTGCTTTGTGATCCGGAGGAGATGGATCTGCTTGGCGAGATCTTCGACACACTCAGCTCACGGAGCTCCCACGAACGCGGCCTGCTGTACGGCACACGCAGCCTGGATCTGTTCGGACCGGACAGTCATGACTATATTACGAAGGTAAAAATATGAAGACGTCACACACACACATACACACACACACACACACATACAAATGTGATTTCTGGTGTAACATCAGCTGTTGTGTTATCCAGTGCGGTTTTCCAGCCAACCCCAGCCAGGAGAGCCTGTCTCTGTCCATCAGCGGCAGTGGGAGCCTGCACAGCTGGAATCTGGAAACCACAGAGGAGCTGTCAGACGTGATGGAAGACTCTGATTGGCTGTGCCTGGACGCCGGCGTACCAGAGGAGGAGGAGACGGAGAGTCTGCCCGCAGTGTGTGAAACGGGGGAGCAAGAAAGCAGATCGTGGGAGGTCAGAGAGAAACAGGATGAAGTGAAGGTAGCAATAAATGGGAACCGAGAAGATGAAATAGACAACAGAAATAACTTTGAGGAAGTGAAGGCAAAGGAAGAGAGAAAGAAAGATAATCAAGAAAAGAGAGTGAGTTTAGGAGAGGAACCTGTGAAAGAAACGGCTGAGAAGCGAGAGGATGATGATGAGTTGAAAGAAAAGAGGGAAGATGTGGGGGTAGTTGAGGGACAAGAGACGGGAAAACAAACTAATGAAATGCTGAAAGGTGTAACAAGAGAAGAGGGGGGAAGAGAGAACGAGGAGGAGAAAGGTAAAGAGGCGACAGGATCTTTAAACAAACTGACAAAACCGGATCTCCATCGTGCCAGCACTGTGGAGGAGCAGCAAGGACAGGAGGACAGTCTGAAAGCCACGGCTTGTCCTGGGCCTCAAAGTCTCATTGTTGACACCGAACCTCCAGCAGGCCAGGGAGAAACGAGTGAAGAGGCAGGAAAGAAAGAGGAGCGGGAGGTGAGACAGCCCACCTCTCCTCCTAAAGTGAGGTCTGTTGCAGCACGCTTCCAGTCTCAGGCACATAGCCAGGGCCTTCAGCTGAAGCCCAGGGCCAAGGAGCTGGCTCAACCCAGGGGACTTTATGACATACTTCAGAACAGGGAGAATGCACAAACTCACCCGCCATGTGACTCACACACATCAAAGGAGAACCACTGCTCAGAGGGGCCCGAGGACGAAGACCCACCTTTAATTAAAGTGTCTGAACTGAAGAAGAGATTTGAAGCTTAAAGGGTGAGGCAGGTGACAGTTTTCCTTAATGTCGACAAATGAGAAGACCAGCGAAGTGACAGAAATGAGCGAGTCTGTCTTCTGCCTCTCTTTGACTCTGAGCCCAATTGTTGCTACTAAAGATCTTTGAAGATGGAGTAAATAATGCATTTGTTTGGGACCATTTTAAACCACAGAGTTAGTGAGTCATAATAAACTATATTGTGTGTGTTGATTGTAAAGATGGAACATGTCACTCAGTGACACAGTGTGTCTCACTGGTGTGTTTTTAATAAATAATAACTTTTTGGGAAATATTTTTGAATATTTTTGTTTTTTCCATGTGATTTGTTGATTTAAAAAAAAAAGAAAACCTTATCCTCACAGGCACAAGCTGGCTGGCAGGTCACATTGTCCAGATTTAGCAAATATTTAAACAAGTTTTTGTTTCTGACTGAAAATTGTATACTTCATGAAAAGACTAATGAATTGCAGGTAGAACTAAGGCAACATGGAAATAAAGACAGATTCTCTGACAGTGAGGACAATGCATGTGTATGAGACAATATGTAAACTCCATCAGACACCCAACAAATGGTGACAAATTCTGAGGATAATTATCCCATCTGAATAAATTAATCCCTAATGAACTAAACAATTTACCCATGTCTTCTCCCCTTGCCATCAATAATCCAAAACCAGGGACAGAAAGAGAGCCGTAGTGCTGAGCGTGCACAGTCCTGGTTTATTAACAGAACACCTTGTGTACCATACCTACTGATCTTTATGTTTAAGACACTCAGCTTCTTACAGCTCCACAGAAAAGTGCATTACAGTCATTATCAGTGTTTTAATCAATATCCTTCAGAGCTGGAAACAGCGTAAAACATAATGTTTTATATATAAATACTCAGAACACACAGTACGGTAAAAACAGACCTGTACAAAACACAAAACATACTCCAGCTCATGTCTCTTGCATGGCAGACTAAAGGGAGTGACTATGACAGGAACTCACATGGCACATATTTCCTCTTTCCATGCAGTGAAACAGGGGATAGATCGTCTGATCAGTCTTTTCAGTGTCTCCAAGTCTGAAAAGGTGCAGCACAAACAGTGTCGAGTGTGTCTGACGATTTCTGGTGCACAACACGCATCAGCAGAGAGGTCGGCAGCATAGCAGCATCAGAAAACAGGAGGTACAGACCTACAGCTTTACATGGTGATGGGGGTGTGGGGGGGTGAAAGTTTGTGACACCACGTCTGTCCATTCAGTCATATGAGACGCTCTTCTTTGGGCAACGGCAGAGGCAGGCCGGGCTTTTCACAACCCGCTGCTCCGGTCTGTTTCCGCTCCTCTGCACTGGGCCGGTACGTTCCCTCCATCCTTCTCTTCTTCCTGATGACGCACAGCAGCAGCAGCAGAGCCAGGCTGAGCAGAGACAGCACGGTGGCCACAGACACTGACACTGCCGGTGGGATTAACATCTGCATCGCCATGGTGACAGACAGCTGGGGAGGGAATCACACACAGGTCAGGCTGTCAGAGGAGTCAGAAGAAAACCCCACTGATGATTACGTACATGCAAGCGTGTCAAATGAACCCTCAGTACCCTATCTGAATGTTTCCCACCTAAAATTAAAGAGCATAGTCGAGAATCATTGAGTCGATACACAGCAGGTCATGTGACCGTGCAACAAATTCAAATCACGTTCCTAAATAATATGAAGGAATTTAAACTGAGCTTTACTTTTAAGGGAAAATCTGAATTCCATGAAAAAAAAGCTCAGTTTAAGTACATCGTTCTTTCCAGGAACCTCCTGGGAAATTATAGACCTATAAAATGAAGAGTTACCAAAGTCTCCCCAACAGTGGATCGTCTGAACTCACCTCCCTGAGGAATAGAAATAATCAATCATATATGTGAGGCCGGTGCTCCTACATCTGGACCAACACAGCATCAGTTAGATACAAACGACAGTGGGGCATCTGGGTCTGGAAAAAAACAACAACAAAACAGCCAAATCAGGGGTTAATCGAATGGGTCTCATTTTATGTGCGAGAGGAAAAACAAGGGTCATTTACGTTAGTCACCATTAATGAGAGAAAGCGAGGACGTCTATGTCAAATCAAACACAACAGAAACGGTGACAAAAAAGGCAGTTCAACATGCATGTGTTGACATGTACAGAAAGGCAGAGGAGGGGGGACAGACCGTTATCTCAGGTACTGCATATGCATATGTCAGACTAAATAAACCAGGCCTGTAACGAGTGGCGGTACTCACTGTTGATTCATCTGCAGATCATTTACCTGATCAAGGTTAATTGGCTCTATAAAATATCAGGATGTGGTGAAGAACGACCATCACAGTCTCCTAAAGCCCAAGGTGACATATTCAGAGTCCTTTTTTGCCTGCACCACACAGCTGAGGACCAAAAACCCCCGAGCCGGATGACCTGAGTGACGTCACAGCAAGTCAACTGTCGAGGAAATGTTTCCTCTTTCAGGTGTCTGAGGGCTTTGAATACCAGGAGAAAGATCTTATCAACTCTAAACACTGACTGGAAGACAGCTAACATGTTTATGAGGAGCAGCTGTGTCACTGCCAGCACTGAGTCAAGATAAGAGCTGCAGCATTTTGGATAAGTTGTAAACTAATGGCAATACAATTTCCCTTGACAAATTACATTCTTAAAGGATGATGATGTTTCTGCTCTGCCAAAAGGTAAAAAAAAAAAAAAAAAAAAAAAAAACATACACTCAGAGTTAGCCCAACTGCAGTGGAGGTAGAAAGAGAAGAAAAGTTAACTTACAGAATACTAAAACTGTGTGAGCCAACAATCAAGTAGTAAAAAACATTAGATCTGAAAATGATTGCTTGTTAAATTAACATCAATCAACAACTTTTTATATAATCAGTTCATCTTTTGAGCCAGGATGAGCAAAAATATGCTTGATCCAGCAGCTTTTCTCCCTTTTATGCAATACTAAATTACACATACTTCGGTTTTAGATGTTTCAGGACTGCCCATGCCATCTTGGGCTCCAGGGACCTGCTAGTGTCAGTTTTCTTTCATTTCTGACAAAACAAGTAATTGAGAAAACAATCAGCTGACTAACAGCTAATCAAAATAATCGTTGGTCTCAGCCCTGAACACTTAAATAGGCAGAATAATTGAAAATAAAATGACACCTTTACTGAATCCAGCCATGTCACATGTGACATGTTTACATGTACACCGAAACCAGAGGTAAAAACGAACTAATCAAACAAACAACAACAACAAAAAAAACCCTCATGAATATAGTGATGCAGTATCAGAAAGGTAAGAAGACACACCTAACTCACCACACATGCTCTTTCAAGCCTCTCATGCAGGTTAAGTCTCTCGTGTAAAGATAAGCGTTCAGGCTGCTTCAGTAAGACTCTGAAACGTCCAACTTTTTCCACTAATTCTTATAAACTAACCACGACGACATCGACACACCCACCAAACTTTTTTTTTTTTTATTGCCAAAGGCGGAGGTGTCTGTGCTGTGGCGGAATGCGGCACGTCCTGCTCAACCTGTTCCTCCGGCGCCTTCTCAGGTCAGGTGAACGTGCTGCTGCCGTGAAATGACAGGTGAAGCCGCAGATAGGTGAAGAAACGCAGCAGCTCCGGCTTGCTCCCTGACTCACGAAGACGACCTGAAGCTGTTTCGGTTGTGGCTCAACTCCTAAAGCAACGTGTTGTTTTCTTATGAGGGGACAAATGTGATAATTTCAGCGCGGGTTACCTGTCGGTTATGAGCGTCCAGGTGAGATGACCGACGTGACGTGTGGTGACTCCTGGTTCAAGGCAAGATGCTGCGGGAAAACGACAAAAAAAACTCATAATCCAGTGCTCAGCGCTCGGTGCGTTCGCGTTCAGCACAGCTGACACGATTTTCTCCCACGCTCACCTGCCGTCCATATGTAAATAAGCGTGGTCACGTGCTCCATCTGCGCCAATCACAAGCAGCTGCCTCCTTCTGCTAGCTTCTTCTTCTTCGTCTTCTTCTTCTTATTTTTATTTTTATTTTTTTTAATTGTTCTTCATTGTGTGTATGAAGACGAACTACAGAGCTCTTATTCTGCAGTGGGCATTTGGAAGATTGTGTTTTCCTTGACAAACTAATCATCAATCACTGATATCATGAAGGGTTAATAATTAGAGAGAAAAGGCCTTGTGCCAGCTAAAAAGGCTGTTGTTGGCCACGATAATCTGCTCTCTGACGTTCATTACTCAAACAGCGGTTGTTCATGACCAAATGGCAGGCAGAACAAAGACGCACTATGGCTGAACTGTGGTTTATCAGAAGTAAAAAAGAAACTGAGAATGAGTCATCAGGAATAAAAGTTGAGAGCGATGACACAATGTTAATTTTTGTCCATGCTTTACACAGAGAATCGTCCTTTTCTTAGCAGATCCTCTCGCTGTGGAAACAGTTAGAATCGACTTCTCCAGCAGATTTATTGCAGTGTTGGGTGAGCGAGCTAATAGGCCAGGTCACTGTTTTGAACTTTCCCTTCTGAAGGTTTACTGTGGCAATAAATGTGTCCGAATGATAACTGTCCAGTCTGCGTTTCTTATTGATAGTATATTATTTAAAATGTGCACTTTGTAATGAATGGGAATTAAGATGCTCATGTTGAGTAAGTATGGAAGCCCAAAGGGACTTAATTCAAATGATCATTCAAACTTGAAAGTGAAAATGTAATTCCACAATAGTATTATCATTTTCAATGTATGTCAGTGTTATTTTAGTAAAAATGAAAGTGCAGTAATCTAATTGGCACTCTGTTATATTAAAATGAAAATGGAAAAGATGTTTGACAGCTGTTAAGTTTTCAGAGACTTAACCTGCTCTAAAGTGGCCAACATTCAAATTCAGTAAGCCCCCAGTCTAATGTATCTATACGCATCACGCTCTTTTGGTGACAAATGAAAATGAAAAAGCAATTTTCTTCTGTTTAAGAATTTGTGCTCACTCCTCTTCCTTCCTTTTTTAGGCCACAAAAAAGGATTTAAGAAAGATTTCAGTTCTATCCACTCAAACCAACAGAAGGTTATTCTTTACTCAAAGAACAGAACGGAAGCATCTTTTTTATTCTCACATGTTGTTCCTGTTCTGTTGTTTATGAGTCCTTGTTCTTCATTACTATGACATTAAATGATTCATATCAATCTGTTGAAGTAGCTGAAAGTATAATTTCACTACTGTAGTAAAACCAGATCTAGAGCCTTCTTATTTACTCCTTGAAACAGCACAATGGTATCAAACTAAAATCTGACCCTGACAGAATTCATACAGAACAAACTGAACAGAAAAGATCTGGATCTTATCTGGTGCGCCATAGCTGCACTGATCAGTGATCAGCGTTTAGCAGCCACTGTGTTGCTCTCCTGTTCTAGTCAGCCCACTACTCCCAGCTCTAAATCCCAGTGGTTCCCCCAGTAAACAGCTGTACAGAGGGCGAGCAGCAGTGGAACAAACCAAAAACTGCGACAATAATGCTATCCTGGAATTACATTTTCATCTTTGAGTTTACATTATTATTTTAATATAGTCCCCTATGTGCTTCCAATAGGAACTCAGTATGCCTCAGTATAAAAGGTACGGCAAAATCTCTGACAGTTGTGTAACATTGTATTTATCTCCATATTTGTCATTCCTGGATACAATCAAAATATTTACAGTTTAAATATGCATTTTGTTACTATACCTCCTTAAAAACTCAACTTTTTCTTAGTAAATTTGAATCAATAAACTTTACTTGTGTGTTGACTGAATACCATTAAATGAAAGAAGAAGACAAAAAGAAACTGGAAGGAGTCAGTATAATGTGAATGGATAAATTATCAATCCGTGCACGGGTTAAGGTGCTGACTGTGACTACAGTAAAAAATATTTCACCATAGTTATCCAACAATAGGATTCATTTTCTAAACTCAGTCATTCTCCAGACATTCAAAACATGGCTGAGTCAATTCAAGTAATGAATACACTGAGCTGATGATCTTGAAAATATGAAAAATAAATAAAGTAATTAAATCATAAAAATAATGTGTATTCACAGAGCGCCTTTCGTGTCTCAAAGACGCGTAAGTTAAAATGATCATGGAAAACAGCTCATCAAAAATACTGTAATAATGTAACACACAACAAATAATCACACGTTAAAAGCAGTCCTGCCATGAGTTTAGCTGAGTGTTTTGAACATGAACAGATTGGGGCAGTCTCAGGTGTGTTTGGGGGGAGAGTTTCGGAGGCAGGGGGCAGCTATGGAGAAGGCTCTGTCACCCCAGCTCTGGTGCTTGATCCTGAGTGGTGGAGATGGTTGGCATCAGAGATGCGGAGGCTGTGGGAAGGAGTGTGATGATGGAGCAGGTCCGTGAGGTAGAAGGAGGCCTGGCTATGAAGGGCTGTGCGAGTGAGGAGAAGGACTTTGAACTTGAGACGGGGAGCCAGTGGAGGTCCTGGTGGACAGGGTTGATGCGGTCCTGATGATCTGCTGCTGAAACTCCAAAATGCCCTGCAAGATACTTTACCCAGGAATTATGTCAGACCCACGAGTTGCCTGTGTATTTGTGCATGTGCGTTATGTTTGTACATGTGTGAGTATGCTGACTCAGAAGGCTCAGAATAAGAATTACACATAATTACACATAATACTTAGCCAATCAAATGTCCCAAAGAAGAAAAAAAACAGAAATATATTTAAAAGCATGATAAATGCAGCTTGGCTGTATGTTTAAAAGTTAGTCAAACATAAACCTTCATTGATTTTACACTGTTGATCTTTTTCTTCCGATAACAGTTTCTCAACTGCTGCTGGGAAATTATGTGTTTGTGTCTACATGTGTGTACACTATGCAAAGAAAGTCTTTTGGACTATAATGAACAAAATATGTTTATCATGTTTATGTTCATGTTCAACTTGAAGGTCTTCTATTATGTCCATATTTATTCAATTATTACCTGTTATATTTTATATTTTTTACGTATTGTATATGCAGTGTATTCATGGTCAGTCAAAATAACCTGCTCAAGTAGGTCTCATAACATTGAGTAATAAAGCTGACATGTTGTGTTTATCAATTAATCAATCAAATAATTTTGAGAATGATTTATGATAAAAGCAGTTTTTACATCTTTCTATCTGGTCTTGTGCAAAATGGCAACAAGCAAAAAACACATTTCTTCCACAAAAAAAATATTTCTTCATTTTACAACCCACAATCCAAAAAGCTTGTAAATGTAAATGAAAGCAGAATAGAATCATTTACAGACAAACTTGAAATGCAAAAAAGGAAATTGAAACGTGTGTCAAATTCTGAAGAAATATAAATATTTACAAAAGTCAATGAAGTTGATGTGGTCAAATATTCAATATATTGTCTGACTATCCATCATCCATCAAGACTGAAATAACTCTACAAGACTGCAGTGTTTGAAAAATAAATATTATTGTGCAGAACATACTAACTGCATTGGACTATCCATTAGCTCCCCTTCTGTCTGTGCACACTGAAAGCACTTTGGAGGACGGGTCAGACAGCAGTGGGGTGAAGTTGAGGCAGGAGGAGGGAGGAGAGTGGATAAAAGGAGGGCAGACAGTCTACACTGACAGCAGATCAGCACCAGGTAGGAGGATGAGCAGGACTCTGCTGTGGCTGGTGGCCTCTCTGGCCTTTGCCTCCCTCACTTCTCTGGCTAATGGAGCGCCGTTGTAAGTAGACCAGCCTTACCTTTACACGTTCTCCCTGAGTTTGGATTAATCCACCGAAAACAGGGCTATAACTATACACTTTGTCTCTTTGTTCAGCTTCCCGATATTCAAACTGTTATTGGCTGAACTGTAATGGGAGCAATAACAATATTAGGGTTCTCTGCACTCATAATCAATTCAAACGATCAAATCTAACAATTTAGAGAGTATCTGGATACAAGTATTTGTTTAACTCAGCCCTATTCCACCTGTCGTAAATAATAAGGAGCTATAGTTTAGATTGTAGTTTGTGTTATATGAGTCAAGGTAATGTGGCCATTGAAATGAATCCAGTAAGGTGGCCTGAATGTTGATCAGAGTTTGCACAGTGATGTAAACCGAACAAACAGAATCTGGAGCGATGATGAAATGTTGCACTGATCCAATGCTGGATGGTGATCAAGATAATCACTAGATCACTCATTGTGTGTGAAGTCCATGCTGGAGCTCATGGTCCATGGTGAATTAAAACTTCAACACCTCAGGCTCAGGTAGAGGTTCTCAGCCTCCCCCAAAAGGATGCCAAAATAATGATCTTTAGCAGAGAGTATTGTCAGAGTTGTCCTTCATTTATACTTTTCTTCCTGTAAAATGTTCCCCTCTTCAGAATTAATTGCCAAATGACCTGGTTATACAGTGCAGTGAACAAGAGAGTTTAAAATGAAAAGGTTAAGTTCAAAGCTGCAGGACGCCAGAAATAAAAATTATGAAAAATTATGTTGCATTTGCACATGTTGCACGGTCCTGTGCGATATTGCACATATTTTACAACCCAAAGGAGGAGGCAGCACTGTCTCTAGCAGTGTGTGATGATCTAACATCACCCAAAGTTACAGTGGCAGAGAACAGTTCAGACGATCTGAGCTTTTCATCAGTGATTGTAACGTTTCTAAAATAAACTGAAAAAACTTGGGTTCACCAAATATAGTTATTTAAGAACTGCTGAAGCAAAGCCTGGTTAACATGTACATCCAGCATCGTGTGGCCATTCCTCTACACAATCTTACTGTCGGAAAAAGGCAATACAAGTGCAGCTTTACAGGTCGTTGCTGCCCTCTGGTTGTTGGAAGTATTAATGACTCCTGTCACTATAGTGATAACAGGTACAATGAGAGAATAAATTTGACAGTTCTCTTCTGCCACAAGGTGCGACAGCAACACTGAACTAATGCAGCTATATGTGCATTAATAAGATAACTGAAGCACACATTTTAAAGTAAAAGTTACTTTCCTAAATAATTACTTTTTTATCCAGCAATTTGTAAACTAGTTCAATTACGTTTAAGAGAAGTAACTTGTAACTGTAACTAGTTAGTAATTTTCAGTAAGTTGGACAGTACATCCTGAACAGCATGTGCTTCTTTCTGCACTGTGTCTGCTGAATATCCTCTGTCTTTCTCTCTGGATGCTGCTCTGCAGGCAGGTGTTGTCTGCCCCCAACTTGTTGCGGGTAGGAACAGCAGAAAACATCTTTGTGGAGTGTCAAGGCTGCACAGGAGGGAACATTAGGGTGGACATCAGTGTGGTGAGCCATCCAACCAAAGTCAGAAGGCTGACATCCACATCTGTGACCCTCACCAGTGCAAAACACTTCCAGGAGTTTGCTCAGATTACGGTAAATGAAGGACCGTTCCTGTATACGTTCATTATGTTAATTGGCTTCATTTTCTATCATGACAACCAATGAGATCTAGAATCCATAAATACACATGGTATGCCTCGTCCTGCTCCTCCCGCACTGCTTGTGTCTCTACATACTGGTTTCAGGTCCCCGCTGCTGACTTCAGCAAGGATCCCAACATTAAGCAGTATGTGTACCTGCAAGCTCAGTTCCCCGACCGACTGCTGGAGAAAGTCGTCTTGGTGTCGTTCCAGTCCGGGTACATCTTCATCCAGACAGACAAGACCATTTACACCCCCAACAGCAAAGGTGAGATCAATACTGCATCAGTGTTGAGAAACACAGCTTCCTCTGTGAGGATGTCTTCACATAAGATACTTACATAGAAATTTTTTCAGATACTATCAGATTGGCAAAGGCATTTTTTAATACTTTTAATGAATGACTTAACAGTAAAATACAGTAAAATGAACCCTTGTTTTGACATAAGTGGAATACCAGAGTCAAAAAAATGTTTAGCAGTCACATGACTCAAAATAGATACACCTTCCTTAAACCTTCTCCAGCAAAATGAACCCCTTTCTCTCTCTATGTCAGTTCATTACAGGATGTTTGCAGTGACGCCCCGTATGGAGCCAGTAGAGAGGGATGCTGCAACTCAAGCTGAAGCCTCTATTGCCATTGAGTTTGTGGTATTGTATTTTATCTTTGATGAACACAGAATTAAATGCACTGTAATCATGTGTAACTGGGAGCACAAAGCCTTTTGATGAGGTCATATCACAGATCGTAAACCTAAATAACAAAAACACATTTGCTGAATCTTGTCTGTTCTAGCTTACTGTAAAAATGAATACGTGCATCTTTCTAGAGCCTGAGTTGCACTTTTAACGGAGCCTGTCCCTTCAAAGGAAGGTCAAGAAATTTAAAGAACTGCTGAAAAAAGTGTCAGTCTGGACACTGATCGGACTCATGGACTGTAGACAGAAGACTTACAGTAAATTATGGCATGGATTCACGAAATCTATTTGTAAACGGGCACATCTCACTGTTAGTGGTTGTTCAATTTTGTTTATTTTAGACCCCTGATGGCATCATTTTACCACTTGATGCAGTCTCTCTGACATCAGGGATCCACTCTGGAAGTTATAAGCTTGGTGAAATTGTCAGGCAAGTATTTTTGCTTGTTTGAATCAAATGTTCTCAATTGTGTTTCTATACTGTTTGTTGTTTAGTGGTAAATTGGAGATTTAACAAGGCTAACAGGTGAATTCAAATCGAAACATTATACTGTAAATCAGATTATGCAAAGTATATTTTAATATGTTTATTTCATGTTTTAGCTATGCGTGTAATTTCCATGTTGCTAATTTAGTGTTTGGGCAAAAATGTATCAACATTTTTTATATTTTATAAAAGGTGCATAAAGTGTGCAGACGCAAAGTACTTAAGACACACATAGTACTTCCCATAAACCAGTACAGGCCAACTAATGAATTAATGAATGAATGTTATATGATCACAACTGGATGGGAAAGGCGACATGAAGTAAGGTTAGCTTAATTTGCTAATGTAGTGTGAATAGTCTGGTTGGTTGCATTAGTGAATATATATATATATATATATAATTATTATTATTATTATTATTATTATTATTGTCATGTAACTAAACAGCAGGCGAACAAAAAACACTAAAGATAACCTAGACCAGCTAAAACCACCACAGAGACATAAAGTGCAAATTAACTGAAATGCTGCCACAGAAAATGATGCTTTCACTTCCTGTAGCTAGTCAGCGAAACACACTACTGTTAATGCAGTGTTTATTAATAAGTTGTCTCTCATGCCCAATCGTCTTTCAACAGTTTGCTACGTAATAGCAAACAGGCTAATGGCTAAAAATAGCTAACATTAATCATCAAGCAACAACACAAAAGTATGTAAACTAGGCAAATTTGTTTTGTAAGTGAGACAGGCTAACTGTTACCCCTGTTTCCAGTCTTCCAGTCTGTGCTAAGCTAACTGGCTGCTGACTGTATATTTAACAGATAAAGAGGCATTAATCTTTGAAAGGCCCAGAGGGGTCAGTACTCAAAAGCAGGACACATCAATTCCAACAAAGGGCGAGCCCAATGGCTGGTTTATTTACAAAAGAAAAAGGTATTTACAGGCAAACAAGGGGCGCAGAGGTTGTGACCAAAGAAGAACAAAAATGTAAACTAAGGACGCTAAGGAATCAAAATACAAAACTGTGGCACGATGATCAGGGCTGGTAACTAGACGAGATACTAGGAGCACAAGACGTACAAGACAATCTGGCACAGGACAAAGGGAGACGCGGACTATATATACATGAGGTAACAATGAACAGGTGGAGACAATCAGGGTGGGGCAGACAATCAGACAGGCAGGAAACACATCAGGAAGTCAGGGTCTGAAACGAGAGGAAAGTTAGGGTTTCACAATAAAACAGGAAGTGCACGACAAGACTTGACACTGTGAACAGAAACATCAGAAACGGCGGGACATGACAATCTTCTCATCTGAAAATGTTCAAATATTCCTTTAAATTGTGGAGCAATTGCTCTAACTACATCTAAATATTAATTGTAAATGGAAAGACCAACAAACCAGAGATACACTTAATCCCAATGAGCTGTAAAATAATCAGTCTAAAAAGGCATAAAATAAAGACAGGCTACGATAATCTCTCCACCTATGGCACAATTTGCTGGACAACATGAAAATTTTAAACCTGTAAGTGTTTCAGTAGATGTTGCTCTGTTGAACACTATAAGCATCAGGTGCTTTGCAGCCGCTCATTGTTTGCATCTAAGTTTGTTTAAGATATGTACTAAATAACTTCATGCAGTCTGATGTCTGATTCCTGTGTTACTTGCACTCTCTAAATGTTATGAATACTTGAAACATTTGCTTGATTATTGAAATATGTGTTCTTGTGTGCGTGTGTGCGTAGTCCTGGAGTGTGGAAGGTGGTGGCGAAGTTCCACAACAACCCGCAGGAGAGCTTCTCTGCAGAGTTTGAGGTCAAAGAATACGGTGAGTCCCTCATTACCTGCACTGTTATTCAAAACCCATGCAATCCTATGATGTTCATTGATCTGGTTGGGCACACAAATATACTCATTTAATTTTCTAGTGCTGCCCAGTTTTGAGGTGAAACTGACGCCTAAGAGCTCCTTCTTCTACGTGGACAGTCAAGAACTCACCGTCACTATCAAAGCTACGTATGTAAAGGCTTTTGTTTGATGGCTTAACAGATCAGGTTTGATTGGCCGATTGACTGAAGGAGAAAATAAAGGGTGTGATTCAGTGGTTGTGTTGGGGGTTTGTTGTTTTAGTTTGTTAATAGTTTGAGTTTTATTTTACTGTGGACTTAAACATGTCCTCCTGTGGTTGTAGGTATCTATTTGGTGAAGAGGTGGATGGGATGGCCTATGTGGTATTTGGGGTTATGCATGATGGTCAAAAGAAGAGCTTTCCAAGTTCTCTTCAGAGAGTGCAGGTGAACGCTTACTTATGAGTTTGCCAGTTGATTGGTCAAAGCCAAGCTGACAAGAATTTATATATAGTGACATATCACTAACTGCTCACTGACTTTTTCTAAATGTGTTTTTATATCATGTCACATTAGATTAAGGAAGGACTTGGAGAAGTCAAACTGAAGAGAGATCACATCATAGACACCTTCCCGAACATCATCGAGCTGGTGGGGAATCCCATATTTGTATCTGTCAGTGTGCTGACGGAGAGCGGTAAGAAAGAGGGACTGTGTGTTTGTGCCTGTTCAGTACATTTGATTATGGGACGTTCAAGGTAATTCAGCAGCACATAACCTCAAAGTAACTGTCAGCATTAGTAGTGCCCCGAAAATGAACAAAAACAGGAGGGGAAAAATGTAAATTTAGCAGGATGTATTTGCATCAGTTAAGAAGAACGTGAAGACCCAAGTTTGTGTGAAGATGTTTGTGTTTCTGCATCAACTGACAGGTGGCGAAATGGTGGAGGCGGAGTTGAGAAGCATCCAGATTGTCACATCACCTTACACCATCCACTTCAAGAAAACACCAAAATATTACAAGCCAGGAATGTCCTTCGATGTTGCGGTAAAATATGCATGCATTTCTTTTTTAATGAAAGATCCTTTACAGAAAACATCTTACTATCAAAATACAGTCACAGTTTGAAAACAGATGACAGTATAACCTTGTAAATATACACAATGCTCCTTTAATGTCTGATTTTCACTGTTTTGATTAGAGGTAAGATCAGGCCCAAAAAATCCAGCCCGACCCGACCAATTAACGTGATTTGCAGGCCCGAGCCCGAAGCAAACCCGAAATTTCATATTTTATTTGTGAGGACTGGGAGGAGGAGGGGTCATTTATGATAACAAATTAAAGCCTGTCTTTTGTAACGAAATCTAAGTTAAACAAGACTGTATAAACATTTACATGTTTTATATTTCTGTGTCTGCAGAGGTTACATTAACCAACAATTTTCCATCATTGACGGATTTTTTTAAGAGTTGACGGGAAAAATTTAAGGCCGTCCGTCATTTTGACGGGTTGAAAATTGGGCCATAAACCACAGCAGCAGTACGTCCTTAAGAATTTAGCGCGGCACTTTAAAAGAGAGAGAGGCAGAGAGACAAAGAAGAACAATGACGGATGGATAACAGACAGAGACGCAAGTTTTATCAGCACAAGTTTCTGTAGCATTTTCAACAATCAATTTGAAGCTTTTCCACACCTCACTCTTACCGGTGGGTGTTTGCCTTTTCCATTCCCCTGTCTTTAGTTAATCCTTCACTTCTTGCTGCTCCATATCGGGGATACCAGCAGGTCAGATGCGGACTTGCGGAGGGGAAGAATTTTAAGAGGACGACGTTCACGTGCGCAGAGCATGCTCTGGCTCTGCAGCTCCTGTTTAGCCTTCTCTGTTTTATCCAAATTCTTTATTTTATAACAAGTATTCCGTAGTTTAGTATCGTTTAAGTATACATTTTTATAAACATATTTATTTAAAAAAAAAAAAAAAGTCAGCGAGAGAGAAGCCCGACCCGACCCGACCCGAACGTAATGATTGACATTTTAGGCCCGACCCGGCCCGAAATTCGGGTCGGGTCGGGCTTGGGCTTAAGATCTTACCTCTAGTTTTGATGCATTTTCACTATGATGCAAATTCAAATTTTTACAGAACCAGATGAGAGTCCAAACAAAAGAATTCACCCATAAAAAATTTGGGCCACAACACTCTAAGTCGTACTACTTAGTGCACAGCTAGCACAGTTTACAGCATTAGCACTAGTTTGACTTTAACATAATGTGTTTTAATAAAACACTTGACAGTTTCTGATAGTTCAGCAGTTTGTGTCTATGGTGTCAGGTTGAAGTTGTGAATCCTGATGGCACTCCTGCACAAGGTGTTGCAGTGGTGGTCGATCCAGGCCAGGTGCGTGGCCTCACTGCGGCCAATGGCATGGCGAGGCTTACCATCAATACAGAGGCAAGGACCAGCAGTCTGGCAATCACAGTAAGTCTCTGAATTCTTGTACTATTTTTGCATTACTGCCTGTATAGTAAAGCAAACCTAAATCTACATTGATAATCATTTTGGATATTCACCTGTTGAAATCAAACACCTAACTCTGCAGCTCTATGTAGATTAGCTCATTGTTATGGTTCTGCTCCTCACACATGGCGCGAATGGTGTGGTCAAGATGAAAATCAGTGTCAGTGTCTTTCTCAACAATCAGTGGATACCACAACAGAGCTAAAAGGAGAGTGAATATTGGATTTAAATCTGTTAGGTGCCCATAAACATTCAGGATTGGTAGTAGGTAAACAGGGTTAAACATTGACAATGTTTCAGTATCAGAATGACCTATTATTGACCATTACTGTGTTTTCTACTGTGTTTTCTTGTTGTTTGTTTTCAGAGGCTAAATCTTTGAATCTCTTAGGGAGAGATGAAAGGACAGCATTGTATGTGGGAGATAGGTGGTGTCTCAGACCTCCCCCTCTGTTCAGAGATGGTTTTTCAACCTTGACATAGATGGCTTCTCTTACCCCTCTTTCAAACCATCTGTCTTCTCTGTCCAGAATATGCACATTTTTAACCTCAAAGGAGTGTGCTTTCTCCTTGAGATGCAGGTAAACAGGGTAATGTTATTACTTTTCCAACATTACAGAGAATGCTGACAACTCCGGAATATTATTCTCCACTATTGTCCAGCTGCTCAACATCCCGTCCAGTTTTCTGCATCACACTGAAGAACTTTGAACAAATGAACAAACCCTGTCATACACATTTAGCCATGGGAAAATACTCCTATATTACATTAACTGATCTCTGCAAGACTGTCACTGAATCTCACTCCTCCACTTCATGTGGCATCTACTTATCTTCTCTTCTCTTCACTTCAGCCTTTAGCTAGTTAATGTTGTAATGTGTCATGGATGAACAAGGGATTGAGCCTTAGTGTCCAAGTTCCAGGAACAGGAGGTAGGTGAGTCAAAAACCAGTGCAAAAAGTCCAAATCAGCCAATAAATCCAACAAAAGGAGCACAAGCCCATAAATGAGAAAGTCCAAAAATAAAGCCAAAGGCCAAAATCAGGAAGCACAAAATCTAAAATCTCAGGAAGCACAGGGAAACACTTTCACAAAGCAGGGATGCATGACGCAAGAGATAAGACGATCTGGCAAAGACAGAAGGAAAAACACTGTCTTTAATGCACTGGGGAGGATGAAACACATCAAACAATTACAAGAGCAGGAAAACACAGTAAGTAAAGCAAAAGATGCAGACACAAAAACTTTAAATCTGGCAGTGATGAGCAGCTTTTTATTGTACTTGGTCAAGCAACTGTGTGAAAATCCTTTTCAATTCCTGTCTGTGTCTTTTTTTTAATTCCATTAAGAGATTTCATATTGTTAGCCTAAGCTGCGATGCTAGGCAAAGCCTTGATAGGACGGGACAGGGTTGACTTGAGACCTTTTTGTATGTAACTGTTTGTGTATGCTTGCCTGTGTGTTTCTGTAATTGCAGGCTAAGACCAGTGATCGTCTTCTTACACAAGAAAGACAGGCATCAGCCTCCATGGTAGCTCTCCCATATGTCACCTCAAGCGACAGCTATATCCATATAGGTGAGGAATATCCTGAAACAACATCAATGGTAAAAAAAAAAAGGTGGTGATGGAGGTCGCAATGGCAAAGTATGTGCCATGCAGTAGATCCTTTCACTGTCTAGCACTCATTGCATGTGATTTTCGCAGGTGTGGATGCAGCTGAGCTGGCAGTAGGAGAAAATCTGAAAATCAACCTGATCCTCAACAAGCGGGAAAATGCACAAACTGACATCACATACCTGGTGAGGGGAGTTTTTCTTGCTTTCAGCAGTCTGTGTAGTATCATGTCAGATGAGTGCTGATGTGTAAATGTGATCTCTGTCCCCAGATCATGAGCAGAGGTCAACTGGTGGAAAGTGGGCGTTATGAGGCAAAAGGCCAAGTACTGATTTCCCTGATTGTAACTATTACCAAAGAAATGCTGCCATCATTCCGCATCATAGCCTACTACCATACAAATAGCAATGAAGTGGTGTCAGACTCTGTTTGGGTGGATGTCAAGGACTCCTGCATGGGCTTGGTGAGACACACAACACTGATGTAGCAGAGTTTAAGGGGGAAAAACAGACATTTTTTACGCGTGAAACTGCTTTCACAAATCCAAAACTGAATGCCTTTCATTGACCCCCCCTCACATTTAGCTGAGGCTGGAATCAACGAGACCTGCTCCCTCGTATGAGCCTCGAAGGATGTTTGGCCTGAAGGTCACTGGAGATCCAGGGGCCACAGTGGGACTGGTGGCGGTTGACAAAGGCGTCTATGTTCTAAACAACAAGCACCGCCTCACCCAGAAAAAGGCAATTTCTCTACTTCATATTAATCTTTGAAATATTTGAAGGGGGTTCAATTAAAAAAAAAATTTAAATATGTCCACCAGCAAACAATTGCATGAGTAAATACTTAAATACTTCTAACACTATATCACAACTGCCATGAGAGTTTACTTGTTAACTTATGTCCTTGTTTGTTTGTATTTGTGTGTGTGTGTAACTTTTGCTTTGCTCAGGTGTGGGACATTGTAGAGAAGTACGACACAGGCTGCACACCAGGTGGAGGGAAGAATGGTATGAATGTGTTCTACGATGCCGGGCTGTTGTTTGAGACCAACACGGCTTCCGGGACTCCCTACAGACTAGGTGACACTAGTTTACTCTTCCTTCTTGTGAACATACATATTACTGAAATATTACTATTACTATTACTAGCAATGTTGGCTTCAAGAGTCAACCATGGTGACTGAGCTGATCATGTTCCACTCTGTTATGTTTCACCATCAGTATATTTTACAATAACAATTTTGTGAAATTCTTCATCTTACCAGTCCAACAAACAAGAAAAAAAAAAAAACAATTAAGTCCAAACTTTTTAAGTTCTGTTAAAGAGTCCAGTCTCTATTACATTTCCAGAATTGAAATGTCCACAAAGTCCCAGCAGGAGGAGACGAACTACTATAATGGACGTCACAACCACCTTAGGTAAGAACCTCAGTTCTAAACTACACAATAACCTGGGGTGCACAATACTTCAGACAGGTACTCAGGTGAGTACCAAGAGATGGTGTTTGGTACTCACCGCATACATAGCATGATCTTAAAAAAAAAAAAAGGAACCCTCCTCACTGTCCTCGGTGTCCCCCTCACTATCCTCTGCGTCAGCTTCATGCATGGTAGATGATGAAGATGCATCTCCCAGTCCCTGGCTGATCGTCAGTTTAGCCGTCTCTATCCGCAGGTCAGCAGCTGGCTTTCGGTTAAATCTCTCTGTGGTCATATGTGGCAGGGGAAAGATCTGTACTTGGGTTTTATGTTGAGACATAAGAATCTCCTCTCACAAGCTGTTGACGTTGGAGTGACAATCTGGATCGTTTGTATTTACTATTTGGACGAGGTCATACACAGAGGATGTTGCCAGCCGTTTTTCTGATTGCTTTGAGTGCATCCGTTCTCTCACAGTGGAGTCTCTGTCAAGTTGCAAACAAAGAGATGCTATTCATGTCATTGTCCATTATATAACAAAGACCCAATTCAGTTGCTGCCTAGAATGCAAAGGCCTGTTTTGAAACAACTGGACGTTATGCATTTCTGATTGTCATGCATGCGTACCTGTGCGTCAGTTATTTGTACCCCACCCCTAATTGGACATCTTGTGTCACGATTTTCACAGTATTTGTCTTTGCAATGCTATGTGTTAGTAGAAAGACAAAAGAAAACGGAAACTTTTTTACTTTATACTTTCAAGAGCACTTAAATAAAACTGACTTAACTTGAAGAACAATTTCTATTTTGAATTTTCCTTATTTTATGAATTCCTAATTTGCAGCTTTCCTTGTGTACTCCATACCTTCTCATCTCTGTCTCTCCTCCACAACCAACCATAGTGAGTCAATATGAAGACAAACTGCAACGTGAGTGTTGTTTGGATGGCATGAAGGACACCCCTGTGTCATACAGCTGTGAGAGGCGGAGCGAGTACATCGTGGACGGTACAGCCTGCGCCGAGGCCTTCCTGCACTGCTGCAAGGAGATGGAACGCCAGCGAGCTGACAGGAAGGAGGATAGTCTCCAACTGGCTCGCAGTAAGAGATGGGGACGAGGGATGGAGGGAAGCCCTGAGGGGTTACTAGACATGGTCATACTGGTAGTAAGAAAACAATCACTGCCTTTTTAATGACACTTCAGGTGAGGAGGACGACAGCTACATGGACAGCAATGAAATTGTTTCTCGCACCAAGTTCCCTGAAAGTTGGCTGTGGTCAGATATTAAACTGCCTGATTGCCCTCCAGACACACCGAACTGGTGAGTAAACTGAAAGTTAGACACACAATAATACACTGTTAACTTCATTAATGACACCACTAAGATTTAAAGCTGCCCTTTACCTCCCAAAATGCTAACACTTTTCTTTGTTTCAGCGAGCCCACATCGTTTGTGAAAAATGTTCCTTTGCAAGACTCAATCACAACCTGGCAGTTCACTGGTATTAGTCTGTCAAAAACTCACGGTGAGTGTCCTTAGTGATACCTCTTTAACAGTAAAACCTCTGCTAACCCTTGCACTTACTTTTTCCTTCCCCTGTTTCATCACTTATTTTTGTATCCCTGTCATCTTTAAGGTGTCTGTGTTGGTGATCCGTTAGAGGTAATTGTTCGGAAGGAATTCTTCATTGATCTCAGGCTGCCCTACTCTGCTGTCCGAGGAGAGCAGCTAGAAGTTAAGGCGATCCTCCACAACTACAGCCCAGATCGCATCACTGTAAGTCTGTGCCACTCTGCTCTGGTGTTTCAGGCCACAGTCAATGAGACTGGACTGACATATAACATCTGGCAAAAAAGAGAATGAATGAAATCCTTTCTCTGCTCTTTAATAATAGCTGCTCATATGGTGGTTGGTCCCAGAACAAGGGCGACCTTACTGCAATACTACAGAGTACCGTTCCATTCAAAATGATTTAAAGCATTAAATTTCATCAAATTAGGGACGCATCATTATTGGTGACATAAAATAAAACTGATCCTTACTATCCACTCTATGGGGGGTCTTCATCTCTAATCAGCTTCTCAAACCTCAGTCTCTTTCTCTGTCTTTTCTCATCTTGTTTCCAAGGTGCGTGTGGATCTGATTGAGGACAAGCATGTGTGCAGTGCAGCCTCTAAACATGGAAGGTACCGTCAGGAAGTCAAAATTGGGCCCCAAACCACACGATCTGTACCCTTCGTCATTATCCCCATGAAGGAAGGACAACATCGCATTGAGGTCAAAGCAGCTGTTAAAGACTCATCGCTCAATGATGGAATCATGAAGATGCTGCTGGTGGTGGTAAGAGAAACACACCCGATTTTGTGGGTTTTATGTTGTATGTGAAATCCGTGCCCTCTAGAACAACACATTGAGGTGTTTTCTGATCTAATCTGCCTATCAGCAGGACAGCATCATTGGTCTGTGCTATCCAAATGATGGATGATTTCTATTATTTATTGCTAAAATAAGCCTGCAGGCAGGTGCAAGTGGCTCGAAAGCAAAGACATAAGCACATAGCAACTTTGCATTCACATACTAACGTACTGCCTGCCACATACTCAATCACTGCCTACTAAATGAACAATTAAACATGGCATTACAAACGAACAAAACAAACAATAGCCTCAATCTAGTAGCTACTTTTGTCAGGATGCTGTGGCTAAGTTTGCTACATGTCTCTGGTGACAGCTCCGGTGTAGTGAAGCTTCACTTAATGCAGAGTAACTGGTAGCTTAACTCAATGCTTTCCAAGAAGCTTGCCCAACACTGAGTTTTCATTAGGTTTATGCACAAAAAACACTGGTTTGGTTTAGGGAGAGAATGGCGTTTTGCCTTAAAAATTTAAGTTAAAATAAGTACTGAGTTCAGGTTAGGGAAAGTTAGGGTTATGGGAGCTATGTCACTGTGGTTACAGTAATAACCATCTGGTCATGTTTAAGAAAACAAAAGAAAACACAGACTCTTGGCTAGAAATGGGAAACAAACGGACCTCTCATAGTAAAGCAGAGGACATACAGACATCTTTTGGGGATTAACTTTGATGCAAATCTATGCTGTGTTATCTATAAAAAAGAGAAATGACACAACATTTTTTAACAAGCAATCCTTATTCTACTTTGTTACACACCACACGCACAGCATATAAAGATTATTCAAAAATAGCAGTGAGCTCTAATGTTTGTCCTATCTGTTGTTTTTCCAGCCTGAAGGTGTGCTGGTTAAATCTCCTCAGATTATAACTCTAGACCCAGTTAAGAGAGGTGAGTTTACCTATTAAATAGCTACATTATATAGTAATTTAATAAATGATGTACAGTATTTATCACTTACTGTCTGCTCCACTGTTTCTCCCTTTAGGTGGTACACAACAAGAAATTATCAGAAGTAAAATTCCAATGAGAGATTTGGCTCCAAACACACCTACTCTCACAGAGATCTCTGTGACAGGTGAGATGCATTATGTTATGTCTGGGTGTCTTATGTAATACACAGCCTCAACAATGGACTCTGCATTGGTGTAGACTGGTATAGTTCTTATTGGGAAATAGCCACCTCACTGGTTGTCGTTTTTTTTTCCATAGGCTTATAATGTTTTGTTTTTTCTGTTTGTGTGCATACAGGCAGAGAACAAGTCTCTGCACTGGTGGACAAGGCCGTCAGTGGGAATTCAATGGGTACTCTGATCCAACAGCCTGGAGGCTGTGGGGAGCAGAACCTGGCCTCCATGACCCTGCCTGTCATTGCAGCCACATATTTGGACAAAACCAACCAGTGGGAAGCTGTGGGCTTCGAGAAGCGTAACGAAGCCCTCCAACACATCAGGACTGGTGGGCTCACACAGGATTTATTAGCACAGTTAGCAGAAATATTATTGATGGCCGTCTGTGTGCTCCTGTTGAAGATTTGGCAAAAGGAGTATAAAAAAGACCGTGATAGATGGGGATGTAGGCTACACCTATCCCAAGCAAGTCCAAGCTCTGTAAAATTGAAGCGCATAGTTTTTGCCCCTAGCAATTTTGCCATTTTCACACCCAAAGAGAAAAACCCATCTTCAGAGGCTCATTATGAGACTTATTAAAACCAACATTATAGCCACTACCCATGCATATATTGAGCAGTAAAACAGAGAAACTTGTACTTGTAGACCAGCATAATTATTACAGCACAATGATGCATTTAATAAAAACATCAAGTTTATTGTGAGCGCAATAAGCCTTGTATCTTGGTCAATTTAAACATGGAAGGAACTTTCAACACAAAATGCCCACATGGCATCTCAAAAATGATGACAGAAGTGGTAACAACTTGCCACTAGTCAGATTATGATGATGTTAGAGCCCTTGGAATTTGGCACAAAATCAAAAAAAAAACCACTGTATTTTCAGCAGGAAACATAGAAATGTCCATATTTACATACTTTGAAGGACTGCCTGGGGCCTTGAAAAACATCCATTTTGCAATGTCTTTCCATTTTTAAGGACCAGCAATGAAATATATGACATCTGCTTGTGCCTTTCAGTCAATTGGATCTGTTGATCACCATTCTGTGTGTGTTAGTTTTCTAAGAGTTATATTTCAGAAGATACTGAACCATAGACAAGAACCTCAGTCTGATTTGACACAGAATAACCCAGACCTCCTCAAACCAGCATCCAATGGACAGAATTCAGTAGAGAGTTGAATTGTAATCAGTTAAGAGATTGTCTGTTCTGTTTGTGTTCAGGCTACCACAACGAGCTTGCCTACCGTAAAAGTGATGGGTCTTTTGCTGTGTATCCTCATCGTCAAAGTAGCACCTGGTGAGGCCTGCAAACATCCATGAACTCATACGCAGATACATGTACATTCTCCTCTAACTTGGATCCTGACTATGCATGTATTTCACTTCTCCTCTCCTCTCCTCTCCTCTCTAAGGCTGACAGCTTATGCTGTCAAGGTGTTTGCCATGGCCAACAATCTGGTTGCAGTGCCAAGCAACGTCATCTGTAGCGCTGTCAGGTTTCTGATTCTCAAGGCACAACAACCTGACGGCATGTTTAGAGAAGATGGATATGTGTTCAGTAGTTTTATGCGTGTGCGTGCGCTGCTTTCATCTACAGAAATTCTTCAACTAAAAAAAATAGCTAATCAAGATGAAAACAGTTAGATTTCATTGACTGTCATCTCATATGAATAAAAACAGTGTGTGTGTGTGTGTGTGTGTGTGTGTGTGTGTGTGTGCGTGTGCATGTGTAGGGTGATGTGGAAGGCACAGATTCAGATGCCTCCATGACGGCCTTCTGCCTCATTGCTATGCAGGAGTCACGCACAATATGTGCTCCCTCTGTTAATGTGAGTACCTCCATACACTCTCGTTTTCTCTCTTTCCCTTAACTTGTATTTCTTCATTAACTGGCTCTACAGCCATGGGCAAAACAAAGCTTTGTGAAGCTCTGAACCAATGAAGCAACTGACCATCAGCTAAGCCTGCCCCTCTTTGTTACTGCTGCTACTCCCGTTAAACTGCCTCTTATTCATAGGGCACATAATGCAGTTTACGATGGTGACGGTGGCAGGTTCAACGTTTGAAATCCTTAATAAATTTTGAAACAATGGGTTTTTAATTTTTGACATTTGCTGGAAATCTCTTGGTATTGCATTCACGTGGAAGCATGAAACCCAAGACCAGGATGACCACAGCGAATCCAAATACAAGTGGCCTCACTGCAATCATTTATTGGTCTTTTTAAAGACTGGATTATAAAAACTGACCACTCTTCTACAGTCTCAGCTTTAAATATTGGAGCAGACAGACAGAGACATCCTGTTTTAACACCACAGATACCCTTCTGACAAAAGTGTGCCATAATGAGGCCTTGTTTGTGGTGGTCACGTGATTGTTAGCATGAGGCACCAAAGCATCTTGCTGTGATACTCTTGCTTTGGACAGTGGACACTGTGTCTGTTTTGAGAGTACCATCACTGCCCCACATCCAGATAGTAACTGGAACTAATGAAGACACCTTAGTATATATCATAAGACACAAAGGAGGGCAAGAGAGGGAATATTTCAGTCTCAACCATCAAATGTTCAGCATCAAGTGTTCTGATGTTCTTGAACAGAATATGCAGATGGGTTAGTGTTATCTGACTGTTCTCCCCCTTACTCTGCTTTCGTCTTCCTGTCTTTTCTTCCTGTCCAGAGTCTGCATGACAGTATAAACAAAGCAGTGTCCTACCTGCAGAGACGTCTGCCCTACCTCACCAACCCATATTCTGTTGCCATGACATCATACGCCCTGGCCAATGAAAAGAAACTGAACCGGGCGACCCTTTACAGATTTGCTTCCTCAGGTGTCATCATACAGAAATATGTTTCAACTAATATTCTGACACAGAGTCTGTATATGTATGGATGAAAAAACATTGCACATCCACCAATAATTACTCTAATGGGTTTATTAGAGCTGATCAACACATTGTTATGGTCTATATTATAAGACTAAGTTCACTCAGTAAAGAAATGCCACAGATTCATTTAGGGTGATTTCGAAAAAGTGCCTCATTTACATAGATTGTTCATCAGAACCAACAATGTCAATTTTCAACCTCAGGGTCCTGATCAGTGCATACGCTACCTTTCCAAAGTTTCATCTGGTGTAGTTATGTTTTTCTTTTGACCTTCAACTAAGGATTTTTTCACATAGATAGCAACAGTATAATTCCAACTGTTTAGCACCAAATTTAGTATTTACGTTTGAAATTAAGACCAGTTAAAATTCTCAAAAGTCAGCACATTTTACTTTCTTCTTTTATATTTTATTTTCATGAGTGTAGAAGAAATAGTCATGAATTAAGCTGTTCCAGGTGCAGCATAGTAGCAAAAAGGTATTTTTTTGTGTGTCTTCCTTAGGTCGGTCCCATTGGCCAGTCCCTAAGGGACGCGTTTACACCCTGGAGGCCACAGCGTACGCTCTACTTGCTCTGGTCAAGGCTGAGGTGAGCATGTCCTGCTTGTAGTTCACCAGGATGTCATGCCACAGGAAACACACAACAGAGTCATCATCCATGCTGTCTCACTAGAAAGGGAAGAGGCTTTGGAAACAAAAGTCAGTGAAATGTGTCTCTATAACGTCGCTGCTTCAAAATGTGAAGATTTCTACTTCTCTATACCACATTTTTCTACTTGTCATTTACCAAACATCATGGAGCCTTGCAATTCCTTGCGGACCACTTTCCAGAGCACTTTCTGATTATATATAGATATCTGAAGCCTTTGGTTACAGGAGTTGCAATTACCTAGACTTAAAACTTGAGTTATAAAAACAAGGGAGACATTTAAACATCCCGCACTTAATAACTGCACAGAAATCCACAAATTTGACAAAAGAGACATTACATTTGTGATTGGCTGTTCTGTCAAGGCAAGTTTCAAGTATCTACCTAGTGATTGTTCCATAATGGAAAGCTGATGTAGAAGCTTTATGGTAGCCTTTGGAATTGTCAGGTTGTATAACTGTAAAATGACTTCTCTCTATTTTGTTGATAAAGGCACTTGAAGAAGCCAAACTGGTTGCCAGATGGTTCAACAAACAGCGGAAGGTGGGCGGAGGCTATGGATCAACTCAGGTAACACCAGCTCCTCTAGACTGTACCTTTAACTGTTTGATGCAGTTGCAGATTTTCTTTCATTCATTTTGGCTTCTAATCTATTTTTTAAGTATTGTTTTCTTCTGCTTCTTTTTCTCTCCAGTCTACTATAATGGTGTACCAGGCTATAGCTGAGTATTGGTCCAATGCTAAAGAACCAGAGTACAATCTCAATGTGGACGTAATGTTGCCAGGAAGGTCGAAGCCGGAGAAGTACAACTTCAACAAGGAGAACCACTACGCCACAAGAACATCTAAAGTGAGAACACGCACACTCCTCAATGTCATCCTTCACGTTGCTTTTGTATCTTTCTTCTGCTGATCCGTGTGTGTGTGTCTGTTTGTGTGCATATTTAAATTCCCACAGATCAATGATATAAACCAGGATGTGACAGTGACTGCCACAGGCACAGGAGAGGCAACAGTGACGGTAAGTAAAAGATGTTTTCCTGAGTTTTATTGTCTGTTGTTTATTAACGTGTACTCTTTGAATCTCAGATGAAGAGTACACATCAATAAACAAGAGAGACATTAGTGAGGACTATGCTATTAAGATGTGTATAAGCTTATCATGTGTCTTTGAATCTCTTAGGGAGAGATGAAAGGACAGCATTGTATGTGGGAGATAGGTGGTGTCTCAGACCTCCCCCTCTGTTCAGAGATGGTTTTTCAACCTTGACATAGATGGCTTCTCTTACCCCTCTTTCAAACCATCTGTCTTCTCTGTCCAGAATATGCACATTTTTATCCTCAAAGGAGTGTGCTTCCTCCTGGAGATGCAGGTAAACAGCTGAGTCCAGTCCAAGTCTGTGCATTCCTCACTGCACTGGACTGCATACACCAGATTGTTCTTCTGAGTGTGAGGTGTCCGGTCTTTGGGGTGCACCAGCCTTTGTCTGGTGCAGAGATGATAATGTTCCAACCAGCCAACAGGCAAGGGACAAGGAACACAAACACCTGAGGGAGGCCCTCAAAACCTATGGTTATCCCAGCTGGTCTTTTGTGAAAAGTTCTGCTGCTTCCAGGAAGAACAGGGTGACAGAGGAAGAAAAGAGGGACAGACGACATAACATCGTCATTCCATATGTGTCTGGTGTATCAGAGAAGCTCAGGCGTATCTTTACAAACACAACATCCCGGTACATTTCAAACCTGGGAACACTCTCAGACAAAGGCTGGTGCACCCCAAAGACCGGACACCTCACACTCAGAAGAACAATCTGGTGTATGCAGTCCAGTGCAGTGAGGAATGCACAGACTTGTATATTGGGGAAACCAAACAGCCACTGAGCAGACGCATGGCACAACACAGAAGGGCTAACTCTTCAGGGCTGGACTGAGCTGTTTACCTGCATCTCAAGGAGGAAGCACACTCCTTTGAGGATAAAAATGTGCATATTCTGGACAGAGAAGACAGATGGTTTGAAAGAGGGGTAAGAGAAGCCATCTATGTCAAGGTTGAAAAACCATCTCTGAACAGAGGGGGAGGTCTGAGACACCACCTATCTCCCACATACAATGCTGTCCTTTCATCTCTCCCTAAGAGATTCAAAGATTTAGCCTCTGAAAACAAACAACAAAGCCATTCACACATGGCTCAAGGAGCCTCCCAATGACAACAATGGGACACTAACGAGGCTAACGACTGTCGTTGACACCAAAGGGTTGCACCCCACCCCGCCTTAATGGGGGGATCGTTTGCCTCACAATAGAGTGATACCATTCTTGTTTTTGTGGGTTGGTCTCACTCAGGGGATAAATACTTGAACCTAACACCATTGCATTGTACTAGAGCTGTCCTATCTAGTCTGGTTGCGTACGAACTGATGAAGCCTGCTCGGATGAGAGGCGAAACGTCTTCTAAGACAAACTGACGAGGTCCAGTTGCAAACGATTGAATGCCCTAAAGCTTCCATGTGTCAAAATGCGCTTTTATCTGTGTCACAGATGGTATCGCTGTATTACGCTCTGCCTAAAGAAAAGGAAAGCGACTGTCAGAAGTTCAACCTGTCGGTGCAGCTCCTCCCAGGTAATTTGTCTATATTTGTCATCCTTTTATCTGTTTGTCTTATTGATTTGGTCTATTTTGTTGGCTAATTTGCATGTCACATTTTCCTGTTGTCTATCCATCATCATGTCAAGTATTTTTGTATTAACTTAATTCTCATCAAATGTTTTTCATCTGCAGACAAAGTGGATGAGGATGAGATGATATACAAGCTGAGAATAGAGGTTTTGTAAGTACAATCATACTCTTCATACTGAAGAGTGTTACAGTTGCAAATTTCTTGATAAAGATTGTATGATATGTGTGTCTTTACAGTTCCATTGCCACAACATAGTTTGAGAAAAGTGTTGTTACTGTACTGGTTGTCTCATGAAACCACTGTGCCTGATTGCTTCATAATGACTCATATGAAGTTTGAGCAACTTTGTATCGGCTACTGGTACATGTTAATGTGGATTGTGAGACACCTTTACATGTTAACTCTACCTGGACCTGTACTTCAACTAAGGTTGAGTCTGTGCAAGAGGGTAAAAATAAATCATTATTTAAAGTAGGGGAGAATGTGGAGGCTGTATGAATGCTAGAGCTCCTCCTGATTGAAGTCCAAATTTAAGACACAAACTGAATAACTACCAGGTTCTAAGAGTTCAGCATCTAAGAGGACGCTACTTTTCTTTAGCAAATCAGGGAACGAAGAGAGAGTTTAAAGGGTTAAAGATCCATATTAACCCCTGTGGGGCAGAAATAATCAGCTTTATTATCAAGCCCATTTCAAGTTTATGAATGTTTTAATAAGAGAAGGATCGAATTAAATTTGGCAATGCCAGACCACCAAGATCCTTTGAGAGATGTCAAATGGATCTCTCAATCTACAAAGTTCTGCTGCCTCCTAAATTATTATTTTTGTTATTACTTATTAGTTGGTCAAGTGAGGATCAACTGAGAAGGATTTCTTGATGAAGACACAGATGTGTTGGAAAAGGTATAGGAACTCGGGTACAGTTTTAATCCTTTTTAACCCAACCCCCCAAGGACAATGGAGGATCAACCTATCTATCAAAGTCAAGTTTACACTTGGTGCAAGATTTTTGGAAAAAATGTCAAACATTAAATATATTGTCTTTGTACTGTTTCCAATTGAGTATATGTCTAAAAGCATTAGCAAATGATCACATTCTGTTTTATTCGTGTTTAACACAACGTCCCACCTTTTTCGGAATTTGGGTTTAACCCAGTTCAAGTATAGCCTGGGTCATAGAGAGAGTTATGGGGCATCGTTATCAAGGCCAAGACTTTCTTCTGCATCTTCAAAACTGTAGATGCATTCTCAGCATCCTCGTTATGCACTCCCATTCTACTCTTTCTTTGCATAAAAAATGATAATGGTATAAACTTCTTCTTCAACATTCTTTCAAATGAGTTTCCACACCCATCTGAGCTCATCCGCTGCTCATTCCCACCAGTTTAAAATATATTTGAAACATCTGAAATGTTAAAGAATATTTGATTTGACATGTGATAAAGGCCTTTGTTTTGTTTTAGTCCATCTTCTCGATGCTGTTCTATTATTCTTTTCATTTTCCATTTTCTCTACAGGTTTAAGGACAGCGAGCGCGATGCAACCATGTCAATTCTGGATATTGGCTTGTTAACTGGCTACACCGCTAACACAAATGACCTGGACTTAGTAAGAGCTTTTACAGATACATACGTACAGTTCACAAGTCAGTGTTTGTGTTTAGTACAAACAAGGTTTCTTTTATGGTATAGAAAGTTGTATGACAATCTGTGTGTGTGTGTGTAGTTGTCCAAAGGACATGCCCGCACCATTGCAAAATATGAGATGAACACAGTCCTGTCAGACAGAGGCTCGCTTATCATCTACATGGATAAGGTTAGATACCACTCTTTCTTTCTACTATTTTTCTCTCTGCTTTGTTCTTTCTTTATCTCTGTCTCACTTTGCTTTCCATCTCTCCACAGATTTCTCACACACGACCAGAAGAGATCGTGTTCAGGATCCATCAGAAGCTCAAAGTGGGCGTCTTACAACCAGCTGCTGTGTCTGTCTATGAATACTATGAACGTAAGTGTCAGACACTTTGAAACATATGCTGTCTATATGAGTTTCAAGATTTTTCCTTGCTGCCAATAGATGTCGGAGTAGATAACACAGTGGATAAGTAGGCTTCATTATATTTTCATGAACTGTTTAATGTAGACTTTCTGATATACAGCAGGACTGCAGCACAAAATACATTTCAAATGTCTTTCTTTCCCTTTGCAGAAACACATTGTGTAAAATTCTACCACCCAGCGAGGAGAGCTGGACAGCTCATGCGGCTTTGTAGAAATGATGAATGTACATGTGCTGAAGGTAAACAGGATGATGTGTAAATGCTGCCCTAATCAATCAGAATCAGAAGTGCTTCAATCACCAAATGAACAATGCACACAGGAATGCATTGCAGTGAGCTAGAAAGTAAAAAATTAAAAGGTCAGATTACAAGATAAGAAAGTCAAAAACAAGGACAAGAATTGTATACAGAAGAAAAATATGCTACATTTGCACATGTTGCCCAGTATTGGTAAATATATGCGTGTGTGGGGAGATATGTGTGTGTGTGTGGGTCAGGTGGGGATGCATTGGCTACAATGCATGGTGGGTGGAGGATAAGGGAGGGTGCTAGGTTGTTGGAGAGTTGGGTTGTTGAGGAGAGTGATGGCCTTCAGGAAAAAACTGCTCAGGTGTCTGTAGGTTCGGCCGCTGATGGAGCCAAACCTACAGCCAGATGGAAGATTTCTGAAGAGGCAGTGAGCTGGTGACGGGTCTGCCACTGTCCCACTGACCCGCTGTCTGGCTCTTGAATCATGCAGAATACTCACGGGATGGCTGTTTGCCGTGATAGTGATGTGTTCAAGTCTGTGTTTGGTGTGGGGGGTACCACACAGTGGCGGAGTAGGTGTGAACACCCTTGGTGGTGGCTCTGTTGAACTGTGTGTGTGGAACTTTCAGGGAGATGTTTGTCTTCTAGAGCAGTCGGAGGCAGAATTTCCTCTGGTGAGCTCGCTTGATGACATGACGAGATGAGTCTCTGGTGATTTTGGTAACTAGAAACTTTACAGACTCCACCACTCTTACAGCTGTGTTGTTGACGTGTTGTGGGGGATGTGAAGGTGGATGTTTCCGGAAGTCCATGACCATCTTCACTGTCTTGTTTACATTGAGGTCCAGGTTATTATCTGTACACCATTCTGTAACTGTGACACTGTTCCTGCAGGCCAACTCATCATTGCCCTTGATGAGGCCTGGTGTCATCAGCAAACTTGACCAGTGTGATGGAAGGGCAGCTGGAGGTGCAGCACTTGGTGTATTTGTACAGGTATGGGGAGGAGACACTACTTTTAGGAGCTCCAATACTGATGATGGCACCTTTTGCTTCCTCTTGGTAAGGAAGGCCATAATCCACTTGAAGATGGGGCAGGGCAGCTGTAGCAGCTTGGTGTGCAGATGGTCTGGGAGTATAGTTTTAAAGACAGAACTGAAGTCCACGGACAGAGCTGTGACATAGGTGTTGTGTTCTTATTGTAATTTGTGATTGTCCTGAGGATGTTCCACATGGCTGCAGGGGCAGATTTGATGGCCATCTTGAGGTTCTGTCTAGCCAGCCTGAATGTATCCATGTCTCCCTCCGTGATTGCCTGTTCTTTGTGGCACCTCAGTTCCCTGAGGATGATGTATGAACATACAGATTGAGCAAATGTGTTGTTGTCACCTCTCAGAGCCACTCAGTAAGTGTACACCATGCAGTCCTGAAGCATGTCAGGTGCTTCTGGAGTCCATCGCCTTACTGTAGTCCTGGATGATTTAGGCCTCTTCAACTGCTGTCTGGATGTTGGCACCATCTCCATTGTGCAGAGATCTAAGGGTCCAAGGGGTGCACAGGGAATGGAGAGGTATGCATGTTTTATGGGAGAGTAAAAGTAACCATGAAGAATTGATACAATAATTAATTGAGTTTGGCTGAGAGTTTTCCACAGAAGAACCTTGCTCAGCAGGTTTTGTGCTGCTTGGCCAGGGGCTTGAAGTGAATGAAAAATAATATGTTGTGCACTCCATAAAAACTGATTCCAGGATACTGGAACAATGTTGATGTGTTTGTACTGCACTTGTTGTTTTGATGTAAAAACACATACGTCCTCCCTTTCATTTCCCACCTGCTGTTGTACATGTGATACATTGGTATCCAGGCAAATTCACAGTGGTGTAGGTAATGTCGTCATGCAGCCAGTTTTTGCAGAAGAATAAAGCAGAGTTTCTTTAACAATCTTTATTGGTCTGTAAAGGTAGACTGACTTCATCCGTTTTATTCCAGAGAGTTCGCACATTTGTCATGGCGATGGCTGGCAGCAGTGTGCGGTGTTGTCTCTTCCTCTATTTTGTCAGAGGCAACAAGCACCTGCAGGATCCTGTAGGGTCAGAGCAGCGGTCAGAACTGAAAAAGAAGTCGCTAACATTCAATTGTGGCTGCACTCACTCCTCAGCTTATCCACACACATACATCCACGTGTGCTCATTTAATCCTGTCACCAATTGTATATTTACTTGGTGCCTATTGCATACTCCCAGAGAACTGCAGTATGCAGAAAAAAGGCGACATCAGCAATGACCAGCGCACAGAAAAGTCCTGTGAGACTACTCCAACCAGCAAAATAGATTTTGGTAAGAGACCTGACTACATTTATATGATGCTTGGATAAAAAATAATGGTATGAGACTAAGAGACTAGTTAAGCAAGGGAGCAGTTGCGCTAACAATCTGCAACTTGTGTGTCTTCAGTGTACAAAATGCGAGTGGATCAATTTACAGATGGTTTGTCCACTGACATTTACACAATGCAAGTACTGGAAGTCATCAAAGAAGGTGGGTATTTTTATCATTTTTATGGGCACTTTGTATCTCAATGCTGTTCCAAGTCAGACAGAAATATTCTGACCATTTAAAGGAAATGTTCAACATTTTGGGAAACACACTTATTGACTTTCTTGCACAGAGTTAGATGAGATGATGAGATTGACACCCCTCCTGGGTGTATGAAACTACTACATGCAGCCAACTAACTTAACTTATATTGCCAGGCAACCAAGTTACTCATCCTGGAATAGTCCATTACATAACCCCCTGTAAAATGGCGAATTTAAACGTAATTTTATTGTACAGATTAAATAAACAAGATTACAAGTCCTGGTAAGTGGATTTTGTTACCTTTGGACAGATAACTGCTTCCGATCTTTATGCAAAGCTAAATTAGCCAGCTGCTGGCTGTAGCTTCATATTTATAATACAGACATGAGAATGGTATCAGTCCTCTCATCTAACTCAGCAAGAAAGCGAACAAGGATATTTCCCAAATGTCCGTTTTTTACGTGGGACTCCACTGGGAATATGTGAGAATCAAACAGTCGTGTTTTGTACTTTCTCTCTCTTCTGCTATATTCTAATTCCAGGAAGCTATGATGTGGGTCCTCAGGGTAAACAGCGCATATTCCTCAGTTATCCGCACTGCAGGGAGTCTTTAAACCTGACAACAGGCAAAACCTACCTGATCATGGGCACATCTGAAGATATTCACTTAGATGATCAAAATGAATTGTAAGTTTGTTCTTACAGTGGTCCACAGTGGTATTGTCTACAACCAGCCAACCAAGCAACAGTATTACCTCTGTAAAACTGTCACTGTATGTGTATTTGGATAGAACTCAGTGAGTGGGTTTAATTTATAATGAAAGTAACATTCATATTCATTGGCAATGCAATTGTTGTGCCTCCAAACTGTCAAACTGATAAACTATTGGCATCTAAGTAAATCTAAAATATATATCCACACCATCATACTATACTTGTCTCTTAACTGGGGGACATTGAACAATGAGAAACTGAAGAAACTGTTTTATAAATCAAAAGGTTCTGTTTGGCAGAAAACTATTTACAGTAATGATATACAGAAAAAAAAAAAAACTTTTCTGCTTCTGTTTTGCTTTGGAAATAAAAAATATTAACAGTTAAGATGAAAGATATCCTTCATCTGAAGGGAATAATCTTAAATTAGAATGATGTTGCATTCGCATTTCTTCGTGTGTTAATGGTAAACCGTGCTGTATTTTTCAACCTATACACCCCACGTTTTATGTCATTTGTGTACATTGCATCCGACAGGGCACAGCAGCTGTGCTCTCACTTCATACAATACAATCAACAACTTTTTGTGAGAAGGAGAGAGTTGTGCTTTTTCATGTTATGTTCCAGCATGTCACAGATAGCTGGCCACACGAAGACCCAATGTGTTTTTTACTTTGCTCTTCTCAGGCACCAGTATGTACTTGGTGAGAGAACCTGGATCGAGTACTGGCCCACAGACGCAGAGTGTCAGACTGGTGAATACAGACCTACCTGTCTGGGCATGGAGGAGCTGGTCCAGCGGTATACATTGTTTGGATGTCATCAGTAGTGAAACCTAAGGGAATAAAATGGCCGTTTCCAGTTGTTTTTATTTTGCATTACTCTCATAATGTAAAACTTTCACTGTTATGAGATATAAGGGCTGAAAAAGTCACAATGTTACTCTGCTTGATTAAAGTGTCATGGTCTTAATCTCACTGTCTTTGTCTTATTTGCAAATTAACTTTTGATTAAGTTACCCAAATACTGATTACGCTTTGATAAATTCAACCAGAAGTTGAATAAAGTGGAGTTCAGTGGAGTGATGCATGGGAAGTTCAGCAGTGTAAAATTAAAAACAAATGTCAAATCTGCTGTGAATCAGAATACAGTACAAACATAAACTTTCAAGTTTTACATATTTTTACAAGACAACATCCAATATCATTTCTATGCTGGTGATCTCGAAATCTATCTTCCAGTCATCCTCAATGATCACTCTGCGCTAGACCCACTCTGTCAAATAGTGGCTGTCCCAGAACTTCCTCCATTTGAATGAGGGGAAGACAGTACATTCTGTTCAGCCCCGACCCAGCCCGCAGTTCTCCTGATTTTGGTTTGTCTACACCACAATTTGCTCCTGCTGAGAGGAATCTAGGTGTCATTTTTGATGAGGGACTTAATTTTGAGAAGCAGAGCAGCTCAGTTGTGAGGGTGAGCTTCTTCCAACTAAGGCTCCTGAGTAGGGTGAAACCATTCCTGTCCCGGGCAGATTTGGAAAAGGTGGTCCACGCTTTCATCAGCTCGAGGATTGATTACTGTAATGCCCTCTACGCTGGACTTAATCACTCACTCCGTCATAAATTGCAACTGGTTCAAAACGCAGCAGCACGTCTCATCTCCAACTCCTCCAACACATCATCCCGGTCCTCCAAGCGCTCCACTGGCTCCCGGTGCGTTTTAGAGTCCAGTACAAGGTCCTGCTGTTTTTATTCATGGCCATAAATGGACAGGCCTCTGCCTACATCAAAGAGCTGTTGGCAATTTATCAACCTGCCAGGACTCATCTAGCCACATCTCCTTGGTTGTCCCCAGGGCGCGATATAAAAACTATGGAGACCGCTCTTTTACCGTTCACGGCCCTAAGCTCTGGAACTCTCTTCCACCACAGTTGCAGACTGTCTCCGATTTTAATGTTTTTAAATGTCATCTTAAAACGCACTTGTACCGCTTGGCGTTTATTGCTTAGTCTCCTTTTGATTGTGTATTTTTTAAATTCTTTTTACTTATTTTAATTCCTTTATTTATTTATTTGTTGATTTTGTTCTTCTGTGTTAAGCGCCTTGTGCTCCTTTTTGGATGTTGGAAGGCCCTATAGAAATAAAGTTTGATTGATCAATTGATTGATTGATTGATTGATTTTTTTTTCAGGCTGATCACACAGGTTTGTAAAGTGTTTTGTGAATTTATTAAAAATATAAGACTGAAATATCCCATTTACATAAGTATTCAGACCCTTTGTTATGAAACTTAAAATTGAGCTCTGATGCAACCTGCTTCGTTCGATCGTCCTTCAGATGCTTCTACAACTTTTATGGAGTCTGCTTGTGCCTAATTGAATTTGCTGGACATAGTTAGGAAAGACACACACCTGTTTATGTAATGGCTCACAGTTGATGATGTATGTCAGAGTGAAAAGCAAGCCATGAAGTTGACAGAAATGCGCGTCACCCTGCGAGACAAGATTCTGTCAGATCACAGGTCTGGGGAAGGATACAAGAACATTTCTGCAGCACTGAAAAGCCCAAGAGCACAGCAGCCTTCATCGTTCTCAAATGGAAGAAGTTTGGAACCGCCAATAGTCTTTCTAGATCTAGCTGCCCAGCCAAACAAATCAGGGACGAAGGGCCTGGGCAACACAGGTAACCAAGGACTCAAAGGTCTCAATGGATGAGATCCAGAGTTCCACTGTGGAGATGGGTGAACCTGCAGATGGACAGCCATAAGTGCAGCACTACACCAGTCAGGCTTCTCACATAGAGTGGACAGACAGAAGAAGCATTTTTCCCAGTAAAAGGCACAGAACAGCTCGCTGGGAGTTTGCCAGAAGTTACCAGAAGACTCTCAGACCGTGAAAAAGCTACATGTTCGAGACTGATGAAACAAAGATTGAACAATATGGTCCCAGTGGTGTGTGTGGAGTAAACAGGCAATGAGCTCATTAATACCAAGGTGTTGGTAGCATCATGTTCTGGGGATGTTCTGTGACAGGGACGAGCAGAATAGTCAGCACAGAGGGAAATATGAATGCAGAAAGAGCAAGAATCTGGGCCTGAACCCAATACAGCATTTCTCAGGAGAGATCTGAAAATGGCTGTGCACCGACCTCACATCCTACCTGTTTGAGCTTGAACAATTCTGACAAGAAGAATCTGAGAAACTTCCTAAAGAAAGCTGTGCCGAGCTTGTAGGATCATTTCCAAGAAGACTTGAGGCTATCATTGCTGCCAAATACAGGTACTAAGTGAAGGCTCTGAATACTTTTGTAAATGGTATATTTCAGCCTTTCATTTTAATAAATTAACAACACACTCCAAAATCCTGTTTCTGATTTTTCAGTTGTGGAATATTGTACATGGATTGAAAAATTGAATTGAAACCATTTTACAATGAGTCTGAAACATATGTGGGAAACTTAAAAGGGTCTCAAAGCTTTCTCTGTGCACTGTATATGACAGCTCACATAGACAATCAATGCAACCACAGCAGTAATAAAGAGGGCATTTACGGTGTTGTAAAACCACTGGCAAACTGAAAATTAAACTATGTGTGTTGGGGTTTACTCTGGAGAAACTGGACCAAAATGTTGAACTCCGGAACTTAAAGGAAAAGGACTTCTAGCCTGTGTGTATCCACCGGTCTGTGTCCAGAGCGTCTCATGTGTGTCTCTTTTCCCTGCTCCACTATGTCTGTCCACCAGGTCTATGTGTGTTTGACACACAGCTCAAATGTCTAAAGCACGAAATTTCTCAAACATGAAATAGACAAAGACAGCAAAGGTGTCCTATTAGAAAACATCAGAAATGCAGAGTAGCTGTTTTTTCTGTAATTTCACAGTAAACTGAATGCTTAGAAGTTAGTCAAACATATAAACCCTCATTGATTTTCTACTGTTTATCTTTTGCTACTGGGAAATCACGTGTTGGTGTGTTTTTGCTTACACATGTGTACAGAAACCCTTTGGCAGGAGGACGGGGCAGACGGTAGCCAGGGCAAGAGGAGGCGCAGGAGGAGGAAGGACGGTGCTGCAGAGCGACATCTACACTGACAGCAGATCAGGACCAGGTAGGAGGATGAGCAGGACTCTGCTGTGGCTGGTGGCCTCTCTGGCCTTTGCCTCCCTCACTTCTCTGGCTAATGGAGCGCCGTTGTAAGTAGACCAGCCTTACCTTTACACGTTCTCCCTGAGTTTGGATTAATCCACCGAAAACAGGGCTAAAACTATACACTTTGTCTCTTTGTTCAGCTTCCTGATATTCAAACTGTTATTGGCTGAACTGTAATGGGATCAATAACCATATGGGGGTTCTTTGCACTCATAATCAATTCAAACAATCAAATGTAACAATTTAGAGAGTATCTGGATACAAGTATTTGTTTAACTCAGCTGTATTCCACCTGCCTTAAATAATGAGGAGCTGTAGTCCAGTTTGCAGTTTGTGTTATATGGGTCAAGGTAATGTGTCCCTTGAAATGAATCCAGTAAGGTGGCCTGAATGTTGATCAGAGTTTGCACAGTGATGTAAACCGAACAAACAGATCTGGAGCGATGATGAAATGTGCACTGATCCAATGCTGGATGGTGATCAAGATAATCACTAGATCACTCATTGTGTGTGAAGTACTGAAACGTTGGCACACAGGCTCTAAGGCAGTGGTTTTAAATCTGGATTAAGCCTTAATACCCTTCATTATTATGTGTGTGGTTTATAGTGCCTAAAATGCATATAATATGAAAGGCTGTGTTTGTCAGTACATATTGAACAGCATGTGCTTCTTTCTGCACTGTGTCTGCTGAATATCCTCCGTCTTTCTCTCTGGATGCTGCCTTCAGGCAGGTGTTGTCTGCCCCCAACTTGTTGCGGGTAGGAACAGCAGAAAACATCTTTGTGGAGTGTCAAGACTGCACAGGAGGGGACATTGGGGTGGAAATCAGTGTGGTGAGCCATCCAACCAAAGTCAGAAGGCTGACATCCACATCTGTGACCCTCACCAGTGCAAAACACTTCCAGGAGTTTGCTCAGATAACGGTAAATGAAAGACTGTTCCTGTATACGTACATTATGTTATTTGACACGTTAGCTAGTTCCTTGTTAGCTTGAACCATGAGGTGAGGAAGATATATGAAAATAAGACATCTATCAAATTTATTCAGTACAGTTAACATAGAAGTATGTAATTGTAGCTAAACTTAAAGATAGTGCCAAATAAAATCCATCCAAAAAGGATGGACGAGAGTATAACGATTCATGTCTCCACTGCGGTGTGTCTGCAGCCAAATAGAGGAAACCTCTTTTTCCAGAGGTTTACTACTCCAGTGTTCACCATTAGTTCTATCTAGAGACATTTAGACTTATTTACTGGGGCTCGTGTTATTTCTAGTGCACTGCTTGTGCCTCTGCATACTGGTTTCAGATCCCCGCTGCTGAATTCAACAAGGATCCCAACATTAAGCAGTATGTGTACCTGCAAGCTCAGTTCCCCGACCGACTGCTGGAGAAAGTTGTCTTGGTGTCCCTCCAGTTCGGGTACATCTTCATCCAGACTGACAAAAGCATTTACACCCCCAACAGCAAAGGTGAGTTCAATACTGCATCAGTGTTGAGAAACACAGCTTCCTCTGTGAGGATGTCTCTACATAAGACGGTAGATGGTAGGCGTGGTAGTTACCATGAATAATTGAACTGTACGTTATTGTAAAATGAACCCCTTATAAATTATAAAGTTCAAAATTTATTAAACAGTCATACTTAAATAGACTCAAAAGTGATACTTTCCTTCAGCTTTCACCAGCAAAATGAACCACATTCTCTATTTATGTCAGTTCATTACAGGATGCTTGCAGTGACGCCACGAATGGAGCCTGCAGAGGGGGATGCTGAAACTGATGCCACTATTGCCATTGAGATTGTGGTATTGCATTTTATCTTTGATAAACACAGAATTCAATATAGTACAGTCTATAGTTACTCTTGCTAAAAATAAATTCTCCCTCTGGCGGTTGAGCTGCACATTGAACAAAGCCTCTCCCTACAGGGGAAAGACAGAAATTTTACACGTTGACCAGGTTCATGGATTGTAGACAAAATGATGGCATCAGTTTACTCATTTGTAAACTGGCATAGTTCACTGTAAACGGTTGTTCAATATTGTTATTTTTAGACCCCCGATGGCATAGTTTTACCACTTGGTCCAGTCTCTCTGAATTCAGGGATCCACGCTGGAGATTACCACCTTGGTGAAACTGTCAGGTGAGCATTTTATTAGGGTTCAAAGCAGTGGCAGTCGGTGACTCATAAAACTGGGGAAGGATAGGAGGAAATCCAATTCATGGCATCATGTTATTTTACACTAGCTGGCTACTTATCTCTGTTTTATCCCTGTCTTCCATAAGGAACAAATATACAATATAATCCTATTACATTCACAAAGGACGCATGTAAAAAATGCAAAAACAAATGTATTTACTGCAGGCTCGAGATGGACCACGACACTCCTGAGTGTGTAACATGTCACTAGAAGCCTTTTTAAATCAATCTGATTTAAAAAGGGAAAACAAAAAGCACCAAATCTGCAATTATAAAAGAGAAAGCAAAAAATTAGTGTGTTATGAATCTTCTGCCTGTGGGTGGGTTCCACTAGCTGCTGTGATGCCTGTTGTTGTGTCCAGTCTTCGAAAAGCAATAAAGGCTGGCTGACATCTTCGGATATTCACCCTCAAAGCAGTGCAAAGCGAAATAATTAGACCACAACAACGCCTTCTGCATCTTCAGTTGGTGTTATAGCGAGGAAAGTAGCAGTTATTCAATGTAGCATGAGTATGTACATACTGAAAACTATGGCTCCATGAAGGCGCTCAAAAGCTGAGTTGGTCAGAGGCAAAGGATGCTTGCTTTGCACAGTAATATTGATTTATCCACAGTAGTCAATGCACTGGTGCAGAGAATGATCCTTCGTGGACACAAACAAAGAAGCAACCGGGGAAGAGGATGGCTAAATGATACCATCAGCAAGGGAGTCATTGATGCACTTCTCCATGGAAGTTATACAGCCGACTGGAAGGTCAGGCTAGCCCGGTTAGTAACTCTACGGCACAGTCATGAGGGCGGTGTGGAGGCAGGCAGACAGCTCCTTGTTTACTGAAAACTTCCCAAAGGTCATAATTTTCAGGGGGGATAGTGGGCATCTCTGTGGATTCAGGGAAGGTTGGAGTGACAGTTGGGGGAAGAGCTTATTGCAAGCATGAGGAAAGGCAAAAGGAGCTCCAGTTTACAACTTTGCTGGAGGACCAGTCAATGTAGGGATTATACAGTCTTAACCAGGGCTGACCGAGAATTAGCATTAGGAGAAGAGATGAGATAGAACAGGATCTGCTCACTGTGATTTCCAGAGAGAAAGAGCAGCACAGGAGCATCAGTGTCACTAAAGATAACAAGGGTAACAACTGTTTCCAACACAGTTTGGCTTAGAATTGCATACGAGGGACGGGGGTGGAGGAACTTTGGCTCAAGCCAGTAACCCCACTCCTACTGATGACCTTCCTCTTTTCGCCTGATTGCAGCCTGTTTACCAGCAACTGGCTGCAGCTCTCATCCTGAGTACTTTCAAATATTTATTTTCAAATATGCTATGGTATGAATTTATTGCTTGATGCCAATTTCTCACATTCATACAATACAGTGGTAGAGAATTGAAGAATTTGGAAATTATCACTGGACCAATGCAATGTCAATATTGTATTCTGTTTGCTGACTAGTTAAGGAGGACATGCTTCTGTTGGAGCATCATTTTACATGTTCTGGTTAATAGCAGATTACCATGGAAAAAAATGAATAGAATATGATATATATAATGGGAGAGAATAAAATGTGAGAGATCCCACTTTAAGGAAGACAGCACGAGCCCGTCCTCCTCTGTCCCCCACCACCACTTCACACACACTGCTGTTTTGATCTCCCTCTTGCATCTCAAAAATAGAGGAGGAGCAACTTTCTCTGCCTCTATGGACCACCCTCCTCTGTTTCAAAGCCCCAGAGGGGTAAAACCCCATTGTGCTTATGCCATTTCATTCTGATTCAAACTCAAAAGTGGTAGGACCCCATTGTGTTTGTGCCAGTTTATTTTTGTCATTTTTGTGCCACAGCAGTTCAATTACAATTTTTCACAATTTACAGCCCAAAAAGTATAAACTTAGACTGATTGATTTGAAATCTGACACACATCTGCAATATGTTCTACAAAAAAGCCTCTCGGACAACGCACCGTGCACTATGCACGATGCTGACATGCATAATGTGAAAAACAGTAATGTGAATGAACTTTTTTGGATTTCGACCCTATCAACATTGAATTTGGTATGCAGCCTTGAGGGACAGAGATACACAATTCTACTGGGAATTCAATCTCAATCAAAACATCTTGCAAAGGAAGTAGGCCATAACTAAGCTGTTTTAAACCAATCCTGATCACACACTGGAGTAGACGTCCCACACTAGGTCTTCAATGTACTTATCAGGTTTTGTATAAATCTGATAAAAAGGGGGGAATGGCACTTTGTGTGTACAATTACTGAAATGCTGCAGGCTTGGTGAGATAAAGCAAGTGTGCAATTGGTCTCACTCTTTCTTTAAAAAGAATTAACCTAGCTGAAGTGACTTTGCTCAGCTTTGTGAAGCCTGATGCCCACTTTTTGCTGCTTGTAGCTTAAATTTTGGCTGTCTGAGCGACTTCTTTCTGTTGAATGCAAAAAGGTCCAAGTGAGCTATGAACTAAATAAACAGCCTAAAACAACATAAAATAAATCTATTGCACAGTTTAAAAGCCAAACTGGAAACTTTAAACGTTTTCTTTTAAACGTGAGTGTTTCTGTAGTTACTGGTACTGGACAATACAGACAAGTGCTTTGCAGCTGCTCATTCTTGTGTATCTCAATTTGTCTAAGATTGAAATGACTTCATTCAGTCTGATTCCTGTTACCTGGACCCTCTAAATGTTATGAATACTTAAATTATTTACTTGATTAATGAAATATGTCTTCTTGTGTGTGTGCGCGCAGTCCTGGAGTATGGAAGGTGGTGGCGAAGTTCCACAGCAACCCACATGAGAGCTTCTCTGCAGAGTTCGAGGTCAAAGAATACAGTGAGTCCCTCATTATCTGCACTGTTATTCAAAACTTGTGCAACATTGACTTATGTTTTAACTGATCGGACTAACAAAAAAGCTTGTTTAATTTTTTAGTGCTGCCCAGTTTTGAGGTGAAGCTGACGCCAACCAGCTCCTTCTTCTATGTGGACAGTAAAGAGCTCACCGTCAGCATCAAAGCTACGTATGGGAAGGTTTTTGTTTTGTGGCCCACGAGATCAGGTTGGATCGGTCAATTGCTTAGATGAGAAAGTAAAGAGTGTTGCTGAGGGACTGGGTTGGTGTTCTTCTAGTCAGTTAGTCATTTATTGTTGCTACATTTTGACCACCATATTTTTGATTGTCCTTTTTTTACGTCATTGTGGCCTTAAACATGTCCCTCTCTTGTGATCTTAGATATCTATTTGGTGAAGAGGTGGATGGGATGGCTTTTGTGTTATTTGGGGTCATACACGACGGTCAAAAGAAGAGCTTTCCAAGTTCTCTGCAGAGAGTGCCGGTGAGCACATGCTTATTTTTTTTATGCGTCTCTGTCTGTGAGTCTGCTAATTGATTTGTCAGTCTGTATTGTACAGTATATGTCTGACTTTTACCTATTGCACTCTCTTTCTCTTGCAAACACGAACTGAAAGAAAGACAGTTTGGCCACAACCGTGTTAAAAACATCTCCAAAACTCTAAAAACTTTCTGGGATTTTACTGTTTTCCACAGTCAGCAGTTCCAATATTTCAGTATTTCATGATTCGATTCACCTGAACAATAGATTAATGGCCGATGTCCAGGTGAAAAGAATAGTTTACACTTTCAGAAAAAGGACCCTTCAACTGTTTATTGACTGTATTTTAAGGTGCATTTCTACATTATGTCCTATTAGATTGCGCGGGGTAATGGAGTGGTCACACTGCGGAGACAGCACGTCACACAGACCTTCGGAAACATCTTGGAACTGGTGGGGGATTTCATATTTGTAGCCGTCAGTGTGCTGACGGAGAGCGGTAAGAACGAGGCCGTCTGTATGTAAAATGCATTCAGAAAGTATTCAGACCCCTTTATATTTTTCACATTTTGTTTTGTTGCAGCCTTGAACTGAAACTGGTTTAGATTCATTTTCATTTTTTTTTCCATCTATCCAGTCTCCATATCCCACAATGACAAAGCCAGAAAAGAATTTTAGAATTATTTGCAAAAAGACAAACTGAAATATCGCATTGTAGTGAATAAAGTAATAATTGCATTGCAATTTCCTACAACTGCCATGACTGAACACGAGAGTGACGTGGTGACTCAGGCCAAGAAGCACAATCCAATGATGCTAGCCATCAGCTGCATGCTGCATAGGGAGGCTGTTGCATCAAAATCACTGTGGTCAACTTCATCAGACACTTCAGCCAGCTCTGCAGGGAGGTGGGTACAGGACAGGACACCCAGCGGTAGATGAACTGAGCTCAGAGCTGTGCGAATTTATACGGAATGATGAGCTTACCAGCGCGGCACTCCTCTTTTCTTTTTTTAATTAAACATTAAATAGCAAACAGATGAATAGTAAAATCAAAAGCTCACAAGTGCCATCAAAACAGACAGTCCAAATATGAGTTCAACTTCGAACGATCATTTCGTGTTGATCTAGAGAAACACTCATTCCTCATTGATGCAGTAAATATTAACCAGAAGTACGCTCATCTGCATTGTAAAGGGAAGTATAGGAACTGGATTAAGTGCAGTGGATCATTACCTAGCCATACCAGCCCGACCAATCAGTGTCGGTTTGGACCTAAGGCTGTTCCACTGTCCAGCCTACTTCTGTCCAGTCGGAGGAAAATAAAATAGAGGAAATAAGACTCCAGAGTGGAGGATCCCTTTTGTATTTTGTGATACCATAACATAGGACCATTGTATACCAGCTAAAACAAATGAATGATGGTAAGATGTATTCACAAACTCAGTGGAATCCCCACAGCCTGGCCATGATGTCATCAAGGATGTAAGACTCCACGCCACACCTCGCCTTTCCACTGCGACGTGAAGTTGCGACAGGAAGTGTATTGTTCCAAATCAAACAGAACTTTAAGCAGCCCAGGCAACAGTCCTTTAACTCACTGGACGAGAGATTGACTGTTTGTATTCACTGGGCAGTTGGATCCTGAAATACACTGGCAGTTTGCGTATTCTGCCATTTCACTTTACCTGCAGGAGGAAGACAAGGATTAAGTGTTTTCTTCAAGAAAAAGAGGCATCATTTCTACGCCCCTCTGTCTTTCATTGAAGTCGACTCTCAGCTGTTTTCTCTGCTGCCTATGAGGACCAGCCTGCCGTTAAACTGCCGAAGAAGCAACACAATGTGGCGTTAAAAACACATTTCTCCCACAGTGATCGCAAGTGAGAGGCTATTTTCTGGGCAGAGATAGGTTAATGATAGTGTAACTGCAAGCTTCATTGTTGTATAAGCTTTATTGTATTGTTGTGAAAGAGTGCTGTTGCAGCTGTTTGAGATACCTCAGTCATTGTGCTGGCTGCTTGTTTCTGTGGCTTAGCAAGTTGATTGTGTATCTTGTGCCGCCTGGCACTGTTGTTCTGCCACTGTGGTAAAGCCGGTAAGCTGCACTTTATCAGTTACAAGACGAGAGCCGAGAACACGTGGCAGGTTCCTGTGGGATGAAGATGCAGTTATGGTGTCTTCCTGCAGCAGTTAAGATCTCTTTTTGCTTCGTTTTAAGCTGCTGTCTTTACAGGCATCCACACACACATTCACACACACTCCAGCTGGTTGTAAGGGTCAGTGCTTGGGTTCAGCTCCTCACTGTTCACCGAATCATTTTAAACACTGGCATTTCAAGTTAAAAGCCCTCTCGTGCCCCGTCATTAATTCTTATTAATAATCGTACTGATGTGAATACAGTTTTTAATAACGGTTAACAACGGTTTTAATAACTATCTATAGTACATACTATAGTTTAATAACTATTAATGGCTTAATATCTGCGAATAGACAAAGCTGCTCCTCGCAGATCCCAACAGTACACACATGTTTTTTTGTGCCAAGCCACATTCTGCACATGTTACAACAGTGTGGCTTCAAAGACTGTCTGAAATCTGTCTCCCATTGAAAATATGTGCCACATTTTGAAGCACAAAATGCAACAGCAGAGACCCCAGATTGCTGATTGCCTGAAGTCGTATATCAAGCAAGAATGGGAAAGAATTTCCCTTTCAGAATTTCAACAATGAATGTCCTCAACGCTTTACTGAGCGTTGCGGTGTAACACAGTGGTAATTATGCCCCTGTCCCAACAATTCTGAATTTTCAGAATGAGTGTATATTTACAAAAAACCATCAATTTTATCTGTCTGAGCATTAAATATCTTGACTTTGTTCTCTATTCAACTGAATACAGGTCGAAAGGATTACATATAGATACAGCGTTCCAATTTTGGGGGGAATAAGGGTTGTAGTAATGTGAGTGTTACCATTACCATCACAGATTTTGTTTATTATGTAATTTAGCTATGACCCTGCTGTGCCGACTTTTTCTGGTTGGATCAATATAAAAGTTGTGTTTTAGTACTGAGCCTTTTGTGGGACTGGTTTTATTTGTGGAGCTCAGGAGAGGACAGAATGATTTTTGAATACATGTGTGTGATTTGTGGTGTTCATTTTTCACAACAGGTGGTGAAATGGTGGAGGCAGAACTGAGAGGTATCCAGATTGTCACATCACCGTACACCATCCACTTCAAGAAAACGGCCAAATATTACAAACTAAGAATGCCCTTTGATGTTGCGGTAAAGCAGTTATATAACTTTACATTTATATAAAATGACAGTAAGGTTAAAAAAACTTACTGAAAAAAAAAGACTATTTCCTCACGAGTATCAGTATGATATATTGAACTTTACTGTAATCTTCTATCCATCCATAATAGTATTAGATTGTTCTTAAACACATTATATGAAGACAGAATAAAATTAATTAGATCATTTCTGATATATCAGCTGTTTGTGTCTCTGAAGGCAGGTTGAAGTTGTGAATCCGGACGGCACTCCGGCACAAGGTGTTGCAGTTGTGGTGGATCCGGGCAAGATGCAGGGCCTCACCACAGCCAATGGCATAGCGAGGCTTAGCATCAATACAGAAAGCAGTGAAGCACTGACTATTATCGTATGTCTATTACAGTATGTCTATTATAGTATGTTTTTAGCATTGTTTGATTTTCATGTCAAGTTATGACACATTTTTTGGCAGATGAATGCAATTACAACAGTATGGCAATTCTACTGTATGCAAACTGCCTTATAAGTCAATTTCATTTTTTAAAGCTAAGCTAGGCCAGCCTTTGTAACTCTATATGACATGTGTGTATGCTGAACCGTGTGAATTTAATTGCAGGCAAGGACGAGTGACCCTCACATTTCAAGTGAAAGACAGGCATCAGCCACAATGGTAGCTCTCCCACACACCACGACAAGCAACAATTACATCCACATAGGTGAGGAGCATCCTGAAATAAAATCAGAGGATGAAGTCAACGGTGACGGTGGTGCCAGCGCTGACTTCCGGCTATGAACAAGACCTCCCTCAGTCCCGAAGTAGTGCTAACTGTGGAATCTTGTTATTACAGGTGTGACTATGAGTGAAGTAACATTAGGGGAAAATCTGATAATCAGGCTCAGCCTCAACAGGCAGGAAAACAAACAAAATGACCTCACGTACCTGGTGAGAGATGTTTTGTGTATGTGTGCGTTTGTGAACATGTTTGAGTGTTTGTGTTGCTTTTTAGCAGTGTGGTAACACTGCAACAAGCCAACTCTCAATAACAAGAAAAAAGCCATGAAATGGGAAAAATGTTACTTAAAACAAGCAAAATTATCTACCAACAGAACAGGAAAATTTTACTTACAAAGATTTTTAGGAAAAAGTAAGAAAGACCCACACTCATCTTAAGTCATGCAGCAGGACTTAAAACACTTACGTTTGTCTTGTACAGTGCTGATCAAACATTAGTGTCAAGCATTTACTTATTCCAAGTACTAAATTCTCAGTAAGTCTTATTAAGACAATTAAGGAAAAAAGCTTCAAACAAGTGAAATGCTGTAACAAAATAAAGACTGCCATGGTAAGAGACAGAAAACATGCCTCAATTTAAGATAATTTGTCTTACTTAGTTTTTTTTGTTTGTTTGTTTTTCTAGGTGGGTTTTGCAGTGTGTACACTCATATTTGATCAGCACTGATGTGTAAATCTGTGTTCCCAGATCTTGAGCAGAGGTCAGCTGGTGAAATATGGGCGACACCAGATAAAACGTCAAGTACTGATTTCCATGGTGCTTCCCATTACCAAAGACTTGCTGCCATCGTTCCGCGTCATTGTCTACTACCATACAAATGACAATGACGTGGTGTCAGACTCTGTTTGGTTGGATGTCAAGGACTCCTGCATGGGCTCGGTCAGACACCCACACACAAACTGCTAAAGCTTAATACACGTATAAAGAAATGCTTATTTTTTTACGTATGGAGCAGCTTTAGTAAATACTAGTCTGTTCTTCCTCCTTTAGTTGAAGCTGGAATCAACGAGACCCGCTCCCTCGTATGAGCCTCGCAGGATGTTTGGCCTGAAGGTCACTGGAGATCCAGGGGCCACAGTGGGACTGGTGGCGGTTGACAAAGGTGTCTATTTTATAAACAACAAGCACCGCCTCACCCAGAAAAAGGTGATTTCTTTATTCTTTCTGTCTGTTAAAAATGTTCAGAGAAGATGAATTTGAGCCTACGATGTGTTGGCTGAGGTTACAATGTGGGTCACGCCTGTTGGCTGGATGGAGCCTTTCTGGAGTCAGCATGTTCTGCCTTTATGTAGGTTTTCCTCCAGGTGCTCTGGTTTCCTCCCACATTTCAAAGACATGCAGGTTAGATTCACTGATACTTTAAAATGTGAGAACAAACGGTTGTATATCTGCACGCTATATGTGTTTGTCTAAAGCTGATCTGTCCAGGTTTACTCTGCCCCTCTCCCTGTGTGAGCTGTGATTGGCTCCAGCGTTCAGTACCCTGCAAATGACAAGAGGGTACAGACCATGGATATGTGTAATATTTGAAAATCACAGACTTTGATGAAAAAAGTTGGAAAAGAGACCTTTATGTAAAACCTGACTCTGCAACAAATGTGATGTTGGTGGCCTCAGTCTTATTCATGTAGCTTTCTTTCCTTGTGTGTCAAAAGTCAAACCTTGTAATAAAATACTTGAGTAAAAGCACAATTACTGATAAATGCTTGATAAAGTACCAACAAACAATAACAACTTTGTTACACTGAGAGTAAATGTTATTCATAACTTGAACTTCTGCTGGTTTGCTGTTTAACTTGCATGACTAAGCCTGGCCTGTATTTCTGTGTGATAACTTCCTCTCTGCTCAGGTGTGGGACATTATAGAGAAGTACGACACAGGCTGCACTGCAGGTGGAGGGAAGGACAGCATGGGTGTGTTCTATGATGCTGGGCTGCTGTTTGAGTCCACTGCTTCCAGTACTCCGTACAGACTAGGTGACACTACTTCACTCTTCACTCTGACTCTTTTCCTCGTTTTACTAGTCTCCCTCTATACAGGTATGTTTCAAGTTTATGGCTCATCATTGTCTTTAAGCTTCTTTGAGCAATATAAGTGCAAGCAAATAGCAAACACAACTGAATTCTAATTAGATTTTGTTCCACTTGCATGTGTTGGAGAGAATGTCATGGCCAGCGACTGCTTCACTGTGATTCTTGTACATATGACAAAATGAACTTCAACCTGAAGTTAGCTGAGGCTGGCAGACAGAAAATATAGTTGTCCCTGTTAGCTGTGAGGTCGTGGCTGGCAAGGACATTGAGCACTCCAGTCAGGTGCTCATCTTGAAGGGTGACGCACAAACCCTGTCACCCAGATAGATGACAAGTCCAGGAATACAGATTTGGTGGACATAATTTTTTGGAAGCAGCTGGGAACAGAGCTGAGACCAAAAGGCACGTGGGCGTGGTGGGAAACCTCAAACCTCCTTAACAGTCAGCTGCAAAACATTCCAAACCTCAAAGATTTGTAGTCACTGACCATGCAGTTGAGTAAATGGAAATGCAAAGGTGTGTCCGACATTTTGAAAACACCACAACATTCAGTACTGACTCTGACTGCCCTCAGTTCAGCAGTGTGTTCAGTTTGTCTGTTGTCCGCACTGCTACTTTCAGTTCAGTGCTAAACTCGCCTATAGAAAGCACTTTACATAAGGCTGATAGCTCAGTAGTCTGAACCAAGCTGTAATTTCTAGTTTCTGGGATTTTCACCACTTCAGATTTTCTCTTATTCGGTGTAGTCAGTTCAGTTTAAAGATTTTTTTGTTAAATATTGTTACTATGCAGATTTAAGGTGTCCAGCCTCCAGCAGGAGGAAACGAGACGGCACTACAGTGAATGTCCAAACCATCTTGGGTAAGAATCATAGCCCAAATACACAGAAACCACATCTTCACTCAAATTCTGCATGCCAGTTCGGGCTCTCCAAATGTTTCGCTGATGTCTGGCTTTTAAAATATGTGCCCCTGTCATTTCTTCATTTTCTGAATCAGTGGCAGGGATTGGGGCAGCCCTGGGTGGTCACTACCCGTGCTCATACTGGTAGTTAGAAGTCAATCAAAATGCTAACCTTTTTAATGACTCTTCAGGTGAGGAGGACGACAGTTACATGGGCATAGATGAAATTGTTTCTCGCACCCATTTCCCTGAAAGTTGGCTGTGGTCAGAAATCAAACTGCCTGCTTGCCCTCCAGACACACCGAACTGGTGAGATGACCGAAATATGCACACAGTCACGTCACCTCTAAAACTTCAGCTTTAGTGGAATTTCTTCTCCACTGAAGCTGACAGTGCTTTTCTTTGTTTCAGTGACGCCACATCATTTGTGAAAAACTTTCCTTTGCAAGACCCAATCACAACCTGGCAGCTCACTGGCATCAGTCTGTCCAGAACTCACGGTGAGGTTTTCATTTCTGTGTAACTTCACTTTTACTTTAAATTCCTTTTATCCTCCCCATCACCACATCCCCTGTCTGCCTCAACTGTCAGCTGTCACACAACATATCAAAATGCCAGGACTTGTCTACAATGTACTCATTTACTACATTGTTATATTTCAGTCTCGAAAACCAGCACTCAAACATTTGTTTGTTTGTTCGATGAATCTTTCAGTTTATTTTAAATACACATGCAGGCAATATGATGCAGTGTGAAATACTGGATTATGACTGATAACCACATGCATTACCACAGGATAAAATTATGGCTTGTTGAGTCTAGGGACTAGTCTTCCACAGCTCACTCAGGCAGGCAGCATGAAACTTCAGTAGGCTGCAAGAGTGAAATATCAAAACATTTTCATCATCTCCAATTTGTAAATCTCTGGAGGAAGATTTTGCTCTTTGGGGATTAGTCGGTTAATTGATTTCACCACTTCACATGTTTCTTGGCCATCTTCTTCCTCTCGTTCTTTTTCTTTTGTTTTGTTTAATTTTTTTTTCTTCTTGACTTTAAGGTATCTGTGTGGCTGACCCATTAGAGGTCACTGTCCGGAAGGACTTCTACATTGATCTCAGGCTGCCACACTCTGCTGCCCGTGGAGAGCAGCTGGAAATCAACGCTATCCTCCATAACTACAGCCCAGATGTTATGATGGTGAGTTCCGGGCTGCTCAGCTCTTGTGTTGAAGGGCAGGTGGCAAGGTTCACTATGTGCAAATGCACAGTGCAGCTGACCACAGTTGGATCACTGTCAGTTGGCTTTACAAGCTGGAGAGACTGCTGTAAAACTGGCAGCAGCTGCAATGGGATGCTCTATCTCGCCCATCGTCTTCGTAGCAGCATTCAAAGGCAAGCAGTGCTCTGGTTGCCTGTAGGCAGGAGGCTCCCCCCACTAAGGAGCTATATGGACGACATCACATGCGTGCTTTTAAAAACACCATTGACGTGCAGGCTCTTGGTGGGTCTGGATGAGCTGAACACCTGGGCAAGGAGTCTTTCATTTTAGAGAGGGTACCAGAAAGATAGGGCCATCTTCAGCACTGGTTGAGAAAACATCCCCGCATCATGGACCAGCCCATCCCTAGTTTGGGAAGGCAGTGTACATTCAGCCACTCATACATGGAGCTGGAGAAGGCCATTCTTCAGCAGCTATCACTAGGCCTGACCGAGACTGACTCAAGCCAGTTACCTGGAAAGTACAAGGTGTGAAGTTATCACTTTACCCTGAACCCAAGGGTGATATGGCCTCTGAAAGCTGGGTGAGGTCACCTCATCAGCAGTGAGCAGGGTGCAAGCCAAAGCCAACTCCTTTATTCTCAAATGGCAATGGTTCCCAACAACAAGCCAGGGAGACATCCCTGTTCACTGCCCTGCCACCAGGAGGTATCCTGGGATGAGGGGTGAAGCATCTCTGAACAGTGGTCCCCAGCTGATGAGCCCACAGCTAACCAGATGTGCATCTAACTCCCCAGAATGCTTTAATTGCATACATGGTTATTCTCGTCACAATCCTGAATTTGACAAAGCATTACCCTGTTTTATCTTTATTGTGAATGATAAATGATGTATTGTACATGAGAGAAGAACACTTGATGTATTGGCTGCATTCTTCAGTTAATCCCAGAATTTGGATCCCATTGTCATAGCACCCATAAGACAATTCAGCTGTCAATATAACAAGTCTCAATGATGACAGTTTCATCTTGAGGACATTTCTTTTTGGAAACAGGCATGGTCATTACTGACCTACAGCAAACTGACCATTTAGATCCTTGAGCTACAGGTTGTTTGTGCGTTTTGATGAAGGTGGTTGTCCTGTCTAACGCATCAGCCCAAAATCTCTATAGGTGTTAAATTGGTTTGAGGCCCCCCACGTGTCCTGGAAACACCTGCATTCCATAATTTTCTCTCTTCTTTTATTCAGATTTTTCATTTAATATGTCAACAGCTAAATGTCAGTCACTTTCTTTTTCCACCTCTCCATCTTTACCCGTTTCAGGTCCGTGTGGATCTGATAGAGGTGGAGCATATCTGCAGTGCAGCTTCTACGCTTGGGAACTATCGTCAGAATATCAAAGTTTGGCCCCAAACTGCAGAATCTGTACCCTTCATCATCATCCCCATGAAAGAAGGACAACATCGCATTGAGGTCAAAGCAGCTGTTAATGACTCATATCTCAGTGATGGTATTATGAAGACTCTGCGGGTGGTGGTAAGAGAAACACACTCTGCACTCTCTGAACTCTTCTCTTATTGCAGTAAAACATTCAGTCTATATAATTGAATTGTTCAAGATTTAAACTTTACACTAAACACTTTTTATTTCTTTCTGATTTGCATGTACGTGTGGCCACTTTAAGCCAGTTGCAACAACACTGGGTTGATGGTGTGACATACATAATGTTTAATTCTTATCTCAATTTTTTGTGTATATCAGGTTTTCACACAAAATGGAAACACAATCTGGAATATTGAAAAGCATTTTAATTAGCAAGCTCCCATTTTGTCCATTAGTACCTGATGTGTTTATTAACATCTGCTTTTCCAGCCTGAAGGTGTACTGACAAAATCCTTAAGGACAATAACACTAGACCCAACGATTAAAGGTGTAGGTAAGTTTCCTATTGAAACAGCTGCAAAAAGCAAAAAATCATATTTTTCTTTTTTGCTAATCTGCTAATTTGCCAACTGTCTCTTCCTTCAGATGGTAAACAACAGGAAATTATCAACAGTGAAATTCCTCTGGATATTTTGGTTCCAAACACACCTACGAGCACACAAATCTTTGTGACAGGTGAGATCAAGAGACATATTTTCCTGAAACTGGAAACTCTAATCCTATCATGTAGCCAGACAGGGCAGGTTGCAGTTTCAACCAGAGGAATTTATCGGCAATATGGCATCATTAATTAGCAAGTTCAGCTAACATAATGAACAATGTCATCGGCCAACACAGGATAATCAATCTTTGAAGCTGATCCTGCTGCAAGACTGTTTTTGCTCGATATGTTTGTTTCCTGCTGTTGAAGAAATGTATTATTCTTTATCGTTTTTACATTTACAAAAAGAGGTTGCCTGATCATTTGAATACACAAGGCAAAATGAGCCCCAGATTCATAAAAATCTGTCACCCCACACACATCAGCCCATCGGGCGCAAATGCAAAGAAATGGACAACAGCATTGCCCTGCACTTGTGCTACCACTAACTTTGGTATGTTAATAAGGGCTATTATGTTGTTATTGGGAATGTTATGTGATAGTGTACTTCTTCTCCTTTTGCATTGGTAGTTGTTATTAATGTACTGTAATTGCAAGTGACCACCTTGTGGGGTCCTTTATCTATGTCCACACAGGAAAAGAGCAGATAAGTGCGCTAGCGGAAACCATTATTGGTGGGAACTTTATGGGTTCGCTGATCTTCAAGCCCGCAGGCTCTGGAGAGACGACCATGATCCACATGGCCCTCACTGTCATTGCAACCATATATTTGGACAAAACCAACCAGTGGGAAACAGTGGGCTTACATAAACGTAACGAAGCACTCCAATACATCAAATTTGGTAGGCTGCATTTGTTGGTACAGGTACAATTTTTTTTTTTTTTTTTTTACTGAGGAGAACAATTGAATGAGATTTAATATTTAATGAGACTCCTCAAACTGGCCTCCAATGGACAAGATTCACCCGAGTTCAATGGCAGTCACTTGTGTGTTTTTCTTCTGTTCAGGCTATCAGCACCAGCTCGCCTACCGTAAAAGCGATGGGTCTTTTGGTGTGTTTGCCAATCGTCCAAGTAGCACCTGGTGAGGCAACCAAGCATCCATAAACTCAAACATAAATGTATTACACTTCTTTTACAACATTAACCTGTTGGATGTATGTTATGTACAAATTAATAAGTACTGTAAAACAAATGTAAAGTAGTTACGCCATCTCTCCTTTCGAAGGCTGACGGCCTATGTTGTCAAGGTGTTTGCCATGGCCATCAATCTGGTGCCAGTGTCAAACAATGTCATCTGTGACGCTGTCAAGTTTCTGATTCTCAACACACAGCAGTCTGACGGCATGTTTAGAGAAGTTGGAAGATTGTATCATGCAGAGGCGATGGTGCGTGCACTGATATCAGTAACAGCAGTTGTTAAACCTGGTGCTACACCAACACGCTCTCACTCCAAACTCATCACACACGGATGCTTGGTCTGGACCCCTCAGTGTCACTTTTAAAGGCACTCGGTACCCCTTTAGTTAACCCATTTTTCAACATGCAGGGTAGTAGACTGATGTAGTGTAAAGAGTGAGAAAAGTCCACACATGCAGGAGTTTTGGTGGATAAATGGGTCACGTACAGGACTCTCACCCAGGAGTCTGGGGTTTGTATCTCATGTGAACTCAAACATGAATATTGAATTATTTTGTAAGTAATGTTATTTTGGGACCTGATAGTCAACTTTATGTCATTAACTAACATGTGTAGCTAACTTACGTATATAAACCCAAACCATGATCTTTTCCTACACCAAACCAAGTATTTTTGGCGCCTAAACCTAACCAAAATGCAACTGTTTCACAGCATTAACTGCATGTTTATTATTGTAATCATTAAGTTTTACTTTGAAAGTGTAATCGGATGTTGCATATTTATAATTGCTAACTTGACTGCTCAGCCCTGCGCGTGCAAAACTGACACTGGAAAGGTACTCAGAGTGTCATGTTTTGAAGCACAGGGCTACTGACCAAGCATCCATATGTGACGACTCAGTATTGAGAACATGTTGGTGACACAAAAACAATAAAAAAATACACCTTTTCACATGTGTGTGTGCATGTGTAGGGTGATGTGCAAGGCGTTGATTCAGATGCCTCCATGACGGCGTTCTGCCTCATAGTTATGCAGGAGTCACGAAGGATATGTGCTGAAACTGTTAATGTGAGTACCTCACCTCCATACATTGTTCTCTCTTTCACCATCTCTTAATTTCATCCTTTACTGATATCTCCCTGTTGCTTTTGAAAAAAAGCTCACTTGTCAGTGTTCCTGATACAGTAAACCACAGGGGAGTATAAGAGAAGGAACAATCAGGACTTAGAAGAACTACCAAGTATAAATAATTGTGTGCAAGGAAATGGACTGAAAACTTCTGAAAGCTGTTCACCATTCAGCAGGTTAAAACATCATTTCAACACTTAATAATGACTCAGAGTCAATTTAAATTGTGACTTGACACTTTAACAGCAACAGCTCTTACAGTGTCCCTAAAACTCTGGATAATCCAAACACCTTTTGTGCTGAGCAGTGTGGATATGGTTATCTCTTTCCATTGGGTGTCTTTTCTTTTTATCTAGAGTCTTTCAGGCAGCATAGACAAAGCAGTGGCCTACCTGGAGACGCGTCTGCCCCGCCTCACCAACCCATATGCTGTTGCAATGACATCATACGCCCTGGCCAATGAATACAAACTGAACCAGGAGATCCTCTTCAAGTTTGTCTACCCAGGTTTCCTCTCATATTCCTAAACATGATCAGAAAAAAGATCTACTGTGTGTTTACTTTGTAGGTGTGTCATTGTGCTTTCTGTCATTTGGAGTCCAAATTACTTACAAAAATAGACAGACATGAACATACAAGAGGGTTTTGGGACATGATTGTCAATGAAGCTTGTCACAAGTGTGTGCGGCCATGTATTACTGATGTTGTGGGGACATAAATCTGTTTACACAGTCACATTGTGAGGCCATAACACCAAGTCCCCATAATTTATATCATTGAATATTGGGGTGAAGACTTGAATGAATGGAAGTCTATGTAACTTACCCAAATGGAAACAGGATGTGTATGTGTGTGTGCGTGCATGTGTCTTCCTCAGAGTTGTCCCACTGGCAGGTACCTAAAGGACATGTTTACACACTGGAGGCCACAGCTTATGCTCTTCTTGCTCTGGTCAGGGTCAAGGTGAGCATGTATCACTGAGGTGTGTTTAACCATGCTTTGCAATCGACACATCGTGCAGCTGAGACTGATGGGAATGTCATTATTTTTGCAGGTTTATTGGCATACATAAATGCCAGATACAATTTTGACCTGATGATGGTCCTAGACTAAAAGTCATGAGAATTCATCCCCAAGGGACCTTAAACATCTCTAGCAAATTTAATGGAATTCCATTAATTGCTGCTAAAAAAATGTATAATTTGTGTTGTGTTTTTTGTGGAAATTAATCAGATATTAATAAAGCATTTCAGTCATCACCAAAAACTACTTCAAACTTTATTAACATGCAGACACAGCTTCACCTTCTTAAACTACAGTAAGCAGACTACAGTTTGTCCAGATCGGGACTGAACATGGCCTCCGAGGCTGTATTAACATATTAAGCAAAAATTCTGCTTTATGTGATTATGTACCTTTTTTTTAATCTATTGTTCAATAACCTCAAATATTTGTCACTATGTTAATAATACGATACCAAGAACTTTTTAGACCACAAAATACACTCAGATATCTAAAGATCTTTGACATCTTTGGAAAGCTTCAGGCAATTTTGAAACAGAACTTCTGCATTCAAAGTGATTTTGAAAAGAAAATAAGCTGAGACTGGCAGAGACTTTAAACTTTTCTTGCCTTCTGTTGATAAAGGCCTTTGAAGATGCCAGACCTGTTGTCAGATGGCTCAGTCGACAGCAGAAGGTGGGCGGAGGCTATGGATCTGTTCAGGTAACACACCACTCTCTCTGTCTGGATGCATTTATGTGTCTGACTATATTAATGCTTTTTTGTGCTGTTTTACTCGATGTTTGTAGGTAATATGGGCTCGGGGCATTGATTACTTCTCTCTCTCCAGGCTACCCTGATGGTGTACCAGGCTGTAGCGGAGTACTGGACCAATGCTGAAGAACCAGAGTATGATCTGAATGTGGACGTAATGTTGCCAGGCAGGTCAAGGCCTGACAAGTACAACTTCAACAGGGACAACCACTACACCACAAGAATATCTAAAGTGAGAACACACACATACACACACACACACACACACACAGTTGCAGCCTAGCCTTCACCATCACAACGAAACCCTTATCCATAGCCCTAAACCTGACCTCAACCTATTTCTAACCTAAGTCTTAAAACCAAGTCTTAAGGATCTCATATTCCTTGTGATGATTCCAACCGAGCTTCTTACCTTTGTATGTGTTTGTTTTCATGCGTGCATTTTTTAATGTCAACAGATCAGTACCATAAACCAGAATGTAAGCGTGACTGCCACAGGAAGTGGAGAAGCAACGGTCACAGTGAGTACAACACATTTTTTGAATGATGTTTTATTATCTGTTGTGTATCATTGTATCCTTTATGCAATGATCCCACAACGTTTGTCATTATTGTAATGGAAATTACTTACACAAAATGTCTTTGTGTCGTGCCGAATTATGCAGTGCTGGTGCTGGTCTCCCATTTTAACCAGTTAAAAAGTTCAGTCATGAAAATGCAGAGAAAGCTCCCCTCAGGTCTTTGACCTTGCAGAAATTGTGGGGGTTGAGCCAAAGATGCTTCTCTCTCGCCCTTGTTTGTGTATAATGGGTTGCTCAAGATTTCTCCCAGTGCTCCCGATGGCCAGCCTGACTGGGACTTGCTGTCTTTAATAGTGCTAAAAGACTTCATATATAATCAACCTAGATTTGGTGTACAACATCAATTGGATAGATGATTGAACAGGTTTTTTAATAATGGAGCCAAGGGTGGGCGTTTCCAATTGCAGTGGTGTTGGGAAGGTACATTTTGTACATTAGTCAGAACTCAGGTGAGAAGTGAAGAGGTGAAACATTTTCAGGTACCAACAACCAAGTCGCTCCAGATTGAACTCCCCTTGAGGAGAAGTAATACATTTGACCAAAATTAGATTTTGAATTTATCTTCACGGCTTAAGATGCACTTTCATCTATGTGACAGATGGTGTCGCTGTTTTACGCTCTGCCTAAAGAAAAGGAAAGTGACTGCCAGAGGTTTAACTTGTCAGTGCAGCTCCTCCCAGGTAACTTGTCCTTTCTGTCTTTTGAGGTGGTTTTATTATAACGGCCATTCTCTTGCTTGCATTTGTGTGGTTTGGTTATGTGCTTATTTGTCTTTTTTCTGACAAGCACGTATAAACTAAATGCTCGTCAAATGTTTTGCTCTTGCAGAGCAACTGGGTGACGAAGAGGATAAGGAGACATACAAGCTGAAAATTGAGGTTTTGTAAGTGCAACCATGTCACACTGATAACTGTCACTCTGGCTTTTTAGAGCCATCATCACTTCCATTATTTCATTTCTCTCAAATCTGTTGTTTGTTTTTGACCGTGCTGATAAGACACCACTGTGCAACATTATTTCAAGAAAGTAGTGATGCCATGAGCCATACAGGAATATTATTGTTCATAATACATTGTTTCTCACCTTATTGGGCAGCACTACATTTTCTAGATGATGTAAGATGGAAATTCTGAAAATATAAAAAATATATATAATATATATTTTTTACAAATATTATAGTGTGTGTGTATATGTGTCTACATACATGTATATAAAATACTTAGTGGGGTTACAGAGCTTGACCGGCTCATAAAGCTGAGAGAGAGGGAGGCCTGGAGCTGGAGTAATGCAGCAATCTAAATAAATGATTAAGTAAGGATGAATGAACTTCTTCTAAGCTTATTAATAATTATTCTGTCCGTTCTTTGTGCAGGTTTAAGGACGAGGAGCGTGATGCAACTATGACAATCTTGGATGTTGGCTTGTTAACTGGCTTCACTGTTAACACACATGACCTGGACTTAGTAAGAGCATAGTTATGTGCACACAAACATAAAAACTCACAGAATGACACAATCTTTTAATTGTACTTACTAATAAGACTGACTTTAAAACTGTGTGTGTGTGTGTGTGTGTGTGTGTGTTTGCGTGAGTGTAGCAGTCCAGAGGACCTGCCCGCACCATTGCAAAATATGACATGAACACAGCCCTGTCAGAGAGAAGTTCGCTCATTATTTACTTGGACAAAGTAAGAGATTCTTCCCTCTAACCCCTTTTCTCTCTCGTTATATATATATTGAAATCACATAAGTTTCATTGACAAGAACATTGACGTTACACTGATTCTTTATGCATGCCCAGTGGTGCCCCCCAGTTATATGATGAGCCAGTAGATACTTCCAGTGCTATCTCTCCCAAAATGTACAGAACCTGGAATTATCAGTGCACACAGTTTCGTTTGTGGGGCTCACAACTTCAAAAATGGCATTCAAAAAATTCAGCATCAATGTGGTTTTCCAAAAACAACATCCTGACTTCAGCGGTTTTCAGTGGAACTACACTCTACCCTGTAACCTAACAGCAGTCAGGTCTGCTATGTCATGACCCGTGCCATGCACGCTGTTTTTTTTGTTAAGTTTCCCCTTGTGTGTTGTCTTTGCCTGGTTTTTGTCACATCCTGTTTTATTTTCAAGGTTCATGTTATGTGTCTTTGGGTTACTTTACTTCCTGTGTTTTCCGTCCCTGTGATTGTCTGATTGTTTCCACCTGTGTGTCATCAGTGATCCCTCTTTGTGTATATAAGTCTGTGTCTTCCCCCCTGTCTTTTTTGGGTCGTTGTCTGTGCTACCTTGCTGTCTTCGTCACCTTGCCATAGTCATAGCCATAGACATAGCCATAGTCATAGCCATAGCCATATGTTCTTTGTTGTGTTTTCGTTGTTCATGTCGGCGCCATGATTTATGTGATTGCCTCCTTGGTTTGTCTTTGTCTTTTGTATGCCATCGTCCCAGTAAATTTGTTTCTTGTCTTGTTCTTGTCTTTGTTCATGTCCATGCCTTGTTTTATGTTAGTGTTCCACCGTCCTTAGTGTTCTCTGCGTTTCCCTTACTGTTTTGAGATTCCATGCCATAGTCCTTTTGTGAGTGTTTTTCTGTTTGTAACTTTAATAACCTAGGTTCTGTTTTCCTTTCACAGTTTATAGCATAGCCCAATTGTTCTCCTTGTTAAGAGTGAGTTTCTGTTTGATTACTTTTGTTATTTAGATTCTTGTTTCTCCGTTTTCTAGGAGTGTATTTTGAGTTGTTAGTTTTTCATATCCAGTTCTTTCAGTTGGTCAGTTCCGTTTTCATAGCCTTTGTTTTCCTCCTTTGGGAGCGTTTTCTGTTCGTTATTTTATTCATTAATAGTTATTTATAAGTCTTGTCCCTAGCTCCGTTGTGTCTTGTGTTCATGTGTTGTCATTCCCTGTGTTGCGTCGTTGTTGTGTGAACTCTGTTACCCTTGTGTCTCATTAGTCCCCTGAGTTTTGGTTGTCTGGGGTTTTCGTGTCTTGTGTTAAATACATTTTTTTATTTAGAATCTACGCCCCGTGTGTTTGCATCTGGGTTCAACCCATAGTTCTCCCTTAGTCCCCAACTCCCTGAGTTGCTACTGTGTATGTGTATTTCATGGCCAAACAACAGCTGAAATCAACTTGTGTTTCTCTCTCTCACACACACATACTGTACCCTTGTTGGACGTCTCTCTGCAGGTTTCTCACACCCGACCAGAGGAGATCACTTTTAGGATCCATCAGTGGCTGAAAGTGGGCGTCTTACGACCAGCTGCTGTATCTGTCTATGAATACTATGAACGTGAGTCTCCGAGACCTCAGAGAGACATAAATCAACAAATCCTCATGCCTGGAGGGAAGTTCACAGTAGATAAGTTTGTCAAGCCTTCCTCCGTTTTTGAAATGTGCTACTTGTCACAAGATGTAGCAGGCTGATTTGTCCGAGGGCATGATGCAATCCCGCAAAATATTGCGAGTACTGTACTGTACTGTAATGTACATTTGCTGATGTACTGTGATGCTGTAACCACTCCATACAAAATATTTTTCAAATGTTGCAGAGTCACAGTGTGTGAGGTTCTACCATCCAGAGAGAAGAGGGCTGCAGAGGCTCTGTATAAATAATGATTGCACATGTGCTAAAGGTAAACAAGATTACTGAAACATAAATTTGTTAGATTTGACCTTGAAAAATCAGTATAGGCGAACACTAGAATTAGTAGGATTAGCAGTTTATGGCAAACAATAACAAAATGCTTCATCCAGCTCTAAATAATGACAGCCACATACAGTGGCTGTAATAATATAAAGAGCTAATAAATAAATGGTTATTATCAGCTGCCACTGGATGAACAAACTGAGCAACATTATGTTTTTAAGCAGTGCTTTTGGACACAGGTTGGGCCTTGAGTGTTTGGGTCAGGCGCTGCTGATTGGACAGGAGCAGTTGAGTAATCTGAAGTTTTATAAAACAGTGAACAAAAGATAGGAACACCCAATAAACATGTAACATGTGACAACAGCTACACACACATATGTACAGACATGTTCATGTGCTCATTCGAGTCTCCAGTTGTGTATTTACTTTGAGCCTGCTTTGTATTTCCAGAAAGCTGTTCTATGCAGGGAAAGGACATTAGCAATGATGAGCGCACTGCTAAGTCCTGTGAGATCACACCGACTAGCAAAGTAGATTTTGGTAAGAGTATGTGTTTCAATGGCACATGAGTGACTAAGTGTGAGTGTGTGTGCGTGTCCGTGTGCGTGTGTGTGTCTGAGAGAAATAGAGTGAATAAAAGGTGAGAAAGAAAGCAAGTGAACTAATCTGCAACTTGTCTCTTGTCAGTGTGCAAAGTCAGACTGGAAAGATTTACAGGCGGCTTGTCCACTGACATTTACACAGCACGGATAGTGGAAGTCATAAAGGAGGGTGTGTATTCATCTCTTCTTTTCTTTATGTCCATTTTCCATACATTTTTCCCTGTGGTGTTTCTAGACAGGCAGAAAAATCATTTCCCAGTTGTATGTGACACCTCTGGGAGTATGTCAGAAACAATTTAATGCTCCACATGTAGTTGTGTTGCAACAGCAACTTGAGACCCTCAGGCAGGCTATTCAAGAGTCTGGAGGCATTGATAGCAAAAGCCCTGTTACCCTTAGTCACCAACCAAATGTAGTAACAACCAGTAGAGCCATATCAGAGAGAAAAGAAGAGTATAAAAAATAAAATAAAATTCTAAATATGACTGGTAGACAGTAAAGTGCAGCTAAAACCAGAGGGATGTGTTCAAATACCAGTAAAAAGTCTAGTGGCTGCATTCTGCACCAGCTGCAGGCTGGAATGTAGTGAGCTTCGGCTGAGACAGGAGTAAAGGCGTTTGATGAGGGCATTAACAACCCTATTGAGATGTTGACTAGATAAGAGGGATCTTGTTTTAGAAATGTTTCACCGGTACTGAGAGCAAGATTGAGCATTAAAGCAAAATTCAGACTCAAATGAAACACCAAGGTTTTTTGCAACCAGTTTGACGCTGGCTGACAGGGAGGCGAGACTATTTGGTTTGTGCACTCTGGAACTGAGAGGGCCAAACAGGAGTATCTCTCAGTTATCTGTGAAGTTGAAAGAAGTTCTGGGACAGCTGGTTATGCAAGCTGTAAGGGAAGCTGAACAACTGGCGTTGGAGGTTTTGCATGGAACATAAAGCTGTGCGTTGTCTGGAGCCTGCAGGTCCTTGGTCTAGCGAGGGGATGGGACAGGAGACGAGAGCAAATAAAGGTGGCTTTTATCAGGTCAGACAGGTGACGGCAGTGTTTTTGTCATTGATGACAAGAGGGAAGCCAGGAGTCCTGGGAGCAGGATGTCAGGGGATGACAATGTGTGACCATGTTAATGAAACAGACATTTCTAATAATGGAATCTCCAACTGTCAACAAGGATGAGAGAAGGAAGAGTGTGGAGACGGCTGCTTTGGGTTGATGTTTCTGGCAATGGGAGAAACCATCTTAGGAGTTGGACAGATTCTGTTTGCAGCTGGACTGTAAAGAGGTAGCTCTCACAGGCCTGAACAGGTGATCTGGTGACAGGTAGAGAGGTGAACTGGATGGAGCTGGGTCGTGGAGAGGGGACATGCTGTTCAGAGCGATGGTCAGCAGGAGAGACGGACGTTTTGGACACAGTCGTGGAGAGTGGAGGTGGCAATACACTGCAGTCTGACTCTGGGGGACTGAGGGGATGAGGGGATGCAGCGACCCACAGGTCACTGCATCCCCTCATCCCCTCAGTTTGTGGTCAGCTGAGGACTTGAGGAGGATGGGTTTGGATTGAGCTGACCCTGGCCATGGGACTAGCTCCCTGCTGCCAGCGACCTGGGCAGCATTGACCACCAGACAAGGGACAGTCACATCCAGGCTTCCAGCTCTTCAGGAGGTGACAGCAGAGCCCACGGTGACCAACAAGTCAAGGAACCGTTCATCATCTTTGATCTGATGCAGGATGGATGTTCTTCCATCCGGTTCAGCATAATTTCGAGGGTCCAGTGGTGGTTGCTGAGGAAAGAGAGAGAGATGTGGCCACTAAAAGGAGTTGTGACAAGAGTATGTTATAGTCTTTGGTGTGGTAATCAGGCAGCGAAACTGGGCAAAACTTACATGTGAGGGCTTCTCATTGGGAGCCCACAGCAGAAAGTATACTAGTCATATCACACACTGGTGGAGCGACAGGGAGTAAAATTTACCCGCACAGGCCCAAAAAGGTGAGCTTGCTGTGATGAGTCAACCTCCAGTAAACAGGTTCGGTGGCCATATGCGTAGTTTCCTCCCGGTTGGTGGTGTTGCTGATTTAGAATGAGCTGAGCATCCAATATTTAGCAGCTTTTACCAGGTTTAAAATATGTCAAAAAGACAGCCAAGAGCCTAAAATGTGCATACGAACAGTAATGCTCCTGTATAAAACCTGTTGTGTGGTTAATGATGTTCACTATTCTCTTCTCTTACTGTATATTTTTATTGCAGGAAGTTATGATGTTGGCTCTCCGGGTAAATTGTTGACGTTCCTCAATTATCCGTACTGCAGGGAGTCTTTAGATCTGAGAACAAACAAAACCTACCTGATCATGGGCTCATCCAAAGAATTCCTCAAAGATGAACAGAGCCAATTGTGAGTTTGCTCTGTGTGTGTGTTTTTTTGTGTGTTTGTGAGGCTGGAAGGTATATTATCAGGCTTGTAGAATGGATTGTAGCCACGGCCAATGAACTAACATCACCAATGTGCTATTCACAGGTATCAGTATGTACTTGGTAAGAGCACTTGGATTGAGTACTGGCCCACAGAAGATGAGTGCCAGACTGATGAATACAAACATACCTGTTTGGGCATGACAGAGCTGGTCATGCAGCACACAGTCCTTGGATGTCAGCAGTGATGAAACTGAAGAAAATAAAATCTTGTTTTTAAATGCTTTTATTTCGCTTCATTCTTATTGTGTAAAACTTTGATTAAAATTATATATGGGATGCAGAAGTTTTCCAAAAGCTCTGTTTTCAGTGACCTAAAACTGTGTTTGTGTGTGGACAAAAGGCCAAAATGCATTTAAAAAGCAGCGTTTAAAAAAGTGCCTGTTTTTGTGTGGACTTGGCAGCAGAAAGCTGCAGACGGGAGCAGGGGAGAGACAGGGAAGAGGGAAACATAAGGGGAAATACTGGGGCATGGCAATAGTCTTATGTTACAATGCCAGAACGTTAAGGGAAAGGGGGCAGGCTCTGATCATGATGCTGTGTCTATCAAAAGTTACGTGATGCCATCCTCCCTGTCTATCTCCGAGCAGCCATGGCTCTGAAATAGCTGAAGTGCTGAAGTAGGATTTGTATTTGCACCTTTCTCTCAGTCTCATCCTTCTCAGTTCTATACTATATTGTAGCCTATATACTCTATATACTATAAAATAGTGTCACTTTCATGATCCAAATGACAAGTAGAAATGTGTAGTCGTGGAAGAGTGAGAGGCTCATGGAGACACACTGCTGCCTGTACTATTCCTATAATATTCCTATAATACTCCTAAAATACTTCTATTCTCATTCATTTTATGTCATTTATTGACCGTCATACCTACCTGCCTATCCAGCCATCTATTCATCCATTCATTACCCTTCCATTGGTGGGCTGGTCAGGACCGTGGTCCCTTATCTTCCAGTAATAGTCAGGTCAGGTGGGTGGATTTGTGCAATTTGGGGTCAGATGATGCTGTGGGGGGACACCACAAGAGACCACATGGTGGATGGGAGCAGTCACCAGATGATTCAATTGAAAATCTGTTACATAAAGTCATGTTTATGTTTTCTGATTTCAAACAAAAAATCATTCAAATGAAACAATCCCAGAAAGTAATCCAACAAAGCAAAGGAATATATTTACAAGAGACCACGAAACTGTAGTTGTTCTAATTCATTCTCTCTTCCCTTCTATCCAAGACCAGTGAATGATCAAGGTGATCATGGTCTCCTGTGCCAGTGGGTCCCATAATGCAGCATTTAGCTTCCAGCCCCTTAAAATGAAATAGTGTGTACCCTCACCACAGATTATGAACTCACTGTGAATGTGAATTGTGAGCAGTTCAAGTAAAGAGTGATATTTCTTCATGTATCTATTATTATATTGTTTTAATAGACCCTCAATGTTGAGAAATGTGACTTTTTCAAGGTGAAAATGTTGGACTTTTACTTCGGAATTTACACCATCTTAAGTATCAGACTTAATGTAATTTCAACGTACAACAGTCAAAATCTTACTATGCAATTTCTGTAAACTGATTCTAGTTTGTTTTAGTTTCCGTCTAATTCATAATATTAGTTTATAATTAGAAGAATATAGCAGTTATCGTCACATTTTAAAGTGAGTGCGTAGTGCGTTAATATCTTATTTTGAACACAGGCGGATGTGATACCCACAAACAAATGATGTATTTCCGGTGTAACAAATCAGCGCGAGGAATTTGAACGACTGCTGGCTTCCTGACGGCACATCGGGCCGTAGACAGTTTCTTGGGTACCAGGACTTTGGCTGCTGCGAGTTATTGGATTGATAACATAAATGGTGTAAGGTATGGTTTCAGTTTGGTCGATGCCGCAAACTGTTTTCCTTTACGCATTAACGGGTGGTAACGTTAGCCAGCTATGTTTGCTAGCTACAACATCGCCAACCTGCTTGGCTAACGAAATGAACAAGCAAACTTATCCGCAGAGTACATTAGCTTATTACTCCATGTGATGAATGCTGCTTTCAAAGCTCCGAAATCTGATCTGGTGTCCACAGCTTTACAGGAATGGAGGGGGGCAGCATAGAAGTGGGAAACCAGAAGCAAAACATCCATGTGGAGGTCCATGTTAAATCTCACAGGTGGGTTGACTGAGCAATTCCAAACACATCAGTGAATACATGTATGGAGTCCAGATGAGACCACAGAGCCTCCCACAAATGCAGAAAGGTCACACACTTCTTCTAATAGTTAAACAGCATCTTCTCGTATATGGAGTTACCATAGAGCTGGGTGGCTGCTTTTCCCTCACTCTGTGGTCCAACTCATCCCACACCTTCTCAGTTGTGTTCAGTCAGGTGTCAAGTCAGGTGATTGTGGAGGTCAGGTCATTCGATGCAGCACTCTTCTTCTTGGTCAGATAGCCCTCACATAGCCTGGAGGTGTGTTTTGGCTCATTGTTCTGTTGAAAAACAAAAGATGCTCCCACAGAGCTGCAGAATGCTGGGTTAGCCACGCTGGTTCCGTGTGCCTTGAACTTTTAATTAGTCACCAACAGTGTCACCAGCAAAGCACCCCCACATCATCACATGTCCTCCTCCCTAATGGGCGGTGAGAACGCAGCTACCATCCATTCACCTTCTCTGCATCTCACAGAGACACAAAGATTTTTGGTACTGATTTCCACTGGTCTACTGTCCATCGTTTGTGTTTCCTCTGAATAGTTGCTGTTACTTGAACTCTGTGTAGCACTTATATGGGCTGTAATCTGAGGAGTCATTAATTGCCAATTCCTGAGGCTGGTAACTGCAATGAATTTATCCTGTGTCTAAATTTTTGGTTGGTACTGTATATTTGGAGAATTCTGAAATGACTCTTCTCTCTGAGTCTAGTAGTCTAGCACTACTCTAGTGTTTAGCAAGTCTCTTAACAAAATTAGATGCCATTAATCTTATTGGTATTGGTACGGTATCAGCTGTCACAGGTGGAAAAATAGTTTTTATCCTAACGATAATGTAATTATGTAATTTGAGCTATACTGTACTTTTAAAATGTGTTTTCCATTCGTATTTCAGCACAGTCGAGCTGTCTGATGTGAAGATACATGTCATGGCTCTACTGAATCGCCACAGCATGGTTTTTGGAAACTACAGATGGACAGATTTTGATGACGACTTCCTGCAGAACCACGTGGAATCTGTGGCTCTGGTTGATATTGAGGAAATGGTAACACAGGTCTGTCATTCTGGTGTGTTTTGTGATTATTTTCATATTCATAATAATAAAATATTTAATCTATATTGCTGGATTGTTTTCATTCAAAAAAGTAGTAATGCTTTTTTTTCCATTAACCAGCCCCTAGATCTGAAGAGCTGCTCTGTCTCCATTCACATCTTCACTCTTAATGAGGATGGACCGAGCACGCTCAGTTTGGAGGAGGAGGAGGACCTTTCAGCAGCCAATCACTGGTTGCTGCCAGCAGGTGACACTGGACGTGGTGGACGAGAGCACAACACATTGGATAGAACGTCATGTGCAGAAAATCTTGCTTTCTTAGTTTGATTGACTTCTGGTTGCAGTCTCACAGCCAGACAGGACTTAATACAGGAGGCGATCATTCTACAGTTTGTATTCTTTAGTCATACAATACACAACCCATTCAGTTATATGATACTTAATCCAAAATGTCTTTTTAGAATGAAACAAACCCCAGAAAGGGGTCTCTGCACATCCAGGAATGTGCAGCTGAACCAGGAGCTTCTCAGAATGAGGACAATGTAGACGCATAACATAAAGCTAGTGGCTCTAAATTACATGAAACCAATTTCTTGTTACGTATGCAGATTCCATCTTTGTATCTGTAATAAAATTAAAATATTATCTTGCCTTAATATTCCCCTTTGCTTGTTTTCAACAGCTGAGTTCCATGGGATCTGGGAGAGTCTGGTATATGAGAGTGGAGTCAAAACTCAGGTAAAATATATAATAGCAGTTGAGAGATGAGAGAAAATGATTATTTAACTTTTTAATGTGGCTAAGCATCACATTGTTTTCATATTCCTGCAGCTCCTGGATTACGTCACAACAACAATTTACTTCTCCAACAAGAATGTGGACAGCAACCTGATTTCGTGGAACCGTGTTGTGCTGCTTCATGGTAAATAACTAATGAGCAATCGCATAGACATTTATTGGCTGAGGTTGTGTCAGAGATGATGTGCATGAAATAAGTGATCTATGGCTTTGTGTATTCATTCACATTCAGGACCCCCGGGCACAGGGAAAACGTCACTTTGCAAAGCCCTTGCTCAGAAGCTCTCAATCAGACTGTCAAGTCGGTGAGACAATCCTCATTTTAATGAAACCACTTCAGCAATAACTACACCTACTCTTTTCAAAATGCACTCAGGAACACTCCTCTCCCTGCAGGTATTCTTATGGGCAGTTTGTCGAGATAAACAGCCACAGCTTGTTCTCAAAGTGGTTCTCAGAGGTACAGATGGCCCCTTTTTATGTTACACTGTTCAGGTGTTTGATCTAGATTGAGCCGATGTTATTTGGTAGATAATCATGCTTCTTTTCTACAGAGCGGTAAACTGGTCACGAAGATGTTTCAAAAGATCCAACAACTGATAGATGACAAAGATGCTCTTGTGTTTGTTCTGATTGATGAGGTAAATAAATTGGAAATGAATGTTTATTAATTATATCTTCTGAGTGCATGCCTTCATAGGTTTGCTTCCAAATTCACTGAAATAAAACCGAAGACTCTCTTGTGCACTTGATGTACCTTAGTTATCCCATGTTCAGGAGTGTCTCTGTTCCTTTTTGGGGACCTATTTTATGGAGAGTAGGTGGAGAGTCTGACAGCAGCTCGGAATGCCTGCCAAGCGGGAACAGAGCCATCTGACGCCATCCGAGTGGTCAACTCCGTTCTCACTCAGTTGGACCAGATCAAGCGGTCAGTAAGCAAACCCCTCTCTCCCAGTGTATGATGCCAGAAGCCTTAATCTTGTATTCCTACAATCACTCTTCATCAGACTTTTATTTTGTCTGATTTACACCAGTTTATTTTGTGTTGACTTTTGGGATCGTACTTCAGACATTCCAACGTCGTGATCCTGACGACCTCCAATGTGACAGAGAAGATAGACTTGGCGTTTGTGGACCGAGCTGACATCAAGCAGTACATCGGACCTCCATCTGAGAACGGCATCTACAACATCTACCTCTCCTGCCTGGAGGAGCTGATGAAGGTGACTGAACAATCTGGCAACATCTTTTCCGCTATTCCCAATTATTCATCATTTATATTGGAGAACATACCCGCCTTCACAAGTCTGTTACTTCCATGTTCATACTTCTGGACTAGTTTTGTGGGTGTGATGATTCAACTGGTCATTACCTTGACACATGCCAGAGTCATGATGGCCACCAGGCACAAGGCTCAGCACATAGAGGGTTGGTGGTTTGATACCCGGCTTCTCTATGTGAAAAATGTCCTTGAGCAAGACAATCGACCGCAACTCCACTCATTAACCAGCACTGAAAAATAAATAAAAATAATCATTTGTTTAGGCCTAATTAGTCTTTTGTGATTGTGCATGTTTCTGTGTTTCATGATGTGTGATGTGCAGTGCCAGATCATCTACCCCCGGCAGCAGCTGTTCACCATATTTGAGCTCGAGACGATGGGCTTCGCAGAGAGTGAGGTTTCTGAGCACAGCCTGAACCTGAGGAGCATTGCTATGTGAGTACAGCCTTCCATAATGCAGCAGGACCCAAATCACACGTCTCTGTGCTCGAATCATAACATCAAGTGCCAGTGAGAACTGAAACAACCAGCGCTAGTGGTTTGTTTTTCTTTTCATTTCCAGAAAAAGCAAAGGTTTGAGTGGCAGAGCACTCAGGAAGTTACCTTTTCTAGCCCACGCACTGTTTGTAAAGGTAAGCATTTGATTTTTACGGAGAGCAAAGGGAAAAAAAGTCATATTGCTTTTTAACGTAATTTGTTTGCCTGCAGACGCCAACAGTGACTCTTGAGAGGTTTCTAGAGGCTTTGGACCGAGCGGTCGACAAGCAGAAGGAGGAAAATGCCAGCCTGGTCAATGGTATCTGAAGGTACAATGCCCAAAGGCTGACACATGATTGGTCACGAGCTCTCAAATCCCCATGCCTTGTTTGTTTGTAGCTTTGAAAACTACAACTACCATTTTTTATATAAAGCTTAATCAGTTCATTTGGCAGCACTATGTTGAATAAATTGTGACGTTCTAATAAATGCTGTCTTTAACGTAACTCGTCATTCAGGTAATTTTCTTGGTGCCACTACCTAAAAATGAACCAAATCCTTGTCGGCTTCAGGACAGGCAGTTTGGTTTAAGATGGAGTTCCTGATTCTTCAATTCTCTATGTGCCATTAACCCAAGTGTTTACTCTGTTCTTAGTTTCAAAGTGATGTGTTTTAACATGAAGCTTTAACCTTAACAGTGCCAGCTTCTTTTTGTTCTCGTGCTTCAGGGATAGTTTTTCCTTGTGTTGATGTCACTACATACACATGAACTCAGTCTGTGGATTTTGTTGCTGGTATCCTATTAAAAGGGCAGCTTGTCAGACAGAAATGAAAAGCAGTTGACCTTCATCCCGTCTCCTGTAAGTTATCTGGAAAAGTTTGAGTAAAACCAGAGAGCCCCACAAATATAAAATTTGCATTTGCAAATCTGGAGGTAAAACGGGCTGTTCCTGCTTTTATTTGAAGTGCAATTGTGAAGATAACACATTACTCACTTACAAGGCGGACTCCTGCATGGTAACTCAAAGTGATATAATGTCTGACTGTGTGTTTGCACATGGCTGCCACCAATTTGACCTCAAAACAAAACTGTCAGTTTTGAAATGTATCGGTCGTACGCGCAGCTTACATGAACAGATCAGTGCCTCCATTGCTCATATGAACATGTTTTGCATTCTGTGAATGCTCTGCTGCTTTGCACGTCAGCTGCCGGCTTCAAACAATGTGCCCTTCGTATGTTGTTGGACGAGGTGGATTCTGGAGGCTGTTCCTGAATCTTTCACTCACATGCTTCGTTCCTGTTCAAACCTAATCATTGTCACCTTTCAAATTGCTTTTTGTGGGTGTTTTATTAAACACGTTTCACATTTAACTTTGGTGGATTTCATTTACTGTCCAAAGTCAGTCGTTAGGATCAAGCAAAAGATTTAAGCTCTCTTTATAATCTAATCAAGACCCCTAAGCCACAGATGTTTGGTATTGAGTTTTAGAAGAAACCCAGAATGGACTTTCCCTCATTTCATTAAAGAAGCATAAGTGTTGTTTGTGTGACTTATCCGTTTAATGCCACAGTATCTTTTTACACCTAATTGGTGGCCCCTGCTGTCTATAGTTAGTCCAAAACAGGCAGCTGTTAAAAGACAATCAAGACAGAGAGGGAAGAAACATCACAAGCCTTGTTGTTGCAGGGTTTTATCACAATTTGAAGCAGTTTAAAAATGTCGGAAAACTCCAAAAAAAACCCAGTCTGTTGTTTATCCTCGCAACCATTGTTCAGGTTCATCGCATGTGCCAATGGTGATTTTTATATGGGAGGGGATTAATTTACACACGTACTTATAGGCATGTTAAGAAGAAACTGAGCAGAACTGCACTCAAAACCAAGGAAACTATCGCTTATTTCTTAGAGTGTAAAATCACAAATGGCTTTTAGTTTTAAAGAGGTTATGGTTTATGTTGCTGTAAAGTCTAGAAAGACCCTGCACTTCTGCCACTATGATGATCTTCAGATCACAGATGCAGATTTTATTTAGGTCACAGGTAAAGTAAGGCAGCGCTGGGCTCAGAGTGACAGAGCTCTCCCTGGGTCTCCGTCAGAAGGAGCCCAGATTTCCGGTTGGGGTTCACATCTATCTTCTTGGGCTGGGACTGCCCCGTGCAGAAGTTGGACTTGCGTGCGACCGAGTCTCATTGGCCTGTTACCTCTGACATGAACAGGCCAGCCACTGTTCATGTGAACTTACTGAAAACTGATATGAAACATGTTGTCATTGAGGCGTGTATCTATCTACAACAAACCTAACATGACAGATTAGAGAGGCCTGCTCATCAAAGCAAATGACACATTGTTGATTAACCAGTCAGTGAACAAAATAAAGATCAATTGTTACGACTTGAAGGATATGCACACATCACTTACACATTATGCTACAGTTTTTACATTTTACAATACAGTACAATTCTTTTTTTTACTTTTGTGTGCTTTCATTTGGTTTCTGTAGTAGAACTACTTTTGAACAAGCAGGTAGTTGCTAATATCTGCTACATCAAAAGCGGGCAAATCTTTCAGTTTAGCTGAAAAGTCGCTCCTCTTTATAACGTAAGGGTCACATCCAACACATGTTCTGATTTTCTGTTTACACCAAACTAGCACAGTCACAACTTTCCTCCATCTCGTCCATTGCTGTTGTCACTTCCTGCCCTCCATCTGAATTTAAAGTCTCTTGACTGAAAACGATCTATAAGGCAGGCGGCCATAACTCCGTCTAAAGCTGGATTGGTGTGTTCGGATCTAAGACTACAGCCTGGACTTGGCTCGTACATGGGAGCTTTGCCTTTAGCTCTCTACTAGCCAAATAAAAAACAGATGAGAAGCTGCAAAGTGGATGCTGAAAGTCCTGATGAAGTTCATTCAAATGTCCAGTAGGTGGTGCTGCTGCTGAAGCCATTCCAGCTGCTGTCGCACCACCATCACTGCAGTTGTTCAAGAGCTGCAGAGTTTGAACCTTTGATCAGATGGTGCTACTGGGCGGAGGCCAAAAGCTGATATATAGACATCTTTTCTTGGTTCCTTCCTAAAAGTATCATCAGACACATGTTTCACAGGGCACACTGCGGCTATTTTACACCGGAAACACATTTGTTATCTATCCATCCAGCCATCTATCCAACTACTGACACCATCAGGTCCAAACTTTAATTTGTTCAATACTTTGGTTGAAGATTAACTATCTGCAAAAGACACCTCACCTCAGCTCTACTTTTGCATGCTGCGCCACGTGTAAGTTTACTTTGCAGTCATGTGAAAGTCATTGAAGCTGGGCGTACTAATTAATTGCCTTGGAAAGAATGTTAGGATGGCAGTTTAAGTTGCATCAGGAGTTGTTGCAGCCTCCCTCCTCTGCTGAGAGATGGCTGTTCCAGTTTAACATATCGATGACCTTCTTCACACTTTCCTGTTAGGCCATGCATTTTTAAAGCTGTGTCATCCAGGGACAGATCTAGGATTTTTCTAAATCAGGGACTACAAAGGGGCCATACTCATACAGCGGGGCCTGGTATTCCCCAGGAACTTCCTACTTTATTTCCTGGCTAAAACTCACCTAACAGCACATCAGCTTGGGGAGGGACTGTCTTTGAAAAGGTGAACAAAAAATGTTAACGTTAAGAGGTTCTCTTTTGTGTGTGCAGCCAAAGATCATAGGGGTACTTCAGTCCATTCCAGGGTCCCTAGTGCAGGGATTTCAAGGTAGGAAATACAGACATTTGTCTTATTTTTCAAAACTCACCCAATTAAGTGCTCTGAAACAATCAGGGGCCAGTCAGAGTTCAGCTGGGGCCAGTGTCCCTGTGGCCCCTGGAGCCACCCATGGTGTCATCTCTGGGTTGCATAGGTATAGGTCTCCTATCTTGGGAACTGGTCACTGGTCCTCTGTGGTGAAGACTAAACAGCAAATTCAGTTTTATTTGACTTTGTGCTACTAGATATCCTGTGACCTCAAATGACCGACAATCTCCACTGAGACTTGAGAAACAAAATCAGAGTTACAGAGGAAAATGCCCATAGCCTTTTTTATTGGTAGTTTATTACTGTACATACACCTGCTCATGAGTCATATGTACATATATCTTTCTCTCCTCCATACACACAAACACACATACACACACACACACAACACTCCAGATTATATAAAAGGACTCATTTTCTGTGCAGGGTTCAATCACAGTCTGAGATCTACGAAGAACATTTGTGTCTGCATACACCGTTCACATACACACATACGCACGCATACCACATATCTGCATATGGCCTTATGCCTTGATTTACATAGAACAGACCACAATCAAAAATATAGAAAAGTGACTGATGAACCAATAGGCAACCCAGTGGTAATCAAGTGACTTTGGGACTGTTAACATTTAAACCAGCACAATGTCTGAGGTTTGTGGGTCTGTGGAATATGTGCTTCCTTTACTATCTGAACAGGAAGGTTAGTTTTTTCCTTAGGGGCATTTTTCCAATTACACAAATGCCAAATGCATAATTTTACAATTATTAAAGTAATGTGTGATCTGACCCCCCCTGGTGTAGCCGACAGTGAGTTTTCCAGTGCTACATATTGTTGTTTATCTAGTATAATCCCCTGAGTGTGACCGATACAGTCACCACAGCTAAGAGACCTGAAACTAAGTGGCTTTGTTAAATCTCAGTTTCAGTATCTGGCTGTTTTTCTTTTTCTTCTTTTTAATAAATCAAGAGGTGCACGTAGAAAGGGAAACTAAATCTATACCACATTCTTTCTGTTCTGTCTTTTCTTGCGCTTGCCAGACAACAGTTGTACATTTCACAAAACTGAGATGTGCTTTGTGATGTGATTTATATCATGTCAACAGTTTTCAAAAAATCTTCCGTCTCTACCAAGAAGCAGGATTGTTAGTCAGCTAGATAACTGATCTAAACTGAGCCTGGAACAAGTCTCTTTACTTTAACCTACGCTAACTGACATGTTATCGCCTTAAGGTGGCAAACATGCTAGCAAACAGTTGCCTATTTACATATCCAGTGGACATGGATGAATGTAAGTCCACTATTCACTTTCCTTTTAGCTCTACATGAACCAGAACATTAAGGCCGCAGGCTAGAAGACTTCAAGTCAAGACAAGTCACTACTACTAACAATCTGTAGAGCTGAGAAGAACTGCAGTCAGGGATATTTCTCTGTTGGTACAGTACAGCATTACGAGTAACCCCTTTCACTTTTAACATTAATTTTACATTGTTAAAATTACAATACCAATTAGTGGAGCTTGAAGTCCATGTTCCTGATTTGGGAGTAGTTTTAGCAGCGTAGTTATCAAGCTAACTCAAGTCATCTTGCTTCATGATAGAGAACCCTGGTATTACCAAACAAAGAGGAATTAACACTCTCAGTCAACCCAGAACTCTGAATGTGATGAGTCACATTATATTGAAAACAGAGGAACGTTCTCATAAGAGCCACATCCTTAACTTGAACACTCAGATAAGTAAGCCAAGGTTGGCAGATAAGAGAATCCATGTGAAGACGTTAAAAAAAACAGCCATTGTGTGCTTTAGTGTTGACACATGACCATAAAGACAAAAAGGGAAACAACCACACATTTGCCCAAAAAAGAAAAAAAAAAAAAAAAAACGAGGCCTATATCACAAATGCCCATATTATATGCACACTCTTGCATTTATAAATAACTACAACAAAAGTAACAAATATTGGTTATGGCAAAAAAAAAAAAAATGTAAAAGACAGAACCCTGCTTTACAGAGCAAAGAGCATCTCTTAATGTCTGATTTGTCTTTTTTTGCTCGTTTCTCGCAGACACAAACACACACACACACAAATACTGTGAGCAGTTTTGCGAGCACTGACTTCCCCTCTTTCACCAAACCAGTTAACAAAACTTGAGATACTAAAAAGAGAGAGAAAGGGTTCCTTCTCTTCATCTCGAGTGGCCTTCTTACTTGCTCCACTGTGACCCAGAAGCAGTTGCTAGGCAGCCAGCCCATCACCTGGACACATAAAGTTGAAAACAAATTGTGTAGCATAAAGACCCATTCACACTATGGAGAATACAGTTAGAGGGTGTGATTGTCACTGGGTTAGGGTGATGCACAGGGAAGTGTGCAGAGATATGAAAGAAGGAGAGGGGATAAGGATGTCCGGTATTCAATCAAAAAAAGAGTGACATTATTGAGTTCCACTGCTCTGGCCACTGGCCAAGCATGTTCCTGTACGGCTAGTCTGTCCGCTGCAGTTGATTTGGATGAAGGTTCCTTTGGAGTTCCATGTTATGTGGCCTCTACAGCCTCTGGTAATGACCAAGAGCACCAGACCAACTGTCACAAAAGCACTGGGGTGTAATTTTTTTTGCATGTGAAGTTGGCGGGTGACAGTGGGTAACTTGTGAAAGAGTTCATCATGGTCTGACTGTGCCATGTCCTTAGGTAAGGGAACACACAAGGGACGTAATTCCAGTTATAGCTCATAGTACTCAGTTTGAGAGTCCAGTCTCCAGCTCAAGGTCCAAAATCCATAACGCTGCCGATGGTTCTCCTCTGACATCCCACAGGCTGGTGCCGGTAAGCATGGCTTGACAGTTTGCCAGCTCACCCAAAAGTCATGGTTCAATGGTGAAGTCACTCCAAAAAATGTGTGAGTGTTGGGATGCTTGATTTGTAAACAAGGGTGTAGAGAAAGGTACGTGTGGAAGAACGGGGGAGGATCAATGCTACCCTGTAAACAAAAATATTGGGAGTATTTTGAGAGGGAAAGTTATTCAGGAGCTTGACAGCCATGGTGATGCAGCAGTGGAGATTTAAGATCAGCTGCAGTCGGGCTAGTCCGGTCTGAAGATGGGGATCTTAGGTAAGAACTCTATTAGGATTACCTGCAAGGGATAAGAGAAGACGCTGTAATTGTGAGATGATTTTGCATCAGTGTGATGTCTCAGGTGTTTAGCTCACTGGGTTATCACAGGGTTTTTCATCTGATAATATCTATAAACAGTTTCTCTAATTTCTCTTCATATAATGACTTAAGGCTTCCTGTGTGTTAACGGTGTCAGCAACGGTGAGAGTAAACTTGTAAGACCAACACACTGTGTGAAAAACTCAAGACTCCTCACTGATTCTTAATGAGGCTACAATACTGCAGAGAGCTCCAGCAGTGGACAGTCAAACAATCGCATACATTCAAGCACAAGTTCGACTGTAGATTCCTGTGTAAGTTCTGCTATTAACCTTGCAAATGTTGCAATGGAGGATAAGATGATTGCAGCCATGATATATTACAAGCTGTAGAATCTTTCCTCATAGTACTATGAAGCCCTTTGCAGTGTTGTGGCTTTAGAGCCTTCAAACTCATGATCAACTACTCAAACCAACCTTCCTGTATTGCTTATTATCATCTCAACAGATACTTACATATTCCATCATGTTGTTGGTTTCACACTTCCTTTTGCTTAGTCTCCAATGCAAACACAACTGCAAACAGAGCGCAGTAAAGATCAGGCAGTTTATATAGCACATCCTAACGACACTACTGATACACACAAGTGTGTTCATGCCTTCATTACTCACTTTGTGGTAAAGTCTGCTGTTCTCCCACTCCAGAAGCTTCTCTATAGATCTTCTAGTCTGGAATAAGACCATAACTTTAGGTGATATTCTTGTCATCCCGCAAAATATTCAACACATTTTCCTGACTCCCCTAGTTGATTTGGATTCACTGTGATGTTTTTGCGAATGCAACATGGACGAGTATCTCACCCTCTTGCTGAGGCAGATAACAGGCCACAGACTGAAGCCCAACGTGCAACAGCAGCAGAGGCAGCCACACAGGAGCCACCGCACATTCACTGGCAGCGTCTTTCTCAGGCAGCTGTTTACACGGTTGATACTGGCTTTGAATTCCTCTGGTGCCACCTGAGGAAGCGCACATACAAGGCATAGTTAATATAGTACCATCTATTCTTCTTAGATGACAGGATGGAACGCTTTATACATTGTTCACATCTATGTAACCTGTGTTTTGTTTTGATGATCGGATGAGTGAAAGCATGAAGACATACTGCACTGCAGAATATGTATTTAGCAATTTGGAATATTGCAAAATCACATGTATTATGGATGTCTATGATGTGTGGATGTTATTAATAAATAACATTGAAACACTCACCTTTCCCGTAAGTGCTGATGGAAATTCTGACTCGAATTTGTTACTAAGCCCAAACCTGAGGGGGTGCGGGGGAAAAAAGTAGACTGTTACACATAAGCAGATATGCACTCTATTTAGATAATTAATAATCAATTTTACATTTCAGGCCTCTTGCAGGGTAACATTTTACTCCACTTGTCCAAATGTAAAACTGCTAAGCCCAGATGGTATTAGGGTGAATTGAGAGTGTTCAAATTTAATATGCATCTGAATCAACGTCCTGAGATGTATGATCTTGTTTTTGGAGCCCCATAACACTGAAATACTATCACAATGGAAAGGAAGCAATCTGATACTTCATAGTAAGTATTTAAGGGATTTCAAAGTGATACATAATTGTGTTAAACGCCCCAAATCCCTAGTCTACACATGTACTTTAGTCCAAAATCAAACTAAAATGTTTAGTCTGGTGAAGCAGCCCATGTACACAGCCCACGGCCTTTCACATTTCAGTGCTCTTCCTGGGTTGCATTACACAGCCACAAGTGTGTAACTACCAACCCACATGACCAACAAGTTACAAAAAAGGAGTGCTGACATCTAATGTAGCATCAACACGGTGTGAGGAAGCGTGGGGAGGGGGATCAATGTGATAAAACCCCAAACTACAGTGACACACTGGTGCTAGCCTGCAGCTAACCATCCAATGGCTCAACCGAACTGGACTAGACACAACATCAAGCAACTTTAGTTCCTCCTGTTCCCCCAACGTTGGAAACTTGGAAATAGTTAGCCTGTCACTCGCATTATTGAGGATACAATGTAGTCATGCGCATGGGTTATTAATTTCAGGATACACGTCTGTATGCACGATTTAGTAAAATGTGATCTAGTTAATCAGGGGAGTCGACCCCGTGTTTAAGTCCCGAAATAGTGGGAACAAACCGTCTTGACTTTAAGTAGCACAGCAGCATATAATGCTACGTGATAGATACAAAAATATACAAATATGCACAGGCAACGTGACGTTACTTCAGCAATAACGAAAGTTAAATCGAACCAGCCACTCCTCGCCTGCTCGTTGAGTTAGCTCGATGCTAACTTAGGGGCTAGCTGGCGACGCTAGGTCACCAGCGGTGGCTAACTTAGCTAGTAGCCAGTTATCCACAGAGACCGCGGTGTAATGTGTTCATGGTAACGGTGAACTCCTCTCTCGATGCCCGCAAGCGTCGCCAGTTGCTTACACAGTGACGTGGCCGGACCCTCGCACCACCACCGGGTCCGGAGCGTACTTGAGGAGCTGCTCCTCCGCGGCCCTGTCCTCGTCCTCCTCTTCCTCCTCCTCCTCTTCGTAGATCTCGTCAAAGTCCTCCATCATCGCAGGACCAGGCCTCGCGCTTCCCGGGAGAGACGCCGGGAGAGACACGATGCCGACGAACAGCGAAACCTCGCCGAGAAAAGAGTACAAAGAGGACCCTGAGACGACAGCGGAAAATATCAACCCGTCCAGGAGACGATACAGTTCACATCGTTCAGCAAGCTCCACAAAACAAAACATCAACATCCGCCGCAGTCACCATACGACACCGGAAGAGAGACAGACGTGCTGACGTTTATGTTTTTTTTTTCCTCAAAAAAACTTTTTACAGAAGAACGTTTTAAAAATACCACGAAATACATACTATATTTTGTTGTAAATATGCCCGTATTTAATATTAGCAAATGTAAACACATTAACAGCTAAAACCCTGATCCCGCTCAGAGACAGTAGAAAACATATATTTATTATTGCTTACAGTGAAAATACAAATGCTATGAATATGTACCCGTATGTCATTTGTGTGTGCATATCGTGGTTTTATCCGCTATATTTTATTTCTTTATGGTGCTTGTTTGTATATTTTCGACATGCATTTGTTAGTATCACCTCTTACAATATGTTTTTTTTAAATTTACAGTTTAATTTAAAAGTGAAGACGAAAGTAATTTGACTGTAACTGTTTTAAAATGTATATTCTTATATAACTTCGATGTCTCCATTCAATTCAGTTTGGTGTTTAGAATCAAGTTGCACTGAATAAAAAGTTGCTAAGATACGTCTATTTAGTAGCAATCACATGTGAAAATACTCACAAGTTTAAAAGGTCCTGCATTTAAAAACATGGTTGAGTAAAAGTACAGACGTGTTAAAGTACAAAATGCACCTAAAGTGTTAGAAGTTCATTCATTATGTAGAATGGTAGAGTGTTATTACTGCATATCATTGGGACTATGATACTAATGCATTAAGATGTAGGGCAGCATTTTAACGTTGTTTGTCAATGTGCAGACAATTTTAACAACTTTCTATTAGATGATCGTTTATTTTACATGAAACATCTTTACAAATCAAATAAGTATGGTGAAGCAAAAAGTACAATATTTCACTGTATTGTAGTGCAATAGGAGTGTGAAGTATAATCAATTGAAAATAAAAATGCAGTTCTTGAGTGAATGCACTTCTTGCAGGCACGTAGCCCTGAAGCAGCTGAATTGAAGTCTGCACTACGGAAGGCTATACCGGAAGTTCAGCAAATTGCCCTTCAAATTATGACATGGACGTTGGCCAGAAGTTACATTTAGCCTTCCTTTTGAACCTAAAGACTATGGATATCTGTGGTTTCTCGTCCTGACTCACACACAACGTACATGCTCAAGCTTGCTGTGAAGTTAAACTCAACTGTCGAACAACATGTGCCCCTGTGCGTCAATACATTTTTTATTTTGAAAGGTTTGACCAGAAGTTGCCTCTCATCACTCAAACGAGCCTCGTTCTACATGTACGTAAAATACATCTGGGAGTGGCGTTACTGTTATATTTTTATTTCTCGATAACTGTGAACCTGTTATTCAGCAATCAAGGTCAACATCAACTCGAGAGGTTTACAGTAGGCATCGTCTTAAAGCCGTCTGGATATGACCGTACTTCCTGTTGCGGAAGTGTGGAGACAGTGGAGCCACGGTCGGTTTGGATAAATTGTGGCAAAGTTGTGCTTAACCTCACCAGCCCAGGACGAAAGTATTGCCAAGATGACGCTGACTGAGCACTTTAAAGTGATGTTTCAAGTTATCAAAGACGTGGCTCCTGTCCCCACATGCGGTGTTCTAACACTGGCGCTTTTAGCTTGTGTGTCGTTTGGTATCCAAACATATTTCAGCTTCACTCTCGGTGCCTTCAGCGTTGGTGCCTCTGTTTTTCAAAATGGACACCTCCACAGACTCTTGACGTACCCGTTTTACCACAGACACTTTCCCCAGCTCCTCCTGAACATCGCAGCCCTGGCGTTCCTCAGCGGCAGTTTGGAGAAGGGGTTTGGCACTGTCCGTTTCCTGTTCCTGTTCCTCCTGCTGTCGACCACCACAGGCTTGTTTTACAGCCTCCTGGATCTCCTGCAGGACGACAACAGTCACACTGAGGGGTTTCTTCCTGTGGCCCTGGCATGTGTGGCTCTAACCACCATGCACACTAAAATGACCAAAGGGTTCCTGTGTGGAGTCAGTTTCCCCACCATGGCTCTCCCCTGGGTGTTACTCATAATCACCACTGCCCTCGTCCCTCACAGTGTGCTCCCCTGTAACATCCTTGCCGTCCTGGTTGGGTGGATGTATGGGAAAGGATGGTTCTCCTTTGTGGACTTGTCTGAGGCCAGGGCTGGCCTTCTGGAGAAGATGATGCCCTTCAGATTATTGAGGCGCATCAGCGGTGTCATGTTTGTTCCTGCTTCCACAGAGGAGCGGAGGAAGACCCTCCTTCCACAGATCAATCCAACACCTGGGTCCTACCCGGTCCAGGCTTACGCTCCAACGTCCAGCATTAACACTGCTGATACCACGGGCAAGTCTTACGAAGGCTGGCCGAATGCAAGCAGCGCCCTGAGCAGTCCCACGCCGCCTCGCATGCCGCATGGACATGTCTCAGCACAGAGCTTTGGGCAAAGCCATGGACACAGTTCAGGGCAGAATTTCGGCCACAGCTGCAACCACAGCCATAGTCATGGTCAGCTATAGTCATGGTTATTAATTAGATTGCTTCCCAACATTCCAGCCAGACAGATAAGCCTTATTCTATTAATGCCAATCTATTCTGCACTAATGAACACCTGTGGGCACCCGCAGTATCTCTTGTTACTGGATTGTGTTGTTTACAAGGTCAAATGCTTTTAAACACTGTTAAGATGACTTTACAGTAGGGCTCTACAGTATTTGTAGAGCGTCTGCCTGCCTGTATGATTACATGACAGTTCTCTGAATGTCTAATGTTATGGGTGACTTTTGTACTTACATTTACAAATGTACATCTTTTGTACCACCTCTGCTTTCTATAAACAAATGTGTACAAAAAAGCTAATTTACACAAAATATTTTAAGAGTTGTGTGCACATCCAGTTGCATATTAAAAGCATGTTTTCAGTACAGGAAATGGAGAACATGCATAATGGATTGAAGCTCCCACAAAACTTTATTGTCCCCTGCAGGGTCTTCATCAGGCATAACACAATGGGCAAAGTATACCTGTACATGGGCACAAGACTGATTACATCCTGTCATGGTCAAGCAATCAAACACACGAGTGCAAAAAATTTAACCACAAAAACTGTATGTACAAAGTATCTGAATATATTTAAAGACCCCCTCCAGACATGAATTAAGACACATAAAACTACTCCCCGTCCGTCACTGAAAAATCCATTTTGATCCATATTGATACGAAAATTGTCATTGCATGTTTAAACTACTGAAAAAAGAAGTCTCCTACTTCACTAACATTCATAATTTGTCTTTTTCAGTTAAGTTTTGGGAGCTTTAATCCATTTTTTGCTTTACAAAATTTTTACCACTGTCATGTTGTTTTCAGTTTTTGAACCACTAATATAGTTACATGCCCCAAAAACCAATGCTGTTGAGACCAGCAGAAAACATTATGGTGTTATTCATGAATGCCCATGTTCTAAAAACCAGCACGAGCAAACGACCTTGCGTGCATTCAAGCTGTGCTCCAATAGCAGTAACATGTAGCTTCAGTATTATTTTTCCTAATTAAACTTTGTGCTGGTGAAGATGAGAAAGGTAAATTCAAATCAAGATCAAAGTGCAGAGAGAGACAGCTTTAGTCCTTGTATCGTTTGGTTTAATTCACTCACTTGCAAGAACATAATGATCAGAAATCTGTACAAGAGCTAAGCCCCACTGGAGCAATAGTGCCACTCTGTTCTGCAGTGTCAGTGATGCCAAGCACAGATTACATCTTTATTACAAATAAGCACTTATTCCTCCCAGGTGTCTCCATAGATGTTTTTCACTGTAACACAGCAGAGATAAAGAGAGAGTTAAGTCAGTCCATTCAGGCTCATTTAAAGACAACAAGTGTTCTTGAACCCTTGAACTGCTTCTAACACAAAGGGTTCTATGCATTCCTGTTGTAGCAACTCACTTTCTTTCTTGGGTCTTTTTGGTTCCTTCTCAGGTGATGTTTTGAGCAGTGTCTCAGCCTTCTGAGTTAGCGTGACCTCGTAGTTCTCTCTGTTCTTGAGCCTCAGGTCCTCATAGAAGATGGCCTTCCTCCTGGGCTCCTCTTCATCCATGTATGACTCAACTGCATGATTGAGACCAGGAGAGGGACAGAGAGGGTTATCTAGGACAGAAAAACAACCTACTGGCAGAGTAAAATGTAGCAGTGGTGGGACGGAAGTATCAAAACAGGACGGATTTGGTGAAATGGTAAAGCAGTAGCATGAGCTCATTATACAATATTAACCTGTAGCAACGGTGTCACAGGTGTACCAACAGCAAAATCTGTTGTGTCGCTGACACTGAAGAGTTATAAACCAATATGTGTCAGTATTGTTCGGTATGGGTTGAAAAATGAAGGCATTGGTATCAACTTGGAAAAAACAAATTGTGAATTGCTGGATCTCCATATTTCCTGCATTGTTTGCCACATGAAAGCTTTAGAACTTGTCAATACTAGTCTTTTCACACCTAACTGACTGTTTGACTTAGACACTGATTGTAGTATGTATTAGTGAAAGGTATTGTCCAGTTGTTGGTGAGTGGTTCTCCCGCCTACACCTATTTGTACAAACAATGTTCATTATTACACTCCATTTGGAAAACTTTAGCTCTCTGTGGTACCTGGAGCACTGAAGTCATCTGATTTGCCCATTTGAACTGGTGACTCTGTCGTGTAGCTTTTCTGGCTGGGGGCTTCGGCTGGCTGGAACATGGTTTCAAAGGACGGGGTGTCTGGGTCATCCAGATCTGACTGAGCACCCTTGGAACTGGGGAGAAGAACAGAAAAGCGGTCAAGGGGTAGTCGGTGGATAAAACCTTGTCACGACGAAGTGTGTGTGGTGCTCACTATTGTGGAAGCAGCCCTGTCCTCTGTCTGAGGGCCTCTCCAAGAGGGGAGTTCTCCAACCTCTTGAACTTCTCCTGGCACGTCTTCATGTATGATAACTTCCCAACCAAGTAGCCACAGAAGCCCGCAACTGGAGAGAAAGAAATAATTACTGACGTATGTGGCACATTTTGAATACAAACATTTTATACCCATCCCAGTACTGATTCTGTGACAACCTTAGTTCAGACATTTGTCTAGTCTAACCTCATATCACAATATCATATGCTACTATATGCTCCCAGTTTATTAGGTACACCTGGTTTAAACTAACGCAGCCCAACACTCCAGTTCAGCAATAAATTCTGCCTCGATACAGATCATAATGTTCAGTTGTTGTTGAGACTGTTTTACAGATGTGTCCTTTCAACTTTATGGTCTTTTTAGAGGCTGTAGTTTGCAGCGGTGTTGAATTTTATTGCATTATACTGGGAGGTGTCTCTAATGATTAGTGTACTTGTTATTATGTGGCAACTGTGTGTGTTAAGTCCCAGCTGTACATTCATGAACTTACAAGCCACTTTGGGTAGAGATCCAAACCTGGGAGATGCAGACAGACTCCCTGCAAATTTGAACAGAACAAGATCAAATGAAAGTTCAAGGTTTGTTTCTACTTATTTTTTACAGCTGTGGTGCAGATTCTGCTGCATTTTATTACCTCTGGCAACTAGGGCTTGAGTGATGGCCATGCTGACCACAGAGAAGGGCATCGCTGTGAAGGAAAAGCGTGTTGATGTCAGACACCTTTCCAACTTCAAGCCTTAGTTAACATTACAGCATCTATCTGATGAGCATGTGAAAGACAGAGACTTACACCTGTACCAAAGGCTCTCGCGGTTGCACTCTTCAAACACTTTCCTCTCTTCTTCTGTGGGGATGTACTCCAAGCGCACTGGCCCCTGCAGAGTAACACACACACACACACACACACACACAACAGCAGCAGCAGCAGCAACAGCAGCGTTAATTTTTGTTCCGTTAGTTAACTGGAACGACACCTGTTGGCAAATCACACAAACAGTCCCATCGTACTGACAAACTAATGAGAGTTTATTAAAAAAAAAAAGGCAGCACCACGCCAAACAGTTACGATCTGCAGTTCATCCGAAGTGAACGCTAGTTGGCTAACACGTTAGCATCCTGTTTGATAATGCGCGTGTATCAGGTGTGCTTACCTGTCCTCCTCTGCGCTGCTGGTCCTCTGGAAAACCTGTGGTGGTGGACGACATGTTGAAGGCAATGTCAGTGCTAATTAAAGCTTTCAAAGCATGTGAAATGACAGACTACAAGCGACTCGGTGGTCTGACTTCTCTGTTTGGTACAATGTCATCGCTCTAGCTAACATTGGCGTAACCCGGAAGCAAAAACATAAGTGCCATTCGCAATGAGGAAAGTGTCGTTGTTCCAATGATTGCTTAAGAATGAACAACCAGACACAATAATCTGGAAAATTATTATTAAATAGTCATACATTGTTGTTTTAATAACGTATTTAATCCTAAAAGACTATATCAGGTAGAGCTTTAAACTGGATCTTTTATTTTGAAAGTTTGAGCCATCGCAATAGTATTAAAATGTCGAACTACGACATCTGGCGGCCGTGACAATAATGACAATCTATCCCTGCAGAAAATGGAATAACTGGCAGCTTGATGTGTTACATGGCAATACAGTGTAGTAACTTATCTAACATGATCACATTGGGGACAACTATCATCATTTCCATTCAGATTTAGTGAAAAAGAGTAATAAAAGCAGACAAATGCACAGATTGAGATGTTCTTTTCAGATAAAAAGGAAACAGAGACAAGGACTATTGTCTGATTTTGAAGCAGCTAATTAATTTCCAGGGAATGACCACTAGACAGAGCCTGGATTTTCAACCTGCTGGTCCCAAGTACAGTGTGTGTCTGTGTGTGTGTGTGCATCAGAGGCTTTACTAAGATATTTAAGACTATGAATCTGATCAGTTTCAACTTGGCTGTGAATTAGCTCAGAGAAGGACTTTCTATCCTATAAACAGGGCTAATAGGCTAAACCATGCTAGCAGCTATGTGAGGCTATCATTACGCACAGAGGTGCTTTGAGCTAAAAGATAATCCCGCCATGGCAAAAGGCTCAAAATGACAATGCTAGCATGCTGATATTCATCACGTATGCTGTTTACCAATTTCAGTCTTTATTTAGCCTGTGAGTTAGTTTTTGCTAATATTACATATCATTACATAATAATACTATGTTAATGTAACATCAACATTTTTTTTTCCATATTCTGTGCTATATCTTGGTCGTTTTCTTTTCCAGTTGTATTATTTCAAGTTTGTTTATTGTCATTCATCCATATACATAGTACACAGCTGAACGAAATGTCATTCCTTACAAGCCCAAGGTGCTATATTGTATATATATTGTGTAAATTGTATTGTATTATTCACATTTATACACTTATATATACTACATACATCATGGCAGTCTACTGTATATAATAGATAAGGCTTTTTTAATGTTATCACACTCACTTTCTTCAGTTGAAAAAAGAAGTAAATAATTTGATTAAATGTCAATTTTCTCACTTCATAGTACCTCTCTGTTCTGGTGTGACATGTGTAATTTACTTTACATCAGTACTCCCATAGACAGATTGATTTTACGCATTAAAAAGAAACAAACAAGACAAGACACCGAAACAAACAAACAAATCAAAGCACATAGAGGAGGATGCCTTTTGAATAATAAAAAAGGGACACTGTATTTGATAAATGTCAAGAAGTTGCCCATAAGAACAAAATGGTACAATGTTGTAATAACATGATATGGTGCCTAGGTGATGCTGTTGCACTTGCATAAGCTTTGACAGAGAAGACTTTGATTGCCTCTTATATGTGGTTGCATGAAGGAAAAAAAAAATCTCTGATGCTGTACTCAAAACTTGGTAAAGTTAAGGATTTAAGATGGACAACACCTGTTTATTCAGAGCGGGTCTAAAGACGAAGAGACTAGATCACAATCAGCACGCTAATAGTTACTGCTAAAACCAAAAATAGATGTGTATTTTTCCTTCGTTGCCCCAGTTATCATCCATTCAGCTTTACTGGCAACATGACATGACAATCGCTGTCAGACCAAAATTAGTTTGTTTCTGAACTGTGTGTGGCAGAGTAGGCTTATGGTTCATTTCTGTCCGAAGGTCACACTGGAGCAGCAGAGGAGCAATCAGTCCATCAGAAAGGGTTTTAGGCAGATCAGATGGGGACGTGGCTGCATTGGGGCATCTGTGACAATCAGTAGGGACACTTTGGTCTCACCTGGCTCACTGTGGAGCCACTTTGGGCCACTCAGGTGCGTCTCTGGTGTGACATATTGGCTGCATTTTACTTGCTGGTCTAACCCTGACACATTCGCACTGATGTTTACAAAATGTCAGTGTTTATTAATGTGCACTGCCCTCAACAAACAAACAAACAAACAAAAGATTATTAGGTAAACTTGGCTAAAACTAATGCAGCCGAATACATCAATCCTGTAATAAATCCTCACTTAATGACATTTAATATTCCATTTTGTTGAAACTGTTTTAGAGAATAGCTTTGGAGGCTGCAGTTTGTGGTGCTGAATTGTCCAGACAGGTGTTTCTATTATTTTGTCCAGCCCATTTTTAACAATGAGGCTATGCTAAATAACAGAAACACCTGTCATGAAGGAACTGCATTAGTTTTCGCCAGGTGTACCTATGTGTATATTAGGGTAGAATGGCTGACTCATGACGCTTTGACAAAGGGCTCTTGTTTATTCAGATGTTAAAATGCAGTGGTGGTGATTATATGTGTGTGTAGAGGCTGTCAAGCAGAGGATGTTGAATTCCCCTCCTGTCCTCACTTAACATTGTCAGGTCATGACTTCCATGGAAAGTCAATGCATCGGTGCGGCCCGGCCTGACTTTCTATCCTCTAAGTCCTCTCAGGCATCGTTAGCAGTTTTACAGGTCTAAACTTAGGCCATCGATATTCTGAAGTATTGAACAATGGGTAGCTGAATTAAGACAATCAATAGATCGCTGCAGAAAAATCTCATTGTGTGCCCAAAATAGAACACACCCACATTCACAGTGTACACGGTGCAGCACAGTGTACATCCTGCAACCCCCACCCCCCCGGGGTCAGTCTGTTAGTGGGATAAAGCTTTGTCAGGGGAGCCATTCTCTGTTCTGCTCGTCTCCCATGGCTAACCTCAGGGTCCACCAGCTGGAGCTATCATCGCTGTGAGGGCTGTGCGAGGCAGGCAGTCATTCCTCTGCAGGCATTAGGCATTTCTGTTTTAAATGGATGGGCCCGTTTGCAAACCCGACAAACAAACATCAGAACGTCCTATGAATCTCAGGCGTAAAAGCAGTAAGGTATTTCGGTGAGGTGCACAGGTGGATCAGACCATCGACTCAAGACTTATCAGGTATCATGTGAGCTGGATTGCGACACAGCTTGCAGAGAGATTACAGCAGCGTCAGGTAGGACTAATCAAGGTTTGAAAGGTGTGTTCATCTTATCTATGAGACGGAAATGTTCCTGGTGATGTGACCGCTGCACATCACTCTCTCCTCTGCCCTCCACGGACCCTACCCCCGCCCCCATCCTTCCACTCTACCTGGATTTTTAAACGTGAAGCCCAGGTGAGCGCAGCACACACACAGCATGGACTCGCTAAGCCTGCCACAGGTGAGGACAAGCAATCTATAGATGTGCATGCTTTACTCCTGCTGCGCCCTGAAACGCTGGGATATAAATTTAGAATTAATTTGTTTGAATGAAATTAAAAGCACATACGCCTTAAGGAAACATGAAAGCACAATGTTATTATTCTTATTATCAAGCTTATCATTACTGCCTGAATAGTACACTTAAAAAAATACAAATTTCATAGTCTTAACTTCACTGTAGTGACATAATGGTAAGGTTTGGACATGACTGCCATCATTTGTGTTGTTATAGTTCACTATCAGTATGGCAACATACGAAGGTAACTTATAGGTTATGATGCACAGAGTCATATTTTTAAGTGTATGCAAATAAAACAGAGGAAATTGCAAGCAGACCACAAAGGCCATAAAATATGTGTCTGCCCGGACTATGAACTCTGAACGATGAGAAAAAAAAATGAAATTTAGCTTTAAAACGAACCACATGAACCACAAAATAAACTATGTAGTGATGCTGTTTTAAGTAGGTACAGAAAACAGAGCATTTGGTAAATTATGCACTAAACAGAATATTATGATATATTATTGTTACATTTATTTGTAAGAGAGTTTTATCAATAGTTAATGAACATAGTCAAACAGGAAACAGTTGAAGTTTAATGCTTTTTCAGTATTGATTTAGCTGGTAGCTTTCTGTCTGGGGTATACTGTTGTGTGAATGGAATTTTACTGCACCCAGACCATGTGACAATAAGATCAATACCCTGGCATGTGAGAGACAGTGTGTGTGTGTGTGTGTGTGATATTTCTGAATCTAATACCCTGAAAGTCAAACTGTAATGAGGTTGTTTTGTTCGTACATACTCAGAGTTGGCCAACAGTTAACAAAGGATTAAATACAACAGACTTATATAAAATGTAATGATATGAGATGATGGCAACCACCATCATGATTTATGTTGGCATATTTGATTTAACTGCAATCTCTTTATAAAGTCGCCATTTGAAAAAACTGATAACTCAGTTCCAGGAAATTATTCTCTGTGGCCTTTGAATAGCGACAACTAAAATTCAAGAAGCAAACATTTTCCACAATAAATGCACCAGTTTGGAAATAAATTCTTAATTATGATATTTTTGCTTTTTCTTTCTTTTCAGCCAATGGCTGCCCAGAACAAATGCAAAGACGACCCCAATGAGACACATGGAAATAAAAGCAAAGGTTTGTTTCATACTGTATGAAATGCAACAGAAGGCTGTTGAAGAATTGAAATAGTAGATACATGTAAAGTATTTAGTTGTGGGAAAGGACAGAAAATGCATTCAGGGTTTTGTTTGTCTTAGACGTCAAAGCGAGCCCTGCTCACTCCACTCTGGCGTTGATTGAGGCGGAGCCGGAGGACGCAGACCCGTGGGACCTGCCGGAGCTGAAGGACACAGGGGTCCCATGGTCAGGTGAAGACTCCATCCAGTGTCCCCATCTAACATTATTACTAGTGCAAGTCCACCATTGTCTTATCCTTGTATTTTTAAAGGAAAGTGTATGTCCTGATTAGATATACAGTATGTGGTCAATACATTACTAATGGATTACGTACAGCCTGCTGTAGATATGATAAAGTGTTCCACACAGCGTTACATAACCACACAGGAGCTGTCAAGTCCAGTGTTTTTGTGCAGCCAAAACCAGCACAAACGATATTCACAGTGTGAGAAGTCTGGAGTAACTCGTGTTTTACAGAAGAAGAAGAACTCACCACCTTGGAAGTTTTCATGTTTATTATCGTGTCTTACTTATTATCAAATCAAAGTATGTGCCCTCCAGGTGCATGTGTATTCATACAATACAACACGACAATCCAGTGAAACCCCTCAACCACGCGCACACACACACACCACTTTTAAGTGCATTAAGGTGGGTGAATACTAATTTATTTTATAATTGCAATGAATTCAGATAACTATGCCTTGTCACTTTGATGATTAAGGGTCAAAAGAGCCACGTTACATCGACTGCGGTTCAATGTTGTAAAACAGCGAAACTTGCAAAGTCGGTTAAAGCTGTTTATGAGCACCGCACTGGCCGAACTTCCAAGACAGTATTGCCTTGTTGATAAGACAATAAATCAAATCAGTGTCACTGATCAGATTAGTCAGAGAGTATAGAGGTCATAAATACTAGGGATGTGATCCAGACAGTAGCCAGAGAGAAAGCTGAGTCTGTGCCAACACACTGAGCACAGGAGTGACTTCAAACAGCGACTTCACGTAAGAGCCACTGCTGAGTGTCAGCAGCTTTAAAAGTTAAATTCTTACTGTAACTTACAGCAAGAGTGAGCTATCCAGTATCAATGCAGTGTTATTTATTCATGATAGAAATCTTTAAAGATGACAGTAACATCTTTAAAGATTTCATGTCTTGTCTCTGTCTCAGCTCTGGACACCAGAGGGAAGGTGTTGCGAGTGCTGCTGTCGGCGGGGAAGCTAATCCTGCTGCTGGGTTTACTCTACATGTTCATCTGCTCTCTTGACATCCTCAGCTCAGCTTTCCAGCTCGTGGGAGGTAAACACACACACACTGGCACACCTGTGTCTGAAGCCATACGTGGCTGTTATGATGATCCATACACTCGCGTGTTATAGGACAGCAGACATTTCAACTTGTCACGATAGGAACAGCATGTGTGTTAATGATAACAAGTGTCCCAGACAGCGAGCCAGCCAGGCGAAGCTAAATGTAATGTGTTCATTCATTTTATTATTTACACCTGTGGTTTTCCTGCTGTGACGTGTCAAAACGTCGGCAGTGACAATAAGGCCCATTAACATGGTGTTAATATGCAGCTGCTTTGTCTTCTACATGTACAAAAGCACAATGGTACTGTGATTTATGGTCAGTCACTCTCTGCTGCATACTGTTTGGAAAGGGGAAACAAGCATTATTTTGAAAATGTGCATTCTCCATGTTCACCTTACCTGTCCAGGTAAAGCAGCAGGTGACATATTTCAGGATAACTCAGTTTTGTCCAACCCTCTGGCTGGTCTGGTCATTGGCGTCCTGGTCACCCTGCTGGTCCAGAGCTCGTCCACTTCCTCCTCCATAGTTGTCAGCATGGTATCCTCCGGACGTGAGTACGAGCCTCTACACACACACGCACACACACACACACACACACACACACACACACACACACACCCACACACACACACAGATCTATGCAGGAGGAGATGGAGGAGTGATCATGAAGGAGTGCTCTGTGTGCTTTGGCAGTGCTAACGGTCCAGCTGGCTGTTCCCATCATCATGGGCACCAACATCGGCACCTCGGTCACCAACACACTAGTCGCCATGACGCAGGCGGGGGATCGCAGCACCTTCCGCAGGTAGTCATTTTGTGTGTGATGCATAGCTTCCTGTGTCTCCCTCTCTCTGCAGTTCAGAAAGCCCACCGACTGCATTCCTCAAGAAAAATGTAGGATAAAACATATAATTACAAGAATATGCAGAGACAGTATCAACAACAGCAGTATCTGTCTGACCCTGATGAATGATCTTTTATTACTCTAATAGTCAAGTAAATTCATTGACCTGTTATGAAATAAACATCCACATCGTCAACAAACTCACAGGCGCATCAGTACAACACGTGTGACTGAGTTCAGCATTCAGGTTGCAGCCGCATCTTAACTTACAGTTACAGCACATCCAAAAATGTGCATTTTTGATGAGCATTGTTGAAAACTTTTTTAGCTTTGTATAGAGTTTTATGAGCCCTAAGATAATAAATATATATAATAATGTATATAAATATATATTCATTATTTAATCTACAAATTTAACTTTCCCCCTTTATCTAAAAAACACAAATATTTCTTATCTTATCTATGATTGATGACCCTCAACCTGAGAAATTGTTGTACCGTGCTTGTAATAATTGTATTTTTCTACTTAGCTTCTAGATGACTTTTCCTTAGACAGCTATACTATGTAGCTCCCATCAGGTCATTTTCTTTTGCATTGATCTCCTTTCACTATGCACCCAGGGCTTTTGCAGGAGCCACAGTACATGACTTCTTCAACTGGCTCTCTGTACTGGTGCTGCTGCCTCTGGAGGTTGCCAGTGGTTATTTGTACGAGGTCACCAAGCTCATCACCGACTCCTTCAACATTCAGAGTGGAGAGGCCCCGGACCTCTTAAATGTGATCACTGATGTCCTCACAGAGTCAATTATACAGGTAAAATGTTCATTCTGATGATGTAGTTATGAACCTCTCATCTTTATTGTTCAGAACTGAAATATTTTGTTATAAGGGCCTGACCTGTGGGGCTTTTTACCACTAGTAGCACTGTGGAGTAATTACAAGTACCAGGGAGGAAGAAGACTGCTCGCACTCAAACGTGCATTTAAGATTTTCAGGAATCAGCTTTGCAGATGTTTTTTGGGGAAGGAAATACACTCAGCATGTTTGTTAGATCTCAATGATTCATCCAGTGTCTTTTGGTAACAAACACTTTAGTCTGTTTGTAAGAAAACTCCACAGGGCACCTTTAACATCAGCAGATGTGGTTTCACTTCACCTTAACACCATTAAAATTGAGAAAAATTCAGAGTCAATTACACAAGGCGGTAATGTTGCTGGAAGGAACCTTATTTTGTAATGCAAACGTTGCGCCCTTCACAACTCATTCCATTATACACAAGCTTTTAGAAAGGATCAGAACAGACCACAAAATGAACATGATGCAGAAGAACTGCTTCATGCAACACTGCGTTTAGCCATCTGTAAAATCAATCAGTAAGAAACAAACAAGGCAGAAATACTTCAGCACAAAATGCCAAAAATAACCTCACTCAAAGAAGAATTATTGATCCCCAGAGGGGTCATTAAAAAGTAAATTAAAATGACTGTAGTGTGATTAATAACAGCAGAGTCAGCAATATTGATTAAGTAATGATACTTTCACTGTGTTAATATAGAGTTATAGTAGAAAAGTTATACAGTATGTCATATAACACTAGATCATATTAACATAACAGCATAATATGGTAGGGGTTATAATATACACTATAAGGTGAATGCAGCAACATAACACAATATACAGAGAAGAACAACAATATAACTATTCTAACATAGTGCATACAGTTGTGCTCATACATTTACACACCCCTGTCAAATTTGTGCATAATTGGCCATTTTCTTGGAAAATACGTCTGATCATGCAGAAAACTTCTCTTTTATTTAGGGATAGTGGGCGGAAGAAGCCATTTATTATCACACAATTGTGTGTGCCCTTTTTCAGTCATAATGATAACTGAAATCACCCAAATAGTCCTGAGCAAATGTCTACATACCCCTGAATGTTTGGCCTCATCACATCCACACAAGTTGACACAAACATGCCACAGGCAAAGCAAAGGATCTGTCAAAGAAAGAACTGATCTCATAAATCAGGAAAAGGATGTAAAAAGATATCCAGAGCTTTGAAAATGTCAATCAGTAGTGTTCAAGATATTATAACGAAGTGGAAAATGATGGGTTCTGCTGAAAACAGACCAACAAAGGTTTCAGCCACAAGGAAACCAGGACCAGGATAACTGGTTGGGATGCAAAGAAAAACCTGCAAGCAACTTCAGCTGAAATACAAGCTTCTCTGCAAAGAAGCACTGCGGCTGTTTCAAGATGAATGAAAATAGGCTGTGTCGAGTTGCTGGAAAAAAACTGCTTTTGCACCAAAAACAGCCCGCTGACAACATAGCAGACAGCACCTAGACGAACCTCAAAACTTTCTTTTGGAGTAATGAGGCCAAAATGTAGCTTTATGGTCGCAACTATAAACGTTATGTTTGGAGAGGAGTCACCAAGGACTATGATGAAAAGTACACCCTCCCTACTGTGAAGCATAGAGGTGGATCTCTGATGTATCTGAAGCATGTGAGCTACAGGCTGCACAGGCAGTTTAGTCAGAACTGATGGACAGATGGATGCAGCATGCTATCAGAAAATACCGGAGGACAATTTGCTTTCATCAGCCCAGAGGCTGCACATGGGACTCACAATGACTTTCCAACATGACAATGATCCAAAACACAAGGCCAAGTCAACCCTTCAGTGGCTACAGCAAAAAAAAAAAAAGAAAAAAAAAAGTGAAGGCTATGGAGTGGCCATCTCAATATCACTGAGCCACTTTGGCGAGATCTCAAAGATGCAGTTCATGAAAGACAACGTGAAAATTTACAGAGCTGGAGGCTTTTTGCCAAGAAGAATGGGCGACTTTACCACCTGAGAAAATAAAGGGCTTCGTCAGCAACTCTCACAAAAGACTGCAATTGTGTTGTTTTTACTTTCTTACAGAAATCGCCAGTGCATCAGAAAGATAAAATATTCAGCCATTATACAACGTTATCATCCTGGTTTTACATTTCTGAATGCTCTTTCTCTTTCCCTCTGACTCAGTTGGATCAGTCTGTCATTAGTGGGATTGCCACCGCAGACCCAGAAGCCAGGAATAAGAGTCTCATCAAGAAATGGTGCCAAACCTTCACCAACACAGTAAGACCAAAACATGTCCGCTGCATCCCAAATATTCCAAAACATCCAAGCTTTAAATCTTCACTGTCAAACTGCTACTGTGTTCCAGACCTTAATGAACGTTACAGTTCCCGGTCCAGAGAACTGCACGTCTCCATCTCTCTGCTGGGTCGATGGCGACTCCACCATCACGCTGAAGAACATTTCAAATACATACAACGAAGAGAAATGTAAGACCAACATTCACAGAACTTATACTCAAGTAACTAAATACTTTAAGGAGGAACTTTTCCATGCAAATTAATGTCCATTACATTCAAGTCCTCGTGTTACATTCAAGGCTCGAGTGTCTGTGGGGACATTCCCACGCTGGCGCATTGGTCGTGATGCGTTTTTCATCAGGATGTAGTGCACTAGTATAGTGAGGAGCATACGTGGTCATAAGCATGTGGACAGTGTTTGTGCAGTTGCTGAAGATGCAAGTCATCACCTGCTTGTATCCAAGGTGTCATTTCATGTGTGTGTTTCTGTGTGTGCGCAGGTAAGCATCTCTTTGTGGATGTGGATCTGCCTGACCTGTCAGTAGGTCTGATCCTGCTGGCTCTCTCTCTGCTGGTGCTCTGCTCCTGCCTGGTCCTCATCGTCAAGCTGCTGAACTCCATGCTGAAGGGACAGGTGGCCACAGTCATCAAGAGGATCCTGAACACCGGTGAGCGCCGCTGCACGCAGCACTCAGTCAGGTGCAGTGAGTGTGAATGTGATGCACTGGTTAGTAACACGTGGCTGCCGTGTCTGTGTTTGCAGATTTCCCGTTTCCATTTGGCTGGGTCACAGGTTACATTGCCATTTTAGTCGGAGCTGGAATGACTTTCGTTGTGCAGAGCAGTTCGGTTTTCACTTCTGCTATAACTCCACTTGTTGGTGAGGGCATCCCTCCGCTCCTCCATCCATCTATCATCCATCCATTTCATTCATCATCAGAATTTCTGTCAATGGTGGTTGGAGGGGAAGAGAGAGGTTGTGAAAACATATATTTTAACCACTGTCCCATTTGTTTCAATAGGTATTGGTGTCATCAGCATAGAAAGAGCATACCCTTTGTCTCTGGGTTCAAATATTGGTACAACCACCACAGCCATCCTGGCGGCTATGGCTAGTCCTGGAGACACACTGGCTGATGCTCTACAGGTCAGTAATTCACACACAAAAAAAACATGTGCATATGTAGAATGACCAGAATGAGCAGATGATCCAATCCAGTAAAATATTAAGTTCAGAACACGTTTTTAAATCAATAAATATCCACAGACTGCTGTTGCATAATTTCACAAATTCTCCATTTTATAATTCCAGTTACCATGCACACCTATGTGATATGTCGATATAACCTCGCTTGACCCAATACACAACCAAACCCTCCTTGGATGACCCATGAGTGACAATCCTCACATACGTGCTAGCAGCGTAGTTCGATTAAATATCGATAAAGATGTCTGAAATATAAATTTAGATTAGAATAATTAGAATAAGTTGTTGGAAGTATATCAGTCAAATGCTGTCTCTGTGTTACCTGTTATTATCTATTAGCAAATGGAGCAAACACAGTGCAAAGTTCTCTCCATGGGGGAATTATTAGGAAATTACAGGCCTGCAAAGTATAACACAACATTTTATTAAATAAAATTGTAAATTGTTTTTTCTTTGTGACAAGGAAAAATGACGACTTAAGCATATCAATAAAATGTGTTGATGATTGTTCCAGATTGCCCTTGTGCACTTCCTGTTCAACATCTCTGGCATCATTCTGTGGTATCCGATCCCCTTCACCCGCCTCCCTATCCGGCTGGCTAAAGGTCTGGGCAACATCACCGCCTCCTACCGCTGGTTTGCTGCTGTCTACATCATTTGCTGCTTCTTTGTTCTACCGCTCTTCGTCTTCAGCCTGTCGCTGGCTGGCTGGCAGGTACTGGTAGGTGTGGGCGTACCGCTGGTCGTCATGTTGATCGTCGTCATAGTGATCAACGTACTGCAAAAAAGGAAACCCGAGTGTCTGCCGGCAGCGCTGCGATCCTGGGACTTCCTGCCTCTCTGGGCCCACTCCCTGGCTCCCTGGGACAAAGTGGTCGGTCTCTGTACGGCCAAATGCTGTTGCTGCTGCAAATGCTGCCAGGTTGCTGCTGATGACCTGGAACACAATGAGACAGAATCTGTGGAAGAGAACAAGAGCCCTCACGCAGAGGTGTACGATAACCCTGCGATGAGTGCGGAGACAGAGGTGGAAAATGAGATAAAGATAGAGCTCAATATTCTGAAAATGACCCGCCTTTGAGATGCTGTATATATGTGTGTGTGACTATGTGTGTATGGTGTGAAGATGTGCATTGTGCACTGATGAAGGCACAAGGACCAAACACATTTGGGCAAAACTCTCTAATTTCCACGATATTTATGTTATTACTTTTAGTAGATCCTTTAGTGTAAGAAATGGTTATACAGAGAATTCCAACTCTGAGTCAGGCAAAGAAAATAACACATGAAAGAAAGAGTTGGTCTTTCAGCTCTATGGTGCTGACTGAAGCTGGCCCCCATCTTTTTTTGTTTGTTTTTTCTTTGTCATTGTCATGTATCCCAAGGAAAAATCAAAAACAGCAATTCATTCATCCATCTCTCACTTCCATCTGACTTTTCATACCCTGTCTGTGGCGTTCAGCCTTGAGCCCATTGGTAAGATGTAAATCTTACAAATATATAGTTTCATTTTTTAATAATAAATACTTTCCTTAAGCAGCTGTAGTTTTTAGCATTACTTACTTACAAAATGCATTAGTCGGGAACTATTTTCAGCTGCGGATGAATACAATTCAAGTGAGCCAGGTCCAGTTGCCCTAACCCGCCTTGGATGACCTGGATGAATGAGAGTCTTCACAGACGTGCCAGCAGCTTAGCTGGATGTAACATTATGGGAAATCCTTGGAAATGTTCAGAAATACCAAGGTGAAAGTGAAAATTAATCGTGATAATGATTTTAGGTGACGTCACCCTGCACAACGAATTAGCTGGTAATTAGCAAGACAACGTTCCAAACTAAGATAGTGAACATAATACACGTTAGCCACACTTACCTAAAAGTCAGCATGTTAGCCTCGTCATTGTGCGCATGCTAACATGCTAATGTTAGCATTTATCTCAAAGCACCGCTATGCCTTACAGAGCTGCTTGCATATATTTGGTCTTTAAAATGGGATTTGCTGACAATGAGAAAAATACAGAATATCCTCATCCTGTAATTTTTAAGCTTTTAACTTTAGCTCTGATAGGCTGAACAAACCGCCACTTTTATTGCATAACACCATAAATTACTATTTAAAATTGTCCAAAATACGTTAATAGACGTTATCATGAGATCATTAAAATGATGAAATACAAATTAGGTATATATAATCTGATGTTGAAGTCTGAAGTCTATAACTGCCGATCACTGGGAACAGTTATTGAAAGAACAGAGACATGTAAACCAAGGACGCAGCATTTGGTCAGAAGTTAGTCGTGTCTGTGTTGTCAGTCAGTGAAAATGAATTAAGAATCTGTGGCACTTGTGCACTAATATACACCAGATATAATCAGTCATGATCTGGTTTGATTTGATAGACACAGTGTGTTCAGAATAAAATGCTCATCGCATTTCCACGTTTCTATCAGGTTTTCTCTTTTGTTTTCTTTACGGAGGATCTTCATTTTTTAAACTGTGTATAAAAGACACATTGAAATCCTTATCGCATCGTTTTAAGGTGTAAAAATCATTTTGTAATTCAGAAGGATAATTGTATTCAAGGAATATGTAGGTTGAAATTAGATGAATGTACATTTTTACTAACTAAACATTTTTAACTTTTAATGGCCGCTGTTGTATACAGTGTCTCAATAATGCCTGTATGAATATTTCAAAATAAAAGACTGAAAAAGCGGAAAGACTGACTTCACTTTTTTTTCTGCTCATCTGGCAGAAACAATTTTCTGTTATTAGCAAACATCTAACTGACCTTGTTGTATTATGGTATGATAGGAGAATATTTACTGCTCTCCAATCTGTTATCTGAAGATTTTCCTGAGTGGACAATTATATTACAGGGGAGAAACAGACAGCATGAGTTCAGAGGAACAAACATGCTCTGTATCTCAAAGTATCATAAACTTTGGGAGGATCTTTATTCTTGTCAGTATAATCAATATTTCACAAGTCTTTCAGAGCGTGAGGTGCTTTGCTGGTTCTGGCTCATGACTATTCTTTTGCATTTGTTCATTTTGATTATTTTATTTTATTTTATTTTTTTAAGAATTGGGGCAACACAGCCAGTGTCCAGGAAACTGTTGTGACGACGGCTCTCCTGTCACATGTCTGTAAACCATGTGCAAAGAACATGAGATGGATTATCAATATGCCAATATCGAGGACGCACAGCTGTGCCAGAGCTCACGAACAAACCACGAGACTCTCCACACAGTCAGCTGACACTCACTCAAAATAACTAAGTGCATTTTCTCAAGCGCTGTACTTAAGTAAACCTCTGAGAGATGTGCTTTACATAAGAATTTATATTTAATAAAATTTATATAGAATTCAGTTTTATTCCTCTGCCCACTGCATTTCATAGGGAAATACTGTATGTTTCACTACATTCGTTTATAGCTACTAGTTGCTTTTTCGTTACTTAGATTTGATATAAAAAAAACATGATGAGTTTATAAAATACAATGCATCATAATATATTAAACCTTTTTCTTTCCCTCTTACAAAAACAAGTATCTCATTGTTTTGGATGTCTATGAGTTGTCAGCAGTTGCACCAAAGAGATTTTTTCTGACATGACTTAAAAATATCCAATAATTCACAACCCAAAAAATAAATATTAGAGAATTGCCTGAAAAATGACAAACATTTCTTTCCTCGCCCATTTATCGTTTCTCTACCTCTTCGATTTATCTTGTGACCTTTTGGAGGAGTGTTGTACTAAACCATGTCGCACCATCAAACCAAATGAATAAGCAAGACTTTGAACGTTTAAATTGGAAAACTATCTGTAAATGTTTAGTAGCAACTAAAGATATCTAAATAAACACGTGAACTGCTTTGTGTGTCTGTTTTAATTTAGTGAATGCATTGATCTCCACTTGGTAAGCACATATGAGTGGGCTGAAGCTGAACTTAGGAAAGGATCTGGACTCTGTGTGTGGAGAGAAACTCAAGCGAGGATGTTCTTCTCTGCTCTCTCTGTTAATGATAAAACAGCGAGCCATCCACAGGCTCCTCAGCATGTGACGGGGCGTGTCGCAGTATCATCAGCGGTCACAGCGACTGAGCAGAGGGCACACCTGTTGATCACTCTTAATCTTATCTGTGCTCATACCGTAACTGCAACTGTCACACTTCTCATAATGAAACCCTTCCCTCTATCTTGTTCAATGTAAGTGTACAACTGTTCCCTCTTAACTAAATGTAATTTGCTCTGTTTATATGTATTAACTATCAAAGGGGAAATTTGTACAATGTTGAGTAAGTCTATCTCATTCGTATACTGATTCTTAAACAATATGATTTCATTACTATTTATTTTCATTCTGACTCATGTGTGCTTAAATCAAGCTGAGTTGAATTATAAATATTTTTTCCCCAAAACCAGTTGGAGCACATACCAATCAACTAATAAACAGGTAGTTCAGATCCTCTCCAATACAGCATTTTTATTCCCCCACACAGTTACACTGAAACATTGTCACACATCTGCCTTTTCAGCTCTGGAAACCAAAACTGAGCAACTGCCAATATGAATAAAAAGAAACAAGCATTTTAGAACATGTTTCCCCCTTAGTTTGCAACCTCGACTAACAATAATGTTGTTTAAATCATCTCTTTACACACTGATGTTATTTTGCGTTTGCATGAGTGAACTCAATTCAAACCCAAGGCTTCATGTTCATTATGACGGCACCATGCTATCAAATCAAAATATTCTACATGTCTTGTGCATTTCTCTCCAAACTCTCCAGCTTTATGTGTTCAGTATCTTTGTAAAACCGGTAGCTCTCCAGTAATTTAAAATAAAGTTGTACATTTGCCCACCAGTATACTGAAGCTTTCATGAGTTTGAACTGGTCTACAGCAATGATATCAGTTCATATAATGATGATATCAGCCAATCAGAGGATAAAGTCATGTATCTTCGCAGTGAATTTCCAGGTCAGGTCCAGCTCAGAGTCTAAAAAAATCTTTACTAAATGCCAAGAAGCCTCGTCATATAGTCCCCAGTTCAGAGTGCTGAAGTGTTTTCATGTATTCCTGATAAATACAGGATTAAGTCCTGAGTTGTTCACTGAAAACATTAGAACATGTGCTCAAATCTGTTTGACTAACAAACACTACCATCTAGTGGCTGATATGAGAACTGCAGTAGCAATGTCAAAGCCAGGTAAGGACCACTAAAAGCTGAATGACTGCTGGTGATGATGCCACTTGCATTGTCAATAATTATGGTTGAAAAAGATTTATGGCTAATCTGACACAGAACATATCTCAGAAAGCAGCTATAATCAATATTTTTATGTTAACGATCATTACTTCTAAGTGGACACTCATTCATCAAGAGGCTGTTCAGCTCAGCTCTGATGATCTTTGTATCATATTTCAGCACATTGTTTTGGTTTTGTTAAACTTTACTGTTTTGGTTCAGCCTCTCACCGCTCTCATTGTGTCATTTGGGACAGCAGACGGTGGCAGTTTCCTTTCTGGCCAGCATCAAACCGCAGACAGACATAGAGACAGTAGCAGCTGAAGAGTTTGTGCCTCTCATCTATCCGCATACATCTGGGTCACCGTCGGCTTCTCTAAAGGATAATTAGCAATATGATGTTTGGAAAAATCCTGAAGGTAGTTTAAAACTACCTGAAGGCATTTCCGGTATCCCAAGGAGTCTTCTAAACCATCTGAATGAAAAGCTTTTCGGTTTGGTCAAACTGTTGCCCTCTCTTGCCCAGTGAAAACAGAGATGGCAGCCCCTCGGCTACCTGGATAAGAAGAGCCGCAACTGTTGGAAACGAATTGAAAATATTTTGTGTTGTGCAGCGGACGGAACAGCTTTTCATAAAGATGGTTGGAAGAACTCTAAAAAGTCAGTGATTCACCTCAGGGGTCAAAACAAAGACATAAGGAGAGTGAATGCTGGACTTACGTCTGTCAGGTTACTCTACAGTATGTCAGCGTTGTCTACAGCTTGTTTCTGCTGCCCCAAAGTGGCCAGAAAAATCAGTTACTGCAGGTCTGCAGATCTAATGTCAGCCCTCACACCAGGATCAACCATCAGAGCATGCGTAATCATTGAGGACACAACAGCAATTGGACAAAACAAAATAATTTATTATTTTCAAACCCAGAGGCAATTTGTGGTTACAGTCATTGCAGATAACTGATGTGCATTTTACACACACTGTACAGTACCACTACCACTATCAATAGACTACTACTACTACAACTACAGTACTCTAAGAACTCACTACTCCATCCACTACTTACTAGATCCACTACTTCTAGTTAAAGTAAGACTAAAGCACGACATAAAAACATCAATACATTAACATACAATACATTTGCACTTGTAGCACCATTCATTGTATTATATTCTAGACGTGAAGAATAATTTAATCTTGCGTGGGCTACGACATACTTCACAGGCTTGTGTTTCCATGTGCCTCTCTCTGAAAGCCTGGAGGAGGCCTTTTCATACCGGACCACCAAAGCTGGTCACTTGTGCAAGGATCTGTGCCGAACAAAATCTCCATCTAGCATCGTAACATGTGCCAATTTTTTTTTTTTTTTTTTTTTTTTTTTGGGATTGTCTGCTCCTTCAGGTGGATTCAGTGGAGTTGTTGTGCCGTTCTATTACAAAATGACAGAGAAAAACACTTCCCATGTGGATGAAAGAGGAGTTTTTAACTTAGAAGGGGACGGGTCCATAGTAGGCAACGTATGCGGCGACGATGCCTGCAGTTTCAGCCATCTCGTCACAGGCGATGTTCACCTCGCACACTTCTCTCAGGCTGGATGGGAGAGGAGAGAAACGGTTAGAAGGCTTAAGAAGTCTCACTTTAGACTTAACTTAGATTTGTATTTTAGTTCTGAGGTGTGGGGTTTTTTTCCACTAGAGCTAAACATTCAATGATGATTTGCAGCAAAGAATTCACCTTGACATTTCAGTAGCTAACAGAGTGCAAAATGTGTCGCTGCTTAGTGAGTCAGCTTTATCCAACTCCAGTAAATAGCCGTACCTCTCGAGCTGCAGAGGGGTGAGGTCTCCTGCTGGGGCAGCTCTTCTTCTCCTCAGGAGAATAGCAGCCAGGTCTCTCTTCACGACCACCTTACCTGCCGTGGGGCAAACATCGCAAACTCAGACTTCTTGAACGTTCTTGTTTTATAGTCACATGAAAGCACGATTGGTAAATCTAAAACCATGCAGAGATTCTTTCTGGAGACAGAAATGTTGCATACCCTCAGCTGACTCTGATTCTGATGAAGACGAGGAGGATGATGATGAAGAAGAGGAGGAAGAATCGGATGAGTCAGAGGAGTCGGAGGAGTCGGACTCAGAAGAAGAGGACTCAGAAGACGAGGAGGAGGAAGAAGAGGAGGACGAGGAGGAGGATGAGGAGGAGGAGGAAGAGGAAGAAGATTCAGAAGATTCAGAGGAGGAGGAGGAAGATGAAGAGGAGGAGGAAGAGGACGAGGAGGAGGATGACGAGGAGGAGGACGAGGAGGAGTCGGAGGAGTCGGAGGAGGAGGACGAGGAGGATGAGGATGAATCGGAGGAGTCGGAGGAGGAGGAGGAGGAGGAAGAGTCGGAGGAGTCGGAGGAGGAGGATGAGGAGGACGAGGATGAATCGGAGGAGTCGGAGGAGGAAGAGTCGGAGGAGGAGTCGGTTGAGTCGGATGAGTCGGAGGAGGCAGCGGCTGGGTCAGCAGGCGCGGCAGCAACGGCTGTGTCGGCAGCGGGGTCAACGACAACCTCTGGTTCAACAGCTGAGGATCACACAACAGAACACGTTAATATACTGTAGCTGTAGCTCAAACATGCAGAGGCGACCACGAGTCTGCCCTCACCTCCCATGGACCAGCACACCGACAGGAGGGCGCAGATGGAGAGGAGGGTCAGAGTCTTCATGATGCCGTGGAGTCGGTGTCTCCCTGTGGACAAGTTGCTTTCTTGATTGCTTCTTAGCTTTCCTTCGATGGCTTGCTCTGTTTCTTCGCCCCAAAGCGAGGTCAATATATACTGCAGTCCACCTCCTCTGTCAGACCAGACCCACACGACGAGATAACCCTCTGATTGGCTGGGGAATCAAATGTCAATGCTTCCGCTTCCACTTGTCATGAAAGCTCCCATAAACACCCACACGGCCCTGGCACAGAGTCCAAAAACTCATTCACCCGCGCAGAAACTTTACACAGCCGCAAAACATTCCTGCCGCTCAGTCGTACGTACAGCGCGAGCACTGTATGTAAACCTGTATGTATGCATGCAGGCCCAAAACAAACAGAGAGGCATGTGTAGCTGCACACTTCAGGGGATTCCCCTTCCACACCGTGCATGTGCATACACACAGACATACACATTCATCAATATTTTGCCCACAGATAAAGGTCAAATGGAATTGTTGAATGGAGATCTTAAAATAGTTTCTCCTCCTGGCTTTTGGGTAACTTGGACGCTATTTTTCTCAGACAAAAATGCCATCGTTTTCCTGTCGATCACTTTCTGAGGTCAAACCGAATCGTTTTCATACTCGTCTTGTTTACCAACCCTGTGCGTCCCCTTCGAGCTCCTCTATCCTCAGCCCTCATCACTGCAGTTTAACAAATGCCACAAAAGTCCAAACAAGTGGTGTTGCTGATCTCTATAAAACCCCCTTCAGATGTGATTGGATTTTAATCAGGGAGACCCGATGCAGGGTTGCCCCTTTAACATCAAGGCTGCCAGTCCTGCCATTGCTGTTATGCTACTATACTCTTTGCCCTAGATGTGATCTCCCACCCCCACAAACCTCAAACTATAGCCTGAGCCGACCACAGGCTACTAATCGAGTGGCACGGAACAGCAGTGAGCCTCATTATGCGACAGAGCTTAATTAGAGTGTTGCAGAGTCCCACCAGAACCGCAGTCAGTGCCTATTTACAGATCCATCTCGGTCCAGCTCCCGAACAGATCCAGGCACGGCCACGGTTTACCAATGCCAACCGGCGGCCCAATGCACAGGCTCGCTTGTTGTGTTTCAGCGTACATACATACAGCTAAATATACACAACCCTGATGCGATGGATCCACGGCATTGTGCGCGCGGGTTTGGTTGCAGCTCCCTGTTTGTGCGGTGCAGCTGAAGTGTGGCCTCAGCTTTGGTTTATGATTAAAAAAAAGGTATTTGGAGACCTAAACCATATTGCAACTTAAATACGGTCTAGATAACCAAACATTTATGCACGCATATCACTTCATGTATATAAATATCTCAGAGGGCCCCCACCTATCACGCAGTGAGAAATTCAGGGCTGCTGCACAGTGACCTTGGTGTCCTTCATGTTTCATAGTCTCGTGTTATTCCTGGTGTCAGGGATTTGTCTTGGAACGTGCGCCATGTAATTTCAATGTCTGCTCCAGCGTCCATTTTGGTGGATGCGTTCAGTGCATGGGGGATATAGCTGGAGAGAACAATTGCCACAACGTCCCTGGATGGGCAGGAAATATAAGGTCCGAGGCATGCATCAGGTTCTTTTTTTGTTGTTGTGTCTTGGCGTGTAAATCACTGCTTTTTTTCTTCTTCTTTTTCTTTTTTTTTGCTGTTGTTTTGGTTTTACACAATCCCTGTCTGTGCAGCAGAAACTGGAAAACTTACACAACAGGTGCGCACATATCGTAAGATAGACAATATGCTGTGTATGATCTTAGCAGTCCACTCATATCAGTGATAAACATCCCATCTTTTTCTGTGTTAGACGATCTGTGACCCTCACAGGTCTAATATAATACTATTTACTGGCGATGTCTCGTGTCATCCAGAAGGAGAGAACACATCGCAGCTGTTTTAAAGTCACTGCCTCTGCTCTCTGTCACTTTGCGTATTGATCTGAAGGTTCCGCTGCTTGTTTTTAAAGCGCTGCCCCTGAGGCCAGCGCCTGGCACGAGTCGTGTCGTTGTGCCGGAGTGCAGGAGAGACATTTGGCGAGGCAGCTTTTTGTTTTTACGCCCCGAGCTGCTGAGAGAGCCAGCCAGGATGTGAGAGGCCGAAACTGTTTGTTAATCCTCGCTCGTTAGCCTGATGTACAATGTGAATGTTTCACGGCCCTCGTTTAAACTTTAGCTCCTTATTTATTTCATGATTAATGTTTCATTGCTCCTATCCATCTTATTTGTTATTGTCTGTTTTTCATCTACATCAATCTCAAAGTTTTATAGTTTGTTCATTTGTGTGTGAGTGTGTGTGTGTGTGTGTGTGTTGGAGGGGAGTTATTTTCAGTTACACTAAAACTCAACAAAATATGTTGAGTATGTATTTTCTTCATGTTAAAGGATAACTTTTGTTTTTTACAACCTGGACTTTATTTGTAGCATTAAATACGACCATTTAGACACCCAGACAACTTTGGTGACATTTGGAGTCGTTTTGAAGAAATTAGCCCCAGAGGAGCGGCGCGTATATCCGTATAATGCGAGTACTCGGGGCATCCATGCGCAGCCTCTATATGGTGGCATGTTATCAACATCTGGCGTCTCTAGACAACTACCTCTGACGTGGATGATGTCATTACCGAACGCCGGGCGCTGTGAGCAGCCAGCCGCAACACTGCTGACTCTGCAGCGGCTACAAATACGCAATAACGAACCATAGCTGTGTCAAACTACAGCTAAACTAGCCGACCACCGGCTCAGAGGGGAATAGCACCAGCATATCATAACAAAATATTGGAATATGAACGAGTTTCGCCGCAGATTATGCGTTACATAGAGGCTGCGCATGGATGTCCCAAGTACTCGCATTATACGGATATACTGGGGCTAATTTCTTCAAAACGACTCCAAATGCCACCAAAGTTGTCTGGGTGAGTAAATGGCCGTATTTAATGCTACAAATAAGGTCCAGGTTGTAAAAAACCAAAGTTATCCTTTAATCTCTATAAACATATATTTGCTTATGAATGCAGAATCTGCAGGTAAGGGACCAGATTTTGGTGTCAGAAGCGCTCTGGTTGCTATTTGTAGCCCGAGCTGCACTGACCAATCGCGCTGGAGCGGGCTCTGGCTGCATGCAGGTAAACAGTCTGCGAGGAGGTCAGAAGAGGTGGAATGCAATAGCAATGAAATGAAATGAAATCTTGCAACCCACGGTCTGACATTAGCTGTTTTTGATTGATATGCAGATATCTTTTTACAGAGATTGGCTGAAATGTCGAGCTGTTGTCAGGTTTGGAGGTCACATAGCTCATCAGACTGTAAACAGAGTGTAGAAGAGGAAGTTTTGGCCCGGATATCCACAGGCTACACCGGAAGCCCTAAAATATCGGCCAAGATTGTTTTCCTATTTATCACACATCTCTTTTCTTCTACAGGGATCTGCATGGGGAAATATCAGCAAAACAGGGTTTTTTTTATGAAATAACCCTGGACCGCAGACCTAATTGGTCAAGGCTCTAACAATTATGAACATTTTAAATAAATAAATAACTGTAATCCCACATTAACACACCACCAGGCTCTCAACAGCACAGAGACTAAATGCTGTATAACTGGAGCCATTTTAAAGGCAATGTCAAAAGATTGTACATTATTTTGTCCCTGCCAGCTTTGCTCCACTCGCATGATACGCATGCAGCATATCATTGCAACAAACAACCTTTAAATGACCAGTTACAGGCGTGCATTTAGACTTTTCTATTTAAACCATTACCTCACTGTGCGTGTGGACGCTCGCAGCTCGGAGAGAACATTTCGTGTTGTAGGTAAGCGTGTGTGTAACCTCAGCAAGGTGCCAGACACTTCAGGAAAAGATGCTGTAATGCAACAACCGACTGACAGATGGGTCAGACGTGTGGTTTTGCGTTCAGGTACGTGAGTAAAAGCAAGTAAAGCGGGAGACGCTCAGCACGAATGGTTCCCTGTGTTTGGACGTGTTGAGGGACACTGGACCTAAACGTGTCCACATACATTTTTGCATGTAATGTGAAAATAATTTACGAGTGTAAAGCTCCTGGAAGAGAGATCTGCTGAACACCACTGTGTGTGCAGCAGAATGACGGCCGGCAGAGCGAAAAACTCATCCAGGTTCACACTTCCTGCAGCACCACAAACCTTTTCCTCATAACTCACGAGAGGCTCTCTTTAATACTATCGATTGAGCCACATACTGTACAATAAAGTATTTCCACTTTCTGTCAAATGCATCACGATGAACTTATGGAAACACATACTTAAAAAAGTTTGTTGTGTTTTGGAAACCTGGGAAGAACACCGACTTGACTAGAGACTAGACCCACAGTATACTTATTGCTTACTTATTAGAGACTAGTCTTCCTTCGAGACCAGTTCTGGATGGAGATCTGTGAGGTTTCCTTGCGACTGCGAGGGCCAAGTTGCTGCTCAGTTTAGACCAACAGGACCGTGAGATCTCCAGGATTTACTGGTGTTTCAGAGAACAGAGACTGTTGTGTTTAATTTGAGCGACGGAGTGGAGGAGTAGAGTTGCTTCACATGTGACATGTCATGAGCGAAAGCACCGAGGCTTGTTTACTCAGCAGAACACTCCTATCGTTACCTTCAGCAACAAGTACTATTACCACACTGTGAAAATACTCCTCGACAAGTACAAGTCCTGCAGTCAAAACCTCACTTGAGTATGTTCAGTATATAGATATTATCAGCAACATTTACTTAAAAGTATGTGTTAATATCACTGCTGCAATAATGTCTATGTTGTATTTGCTGTACATGCTTAAAGCTGAGATAATATTAACTGCTTTATATGCTGTTGGGTCATTTAATCTACAGCAGTGCATCATTTTCTATAAGATCATGGTATGTGTGTAGCTCGATGTCCTGTGAGAACCACAGTTACAAGAACAAGTTAACTTACAGTTAATCCAGCCGTGAATGATTTGTTTAGCCTGAGAAGTGTGAGAATTTTCTCAACCCATACAGGAACACGTAATCCTTCATTTTAGCAGAAAAAATCTAAATGACCAAATCTGGACATACGTGATTTTCACTGGACAGGAAGGGTCTGAGAAATTGTAATCTGAAAAGTAACTAGTAACGAAAGCTGTCAGACATATTTGTCACTGAAGTATAGTGGTTTCCAAGTATAACTTTGCATTAAAAGGAAATGCTCAAGTACAAATAACTAAAATTTTGAGTAAATGTACTCAGTTACTTTGCACCACTGTTTCTCACCATCAACTTAACGAGCTTGCAGTCTTAACATTTACCACCTACAATAGCTGCAGGTGCAGGATACTTTCCACTATAGTAACGTGGGACCAGCTCAGCTAAAATAAAACCCAGAGAGGAGACGATGTAAACGCTGTACCGTCAAATCGGTGTCATGCACTGTGGAAGGTTTATATGATCACACAACTCCAGACCCACCACAATGTATTCTGTAAAACTACTGCTGCATTACTGTCTTTATATGTTTCTGCTTTTATGTGAACATTTCAGATAAACACACTGTTGTGGTGCTGCACCTCCTGCTGCAGCTGAACACCAGGATCCACAGCTAAACTACACAGCATCTGTTTCAGTCTGCAACGAAATGGAAACTAAATCACCAAGTCACACTCAATATAAGATATATTTGTTATAGTACGACAGATTACTGTCTTTGTATGTGTAATCCAGACTAGCAGGTTGTTGTGTCCGCTAACTGAACTCTATGTTATTGGTGTTAACACAGAACAGTGTGAGCACAAGTGCAGGCGTTCAGCATTGCTTTGTAATGTTTCTATGATCATTTCTCATTTCTCAAGTGCTGGCAGGCCCCCTTCTGCAAAGTGTTTCATCCATTTGTGACATATATCAAACAGAGTATAGGAGTTGTAATTAAGCATGGTTTGAAATCAGAAGAAGCCTTAAAATTCGGACATAAAATGTTAAACAACACAATCACACAATTAATCATTTTTTTTAATCATCAGTAATTAGTGTCCATGGTGTTTCTGTTCTGTGCTTGTACTATTGTTTAACAGTTTACCTTTTGATTTGGTCGTCTCAATGCGACCCGCAGACCCCCAGCGGTGCTTTATGTAACGTCGTCTCGACTGCAGCCGTAAACAAACTCAGATGGCAGGCGACACACGCTGTATATTTCCATCTGGTCTCTGAGAAACGTCCACCTGCCAGGCTTTCCCAATTCCGCCGGATGCATCCACTTGGCAATGCAACACCACTAATTATACTGATCCCAGTCTGGGCCTTGAAATTCCCTTCTAGCTTGAGAGAATATTTTTGGGACAAGCCCAAACTTTTTCACTCTTGATGTCTGCAGCCCATCTGTTGTCCTTTCATACAGATTTTATAGACTTTATTGCTAAATACTCTCTCTTTTATCCATATTTAGAGTCCAATATGTCTCGGAGCCAAATCTCTTGAATCTCATTCTTTTTAATTTGATGCCCTGCTTTCCACCGTGTGTGACTGCTGCCCCTGACGTTCTTCTTTGGGAGATTTCATGTTCGTTTATCCTGTGCAGATGATGTTTCTCACTTTATTTACAATGCACTTCTATCCAGGATGAACCATATGAGAAATGGCTTCGTATCTTCCCAGCCTCCTCTCTGTCACTCTCTCTGAGGTCGGTGTGTTGTGGTTCTGACAATAACTTTAGTGGACAGACTAACAAACTCTGCCAGATCTCTGCGACTTGTGGCCAGAGACCTGCGGTCTGGTTAGCAGACCGCAGACGGGCTCACACTCGCGTAAACAGACAAAACATAACACACACTGGTAAATAAGTGAGGGCACATGATCTACACATGCACACATGCACATGTTGACTTTGCATGGATTCCTTTGTGTTGGAAAGACGAAACAACCAAACTCATCTCACAGGAGAAAGAACTCACATCAGACACTGTTTTTCCATCTTATTTAATACCTCGTATATAATATAAGAGTTCATGTACATCCGTTCTATGAGTCCTACAGCTCTGTTTTGGCTTCTGCTCCTGCCTGCTTCTCCTCCTGTAAAACATAAACATGGGATAAGTGAAGTACAGCAGACAATACAGCATTGAGGGAATATATGACTCTTGCATCTGTATCAAGGTTACCTCAAGATTATTTCTGTCACCTTTCACAGACATGGACATAAAAAGTCTGGTATTAGACTGTATTTACTTTAGAGGAAAACTCAATGAGATGCCTTCATTTATGAAGCTGCTTCTGTGTCAGCACCTCTGCTTCATCTGCTGCATTTCTAGTTTTATCTGCAGAGTGTTTCAAATTATTCAGTTTCAGAAGAATATATCACAGAAGAGAACTAAAATTACCGCCTCGTGGCTGTTTGCCTCCACCGACCAGTCAGGTTGTAGTTTTTGTCCATGTCTGTCAGACTCAGTTAACATGTTGACATGTATGATTCCAGTGAATTATCCAGTGAGAAACAAGTTGTCTTCACTTAGAGACTGTTTTTTGGAGTACAGAGGACTCAGAGCTTTATCACATGGTATAAAGACAATACCTGAAGATCAATATCAGCAGAACCAACAAGCTTGTGGTGAACTACAAAGCTTCAAATATGGATGTTGCTGCAAAGACAAACTGTAAAACATTGATGCTTCACACACATCTTCACACAGCACAGCAGATCTCTACAATCAGCACAGTTTTTAAGGTGGAGCCCAAGATTAGTGTCAGCAACTCAGTATCATGATGTCACAGTGAGGCTGACCTTTGACCTTTTGGAGATAAAATGTCATCATTTCATCCTGGGAGACATTTGTGTGACACTTTAACGTAGGAATTTTTAAAAATTATGCTCAAAAATGTGTTTTGTGCGGTCACAGTGACCTTTGACCTTAAATCACCAAATTCTAGTAAATCCCTGAGTCCAACTGAACGTTTGTGCCAAATTTGAAGAAACTCCCTGAAGGCATTCCTGAGACATCATGTTCATTAGAATGGGATGTACAGATGTACAGATTGACAGATGGACAGATGGGCAAAAGACAAAGCCTGCAGCCACGACGCCACCAGCACAGACACATAACAACACAAAGGTCTGAGGATGCAGGTGTCGTGTTCTGCCCCTTAAGGTGAATGTATCAATTGTGATTTTTGGCCTCTATAAATAAGATTGACTTGACTTGAATCTATGTGAGGTGTACATGTAGGTAAATCTTCCGGGGTTATAAAAAAAAAAGCTACAATCAATCCTTCTCTAGAAATAATCCCATAGAAAAAAATCTGTCAGACACTGTGACTGAGCCTGAGGGAAACACTCAAAACTGCAGAATCAAGAAATTGTTTTGTTTTGTTTTGTCTTGGTGATGAACGTGAGGCGGCTATTTTACCCATATGACCTTTTTTTTAAACGCATTTTCGACGTTATCTATTGTGCACCTAGTTTGAGACAATGTCAGTCTTTTAGTGCCACACTTTGTTGACAACTCTGGTTGCTCTGTCTTGTTGTGGGTCTTCAGACTCTGCGTCACACCCAGCTGGAGCTCTGTGTGGTGTAACGGAGCAAATTAGTGCACAGAGTGAGGTTTCCTGTCTGGTGCGTGGCACATATACTTTACAGTGTGCTCTGCTGTGCTCCAAACACGCTGCCACTTTCCTTTCTGCCACTGTTCTGAGCACGACAAGTGTTTTTCTTTATTTCCTGACTATGCTGCTTTTTCCAAATCACCCAACTTCTTTTTTTTTAATTAAATTGTTCAAAAGTCAGTCTACAGTCTGAGTGCAGTGAGCAACATCTAAATCTGAACCAGCTGTTGAAGCTACCAGGTTGATTTCATCCAATCATCAGGCTGCTCACCTTCAGATCCCCCTGCAGGAAGGACTGGCAGAAGTCCCGTACTCGCTCGGTGGAAATCTCTCCCTCAGGTAGGAGCCACTTCCCGTCAGAGTCACTATCATAGATCCCAACTCGTGGGAGGTCGTTCGACTTGAGGCCGAAGAAGCCCAGTGACCGGGAGTTGGACTTCACTGCTCCATCAATCAGCACAAACAAGAACTGGAACACAGTTTTTATGACTAATTTAATAGCAACTAATTGATTTAATTTAGCACATCATGCATTCCACTACAGAAATGTAAAATAATTTGGCTGTATTTGATTTGTGGGCCTGCGTTTGCTTTGATTTGATGGACACATCCATTTGAAATCAATTTGGAACTGAAGTTCTCACCTTTCCTGTGAACTCTGGGGCCAGAGCTGCCAGTCGCTTCCTGAGCTTTGTGTATTCTTTTGTCCCTCTGTTAGCAAAGAGCAGGAGGTGTGACTTCACCGTCGAGTGGAACAGGCCCACTGCCGTCTGAGGAGACACAAAAAACAGCCGAGAGGAATGAGGGTTGAAGTGGGAGAGGTTATATTCCCGCTGGTCATCCGTGATCTCCTCTGTCAGAGGCCTCTCACCTGACAGGATCTCACAGGTTAATCTCAAAAATAACTCAATAAAATTCTTATTTTTGCGGATGAAACCTTAATATAATCATTGTGTTTTTGACTCCCTGTGCTGACATATGCGTGCCTTCTTCCTGTTCTTGTATAAACCGGGCTCACTCTGTTATTTATGTTCGTTATGTTCATATTCTCAGAATAAAACTCTGGATACTGTGCATTGTTGACAAGCTGTGGTGGGAAACATAACATAAGATACGACTTTGTTTATCCCGCGGGAAACTGCCGTGCAGCAGGTGCAGTAGGAGAGAGTGCAAATATATGCATAAATCCAAACTGTTCCAGTCAGGATCATTCCTGTTGAGAAGCATTTAGATACTATGGGTACTATCAAATGTGAAGTATAGTGGTGCTAGTGGTGGGGGTCATTTTTGTCTGTGATTTTTACTGGTTTTCTATTTTGTATTTGTCTTCAATAAAAATATTTTTTTCAAATGAAAGAAATGAAGTTTGAAGGAATAAACAACAGGAAGAAAATAACAGCTCCACATTTACATGACAGTGAGTTGGACCTACCATTTGGTTGTACTCTGTGATGTATCGGACCTCGTTGGTGGCGATGAAGTTCACGAGACCGTCGACTTCTAACTTCTTGGCTTCGGTGAGAACGAGGTTCTCCTGCAGGTTGTCGGCCTGGATCGCAGAACGCACGACATCGCCGCCGTCATCATCATGAAACCCACAGCACATTTATTCTTGCAAAGACGTCACATGTAGACAGAGTCACGCACAGTCCCGATGGTGCGGCATACCTTTCTGAACAGGGTGATGGTGTCTGAGGAGATGCTGTAGCCAGCCCACACCTCTTTCTCAGGGCAAATGGCCACGGGGACTGAGTCGACTTTCTTGGCAGCTGCAACGAGCTCCTGATATCCATGACTCTCCTCTCCCTGAGACACAAGAGGGAAAGTGAAAGAGCCACAGAGGGAGGATTTCTGAACTATCTCAACACAGTTTGTTTTATATTATTGCACTCTATGTAGTAATTTTGATACCATTTCTTGTGTTTCTCCTTAAAATTTGTAGATGATTTGACTTAAACTGTAATTCTTATACAACCTTCAAGTTTAAAGTACATCTCTTCCATGGGTAGGCTGTGACACTGAACTGCACCCTAAGGAGGGCAAGTGTGCTGAATGCATCAGCAGAGATGGAAAGTAACTAATTATATTTACTTAAGATTCTCCACTGCATCTCTGAGGGAAGTATTGTACTTTTTAATGCACTACATTTGCTTGATAACTCTAGAATATTATCTCATTTAAAAATCAAGTTCTTGTATATATATGATATATAAGATATATAAGCAAAAATATGATTTATTGCTTTATCTCAAAAGTACCCAGCAGTATATAAAGTAGCTAAAGTACTGCTTTCATATTCATGCATCAGTAATGATAATTATGTCTTATATAGTATATATATTATCTAATATATAAAAACATAACATTGACAGGAGCCTTTCTGAAGTCCATTTTGTTGATATTTCTTTTATATTTTTCATGAAGTAACATTTTGAATGCAGGACATTTACTTGCAATGGAGTATTTTTACTCTTCAGTACTGCAGCTTTTACTAAAAAAAAAAGTGCAAAAAAGCAACTTACTTTAATACAGTATTAGCCTTTTTTTATTTATTCATTATTATAAGGATTTAATTCTTTATTGAAATACTGGCTGATGCCAATTTCACTTTATTGGTGTATTATATATTATATATATTTGCACACTATCTATTTTGTCTTATTTTATCTTTTGAGTGACTTTAATTCATTTTTTTCTTTATCATTACTATTGTAACAACAATGACAATAATAATAATCATCATAATTATAATAACTATTATCATTATCATCTATCACTTTATTTATTTATTTATTATTGTTTTTATACTACATCCAACCCATGGATGTGATGTTAGACATAAAAGGGCCATATTTTTCTTCTCTTTGAAATGACTTTTCTCCCTCTCACAGACCACCAGTCGGTGTGTGGGATAATCGGACGCTCTGCAGTCACCATCCGTTCTCCTCAAAGAAAATCCACATTTAAAAAAAGTGAAAGGGGCAGAAAGAGAGTCGGCGGGGAGGAGAAACAAAGACATGTACCAGGAAGAGAGAGCTGAGGCTGGCTCAGAGGAAGGTGAATCATGTCTATTTCTGAGACAGTATTGCATGAGCTCTGGCAGTCCGTTTTATCATTCTGCAGCCTGTAATATGTGTTCATTCGCAGTGAGTCACAGCACCAATATTTTGGTCTCTTTTTGCCTTCAGCATCACGGTCCAACTATGCGTTATCCTCATGTGCTCTCTGCCTCCCTCTTCCACTCTTCTCATGAACCTTCTCCCTGTGCGCACTTGTTTACAAGAGGGTCAATGGAGCCAATCCCACAAGTCTTCAGATACGTATGCATTTCCTGTCAAGCGGCCCGCCATCTTCCCCCGCACACAGTCTGGCCAAAGGGCTCGCCTCTGTGGGACAGCCAGCCACCCTCTGTCCTCACAGCACCAGCGCTGCCAAAGGTGTGGCCACAGGAAATGCATTTTTCTTCGAGATCTATTCGTGACAGCAGCATCACCAAGACCAGGGTGCAAACAAACGCTGTATTTTTGGAGCCCTCAGAGTCTCACTCTTAGCTAATTTGTCTGATCATGTCTGGTTCGCCGCATGCATGTTAGCAAAATAAACTAAACCACTAAAACAGCCTCTGTGGGCTTGTTTGAAAGATGTCTGAAAGCTTATTTGAGCCCATGGTTGAGACTATGTGTAATTTTCTCCTCTGACCTCCAGGAATCCGATGACCACCACCTCAGCGGAGTCGATGAAGGCCTCGGCAGCTTTGGTGTCAGTCAGCCTGGGCAGGGCGCCGTCTGGGAAGGAAAGACACGAGATACCCTGGACACACGATTCAACGCAGTTTATATTTTACAGTCCCAGCCGTCGTCTCAACGATGACGAGAGTCCAAGGCCGCACTAACGCTAGCCACTGTGTGTACTCAAACACGGCTGTGGGCTGGACGCTGACAGCTGACATCAGCTTGAAAACGCTAACATGCTGAAGTTTAGCAGCTGCAACATTCACCATCTTAGTGTGCTAACATTTGCTAATTAGCACAAAACCCAAAGAACAGCTGAGGCTCAATGTGATCATGCAGTGACATGATGATGAATCGCCAAAGTTACTACAATTCACGTTGAGGGGGAAACGGATGTCTGGACCAACTTCCACGACAGTCTGTCCAGTAATTGTGGACTGTATGCTAACATCGGCTTGCAAACATCCTCGCATCTAACCATGAGGTTTAGAATTTATATTGTTCACAATGTTCACCATCCTAATTGGCATGCTACCATGCTAACATTTGCTAATTAGCACATTTGCTAATTACCACAAAGTACAGCAAACTGAATTGTTGAGCTCTTTCAACCGCAGATGTGAACCTCATGGTGGCTCTGAAGGCAAAGTCAGGGGATCACCTCTGGACAGTTCATCCTCTCAGAAATCTGAATATCTAGACAATTTGTTGAGGCAATCTGTGAAGCAGATGTTGAGATATTTTACAAGATAAGTGAAAAGTTCGAGCTGCTGATGGCAGAAAAGTAAGAGGATCAACGAAAAGCCAGTTGGATTCATCCAGTGGGCACCATATGTCAAGGCAAACCATCCAACACTGTTTAACTAAAAAACAAAATGTTAACCTTGTGGTGGCACAAGAGGTAAAGGCAGGGGGTCAAAATCATCCTCTGGGGACTGTTAATGTCCAACTGTATGAAACTGTTCAACATTTATGGCAAGTAAAAGTGGTAAAAAGACAATTAGCAGAGTTGCAACACTTTGATTACAATATAAAGCAAATTATACCATGCTTGATTTTCCACATCAAAAGCAGAGAGACAAACTCCAGAATGAGATGTTACACAGCAATGAAATTGAAATTGAAATCAGCTTACCTTCCTCTGTGGCAGCAACAGACGACACCAGGAGGGAGAACAACAGAGGGAGCAGCATGTTTCAGCTGGTTCGGCTGACAGGGAGGCAGGTAAAGAAAACAAATGCCCAGAGGTCTTTGTGGCTCTTTGACTCTGTGCGAAGGGTCGAGTCACCTCTGCTGTGTCTCGGACGGTCACCACATGGCTGTGGCTGCTGCTCTCTGGGATGTGATTGGAGACTTCCTGGGAACAGGCCAGGTGTTCTTGATACGTGGGGGCACCTGGACGTTGGACGACGTGTCACTGTGCAACAGGGGACAGGTGGAGTATGTGTGTGCACTATGGTATGTTGGTAATCTGAGGTTCGGAGGGGCAATAAGGATCCAATTAGTCCATCTGACCTTTGCATTCATGAAACGTTGCGTTTTTCCTGTGTCTTCTAGATAGATAGATAGATAGATAGATAGATAGATAGATAGATAGATAGATAGATAGATAGATAGATAGATATACTTTATTTATCCCAAGCTGGGAAATTGCAGTATTGTATTGTATATACAATATGTAATTGTATCTTCTGAACGTTTTGTTGGTGGGAGGCTCTGCTGCCTGGTTGGCACCTCAGACAGGCTGCAAATAGCCAGTGTTACTGTGTGACCAGTAACAGGCCGGAGATTAACTGGGCTGCATTTTGATAGATTCACCACAGGAGGGACACAACTTCCACCCATTCATCATCATGCAGACAACCAGTGTTTGTCAAGTAAACAAGGTGAAAAATTAGGTGTTATTACCTTGATTTTTTTCTTCCTTTTTTTTTAACATCCTGATTTTATAAAAACTGAATGCAGGTATGTTGTCAATGACTGTAAACCAAGATTTCTCACCAAAAACCAAACTTTGAAGACAAGATTTTTTCAGATCAACTGAAGTGATATGGTTCATAACTTATAAAAGTCACATGGCACCATTAAGTCATGCCAGTCCCAGACATGGAAGAATGTGACGTGACAATACGATAACAGATTGTGGAGATGCTGTGAAAAACATGTAAAACTGTCATCATGTTGCTCTGAGCTCTTTGTGGTGCGAAAGCTTTTTTCCATTGTCAAGCAACCAGTCACCAGTTACTGCAGCCAGAAGACAGTTTGTTCCTCTGCATGCAAATACTTTGACAACAAATGTATTTGGAAGAATCTCTAGAAGAACCTCTGAACTTCTAAGAAACCTAAAAGTGTGCGCCAAGAAAAAACAAATACATAAAACATTTTCTTAGATAACTTGTTAGAGAGACAGGAAAAGCCCACGAACGTACAGCAGCAGCCACAACCACCACAGAAATGTTTGTGTCGACGTTAAAACAAAAAGTAAACGCCTCTGAAATGCAGATGTATTTATAACAGCACCGCGGCAAATACAAGTAAACTCAAGAGGAGTGATTTATACGAAGCCTGACGTTTTACGCAGTGATTCTGAACAGTTTACCCACCGAGAAGGCGTCCGCTAAAAAATGCAGGCGAGTTACAGTTGGTTGACCACAGAGCAGGAGCAAAAAAAAAACAAAAAAAAAACAGCTGGATGCACAAAAATACAATGAATGAACTTTTAAGGACAAGATGTTAACGGCGCTTTCGGTCTGAACCCTTTAAACTTCGTCTCATGCATCCATAAAATCAAAATACTGTCATATAATTCTAAAAAATAGCAAATATTTAAAAAAAAAAGGTTTCGTGTTGAGCAGATGATAATAACGGCCTCCTGAGGCTGTTTCAAGATGCAGTCTACAGCCACGCTAGTGTCTTTGGGCTACATGCTAACTCGTCGTGCCAAACTTTGATACGTAGCTCTAAACGTGACCTGCAGCTGAGGCTGATGGGAATGTCTGGATCAGCTGGTGGTTAAAGATAAAACAATAATGCAAATGAAATTATTCATCTCTGATTCACGATGTTTAACAAATTTGTTCAAAGTACTGAAAATACTGGTTTGTTCAGTGGTGGAGTTATTATTACCATTACTATTATTCTTATCACAGCAAATTTGCTGTGAGGTGAAAAGACATGTGCTTCCAAGCTGTGACGACTGTGACCTTGTTTACAGGCCGTGTGCGATGGACGTTCACATGGGGGCTTATGAGCATCAAGGTAGCTAACCCTTCACATCAGGGCGACACCGCAGACGCATGAGTCCTGCAAAAAACGCACAAACACACGTCACAGCAGAGACGCCTGTTAGCATGAGCATGCAACTCCTCTCGGGAGAGGCCCGAGAAAATAAAGCTTCTTACAGACACTTATTCTGTCTCTGCAGCATCGCAGCAACAGAACAGAACAGGCTTTGGATTACAGCCTGCAAGTTACTGTGTGATTATTTGGTGTTTACAAGGTTATCTTAAAATACTCGGTGTACTAACAGAGTGCCTATGTGTACAATAAAAATAAGAAGACAGGGAATAAGGCAGTAGCAACATTGTTTTTAAGAGGCTCTTGCACATAAAGTATGTGGGAAGTATTTTTTAAATTAAGGCACACCTGTGGGTTATAAACTGAAGTGGCCCCTTGTTCACCCCCTTTTCACTGTAATGTACAAATAAATTTTATTTACTCAGTATGTACTGGGTAATTTAAACAGTACTGACAGTGTACTAGCTAATTACACTCTAATGTTTTCACTTGCACCTTTAATTTCATAAAACACAACATATATACAAAAGATTTGCAGTAGCTTGTGGGCTGTAAAGTGTTGCCCAGTTAAGTAAAGACATACTGTAACTTTATAATGTGATAGTCATCCATAGCTTTTGTTGACTTTAGGTTTAAATGTTGTACAGGACTGAAGGTTAAATATTTTAATTTAATTTTCCCCTGTTTTTGCCTGTTCTCTGTTTCATTCTCATTTAATTAGTCCAAACAATCAAAATAGCGTCTGTCTCCTTTAAGATTTTATTTGCTGCTTTAAGACGAAGTCTCTTTCTAACTACAGTACAACAAACATCATTTTAGCAGTTATAACAGCGCTGACACATACGCTTCCCAGTGAAGTCGGTGTTTATAGCATTCCTGACACAAACGCATGCTGGAGAATGGTAGAAAAGGGAAAAGAGAAGAGAGGCAAAAAGTAGGAAGGACAGAAATACATTTTAAAAAACGGCAATTTCGGACTCCTTGTGAAGTGTTTAGTGTTCCACGGGCTCAGAGAAGATGCCGTTTAGGTTAAGATTACAGGCTCAGTTGCTCATATAGTTGGTGCTACAAATAAACAAAGCAAACGTGATGATTACAATACACACAGTGGCAGACATTAAAACACTGTTAGACAGGCTCAGCGGTGTGCTTCCTCCGAGCGGGCTGTGGTGACACTTGATCTTTTTCAGGATGACTTTGAGAACTTTGCACATACTGACCTGCACATCGCACCATGCTGCGGGTTATTTTCTGCAAGTTTTTTGTTTGCTTTGTGGCAGAACATCAGCACAAAACACTTATTCATAAAACAATGAATAAAAATGACACAAGCCCTCTTATATGACACAGCACCTAAATTCAGCAAGATGAAAATGTTTGTTTCAACAAAAACTGAAGATCAACTTGTAAAGAGATTAAAGGCTTTCACTCTCATGACACTTGGCAAAAGCCAGGTGTCCTCAATCTGTTCTTGCTCCTTTGCACAAATGAAAAACAGTTACTGAGGTCGCATGACCAGCAGATATTCATCATTCGCTCTTTCAATTTCTAATAACAATAATAAACTTTATTTGTGTAGCACATTTAATACAAGAACTGCAGCCCAAAGTGCTTTACAACAACGACATCACATGCACCAAGTGCTTCACATAAAACAAAAAAAAAAAAAAAACAACATTTCTGGATTTTTTGCATCAAAAAATGGAAAATGTGTGTTTCCCTGTTTTCAAAATGAAATGGGTAATCGAATAAACACAAAACAAACAAAAAAGAAGAAGAAAAACAAGTTTTATTAGCAGTTATTTTGTTATTTTGTTGAGCACTGTGTTTCGCCTCCATGCACAGCCTGAATTGATCTTTTGATATTCAGGCACATTATGAGAAATGTAAAACAAAAAACAAAAAACAAAAAACTGGAGGAAAAGTACAGAGATAATATGTGATGTGAATGTAAGAGTGACCAATTACTATTGATTGCTGGACAGATGTCAGGACAGAATCTTGATTCCTGCTCTGAAGTCATGCTCTGTGTTTCCAACAGAGGTTTCTTCTTCCATGCAGACGGTTAGTTAGTTAGTGATGTAAGGCAGGTAAACCTCAGGCTGATGGATTACTGGTATTTAGATTGTGGCCAGGTTAAAGCTGTCACTATTTGTCAAACATCAGTTACACAATCTTTAACCCTGTTAGGCTTTGACATGGCCTCGGAGTGCGAAGGTCCCACATCATGCGGTCTTAATCCTCAGACCCCTCTGCTGAGCTTCTCCTGACGCTGCCGGTGTCACACTTATGCAACGTGCACACAAATACAAACTTGAACATTCGTCACAGAGAGTTAGAAATAATCAGAGGCAAGAAACACATTTAAAACCATAAAGGAAGAGGATAATTGAAGTCATTAGTCATTAGTCACAAAATACTGAAGACAAAAAACAACCATATCAGCAAACCACTTTTTTTTAGACAGGACTACATATGATTCAAAAAAGGAAAATATTTCTATCATCTAAAATTAATATCAAAAAAGTCTCAGTTTATTTTTGAGTGGGCTGTTTAAAGTGCTGGTGGCTGAGGATTAATATGATGTGGGTCATGGTTACTGTGTCAGCTGCGTGGGAGTGTTTGCAGTATGGATTTCATGGCTGGGTTGGAAACAGCTTACAGACTGTCTGGTGGTTATGCCGGGGTCCTCAGAGGATGGGGAAGCCCTCTGGCACTTCTAATGAGCCACATGACACTGTGGGATCGCTGTAGACTCTATGTCAGGAGGCGTGTGGGCAGAACAGGGATTATTAACATGGGGATGACACTGGAAACTACGGGCTGCAATCAAATAATAATTACCAGGTAATTTGTTCATCACTAAGATGAAACTTCTTCCGATGAATGTGGAAAACACTCGGAAGTAAAGAGACTAATCAATTTGTGACTTAGATGAAAAGTCAAATAAGTTGCTTGGAAGAAGTTGGATGTTTTCGTGAAAAATAAATAACTGCCTCGTCATAAAGAGTATCACTTCATGAGCTCAGGAACACTTCTTAAAGCTGTTGCAAACAAAGTTACTGTATTTACATTTTACACAGCGTCCCAACTCGTCTGGAATCAGGGTTTGGCTTCATATTTTAGTGAAACTGCTCCCATCAAAATAGAAAAAAGCTGAAAATTTAGCTTAAATTAGTAATTATATGCAGCCCGTAAATTGTTGATAGGTGGCTCGATTTTTTGAGAATAGTAGAGAAATCGCCAAATTCTGTGTAATGTTTAGATGTGTGAGGTGTTTTGTGGCTGCAGAGGAAGCTGCTGAAGTCTGATTAACCACCTCAAGTGATGTCACTTGAGTGCAATGCTAAATTTTAGACTTTTCTCTGTGCCCTCTTATTCTGTGTGAAGAAAAAGTCCAGTTGGGGCTATAAAAACACCCTGAATCTGTACACGTATTGTCTGTACACAGCAGTATTTGCCAAGTCATTGCCAGGGTCAGCAGGATAACCTGATAAAACTCACACCCGACGCTCATGTGCTGTATTTGCCTGCGCTGACCCATATGGACAAGTCTCAATCCTATTACAGCCAATAAGCTGCCTGTTCGTCAGGCGTCAGAGTGAAGAGTCGTAGCTTCGTGTCAGAGCAAAGAACAAAGCAACAGACAGAAAACCACTGGGCACTACTGCACTGAGCTCCCTGCATACTCTCAGCCTGCAGAGTTTTTGATTTATTTATTTATTGTCTGTGCTGCAGACCTGCAGCCTGATGTTAGAGCATTAATAATTGATTAGAGAAAAAAAGACAATGTGAGAAAAAGCTGAAAACCAGAGACGCGGAGTCGACATGTTGGGATAACAAACACGTGGGCTTGCAGATCAACTCTTTCCCTCTAGGAACTGTAACCGCATGCTTCCTGGATGTACAGGTCACAGTTTGATAATAAAAATGTTGCTTTATTGTCAGCAGTAATGTGATACTGCACTGCTGTGCATATGCTTTTATGATACGTGCAAAATGCTTCTAAGAATTTATGTTCACACTCAAAATGAAGATTATTAGAGAGGTGCTAGAGTTAGACACTTTTGAGCCATGTCTCACTTTCTCTGTCTGCTTGGTTTCGCTGTATAGCCTCTCAGAGAACTTCGGGCTCTGTGGAAGGTGATTTGACAATAATAAGCTGGAGAGGTGGCGCTGCGTTGTCCTGAATCAGCTTGATTTTTCTTACAGCTTGGATTTGTGGCTGTTCTGGCAAAGAGTGAGCTTTAGGATTAGGAGATGATTCTGAATAAGACACTTGATGTCAAATATATAATCGAACAGTTATAAGAGGAGTATGAAAGGGCCTTAGGAGAAATCTTCAAACCTTTTGTAGCTAGATGATGTCAGGAACTGTGTCAAGAGTTTAAAGAGAGTCATCTTAAATGATTTTGAAACAGCACAGAGCAGCAGTTTGAGTGGCAGGGAGGTAACTCAGATCTGAGTTATTTGAATCATAAATGTGCAATTTCACTCATTACAGCAGTCAGAATAATGGACATTTGTGCAGCAAAGAAAATAATTCTGCAGATATACGCAGTCCCACACTGATGCCTGATGCATTATGCTGAAACACTCGTCCATGCCTCAGGACACTGGGCAAAATCAGGCACAGCGTTATTCAGCTGAGATGATTGCTGCACGTGTGCTGTCTGTGACTTTGCAGAGTGTAAACCTGCAGCCTGAGTGTAAAAATAGACAGTCCGGGATATTTTCTGCTCCAGGTAGCTGTATGTACAGTTAGGAGTAGGTAAGTTTTAAAACAAATCGATCGTGAGCCAGAGGATTTCTGTCTCTCTTCAGGAGGCCCTCTGCCTGCTGTCAGAAGACAACATCTGGATGGACAGCCACTTCTTTCTCTCAGTAACCAGCAGATGCAGCTGTTGCAGCTCCGATCACAGCTACCATGCTACACCCAGACAACCGTTTAAAAAGCCTGACTGCCCCAACCGATAATCTAATTTTAAGGTGACTTGGCGTGCATGCTGACAAACTGTAACACAATTAACACAAGAGAGACTTAATCATCTTACATGGAAGTCTTTAAGCAGCTTACAGGTGTCTTTTATATGTATGGGTGTGTTTTTGTTTTTATGACTCTTAAATTTATCAGTAAATCTTTCCAATTTTATATTTGGTTTTATCTGCTGAGGTTTTGAGATATCAGTCTCTGAGATTTCTGCCTCCAAATCACACACAGATATTCTTTCATTTAAATTCACACTCTTTGATATCCTGATACTGGTGGGATCAGTTTAGTAGTGGACAGTCACTGATATGATATGTTAGTACAGAGGTGGATGCATGGGGTTGTCCTCCCCTGCAGTCCTGCTCCCTCACTTTTTCCCGCCTCTGTACTCACCCGCTGCCTCTCTCTCTCTCCCCTGTCTCCCCCTCAGGTCCCCCGCTAATGAGGAGGCCAAAGGTTTTCAACTGATGTTTGTTATATTTGTGCCACATTGCGCCAGGCGCTGTCCCCGTGTCTGCTCACTGTTCAGAGGCTTCAGCAGCTAATTGGTGCGGTGACACAAATGCACGTTGATATCTGGAGGCCACACACAGACTCACTCCAGAGGATATTACATTGACTTACATTCATTTACTTGAGACCATAACCACAACCCCTACCAACCTCTAACCTTTCCCCAAGTCTTCACCCTAAAATCTGATGTTTTTATGTTATGGAGACTTGCATTTTGTCCCCATGAGTCCCCACAGCGTGGCTGTGTAGACAGATTTATGAGACGCTGGGAGGCGCTCATCTCTCTAAGTAACAGAGATGGTATTGTTATCAGTTTATTGTGGAGCTGCTGGAGGATCAGGCTGATTGGCAGCAGCAACCACACTTCACGCAGGTGAGAGCTTCTCGCAGGATTTTGACATGGACTATCTCCCTCCACTCTCCCCATAATTCAGACATTTCTTTTCTCAAGTGAATTCTCATTCTTCCTTTGTTACTCCTCTTCCTCTTGTGTTCAGGTTATGATTTTTGAGGCTGTACCTTTAAAAACGCCAGATTTCTATGATAATTTTTATGTTTATTGCCATTCAACCTAATCTGACCTTTGTTGCAGTGTTGACTGTTCATCTTCTCGCTACTTGTGAAGCCAACCCAATACCCTTCATGCTTTGGTTGCCATGGCAACAGTAGCTCCAGTTATCTTCCGCTCACCCTCTGTCCCTGAAGCAGATTTATTTATACAATTTGAGTGAATAATATGTTTTCTTTTTTTATAATATGCAAGTGTTGCAACTAAAAGAATGACAGCCACAGCAGCGACTGTAAAGGATTAAGTGGAATATTATGCACATTTTGTATATTATGGGCAATGGATGAAGCCAGAAAATAAGAGCATCGACATCAGTGTAGCAATTGGTGTCAATAACAGGAGAGACACAGACAGGTGTTCTATGGAAAATAGTATTTATTGTGTTTATGGAATATTTTCTCTCTTCTGACAGAGTAGACAGATTGCATCTTTCACATCTTTCACAAGTGAATTTTAGATTTCCTCATAAAAATATATTTTGATTTAGCTAGTACACAAAATAGGCATCTGTGCATGTCTGACCAGCAGCTTTGAGAGGAAGAGGTGGAGGAAGAGGAGAGCAAAACAGTGCAAAGCAGGATATAGCAATAAAAGATAATCAAATGCTCTTTCAGAGTAAATACTGTAATTTTTGTTTTTTTTCTCTGTGGAAAGAACAAGCTCTGGCAACAGAGCAGATGAAGTCACTTGTTACAAGGACGATGGAGAAGAGCTGGAAAGGCAGGGGCAAATAAAGTGCATCAAACAAAGTGTGCGCTGGATTTTTTTTTTCGAGGTCAAACCTCCAAATCATCAAAGCCGCCTTCTCTCTTGAGAACACAGTTGGAACACATGAGGGAGATTAACGACAATAAAGGGCAACGGCAGGGGAAAAGGGCGCTAAACAATTCCATATTTCGCCAGGTCGCTGAGCTCCATGTCCCCGAAGGCCTCCCATGGGCAAATCACTGTGATGTCTGTGCCAAGACCCTCCATGCCGGGGATGTCGTCTCCGAATCTGGGTGAATAAGACAAAAAGGATGTGGTGAGCACATGAGGACTGTTTTTTTTTTTTTTTTTTCCACCTGGGGCCTGGAAGAACACCTGAAATGGCAAATTGAAGAAAAGACTCGTGTGTGTTTGTGTGTGTGTGTGATGTCTAATCCATCTCACCCCTTCTGGCCTGGTTTGGGTGCCTTGCTCTTGAAGGTGCGCATGGCTCTCTGCTTGAATTTTGGAGGCGCCTTCTTGTCGGCGGGAGCTGCAACGGCTATGTCTGCCATTTTGATTAGTTACTGAAGAAGAGAAAAGAGGAAGAACGGACAAAATGTGAGATCAATATAAGATCTCTGCAACACTCAGTTCTTTAAAGCCTATGCATGTTTCCTGTATGCCACTGCTTTACATGAAATGAAATCTCTACCGAAGCTACTGATCTGTAGCTGCGCTGTCACTTTTATTCAATTCTTTTACTTTTCAAATCCTGTTCACGAGTCTTTTCATATTGTCTCGTGTTCATTCTATATCTTGTCTTAATGCCCTCTTGTCTTCTGTACAGAACTTCAACTGGCCCTCCTGTTGAAAGGTGCTATACAAAGAAACGTGGTGGATTCCATCAACCAATAATCCCCCTTTATACAGGCGTCATTACAGTAAAATCACTCCCCACTGTGAAATTTGCATTTTTCATCCTCTTCAGCAAGCTTCTTGACATCTAGACATATCACCGAAGTATAAAGATGTACAACTAGTGTTCAAAAGTTCTCTTGGTTCATCCAACTACATCAAGAAATATAATATTCAAAAAGAAACAGAGGCCTTGAGCACTACCAACAGGATGGCCTCCTCTGTCTGAAGTCCTCTCAGTCCAAATCTCAGATCTCATTTCAGCTCAATCTCAGCCACCATACTCAAGAAAAACACCAGAAAGCCATCGCTCCGAGAGTTTCTCTCTTTGGTAAGTTACATGTTATCAAAGCAGCCGCAGCCTGAGCTCCCTGCAGCAGAGCTATGAAAATTACAGTTTCATCTCACCTTTTGTTGAAGTCTCAAAGTGCTTTTCTGACGCTTGTCTGAGCCTCGCTTGTGTGACTCCTCTCGGTCCGACTGTCCCCTTTTTAAAGTCCTCCGAGCTGCTAATCCCCTCAGATGTTCACTCTGTCGTTGTTTCATGTGCCAGCTCTGCTCTGTCCTCCTCTGCACCAGCTCAACCACAAATAGATATGATGAAAGATAACAGATATAAATACGAGGAGTATTTCACGTTAGACGTGTGTGTGTGTGTGTGTGTGCAAACCTGTGAATTTGAAGTGAATCATAGAGGTGTCATTCACTGGCGGTGGTGAGTGACAGTAATTAGCATGGCGATCAAGTTGAAGACAAAAAAAAAGATATTCATTGTCTGTCTGTCTGTCACATACCCACACGTACCGCTGCCCCCCTGCATCATCAAACACTTTGATTATATTGCAACTCCATTTCGGTTTAGTCACGGGAATTTATTTATTTATTCACTGGGCATGAAAAACGTAAAGCGATGCTGTGGTTAATGTGGGTGTCTTTTTTGTCATATATATGTACAAAAACTGTGGGAAGAAAAGTGATCAAATTCATTGTGCTACATGTGCACAAATACAGGCGCTCAATGGCTTCTAGAAATAATAGATTAATACTACACAGTCTCACTTTTCTGGATTTGACAGCTCCCTTTTTGTTTATACTATGCAGCATCCCGCTACGTTTACTATAAGTCTATATGTGTGGAGGTATTTGATGTATAGTTTTGAGTTTGATGTGCCCCAAAGCTCTGCAACACACCACCTACAGATACCAGGGAAGCCAGCTCGCTTAATATTTTTAAAAGAAAGCTGAAAACGTTTCTCTGCACTTTAGCCTTTAACTAGCGATGACTTCCTGATACAGGCCTGAAACCTTTGAGCTTTACCTCGCATTCATGCACTCAATTTCAATCGTTGTATTTTACTTACTTTATGTATTCTATGGCCTCTGTTTTAACTCTATTTTATTATTTTATTCCGTGGTTTCATTTTCCATATCATGTTATGCATTGTCTCTATTTTAATCCTTTGTTCTTTCTTACTTTTACTGTCATTATCAAGTGGGTTTTATTCCCCATCATATTCCACATTAATTTTTTATCCCTGCTTTATGTCCATTCTGTCTTTTCTATGTGAAGCACTCACTTGGTGCCTGTGATTTGTTTGTTGTAAAGCACTTTGAGCTACAATTCCTGCATGACAGGTGCTATACAAATAATGTTTATTACTAGTATTATTATTGTTGTTGTTGTTGTTGTTGTTATATGCATCTCATTTTCTGCCAATCCTTTTAATTTTTAAACTGTATTTTAAAATGTATTTTACATATTATATATCAAACATTTCTATTTTCTATTTAAGATATCTAACTTGTTGTACTTGTTTATGTTGCTTTTCTATTACTATGTGTATTGTTATCATTCTACACCAGAGCACCAAGGCAAACTCCTCATATGTGAAACCCTGCTTGTCAGTCAACCTGATTCTGAGTCTTTGATAACTGAGAGAAATTTCCCAGCATATCTCGAAAGCCCCGCAGCATTTCTAGTCATGAGCAACATCAAGAAACCGGCAGTAATGATGAAACACTGAAGACTGGGATTTGCTTTCAGATTATTTGTAAACAAGCATGTGTCCTGACGTAGTCTGCACAAGGATCTGTAGCATGTGATGTAAGAGCAGCTGCGCCCTGAGCTCCATGCAGATCAATCACTTAGCGACAAGTACAGAACACTTAACTATTCAGCTTTTAATCCCTTGCCTCGTGGCAGGACCCAGGTTTCACAGGGGCAACAACTGTCAACTCAACTGATCTGCTACTAATGTCAGACACGAACAGAGTGTCTGTAGGTGGGAAAATATTAAAGATCTGTGAGCTTGTTATAGCACCACAATCTTCCCTATTTCTGTGATTTGACAAAGAAGAGCTTCACATTGACTTTACTTTCAAGCTTTTTTCACTGGTTTCAAATGATGTTTATTAGCCGATTAAGATGTGGAAATGCTCTGAAAAACCTAGTAAGTGGGCCTTGAGTTAAGATTTTTCAATCAAACCATTGTTTTCAAGGTGAAGAATAAACTTTAATAGCCAACTGTTTTAAAGATCAACTGTAAACTGGATTTATTGCTGTTGCAAGAAAATAATAACCATTATAATCATAAAACCCTTTTTAAAATGTACCCACTCAGAAAAGAAAACGTCCTGAGTCATATTCAGTAAATCCAATTTAATGTTTCTCAGAGATGCTTCATTATGTAAGAATGCAAACGTCTTCACATGGCACGAAACGCTAAATTAGACTTTTGAGCCCCCTCCTTAATCTAAGCTAATAGAGCAGAGAGGCCAATTAGAGGGTGGGGTGTCTACAGCATGTTATGGATGAGCATGTCAAGGGGATTAGAGGGGGGGAGTATATAAGAGGGGAGAAGGACGAAGACCAGAAAGACACAAACCGAGCAGAGAGACATCACACAGAAGCCAACTGCAAAACCAGGTAAGATCAGACTCTCACCTCGGTCGGCTGCGGGCTTTGGCCAACTTTCAATTCCGCTGTGAGGATTAAGGTTAGAGCGCACATGACAACGCAGAGACGTGCTGACGAGGCTCGACTTTAGATAGATGCTGTGATGGATGTGATCCTTTGCAGACAGTATCTGTTTTTGGATGTTTGTTGCTGATCGATTCTGGAAAAACTGTCCCAGGAGCCAGATCAGTTTATGTTTCTAAAAGAACCTGAAAACCCTCCACAGCATGACTTTTTATTCTGTGCTTTGTGCACTTCGCATCCTGGTTTTAATGCATGATGTTGAATGTCTGTTGACCTGCAATTTTTCTTCTGTAAAAAGAAGAAAAATACTGTTTTGAAGAATTATTCAAGTACTATTTAGTTGTATGCTTTTCACCTTGTGGCCTCTGACTCTCTGGGTATAAACTCCAGCAATGTCAGCGCTTGAAAAGCCTGATTTTTTAAAACACAGTTTGATTAAATTAACAGATAGTTTGAAGTGGAGGGATGACCTTTGATTGCTGTCATTTGCTGTTTTCCAGCTTGACATGTTTCAATATGTGTCTTAAGGGGGACTGATTATGTGAAAAGATTCAGGATGTTTTCTGAAATTCTTCCTTTCAGTAGTTCAGTTCAGTCTTTATTATCCTGCATGGGGAAATCTGCTTGCAGCATAGTAAAAAGTTATTAGAGCAGAGCAAAAACTGTTACATGGAGTAAGTAACATGCAATGGCAGTAATGGAGTGAAAGTAAGAAAGTAGGTGATAATAATGAGTAAAAACTAATTAAAGCAGACCAAACTAATACATGGTAACAAGTTAAAAAAAACAAAAAACAATAGGACAATAAAACAGGTGTCAGATGTCACAGATGCCTCTCGGTACTGTCTTCACTATCAGCTGGAGATAACATAGATGCTATCTGTTGTGTTGACACTCGTTATTCCACGCAGTAATCGTACCGCATATGTGCACACAATCCATGCTTACGTTGTTAGCTGTGGCTAATCAAAAGCAGGGGCGAACTGTAGCTCGGCTGGAAAATGTAAAAATCAGGGTTGTTTGTGTGGTCAAAGACGCCACCAGTGAAGTCAGATCATTTCTGCTCCAGTCCAGAGCGCTGCTTTCCTGTGAAATAAGACGTATGCTGATGTCAGAGAAAGGTCGGATTAAAGCAGACTGAAAGTTAGTTGCTTAGAGGAAAATCTCCTTACACTCATGGTTTATTATTTACAACATACAGTATGTGTGTTGACTTCAGACTGACTATGGAATTAGGTGAACTTAGCGATATTCTGGTCTCATGGTGTACAGGCTGTAACTTGGCCAAGAGTAATCTTTAAAGCCAGGGTGTAAAAATAGACAAAGCTGTTTGTGTAACAGGTTCTTAAGGAGCTGTATGACAGCTTTAGTCTATAATTTGACCTAACATAGAGGGTCTTATATCATGCCAGCACAGGGCAGTGGGGCTTAGAGGAGGAGGAGGAGGAGGGAGGGGCTTACTCATCAAGACTAACTGACTGTTCATTTTTTTCCTCTCAGGGCATAAGAGATGGCAGACGCAGCCGTTGCAGCTCCCGCCGACAAGAAGGCACCTCCCAAGTTCAAGCAGAGGGCCGCTCGTACTTTCAAGAGCAAGGCCCCTAAACCAGGCCAGAAGGGGTAAGATGGCCTTTAAAGCCACCAGTGGTGGAAAGTACATTTAATCAAGTACAGGGTTGAGGTATCTTTTTACATTTTCTGCTACTTCATACATCTAATCCTCTACTTTTGAGTGTGAATACGGTGCTTTTCAATCCACTACATGTATCTGACAGCTAAAGTTAATAGCTGGATTTCATATTAAGATCTCAAAAATTATTTTCAAATTGCAGTATTGGCACTTTTACATTAACAAAAGGGATCAGAGTACGTCTTCCACCACATGTCAAATCAAAGAGCAGCCATTTGCAGGAAATTAAGACTCGTTTTTGTCTCTTCTTCAGATTCGGAGACGACATCCCCGGCATGGAGGGTCTTGGCACAGACATCACAGTGGTTTGCCCATGGGAAGCCTTCGGCGATATGGAGCTCAGCGACCTGGCGAAATATGGAATTGTCTAGGATCCCTACCTTGTCTTCATCACAACTATCTTACCTCCCAGCGCTGGTTTTCCTTCGCCCACTCCTCCTCCTCTCGCCCTGTTCTCCCTCACCTACCAAACCACCCCTGACCTGATGTCTGTTGTTGTCTTAGGCCCTTGTGGGTTTTGGGAAACATTGCACAAAAAATTTGGTACCCAAAGGCAATCCAAAGTGTGTCAAAATTGGCGAATGTGATTCTAAAAAGTTAAATATCCTAATTATTTATTCATATATGCTCCACTGAGGTGTCCATGCTTGAAGCAGTACCTCTAAACTTCCTATCCTCGGCTTGTGCAGTTCTGAGAAACAATGGCCTCAATCTGTTGTAAGCAGGTCACTGTTTTTACTGCATATGACCACTAACCCTTTGATCCTCTCACCTGCCTTTTTTACTCCCCTCCTCCTCTTTGGGGCTATTCCTTCTTAATGTACAGATGTTTATGAGAGATATATATATACATATCTATATTTTTATTTTTATGAACTATGAATGTGAATTTGTGCACATGATCCATATGGGTGTCACGATTTAGTAGAAGTGTCAATAAATATTTTCCCCAAAGAAATGTTTTGTTGTCTTTTCAGGGGTAGTTTGGGTTATTTGAAGTGGGGCTGTAAAAGGTACTGTGCTTCTTTACACCTAAAAAGACTCACTGACACGTTTCATTTGTTTTTCCGCCAAAGTAGACATTCTTGCAATGCACTGTCCACTTTTAGTGACTGCAGCGTTATTCAGCCCTTTCATGTTTAGGCACTGACAGCACATGGTTAAGGTTTTGGAAAGATCAAAATATGTTTTAATGCAGAAAAAGTCAGCAGTAACTTGAGATGCAAGATTTTTTCTTTTATTAACATGTAACTGAAATCAGAACCTTTCCCTCACCACAGTGCTTGTGTTGTCTAAACCAAACCACGGTCTGAATGCTAACCCTGGATTCTGGTGTCACAGTCCTGCACACTAAGACTCCAGGGCGGTACATGAAATCTACTGTTTCATTGTGATTAATTCTAGTGATTACATTTGTCACCACAATGTAATTAGTATCAACGTAATTGAGTGCAAGTTAGTTGTATATAAACGCCTTTTTAGGTGGCAGGTTTGACAGCCTTTCCTTCAGCACTCAAGGAGAATCAGTGAAAATATTCAAAACATATCATACAAAACTGCTATTATTTTGGGTGAAGCTTTTTTCAGGTGGTTAAAATATGTTTTGCTGCTGACCCACAGTGGTACCAGCCTCGCTGGCACACAGCAAAACTTTAGAATTGATCCCAAAGAAAATGATGGTAGAAAAAAACACATTTGCATTATTAAAGCTGCTGTATTCAATACTGATAGGCACAGTAGCAAACATTAGCATGCTAACATGTAGATGGTGAACATAGTCAACATTACAGCTGACAAACATTAGGATGCTAGCGTTGTCATTGTGAGCATGTTAGCATAAAGCGCTGCTGTGCCTCAGTGTGTCTCATGCTAGCATGAAAGAAGACTTGTGCTTGTAAAGACCAGGAGCATCTCTCAGCTCATCGTCTTCATTCTCCAGCCATCTTTAATGTTTTAATGTCTTTTTGTTTTCATTAGTGTGGTTTCCTGCCAGGGCAGACAGCGTTTTTCAGCAATTTAACTCTGATGAACACACTGTATGCTAACGCGAGCTGTCACCAAGCAATGGACAGACAAAGTTAGCAGCTAGTTGGTGAAGATATAGTGGAGCATCTTTATTTCTAAAACGGCACATTTTTTTCTCAGGAATTGGTGGAGAGTAAATACTGAACTAGCAGGTGACCAGAAACATGTCTCCAAATGACAGTAATTTTGCTCCGGATTTGCCGCATGTGTAAATAAGCAACTCAAGCTGCTGCTTGCAAGTTTCCATATCAGCTTGAAAGATTATGATGTGTGCATCCAGCTTGCATCCATTGTAGGTTTAACAGCTGCTGTCTTAATGGTCATCAAGTAGCACTGTCTATGTGTGTGATAAACTACTTCATTTTACTAAATAAATAGAATACCAAAAGAAAACAACCTGAATGCTTCATCACAACAAAACATTTTTATATAAAACATTTTTATATGGACATTCAATAACAAAAAAACAGAATGGCAGTCAAGGGAGGTATAGACATGACAGAGGGAGAGGACCGGTCATTGAGAAACCATAGGAACTATGAAGAACGGCCATATAGTTTACTATTATACAGTGGCAAGAAAACCGTGACGAGAAACCGGAGCTGCCACATGTTCTTGTGTGCGGCAGCCATTCTGTTTATCAGCAGGCCTTTTTGCCAAACAGCACTGTGCTCTTTGTTGTGTTAGCTAGCTTCAAACTGCTAGCTGCCTGTCGCTCTACATGGAGTTTAGTGGTGAAGAAGAACGCAACTGGGCTCGGCTGCTCGGGACTCAAATATGAAAGACACAAGAGTCATGCAAAACTTTTTTTTTTTTTTTTTTTTTTAACTTGACATGTATCGCTCATGCTGGTTTGTCCATGCCTTCAGTGGCTTTGTTAAGTCCATCTTTGTATCTCGTGTAGCACACGTTGGGAACCAAAACGTGCTGGGGACTGTTAGTTAGCATCTTTGGCTAGGTTTCTTTTTTACCCCCATATTTCGTCCAGAGCACATTCTATAGTAACTTTTAGATACTCAAAAAGAAATGTTAAATGAGAAAATCCAACAGCAGCACATTTAATAGAAAAAAAAACATCTTATTGACCTGCATGTTTTTCCAAGTGTGATAATTTAAAAAAACACAACAGTAGCTTTGAAATTAGTAATTAGGGTAAAGAAAAACACAACGGCCCATTTTACACACAACTTAGATCATATCCCACAGTGACAGCTGTTTTAAACCATGTTGGAATATTAACCTGCTTACGTTTGAGTTAACACTTTCATTTTACTGGATATCTTCAAACCTGAAGTGACCACAATGGCCAAGCTGACAGATTTAATCACTGAAATGTAAGGAGTCTGCTTTAAAAAAAAAAACAAAAAAACATAACGTTAGTTGGTTTTAACCAATCGTCAACACACTTACAGTAAGATCATTCATTCCAAATGTCTTAGGCATGAGACATCCCTAAAATATGGACACCAAGAGGGAAAAAAAACATTCAGCCGTTTTTGTACGTTTTTGAAATATAATCAAATGTCATGCTAGCGGATCCTATGATCAACCCATAACAAAACAATGACAAATAAAGCGGTAGTCTGGATTGACTTAATATTTAACTCAGAGGACAAAAGTTTAGTAGTGTTACATGCATACCTTTAGTACGTCACTATCCAGGTACGCTCTCGGCTCGAGATCTTTAGCCTTTAGTCCAAAGAAAGAAAAAAACCTTGAAATTTAACTTGCACCTTAATGAAGAAGGAACAACACTTACGGATATAAAAAAAGACGAAGATGAAAAAGAACTAAATAAAGACAGCAATAGGATTATCAAGGATTATGATCATAACAATAACAAAGATAATATATTTATACATACGGCAGAAAAATGTGCTTTCTACAAATCTTTGGAACAAAAACAAAAGCCAAATAAAGCCACGTTTTTGAAATATAGAATACAACATTAAAGAAATATGCACAATAGTAAGGTGTTTTGCATTTAAATATTTTCTATTGACTCGCTGACAGAATCTCTCTCTTGCTCAGTAATTGCTGCTGGCAGCAACGCAAACAAAATTACCAACTAAAGTATAGTACCAGTCAAAAGTTTGGACACACCTCCTCATTCAGTGTTTTTCCTTTATTTTTTAAAATTGTCTTCAACATTCTACATTAGTAGTGGAGACATCAGAAGTACGAAATAACACGAATGGAAAGTGTCAAACTGAGCAAAATGTTTAATATTTGACATTCGCCACAGCAGCTGTTTGCCTTGATGAAAGCTTTGCACACTGCTGCCATGATCTTCACCAGCTTCATGAGATAGTTTCCTGGACTGGTTCTCAGCTGACAGGGGTGCATGGTTAAAAGTTAATGGATGGAATTTCTTGCTTTCTTAATGCATTTGATTCCGACGAGTTGTGTTGTGCAGTGTTGTGCACTGCTGGCATGTAGTAAATGGCCCTGTTTGACTACTGTAGTAATCCCAGACTGTTCTCCTTCAGCCTCTGAATCTGTCAGCTATTCTCTGATGGCGATTTAGCCTCTGGGGCAACAGCCAGTGTTTCGGGACCTCCAGTGTAGCCAGCAGATATCCAGATAACTGATAATTGATATCCATGCCACTTGTTTAGAGTTCTATTGGCAACTCGTGTTTGTCGCTGGTACTCGCCGACGGTCATGCGTATCGATTGTTTTGGAGAACGGTCATATACTTTGTTTTGAGAGTCATTGGCAAACAATCTATTCTGTTGTTTAGGTAGGAGGACTTGCTAAGTAATCCATATTATGCAAGAGGTACTCAGCATATATGGGAACTCCTTCAAGATCATTGGAAATCCACATGAGGTTGGCTGTAGTAGTGCCAACCTACCTGTCCAGGTTTTTTGTGCATTAAAGAAACATGTACGGTGTGCAAAGCTGTCAACAAAGCAAGAGATCGCTACTTTAAAGAATATAAAATAAAAAACATTTTTGTTTACATTTTTTGGCTTCCTATATAAATCCATGTGTTTTTTCTTCATTTTGATGGCTTCAGTATTAATCTACCATTTAGAAAATAATAAATATAAAGAAAAAACACTGGATGAGTTGGCATGTCCAAACTATTGACAGGTACAGTATGTTTCAGGAAGACTCATTCAATGTTGGACTTTGCTCTATAAAAGATGGAGCATGAGGGGAAAATCCAAATAATAAATCTCTACATTAAAGGATCAACAAGTACTTGAACCTCAGGGTTGTGGGTGGATGATTTAGTTTGAATCTAAAGCTAAAATCAGTTCGAGAAGAAAACGTCTGAAGTGTAGTGTTGCACTTTTTGTAGTGTCTAGTGTTGGTGAAATCCTGTACATGAGAGGGATGATGTGAGACTATAGTTGTGTCACATAGTCAAAACATGGAATATTTGTAATATAGATGCTCATTTTCTGATTTTTAACCCCAAGGTTCACTGTTCCCATGACAGCATTGGCTGCTGAGTCAAACAAAATAATGGTTTAATAAGAATAATAATGAGAATAATTACAATTAATAATAATTTGGTAATTTTTTTTCTCTAAACTAATTTCTTTGCATATCATAACAATTTTAAGTTTAAAGGTTCACCATTTCCACATACTAAGAAATCTTGAGGTAAGGAACAGCTCTAATAACTCTCCCTCCCTTCAGCTTTCGGACATGATTTCTGTAGCGTTATAAACCATCACATTGTCTCTCCAAGCTGCCATGTTCAGTCTCCCTCTACCAGAACACAGCAAGAATGGAAATCCTCTCTCACTATCCACCCACGTTAAGGAGGAATTATAAAAATCCATCAGCGGGCGCCCTTTTTATCATTTTAGTGACTCGTCATTCTGGTTTTAGGTGCTCTTTCGAAGCACCTTCCTGCTTCTTACTGCTCCGACCGTGTTTTGGACACTCTGGTTGCTCGTTTCCCCCTCTTTTTCCTTAAATGTTGAGTGTGTGCAGGCCACACAGCACTCCCATTCTTTCTCATACATGGTTGACAGCTATTTAAATGTCAGTTATCCACATACAGCCTTGGAAGAACATCCGGGCTCCATCCCGAGTCTTGTGCTGCTGAGTGTCGAGGGAATAAGAAGGGGGACTATAATACAGCCGTGCAATAGGGAAGGTGGCCATTTTAAGTCTTTATTTTATTTTTCTTCTTTTTTAATGTAAAGGCCATCCGTCAGTCTTTAATACAGCATTCCTCTATTTCTGTAGTAGCATATATAAGAAAATGTAGGACTGCTTGGGGGTGGGATCTGAAATATCTTTGAGGTGGTCGACTCCACACTTTAAAACTTGGTGCAGTCCACCTCCACGACAACAGAGGGAGCTCTTACAGAGTAATTCAATGGAAGAGAGGAGCTCCTGGGAAATGTAGTGTCTTTAGTAAGGGGCAAATCTACTGTAGCCTCCCCTGTACAGTGTGGCCTGTGGAACAACAGAATACAAACATTTAGTGGAGAAAGTCTTTTAAAACTGACATTTTTCTTTGACTGATCAGTCTAGTGATATTCTGTATTTTCACATAAACCATTATCTTTGCAGCTAAAATGTCCTGCTGGACCAACAAGACTGGACTTCATTGACACACATCCCCAAACAAACATATTATACATAATAATCAGCATCTAAAACATTTGGGAATTGTTGACAAATAATAAAAATACTGAATATTCCTTATGCTTTGACTGCCTGACAGTTTAATGGGCTTTAGCGACTTACCATGGCTCCAACACCGTAGGCAGCTGGGGCGAGCGCAGCGTGGTAGGGGTCTGCCGTGTAAACTCGTCCGTAGCTTTCGGAAACAAAATATGAGGTATCATATGATAAGTTAAAGAAGAACAAGAAAAAAAGGAAATCCAGCTCAAGCTGACTCATTTACTGTAACTGCAGGAGGAGAAGGGCTTGTTCTTTTTCAACATTTACTTCCTGGTCTATGATTTATGCAGGAACAAAACAAACTACTCGTCCACTCAACTTGTCCTTGTCCCTCACATGTTGTAATTAGCCATTTTTGTTCTGTGGCATTTGGGCTTGAATGTCCCGGTGCATGTCATTTATCTGTGTTGCTTGTTCTAATGCAGCTAAGTTTTTAAATAAAGTTTCTACTCCACTACAATTATCTGACAGCTTTAAGAGTTTCTAACCTGTGATGTTTTGTTCTAATTGAAACGACTGAACAGTTTATTCATGTACAGCTGAAACAATTAGCCGATGAATCAATTAGTAAATTGCTAGAAATTTAATTGGCAACTATTTTGATATTATTTCATTATTCATGTAAAGACATTTTGTGGTTCCAGCTTCACAAATGTGACGATTCTGTCCTTTTTCTGCATCAAGGACCTTTTACTTTTAATACTTCAAGTACATTTTCCTGATTATACCTACATACTTTTACTTAACATTTTCCATTCTGGACTTTAGCTCGTAACAGAGTACTGTTAAGGTGTAGTATTAGTGCTTTTACTTTAGTAAAAGATCTGCATCCTTCCTCCACCACTGCTGGAGAGCTCACTCACCTGTCACTGTAAGCCGCTGCTGCAGCCGCCGCCGCCGCGGGAGTCGCTACCGCAGCCGGCTGGGCGTAACGATAAGCTGCATAGCCGCCCTGTGATGAGCCGATGAAGGGGAGAGAGTTGGAGGAAAGCACGAGGGAAGGGGGAAGAAGAGGAAGAAGTGATAGAGGAGGAAGACACAATGGAGGGAGAGGTGGGACGAAACAGAAACAAGAGTAAATTCTTGTTAAAAGGTTTGCTGTGTTTCCTCGACACGCTAACAGAGACTAGTAGTGAATCTAAAGGGTTACATTGTGAGAAAAACTGCTGAGAAGAGAGCGAAAGATTAACAAGCAGACAGTCAGCAAAACTGGCTAATCTGGTGCAGTACAGCATTCACAAGGATGTAGCTCAGGCTCTGTGTGGGTCTCTCCCTCCATGACTAATGTGGAAAAAACAGCTTTAACTGCACACGATGTGTTTTACAGTTTGCAGCATTAAAATGCATTATCCTTCCCACTGTGAGTTGGACATGGAGGGAGAGAGAGTTCATACCCGCAACTGTGCCCCACCCTGGTTCCCCTGCCAAAAACACACGGTTAAAGAAAGGGGAAGGGGTGGCAAGATGATTGTGTCATTATTTATGTTTGGATGGACAGCTGATGAACAGACACAAAAAACTACAGGTGTAAGAAGACAGTCAGCCAGTCGGATTAAAAAAGGGCACACACACACCACGCTCACGTGGCCAGCGACCAATCACTGACAGACACAGCATGCTTTCCCAAACTCAGAACGTTCAGTGTATTAGGCCAAACATCCCTATAAAAAACAAAAAAACAAACACACACCGCTGCATTCTACCCTAAAAGATCAGTCACGACCAAGTCCCCGCATTCAGGACCACACAGTTGCTGCTATGGGAGGAAGGCTGGACTGGGGGAGGTGGGGAAGAGGAAAGGAGGAGGAGGAGGACGAAGGATGACAGGTACAGAAGAGAGAGGAGGCTATGTAAAAAAGAAAAAACAGCTAAGGAAGAGGAAGAGTCACAAAGAAAGGATAGAGCAGAATAATAATAAAGGGAATAGGAAACTAAAGTGCCAGAAGACACTTTGGAGGTGATTTACAAACACAAAAGGCTTCAATTATTGACTAAGGAAAGATAGAATGACCGGAGCGAGGAGAAATGAAATAAAGAATGGCAGAAAAAAAGTAGGTTTACAGAGAGAGAGGAAAAAGGGGTGACTGGGGGAGGAGTCAGCCTTGTAAGTATGTCTGCATGCCGACATTGATTCAGTTAGCATGCCACAAGTGAAACAGATAGGGAGATTCCTGGAAGGGGTCTGAATTAACTGCTGACAGAAACTGTCCTACATCCCTCGGACGACTGGATCAGTCTGCTGTCTTTATTCATGTTTTACATATTTACTGTCCTGTTTCCTATTTCAAGAACGGCAGTGCAGCTTGCTAACACATCAGAATTTCACTGAAGCGCATGATATGTAAAGTGATATGTAAAGATATGTAAAGGAGTGTAACTAAATGACGACATGCCCGGCCTTTAAAAACGCTATCATCTGCTGTTTTACCTGAATTGAACCGGGCTAAATTTGTTTGACATGTTTTAACGTGTGTGATGAGAATGTCGAATAATAAAATGTTCATTTGTTTTTGTCTCAAGAACAATGAAAATGATCAAATTCATCTGGTCACCAAAGGGGGGAGGCCAAAGTAAGACAGAATGCCTCTGCTGTCACACTGAGGAAAAGAAGAAGTCATATACATAATGTTCATAATTAGCTGGATTATCATGGAATAGACTGTCTCACAAGTGCAAACCAGTGGCTTATTGTATAAGTACTGACCTTCAACACTGCACCTCATCTACCCTAAAATATACATGTGTCTATCCTGTAGATATTGTGTGAATGGAATTTTTATGGCGCATGTGCTTCATGAGATGAATCAGATTTCAACTTAATTCTTTTCTCCCCCTTCCGCAACTCCACCCATGTCAGAATCCAGTGAGTTAGTAGAAGAAGACAGAGAAGGCATTTCAATCTCAGATGGTCAATAATGTCTAGCAGCACGCAGTCATTGGAGACGAGGAGGATGCACACTGGCTCTCACACAGAGTGTGTAAACCCTACCTGGGGCAATCTGCCACTAATGTCCTGAAACACTAGTCTACAGAGAGAACAGAAACAGCTATTGTCAACCTGGTCTCTCTCTCACACACACACACCATTGCACACACAGACACACACTCATAATCACATTGGTACAAACTAACTCACAAATGCACAGAGACAAACCCTAGAGGAGTCTACTCATGAATGAACACTTTGATGAAAGCGTGTGTGTGTGCTGGTCTGCTGAGTGCTATTTTTATGTTTGTATGGATTATTAAAGGAACACTTCATATTAGATTTTGTGCATTTGGAAAAGTGTTAAGGCCTCATTTTTCTGTAATAGTTAAAAATGAGATAATAATAAATAAGATAAAAGCAGAACATAACACTTCTAGATGCGATAAATCAAAACACCCAAAAGTACACGTCTCTATGGGTTTGGTCTTTGCTGTTTCACACTTGAAAACCCACAGGCAAGAGGGGGGAAACGTAGGTGAGGAGTGAGGCAGTAGAGGAGAGAGAGGTATACTTACATAGAGATCAGCTGCACCGTAAAAGCCATCCTGATAGGCCATCACACTGAGAGAAAGAGACGAGAGAGGAAAGGAAAAAGGGAGAGTAGAGAGGAGTGGTGGTGGAGAGGCGAAACAAAACAAAACAAAACAAAAAAAAAATGGTGTGATGCGCCACCATGTGGGCATTGCAGAGAACAGCAAGAGTGACGATTGAGGGAGAGAGAGGTGAGGAAACGGTGCCAAACAGATTGTGAAAGAGAGAAGAGAAAGAAGGGTGAGATTATTACACACCGTGCAACATGCAAGACAAAATACCACCTCTTTGTATACAAATGCACCAACTTTAGAGTGATACTACTGCTACTTCTGCCAATAACTATTCAGGAAAATACTACTTGATCTTAATGCATTAAGTATCATATCATCACTTTGAGGTACAAGGAAATGGTATTTCCACTCAGCAAACTATCAATGTCAATATCTCAATGTAAATATATTCACACACACAGCATGCACAATTACGAAGTACTAGATTAAACTAAGTGAAGACATGCATTTAAGAAGACAGTCATTTGCATAACACCATGTCTAGCTTTTATCATCAGTAACAGGTTACGGGTTGTCAGTTTTTGCCCGTGTGTGTGTGGGTGTGTTTACCCCGGGTAGGCAGGAATGGCAGGTTGTGGCACGGCTGCCCTAACTGCGCTGTAGACAGGTCGGGCGCGACCCCGCAGATGAGCGCCGCGAAAGGTCGCAGCGGTGGAAGCAGCCGCCGCCGCTGCTGCTGGGTAAGGAAACCCCGGTACTGAGGGAGAGGAGGAGGAAAGAACAGCGTCTTTAATAAGATTATAGTATTGTTTGTGCATCTTATCTCCGTCAGTCTATTTAGGTATAAAACTACTCCTCGTTGTCATACCTGTGTAGAGTTCAGGACTGTACATGGCTCCGACCATCGGACTCAACTTCCACCCAGCTGTAGTCGACAGAGAAAATGTACATTTTGAGTCACATCACCATGATGATCAATATATAATGTTATTGTTTTGTCCAAAAATTATGTTTCCAAGAAAAAAGTGATCAAGATCTTTTCTTCCGTTATGTCAGATGCATCCCGGTGGAGCAGGTATCAGGGGACTGTGGCATATTTTACATGTACATCCACAACTTTCCCAGTCTTTTGATGCTCCTGTCCCAACTTGTTTGAAACATGTTGCTGCATCAAATTCAGAATAAACAGATATTTACAAACATCAGTGAAGCTGATGAGGCAAAACACTAAATATATTGTCTTCGTACTGTTTTCAAATGAGTGTATGTCAAAAAGATTAGCAAGTTATCACATTCTGTGACATCTTCAGTGTACCAGGGCTGTGTGATGTCAGATTGTTTTACAATATTCTATTGTCCAAATATTATGACTCAAAGAAATGAGCAATCAAAAACTCAAGCTTTTCTTTCACTTTGTCAGATGTTATGATGTTATGTGGCATGGGTATTAGGGGAATGTAGCATATTTCATATGTAGTTCTTCAAAGATGCAATAAATAATGATATATAATCAGAATTGGAAGCCAATACTTGTATGTATACAGTGATATTAATTTTAGCCATAATTCTCAGTCTCCACATGTCAAACAAAAGGTAGAATCGGCTGTTGTTCAAAGTACATTACCATATGGCAGAGTTGCAAGACCCTCTCCGTTAGAGTAAGGGGTGGTCATCTTCTTGTTTGTCATCACTCTGGCTGTGGCATTATTGACCTGGACATCGGAAAAAGCGGTCAGAGGCTGAGTCAATCCAGTTTAACATGTAAGCAAGTAGTGAGGAATCCAATCACATTACAGTTTGTGTTTTGGGCTTTTATTAAGCTGAATATATTGTGTGACACATGAGGGAGATACTCTACACACATGATGGTGTTTTCATATTAAGCTTTTAGTGTGAGGTGTCATACTTTCAACTGTTTCTTTCTTAAGAGGTTAATTCTGTTGATGAGCAGCGATGGTATTTGATGCATGCGCTTCTTTTGAAGGAGAAAGACATTGAAAACAAGGATCCTGGTGAGTAGTCAGGCAGTTTTGCACACAAACAACGCAACCATTGGCACACAGAACAAAGAAAACTAAATATTTCAGAACAAAAGCATTCAAAAAGAAATCCAAGACCATTATTTTGCTACCTTTAAAAAAAAGGAGGGAAAAAGAAGGTGAATTAAGCGGCAGATTCATCAGTTGAACACAATGCAAAAAACATCAATCGAAGAGTTCATACACAAATTACACGCAGCCAATCAAGAGCGCATCACATCACCAGAGGTGAGCAAAACTAGCCAATCAGCAAGCATCAGATGCAGCAAGAGACCAATCAAAAAAGGTTGGCAGCCCTCCCAATCAAATACACATCATACGGAAAAAGGAAGACGGGGAGGGAGAGAGAACGGCAAAGGAAAGACAGAAATATCGAGGGATGCAGGAGGAGCCAGTCCACATGAAAAGACACAGAAAAACACATACATGATGTGGAGAAAAGAGAGGCAGAGAGAGTGAACAATCCATCCAAATGTGCAATTCCTCTAATGAACAAACAGAAACAACAAGATGCAATGCACACATACAAAATACATCCGACCGTTGGCCTACATCGGGTCTAACTGTACATGAGCAACAATGGAGAAATGATGAATGGAGCAAGAACGAATACAGAGAGAGAGAGAGAGAGAAGTGTAGATATAAAGACAGAGAGGATGGGGGATGCAAATATCATTCCTCAAAAAAAGTAAAAATAAATAAAAAATCAAATCAAACCATGGTTGTGAAACACTGCCAGGCATTCCAGATCAGTGTCGCACACCAGAAAGACCTCGAAAGCACACAACCACCAACACACACCATCCAGAACCAAACTGATCAAAAAGTAAAACAAGGACACCTCTTTACAGAAATCAGAACAAAGAAAAGCTGCCGTTACTTTACCAGTGGCTCAGGTTTTACGTTTGCTTCAGTTTGCTGGGGTCTGCTCATTATTTCATGGCAGCTTTTTTGCTTTCTTTAAAGGGCCCAAATGCTCAAAGTGCACATGTTACATATGAAGAGCAGATTTGCATTGAAATAGAATAAGCTTGCATCCTCGTTGGCGGCGCACACTATGCATCCACATTCACAGATCTTTAATGTGTACACATCTTTAAGTCTAAACAACCATACCTCTACAACTGTCTGCAGTCTAAAAGGTGGTGCAGAAAGTGATAATCAAGTACTACAGTACACCATGATACACAGACAACTATTACCTCTCCTCCAGTAAAGCTAACATAGCACTCATGCTTCAGCATGCTGTCCCACTAAGGTGCAAAAATGCAGCTATTGGCTGACACATGACACAGAGAGATGACATAATAGTACTATATGACGTCATACAGATGACGAGAAAGAGAGTAAACCATGCAGGATACAGCTCTGGAATTAAATGCTGAATGCAGTTAGAGAGGTGATTGGAATGAATGCATAAGAAGTGGTAGTCATAGTTGTTGCACTTGCAGATAGATGCAGTACATTCAGTTATACAAGTGGCCTTTATAATGCCATGCGGTCAATGGCTAATCTCGTAATCGTTTCATTCACCACCTCCCCAATCAATCACAGGATTAGCCAATCAGGTTCTGTCAATCAATCAATCAAGCTCCCCTCAGTAAAGGAGTCCTTCATTTGGGTGTTGGGTGCATTTTATTTAATTTTTTGACAGATGGGGTGGGGGGAGGGGTCATTCAAAGATGATGCCATGTGTACACAACTTACCGTTGCCAGGGAAACGGCGTGAGGACACGCGAGCAGTTACCGTGGAGACTGACAACAACAACAACATACAAAAATCATCAGGGAAATAGAGAAAATATATGTAAGAAAGAAATGATGAACCAAAAAAAAAAGGAAAAAGGAAACATAACCAAAACGAGGTAATGAAAAGCAACCCCCACCCTGTGGTAGAGAGGAAGTGATGTAACAGGTCACGTGTCACCTACAAGTATCAGCCATTTGACAACAACCGAGCCTGTACTGGTTAAACCCCACTACAAACACAGATCATAAAAGTTGATAAAGGAGCAAACAAAAAGGAAATTGAAAATGTGAGAAATTAACATCTGATTTGGAAGGGAGACTAGCCGTTATTATTGCCCAGATTATATTCAAAGAACTGACAAAATAATCAATCAAAATCAAACGTAATCTCGTTCTGTGCTACCTGACTACATCACAGGACAGGGAAATGGACGGAGATATGGGGGAGGGACGGACAGCAGAAATGCAGGTGCATATGGGGACACACAAACTGGGAGAGACAGACAGACAGACAGACAGACTGGCCTGGTGAAAAAGAGTGGAGAGAGATGGAGGAGAACCTAAAAAAGAAAAAAGGAAAGGAGAGGGAACGACAGCTATCTATCGCATTCTCTTCACATGTTCATTCTCTCTCCGCCCTCCATATTTCTAATTCTGCACACCCACACGCACAGAGACAGAAGAGTGCAGGACATTCGAGACCATGCAGAGGAGCTTTAGTAGCGAGTAGAAATAAAAAAAGGAAAAGCGTGATTTTAAAATCAAGTGCCAGAGCAAATGGCGAAAGCATGGTGTGTTTGATCTCCAAGGCCATTTGCAACTAAAATCTGAGCTCATGCTGACAAATAAAAAAAAAAAAATGTCACAACAAAATGCACTTCCATGAGATCTGGTGTTCTTTTTCAGGAGTGGTGGATGCAAAGTGTGTGTGTAAACAAAACATTTTTTTTTTTTTACCATCCATCTCGCACATCTGAAATTCATTCATCTTTTTGAAGCGTCAGAAATGACACCACACTCCTCGCGGCAGTCTCATTCCCAAAAAACTGCCCTCGGAAAATGCCCCCATCATGCATCAGTCTCTTAACACATCAAACAGAAAGAAAAGGTGCTACCCAGAGGCACCCACGTAATATTAACTGAAAGAGTGAAAAACTCCCAAGACAACATCTGACCTCATGATCCATCCATGCAACTTACAGACACCAGCAAGCACTATTTTTTTTCAGAAGAAAAATAACTGAGAGGCTATTCGCTTTCCTTCCAGTCATAAACACAACCATAAACCAAAAATGGCCACTCGTCATGATCATGGAAGAAGTGATGTTGGTGATACAAAAGGTGCAGGAAAACAAAACAAAACAAAAAAAGGAAAAATAAAAAAAAGAAAGATCCTACATGCTGTGACAGAAGCGGATATTGTCAGCAACTGTGTCGTAGTGACGTCTCGCCGGCCATGCCTTTTGTGTAGCCACTCCACCCAGCATGCTTTGCAAACCACACAGCTTTCAGATCAAGGTGCAATGGACAGCCCACAACATCAACAACAAGAACAGCAACGACAGCGTAAACACTGACAGGAAGTGCCGTCAAAAGAGACGTCTGTGTGCGTGGCACCGCTGCACCATGCTATAGTGAAGCCAGAGGGGTTAGAGTTGAACACATACAGCCACCCGGAAAACCTCTGGGGCAGAAACGACCAGAACAAACTCATTCTCATAGTTGCACATGGAGGGGAAACAGACGAGAAAATGGTCACTGATTCTAAAAAAAAAAAAAGGGGGGGGGAGGGGGTGGGGCGAGGGTGGTGAGTTACCTCGATTTTACGTCCTTCCACCAGCGTGCCGTGCAGCTTCTCTCTGGCCCTCTCTGCATCTGCGCTCGACTCGAATGTTACAAAACCGAAGCCCTGCAAGCAGAGGAGAGGGAAGAATGGGAGAAGGAAGGGAGGGGGAGAGTGAGAGAAGGCTGGAAATAGCTGTTAGGCTGCTGAGCTCTTTTATGTTCACAAATGTGAGACATTTCTTGCCGTTTCCAGCTTCCTACCTTGGATCCCCTCTCATTGAAAATGATCTCGACGTCGAGGATTTTGCCAAATTGCTGAAAAGGAAGAAGAGGGAGAAAATGAAGAGGCTGAACGAGCTTGTAAGTCATGTGCTGCATCTTGCCACAGGGTGTCAGTACTGTTCAGCCATGATGAGCTGGCACTGAGCCAGCGCTGCTGGTCTTCCCTTCCATCACATCTTCCTCTGCTCTTTTCTCTGCACCACATTTTAGAGACATTCCTCTCAGAAACAAGACGAGCACAAGGCCAGATTTTTACACCGCACTTTAAAGAACTATTCTGCAAAGTGGCACACCAAGTGCAAGTTCTGCTTTTGTTCGTAGTCAAATGGGACAGAAACGGATTCCTTTTTAGCTGAAACAGATATGACAGTATCTTATTTTCATTTTAAAAATCCCAATTCATGATAGGAAATGAATGATAAAAAAAAACGAGAGGTTTCAGTGCTGACGTCACTGGACTGGCTCTTCTGAGTCATTATTTTTACTGACTGCATGTTTTTCATCCAGAGCTTCTTTTCTGGGTTACTGTTATAAACAAAGTGGTGCAAAGTGAAAAACGGAGTCTACTTACCCCAAACATCTGACGTAGGTCGGGGTCTCGGAAGCGGAAGGGGATGTTGGACACGTGGAGGCGCTTGGGTGTCCCCTTGTCGTCTGCGTCAACCCCGGCGGTCCCTCCGCCTCCTCCTCCTCCCGAGCCAACCCCTGACTGACCGTCAATCTGGGAGGACACATCCGACTGCTGGGACAGGCGGACAGGGAGGACAGGAAGAGAAACACAGGAGGTGATGGGAGGGAAAAACTAAAGGAATGACTGCCGAAAAATACTCACGTTTAAGAAGCTAATACGAGAGAATATTTGGCATTTTGCTTGAATATTTAGCATTTTGCTTGAAAAGTGACTAAAACAATAAATTGACTATTTAAAATTGGAGGTTGACCAATCCTGGACATTTTGAGGCAAGAATAGGATATAAAAAAACGATAGTTTGAAGCAGGAAAAAGCCGGTAGGTGACAAATTGACTGATAGCCTGCTACAAGCTAATGCTAAACTAGTGACTGGGTCGGTGTACCGGTGGAATAAAACAGACTCTGTCGGCCATTTAACCATCACGATAACAACAAAGGACGACATATGTGAGTAACAGCGAGCACTAAAGTGGATGCCACTTTTTTCTACTCTCTTTGTGGCTTTTCATGCTGTTCATGCTTCATCTGACAGTTTAAAAAGGCGGTCACTGCAACGACAAGCTTATAGTCGACAATGCTAATAGTAACCAGCAGTACACTAGCAAAACAGAGCTAGCATGCTTTCGCCAGAGCAGCAGTTATCTTCAGTCTAAGGCCTTAATAACGCCAACAATATTATCAGGCTCATAATTTATGAACAAAGCGTCTTATATAATATTTTATCTTTCATTTTAATCGAAATGAGCTCAGGTACGCGATGACATTAGCTTGACTTCCATGTCATCGGCCAAAATAGCATCCAATTATTACATTCAACTTTAGTATGAGAGGGGTTTCTGTTATTTAGCTTCCCCTCACTGATATAAACGGGGTGGACAAAATAATAGAATCACCGGTCAGTATGACACAATACAGATCCACAGCACCACAAACCACAGTCTCCAAATTCATCAGAAAGTTGAATCAACAGCTCTCTAAAACATTTTCATTATTACCTTCATGAAGGAAGGATTTATTTCAGGACTGTTGCATTACACTGCATTAGCTTTAGCCAGTTGGACCTAATAAACTGGCAACAGAGTGTTAATACAGTAATGACCCGTCAGCAGTGTGGACAGTGCAGAGTATAGAGAGCAGTAAATATTACAATAGTTGCAATAATACTGTTAACTTCAAGCTAGCCATTAAGGTAGTAGTTTACAGCGTTGATCAGTGTTGTAGTGCTTGGGGAAATTTGACTTTTCACATCCCTTGTTCTGTTCCTCTCCACCCCTGCTGAAGCCTCTCTGAGCTAACGCTAGGCTAGCAGCTCAAAGGGCTCTGGTAGAAATGCATTTTTTGAATTTGTGAAGGGGGCGTGTTGAAGCAAGTTGTTCTCCAAGAATGAACGCTGTTACAGCTTCATGTTACTTTGAAGATCTTAATCAGTGCTGCACAGAGAGGTTTACAGATTTTTAATTTGTGAAGACAGAACATTCAGATCCGTCATTTGCATCGGTCAGGACCCTGAGTCTCTGTATCAGAATTTGTATAATTAGAAGAAAGTCACATTGGTGCATCCCAATGACTTACTATTATTATTTTTTATTCTATAACACATATTCCTCCACACTCTCGCTCTCGGCGGCCTCTCAAGGCAAAGACCTGATGTGGGCTGCACACAGAGGAAGAGGCTGGCACTCACTTGAGCACCGAGGCTGCTGGCAGCGTTGGCGGCGCTGTTCGCCGCTCCGCCGGCTTCCACGGGGCCCTGGACGGCTCCCGCTGCGTACAGACTGCCCCCGTAATCCAGGGCCAGGCCGTTCTGGGGGGGTGGCGGCGGAGGTGGAGGGAACGCGGAGAAAGGTGGCGGTACGAGTCCCTCCTGACCGCCAGCACTATCCTGAGAGCCCTGTTGGGAGAGAGAGAGACATGGGTGAGAAGGGAGTGAAAGCTAAAGTAGCCGCCTGGCGAACGTCCACGGTATCTTTTACTGAGAGCATCACCCGACCACACAGAGACCACTTTCCCAAGAGCTTCAGTCTAAAAGTCATACAGGCATGGATATTATATTTCCATTTCCCCATGTATGTGTGTGTGCGTACATGCGCGCACACATCTACACCCCCCCACCCATTAAATATTCACTGCAGCCACATCTATTATTGAGGGTCAGATGCCTCCGTGCTCAGAGTGTTGTACAATGGTGAGTGTCTAACGCCTGCACACACACTCACAAACGCCTCTGCACACAAACCACCTTTGACACGCAAACACCCACACACCTAAACGCTCACACAAAGACCAACTGTTAGTAAGGAAGCCTGCCCAAGTAACTTTGTGTATATTATTACCCCCAGAAAATAAATGGCCGAACGTTATCGACATTAGAGTACGTAGGAGGGCAACACAGGCACCCAACAAACACATGGTGTGACACACACACACACACACACACACACACACACACACACACACACACACACACACACACACACACACACACACACACACACACACACATTCCTTCCTGTTGGCAGTGGGGCATGGATACCCTAAATGGTAATAGTTAGAAGGCGGCGGTAGACGGCAGGGACGGCAGAGAAAGGGGGGTGATGGATGATAAAAGGTGATGACTGGTAGAAGAGGCATGGCCTGCCTCTGATCCATAGCTGCGAAAGATAAACCAGCCATCACTGTCTTTTAGATCTTTTTATAACTCGCTAATACAACTGCGCAGGAAAGCAAACTCAATTCAAGACTGTAACATACAGAGAAAGTCTTTCGATTCGGCGTATTGACAACATGATTGATTGATTTATATTTGTTTATTGACTAAGCTCTGCGAGGCAGGCAAAGTGGTGCTTTGAGCTAAATGCTAACATCAGCATGCTAACACTGACAATGCTAACATACCGATGTTGTTTAGTAGGTCAAATGTTTACAGTGTTCACTATTAGTGAAGTGTGTTAGTATGATTACATTTAATTAGCAACCAAAGCTAATTAGCAAACTACAGTACAGCTGAGGCTGATGGGAATATCATTTTTTGTAGGTATTTGGCCATTAAGGTTGTCAAAAGTACTGATACTTCCATACTTTTCAACACCACATGTTCAAATTGATGAAATTGATGATTACTCAGGTAATTATATTTTTCATAGTAAGAAAGTACTGAAGCTTTAAATGTAATATTATCTAATAATTATAATTATTCTTACTATTGATTACTATTACATTATTATAAATGTGTTGAATGAGTTAGGTGACTTTTTGTGTACCAGCACTGTGTGCAGCTTGTTTTTTTTTTTTTTTTTTTTTTTTTTTTTAAAATATTTGATTTAAAAAAACATTTTGTCTGCCCAGGACTTCTTTTTTTTGGCTGTGGTATTGAAAGCTGTGACATATTTTATTACTAATATCGTATAGAAGTTTAAAATTCCGGTGTCATGATGACAATATTGGCCATAAACCATAATACAGACGAATTAAAAAATTTGACCTAATGATGGCCTTATGTGGAAAATCCAGTATCAGACTTTGTGAGGGATAGAATGATTTCCATCATTGTGCCTGTTGTTTGCTTAGTCCAATAACCCACATAAAGACAGAAACGGGCAGTGACTGACTTTAAGATTTGTTAAAAATAAGAAGTAGACAACTACAAAACATAATAATAATTAACTCTTTCCAAAAGGGAGAAAATGTAAAAAAAAAAAAAAACACTATCAAAGACACCAAAAAATAAATTCAGAACATAAAAGACAACAATTGAGTAACAAGTTTAAGATGAAAATACAGGTTCATCAACGTAGCGAGCAGGTTATAAAAACAAAAACAGACTTAATCTCCTTGTTCTAGTTCGTCTCACCGTTCTCCTCCTACTTCTAATCATTATTATCATCATTATTATTATTAGCAGTAGCAATAGTAGCAGCACTAGACACAGGCAGTAATAATAATAATTCATTAGTAAAAGTAATATTCAGTCTTTTTTTTCCACCACCAAAATGGATATCACCACTAAAGAGACTCCATGCTTCCAAGACATCTGCTTGGCTACATTCTGTGTGTGTGTGTGTGTGTGTGTGTGTTTATGTGAGTGACAGGCTGCAGCGATGCCCATCTGAGTTGCACAATAGATCTCTGTCCCTTTGGGAGTGTTAAAAGTGTGTGGGAGGGTGTGCATGTATGAGTGTGTGTGTGTGTGCGTGTGTGTCTGTGCATGCCATCTGTCTCCCAGCTTTTGACCTTTCTCAGCGTCACACCTGTGACACGGTAGCCAGGCCCCTCGACTCAGTGACAAACCTGGGGATGCACACGGTCGACATGGATCACGTACAGCAGAGCTGCCGCGGGTTGACAGTGAGGGAGCCTTTGTCTGGTCAGAGCACAGCTACACCGACAGGACAGGCAACGGGACTTTTGTGTCATGCAGAAGATTCAAAATAACTCACTATAATGAGCTTTTTACAGGTAGAGAGGTCAGACATTTTTCAGAAAAATGTTACTGGGATGACTATGTAAGCAACAAACGCTAAATTAATCTTTAAAAAGTCCCGTTATTTATCCTGAATCTCTCAACAAATCCACATAATCAACAGGACTGAAGGCATCAAAATGCAAAATCAAACAAATGAGTCATATGTATTTGTTAACTTTCTCAAATCCTTCATTTCTGCACTAATCCTAGCTTAACTTTAAGAAGCCATTACTACAAACTGTATTTCCCTTTTTGAATAATAAAGTAAACATGAGGTTTTCTAAATTCAGACCTCAATAATATCAATAATGAAAACTGGAACCAATAAATAAAACAACCCAGCATGAAACTGATCACATATTTAATTACAATACAAATTTATCTGAGATATTTTTAGATATTTTGTTTTAATTAATAATAATAATAATAATAATAATAATAGCAATAATAATAACAAAGACTGATCTATTACCTTTAAATGAATAGCTCTGAGCAGCTCAACCACAGTGCAACAGTGGCACAAACGCTACATTAATTACCAACATCTTTAAGCACCGTTCTTCGTTTGCATAATCAGTTGAAAGACAATTCCTCGTGCCATCAGAAATTGCTTTAACCTGACGGCCACTCCTCTATTGTTCCTGCTGTAAGAGCAAAAGGAAACGGGATCAGATGCTTGAAGAGAGAATGCTTCGAACTCAACCTCTGATGACAGCAGCACTGGTCTGCCTGATTCCAGCCGGGTAACCGCTGTCATCTCACTCCCTCCTCTCCCTCATAACAAACAGTTAATATGTGTTTATCATTAATCCCAAACAGTGCTGCCATCATCCTCACTGCGCACGTCCTCTTTTCATACCTAAATCCCTGAACGGTCTCTGCTGCTCCCCTGCCAGGTGAAGAGACTCCACCTCGGCCAGAATAGAAACCACGTTCTCCATCTTCAGTGCCCGACACTCGAGCGACACAGCCGCCAGATTACTGACCACGGCGTCCAAGTTTAACTTCATTCACATTTTCAAATAGCAGCTGTGTCCGCTCCTCTAAGCCCTGCAGCTGTATGAACCTCTTCCAATCTTGTCCACAAGCATCCAAATTAAGATTTTCACTAAGTGATAGCATCCCTCACATCCTCGCCTTCCTGTCCTGCCTTGCTTTCATGCTGCAGCGCAACCGTCTTGTACCTTGGTTTTCAGAAAATGTTCAATGCTCATTATTTGCACAAACTGTTACAGCCATTATGCTCTGTTAGTGTTTGGATTATATAATATCAATATGTAAGAAAATATACATCTAGGGCTACAAAATGTCAGTCATTCGTCATTTTCAGCATAAAGAACTGTCATACACAATAGGCTGCATTTGACAGATACTGATTACAGGGTGTTTCCATACATACACACTCCATCCATCCTTTTAATGTGTTTTCTGTAAATAGCAGCTGTAATTTTATGCTCTAATTAATGAAAAAAAGCTTTAAAATAGACCAGAAAATTGTTAAATTGTGAAGAGCTTCCTCTTTGTTGCAAAAAAAAAAGAAAGATCCACACTGTTACATCACTGATGGTAATAATGTGAACATGAGCTGAAATCCTCTGATGAGACATCCTGAATTCATTATGTTTGCTCGATTCAGAGAGACAGAAAAGGGGAGCGAACACAAGGAAATTAGTCAGTTGAGATCAGGCTTTTAACTGCAGGAGACAAAACACATTATATGCTAAATGACACACTGGATGGCTTCGCCTTGCATCAGCCCATCCGGGATTAATGGCATTTCCGGAGGTAAAGATGATAGCGGGTGGAGCGAGTCATTCTGGGTCACCAGGTAGGAGTTAACCTGGGTGACAGGCAGAAATAGAGAAACTAGACCCGCTCCTGTGTCTTGCTAGAAAGGGAAAGTTGATCATCCAGGTTGGGTCAAGTGGTGAAATGGGGAAAGCAGAATGTGGACAATACACTGCCAACATTTTGCAGCAGTTAAGTAAAATTGTCTCTGTAAGTCTACTGTAGTTATATTATTCTTATTATTTTTATTATTATTACTACTACAGTGTATTATGAATATAAATTAAAAATAAATAAAACCACACACTAGCAGCACAGCTCTTTGGATGACAATGTCTAGATACAAACATTCCTGTTCCCCTGGGGATGAAAGTCTGTAAAGACTTTGGTGATCTCTTAACTTTTTGTGGAGCGCCACCATCAGGTCAGAATTTCATGGTGTCCAGTTGTTTGCTTTATGACGAAAACCTGAAAAACTAACGCCATTCGCATCAGTCTCGACTGCACTTTGTACTTTGTGCCAATGAGCAACGGTCAGCATGATAACGGGCTAAATCAAGCCTGCAGGTCTGCTAAACTGTAGCTGTAACAAACTACAGCATGTAGCTCAAAGCACAGCTGAGCCAAAAGGTAAAGTTATGCTTTAAGATTGGTAGTTAATATGACTTAATTTGAAAGCAATAGTGTTTATAGCTGAACTGACATGACATTGTTTAAGTTTTGGGATCACACAGTTCAGACGGTCTCTCCTCGAAGACGTTTGTAGTGCTGTTGTTCACATGAAAAGTGATGAAAATAGCTGTGTAACAAATGAAAAATGAGGTTTTAAGAGAGAAGTCCAAACCCAGCTTCGTAGTGAATGTGAGATTGTCAGTTTCAGAAAGTGACAGAGGTGGCTGGACGCACCCCTCATGCCTGATTCAATGTAGGAGCTGTTTGGGGGGAGGGGGTTTCTGAAGCTGTTCAATCATCCGACAAACTTTTCTGATGGAGAACTGGCAGCTTAAGTACAACCTTACAGAACTACTAGCATGGCTTTAGATGTTAGTCTCATTTAAAACCTGAAGCTATCATGTGTATTATGCGAGCTACTTGCTGCAAAATTAATTGCTTTCCATGGGACAGTAAGCCTGGAAGTGGATCAATAAGCAAGGATGAAGGATGGAAAACATTTGAGGAAACCCTGGGAAACCTCACTCAGGGATCCCCCGGCATAAAGGTTGGTGCTGGGAACTTTCTTCACTAGATAACAAAGCAAAAGCAAAGAAAAAAAATGTACCTTTTCTCAAATTTGTTGGGAAAACTACCCTCCTACTCTACATTACAACACTCAACGCGGCTCCAGTGTTGTCGCACTCGAGTCCCAACACTGATGACTCATGACACAACTCACTGAACTACAGATGAGTCAGTCTTGGACTTGACGAGATGTGATGCAACTCAAACAGAATGATAGTGCCTTGGATTTTAATAATGCACTCTTAGGACTTGAGGTTTTAATATCTTGGCTGCAACACTGTATATTATTTCCCCAGTCTATACCACTTATCAGATAATATCCCTATCAATCATAACATCCTCATTGTTGTTATTCATGCACAGAAACAGACTCCAGCCTAGCTGGAGAATGGACAACCCCGGCTGTTGCTGCTCCTTCTGCCAGACCAAAATAGAAGCGGGAATACGAGCCAAAAACAACCTTGTATTTGTGTTCGACGATTGGCCTTTTCAGAGGAGATCCATTTTAGCCGCATTTCAACAGCCCTCTCTCTACCTGATAGCCCGGTATCTACAGAAATAGTGTGTTGCCTGCGTGCTGCTTTTTTTCCCTCCCTCTCAAACCGTCAAGTTATGGGCCCTTTGCCGACTGCGAGTGGCCTTTGTGCTTCGCATCAGGATGAAAGCACCTACTGAATAAATGCACACAGATAGCGGGATGAGGAGAGACACAGAAGACAAAGGAGGGAGGCCATTCTTGGTCGATTGGGAGAGAAACGCTGCCCTGTACAGAGTCAAACTGTAAGCTGCGCATTCGCACTCGGGTCTGTGTATGGTTTGTTTGTGTACATGTTGTGTGCATGTCAGCGTGTGTGTGCATCCGCTCCCCTGGCGTTAAGGCGTTAGGCATTAAGGGTTGTGTACGTGTATGAGTTGGCCGGGCAAGCCAGTGACTCAGAGCGGTAGCTGTAGCTGGCTTACTTTCGGGTCAGTTAGCAGCAGCAAGTGTGTCTGAGGAGGCATGTTATAAAATGTGCCCGTCTGCAGCAGTCTCACTACGCTACAGGAGGGGAGGAGGAGGAGAGAGGAGAGGAGAGGAGGAGAGAGGAGAGAGGAGAGAGGAGAGGAGGAACATGGCTAAGAGCTAACTAGGGCATCACTGGGTCATTTCACATGAATAATGACATTTCAGTATCTTACTTTCGCGGGCCTCCAGCCATTAGTCTATAGCCTAATTCAGCAAACTTGACGATGGAAAATGTGATTCGTGCTGTTAGCAGCGGCTCACATTTTGGCTCAATAATGGCTTTAACTGGGGAAGTTATGCTCAGCTCAGATCTTGGCTCCTGACTCCGTGCTGATGTTACCCAAGCTGCAAACAGCTGGAGAAACGTTTACGGCATGTGTGTGGCATACCGATGAGCCAGGAGACACCCTCTTGTTAAATTATTCCATCCCACGTCAACCCCTCCTCCTCCTCCTCCTCCATCACTCTTCCTCCTCCCCCTCTTGCTCTTCTTCTCTACTCCTCTTGCTGCTGTTCTTCCTTTCCTCCCACTCTCTCTGCTGTGTGCTTCGCTTCTTTACGCTTCATAAAATCCAGACGGGACCCTTGCATACGTCCCGCCCCCACGCATGTCAATCAAGCCCATTTGCTTCATAGCAACAGGATACCAGCGATGCCTTTGGCTCCTCCTCTGACACTCTTCTCCATCTCCTTATAGGGTAACATGTCTGCTTGTCAAACAAACCCCTCCCAATACAGCCCCCCCGCCCCCAATGTGTTTCCTTGTAGGGTCTCACGTATGATTCCTCTTCCTCTCGCACACCAGTTCTGGAAGACTCCCCTTCTTTAATACATGCGTGCAGGAGATACAAACATGATCACTGACTTTCCCTGTCATCGCTCCACTAGCTGTGTCAATGGTCCGTCGGGCTCCACTGCGGCACCTTATGAAAGGTAAACACTCCGAAACCAAAAGACGATGACATTATTTGTCCACACTTACTCCTCATTAAAAACACACACGCCAACCCAGACAAACACATGCGCAGGTGAACACACAAACTAGCAAACAGAGGTGTATTTACCCAACGTGGACACGCCTAATACATTAGGTACGGCCATGAAACGAGTATGTCTTGTTGAGAGCTCAGACAATAATAAAACACTCGTCCGGTTGTGGAGTGTGGTTTTAAAAATGTACACAAGCCAGCCGTAGGACAGTGTTGTCACTGTCAACCGCACCATCCGAAGAGTCAGCGAGGGCAACCCCTATCCATTTCAAAGGCAGGTTCTTTTAAAAAGCCACGCAGATGCCTCACAGCGAGTGCTTTTAGAGCCATTAGAGATGCAAATAGCTGCTAAAGAGGCATAACCGTTACAGCAACCTGAGCTTTTTTTTTTTATTTCTTTAATTTATTATTTCTTTTATTTATTTATTTTTTAGAGGCGTTGTGCAAAAGGTGTTTACCTCACATGGCTCTCCCGACAATGCTTTCCTCGCGCCTCGAACCATCTAACAATCTGCACAAAATGAATGACTCATGCGAGTTGCCACGGCAACACGGCTTCATTGGGATCATTTAACGATCATCATTGTTAACCCTGCAAAGAATCAATAACAAGATCTGGGGAGGGTGGGAGGTGGAGGAGTTGAAACCTCCTGACCCGTTTTCACTTTATGCAAGCGTGGCAGTGTGTGTGTGTGTGTGTGTGTGTGTGTGTGTGTGTGTATGTGTGCAGTTTTGCAGCAGATAGGCGTCTCTCCCTCGCTTCAGGGCACATGCTTAGGTGGGGCTTGAGAAAATATTTCAGCCTTTTGCACCCAATCTGCTCCTCTCAAACTCTCTTGCAGCAAGAGCCAAAATATTAGTATAAAATAAGACTACAAATGAGAGAATAAATGACCCCCATCATGAGGCAACTGTGGACACTTACACACATACACACATACACACACACACACACACACACACACACACACATATAACTGCAAAGTCAGCTCCACCGTCTGAAATTGCGTCACTGAGCAAACTAGCTCCCTCCAGTTGACCTACAATATTGTCAAATCTCCGTTTTGCTCTCCATCTCTTTCAGCTCCTCTCATTTGTCCATCTCTGCTTAATTTCCCCCCCTCATCCACGGGCTTCCCTGGTAACTGCCAGAGGGTGTCCCGTCACCTTAAAAATCAATTTTCTATTCTCCTACTCCCATTCCCTCTCTCTCTCTTTCCCAACCCATCCCCCTCTTCCAGGGGCTCTTGGAGGAAAACATTGAGATAACAGCTGCCAGGGCCCCAGGGAGAGCAAGAGGAGGGAGAAAAGAGGTCAAACAGTAAAGAGAGCAGGAATCCAAGGTACAGCTGAAAGAGAAGAAAGAACACACGCGAGAAAAGGCAGGAAGAAAAACACAAACACACACACACAGAGCCTGACTCACACCAAATGAAATGATATGAACGTGACACTTCATGCACCAACTTTGCAGCCCACTGTGTGCTTGAGCTTCTGTGTGTTTGTGAAATGTGTGACACAGAAATTACAGTGAGGAGGTGTTGTTAGCTGAATAGAAGAGATGCAGAAGGGAGAAGAGGGAGGAAGAGAAAGAAAGAGAGTAAGAAAGGAAAGAAAAAAGACAGAGACAACTGTTCTGGGGACACCTGTCCCTTTCACTCACGGGCTTGAGCGATGTACAGAGACAGCTGCAGGGGCAATAAAGAAGAAAGACTTTTTCACTTACCTCTCCTCCCCCTAATTCCTTCACTGTTTCCACTCTTTCACCCTCAGAAATGTCTGAAGACTTTACCGCTCAACTGCTACACCCAGCTGCACAGACTAACACGCTGTACTGTATGTTCACATGGATTCTTCTGAGCATACATAATACATGGCAGAGAACAGTTTCTGGCAGTGGCGGCTCTTGATGTTCAGATTGCGTGCGCTTCTAGCTCTGGGCAGGAGAACAGATGCCACAACAACGGCGTGCAAATAATACATCGCCGCTCGTGCGTTTCACCGTAGCGAATCATAATTGTAGCGATACAATCTCCAGCCTGTATCTCGCTGTCATCTACGCCTACTACAGGAGTTTCAGTGTTTATATCCCTCACAGCGACTGGCCGACGAGTCCTAACAAGAGTCTGAAATGCCCTGACCGGACCACTCTAGTAAAGGGGTCAAGTAGAGTCCTCATCTGTTAGTAGTTAATTAACATTTCATGCTCAATGACAGTGCTGCCCCGCTCCGACGCCGCTTCATGTACAGTGGAGCCCGAGCCTTGGCGAAGAGATACGGCGGACGCGTACACAGAGGAGGATATGAAAAGATATGGAGATAAACACTCACCGACAACACGGAAGGATAGTACAGTCCCATCATCGTATTCTGTGCAACAACTCACACTGTCGTCGCTCCTCTCTCCTCTCCCTCTCTCTCTCCTTTCCTCCTCTCACGCTGCCTCGCTCGCTCTCCCTCTCTCCGAGCCTGTGTCACCTCACCAGCTCAGTCTCTCTTGTCTGTCTCACAGATTCAAAATCTCCCTCTCTCTGCCCCCGCTCGCTCTGTCTGCCATGCCAATACCCCCCCGCCCCCCACACCCTCCCCTCTTCCACCTCCTCCTCCTCCTCCTCTGCTGGCCTCTGTCCCTGTCACTCTCCCTCGCTTGCTTCCTCGCTTTATTTCTTTTCTTTACCCCTCTCTCTCTCTCTGTCTCTCTCTCTCTTTCTGTATCTGTCTCCCACTCACTCTTTTCTTTCCCTCTCCCACTCACTTCTTCCTTTCCCTCTACCCCCAGCCTTCTGTTTTGCTGCTGTGCCCTTGCCTGCTCATCTCTTCTGTCTCTTCTCCAGTCCTCCTCCTCCTCTCTCACCCAGATAGCCTGACGCCTCCCCCCTCCTATTTCTCTTCCTCTGTCACACCTGCAAACTTTCCCCTCCCCTCTGCTTCCCTCTCATGTCGCAGTCCCTCCCTCCTCTCTCTCTCTCTCTTCTTCTGTTCTCTTTCTCCATGTAGGTGAGTTAACTGGGGCTGCTGGCACCACTGGGAGAGGAAGTGAAGACGTTCCTTCTCTCTTTCTAGCCCCTTTCAGACATGCACCTTGTTACATAAATGTGCTGGCAATATTTTATGTTTGTCTCATGTTTGAACACACGCCCAACTCACTTTTCTGCAAAAGTCACGACTGCACTCGGACCTAATAACATTTTCATAACACCTCCAACACAGCTCAAGGCTGAATACTGAAAGGGATCGCTCATATTGACAAACCCACAGACAACTATCACCCAACTCTACAATTTCGCTCAGCTTTACGGAGCATTTTAACATCTTCCAGCACATTGCTTTGGTTTTAAAGCCTGCAACTTCACTCTTTTTGGTTTGCTCTTCCTCGCCGCCCCTATCAACCTCATTTCCGGCAGCATAAGACAGCTGTTTTCAGCGAAAAAGCAATAAAAAACACACACTGTATGCTACCTGCGCAGCACAAAACCACAGACGGACAAAGTTAGCAAAAAGCTGGAAAACACAGTGGGGCATTTATCAGCCAAAGAGCCAGATATTTCCCACAGATACATTAAATGTCACATGCATCGTCCACTGGGGACAGGAAAACACGCCTTGAGCAGCTACTCTTTAGAGCGACACCAAACAAACCTTGGGCTGAGAAGATTCATCATGGTCAACGATAAATTCCACCATGGTAATACTGAACCCATATGCCAGTATTTGTCTGAAGGACAACATCCAATAGATGCATGCATCGATTCCCATGAGTCCCTTATGCGTAGGCAGGCAATTTATATCTTGCATGGGAAAGTCGGACTCCACCGATAACAATGAAAACTACTATAACTACTAGAGCGTCACTTACAGAATTAACATAATTAATTATTAATACCAAAATGCTGGCTGTAATGGGGTCTGATGTAAGCATATGCACATGTCACTTATCGTTCCTTATACACAGAAAAATTTAAACAACTTTGATAAATCACAAAATACTGGGAGGAACATCATCTTAACTCAGTACATAGATTCTTTTCGTGTCAGATCAGTCTGTAAAACACATTTTAATACATTTTTTCCCTCGTGTGGTCCGAGGCAAAAGCGTAAAAAAAAAAGACAACCATCAGTGCGTCAGTCTTGTCATTTTAACTGTGCTTATTTAATAGACAGAATTTTATAGTCTGATAGATGGTGAACAGATGAAAAACATTGGTTAGTGTGAGAAGTGGTTGTGATTTGATTTGAATAAAGCTGTCACTGGATCATCACCTATACAGTGTAATATATGTATATAGCTTACTACATATGTAGTTTAGACTGTATATATATCTCCTGTATGTTATTCTGCCTTTAAGATGGCAGCGGAGACAGTAATGGAGCCGAATCATCGTCTGTGTAAAAGGGGTTACCGGCGGTGCAACGCTTTGATGACGCTTTAATGTGCGTGAGCCACCACCAGGGGATTTAAAAAGCAGCTAGCAGCAGCTAACAGATAATTCAAAGGAGTAGAACGGCGACCAAAAATGTCTGCGGACCGGAGAGACAACGCTTTCCGGGAGCACGAGATCAATCAAAAAGCAGTGTCGCTGTCTGGCGCACGTGTTATACGTCACGCCTCTTTTGCTTCAAGAACATCGGCACCATATCTAAAATCACACACTGGGAGCTTCATGCCGGCGTTGTTTGGCTCAGTGTGAAAAAGCGAAGGCGCGTAATGACAGGTCTTCTTTACAGCAGCATTGCAGGATCTCTGTGTAAAGGGGGCTCGTGTCTGAAAAAGGGCTCGTCTCTCCCTTCACACGTCGGGCCTCTGCGGCTGCTCTCCAGGCTCTTCCTTTCAGGAGCCTTTGATCGCATCATTCTCACACTGCTGTTGACAGTTTAGCACCTCAGTGTTGTGGGAGCCTCCGCTGCCCACCATTGTTTTCTTCCTCCCTGCCTTTTGTTTCCTGGTCAGAGGCCAGCTCACACTTCCGAGTCCCCCAAGTAGTCCTCGACTTCCTCACATCCGAACAAGAGATCACTCGCACAAGGTAACACTTCAGCACTCTAACTTTAATATGATCATTCCTCAGATGTTATCATTAAGAAGGGAACGGTTCAAAGAATCTTACAGTGAATTGAAAACTGGCTAATTGGCTTCCGCAATATCCGCTAAACAGTGCAACAGACAACCAGGAGAAAAAAAAACACCCATACTGAAGCAATTAAGAGTGTACAAGCGAAGGCTTAAGAACAGATAAAGTGCAGATAAGCAGCCAGAGGTTGTTGGGCGTCGCAGTGAGCGAGGGATGAGCGGATTACGGGCAGAGCATGAGAGGATGAGTGGATGAACAGAGGATGAGCTAAGGATTAACCACATAAACTGAGCAGTCTAATAACACAATCACCAGGCTAATACAAACACGAGTAAACAGACTGTAGCCTTGCACACACAGTCTCACGCACAGCATTCAATACAATTCCTTTCACATGAGTGTGCGAAGGTGTTTGTTTATGGACAAAACAGCAGGAATATCTGCATGTTTAGACTCTAGCAGACAAGATAAGTTCAATGGTGATTAATCATATTGCTGATTGTTAACGAGAGAAAGAAAAGCAGTGGAAGGGTGAGACTGGAAGAGTGAAGGGTATGGAGGCATGTTTTCCTCTACACGACTGATAAATTATAATCTACACCCCCACCTTGTGGTTTGCAGCGCATCACTGAGCCACATTAATGCTATAAGAATACAGTATCCAGATGGGACAGAAACATTAGAAGGTGGGATGGTGGAATGCTATAAAACACGGATTTTTGCAGGTCTGACATGAATGTAAGTCCTTACCTGACTATGAGATGGGTAGCCATGGTAACCAAGGGTCAAAGGGTCGTTGTTCTGAAAGACAGAAGAGCAGATTTTTGGATACATGGTCAGTTACCGGCAAAGCAAGACAAGATAAAAACTTGGGAATTCACGTTCATGCATTCACTGTCTTTATATTCTTGCAATCTCTCCATATTTGACTTCACAGCTCTGCGGTGTTACTGACTCCTAATCAAATTAACTCCGGCGGTGACACACTCCTGCTATCTCCTCCAGAGTTTTCCACCCAGTGGATCTTTTGTCTGCTTGTAAAGACGTGATTACGGGGGCGAGTGAGATCATGCGAGCGGGAGATGAAAGACGGGCAGAGGGAACGAGTGTCACCACGGCTCTTAAATCATAAATGGGTCAGGAGTGTCAGCGAGCATGAAGCCCATTGGTGTGAAATGGCATCATGAGCCCCGATGCAACCTCCAACACATTCCTCTCAACGTTCTGCCAGCGGAAAAGCAAAGATGGATACATCAAACATCTGGTGAGTAATTACAGTTAAACAAGACGCATTAGAAAGAAACTCATTTTGTTTAGAGGCAAATATTAAACAGAAATCACGTCCCCACTCCCTAAAATAGTTTGTAACTCACTTTATTTGTACTCATAACACTGTGTTCCAGCTTTTATGCTAATGCATTCCATTAAAAAGGGAGATTTTCATAGCAATTACAACTCGCTTTGAAGGAGGAAAACAGATTTGCCTGTCTCTGGCTTCATATCACTAGATTAGAAAACAACTCAGCTCCTCCCTCCTCTCTCTGCCCCCCCCCCCTCCATCTTCCTTTCATCTGGAACCAATGTCCCTCATCTGCTCTGTCCCCAAGGGGAACACTTTGCTCCGTGCGCTTCACAGCTTGAGTTCGCCTGATTAATACTGTAGCCATCTAACTCTGGACCTCATGGGGGCATTTCACTAAAAACCGAGCACAATGTTTCCAAATGCAAGAGGCTTGGCTGGGGAGGAATGGGGGGGTGGGGTGGTGGTGGTGGTGGTGGTGGAGGTGGGGGGAATGTCTTTGCGATCGAAAACTACAGTTTGTGTGAGTCTATCTCAGAGCCAAAAATGTACTTAGTGAACTGGCTTTGGGAGGTAGAAGCTCTAAATAATGAATCACCTCTTAGAGGCTTGAATAACATGAATAAAGTATAAACCTGATTTTACAGCGAGGCCAAACTCTAAACTCGACGCACTGAAGGTATGGAGTAGAAAAGAATCACAACAAAACCAAAAACAGGAGACAAAAAAAGATGCAGTACGCTGTGTCAAAGTGGAGGGGGAGGTGTTGTAAAAACACACACATCTGGATTTCATATTTGCGAGAGGCTGAGGGAGGAACCAGCGCTGGAAATACAACGGGAAATGGACAGCAATGAAAAAAACAGAGAGATGGAGGGAGCAAAGACAATGACTCATACATGAGCGGAGTCATGTGCTTAATTTCCTTAAGGAACTGGGAGGAATGAGAGAGGGAGGGCTGCTCCAGTCTCACTCTCAGCACCGCAGTGCATGAGAAACAAAAAGATCTTGCACTTAATGCAGCGAGTTAATCACAGTTCGACCTTTTTGGGGGGTTTTTTTTGTTGTTGGTGACAAATGAAGCACAGCTGATTCTCGTCCGGGGGCGGTGATGGTGGTGGTTTTCAGGGTGGGGGAGGTAAAACAAGAGACTGCAGGGGAAGACCGGGTGAGCAATCAGGAGAAAGTAACAAAATGACTTGAAGTCAACAGATGGCGAAGAGGGGAGGAGGGGGGAGGAGAGATGAGCTCAGGGGATGGGGGGCGCAGGCCTGTAATAATGAAATCTGAAAACAGGCGAGGGATGAGAAGCTCAGTTGCATCCAAAGTTTCTCCTTCACACCATCTTTTCACAAGGCGACAGTAATCCCTTCTACACATGAACCCTGCTACTCCCTCTCCAAAAACTACAGGTGGTAGGTGTGTGTGTGATTGTTTAGCGAGCGTGTGCAGTGTCTAATTTGGTCACAAGACTCGTGTCTATTCCTATCGTGCCTTGGGACTGCTGCTCTTCAGAGGAGGAGCAGAGGAGGAACTACATATCACTGCTCCGAGAGTCATCCTACCTAACTGCAAAGCAGGGCACTCCATACACTCAGGAGGATGTGAATCCATTTCATCCACAGAGCACTTATGTGCTAAGCCTCCAAACAGCCGGCCAGGTGATCTGAAGTTTATTTTCCCTCGACGTACTTCACATCCCTCCGACGTTCCACAGTAAACCTACACATGCTTTTTCAGGAGGGTGTTGGCTGCAGCTAAAAAGGACTTTGGAGGTGTCCTCAAAAGTTCTGGCGAATAATAATAATAATAATCATAATAATAATAATAATGATAATAAAAAAGCAGTATCAGCAAGAAACTTGCATGCAACATAATCAAACACTCTCTCAATTAAACACATTTTTATTCCCCCAATTTAACTTTCGAATTTGTATGTAAATATTTACTGCATAAACATTATTGCCCATCATGATTACTAGACATCATTATTTCAGCATCTTTCCACTGAAACTCGAGCCTCGTGCTGGACTTCTGAGACCAGCGTCGATGCCCATTTTTGGTAGATATTTTTGGCCGGCTGTTCAGTTCTGACATTTTAGCTGGGATTCATTAAAACTGATTATGAAAGAGTTGTTTATCAAAGAAGCAGTTGAACCAGGGCCCTGGAAACACCTGGTCAAACTATGTAATAATGACCATATTTCTACATAATCTCAAGTGCTTTTATGTGAATTATGTCTACAGCTGCTGCTAATAATTACTATCCATCTGCAGAGTGTTTCCTTGGTTCAATCAATGAACCGTTTAGTCGAAGAAATGTCAGAAAATGATGGAAAATATCCATCACAATTACCAAGGGGATCTTTCTCTGATCAAAAGCACAAAACCAAAATATGTTAAATTTATCTTTCACGTATGTCAAAAACTCATGAGGCTGAAGAGCCTACAAAAAGCTATTTTTTGGCATTTGTGCTTCACAAAATATTTAAACAACCAGTTACCAACATAGCTGAAGATAATAATTTTTCTGATTTTCATCACTTCATCTTTAATAATGTTCTGTTTTGTTTGTTTTTTTAATTACAGTTAAATTACTATTTGTCTTGCTTTTTCACTGATGCTTCTTACTATCGCACTATCCCCTCTGCTGCTGGAACAGTGCAAATTTAAACACGGTGGGATTAATTATGGATTGTTTTATTTTGTAGTATATGGACAGCATATTGATATAATATATATTATTCTGTCTCTAACTACTACAAATTAATGCCTGAATCATAAGTTCTAAATAAACATGAGTAAATTTATATTTATAAACGCATCAAAATCCACAAAAGAAATACTGGAAGAGTAACAAATCACTTAACTGCAATCGATATGTGAGGATAACTGCATTTTCAGCACATCAAATCTGCCTCAGAGCGGAGCACCAGAGCATGCAGCCTTTCTCTGCTGGTCTCTCTCAAACATAATTCAGTCAACAGACCGTTGCTGGCGATTTATCACAGAAAAACAGGGGCCCAAAAACTAAATAAATATTCTCAACTTGCAGCAAGAGTACATTTTTCTTGCTGACGTTTTCATTCTATTTCAGTGCCCGGGCTGAGATGAAAGTACAGAGGGGTGATCCACCTACATTAGTGTCCGAGTCAAGTCATTTCTCCTCTGCGCTGTCACCCCAGGCAAGACCTTATTAGGTTAGAGAGAGCCCTGGTTCCTGTGCGGAGTGACAACAAAACATGGGCTGCTCAGCAGCACGATGGATATCGAAGCAGACAACCTCCTCTCAACGTTTCCCAAAATCTGGGCAGGAGATGTGTGGTGTTGTTATGAATCCCTCGTCCATCCTGCAGGACTTCCCTGGCACAGCCCTGGAATGCAAAATAAACCCCAATTCTGTTGTCCTGTTTGTTTAATGGGAGCAATCTAGCTGGTGGTCTGTTCAGCAACTTGATATTCATCTAAAATCCATACTATCGGATGAGCACCAGGAGGTCTGCAGCTCATTTCTATGAACATTTGAACTTGTGTTGATGTTGAATGCACTCAGTGAGCTTTATTCCCCCCCGTTAGCTGAGCATTCAGTCATGTACTGCATGCTGCACTGATTCATACATGCATTGGTGCTCAGCTAAAACTCATTTCCACCCCCGCAATGTGACGACATCATACCCTAATGAGGAAAACAGCGGTGTCAAAGGCCAAATGGGAAACATCTCAATACTGGGCTGGAGTGGTGCAAATGGATTACTCTTTACTGCATGCACGACCCATTGTGTTGCCGTCAGCTACAGGTCAGAGTTCAACTCCTGCCGTGATGCCGGCAATAAATGGCTTCTTCAAAAAAAATGAAACAAAAAAAAAACGATGCAGGCTGGAGGAAGGGAGACAGGGTGCTTTATGGCAGCCAGGGTAACGTTTGCTGTAATATTTTCCATCCTTTACTCTCCTCTGAAGATTAGCTTTACAGAAGTGCCTGTGTGCATTTTTATAGACGTTTCTTTGAAAGCCAAGTGCTCCGACTTAAAAGTTGGAAAATTGAATGTCACTCAACCCAAATAGCTTCTATAATATGAATGGTGTCACCGGGTCTGGAGAATGAAAATACGTCACAGTGTTTTATATAAACACAGTGGGATTCAGAGGGCAATTGTTGTTGGATATGTGAGGCACAGACCACAGTGGAAAAATAGCTGTATGGTGGGTTTTTTTTTTTAAACCTCACAGCCGAGCTTACAAATTAGCACACAGTATAGTTTTTGGAGCTGCAACTAGCGATCATTATATGCATGGAGGATTTGGTGCATTTGGCCGTGTGTGTGCGTGTCCGTGTGTCTGTCCGCAGCTAATCTCACATTTAACAGGGCTCATCAGCCTAATATATTTTGTGCACATTTATGACTGGATGCTCAGGGACCTCTCGTGGCTGCAGTGATTCGCAATTGTTGAAAAATCAATTTTATACCGCCATGTCAGCCGTATTCACCATTTTCCACAGTACATTTTGACATAGCAAACGGCATTTCTGGCTATCCGCTTGGCTAAAAACAAGGCTTGTCTAGTCTGTTGCAGGCCACATTTTGGCCTCTGTCATGGCTCATGGAAAAGCTTGGTCTCATCTTGATCTGCAGATTAATTCCTGATATCTTTATGATCCACTAAAGTTATGCACGTTACGAGATGAATAAATTCCTGTTTTTGTTATCTGCACCGCCATCTTCTGTGAGGGACAAGCAAGTTAGATTAATCTCTTCTTTGTTTGGGAGGGGTGATGCCTGGCGAAGATCTGCACTCTGCTGAGCGCAGTCTTCCAGTTTTCATTAACAATTAAATTAACAATTATTTCCTCACTCCTCATTTAGCCTATGAAATGTCCATTGCAGTCTCTCAGACAACAATCCAGAACCCAAAGATTTCTAACACACAATGATACAAAACAAATAAAGGCAGCAAATAAGGCAGTTTGAGAGGCAGACAACAGCAAAATGTTGGCATTTTTGGTTGAAAAATTACTCAATTGGCAAATTCTGAAAATAGTAAGTCATTTTTCCATCAGTCAACTACATGTTGCAGCTCTGCACAAATTACTACTTTATAATCTTATTCTTTATCTGACTAGGGCTGTGTGATATGACCAAAATCTCATATCCCGATAAATCTTATTTCATGTCCAGATAACGATGCGCATCATGAGTTACCACATTTTCTGTCAATTCGATCAATAAAGAGTTTATGTAAAATGACCAAATGAGAGGCCTGTTTCTGAGTACATTTTATATTGTTTGTGTTGTCTTCGTGCAAATTTTCACGGCGTATGGAAGAATGCAAAGTGTCGCGCGAATGAAATATGGCACACATATACCAAATATACTGCCATCAAGAGTGTGATTTGCGACACAACAAATAAAAATTGAAAAGACAGACGTTTTTCTATCAGCATGCGATACGTATCAGCATATCGTACAGCCCCAATACTAATGTATGTGTGTGTGTATGTGCATGAGTGCTGTATAAACCCTCTCCCTCAGATAAGGATCTGAGGATCAGTGTGGTTATAATGCCCCCTCCAGTATGAGATGTGATCCCATTAGCTGGAAACAAAGCCTCTTTACTGCCAGTGATAGGGCAAATCTGCTCCTGCACCAACTGAGAGGGAGGGAGGGGGCAACTCTCTCTCTCTCTCATTTCCGGACTGTCCAGCCAGCTCACGTTCAATACATTTTAGGGGCTGAAGGTATCGATCTTCTCTTCTCTCTCCCTCGCACACACACACACTCTTCCACTCATCTGTTTTTAAGTGCATTACGTTCCTAAGCCTGTCTGTCAGCACTCATGGGCAGCATGACGATGTAAAGCCAGCCATTTACTTTTTCCAAACACGAGCAAACAGGCCACTTCACCTCCATTACTGGTGCTTTCAATGGCAGAGAAATAGCTTTCTGTCTTCCAACGGGGTGCTTCACCCCACATAATAAACTATAATGACGTCCAGAACATCCTCCTGGCCTCCTGTGATGCTCTATTAAGAAATATTCAACCAATTTTAGATCACTGAGGGGGGAAAAACAGCAAATTGATTCAACTGACATTAAAAATGAAAAGGTTAAAAGAGTCCACCACGCTTGCTGATTCGAGCACAGAATGAGAAGCCAAATACTGCAGCAGATACGAGCAGGGGTGTGAGTGTCAGGGGTTTTATACTGATTAGGTTTGGGGTTGACTGCCTACCCCTGCCCCCAACATACAACTGGAGGTCTGAGGTGTTTACCTCAAATACCCCCCCACCCAAAAGATCACACAAGCAAACGCTGGCATCAGCCTCTATTCTAAACCAAATGGTGTTCACGCCATTATGCCACATGGCAGTGGGTTTATTTTTGCATAGTAAAGGTCAAGTTTGTTTACATCCCCCAGCCTGTGCTGGGACTCTGTCTGGGCTTTACAGGTATTCATAAAACAAAAGATGCTCTTTGAGGTGTTCTGAAACAACAGGAGCAGCACTGGACCAACCTGGTGGACTACCTTCATACAAAGAAGTCAACTGCAGTTCCTCCTTAGACCTTAGCTGCATGTCTACAGCTACAGTGCTATACTGTAGCCATGTAGGCCACACCGTGGGTTATAATCTTACTATTACAAGCCGCTCTAAAAACTGAATTAGCAGCATGTAGAGTCATTCACAGCTGTGAGATGTGGTGGTATTTCCCGCAGAGCTGGTAATGGACTGGGACGAGTCTATGGTGGGCTGCTGGGGGCCCTTCCGCTGCAGCTACAACTGCACTACTGTATCTGCAACAACGACTTAGCGAAGGGCCACATTACACATACAGCCCGGACAGAATAACTCGGTATTTAAGAGAAATGCACTGAAATAATGTCACCGCACATCCTCGCATGGCGCTTGTGTGCTCGTGCCTGCATTACTGTATTTGCACAAAAGACCCCCCACCCCTCCCCTCTCCTCTTCCTCACCTGACCAACCTCGCCGATCCCCCCTGAGCCGTCGATCCGGGGACGCTTGCACTCCGCCCCGGCTGAGTCCACCAGAGCCGCCGCTGTCTGTCCGTCGGGCTCCGGGTCTCCGCGCTTCATGCCGCGGACCACTGCGGGAGCGCCGCCCGCGTTGGGATGCACCCCGGCCATGGTGTCCAGCTCTCTATCCCGGTCCATGAGACCCCGGGACACAGGCAGCATGATGGATGCAACGTCGGTCGACATTAACATTTAAAAATCTTCGTATGTCCCGTCTTGATCTAAACTGTGGGGAGCAGACTGCTGTTGTGCGCCTTCGTGCTTAAAGCCAGCCTGTGGGCGATTTTCTTCGCAGTGGAAACAGTCTTTTAAAGCCTCCAAGTAGCCTTTAATGTGTTTCTACTGGGCCTTTGTATGGCCCCCTGAAGAGTAGATGTATCTAGAAATGTTTTGGCCGCCTGGTTAAGAAATGCCACCTAAACAATGCTTCCACCTTACTACAAAACGCAGCGGCTCGCATATAAAAACATCCCCTGAAATATAATAAAAGCGGGTTAATTTGCAGCGATGTAGCCCCGGTTTGCTGACCGTGTATTTATTTACTGCGGGGCTGCCTAAGAGGCCTACGTTATTTCAGATCATAACAAACCAATTAAATAAACAGCGATCAAAACAGCGGCTCCTGAACCAAAAAAACCTACCGACCAATTCCCATTTGCCCTCGGCTCTTTCTCCCCCCCTTTTTTTCTTTTTTGGGTCTTCTTCCGTCTGTTTTAGGAGCACAACATCAACATCCTACCGCGACCGCAAGGCGAAAAAACCCCTCAAACATGTCTTCCCTGTCGCCTTTTTTTCTCCTCTCCTGACTATTAGCCTCAGACTTGCACCGCAGAGCGAAGGTTCACTGAAAGTCAATCCTCGTCAGGAGCTCTCGCTTCCCCCCATGTTCGTCCGCTGGTCTGCGTGAAGCGAAAAGACGGTTTCACCTCTCAAAAAAAAAAAAAAAAAAAACCACAACACACACACACACACACACACACACACAACGGACGGAGAGGCTGCGGTGCTTCCTCGTCTCCCCCCCTCTCTTTCGCCTACTATTTTCTTTCCTCTCTCCGTTTTCCCGGTGCGATCTTGCAGCGTGTGTTACAGAAAGGAAACTGTCCTCCCTCCCTCCTCCTCCTCCTCTCTTGCTGTAGTCATTCCCCTCCTCCTGTCTTCCGCTCTCCGTCTGAACGCTGAGCCAGGCAGCCGCGCAGCCTGCAAACACACGCAGCGTGCCGCAGTGCTTCCATACATTTCACCGAGGGGAGGTGTGTGTATGTATGTGTGTGTGTGTGTGTGGAGGAGGAGGAGGGGGGGTCTTCTGGCCCTGAGAGACTGCCGTACTCTACATTATGTACTCCAGCGCTCCTTTACATCTGCTTGTGCACGACAGATTTTTCCTGAAGAGCGGAGTCGAGTTTGTACCTCTTCTCCTGTAAGTTAAATGGTGGACAGAAGAGCAGAGGGTGGGCTTAATCACCAAGTCCAGCTCTGAGAGATTTCATTCCTAACTCATTACACAACCGACACGCAGGCCAAGGTCTTCACACAAGCCCAGCTGTGAGTCATGCAGCATGGAGTATGCTCCTCAGGCATTTTTATTGCTTGGATGACACCCAGTGGTCAAAGGCTACCATTAGAGGCAAAGACTTCAAAAGGCAATTTGCTGTATAATAGGAGCCAAAGCTGGGTTTCAAATTCTCCCTCTTGACTTGCAGGGATTTAAATGGGTTAGCCCCTCTACGCTCTCTCAATGCTGCTTATTTAACTGTGCCAGGATTACACAAAAAGCTCGTTTTTTCTCTTCGTGTTATGGTTTCTCCTGGTAAACATTCTACTGATTTCTTTGACAGAGATACATCTAAAGCAATACTTCCACATTTTGCACTCATTTGCTCTCTTGCTGCATGACAGTGAGATCGATTTCACTCTTTATTTATTAAATATGAAGCTAGAGCCAGGAGGTGGTCATCTTAGCTCAACACAAAGGCTGTTCATAGGGGCAAGCAGCGAGCCTGCCTTTCCAAAGAACAGCACCTCTAAAGCTCACTAATTAATACACTGCATCTCATTTAATTGGTAGAGAAACAAAAGTGTAAAAATGACAAGTTGTGGTTTATTTGATTTCAGGAAGTTGCTGCTCCTGCTGCTCATAATCCACAAATCTTGACCAAATTCAACAAGTGCTGGTAGATTGTAGGTTTGTGTAGACATTCTTTGTTGTGCAATACTTTTCATTACTACTGTTTGCTATTTTATTATGTATATAATTTTTTACTGCTCGCTATTTTGATATTTTATTATGTATAGTTTGTTCTTTATGGTCTTATTTCACAAATTTTCACTTATTTCACTGTGTGTAATGCTGCTGCTGCACTGCAATTTCCCAGCTTGGGATAAATAAAGTATATCTATCTATCTAGGTGGATTTCCCCATTTCAGCCTTTATGCTAAGCCAACGGTCTGTTAGTTGTAGCCTTAAGGAGCCGATTTACTCCATCAGAACTGCCTGTCAGTGGTCTAATAGCTTCAGAAATGCCCTCATGCATTCATGTCTCACAGCCGTGTGTCTGTTTATATTTTGAACCTGTAAAATTCACTTGAGACCTGGCTGGATTACTAACAAAAGTTGGCAACTGCCCCAGGTTAGCTGTACTGTGTGGCAAGTGTTCATTTGATTAAGCCTCATTTTAGTTTTGAGGAAAAAAAATAGATTAAAAAGGTGCCTTTACAGTGAGTCTAGCTCTATTACCTGATCTTGAAGCCTTGTCTTGAAGAGACACCCTGTGTCATTTCATCTGATTTTGCACACACAGTGCATAATCCTTAATTAATGTCATTAAATCACCACACAGCAACACTCAGGCTGTGTAATATCCCACACTGCACATTTGGGGTTAATAGGGGCACAGCAACTCATTTCGGTCTCAGGACCCCTCAACTAAATTAATCTGGCCATGTTTGGGTAGCAATGTTCTGACGTTCCCTTTCAAACACAATCCCCATACTGATGTACTGTATCTCATCTTCCTTTAGTTATCTGTAAAACCTTGTTATGTTGTTCAAACGTCTATACTTTTATTTCTGTAAACCTCTAAAGCAAACCAGGCTGAGTGCCCCACAGCCAAATGTTCACGTAAACAAAGCTGCCTCCCACCTTTTCATGGAGTGCCACTTCCTGCTGTAAAACCTAGCGGCTGCAAGCTTTGGAACAAACACACATACGCACACTTTCCTTAAAGTGTCCTTTAAGAGCTTTTATTGGTGGTGAACGAGGGATGTCTGAGGCCTGAAAAGGAGGAAATATGGTCAGAATAGGAACTTAACTTTGGTGTATTTTCACAGGTAAAATATACATCAAAAAGTAGAAAAACACGACAGTACCGCTTACCAGATCATCCTCATTCCCACCAACGTCAAGCTTCTTCCATGTTGTAACTGAAAAACAGGAAATGGATCAGTCTTAATAAATAATTCAAAACTCTCCTCATTACTAAATCATTGTCCTGCTGTCATATGGAAGTGCACGACTGGCTCTCAGGCTGCTTTCAGTCAGGAGTGTTGTAACAGGGCTCATTCATGGGTGTTTTCATGTGATCTTCCCGAGTTCATGAGGGTGCGGTGGGTGATTTGAGGACAGAGCGCTCATTTTCCTTACCGTTTACTGGCCAAAGCATCCCTCGACACACGGCCCGTCACGTGGTGAGCAGATTTCAGTCGAACACATGAAGTAGATCTGAGGGGGAAAGTGGAGCAGGATTTGATGTAGTGTCCACTCTCGTGAGTGTGCAGTGTACTATGACAAACAGCTGCTGCCAATTGAGATTTGGCCAGAAGTCGTGAATGCTGACTTAGGAGATTTAGAGATAGAGCTGTCAATGGTTTTGTTTTCCATGGACTTTGCTTCCATGCTAAAAAATAAAAAATAAAAGCTGTGTGAATTTCCACTTAGAGAACAGCATATACTTTTACAAACTTGCTTGTGCTTTTTACAAAATCAAGACTGAGAGTCTAATTAAAAAAGGCCAAATGCCAACTGCCACTCCAAAATGATCATCAGTCATTCCGAGGGGACAAATTCACAGAGACTCTGGCAGACAGCTGTTCCACATTTTTCCCTTGCTACAATAAATTAAAAACTGTAGGAGAAGCACACTTAAAGCAATAGTGAAACATTTGGAAAAATATGCTTCTTCATTGTCTTTCCAAAAGTTAAATGAGAAGTTTGATACCACTCTTACATGACATCTCATCACATATCATTAAATATGAAGCTAGAACCAACAGCTGATTAGCAAGCTTAGCATAAAAGACTGGAAACAGGTGGCATGGCTCTGTCCAAACATAACAAAAATCACCCTAAAAGCACTCCATAACCCCTGTAAAACCTTGTCACTGACACTTTGGTTTTTGTAAAGATTGAACAAACAGGATATAACATGCTTATTGTTGAGTTTTAGAGGTGTGCTACGCAGACTCTGGATGGCGTCAGGCTAGCTGTTTTCCACTGTTTCTATTTCTTAGGCTAAGCTAAACTAACTGTATGGATAAATATGATGCTACAGCAAGGAGACAAGTAAGTGAGTGGTACCAACCCTGTTATCTAACTCTCAGCAAGAAAGCAAATAAGTGTATTTCTTGAAATTACCAACAATTTCTTCACGTTGCCACAAATTTTAAATGCCATGTCCTAATAAAACATGATGAAAAATAATGGAAAACATGATTAATACAGTTAGATGTATTTAATATCCCCCCACCATTATTTACAGAGCTCAGGGGTACTCTGCTTATCCTTACCTCCTCGTCAGGGTCCGTGAACTGGCCATCAGGAAGGAACTGAAAGGTGCTGATGGTGAAGCGGCGGGTGTGACCCCGAGGAGTAGGCGGCTGAGGATCAAACAGCACTGCCTGGTGCTGGGCTGGGTCCAAGGGGTTGGGGCATCTAAGGAGTAACATTGAATTAGTCAGCCAATTAGATAACAGGACAATATTATCAAAAATATACTTCCTGTTCATTTTCCCAGTTATTGCCTCTCACTTTCAAAATGACATTTATGTGCCGTGAATCTTTTGTTGTTGATGTTCTCTTGACACAGGAGATGTTTGTAAGCGTACCCGTTGTAAAGAAGCAGCCACACAGCTTTTCCAGAGCGGGGATAGGCCACACAGTAGTGCACCAGCAGCACCAAACTGGGATCTGGGGTGCTGAGCAGCCGCACTTCCAGGTAGAGGGGTTTCCCCAGCAGCATCTGCAGGGGCTGGTGATACTGAGGGTAGTAGCTGTTGTACTCAGCATCTAGGATGAGAGCAGGTGTGTTGGAATAGAGGGTTATTTCTGGAACCACATATCACCTACTGCAAGCTAGGCAGCAGCTCTCCTCCAGCTGATCAGGATGTGTCTGAAGCGTTCATACACAGCCGAAATACTGGATACGATTAGATTTGTTATTATTAGTTTCCATCCATCTTGACTAGCATAAACTTGTGCCCAGAGACACAACAGCACAGAATTAGAAATTCTTATTTATGCAAAAGCAGGTGTTAGTATTGAAATGAAGAGCATCTACCTTTGGCAATCCTGAGCTGGACTCCAAACACCCCCTGGGTCTGAACTGCGGATCCTAGGTTGGGAGTTTTAACCATGTAGCTCACACTCAGAACAGTGCTTGGCAGATACCTGCACTCCACCAACAACCTGAGAATGAGAGAGGAATCTATACACTATGCTTTTCTCTTCCATGTACTTTTTTGCACTTATGCCATCATTTGGCAACTGGGGGGTTGGGGACTTGCTATGAAGGTCTCCCTGCTGGAATCTCTGACCTGACAGGAGAATCCCTTGTTATGGTGCCATAGTTGAGGCTGATGGACTGAACCTTGTTGATGACCTCTACCATGTAGATCATCGTCTTCCCCACCATCTGTCAGGACAGAACTATACATGTAACTTTATATTTGGACACTAGTAAACACTAAATGGTCCAAGACAGTGGTTGCTGCAGGTTGGCTACACAGGAAACACTTGCAGGATCAGTTCATCAGTGCACACACATCAGTTCAGTTCAGTTCATCAGTGCACACACAAGTCCTTTAAACCAACACTCTGTTAACTGAAACTGGCAGTCTAAAACAGGGTTAGAGTCTCACTCAAATTTTCAGCATCTTGGGAAATGTTGTCAATAATAAAGCGTACTACTCTGCGTGTCCCACACCCATCCATCGGGATCTTGAACAAGGCATAGTCAGAAGTCACTCTCTGAGGTCTGCAGGTGGAGTTACCAGCAGCCACAAGCAGGGCAGGGGAAAGCGGGGGCTCGGTGAGGGAGGCAGGCACGGAGAAGACAAAGTGACGGTCAATAGTGCACTCTGGAGGAGGACAGACACACATACAGATACACATGCAGTTATGTGAAGGTCAGATGAACAAAAGGTTAGAAATGTCAGGAGGCAATTGATAATGAGACCCAAGGTATCTTATACCCTTTTCACATTCTGTGTCACTGCCAGCTTGAATCATGCTATGCAGGCCCTGAATATGCCTCTTCACACATCCAGCAGCTGCAGCGCTTACGTTTCCCTACCCAAAACAGCTCAACTGTACTCAGCTAAGTGGCGTGAAAATGCCAGTGGGGGACACAAACTGCAGCTCACCATCCATGGGGTAGTAGCAGGCAGGGGGTTGCTTGCTGAAACAGCAGCCCATGGAGAGGCACTGTGGCTGGGTTACAGAGCCGGGTCCGCAGGGGAGACGCTGTTCGCTGGGAAGGTTGCACTCTGAGGGACAGCACGACAAATGTCAGCCGCACAGTTAAAACAACTCTGAATGGCCTGGAGAAAACACCCTTTGGCAAACTGAATAGCCTTTCAGAGGTGTAAATATAAAATCCATCTACCTTGTCCAGACCCTGGGATGAGAACTGGACAGAAAAACTGAGACTCCCGTCTCCCATTTATTGTCAGGTAGATGACAGTGATGATGTACATTTTGCCCTTTTAGAGAAAAATGTTTACACAAGAGTTAATGGGTAAAGCAAATGGTCAATTATACAAAAGGTCATGTGCTCAGTGTGAAAAATCTGAGTCAATACTTGCCTGCACACTCATGTGGCAGCGTGAGTGTAACTGGAGACTCAAATGGATTTTGCCATCTTTGCCATTTCTTGCAGAATACCCACAGTGCTTTGGGGCATCCTGGAGGTTCATCCGGTTCCCTTTGATGTCTGAAAAAGCACATGTGGAAAAATACAATAAGTTATTTTTGTATAGACCTAGAATGGCACAATTATAGCTCTCAGCATGACGAGGCAAAGAGTGCTCAAAAGTGTTTTGCTCAGTCAAAACAAAAACCAAGCCTGCACTTTCCCTCACCCCCATTCAACTGCACACCAGAGCAGCCCCCTCAAAACATGTTACAAACTCAACTCGTACAGAGCTGATGGCAACCATATGCACCTGGACCTTATATGCCAACATACACTAACGCACACACACCTTTAACAATAATGTCAGCGATGGGACCAGAGGGGAGCTCCACGGTCATCAGATTGGAGGAGCAGAAGACTTTAGGCTTTGGGACAGGCGGGCTGACCTTGCCCTTTGCAGTGTAGGGTGAAGTAGGTGACACTGATGGGGTAACTGGTGCAGGAGTTTCAGGGGTAGATAAATACGGGCATTGCAGGTCCAGAGTCCTGTACTGCGTCATGGAAAGGTCCCAAAACCTTACAGGTAAGGAAATGGTCGTGGGAGTCTGAAGACAGAGGGAGAAAGATCAATAAAATCAGTATGAACCACCAGGCATGGCTTCCAGCTACTGTATTTAAAAATAGAGTCAGCAAAGTTGAGATCAACTAGCATATACAAACAAAAACGAAACGGAGATCTTAGCAGTTGGGTTGCACAGAACATAAAAAGCTACACCCAGAACAGATGCATGCAGAGCAAACTGTGCATATAGTCCATATGGGATTAATCGTAAAAACTGAGCTGCTGACTGGGAAAAACTGCTCATCTGTGTTCTATATACACAAGCAGGTCTGGTGTCATAAATTGCTGGAGTGACAACCCATGTGGTACAAACTGCCAATGTCAGCATTCCAAGATCATTTTGCCCTTTATGGTGTCATTGTACTAGACCGCATGTTGGCTTTTTTATTTTATTCATATACCTCTTGTCAGACTAATTTAATGTCTAAACAAGTGTAGCTGTTGCATTCTCAGCCATCGTGTAGTTAAGAGTGTATTTGTATTTACAACATGTATATATTTTTATATGGACCCAACCAAAGTCTGGCAACGTGTCAGTCCTCAGACCTTCAAAGGTTCGACCTGTTGTCAGTAAAGTGAAAACAAGTGATGGACAGTGTGCAGGATTCTTTTTCTTTCCTTGTCAAGAGCTTTTGATCCTACACACCAAGGCTTCATGATGTCCCAAAAACTATGAGCACTGTGAGAACAATACTGTACCTTCTGACTTAAAAAGCTCTCATGATGCCATTCCATGGGGACTTTAAACTTAAGAAAAAAATATTTTTTAAATAAGTGTTCCTACAAGTTCACCTCAGATAACTAAAGCACATCAAAGAAGAACAATCTTATCTTTCTTTTGGACATAAATAAAGTCAAAGCAATTATGTAAAGATGACACATTTGCAGGCAGTGATGAGGCATTATGGAGGATCTCACCCGCGGTTCACTGTGGCAGGCAGGCACAGGAGAGTGAAGGATTACCCCTGAGTGCTCAGCCATCTGTAGCATGTACCCACACAGCGAAGACACACTGGAGAGGAACAGCCATGTCTTCATGTGGTCTGATGTTAGAAACAATGATTGTTAAATGTCTCTGAGCACGCCAGGCAAAGTGTGGATCCAGTATGGGTGCTCATCTGGGACCAGCAACAATATATTATATAAAGATAAATTGAAAAAAAAATTAAATAAAAAACAGTCAATATCATACAGTCATCATTCCATAGCAATTAAGTAATTTACACAGAGGAATCAAAGCATCAGTTTCTACATGTACAATGAACAAAGAGAATACAAATATATAAAACGTGTGTGTCTGTCTTAGTGTGTTTATTTCTGTGCAGAATTTAAGCTTCACTCAGCGCTGTTTTGTTAAATAAAAATGTCTATAGAATTTTTAGAAATGGCTGTATGAAAAGATGCGAAGCAACACTGACCTCTGACCTGGATGGAGTCTGGGTGAGCAAAGGGCAGGAAGACAACCATCCTCTCCGTCAGACACTGGAGATGAGGGGCCTGTGGTGTGGGCCTAGTCGGCGTAGACGCTGTTGAACTTGTGGTAGGAGGTGTAGTAGTGGTAGTGGTGGTGGTGGTGGTGGTGGTGGTGGTGAAAGGTTGTTTCGTGGTAACCTGTGGTTGAGTTGGTGGATACTGGGGCACAGGGGGGTAAGGTGGATGATAGTGTGGCGGGTAGAGAGGATAGTAATAGGGATAATAGGGATAAGGGTAGTAGCCACAAATGGTGTGAGTGTAAGGGGGGCAGACGGCGTGTGGAGCCTCTGGTTTCTGAGGTTCTTGAGGAATCGTGTGAGGCTTCTCTTTAACAGGTGGCGGAGTTGTGGGTGGTGGGAAGTAAATGGGTCTTTGGGGGTAAAATTGGCTGAAGGGATAACTGGGACCGGCAGGTTGTTTGGGAACCATTGTCCTGGTGGAAGTTGTGGTGGTGGGAGGCCCCAAAGAGGAAGGTGGAGCAATAGTAGGATGTGAAGTGGAAGCAGGCTGCATTTGAAGACCAGGTTGTGGGTGGTGAAACTGTCCATAATGATAGTAAGAGCTATAAGAAGCGGGTAGATAAAATGGACCGAGTGGGTACTGTGAGTCCACAGGCTGTTTTGGTGGAGCAGGAGGAGGAGAAGGTGGGCTGGTAGTGAGGGGAGCAGGTCCTTGGGTCACTGGTGCTGCAGTGGGTACAGGATAGTAAGGTATCTGAACATAATACTGAGGGTAATGAGGACTTATTGGAGGGTTGGGTGGTGGGGTAGCTGGAGGAGCAGTAGTAGTTTTTCTAGCTGCAGGGGTCTGAGCTGGTGTCACTGTGGGATAGTAGAATTTCTCATAGGGGTAATACACAGCAGATGGATATTCAGTAAGAACAACAGGTAATTTAGAAACTTGATGGGAATAAGTATCATGCGCTGGGTTAAGATTTGGGGAAGGTGGAGCTTGTACCTCCACAGGAGGCTGGTAAGAAGGGGAGGGGTATTTTGGATGATCTCCAGAGGAGTAGGGCAGCTTGTCAGGCCCTGTGGGGTAGAGGGACTGCTGCTGCTGCTGCTGCTGCTGCTGCTGCTGCTGCTGCTGGGGCTTGGGCTCGGGCTCAGGTTGGTGCCCAGGGGGACTACCAGGAGTGGGTGCAGGGGGACGGGCAGGCTGTGGGCCAGGAAGATAGACCTGCGGAAGCTGGGGGTACTGGAATCCAGGATAGGGGTAGTGGGGGTATAAAGGAAGCTGAGCAATCTGCTCCTGTGTTGGGGGAGGAGGAGGTGCAGGGGAGGTGGGTAAAGAAGTAATAGGATCTGGAATATAGGGAATCTGGGGGTCACCAGGAGATGGGGGAGGAGAGGGGATGTCAGGAAAGTGAAGACTGACTGGGCAGGAGAGGATGAATTCCTGATCATCGAATAAAAAATGGAGATGAAGACCATCCTGAAAAAACACACAATCACATGAAAACATTAGTGCAAGCCAGGAGCCCGTCACAATAATCCATTGGAGTTAAATAACTTACTCCACTACTGATACAAGGTGCACTGTAGGAGACGAAGAAGGCAAGCTCTCCAGGATTGGAGGAGACATGGTACGCACAGTCCTCAGACACAAACGGACCCCAACCTCCATTCACTGTAGAGCACATTCAACATTGTTGGTATTTTGAGGGTTTTTTTAATAACCTTGGTGGGTTTTACATTCTACTATTAAACTTCAGAGGAAACACTTTGAAAAAACTGCTACATTTAGATAAAACTGTTTTCCTGCACACAGTATCAGAATATATACTGTATTTCTTTCCAGGACATGTCCTGAATGTATTATGAAATTATGCACCCATATTTCAATTCCCAAAAATGAATGTTTAATTCTGTTTCAAAGCTTTCTCCATGCTGCCAGGAATCAAATTCTGGTGGACATATACTGACACCAATTAATCCAAATTCACTGAAGAAAATAAATATTTATTTTTAAAAAAACATGCTGAAATCCATTTTTTAATACTAAGCTATAAAAGTACTACACAGACATTTCAAAACACCATTAAAGTTCTTGTAATGAAAAACAAAGGATCAACTTCGGAAACAACTTAGCATGAATTCCACCAAGAAAGCAAACATACTTATGACTCCCAGCATCAAAATATCCTCCTCCTGCCCATCTATCTGGACTGCCATGCCGTAGGGAGAGCAGAACACTGAGGGGGAGAATGGGGGAGCAGGAGTGGCCATCTGCATCGGGCAGGAGAGCTTCAGCGGGCTGCCCCACCACAACATGGGCAGCACATAACTGCCATTCTGACAGAGAAAAAACAAGGGCGTGATGAACACAGCTGCCAGGAGTCACTACTGCTGGAAATATAATGCAGGTGCCGCTGGTACCTCCTGTATAATGTAACACGCATCATACGGCACCATCATCTCAATGTCACTCCACGATGTCCTCATCGAGTAACCACAGTATGAAGGTAACTGGAGCAGAGGGATGGGAGAGGCCCCCTCTGTAAAGACAAAATGTTGAACAGCTGATTTTAGGGCTTAAACAAGCTTAACTACCAAATATTCACTGGTTTAGATTCACCCGCTTCTGGTGGTTTGCTGAATTTCTTCACTGTAGATGACCGCATTTTTCACATCTTTGAGTGTTAGACTGTGCAAAACTAGCAATTTAAGGACTTTTATCCTGTGCACTTGGAAAAATGGAAAATTTCCAAATATTTTCTCACATTTCACAGCAAAAATAAATAATAACTTACACAATAGGTTGGTTCACTGTAGGTTTCCACTACAAAGCCTAGAGTTTCATGCGCATTTTGAATGACCTGCATATGAAACCTTTTGCTGTTGCAGTAATCATTTTCTCCAGCATTTACCAAAGGGCAAAACAGGCTCATGCATTTCAAATCTCTGAAAGCACGCGTCACATTCACTGTCATCTCTGAGTGAATTGAGGGCCTTTCCTTCCTGCACTGAAACCCTTTTACATTAGCTACATTCAAACAGCTTCATAAGGAGCATCACATGTCTTACCTCTGTCTACTAAAAGGTGTGCGAATCCTTCTCCAGAGGCAGTGAAGGTCATGACATTATCATCACACTGCAAAACTGGCCTCATAGCCTGCCACTCAGAGAAATGTGGACTGGAGTCAAGCGACAGGCCCATGACCTTCCCCTGGGCTTCATCAAAACCTAAAGGATATGAAACGTGATGTAAATAAAAAAGAGATAAGACGATTATCTTTCACTGCTCCACGTCAAGAGTACTCGACGGATATAGCATTGCACGCCTATAATGAGTCTTACTCTTAATGGACAGTTTTTATTAATTCCACACATTCTTCTTCCTTGTCAAACCCTGGCACATACATTACCCATAATGCAACCGAAAGGCCGACAGTTGAGTCAAAGGTTCGAATGTATTATGCTACTAGCAGCTAATGCAGCCTCGAGCTGCTAGCCTAAAGCAGAGATGAAGGGCGGGCTAAAGCTCCCTTCTTCTCATTTCACAATCCTACATTTTATTTATTTATGTATTTCATTTTCAAACCTGTAGTCTTCAGACCCAACCGACGCTGACTCAAATTACATCACTTGAGGTACAGCGTATCATATTTCCCACAGCTCCGCTGTTAGCTAAAGTACAGTTGGCTAAATTAGCTAACGGTACTCCACAACACCTGTAAACAGACTTGGATCTGTGAAGTCGGTGGAGTTTCTCTTAAAGTAGTTTTAACCTGTAAAATCTGCGTGGTATCCATCTTCAGGGTCTGGAGCCGGTGACGTTGGTTGTCTGCTGATATCACCACTAGTCCGAGAAAGGCTGCTGGACGCAAATTTGCCGTGAGTTTGACCAGCTTTCGGTACGCTGACAAATGTGAGCGGCTCTCCGGGAAAGGCAGCAGATTTGGGCCGAAGCTCCCGGAGACCAGGCTGGGTGGAGTTGCGCAGATTTGGTCCGCGGGTAACTGTTTCAACCAAGCGCCAGTCTCCCTGCTGCACGTCGTTGTCGCGTTGAATCCTCTCCCACCTGGTAGCGTTTGACTCTTGAACTTGGTGAGCAGTGAAACCATCCCCCCGCCGTTCCAAACTTACCGAATGACAAACTTGAGACGCGTAGAAATAAACGGTGACTGTAAATAAAAACAATTCGTTTTTTCTTCTCTGTTCGCAAGACATCCTTGGATTGTTGATGCTATTTGCTCACGTACGCGCAGAGGCGTCACCTGAACATGAGGGCGATCAATTAAGAGTCATCAAGAATGGACCAATGAAAAAGCCACAAGTGCACACAGGTAAGGCTCAAAAAGAAAAAACAACTTCTCCCAGATACTTCTGAAAGGCTTTTTAATGTCAAATAGGCATTGTGTATTTTACTTTTCATTAATAATGACTTCATTTTAAGCATGCATTTGCAGTCCTATATTTAAGATCCTGTGTTCATGAGGTTTACCACTACACAAACAGAGCTGCATATCAGTGTCAATACTTTGACTTCCTGAAGTCTATCAGAAACATTTCTGAAGTGTTTTTTCCTGCTTTCTTTTCTTGTTAAACATCTTGCAACCTATTTGATTTATTATCGGACCAAATGCTCCCAGGTTGGGAGCCACTGCAGAGATTGGCAGTTATAAACCAATACTTTGCATATAAAGTGGAGGAATGAAAGCTGAAGGGATAGTTTGACATAGCTGCAGGTATGAGTCATGTGTGCTCAAACGTGACTGTGAAGTTTCCTAGATATTTTGCCGCTGCAGGTTTTTAACATGCTACATCAGGATGGACTGTCTGTAAGCCTGAGTGTCCAGAGGCAGAGAGAGCGCCTGGGATTCATTTGAAAGGCTCAGACTTTTGGAGCTTGACCCTGCAGTGATGACTGTGGTAATCAATTGGACGTTAAGGTAAAGCGCAGAGACAGTTCAAAAGGCATCAGGTGGAGTTTGCAGTTGGGGAGTGTTTGACAAAGGGATGTGTTGTGGGAAGCTGTGAGCTGCACAACAACTTCAGCACATTGTTGATCCGTGTGACCTCTACTGCTCTTCCTGGACGACCCTTAAAAGAGAAACAAGCATCTATAGCCACGCTGGCTTTGTGAAGCTGTACTCTCACACAAAGGTTTTTGAGCTAAATGCTATTATTAGCATGTTAACATGCTCACAATGACAATGCTAACATGCTGATGCTTAGATGGTATAATGTTTACTATGTTGGCCATCCTTTTGTTGCATTGTAGCATGCTAGCATTTGCTATAATGTTTACCATGTTCGCCATCTTAGTGGTAGCATTTGCTTATTAGGTATAATGTTTACCATCTAGTAGAGCACTATAGCATACTAACAGTTGCTAGTTAGCATTAAGCACACAGTACAGCTAAGGTTGAAGGGAATGTCATTAGTTTTGCAGCATTTGTTCCTAAAAGATTTCACTATTTTAAGTCATTTCTCTTGAAGCAGCTACTTCTGTATAATATTTTCCCAATGGACACCCATTGCCCCATGGATGTTGGCTAGATTGCACTTCCTGTAGAGGCCCACATGTTGTGATGGGAATAGAAAAGCTCCAGTGACTCACTTGTGACGGATTTAAGGGAAACCAGCCCTGCTAAGCACCCACTCACCATTCACTGTGAGGATATGACAAACCGTCAGGGGTCAGATATAATGGTTTCAATCTTCTACTCCGACTTACTTGCAAGAAAAAATGTGTCCTCTCATCCAGCAGGAATTACTTGTTGAAGATTTCAGCTTTTTCATGCAAAATATATGAAAACTTTATAAAATATGACACTTTGTTATACAACCCCAATTCCAAAAAAAAAGAGAAAAAGTTTGGACTGCTATGTCATAAAATGTTTTCCATTTTGTTGTCATTCCACACACAAACTACACATATAATCCAGCCCAGGTTTTTGTTCTTTAAAACAGATTTTTGCAGATTAAGTTAATAGTCCACCAAGGCTCACATGACATACAACACATACAGTGATGTAGATGAAATACAGAAGAGGTTAGATATGAATAGATGATTTTAGATATCAAGGACTTCTGTTCACATAAAGTGGTTGTATTACACACAAATATTCAGAAACATTTTATATATCTAATGTGTGTATAATGTCCCGCACTTTGTTGTCATTCCACACATGTATATGTATACCAGTGGCGCTATACACATTCACTGTGGCCTGACATGAGCTGTTATCATTATTTTGTCTTATTAAGACACCATCTCTTTGAAAATGTGAACAAAGAGACAAGAGGATTGGCATCACTTTTAGTGGCAAAATACCAGAAAATATAATATGTACTCACATTCAAATCTCAGGCTTTTTGCATGCAGTGGCCTGACCTTCCATCTGGAAATGTAATTTACATACAACCCTGATAACCAAAATGTTGGGACTCTGTAAAACGTAAATAAAAAGAGAATGCAATCATTTGCAAATGAACTGTTTGCCAACAGTGGTTTTACAAAGTGTTCCTGAGCCCATGTATTAATCTCCTTTCTACAATCATGTGTTTCACAAAGTGATGAACCTCGCTCCATCCTCGCTTGTGAACGACTGAGCCTTTCCAGGATGCTCCTTTCATACCCAATCATGATTCTATCACCTGTTACCAATCAACCTGTTTACCTGTGGAATGATCCAAACAGGTGTTTTTGGAGCGTTCCACAACTTTCCTAGACTTTGTTTGCTTCTGTTACAACTTGGTTGAAACGTGTTAAATATAATGTCTTTGTACTGTTTTCAAATTAGTATATCTCAAAAAGGCTCAGCAAATGATCACGTTATGTTTTATTCATGTTTCAATCTGCAGCGTCCCAACTTCTTTGGAATCTGGATTGTAGACTAAACTATCCAACAGTTTATGCACTGAGTGCTGAAATGATTAGTAAATTAATCACCTGGTTGACTGACAGTTTAATTGAGAAAATTAGTTGACAGTGATAGAGTCAGCAGCAATGTGTATTATGTGCGTGTGTGTGTGTTCATAAGTGCTGCGATACACATACTGTACCTGCCAATGGTTTCACACTATTCCACGCATCTACGGTTGCCAGTTACACACCAAAAATGCAGCAATGTGGCAACAATGTCAAGGTAAAAGGAGATTGCAAGCTAGTACATCTAAATAATGGATGTAAAAAATACTGGATTTGATCTCAGGGGTACACACAGTGCGTTTTGGCGAGTAACACTGAATGTAAAAATAACTTCTGTTTGTTTACAAGGAACCCCCACAGAACACCTTTAAGTGATTTTTCATGCAAAAATAACAAACATTTAATGGTTCCAGTTTCTTAAAGGCAATAATTTGCTGCCTTTTCTTTTAATTATTTTGATGTCCAGGTATTGGATGAACAAAACAAAGTTTGTGAAGTTGCTACTTTGTGCTCAGGGTAATTGTGATGACTTTTCTCATTCTAGAACTTAAATCATAGCCATCGCTGTACATCATGTACCTTTGAGCATTTGATTCTTCATCTCCAGCCTCATGTTATTGTACCGGCCACAGATGCCCGAGTAGGAAAGTGTCAGTTTAATTCCTTATCCTGATATATAGCCAGGTCAGGCCGAGTGAATCTACTGTCAACAAATGAGGGAGTGGTCAGTAGAAGAGCAAAGGAAGCAATTATGGTATCTATCCTCATCCCACCTCCAGGAGGATAAAGCAGCCATTGTAGTACAAGGATCAGGACTTCCTCAGTTCCTCGGGGAGGGGAGAAAAGAAATCATCTTGTACTGTTTTTATGTACTGCTTCTTTGAAGAGAAAAAGATGGCCCGTTGCTATTGGAGTTTTCTCTCATCTGAGACGGATGGATTTACTAGATATGCGCTGTCTGCTGAGTAATCCCCTAATAACATGGTATCATTTGACTGCAGCCAATAATAATACCTATCTGACAGTATCTATTTAAAATATGACAGTTTGTGGTTCTAATATGCCTTTATCTGAAGAGATAATATGCCCCTTCCTGCTTCTGGTGGCCTCCACTGATAATGTAAGATGATAATGTAAGTGTGTTTTCTTGTTCAGGCCGACCCTTTTGTGCTCCCATTTAACGGAGGAAAAAACTAATGTCTTAAAGTCAACTTTGAGATTATGAATGTCGGAAAAAGCTTCTGACATGTATTACAACCCCGATTCCCCAAAAAACTGTCCTGAAGACAATATATTTAATGTTCGACCTCATCGTCTTCACTGATGTTTGTAACTATCTCCTGATTCTGAATTTGATGCAGCAACATGTTTCAAACATCAAATGTCAGAGACATTTTACACACATTAGATATATAAAATTTTCCTGAATATTTGAGTGCACAGGTTCTTGACCACTGTCTCTGGAAGCAACGTGTTACTGCGCCGAGAGCACAATCAATGCAGTGTGAGGAGATTGACTGACAGGCGCATCTATTGAAGGCTTTTTATTGATTGGCACTGATTTTAATTTTGCTCTCTTGCACCGATCGAAACTGCATCTACACAAGCCAGTATTTGATCTCACTTTTTCTAGGAGAACATGTCGCCATCAGAGTGTAACATCAGATGTCCCCGGTGTGTGCAGCTCAGAGTGCGCTGCTGTCTGTATCACTTCTTGATGCCCCATCATGGAGAGGTCATTTTAAGTCCACAACGAGCCAGTAAGTGTGTCTGAAAGCACAAATAAGAGGTACTCTCACTGCACTGAAAGACATGTTCATGTGTGTCCAAAATTAGATTTCATATTCTGTTGTTGTGGCCACCCAGGTGAGAAACTGAACTGAAAGAAGTCAGTTTGAAGCAGCCTGTGGGGAAGATATTTGAGGGGAAAACAGTGACACATCTGAAGCTGCTCCAGGTGCTAAATATCCGTGTGGCAATGAACGACTGTGAAGACTTTAGTTCTCTTTACGCACCGCTTGGAGGTTGAAGGGGGCAACCTGAAGCCTTTTGGTTCGTCTGGGCGTTTCATTGAGGGGGAAAAAATTGAAACTTTATGGGTGGGGCTTGGTGAGAGGAAAGAGAGGGAATGGAGAGGGAAAACAGGGTGGTGTGTGTGCTGTGAATTCAAAGCTGGGTGGGTCTACACTCTTTCACATTCCCAAATAACTCCCGGGCCGTGCGTTAAAGCGCTTTCAGGTAACGTTTATCCACGTTGTTTCCAGTTTGCAAAGTTGGAGTTCACGCTGTGGGACAGGCGGCTTGTGTGTGTGTGTGTGTGTAGAGCGCAGGAAAGTGAGCTCTGCACTGTATAGATTTTCATCAGCACTTTGAAGAATTGTACGGATGTGACCGTGAGCGCAAAAAAAGCCTTAAAAAGACGCGCGACTCCAAACCGTAGACGAGCTTCGAGTCGATCAGTCAGCAGTGTTTGTGTGTGGCTCTGTGGGTCAGAAGTGTGTTTGTGGTTATTCTGTCGGCGTATTCTCGCGCTCTTTTCAGAGCTGTTGACTGTAGGTCAGGGCCTGTGTGTAACGGAGCAGCACCCGTTTGGGAATGTCCAAACACCGCCTAAACAAATGCGCCTTTCTTGTCGGCGGAAACAGTCCGAAGCCGTGAAAAAAAAGCGTCATTAAGCAATCGGATGAGTGTGTTTTTGCGCCTCAGAGGAATGGGAATCCATTATCGCTGTCAAATGAGAGCAAATACGCTTTAAAAAAAAGTTTAAAGATGTGAAACTGTTGGTTTTCTGTGCAGAGAGGTGTATCTGACAGCAGATGTGTGTGTGATTCAAATGTGACTGTGTGTGAGACTGGCGAGGCGAGTTTGGGCTTGCATGCAGCCGATCTCCTTTCCTCTGTCAGTTTTTTCTTTCTGTTGGAGACAGTATTTATTTGGGACAGCTGTGTGTGTGTGTGTGTGTGTGTGTGTGAAAGAGAGAGAGAGAGAGAATTGATGCGTTCTCGTCTACAAGCCTGTGTTACATAAGTCCGTGTGTGGAAAATAAATAATGGTGTGCCTCTTTCCTCCATTCCCCTGTTATCAGTTTTCAGAGGGCCACGATGTTGATGCTGGCTGGAATCGTTGTTCTGCACATTACCACCATCATCCTGCTGCTGGTGGCCACCATCGATAATGTGAGTGGACGTTATTTGTGTTGTGTTTTCTCATTAAACACACACCTGTGCTCAGAGGAAGAGCAGAATGGCTTTACTGTTTACCAGATGTTTAATGCCAACAAAAGGCTCGTACAAGGGTTTTCAGAGCAAATACAAACAAATCAAGCAACATGTATTCCTCTGTGGACGCTCCAGCCAGCACGTGTGTCATCAAACTATGTGGGAATATTCCAGATTCAAATGTGTAAAGATACTGTGTGTTTTTTGTTATTTTGCCACCCACAATGTTGCACATCCACGTACCTCCTGTAACAAACTTTCACCAAGTTACATAATATGAGAAAACTGACACTGAATAGGTCCGTCAACTGCTTCATGCACATGTGGGGGACGACAAGTTGAAACGTTTGCTGATACAGTAAATCTGCAAAACATTTACTAAATATTTCGTTGCATGAGATGCAACCGCTGTGTGTGTGTGCGTGTGTGTGTGCGTGTGTGTTGTGCGCCTTGACATTCTTGATGTTTGTTATTCTTTCATTGTGTGTCTTCAGGCCTGGTGGATCACTGATACGGTGTCAACTGACTTGTGGGGCAGGTGGGAGTTGTCGAAGTCAGTCTGGCAGTACACCAACCTGAAAAACTACCCAGAGGGTAAAACTCTATGGCTGCTTTTAAAGAATGAGATTGGTGATCTGAGAGCTGTTACTTTTGTCAGAAAAAAAAGCTCATATGTCGATTTGATTTAACTGGAGGTTGTAGGAAGAGACAGGATGCTGATCAGGGGATTTTACCTGGTCAGAAATGATCACGAACGACCTGAAATCAAAACCATATGCTGCTAAAATTGTTGGTACAATTCTACAACATGCTCATAAGTTACCAGTAATAGTTTTATGAATGTTAATAGTGTTATTAGAGCAGTTGTAATGCAGATTGCCTTGTATCTGTGTTCATGTCGACCCTTCACTGACTGTGTGTCTGTTTTCCGTCCTGCTGTTGCAGAATATCTCCAGACGGTTCAGGCCACCTCAGTGCTGGCCTGCGTTTTTGCTATTCTGGCCTTGTTTGTGTTTGTGGCTCAACTGTTCACCCTGCCCAAAGGCCAGAGGTTCACCTTCACTGGCATTTTACAGCTAATCGCCTGTAAGTAAACTGGAGTCGAAAGTCTGGTCTGTAGCTGTAAGAAATATTGATTTATTTGCTTTCTATTTCTAGCTGAGATTTGTACGTACCTATGGAAGAAGTGTGCTAAATGCTTGACTGTAAAAGACAATAATGGAGAAGTCTGTGCTTTAGACTTGTATTTATGTGTAACTATGAATAATTTCATTAGAAAGGACTGAGTATAAAACGCCTTAGCTTCCAACAGACCGATGTGCTAAAATGTATTAATTTTCTCTCAGAGGAGAACCTAGAGGTCGAGGTGTGTCCCTAACAATGTTAACAGCATCTGTAGACATCGTCTTCCTTCCCCTTACATGACATGTGAAACAAAATCTGGGCAAGCCGATGTCTGCATGATAGTGTTAAAACAAACATGGACGCAGGTACAGAAGGTCAGTGATTGTCACTCATGTGCGATCCAGGGTCAAGAGTCTGCAGGCTTTAGCTGGTTCCACCTGTTGATCTGTAGAATCTCACATGATTGAGAATCACTGCAGCAGAATGTAACTGTCCCCGTCTTCAGATTAATCTTCTCCAGCTTCAGCCTCTCAGTCTCAAATTTCACACTGAGATGGTGTTTTCGGAACACGTTGCTCTGTCAATGTAATGGGGGGTTTTGGAAGAATTTGTTGGTTGTAATAGGATGTTGGGGCAGGAGTAAATATTGTTCAAATATGGCTGAAATCAAAATCAGCTTTTGAGGTTATGTACAGAGAAGTGAAATCCCAGAGGTATTCAGTTTACTAAGAAACAGCAGAACAATGAACATAGTCGAGTTACATGTTTTATTAGTGCTTAAACCTTTATTTTAAAAAAAATGATGGTTCATGTAAACAGAAATTTTGTGAACTACAATGTCTCCCTGTAATGAAACAATTAAACACAGATGGTCATTAATGGATCATCTTTGGCACTGCTAATACGCAGTACATAAAAAAAACGTGCACAAAGTACAAATAATGGGACTTTAACATGTATTGTCATGAGTTGGTATGATTGGAAAATTAGTGAGGTGAAACTGTCTCATTTCATTGTGATTGCAGTGGAACCGTCAGCTACACCGTCCCTGTTCATGAGTCTTATCTTATGATAGGAAAAATAATGACTTCTTAATTGCCTTGTCTGGTGTATGTGACAATATTCCCCTTTCCTGCCCTGCAGGCCTGTGTATAATGATAGCAGCCTCTATCTACACGGCGGAGCTTAGCAAGACAGAGGGCGGGTACGGACACTCCTATGTCCTGGCCTGGATCTCTTTCGTCCTCACCTTCTTCTTAGCCGTCACCTACCTCATCCTGCGGAAGAAGAGCGAGTGAGAGGGGAAGAGGAACGAGGGCAGGCCTGGGATCATATTCCCAGTTTGAATTTGGGAAATTAAAGAATAGGATTTGTTTCAAAATTAAGCTAAAAAACCTGAAGATTGTTGATCTAAATCTTCAGCTTGGAAAATGGGGGAAAAATGTTTGATTGCTAACAAGAGCCATTTGTTTATATTTTGAGTATTATAAATTGAAATGGAAATTATGCTTACATTACATGAAGGGCTGAACTGAAGTGGCAGTATGGGCTGCATAATGATGGTTGTGATTGGCAGGGTGAATCCCCTACAAGTGCTTGTTTCATAGCAGTATAATCATAGTTATTAACACATCAATTATTTCCATTGTTAAAAGATAGTTACATATAGGTCTGGAGAACTCAGCCCATACCTGTCAGTACTGTAAAGGAACAGTGAAGCATTTTGAAAATATATATTACTATTTTGCTTCCTTGCTAAGAGTTAGATGAAAGGATCAATGTCTTGCATTTGTTTGTTAAATATCAAGCATTAGCATAAAGACCAGAAACAGCTGGCCCGGCTCTCTCCAAGAGTTAAAAAAAAAAAAATCCACATACATTCCAGCATCTTTAAAGCTCACAAATTAACAGTTTATTTAGTTTGTTTAAGACAACTAGAAAAGCTGTAAGTGGGAGCACCTGCATGGTTTTAACATATATGAAACTAGTGAACTTCAGGTGCTGGTTGATGGATTGTCTCACTTTTTTGACAGAGCCATGCTAGCTGAACACCCCCCACCCCCATTTCCCACATCTTAATGTTTACCATAAATAAATGAGTAGTCTAATCTCTCTTCTAACTCTGCAAGAAAGAAAGAATTATTTCCCAAAATGTCAAAACATTCCTGTAAGAATAGACCAAAGTTGAGTGAGAGGAGGAGAGAGTAAGCTAAAGCCCTTCTGAGATGTAGTCGTTCAAAATACTAGTACCTATCATCCTGTATCATCACGTTGTGAGGCTGACAGTTACTACTGCAGGTGTCCAGAGTTGAGTGGAAAAATGCTGCATCTGTGAAGGTTCAGCATGTTGGCAAAACTACAACATTCCTGTTGCAGTACTTGAACAATCAGGAGAGGCTAGCCTTAATTTACAGTACAAGTAGTTTTAATCATGTATCATTATTTTACAACTGAAGTATCGTGTATCCTTTTTTAATCTATGTACATTGTAACCATTATATTTTTGTAACATTTTGTACTGAGTGTTTTTTTTTTTTTTAACCATGTTTGATTTTGTGTCTGTAGTTGGCTGCTATCATAAGAAATGTACATGCAATGTGTACAAGTGAACATAAGTGAACCAGGGATGGAGGACAATGGTGTTTCATTTCACCATATTTCATAATAACTATGCAATAGAAGGTTTTGTTTGTAATTACATTGGAATTTAAGCCATATCATTTATTAATAAAAGAAATTATTAATCTCATGTTTCATCTGTTCAACTGCAGTAAATGCAACAAAAACAAAAAACAGTCATTATTACACATCAGGATGATAACAACACTTAAAAACGCTATTGGATTTTCACTGGTTTCTAAATGTGTGACTTTGCTTAATAAGGGCAAAGTTTTCTATTGCATGCAACTTACAACACTGAGGTTTTGAAAACAGCACTTCTTCAGGCCTTACAACAGACCCAGTCAGAAACAGGAATGTTCCATTATATAAAGTATCGTTCCCAGAGGAAGTGAGTAAAACTGGACGGTGCTAAATGCCTTGTCCAGACGGTGTGATGCGCTCTTGAACCACCAGGTGGAGAAGATGATTCTGCTCAGCAGTCAGAAACGGCCTGAGGCAGGAACACAAACACATAATCAATATGGAAAATTAAGATTGAGAAGCAATAAAAATGCTGCACAATCCCCATCACAAGGCGGAAATTAACATTTTTGAACGCTCACCATAGCTCGGTCTGAAGAGCCTTGAGGGACTCTGTGTCTTTCTCCTGACATGCCATCTGCAAAACAGATTTGCTGTTACACGCTACACAAATATAACCATAACTGCAGATTCAGATGACCTTGACAAGTTTTGAGAGTCTTTTCATTGTTTGTGCTCCTTTATGAATCAAGCCTGTTGGACCACAACAAGTTGTTTTACAAAATCTTTCAGTCGTGAATAGACGTCAATTAAGATCTGTAAATATTGATTTCCTCACACGGAGAGAAACAGGTTAAAGTCTACTGCAAATTCTGCAAGCAGAAAAAAAATCATTCCACTGGCAAAGGAAAACACACTGCAGCACATTTATCACTGTCACGTGAAGGCCATTAGGACCATCGTTTTTCCAGTATGAGGCAGGAAGGATCAGGAAATCCTGTGAACTGTACAAGTATGTGGATGATGAAACTCACCACTACTGACTGCAAGAGCAGGAAAACATTCTCCGGCAGGAAGGTCACTGAAGGAGAGGACAAGATGCATGTTTACACGACTTCAAATAAGTGCCACTCACAGCATCCATGATACAATTTCTGCATCCTCAGTGAAAAGAGACTGTATAGAATTCTTATATCTTTTTGCTCTAGTAATAGTTCAGGTGTATTCACCTTGGCTGTGAGGATCAAAAGACTCCCATGCATATCTCTCCAGGGTCTGAGCATGTTCAGGTAACAGCTTCTGAGGCGGAGGCTGCACAGGAAAACAGAAAGGTTGGACCGGTAAACCAGTCAGTCACATACAGATGTAGGATAAAAAAACAATATTGTGACAAAATATCAATACTTTTGGCATCAGTAATGCAATATTTTCTGTTGTGTTGCTGATGTGGAGGTGGTTCCTGCTTTTAATGCTTAAAATGTAACTGTTCTGCTTTTTGGCAGTTCATCCTTTGGCCTTTAATGGCTGTTTGACACTGAAGTATTGGCAGATGTTCATATTTCTGTGTATCTGTGGTAAAAATACACCATGTTTCATTTCAACTGCCTATAAAACCCTGCAGAAAATACAGCTTTTCATAAAAGAAGTGAAAAACACAGAACTTCTTGGATTCATACTTTCAGTATGAGGGTATATTTTCCACTTCAGATACTGTGATTTTTTTTCTTGCAAAATGTTGTCTTTAGATATAAAATCAATATGCTTACCTCAAGCAGCATCAGCAGTAGTACTCTGGAGATCTCACACTTTGCCACAATGTCCAAAAATGCACCTTTTTCAGGAAAATGAAGACAGTTTTCCAGTCAGTGTAATCACATAAACAATTACATTAAAGCAGAGAACCAACACTGCCTTAAACTACTGATGATGTTTTTTCTTTAGTTTGTACTAACATCCAGCTTTTGATCACAGCTTTAAAAGTTCTTATACCTATGTACCTTATACCTTCTGACATATCACATTCAGCCTCATGCGAAGAATATTTTAAGCAGGTAGATAAATGCAGAGCCTCACCAACAGGGGTGCTGGTGCCTGGCAGCTGCAGTCCTCTCTCCTGACACATCAGCTGCATCTCTGTGAACACCGACAGAGCACCGTCGTAGTCACCTGCAAAAAAAAAAACAAAACAAAAACACAAGAGACATGCAAGCTCAAACTGCAGAAAACTAAGTCAAATTATATTCACACAGAAAACACACAGCAGCTACATATCAGATGTAAATGGACTGACTGAACTCACGGGTGAGAATTTTACATGTGGCCATTTCGCCCATTGACAGCAGAGCTTCGACTGGCGTCTGTGTCTGCAACTCTGCAGCCCTCTGGTAATGCACAATGGCTTCTCCTGGTCTGTTCATCTCCTATTGAAACCAGAGGAGTTCAGATTATCACGTCATTTGAATTACAGCATATCAACTGTAAAAAAATAAAAAATAATAAAAAAAATCAATGATCCAGATCATTTATCTTTTGGTTCGGAGTTTCAAGCTGTCTCCTTCAATTTTACCTTGAGTGCGTTGCCAAGTTCTAAACACAGGCTGGCTGCCATCACCGGCTGGTTCATCTCAATGTACACCTGTAACCCATTTGTACAACAGCATTATCTTTCTGTCTCTATAGAAATATGGAAACAATACAGGCAATGCACTTTATAATCTATTCTGCCAACCCTTAATCTGTTTATATATCCAACAGAAATCACCTGCGGGACATAAATACTGCAAAATTTTCCTTTCACAGATATTTCCAGAGCTGTTGCTTCATGCACCAAAAATGTTATCAAAAACCAGGACTTCGAGTGTACCTTGATGGCAAAACTGTAGCAGTTGAGTGCAGCCTGAAGGTGCTCATCAAAGCCCGGGGCCTGCAGCGCCCTGTTCTCCTTCTCAGATGAGAGAAAGAGGCGGGCGGCATCAGTTAACGCCAGAGCCTCTCCGGGAGCGTTAAAGAGAGTCTGCTCACACCTGCAGTCAAGACATTTAGCACTTGTAAGAAAAACAGATGCACCATCAACAGTAAACATGTCATCACCATGAATGATACCGACTCCCTCTGGGATAATTACCATCACCTCTGTTTTCCTGTGGTGGTTTACTGTGTGGGATAACAGCTGGAGAGGAGTCAGCACTCGCTGGACTGTGTCTTTATGTCGTGATCTGACTGACCAATGTCTGCACAGACATTGTACTACATTTCTTTGGGTTTTAATTGGCATAATTCTAAATATTCTAGAGCTCAGCAGGCCGACATAAGTTTTACAAGTTGTCAAAATCTTCTGTGGTGCCTGTGATATGTCATATATGTAATATAAAGGTCACATTTCAGCCACAGAAAAATTACTTCTATTTACTTACCAAATGAGTTTGATGTGGTGATACTACATTGTACAAACAGTTTCTTGCAGCATGTCATCACCAATAAGCCTTTCATGCAAAGTTTCACCTCGTGCTCAGTGCAAGTCCACATCCTTTAAATTCATTGCCTATGGTGAGGTTGTCATGAAATCTGTTTGAGCCCTAAAGCGCCCTAAATGATTTTAAATGATTACACAATGATTTACATTATTTAAAACAACAGATGTTACTTTATGCATATTTGATGTGATGTGAAGGAAGGACTTTGAGCACACTTTATGGCTGAAGCTACTGAAGTTGGAGGCAGGCTATTGTGTCAAACATCATTGTATGTTGCAGTAGAATTGGAGTTTATTAAGTGAACTTAATAAAACTGTGAAAATAACTGCATACAAAAAGTATGCAGACTTAGTTTTCTGCAGTTTGAGCTTGCATGTCTTGTGTTTTGTTATTGCAGGTGTCTCCAGTATTGTGTTATACACTGAGATGGTTCAGGTCAATCTGGTATACTTATATAGTATACACAAACGTGCACTCACCGAGCCATGGCCAGGTTACAGAAGGCAGCATACTGCAGGCAGTCCTGCTGCTTCAGCTCCTTGGCTAACTGACCTACAGGTGCAATACAGGCGAAAACAGGAAAATCAATGTGAGGCAAACCGTGACGAAACAGTTTGATTACATACTCGTCAAAACATTATTTAAAAGTGTAAAGGTATCAGGCACTTACCAAATTGCTCACTCGCCTCCGCTACATTAGGCTTCCGGAGAAACCGTCTGCGACAAGGAAACACAAGCCTTTGACTTTTCTAAAATATCACAATTTGCAGATTAACAAGCTGTCGTAAACACGCATCAGTTAGCTAAAGCCAACGGCAACTGCACTATACCAGAAGAATGAATGTGTGCTTCGGTGGTTTTAACGACTGTAGTTAGCTAACATTACCGGTAGCAGTCGAATAACGCAACACGTCAGCTAACTTAACTACTGCTTTTCATCTAAACAGTCAAAATCTATCAACATATTTGCTTTAGAAAGTACAGTACACGCACCCAAAGGTTAAATAATGCCAAGCGACAATGACAGCAATGACAATGGCTAACAGTAAGCTTAACCTAGCTTATTAGCGCTAGCTGTATAATTCATGTGTAGCATTACTGTAAAGTAACGTTGCGCTAATCCTGATATTCTGCCCTCTTTCTATTTGCTCTAGTGTAATTCAAAGCCTTACTTTTTCAGTTTATTTGACACAGCACGGTATCTCGCCAGAAAATCGCCCTCAGCAGCCATGATGAATGTAGGAAAACACAACAAACCGAACCAGGAAGTCCAAACGACAGAAGCGTTGGCATTGGCTCATAGAATCGAGAACTCCCACTCTCATTGGTCATCGTACGTAAAAGGGTGGTGCTTATCGTAGGGGGAAATGTCCAAAGGTAGACAGATTATTCAGAAACACAGGAATCGTGTTTTCAAGATATAAATCAAAGGCAAGGACAGGGACAGATTTTTTTTTTCCATTATCAGTTGCAGACAGAGATGGAAAATGACTAAGTAGATTTATTCAAGTACTGTGCTATTCCGTGTTTTTTATATGTTTATTCCAATGCATTTATTTGACAGATATTGGGTTACTAGTAATTGCAGCTTCACATTTTAAAAACCTATAATGTATTGTTATACTGTAACTGAAACCTCCCAACAGTAAATAAAATAGTTAAAATTAGCTCCACTGCAATCAGTGACAACATTAAAATGCTAGTTACTTGTTAATGCAATAATATAAATATAAATAATGTAACACTGAAAGGTGCCCTTTTTCCTGCAAAGTGAGAAGTATTTGCTGTTGATGCTTTGGAATTTTTACTTAGACAGTTTCATGTAATGGAGTATTTCTACATTGGTAGCAGGTGACAAAGACAGCAAAGCAAACTGAGATAATCTCAGCTACTGATATAAATATCACAATCTTTTGCAACATGTTTATTCATGATTCAAAAATTCTCATAGACACACTCAAATATGTCTTCTTGCTGGGGTTGTGTGGTTTGCGGCATCTGTGGAGGAAGTGGAAGATGGGTCACGGCATGTTTCATTGTTTCCCGCCGATCACAGAAAATGTGACAAAGCAATTGCTCTTCACACTGACCGTATTTTGTTTTGTCTTTTTCTTGGGTTTAGCTTTGCTTTGGTCTGGCACGGTGTTGGTAGCTGAGCGGTCCAGCACATCATAAATGGAGCTGGGCCGATGCTCTAGACTCTGGGAAAATATCTCTCATCAGTTTCCAAGAAATGCAACAATGAGCATATGAAAGGAGGGAAGATGGAGGAAAAATATGACATGGTATCATTTAGTTCAAATGAAATGTGCCAGTCTATGTAGTGATGAATAGAAAGGTGCTTACAGCATAGAAAGACGTAGACCGAGCTGTTATTACATCCACGTTGTCTTCCTCTGTCTCGTTCTCTTTCCTTTCTTCTCTGTTCTGCTTTCGTTTTCTGCTGGTGTCGCCACATTCAGTGATGCACTCTTTCTAAAAATGATAAAAAACACAAACTAGACTAAGGAACTTGAGGATTTTCAGTTGTCTTGCTTACAAAGGGAAGGCTTGATTTGGGTTTGTTGTTGCTAATCAAACATGTGTCTAGGCTACTCTTTTCTTAGAAGAGGCTTGATGACAGTAAGGTAATAGAAAACTAGTGTTGGCTATTTTCAGCGAGTCCAGCTGAGAACAATTTCAAAGAAGCTTGTTGGGAGAGCATCAGCTGACCACATTGGAAAAGAGTGAAATCTCAAACTTCAACTGGAATCTGTGCAGGATTCTTTCTGAAAATGTCTTTGATTGAATGTTCTTTTCTGTAATGTAGCGTGGATTCAGTTATCTTTAGTAAATCTAAGAAAACCAGCTCAGAGGTGATCTAATGCTTCACATAGACATGATATGAGAGTGAAGTAGTGACTATTTTCCTCATTTTCTTATTTGATTACTTGGAAAACCAGTGAAAAATGGCCATCACACTTTCAGAAATCCTTGGGTGACATCTTGAAGGTGCTTGTTTTGTCCAGACAGTGGTCTAAACTCCTAACATATTCAATTTCGTATCAAATATGGGAAGAAAATGCTGCAAATCATTACAATTCAGAAGTTGGAACTATGTTTAGCACTTTTCCTTTAAATAAAGGCTTGATCGATTAATCAACAATTGTTTAGTTGCTGATTAATTCTGTGTCGATCGAATAATCAGTTAGGCAAGATGGGACTCATCTACAACACTGCTTGTCAGCTTAGTCTCCCTCCTAACGCCACAGTTTATTCCATGACATTCTTACACGGCAGCAGGCAGTGCCTTAACATCTGTCAGGTTACGAGCAGGGCACGACTTACCCAGTGTCCTCCGAAGACATACACTGAGCCGGCCACACTGAAAACCAGCAGCACCCCTGTGAGGATGGCAACTATGATGCATTCTGTGTAATCCCATATCTCCTTGAAGCCATCCTCTGGAAAACACAAAGCGTTCAGTGTCAGTCTGTGGGAGTGCATCATGACTGGACGGCAGAGGTTAGCTGATGAAGTCCTCATCTGTTAAGCAGGTAAAGGTGAATACATTGTCAGCATCACAATTAGTTTAGCACTAGCATTTTAGATATACAGTGGTTCCCAACCTGCAGGTCAGGACCCTCCAAGGGGTCCCACGATAAAGCTGAAGGGCTGCAAAGTAATCACAGGGATAAGAAAGAAAAAAAAAGGATTTCTGTTGCACCAAAGTCTGTTTGTTATTTTGTTGGACATTTCTCAATAGTTTTGTTTTTCTTGTGATATGTACAGTATTTTCACCTTTGATGAAGCATCCTTCAAATGATACTTCAGCGGGTTGAGCAGCTCACAACTTGTGTCCACCTAAACACTGAAGACTTATGGGAAATGAATTAATTATGCAATATTGCCTCTGCCATGAGTTAAGTAGCAAAGATTGTGTAAATGAAGGGCCAACAACATTTTATGTGACTTTGTGCTGAGCAGAATTTTGTTTTTGTTGGACAAGAGACGTAAAACAGACTGATCCCAGTAACTAATATTCATATACCATATACTGTATAAAACAACACTAATCCAAAAATGAGGGAAGGGGTGGAGCGTGGGTGGAGCTGAGGCGGGCCGAATGAAGCCTGGTTGCTGAAACCTAGCAGCTAGCTGTCACTCAAAGCAGCCATGGCAATAATTATGCATAACTTTCAGCCTTACTTAAAATTAGCTGTAGAGACAAAAACGTTTTTTGACATTTTCATTTGGGGTCTATGGGGATTGACTCACTTCTACACTCAGCCTCAAGTGGCCATTTGAGGAGGTGCAGTTTTCAGTCTCAGGTTTCATCTGTTTAAGAGTAAACTTCCTGTCCAATCACATACTCTGTTTTGGTTTTTCAACAAATTATATATTCAGCATTCAAGAATATCGCCGAAGCAATCATTAGGAGCGCCAGAGCCAGAAAAACTGTTCACGCGTCAGAGATATCAAGAATTTCAGACAGAAGTTCCTTCTGGTGCTCACCTCTCACTCGTAGAAACCAGTACACCTTGGCCGTTTTGTATCGGCAGGAGTATTCTCCTGATCTCCTCAGGTTTTTCAGCTCCAGCCTCCGTTTAAAGCTCTCGGGGAAGCCCGCCGTCGCAGGGATGACACAGTTGTATACCTGCATGTGGAAAGGATCGAAGCACGTCAAGATGTCGCTGCTTTGGTTTGCTGGCATCTTCAACTCGCATTCGATGTTGAGCTCATCGCCTGCGAAGGCCACAAAGACTGTGCTCTCCAGGTCTATTTCTGTGGGGGGACGTAACACGGAGGTTAATGCCAGAGCTGACACGGTTGGTCGATTAATCTGCAACAACACTGATGAATGAATCAGTCTTTCACATCAGTTACTAAGCAAATAATAATAATAATAATTATCTAAACTCAATCTTTTTGGGTTTTAGAGAGCTGGCCTGACAAAACAGGCAATTTAAACACCTTATCCTGGATTATGGGAAACTGTGACATGTATTAAAACAGAAAACAATACATTTTAAATGGAAATAATCATTACTCTTGATCTGACACTAAATAAACACATACTGAAAAAAAACGAGACAATCCAAAAGTTCCATTAGTGATCTTTTTCCTCTCAGCACAGTGACAGTGGAAGCACATAGTTTGGAGGGCTTACTTGGTGTTTCCACTCCTGAGCACACAGAAGGGAAGAAACAGACAAATATCCAGGTGGACACGAGAGGAAGCTGCCAGAGTCGATGAGCGTCCATGTTCTGATTTTAAGGGGTTTTGAAGGTCGTTGTTGGTCTTCTTCACTCAGGTTGTTCGCGTATCTGCTCAGTGTTTCTCAGTTTCGTTGGTACATTAACTGCCGTGTTGAGTTTCCTGTTTCTAGCAAGGTCACTTCCTCAAAATGTTAGTTTTCTGTTTTCCTGGACACTGACTCATTGTGGACACTGACTTAAGGGACCAGAACGCTCCAGAAAAGATCATTTCCAACTCTGTTTGATACACGACTTAACATTAAAGCCTGAAAGCAAGGATGCAGCCACAAGCAGGATAAAAACTGCATGAAGTTTGCCCCTAACTTGCTTTGTGCTGTGTTGGGGGGAAGTATTTCTGGTTGCATTATTCTCTTACGTCAGCCTCTAGAGGTGAGGTGAAGTGCAGTGTTGGCTCTCGTCCACAGTGAGACAGCCTATGAGAAACAAAAGTGTGAGCCTCGAGCGCTCACTTCTTCATGTGATTTTAAAAGACAGAATATGGGAAAGACTCACCCAGGCAGGCAGGGGGAACGTGTGTGTGTGTGTGTGAGAGAGAGAGAGAGAGAGAGAGAGAGGCTGGAATTCAGCTGAAGGTGACAAACTGCCTGTTGTTAATGTGAACCAGCTGTGGATGGTGGTGGCTTCTTCACAGCAGTAACTCTCGGTCGGATCGCGGCTGCCAGAAGAGGTGTACAGATGCTGAAGAGCAGTTAGTATTATTTAACCTCATTTGTCCGCTTGTCTGTTTTTCTTCCACCCCTTTAAGCCTCCTTCCTTCTCTCCGCCTCTACACTTGACTTTTTCACCATTTTCTTTCTGGCCGTGTTGGCGGCCAACTCTGACCTCACCTCAGCCGCAGCATGAAAACAGACTGAGAGAGAGCTGGAATAACATCTGGATGCCAGTCAATAAAGAAATAATTCATTCCATTTCATATCCCGTCCCCTACGCTCCTTATCTCCCCTCTTTCCTGGGGAGTTAAGTATGCTGTGCAAATCCTTCAAATGGTCGGTAGAATAACAGATTGATCTTTTTATCCAGATTAGCTGTAAAGACTTAGTTGTGTGAAACAAGTTACTTGCTTGAAAACATTATGAATTAAATATCCCCTGATTTTATAAATCTCCTGTGGTAGAAAGTAAGCAAGAACTTTACTAAAGCACAGTGCCACAGCTTCGAGCAGCTTCACTTCACTTGAGTTTTTCTCTGGACTTTATACTTCATTTCAGAGGGTAATGTTGTACTTTTGGCTCTTTTCTCCTCACTGCAGATCCTGGCTACTGTTCAGAAAACAGAATCAGATAAAAAACACATGATCAGTTCATATAATATGATGCACTGATACAGATTTAACTTCCCCAAAGTGCATAAAGTAAGGTAAAAACAGTGTCACCATGACCTGCTGCAACATCAAAGGGCATTCTTCATTTAAAATTTGACTTAAACAGTAAACTTATAATCAAAATAATTGCAGATACATTTTCTGTCAATCAACCAGTAATACTTCCATCAGCTTACTTGTTAATGCATCAACAATAATGATCACAATTATATGATAACATAACATTAACAGGGGGCATTTGAGCATATTGACAACTTCTAGTTGTGTTACTGTAAATACATGATGTGCTTTTTTACTGAAGTAAAATCCAAGACTTTTACTTGTACAGGAGTATTTTTATGATGTGTTACTGTAATACTTCCTTTACTTAAATAAAGAATCTGAATGCTTCTTTCACCACTGGTGGAAGTATCAAAAGTTCCTTTCAAAGTATATGTGCTATGTATTATATTCTCCCTTTATATTTGTGATTTAAGCAGCAACAGTTAACAGCTTAAACTGTAAAAAATGCATCGTATTTTATACACTGATCACATGTTTGTACATCTTAAAGTAAAGAAAAGGACAAATTATCTCCATATAATCAAAGAGTGGATACTCTGAGCTGCTCTCCAGCAGCAAATCTAAAAGAAAATATCTCTCTTTTACTTGGCAGAATACTAAAGAACACAGATGTGAGGTGTTCTGAGGCTCTGAGCTTCTCTGAGGGCAAAGGGCAGAAAGTGGCAAGCAGAGACAGATGAAGAAGGTCCATAACTCAAGTTCTGAGGACATCACAGCACATTTTTCTAGAAACTCGATCCTGCGGCAGGGTGACAGTACAGCCTCGGACACATATACCTGCTGCTCCTTAAAGAGGTAAAGAGGAGGTGACAGTGCAACACATCTGGCAGCAGCTGGATGTCACAGAGAGTGAGAGATAGACAGAGAGAGAGAGAGAGAGAGAGTATAAGAGAGAGAGACTTAGAGAGAGAGAGAGAGAGAGAGAGAGAGAGAGAGTGTGTATAAGAGAGAGAGACTTAGAGAGAGAGAGCAAGAGTTGGGCGTGTTTTGGGGTGTAAAGATAAGAGTGTCTGAGCTCTGGACCTGCCACATAATTACATTACAGCTGCAAGCCGAGGGTGGAGAGAGCATCAGAGAGAGTGATAGAGAGGGAGAGAGAGAGAAGAAATAAGCAGAGAGGAGTGGGGCAGTGACAGAGTGGAGAGGAGAGAGCAGCAGAGGTGTTCAAACCCCAGACCAGAGGAAGACTTCCTGCAGAGCATCATCATCATTTCAAGTCGTGAGTATCGGCTCATTTGCTCCTTTTTCCAAACCGCCTGTGACACTTCTGCCAGCGTGAAGTTAAACATGTTTTTCTTGCAGCACAAACACACACCACAGGCATCAGAGTGAAGGGACACGTTTCTGTTTGGAGCTTCAGTGTTGTTGATTCGTTTGGCCAGATGTGAAACAAGCTGCATCAGATTACCGCGCGGCTGATTTTCCCTGCACCTTTGATCGGCCTCCAGATTCATACTCCCTGAAAACATTTGTAATACCTCAGCAATGACTCACCGGCTCATTATTGTCCAGTGTGATTCACACACTTTGTCACATGGATGCGATCGTGCTTTCTTCTTCTGCTGTCCTTCTTTCTGGGTCACCGCTTTCGCCTCCTCTCTTGCTGTTCATACTCAAACTGGAGTCGTGGGATTAGAAAGAAAAGTTAGAAAACTTCCTGTGTTTTCTGTAGTTTGGACGGCGGTCAAACAGACACAAAATGCTTTTTCAGGCCTTCGGTTAAAGTAGTTGTTTTGTTGTTTTTTTTAATTTGGCAGGTCTCAAAACTTGTGTGTGTGCACTTTTATTGATTTTATTTATTTATGAATTAATATCTTAAAAGTAAAAAGACGTGAAGACTGACTGACTGAAGAGCTGAATTATTATTAAAAAAATTGTTCCTAAACGTATCAGAAGCAGAAGCTCCCCTCACTGCTGTATCACCATAATATTCATCATTATCATATCAGTGATGCAAAAAGTAGCAAAAAGTAGCATAACTTTAGTTCATGGTGCTGATTGAGCTGAATCTTATTTAACAGCTTTTTTGAACAATCGTTTAGTTTAATCTCTATCTATGCAGCATATTTCACAAACTGATCAAATGTTTTATAGTCTGTGTAACACTTGCTCTTAACCATTGTGCTCAAATGTACTTAGCTGTTTTCCAGCTCTGGATCCAGCTGTGTATGCAAATCTGCATGCTGCTGAGTCTCCAGCTCTGGTGGAAGCTGTGAAGCACACGTGAAGTCTGTGTTTCATCACTTCTTTAATGTTTTTCTTCTGTTTGGAATAGAAAAAGAAAAAAAGAAAACACGTCAAGAAGTTTATCTGCCCACTTTCAGCACTTTTCCCTCTTTCCCTCTTCTTCTCTCTCTTTCTGTTTTTTGAAGGGGAGTGTCTGTCCGTCGTCATGGCCCCTCCCTCTCTGTTGATGGTGCTGATGGTGGTTGCCATGGCAACAGGGGCCCGCTCAGCCAGCGAGGAGAATGTGCTGGATTACGGGTACTGGAACTACAGAGAGGGAGGTAAATCACAAGCCTCTGTTTGATCTCAGGCGTGTTAGAGACACGGCGGCCTGTAAATCACTGAGTGACAAAAAGCGTTTGAAGTCGTGAATTATAAAGATAATTTACAGGTGAACCGAATGAAACGCAGCCATTTAGGCAACTCTGCAGACACGAGATAAGTTTGGAGCTCAGAATCATTTGAACACATGTTCCTTTCCACATGGCCAATAATACCCCTGATGCACTCCGGCTGTTTCCTCCCAGCCGAAGCCTGATGGTGTTGTGCTTTCAGCTGACAGTGTGAATGTGGCCACCGTGCGCAGTGTGACCAGAGTTTTAGACGCCTGGGGAAAACGGATCTTCAACGAGATCAAGACTTTGCTGCACTCTCAGCCCAGCACACTGCTGCCTGACTACTCCAGGTAACCTGAACACCTGTGTCACAGCCCAGTATATTCAAACACATGCTGTCTGCGCAGCATTAGCTTGGTTTATACTTGAAAGACATTTTATTGTGACTTTTACATCAGTGGTTCCTTTTCAAACATTTATTATAACAGATTGTACGACAGCTCTCGGTGAAGTCTGTCTCACGCAGACCATCACAGAACCGTCAGTCCCTCATGAGCAGCTTGAGTTAGCAGGACAGTCTTTAAGGTTTTCTTTCCATTCATTATTGTGATATCTGTTCATTCATCGTCTCCTTATCTTTTACATCTTGTGCTTTGTTCTTGTTTTATCTAAACATATTTGACAGGCGCAAATCGTGGTCTGTCATATTTTAGATAGCTAGTAAGCACGGTTCATAAGTGATCTGATAATGTGACATTTATGACATTCAGACCTGAAGCTACTGAGGACATCCGCTATTTCATTTCAGTTTAGTTCAAACAGGCCTCTTCATTTGAGGCAAGCAGATATAGAAACATAACATGCAAACCATTCATTTGCACTCATGAAACAGTCTCAGAACAACAAATGTCATGACCTGAGGAAGAGTCCACAATCTACAATTACACATGATGGGCTGTTAAAGGCTGATTCTGACTTTTTCACTTTTTTTTCACTTTACTTTTGGACTTGATATATGTGAAATTAAGCTGTAAATAAAGGGATTTAGTATCACAAAACACCACAAGGTCTATTTAATAGCTTTTCTTAAGCTTTTGATCATGTCTCATGGTCTTCATTAGCAGACATGCTTCACACAATTGTATATTTCTACATTTAAGCTTTTAACCAGACATTAAAAAAAGAAATTCCTCTGGGAAAAAAAGTTAATTCAAAACTCAATGACATCTGCTGATGAAGATCATGTGACATGATCAAAAGCCGGATGTTGTAATGTCTTAGATCAGGTCATGTGTTGCTCTCGCCTCCATCAGTATGCTTATGAACGTGTGTTGTCGTGTGAAGCTGACCTTCCTCCGCTCGTCCTGCAGGGTGCGCCCTCTGTCCGAGTCCGTCAACGACTTGTTCAGAGAGGTGTCTCTGCTGCGCAAGCGCATCACCGAGCTCTCCCATCGCCTAGCAACGCTGGAGCCGTTCCTCCGTCACTACGGCTACCGGGAGGAGGGGGAGGCGGCGGGGGAGGGAGCGGGAGAGGGAGCCGTGGCGCCTCAGAGCCTGAGAGGAGAGGTGGCGAGGCTGGCCCGGTACAGCCCGAGGAGCGCGGGGAGAGCGGGTCCGCCGGCCGGGAGCCGGGTGGTGAGGAGGAGGCGGGTCAGAGTCCTCCACAACGGAGGAGCGAGGCCGGTGCAGAGGGCGAGACGCACTGATGGAAGGAAGTGAGCATGGTGACACACAAAGAGCTCCTGCAAAGAGTATATATAATGTAAGAAAGCCATTTAAACTGTATAGATGTCCTGTTTGACACACTGCTCGTCCTGTGAGATCAGTGGGGCGATCAGAGTTTGTATCAGTCAATAACCAATAAACTGTGATTATCACTGTTTCACTGGGCTGCTCTTAAAGTCTGGACACACACACACACACACACACACCTCTTTAACACTATAAAGCTGTATTATATGACATTTTAATCAGTCTCATTGCTTATGTCGACACTTATTTCCGCAGCATCCGTAAAATCTGGTTATTTTTCGATCTCATCATCAGTTCATTCTTGACTTTGGAAGCAGCAGCTCGACAGAAAATACTGTCAGAAAGACTCATCCCATGTCTTCCTGAGCTGATGGACATAGTTTAGTTGTTATCACATGATGTGTTTTTTCTCCTCCATCTTTGATCTTAAACAAATATGGAGACGCCAAATGTTTAGTACTTACCTATTAACTACCCTGTTTGTCATGATTGACAGGTGAAGATTTGGTGATGAGAAGTGCTTTTATGAAACTAAATTTAACTAAATTTACTGTTAGTGTGAGAAGAAGTAGGATAGATAAGATGTTCAATGTTTTATGGTTGTGTTACATTACGTTTTACCAGCAGGTATTTATTTCAGTATGTCTTCTTTATAGTGAACATGTGGCGCCTCCATATGCAAACAGCAGCAGCTCCTCAGCCTGTGAAAACAGTTGTAGTGCAAGGAAGTTAAAAAAAACAACAACCCGGATGATGTCATCAGGGTTATTACAGATCACTCGAGGCTTTAAAGTTTTTACAGGTAGCCTGCAATGCAAACTGGATCTGTGGGCTTTGAAAGACGTATTTGCCAGTCAGAGAGGGTCTCATGAAAGATGCTATTGAGTTGCATTGTGGGAAATGTAGGATCCAGTGTTTTTGGAAGCTTGGCTCAGGATATCCCAGCCTCTGCGGCTTTGATTCTTTTTTGGTCTCTTGTGAGTCCTTCACGAAGGTGCCATGCTTAACAGCTGAGGTACCAGTCCCGCCCACCTGTGCACCATGTCCTGAACCACACGCAGCATCCGGAGGATGGCGTGCTGTTGCCACCGGGTGTCAGTGCTCGCCTGCTGCCATAATCAGAAGTGACCCAACCGCTGATTCACTGAGGCTTGATATTGTGTTTTTGCTCAGGAGTCAGGAGCGGTCCTCGTGGGCCCGGCGGGGGGGGGGGCTATTATCTGCTAACATAATTATACTGTTTGCTTGCGTACGCTGATGGCGTTTGTGTGTGCGTGCGCTCATGTGGGCACAGGCGTCCAAACTTTATGCCTTCATTAAAACTTTGCCAAGTGTTTCTACAGCAACCGCTTTATCTGCGCGCCTCTTCCAGAGCTGCGCTAGTCACCCACACCGCACGCTGCAGTGTGCCACCCTTCCCCACCTGCATCCGCACACTCGCCGCTTGTCATGTCCTCTTTTGTCTCCCTGTGATTCCCCTGCATGTGTTTCATCCCTCCTTTTTTTCCCCCATCATACTGTAATCTGTACATCAACCACCCCTCCTCCTCTTCCTCCTCCCCCTCCATCTCTCTCCCTCCTTCTCTTCTTCTCTCCTCTCTACGCTGCTATGTGTGGGCGTTAAGCTCAGGCTGTACTTTCCATTTTGGTATTGTATTGTCAATGCATTGTTGCATCCAATCCAGTTAAGATGCTGTGGGAATACTGTATAAATCTCTCTCTCTCTTCTTCCACTACCCCCCCGCCCACCCCACCCCCCCCTCACCCTCATCCCTCCCCATCTCTGGAAAAAGAGCCAGTTGCTAGGTAACAGTTAATTGTCAAGAAGTAGTTACATGTGTTGCATCCTGAGGTTGTTGAGGTTGGTGTAAGGAGTGAACAAGTAAGCAGAAAAGACGGCTGAGAGAGAAAATAGAAAAGGGAGGATTTTTTTTTTTTTTTTTTTAATTTAGAAGCAGGAGATGAAACTGATTAAAAGATTAATTCTAGCGCCTCACCTTCTTCTGTGCCAGCATCCAGGACTGCAGACGTTAAAATCTATACACACAAGGCATCGGTACATTTTCCAACCTGCAGGTTTCTTTAAATAACTCCTGTTGCTGGACGAGGCTTTCAGAGCAAAGAGAGTCTGAGGAGCGAGGGGGAGTGAGCTTTTTGGGGGGCTTTGATCTCTGCTGCTCGGTTCAGTTCGCATCACTTCTATATGTTTTCTCCCCCTCCTCTCCCTCTCGCTCTACATACGATTCTCGAGCCTCTTTCTTCATTTTCTCGTTGGTCTACAGAAACACTTGTCTGACACGGCGGGTAACACCAATCTCAGATGAAGAGGGAGTCCTGTTTACAGGAAGACGGAGAGAAGCAAACAAAAGACGAGGCGAAGGAGCAGAAGATGGCACTCATCTACGGCCATTATCTCAAACCGCCACACGACCGCTGGGACATAATAATGTGATCTGTTGCAACATGTGCTCAGTGCATTCAAATGTCAAATATAAACATGACACACATGAAAGAAGTCCTGTTACCTGCTGCCAACCTGTGGACGCACCAAATGAAATAAAACAAGACAAACAAGTTTTAGATTTCTTATTTTTTATTAATACTCAACACCTTTATTCCAAAGAGACAGAAGAATAATATTTCTCAGCACTTATTTTCACATTGACTGTGTTTAATCTCATTTTCAGTATTAATAAATATTCAATCAAATTTGAAATACTTTCTTCACACGAGTAATTTCTCTCCATACAAAAAATGCGAGGGTGAACTAGATTTTTGTCGTATGTACATTTTTCACAATCTGTACAGCTCAGGGATGGAGTCAATCGATCTTCTGTGGTGAAACACAAAAACAGAAGATTAGCCGAAGAGGGGGAAAAAAGAGACTACCTTGTAAAAATGCAACAGATAATCTATTGTGCTTTCTGTGTACCAGTGAGTGATGGTGCTTTACAGTTTGTCCTTTGAGAAAACAAGCGTCTTAGCTGGTCTTTGGCCAAATCCAAAAGAAAACCAAAACACATGAACAAACCTTGACTTATTAAATGTGCACACTATCTATGTTGTAATAAATGATTGCACATATCCTGGCCTGAAGTTGATACAAAAGCAATTTCGCAAGGGGACCTACGAATCAAAGATTTATCCCAAATAGATCTATTCTCTGCCGTTTGTACAGTTTTTTTTTTTATCAAAAGTCCGTGAGCGTGAGGTAAAGTATTTACATACAGTTTTATAATACATGTACAATAAACAGTTATCTCTCACACACACTCTGTCTCTCTTCCATATGAGCACACACGAGGTAATCGAGCGTATGTATTCAGGCACATACATTAACAGAAATAATGAAACGTACTGAGATATTCAAAGAAAGAAAAAAAATTGGGAAAAGTAGTTGAGATGAAGAAGGTGTCTTCAGTGACGATGAACGTATTAACCAAGACCTCAACCTTGTTTAAAAGCATGTACACAAACTATCAAGAAAACTGATCTTTGTATAACACTAACAATAAAAAAGTGTTCTCTGTCCTACTGAAATTTTTCATCAATTTAGCGTTATTTATTGAAGTAAAACCAAAATTTTGACTGTTAGATTGGTGTCTTCTCTTGCACAAACAAGCACACACACGCACACACACCTACAGTACCACATGGATCATCAGTACCAATGAAATTGATAAAATTCCAAATATTGTTCAAAAACACCCATTTTTTTCTGGGCTAAAAGTTAAGATTAAAAAACAGAAATAAAGAAAAAGTGTATACATGCAAGTCCTCACAAACACTAGAGACCCCCTAGTATCATACATACTGACTTGTCAACCAAGAGAAAGAAAGTCTTCTAAAGCTTCGACTGGGATGTACAATGAACTAAATACTGGACCCATTCAGACAGATTGTGCTCTAGGTATTAAAATTTGGTTTGGCAAAAATGACTAAAAGTGTCAGGTTTGAGTGACAGTAAATAACTGGAACTTATAATACTTCATGGTAGAGAGCGCTGTAAATTAAACAAAGCACCACGTCTGTGTTCGTCTCTATGATGTGTTCGAGCAGAGGCGACCTGTGTGTCTGAGGCTGGATTTAGGAGCCGCCTTTTGATGAAAATAACTACGAGCCGATAAGAAACGAAGCCGATGCTTTTCACTATAGGTACCACCTGCTTTTGGGATGCTGATTACTTCCTCCTGCCTCCCTCTTTTATTCTTTTTCTCCTCAAACGTCTGCAGCTGACACAATCCACACAGGACCTTGCACTTGAGGGCAAATTCTTTCCTTCATCAAAATCTCAGCATGTGAAACAGATTATGCTCTGGTGGAGGGAGAAATCAAGGTTACAGTCCACGCTGAAATTATGTTTTTTGTGCTGTTTGGTGAACAATGTTTGAAACAAAGTTTGAGCAACACGGTGGGAGAATTGATGATTGAGTCCACCCAGGTACAGATTTCTATTATCCCGGTTCTCTTGATTGCAAGAAAATAGCTTAAAGGAATACCTCAACATTATATTTGTGTAACATTTGAAGCTAGCAGCCGGTTAGCTTATCTTATTTTAGCATATGGATTAAAAAAAGGGAAACGGGTGACCTGTCCAAAAGTAGCAGAAACCACCGACCAGCACCTCTGAAGCTCACTCATCAACATGTTTATCTTGTTCATTTCATTTGGACATCAACTCTAAAAATGTGTACAAATGAGAAGTTGTGTGTCTTGTATGAATTTAACAAACAAGTTATAACATATAATATGTTAATTAGTGAACTTTAGAGGTGCTGGTATTTGGATTTTGTTACCTGCTCAGAAGCTCTACAGCGTTCATACTGTTTGCCTTGTTCCTAAGCCAAAAACACTGCATGAAATCCAACGTCGTGCTATAAAGGTGAGCACCAGGAAGGTTCTGAATGAGTGACAGTAGGTCAGGAGACCGTTGGGGACTGTGCACTGGCGCGGTTGAGATTAGGAGCCTGCTGTGAGCCTTTACACCAGCAGAGTGAAGATGTCCCACACTTGTTCTCCTCCCACCATTCGCATGTGACCATCTCATCCAGCAGGCAGGGCTCATAGCTGTAATCATGCAATAATTAACGAGCCGGGCCACTCATTCCGGGAATGGAGGCCTCACTCAGAGTCCATTATGTCCCTGTCCCGAACAGAAAAACTGTCACGGCCAATTGAGTCGGACCCAATGAAACGCGACGAGTGCAACTAGTGGACATTAAATGTGATTTACATGTATTTAATGGAAAGCTGGTTCCTGGGTCATCCATTACGCAAAAGTGAACACTGGGGCTTGAGGAGGTGAGGTGTGATAGAGCTTCTTGAGCTTCTTAGTAAATGATTCAAAGGAAACTGACTTGCAGTTAGATTAATTGAGGAGTTAATAGTACAAGATGCAGCTCGGTAATTTTATTTCTAAGGTTTATTTCTTAGCATACAGCGGCACGGTTCTACTGAACCTGACTTAAGGGGGAACAGGAATGTTTACTTATCGTGGCACTGTGGTTTTAACCCTTGTAAGCCTGCTTTTGGTTACTTTTATTGTTGGGGATCTATGTAGGAATTTAAGCTTCCTGTGCTGCAGTAGTTTCTCTGCTTTGTTTTGTACCTGCTAAATGTCTAAAAGTCTGTTATGCTCATGAAACTCTCATATCAGGCTTTGTGATGTGTCACTCTCAGATCAATGGACTTCTCGTTTGCAGGTGAATCTGTCGACCAACAAAACAGATCTCATGTGTAAAAAATCAGTATTAATCCTTTAAGGCACATCCAGCTCAAAATGTGAGACCCATTCGGGTTCTGCCAAGCAGAAAAACGAGAGGAAGCGGCAAATCAGTATGATGATGTTGCTTCTGCAGCTGGAAAAAAAGACCTTCTTCGCAAATTTATAAGTACATAGAATGTACCCAGCAAGTCATGCCTTTCACATACACTTCACAGCACTCGAAAGTAAGAAAAGTATAAAAAAATCAAACATGAAGAGTTAATAGCAAAGAAGAGACCAAATTACAGGAACCCAAAAAAGATCCGTACTGACAACTGGTCTACCAGTGTCCTGTAATATTGGTAAGCTAAGAAAGAATCAACATCATACAAATATGTAACATGAACTATTTAAAGAAATCAAATTTAAAAACAACCCAAACCGATCATCATTAAACACTGGAATAATATTCAATAATATTATCAACATTATCAATACAATTATTAGTTTACCCTGTTACTTCAACAGAAGCGTTGATTTTTCATTCATGATTGTATTTCCATTGCTAAACAAAATGTTTGTTTTGGTGTTAAAGAACTGCAGGAGGGAGGGAAAGACAATGAGCACGTAAAGAGAGCAGAGGCCGGAGATTTTATTTCACTTTTTTCCCATCCCTCCCTCCCTCCCTCCCTCCCTCTCTCTCTCGGAGCGTCGGAGCAGCACCAGAATCCTCTCTTCTCATTAAAAACTTGTCTTCCGTCGGACTTCACCACAACTTAGCCTGCAGTGGCCTCGGTGCATCGTCCAAACTCTTTCCGTTTATTGGTGTGAGGACGGCGCACACAGAGAGGCCATCAGCCTGTGCTCTTTCTCTTCTTTCCTCGGCATGTTTCTCTCCCCCTCTTTTCTTCACCCACTCCGTCTTCTCTCTCTGTCTTCCTTCCTCCGTCTTCACCCTCAGACGTCCGACTCGATGCTGGAGAGCTTTTCATAAACGTGTCCATTGCTGGCACCGTTGAAGGGTCTCTGTCCCTGCCCCAAACCTAACGTGTCCCTGCCCCCGGGCAGTAGCTTGTTGGCCCCGTGGTGATTCCCCATGGGCCCTCCCACCCCGCCTAGACACAGCTCTTTGGGGAACCTGGGGGCCACATTGGACATCACCCCAGCTGTGGCAGACGCGGGCAAATAGGAAGTCGCTCCCATGGAGCCGCGGAAGTCCCCTCCTCCTCGGCTGTTGTTGAGAAGTTGCTGCTGCTGCTGCTGCTGTTGCTGCGTCTGTGGCTTTTTGATGTAGTACGGTTTGGCACCGTGTAAAAGACACTGGTCGTCGCCGAAGGTTGGGATGAAGGGGTTCTGGTTCACCTTATCTGGGTAGAGAGATTTAGACAAGGAGTAAGTCCCGGCCCCTCTGCTACCACCACCACCACCACCACCACCACAGCCCCCACCTCCCATCATAGCTCTATCTCTGTCTCTCAGGTCTCTCTCCCCTACCGACCGCTGATGCAACCCACCTTCGCCTCCACGGAACAAACTGAAGGAGGAGCCTCCCTTCGCCCTGTCCCCGCCTATTCCTCCGAACATGGAGGACTCCCTGTCACCTGCGTACCTCTCAAACATGTGAGCGTAAGGGCTGGGGCCCTCGACGAAGCGGTCTTTCTCTTTCAAGCTCACACTTCGGGGCTGGGGAAACTGCCCCCCGACGCCTCCGCCGACCCCTCCCATGCGGCCTGCGCCCTCCCTCTGCAGATCCACAAATGTGTCATATGAGTGTTGCCTCCGTAACACCCTCCCACCCGGCCCTAGCTTCCTGCGCTGTGCCTGAGTTTGTGTTTGGCTGGGTCCTACGCTACTCTTCCCTCCGGTGAACACCATGTTATTATCCTCACTGATGTTGTAAAGGTTGCTCGGCTGGATCTTACAGGAGTCGCAGCGTTTGCAGCTAGCGGAGCTGGGGCGACTGCTGGTACCCCCAACTCCGCTAGGTGGGCACGTGCCACCTCCTCCTACGCCTCCACCATGGTGACACACACTGTGGCAGTTACGACACTCCCAGTCACCCCCCGCTATGCCCCCCCCTCCTAGCCCAGAGACCCCCTTCTCCCAGCAAGTGTGGGCCTGCTGCCCTGCTGACACTGAGCCAAGCCCACCTTTACACTCCGGCTTCTTGCCTTTACCTTTGAGGAAGTCTTCTACAGGTACCAAGCTTTTACAGATACCGCCACCGCTACCACCGCCCACACCACTTCCTCCACTTCCACCCTCTTGCTCCCACTTGGCCTTGCCCTCCTTGGAGCGAAACTGGTCCGCATAGAAATCCCTCAGGTTCTCTTTGTCTTTGCGGAACAAGTAAGGTGAAGAATTACCCCCTCCTCCTCCCCTCTTCCGCTCCAGGGGAGGTGAGACCGTGCGGTGTGCCTGGGGCCCATGAGGGAAGTGGTGGTGGACGGTGTGGTGGTGGGGTCTCCTCCTCAAGCCGCTCAGCTCTATCTCGTCCTGTTCCCGTCTGCATTTGGCCGAGGCTGGCCTCTTTTTCAGGCTGTCCCTGTACTGCTTACGCCTCTTGTTGTTGCCCTCCAGGTTGCCGTAGGTGACAGTGTGCGTGGAGATATCCGAAACATCAGAGCGAATGTTCCCATCGTCACCCCCCGAGCCTCCCCCACCCCCACCACAGTACCTGTCATGACCCCCGATGAGCCCCGTGCTGGATGCGCCTCCTTTGAAAGAGAACCTCCCGTACACATTGCTCCCCTTGAACCCACCCTGGCTGGAATCCGCAGGGGTGTGGCCAGCAATCAGGTCAAATTTATTGGTATTCCTGTGAGTCATAGAGGGGCGGGGCTGGGTGGTGAAGATGGGTGCTACCCCTCCCCCTAAACTGTCGCAATCGAACAAGCCCCCCTCCAACGAGCTAGTGCTGCCTAAGCTACGCGGCCTATTAGGCGGGGGGCCGGACATACCCAGAGCCGAGGCCGGGTGGTGGTGCAGGTAATGGTCCTGGTACAGGTTGCTGTCCTTCAGGGGCAAGTTGCCAAAAGTCCTCTCCACCTCGCTGATGTAGTCAGTGAACATGTTGTCCTCTGGCAGGTAGGGCGGCGCTGACTTGCAGTCAACAGGGTGACCTACCAAGCTGCGCCGGTGCTCCTGAATATCATAGATGGCCGAGTCGCGACCACTGTGGCTATACTCCAGAGCGGCGTGTGGAGAGCCGTTAATGCCCGGGACGGCGGTCATGTCCTTGGCAGTGCGGAGCAACCGCAGGATGTTGGAGTGGGTGTTGTTCATGTTCTTCTTCATGGTGGCCGAGGGCGAGTCTATGGTTGACTTGTTTTCCTCGATTTGTACCCCATGGATGCAGCTGTAGATACCCTGGAGCGTGAAAATTATAAAAAAGGGGAGGTAGAGAGAGAAAGAGAGGGTGAGACAGGAAGGAAGAACAAGAGTGAGAGTGGTGAGATATGAAGCCCGAGTGAGAAGAAAACAACAGAGAAATGTGTGGCAGTCGTAAGGAATCGAGAACCAAACAGGATTTAATGTTAGCGAGTCAAACACCAGACACATAAAGAGACAGACAGACAGACAGAGAGACACAAGAAGAGACAGAGGCAGAGAGAGGTTAATGCATTGCTCTGTCCTCTCTGACCACCCTCTCATTTACACACTATTAAACAGTAATAGAGGCTCAGTTCATAAATGACTTTTCTCAGGGGAACAGCATGGACCCTTTCAGCTGCTCGCCACTCCACCTAAGACGCAGAGGACTGAGGGGGGCGAACGAGCAGATCAAAGCCTTGATTGATTACACAAGGGGTGCAGTAAGCTCATGGTTTTGACCACCAATCAATACATTTAATCAATGTCATTTAAATTCAGCTGACACTGATGCCACTGCTTTTCCACCTTGTGATTGTTTTTTCCCTTCATGAAAAAAACCTCGTCAAGGAAATGAATCACTTTGCAAAATTTTGTCGGACTCTCTGTTGAAATCCGAGACACGCGCGCTAACGATCCTCTATTTGACATGTCATTATCCATCAGCGTGTGTGTGTTTGTTTTAGCTCTTTGGGAAAAAGCAGGATTTTTCAAGAGAGGGGGAAGCCTTTTTGCGAGCGAAGTCAAACAAGCGTGTGCAAATGGGGGCTGAGGGAATCTGTGGACGAGGCAACAGCCAAATCTGAAAGGTCGAGGACACACTACCCACCAGCCGGCGCGCCGGCCAGCATTCCTCAAAGGCGTCAACTTGTCAGAAACAGTTTCTGTCTGTCTCTTAGTCACTTTCCCCATCGCCGAGCTACATTCATGAATCTGAATCGTCAACCCTCTTTCCTTTCATGCCTCCGTTCTCTCTCTTTGTGTCTGCTTTATCTCCGTTTCCGGGTGCTCAGGTGAGCGGCAGACGCTCCAATGGGATTGTCGGTCTTTATCTCCCTACATCTATAGCTACTACAGCTGCTGTGAAAGGTAATAGAACAGAGGTTACTGGCACAACGCTGTGTCTGTTCCTTTCTACTCTGCCTTTGTCCTGCTGACGGTCTTATTCTTTATCATGACTCTCGCTAACTGATCTCTTTTTCTTCCTCTGTATGTTATTAGCCCTTTGTGGTCTCATCATTTGTCCATCCTTACTCTTTCTATATACTGTATATGAACTGAAATTTTCTTGAAGGCTGCACTATCTTCGCCGCACTTCAGCGTCAGTGTTATGCACTTAAAATGGATGTCGTAATACAACAAGCAAAATTAGTCTCGAGCACATTAGAGCTTAGAGTGAATCTTAAAGCTGCCATGCAGAAATGGATGCTTATGTGTTGCATAAAAATATTAGTTGCAGGGGCAAAAAAGAGAGAGCGATTGCTGCCAATTCAACAAAAAAGGAAGAGTTTCTGTGTGTGTTTCTGAAGTGCTCGAGGCCAGATCTGTGTTTTAAGTGCTTTCAGGTTGGTATGAGTAGGTGCAAACCAAATTACATTACAATTAGAATCACCTTCAGCCTCAACACCAAATGCATAAACACTGGTGTCCTTTTCGCAGGCGAATAATAACTGAGACTGTTTGCATGCAACAAAATAAGCCCCTGACCCCTCTCTTAAAAGGTAACATTATGCAGATGAATTACACCTGCAGTGATTATTTACATGGACCTTAACAAACTGCATCAGTAACACTGTGGCACCTTGTTAAGTGACCCGTTTGAACAGTTTGAGTCTTAACCACGCTGAGACGAGCTCTCCGACATCCACAGACACACCTTCAGGTCATCGGCTGAGAACGTGCAGCATAGTAAACAGCTTTTATTTCAGCAACACGAAGTTGATGAACAGCAGACCTTCTCAAAGACGTTGACCCTGTCAGGGACTGATGCTGCTGGGTCTCGCTGTCAGTCAACATACTGATAGTGATGCTCCTTGCGAGCAATAATGCTTGTTGTGACCGCTTCTTGTGTGGCGACGTGCACATCAACATTGTTTGAAAAAATTGCTTTAGAACAGTCTCCACCAATGCTGCGTCCAAAATTTGGACAAACTGACAATGCAGCGATTGGCCAGGCGTGTGGAGGTGAGAGAGTTCAGACGACTGGGTTCTCTCTTTAGTTTGCTTTTTGAACTTTTTAGCAAAATTACTTTTACTGTGTAAAGAACTAGAGCAACACAATGAATGCCTTTGAGGAGAGACTGTCTGAAAATGACACGATCACGTCTCGCCTCTCTCTACTGCGGCAGCCTTTTCAGCCCGCCTTCAAATGTGGCCGTTTGTAACAGCTATCAACACTTTTGCCTTCAGACGTGGTTGTTTTGAGCATACTTACACCTTTACTTTGAGTAAACATCTGTCGTCTGCTGTAAGCTTGTAGCTGCAGTCAGATACACCAGAAACCTCACACCTCAATCATATTTCACACCTTCAGAATTCTAATTAAACATATTTTGGAACAAACCTTTTCAAGTCGACATGATTGTCATTAATCTTCAATGCAAGACATTTTCTTCATTCAAATATTTGTGGTTACTCTGATAAAGAAAATGTGCAGTACAGTATTTTAAGTGTCTTGGAGAGGCACACCAATTAAATTCAATTTGTACTGCTAATAACATGAGGTTATTGTAAAATAATAAAAACAATTTTAAAATATGCAAATAAGAAAGGAGAAGGGGTTTTTTGCTCATATAGCTCAGGATGCTTTTGACTTGTGTTCTGTTGTTTAACGACTGCCTGAGCTAAAAAAGCCACAGGTACGTCAGGTGAGTCATCGTATCCCCCTGACCGACTCGATACGCCTCAACCGCAGCCAGTGGTTTTAAAACAACCACTCCTGTGATCTTTCTGTCAGGAGGACAAAGGTCAGACCTAAAATAAAACACGAGCGCACTCACTCTGCTAATGGAGAAGGTGACCCCGGGCTTTCCGGAGCACACGCCCATGAAGCAGAAGCGCAGCTGCCAGTAGAATAAATGTTCACAGATGAAGGTGATTAATGACAGGACCATGGCGGCCCCAAGCATGTAGAAGACCCCCGCCATGTTGTCCACGTCTAGTTGACTGCTCATCACCTCGTTCTTCTCATTGTGGCAGATGCCTGTCAGCCACAGGGCCTCAAACTCCTCCATCTCACCTGGAGGGAGCAGAGACACACGCACACAGGTTACTGTATCAACGTGTTGGTGCTGTTGTGTGTATGTTTGTGAAAACAGTTTGCCCGTAGGTGTCTGAAAATGCAAGTGTGAGTGCAAAAAGAGAGGACACATTTTTTGGATGGGGTTTTGGAGTTGATGCCAAAAACAGCTCAGGTCTTATGTACGTGCAACAAATGTCATGTTGCATTATTTTGACTGAATGTCCCCCCCGAGGATCTTCCTCATTAAGGATTGCTTATGCAAGGCTATCCCTTCCTTGTTGTGGGAAAAAAAACAACTGCCTGCTGGGATTTGACAGTCCTCAGGGAGGAAGTGTGTGCGTAGTCATGTGACAAGTGTTTCCGTCCCCTAAAATGTGTCCCCCTCAGTTCCACATCTCTGGGGGGGGGGCTGCTAAAGGGGGAGGACACGTCCAGAGAGATTTGTTTGATCTGCACCGATGGTCTGTTGTCTGTGTGTGTCTGTGTAAGATCAAGGGGATATATATTTTCCCAATGCTTGCATAACACTGTTCTGTGTACAGATGTGTGTGTGTGTGTGTGTGTGTGTGTGTGTGTGTGTGTTGTTTGTCTGACAGCTGTTTTCACAAGTTTTCACGAAGACTTTCTTACTTAACTAAGAACTTTTAGTTGTTATCATGCTGATAACTAGTACTGGATGTGACTCATGACGCAGCTACATCCATTAACTAGTGTTTCCTCGCTGTAACAAAGACTCCGGTGACACAAAGATGTGGAAGGTAACGTGACAAACAACGCACCTCAATTTCTCTGTTGTTTCCTGCAAGAAACAACACAAAAAGTCTTCATCGAGTCCCACCGAGGACCCAGTGGATCAAATTGATGGAAATGTCACTACAACATTATGGGTCATGCCTATTCCTCATTTTCATTCCTACTGGGAGCCAATACATATCTTAAGATATGTTCCCTTACATTGCTAATAGAGTGAAAAGAGGAAGAATCATGTTTTGAGTGGACTTTACCTTTATGTTTGGAATAATATAATACGGTAAAAAACAAAAGAACAAACAAATACTGTGATATAAATTTTAGTCCATATCGCCCACCCCAGGGTCTCTGCACGACGGCTCCAAACCTGGCAACCTCAGTGTGATGACTCAAGAAAGTCACTGTGTTGATAGCCAAGGAATACTTAGAGCACACAACTCCTTGTGAAACCACAAATATTTGTTTTTACATTTCTGTTTTGTTAAACAAATGATAATCAACATATTCATTAATTAGCTTTAGAGGTACCAGCATTAGAATCAGGCTACTGTTTCCCCTTGCTTCCAGTCTTTATGCTAAGCTAGCTAAGCTAATCACCTCCTGCGTCCAGCTCCATACTTAATGCACAGACATTAGAGTGATATCAATCTTTTCATCTGTCTCTCAGAAAAAAAGTGAGTATATGTATTTTCCAAAATGTCAAAGTATTCCTTCAATAAGAAAAATATGAAGATGTTTTTAAATTAATAACAGATATTGTCTCCAGACCAGATGGGAACTGCAAACTGGTTCTCATTCAGAGCCAAACTGTGTATGAAGTGTGTTATTACAAGCCTGCAGATTTCAGTGACAATGACATAAGGGCAGGGTAAACGCTCTGCTGCATGCACACCTGATGCTTTTAAATCTGTATGTAATTGTTATCGACCCCACAACAAGAACCCAATTCAATCACAATAGATATTGATTAAGCACTGTAAATGAATCAATGAGCAGAATCTATGATGTAATTGAAATCTATATTATTCTAATTACTCTCCACTTTCGAATCCTACCTCCACTCTTATCCATCATTTTCCCCACCCCTCTCCTCCTCCATCATCTATATTTTTTCCACATTCCTCCTGATTCTGTATCTGCTTTGCACTCAGTTTTCCTGTAAGGAGGCTCCTCTCCTTCTGCACATATGACATACACCATGGTCATATCTGGACTCCTAACAGGACATGACAGATATGAGCAAACATCGATGAGTCTGATCTCTAAACCTGGACTAACATATGTGTGCTGACAGCCAAACAGTCTGCATGAAGTAATGAGAGGTAATGTCTGATGTGCTGGCCTCATGTACTCACTTGACAGAACAATAAGACTTTACTTCCATTTGGTAAATTTGTGCAGACATGTTGTCTGATCTTCGCGTAACACGCACTCAAACATGCACGCAGTCACATGTGACAAACCCACACACATCTTGCATACACACACTGGCACTTTAGTGGACAACACTGAACAGAGTATGTCGAGGTCTGAGTCGATCTGGCTCCTAAACATCTGATTCATGGTGAATGTTGTCTCTGCTCTGACCCCTTCGTCCATGACACACACCGTGATGGAAAGTGATAGCACATTGAAGGCAACTGTGTGTGTGTGTGCGTCAGTGTGCTGTAGAATACATGATCTGGCAGCTGGTGAGCAGTATGGAGCACATACAATGACTGGGGGTGGAGCGTTACTGTAGGTGTTTTCTCCAAAGGATTCCCAGCGGGACAATCGTCTCTTTTACATGAAGACACAAAATGTAAAATTGCTGCCAAATCCATGACTGGTGATGCATTTTTAAATCTTTTATTCCACATTCATGTTCCCATAAGAACCTCATGCCTTCTCTATAGGCAGGAACCCTTCCCCTGTCACAAATGACGAAAACATGGGACACACTGTAATACATGTAGTACAGTAGGAGTAACTGATGATGCATTAATTCATTACATTCCTGAGAGCAAAAGTATCCTACTTGTCAGTAAACAACCAATATGCCTTACAACATTCATCCACATCCACATCCACTATCACTTTCTGGCACCTATTAAAGGGCTGCAGAGACATCAGGCAGTAGACGGGGTCTCCATATCATTTTTTTCAATCCTGTGAATAGTGAACACCAAGTATGATCAGATGTGTTTTTTTATTATACTGCTGCACATTAAGCCCACATTAAACCTTCAATCCAGTCTTGAACCTTCAACCTCAAAATATTAATTCTTGACCTTGGAAATCGAAGTTGACAGAAACGCTGTGACCTGCGAAGCTTTCAAACACATCTCGTCAGACTCCTCAACTGCTCAGTTGTCACGGCAACAGTTAAATTGTTATCACACGGCCTTAGAGCGGAATGTAAGTCACGTCGTAACAGGTGTCCATATGTTGAGTGAGAAAATGTCAAAGGGAGAACAAAGTGAGCGGAACATGCTATGAGAATTTTCTATAAAACAATTTTAGTACATTTGATAGCAGAATAAGTGATTTAAAGAAAAGAAAACCTGCATCACAGACTGATGGTTTCCTGTAATATTTTATAAACCGTAATTTCCTGTTGCAATGTGGATCTGAAGCTTTAGGAAGCGTTCACTTCATCTCCACAAAATACTAAAGTTCAGCTGCAGTTCAATTCTCAAACCAACACTGCAGCACTTTGGAGTTATGAGATGCGAGTGCTGTTTTATAATGTGGGCCTACTGTCTCATTAACTGTCTATACTGATGGGGACTGCCTGCCCGTTCAAACACAGGTGCCAAATGGCCATCCTAAACATGCTCACAAACCACCTCAACTGGCTCGACTGTCTCATCATGACAGAGCAGCAGCTCGATGCAGAGGCCCTCGCGGATCACTGCACTTGTCATTCTCTCAGAGTGACGCCAGACACCCTGCTGCCGTCTCCCGGTCACTACCCAAAACACACAACAGCAGCTGGGGCTCAAAACAAAAGCCGGCCTTCTAACTGAGAGCGCTGCTCTGCGGCACATGCAGTGTACAATACACTGATGGGGATTCAGCCTCCTCCTTATATAAATATTCACATGATGAAGTGCTGCTGGAGTCAGCGATATCCTGCCACCATATTGTTGAATTGATAAGCTGGTGTCACAGCGCTACAGTAATATTTTCTACAAAGACACGTGTGCTGGTTATGAACGCTCACGGTCCTCCTGCGCTCCCTGCACATCACTTATCAGCCATTGGAGGTGGAACAGGGTTTACATTATTTATGCACTTTTCTAAATCGTAGGCTGAGCTTTACAGCTTTTATGTCTGCTTTTTCTAAGGTGGCTTAGTAGCTACCAGGAAGAATATCCTAGAACTCTACACTAGTGCAAATCAGGGGGGATTTTACTTTTGATATGTCAAAGTAATTCATGGACCAAGAGTAAAAACAAATTAGACTGTAGACAAGCTCTCAAACTCAGTTCCTGTCAGTGATAAATTTGAAAAACTTTCCTTGTTGAGATGTTACAGTGTCAACAAATCAAAAATAGAACTAAGGTTTCCCTGTTTTATGCATTTCCTTCTGTCTATCTCCAGATAAGGTCAATATTTCCTGTTCATGCCAGAACCTCCAGAGTTCCCAAGCAAACAAACTCCTTCCACACTCCTGCCTTTGCTTCTGCAACTGCAGCAGCTGCAGTCTCTCAGCCTGCTGGTTGTCCTCTGAAATGGCTGTTTCCACCGAGATAATGAAATAATGTGTAGGCCCAATCTATTCACTGTGAGGATATTAGAAAGAAAATAGGACACTGCTTAAACCATTATCTCCAAAAATATATGAAAATGAAACTGGATTCGATTAGTCTTTCATTATTGCTTTAAAACCCTCTGAGTTTATTTGGCCCTGGGTCAGGCCTGGAATTTCATCTCTGTAACTTAAGCTAACTGTAACTTATTTAACTTCAGGTTAAGGGTGATTTTATTTTCAACTATGAATAAAAAGAAAAAAAAAAGCTGCTTATTTAACAAAATAATTCCTTAGGCTAAAATACTGTCATCATAAATAGCGACTGTTCTCCAGCGGATCAAACGAGGCTCCTAAACGAACCCACCGCTGGTTCTGTGTCCAGCATTTTACTTGATGATGATCCTCAGTAAACAGTGGTAGACACTGGCATCTAAAAACTTTATTGACAAGAAAGAGGCAGAGGAGAAAGTCAGCTGTGGAGTGTGGGCGGGGCATCAAGGCCTCTGTGGCTGTGGGACCTCACTTTTTGAGGGGCAAACCCAGGGAAAGCCATGGCCCTCATAGCCACTATGAAATTCCTGCCCTGCTCTGGACTATTTTAAGCAACTATATTCAAATAAATAAATAAATAAAAACAAATAAAAACATCATTTAAGTCCTCACCATCTCCAAACAGCATAAGGATGGCCAGATCCACAGCCCGTTTCCAGCCCGAGTCTTTCTGGATGGCGATGCCGTAACCGGTGGAGGCGAACACTTTTCCGCTCCCGATGGTGACCAGCTTACAGCCCTCGTCTCTGCCCGCCATGTAGTTCAGCACCGCAGCGTCATAGATGAAGGCGTCCAGTTTACTGCGGAGCGCGATGGAAGGAAAATTTGTGAGAAGAAACCTTTACGTCGTGTTCTGGAGCCTCTTGTACCTCCAATCATCATAGTGACGGTGAATGAATGTGTCAAAAATCACTCCCTTGTTCACTCACTCATCACTATTCAATAGTTACCAATAAATTGAGATTTTAGGATACTTATGACATAATTTGTGTCATTGCTGTATTGCTGCCCAAATTTAATGATTCATTAATGGTGAAGGATAACACTCAATTATGGGTTTATTTCCTTATTATTTCTTGAAAGTTATACGGAAAGAACAATGTCATTTGATACCAAATACAGAGAAAATCAAGCCTTCAGAGGCAGTTATGTTTGCTCACTTCAGTAGTTGTGTTGAGTTGAAAAAGTTCTTGATTTCCAGAGTAATCTCAATGCAAGAGCTGCTCCATATAAATCTTTATCAATCAATCATTTATTATTGGAAACTGTATTCTCTATTCATGTTGACTTGTATGCCTGCCGGTGCACATTTTTGCATGTTCATATGAGCTGCTGCACAATGATTAAATACTCTAGGATATGCTAGCTTAGCATTTAATTTGAATTAATTAACTGAAAGTGTGACAATTGAACTCTTTCTGTTTTACTCATAATTCATGACAAATTGCATGGGTCTTTCAAGGAAACTTGCAAGAAAATTAGTAGAAATTTATTTGTCCATAAATTAGTGCCTTGAGGGATACTTAGGAGGGGGTGGTGTGCATGCCTGGGACACTATCATTTTTGTTTTCATTGTGAGAGTTTGGATTTAGGACTTTCATACACTAAAATAAAATATCAGACAATATAGAAATCCAGGTGGGGACTTATGTTGGATACAACCACTGTCTATTCTAATCTATTCAATTCATGGGTTTCCCTCAGTATTTTATCGTGGGCCACCATGTCTGAAACAAAGACCACCTTTGCTTCCTTCCTCTTTAAAAAATGTGGAATTACTAGTCTTCAAGGAAAAAAGTGCAGCAGTGCTATTCCAGCAAATATCTTGAATCCAGTAAGTCTGGCCATTTAACAAAACAAACGCTTCTCAACATACATCTAACGTATTGTATCTGAGGCTTTCAACCCCATCTTGTGGTCTTCCTCTACCTGAACCATCTCCATGACAACTGAGTCTCCATCCAATGAGGAAGGCCACGAGACGTTTTTGAAAGCTTTGGAAACAGCCAGGTAAGTTGGACCTTGCATTGAATTTGCTTTTGTCAAGCTGCTGCATCCAAGGTCACGAAATGATCTTCAAGCTCGAGTATAATTGTTCAGGCCCAATAACTAAACCGACCATGTGACAAGGTATGTCAGGATCTGCGCGGCATGCCATCTCAGCTCAAAATAAATTGGCATGACAGTGTCCAGCTTGTTCACAAACTACCATCAAACGGTGCCTCAGGGCTCTACAGGCCTCTGCGGTCATTCAGCTCAAACTCTCACCAAACACCAGAGGTACATCGCTGCTTTGCATTCTTAATTCTTTAGCAGTGGTTGACGGAAACACTGGAAGACAGACAGAGAGAAAGAGTGAATAGGAAAGAAAGATGTCAGCTAGCTTTGAGAGGCAGGGAGAGTGAAGATCAGCTAGCTTTTGCAGCAACCACAGGCTACGCTGCTATTCTGGGCGGCAGTGGCAGGCAGATACACACAGCTCAACCGGCTGCCCACCCACATTGCCCAGAATGTCCCCTCTTCCTCTGTCTCCCTCTCCTTATTCCTTGATCATCTTTTCTCTGTGTTGCATCAGCACAGGACCTCACAGCTCCATAACACTGCATCTTTTCTTTCCCTGCTGAGATCCTTTTCAACTCCCTCCTTCCTCACATCCCCCCATCTGCCTCTCCAGCCCCCCCCCCCTCTCCCTCTGCTCCTCACCCGGTCTTCAGACTGTACAGCGCTTCATCTACATTCTTCTGGTGGAAGCTGGTCATGTAAGCATGCATGTCCCGGTAGTTGTTGCGGATGTTGCGCTCTGTACTCCCATTGGGCACCGTGCCAAACCGGAATGGCGGCGAGAATTCGTTCGGCTTCTGGAACTGTGGTGGGGGTTTTCCGGAAAAGAAACCACACAGAGAAAATGACAGAGGAGTGCTCGTTAGCATAGAAAAGGCACTGAGCTGCATCAAATAACCTTTAATGCACTGCTGAGCAGGAGCATGGGACTATGCTTTAGGAGAGCTCAAAATGACTTGAGTGTTGTGCTCATTAGACAGACAAACATGAGAGAACAAACATGCCCAAGTCAAGTTCAAAAATAAAGATCCACCGTTCACGACAGAAGCATACAAGTACTGAAATGATTAGCCCAGGGCTGCAACTTGTGATTATTTTCGTTGCTGTTCAATCAATTTATTTTCTCAATTAACTGAGCTTTTGTATGGTCAATAAAATGTTAGAAAAAAGTGATAAATGCCTATCATAGTCCCATGCCCAAGGTGGTGGTTTTCAAGATTCAAGATTCTTTATTGTCATTGAGCATGACATGTCAATGAAATTTGCATTGCAACCCCCATGTTAGAAACAAGATAACAAGACAGATAAGAAAGATTATAAAATAAAATTAAGATACTAGAATAAAATAAATCAACATGCAGTAAAAATATTACTAAATGCAATAAAAATATATACTATAGTTTTGTCTGAACAACTGTCCAAAACTTATTATACCATTTTTTTTACTGTTATTAACTAAAACAGTGATTCCCACTTCTAACCCAGGGGGTACCTGATAAGTGGAATAGCTCATCTATTTTGAAAAAAATTGATTTAAAACGTTTCCACATATCTTTGTTTAGGAGGAAAATAAACAGACACATTTGATTACAAATTGTTCTGGGGCTAATTTTAGTATATTTATTGTCACAAAAAAAATGAATGAAAAATGATAAACTACCAGCAAACAGAGAAACAGAGATTTACAAATACATTTGTGACCAACCCAAATGTAAACCCACTGTGACATCACCCATTGGTTTGTGTTCTGAAGGCTCCAGTTTGGCGTTATGGCCGTCACCATCTTGGTTTTTGGATACAGGAGTGACCATATTTGGATAAGAGGTTGGAGCTGGGGCGGATACTCATCACTACTCCTCTATCCTGACTTGATCTAACTGAGAACCCGAGGACGCGCTGTGGTAGCAACTTGCCACGTCGTAAATTATATCCTGCTTTATTGTCTGTTTGACTCTAAATGGAACCATAATTTACAAAATGAACATCATGCTTTATTGAAGAATACTTGAAACAAGCAACTGAGACCATAAACTCATTACGAAAACGTCTACTGATGTAATAAATCAAGTGAGAAGAAGGGTCATTTTCTCATAAGCTGACATGCAATCTCACTTCTTATTGCACCCAGTGCTGGCCATTAGAAAGAAAGCAGTTTTAAGACTCTTCTACATGAGGCTGACCCTGAAGCTCGCTCCACTTATTATACTGTCTATGGACCAAACCAGCCAAAACACTGATGATTCAACTGTATGAAAAGATGTTGTAACATTATACACTTTTATAGAACTAGTAGAAAATTACTTTAAAATCAATTTAAATGAACACATTTGAAACATGGTGGATTGTTCTTGTTGATCTCACCTTTCTGTTATCGTATTAACAGTGTGTTGAATAAAGACACATAAAGCAAGATTAAATTAAATAAAATAATGAAAAATGAAAATAATCTTTAGTAGTTTAGTTGCTCAGGCATCCGTCCAGTCTCTCAACGCCCCACCTGACGTACTTTGACACACCTGCCCCTCCACCCCACAACCGCTCACACTGCCTCAAATTCACACCTTTTTATCTGACAGGCCCGACACCTGGTCGACGTACTCCTCCTGGATCATGAAGGCAGCCAGGTTGGCAGTGTAGGAGGCCAGGAAGATGACAGCGAAGAAGGCCCACACTGACACCATGATCTTACTGGTGGTACCTTTGGGATTCTGCACGGGGACAGAGTTGTTGAAAACCAGACCCCAAAGCAGCCAGATGGCCTTGCCGATGGTGAAAGAGGGGCCGCCGGGCTCTGGGAGTCAAAGTGAGACATAAAAGCGAGAGGGAGGAGGTGAGGAGGGGGGGCACAAAGAAAGATGAAAGAGGATGCAAGAAGTTTCACAGATCAGAAATACTACTTCACTTTATCTGCATTTACTCATGACCGCCAATGTGGGAGGCACTTGATGGATGGTGGCGACAAAGACTAGATTTATTCCCATACTTTAGTTTGTCAGCGATCGCAGGATGTATCTATACGGTCCACATCTGCTCTTCCAGCCGCTGCTGTGACAGCCTACTGTTAAAGACTAATTCTGCTCCACCTACCTCTATGGCACTATGACAAGGTGGCAGGGTGGAAACACTACCTACTGTAGCTCCGTGGCATCACTGACAGGGAGAAAGAAAAAGAGGGGTGTAGATCGGCACGCAGCAGGCTACAATTATGCTAGAGCTGGAGCAGCGGTTTAGGACAACAGCCTTACATAACCAAGTGCTTAAACCACATACACCACATAACAGTTGCTGTGACAGAAGACATTCAGAAAACACTATGGCAGGAACCGTAACTCCAAACCAAACACTCTTATCCCCGCTGGTCCTTGATAAAAAGACTGCGAGCAGCAATATAGCACTTTTCTGATTTTATCTTGAGTGGCTGCTGTTGCAGCAGACTAATGCAATCCAGAGAGTCAAACAGAACTGGGTGTATAAAACCTGGAGAAAAAATGAATTGAATCTGAACCATTGATTTTGATGGCCAAATTTATTTGAACGGCCTGCTGGAACCGAATCTGATTCAACAGGGTAGTGTTGTTCCATACTGTCAGACACCATTAAACCTGACACATATTTTCAGTGTATGGTAATAGATCTACTTATTCGTCAGGTTTTACAACCCGTAGCGGTGAGGCAGCATTGTGTTATGTTTGAGAAAGGCACAGTACAGGAAAAGACATTGTAATGCGAGTCGTTTTTCACGCAGTCATGCTAAGAATACTTAAGATCACCTATCTGGTTCTTGTCAACGATCCTTTTCATTAGTGAAAGAGCTTAAGTGACTGTAGATGTAGATAAGTACTCCAAGACACCGAGTAGAGTAAATCCCTGCGCTCCAGTCGCACTCACTCAGACAGGATTGTTTAAAGTAATTTAGCACATGGAGAGCTCCGCTTGAATGATGCATTCAAGGTAACAAAACATGTCAACTCGGTCTTCATTTCAGAACATGAGATTGCCTGAAAATGCACCTCATTGTCACCGTTTTGGTGCACAGATTGACTGGGTCTGAGCCTGTGTGTGCGCCAGTGTGTGCAATCCTCTCACCTCGCCCGTCTGCCAGACAGCGATTGTAACCCACCGGGCTGAAGTACTCAAACACAAACACGGCCACGGCCGACACGATCAGCAGCATCACAAACATCATCACCCAGACATCAGCGCTGAAGGGCTCTAAAACACAGAGACAGAGAGGGGGGAGTGGGTGAGAGCGAGAGGGAATACAGGGTGCAGAGGAAGAGGAAAGGGGAGCGGAGGGAGCGAGGGTTGTGGGAAGACAAGAGAGAGGAAGTTCATTAAACCAAATTAAGGGAAATTATAAAATCACCCCCTGGTGTCAACACGATTATTTGTATTCAGACGTTATGTTCTGTCAGCTCATTGTAGCACGTTGATGGATTTAATCTGTGTTTGCGTCAACACTAACAAGCACTTCGCAAGAGAGAAACTGAGGAAGGTAGGTAGGTGTGAATGGACAGATGCACTCAGTGAAATGGGCACATTTTGCACCACTTGCACTCTGCTTTGCAATTTTCACACACAGAACAGACTGTGACAAACCCCACAGCACTGTCGTGAACAAAACAACCTCACTACAAGGTCCATTTACCAGTCTCTTTGAAGCTTTCCATTGAATCACATGACCTTTATTTCTCTGAGCGCTTTAAAGTTGATAGTATCAATGCCCACTTTTCATACTATTTATAGTCTGCATTTTTCAGCAAAAGCCATTCAATGTGTTTAAAATTACTGTACCTCTCTATGTTGCAGTTTCCATTCTTAGTGGTGGAGTCGGCCACTCACATGCTGGGTTCAAACTGCCTTCACGGGCATGAAGGATCCACAGGAAACAAAGCAGCTGCAATCTAGCTCCACTTCTTTTTATTGCATCTCATTGCTAATAGCCTCTCTGTTTACTGTTGACCCTCCGGCGGCCCTCTCAGACTAGTATTTAGTTACTAATGATGCAAAGCCAATGTTTCAGAGTGCTGCTAGTTCACATTGAAAGTGTTTGACTGGTGAATTTTATGTTTGAAGCAGTGACAGGAAACACAATATATAACAGGACAGTTCATCAAAAATATGTCTACACAGCACCTCTGGCTTTTTCTGTGTGTTCATTATGTGTGTACCATGACATCATATTGCAAGTTGCTCACGGGATGGTGGGAAAGTGACTTCTTTTGACTTGCTTATTAAAACAACAAGAGTTTATTCTACTTCTTACAAAGTAATGTTGACATACAAGTACAGACATTTTGGTTTTTAGTGATTTTCAAGGAAAAATGCTCATTTTATTAAACATTTATGTTTCGTGCTGCCAAGACACACTCATCAAAACTAGTAAACAATGCCCTTTTTTGTGAAAAACCTACTAATTCATCATTTATTATGTGACATGATGTGTGTGTGTGCATGTAAGCGACCGTGCTGCACATCTGCTCACCAAGAAAAGCGGAGGGGGAGACGGTTCCGTTGCTACGGGAGACCATGACACTGATCCCTGTCTCGATGAAGGGCACAGAGAAGTCAATGACCTCTGACCTCTCCTCGTTGATAGTGAGTGATCCTACTGCCATGTGGGCATTCTTCAGCACCACCTGAGGGTCAAGCACACACAGACAGAGACAGACAGGAGGGAAACATGAAAGGTCAGCGGGTGTACCGTGCTGAATATTCCCAGGATTGTGGGAACAGAACCATGATGGGAAAAGGAACTCAGTGCTGCAGTTCACACAAAAGCCACCATCTATTCCAGGTATAACACATTATTTTGGTCGAACTGACGCAGGAGGAGAGGGGAATTTTTACGCTGGGTCCTCCCCCTGAGTATGATCAGGTATATTTAGGCCTAAGTTTCTGGTGCCTCGGGCCATGAATAAAAATGGAGCACAAAAGACTGTGTTAAGATGTGGATATGTACAGTATGCTGGAATAAACAACGATCCTACACTGCAAAAACTCAAAAACAAGTGAAATGCTCTAACATTAAAAATGCCTGGTAGTGCCTTGATTTAAGATATTTCATCTTACTCAGATTTTGCTTTGGCACTGTCTGCAGTTTTTTTCTTTGTGTGTTATGCTATCTCTTATTATGTTTCCTGTTGCCCTGTTTTCCTCCATTCATACTAAATCATTAGCTGTTTGCTTAGGCATTGAAGGACATGGAGTAATGCATCCATGCATGCACTGTACATTTGCATAGCCTTGTCTTTATGCTGATGTATGTACTATTGTAGGTACTGTAATTTTACATTACCCTGCACATCTTAACTCATCTATGTTCTTAACATAATAATAAAGTCGCTCGTTCAATGCCATAATCAATTAAGTCGGACGTTACGTCAATTTGTAAAGGCTGCATTGTGCTGAATGTCTAATGTGTGCAGGAGAGAAGTGGGTCTTTCCCTGAGGCTGCCTTCCCTCTCTCTCCGTTCTCTTCCTCTACGTCTTTTTCTTTCACCATGTCTGATTAGGAGCCTCGTTCCCCTCCTTGTGAGGTTTTTGCAGAGCTGATCATAGCTCGCCCTCAGGCCAGGTTGTGGGGGAACAAGCGCACGATGGCTGACAGAGAGAGTGAGGAACTAACAGAGGGAAAGAGACATTCAGACAATATAATTAGACCTATTATAAAGATAAATTCCCATGAGCACCAAAACACTGCCCCACTTGCCGCAAAGTTAGTATTAGCATGAGATTATATATTTACTTGATTGTTTGATTGATTTTTACATTTTAAAAAGGAACTCAGTCCGTGCCTTGTATTCATACTGTAAAAGAAAAGCGAATTACAAAATGCTTAAGCAGCAAAAGTGATGAGCAAACAAGAAGAGGGTGAAAAAAACAATCATACATACCTTGAGTAAATAAACATACAGCACAATGAGTGAATGAAAATGCATGAAATTTAAGACATATTAATCCATAGCAGGAAACTCCAAATACAATCAATGTTGCTGTGTTCTTACAAGAAGTTTGGTGGGCTTATGCCACAAAAGATTTTTGTTTGCATTTGGTTTTAATTGCTACTTCTACTTAGTCTGTTTTTTGTAGCCACCCAATATTGCCTGAAACTGGTCAACATTAAACGATTAATTTTCCATTTTCCATACCCCACCACATGGTTGATCGGGCATATACTGTACGCCTGTATCGCCATGGAGAGCAAATGTTCAGTCCGATCTATTCCAAAAATTCGCCAAATACTAGTGTTGCACATTTTGAAAGGCTATATTAATCAAATGCAATGAGAGTGAAGCTTGGTAACCAAAGTCTCAGCTACATTCACAGCTTTTCTCACTCAGAATAACAGATGTTTCATTTGATCCCTGCCGCTTGAAGCAGATATTTCTTTTTTGGAAAATCACTTTTGTTTTCAGTGTAGAGTTGCATGTCTTCAGGGACGCTCACTGAATGTGTTTGGCTTTTAAGAAAACAGTCAAAAGGTGGGGATACTGTGACACACCATCCACAATGATGGCTGATACACAGAGCTGGTGCACCATACTGGTTCTGATGGGACACACTGAACATACACTAGTTCAATGTTTAAGTATACTGCTCTATTTAGTCACGCTGGTTCAATGATGGCTGTATGGTGAGGTCTGCAGCGTTCTGCTGCGGCATTCTGCCAGCTGTGAAATCCAATAATCAGCTGATGTGCCAGCAGGTCTGCATGAGATCGACCAAACTGTCATTCTGGGTATTTTAAAGCAGTTTAACGCCGATGCAAAGCTGCTGCTTCTCTCTAGTGTTGGGCCAGACCTGTCAGAATAGAGCCACCTTTTTTACTTCAATACAATCTAAAAACAAAACAAAACAAAAAAACATCTGTCCACCACAGAATGATTGTGTTTATGTGTAAAATGACGAGAAAAGTCCTCACCTCTCCAACCATGCCGTTCCATGTCCCATTAACCTTCTTGCCGTGTTTGCCGTTGGTGACCAGGTACAGGTCGTAAGTGAACTTGACTGCCTTGGCGATCTTCTTCAGGATGTCTATACAGAAACCTTTGCAGCAGCGCTTGATGTAAATCCCTGAATCACCTGTTTGATTGCTAGTAGGTGGTACAGAGAAGAAGGGGGGAGAGGAAGTAAAGACAGAGGAAGAGGAGAAAACGTTTCAGCAATCTGAGACTGACTGTTATTTGAGTCTCAGGTACATAAAACAAGAAGATTAAAACTAGAGAGGAAAGCAGCAGAGATGACATGAAATTAAAGTAAAAACAACCAGGCGTCATGTGATGACAGCATGTAGGCTTTTATTCCAACCGAATACCTGCTCAAATACAGGAAGTGGTCAGTGAAAGGGGTCAGATGTATAAATGTTGATGTTGACAGAAAACAAACTCGACAATCAATCGTCAAACATGTACTGGTTGCAGCTTCTCAGATGTGAGGATATGCTGCCGTTCTTTGTCATATATGATCGTTCGTATCTTTGTGATTTGGGCTGTTGGTTGGACAAAACATGACACCATCTTGGCCGCTGAGATGTGCATTTTTACAATTTATTTTAGACCAAAAATGTAATCAAGAAAAGAATCAGCAGATTAGCCAATAATAAAAACTAGAAGGGCACTTTGAGAGCGCAGATGTCTGCCCAGGCCAACAGTCCACTCTTTTACAATACCCAAATCTACAAGTGCAAACTTCACGGACAATATTACTCCCTGTTCTAGTGATGCATAAAGCTTGAACAATTTTATTTAATATCTCTGGTGGAGTTTATTGCAGACAATTCACATTTGGATGTGAAAACGTTACAGTTGTGGTGATTTTACAACTATTCTGGTTCCCACATAAACCAAGGTCCCTGAGAGCTTTCTGTATGAAGTCTGAGCAGCTACATTTACAGGTTACCCCTGAGGATTATTTGTACCCTTGAATGTGGATTTACATCATATTTGTACAATTGGCTGTTTTGTTACTATTCAACTTTACTACCATCTACTAGATTTTAAGATGTATTGCATCTATTCTGCCTAGACCAAATGCTATACCTGCATTGTTAATGAAAGTGAAAAATAATTTGTGTATCCACCCCATGATTCCGATCCGCTCCAAAATTTAAAGGCTTCTTCATTGGCCCCGGCGACACCCCTAAACCAAGTTTCATGAAAATTGAGTAGTTTTTTTTTGTAATCCTGCTGAGAAACAAACAAACCAACAAACCAGACTGAAAACATAATCTCCTTGGTGGAGGTAATAATGAAACCCATGAGATAAAATGCACCGTGTAACATGGAACAATATGAACAATGGGGTTTATCTATCTGGCACTATGGCTGTGTCCACATATTTCTGCTTTTGTGCATACGAAGACGAATCTACCCAGTTCCCTGCAGCTGGCTCATGGAATATTTTCTGCTGGAGAGAAATCCTGCATATTCTCTGCGGCATAGTGCTGCCTATCCCTGTAATGCTGTATGAGAGGATGCCTTTGAAGGAAGAGACAGACCAACGGGCAGAGGGAAGGCAAAAAGGGGAATAGGGGAACACGAGCAAGAACAGGGTGAAAGATCAGTCAATAGAAAAGCCACTGAGCCAGAAGATGTAGGACAACCTCAGGAGGTTTCAGGTATGCCAGTGATAGAAAAGGAGGCCATTGAAGAAAATTCATTATCACACACCAAAGAGAAGCAGATAGCAAGAGGGTCAGGGTGGAGAGGCATTGGAGGGAGGAAAACAGTGACAGAAACCAAGACCATGATCTGGTTAGCAGTAGTGAAGCGGGTTGAGGTGATCCCAGGACAGTGAGAGACTGTGAAAGGGTGAAAACGATCACAGCTTTAAAATCCAGTGAAGAAAAAGAGGGCGAATCACTACAACATGCTGCAGTGTCGGGAAAATAATGAACAAAGAAGCCAAGGGGATGTTCCCAAGGAAATGTACAATAATTAATGACTGTGAGCATTCCTCGATACATGTGTGACTCATTCCCTTTGTTTACATTCACAGTTTGCATTATAATCTGCTCAACTACACATGCAGCTGTTCATGTTTTAGGTTTTTTAATAACTAGTGGTACCTTTGGTGTGACAAATGACTTTGAATACATGCAGAAGGTTACACAGTATACCAGAAAACTTTTACACAATTCATTTTGCAGCCTTGTACACATCAATACACTAAGATTCATTAAGAAAAAGCGTCCATGACTCTATCATATTCCTCATGGATTCACACTGGGAGGACACTTTTCACTCCTGTGAGACAAAAATTGACTTCTTAAGGAGAAAAAGGAATCACAACTTCATACTATGCATATTTCTTTCTTACGTCAAGATCCGACTCTAAATTCTCACCTGAGCTTGAGCTGTTTGCGACACGGCACAGTGTTCCTCATGCAGGTGCCGCTGAGCGGGTCCACGTCCTCCACAATGACAAACGGCGCCTCCTCCAGAGTCACGATGGACAGGTGGTCCTCCCGCTCCTCTGCTGCCGAGTACAGGTCAAAGCGAGGCCACACATGGTACCTCATCGTCAGAGAGCCTCTCTCCCACTTGCCAACCTGTGTGAGTGAGTGAGTGGGAGGACGGCTGTGTGATATACAGGCTACTGTAACAGGCACTTCCAGTGACAGACAGATCACAGAGGGTGAAAAATACACACCTGGAAAACAGGCAGCAGGCAGATTAGAGGAAGAGAGGAAGGAAGGAACAAGATGCAAAGAGGAGATGATAGAAAAAGAGACGATTCTCACCCTGTCCCACTGTCTATCCTTGTCTAGAAGAATGATGACCAGTTTGGGGAACATCTGGTGACCCTCTTCACTAAATGACAGGTTTCGGCCTTCAAATGTCACATTCATGAGGTACCTGAGAATGAGAATTCAAGTTTGATTTGGAAGTATGAATATCTGTCTGCAGAATTCAGACTTTAAACATTTTTTCTTAGCCACAACTCTGGTTTAAAAAATACAGTACATAATGGATACATGTGCATAATTAAAAGTCCCTTCAACAAACTTATCAAACTCAACAGTGACATCAAGATGAACTTGAACATAAGGTAGATTTAAGGTAAACCAAGATTTGGGATTTCTTTAAAACTGCACTGACTGATTTTCTGGCCTTGGGGGCAGCAGAAAAACCTGTAAACACAACACTGATATATTATCACCCAAACTGCTGTAGCTATGTGTTAACAAACAGCTGCTTATTTACACATCCAGCCTACACACAGTAGCAGTCATTTTAATCATCCTTCTGGCCACCTGGTGACTGTAAATCCAATATTCATTCTCTTTTATCTCGGTTTTTAGTTTCCACAAACTCCTCAGGAGAATGTCTTTTCAGCTGCCGAATGGTTCGCTCTGTTCACCAGCTAGTCGCTGAGCAGGTAGTGCAGCAGTTTTTGCAGACTTTCTGCTGTGAGCTGCTGCTACAAACCACGATCATGTGTAGAGCTGCATAAAGTTGTGTGACGCAGAACCAAAGCGTTGAGCTGAAGGACACTGAATGGCTCCGTAGAGTTGAGAGGAACTGCAGAGTCGAGTGACAATCCTCTGTGAGTTCATCATAGCAGCACCTTTCACATTGCACACGATTAAATACTGATTCATGCAGCTTTAAGGGCTACGATACAACGTAACAAGAGTGCCAGTAGAGCGCTGCTATCATAGAATAAGAGGCTGATAACTTAACTGCAGATGTCATAAGGCCAACATACTCACAGTTGAGAACAGTGGGAGAGGTGGTGGGAGACAGCACACACTCAAAATCAAGGATTTTATAAATATAAGACTCAAATGTCTTGAACATTGAAATATTGAGCCAAGAACTCTCAATCACAAAGCGTACACAGCTGGTATTTGTAATGACTCAGTGCTGTCAAATATTCAGCACAAATACTTGGCAGTGAAATAGTAGTAATGTTTTTTTTTATGAAATGTGCTGGTACATGGTTCAGAAAATAATGTCTGGACATGGCTATGTATAATAGCTGGGTTTTACAGTATGTTTTTGAACACATTTGCTTTGTTGATGTCTTGATCACTCTCTTTGCATTTCATATCTTTCTATGTAACTGATCAAACTGTATGTCTGTGTTATACCACAAAAAGCAGTGCTTCAGAAACCTGTAAAAGACCATTCTGAATTTTCTAGTTAATGAGGTTTTTTATGAAGAATGAAAACTGAAAAAGCAGAATCACAGAGTTCAACTTCAGGATCCCGCTGTATGTTAACTAAATGCAAGGACACTGCTCCTAATGCTGCCGTTATCCACCTCAGTTGACATAATTTTAAGGAGGTTGCTCAGTTGGCATAAAATGTGTCAAAGATGACCCAGTTTGAAGGTTGGTGAAACATATGGCACCTGATAAGACTGAGAAACATGAAGAGGGCGTGCAGGGATGCTGGAAGAGTAAGTGAGAGAGCAACAACAAACCAGGAGTGAAAGGTGGAACGGAGAGGAAAGAGCAGAGAGTGTATTAACCGCCTGTGTGAATAAACATCAGCATACACGCATGTGTGTCAACAAGTGTACAGCAATGGCAGATAAGCTGGAATCATCTCCCTCCCCGCCGCCTCCTTCCCTCACTCTACCTCGTCCTGATCTGTGGGTTGCCATCACCATGGAGACGCTCTGCCTCTGAAACAATCCACTGGAGAAATAAATATCTTGTCTGAATGCAAGGAGTGTAGGGCCGTGCGTGTGTGTGTGTGTGTATTTGTATGTGTAGACTTGTTAAAGGAGGTGCCGTGCACATTTTACCCTCCATCACCTCCAACCAAGTCAACATTGTGGAAAAAGACGATAAATCTATTCACGAGTGAATTAAAAAAAATGTCGACAGCAGATGAACAATGTGCCTGAAATTTGCCCAAGATTTTATCGCAAGTACCTCCCACTAGAACATTCAGTACCTCTATCTGTAATGTCTTCGACTGTATTTATATCCTACCTCACACACGCAGACCTAAGTAGGCTACACGCTTTGAGCAAGTCAATAATATGACTCAAGCCTCCATGAAATGTCTATTGCTGCATATTGGCTGGCTAGCGCACTAAAAGTGCTGTAATGCGCATGTAACATGGGATTAGCCTTCTAAGCATAATCTCAATCTGAATGGGGAACCAACAAGATCAAGGCGGTGTGGGTGGAGGATCAGGAGGTCCCCAACTTGTTTGCCGTCCTGACGCCATGGCGACCCATGTGACCAGGATCGGACTCTGTGTGTGTGTGTGTGTGTCATCATGATGGGGTGACATGTGTAAGTATACACAACACCACGACACAGGAATGCAGGGAGGCTCTTAACACCGGTATAATGTAATGCAATGTGTTGCCATGGCACCCACAACCACAGCAATTTTCATGCAATCAGCTGCGTTGCCATGGGAACAGTAATCTCACCCGAGCAGAGCTGGTTGGAAGAGACAGAGAGAGGGAGAGAGAGGAGTATTTTTCTGTCTAAACCTGAGTGTTTACCCACTTCCCCTCATGCTGTCTTTCACTTTCAGATCAATCTCTCCATCTCACCTCAGAGCAGCGCATCGAATCACACATCAATAGGATTCATCTGCCTGTCCATTAACCTGTGCCTTTACAAAGGCTGATGCATGCTGTGAATTTACAGCAGAGGAGGCTGCTCTGTTTATCATTTTGTATCCCTGTACTATTGATGTAGCTTTTATGTGCCGTTTGATCCTCCTCATGTCAAAATTCCCCTCTGACTCTGCTGGAAGAAGAAGAAGAAAAAAAAAAGGACTGAGCTACAAACAGAACCTCATGCGGCTTCATCGCAGCCATATGCAGCGCTTGTGTGCGCCTTGCTCACCAACTGTTCCCCAACTAATCACTGGCTGTGAGGGGAATTTATTTTTTAGTTACAGAGACTCTGAATCATCAATGGCATGGACACAACCCCCTCCCCACCCCCTTTCCTAATATCTCTTCAAATGTATTTCAGAGCCATTTGCTATGACTTTTATCTCCGAGTGAAGCTGCACAGGGTCACAATTTCTCCGTCGCTGCAATGCAGGGATGCAAATACATCCCTGCTGTGCATGCGTGTGAGGAAGTGTGTGGTGCACGTATGCTCGCACGTACATACTGTATCAGGTTTGGGTGGATGACTCATAATCTGGGATGACTGTGGGAGACCTGCCTCTGAAGAGTTACCAGTTACTGATGAAATGCGTATTGCACACTGCAAGTGCTGTCGGACGGAAACAGTGACTGTGTGCAATACATGCAACTATAGAATATGGTACATTTTGGTTAGACAGGGAGCATACAGTGTAAGAGCTGTGGTACTTTGGTTTGACTCCAGAACAAATCTGACAGTGCGGCAGTAGCTTTTAAACAAGTGGGCCTATGTATTATTACAATACAGTTACAGGTACACATATGAATGTTTAGCAGACAGTTGCTTTACTTAGTGGACAGCAAGGACTAGAATTACTGCCTCACAGTTGTATACCTAAACCGACCAGTCATATAATGTATGTAGTGAATATTTTGACTATTTCTTGTAGTAAATATTTATGTAAGTGTATTTCTTGGTGAAATGAAAGTTCTCACTATATTGACATGTATGATTCCAGTGAATAATTCCCAGTGAGAAACATGCCTGCCATGTCTTCACTTAGAGACTTCTTTCACAGAGAAGGACAGAGAACTGACAGAGAGCTTCATCACATGGAGCAACAGCAATCAACTGAAGCTCAATATCAGCACAACCAATGAGCTTGTGGTGACTATGATGCTTAAAATATGGATGTTGCTGCAAAGAAGCTACAAACTGTAAAATGTGGATGCTTTACACACAAATTCACCCCGACAACACAGAAGGTCTACAATCAGCACAGTTTCAAGGTGGAGCCCAAGATCAGCTCAGCAACTCAGTATCTGAGCTAGTGTGTGAAATATGGTCACAATCTCCCCTTCTGTAAAAAATTATGACGTCACTATAAAGTTGAACTTTGACCTTCTGGATCTAAAATGTCATCACGTCATCATTTTATCCTATGAGACATTTATATGTATTTTTTTATATAATTAGCACGTGAATTCATGAGTCATGGCAAAGAGAGATATTGTGCTCACGTGAACAGGACAGACAGATGGCCATCGCTGTGGCCGGCGCAGAGGCATAATGACTGACAACATGTGTGACTGCAGATATAATCAAACTGAGCTATAAAGAAGGAGTCTTTAAAGTAGAATATGAAGAATAATTTGCACAAGAAGCCTAGCTGTAAATAATTTAACTCGACTCCCAAGTGCCTTGAAGTTGCCACAAACTAAAATCTTGCAAGTAAGATGAACTTATGACTTTTACTTCAGTTTCCACTCAAATAAAACAATAACTCTGGAAATATCCTTTGTTAAGACAGAAACTGATTTCTGAAAAGCATGTAAAATCTGTATGTAACAAATTTCAAAGTCAAAAAATAAATGAATTCTTTTTTGACTTTTGACTCATTTGTTGTTGGTGGCACAGCTCTGACAGCATACATACACGCAGAGAGTGATGTGGACCGCACATAAGAAAAGATGTTAGGCTCTGAATCTCTTTGAGCTGCAGCCTTTAATAAGCGAGTCCACAGGAGCTCGATGTGATCTGGGCCCATGAGGACCCCTGTTGAGGAGGAGACATCAGACAGGCTACCTGTGGAGCCTGGAGAGACCAGCACTGTGTCAGAGAGAGCTCTCTCTCATTTCAAATGTGAACAAGGACTTAACGGGCCGGGACGCTGACCTTCCACAGTCTGCAAACCTTAAAATACTGATACGTACGTTTTCCTATCAGTTCTGTGTAATCTCAGAAAATGCAATGCGTCCTCAACAGCACATGAGCAGATATTACCAAAAAATAAACTAACGGAGAAAAGGAGGTAATTTGGCACATGGTGAAAAAGCTTTGTAAGAATTTCTCTGATGAACTCGTCACATTTGTGGCAACTTGCCAAAGCATACTTCAACACTACAGGGAAACTCCAACACCTGCCTTTCATCTGACTGGAAACTACTGACAGCCTAGTTGAGTGGCTGGAATTACATGCTGTGCTCACAATGGTCTTATGACCAAAACATGCAAATTTTTGTCGTATTTTGTCACCTTTAATAAGCTGATTCTTTTTGTGTCTGAAGAGACATTATTTCCATCGATATAGGACTGTTTCTCTTGGCTGACACCCCCTCTAGAAAAACCTGGATTCAAGAGCCCTTTTCAAACCCTTTCACATTTGTTTGTCTAAACACCAACAAGAGCCACATAACTTACTGTATGAGCCTTGTGTTCCTACATAAGAAAGAACAAATACGAGGAATGGCTGGACTGGACCTCAAACATATTAACTTGGAGAAAATGTTGACTCAAAGCATCTTACAAATATATATGGGAAAAAAAATATTAAGAGACTGCATCATTTTTATGAGCTAACATGAACAAAATTGAAAGAGACATCTTAGCTCCATCTGACAGGCCACACTGTTAGAACAACACTGCTGCAGGGCACATTAACGGAGAAGTCCACCAACACAAAACACTTCATTTAAGTCTTAAAACAGCCATTGGCCATGTAGGTTTTTGTTTGTTGGTGTATTTCTCAAAGTTAGTGATGTCATGCCACACACGTGGTTTGGTGCTGTCTCTCTGAATCAAGGAGCTTCTTTCTAAACTCCTAAACCTCCAATGATGTTTAACAATCATAATGAAGGAACACATCATAAAAGTAAAAATAACTGCTTGAATGCACTGAACATCACAAACTGTATGTAGTACAGTACGTAAGGACGGATTCGTCATTCAATGGTCACTTACAGTGAAAGTGTGAACTTACACTTGATAAGAAGGAAACAGCTTTGCAGGACTCTTCCCATGTGAAAAGGTTTTCTACCTTACATTAGTTTACTAAACCTTGACCAGTAGACTGGCTGGGATGATAACTTATATATCTGATGAAAAGTAACAAGAAATGCAAGAAATGTCACAAGCTGTATGCCATCAGTGTATTTTTTGTGTGCATTTTGAAATATTGTGTTAGAAAAAGTGAATGGAAACAAAAGCAAAATTTAAAAAACATTTCCACAGTTTTGCAAAGGTTTTTACAATCTATTGAGTTTTTTTAGTTATTAAGTTATTAATTGAGTTAATGCGGTTTATTGGAGCTGGAAACGCCTTTTTCGAATAACTTCTGACGTACCGCACATTTAATTCACATGACTGATCAGCTGTTTCCACTCAGAGAGAAGAAGCTGTTTCCGCAGATGAAAACATCTCCTCATCGCTCCACATAGATCTGACGTAACTTCCCTCACGTTAATACACGAAACAAACAAGAATATTTCCCGTGTGTTTTTTCACTGGCTGTGCTCTATTAATTGCACCATCTTGTTGCACCCTCTTCTTCTGCAGTGGTATATTGTGGCTTTCTGACTGGAGATTTGGCACTGGCTGCTTCTTCAGCATTCACTAGCACTTTTATTGATTTTCTTGAAATTCGGTTAAAATTTGCAACATATTTGGATGAAAACTCTTTTTTTTTTAAACTCTCAAATATTGATATTGGTGTCTGCCTCAAAAATCCACTATCAGTCGCACTTTATTGCACGAGAGAAAACGTGAACGTGTAACATGACCAGCAGGGAATCAATGATAAAAATCAATTTAGTTTTTGTGGTGTTGCACTGCTGTTTCAATTAAAGTGGAAGTTAGTGGAAGTCCCCCACCACCTTCTTTCTGAGTAAATAAAACTAAGGTTATCATCAAGTGAATGTACCTAAAAATAATCATGATAAAAGAAAGAACAGTGAAACATGTTCTCTCACACGGAGCAGCATGCACAGTGTAACAGATGTGCCGTGGTGTTCGCTGGCCCAATAAGTGAACATTCCAATAAGTAAAAGGTCATATGAAATATTGATTGGTGATGCAAATAGGCAGAGTACAGAGGTGACAACGTTAAATGAGCAAAACTGAATTCATGCTCAATATAAGTAATCCTGTCCTTAAACTGTCCTCATCCTCCCTCGTTACAATGTATTTATATATAGAAAATTAGGATCAACGGTTTCTAACAGAGGGAGAGAGAGAGAGAAGGTGTGGGGGTGGAAGAGGAGTGCCATCATTGCTCTCTGATTCAACGTTTTAGCAGCGCTTTTCAGTGAGAATAGACTGCTGTAGGAGCATCACAGAGCGTGAAAAGAAAAAGAAAGACGAACAAAAGGCTGAAAAGCGGCGAATATCCAGGAACAAAAAGTGAAGGATCCACACAGTCCAGACAGAGACCTTGATGGAGAAGAGGTTAACAAAAGAAAAAAGAAACATAAAGCGAGTGTCATGAAGTGCAGGCGACACAGATGTGTAACTTTCTGACCCACTTCTATGAACACAGACCACCATTTGTGCTCTAGATGCCCAAAAGCACAATGAAATGGCCTGCTTGCCCTCTGATAAACAGCACCAGGATTTATTAGACAACCACTTTTATTGTACCAGTGAAGAAATGCAATAATACCGCTCTCCTGCTACAGTAAAAACTACTTTAAAGGTGAAATAGGATGAGAGTAACATGCTCGCCTTACATGCATGAGAGGCAGGACAAGGGTCAAATGGCCTGAAGAAAAGGTTTTCCACCGAGCTCTGCTGAAAAGCTCAGATTGAGCGTACGCAGCCAGCCCACAGACATGAAGACAAATGTCTCGTCAGATCACATGCAAACAAACTCACTACGAAATATTAATCATCTCTTACATCACATCTACCAGTGCGGCACTTTTATAGCAGCGCAGAGATTTGAGAGGGAATTTGAACGCAAGGCCACATCAACAGTCAGACAAATAACAAAAAACATTTCCTTTCCCTGCAACATCCACACATAAATAAGCCCCTAAGCGCCTCATCCAAAACCATTTGGAGCACATTTTCTCATTATCCTAGCGCTCCTGTCCTCTCTGTCTGGCAGGAAACAATGGATGGCCTCTAGAGCTCTGCATGTCTGTGTGTGCATATTTATGTTGGAGCGTGTAAACGTGCATGCCTGTATTCATGCATGCAAGTTTGTGTGTATGTGTGTGTGTGTGTGTGTGTGTGTGTGTGTGTGTGCCCCATAAGGTCAAGCAGCCCCTAAACAAATTTGAGAGCGTGACTCACTGGGGCCTCCCATCTCCGTCCATCAGCGATGACAGGATGGCATGCTTATCCAGCGTGCATGCAGCCCATTGTGGCCTGTAGCTATACAGGAACATGCAGAGACATATGGCGTTATTATTGCTTCTGTCTCTGGGGCTGAGGGGATGGAATAGGTGGAATTGCATGTGTGTGTGTGTGTGTGTGTGTGTGTGTGTGTGTGTGTGTGTGTGTGTGTGGACGTGTATTGCCCACATTGTGGGGACACAAATCAGTAAAGGAAATTGATGTAAGTCAATGTAACATTCCCAGAAGTGATAGAAACACTGTGTATGTGTTTGCATTTGTGTGTGTGTGTGTGTGTGTGTGTATTTAGGCTGGTTCTAGCCTCTGGGGTCACCACCAGAATCCACCGATCCAAATTCTCTACCTTTGCTCAGTTGAATGGAGAAAAATGTTAGGGCTGGTTGGAAAACACACACTCGCAACACACCACTCTCTCTCACACACACACAAGCACACACATACACAGCCCAGTAGCGTCCCAGGTGTGTGCCTGAAGGATGATTGAGAGCTAACCCTGTGTCTGATAGTGCCCGTTGGGAACTGAAATATTCATGGCTGTGGTGTTATTGTTATCTCAGTCCTGTTGGTGGCGGAATCCTAGCCGGCGTGCATAAGTGCCCCTGATATTAAAAACAGGAACATGGGTAAACACAAGACCAAAATGTACAGTAATACATCAACCTCAAGCTGGAGATTAATGCAGTAAGGGCAGGGGAGGTTGCATAATGTTTCCCTAATTCTTTGCATTCCTCAAATTCAAACTGACAGTGAAAAAAACAAACAAAAACAGAGAAAATATTAAATATTAGGGAAAAAGGAGGGATTAAAGGCAGGCAGGCGCATAGTTTTGTAAGGCTGAAATACATCTAATAAGGAATGACATCAGTAAGTCTAAGCTTTTACTAGATTAAACCTTAAAGAGCAGTTAAATGCCATGCTGTAACACATGTGTGTTTGCATGTGTGTTACTGTGTGCTAGTGATAACCTCATTCTTTGGCTCTTTTTTCATTAATCCGGTTGTCCCCGAGCATTCAATTAGCTGTGGAATCTCTGATCAATGTGAACACTAAAAGCATGCCCTATGAAGTTAAATGGGGATTAATTATTGAATACCAATGCTCGTGCGTGTTCTGTAATGTGCCAAAAAAGCAAAACAAGGAGGTTCAGAGGAAGAGGAAAAGATGGATATTTTCCTTTAAAGATGGCTGTGGGTTAAGCTAAAGATAAGACAAGATGTTGTTCTAAGTCTGAGAGCTAATGTCTCTGTTCATCTTGTGTTTTTATTGGATAATTAAACAAATTCTGACTCTCCTGAGGGAACATGTCTGCCTTTCTGTGTGTTATTGCCGTCCATGTTGTACTGTATGTGTGTGGTCGCACATTTGCTGGATTTATTTTGATAGTTTCAACTGCACTTCAGCAACTGGAAACCAAGCTGCACATTTTTTTCCTGTTATTTTAGCAACCGATTCCTTTGGCTCTGACTCACATGAATTAAACAAAGATTCCATCTGCTTTTCTTCAGCCCATCTTTTTTGCATTGTGCTTGATGCCCTGCACAGTTTCTGTACCAAAATAAATTTCAAAGCTTGTAAAACTAGGTGAACATAGCTCATTGATTCTTCATTGGCCATGTTCTTTAGCAGGGAAGATTGTCTTTCATAAACCGGGGCTCAAAATCAAAACAATATTTAATCAAAAGGACAGATTGTTTATTTGAGGTTACAGCTCCCAAACACAAAGGATCTGTCCTGAAACTATGATGTTGTTTGCCTCCACCAACCAGTCAAGGTGCAGTTTAGATCCATTTCTGCCCGGACTCATAAAATATATATAGTGAATACTTTGGAGGCATTAATAAAATGTACTCAGTGTCTTTCTTGGTGAACTCCATGATTCCAGTGAATAATTTCCAGTGAGAAACATGCTGTCTTCACTTACAGACTACTTTTACAGAGGACTGATAGAGAGCTTCATCACATGGTACAACAACAATCACCTGAAGCTTAATATCAGCAAAACCAACGAGCTTGTGGTGGACTACAATACTTCAATTATGGATGTTGCTGCAAGAAAGCTGCAGATTGTAAAATGTGGATGCTTCACACACTTCTTCAACCCGGCAGCACAGACGATCTCTACAATCAGCACAGTTTCAAGGTGGGCACCAAATTTTAATCACCAATTCAGTATCAAATGTGAATTATAGTCACTATTCCCCCTTCTGTTCCTGAGTTATGGTTATGATTGGCAAGAAAGGTGCAGAACATTATGATGTCACAGTGCGGTAAAATTCTTGACCTTTGACCATGGAAATCTAATGAGTTCATCATTGAGTCCACCAGGACATTTGTGCCAAATTCCTTTGAGGGTTTCCTGAGATATCATGTTACCAAGAATGGGACGGTCATGACCTGACTCTTCGCAAAGCCCCACTCCACTCAAACTTTCCATTGTGGCACATCACAGAAGCAATGTGTAATGATAACAAGGGCAGACTCTACATCAAAATTCCCACCAAGTTGCCACCACCTGAGATGATGAGTAGCATTGTTTATGTGTTGTAGGGTAACACCAGCTGTCATTCAAATGAATGAGGGGGCTGCATTTTTTTTGTTGCTGTTGTCTGTCTGAACCATAAAACATGGACGTAGTCTCTGTGACACCACCCACAGGTTTCTGAAAAGTCATTGTGAAGCTTAGTGACAGTGGCTCTGGACGTCACCATTTGGCAGCACCTGAATCTGCCAAACTGCTGGCTAATCCAAAAATGGCCATGGAACGTGGGTGGAGCTGCAGCTGCGACAGGGAGGGGCTGTCATGAACAGGGAAATTAGCTATAGAGACCAAAACTGTTTTTGCATCAGGCTGTAAACATGGTCTATAGGGTCTATAGGAGGGATTGACTCACTTTTGGAGCCAGCCTCAAGTGGCTAGTTGAGGAACTGCAGTTTCTGGCACTTGCAAGTTGGCATTATTTGCTTTTGTAAAGGCCCATGTGTAACACTTCAGCAGGCCTTGCTACAGTTGGTATGCTACAGGATATGTTCAGGGGAGCGAATTCGCGTCCACATTTTCAGTAAGCTTCACCCATGTTTGTATTTGGCTGCCCCAGCCCCTCTGCCCTGCTTTCCCCTGACCACACACGCCCCTAACATTGACTCACTTCAGTATTTCCTTGGAGTGGCCGGTGTTTGAGCTCTTTTTGTCAGGTGTCCCGAGGCAGCTCGACTTCAGCAGGGTGTGTGGCCCCCGATCCAGCATCATGGTGGAGGTCGCCGTGGCAATGACAGCCACTGCATCACGTACCCTGGCCTCGATGTTGTAGTCCCATTCGTCATATGACACCGAGATAAGCCCTGGGAAAGAGAGAGAGAGAAATGGAATGAGGTGAGAGGAAGGGATGTACTTCCATGGAAGGAAAAGAAATATAGAGAAAGATGAAAAGGAGGGAGAGAGAGGCAGAAAAGTGTGAGGAGGAGAGGGAGCAAGCAGAGGCAGAATGCAGTGAAAAATTGCCGGAGGGGGAGAAGATGTACAAAACATTTTAGTGGAAGCTGAAAAGTGGAAAAACGCTGATACATAATTAAGAGCGCAATCATACCTACGATATTTTAATTTGTTCTAAGCCAAAGTGGATCTGTTGCTTTGCTATTTACAAAAAACTCATAATGGTTGAAGACACGTGAATCAAAAGCTGAATATGAGCGTCAGTCGAGACCATGGTCAATCGCTCAGCTCATTTTGTTATGCTTGGCTGTTCAAGCATGAGGAACTGCTGGCTATCAGATGTCAGCATCCATTTCTTACACCCATAAACAACTAGGTTTCAGGTCACTTTCCGTGGCTGGTTTGGATTATGTGTTCACATTTGGAGCCTGCACCATAAATCCAATAGAAAAAGGTAAACCTGCATTTTCAGGGAACCTTGGTGTTCTTGGTGTTGAAATACGAGGGTAAATGCTTTAGATACATGCTTGGTGAGGGGGAGAGCAAGCGCAAATTGACAAAGGGGGTTTTTTGCTGCCTGCCCTGATTCCCTGGAGAGATAATTTCAAAATGAAATTCTCTTAATGATGGACTTCATTGAGGCCAAAGCTCAGACAATTATTAGAACTGATTGTCCACAATATAAAAATAAAGGTTGTCAGTCCACATTCATCTCATATGTATGTGGGGTATTGCATGAAAAGTCAACACAGGAGTCCAAAACAAATGATAAACTCCCTTACCTGAGGTTAACAGAAATCAGTATGCACTCTGGCACTGACTGGCTAACTGCAGTGCAAATACACCAGGAGAACATTTGCATATATGCAAACAAGCCCATCTGTCACTTGTGCCCATATTTCAATACTAAGTTGTTGTTTTTTTCATAAACTTACAAAAAAATAATGTAATACAGATTTCAGTGTTTTGTTCAAGAACAGCAAATGAGTTGCTCAAAGGACCCTGTTGGTTTAATGTTTGACCTCACTAATTTATATCCATTAAAGGTCGGACATTGATCTTGTCACTACATTTCTTCAATAGAGTTACGCAATCTGCATATATGTAAGTACTTAAAGCTTATACTGATATGAATTAATGATATTATATACTGATATGTTGACTGATCAATCAAGGCTACTGTATTCTCCAGTACTTCCAAAAATATCAACATTCAGGAGGTTAAGTGACACTTTTTAACTGAGGATGCACTGACACAAGGTTTTCTCACGCGATACAGATTCCGGCCACCATCTTTTTCCCACTGTGAGAAAATCTTTGGGAATTGTAAGATAACCCAAGATCAGGGATTTCTGTGGCTCAGTCCACAGTGATGCAGAAACACTGCGTATTATAATGACATTAAGTGGCGTTCACTTGAGACAGGACAGTAGAGAGATGAGGGGAGAGCTGGAGTTGAACTGGGCTCACTGAGGTTCATGCTCAGTGATTTAAACCCCTTTGTCCACAGGAGTGCCCCAACATCCATCAACTATTAAGATGTAATTCTGAGAGAAAAGTACAACCACTGTGGAGAAACAAGGGCATCCGTGGCAGCATCCACATATTTTACATCATGTGTGTGTGAGAGAGAGAGAAAGAGGGAGGTCTTATTTGTTTATGCCATCATTAAATACAAAGCATCATAATTAATTTAGCAATGGGGACTTAATGTTTCAAATTTGACATGAAGCACTTTCTGCAGAACAGCAATTAGCTGCATTTCTTCACTCAGCAATGGTGAGATGCTTTGACCATATGAGATCTCTCTTTAAACCCTGAAATGGTGAGACATCCCCCTACTGATCTGGGGCCAGTTTAACAAAGACATTTTAGACTGGTTTCTAGTGTTGGGCTAGTCTTGATTTTGCTCTTAGAATAGTCTAATGCAAGTTGAATAGTCTCACAAAAATAAGACTGACTTATCTTAAGCCAAAAAAAATGACATATCTAGGCTAACTGTGGACAAAGAGCAATGCGGTGACACCTGTTGACCAATGGCACCAAAAGAGAAAAACAGATTAAAACATGGTTCATAATTTGAGGTATGTTAATGTTGTGGAATGACTAATAAGATGGTTTCGTTTTCCCAACCAGGAAAACAACCGTATAGGTCAACTGTGGAAATAGGTTATTAAACCTAAACCTAAGCAAACTATGACTGTTTTACAACGTTAACCATGTGACGAGACGGGTGCTCTCCATTGGTCACTTATGTCATTTTGTGCGTCACAGGCAATTGACGTATTCAGTCGTTTAGGTCTGAGGACATGTTGCCAAAGAAACTCTTCCGACTGATTTAGAAGACTCTCTGAGTCCTGCTACAGTAAGAACAGCATCTGAGCTCAGCAGCATGTCTGCACAGCAGAGATTTTATGCAGCAAGAAGTTTTTTATATTGTTTTTAATTTTACAAGAATTTGAAGTAGTCCTATTTAAAATAATCAAGAACCACACTTCTCTTTGTAAGGGGTGAATTTACATGTCTGAAGTCTGACTAGCAGTTAGATCTAAGTCAAAGTTTATCTTTGTGAATCTGCCCCCTGGTGTTCAGGTGTACCTGTAGGGAAGACAGAAGGAACATGGTCTGCATCTCCAGCCACCAGCGAGGGCACGATCCAGGTGAAGCCATAACCTGTGAGGCCCACAGAATGGGCCACCTCGAAGATAGTGGAAGCCTCCTCTTTTGTGCAATAGAGCAGAATAACAGGACTCTGCAGTTTCTTCAGCTGGTTCTGGATCTTGGAGTCTCCATCATCCACTGACATATCCAGTAGGAGGACTTCTTCTAGCTCCCAGCCCACAAAGCTGTTCTCGATGGTACTGCGGATCTAGATAGGGAAGGGAGTGGTGATTTTGAAGTGTAGGCTGCACACATGCAGTGGAGTTGTTAAGAAGAGATGCTGGAACAAAACTGACTGAGATGTCTCCTCCTCCAGCTCCCAGATTGCAAAGCTGTTCTGTCTTTACGCATCTCTTGGGAGTAGGACGCACTGGTCGATTTTTTTAAATGTAACAAGAGGGAGATTAGGTAATCTCCTTTCCCAAATCTTAAAGCTATATCCTCATACACCCAGAGGAAACTCATGGAGATAGTGTCTATTTTATTTGTCTATGGGCACTTTCAATCCCAGAGCACAACACCTTATTAGATTACAAGCAGCGAGAAGTGATTTTTAGGATTGTGGATTCCCAACTTACATATTTATGGCTTTTAGATGCCAGAAATTTTTTTTATATTTGTATTTAAGGGTCAATAGCTGTTCCTTAAGTGCGTCAGTGCAAAGGGAGTTATACAAGCTGAGGAACAGGCAGGACAAAGTATTTGTGTATTATATCCCATAAAACACTCATTTTTCTTTGTTTTGAAAGAGAAAAAAGAGACATTGAATTTTATATGTATGCTCTGTATCTGCTTATTAAAAGACAGTTGGATATAATGAGATTTAACATCATAACTGGCTGCACAAATATGAGCTGATTTCAGTTATTCTCGCAGCCTAATTCATTGGGCTTTATATAGAAAGTGATTTTAGACTCTACACATTATATATATTCAACATAAAGCTAGTTTGACTCCTGATAAATGCCCCTCAGAGGAGGATAGACACTAAATATCCTCATTCACAACCCTCATTTAGATCATTAATATATGATTTTTTCTCTTAAACCAGACTGTTACTCTAACTTTGTTCAAAGGACAACACTGCCATTATGTTATTAATATTATTAAGAAACATGATTAGCTGACTTTCAATAACGCTTTATTCTTTTCAGATGTGCGTCTGATGTTCAAAGTTATTCAGGATCTCATACCATCCTCTTTAAAGAGTCTGTTCTCAGCCCTGGAGATAAGGAGGCTGAAGCCTCACTGAGTGGCTGCATTCAAAAAGACATGTTCGGCCAATCTGCCTTTTCCATTAAAGCATTCCATTAAAACCTTATCATTTTCAAAGCTTGAAATTATGGCTTAAAACCAGGCAATCGTGTCCTCAGAAATAGTTGCTCTTTGTTCATTTAATTTCATCAACTGTACATAGTCCTACCTAAATAAACAACAAAATAAACAATAAAAAAATGAAAAGATAAGATACAAATCTTAAAGAAAGATTAGAAAACAATGTGTAAACTACCGTATTTGTCAGGCCTCTTGTAATGGGTCCCCAAAAGACAAAAGTAATAATACCTAATGTGTCAGGGACCCAGAGCGCGAGTGATTCTCTCATTTGAATCCATGGTTGGAAAAGTTTACAGCCATTAGGTGCATAAGTAATAATAAGCATCCTACTGCTTCTGGAGTCAGTTTTTATCAAAGGAATACATTTATCTTCTTTGCAATTCTCGGCCGGAAAATATCGCCAAGTGCTATATCATGTACAGTATAAAGGTTTGCATTGTGATGATGTGTAGAAGATGTAGCAATGTAGCAGAACTGGCATACACACCTACTGCTGTATGCCTACAGGTACACTGTATTCAGTACATACTGTATATTACATGTATGTCTTCATCAGAGTGTCTGTATATGTGTTTATTTACCTTGTTGACAAAGTCCTGGTAGCCAGGGTAGTATGTGGTGACTATGGAGAAGATGTACCAGTCATACTCCTCCATGATGTTCAACATGACAGAGGCCTGCTGCTCGATGGACGGACCAAACTGGAAAAACATGGAGTGGTCGTCCTGGAAACCAGAGACACGCAGCCAATCAGCAAACAAGGTCATGAGTCATACAGTATGAGAGAGAACTGGAAGGTAGGGCACAGATGATTATGGAGCGTGTCCAGCTACTGCATGCCTCAGGAACGAATATAGTCCTGTTTATAGACTGGACTTGTGCATCCGCTGCTTATGCTATGTAACTGCACTCAAGACTATGCAACAATATGATATATTTTTCATAAATCTGCTGATGTTTAAATCAGAGACTTTTACTTCCATGCAAAGTCAAAAAAGGTTTTCCTACTACACAGACAAGGTCACACATTCATTATCAAGGAGTGCTATCACAGCTATGTTTAGCACATTTATATGCTAACATAGCTGTGTGCTGTGAGGAGCATAACAGGTAATAATGCCGGCTAACGAATAGACAGATATCTGTCAAGAGATTTTTTTTCTCCAAGGAGAGAGGAAGAAGAGACCAAGTAAGAAGAGTTCTTGGAGCTCTAGGAGCCTGATGTCTAGTGCCATGGATTAGTCAAGGTCAGTCACAGTCATCCATGTAAAACTGCCAAGCAACTCATCGGGACATAGAAGTCAAGATGGATTATTCACAAATGTTAGTGACTGGAGGCGACATGGCAGAGTGGCTGTAATGAGAACAGCATCATGTCATGGGTCCACTGTGTGTCCAGAATGAACTACATTGTTGAAAGGTGATGGGTGTTGGGTCATGTTGAAACACTGGCTGCTGTTTCACTGCTTCATAGTCGTCGTCACTCAAGAAGTCAAAAACATTTTTAGATAAATGGAGTCAAATGAGAATATCAACACCACAATACAGAGCTGCAGACTGGAACTGGACCAGCAGCTAGCCCAGCCCTGTTCAAATTGAGGAGTCTACAGTCATATTAGTGGTGCTAGTACATAATTTCATTGCAATCCTATCCATCCAATAGTTCCTCCAAAATTTCACTAAAAAAAGCTCATAAAAGTGCTAGAGGAAAAGTAATTAAGGGAACATCAAAGCAAGTAAGATTCATCCTCTGGGCCCCATGAATGTCTGCACAAAACTTAAAAGCAATCCACTCAAGAGTTATTGAGATATTTTAGTCCGGACCAAAATGGTGGTGGACCGATTCACCAACATTGCCTGTCTGTAGAGTGACGCCACTAGCATTGCCAGAAATACACCAGATAACACCTCTAAAGCACACCTATTTAAAAGTGTATAATGCATTAATACATCAAGGTACAACATGTAAATTAGTGAGCTTTGGAGGTGCTGGTAGGCATAATTTTTCCACTTTGGAGAGAGCCAGGCTAGTTGCTTCCTCTTGCCTCCAGTCTTAATGAGAAGCTAAGCTAAGAGCTCATTTCTGAATGCACAGACAGACATGACAATGGTATCGACTAATCTGTCTCTCTTTTAAGTCCATCACCTTTGTTGTTTACTTACTCTGAAGTTAGGACAAGAATGTAATTAAAATCTAGGTAAAATCAACACATTAGAGCACGATAAGAGAGGACTACATGATTAGTGGGGACTTACAATTATCTCTCACAAGCTTCGCTTGTCTTGAACTTTAATTTAAAGTAATTTAATTTAAAATTCGACCTTCAGTGACTGTTTAGATGTGCCCCGAAGACCAACTTACACTTGCATGAACTGCTACATACTCAGTATATGTTTGCAATTTCATGTTCATGTGCATTCACATACGTACGTGAACTACGAGTATCCATCCATATGTGCAATCGGTCATACATGTTAGTCATGCATGAGGCTGAGTACTCCTCGAGTTAGGTGCGCTACCTCCTCTCTACATCTGTACATCAAAGCCCACCTCCCCCTTCCTCCACTTTTCCTGCCACAGGCACAGAAATGATCTGTTACCTACTTTTCACTGTAATGAGGTAATAACACCGCAGTGTCAAGTGATGGTGGAGGGACTGGCAGGGGTGGAAATGAGGGGGGAAGGAGAGTGTGTGTGTGCTCTGGCTGAAACCTGATGTTTTACCTACACTGACAGTAAATACGCCCGGCACTGCTTAGGAAGGTAATGAAGGCATTCTCACGCATGAACGACAGCTAATGCACCATTCACCTCTAACCTCACATTTCCATCAAAATCCATCATTGTTCTGAGCACTTCAGCTTCAACATGCTGAGTTTTAAATGAATTGTAAAGATGAGGGCTACATGTAATTCACCATTCCATCTGTGGACCCAGTCGTTTCTTTTAACCATGTTCACTCTCTGACCTTCCATCTGTTCACCACACAGAAACCTCCTCCTGCTGACAAAGGATGAGGCTAGTGATTTTTTTTTCTATCATCGTCAAAAAATCTCATGAAAAGACCAAAACCAATAAATAGCTGATCTTATTAACAAATGCTAGTAAAGCACTAAAGCATGATATAATTTCTTTGTCTGTGCCATGGATCTCCATTGTTAAGCAACACTGTTACACTGGGTGACGTGTTCCTTTATTATTATGCACATAGCCACTGTAGTTTATTTTCAATCAATCCAACATACAAACTGAATTAATCCGCAGCTGAAAATAGTCCCCAGCAAATGTGCTATTTACTCCCACTTGAGTAACATTTGCCAAAAGCTACAGTGCCAAACTGTTTTGGGAAATTAGTGAAATAAAAAGCGACATTTAGAGATATTTCTGAGATGTTTATGCCACCACAATAAAGGGGAATTGTTTGTCATGTTCAACAGTAAAAAGCTATATAAAAAAATTAAAGAAAAAATGTCATGGTTACTGTGGATTATCAACAGAACATACCAACAGTTAACAGAAAGGCTACTTCTGCCGAAGGTAATGGCCACAACTGAGGACACTGAAGTCATGTCATCATTATTTCATTTATTCATTTCATGTGTGAATTTAGGGATTTTAGCAACCTGAGGGGAGTTTACATTTTACAGTTAGAAACGGGTGGTGGTTTTTGTATAAGCTGTTTCCTGTATTATAGGAGTCAATACATTTAAATTTGACTACTACTATTACTACTATGCATTCAGCACTACTCCACCAGTACTGCATTCCTGGCAGTGAAAAACAGACTTCAATACTGCATTTAGACCTTTATGTTTAATTCAACAGTTAACTGAATAAATAAAGTATGCAAAATCCAAGCAGCTGAAGAAAATGTTGAGGCCTTCTGGTTTCTGGTCATTTTTGTCTGATGGAGGTTTGGTGGGTGTTGGTGCGATTCATGACCTCAGTACTTGCAAATCCTGGCAACATCTGCAGACGGCAGTTTCAACGAAAACTGTTTATCCAGACTAACCAGGATCTAACCAGGATCTAGGGTCTCTAGAATCTCAGAGAAAAATATCTGAAAACCTGGACAAATAATCCAAAACTATCTACACCACTCGAGGTAAATGTATTTATTTTTTGATTTGGATGTACTGACTTTCCTCAGCTTGACGTTATTGTGCAGATACCACCTCTTCTTTTCCATCACTTACTTGCTCCGCTGTTCTGGCTCTTGCTTTTTCCATTTCCTCTCACTCAGTAGCCATTTCTCCTTCAAACCCTCTAAACTCCCTCTTTGTCTCGGTATCGCTCTCTCTCGCTTCTTTCTTTCTTAAAGTGGGCTCAGAGAGGTGTAATCACTTGTGAGACCAAAACCTGCCATTCAGCGGGATCGTGAGGGCACCGCTTACTTTATTCTCTCCTTCTTAGATTACAGCTAATCATCATCTCATTCTACTTTCTCTTTCATATCCCTATTTAATTTCTGTCCTTTATTCACATGGTATTAGTGTCAGCCTTTTTTTCCACACTCTCACTTTCTCTTGACCCCCCCTCCTCTCTGTCCTCTGTTTTTACATAATGTCCTGCAGCTCCATTAGTTTATATCACAGAGGTGTGAAATGTCCTGCAGGGCACATTCTGTGTGTGTCATTACCGGAGCCCGCTTGCTTTCTTGCTTGTCATTTCACATCATACACAACTCAACCATGAGCCCAAGAGGGGGGTTTGTCACCTAATTTTCATGCTCCGTTTTTGTCTCTCCTTTCTATAGGTTGCAAGTTACTGCCTGTGAGGTGGGTTATGTTTTGTAATTTGTGCTGTCAGATGTGATTAGACAGCGTTGAAGATGACTGGAGGGACTGCAGGTTTGACGATGTGACCGTGTCTCTCTATTTGTGATCTGATAAAAAAAATTAATACAAAATCAAGATAGACTCAGATATGTTGATGGTGAATTTTATAATTTAAAACCTTTTGGTGTAAGATATTAAGAAAATCTCAAGAGTATGTTGCCTTACAGAGAAGTTGGAGGTTTGCTGCCTGTCAGCTGCAGCTCTTCATCTAACTGCTCCCCCTGGCTGCTCCTTCCTTTTCCATTACTTCCTGCAATATTTCAAACTGAAAATGGCTGTTGTTTTGCTTTGAATTTGCATTTCTGATGAACAACAGCGGAAAGTGCAAACTCACTGACAAATGCAAAGTATTTCCTGTGGCTATTTCATAATAGAAGTCAACTCGTGTTTCGCCAGTTAAAAGCCTTAAATGTAAAGCCGCAGCAGTAGAAAATGTTTGGTTTGCATTAGCAGTAATTTAATACAGCTTTTTTTTTCAGGAATGTCACCAGACACCCAGCTCTTATTACTGTAAATATATATAAATATTGCAGTACTTTCATTGGTGGGCCATAGACTCAGCCGCCATGTTAACTCAATTAGCGTATCGATATCGACTTATCAGACATTTATTAAATCAAAATCCATGAGATTATCTATCTAAAGATGTGGTTATAATGTCTATCTGTCAATATAAGTTTGTCAATAAATCAGGTAGGAATTGGGAGGGGCCCCGCCCTTTGCTTTGCTGTGTTTATTATGCTAAGATGACAGAGTAGAGCTAAATCCCACAAAGAGTTCTATCTTGAGCATTTTAATTTTTAAAAATCATGTAAATTGATGGCAAAGGTTTAAAAGAAAGTCTCATATTCCACTGACGTACTTTCATATCTCCTTTTATTCTGTGGCAGGTCATGATCGCTAAATGTATTACTGTCACTTCAGTCGTTTCTTTATGCCACTAATCACACTTCCCCTCTTGCATCTTCCCACTGTTTCTTTCACATCCTGAGTCACATCAAACACTGCTTTGGTGTTTCAGCTTTAGCACAGGAATCTTAAAATAGTCTAGGTGTAGTGGCACTGAATCTGCAACAGTTAGCTGTGTGAATCAGCCCCCCCAAAAAAATGCTGGTAGAGGAGCGAATCACCTGGGAGGCTTTATTCAACCTTTGTGCAGATACGGCACCAGAGAGCTAGCTTAGTAACACAAACCTTTGTGTCTCATCCCCGCTCCCTGAGGTACTGTAGAGCAGTCTAACATGTGAGTATAACCTTCAGTTAAGACGGTGACTCCACACTCTCAGTGAACTCACTGGAGGCCCTGATGGAAATCCAGTATGTTAATGCACACGCTCATCTATGTAAATAAAACACAAAGTTTCCTCTTTTTTCCACAGATTGATCCCCACAGCGCTGAAGCTTCCCCCTTTGAGTGTCGCATTTAAATGAAACATGTCTGCCAGTGAAGCGTCACGTGATTTAAACCCATTAAGCCAGTGAGCGCTGGGTGCGTTTGATTGCGCTCAGATTGTCACAGACACTTCTCTGGATTGGTATTGGACGCCGAGCCTGCCTCTGCGGCTGCGGCTGCGGCTGCTGCGTCAGGGTGCAGTACTGTACGAGAGCTGAGGGGAGCGAGCCTCAAGCAGGACGGCTGAAAGGATTTGGCAACTCATCTCCATGTCATGCCAATGAAAGCCTGTCTCCAATTAGATTTGCAGAGGAAGAGCGACATATCGGCCCACTGCTCAACAAGGCCTGGTGGGAGAGGATTGGAGGGTAGAGAGTCAGAGCAGGAGAGGAACGGGAAGAGGGAGAGAGTGGCAGGCGGGGGGTAGGACTGTTAAGGCTGAGAGAGAGAGAGAGAAAACAGGTAAACCCTTAGAACTCACAGAGACAGGGGCTCACACACACACACACACACACACATAAAAACACACACAGAAGTGGCAGCGTACACATCGTTCCCTCCAACACTCAGCTTTTTCCACTTCATCACACTCGTCTTTCTCCACCTTTCATCTTCTTCCCTGTGTCTATCCCTCCGCCTCACAGTCTGAGCGCCGCCACTGCCGCTGTCAATCGTCCACAGTTTGAGCCCAATGTGCTTCATCATCATGTTTCTAATCAAACGCGCACACACTGTGTTAATTAATCTCATATTCGGCTGTTTAATTATCAATGACCCTGTTTCGACGTCTCTTTCCCGGCATCATTCAGTACACTTCATTTTAAACATCCCATAATGCTGTGATTGAATTACTCTTGCTATTTTTGTCGAGAAAATGATTTCAGAAGCACTGAAATGTGATTCACTCCTACAGCAGCCAGTGGAGCAATGATGATGGCACCGCTTTCTATACTGGACAATCTTCCAGATAGGAGGCTGAAATATGGTGAGCGACAACAAAGACAGAACAGAAGGAAAATGCATTAACTTATAATAATTGAGAATTGCTTTTAAATGGTATTGTTTGTGATTAAAGTCGGATTCTACTGATTAAAGGTCCAGTGTGTAGGATTTAGATAGTAAGAGCTCATTCTAAGGTAACAGAAACACAAAAAAATTATTTAAATTTCAGGTGATTTTTCACAAATAAAAACATTACTATGGAAGTCTCCACAAATAGGTCCTCCTAAATCCTACACACTGGTCCTGTTAGTGCTGTGAGTATGAAACGGATACCTTATTCACTATCATTCTGTGGCCAAAAAGACAATAGGATGTTATTTGCTAATTTTATAAAGGGTATAATGATAATAATGGGTAAACACGACAGATTAATTCATCCCAGCAATAAACACATTTAATCAGTGGTTTGCCTCTTATAACACAGTTGTAGTTTATGTTCTTTGTTCTGTCTTTCATTAATGCAACTTGACTAATTCTGATACATTAGGGTCAAGATACAGAAGCAGCATTTAGATGTGAGAGAGGAAGGAAATCTTGTAATTTTTCCCCCAGTAATTTAGTTCCTAATTTGATGAAAATCTGGAATGAATAAACATCGCCAGTGGAAGTGACCTTAACAAACAAGCCAGCAATGTTGTGAAGCAGAAATGTGTTTGCTGCATTTAACAGTGAGGGTTTATTTACAAACTGTTTGGGCACCTTTACAGAACCACCAGAGACCATTTGCCACGTGACAAAACAAGACAATGGTCCAAACTACTGCACCTCCCTGCAGGATTTAACAGACAGAGATTTCTAGGACTGGCTGAAACACACACACACACACACACACACACACACACACACATACACATACACACACACACACATACACACACACACACACACACACACACACACACACACACACTGCAAACTACATGAAATCAAAAAGGAAATGCTTGTACAGAGATGTTAATCTAATATATTTACACATATTTTAGAATTTCAAATTTACAAATATGATGAAAAACAGTCAGAACTGGCAAATACATTCACACACACACACACACACACACAAATATTGCCAAATAACCACAGAGGAGGGGGGAAGTGAGATTTGAGACAAGCCTCCACCAGTTTACACAAAAATAACTCTCTACAGCTCCAGCAGAATACTAAATGTCTGATTCTAAAGGTGAGGTTGGGAAAATTTTAAACTGTTTTTTTTTTTTTTTTTTTTGAAAACAGATTATTGCTGTTAAATCAGGACTGCATAACCAACCTGTGTTTACAACAATGGCCTGGAAAGTGTATCAAGACCTATATGTATAATTATAGGTTGAGTGTCTCTGTAGTGAGTAGAAGCTTTCTTGCTTCCTCCCCACCTGGTGAGTAAAGCTCACAAATCCAATCATGCAAATTACATCCTAGCTACTTATAGAGTAGGCTCGACACGGCAGTTCCTGCATGAAGCTGTTATTGGTTAAAAACTGAACATTTCTGCCACAGGATGCTGACTGCCATCAACATATTTGCATATTGTTTTATATGACTGTATACTGCTGATGTAGGTATGCCCAATCAAAGTGTGAGATAAAAACCTGTTTTTTTTTTATACTGTTTTAGCAGAAAAGTTCACGAATGATGGTGTTGGCCAGTATTTACTGAAAGACTTTATTGACCCATCTCACCTTTCAACCAGCACTTATGCATAACAAGTATTTCAAAAAAGCAATGGCTACACTTCCATTAAATTTACTATGGATGTGAAGAGTTGTAGCGATCTTGCAAACCACCATTGGAAAATTTAATTTACTCTGAATATTCATGCTTCCAAGAGGATGAACCCTTTCCTTTTTTGACTCTCCATTCTCCATATCTACATTCTATATGTTGAAAGTCTCTTTCTTACTGTATACTCTGTGGTGCACTGTCACAAATATTGCAACCTCTAGCTGGCCTTTTCTTGTTTAAATGTAAATAATTTTCCCAACATTTAGCAGCGAAGCAGTGACAGTATCTGTTACCCACAATGTATCTGACAGATAGCAGCTAAGCCACATGTTCACAAGCTGTCTAGATGAGTCAACTTTATCCTGATTTATCAAGTTGATATGACACTTAGTAACAATGACATCATCTGCAAATCTCAGGGAGAAACAGGCTTAATCACTGGCTGAGGAAATGAGCAAGGCTTGTACTTGGCTAAGCGAGCAGTGTTAGCCCACTGCTGACAGGCTCAGAGGAGGCGGCCGAATTCAGCCGTCACTCAGGGAATAAAAGTCCCTTCTGTTACACTCTATTTTGAAGGTTTTACTAACTTCAAACTTCAATCTGTCACTTAAAAAAGCCAATTATTCAATTAATGTTCACAGTGCTCCCATTTATTTACTCCCCATTATGAAATGCAAATATGCCTGGAGCACTGAAAGAGAGACAGTTTCTCAGCAGCTGAATGTAATTGAAAAGGGACACATGACAAGCAGCTCTGGTAGGAGCTTGTCCTGACACTCCACTTACGTGTGCACCACTAACAGGAGCAAACATAACTAAAGACTTTTAATCATTTACGATTAATATGACATATTCAATACATATTTAATTCCAGCATTAATTTACAGATAATTTCATGATCTAAACGTGTATATAGAGCTGCACAATACTTTCATTATCAATTTCGCTGTTGAGTCAAAATAAATGAATCATTTGTTAAACAAAATGTCACTTTTTCCCAGAGCCCACAGTGATATCTTCAAATGTCCTGTTTTGTCTGACCAACATACTATCACAAAGACTATGAAAACCAGAAAATAGATACGCTTGAGAAGCTGGACTAGAGACGTTTTGGCATGTTCCCTTAAAAAAACGTCCTTTTTTCCTTAATGGATTATCGGAATGGAAACAGATTAGTTTACTGTTGATCAACTAATCAGTTAACTGACTAATTGTTTAAGCTCCACAAACCAATATTTGAGATATTCTTCTCTTATTGTATACCAGATGTGATAAAGCCACAGCTGGCGCTCTAACACCAGAATCCATTGAAACACCAGAGGGTTTCTATTATCTTCTCTAAAAGACTCCATAATGTCTTCAATTTTGCACCAATAGCTACTGAAACACAATCATCAAGTGAATGTCTAATCAGGACAAATTAATCTCTTTGTCTCGCAAACACATTCACTCTCGTACAAACACATACGCCCACAGGCACACAATGCCCAGCAAACCCACACACACACACATAAAGTATCCACTGAAAGCACAAGAAACTAGTGTTTGCCTCCAGCTTTCTCCACCACTCCACCACCACGCTATCGCCACTGTGTGCACCATGAGGAAGATACAATTAATTGTCTGATTCAATCTTGCACTGTTATATCTGACGCTCCAGCAGCACTCACATCATGTCAGTCAGGCCCATAGCCTTGTCCTAACACAGAGTGGCAGAGATGAAGGCGGCAAACAACAGATGAAATCATGTCCGTAGAACAAGTGGTATGCAACACACAGGTTAAAGTAATGAAGAGTAGAAGCGAGCGGTAAAGAATTTAAGCCAGACACAAAAAAACACTGCATAAAGAAAGACATGGAAAATTGTCAGAAACAGCAAACCCAGTGAAATGATGAGGAGAGGAGGTGGACAGAGAGGGAGTCAATTTAGTATCATCTTTAGCCCTGCAAGTTAATGGAAAGCTCTGTCACGAGGAGTTGATTAAGCTCGTTAGCACAGTGAAGAACGCAGGTAATTAATCACTGACACATGGGAGCGCTGCATGCTGATTGGGCCACATCAAACCAATCCAAACGAGCCAGAGACCCAATTAGATCTGACCCCGGCTGCCACATGACCTGGTTAACCAACTGGTGCGCCAGCATCTGTATGCGTGCCTGTGAATGTGTGTGTATGTGTGTGAGAGAGTGAAGTGCAGAGAGGGATGCAGAGAGAAAAGAAGAAGGGAGAAAGAGATGTAGCACCAAGCCTAGATAAAGACATTTAGACTGAATATTGAGAAAATCTTGTTTTCCTTTCCGATAAATCCTTAAAGCAAACGGAGCTGCATTTTCTGTTGATTTTACGCTTCAATTACTTAAACCTGTTTTCACCTCATAGGATTTCAATGAGAAGCAGCAGAGGTTGAGATATCCTGACAGTCCCTACTGCACAAAAACATTGAATCCTACATTTCCCACAATGCAACAAATGGCATTATTTTGTTTGGCCTTCCATTTCCGGTCAACGCCCACGTCTTTCAAACTCCACACCCCAGTTTGCAACGCCTACTTCCTGTTATGAATTTAAAGTATCCAAGCTCAAGCAGAGATAACCCTGATGACATCATCAGGGTAATTTAGCTCCTCCAGTGCTGCAGGACAGAATGAATATCTGTTTTCCCAAACTGAGTAGTACTCCTCGTGCTTGGATTTTTTTTGTCAACCCAAGCCATTGTTACTGTTATTAGTTGCACCTGTGAGTTTCCTGTAATGATGAGCCAAAATGTATTCTGTACTTTGCTCTCACTGCACTCACCCACTGAAGGTGAGGTCATCACAGTGACCCGGCTCCAGTCAGGTGTGTTTGCTCCTCTCTAAGTGGTCTGACGTTATTAAAACCAAACACATCTGCACTACTGGTAAGAGCAGTTTGGATAACAGTTACTTCCATGTGGACTCATATGAGTGAGGTACCCTTAATGAATCACACACACAGACACATGCACACAAAATCCCTGTCCTGTAACTGTAGGTACTTTGCAGTTAGAGATCGGTTCAGATGGTCGGTTTCTTTTTGGATCTGGTTCAGCTGGTAAAATACCTGGATTTGTTCAACTCTGTGGCCAATGAACCCTTCATACACAATCCTGCTTAGATACTATACTAAAATTACATATATGGTGACATAAACACGCGCTGCGTTATTAACAAGACTGACTGAACATGAAGGACCCATTTAAATGTGTGGATACATTTTACCAAAATCAATCAAACAACAGCGCAAAATGCAGCATTTATGGGAGGTTACCCACTACCATGCTGAAATACATGCAAGAACTTGTGGCATTTAATAACTTGAGAAGGATGAACGCTTCGCCTCAGCTTGCTGCCACTGTATTCTATGACCCATAGCAGTGCAACTGTGATTATGCCTTCAACTAAAGCTGAGTGCATCATGCATGCAGAAAAATCAGAGATTTAGTTGATATAAGTAGAAATAATATCATTTCAACTGTCTTGTTTTTACTTGAGCTTCTACAGTTTCTAACATGAACTGTTTTCCTTTCATTACTAATTATTTCCATTCAGTTTTACTTTGTGTTTCTGTTCAGCTACCGTCAATTAGACAATTCCTGAAGATGGTTCACATTTAAAAGTCTACCAGGAAATGGAGAAATTATGTCCTTCAAGCCACCGGAAGGCTTTTAATGTGAGACATTTACACAGGAAGTGTTTCATTTCACTGACAGGAACTCAAAAGCTAATCAAGAAAAGCAAAGAAAATATAGAAAAGTGGAAGAGACTAGAAATAATTACTGTCTCCATTCTGCTAAAAAAAAGTAGGGGTAAGTATAACACGACTCTGTAGATGTACAGGTGGAATAAAAACATGCATAATCCTGAATTTGTCACAACAACAGGTAAATGTGAAGGAAGGGTTGAGTTTACAGGAAAAGAAAATGAAAACTGGGCAGGTCAGAAACTAAACTATGACGAAATAATAAGCCTATCATAAGCCTGTTCAAACAAAGGTCTGCTTCTCTCTGCATTTGAGGTGAAGAAAAGCCCACTTTTTGAGAACTTACCATACATGTAATACCAATTTAGTGCTGTGCTGTGACCAAGTTGGGATCACTGTTAAAAATTAGATGAAAAAAAAAAAGGATTATGTATCAGCTCATGCAGTAAAAGTGAACTCTCTACTGTGTACTGCAGCGTGTCACTACATGTTCACTGGCTGATCTACAGGTAGAAGCTTTATGTCAGCCTTTAACCGTGTCACAACGCATGTTTGACCCCTCTCCTCCCTCTACCTCGCCCCCTCTCTTCCGTCTGTCTTCCCTTCGTCCATGCACCCTGCCTTTTCTATTCTGCTTTTCCTCTCTAACAAGCACACAGGGTGAGAGTGCAGGCTAAAGTCAAGCGCAGTGTGCAATGAGAGACATGTGGTTCAAAACCTTGTCATGACGCTCTTTTCTCCAGCACATCTTGACTCCAGTTTCCCTTTCTGTGTCTCCTCACCCCCTCTACTTCCCTTGAAGCACTGCTCTCACTCGTCCTCGACTTTCAGACATTCATCAGCGCCTGGGGAATGTGGCGGATTTTCTCCACGTTCTCATTTGTACACACGCACCTCAATAACTCCATTCTCCTCGGTTTCTCTCAATCTGTTGCTCTTTTCCTAGCCTCTTTTTCCGAAACGCTTTATCTCTGTGTGCACGTATCTCTCCCTCTCTCTTCCCTTTATCACGCATGCAGTTAAATCAGATACACAGATACCAGAGGCATCAGAGAGAGCAAAAATCAATCACTTCTCCCATCCCCTTTCATCAGCTATCTCTCCCCCTCTCTGTCTTTGTAGCCTTCTCTTCCTCCTTCAATCTTCCCGCTCTTCAGTTCGCAGCATCCTCCTCGTCATCATTATCTTTTAAATGTCATTCAACATTTCCTTCCTATTTCAATATGTTGCTTTTGATTAAAAACCAAGTCCTCTCACAATCCAAAAAAGATGCCCTCCCTCCTCATTTTTTTCCTTGGAGAGCACAGATGCAGATCCCTCCATTTCCTGCATTTGCGGTTCATGTCTCCATTAACAGCACCAGACTTTTTGACTGACAGCAGCTGGCCTGTCAAAGTCGGGGGAAGTCAGAAAGAAGAGGACTAGGAAGCAAAAAGTGAAAGAGAGACATGCGGAGAAGGGAGGAGTGAGGGATAGAGAAAGACATTTCTAATTCAAAGAGACATGCAGTGTTTCCGTGGCAACTCGGTTTCCATGGAAACGGTCTTGCTAAAGATGCCATTAGTGTGAAAAAAAAATACCTACTTACACTCTACTGCACTGTATGCACACAAATATAGGAACATATCCGTTGTTGCGCATCAGGACTGCATTTGCAGTTACTCATATGAGAGAAGATTCACATGAGTGCGTTTTATCTGCTGACACACCTGAGGTCAATTATAATAGCTCAATGAGCTACCACTTACGCTGGTAGCTCATTTATAGGTTTGGCCCTTTGGGGAAAAGAAGTGACAAATTCTCTTGCTAATATTATTAGCTTTACTTTCAGCTTTGGTGCTGAGTTTTGTTGTGAGTTCACTTCTCAAATTGCTTCCTTCAGATTAGGCTGCAGGGGCCAAATTCTCCATATATTGTCTCATTGACCATGACAGTCTGCAGGCTGGGACCACCCACTCATCTACACACACACACACACACACACACACACACACACACACACACACACAATATGTATAACTAACACAAGCTAACCTGGTCTGACAGACTTGGACTGTACATAAAGTCCTACTTGCTGTACAGTATGTACTGGACGGGGGGGTCATGCCTATAATGAATGGCATGTGCGAGTCGTGTGTGGATGTCCTTCAACCATCTCCACTGTTTTGTGGAACAAGGCTGATGATTCAACATAATGAGGTCTCATCACGACAACAGGGACTGAGTTATGTCACTGCTTCATCAGAACAAAACGTCCCTGACCACCACCACACCCTCCCCTGAGGCACAATAACATACTAGGGCTGCAACTAACTATTATTTTGTTTATCATCTGTCTTGTCTATAAAATGTCAAAGTACAGCTACAATTTCTCACAGTCCAAGGTAACATCTTTAAATGTTGTGTTTCGTCCAACCAATTGGCCAGAGGCAAACGATAGTCAGTCTACTACTGTGTAAAACGAAGGAAAAGCATCAAATCTTTACAACTGAAAAGCTGGAACCAGAGAATGTTTGCCATTTTTGCTTAGAAAATAGCTATGCCGATTATTCCATTATCAAAATGGTTGCCAATTAATTTTCTGTCATCTATCTGTCATCTATCAATCGAACTACCAAGTAATTGCAGCTTTAATACCATATACAACATATTACAAAACTCTGCGAACCATTCCTAGTTGGCAGCATGAACGGATTGGCATGAATTTTCCATTTCAAGCTTCAAAATAAAGATTTTCCCACAAACACGGTTCAATTTGCTTGTTTTGTCCAACCAACTGTCCAAAATCTAAAGATATTAAATTTTCGTTGTTGCATATATGACAAAGAAATACAGCAAATCCTCACGTGTGAGAAGCTGAAAGCAGACAATATCTGTCATTTCTGCAAGAAAAATGAATCGACTCATTGTAGGTGGAAAAGAAACATGTCGACTTCATAGCTGTTATTCTCGTAGGTCAACAACCTGTGCTACTGTGACAATCTCATCACATTTTTCTGCTGTTATGTTGCATGGATTTAGCTAGGCAGCTAGCTATGTAGGAAGACGACATCCCCATTCTAAAGCAAAACTGAAAATCTCGGATTGGTTGACTGTTTCTCTTGAATCCCTGAGCACTAATGATGCAGGTTGTCTTATCCAGCACAAGTCTGATTTGTGCTTTGGTCACATTGCCTAATTTATGGCAAAGTAACATCCACAACACAAACAAACTTTGTGTTCATTTCATGCACTAAGTCTGTGTGCTCGGGCTGCTGGCTCTTCATGGACAGGGACGAATGACTTCCACGAAACCTACAAGAGTCTTTATTGTATGAGGCTGTAGCAGGTCACACATCGTCTGTATCAGTGCCCAGCACATTCAGGTTTGTAATCTTCCTGTGATGTTTATCACCAAACTGTGCATTTCAAATGTACAGAAGACATGAGCTGCCTGCTTTTGAATTCGCCGACCAGATCCACTTCTTATTCTGTTGCTGTATAGGAGGTCTGGCATTGCAGAGCTACTGTTCAACTCTGTACTGTGTGAAAGACAAGAGAAAACTGGTGTATCACCTGCTGTATAATGGCTAACACAATGTAACATCATTTTAATGTACTGCGTCCACTCAGTCACTGAGGGAGGATGAATCACATCCTTATTATTCCCCAGTTACACTTTACATTTTGTCTCAGCATGTCAAAAATGCAAGAAATGCTGAATGATTTTTCATTTTTCTTAACTTATACGCAAGCGGTGGCTTTGAAGGGTGAGAATGTAAGCTTTGAGCCGGTGCTTGCCGGAGAGCGTCGGCTTACTTTGATGCACAACAGAAGAGGGGAAAAAAGGGGGAAAGAGAGGGAGATTAGAGAGAAAAGCCAAGAGAGAACGATGTGGTATAAAGATAGGGAGGAACAGAGAGGGAGAGACGGTGAGGAAACAGTAAGAAAATTAGAGGAAGACAGCCAAGAATAGCAAAAGAGAGGCAGGCAGCCCATATACAAAGCTGAATATTTTGAGTCTGGCACTCTCCACGTGTGTGTTGAATAAACAGGACTGTGTGTGATAACACTCTGCAGGGGCTAACAGCTGCAGTGTCACATCACCTCTTGCCTTCGCCCTGGTACAATCAGCTTCAGCTAGTGCTCACTCATACAACAAGCTAACCCATACTTGTCACAACTGCAGCTCTCTCAAAAGGTGTGATACGATAAGGTATCATTTTGGATGGAAATAAAAAAAAATCAGATTTCCTCTTCATCACAGGCTCTCGTACTTAGTGTTAAAATACCTCTGCAGTAGCTGACGTGAACTGTTTTTCAGGTTTTCTGTGCGCTTGTATTAATCCCTTGTACTAAATATAGAAAGTAGCCCCCAGGCTTGAAAGCAAGTGATATTTAGTACATGAGGTAATATGTGGCAGAGTCATTTTAGAACTCTATCAGTGTGATTGTTTAGCTGTCTCAGCAACAGTTTGGAGACTCAGTTCTCTGCACAGCAACAGCTTGATGGCTCGTCTCATGGTCAGCGGACGTTGTTGTACACGGCAGCAGGAGGTCTGAGTGCTGCGTAGCGTGAGTGTTGAGAATCAGGCCAAGGCTTATTAGAGAAAAGAGAGAGTGAACGCGTGCCAGAGGACGTGCCACTCATTGAGTGTCGCTCTCGCCACAGATAAAGACCACTGAGTCAGATGCGTCAGCCCGTGCTACTGGAGCGACTCGCCAGCTGTCACCAGCAGAAATTACGTCCCGCTGTTCATCGCTAACGCACACAAGGCGGGGCGAACGCACATGGCCAAGAAAAACATGCAGCACACGTGGTGGTCTTTCTGATGCATATGTACTTAAGTATGATTATTATTGGCTGCTATGGTACTAGTGTGGGGGTAACCTTTTGGACATAAAATTGCAATTACACACACCCCAATACCCCTGAAGTGATACTCTCCTATCATTTGGGCTTTTGGATGCAGTGGGAGGAATGTGGCAGTGAGTGGCAGCCTGACATGAATGGCATGGTTACATCAGAAGAAGGACAACAAAAACAAGAACAAGGTACCACAGTGTCAAAAAATCTAAATCTGCATCAACCTAATTTTTCTTTTGTGATATGCCAACTTTTCCTCCTCCGTCAAGCAGACAAACTTTTTTGTCTTCTTTGAATTTCTGGTATGGTACTACTTCTTTATTAGAGCTGATAGCGCTAATAAAAAGCTCTCAGCCTTTGGCTCTGATAAACAGCTTTTTAATACAGCTATAAACCCATATAGAGCAATAAGAGTATATGTGCTGATAAACCAGCAGATACACTGGTAGTGGCGCATATGACAGCAATAAGTAACGACGATTACAGTGCAGAAATGGCAAAATGTGTTTGAGGTAAATTACAAACAGTGTTGCCATTACACAGTTTGTTGACCAGAGTACTGACAACGTAAATATAACGTAAAATCAAATCAAACTTAAATTTATGGGAATCACATCAAGAGTGTCTATATTATGTGTTAATGTAAAAATTGACGATAGACAAATATATTATTATCTTTTTAACAGGTTGATGAACATGTACCCATAGAAACATATGCACCATATGAACGTACACTCTGGCGGAGCGCAGTGGTGGGGTGGTGCTGAAATAAGAACAGAACTTCACTTCTGTGTCTTTCCCCTGCATTGCTCCTCTCCCTCTCTCTCTTTGTCCTTATCTAACAAACAGAGGCTCACTGATGAATGTAAATGACTGCCCTCCTCAGCTCCATGCAATCAGAACAAACCCAACCTTTCTGCCTGTTTGGGATTAAATACCCACAAGTCAGCCGGCTCACTTCGTATTTAAGAGCCCTTCCTCAGCCTGACGCAAAACCATGAAAACCACCACATTATGTGACATTTTTTTCCCTGCACCGACTCTTATCTTTGTATCTTTTATCTCTCACTGACTGTTCTTCTCTCTGTATTCCCCAAACATAAAAACCACTACATGATGAAGCTCAAAGTCATGAGCGATGGCACAAGAGCTCCCTCTAATATGTACAGCTTCAGAAAAAATGACTTAGCATAGGGAGAGTTTGTTTTAAGTTTAAGGCCCTTATGACACTGGATGGTAAAAAATTGCAGGAGGGTCATCTTGAACTTTTTGAGGCAACAGTACTGCCTTGAGGATGGGTCTGTGGTGAATATAATGTGTCAGAATATTGTGCTATAATGTGGAAAATTATTTCAGAAATTACTGAACTGAACGTACCGCTGTGTATTGTGGACTATGTATTAGTTATGGCCTTTAGTATATGGCTGCTTGGTAATACTATAAGATTGAGACTTTCTTTACTGCACAGATGTTCTAATACTGAGCACCTAGGCTTCACCGGGTAGATGCTCTATGATATCATGACTGAGACATCTGTCAGCATTAATATGTTCAATCCCACTGGCAATCACTTGATGGTCTGATTTTAAACCAACACAGACAGCTGCTGTGACTGGCACATAAACAGAATAGCACAAAACACAACAGTCCATCACTCAGTCTGATCAATGCTTATTTTTCAAAGCTGTGGGAACAAATTCTTTGTCAGTCAGCGATCAAAACAAATCCTCTAAACTACACAACAAAATGTGTTGTATGTCATTTCCTTCAAAAACAACACATTTGAATGTTTCCTAATCTGATGGCCCTATTGGCAGAACAACATTAGCTTCACCTCACTGTATTTTTGTGTCTTTCTGCTTATTGTTTTTGGTTTGTGCCCCACAACTTTACTTTTTTTGGCTCAGGCTAAACACTCGCATCAACTTTGCTTCCTGCAGCAGCAGCAGCAGCTGTTTTTAGTCAATAAAGCTCTGATGAACCTGCTGTATGTTACCTACATAGCACCAAATGGCAAACAGACAAAGGCAAAGCAAAGAGCTGCTGAACATAGCAGAGCATTTAGCAGCCAAAGATTCCTCAGGATTTGGTGGAAACCAAAAATACTAAATACTAAAAGGAGAATATGGAAACATGATTCAAAGTAAATGTTAATGTTGCTCTGTATCTGTTGGATGTGTAAATAAGCAAGCAATTACAAAGTACTAAAATATGTTTTTAGAGAGCAAAAGTAATTCCTACATGGATTATGTTCACTGGCACATTTTTCCTGTGAAGGAAGTGAACATGGTTTGGTTTAACATAGTGGAAAATAGTGGTTTTGGTTAGATATTGAGCAACTAAACACATCCTGTTTCATGCTTCATGTTAGTTCAATGACTCTGGGGATGGCAATGTTGGGTTGACACAACTCATCACCTATTGGAAGGGGTTGATGGAGACCAAAAACAGAGCTAAAAGGAGAGCATGGGACTCCAACACATGGGCAGAAACATGACTCCATACTAATATTCATGTTGCTCCGTGTCTTCTTTCAACATTATAAGGCAATAGTGTGTAAATGTTGTGTTTACACCTTGGTGCACTGTCTCCAAGTGGCCAAAGGAAATTAACATAGGGTTACAGTTTGGTTGTTCAAACACACAAACTGCTTTGGAAGTTAGTTTTTGCTTGAAATAAAATAAAATAAATCAATGCTGACTAGGGTTAGGGTGTTCTGATAACCCCTGTGTGCAATGTTTGTTAGTTTTTTTGGCCTTATTAACAATGTCACATGACTTCTGTGTTGCCTCCAACAGACAAGAGCCACAACTCACACGGCTGCTAGATGTCCTTGTCAGGTAAAGGGAAACATAAGTTAGTTATGCTGTTGTTTTTCTTGTGAAAACAGTCCCAGTGATAGATATGTCTAAATCTAATTTGTCTCAAACACCACACTGGTGAGGAATAAAGTAGCTCACCACTGTGACTCCGTGTCACAAAAGGTTAATCTAATTTCATTTGTATAATATGGCATCTTTACCATACAAAATAAGATTAGCTGGGTAATTAGGCCTCATATGCTGGGATGTTAAAAGTTGCTGCTGGCAGGGAGAAGGCAATCGAGGCTCCCAAAGCCTTCTGACAACCTGTTGTAACTGAGTGCAATGCAGAGAAGTCTCCTGTGATCTCCAAAATTACTCATCCTGTCCACGCACAGCACGGCCGCTGATAAAACGAACTCATTATATGGAGAGAAAGACGAGGGAGGGAAAGAGAAAAAAGAGAGAGGAAAAGGGAGACGAGAGGATTTGCAGTCCATTTCAAGGGCACAATTAAAATTTAGGAATTTATTGGACAAAAAAGGAGTGCGGAAAAAAGCTAATTGTGTGAGCGTAGAGTGAATTCATGGGATAGTGAGGGTGGGAGCACATTCATAAACAGTTTAGGATGTCATTTCAGAGAACAATGCAATAAAGAACGGAAAATTAGGAGAAAGAGCACAGAGATGGGAAATCAGGATATCAAGGGTATTAGCTTCACAACTTCTTTGACCCCTTCACTTGATTTCACTGTGTGTGTGTGTGTGTGTGTGTGTGTGTGTGTGTGTGTGTGTGTGTGTGTGTGTGTGTGTTTGAGGGAGTTTAGGAAGGTATGATGAGCAAATCCGTGTCTTCCTTGGAGCACTCTGAAAACAACCCATGAAACATGAAATATTCAGCTCCACAGACTTTCTATGGAACTGTAACAATGACAAAGGTCAAATCACTTCTTGTTGTTCACGACTGTTTAACTGAGATTACACCAGATGATGAGAAGTATTAAATTATTTTCTGCAACATGGTTTTATGTTGGCACATTTTCCCACTGAAGGTAGTGCACATGGTTCACAAACTCTGTCTTCCATTCACTGACAGGATGAGTTTCCTGACATCACAGATTAATGTGAGGTTTTTTGATTTTAGCTTGACAGACAGACATCCATGTCCTCACACTTGTGACACAAAACAGGAGGAATTTTATGTAGGGCAGATTTTCTCCCTATCCCAGGACCCGTCTGTTGCACATTCAAAGAGTTAAATGTATGACAAAGCCAGGGAAATAGGAACATCAATCAAATGCTGACTGCCGTAGTATCTCTCAAAGTCAGACTAGGTGAGAGAAAGTGTGTTTAAAGCTCTAATAGAATGGGATTAGTTTTACAGGGAGAGGATGGAGAAAGTAATCATTACTGGAGCATGTCTGTTGTTTCAGTGCCGTTCAAATCTGGTCAGTCATTTTATTCATTCATGCCTATAAAGTAATCCTAATATGTCCAGTAAAATAAACTATACAAGTGGTCTTGTCACAAATGAGATCTGTGAGACTGATACAACTCAGGCTACTGCGCTATTTAGATTAGGGAAGGACCACCGACTCAAACTGGCAGGCTTGTTCAGACGCCCCTTTGCTCTTGTAAACAAGTTAAATTGTTGCTTTTCAAGAGTGTCTGCATCAGTTGTGGAAGCTTCATTTGACATACTGTGTGGATAATTTCTGTTGCAGTGACAACGCAAAAATGGAGCCGACTCTCTGGGTGGACAAACTGGCTTTTCACATTACGGATGTCCTGTGTTAACAATAACGTTCCATTTATTTTCATAAAATGAATCCTGTCCCTAAATAGGGCTTAAGAACGAGAGTGGCAGAAGCAAGAGCCCTGAAGAATAATATCAGATAATGGCTGCGTGAGGTGCAATATGCATATGCGCAGTTTATTATTGTAGTTTGTTCCTTAATTCTCTTGTCTTTTGGGATTGGTCCTAATTGCAAAAGGGGGCATTACAGAGGCAGTCAATGATCCCCTCATGTACAACCAGCAAGAATAATGGCATACATGATGCATGCAGGATGAAAGGAGGGGACTCATAAAGTCACAAATTGGGAATGAGAACAATAGGATGAGAAAACATGAGTGCACCCCTGGCTCAAACAATCATGTCACCTGCAACAGATTAGCACGACCTACGTATCACTGCACAGCTACCAGCTGGTCGACCTAATGCCAAATAATGTAGGTATAAGTGGCCAAACAGGTCCGCAAAGAAATTTACTTCCCTAGTCTGTTTTACGAGAAGGCCTCACACATTTCTGTGCAAATGGGATGCCTATTTTAAGATAGAGAGGGTGTATAATTGTAGTAATCAATCAAGGAGCGGTGAATCAGTTTTCACTGACAGGCAGTGCTATGTCTGTATAGAAAAAAAAGTCTTTTCTAAAGCAGTACAATGGCTGTTTGTTCTTCTTGCACACAGTATTTTGTCTTTCTTTTTCGATTGGAGAAATCACACCAAAAGAGAGCCACGACACAGCAGTCCATTCATCCATGAGTTTTACTAGTGACAACCACACAGATAGTTTATCAGCCCGAGAGAGGTTTATATTAAACAAGTAAGAATTTCGAGCCCCCTGCATGGTTAAAAACTTGTGGGTCGTGTTGAATGGAACCACAAAATCCTGGGAAGAAAAAAAAAAAATCAACTTTAAGGAGCCCGGAACGATCATGAGAAATGGCATCAGGATGCTGTGTGCCCCTAGGCACCTTGTTTGCAGTGAAAACAACAGCTGTAATCTCCCCAAACACAGGCAAAGAGGCTATTATCACTGAGCACCAGCATGCTCTACGTGTCACACACATGCACAGACACACATGTGCACAAAAGCGTCAACACACACAGCTTAAGTCCCAACAATAGATCTGGAAGACCTCATTAGTCCCAGAGCCGGAGTTGAGTGCGGGCCGGGGCCAACTCTGTTGTCCTATTATGCCAATACCGACACATGGCACGGAGTGAATTAATGGCTAAATGGAAGCGTGCAAATTGTTTGTTGCATAATGGGCCTACCTGCAGCTGTCACTGATTCATTATAATGGGGTCCTAGAAAGGAAAGTAAAGCCAGGAGTGCTGTGAGGTATTGGGCCATTTTACTTGGCTGCATCATCACCATTGAGACTGTTAAGTATGTGGAATAATACGGTTTAAAGATCAAATGCCATAAACAGGACGTGTGTGTTCAGTGTCGTTCTAAATGGAAATCAAAGTGCTAAGTAACAAGATATTGAGAGATCAAGTGGTTTGCCCTACACAGAAGCCTGAAGTTAAGGACTTCAGGTGGATTCAGAGCACACCAGATTAGACATAATTGGGGACTGATAAGGAATGAACTTGGCAAGCTGAAGGGAATTGAGTTATTGGTGCTTGAAAATGACTCACTTGCTCTTTCGCAGACACACGCACACAAACATGTGCACACAGAGTCAAGTTCATACAGCTCGCCTCGACTCTATAGGCTTCACAGCTCTTTGCCTCTACACCTGGGATTTCTGTCATTCCTCTCTAAGCCTGTCAGTCTCCCTTAGAGATTTATTTAGAACCAGAATACAACTTAACTGTCCACCAAGTCCACCATGGTCTTTAAAAAATCAATCCTAACCCTAACCTTTTAATCACCAGCTTTGGCTTTCTCCCATTATCTGCAAACGTTCTGCTCAGAGGTGTTCCAGTGCTAAACAAATTCACCCGCAATCAAGAAACTGCAAACTTAGGCTTCTTAGTTTGTGTGGGTTTTTTTTTTAATACTTAAATGATTAATTAATTATCATAAGGTTTGTTTCTTGAAAAGAAGTGGAGTACTACTCTGTAATGCAGTAAGTGTGTATGTGTGCAGTATATATACAAGATGCTCTGAGAAGGCATCCCACAGACAGGACCATGGGCCCATGTGTGAAATGAAACAGTGAAATATATGAGATTACTTCAGTAACTTGACATGTAAGATTGCTTGTCATGAAGTATCTTTTTTTTCTACTTTTTTATGTATTTGCTATTTGTAACATTTTATGAAATAGTGGAAATTTCACAGAGACCAAGGTGAAGTCCAAAATCCAAATATAATCAATTTACAAACATAGAAAACTAAATAAAAATTGCAAATATTTGTATTTGAAGAGGCGAAACCATTGAATTTCGGTCTTTTTTGCATAAAAAAAAATTGTTTATTGATTAATCGATTATCAAAAAGGTTGCAGAATAATTTTGAGTAATTCATTTAATTACCAGTTTTTTCAGCTGAAGTATTTTAATGCTTTTTTGTTTTTATAGGTTTGGATATGGGTATGGATGCCAGGATTCAGGGTTTTTCGCGACATTTTGATGTTTCTCTTGGTTTGTGTGACTGAAAAGCTGTAAATAAAACATTAAAAGCGCACAGAAAAAGCTACAGTGGCACTGACAATCACAACTTTGCAACAGGCAAATGCAGTTCACCTCTCCATCCCTCCCTCTCAAGCTCACAGCCCTATTTTTGCTTCCTTTTTGCCTGTGTGTCCACCTCTGTTTTTACACTTTAATCTATTCATCCATCTATTCAAAACCTCGCCCCCAACCCCCTCCATGACTACGGCATTATCCCTTTTCTCGTCTGTCACTGCTTATGTCAGACTCAGAAATAATCATTTCTTTTCTCTTTCCCTCTCTAGCTGCTTTCATACAATATGGAGTGAGAAATATATATAAGCAAGTGGTTGCCATGCCAACCGTGTCCACCGCATTCAACCCCTCCTTCTGTGTGTGTGTGGCTGTCAAACAACAGAGGAAGAATAAAGAGTTGAGGAGACCAAGCCAAGTGAATGGTGACCACCGAGAACGAGGGGGGGAACATCGAGATTTCCTCAAAAACTAAACATCAAATGGTGTCGAACGCACGTACACCCCCCCCCCCTCCCTCCGCCTCTACTCTTATGCGCTGTATTCCCTCAGCTTTTCCATGTCTGGTACACTCTTATCTTCACTTTCCCCCTTGTCACTCTCAGTTTGTGCCCTCTGTCTCTCTGTCAGCTGTAAAATGTGGTAATTATATGCTGAGCTAAATCCTCTTCCTCCTTCACACCCACACAAGTTGTGTTATTTCATAACCTTCACCCTTTCTCTCTCTCTCTCACACACACACACACACACACATTTATTCTCTTGTTTTCTCCTTCTTTATCTCGATAGTATCATCACTCCATCAAGTTGTTTGTCCACTACTGGATGTTCATATGCAACACAGAACAAAGAAGGAAAAAAACAAAAGGCCCTGACGGCATTGTGAGGGGACAGAAATGCAGTTCTCTTTAAACTGGAGCTTTTATTTGATTCTTTCTTCATTCAGGTTGACAAATATAGCCTTGATTTCTATTTTCTGCGAAGCAGCAAGTAAACCGGCAGATCTGATGTCCAGATCAGTCAACTTTAAGGCTCTAAAAAGTTGCTTATTATCCACCATAATCGCTGCAACTTATCAAACAAGCAATTTTTCTAATTAGGGCATTTAGTAAGCGATAGCAACTGGTAAATATGTTTGTTGAGATATGTGTCTTCACATTACACATGAATGGAATTCAAGCTTTAACTACAGTAATTTCAAGAAATAACCGTCTAATCACAATTATTATGCTGATTTAGGCAACATGGTCTCCAGAATCTAATCAGATCTGGGACTCTACAGGAATAAATTGCAGGGTAAGAATGAAGTTTCCATCGTTTATTACTTTGTGTTGTGTGTGTTAGATATTTGCTTCTCAAGAATGCCTTCCTGCAACAATACATGTCTCATGACAACACAAAGTCCTCTGTATCATGCACCATGGTGGCTGGACGTTAAACCACCAATGACCAAGATAATGCAAACACTTATTCCTACAATTCCATACACCAAGGAGGAATCATTAAGGATTTTCTTGTTGGAAGTCAGTAGTCCACTTGGAATTCTACAGGTTTCTTTTTTGAACAATTTCACACAAAAAAAAACTTTAATTCTACCTGCCATTAACAGTAGACACAAGCAGTGAACAAGTATGCATGCTGGTACATATTGTGCTCTTTGCTACTTCTTGCACAGCAATATTTACTTACTTACTAACTTATTTATGAGCCAAAGGCAAATTAATGGGACAGACAATGAAGTTCTGAATCTGGATTATTTTGGGCTGTTTTGTAATTTTCTGTAAACACATTTCATTAAGTTTTAGTTTGGAGATTAAGACGCTGGAGTTCAAGTGTTTCCACTGTTAAATACCTGCTTTTATCTCTTCACCAGCCTCTAGCACAATACAGCATTGTGAATAAACTTACGGAACGTATTTGACAAAAAATCTTCACTGAAGGTACATCTAATGCCCTCTTACTAGGGATGTTCCTCATAACTACTTTCCCTGATGTTTAAACGGAAGCTTGAGGTTAGACTACTCGACTAGTTTAAAAGTAAGACAATTGAACCCAGTTTAATCTATAAGTTGCACATTGTCTTAAAAAATACGTGGATAAGAGCCACTTAAAACCACTAATCACATTATTCAATAACCAAATGGAATTTTAAATGTGAAACATGTGACACTTTGTGCTGTGCGTCAGGACTTCAGTTAGAAAAAACTGGTACAGGTCCACGTGTCCCGCAAGATTTCAGTATGACAGGAGAAATTCCAGTCAAATACCAAGTGGATAATGGATCCAATTTTTCCATGTTTTTATGTCTACATGACTAATGGGGACAACAGCTTCTGAAATTGGTCCAGTATTAAGTGAGATGGCTGGAGCCAACAGCCGAAAGACTTAATCCCTCTGCACAGTCAATATACATCCACTAAAAGTGTTTGTTTATACCACTGACAGGCTCAGATTGTTATTCTGAACAGAAAGGATCCCTACAGAGGCAGACCTAGAGTAAGATCCTCTTTCTTCCTGTAAAAGACACCAGACTCCATTTACAGAAACAGTAATTTTATCATTGTAAAACACACTTCATTCAAACTCGAGAGCGACAAAATACAACTCACCAAAACCATCTAGGTTCATCTTTCACTGTTCCAAAAATCAACACTACTGGTTTGGTCGTACTAAACCCTTACTTCACCGAAATCAGAGGAGCAGAGGTGGAAAACAGCATGGAGAGCCAGAATAATGTCACATCTGCCTCTGGAATTATTTTCACAGAACATTATGAGATTTAAATGTACTGGAATTGAACAGATTTTCCTAGTAAAAAAAACCCCAGGTAGTTACACTGCATTGCGAGCATTGCACATTACCCTGTAATTTAAAAGTGCACAATAATAACTTTTAGTAACAAATATCTCTGGTGTCGATTAGCAAGGGAAGCAACATTTAATCAACTGGCGGACTGATTGCGCACATCCGTACCTTTTACCACCTTTTTTACCTTACCTGTTGTGTGTTTGCACAAGCATTCAACATTCAAATGTCGTACATTACCAATGCCATTACCCAAACCAAACAGGAAACTGCAGAGAATCTCTTTTATACATCCCATTTTCTCCAAGAGGTAGGCTGCATCAAAGATGTAACAAAAACCCATCCTCAGCATCGTAAAGATTCTGTCATTCTTCTGTGAGGGACGTAAACACTGCTAAGCCTATTTCCACAACATTATTTAAGGATACATTTCAAAGCTATTGTTCCATTTTCGGATCATAGATTCTCCTCGTGTAGCCTGGTTTATGCCAACTCTCTTGTATCCTGATCCCACAGAGATGTTGTTTTTTTTTTTACTTGATATGTACTCCTTTGTTTCATGCTGCGAGTCCTTTCAGAGTTGAGTCGACTCACTGTCAGGAGCTTCAATACGGTGTCAGGCTCACAGGGGAGGTCAATTAACAGCAAAATCAATCAGCAGAGAGGCTGGGTTAGAATGAGAAGCAGCACTGAGTGGTGTGAGGACGATGCATCTTTAAAAAGTGTGAGAGAAAATTCTCTTTTTTCTCCACATTTCCTTATTATCTTAAATGGATCCAAAAAGCTCATACTAAACACCCTAAATAAAACTGTTATGATGACTTTTATGGATTTGTCACCCAAATAAACAGATTATCTTACATATAAATGATTCAGCTATTTGTTTGGTTGACTCTTGATTGAAACTGTTGCAGTTAACATGATTTTGCAGGTTCTTTAAGGTGGCTGTTCAATGTAATCCAGAGATCCGCCCAGGTGCTATATTCTTAATGCTAAATATTTCAGAATAAGCTTTCGAAATCACATCCATGAAATATTATTATAATTACTGCTGGATGAAGTAGCAACAACTAAAAAACAAGTCAGTTGTGACTTCACCATTCATCCAATATTTGGTCCCGATGACTGTGCAGTGTGGTCAAATTACTGATGGTTCAATTCACTGCCCCCCACCCCCAAAAAAAGGCAACAACGAGTTTTCCTACCTTGGCAGCCATGACCATGGAAGAGCCTCCTCTGATGCCCAGGATGGGGATGTGTGTCTGCGCAGAGATGAAGTCCAGGATCTGAGCGATGGCCTCCTGGTCCGTGTCGTCACCAAACACAACGCCTTGCAGAGAGTTCCTCGTCATTTGTGCGCAGATCCGATTGATGATGCTCTTGGGGTCGGTCTCATTCATGGTGACCACCTCGACTTTTGGAGGGTACGGGATGTGGAGGAAGTCCTCTTTCTCAAGTCCAACCCCCAGGGTTACTTCACTAGAGTTGCCCACCAGGATTACAGCAATACTGAGTGAGCTGATCTGTTTGGGACTGATTGGGGGAAGAGCTGGTAAGCCAGGAGAATATTGAGGAGGGATGACAACACCCCTCTGGGTGCCGCCTCCCCTCTGGCCACCTTGTCCCCCTGGGGCACCTCCAGGCCCTGTACCTGGACCTCCACCCCTGCGAGACTCGCAAATGGGCAAGAGGAGTACGAAGACAAGGAGCAGAGAGAAGGACAAGGAGAGGAAGGGGAGGGTCATCCGAGGCTGAGAATAAGGATGATGAGAGGGCTGGTCCAGAGGAGGAGGATGATGGGGGGAGGACGGTAAGGTGAGGCGCTTGTCCTGATGACGGGAGGGAGAAGGGTGGAGGCTGACAAGCATTGTGGAGGAGTGTAAATGCCGTCCCTGGAGGGAAGGAGAGGAAAAGAGAGACAGAGGAAAATTATGTAACACCTCAGATTTGACCAAAAGTGAAAAACATTAAAACATTAATGACCACAAACAGCTAGGCATAAAAATCTCCATTTTCAATTTGAACCTTTTACTGGGTGGATATTGTGTGCCTGGAAAATCCAGTACATACTACACACACTACAGGATATATCTGCATTATTTTATACCTACAGCAAGTTAACCCCTTAACACCTATTGTCGCGAATTCACATCATACCGCTTTAATCCACATTGCAGCTGAATCGCGCATGCATTCCTCCAATGCCGGTTTGTGCATATTCAACACACACCTAGGAACCTTTTGCAAGCACTGGTTTCCCGTCATACCGGTCACAGTGAAAGAACCCCTGTTCTAATTGTTGTTACAATGTAATGGTTCTAAGCCAATTTTGTGGCTGTTTTGATGAAATAAATGAATTTTGAATAAACAAAAATAATGTTTTTACTGCATTTAAGCATTGAAAAAAGTGGACATATTCTGTTTGTTTGAACCCTATTCTAGTTGGTGAACCCACCTAAATTTATATCTATTGTATGTGCTACAGAAAAATTAAAAAACTCCTCTTGATTTAGGATCAATTTGAAAGCAAAAACACAAATAATTAATTTTTTAATATAATTCTAAATAAATTCAGGCGTCAAGGGGTTTAATAATCATCAATTTCATCGAAACTGTGGAGGAACAACGGTGAAACTGTGGAGCAAGTCACTCATCTTTTGTTTCGTACTACCTGTCATTTTGTAATTTGAGGGAAAACATGAGAGAAACGAGAGAGACGATTGTTGCAAAGAGGTCAGCATCTCAGTATAACAGTTTGAATTGCAGTAAAAATATATCCACAACTGCCAAAATGGGCAAACACAACATTTGAAAAAACATAAGAATGAATATGGAGCTAACCTTTGTATGAGAGACGCTGAAAGGAAATGGCTGAGTCAGCTCGGGCTCACCAAATGGCATACGAATAAAAACACCCCAAGACATTTTGCTTGCTATCAGAGGATCATCCATTCCATCATCCAGTATCCCATTTAGCTTTTCACGTGCCATTTTAGACGTGCATGTCAGACAGAAAAAAATGTCAGGTATGTTACATAAGTTAACTTATTTTAACCATAATTTTCCTAAACCTAACCAAAAAGCAACCATATCACAATGTTAGCAACAGTTATTGTTGTTACCATGACGACCAAGGTCACCCGAGTATGACGACAAATGACGAAGGCCACCTGACTTTGTTCTTTCCTGCACATCCAGAAATGACACGACACGTGAAATGTTCTCACATGTGGTGCGCTATTTATACGCCAGCCCATGAGATGACACTGGTTGAATCAATCTGCTGAACTGAGAAAACACAGCTCTATTTTTAAGAATATATTCATGTGCATATGAATTTATTCATTCTATAATTTCTTTTTCTTTTATCTTCTCCTTTTTTTCCCCTCATCTGACGGATCCACTAACTTTCACTAACTGAAAAAGTATTCTGTGATTACACTATCGCTGCTGGCTCGATGTTATGTATAGCGCTAATAAAAAGAATTTTAAAAATCCAGTATTGGTCGGGATCTTAAACGATACTGATGAGTCAACCCTTTAATTGCCAAACTAAGTGACCCACATAGCCGGGTGTCGCACCACACACTGAGAGATGCCTGCAAGCTCTCATAGAGCATCAAGTGACAACGCCACATCCATTATACTGTGCTGTGCCTTCCTTGGAGGAACCCTGTGGCACACATCAAAGACAGAGCGGGAAAGAGAGTGAGCTCTGTGTGTGTGTGTGTGTGTGTGTGTGTGTGTGTGTGTGTGTGTGTGTGTGTGTGTGTGTGTGTTTTGAGAGACTCGGGACAGCACTGGGTGCATTTTGACAGATTGACAGCCTCACAGCTTCATGGACTAGCTGCCAGGCTAAGTGACCATTAGACGATCGCACTGAGTCTCTCTCTCTCTCCTTTTTGTGTCTCCATCTCTCTCCCCCTCCCACACTCTTTCCATTGCTTTTCTCTCCCTTTTACCCTACAAACCTGTTTTCTTTCAGCAGCTCCCTCCAACCTTCCGAGATCCCTTCACTGCTCTTTGAAGTCAACTGCAGACCTATTATTTACTATTATTGCTATTATTTACTGCTCCTCTATTAGCAGGCATACAAAGAGCAGCGGAGTAGAGTATCAAGGAGAAATTGTGGAGGAAGGGTGGAGGAGACAGAAAGTGAGAGAGAACAAGAGAAGCAGAGTGAAAGATGTAAGCAGAGGGAGGTGACAGGCTCGGAGAAACACAATTAGTCATAGCCTGATGTGAAAATTGTGGTGTGTATGTGTGTGAGTGCACGCACAGCCGAGTGTATCAGGAGTACAAATTTGGGCATATTTTCTGCATAGATAAAGACGAGGAATCTTAATGAGTATATGTTCATGCTCATATTCTAAATTAAGCACAAAGGAGAGGGATAAATGAAGGGCAGAGCAAAAGGCTCGCTCCTCTTCTTTGCTCACACAACACCTTTGCTAATCTTTTATTTATCAAGCACCCCGGGTGTTGTGGAGCCGATCCAGTCGGCACCGAAAACAAGAAGTCCAAACAAAACAAGAGAGAAAGAGAGAAGTTTTGAGGAGAACTGAAATGTGACAGAGGTAGAAAGCAGCGGCAGAAAGCAAGAAGTAATCTGTGAAATAGGGTGAGCACGGAGAGAGGAGGCCGGACAGTGTGGAAAATCAGAAGAGGACGAAATGTGATCTTCATGTAAATAGCAGTTTGTCTAAAAGGTCTAATTACCAGAGGTTTGTCAGGCTTAATTGCAGGTGCACATGCTAATTGTAAACGAGCTGAATTCTCCACGGGGGCGCCACAGTGGAGCCAAGAGAGAGAGAAGGAGAAGGAGAAGGAGGAGGAGGAAACAAGTGGGAGGAAGGCAGCCGAGAGAAGAGAAGAGAAGAGAGGAGAGTGGGGCGAGGAAGAGAATAAATAGAGACATACACAAAAGAGATGGAGGTGGAGGAAGGAACAGCAATAAGAAACCAAGAGGAGGGAGGGAGTGAGGGAGAGAGAGGGAGGTGTGGAAGGGCAACACAGCTGAGAGAAAGATGAAAAGAGGACATGATTAGCACAGGATGATAGAAGAAGAGTCAAGGGTGGGGAGGAGGTTAAAGAAAACTAAAGAAAAAAAAATGAAGAGAGGAAAGAGATGGTCGCATCCACAAGAAAAAAAGGATGGAAATTCTGCAAAAGGGCTGATGAATCTACTGAGAGGCAGCACTGGAGGGAAACTGTTGGAAAAAAATCTTTCAAAATAATGCAAGAAGTGTGACAGTAAACGAGGGAGCAAAAAGAGACAGAGACCCATTCGGATATGCCTTTCTGTATAACAGCAGTGCACGGTTTCCATAGTAACAATTCAAATATGCCTCCACATAACACCCTGATGGACAGGAAGATACACACAACTCACGCACTCGCGCTAATTCATGCAGTACACTCCATGCAGTGCGTGCCCTCTCCTAATAATACACAATTTACTTTTATCCAAGCTGGCGCATATTGCTGCGCCCAACTCTCACTGACAAAAATAAAACGCTTGTAACATAAAATAAATAGCATGGTGCCTTCACACAAACGTGTGCATGCACACCCACATAGACACGTACGAGGTAAGTTAATGCACTCCTGCAGATAGAGATGATCCACTGCTCCGCCTTTTAGTGTACCTCACATTAAAAATGAATCTCAAAAGGGCTACGGGCAAATAAACAGAAATAACACGATGGAGGGAGCAAACAGCCTGCGCAGGAGCTGCTGTGACATTTGGACTAATCAGACCTACATACAGCATCTCCACTGTCATTAATGGCCCCCAATTAATATCATTTAAATGTGGGGTGTCAAGAGTGGATCATGTACTCAGAGCAAAAGTAAACCAGCTAATATTGCATCAACAAACCCAAGATGACTCAGGAATTTATGTGCCCTTGTGAGCCCATTACAGCACTTACACAGCAATTATAATAACATACGCAGCATAGGGAAACACGCAATAAGTGGCGATGAAGGGCCACATAAAACACCCACATGTGTGCATTGCTTGTATCCAGCAATTTGCTGCAGACGTGACAAACGTTCTACCCATCGCTTCAATAAAGAGCCACATGCATGAGCGCTGAGCTGGCTGTGCAAACGGTTTAAACAAGCGCACTGTGGGTCAGGCAACAGTTCGGTTCAGATGACATCCATGCCCTCCTGATGGCATATATGGCTTCTGTTTTTCCAACTTTAAAAGACGCGTTCGCTCTCCTATACCCATGCATGCACAATTACACAAACACACACACACACACACACACAAAATCGGGTTCAAGTGCAGACCGCAGGCTCTGGGTCGAGCTGGATCAAGCCAATAAGACAGAAGCACACTTAACATTTACAAAGAGCATTGATCACGGCACTCTGTCAAATGGCACAAACCGCCAATAGAATAAGCAGAGCTGCTTGAGACGCGTAGCTGCACACACTCACACTCGTGGACTTCCAATCTGCCAATAAAGATTCCACATGATCAATCAAGCCATGAACCATGAGCAGCGATCAGCTCGTCTCCCATCAGTTCCCATAGTAATGAATACTTGTGGGCTTTAATGGTTAATATTGCTAAGGGATTACAGACTATAGTGTATACACTGCAGAGGCTCCAAGCAGCAGCCTGAGACATTAAAACTGAATCTGCCACGCTATTTAAAACACACGTAGGCCATCGTTATCAGGCTCTACTATATCCCTGGAGACTCGATGTGGTGGGCTGCGCTGTATAGCATTTGAAAGGCATTGTGGATAACATAAGCTGACAGGCATATCTATTAAGGAGCCCATTTACATTCAGTGGGTGGTCAGTTACAGGTAAGAGGGGTACTTTTGTCAACTCCACTCAAGCACACACTGCATAAGGCATGATTTATAAATGATAGCAAATCAACAAATAACAGTGAGCTTTAACAAACTATAAAAGGCATTTTAACAGCACTGTCGCTCCAATATATTGTCAGTGTGCCCTGACGACGGTAAAACAGGAAAATCTTTGAGAGTTGAGTGTTTTCATTTCGTTTAAAGGTCTAGTTATCCCCTGGAGAGATGCCACAGCAGGTGACAATGTTTGACATTTCTGTTAACTGTCACAACTACAATAAATCATCAATAATTCAAAAATGTACTTATTAACACAAGAATGGCTTGCCTACGCATCGAGCCGCCACAGTTCCTATGATAAAAGCTTTGTGTGGGTACAAGACTGCAGCAACAACTGTTTCTGTTCTTTCTTTAAAAGAGTAAACAAGTGACAAAATAAGGGCACTATCTCCAGTGTTAGCATGTGATTTATGTGAGAGTGTCTCACACATCTCAGTGTCCAGAGGGGCCTTGAGAATACAGTAAGAAGCTAGTATTCAAATTTCATTGCAGGTGACCTTTGCATACAAAAAAAAGGCAGCAGAGGAAAAGAAAATTACATTTTGTTTACAAACGCTTCCTCTGGGTTCAAGCAAATTTAGTGAAGATGGAGAGAGTTACGCCTCTAAAATTGCATGTGTGTCCTCACTAGTTTCAGACTGAACTCAATACTTGCCTTTTGTTTACTCTTACTAAATAAAGAATGAGAATATTGTTGGGGAGTGGAATCTTGAGAAAAACACAGTTTTAAATCACCGGCACTGGTGTTGTTTTTGGTGAATGATGTTCATCCTGATGTGTCAGTCAGAGCTGTGTGACACTGTTGTGTTCAGTCAGGTAATCAGACATCATGCAGCTGTAATGACTCTTCTGCAGGGGTGGTGCAAGCCAGCACAAGTTCTATTTACATCCTCTGTAATTATTCAATTCACTCTCACAAAGTCGACTGCCACCATGAGCTGAATGACTGCTGTAAATACTGACTCTCCACTACACTGCCATGGTCAAAATGTAATAAAAATATACTCTACTGCTGTTGAGCCAAAAGTTCACCATTTCTGCTGTACGTAGTCATGTGTGTTGGCACTTAGCTACATCGCAGCTACATTCAGATGTGGATTAATACACATTTGGTGGCCTTGTGAGTATTTACTGCAGCAGGATGGTTACTTAGAGATTGACTAGAAATAAACTACAGTGCCTATTTTCATTGTAATGAAGGAACTTATGGCCCACTGCAACAGTTGTGCTATATCTTTTTAATAAAATGGAGGTCTACGGCACAGAGGATTAAACCGCATCACGCTTTAGCCACACAGATTCTGATCAATGAATTGTTGGTTTTGGTCTTTTTATGGGATTTGTTGACAATGACAAAAATAGAGAATATCACCAGGCCTATCCTTGAATCATGTTGATTCTTTTGGACGCTTAAAGAGTTTTTATTCAGCAACAGGGCGGCACGACAAAAGAGAGAAAAATGGAGACACTGTTATAGAATTAGTAGCAAAGCAGCGTAGGCAACAGAGAACAGCATCATCCGGGGAATATATCATGTGAGGGACAGTAACCCACAGTGTGTATTATGATAGCATGTAGAGTTTTTTAAGGAATCTTTTAACACTGCACTCTCTCTTGAATAATCTGTCACCTCGCGACTGTCTTGTGGAAGGACCAAAATGGCTGAAAAAAATCACTAGTTTATTGAACAGGGCCTTGGGTGTTTCATTAAGTGCACTTTCGTCTGGTCAAGAATCCTCTCTCTGCTAATTGCACTTATAATGAGACGCACTACAGATCTCTACTGTCGTATTGGGGCCGCTTCAGCTCTCTAAATAACATTATATGGTCTCTTCATCACAGGCAAATAAACTGACCGAGACTGAGAGCACACACACATGCGCAAAACTGCGAGCGCACACAAACGCACACGACCACACCAGTGCAATGCATAGGCACACATATATACACAACAAAATACACACACTGAGAGGCAAAGGGATGAAGAAAACGCAAGGTTGAGACAGGATCTATGTATTCCCCAAAGTCTTCATTACCTCATCGAAGCCATTTATTCCACTGAGGTTACACAGTATCTCCTGCTCTGGACTTAATTTAGCAGCAAAGTGACGTGTCCCTCTCTGCAGCAATACAGGGGTCTGTGCAGCCTCAGAGGGTCTGGACCACCACTGTTTCACAGCTACACAGTGCAAGAGGAGCTATGCCATGTCTCTGCAATATGTACAATATGTCACAGTAATAATAACAATAATAATACACTTCATGCAAAAAATACAACACAAAGTGCTTAACATAAAATCAAATGATAAAAAAATGCTATGAAACAATAAAAACAAGGTAAAAAAATAAAACAAAGTAGAATTCAGACAACAGGACAAGAGTCCACACCAGTCTGTTTTTTTCTGTCTCACTCTGATACAAAGAGAGAGCCAGTCACACACTTTTCAGCGTCAGCCCATAATATATTTTTCTCTGGTTTCTTTCACTGGTCTTTCTGAAAAGCTGAAGCATGATACTGGAGTTTTCTATCCACGTTCTAAGCCAATTTGTTATCGACTTTTCAACCAGCTGCAAAATTTGAGCACTGAACACCTATAGCTCTCTTGAGGATTTGATAGCAGGCCTATGGCACCTAAGACTGAAGACACATGTCGCAATGAAAGACCGGCAATCCACTATGCAAGTGTTATAATTTCATTTAATTACCGGAGGCCTCACAGCGGCCCAGGACCTTTATAGTCCCCGACAAGCTATCCTTACACCTCTGCCGGCACCTGTAGCCGCACTGCCTGCAAGCAAGCCCTCTGTGCCACACCGTGTCATTTGTTGAATTTATTTAAGTGTTCTGCAAATAATATACCCAGACTGTTACATACTGATAACGAATATCAAAGACGGCACACTTTTGATGTGTCTTAGAGCAGGTCTAAATGATCCAAAGACATTTCAGTCACCACAAACCCCTCTGAGCCCAGTTTGCGTGGGTGTGCAAAGACACTTATTACATGCAAGGCTGGGACATGTTGTTATTTTCCTGTTCTTCAAACGCGCTTTGTCCATTTGTTTGGGAGAGGCGTTTATCCTGCAGAGTGTGCATGGTTAAAAAAAATGGAAATTCAAATACAGTATTTAAGATGAGATCTGCCCAAAAATCTTTTTAGGATATTTTGGAGATTGCATAAGCCAAACCAAACAAAATGCAAAAGAGTAAGGCAATTACAGAATAACGCTACACAAACACTATTTCTCTTCAGTCAGTAGACATACTACATAAAAAATGAGGATAATATAACCGTAATTCACATGCTGTGCTGAGCTAGGGGTTAATATTTGGACATTACTGTCTCACAACAAAAAAATATGTATTACTCTGTATAGAAAAAAGGTGACTGGGTTTAAGTATCCCCACAAATGTAACATAACCTGCATATTTGCTGCATATTTAGCTGCATATTTGTGGCATTGTATATTCATGTCCAACTCCGGCGCCATTATTTTCCTGTTTAGAGAACCTGCGTTGTGTGAGCCAAGCACACACGGCAAAATTGTAACACGCACAGCTGTTTAAAAGGTGTGACAAGTAATGTGACTGGCTGAGCATCAATTATTTATCATTACTACTTTCATGCCACTTTATCAACCCATTTTGTGCACAGCTTGGTGTTTGTATCCTTGAACAAAAATACCAAATGTGCACTTACACTCTTACTGACTGGCCTTGAGCTTGTGACCTAGTGCAGATTTTTGTGATTACAGTGGTAAAGAAAGGTGGAAAGATCAACACACAAGTCATGAGAGTTTCCTAAATTGTGAAAAAAAAGGGTTTTCTGTTGTTTTTCTTTGTATTTCAGGTAGAGACGGGCTGCTTTTCATTACTTCTACATCCGAGTATTTTATTCAATACTTATACAAAGGTGTCATTGCTCATTTAACATTCATGTCTACAAAGCAAACTCAATAAAACACATTCAATTGAGCATCCAAAGAGTTGTTAATCTGGACTGGAAAGACATCTCTGCACAGCAGCTGGTCCTAGACCTCCACACTTCATCAGCTCTCTCAGATTCTTAGCCGAAAACCACTGACCATCTCATTCATTATCATCACAGCCGCACAATTATATGAGTAGGGAATCATGCCATGATTTTGGGCTTTCATTTAAATCTAAGTGGATCTACTGATTCTCTCTGAACTGGCTCATCTAACAAGAGCTTTTAGACTTAAAAAAAAGCCTCCCATAAGATCTGTCGCTGATAACCTGAGACGTACAACTGATTATATCCTCCACCTCGTGTTAGCGTGAAATTCTTTATGCTTTTGATTTGTAAAGGCTTTAGTAGCAGCTATTTGGATTTCGTGAGAGATTGCCATAATCATGCAGCATGACCGAGCTTAACTAACGTTATATCTTTCAGATGTGGTCGAAGCACATTCACATACACAGCTGGAGCTCTCTGAAACAGATGTGAGAATTCTTGACACAGCAGCAGACTGAGAAGGCTTTTACACTCTTGACTTGCAAATGGTTGTTAACTAATCAATATCAAGTCTGTTTGGTATATTTGTTTGTTTGGTCTGTTTTTACTCTCTACACTTTTAGAGGTATTGAACTGGACCACATTATATTGACATGTCTATTTGACATTAGAAACAGTCCAGCTGCAACACCCCTCCAAACTACAGACCTGAATGAAAACTGAACCTACCTAATAAAGTGGCCACTGAGTCTATGACAGGACTGGATGTTTACAGTCTTGCATTTACCTTTATTATTGTCAAATAGATCTATTTAGCAAAATCCATCTTTCTACTTCAGACATATGTAAAACTGACTTTTGCTGTCTTGTAACCAACTGGATTTGTCAGGGAGTGTAAAATGATATTACAGTGTATGTAATGTACTCACTCCTTATGTAAACATTAGGTACTGCACTGACAACAAATCTTTAATCCAACTAAAGCTGCAGCAAATGATTATATTCCTCATCAATCGATCTGGCGGTTATTTTCTCGATTTCAGAAGATTATAGTCGAAAAATGTCAGAAAAATGAAAATGTCTTTCATAATTTCCCAAAGCCCAAAGTGACATTTTCAAATCTCTGGTTTTGTCCAATCCAAATTAATTTTCTAATCACCTCAGCTCTTTATCCAACATGAACCTGGAACATTTAATTCAAGATCCAATCACACAGACCTGATCCAACACAAATAAATCTGAGTAATATAAACCAACACACTCCCCTTCACTTAGGCCTAAATGCAGCAGCAGAGCCCCAGACACATGTCCTCTATTTTTCTTTCCGCACCTTCTAATTTACTCTCCCGTGAGGTTTTTCTTTGCCTCTGGGTCACTGATCACCTGTTCCTCTGCTTTGTTAAAAAAAAAAAAAAGAATAAATAACGGACAAGCTTGTGTTGATCCTTCATGTTCGAGTCTAATTTCCTCCTGATCTCTGCAGATGTCTGCACTCCAAACCCACTCCTCTCAAGCCTCAAGTCATGGCTAATGAATTGACAAGTTGGCCCCACAGAGGGTCAAATGGAGACAGATTCATTGACACTTGGAAGAGGTTAGCAAACACGGCCTCTGGAGATGTTAAATAGCTGCCACCAGCTAATGGCACTGCTAAAAAGTTGTGAAATATCAACAAGACAACAGAGCAAGCAGTGCAATTTTGACATAATAGCTTTTCTAATGATAAAAGATGAAAATTAAAACAATAATTGCATCCTTCCTTGCAACAGGTATTATAAATGGTGTACACACGAATGAATTAGCCACCAGTAAGATCTGAACCCGTCAAGATTTCTTCCTAGTTCAAGTAAACTAAGGCCGTTGATGAGACTTATTTCTTCTCCTGATTCAATCAAATATTTTGGGTTCCTCCTCTTTCTTTAATCGTTTCCCTCTCTCTCGTTCAAGACGTAATTATCACCATATCATCCCCTCTAAGCAAAGCCATCTGCACGATGTGATTTCTTGTGAGTCCTGATGTCTGTTTCTTATGCGCCTTTTGAGGACAGTATCATCAAATATTGCTCAGTCTCGTTCGGCTATCTAACCCTCCATCAGCTCCTCTCATCTCCCCACCTCGACCTTTTTTTCAGGCCGTAGAGCTTGCCTTTTGTTCCAATCAGTCTCATCCGTCCGTCAGAAAATGTGAAAAAAACATATGAAAAAACACTCTCTGACTCTCTTCCCTGACTGTCAGTGGAAGAGCATCAAAAAGCCTCCCGTTGGCATGGAATGAAAAGTGACAGTTTCTGATGAAATTTCTGCATGTGCCAGCCCAGACATTCTGATCATGTTATTAGTGAACATGTACAGGGTGACAGACAGATCTGCGGCTGTATTTCTGCATCTGATGCCTCAGGGAAAAAGAAAATGACTTCCATAGCCATAGCTACAGTCTGTATAGTGCTCAGTTTAAGCAGAGCCTGCACAGACAGATATCAGTGAAAACTGGATGAGTGCCTGCTCACTTCAGTAACAGAACGGCACATCAAGAAGCTGAGCAACCTGGGTAGAGGCGGCATCACAGTGTCGGGCCCCCTGTTCTCTATTCTTAGCTCTCCCTCCTTCTCTCGCAGTCACACATGACTAGGTTACAGAGGATGATAGAAAGAAGAGGCATCTTGAGTTTCTGTCTCTTACAGAAATTTGTATTTACGCTCTTGCGGTTTATTATATACTCACAGTGTACAGTATAAGCACAATAGTTAGTGCCTTGTACTCTAGGGTTGCATGCCCTGTTGTCCTAAACTAGGCTTTTGTTGCCCTCTTTGTCAACACAAAATGGAAAGAACGAGCATCCAAGCTTAACAACCATCTGAAAAGTGAAGCATTTTTGAATTTGGCAACACAGACGCAGGCGCTGTTTGCTGACTTTGTAAAATGCAACTAACCTTGCAGAAATGTTAGCTTGTGATATGAGACTAATCAAAGCAACATTAATTTTACAACATGGTTTAGTATTAGGCTACATGGGTTGCATTTCAATTAATTCAGACTAATTAGGTGCAGGAAGTCTAATTCATTCGAACAGACTTTTTGTTTTAATGTTGTAGTACGGTTGTAGTTTGTGATGCTGTTTGATTTAGTCTGCCATCATTTATGTAAATAGGATAGAAATGTTGCTTCCGGAAAAATAAATGTAAGCTGCGAGCCTTTGTAACGAAGGGTGCTTTGGGTATTATAAAGGAGCTGATGCACAGACCTCCCAAATCTCAACAATGCATTGTGCAAACCTGTGTGTCAAGCAAGCTGATTGGCTGATCCAACTCCTGTCGAGAGGCAAGTTTAAAACAAAGAAGTAAATGGTGTGGTATATAGTATGAAAGAAAGGCTGCATGAATGAGTCCTGTGTCCTTCGCCTTCATGCAGTCCAGAGGAGACTGTTTCAGGCTTTAGAGTGCATTAACTGAGTCAATAATATATTCTGATTTTTTCTATTGTGCTGCATGGATCCTTTCTTGAGAAAATCTGAAAATGCATGGATGATGGAGGTATTTCTGAGGCATTGTGTAACTACTTTTCTCTCTCTCTCTCTCTCTCTCTCTCTCTCTCTCTCTCTCTCCCTCTCTCTCTCTCTCTCCCTCTCTCCCTCTCTCTCTCTCTCTCTCTCTCCCTCTCTCTCTCTCTGAGTAAACAATAAACACCAGGCTGCTCAGCACCTGTAATCCTTCAACGACTCAATCAACATTTGTAAAGCTGGTCACACGAGGCTCGTATCCAAAACTGACTCAGCCGGCTGTCTGCTGTGAGTCCCAGTGTCAGCGTCTTGATGCCCATATATTCATGACACTTCTCCACCGCCACCCTGTTCACAGTCCGCCGATCAAAACAGGGACCATGCCGCCCGCCTGACACGAGAGCCAACGCTCGAATCCCGTAATCCCCTCTACCCAACCCACTCTCCAAAGACATGCAGCATCACGACGCTGCAACAACACAACCCTCCTAGGCCTTGTTGCTTACACACTCAGAGCTACATCTGTCTACAAAGCTGCCTCCTTCATCCACTGTCAGTGAAGCTCCCTCTGGATTTACCGCCTGCGCCTGGATCTTTGCCTGTCTCTTTTTCTGTCTGCCACACCTTAACCCCTTGCTCGCTCTCTGACATGTTCTCCACCCTATTTTTATTCATTTATTTATTTATTTTTAGATGGGAAATCTGCCCTAGAAACACAGTTCACATGCAGCCGGTTCAGGACTGCAGTGTCAGCCAACGCCCAACTGTTGAGACAGAAGATGAAGTTTTGATTGAAATATTGTGGTGAGGGATTCGGGAGCTGTAGAGTGAAGTGTCTGTGCAGCATATGTGAGTAAGGAGCGGGTCTGTCTCAGTGCTGAAGCTGTTGTGTTGTGAGAGGGAGGGACATAACCAGCTGTCACACACCTCTTCGAAGTCACGCTTCAACATCTTAATTAGACAGTTACATCAGATCGTGAGTCGGTGGATGCAAATGTGGAAAAGCTTTGTGCGCATTAACTAGTCTCACCCAAAGCTAAAAACAATGCAGCCAAGAATCTAATCCACAATGCCACCAAGAGACAAATCCTGGACCGGCTCCATTGGCAGCAGCCGGACGCTGTGACAGCACACAGGATTTTGCACATTTTCTGTTGCAAAAATGTTCACACGCACGATGGAAATGACAGTAAAAGTTCAAACACACATTCCACTGGTCTAAAAGTTCACTCTGTGCTCATGAACGTCATGTGTGAATTCTTCTTTTGAACTGATTTTGCTTCATCTCCTCTCTTGTACTCTTTGTCACACTGCCTCGTTCCATTATCTTCACACGCCCATCCAACTTTTAAATGTGCCTTTTATCAGTCAAACTCCTGAGCGGCTGCTGAAAGGAGCACAAGCTCAGCAATAAAACAGGTTCCAGCTTCCACTCTCTCGCTTTATACGGTTACTATTGTCTAGACCTGTTTTCCCTTGTGAAGCAGCACAACGCTGCGTTTTGATGGGCTTATTGAAGCTACTGCCTCGTTATCCCTTATCTCAACACTGGGCTCCCTCACAAAGCGCGGCGAGGAAGGAAGTGTGACGAAAAAGACAATTTGTCTTTTGCACCACGGATGTTTTTCCCCTCATCCTCTTGTCCTCTTTCCTGTCCTCCGTTGCTCAAAATGAAAACACTGCCTTAGGCGTTCACACATACCTTTAAACGCTAGGATTTGTGTACATGCTGGGCTTCATTTCTCAGCTGTTCATTAATTAATCTAAAACAGCTAAAAATCAAAATCCCAAAATCCCTTCAAATATTTTCGATGCCATGTGCAGGATAGCTGTCACAAAATTGCACAGCCCAGTGAACTGTTCCCTACTTTATACATCATGAGAATAAAGCCCCGAGATTCCCTTATTTGACCAAAACAGACCACGAGGCTGATCCTCGAGGTCATAATCTCAAGAAGCACCAGATGTGTCGCCACAAATTACATTAATTACACGTTGGATATTATCTAATATCCAAACATTAACATCTGCAGACGTGTTTCGACCCATTATTTCCACCGCCTCTAATATTTTACGTGACATGAAATTATCAGGAGTGATGACAATTTTTGTGGTAAAATTGGAGTGAATTATTGGCCACTGGAGAGTAAACACTCACAACTGTTGCATATTAACAGTTGTGGTGATGACTCAGCGCAGGAAATGATTTTTGATTCTCGGATACAGATACAGGACTGCAGCTGCATTAATTGACTAATCATTCCAGCGGCAGTTAGTTACTCAATTAATCAATCAGCCAGTTGTCAGAAAAATATTAGGCATTTCCAGCCTCTCAGATGAGATAATTTGCTGCTTTTCTTCGCTGAGTGTCATTTTAAATTCCATATCTTCGGGTTTTGGAGTGTTGGCCGGACAAAACGAGCAATCTGAAGCTGTCACCTTGGACTCTGCATGTTTCATAGACTGAATGATTTATTGATTAATCAAACAAATCATCTATAGAGTCATCAATAATGAAAATAACAGCCCAAGTTAGGCCCATCTGTGATGCAGTAAGTTTGATGCGTAAGTTCAGCAAATGAGCAGCGAGTGGATTTTTTGGATGAAAGCTTCAGGACAGACGGACAAATACAATCCAGTTATGAACTCGAATCACTGGCCTACCTTGAACATTGCCAGCCCGGATCTCCTCTCTGCTCTTCAGAACTGGCATGATGGAGTGATCTGGGATTCGACTCCTCCTCTCATAGCCTCGGATGAAGGGATGGTAGACAGATGAATTCACACGCAGAGGACAGAGGTGGGGTCTCGCAGGGCGAAGGAATGAGTGGTCTCAGGTTGGATGAGGGTGGAGGCAGGCGATGCTGGGGCGTTATCAGTGTGGGGGAGGACGACTGCTTTTAAAGTGTAGTAGTATGTACAAAATTCACAATAATCATAGCATTAAATCATTAATTTAAATTCTGTTAGTGCAAACATGAAGAGTGTACTTTGAGGAGCGCAGTGGACTCCTTAGAAATAATGATTTTACACATGAAAAAAAAAAAAAAATCTGCCGAGCAGCAGATCTAACCTGGCTGATGTATGGTTTTGACTCAGATGTTAAAGGAATTTAAAAGTTGACCAAAATGTCAGCGTGCGAGTGAACTCAATAAAAGAAACTTAAAGATGATAGATGGTGAGCGATGAAGGTACGCTCTTTCATTCGTCTCTTTCCATCCGACTCTCTTTCCCCTTCCTCCAACGCTCGTGATACAGCTCGCCGAGGTCTCCTCCCAGAAGTCTGCGAGCGTGTGAACGCAGTTGCCGTGGAGATGAGGAGATGAGCAGCAGCGTGTGTGTGTGTGTGTGTGTGTGTATGTGAACTCCGTGTACTCCTTCTTCTTCTTTTTCTTCTTCTTCTTCCCTCCCCTTCCTTCTTCTTTGGCTTTCTTTCACCTCCTTGCCTTCGCTTGCTTTAGCCAGTCATGATCATCAGTTTGCCGGCCCGCTCTGCGCGCTTCTCTCTCTCTCAGCCTGAAGGGCAGAAGAAGAGAGGAACAGAGTCAGGAGGCAGAGTACGGCTGTGGATGGACGTGTTGCTGGTGAAGGCTGAATGCCACTGTGTACACAAGTCAATTGCCTCTGAGGTCAAGGCTTAACTCTGTCAAGCCGCTGTGTCTACATGCCCCTTTTCACTGCAATCTGAATGTGTTGAATGTTGTTGCCTAGTAATATTACTGTGCCATTTTTCCTGCTCACGGCGCTTTTGTTTCATACTTGCTTTAATCGGGTGTTTCTTCAACTATGGGGGACTCAAAGTGGGTCGCAGAGCCGTTATCCCAACATGATATCCTGATGTGGGTATTTGGTTAGTCATTAGAGATTTTGTCATACTGTTTATATCGTAGCATAACCTACACCTCTGGTAACACTGGGCAACTTCAATTCAACTGCTTTACGCCTTAATGGGTTAATTGCCTTTTTGTATGATTGCTGCATCAATGTGATGAAGTACCTTCATTTTTAGGTACTTCATTTCCCAGATTTGACTAAAAATTGACATTCTTATATTGTGCTTCTTCTGCTTATACTGTGTGAATACTGGGACCCTTTTTTTTTTTACTTGAAAGCACATTATCTCACAAAGTTTTTGACATGTGAGGTGTTTAAATTTGTATGTTTTAATCAATACTTGTGCCTTCAATCAAATAAATATGTTGATATCTTGAAATGTATGTAGATGTTAAGGTAAATTAGAGTCTTAGGGATGCAGTTAATTTCTGTTTTAGGTGTCAAGATGTGAAAAACACATCCAGGGTAAAACATCAGCAGCATCCCTGATGAATCACTTTAGATTTGACAGTGCTACTATAGTATCAGTAGATTTCATAATTTAGGATGGATGAAGAATGAGGCAACTTTTTATTTGTTATGTCATTGAAAATTTGAGGACTTTCTGTGGAAAGTGAAAATAACTTTCCACAGAAATCTCTCCAATGGAACTGAAATAATTGGGCGATTAATCAATTAGTCAATTGACAGAAAATTAATCAGAAAGTATTTTGATAATTTACTACAATAATTTTTTTTCGAGCAAAAATGCTAAAATGGTTCTCTGGTTCCATCTTTTCAAAGGTGAATACTTGCTGGTTTTGTTTGTATTCAGCAATAGTAACTGGGAAAAAAAAGACATTTTAAGACGTCACTGTAGTCTTTGGGACACTGTGATGGATATCCTTAATTTTAGTTTCTGATATTTTATAGACCAAACACTTAATGAATCAAGAAAATAATGGACAGTCTTTGACAGATGAAAGGATTTGTCATTTTAACATGTATATGCTGGCAGAGATATATCTACATCTGGGAATGTGTGTGTTTATCTGTGTATTTTGAAGAATATGTAGGTATACACAATTTAGCCTTAGGAAAATTGTCAGAGAATATCTGCATGTGTAGAATTCTAATCCTGTCTGACAGTGTAATGAATTATTCATTCAACACATTTTATTTACAAAAATCCATCTTTCTGACTCTGACTCCTTCAAAGTCTAATTATCTCTGACTCTCATAGTAGTATTAAAATGACACTGATAGCTTGACTCATGCAGAATAATACAGTATATCCTTTAAAACCGGAGCATAAAACTACTGAATAAGGCTTATCTGTTCGTTTGGTTTCCTTGCTTGGTTATGTGTCAACAGCTTTTGAAAACACTGAATTGTTATTTGGTGTGAGTCATTCATCTGAAGCAAAGGTTTTAAGCAAAAGGTTTGTGTATGTTACTACCTTACTTCAGTACAACTTTTCCTCATTTGCTTTTTTGATGTGAAATCAACTAACTGTTTTGCGTTCCTGATGTGCGCAGCATCTAAAGATCTCAGCAACCTTAACACAGTCTTAATGACTCCTCTTTTGAACATAAATCCTTCATTAGACTGAAACCCAAGAGGTGAGCATGCCCTTTTAAGCCTTTATATTTAAACTACTGTGTGCTCACAGCGTGGCAACATCCCACCACTCTTTTGAAAGATGTCCTAAATCATTTAGACCGTTTGGGTTTAAAGATGCTCAGTTAAAATCAGCTTGAAACTTTTAGGGCAGGGGCCCACTCTTTCATTCTGTTAATGGAGAATATTTAAGAGGAAGCCGCCGTAAGACCCTTGTTATGCTTTAAGTTTGCATACGAGCAAAGAAATCTGATGATATTTTTAAATGCTAAGTGACAGCAGACACTTGTGTATTTTGTGTTGTTCAGGTCAGTTCCCGGCTTATCTAGGAAAATTTTAGCACAGGCAAAGATACTAGACAGACTTGATTCATACTTCACTTTGGCAATATATTTGCTTTTTATGTGAAAACAATGTAACAACAATGTTTTCTTATCATCTTTAGGACAATTACGTCATTGTTATTCCGTTATTTATTTGTGATTAGCTAGTTACTTAACAATTTTAAGTCAAAATAAAACTGGTTGTAGAAAAGCTAACACAGCATTAGATCACTTAGGCAATATATGATGCACTCTGAGACGTACAGCCTAGTATGTCATAAGTACGGTGTACAGTATACTCATTAAGGTCATGCTGAAGAGTCTGATACAGTAAACCTGGTGTATGAGTCACATTAGATCTGTGATTCATTTTCAGAGATCTGTTGCAGATCCATCGAGCAGGAAACAACAAGAAATGTAATGGAGGAGGAGGAAGGCATCAGCATAGCACTGGTTAACATACCTCAACCAATTCAAATGCACAATAAGGAGAAGAAGAGGGCTAAAATGAAAGCATGCAAACGCATGCACCTGCACACTGCACTGGACTAATTGAGACAGTCAACTGTCGTGATCTGATGGCGAGAGATTTAACCAAATTAGGAGTAAATTAACTTGGGGCTGGTTTCTGCCATGAGATAGAAACAGTCCTTGCGTGAGAAATCTCTCTTGCTCAGGACCACCGTTGAGAGAAGTGATAGCGCGTGAAATTCTTCAAGATACAATAGTAAATAAATAGAAACTGGATAGAGATCAAAGGCACGGCCTGAGAAACAACCAATTAGTCACAGCAGGGTGAAGAAAGGTTTGACAGTGCTAGCAAATGTTGTGGAAAATATAGAAAAATACCCTTCACAGAGAGCCTGCTGATGAAAGTTCATTCAAAATTTCCATCATATCATGCAGACCTTCAAATGTGCACAAACATGCACACTGTTGTGCTCTTGCACACGCACACACACACACACACACACACACAGTGCACACACAGTGCACACACCTACAGTTCATGCATGTGCATACACTCAGTTGCGAAGAGGAAGTGAGTGCTATATCAATTCACTACTCACCTAATTAACTCTTTTCTGTAACACATAATTTATAGACTGTAGTGGAGATGTTTTACAGAGGAGCAGAGTTGAGACATAAAAGCAAAGACAGAGCAAAACGAGTGGTCCTTCATAATCCTTCATGATGACATCCCACTCTCAGAACAATGAAGAAAGAGGTATTTATGAAGCCACTTTATCAGTCCATAAGAAAGGGGAAAAAGGAGACTTAAGTGGCTGGTGTGGGCCTACGATACTGGGTGTAATTTTTCACCTTAAGGCTGAGTGCACAGTCAATTTCAGGTAGATGTCCGTGGATATAAAGGCTAAACTTACAGTCTAGCAGCGGTAATGCTTTAAAACAGCGCTCCCAAAAAGGTGTGGCAGTGAGAAGTAGAGACGAAGCATCAAACACAACGTAAAGAAAGGAGGAAAATGTGACAGAGCAAAAGAGAGGGGTAGTGATGAGATGGGATATTGACTTCTATCTATTTTTATCTGTCTATCAGTCTGTCTCTATCTACAACCTGCACACTGTCTATTACACTTCAAAATCCACCGCAAGGCATTGCCCACTTAATCCACTGCTCAACATCCAACTAATGCCAACCGGTCTCTCTTGCCTGACAGAGGGTGAGAATGAAGACAAGTGGAGAGGGAAGAGCTTCAGGGATGAAAAATGGCCAGTTCTGGATGGAAACCAATCGAAGTGAGGGAAGGGAAAATTGAAAACATGCAGAAGGACGAGGATTCAATTCTGAGACAAATTTTGAAGATAATAAGGAGCATATTTAGGCTTTAAGACTGTGCTTGTTTGTGTGTGTGTGTGTGTGTGTGTGTGTGTGTGTGTGTGTGTGTGTGTGTTGGGAGGGCTGTACGAGAAGGGGCAGAGAGGCAGTAAAAAGTCTAATGACTGCTGATGGACTGGCAGAATGAAAATGAGCACATATGAAGCATGAAATGGGATACACCCTTAATGACTTGAGATGGTCATTAGTGCCAAACTTTGAATGCAGCTTAGTCCATGAAGAGAGTTTAGTTTAGGCTTAATATTTCCATCTTTGTCAAATTATAATCAAAAACAAAAGGATGTCAAAGTGTCAAGAAATTAATTCATTCTCCCTCAATACTGAACTTAATTTATCTTCCCTTGTTACTTCACAACAGGTTGTGAAAGAAATTGATAATCTTTATGAAATGCAAAAGGGGGCATGACATGTGAACAGATAAAAAGGTATCTCAAAGACAACGATTAAAAATGGGCGCACTTCAACATAATGAGAGGAACAGATGAGATGGAGGGTGTAAGAACTGTGCGAGACCAGACCAATATCAACTCACTGAACACTACTCTTACGCATAGTTTAGTGTGCGAGTGCATGTGTGTGTTAATGTGTGTTTTATGTATACGTAAAGCACACACAAATACACACAGACAGACAGATAGACAGACACTAAACGATAGTTAACCTACCTAGAGTAACATTTAAGAATCCCGCAAGAGTGTGATGCAAAGAAAATGGGTGTGGAGGGACCAAAAGAGAAGGAAAAGGGAAAAAAAGAGTCATTCATGAGGAGTTTTTTTTAGTTGTCTTTGAAGAAAATTCATCCAAGTTCATTTAACATCAGACTAAGAGACAGAAAGAGCCGTAGGATGGGGAATAATGAAGTGATGGCAGCAGTTAGAAATGTAATGGCAAGGAGGGACCGACAGGTATGATATGGTTTGGTGAAAGGGAGGGAAGAGTGGAAAGGAGGAAAGAAAGGACAAAAATTTAAAGAAAACTCCTCCCTCCTTTCTCTTTTCTCTCACTCATAAATAGAGGAAATTATACACCAAATAGATGGAGAAATAGATGAGGAGGCAAATGACGGAGAGAGAGACTATATGAAAAGATGAAGCACCTCCCAGCACCGCGATGAGGAATAAGAAAAATATAAAACGAAAGAAAAAATTGAATACTCCAAAGCCTTCCGTTTTTGCTCTGTTTAGTGCGGCGAGGGGGGGGGGGCGCTGTCAGTTATATCCCCCCTCTCTCTGCAACTGGTCAGTCTTCTTTTATCTTCTGTCCTCCTCAAAGCAAGATGCTACCTTCCCTTCAGATGAGCTGTAACCCTTTGCCAACACAGCTGTTAGACGTGGCACTCAGGCTGGCTGCATGGTGGGGCGCTGCTACCCAGAGATACAGAGAGTGGAGCCGAAACACACCTCTGGCTGGCACAGAGCGCAGAGCACAACTCAAACTGCACTCACTTGCTCTCCTCCCCCTCTGCGAGAGAGAGAGAGAGCAAGAGAGAGGCAGAGAGAAGAAAAAAGAGACGTGGAGGTGGGTCCCTCTATAGGACTGTGAATTAGATCGATGCTACAGTAAAGCAACAATTGTCAAGAAATTTGTTTCGATAAAGAAAGCAATGGCTCCCTCTATTGGTACAATCTGCTCAGAGATAAAAAAAAATGCTCAACTGTGAAGTTTTGCTGGCGATTAGTTACTTAAAGATCATCAATTCAAGAGTAACTTCACTGAAAGCAACAGGTGTTTTATATATAAGGTTTTTTTTATTATTTAAAAGCACCATTGTTATTGTGTCACCTAAATGCCTCCGGGTATGTAGTCCACTCAGAATTCGTTTTTTAAAGTTCACATCAGCCTTGTGACTAAACTGCTATGCCCTGATCACATGTCGTTACCAAACCAACAGCCTGGTCGAAGGCATTTTTATATTTTGTCACCTTTGGACATTCATGTAGCTACAGAATGATTAGAAGTAGGTATTTTCATTCATTCAGTGTCATTTGTCAAACTGGGATTTTAAGAAACAACAATGGTCCTCCAGAACAGGATCCCCAACATTTCAGGTGAAATGTATTTTACTCAGTAACTTCCATCAAAATCTGAAACCAAATCAAATTCTGTACAGCTTGTAAGAAAATACAAAACATAACTTTACACTCAGTGGAATAAGTTCAACATCACTTATATGACTATTCACAGTACATTTACTCTAATACAGAACCTCAGCAAAGTCTAGAGGTATCCTACTTGTAATTTAAGCATCTATTTTACAGATATAGTTACTTGACAGATTAAGACTTCACATACAAAACACCAGATCAGCCTCTTAGTTACAATATGATCTGGTAAACATTAAACTACCCAACAGTATACAAAGCTGTTCAATTTTGCTGCATCCTGACCAACTACAATATTAAAATGCAATAAATAATAATAATATTCAAAAAATCTAATACCTTAAATGACACTTGCAGTGAGAATTGTGTGTAACAAACATACTTTTTATAATGTCAGCTTCTGTTACTGAAATAAACAATTTGCAATTGAATATGTTTTCATCGTGGTATGTGTAGTTTTATTGACCTGAGTAGTTTCATCACTTGCGGAGGGTTAACTAACCTTAAGTTAGTGTTGCCATGGCGTTGTCATATGTTAAATAACGTTAAGCCATTGTTTGTGAAGCTTTTATGGTGTCAATGTGACATTAGCTGGAATAACTAAATTGGTAACTCATTGATTAAATACATTTCCTACTTCAGGTCACAGAATTGCATGCGTTTTTAAAACCGAAATAGAATCAAAACGTTGAGTTTGTATAAGGTAGCTACTAGCTAGTTAAATTAGCAACTTTTCACAGGTAATGTTATAGCCAGACGTAACTTCCTTTGACAGACATGCAAAACAAACTTACCATTACCTTGAATGAACCAGGACTTCATTAGGACGCTCAGCGTGATCCATATTTCCAAAATGATGACAATATGTTTGCTAGTCCCTCTGAACTGTTGACAGATGAACTGACAGAGACAGTGAGCGAAGCCTGGAGCCATAGTTAGCTTACATGTCAACCCTCCCGGTTTTCCTCCTGAACTCCCGCTGACCTCCCGTTTAAACATTTTCCCTTAAATCTCTCGTTCATGTAACCTCTCCAAATAATAAAAATTGTAATAAAAAGTTGGCTGTAACGTTGACAAAAGGCGTAACCCCCGATTTAATTTTATATGTTTGCTACGTTCCCACTGTAACATCATTCACTCATATGGCACAGCCAACAGAAGAAGAAGAAGAAGCACTTATGGGAGAAGAAGAAGAATGTGAGAGGGCTCGAGTCTCTGCCAAAATGTTTTGTTAATTATGCCACACGGATTTCAGTGTCTTACAGAAAGGTCCAAGAGGCGCAGAAACATGCTCCACCACCGACTGTAATTATACCACCTCTCCCATCCCTTTCCATCATCACGCCCTGCAGCATAATGTGTAAGTGATGTATACGCATCCTTCAAGTAATACATAAATAACGTGCTGAAGTCCTTTGGCCTTTGGTGTTTTCATTTATATAATGCAGGGATGTTCACAGCATTTCACTTTCAACCAGGTATCTGATTATGACCACCTAATTTTAGTCACTTAATGTAGGAAATAGTTGCTGCTCTGATATTTTAAAGTAAGTGGTTGCCTGGTGGTGATTTCAGGATTCAGTGTCTAAATGTAAGGAGTATGTGGCCAGTGGTAGGGGTGGCAGGGCAGCCCAGGGCGGGGCGCGGGAAAACTTCCTGTATTTTCAAATCCAAGTGTTGACAAATATGCTTAAGGGTGCTGAATGGAAGACTTTTATAATCGCTACATACATGTTTACTTTTAAAAAAGTTGTAATTTTTAGGTTTAACTAAATAAAACTTAAAGTTGATCAAAATATCATAAAATCAAATTTGCTAAATGATAATTAGATGTCCTAGAATTATCATTATAATTTGCTAGAATTATTGTTATTTTTATTATATCTTATTAATTAATATTACAACTCATTTTAAAAGGGGTTTTCACTAAATTTTTATGATTCAATATTATTACTATTCCATTGGTGTCTGCCTAATAACTAGGTCTAGACAATAAAACTGGCAGGCTGACATACAGTATATTGTCTGATATCAGTTTATTGCAGATGTATGTGTTGGCTGATAAAAAGGCGAAAAGAATAACAGTGTAGTTCAGGCAGTGTAGAAACAGCTGTGACACCACTGTTTATCCACCAGAGGGCACTGACAAGTGGATTTTTTTTTTTAAACTGTAAAATGTCCCACTGTCTGTTTTCCGCCACAATTGAAATAACTAAAACAAAAATGAAAGAATAAATAAATAAAAATCAACGGGACTCGTATCAAGATTGTTTCTGTTACAGTGTCTATTTCTGTTTTTAAAAAAAATACTATTGGCCAATATATTGTTACTCCCAAATACGGATGTAAGTATTGCCCTCGTGAGTTAAGTATTAATCAGGCTTTATCAATACAGTAATCTAATTATTATTTTATAATTATCAGAGGTGCCTAGAACATGTACACAATTAATAACAAATGTTCAATCTGAACTGAATCCTGAACAAATCAGTAGGTTTCAGCTGCAGAGCTTCCACCACCGGTGAATGATAGCATTGTTGGTAGTTCAGCCATGAACCGTACGCTACTGGTTAAAAGCTTACAGAAGGCTGTGAAAATGACTCTGCAAATATGTGGCTGCTGAGCTACTAATAAACAGTTCTCACTTTGGCCTGGTTTCATCCTGGATTGAAAATAACTGCTGGAACCAGTAACACACTGAATTTATTACTGCACAGGAGGCCTTTAGAATTAGCACAAAAGTCACAGTGAGTGATCAATATAATGACTACAGATCTCTGAACTAAACTGAAAGAAACATTTTGAATCAGCAAAGCGATTTATAATCTTCATCTCTACTGCACACTATTGGACTGGATGGGCAGGCTCTCTTGACTCACATGTCCGTGCCAGGTTAAAGATCTGGACCACGGTTCAATGAGCAGGACGCCCAAATCTAAAGTTTGACAATCAACCTTTGCAGCGTTGCGTCATGAGCTTTCCCGGGGAACAGTGTGATACAGGGGTTATTGGTTTTTTATGTCTTTTTTGGCATAGGCACTGTACCCTGCCTCCATGAGACACTGAAGAAGCTTGTCAATGAAGACAGCCCATCAATAGCAAGACCCTTCAACATCCCAAAGCTGCTGCAGAGATTGTTCCTTCCACTGTCCGATGATTTAGACAGTCAGTTTCAGCAGTTCCTGATAAAACCCCTGTATACCATTTCCATTTCATCTGATGGTTTGTAAGAACCAAACTGAAAGCTGCAGGCCTTTTCACCCTAATCAAACTCACCACCAGGTGGTAATTAGTTGACAGCGATGCTCCTCTCTTCGCCTTCATGGTACATAGTCGTAGATCTGATGATACAGCTGCAGAGACTACCTTAAACTACCTAATCCTTGAAAATGGTGTTTGTTAAGAAATATCCATGACCTGCACAGATGTCCAGTAACAAAATACCACTACATATCAGACAGGTTGTCGCTCTCAGTCACCCCTTCCAGGTTCCGCTCTCATTGCTCAGGAGAGCATTTAAAGTTCCCAAGCAGGACGATGCGTCCCAAAGAGGCGCACTTTGAAGGAGTCCAAGATGGCTGAATGCTCTGACCTGCTGTTCAGTATAAATACGAACAATCTAAGCCTTCCTCTTAGCATGTATGACATGGTGGAAGAGCACAGTGTTGAGGGCTAAGGGCGATGATCATCCTGGTCTGTATGAAAACTGCATACAAAGTGAGGAGGTGATGAGAGTCTCAACTAACTGCGTGTAGTGTTTCATGATGGTGGAGGTTAGTGCTACTGGGCGGTAGCTGTTGAGGGGGAGGGCTTTGGGCTTTTTGGGGACAGGGACTTCTTGAAACAAGTAGGGGACTACAGGCCGGAGCAGTAAAGCATGTTTCCCATCTCTCTCGCTTCCCAGTTGATTCTTCTCTCGTGCAGTCAGCTTGGTCTGGTGTACTGTGACTCATAAACTTCAAGCAAAGGCGAACTTCTCTTTTCTGTTACCTACCAACTCAGATCCCCTGGTCTTCGACAGTCAGGTCAGGTCCCTCAGAATGTGAGTCTGTATTTCTGCCGTAGCATGCATCTTTCTCTCTGTTAGATCGAGTACCTGCTCCACAGTCGGGTCTGTTTACTGTCTGTCGGAATCTGCTTCAGCTTCTGTTCCTCTGTGCTTCATCTGAGCCTCACCACAGGTTGTTCTTCTCATTTCTTTGTGGCAGCCTGGTTTTCTCATTTCCCTCCAGCGTCCTGCTCCCAAGGCCAGCGGTCTTAGGTCCAAGCTTCATCTCCCAGAGATCAGTTCCCCTGAACCCAATCTTCTCCAATAATCTCTGAAACAGGTTGTCTGGCATTCAGTTTCTCCCTTGGTTTAGCTGGAGCTGTGCGGTTAGCTTCACTGATCTTTCTATGGACCATCTGGTCATCCCCTGAGAGGGTGCTGCCTTTCTCTGTAGATCCCTGAGTGCTTCCACCTGTTTGGCAGGCCTCCTGGTGATCCTCCTGACCTGCTCAGAAGGCTGTGCCCACATTTAAATATTAGGACACAATTTTGTTGCACTAGCACCGCCATCAGCCCTATTCCTCAGTTGTCAATTGAACATGTTGTCTGTGCTTCAAGCTCCTCAAAGGAACCTGTTCATTTTCTACTAGCGCCACCATCAGGACTACCTGTCACTTTTCAAAGGATCATATCTCCTCACCTCACCTAATCTACCGTATCTATTTGTAATGATTAATTACTGTCCATGTACTTTCCTGTACAATGGTGACTATAAAACACAGGTCTATCTGGGCAATGTTGCTTTTGGTGGCGGTCTGGCGGTTTGTTTGATTTCATGCCAATCAATGTATGTGACAAACAAGTTATGTTTACTTTCAGTGTTACTCACCAAAACACAGTGCATCATTGAGGTCTAACAAATACATCGAGATTTTCCTTCCTCACAGTACATTCGCTTAGCTGATTTTTTAAAAGTAATCCAAATCCAGTATTGTTTACACACACAAGTTTCATGTGTTACTGCCAAATACTGATCGGTGGAAGTGTGACACCATTGGTTGCACAAGAAACCTTTAATGTCACTACTGATATGATTCATCATTAGCTGTTTGATTTGTATTGCAGCTGTGAAATTTCTGAGGAAAACAAGGCTGCAGCAGATCAGCCAAGTATCTGGATTACCATGTGAGGAAGATAAAAAGCATTCAGTGCTTCTGTGCCAAGTACTGTACACCTGTTTGAAATGGGGAAACATTGTACTTTCATCAGAGACATCTCTGTATCCTGTTACCAAAGTGGCAATGTCTATGGGGCATTGTTGTAATCAAGGTGGTGAACAGGAAAATAGAGAATAAAACAGACTTAGTAAGCCAAGAGTTTAATAAAAACCTTTTATTGTGTTTGTCAAAGTCTGGTTGCCAGACAAAATTTACAAAAGTTATCATTCAGTTTCTACCAGACATTTATACATTTCTGTGCAATTCTGAGTTTACACTGATAATCCTGTTATGTTTTCCCAAGTAAAGCAAAAGACATCCAGGTCAGAGTAACAGGAGACAACAACATAAATATCTGACTTGGTAGAAGGGCAAAGTAATACATTTTTATACAACAGCTTAAGTCGCAAAAAAAAAACAAAAAACACAGTACATCCATTAACCAGACAACTCCAACCATTTGCTTGCCCAAGTTTTATGCAGAGAGATATTTACAGATACTGTAAGTGTTGCTAACACAAAAAAGAAGCAAAGGAACAATGAACTTCCGAATGCAAAAAAGTTTCAATTCTGTAACTGTTCAACTGGGGCTGGAACTGATGACATTTGTGCACTGAGGTTCACAGAAGGAGCCAAAGCGCCCATAGATGTCTTTGGCTCGAACTGCAAAATGATAAGTGGAGCCAGACTGGAACTGGGTCAGCGTACAGGCCATAGGCAGAGGAAGGGCTTTCACCTCCCCAATCTTCTTCCAGTGCTGCTGTGCTGCGTTACTGCTCGAGTTGTCTTGATGGAAGGCATAGAGGTGGTAGCTTTCTACACCTGCGCAGGTCCGATCAGTTTCTGCCACACACCAGGACAGCACTATACCGGTCTGACTTGGCACCAGCTTCAGCTGAGGTTGCTGAGGGGGCGAGGTCCGCTCAGCCTCTGGGGGTAGCCGTGGAGGTGCAGGTGCAGCTGGGAGAGGGGGCAATGTCATGCTGGAACCCCTGGTTGGTGTACTAGCGGTTGCAGTGCGGGATTTCAATGAGTCCTATAAGAGGGAAAACCACTGTGATGAGATGTTCCTCTGGCAAAAGAGGCTAAATATGATCACGACCACCATTTCTTGAGGAATTTAAAAAGTTTAATTTTATTACAATATCACATGCAAAAAACAGTTACCCAAGACGCAACAGTTAAGTAAGACAATTACTAAGCAACAATTGTGCAAAATATGTAAATGCAGTTATTAATCCTTACCACTGGGGGGCGGTGATGGACCGTCAACTGAGGATTGCTGGAAGAGTTCTGATTGCTCTGGGGGGACGACCTTGCTCCTGCTCCTGCACCTGCGGAGAGAGCACACATGAAAATTATACATCTACAATGTAAAATACATTTAAAATACAAAATCCATACACATATGTTATCACTTTGTCACCATCACTATGTTTCTTTTATTTATGATCAGAAAACAATTTTTATCACAACAGCGTCCAATAGTCAGGCTGAAGTGTACAGCACTGGTTTACATGTTTCTCACAATAAACACATGCTTGCACAAAACCACCCTTTCATGCCCTCAATATAATGTCGTAGTCTTACTGTTGGGAATGCTGACGACTGGGTGAGGACGCAGGACAGGTGACGGAGCGGCAACAGTGGCATTCTTCACTCCTGTCACTGGAAAACATACAACAGACACAACATATTATGTAATTAGACTAATGGCTTCCTTTCAGCATGTGTTGAAAAAAAGTGATTTCATTGAACGGGGGGAAAAAGAGGTGCCGCTCAACCTTACCTTGTACATCATCATCGTCCTCAGTGAGATCAATGACAGAGCCTTTGGGTCGCGCTGCCGGCACAGCTGCTTTGGTGGGAGCAGATCCTGTAGCTTGATTGTCTGACAAAAGAGACAAAAATGTAGATATATACGTAAATATTGATGCCTCGCTACTCTTTGGTCAAGACAAAGACAATGGATCTGGTAAGTGAGATGACACGGATGGCACAGAAAGGCACATTGTTGCTTTAACAATGATAATGCACAGTTTAAGTGTCACATGAAACAAGGAAAGCCAAATGTGATGTCTTTGCATTCCATTCATTTCTTTGACTGGTCAAATAACCAACAACTTGATTTTTACAAGCTGCTGATTGCAGCTGAGACATGTTAAATACTTGCAGAGACAACAGCCTTGTTAATCAAAGTACACCCCACCTGTCTTTGATGTCAGAGACGTCCCTTGTGGCGGTCCCGGAGCAGTGGAACCTGTTGCTGCTGGTCCAGAGGTTGCAGGTGAAGAGGCTGAAGACATAGCTCCCGCTACAGAGACAGACTGAGCTGGGGTCCTGGCTGTGGTCACGGATACCCCTGCATTGGGTGTAGTTATACCCCCAGCACCTCCCTGGTAGACAGCACGGGCCATAGAAATGTGGGCAGATGACATCTGGCCAGTGGAGGCCTGGAGCGCTGGGACAGTGGCAGCAGCTGGGACAGAAGCTGGTGCCGTGGTGATGGCGGGGGCAGGCTTCAGTATAAAAGTGGTGGTGGAGGCAGTGGTTTTTGCCTTGTTGAGTGAACTGGCTGTGGACAAAGAGGAAACTGGGATGTTGACCAGCGTCCCTGCCTGGCCATTAGTCATTGATAAAGGCAACTGGATGAGCAGCGGCTGGCCCGTGGTCATCATGCTGCTACCGGGGGCCGTCTTCAGCAGTAGGGTGCCTGTGGGACTCTGAGTGGTGATGCCAGTGGCCAAGGTGGAGGCAGCATTAGAGGTGGAGGTGATCAGCTGGAGGATAGGGGCCTGTGTTACCATGGCAGTGGAGGTGGGTGTTGGGACTGGGGCTGCAGTGGGGACTGGCAGAGCTGGCAATACTGGATTTCCTGCGGAAAACAGGAAAAATGGCTTGTTTCATAACATGATGGGCGGTGTCAACATTCTGCTCTTTCACTCGTCTGCTCCTTCTTACTGTAATTCACTACATATTTACTTAAAGGGGTAAAAAGGGGCATAAAACACAAGCAGATTAGTCTTCATTATATCCATTCATTGTTTTTGCTTGCAAGACCTATTGGCAGTTTACGCCAATTCTAGCATGCAACGGCCAAAACAAAACACCTAGTGCAGCACTAACATGCACACAAATTAAATCACACACTTGCTGGTGGTTTTGTATGTTTCTATTATTGTCAATAAATCCCTGACCAAACCCAACAATACATTAGCCCATCTCTCAATACTTTCTGGCTTCCTCAAGCCTGTCTGTGGTTCTCAGACAGGCCATTCATTGCCATTGATTCCTACTGAAAACATGCACTTAAAAAAAAAGTCACAAATAAACTTAAACACTTAAAAAAAAAAAAAAAAAATATTTCCTATGACAGCTGGGCACTGCTGTTTTAGCAAACACTACTCAAACGAGAGTAAATGGTGATGGAGACTGGTATGTTCACAGATTTGGTATGCTAGTGAGTATTTACAGCAGCAGGGTAGCATATGTCAGACTGACTCAAAATAAACTGTTAATGGTGTAATGGAGGGACATACAGGCAACACTTGTTAGTAGAATCAAGTCATTATTTGGTTTTGGTCTTTTTAAACATTTCCTTGCACTGTAGAGGGAAACTACAGGATCCAGATAGAACAACAAGAACACACGAAGAACATGCAACTCCACATGGAAAGAAACAGGACCAAGATTCAAAACCCACAACTTTGTTGATGGGAGGCGATACTGCTGACCATGGTGCCTCTGGTTATTCTATCGAAAGGAAATGACCAACACAACACCCAACATAAAGGAAATCCTGCTACTCACCAGCTGTGCTGGACGAAGAAACAGTTGTTGGAGTCTGCTTTACCTCCATGGAAGTCCGGACTGGCCTGTTTAGACAGATTGCTTATGCTTAGAGCTGTTCACGCTTAGAGCTGTTTATGTCCACAACAGGAAGCCGACTGAATGTGTTGTGGTACTAACAGTTCACTTTATTCAGTTTCATACAGTCATCTTTGAACAACTTGTGGCGAGATTCCACCTCATAATTGAAATACATGTCAGAGTTTTTAATTAAAGCATTTCTCAATATCTAAGTATAGTCCAACAGTTTCAAGTGTGGTGCCAATTCCATAACTTCTTATGCAGATGTCACCAGGGATTCATATCCTTTTCAATAAGCGATTAATTTTTATGAACGCTGACAAGAATCTAAGTGCAATGAGAGACATATTCAGACAAAATGTTTTGATAGTTTCAATGCTGCATAATGACAATTGTCCCAGTATGCTTCTGTTCCTGGAATATAAGACCGTCAATATGGCACGGCAGTTCTTTCATCATATTCTCGAAAAAATTCCGGTCTTCTCTTCACTCGCAGTATTTCATTGATAACGTCACGAATCTCTCTCCAGCTGTCACAAGACAGTACAGGGAATCGACGTTCAATGTACATCCTCATTGTCCTCCTTAAATTCGTGGGTAGTGCCTCTTTGCCCAATAATCCAATATAATTGACCTTTGCGACCCAGTCACAGTAGGAATCATATGGGACCAAGTAACGAAATATGTAAGATGCGTATCGGTCAGGTCTGGGATTCCCTGAGCTTCTCTTGCAGTTGTGGTACAGCACTTTCTCCAAGTCAGAAGTGATCGTGCGAAGTTTAATGTCTGCTCTGCAGTCTCCTTCACTGAATTCTGCCAGCTTTTTTGCCATGGCAATATGACGTGACATATCTTTGTCCTCTTCCTCCTCCATTTCCTCTTCTTCCTTCTCCTTCTTGACAGACAGTGCAGGAGTCTTACCAACAGAGGGCGCCACTCTCTCTCTGGGCACCTCAGGCTCTACTGTCTGTCGACGCAGCACGCTGTTGGGAGGAGAGGTGCAGTTTTAACTACACTCTGCACTGCCTGGGGAAACGCTCAGGCTTCACATTGTAGAACGTCACAAGACTCAGGACCTGGACCCATGCAGGGTTACTTTGCAGGTGCAAAACACAGACTGGCACGTGTTTGGTTATTCCAAACCAGTCTTAAGAAATATTTGGAGTGAAGTTAAGAGTTTAAAAAAGTTGATCCTGACAAACCGAACAAGTGACATGGAATCTTGGTTTCCAAAAAAGTATGGATTTGGAGGATGTAAGGATTCTTTATTCTGTCCATTAGGTTTAAATGCAGTCTCTAGTGACTATGGTTGCAACCTGGGACAATGTCAACTATTCACGCTGTGAACGGCTTCGTGTGGAGTACTGGCTTTAGTCCGGTATTGTCACGTTCATACAAAGGCCAAATTCTATTCACACAAAATACCAAAGTGCAGACTGCTAACATGTTTAAATACATTTATGCTGTGAATTTTGAGAAATCAAAAATTTTGTCATATAATGAAATGGTCTGGCAAACGTGAGCTTGCAGTGAAGTGACCCTGAACCCTGAGAACCTCTTCGCCAATTTCATCAGTTAACATACATAGTATGGTTGACAGGGATTTAGATGAGAAACTGTTTTGGGAAGGACACACTTACCGTTGAGCTTGAGGGCTGTTTGCAACAGTTGCAGTCTTGGCAGCAGTAGTGGCAGTAGTAGCAGCAGCGGCGGCGGCAGCAGCAGCAGCGAGTGCCTGCAGAAATCAGACAGTCCGCGGTCAGACCATTTTCAGACAAAATCACTTGCATGGCCAAGATTTTAGCATGCAATAAAAACAAAACAATGTCTTACCTCATGTTTCCTTTTGTTCTCTGATGCCTGATTGGCCTCCCCGAACTTTTTTGCTAGTCTGGCGATCTTGGCCTGAACAAATCATGGACAGAGACGTGGACTTTATATACGTGCTTTGCTAACTGTGGGAAGTGAATCTGGGCAGTTTCTTAAGTCCATAGTACTCATTAGCAAAAGGACATCTTACAATTCTGCATGTGTTCTAATGTGTCATAAAAAATACACTTTATATTATAATGCTACAGTGTACTTACTTGGAGTATGTTAATGGCGGTTTGGTGTTTAGTGGCACAGTCGATTTTGTCTACTCTGTCCTTCAGCTCTTCGAAATGTTTGTCAAAAATGGTCGCCTGCAAGGCTCTCAACCGTTCATCCACTAGCTGTTGCACAATCTGAGAATAAATATCAGGTAAAAAAAATCATTAAAAAATTAACATTAACATTAACATTAATGAAATGTTCCAATATCCAGAGTCATGAAAGCAGAGTTCAGGTGGCTTAGACTTTGGGGAAGAATTCTCTGCAGCAAGACGGTTGCATACAAACCTTTTCAAGTTTATGGTGACTTCCAGCTTCCGCAGTAATTTTGAGTTCCAGCTGTGCCTCCAACTCCTCACGCTCGAGCTTGGGCCTCTTCCCCTCTCTTTTTACAGTTTGTCCACCTTTTTCGTAACCCTCTGATAAAGTGCGCTTCAGTCCCGAGGTGGAGCCCTTGTCCTCCTGCACTACTTGGGAAACAAAGGCCAGTTAGTACACCTATGTGTGCCATTCATTGCCCTAAATCTGTTTTAGGTCAGTCTCAGTCACAGTTGAAGCAGGACAAAACAGAACAGGAAAAACAGATTTCTAAGACAACACCAATAGCTTTGAAGGACTTCTCATGTTAAACTATATTTTTGTATAATTTCACAATTTCACCTTTGTCTCAGAAAACCAGTTGGAGCGACTGCATACGATCTCTTTAATAAAATTATGTGTTAATTTTCCAGCGGATGTGCGAGCAGTTTGTAATCGTTTACTCAAGGGTTGACTCTTTGAAAGTACTAATACTTTGGGAATGGACTGGCCTGTATTAAAAATATTTATGCTTAGCTCTTAGCTTTTACCATGAAAAAGCAACATCATCGGAGATTATTTTCTGAAGATCAAGGCACATTTTCTGGCTTCAGAGTGCCAGCACTTATGTCTACCTAATTTTCTTGCACTGCTTAATACCTGCCATTAAATACATGTATGCATTCTAATCATCCTTATCATTTCATTCACTAAACTTACTCACTAAACAGATTTGCAAAATATGACCTGCTGTTTAGAAGTGGAACTTGATTTAACTTGTCAAAATCAATTGAGTCACAGGGAGTACGTCACAGTCTGTGAAAACAGTTGTATAATAAATATAAGACTCTGGGGGAGTGTTGTTTAGTCAGACTAAATTACTAAAGTCAAGAGGATCTGGGCTCGGAGACGACACATTTTGGACAGAAAGCCATTTTGACAAACTTTGGGTGTGAAGTGCAAAGAACAGGGGTGTTTACCAGGCAGGGAGGGTCTAACAAAATATGCTTCTGAATTGTAGGATCCAGTGTTTTTGGAGCTTGACCCATACTAGAGTCAAAAGATATCTTTGTCCAGCAACGAGTTTGACAAATATTTTTAAATCGGTCTTTCTCACAAATTACCCGACTTGCACTACTACATTGTTTCAGTAATAACTTATATTCTACCTTATTAACATGTAATACAGCCGACAATTGCAGAGCTGTGTCTTTCTGTAATAACCCTTAACCCTACAGTTTCCATAGCCTTCCATTTTGGGTCCAGCTGGTTTAACTACGGCACAAGAACATAAAGCTCCACATGTATAAAATATTGAATATATCTAATGATACTCCTTGTGGCTCATTTGCTTTCTGTTGAACTAGTAAGTAATCATCTTGAAGCTATCTGACCCAACGTCCACTCTCTCATACCTGTATTAGACGGTGGAGTGGATGATGGTCGAGATGGCTTTGTGGTTTGTCTAACTTCAGATTTTTCCTTTTTGGGCTCTATTTTGACTGACTCCACCTCCATCTTTTCCTCATTTAGTGATCCCTTCTTCACAGCCTCTTTTTCATTGTCCTCTTCTTTTATGCCATCCTCTTTTATTTCCTTTTCTTGTTTTAGAACCACACAAGAAGAGGACGCTGGACGAGATGAGGAAGGAGAACGGAGAGAGGAATCAGAAGTGGTAGATTTGGGGCAAGAAGGCTTTTCGTCTTTTATTTTGACCGTGGAGGCCTCAGGGTCCTTGGCCTTTATAGTGTCATTATCTGTGTCCATTGGTTCTGTGCAGGCAGATACTGGAGGTGGCACAGACGAACATGGAACCAAACCTTTCACAGAGTCCTTCACCAAATCCACACCAGGGTCCTTGGTTGTAGTCTGTTCAGCCTGAGGAAGAGCATAATTAACCATTAATTAATTTAAAAGATTTTTGGACTCTCAGTCTATGCACATTTCAAGATTAAACGTCACAGTATGAAGAAATCCAATATAAATCCAGGTCACTGACACAACATTAGAGAATATATAGTGTAAGTTTGTAACAACGCCCTAGACATTTTCAGAGGATTTACCTCTTTCTTTTCCATCTCTTGGTTCACCTTCCCCCCTTGTTCCTGGTTTTCCATGGATTCCGTTGATGCTGGTTTAACTGACTCACTTGATGAGGATGACGAAGAACCTTTCTTGTCCTTGTCCTTCTTGTCCTTGTCCTTCTCCTTCCCCTTCTCCTTTCCCTTCTCATCCTCCTTCTCCTCCTCCTTCTCCTCCTCCTCCATCTTTTTCAGTTCAAAGTTTAGTGAGTGGAATGGTGATGTGGGAGAGGTAGGAGTATCTTCCTTTGCTTTTGGGCTGTGTGAAGAGGCAGGGGAAGGGGACAGATTCAGGGACAGGAAAGGAGCAGGAGAGCCTGGAGAGGTCAGAGAGGCGGGGGATGTAGCGCAGGTGGCGTTTGAATCCAAGATGTTATTTTGCTCTTTGTCCTCGACTTTTTGTCCATCCTCTTTGTGCGTGCCATTCACTAGAGGTGGCGGAGATGTCTCGGACAAACCTGGAGCAGCTGTCAACAAAGTGCTGTGAAGACTCTCCAGTTGCTGTCGATCACTGATTTTCATGGTTTTCCTAGCACGGAAAATCTTCTTCTTCTCCTCTGTCACAACAACTTCCATTGCTGCCTGTGGAATGACAAAGGGAGATTAGATGCTATCAAAGGGCATGATCAATCTAGGAAAGATCTTCAAAACCCCATTGTGATAGCTGCTAGAGGACACAGTCACAGTCTCATCTACTTATGAACCTGGGCCTGGACTTTACGCACTGCATAGTAAAGAAAAAGCTGCAGCGTTTCAAAGCAACCACTAGAGGTCACTGTAGAGCTCTATGACTTTCTTGTTTGTTCTTTTCTAGAAGGTTCGTCTTTCACAGAGATCTGCATACCAAAATGGTTCTCCAACAGCCAGTTTTTTAGTACAAATTTGAGTCAGTATCCAAGCCAAATCAGACAGACCCTTACTGCCTGATTACATATTGCTGTATCTGTCCTAAGTGAAAACAGTCAAGGTGCAGCTCAGTGCGCCACACAACCTTTTTCATGTCAGTCAGAAAAGCTTTAACTGCTCTGACAAATTCCATTTTTCTTTATTTTCTGATCAACCTATGGATTTCATGTTTACCTAAGCCCCGATCCAAAAAATGTCAGTGAAAAAGAAATGACTGTGAAGTTAACAATAGCAGCAACCCAACCTTCCTCCCATCCCCCCACGTTCTTATTGGTTCAATCCTCAGCAAATCACAACAGGCAAACAGAGGCTCTGCTGGCAGCAGCAAAGAGGCTATGTAAAACATGAAGGATTTTTTCCGTACATAGTTATGTTGCACACGTTGTAGTGTTAAGGCTAGTTGTCATATTTTATGTGTATTAATTTCACATACATTCATTTTGTATGTGTGTGATTATTACTATTAAGTAGAAATGCATTAAAGCTGTGTGCTGCAATAACATTCTCATTCTACATTCAGTAGCAAGCAAGAAATGTGCTATGATATTAACATGCAGTGCATACAATAAAATCATTTATGAATAACTCACCTTCAAGCTAAAAGGTTCCTGGTCATGGATTTACCACTGAATTCTCCAACAACCTGAAAGAAAAAGAGATGTACTCTTCAGTCAATTTTATATTGCTGCTTCAAACTAGGAAGACAAGATCAACTATGTATGAATTCCTAAAACCATGCAAATTAAAGTGGAATCCTAAATTTAGCTCCTCTGAATTAAACAGTCTATCTCCATCCCTTGAGCTGTAACTGAGCCCTTGGCTTCAAAAGGAGATATTTATTTGTGGGGTCAATATGGGTTTCATCAACAGGAAGTACAATTATGATGGTGAGTAAAGTACATTCAGATTTATCAAGAATTACTACATCGTGTTACATCTGAATGTTATTATCTTCTTTGTCAACAAAGTTTTATAATAGGATTCCTTTCATTTCCTGTTTCCGCATGTGAAATGATTGGTAAAGCAGTTTTATCAGTTGTAGCTAACTTTCTGCTAATTTTGCCAAAAAATGTGAATGTTTTTATTTTAGAAATTTTTGACGCAGCAATTCAGACGTGATAATTTAATACCATTGATGCCCATTCTTATTCAGCGTGAGTATTAAGTCAAAGTTATTCAAAACTAAAACCAATTATATAACAACAAAATCTATCGTGTGACAAATAAGCTATTTGCAGGCAAGACGGCAGGCTAACAGAAACCAGTTGGAGATGAGACATGCTAACCAAAGCACAAGAAAAAGATTTAAAACTGCTCTCCAGAACAGTGGACAAAGAGAGTCTTCAAACTACAGGAAAGAGGCTTTTCATACGCGTCACTTCACCAACCCGTATTTCAGTGAAATACTGCATTTCTGAGACCAGTCGGTCTGTCTGTTTACATATCTCTAATGTTACGACAAAAAAACAGATATTTTCAAATGGTAGATATGTAGATAAATCTTTAGTGTAGAAACAGAACACATAAGGCCAGTTATTAAGTAATACAAGTAATTTTAAAATCTTCTCTGGTGAGTAAATAAGCTGCTTCACATTTACAATGTACGGTTGGTTAGCTTTACTGGCACTACATTGCTGACCTGCAAGACTGCAGAGCCATCAGAAAAGGCCTTGTTTAATTTAGCCATGTGTATTTTGCAACTAAGCAAGCTGCCACATGTGGGTGGAAAAATGTAACATTCCCGAAGAAGACTGATCTGGACTGAGTGTACACTTTACACTGTAAACCTCAAGCAGCACAGTGAGATGCTGGCGCATACGCACAACACTGTAAGCCATTCCTACTCTGCTGTCATATCAGGAAGTATTCTTCCTGCAATGACAATAAAATCCTTATTGTAAAAACACGTGAGAAGGTATTTCAGCATAAATTTGACCTGAGAAAAGCATCATGTCAAAAGTCAGCATAAATAAAAGAAGAGCGGTGTAAATTGCGAGCACGATCACTGATAAAGTTCACATTCCAATGTTATTGCACACTGCGCAGAGCACAATATCCCCCTCCCCCATCCTACGACCTCATTTACTGCGCCTGGATTCAGTGCAGAAACCCAAAATGGCCGTCAGCTCTGCTGCTTGCTGCCAGACTGAGCTCTCAGTAGCTAGCTGAACAGGATCTCAATCATATCTATCAGGTTGCAGCACCACCCTGTTAAATAGGGATTTTCTGTTCAGCCTGAGACTTCAGCAAGTTGGCAATGTAAACAAAATGCAGAATACAGAAACTTCATTATATTAAACACAAATGCTAAATAACTCCTACATTTCTATTGCGCTGGGTAGAAATGTACACATGTGCACACACAGATAGATAGACAGATAGATAGACAGATAGACAGGTAGATAGACAGATGAGCCCTCTGCTGAAACTGACAATCATCAAACAATCATTACAAGTGTCAGATGAACAGGGACAAACACAGATGTGGCATTTTAATGTGCACCTCAAGTTAAGTCACCGAAAGCCCGATCAGTTTTTAAAACAACCCCACCTACTTAATTCACTTTAACATCAACGTTACACACAGATTCACGATAGTGCCTAAATTCAGGAAAGCTTGATAAACACAGACGAACATTAATTTCACAATTGTATTCCTAGCCCAGACCAACTGATGTCTTTTGAGGTTAAATTGCATGGGTCACTCTATAGACCCGACTTTACCCTCTAGTGTATCTTCAGGCACGTCACACGTGATTTCTGTGATGTTACAAACTGACTGCTGACACAAAACATTAATTAGACTTCCATTATTTCACTGTCTTCTTTTAAAAAGGAATTCATGCATCTTCTGTCAAATTAATCATCTGCAGGATTGTCTCACAATCTCACATGCTCTGATTTCAATGCAGAGAAGAGAGGGCTTACAAATCCTCCAGTACATTTTAATAATTAATCTTAAAATGATTAAATTATTGCTTCACTCGATTGTGTTCATTGTTAGAATGCCTTCTTCATCCAGCTTTGGTACCTACGCTACCATACATGAGAAGGAAGTTTTTCACATTTGCATTCATGCTAATCTGGAGGCATCAAAACCAGAAGATACGGAGACATTGTCCACCTTCATTTTAGGTTGTAAGAACTTATTTTCTTTCAAGTTGCATAATAGGTGCTTGCTCAGAGCTTTGCCTCTGTAACCCACTGTTTCAACACTTGCCTAGCTACTGAGCTGCTGGTCAAACGTCACCAAGTGGCAGTAACTCACACTCAAACTAGACATGCATGTCTCTCCAACACCAAATAATTGGAGAGCGGAGTGACGAGGGAGTCAGTCCTGCAGCAGGAGGACTCAAATTTAAGCCTCTCTGATGCAAACAAAGCATTCCCACCTCACAGTTCAGAGGAACACCAAAATGTTCTCTTTAAGGACAAAAGCACCACATCATTGTAACTGTGGAAGGTACAACTATATTCCAGCAGTATGAAAACATGCTCTCTTGCCAAACATGATTCAAGACTGTTTTGAAGACAATGGGAAAGTTAATCTCAAACTCAAAGTAAAAGACATCTCTGGTTGGGGTACAGTTCATGGACAGGCATGTCTAATTGGAAAAGCAATTTGTTCTCTTAAGAACAACATGCAGACTATGATACACGTTTCTAATGTGGTATCATTTATCGCTGATAACAGTTAGTCCTAGGTGTGTCCCTGGCTGATACAATGAAAGCATTTTTTAGAAGGGATCAGTATCTGACAAACAGGTACCAATCAACTGTCAAACCTTTGTGTATTGACACCCTCTGTGTTCTGGCTACACCAGCTTGCAAAAATGCATTATTGTGCTGCATTAAAACCCTGATATGGCCACGCAAGTAGGACCTCTTAGTGCTACAAAAATTCAAGCAACATTTTGTAGGTGCACTATGTTGTTAGAAAACTGCAATAACAATTCTGCAATTACTTCATGTTGGGGATGATGAGAGGATGCCCAAATTCTGTTCAAAGCTTTCTGCCACAACAGCACACACTCCTCACTCCACACAACACCACTTGACCCACCGTGGGAAAAAGTGGAAGCAATTGCGCTTCTTGCAAATTAATGCAACCCCATGTGGTGGATATGCATCCAGACAGTGCTGCATAAACAGAAAACAAAAAAACACCACCTTTATGTCTGTTAGCAATGGAGATGGTTTACCTGGTGGATATATTTGTGAGATTAACATACAGACCAAATACCACATACAAATGTGTTTACTGTACCATAAATACATACAGTACATGTACAGCCATGTGTGTATGGACATAGAACATGCATGACTCAAATTAATACTCTGCCCAAGGATGTGAGTGTGACCAGGTACACGCTGTGTTTAAAAAGCATGTGTACTGCTGGTATCGCGCACAGTGTTGCAGGTAACAGAATGTCTCTACCAATGTTGTTGATCAGCTACATTTGTGAAAATTTACAACAAACTCCCTCATGTGTACAGAATGTCTGACATAAATGTTTACTACTAAAAAAACAAAACAAACACAAACAATAAGCCAAAACTCTACCTTCTTCTACTAGCATAGCACCCTCTACCAGTATCCAAAGCTAACCTTGAGAAGACTGTGAAGCTGCAGTGAAAAAAAGCTGAGGTAGATTTCTATGATAGAGAGAGATGTTAAACATGCTTTAAAAACAAAGAAACATTAACCTTTAGCAGGATGTGTGGGATTGAGGCCTTCCATGTATTTGTTGATTGTGGGAGCAGGGAACGGCTGAGAGGCCAGCAGGAGAACATAAAAGAAAGGAGGAGGGACTCGGTTAGGACTAGTCCATCTTGCTCCTTGCGGGGGTATGTTCTATAAAGGGTATGCGGTTCAACATGAGTCTATAATGGACATTAATTAAATCCTTAAAAAGGAAAGTCAGTTCAATGCTTCTGCCATAATGAATACAATGAAACACAAAAAATGTGATATTTTTTTTAACTGATAACACCTATCAAGTGTATGATATATTTAGAGGTACCACAAAGACATACAAATCAAATCTTGTCCCTACAACATTTTGAAGTAAAGCGTGGTGATCATTAATACCAGCCCTAGCTAGCAGCGCACAGACAGAGGGGAAGTACACTGCACAGACTGTTGCTTAGCAACACCCATCCCCCAACTCTAGCACAAACTAGTCCACAGTATGGAAATCTACAGCCAGCACAGACTAAACCATTCTGACAAAGGGCAGGGGGGATTTCCCTTTCAAAAATAACACCATAGGCAAAGACAGCTTAATGATAAAAAAAGGTCAAGGACAACCCTGTAACACACAGAAATACAACTGAAGTGCAGTGCTTGACCTATTATTGCAGTTTTGTATATGTTTAGGATTTACCACCTACTTTTTAAAGATGGTATCTGGCGCTATAACAGACAAACAAAAGACAAAATTAGAAACCCTGACATAGCTGTAAATTAACTCTTTCCTCTGGCCTATCCACTGAATCTTTGACAAATTTTTATCTGAACTGCATATGATCACCCAAGTTACCATGTGCAAACTAAACTGAGCACTTGCTGCCACTGAGCTGAGTATAGGTTAGCCTCAGCCTTCTACAATCCCTCTAATGATCCAACCGCTGTGGACTACAGAGGACATTACTCAGGATGCAATATGAACCCACATATCAGCTCTCTTGCAGCTCAGGCTAAAGGCTAATCCATCAAGAACTGAGAAAAATGGTCGGCACTGATGGTTTTACGGTTTGCTCTAATGTTCTGCTTGTTAGAACAGCACAAAACACATCCTCCTTTATCCTTCAGAGTACATCCCACTAACACATTCTAGCTTCTTACTTCAATTGCTCTCTCTCCACTGTTACCACTTCCACAAAAATCAACACAAGCTTTGAGGAATTTCTATTTTAGATTTCCTGTATGCAAAAGTGAAATTGTGACTTAAATGAAATCAAGTGGGATCAGAGAGGGATGGGGCCATTCATTAGAGGTTAGATAAATAATCTGTTGAGTTTATCAATGGAACATGTGGTTTAGAAGGCCAGAGAAAATATCAAAGGTAAAGGGGAGGAGCCTGGTTTAGACTATACCATCTAACTAAAAACCTGGCTCTTTTGCCTTCTTAAAGTCACATCTGTGGTAGCAAATAGTAGAAAATGTTGTATATTATGTGCTATCAAACAAACACCAGTAAAACACATTTTTAACATGACAAAGAACATGTCACTTTTAGCATGACAAAGCAGCACAACGTGCACTTTAGTCAAGGCCTAGCTAGCGGCGCACAGCCAGCGCTAAATTACACACCCACAGCACACTCAGTCTAGAGGCAGCTGCACCCGTCCCCTCCCCCCCCCTCTCTCTCTGTCACACAGACACACACACACACACTCTGGAACAGCCTCTCCAAGTCAAACATGGACTGAACCATTCTGATGGTGAGAGGGAGTGGGGGGTGGGGCAAAACAAAAAAGAGATAATGCTTTAAGACTTTATGAAGTATTCAAGTAATTGAATAGTCAAAGTGCAGTTACAGATTTTCTAAATGGGGGCAGCGAGTTCTTATTTTCTTGAGTCTTCACAGAAAAAATGAAATACTGCACTTGTTTTTTTTAGCTGATACATTTTGATGTAACGGCTTAAACCACATCCGGTCCACATCAGCTAAATAAGCACTTTTCACACAAACATGAATATAACTACTCATGATTAACCACAATAATCACATTAGAGACTGAAAGCTTCTCTGCAAAAACTCTATCAAGTATTTTTTTTGTCGCGCATTCTACATTCACAAGCAAAAAATGTCGCCTTTTAGCCCCACAGTCCCATGCTAGCTGCACACAGCAAGAAATTGGAGCACAGCTTGACACACTAAGCAACCTCTATCTGCCCAGCCTCTCCCACGAGCATGGAGGGCTGCTGCTCAATAGACTGAACCATTCCAACACGGGGGTGGTTCATTACTCAAGAGGAACAAAGAACACCTACCTGAGAACTCAAAAATATACTATGTGCGTTATTACTTGCCTTATTAAAGTTTACACCAATAGACTATTCATAAAATAGTTTATTTTCAGCAATTTCCTGATTTGACTTACCAAGTCTCAAAACAGACTGAAAAATGTATTGTTAAAGAAGTAGTAGACTGGAAATGTAATTTGTAAATACAATCAACTTTCAATTGCAATCTTCACTTGTCGTTATTAAAAGCCCTGTTGTGACAGTAAATGAAACCTTGCTGTGCGTTCTTTGCCCAGCCCCCCTTCTGCTACTGCAGAAACACAAAATGGCCACCAGTACTGCTGCGAGCAGCATGCTGAGCACAGGCATGAGCAGATCCTATAACAAACCCCGCCTCCTAAAAGAAAAAAAAAGTACAGTGTATCTGCAGAAATCTCCATACTCAAACAAGGATCTTGAGGAAAACTGAACAAAAACATACTTCTAATACTGACAATTTTATTGAAAGATTTCATATATTGTTATCTGTATGTCATTGTGCTCACCTCTAAATCCTGGTTTAGGATTTCAAGCCTTGTGCTTACTGTTCAGTTATGACCAAAGAGTTAAGCACCTACTTCTATTTTTCCTCCTCACATGAGTTCAGAGCCATACTGCTAAATGTTTTATGAACCTAAGTCTAGATAACTGTTAATAAAATAATGAAATGTCTCCTTCAGGTTCCTTCACCAAATATGCCATTAAACATGACACTAAACAGTGTCTGTCAGTCACAGAGGGTGCTGCTGCTGTTAGTTTCTAATCAACCAAACTAAAAAATGTTAAGTTATCTAATGTTAGACATTCGCTATGGAGGCTAAATAACGAGTGGAAAAAAAAAGATGTCAGCCAGTCAGAGCAGAGCCTGCATTCCAACGTTACTGCGCACAGTGCGCAGTCTTCCCCTCCCCCACCCTCACTGCCTGCATCTGGATTCACTGAAACTCAAAATGGCCACCTGGTCTGCTGTACGCAGCCACACAAAGCCCTTAGAGCCAGTAATATCTTGCACGGCATCTTGTCATGTTACGGCAGCACCACATGATTAAAAGTAAATCCTATGAGCATAATTCTCACCAAGACATTTAATATTGTCTGAATGGACCTACTAGAATATTTAGCATAAAGAAAGGAAAGCAAATTTTTCCAGATTCTCCTAAAGTAGGCAGTCCTATTATCATCATCATTATTATTATTATACCGACTTACTTAATTTGTATGTTGACTTAATTCAGGCTATTTGTCAAGGCATGTTAAAAAACATCATTACGCTATTTTGATATTCCCTTGCTAACTGACTGCCTAAAAATGTCCTGGTTGCAAGCAGTGATGTGTGATCAGGACTGGTCTGTGGGCTGGGCAATGTACAGTTCCTCTACGTAATCGACATAGAATCAGCACTGACATCGTACATTTAATGACATCTGGCCTTTCTCTTTGGAGTTTCACATTCTTCCTTTTTTGTGTTTCCTCTGAGAGATCTTCAGTTTCCATCACAGCCCAAAGACATGCAAGTCAAGTGGACCGGAAACTCTGAATTGTCCAGAGGTGTGAAAGTGAGTGTGGATGTGTTTGTCTGTCTAGATGTTAGCTCTGTGACAGACTGACAACCTGTACAAAGGGAGACCCTGCCTCTCACCCAGTGCATGCAGGTTCTAGTGTCTCCTGATCCTGAACACGGTGAGAGGTATAGAAAGTGCTTTGATGGATGTACAAATGTGAAATCCCACAGGAAGCGTGAATGACTACCATTAAACTGTTATATGAATAACTGGAAAGATAGAAAGTTTGTTGAAAGAAAAAAATGTTCTAGTAGATGTAATCTGATATTTCCGAGGAAAAATGAACTTAAACAGGGTTCTAACTGTGATAATACATTCTAGATATGCTAGCAAATGTTGTGTGGCAACGCTCGCTGTCTGAGCCTGAAGCTCAATCATTCACCTGCATACAACTGTGTCACAAGTGGCATGCCTTGAACATCCTGGTGAAGTGGAATTGCTCCCATTTTGTTTATGCACACTGCACTTCATATTAATTCCACTCATGGCCTGCAGAAAACTGAACACAACTGAATACATATACCACCTACTGCATCTTTTTTCATACTTTCCCATATGATCAGACAGTTTTATGTTTGGTGGTATTTGACAAGCAGGAAACCAGAGGGAGCCAAGACTCTGAATCATTCTCTGGTTGATTATTGATTTTTCTCTGATGTATGTCTGTCTCTATCCCATTTTTCCATACATCCATTCAATGTTCCCTTCAAATGTTAAACTACTTTCAAATATAATTTTCAACATACTATTCAGATCTTTAATTGCAATAAAAGAGTATAGAATCTACCATACAAACCAATTAATCTTAGCAACTAAATGAGTGAACCTGCCTCCACTTTAGGCCACTGTGAGATTTAGTGAAATCTGAAAAATGACAAATTGACAAAATGTAGGGGTGAACAATGCCACAATATTACAGTCAAAAGACACATAATCTAAGAAAATAGTCTAATGAGAAAGAGTCTAAAAGCACTGCCTCATAGCCTACCATTGCCCCAACGTTGTACGCGTGATTTGTTTTTTTTTTTTGTTCTTTTTTTTTAAATGAGTGGAGACTAGCAAGAGCTGGGTAGAAGGAAAAAGGGAAGAAAAACAGGGAGGGGTAGGGGTGGGCAAAACCAGGAGTTTCCATGTGAATCAAGCAAGCACATGGTGATTATTTGTTAGCCATGCACTGCTGAGGGAGGCTCATGTCATGGCTACAAAAAAAGCCAATGAATGTTAACTGGCACGCAACAGAACAATCAAAAATACACCAGGTGCACAATAAAGGTTGCCTGAAGACAAAGTAAGAATAACACCTTGATTTATTGCATAACTGAAATATCTGCATGCAGTTGCTCCCTTCCATTATCTGGTAAAGTTCTGATAACCTCAGACCATCTTTGGAGTAACTACAGTTGCAGTCACATCGCATGAGCAATAGCTAGCACCACACAATCAGAACTGAAGTGCACTGCCTTACACAGGGCGCAAACACCCCTCCCCCACACCAGCAGTCTGCTCCAGTCTGGAGTTTTACAGCCAAGCATGGACTAAACCATTGCAGCAGAAGGGTGTTCTCACCAACTCGTGAAGGAGCTCGAGAGGTAAACGACAAATTCAAGGCTCTCCAAATGACTTGAGCTCTGCAGTTAGAGGTTCAAAACCAGATTTGCCCATGTTGAACAGGAAAACACTGGTAGTGATTTCTAGTTCTCCTTAAGTGGTAGAAATTCCAACCCTGGCCCTGAAAACGCAGTTCATTCTCCTTGAGCTATTTGATAAAATTTCCTGTCTCTGTCTCAAGAACTCATCTATGTTTGCGTATGGACACAGTACATATCTGTTAAGTTTCTAACATGAAAATCAAGATGTTTTATGGGATGATAAATCTAATGCTATAAGCTGTGCCAAAAACACACATTTGGGCATGAGTAGAAGGTAAGTATAAATACAGGTATAACAAACAGCTAACATTTCCTGAGCTTAATGATTTGGATTAGTCAAGAAGATAGCCTACTCAACACTTTCCCCACCCCCACTCCTTTCCCTTTGATAGATCGCTTGCAGTGAATGCTACAGCACAAAATGGCTTCAGCAGCTGCTCTACAGTTACAGCATCCCTTTTATCATGAGCACGGCTGACTTTGCCTGCTCAAAACTGTACCTTGTTTCTCAGTTTAGTTAAAAATACTACTGATTTACACGTTGCTGGTTTGTTCTCTTTAGGTTTTTAATGTCGATGATCTTACATATTTTTGTATCTTGTATTTTACCTGCAGCACTTGGTGGATGTTAATTTATATCCTTTTGTTTCACCTCTTTGTTAATTATGGGACCACCATGCTCAACACTAATATCAATAACAATTCTAAAAGACCATTCAGATGGATGTGCAACATTGTTTGTGGCAGTTAGGCTAACTGCTATATGACTAGTTAGCTAGGCTACACCAATACCAATATGCAATCATTTCAGACACCACACACAAAGCATTGTGATTGGTATTACTACATTTCCCATTTAACTTTAACAGAATCTGTCAAAGCAGAGACTTTTGCTAGCCATACATTTTATGAGAAATTTCACGGTGGTTTAACAACCTATAGGATCGCTTTGAAGCTGTTGGGATACCTGTCGATCACCATTAACAATGTTGTGGTGATTTCTACTCGGACAACAAACTTGGTGTGATCCATTGACTAACTCATGCAGATGCTTGTCAGCTCCAGACAGCACTAATGCAACTCATTCCTTATGCAAATGATGAGATGCTGCTTCAGACACCTGATCTACCACCTGGAGCTAGTCCAGAATACTGCCATCCATCTGGAGTTTCATCACACCACACCACTTCTCTGTTTACTACACTAGCTCTCGGTTGCAGCGCGCCTCCAGTTTAATCCTCCGGTGTTAGTCTACAGGCAACTGAAGGGTACTGCTCCTTCTCACGCCCTACCTAAGGGTGGGTGATATGACCAAAATCTTCTATCACGGTATATATAATTTTAATTCAAGGTAATGGCATATATCACGGCATAGTAACTGTTATGTAAATTCAATTAAGAAATGGTTTAAAATTACCATATATGATTAATTTTGTCTTTATTTGGAACTTCCCTACAAACAAAAACTGCCTCACGAGACAACACTTGAGTTCCAAACAAATCAGTAAAAATCACTTTCTTTCAGAACGGAAGCATTAAGGTTCCAAGTCAGAATGACAGAGATGCGAGATAGGTACATGATCGGCACCATCTGCCACTCTCGCATCACGTGAGAACGTGGTAAGAAGTCCTCTTGCCCACAAATACTTATGCCGTTTTCTCATATGAACTCCAAATAATGTAGGTAGAATCAGGTCCAGGCATTGTACAGAGTTGTCCTTTCAGATGCGTTCTCACTTACGGGAAATACTCTGTTTGGTTTTGGCGAGGCATGGCAGCTAGGTAAAGCATGCAGGAGGAGGATGATTCATCCATAATAATGACAGTTTTGCATTGATATCAATACCACATGTATTTGGACCTATCCGCAATGTCAACGAAACAATGGTAAGCAATATACAGTCAAGAAGAAAAGAGTATGAAGCAGCTACATTCCATGCAATGTCATCAACACACTCACTTGCTGTGTAGCAGGGTAGCAGTGCATTCACTGTGAATGAATTAAGGCTTAAGGGATAGGATCTGCAGTGGAAATGGTATTGCCAAATCTCTGCTGGTGGACACACTTCTACCGTTGAATGGTATATTCCATCGTACCACCCAACCCAACTCCAAACCATGTTCAAACAGTCCACTCCAGCATGACAATTGCTTTCCTTTGCTTTTGGGCAATTGGCGGCACTATCATTGCACCACCACGCACAAAGACACACACTGAACTGTAAACGGAAGTGTGTCTGCTGCCTGCTTTTCCTGCTTTTCACATTTGTTTTGGAGTACATCAGGGACTTTAAGAAGCATTGAGACTCAACACAAAGTGAAATCTGCAGGTGGTGCAACCGCATACAAAATCACACTGAGTAGCACTAAAACTTACTTTTTTGGTTTGGTACTCTCTCAAATGTTTTGTTGTCAGCACCTGTTTGCACATGATCCGCCTTTAATAATAACAACCAAAAGAAATCAGAATATGTACGAAAATATAAATGGATGTGTGCAAATAAGAGACCCAGACAGTGGGCTGTGTCCCAACATTTCTTTACCTCCTACTTGTTTATCATTTCAACATAAACATGTTTTTTACATACATCCACCCTACAAAATGAACAAACAAAAAAAAAGTCCTATACCATGCTGTCGAATTATTCACAATCAGCTTGACCTATGTTACATTTTCAATCATTGAAAGTGACGATGTGCGTAATTTCCAGTTGGTGCCTGTCCAAGCGTCCTGGAAGAATTCAATGTCCAGATGAACACGGGAAATTCCAGTCACGGATCATCTGATTATGGACCCTATTTCCACATGATTGTGTGTCTTAGTCATAATTTGAAGTTGGTTCAGTGTTTAGCAAGAACACTGCAGCCAAAAAACGGGCTGCAATGTAATTTCGTCAAAACGGGCTGCAAAGTAATTCCTCCGGACGTTTGTGCACCATCAATGTACTTAAAGTGTTGTTTCTCGCGTTTTTTCTTCTTATTTTGTCATATTCCGCCAGAATTTCGGCACGTAACTAGTCCCGCAGCTTTGAGAAAACCCTCGCAAACTATATATCAAAACGTGCGGCTCGATCGGGAATGGTGTGCTGTGTAGTTATGACAGGATTCATTAATAATTCGCAAAGTTATTCGCAAAAAACTGCGAAAAATTTCCCATGAGAAATGAATGGGAAATTTCCTCAAATTTCAGCCTTTTTCAAGTTTCCGCTGCCTCGCCATACTTTCTCCTAGAGACTTCATTATAAAAAGGATCCCAACAGAAATACTTTTTAATTATAGAGTAAGATCCGTTTTGTTTAACCAGAAACAGCTGCGCACTCACTCTTGCCAATGCCACCAGACTTTATTCACAGAAACAGCAATTTAATTATCGGAAAAAACACTTCATTCAAACGTGACAAAAATGAAATAAAACTCTCCAAAACATCTTCTTTTCACTGTTCACAATCATCACAAACTCTGGTTTGGTTGAAATAAAGTGTTAATTTACCGTATTAGGAGAGGTTGGATGTGGCATGTAGAGCCAGAATATTTTCACATCTAACACACAAATGATTTTAACCTGGCATTATGACTGAAGCGATCTAAATTTGTCAGACTTTTTCCGGTCCGACATGCAGCACAGTGTGCACACAATTTCACAATTTGAATATAAATTCAAATTTGCCCTAATCGACATCCATTTTATGCCATGATTGGCAAACTGTGCAGTGTGAGAACAGAGTCAGGGTTTCAACAATGATGGCCAGCTTTTCACCCCATCTTCCAGCGAGGCTGTTCAGAGCTGATGTCCCTTGACAAGGGATATCCTGATCATATTAGCTTATCATCTATGAGCCATACTGGCTGATTCACTGCCAACACCTAGGCTATGACTGCGTGTGACTGTACACTAAAGAACCACAAAAAGTCAATCTTGTTCAGAGTAATAGTTCTTCTTCTTCTTACATTTAGGGTATGTGTTGGCCGCATCACACAGGCTACTTACGACTTAGTAATGATAAGCATATTCCCGCAGTTAGAACCGGGGATAACGTTATGACAGCATAGGGAGCTACTTGCTGGGCCAGTGCTTCCGCTATTTCTTGCCAACATATATCTTTTTTGACTTGGTCATGGTACTCCCTCGAGGAAATGTCAAGCAGGCAGGGGTAGTTGCCACAGCTCAACGACCTTTTCCTGTCTTTGATTGTCCCACCTGACAGCAGCAACCTCGGCATCCCTCCTCCTCACCATGGTTACCTCTCTCATTGTGACAGAGTTTTTGTGGTTTTCGCCGCACGAGTCACAGTGTTTTTGTTCGTCTTCGTCGCATCTACCTGTCTACAAGCACAAGTACAGTCGGGAGTTTCTGCTAAATGTCGACAGGACCAGTTTTCACAAGCTAAACCCCATGCAAGAGGAAGAGCTATGAGAATGCGGTCTGCTCCGGAGGCCTGCTACAACACCGTCCCCCAGTCCTGCACCTCGCCCACAGTGGAGGCGACACAAGCGGCGTCAGAGGAAGCAGAAGCGGAGTAAGCGCGGAGGTATTCGAGCCAGGCTAGAGGCTAGCCCACACAAACCGACTATCCCCACCATCATGCTGCCAACGTACGCTCTTTGGATAACAAACTGGACTACCTGCCCCTTCTACGGACAACCCAGAAGTCTGCGGGAGAGTGCTGTGTGTATGTTTTCACGGAAACTAGGCTCAACAACAGCGTAACAGACCATGCCATTCAGCTCGAGCGGCTAACCTGCTATCGAGCAGACAGAGGTCTCGCCGAGGGAGGTAAGACACGCGGCGGGGGACTCTGTGTTTACATCAACAATGACTGGTGTCGTGACGCTGTTGTGATCTACAAACACTGCTCACTACTGGTGGGGTTTATGGTCATAAAATGCCGACCCTTTTACCTCCCACCCGAGAGGCCAAGAAGGTGTACTTCAGGAGGATAGCTCATCGCTTCAGCGACAGCAGGGATACGCAGAGCCTGTGGCGAGGGATACAGACCATCAAACCCCCACCACAGACCTGTGACAGCTCCACCTCCCTGCTAAATGAGCTAAATGACTTCTTTGCCCGCTTTGAAGCACACAACAGCACAACTGCACAAAAATCCCCATCCCCTCCCGGCGAACAGGTGTTGTCGCTGTCCCCTGACAGTGTGAGGAGGACACTCAGCACCATCATCCCTGTCCCGAAGAAGTCGCCTGTTTCAATGACTACCGTCCGGTAGCACTTACTCCCATCCTCATGAAGATGACGCCATCTCCACTGCCCTCGACTCAGCCCTCACACATCTGGACAAAAAAGACTCTTACGTCAGAATTCTGCTCATAGACTTCAGCTCAGCATTCAACACAATCATCCTGCATCAGCTCATCACAAAACTGGACCAGCTGGGATTAAACACCTCACTGTGCAACTGGCTGCTGGACTTCCTGACTGGGAGACCTCCCGCAGTTCGGGTCGGCAGGAACACATCCAGCACCACCACACTGAACACGGGGGCCCCCCAAGGATGTGTGCTGAGCCCCCTCCTCTTCTCTCTGCTGACCCACGACTGCACACCGTTGCACAGCTCCAACCTCCTCGTCAAGTTCGCCGATGACACAACTGTCGTGGGTCTCATCAGCAACGACGATGAGACGGACTACAGGAGCAAGGTGAGCCGCCTGGCCTTGTGGTGTGAACACAACAATCTGTCTCTGAATGTGGAGAAGACGAAGGAGATTGTTGTGGACTTCAGGAGAAGACGCCCCCAGTATGTCCCCCTTACCATCAATGGTGCTACGGTGGAGAGGGTAAGCAGCACCAAATTCCTGGGAGTGCACGTCACTGACGACCTCTCCTGGACCACCAACACCACATCACTGGCCAAGAAAGCGAACCAGCGCCTCTACTTCCTCCGCAAACTGAGGAAAGCTGGAGCCCCGGCCCCCATCATGCACACGGTCTACAGAGGCACCATCGAGAGCGTTCTGACCAGCAGCATCACCTTGTGGTATGGCGCCTGCTCCACGTCCTGCAGGAAGAACCTCCAGCGCATCGTGAGAGCAGCTGAGAAGATTGTTGGTGCTTCTCTCCCCGCCCTCCACGACTTCTACACCTCCCGCCTCACTCGCAAAGCCCTCTGCATTGCGAGAGACCCCACCCACAGCCTCTTCAGCCTGCTGCCATCAGGGAGGAGACTGCAGAGCCTGCGGGCCAAGACCAGCAGACTGTGGGACAGCTTCGTCCACCAGGCTGTCAGGATGCTGAACTCTCTCCCCGCCCTGCCCCTCCTCCACACAAACACAACCTGGACTATAAGTCCCTGTTGCCCCCCCCCCCCAACACACACACACATACACCCTGGACTCTGGAATGCCCCCTGCTGAAGTGGCTTTAAGCAATATAGAAGAATGAACACAAGTAGTTTGTATTATGTATTATAATGATTTAGTCTACTTGCTTGTGCCAACAGGCAAATGAAACCACAATCAAAACATCCATTCTGAGGAAAGGTTGTAGTGCAGGCAGAGGTCACCTCATCTAATAAGCTAGACCATGAAAACGTAGCCAATCAAGCTCATTTCCTGCAGGCATTGTGGATGCAGCACACACTGGTCACTCAAAGGCCACTGGCAGCTACCTGCAACTTTTGAATGTGGAATGCTTTCTTACATGTTACTCAATGTGTGAGTTAAAGTCTTGAATCAATCAACGTACCTTAAATGTCAATATGACAATTTTGACCATTCCATTTGTTTTTAATGGCTCTCTTGCATGACACAGCCTTGGTGATGATTAAATCTTCATGTACTTAAAAAATGTAAATGAATTTCAGCCGATTACATAAAAGGTGAATATTCTATTTCCTCATTTGGAGAAAAAAAGTGGCAGGATGTCGTTTCGGTGAGCTCTGGCAGCACTATACCTATGATCTTGTTGGTTTGTAAAACTCCCACGAAGCAATGCCATAAATAGCCAACAGTAAGTCAAGAAGGACAACTGAAAACAAAATCCCTTTCCCTCCCTCCCTCATCTTGCGCCACCTGCAGACAGGCCAGAGGACGCCACTTGCTGCAGGAGGGTGAGTTCAGTTGTAGGGGGTATTAGCAAAACAGCGATCACATATTTTTGACTGGAATTTCTCCCATTTGTCCGGGACATTGAAATCTTCCAGGACACGATTGACTGGGAGATGCAGTCCAGCGTGCTCCTTAGTGCCAAATAAACTTTTAATTCACAGAATTGGGAGAGGAGTTTTCCAAGTAAAACAACTGAATTACGAGATAACGAAAACTGATTGTGTGATTCCTGTCCGTCATGCAGTGCATTCAGTACAGCCGCCCAAGCTGCGGTAGTGCTGCTTTATTTATATATGAATGTCTGTTTTTTTTTTTTTTGGGGGGGGGGGGGGTTAGTGGCACGAGGCAATGCACAAGCCACTGGCCTCTGTAGCTCAAAGAGCTATAGAGCGGAGTGCTCCAACACACCTGATTCAAATGCTCAGCTCGTTACTGGGCTCTGCTGAGGCCTGATAACGAGCCATTCATTTGAATCAGGTGTGCTGGAGCAGGGATACATCTAAACATGCAGGGCAGTGGTACTCCATGACCTGGCTTGAGAAACAGTGGTATAGATAACACCAGCAGCCCCCTCGTGCCAAAATTTCGGCGGCGCAAAATTTTGTCGAGTTTTTTTTTTTTTACAATTTCATTATATATTTGCATTCAGAATTGACTGACAGTCCTAATCTGTTCCATTGGTACCTTTATATAGATTTATATATTCAATAAACACAGACTGCACAAACATTCCAATGATCAACTTTTTACAAACAATGCAAAGCAAAAACCTGAAGCAACATGCTCTTGATTCAGTACTGACCTAACTGAACCTTTTCTGAAGTGCGTGTGCTGAATTCCCCATCCACATTCATTTAGGAATGTCTCAATGAAGTTAATTTGGCTTAGAGTCCAATGTGATACATAAAACCACTTCAAATATGTATCTGACACTGACATCTGTTTTAAGGATACATCAGCCGTTGTTTCAATAAGTCTGCATATATTTGTTCTTGTTAATTTGGAAGTTATTTATTCCTGTGTTTTGAACAACAAGTTGTGTACGATGTTATACTGCGTTGGAATAAATGAACTTTTAAAATGTATTTTCTCATTCCTGGAGCCACTTTCTGAAAATATACATCTAAATACAATAATATCACAAACGACAAATCGATTATTAACTTGAACTAGCCACTTCTAGTCAAATGGGAAATCTTAAGTCGGGGCATCCCTAGTTTCTTCTCTCACAATCTTTGGCCAAGTGCAAACACCAGCCACAGAGCACACAGAAACCAGTGAAATAGTCACTCGGTGCTAGCTAAAAATGAGAAGCTGCTAACTGAATGTTTTGCATGTTGCTCTTTGCTAATAGGAAAGAGAGAGAAGAGTTACCAAAATTGTTATAGTTGAAATTTAATGAACATGCATACTTGCCAACCTTGGTGTCTACACTTAGTTGCTCCTATCGGTAAATGGTAAATGGACTGCAACGTTTGTTATTCTGCCGACCACTCAATGTGCTTTTACAACACAAGCCTGCATTCACACAATGGTAACTAGGATACCTGCTACTCATTAACATGCTGCTGTACAGCATCGGATGCAGTACAGCAATTCATGTGTCCAATAGCTCAGGAGGAAACGCCAAAAACTCCATTTCTGCAAATGACCACTTGAGACTTGCTCCAAAAGTGAGTCAATCCCCACAGATGCCCATTTAAAAATAGACATGTTTACAGCCGGTTAGAAAAAACGGTTTTGGTCTCTATATGTAATTTCCTTGTGTTATAACTCACTCATTTAAATTATGTTATGGCTTAAATTTATGCATAATTATGGGCATGGCTGTTCTGAGTGACAATTAGCCACAAGGTTTCAGCTAGCAGGCTTCAAGTCAGGCAAAGCCAAGATGGGTCTTCAGAAACCTCTGGGTGACTTTGCAGATACTACGTTCATGTTTTCTAAGATTTATGTTGATCTACTTATTTTTACTCCAATATGCAGTGTATTGAAGCGATAGCCTTTTGTAATTCACACAAAGGTGTCGGTTACATAAATGTTCCTTTCAGCTTAATTCGGTCAGGATATTTCCAACAGAGTTAGCTCATACGCAATATTTAGCATCTGGGATGCTGTGTTCAGCTGTCGATGTTCCTTCAGTGACTGCATCAGTGATTGTAAATCTTACGTTACTGCTTAAATCTTAACAACCTCTCCTTCTCTTCTCACAATGAATCCACCAATACATTTTCTCATCAACTTCATCATTTATTAGATAGAGAGATCTTCTCCCTATTTCATGAAGACCAACAGAATGCATGCATTGAATGACAAGATGCTAAGTGGGACTCTGTATGTCTGCTGTATGTAATGCATAAGCTGGATATTCATTTGTTCATTCACGCCATTTGCATTAGTACAAAATGAAAATTTTAGAAGAGAGGAAGCTGGTTTGATTAATGCTGTGGTTGTACAATGATTTGTTTTCTTCTTTTTCCCCTCATACTGCAAAAGGAAAAGATTTTTTCAGAGGCGAACAAGAGGACGTGTGTTCAATTTCTTCCTGTGCATGTTCTACCTTGTGCTGCAATGGCCTTCATGATAATCTAAAGAAATTCAGACTCACAATACCAAAAGTGTGACTTTATTACAATACCTTCCAAATCTTGATGATGATTCTGGAATGCCATGGAAAAAGCCTAACACATCATCATCAGGATAAGTAATGTATAATAAGTATAAATAATAATATATTATTGTGCAGGCCCTGCACAGTACAGCAGTGCACCCAAGTACTGGGCTCCACAGGGAACCAGCACAATTTGGTCGCACCCTTTTTTACACATATGCAACCATTCTGTTGTGCATCAACACAACTCGTAATAACGTAGCTCTTATTAAAACACTATCATTCTTAATGTACCAGCATTAATGCAATGGAGTATAGTAACGATTTTAACAGTGGGGTATTATGACAGCTTTCTAGTATTACACTGGGCAACACTAATTAAGACATGTCACAGATCCAGCCTGGTAACGTTGCCAGCTAGGTGGCTGAGTAGCAACCGGATCTAATACTGACGAATGAAGGGATGATTGACGACTGTTTTTCCCTTTGCCAATATTAACAGGGTTTTAACTAACTTGCTATCAGAACTAAAGATGCTAAAAAATCATCTCTAGACAATGCTCCCTACTGTGCATTCAGAGAAGTTTCTTGCAAGACTCAGCAAGCGTCTCTTTTTCATGGACCCATGGAGCGGAACACGATGCTGTGATATTGTCGCACCAAGCACAGACATACAGACTATTAAAAGGGAGCCGCTGTTTGCATAGAAGAACATCGCTATTTAACGGATTTGATCAAGGTTTTCAATAAAATGTTCACATTCTTTTATAAGTGCCATATAACTGCTTCTAGATAGGCTGTGTAATATCCTACGACTCACCTTTAACATCTGGGTAAAACCCATAATATCCCCAAACACAAGTCGTCCATGCTGGCATTTCACTGCCATGCCATGACCGAACTTGCACTCATTCCTGTTCCCACTGTCCCCTGTATATTGGATAGCCAATCAGCGATCTCGAAAAACATGATTGGACGATATGAAAACAGAAAAGATTGCCCGACCCTGTTGCCACCATATCTTGGGCACTCAACATGTGAGTGACACATTAAATTGACATCTCATTTAGATAACGAGATGCACGTTAGCAAGGGGCTAAACGGTGACAAATAGGTCAATATTGTGCAGAGGGCATTGCCTTAGCACTGCAAATTCAGGCAGTGAGTTGCCATGACTAAATGCACAGGGCAGTGCGATTGGGAGGAGACCGGTGTATGTGCAAGCCGTATATGTGAAAGATCTACTCCTGTCACCACCCCACTCTAAAACCTTAAACGCTGAAAAATCACCCACAAGGTCTTTTAAAGTGGCTTATCAATATAAAATGTTTTGAAGTTAATAGTTCATTTCAAACATTATAGAACTGTCAAAGTGTTACATGTACACATGTAGCAAGCACTCCAGAAAAATCACAAGGATAGAATTAGAGAAAGAGGGTCCCCTTAAAATAGACACACAAACAAGTTGGCCTGATTAATTAACTATGACCTATGTGTGAAATGCAAAATACTTATTTCTAATTATCAGCATGGTAGGATATGAACGATGATTAACAAACCTGGGGTATTTTGAGACTTGACCAAGATCATATTTCTTATCACTCTCATTTTATGCCTGAAGCAAAGAAACCAACTGTAACCGGTTGAAACCGGTTCTTATGGACTAGGTATGGTTTGAAAAACTTTGAGAAACAAAAGAGAAATTTTAAGCATGGACTTTTTAAATCATTAAAATTAAAAATACAAGATTGGACCTTGCTATCACCCCCCTAGTGATTTACATCAACAAGGCTTGTAAAAATTGCATTAACATAAGGAAAAAATAATAATTTATGAGATGAAACAGACACACTGCAGATTCTTTTTAAACATTACAAACAAATAAGTTCCGTATTTAAACTGAGCTTAAATTCATATACTTAAAAAAAATCAACACTTGGATTGACATTTAAGTCAATATTTTTATGCTGATTGAAACATTTTGTTATTTAAATAATTACCTACAGTATTCAGAGAGTACAGCTACAGTTGTTACATGTATTGGGAATGCTGTGAAACACAGTGAAAAGCTGTCTAATACATGCCATGTTCCCAGAGTCCTGTATGTTGGTGCACACATAGTAAGTTGAAATGGCTGATTTATCATCCATGATGTGTGATCACTTTTGAATCATAAAAGTTAGAGTTACAGAACATCTGACACGATAACCATTTATGGTCTTACATCTACCTGTGATCTAATGTGACAGAGATACAGCTTAGCTTTAATGAAAGGTATTATACTATCCTTTGAATACTGCCTCGTGTAAGAACAATTGCGATTCGCATGCATCTCAAATATGCAGCTGATTTCACAACAGACATATATAACTGATCATACGGTAAGGGGGTAGGGGTACCTTGGACCTATGGTGGATCATGGACTAACAGCTGAACAGTACTGACTTTGATTTGGCAACAAACCGGTTTAGACCATGACTGAGAAAGGTGCCGCTGCTAGGCACATAAACCCCTCTTTTTCTCCATATGAAGGAAATTTGGAGGTCTCAGTTTTCAACTACAACCAGGCAGAACCTCAAATTTTCCTACTTTCTCATATAGAATAAATTTGAATCTTGCGGGCACTGCAAATTAATGAAGCAGTTGCACGATTAATAGTAAATTCTCATTGAGTGTATTGGATGAGAGGTAAACCAATTTAGCATAGCAAAAAATAACTGACTTCTAACATCGACAGGGAAGCTTTTGAAAAATGTAGGTGGAGCCTTTCAAGGCTGCTTCCTCTTCAGCAGAAAAAACAGACTGTGTAATGAATTACAAGTGCACCATGTGAGCACTGCCACTGGGTGAAGTGGGGGAGGTGAAACTAGAAACAGGGCTGTACCATGTTCACAAAAGGTAAGGGCAAAGCAGAAACAGCTCAGTTTGCATGGATTAAATTGACTGACTTGTTTAAAAAACATCATGAATATGATATCGCTCCGATTTTGCAGCCTGCCAAATTCCCCAAACTGTGGCTGACTTATGGCTCTCAGGTTCATACAGCAGACACTCAATTGGTCACATATCTGCACATCACTTGATCAATATACAAAGATGAAGATTTTTTTCTCTTTTAGAAATTCACAGGACAAGGCAAAAGAAAAAACTGCTAAACTCTTGTATTACCATTGACATTAAGCCACACCCACATCCTAGGACAGTGTGGTGCATGGAAAATTACTGGGCTGTACCACTTTATAGCAAGAGGGGGGTTTAACTGTGCAATGCAGAGAATGCAGCAGATTCCTTTTTACTACAGCCCATTTTTGTATTCTGTGCTCCTGAGGCCCCAATTTAGTGTTGATTTTCAATTTAGGGGGACTCTCTCATGAGCTTCACTAAACTATGGAAGTATTTAAAAGGAGCCAAAAACTCATCATTTAAGCTTTACCAAGGGCGATAGTTAAAGCGGCAAGCTAATTTATTATCTTTTGACTACCTACACTACTTATTATCTCAGGGTAGACAACTTCTCATCAAAATCTGTCTTCCCTCTGCCCCTCCCCCAAAGTATCACCTCTGCAGTAGAGTATGCTGAATGTGGTTGCTGCTTGCTTAAGCACCAACACAACAGAGTCAACTCACTCACTTGGTAGGGTTGGTTCTTTTAGACTTCAGTGATGCACAAATATATCAAAGACACAAATGCATATTTAAAGTTGCTAAATGGGGAAGTCAGTGAATTAGAATAAAAAGTATTTGATCACTTGTATCAGACTGTTGGCAGCAAGAGGGGTGTGAGGGCATCTCATATTGAAATCAATGGAGAACTAGGTCACTTTTTTGTTTTTGTTCACATATGCATTGGTATACAAGCGAGAGAAAAAAAACCCCAAAGGACACACTACTGAAGTAGTTAGTCGCAATTGCTTTTACAAGGGAGACATTTTCAGAAATGAATGGCAAAGTGAGTTGTTTGTAAAAAAAAAAAAAAAAAGAAAAGAAAAATTAAATTAATCTGAATTGCATTTAAGGAAAAAAATAAAAATAAAAAAATGTCATTAATACATCAACAGAATCAACTAAGGGGGTACGGAAGAAAGCGCTAGCTAACATTACTGTAAGCGACCGCTACAGTCCCAACCTGTATGGCTCACTGTATAACAGGCCAAACATACCAAAACGGAAATTTTCATGACCAGGCATATGTATTCATAAGCCGAAGTTCAAAGAAGCACATCATCTGTTTGCGTTAAAACACAAGGGCAAGTGAGAGCTGCTCGGCTAGCATGCTAGCTGCAATACCCCGACTCACCGCCTCTTCGCGTCGTCGAGCGATGTTCCCGCGATTTTCGGTGTGCAGCGAGCTGTCTCCTCCTCCTCCAGCCGCTGTTGAATTCTTCCGGACTCTGTTATGTACAACCGTTGCGGTCAGGATGTGGTATCTTCAGTACACCGGTCTCATACATACAGCGGGGGGAAACTACTGTGCCACAACCACGGTGTAGTTGTGCATTCGCGGACCCAGCCGCCTCACGAATAGACTCCTCCTCTTTTCGAACACAAAAAAATCCACATACGTCAGCCGTCGGTGGCGGTCGCGTTGACCAACCGTCGCGATCTGAATGGTAGCTTTCTTCAGTTTTTTTAGTCTCCCCACTGGCGACGATGTTGAAGTCGGTAGCTAAAGCCGGCAAGGTAGGTATGAACAGCGCCAGGACGCGATAGATCGTGTGTGTGGATGATCTGGCAGGGGTTACACAAGTCTGTTTTGGAGCAGCAGCACCTCTGCTCAGAGTAGCCAAACTGCAGTGTGGTTGAAGCAACCTCACAGCCGCCAGTTGGAAGTAGGGGACAACAGGGAGCAGAACACTAGCATGAGGAGGGAGGAGGGGTGTGATTTGTCCACGACAGACAGAGACTGCGGGGCTGAGGGGGAGGGATTATACGGTAGAGGAGGAGTCAGGTGAACAACAGTCTGAAACGTTGTTAACTACAGACGGGGCTGTTATTGAAGGTTTGCAGGTTATGAATCACAGGTTTGCAGGTGTGTTCGAGTTGCCCTGTATATCTGCGTGGGCTAGACCGGTCCGTGCTTCATATAATGAAAACATGTTCAAAATGGCACACATGAGACGAGAAGACGCTCAAGACTATCGGGAGAGCACTCACGCAGCTAGTGTGGCAATCTGGAATGGTAATTTTGTACAAAAATAGGATTTTTTACATTTTCTTTAAATATATATATATATTTTTTCACTATGATTTCATGCATTGTCACAGCAAGACAAGGACAAATCACTTTATTCCTACCCTCCTAAAAATCACATGCATTACGTAAGTGATAACATGTGGTCTGTAGTTTTTAGCAGTCTTCTGACATTAGACAGCATTATGCTTGTCAGCCATTTTGTTGACTCACTTGTGTATGAAACTTGTAGTTCCTCAGGAGACCAGCAGAGGGAGATTTGTGGTTGCGCTCTAATCATAAGCATTGAAATATTCCTGTCCTCATGGAAAAACCTTTGCATCTACTGTAATCTGTATCATAGCTCGCCCACTTGCAGGTTGCAATGTTCATACTCCAAAATCCATGTGATCTGGAGAAGGAGTTGGTAGCTGGGCTCTCCCTCGCCCTGTGCTTTTTTTCCTCAGTCTCTCATACGCTCTCGCACAGCAGAGAAGGTCTGCAGTGCTAGTCTAAGTGGAAGAAGCCTTGAGGTTAGGCAAGCCTCTCCTGTCATCTACATGTGAGAACAAATCCAACTAGGCTACACTGTAATGAGATTTTTCAGTATGACAGCTCTTTTGTTAAGGGAACTATGTGCAGATCACAGGCTCCATTAGGCAGCGCACAGAGCAAGTTAATAACATGAAACAGCCTGAGGATCAATAATACACCCTGAAGTGTTTTTGGTGTTTCACTGCTCAGAATTGGCAGTAAATGATGAAAAACAAAGGGGAAAACAGACATCACCATGATTGAAGGATTTGCACGAAGTTTTCCACACAAAAACTGAATAAATCTCGACAGATGAAAAACTCAGATATTTACGGCTTAATAATTTTTTAAAAATGGGAAGTTGTTATTTGCATTTTTTCATGTAACATAAACACAACAGTCTTCTTATTGTAAGTTAATAGACCTGTGGAGCAGAAGAGCTACATTACATAAGCTCCTTTTGTTTGTTTTTTGAATTTTTGCCTGTAATAGCAGAGATAGACATGAAGAATGTGGAGAGAATGAGTAGCAGGCAGTGGTACATTTTGCCAAGGATTTGCTTGTTGTAGTGAGCCCCTCATCTTTTGCTTCTGCAACAAGGAAGGAAAGGCGGAAATGACTTCACAGACGGCAGACAGCCAACAGTTCGACTGCTTTAACCCCAGTCCACGATGAATCAGCCACTGATAAGGGCAGACTATGCTAATAGAGCCAGACACAACACAAAAACTACGAGCGATCGTCAGTCACAGACACTCTTGGTGTGTCAGGGCCTTTAGACTCTCAGCAACAGTAAGAAGCCCTCACTAGAAAAAATAAAAATTTAAGAGTAAACAACAAGGAGTTCCCCAACAGGACAGCTGAGGGCGCAGTTCTTCAAAATAACAATCAGGACAATGACTATCAAGGAATGATAATGACATCTAATCAAGAAAAACGCCTCTAGGCATGTTGTCTGGCTCTTCTCAGGTAAGGTTAGCACCCACCTTCACTGCATAGCTATAAAATAGCTGCTGAAAAGTGAGAGCTGAGCACAGGTCTGTCACGACAAACAATAATACCACTGACATTAGCTCTGCCCGCTAACATATTCACAGACCGCAAACAGGCTGTTTATGTATAACAGACAAAATGTGGGGTTTCATTTACAGGTTGACCCATAGCATTTCAATATACAGGTGTCCAATTTAAAGAACAGAACAGTACCAAATTTTCTATCCATGTGCGTAATAAATCACTTGTAACAGGAAAAAAAAATCAGAGGTGTATAATGAACTACAGAAATACAGATGGGTTCTGTATTAGAAATGTCCATACCTCAAACTGGAGGTAATTTATGCAAAAACAAAAGAAATAAAATAATTCATTGGCACAGAATAACTGCAGCTAAAGGAAATCCATGATTGGATTTTCATAGTGTTACTTGTTAACTTGTCACATTAAGTTAGCTGGTGCTCTGTGTATGAACAATAGAGCTACATAAGGAACTCAGCTGAAACGGAAATAGAAAAAATGCCCACATGTCCTTGGCATAGTGACATCTAGAGGCAGTGGTGGGCATTTTATACTGTTTCCTGTTTGAGTGTGTGGCTGCACTGACCTTGAAGATTGTTTGTTGATGATGTCATGCATGCTGCTATTATTTCTTTGTGTTAATAATCTGTCCAGTAGCTTCTTGGTAGCAGCACACTTGCATTGTGGAAATGAGATGTACTTGCATTGAAAAACAGCCACTCTCTCCAAGCTCCTCTGAAACACAGCTAGGTCTCCAGTTTCTGTGCTTCTGTGAAAGAATGATTCAGTTAAAATACAACATCATCAAGATGATTTTGTTTTTCTTACATTGTCATGATTACTCTGGGAAAAGTTTGCCCCGGAGGCCTGGGACTAGCACAGCAGAAAAAACAAATAGGTGATTAAAATAACGAAGGGTATCTGCCCTTGGATCATAAAAATGCTTGGCCACTTTTATGGCAGTCCATATGTTAAACTGAGTTATTGTGTGTGTGTGTAAAGGTAAAATTTTAGTCTTAGGCTGGCCAAAGGCTCATAAAGTAGAAATTGAAAATGATTCATCTGCTGGGGTGCATGAATGTCATGTGTCTGCTCATTACAATGTCACTTACACATAACACATATCCCTGTACACACAGTTGCATGCACACACAAGCAACCACACAATGCAATTCAAATGCTATTGACTCAGAATCCTATTATTTCTCTATTGGCATGTATAGAACATACATAGAAAACATGTCAAAACAGCCGGTTCACACTTGATGTCTCCCTTTCATCTACTGGTGTTCCTGCAATATATCATAGCTAATACCCACTTTAATCTGATAGGACCATACTCACCCCTTGAATCTGTTGCACATTTTGTGTAATGTTATAATAATAATAATAATAATAATAATAATAATAATAATAATAATAAATATAACGGGCAAACTGCACTGCCCCTCTTTGTGCTACATCAGGGAAAAGATTAATAAACCAAATTTCAAAGGAAACAGCAGGAAGAGAAAAGGCAGCAGTGATAACTGCTGAGTGCAAATTCACAGAAATTGGTTAAAACCTTTGTTATATTTGGTGTCATTCCATAGTTTTATTAAAAAAAAACTAAATAAAGCATATCCAATTAATGAACTCTGTTTGTGTCATTCTGACCTTTATTTGATTGGAGGTACTAGAGAAAACAAAGGTCATGCAGCATCCAAAATGGAGTGATTTGTGTGTCCTTGATAAATTCCATGGCAATCTCCTCGTTGTATATTCATATTTCATTAAGAAGGTGGTGGTGCTTCACAAAGTATCTGGAGTATCATGTAGTTCTGACCATTACTTGTCAGAATACCTTGTTACAGAATAAACTGTTGGTCAATTGGAAATTTGAACAATATACTAAAAGCAACATCAGTGGGTCATTAGAATTATTAGGAGTCATAATCCGGGTACCATGAACATTAATCCAAAATTTTTGAAAATCTGGCCAGTAGTTGCTGAGGTATCCCTGAACCCAAGTGTTGGACTGATTGACGATGACCAGTCGATATTGGTTTTGTAGGAAAGAAAAAAACCCAACTCATATGCCTTCGTCATGCACCACAGCAAAATAGTTCAGTTTTCATATGACTTCAACAGCCATAAAGTCAGAAATCTACATACACTGTGTTTAAAGTTTCATTAAGAATTGAGAAATTAGCAGAGAAAATAAGTCTCTGTCTCTGTGTTGTTGATTTTGCAAAACATCTCAACAGACCATATCTTGTTATCTTATTGAAGAGCTTTGGGAATAATGTGTGTCAGAGCATATTCAAATTACATTGATTGGTATGTACAGAAGGGAGCTACAATGTTTAATACCTGAAACAAAGCATATTGGATTGTCACAAACCTCAAGGGCAAGATATCAACTCACAGAACAAAGATGGATAAATATAGTTAATGTAGTTAAGCTGCTGTTTTCTACGCTATGTATTTTTCTCATAATTAAAACATTAACCGTTCAAAATAATATGAGATACATTACTTTAGCAATGGAAGCCATTATTATGAGAAAACAGACATTTTTCATATTGGAAAATAATCAAGTTGGGACCTCGATATTGTCAGATGGAAAAGCGATCTCCATACGTAAAGAATAGGTGGATCCTCATCGCACCCAGGAAAGCTGTTTAGCCTCACATGCGTAAACAACAGCCCGGTCACATGTCTGCAACATGAAGGAACTGTATATATCCTGGTCCACCTGGTGGATGGTTCCCTTGGTGGAACAGCAGGAGACTTAAGAAATATAACATAAACACTAAACCCAGGCCAGTCTGGACAGATGGATTTTCATGCACATACTTAAAATGTCAGCAGTGTCTGATGAACTTCTACTCGACGTGGGCATGTTTAAACATGCCCACGTCGAGTAGAAGATTCACTTGCAGATTGTCAGTGTTGCTTTGTGCCTCACTTTCCGGCCATCTGTACGGGAACCTAAAACCTGAACCTGAACCTGTGCCTTGTAAGCTTATGAACAGGGCTGGACTGGGACAAAGCCCTGGCATTTTTGGCCGAGGCTGGTCCCCTGCAATCAGTTGAGTACCAGTCACCAGTACACTATACTTGTGGCCCACTTAATTATGTGGATTGCACTATTCCCCTAAAGCTGGACCGGTATACTCGTTGGCTCTTGACTGACTCCCTGGTGATCAGAGTTGGCTGTGGAGTACACAGTATCCATACTCAAGTAGTCTACAGTGTCTGCTCCTCCCTGTGTCTGTCCACCACTGCTACCTTAACAACCTGACATGACATGATTCTGAATTCAGATTTGTTAGGATTCCTGACAAAGATGTGCGAAACCTGTAAAATTTAAACAATACCATAGTTGTAATGAGAAAATAGTTGTGTATTCAATGAATGCAGGAGCCTTTCCATCGTATTTCATAGGATGCTAACTGAATATTTAGTTCATACAGATTTCAAGAGTCAAACAATTGATGGTGACTCTTGCATATGGTGTTTACAATGTTAATAGATAACCTTTTGTTTTATATTAATGTTCAGAGAGGAATAATAGACCTGTGTATTTGTTAGGGCAATGAAATCAAGGCTGCGCTTGCTTGTTTGAGGGTTTGAACTGCAGCTGACCTCTCTCACATGTACAAGGGGTCTCATAGGCCTACCATGTGAACCAAAGAGCACCAAATGGTTTGAACATACTGTAAGGTGGAGAAAGGTCTGGAGTAGGCACATGTAGGCCTATGTTACCCCTCAGATCCTTTGTTGGCTGTTGGAAATGAAAACATTTTTTTCCCCTGTACTAGGCTAATACATGAGCAGGCATACATTTTACCACAGTAGGGCTACAGATGGAAGCTATTATTCACCCTTTCTGGTGATCTTTATCAAGGGAACCCTTAGCAAGGGAACCCTTAGTCTACTAATTTTAATAATATTAGGGTACAATATGGCCGAGGTCACTCACTGCTTAGCCAACGCTAACATTAGCTAGTTAATTTTGAATAGTCAGCCGAAGTTGCAACAGCATAAAGGAACTATGCTAGACTGCAAAAACAATGCCAAATAGCTTATGAATGCTGTATGGCATTGACTTACTGAGTAAGCCAGGAACCAGCCTTACATTCTCCTTTTCTGTTATCTGCATCTTTTCTGTTATCTTATCATCATCAACACCTCCGAGTCCCTCTTTTCCTGCATACCCTGCTTATCACTTCCCTGTCACATGCCTGCTCCTCTCCCTGCGACTGCTGCAGCCCACTGCATGTGATTTTTTACTCCTTCTAGATTCTTGAATTTTTTGCCTGCAATATCTCCACACCCCCCTTCTTGCATTGTTGCTTCTCCATCTCCATCTTGACAATTGAAAAAGATGCCCTTGTTCATCCACAGGCATCTAACATGACAAACAGAGAGGACAGAGGGGCATGGGTGGGGCTGGCCAAGTAAGAGATGTGATTGGGACAGCTTAGCGTCATTATAGAAAATGAACCAATGGGCCATTGCCCTTGCTTTATGGGCTGGACAGTCACAATACATTTTTAATTGCTATTATGACTTGCCTCCAAGGTGCATTGGCCTAATTTGAACATGCCCAGTATGCAAGATTAACAGTCCACCACTGCTTTTGAACTTTAAATTTGTCAATAAATCCTTGAACTCTTCCTGTCTGTCAGGTCTGTTTGCATTTGGGTCCTTCACCTCTGTACCATTACAATCTGGCCAAAAATGGATGCAACAGATGAAGCAATTTCTGTGAATGAACTTAATGAGGTGACGCATGCCATATAGTGTCTTCAAACTACTGCCATATCACCTCCAGTATTGAATAGTGGGATGCAGCTTTGTCACTGGCACACAAGATAATGTATTCCAAGCCTTGACTGGTGCATGCTAGCCTCCAGCCTGGGCCATGGCCTGCTAGCCTCCTGCATGCTAGCCTCTGGCCTCCTTGCCTTGGGCCTTCTAGCATTTGGCCTACACCCTAGCATGCTTGCCTCGGACATGCTAGCCTCCAACATGCTGGCCTCGGACCTGCTGTCCTCCAACATGCACCCCAATCTGCTAGCCTTGGGCCTGCCTCCCAGTCAGGTCATCTTAAAATTGTTCGATTCTGGCCTGCCCTCAGTTGGCCAAACTCTGGAGCGTTAGTCTCCAACCTGCCACCCCTGAGCTGTCTAGCCTGCCAGCTACCTTCCCTGAGGCAACTATCCCACCGCCTGCCTCCACTGAACCGAACAAGCCTTCAATGGACCAGGAGCTACACTGATGTCCAGCAGCCATCTCTCAGAGGGTCCCCCCTTCTATTTTCACAGGGGCACCTCTGTGGAGCCTCAAAATGAAGGTGTGGTCCCCATGGTTCCAGATACCATTGACTTTCTCAGCTGCCTGGTGACACATAGTCTCAGCTGCCCAGCACCATGACTGACCACCAACCAATCCCCAGTCAGCTGTCCCTGTCGACGCCCTACCAGGTCATCCAGATCTTGGCCGTTTCCACTGATGTTTTGCCAGGTTTTCAAGATCTTCTGCTGACACTGTATCATGCTTTGCACTCCTGTTGCTAGCCTCCTCATCTGCACTCCTGCCACCGACTTCCTCCCCCTGCCCAGCCTCCCAGTTGTCCATTTGTGTGGCTCTGCCCGGCTTGTTCTTTCTCCTTAGCAGCTCCTGCTCTGCCTGTGTCAAGTCCCCAAGCTGTCCAGCTGAGGTCTTCTGCTTTGCTACTCTTCAGTCCCCAGGCCACCCATCTCTTTGGTTCCTTCTGAACCCTGAACCTGTAACCTGAACCCTTAACCATTAAACATAGAACCCGTGCCTGCCTAATTGTCTGACAGCTTACAAACCTTCAATTTATCAATGAATCCCCGAACTCTTCCTGTCTGCTTGGTCTGTTTGCATTTCCCATGCTACCTCAATTCACATTTTGTCTATATATATATATATACACCTATGAGAGATTCTTGCCTCCTATGTAAAAAGCATTTTTTTCTATATGTTTGTAAAGAAGGAAAAGCAGTATATTACTGTTATATGGTGACATATCTAGTGTATTCAGTAATAAGGCACCAATTTTTCTTTTTTAAATTACTCATGCTTGAACACTAGTGACATGCTGACATATTAATGTTTTGAGTGACAAGTTAACATGATTTATAAGACAACAATTTTACGGGCAGGTGCAGCTGATCTACAATCAACCCAACTCGCTCCAGCTGCAGCATGGAGTTGTCCTCCAGCCACTGCACCTGCCCGGACATACTCCCCACCAACTCTCAGACCTGCCACGCTCCCTCACCACCCACCAACTTCCTTCTGAATTCTCACTAGTTCAGTAAGCCCCAGTCTCTTGTCTGACCCGATATAGTGCTTTTGTTATTTAAAGAAACCCAGGTTAATATAGTCTTGTGTTTTGTTGAAAGTTCTGTTAGGTAGTCAGGTTAGTATTTTTACCTTGTGTTAGTTTCTGTTTGTCCTCTAGAGGGCACCAAAGAATTATAGTTTCCCAGCACACCCCAGACTTAATCTTTCTGTACCTGGAAGACTCATTTATTGTAAAATAAATAACTTTTGTTGTATGCTCTGTCTGCTGTGTCGTTGTCTGCACTTGAACCTCTGAACCAGATTCGTAACAGTACGATCCGGCCATGATGAGTTCAGCGGACAATGCGACCGGCGCTGATCAAGTGTCTCCTGAACCCACTTTTCAGCAGGCCATGGCTAGCCATGGGGTTTTGCTTGGTCAACACGATGAATTATTAAAAGCTCTAGCTGAAAGTAACAATGTTCTGATTAATCAAGTTTCGCAGCTTACAGGCAAAGTCACAGCCTTAACTGCGCAGATGGCTGCTTCTCCTAGCAATCCTCAAGCTGCCGTCCCAGCTCCTAGACCAGCCGCTAGCCCAATTAATCCTGCTTCGCTTCAGGTAATGCGTGAACCTTTTGTACCTGTGCCGAAACGTTATGCCGGTGATTTAGGCTCATGTCAAGCTTTTCTAACCCAAGTGTCCCTAGTATTTGATCTGCAACCGGTATCATATGCTACCGATAAAGCTAAGATAGCTTATTTAGTTAACCTATTGAAGGGTTCAGCAAGGGATTGGGGCACAGCAGTGTGGGAAAAACAATCTGAGATCTCTTCATCTTATGCTGCTTTTGTCTCCGAAATGAAGAAGGTTTTTAACCACCTGGTTCGGGGCCGAGACGCTGGAAATTGCCTCTCTTCACTGAAACAGGGGACAAGAAGTGGTGCGGAGTATTCTGACGAGTTCCGGACCTTGGCTGCCGAGAGTGGTTGGAATGATGCTGCTCTTCAGGGAACTTTTTATAAAGGACTTAATGAAACCTGAAAGGATGAGTTGGCTACACGTGATGATGATCCTAATCTGGATGCATTGATTGCCCTGTCTATCCGTCTAGATAACCGGCTGCGAGAGAGACGTCGAGAGCGGAACCGGCGTCCCACCTCAACTCGGCCATCCTGTCCAGTCTCTATTCATCCTTTGGTGACCGAACCATCCGAATTGGAGCCAGAACCAATGCAGATCGGCAGGGTCCAATTAACTCAACAGGAAAAGGAGCAGAGGCGTGCAGCCAACGTCTGTATGTACTGTGGTCATTATATTTCTCATTGTCCTAAGCGGCCAGCAAAAGAGTTGGCTCACCCGTGACGGGGTAAAGACAGAAGCTCCTCCATGGAGCTTCCGTCTTTACCAAACTGGATCTTAGGAACGTGTACCACCTGATCCGCATCCAGCAAGGAGACGAGTGGAAGACGGCCTTCAACACCCCACTCGGACACTTAGAGTATTTGGTAATGCCTTTTGGTTTAACAAATGCACCGGCGGATTTCCAGAACCTAATCAATGACGTATTAAGAGATATGATCAACCGTTTTGTATTTGTCTACTTGGATGATATTCTAATCTATTCCAGGAACCACGAAGAACACATTCTGCATGTCCGACAAGTCCTTGAGCGGTTATTGAAGAACCGGCTATTTGTTATAGCAGAAAAATGTGAGTTTCATGCTAACACCGTCTCTTTCTGAGGCTACATTATCTCTCGTGGAGAAATCCGGATGGACCCCCAGAAACTGATGGCAGTAAAAGAGTGGCCCCAACCTGAGAATAGGAAACAGCTCCAATGTTTTCTTAGGTCAGCCAAATTTTATCGGAGGTTCATTCGTGACTACAGTAGAGTTGCTGCTCCACTCACGGCCCTGACTTCCACCTCTAGGCTATTTGCATGGACTCCTGAGGTCGACCAGGCCTTTCAGGCCTTGAAAGAATGATTCACAACAGCTCCCATCCTGATCCAACCCGACCCCAGTCTCCAGTTTATTGTTGAGATAGATGCCTCTGATACAGGGGTTGGGGCAGTCCTCTCCCAACGTTCACCAGCAGACAACAAATTACACCCCTGTGCCTTTTTCTCCCGTCGATTGTCCCCTGCTGAACAGAATTATGATGTTGGCAACAGAGAACTCCTGGCAGCTAAAATGGCCCTAGAAGAATGGCGCCATTGGTTAGAGGGAGCAGAGCACCCCTTCATAGTTTGGACAGATCATAAAAACCTTGAATTTGTACGATCAGCAAAAAGACTCAAGTCCAGACAGCCCGATGGATGTTGTTCTTTGGTAGATTCCGGTTCTCCCTCACTTATCGTCCAGGTTCCCATAATATCAAACCCGATGCTCTGTCTTGTCAGTTTGCAGGTGATGAACATTCTGAAGTTCCTGAAACCATCCTGCCCAAGACATGCCTCGTTTCCACTCTTACTCGGGATGTAGAGAACCAAGTACGACGTGCCCAGATCCAGCAACCCGACCCAGGTAACGGTCCTCCCAATACACTGTTTGTCCCAGATTCTGTACGTCCTCAGGTGCTTCAGTGGGCTCACTCCTCCCGGTTAACCTGTCATCCTGGCATTTCTCGTACCTTGGACTTCCTTCGCCAGAGGTTTTGGTGGGCCACTATGGAAAAGGACGTCAGAGAGTTTGTAGCAGCCTGCTCCATCTGTGCATGCAACAAAACATCTAATCAGCCAAGTTCTGGTCTCCTACAGCCACTGCCAGTACCTCAACGACCTTGGTCCCACATTGCAGTGGATTTCATGACTGGTTTACCAGTATCCCACGTAACTCAACCATACTCACCATAGTTGATTTTTTTCTCTAAGGCTGCGCACTTTGTTGCTCTCCCCAAGTTTCCCTCTGCTAAGAAAACTGCAGACCTGCAAGTAAACTATGTACTTTGTCTCCATGGAATCCCAGCTGTCTGATCGTGGGCCTCAATTCACATCTGATGTCTGGAAAGCCTTCTGTACCTCCCTTGGAGCCACGGTTAGCCTGACTTCAGGCTTCCAATCACAATCCAATGGCCAGACTGAACATACCAACCAGTCTTTGGAAAACTTCCTGAGATGTGTCACCTCAGAGAATCCTACTGCCTGAAGCACCCAACTCCCTTGGGTTGAGTATGCTCATAATTCCCTGACTAATGCATCCTCTGGTCTCTCTTCCTTTCAATGCTCCTTAGGGTACTAGCCACCACTGTTTCCCTCCCAGGAACTAGAAATTCCGGTCCCATTGGTACAGGCCTTCATGCGGAGCTGTGAAAGGACCTGGAAGAAGGCCCGGGCAGCTCTCATCCGTGCTGGTCAAAGGATGGAACATCAGGCGAACCGTCACCGTTCTCCAGCACCTACTTACAGCTCTGGACAGAAGGTTTGGCTTAAAGCAAAAGACCTTCCCTTGAAAGTCGAATAAAAGAAATTGGCTCCCCGGTACACTGGCCCTTTTGAGATACAGAAGATTGTTAATTCTAGTGCAGTCCATTTAAAACTGCCCTCTTCCATGAAAATCCATCCTACGTTTCACGTTTCTTAAATCAAGCCTGTGAAGGACAGTCCTCTGGCCCCCCTGTCCATCCCCCTCCACCACCCAGGATGGTGGACGATGCACCAGCATTCACGGTGCAGCAGCTGCTGGTTGTCCGTCGCCGTGGACGTGGACTCCTGTTCCTGGTTGACTGGGAAGGCTATGGCCCGGAAGAGTGGAGCTGGATTCCCAGGCGTCAAATCCTGGACCCCAACCGCGCAGATGCCTGGACCGTTTCCAACAGGTGCACGTAGAGGGAGGAGTACTGTCATGCCCTCTGGCTCCGCCTAGTGGCAGTTTCTCTCCCTCCCCTCTTTTCTTTCTTTTCTTCACAGGTGCTGGTGAGTGAGGCATGTGAGCAAGTTACGGGCAGGTGCAGCTGATCTACAATCAACCCAACTCTCTCCAGCTACAGCAGGGAGTTGTCCTCCAGCCAGCATGAAAGCATAAAAGACGACAGCAGACCACTACTCGCCGCCGGATCATAGACTATCAGCAGTTAGTTGACCCTGAGTCCCTCTGCTTAAACCTGTTGTTGCTCATTCAGTCTGACTAATTGTTTATCTCTGCTCTGCTCAGCTTCGACACTCTCTGCTGCCTGTTGCCACTCTGAACCTGCATCATCCCAGCTGCTCACCTCTCCTGGAAAAGACCCTTGGCATTCATCTCCCTCCTTCTTCTGCACCTGCCCAGACATACTCCCCACCAACTCTCAGACCTGCCACGCTGCCTCACCACCCACCAACTTCCTTCTGAATTCTCACAATTATAGTTTCCCAGCACACCCCAGACTTAATCTTTCTGTACCTGGAAGACTCCTTTATTGTAAAATAAATAACTTTTGTTGTATGCTCTGTCTGCCATGTCGTTGTCTGCACTTGAACCTCTGAAGATTTGTAACAAATACAGTGTTTTGTACTATTGCACAGTAGAGAATATATAACACAGGAGAAATTATAAATAAACACAGTAAAAAGGTTTGTAATATTGCACAGGATATTTGCATGGATGTAGTAGATATTAGCAAAATGTTAAACATAAATAATGCAGTAGTGCAAAAACAGTAGGTTTTTGAAACAGTACTAGATGATGTTGACAGTTAAATGTTATTTTGCTGGAGTTAAACAGTCTGACAGCTGCTGGAACGAAGGACCTGTGGTAGTGTTCCTTCTTACACACTGGATGCAGCAGTCTTTTGCTGAAGGAGCTGCTTAAGGCCCCCTCTGTGTCATGTAGGGGGTGAGAGTGGTTGTCAATAATGGATGTCAGCTTGGCTAATATCCTTATCTCACCCACTTCCTCACTGGCCCCCACAGGACAGTCCAGGACAGAGCCAGCTCTCCTGACCAGTTTCTTTAGTCTTTTTTGTCCATCTCAGAGCTTCCACAGCCCCAGCAGACCACTACATAGAAAATTACAGATGCCACCACAGTATCATAAAATGCTCTCAACAGTGTCCTGTATACTCCATGCAGAAATCAATCACCATCTCCTTTGTCTTGCTGGCGTTTATGTGCAGGTGGTTCAGTTCACACCATTTGACAAAGTTGGTGATGACCTCCCTGTATTCTAGTTTGTTCCCCTGTGATACACGTCCAACGATGGCTAGAGATGATGTGTATGGGTGAAGAGGAAAAGTGAGGGCATTGTACTCTGCAGAGCCGCCATGCTGCAAACTACCACATCAGACACAGTCGCAAAGCCTCACATAGTGCGGCCTGCTGTCGTGAGGTAGTTGACGCAGCAGGATGGCAGTCTACTCCAGCTCCTCCCAGCTTCCCCCTGAGCAGTGAAGGCTGGATTGTGTTGAAGGCATTGGAGAAGTCAAAAAACATGACCCTCACAGTGATTGTTCTCCAGGCGTGAAAAAGTTCTGTGCAGCAGGTAGATGACTATGTCTTCTATAACAATGCCTGGTCTATATGCAAACTGCAGGGGGTCCAGCTCACTGCTCACCAGGTGATGACGGTAGTTCAGTATAATCCTCTCCATGGTCTTCATCAGGTGAAAAGTTAAGGGTACTGGCCTGAAGTGGTTTGGCTCTGTGGAATCCACAGTCTTTGGGACTGGAACCACACATGAAGTTTTCCACAGGTCTGGAACTCTCTCCAGACTGAGGCACAATCCCTGGGCAGTCTGGAGCTGTGACATCATCAGACCATCTCCTCACATAACTTATGGTTGGCAGTTGTTTATTCACCAACAAAATGCAGGCAGGGAGCAGATGAACCAGGTTGTGATCAGAGCCACCCAGTGGCGGGGGGGTGGGGGCGGGCGGTGAAGAACTGTAAGCGTCCTTTGTGTTTGCATAAACTAAGTCCACTGTTCTATTGTCTCTGGGGTGGCATTTAACATACTGGGTGAAGGTGAGGAGAGTGGAAGAAGGGGAAGCATGATTGAAGTCTCCAGAGATGAGAAGGAGGGACTGGCGGTGCAACGTCTGTAGCTGTGAAACCATAGTGTGTAGGAGTTTGCATGCTGCTGCATGCTGCTGCAGCACTGGCTGATGGGGGGATGTACAGCATTATCCCTATGACATGCAAGAACTCCTCCAGGAGATAATACAGCCGAATGTTGACAGCTAGCGGCTCTATGTCTCTTGTGCAGTGCTGCTCCTTTACACTGATGTGCCCTGGGATACACCATCTGTTGTTCACAAACATTGCTATGATCCCACCTTTCCTCTTACCAATCTCCACTCCTCTCCTGTCCGCCCCACAGTAACATGCGCGTGTGGAGTGAGTTCATTTAGCTACATCTCTGTGAAGCACATCATGTTACACTCCCAGTAGTCCCTCTGCAGTCTGGTTAGGGCCATTAGTTCGTCCATCTTATTAGGGAGAGATCTTGCGTTCCCCATAATAAGAGAAGGTATGGATGGTTTATACCATTTTTTCTTGTCACGCCTCTTGCTCCTGCTCTGCATCGCCTCTTCCGTCTCCTTATTTCGGCGAAGATCTCTGATCTTTCCACTGGGAGTACCTTAGTATTGCACAGTGCTAACTGCTGTTCCCATCTGTAAACAACAGAGCCATGGCTGAATGGATCTAAAGATGTAGTCAAAAAAAGAGTAGAAAGCATATCACCAGTTTCACCAGTTGTATATCCATATGTGTTCACGATTGACCGAGACACTAAACAGAGGCACGAGAAAGGCACTAAAACACACTAAAACAAATAAAAGGTGGCTGGGGTTGCTGGTACTAGCTATTACTCTTAAGGTGCCATCTTTAAGAAAAAAAAAAGTCAAACATGATCTCACAGTGCTCCCAATGTTCTGAAGGTGTGAGACAGATCTGTACAGTAGGTGAATGGCTGTGTCATTTACTCCAATGCCTGGATGATCAGAGGTGGTTGAGTATGATCCTCTCAATGGCCTTCATTGGTTTAGGTTACTGGTCTGAAGTGGCTGGTCTTCCTGATGTCAACAGTCTTTGGTACTGTAACCGCACAGGAAGGTATGTAATTTGCTTGATTGTAGAATGGAGTGGAATGGTCTAAGGAGGGTACAACTGATGTCCTGGTTGCCCTGGGGGAGGGGTTGTAGAATAGCAGGAGGGGGTATGATTGAAAATCAGACTGGTTTTGTGCAGCCAGAATCAAATCTTTAAAAAAAAAAAAAAGCCTATTACCTGTAGGTTCTGGACCCGCCCACCACCAACTTTGCTATGAACCGGGATGTTTTCAGTTCTCTCCAGACCTCCCTCTCTCTCCCTCCCTCTCTTTCATCTTTCTCCTGCAGTTAGGTTTCCTTTGTACCCTCCTCATCTCCTCTTTGTCCCCAGATCTAAATACCCTCATATTTTAATTCCATAGGGAATTTAGCTCAGGGGTCACCCAGAGTTTGATATTGGAGAAACACTGTATCTTTCTAGTTGACACAGTGTTCTCTGCACAAAAGTTTAAATAGTCTATAATGCAGTGAGCTTAACTGACAGTGTCCTCCCCATGTGGCCTACAAAGCACTTCCCAGATGGCTGTTTCAAAGCAGTCAGCACCTCGCTGGCCTCCTTAGACCATTTCCCCACTGACCTTATGGTTGGAGGTTCTTTTTCACCATAGGTATAGGAAGGTAGAGAGAAAGCAGATGCATTAGGCTGTGATCTGTATGTGTTTATGTTTGCATTCAGAAGATCCAACATTTAATTGTCCCAGATGTGGCATTTAACATACTGGTGAAGGTTGGAATAATGGAAGGCAGGGAAACAAGATTACAGCCTGCGGAGATGAGGAGAGACTGTGGATTTGAAGTCTGTAGCTGTGATACTACATTGCGAATGAACAGGCTGCAGTAGCATCAGCTGAGGAGGGGATGTACACCGCTACTATAGAAAGGAACACAGAAATACACCAAAAACACAGAAAGGAGGTCAGAGCTGCCATAACTAGCTGTCACTCGCATGTTGACATGTGATGACGCCGCGTGCAATAGAGTGCTCGTAATTTAAACCAGAATGGAACTTAGCTGCATAAACACGTGGTCAAGGACCTCATCAATATTTTCACTCAAGCAGCCCTATTATTGACTGGCATTCCCATCGGCCTCTACAGTTGACCTTGCAGGACATGAGTCTGCAACTCACATGGACAGGGAGGGATGCATATTCCATCACAACAGTGTGTAACCCCACTGTTTGGTTTTATATATTAAGACTCCCTTGAACTTCTCACGTGATTTTCTTTCGATTAACTCACCAGCTAAAGCCTCATATTCCATATATAAAATTGTGAGATAGCTACAAAACTGAGAGCCAAGTTTAACCAATTGAATTTGCATTCACAATCTGCATGCATACACTGCCTGATTTACAGAGACAGGAGCTCATTATGATGTCATCTCCAGGGACTGACCTCCAGACACACACTACAAATGAAGTCGACATCAGCATAAGCAGGGGTGGGATAAGATCATTGCAGCTTGTTGTGATTTTACTGTTCATCAATGTACCGTGATATTCAAATTACATTTTGATGAACACTAATCACACCTAACTGTCCACTAATAATAGCTTACTTGCTTCATTTTTGTTTCTAACAGTTGGTTTTAGCTACTGTATACACCAACTGAATTTAATTTATTTTTTCCAGGACAGCCTTCATTTTGACTCTTGACTCTGAGACCCTTGAGTTTCATGTAAGTCAAAATTAGGTGTCCTGTACAATGACTACTGTTACTACTAAAAACAATAAAAATATCATCTTATCATGTTGAGACATTAATGAGAAAATCTTGCACAAAAAACATGGGAATGTGCTTTTATTAAAGAATAAATTACAATAATAAGACATTAATGTATAAATAACTCAATATAACACTAAACATTATATCTCAATGTGCCACAGCAACGGAAAAGTGGTTATTAAATATATGTACACTGTGAAGTTCTACTGATTGACAGGGATGAGTGACGTGGATTGTGGGCTGTCAATTTAGTGCAGTGCTTTACCTCATGATATAGCAATTTAATGTACACATCACACATTCAGAAATAGCTGATAAGTTGATGTAAAGTTGCAGTGATGTGTGAAGCAAACAAGGCAATTTGGACACAAGCATGCACACATTAACACGGTTACAAATATCTGCTTGAAACCTTTGACTGCACCAAAACTATCATCAGACAACTCTAATCAGCTTGTTGCAGACATCATATTTCATATCAAAATTGCACAAACGTTCATGGTTGTAGAAAATTATGATTCAAAACAAGAGATTGATCGATATTGAAATAACTTGTAATTTTGGCATATTTATCCCGCTGTAGACAGTACATGGCAGAAAACAGAATGAAACTTGGTAAACATTTTCACAACTTAATAAATAAACTGATTTGGAATAATTAAACCAATACTTTGAGTGCATACCATTAGAGTAATATTATTAAACCTTCGGGTAAATCTGATCTGGAGAGATAGATTGGTTATTATTGACAGCAGTGAAAGACTCAAACTCTGTAAACGTCATCAGGAAATAAGCCTGGACTATGTAAAAACTTACCTAAAGATCTCAGCAGTCGGAATGTCTGAGGAGGACACAAAGCTGGTTCAAGTGCCTGTTTCTTGTTCTATTCAGTCACTACTTATACATGGTAGGGTGCTGCCACCAAGTGGTGAACAGAATGAATATAGTTTTAATGGCATTGATGCAAATACTGGCAACCACGTCAGAGTGTGGTGACAAAAACTGTGCATGGCACAGGGCAAAACAGAAAAAGTAAAGTTTTTCAGTTTTCTGTTCACCTATTGTCAGGTACACTGTGTGGTTGTATTCTTTAGGGTGAGAAAATATAGTTTTAATAAAAAGGCTGTGGGTACGGGGAGTAGACAAATGCATTAAATCAAGCAAGCCAAACAAACAAACAAAAAAAAAAACCTTGTTAAGCAAGTAAGCTTGTATATGATTTTTTAAATGGCATTGCTGGCCATGCTACTCATTAATTTCTGCTTCAGGCTTTCAGATTAAAATTGTGTGCATGATGTCCCTTTAACTGTCAAAATACACCACCAAGTCAATCTGAATCCAGGAAAAAATGTAATATTTAATAAAACCACTGATCTGTTTTATAATTATCCTCCAGTGTTTTTGCAAGAGCACAGTCAGCCAGCGCAAATGAGCACAAACACAAATGCACTGGACCACATTTCTTTCACAAGTATTCAGTTTCTGCGTGCTATTACGATGAATCATGGAATCACTGAATCTCCAGTATGCACAGTCATGCACTTTGTGGGCTAATTACACACACACTGCCGCCCACAGAATGGCACTGCATATTTGACTGATGTTGCAGCTTTCTCTCATCTTAGTATGCAGGTCTGTCCTCACAAACTATCTTTAAATGGAAACTCGAACATCAACAGGGCGAGGGAACATTAGAGAAATTTCATTTGTTTTCTTCATGAGGGTGGGTGTAAAGAAGACAGCACAGCTTGTAATGTTTGTTAAACCCACCTGACAGTTAAGCCACAGGGATTCTTTCTCCAAATGAAAAGTTGCTGCTGAGAATTTAAAAAAAGGAATTTGTTCAAAGTCAACTGCAGAGCTGGCTAGTGGATCACTACTAGACAGGAATTACGATTTTAATATTTAGAGCAAATCATATAATTTGAATTTAGACATCAGTTGCTACAAAACACTAAAACTTAAAAATTTGCCTCATATACATATAATAACATGGCACTTTCTAGCTTGTACTTCCCGGAAAATGATAAATGACCAGGCATTGGCAGTAGATAAAACATTAATTTTATGATGGCACTAAGTCTCAGTGGGACTGTCCTGACTTTCAAATGAAACTATGAGGGTTTGATATGTGTTTGTGGGGGTGGCGTGGGGAATGAAGTGTAGTGGACGATGGGTGGAATTCGAAATCAGAGAAAATGACACAGATTTTTACAGAGTTAAATGTTTTCCAAGCATGCAGCGATGCTGTGGTGACAATGATTTTTAGATTCATCTGCATCAGCTTCATTGCACTGCTTATTACTCTCACTCTGTCAGAACTATTCCCCTGACTGACTGACTACAGGTTGCTTTCCTGGGTGTCATTGGAGGATATGGGGTGCAGACCTCCATTCTCGTTCAGTCTCTTGGCACGATAGGTTTCATAGTGAATGTTATGAGTGACCTCCTTCAAATCCTGGAGGTGAGACCTGCGAAAGAGGGGTACAGAGACACAGGGGACATGTTAACAACAACTTCCTTACTTACTATCAGTAAGTAGTAATTAGGAGGTTATTAAGGAGAAACTCTTAATTAGTTGTAGTTGTAGAATATGGTCATGCAGAACAGGGCATTAATAAGTGCTTTATAATGACTAATAAAGAGACAAGATGCTACTAATGTGCATACTAACAAGCAACTAGTCATGGTGAAAATGTGTACCTTTATGTAAAGTGTTACTCTATTAGAAAACAGGAGGTTTCAGAATTACTGTGTTTTTTCGATAGATTTTAGTGATCCTTGTGTTTTGGCTTGATAAATAGTAAATGACATAATAAATATTATGACACAGAGAAGGTTTCTCATTATGGACATCCCATAGTATTTAGTTGCTCCTTAAATCCAGTTTGTTTCTTTGTGGTGGGATTTTAATAATCTATTTAAAAGAGTATTTTACCTGATCAGGAAATCTCTCAGCTGAGCAAACTCACAATGGTTGGGATTTTCAACTGCAACCAAAGAAATTAGACAAATTAAATGTCATATCTTATATATCAAGTCCTTTCTCTGAGACCAGCAATATTATTTCTTTGGCAAAGGGACTCCAAATGTTACTTATTAAGAAAGGCCACATCACTCACCTTCTACAATTCCCCACGCCGTCTTCCTCCCCAGAACTCGTTTGCCATTCACTTGATATTCTTTGTCGCTGCCCACCACAGCAAAGGGCATCGCCTCCTAAGAACAGAGACATTTCAGCACGGTTCAGTGTACTGAAGAGAGCTGCACAAGGTTTATGAGATGACACAAACACACAACGTGCCCCAGTGCCCTGGCACTCTGTTTGGAGGAAGCAGTGCATGAGAGAATGGAGGGGCGGGAAAGAAGAAAATCATGGGACAAATGTGTGTGACAGAAAGAACAGAAGCACTTACTCTGATCTTGTCATTGTCGCTCTTGTCCTCCATGTCCTCATCAAACTCCTTCTGTGGGTAAAACTCGATCCCGCCCATCTCCAGCTCCTTCCTTACCTACAGCACAAACCAAAACCACATGTGACTGCTGCCTTCAAACTACTTGTGTACCCAACACTCTGGAGAGGCTGGGGAATCTGCAGCCTGTCCAATATGGGAATTCTGACAGATACAAGCACTGTTACTTGAGAGTTAAATAGTCAGATGAGATGACATCAGCCAATAGGCAGTGGAAAGGGACTGACAAATTATCACCATAGAAAGCTGATATATTCTTGCTGTTGGGAGCAACACTACCATTCATTTGTCATTTGTGTTTCTGACCACCTGATGAATGTAACATTCACCCTCTTTCTAGCTCTTTTTTGGTCTCCACCATTTCCTGAGGGAGATATCTGGCTGTGTGTGTGCTGCTTGGTGCTGTGCAGAGGGTTTTTAGAGCCTTTTCACTGAAACGTCTACCTGCTGACTGAACATATGGGACAGGAAAACAATCAGTTAAAACATGCTAAAATGCTCCATAGAGATGAGTGGAAGTGCGGAGTTCGGTGTTGATTCTCAATCAGCGGCGCCTCTGACATTACACATATGTTACAACAGTCATTTGACCCATTTCTAATGTTAAAATATTAATGAGAGCAGCTCTAAAGTCAAAGGTATGCACTGAGCAGGACATTTTGAAGTTGAAAAGCAAACCTGTCAGTGCACTGTGCACTGCTTCTAAAACACCCTAAACATATCTTTGACTTTTCTGTACTGGCATTGATAACAACCATGGGTGTCAGTGCCTACAGTTACCAGTAAATGTCAGAACAGAACCGCCATGCACACAGATACCGTTACGGTATAGTTGAAATGAGAAAATAAGCTGCTACAGCACAGGCCAGGCTGATTTATCGGCCTGGCTTTAGTAGGATCGTTGGTGAAACTCACCCGCTGTTTGAACTCCTGTCTCTCCTCAATGGTCATTGTGTCTGCCTTTGCAATGACAGGAATGATGTTGACCGAGTGACTCAAGCGCTTCATGAACTCGACGTCCAGCTGCCGGAGACTGGAACAGATAGAGAACAGAGAAGACAGGGAAGGAAAGTGAGGAAATAGGTAGATTTAGGAGATGTGATTCTCCCAGAAGGCTTGTATAATTACCTTTCCCTGGTCTTGTAGCAATTAAGAATGTGTGAATGCTACTGAGAAGTGGGCTTATTATTGAAGAAGGGTTGTGTCCCAGTTCTTATTTGCCTGCACACAAAACATGCTGTCGGTCTCAATTACAGCAGCTAAGAAGGATGGGATACGCTGGTTGTAATACACAAAAGACTGTATCCGTTTATCCATTAAAGAGCAATTTCACAGTTGTCAGCAAGAGCTAATTGTGAGGTGTTCAGAGGGGAGAGAGAGAGCGAGAGAGAGACAGAGAGGTGTGTGTTGTCTGCAATACAAAGCAGCACACTTGATTTGGGGCCTTGTTAATCTGAATTGAAATGTTTTTAGATAAAGAGATGTGAACACTGTGTGCCGTATGTGTATAAGAGTGTCTTTGCTAACAGATTACTAAACACATCCCTTTTTAGATCAGATCCTCAGAGACGGTTTGAGTGATTACTTCACTAATCTCCGGGTTAACTCACGAGTGTCCTGTTGGGGAGATGAAGTAGAGGCAGCAGTGCACCCTGGTGTCAGGGATACGCTTCTTTCTGGTTATGTTGACCTCCTCCTTCAGGAACTTCTCATACTGCTCATTGATGTACTTGGAAATGGGCTCCCAGCTGTGGATGCAGCAGAAGTCAGCATGAGGGAAAAAGATCACTTGAGGAAAGAGGAGAAGACAAAGAACACTTTACTTGAGTAACAACCAGATTCAGTGTAGTTTTGGCCAACTAAATACATCCCCACACCCCTGAAGTAAAGGAACCATTTCATAAGGTGACAATGGAAGTTTGTTTTTGGTAAGACAAGGCAGTGATTGCGACATTTATAAGGGCTTAAATGATCCAGGAGTTGGTAAACCCACCAGTTGTCGTTATTGATTTGGTCTCCAAAGCCTGGAGTGTCGACAACTGTCAGCTTCATCTTCACACCACCCTCCTCAAGTACTGTAGAGAAAACACATTAAAGTAAAGAACAAATCACAGCTGTCGTTTTGTATGTTTGTTTGTATATCTACAATAATATAATACAATTGATATCTGAAAATTCAACATATTGGAACAAATGTTTGTTTGGAATGAACAGAGAAACAGCATCCAGGCTAGAAACACAGCAAAGTATAAATAATCTGATTGCGATCATGTCTGCTGTGTCTCTCACTGGCACGAGCATAATAATGTCAGGTCACTGTCAACCGCAGGCAGTGTGTGTATAACCGCGTGAACTGTAGCAACCAAACACTGAGCTCTGTCTGAGGGTTTGAATTATTACCACTGTGTCCCTGGTGTTGTTAAATCATCTGCAAGTTCAGTCTCTTCTCCAGTCAAAGATGAACACATTACTGCGTGCTACATACTGAAGAGTTCCCAACCCAGTCCAGAAACAGCAGCGTGGAGCTGTCTGCCACAGCAACTGATGCTGACATTGGGGGAGGGGTACCAAAGTCAGATATTTTCAAATGCTACACGTAGCAGCTTTAAATAAGAGCCATTTGCTTTGTATTCTTGCTCATTTAGGAACCTTTTCAAATCAGCTCCGTTTGCTCCAGCAGAAAGCCTGTGTGTTGTGGAAGAATGTCACAATTACTTCTGTTGCATGAGGGAAGCAACAATTCTGATTCCTCGCTCAGTAACATTATTAGCAAACCACAAATCGAGCCACATTCACCTCTTTGTGTCAGTTGTCAGCAGGGGTCATTCACTGTTACTATAGCAACACAGCTCTCAGTTCTGAGATCGTGTGGCGTTATGGAAGCAAACTTTTCAGGTTTTAGACAAGGCCATCTTTACCATTATGCAACTGTCTAACTTGTGTCAGGCAGGGCAAAACAGAAGTTCTGATGCATCCACTGTATGTATGTGAACAATGATACTCTGGGCTAAGGATCAGCGGTCTGTCCACATGCTGCATGTCACTGCTGATGCATTAGATGGTGAAGAGACTAATCATATAGCTCAGATAAATATAACACATGCCCAATGACAGATGATAGTAAGGTGCCCATATGAACATTAAAAAAGGTTTTGCTTGCTGTAATTAATCCTCCTGTTCATATTGGCCATTAAGAAATTGCTTCCTAGCATGCTTTCAATGAAAGTGATGGAGGACATAAATCAGTCCTAGCCAAGATGAGGCTTCAACAGTGTGAGTTTGCAGTCCTTCTTAGTACAAAGCACAAAGAAGAGAAAGCATGATGTTCTCCTTCAGTCAATGGAAACTGATGCACTCTGTTTGGAAACACCATTATTCTAGTGTGTTTGATTCAGTACATTATCACACTACCAGACCACAAACTGTGGCGCCACTCTCATACACTACTTACAGGCTGTGATCACTCTGATCAATGGTTATTTATTACCCACATCAGAAACGTGACATCCCGTCCTGAGTGTGGGAAATTTTCATTGAGAGAAACGTAAAGTGACCGCACTTTTAGTGCTCCAGCCCTCTTGTTTCCTGCCAGCTTGTTTCCTTCCCTGCCTTCACCTTTTTGATTTTTTTGCCCGTCCTATCTGACCACCTTTTAACATAACTTATTTTGTACCATGGAGACGGCCAACTTTGCCTTAATACCCAGCATGTTTGAACGTACAATGATAGGACACTGCATCGGAAAATAGCATAATAGCAGACATCTCAGGTTATCACCAAAATCTCAATGACTGATCCTTGAAATGGGTCTGTTGGTGATCTGTCTACCAAATTTCAGCATAGTTAATTTTCAGCTATAACACATACCTTTCTTTCTACTACGTTGGTAGAGCCAGCTACCCCAAAAAGACACAAGTCAGGCAAGTTTCCACACTGATTTTTTATGATATATAGTATAATTATTTCAGAGCAATTAATTTTGAGGGAACCCCCAGCTATAACAGTAATTGCACAAATTATCAAAGGTTCTCACACAAGGTACTTGCAGAAGATGCAGAAGTTGGCTCGTGCGTTTGAATAAACTAGAATAAATGGCAAGCTGACTTGACAGCTAGCAGGGTGCACTGATATACTGTAAGTGGACTATGTGGGACTTATAACGATCAAAGATCGTTAATTTTCTCTGTCAAATTAAATGTTGCTATAAATTTCTGGCCCTAAAAAGAGAACGGCAGCCTCTCACTGTACTCACCGTGAGACACTGCTTTGATCTCTATAGTTTTGGGGATCTTCTCATCACGGGCCCACCCTGCACTCCTCCTGCTCACCTGGGACTTGAATAGGGTGTTCACCAGAGTTGACTTTCCGAGACCGCTGTGACCTGAGATGAGAGGGAGGGGAAACATGTCATGAACAAGGCTGAAGAGGAGGTAAAACTAGAAAAAAAAGAGAGACAGTGTCCGGGTATGAAGGAGTCATTTAAATTTTTTCTCACCAACAAAAATGAGAGAAAAAAAAAACATATAAATTTATCCTATTTCAAGATATTTCTCAGGTGCTGCTATCTGTAAAACTATTTTCTCCACATCTGTAGGTTAATATTTATAACATCTTTCACCTAATTCACTTACCGACAACCATGATATTAAAGTCAAAGCCTGTCTTCATGGTCTTCTTCCTCATCTGCTCAATGATGGTGTCAATGCCAATGTAGCCCAGCAAAGTCGATCCACCGCCGGAGCCGTGGGAGCCGCCGTGGCCGTGACCATGACCATGACCATGACCTCCATTGTGTGCTGCAGTGTGATTCCCACCATGGCCAGCGCCGTGGCCCACGCCATGACCCACACTATGACTGCTGATGTGCACTGGCCCGTGACTCCCGATTGGGACTGGGATGCCACTTGGAGGAGCTGAAACGCCTCCTCCGGTGCCCGGGCCCTGGGGCGGGAAGGGGCTGGAGGGGGAAGGAGCCCCCACATTTGGGGGCTTGGCAGGGACGGCCGGTTTGGGTCTTACTTCTGGAGGAACTATGTCTGACATGTCTACAAAAGAAAAGGAGAGGATGATAAAAATAGAATTTTTCATTAACGGGAAATGCTGGAACATCGCTAGGAAGTAGGCCAGTAGAGCCATCTGAGGCCTCTCCTCCCTTTCACTGGCTCTACAGTGAGGACATGAGATGTTGGCGTGGTCTTAAAGGGTTGGCTCACTCAAATTACCAAAACATATTTCTTTCATGTACATCTAGCCATGCAGAGAGCTCTAGTTTTAAGCTATCTGTCTCCAGAGTCATGAGGACATTGTGAAAAGAGATGCAAACTGGATATTGGCCAGATCTCACGGATTCACATTAAATACAGTTTCTTCCCCAGCGTCATTCTAAAATTCAGTATTTATGCTATCAGTTACATTCATTTAGTCATGGTGGTCCACCAACACTCACTGTTGTATGTGATTAGACCTTATCTTCATTTCATTTCATCAGATCGGTACTCAGGGAAGCAGGATAGACAGGCCAGAATGTTATATTGGCAGATATTAGCTTATTGCAGATATATTAGTATATCAGCCATTATATTGTGTTTTAACACGTTAGCTATGATATGGACTAACCTATGAAAATGAGAGAAGTCACATAACAGGACAAACAAACTAACCAATCGAGGCAGCGGAGGACCAGCAAAGAAAAAGGTAAAGTTACTGTTTTTGTCAGAGGAGTCTGGTGGCTTGGAATAAACAGAGCTATAACCTTTCCTGTCCTGTCTGTAGGGATCCTTTCCATAAATTTGTCAGACACTTAGAATAACAACCTGAGCCTGTCAGTGGCAAAAACAAGCACTTCGTTGTATAAACTTCGATGGGCGCATTTGTCTGCAAGGATTACGTTGCAGCCATTGCAGCCCCTTTTGTGGCTGTCGGCTAACGCGATCTACTGGAACAATTCCGAAACTTTTTGTAGCTTTTAGTCTTTTAGACCCCAAAATGTGTAAAAAATAGTAGCTCAACAGAAGATTTTATGGCAACTACTTTGATAAACAATTAATCTCTGACAAAAGGTTGTCTGAATGTTTCTGGGTTTTGGTCTGTTGGTTGGACAAAACAACAGATTTTAGACGCCACAATGAGTTCTGTGAAATTCTCATTGATATTTTTCAGGTACGTGAGAAAATTTGTGAACTGACCCTTTATGTGAAGCAAACAGTGCAGGCAGATGGCAACAGTAACAGGCATGAAGCAGAGCCAAGATGCTGATCACTTCAGCCCTCCGGGGCGTCCACACTGAGCAGCCTGCTGCCATGTTAAAGTCAGTGCAGCCACAGTCGTAGATGGAGATCATACAGGTCACTGAGGCAGTGGCTGTCACTTTGATTCACACACTCAGTATTCATGCAGCCCTGCTCCCCCCTCTGCCTGCCCTCCTGCTCGATGTTGCCCTCACACATACAGTACATTCACCAGATTTGCACAATTATTCCAGGATGAATAGTGAGCTGAAAAACTGCAGGCAAGTCTCACTTCAAGACTGGCACATAGACTAGCTGATGATGCTCTGCTCACATGAAAGCTACGAGCTGTTTCTTTACTAAAAACGTTTTTTTTTATTCTGGGTGGCAACGCAAATTAACGCCAAGCGCCGCCCACGGCGGCTCTATATTTACGTTAAGCACATTTCATCTGTTTTAACGCAACACACGAGGTGAGCTCCATCACAGCCTGTCGACCCCATTGTCTCTCTCCAGTCATGCTGCTGGATAATAACGTTAAGAGCTAGCGGCAGCCCCGTGTTAGCTGCTAGCTACAGCCCGCTAACGGTGGGCTCGTTCGGCGCTGATGTACCGACACACTTACCGATTCCCGTTCAACTGACCTGCAAATCAGCTCGAGGACGAGTCGGTCTGATCTACTGTCGCTCTGGGTCCGAGAACAAACGACGTATATCCCAACACAGAGATAACAAGATGAGGAGCGGTCATGTGATTAGTCTGGGTACCTCTCCTCTCCTTCCCTCTGGCCGTGAGCCCCCCTTTGCCGTTACCAAGGCGACAAGAGGAGAACGAGTGGGGAGATGCAGCGCGCATGCGCAGTGTAGCTACCTCAAAGGGACATTTTTTTGGTGTCTTCTGTCAAAGATACAGACTATTTTTAGGGGATCACTTAGGATTTGCACTATAACAAGACAAAATAAATCAAGTTTGAGCTTAATCAAATGACAGAAACTCTTTAAAAATGTACAAATTCTCCTGTATGGTAGTGGAAGATGTACTTTACACACTTTACGAGATCAATCACCTAAGTAAAAGCAGAAGTGCTCAAATGCAAATAATATCCCATTACAAGTGTAAGTCCTGCATTCTTAATTAACAAAAGTAAAGTAGCAGTCCAGACGCATTGTCTGCAGAAAGTAAGCCTACTTAAACCACCAAAGTCTTTATTCTTTGGTACCAAAAGTAAAAGTTGTGGAGACAGAATGGCCCCTCTCGTTGCTATATTACTGTTTATTATTGGATTACTTATTCTACTTATGTAGAGATCATTTAAACTACAACCCTGTTTCCATAAAAGTTGGGACACTGTGTAAAATGTAAAAACAGAATGTGATGATTTACAAAACACCAAAAGCCCATATTTAATTGAAAATAGCACAAAGACAACATAGCAAATGTTGAAACTGAGAAATTTCATTGCTTTTTGAAAATGACAATCTGATTTAGAATTTGATGCAAGCAACACGTTTAAAAAAGTTGGGTCTAGGTCATGTTTAGCACTCTGCTGCGTCACCTCTTCTTTTAACAACACTCTGTAAATGTTTGGGAACTGAGGAGATTGAATGTTTTCCCATCCTTGCTTGATGTACTGTTTCAGCTGCTCAACAGTTTGGGGTCTCCTTTGTCGTATTTTATGTTTAATAATGCGCCAAGCGCCTTCAATGGGTGACAAGTTGGGATTGTAGGCAGGTCAGTTTAGCAGCCGGACTCTTTTGCTACGGAGCCGCGCTGGAATGCAAGCAGAATGGGATTTGGCATCATCTTGCTGAAATAAGCAAGGCCCTGAATAAGACGTAGTCTACTTGGCAGCAAGTGTTGCTCCAAAACTTGTATATGTTCAGCATTAATGTTGCCTTCACAGATGTGCAGGTTGCCCATGCCATGTGCACTAATGCTCCCCCATACCATCACAAATGCTGGCTGGCCCCTCTCCTCTTTAGCTCAGAGGAGCCGGCGTCCATGATTTCCAAAAAGAATTTCAAATGTTGACTTGTCAGACCACAAGTTTTCCACTTTGCCTCGGTCCATCTTAAATACACTTCAGACCAGAGACTGAATCTTTTAATGACATTATGCACTGTAGACAATGAAATCCCCAAGTTCTTTGCAGCTTTATGTTAAGAGATGTTATTCTTAAAGTGTTGCAGTATTTGCCAGTGCAGTCTGTCACAGAGAGGTGAAGCCCTCCCCGTCTTTACTTCAGAAAGACTCAGCCCCACTGGGAGGCTCTTTTTATACCCAATTACACTACTAACCTGTTGCCACTTGACCTAATTAATTCTGAGTTGTTCCACAGGTGTTTTCTTTGAGCATTTCACAACTTTTCTTGCAGTCTTTTGTTGCCACCGTCCCAACTTTTTTGAACGTGGCATCAAATTCTAAATGAGGGTATCATTTTCGAAAAGCAATGAAATTTCTCAGTTTCAACATTTGATATGTTGTCTTTGTGCTATTGTCAATTAAACATGATGTTTTCCAAATCTTCACATTCTGTTTCTATTTAAATTTTACACAGCGTCCCAACTATTTTGGAAACATGCCTGTATTATCAGGAGACTGTAAGCCTCCTTACATACTTAATTTTACATATGCTGTATAAGGACTGGTAACCACACTGCCAGATAAATGCAGTGGAGTAAAAACTACAATATTTTCATCTTAAATGTAAAGTACAAGTGTTCAAATGGTACTTGTTAAGTAAGTAAATGCACACAGCTACATTCCACTAAATTAAAGAGCTTTACCTCAATGTAAACTGTTTTACATACTGGTGGGTAGTGTGATTTATAATAAAGCATCATGTTTCATCATGTTTGTGTGTAAACTCTTAATCTACTAACTGCTGAGCAAATGTCGTAAAGTAAAAATGAAATATTGGCATCTGAAATGTAAAAAGTGCCTGAAATTGTAAATTGTAACAACACATAATGCTTCAGCAACTGGACTTAGATGCATTTGACCAGTGGTTTAACAGTGGTGCCTGACCTCGCTGTGAATAGCTTCTAAGCTCCCATAAACAAGCCCATCTCCATGACAACTGAGCACACTCTATCAGCTGATGAAGACTGTGTGATACATTTGAAAGCTCCAGAAAAAGCCGGTAAGTGGACCTATAGCTGGGTTTGTTTTGCAAAACAAATGCTGGACAGTTTTACCTTGTGTGGCCTCTGAATGCTTTTCAAATGGAACCATGTAACAGTCAGCTGTGGCTGGACAACACAGAACTCACCAACACAGAGTGTCCAACCTGATGCAAAGGGTTGCAAGTAAAGTGCTTCACTTTAAAGGGTCACAACTGCACTAAGATGTCCTAAAAGGCCTCACAATACATATGTGATCCTTATGAAGGAGATGCAGACACCTCACTTATACCTAGAGGTGTTTTATTTTAAATCTCTCCTCTCCAGGATTTCACAGTATGTGTTGTGTTGTGATGATTTTAGTAAAATGATTCGTTAAAGTGTGTGTCACGGTACTCACACTTTATCTCTGAGTTGCTCTCCTTCCGTCCTGCTTTTGCTTTCCTTTCTGCATGTTTTCGATGTGCTTGTTTGTCTCTGTTGAGAGCTGTGCTGGCATGCACCCTCTGGACTAGTCACTTTGATAGAAGTCTGCTAATCAATGTTGTCACGTCTCTCTTCAGCATGTCTGTTACTCCACTGATAAGGAGCGATGTCTTAAATCCCTCTGCTATCCTCTCGGACCACCCCCTCAGCTGAGTTCCCGCCCCCAAACCCCCCTTGGTTAGAAAGGAATGATTTAATCCAAACTCTAAATAGATTAAAACGAGAGAGGAAAGAGTCCTGTCATGTATCTGCTTTGAGGAATTTGTTCAGCAAAAATCTTCCAAGTGGTTTGGATATCTGTGTACTCACCCACATACACCGAGCCTGGGTAGTACATGGTGACGTAGTAGGGGTCCTCTGGTTCCTCCATGATAAATGCTCTGTCTGCTGGAGAGTAATTTGGTTTTTGTAGTGGAAGCGAAGCTGTGGTTGTCTCATCTGGTCTCTGGTACACTCTGTGCTGTGGCTGGGACGGCAGGTCAAACACCCCCTTTGAACTGAGGCCAAAACTGTTTGTGTTAAATGGGCAGTGTGCCACAGATGGTGGCCAGCTTACAACGCATTTCTCTGAGGGGTATACTGGTGGCTTTGTGGGCGCCCCATGACGATCAGATGCTGCAACAATATCTGATGGATTCAGTACTGTGTCACTGCGGTTCACCTCTTTGTGGCTTTGATTTGGCCCAGGAGGCTGTTTGTGCTCTAACTGCTGTTTATGTGATGTAATATCAGGTCTTGAAAAGGTAGTTTTTGATGTGGTGCACTCAACAGCAGCTGAGGAGGCCTCCAGCGTGTGAGATCCCACCAGACATGTCTTAAATTGATTTGATCTGTGTGCACACTGAGGAGCCTCCATTTTCTGATCGATGTCTCTTGACTGGCAGCTATAATCCTTCCAAACACAGTCGGGCTGACTTGCTGCACTCTTCACATCCCTCTGGGTGGTTTGACTTTGAGCTTTCGACCACAATCTTTGTTTCTGAGGAGATTTGGTGTGTTGAGATACGCTGGTTTGCTGTAAGAGTTTCAATGAAGTTCCTGTAATTGTCTGTTTATTGTTTTCTTCCTGAGGGCCTGATAGAAAGTCTGCATCCACTTTTGTTGTATCAGTCAAGCCAAATTGCCGTCTTCTGGTCTTAACACTTGGTGAGACAGTCGACTGATTCAAGAGAGCCTCTGTGGAAAATGACAGTTTGGGAGTCACTGGTAAAGCTGTGCTTCTCTCAGAATACACTCGCTCATATGATCGGTCGTTGCAGGCAAATCCTTCAGTTCTACTCTGAGAGTAGTCTGTACATTTCCTGTGAAGGCTGAGGCTTGACTGAGCAGTGAGTCCATCAAACACTGACTGAGACTCTCTCTCAGCAACACCAGCAAACCTAATCCCCTCAGACTCTGAAAGAGAAGTTTGTGTACCTGTCGCTCCACTTGGCAGAAAGTCCTGCTGCTGTCTGGTATCTGACTTTGGTTTATGGATTACAGTCATGCCTAAATTCCGAGGCGGAGGCACTGGTTTATCTGTTGCACTATTTTCTCTTTTACCAACTTTCCCTTGCAATAAGCAGGAAGTCTGAGACGTGGCTGCTTGCCTCTGGGACTCAGAGTTGGTCTGATGTCGCGACTCTCTGCACGTCATGGGACAAACTCTTCTCAACATGGGATGAGTGAAGTCCAGTAAAGCCTCTTGGTCAAGAACATCATTCTTTGCCTCATTTGAAGAGCTCTCTTTGCTCCACTGGGACTCAACCTTAGTATTCGATATGGTTATCGATCTAGCGCGTCTTTCTTTAGCGATGGGAGATGGCTGCTTGCCTCCTTGGCTATCCAAAGTCATCCCTCGGCACAGGGAAGTTGGAGATGGACTCAGTCTGGGTGTCGGGACAGTCAGAGTTGGAGATACACTTGGCTTTGGCTGAGGCTGTTGCAGTAGTGGAGAAGGATCACTCGACTGTGAGGCGGAGAGATGAAGAGAATCACTTGGCTTTGGTTGCAGAGTAGAGGGAGTGGGAGAGGAATTTGGCTTCGGAGCAGGAGAAATGGAGATGCTGGGCTTTGCGGAGAGAGCTGAAGAGCTGTATGTTTTGGGTTTGGTTCTTGGGAGGGTTGAAGCTCTTTCTCCATGGCTCCTCTGTGAATGCTGACATGATTTACTCCAAGAGGGCCGACTGGAAGTCTTGGAGGAACAAATGGGAAGAAAAGATCTGGAGCCAAAAGAGGGAAGAAAAATGACTTCAGTAGAATAATGTTTGCTATATTATAAATCACATTACATAAAACAGAGCTGGAATGCAAGCACAAGCTTAATTTACCTGTCAGTGTTTGTCTGTTTTGTGTTTTGTTTTTCATAGCAGAGTCCCCTCTCATCAAATGATGGGATCTGAATGGGTTTCTTTCTGATGACAGGTGAAGAGAGGGAGAGAGGGGGTGGACGCTCCTTTGTTTTTCTGGAGGATGCAGATGTTTGAGGGATCAAAGGTGCCAGACGGTCAAAAACACTCATTCTGTTTTCTATAAGTAGTGAGGAAAGAGGTGGAAAGAAAGTCAGATTAAACTGGCAAGAGTGAAGAAGTGCAGAAAATCAGGGTGTTATATGTCAAACATGTAAATCTGTAAGGATTTTCCACACATTAGAATCTGACAGTGGTGGAAGAAGTATTCAGATCGATTTATTCAAGTTAATCATGTTTTCTGGATACAAATTTATCTGCAACCACTGCTGTATAGAGGAGTAAGAAGTAGAATATTTCCCTCAGAAATGTAGTGGAGTAGAAGGATTATAAAGTAGTATAAATGTATCAAAAAGTTAGAATGCTCATATAAAATAAAGTACAAATACCTCAGAATTGTTTCTTGAGTACTGAACTAGAGTAAATGTTACTTTTAAACGTAGCAATCTGAAACCACGTGACAGCTCTACACCGTAGCTTCCACCACATAACAAATCTTTACAATGAAAATGCATGTTTTTAAATCACAATAGAGGAAAAGAGCCACCAACCTGCTGTGTGAAGCTTCGTCTCCGTTGGTGACACACTGAGTGAGTAAATAAGTGAAAGAGTGCGAGACGGGGAACACAGCAGTAGGAAGTAGTGGGCACAGAAGTGCCATTCTCTCCATTCCTTCCACACTGAAGCTGCACTGTTTCACTCCCACTCTGGTCTCTCATTTTGTTTGGTTTTATGGGATGCTGTCTGTGAAGTCTGAATGTGGTCTAAGTAGTCTGCCTGACCACAGCACAGAGCAGAAGAGGTACACACATCCTTTTCTTATGTGCAACCACAGGAATTACTCCATTTCAAGTAAAAGTCCTGCAAGTCCTGCAGCCTAGGGGTCGGCCCCACCAAGGGGTCCCAAGATAAATCTGAGGATTTTTAATTTCTCAATCTTTTGTCTCTCATTGTTATTTTTTTTTTTTGTGGGTAATTTTGCATAATTTGACCTCTTTGTGCTTCGAACAGTTATTTAAATTAAATCATGTCATAGGTTTAGAGGGGAAATGTCTCATTGAAGCAGCTGCTAATGACTCCCGGACATCTGAGACATGACAGTTCTGCCCCAACTGAGCACTTATCCCTCCCTAACCTAAAAAGTTAATAAAAAGTTAGGTATTTTCCTCTGAAATACACATCATCCCTCTGAAATGTAGTAGAATAAAAGTAAAGTAGCATAAAATGGAAATATTCAAGTAAAATGCAAGTACCTGGAAGTTGTATTTAAGTACAGCACTTGAATAAATGTACTTAGTTACTTTCCATCACTGGTGCAGAAATACTGCACAAATCTTAAATGATTATTTTACTCAGATATCTTCAACTTCATAATAACACGCAGAGTAAATCCAAAGAATTGAGGATTCAAACAGTTTTATTTTGTATGAACAAAGGAAGCATAAAAGAGGGCCATTACACACCCTGTTTCCTCACCATGCTGTCAAGTAAAAACAATGAAAACAAAAAAATAGACACTTTGAGCGTTACCAAATACGAGTTTTCTGTAATCTTGGTCCATCTAGGCTAATTCTGGCACTTCGAATAAATGGTTTCGCATTTATTCAGTACATACTATTCTAATAAAGTCACTACTACACCATTTTGGCACAGCGACACTGACAATCCACATGCTTCTCTGCAGCTGCCGTGCCGGCATCACCAGAGAGAGGATTAAAACCCCTCCCTGCTGGCAACAAAGTCATTGCACTTATGTCATTCACTTGACTAATTAAATGCACAATTTAAGTAAACTTCATGATATATGTAAAATGATTGTCCAATTACAAAACGTATGTAAAAGTTGGCACAAGTATAAGATGGCATGACATTTACATCATGTTTCAAACACATTTCTAAAGGGCAACATGTCCTCTGATCACCTGCATGTAGTCTTCTCCTCCTTGTGCATTTGGCTTCATCTTACAAATTCTTTTAAAACCCTCTGCTCACTTTTCCCTGACCTCTACAGCAAAAGCTTAAAGTATGTAAGAGATCAGGGCAAAGTTGGGGTGGCAGGTCAGGTCTCTCCTCCTCCATCTTTTTTCATTTTCTGTCTCCATCTTTAAGGTGTTGGCTCCCATTCCACTGGTGTCCTGGCAGCACCCCTGTCCAGATGGCCTGCCGCCCGCCCTGCTCCCCCTGCTCCCCCTCGTCCTCTTGATCATATCAGGGCATTGCTATCGTCATCTCTGCAGTTCACACTGGCCACCAGCGGGTGATGCCGGACTGTTTTGTTGCTCCACTTGTGGGCATCTTGCAGCCCGGGCTCTAGGAAGTACAGGCATGCTCCGAAGCCTGCCAGCACCAAAACCGACACCAGCAGGTAGAGGGGGACGAACCAGTCCAAGAAGAGCCACGACATAACTGCTGTCAGAGGGGAGGGTGGAGGAGGAAAGGGCAGGACATGGATGAGGAGACAGGGAGGAGAGACACAAAAGAGGAAGGGGAGGGAGGGAGGAGAGATTTTGGGGAAGGGTGGATGAGCAGAGTTACTTCTATATTCTAATCTTTGCAAACAGTCACTCTCTACAGGATGAGACATCACGCATGACAAACTGCAGAATCTCAGCGTCCCATTATTTCCATTTGTTCCTTCTAAAGAGGCACAAGAATCAAGACATCACACAGCTTCCACTTGCCACTGCCTCCATCACACATGATTTAACTGATGATTTCATTTGCAAGCACACACTGGTGTTGCCCCCCCCCCAAAAAAACAAAAAACAAAAAACAGTGCTTTGGTAGTAAATAAAGGCGTCATGCTTACCTGCAGACGCTGCTGAATCAGTCCGTCTTTCTGTGTTTGATGGTACGCGATGTGCAGCAGAGTCAAATCAATCATCAGATGATCTCCGGCGCCGCAGCTCCGACTGTTGCATGTGAGGCGGCCAGAATCACAGGTGCTCTCTGAGAGGCACAAGAGACAGAAGCTGCATGCGGCTTCATCCTCCGGCTCCTGGCTCTGACGTTGGGAAGGAGGGGTGGGGGTTGCTATGACAACACCCCTGCTGATGGCTGAGAGGATGGAGGGAGTGGGAGGGAAACTTATATAACTATAATCTTTTTTTTGGGGGGGGGGGCAAGCCCTTCAGATGTCTCTGGATGCTCGCCGCCTTGCTGCTCGCTGCGTAAAATCAATTCCACTCCATTTAACACCAAGGCCATCATACAGTTTATGTGACATTGAGGGGGAGAGAGAGAGGGGGCCATTTCTGTGTGAGCAGCACCTCTCATTTCTGCTCTGAGTGGCGGCAGCTGCAGTGTTTTATGGAGTCACTCCCCTGAGTAAAAGGCTGGAAAAAATACTTTTTTTTTTGTCTTGCTGGTTTCTGAGACAAAAGCTGAATACAGAGAGGATGGCCTACATCACGAGAAGTTGTCAGAGGATGTCATCCCCTTTAATGACTGCCATTTTTAGCTCATTCTGCACAAGCATCGTGTTCATGAAAAACAGCCGAGTTAAACTGATCAGCTTCAAACAGAAATGATGACATGTGACATCATAAGCTACATGAAGAAATAATTACTATTTGAACAATGCAGGATTTTATTCATTTAGACCTTTTACATACGTTTCACGCTCATTTGGCTCAGGTTTTCTCAAACAACATGGTAATATATTTATACAGTGCAACATATGACACTTTGACAGGGATGGAACCAGGAACTATTGTATTTTATCTAATATTACAAGAATTGGCTTTAATTTATTTTACCATATAATGTCATTTGTTTGAACAGATTTTATAATTTGTTGATTCTAATTTGCTGCCTTGACTGAAGCACTGTGTAACTTGGGTTTTGGAAAGATTAATTAATTGTCCCTGGTGTTTTCTCAGTCCACCAGACTTCATCAAGATGGAGACACTGAGTGACTTAAGAAAAAATCATTATATGAACAAACAAGGAAACAGGCAATCAGCACCTGCAATCTTTGGAATTATGACAACTAAACACAATTAAATAATGCAAACATTTTTAGAAACTGGTGTGAACTGAAGTCAGCAGCAATTTCATCAATAATGGATTCAGTGGAGGTTTGCACATTCAGATTATTCCAAGTCACTGAAGAAATGTATAGTATTGTTCAAATAGTGACAGATCAGGCCAGAAAAACAGTATTATGTTAATGACTTCTCTGAGAGAGGTGAGAACAGTGTGCTGAGACATGAAGAGAGGCATTTCATAATGAAAATGAGTTTTGGTGTGTGTGTGTGTGTGTGTGTGTCTGCTGGTTATATTGGTTGTGTGTGTCTATCCACTATGCTTGCAGCTGCTGTGAGAGCACTTTGTTCTGCAGGAAGTCAGAAACAAGAGGAGCGACGACTTCAGGACTATTCAGATGGATGTGATGATCGCCCGGTACTTTCACCACCGTGTGCTGAGACAGAGATAGAAATGATGAACATTTGAGTAACTTCATGCAAAAGTGGAGCATCTTATTCTTATATTTCAGGTTTCTTTGCGTCATTTAACAGACAATTAAGCTTTGGGAAAAGTTCACTCATGGAAGCTCTTTTCTCTCACATGTCGTCTTCATTCTCTGTTGGTACATTTCTGATACTACACTAATTCATACTGTAAAAACTGTAAATGTTGCATACTGTATCGTTTACTTTGTGTATATCACAGTTGCAGACTGCACATTTGTTTACTTTTATATACACCTACACTCCCCTCCAAAAGTATTGGAACAGTGAGGCCAATTCCTTTATTTTTGCTGTAGACTGAAAACATTTGGGTTTGACATGAAAAGATGAATATGAGACAAGAGATCAACATTTCAGCTTTTACATCACCAAACATTTGCATTCTTCTCTTGTGATGCTTTCCCAGGCTTTCACTGCAGCCTCTTTCAGTTGTTGTTTGTTTTGGGGAGTAACTCCCTTCAGTCTCCTCTTCAGGAGGTGAAATGCATGCTCTGTAGGGTTAAAGTCTGGAGACTGATTTGGCCAATCTAAAACTCTCCACTTCTTGCCCCTGATGAACTCCTTTGTGTGTTTTGGGTCATCATCTCGCTGCACAATAAAGGATCTCCCAATCAGTTTGGTTGCATCTTTCTTTAAATTGGCAGACAAAGTGTTTCTTTTTTGAAGTTCATTCTGCTGCTGCCATCATGTGTTACATCATCAATGAAGATTAAAGGATAACTTTCGTTTTTTACAACCTGGACCTTATTTGTAGCATTAAATACGACCATTTACTCATCAAAACAACTTTGGTGGCATTTGGAGTCGTTTTGAAGAAATTAGCCCCAGTATATCCGTATAATGCGAGTACTCGGGGCACCTATGCGTAGCCTCTATAAACGCATAATCTGCGGCGATAATCTTTGTCATGATATGCTGGTGCTATTCCCCTCTGAGCCGGCGGTCGGCTAGTTTAGCTGTAGTTTGGCACAGCTATGGTTCGTTATTGCGTATTTGTAGCCTACCGCCGCAGAGTTAGCCATGTTGTGGCTGGCTGCTCACAGCACCCGGGGTTCAGTAATGACATCATCCACGTCAGAGGTAGTTGTCTAGAGACGCTGGATATTGATAACATGCCACCACGGGCTCAGAGGGGAAAACGAAAGTTATCCTTTAATGAGCCCGTCCCAGAAGAAGCTATGCAAGCCCAAGCCATGACATAACCTCCACTGTGTTTCACAGATGAGTTTGTATGTTTGGGATCATGAGCAGATCCTTTCTCTCTCCAATCACTTTGGTAAAGGTTGATCTTTGTCTCAGAATTTTTGAGGCTCGTCTCCAGCCTGGCCTTCCTGTTCTTCTTGCTGATGAGTGGTTTGCATCTTCTGATGTAGCCTCTGTACCTTTGTTCATGAAGTCTTCTGTGAATAGTAGATTGTGATACCTTCACTCCTGCCCTCTGAGGTTGTCGCTGATGTCAGTAACAGTTGTTTTAGGGTCTTGCCTTACAGCTCTCACAATGTTTCTGTGGTCAGCTGCTGCTGTTTTCCGTGGTCTACCTGTTTGATGTCTGTTACTGAGTACACCAGTGGTTTCTTTCTTCTTCAGGACATTCTGAATGGTTGTGCCGGCTATGGTCAATGTTTGTTCAATAGCTCTGACTGATGTAGTTAGTGTTTAAAACACTAACGTGGCTTGTTTAAGCCTTGTCACACACATCTAATGCAATGAATGCTGTTCAGTGATTCACTTCACACGGATGATGTGTATTTGTGCCATGTGTATGCTCAACCGTCACCCTCCTGATGGTTAAATCATCACAATAAACTTTTTCCAGCATCATCATTTAGATTTTTTCCAAAGATTCAAACTCACATTTCTGTCTCGATATCCTTGGAGAAGTGTAGAGGCAATTTTCTGTTGTTTCGATTCTTGAAATGCTGCAGCAAAGCCTTTGTCTGCTCTAAAAAACAGAAATTTTGAAGAGGTTAAATGTGACGTGCTTTGATGGCACATCTGATTTTTGGATCAGGAAGCACAAAGGGACATGGGACTGACATGTTCATAATGTCAGAGTGTCAAAGTTATAAAATTATACTGCAAAACATCAATTTTACACAACTTACAGAACAACTAGAACAGAGGCTTGAATCCTCGACTGCATCTCCAGACTCTGCTCCACACTGATGCGCACTATGTTTTTCTGAAAACACAGAATAAAACACAACTGTGCCGTCGAAGCATACTGAACTTCTGGTGGGAAAAACGTTAACAGAGAGGAGGTGTTGAATGCGGGAGAGGGTTCAGGAGGTTAAAAGAGACTTACAAAATTAAGTCGCATGTCTCTGGAGAACACAAATCCTGCCGAAGAGAAAAACATTCAGGTGCCAGCAGATGAGAGGAAGCAAGGTGAAATTATTCCTCTCTGAGAGGGGAAGAGATAAAGACGCACCTCCTTCAATTTGAACAAGACCTCGCTCTAAAAGGATGTGCACAGACTGTTCAGACAGAGTCGGGTTTGCAGCCGACAGCCTGAAAGAAATAAAGCATTTGTGGTATTATGTTGAAAGAGTAGCTCACAGATTAAGCATTGCCCTGATACATCATGCACGACTCATGATGGACAACTTAAAAAAATGATCAAAATCAATGCAATTCAAACATTCTTCTTCCTTCTCAGAACCTACTGCCTACATTACCCACAGTGCAACATGACCGCCGAAAGTTCAGTCAGAGGTTCAGATGTGCTATGCTAGTAGCGGCTAATGTAGCCTCGAGCTGCTAACCTCAAGCAGAGATGAAAAGCAGGCATCAGAGGTCATGGAAGTTCACTTCTTTTTACCTTCAAATCCCCAGATTTTATTCATTTTCAAACTTGTAGTTTTCAGTTCCACCCAAACACGGACTCACTCGTCACCTGAGGACATTTATCAGACTCCACGCAGCTCCCTCTGGAGCCGCAAAAGGCTTTATACAACTTTGAGCAGTACTCCACAACACCTGTAAACAGACTTTGATGTGTAAAATCTGTGGCGCTCCCCTTCAGAGTCACTTCAAACTTTCTACATGAATGACAGTTTGTTTAGCTTGGATCGGCCATAAACTGGAGTGGTATAATACCTCTCAGCTGCCTTCGCATAGGTGTAAACCCTTTTGTTCTCTTCTGTCTTTTTTTCATACTCAAGCATCTCATCCATCCCCTGACGCACCACTTTGGGTATTTCTTTCTGCAGGAGAAGAGACAAACGATGAGGTGAGAAACTCAAAAACTCTTGACAGGAGCTTGGCTTGGCTTGGCACGTGCAATGTAGTCATAATAAAAACTGTTGAAGTACCAGATCTGTAGTTAAAAATCCCAAACAGTCCAGCAGTACGATGGCATCCACCATCTCAGGATACAGAGCGCTGAACTGTGGAAAACAAAATATGGAGTCAAGTTCATATCATGCAAGAAAATACAGCAAGACATGTGTATGTTGTGAGAACACAGTGATAAGTTGCAAGTGATGAATCTTAGTTACCATTCCAGCGATGTTACCTCCTGGAGGGGAGCGAACAAACGATTGTGTCAAAGCTTTGGTCACAGTCTTTTTTTTGTTATTGGCTTACTTTTAAATAGTTTCTGGTGTTCATTGATTGTAAAACTGTGAAAAACGATTATTAGATTAATTGTCGAGAATTTTTCTCAAAAATCAATTAGTCATTCAAAGAAAAAAAGTGAAAAGTGTCCATGGTAGCAACTTCAACAGCCCCAAACCAGAAGATTCTCATTTTGAAACAATATAAAACACAAAAATGCACCATATCTTCACATTTGAAAAGCTGGAATGAGGTGATTGAAATGCTTAATGAATTTACGAAAATAGCTGGTGATTAACTTTCTGCTGGCTAACTGATTACATTACGTATTGTTCCAGCATGGTTTTATGGTAGAAGATGCATAAAAGCACAGTATATAGTGTACAGTATGTGAATCGGGTGTATTATTTACATTTGGCATAGTCTCCATAATGTGGGACTCACCCATACTGTGGCCTATGATGGAGAACTTTGTCCACCGGAGACCTGTTCATAGAAAACATGTGATTAAATCTAGTTTCACCTCCTGATGTGTTTTATAACTGCTCTCATCTAACAGTCACACAGATGCACCAGAGTCCTGAAGAGATGTGACATCTTGCTACAAACAGATGTGAGTGAAACTACTGGCTAAAACGTTCCTGCATCCTGCAGAGCTCACACACCCTCAACGACTCTGCGAATGTCCGCCACGTACGCGAGGAAAGAGTAGAAAACTCCAGGAGGACGATGGGAGGACAAACCGTGACCTGCCAGGTCCACCGCAACATATCTGTACTCTGAGAGGAAGCAGAAGGAGAGATGAAATGATCCACGCTCAGAGCTCAGGATATTACTATTTGTGATGTCACAAGTCATGTCGGTAGGCCCGCATCTATAAAACTGGATTATCAGTGATCGCAGAGCAACTTTCCATGTTCAGCAGTCGAATGTGAAAACAGTCTGTCAAACTCTGCACAGACATCATTCTGCACAGCGACATGAGTCATACAGCTGAGGCGATGGCCAGTTCCAAACACAGCTGTTATTGCCCATACATCAAAATGCTGTTTAATGATCCTCCTCTGCTCTGTCATAGTTTACCTTTTGGTAAAAGGGGAATGAGGGTGTTGAATGAACCACAGTTGTCAGCCCAGCCGTGCAGGCACAGCACAGGACGACCGTGATCAGGACCCCAGGCTTTACCTTTGACCTCTCCCCATGGGACCGGCACAGAGAGCTCTGAAACTGGACACAAGGCAGAATGAAAACCTCAGAAAGCAGCTCCAAAACAAGGGACTGGGCTGTTATAACTACCTGCTTGTGTCATTGTAGATGCCATTTCTGTGTCTGAAGATCCTTAGTTTATGTCTGGCCTGCAAAGCTGCACATCCAGCAAAAGCACAGTGCTAAACAAAACCTTGAAACAAATCCTGAAATATCCTTTGACCATTGGAACTTAAAGGCAACGTCACAATTTTATGCAACCAATGATTTTACTGGCTATTCAGAATGAGTGGCTGCATTTAGGGCCAATCATCTTACACTGCATAGGCGGGTGTTACCTTACAATAAGCCAGAAGTCAGTGCTCTACTTTATTGTGCTTTTACTCCCTCAGTAATGCCTGCCAGGAAGTCTACAGCAAGGACAACTAATTTGAAAAAGAGTGAAATCTGGTATCTGCTGAGAACAACACCACCACTCATTCCTCCTTCTGTAATGAGCTAATCTCTTGAGAGCTCTGTGCTGCCCAACTGTACTTCAAGATATGCGCTGCCCCCACAAGTTTGACAAATCTGTGCTAAGAATATCTTACAGACTGTCATGAAACCATCAACAAACCGCAGAACAGCAATCTAACATGGGAGAATCTGGACAAGAAGGAAGGAGGGATTTAAAGCTGATGTCAACGAGTTTGATAACAAACCATCGTGATGAGATGTGGTGTAACGTCCTAAAATGTGTGTGATGAGACCTGAAGTCAGATTGAAACAAAGGGAATCTGGAATAGATTCAGTGGGTTCAACATTAACTGGTGACTGAAGGGCATTTCTGAGACTGAAAGCCTTAAAAGACTAGTTGTTTTTGCCCGTTCGCTCCACTTTTGTGCAACAGCACAGTTTTGTGTTTGGAAGTCAAACGTTATGCAAGTCTCCTCTGGATCTCTCAGCGTCCTCATCTGGATTGAAGAAGAAAAGGTGGAGGCAGAGTTGCATGTTGACTCTCTTCCTGGGAGATTTCATAAATGAACCACAGGCTTCATACATTGTCTGTATCTTACTTTTTTTAATTCAAGTGAGCATGTTTGCTGAGCAGTGAAGTAAATGATACTACAGTAATAAGAACATATAAGGATTGACCTCTTTCTGTAGACTGTCATCTACCAACTAAACTCTTCATGAGATGGGATGCACTGTATCAGGATCTGGGTGTTGCAACACTGCTGCTCAGCCATTTCCTGGAGGACACTGTGAAATTGGACTTCCCTCCCCCAAGCTGTCTGGAAGTAGGTGAAGCTGTATTGGACTCTGCTTCTACCTTGAAATGGGCACTTAAACTTCCTTGAAAATGATCAATTCTTGGCAAATATTGATTTTGCAGCAGTGACCTCACACTGTACTTGGTGGGTGTAACTACAAAACGTGACCAACAGATGAAAAAAGAAAACCAAATCCCATTGGCTGACTGAAACGCAGTCTTTAATTTCTGCCACTAGGGGTCTCTCAATCACAGCGACAACAAAAGACGTAGTTTGATGATGTCGTGAAGTAGCGTGAGATCATGGGAGTTGTTATTGTTGTTGGTTTATTCACGTCAGCACAGTCACGTTCTCTCCCTCTCTGACATATCGTCAGGTGTTTCCCCACAAGTTGTTTGACAGGCCACCAAATGAAACACCATCACCCTGGACAATATTTTGCATTTCTCTGGGTTTGACTGCTGGAGACATTTGGGATGACTCAAATAAACAACTCAATAAAATATAGAACCAGGTTTAGTTGTTCTTAGATATTTTAATGTAGAAATGTTTAATATTCTATCCTTAAGGCCAAAGTTGTTTGTATGTGCAGAGGTGTGTCAATCAGCAGTACAACATGACGTCAGTGTGACAGCTCGAGTGCCTCACTGTGTTCGTGTCTTATAACTTGTGGCTGGTTGGCTGTGAGAGCGCTTTGCTTCGCAGGAAGTCGGACACAAACGGAGCGACAACTTCGGGCTTATTCAGATGAACGTGATGGTCGCCTGGTACAGTCACCACCCTGTGCTGAAGCAAACACAGACACAGAGGGGCATCAGCTGCAGATACGCACAATCAATAACCACTAAGACGACTGAAAACTTCATGAAAACTCACATTTCCGTCCTGCAGACGCTGGAGAAGCGTTGAGGTAAATTTACTCTGAGCTGGTTCAGAGAGCATTCGATCAAAGCCTCCTTCTGCTCTGAAACAGATGTTTTATACATATTTAGTTCAAATAGGATGAAGAGGTAAGCATATTATTGATAGATAGCTATCACCCCCTTTATACCTTGCATTAAAACATGACTCGTATCCAGATTGTGATTGATTTAACCTGATTGCATTGACACTTGTGTTCAAATGCAGTTACAATGTTTCCCTGACCACCTCCAGAGATGGTTTGGCCGATCAGACCACAATCCGGCCTCAGTGAGTCCCGGGTGCATTCACACGTGTACTTTCATGTACTATCCGACCGCAATCTGACACCTGATCCCATCACCCAAAATGCATTTTAATGCAAGCTGTAAAGGGGATGTACGATACAGACAGATGCATTATAGAAACACATCCGTGCAGCAGGGATATGACTTTGTTAGCTGTAGTTCTGCTCAGGACATTAGCTACTGTGTGCCAGCTGTTATACATGTCACATTGTGATAACACTTTCATGCAAACATCAGGTTCAGTGTAGTGATTAATGTCTTACAGAACAACTAGAACAGAGGCTTGAATCCTCGACTGCATCTCCAGACTCAGATCCAAACTCAGGCGCACAATGTTTTTCTGAGAACACAGAATAAAACACGAATGTGCTGTTCAGGCTGAATGCTAAACTTCTGGTGGAGGAAACACAGAAGTTAACAGAGAGCAGAATGCGGGGGAGGGATGGGAGGTTAAAAGAGACTTACAAAATTAACTCGCACGTCTCTGGAGAACACAAATCCTGCCGAAGAGAAACACATTCAGCTGACAGCAGATGAGAGGAAGCAAAGTGAGATTATTCCTCTCTGAGAGGGGAAGAGATAAAGACGCACCTCCTTCAACTTGAACTAGACCTCGCTCTAAAAGGATGTGCACAGACTGTTCAGATAGAGATGGGTTTGCAGCCGACAGCCTGAAAGAAATAAAAGACTTTAGCCAACAGCGTGACTGTGGAGTCCAAGTGAATAAAAACCTGATTTCCTGCATGTGTGACCAGCGACTGCAGTGGTACAGCACCTCCCAACTGCCGTCTTGTAAGTGTAAACTCTTTTCTTCTCTTCTTTCTTATTCTCAAACCGGAGCATCTCATCAATCCCCTGCCTCATCACTTTGGATATTTCTGTCTGCAGGAAGAGAGACAGAAACGATGAGGCGAGAGAGTCAAAAACGACTGACGGGAGCAGAAAGTACAGCAGAGAAGAAGAATACTGCAGAACCATGGTCACCACCTGAATAAAGGTTGCTCAGTGAACATAATTTGAAGTTGAATATAAAAACCTGATACATTATGATGAGTACAGTGTCTAAATCTACAGCGAAATATAATTGTCATGTACTAACATTGAACCAAAGCTGCAGCTGTCACAGATTTATAACCTGGAGGGAGTTTACATTATGCAATCAATAAATTACAGGTGATGGACAGGTGAGTGGCCTGACTGCAGGGTTTTTATATTCAGTAATATAATCTTTCTGGTGCTGCATTTATCCAACACAAACTGTTAAAGCTCTACAGTAATTTGGGGTGTCAAAGTGGTTCGTACTGAATCTGTAGGCAGGAACCCGAAAGCGTCCAGAAGCACAAGAGCATCTACCATCTCAGGATACAGAGCAGAGAACTGTGGGAAACACAAGCGATACCATGTACGAAAATACAGCAAACAGTCTCTGAATGTCATGCGAAAAAGAGGAAGCAGATAAGACACATTGAAACCTCATGAGACACTGACGCTTACCAGTCCAGCAATCTCACCTCCTGTAAATAAAATGTGATTTGCTCTTTAAATGACTTTGTTACGCAGCAAAATGTACGACACACATTCAGAACACTTCTGGTGTAGAGCTGCACTCACCCATACTGTGGCCTATTATGGAGCATTTCTTCAGCTGCAGAGCTGTGAGGGGTCATTTCACAGATCATCAAACAGGCAGGTTCAGTATCTCATCACACAACACTGAGGAAGTTTTTTATGTCGCCAGGTCCGACTGTGATTTCATCATTGGTAGAAATGGAAAATTGAGCCGGGAAAGTTTGGCTAAATTGTTCAACTCACACACCGTCAACAACTCTGCGTACATCAGCCACGTACTCAGAATGAGAGTAGAAAACTCCGGGAGGACGATGTGACGACAGGCCGTGACCTGGCAGGTCCAGTGCCACGTATTTGCACTCTGAGAGGAAGGACAGAGTGAAATACTCACACAACACATGCAGGGGACGTGACACCTAATGCCAGACATGCTCACATTAAAACTGTGGGGAACAATTTATGCAACAGGTCCATATTTTCTTCATTATTTCCTAATAATTTCCTAGAAGTTTTCCTGGAAAGAGATGTTTACTTTGGTCAAATAGAGACAAAGTTTGGAGATTATTTGAGTTTAATTACTTCAGTTGAGTTTATAAGCACTTGAAAAAAAACTGCTTCAATGAACCCTGCATTAACATTCACTTGAACGTTCTGTTGCTATAGCAACACCTACTGGAATAGTTCCATAGCAACCTAACTGACCCTGTTACATCCACCATTTTGTCAGATCTGTGACCGAGTACAGACAAGCACCTTTTATCTACTCCTCAAAAGCCCTTACTGCAACATTAGGTGTAGAAATCCTGTTTGTCCATGATCAGTTTACTGCTAACTGAGCTAGCCTCTGCGCTAGCTGTCTGTAGAGCTAACTCTTAGCACTATGGTGTTAGCCTAACACGTTGCTAATGTAACATGCTCAGACCTGCAGACCAGCTGTTGCTATGGTCCCCTGTAGGACCAGGCTCCAGACAGAGGGCCTTCCACTGGGAACCAGACAAGCTACCTCAGCATCCTCTCTAAAAACTCTTTCAAAACCCATTTTTATAAAATGTCTTTTAATTTGAATTTTTGGTTGTTTTATGCTCTTATTCATTTATTTATTTGGAAGATTTTTATTCATTGTCCTTCATCTATGTTTTTATTTCTTGACTGCATTGAATAATAATTCCACTGTGTATTTTGTTAAATGTATGAGAAGCAAAGAAGAAAATTGCTATATAAATAAAATGTATTATTATTTGCATGATTATTATTATTATTATTATAAGTAACTAGAGTGCTTTGGATAGATGGATGGATGTTAAGTGTAAATGTTGCAAGAAACTCCATAAATCAGATAAATGAAGTGGAGTAAAAAGTGCAAAGTAGCACAAAAATGTCCTGAAGTGCAGTACTTGGATATAATTAGTTCACCACTATTTTTTCTTTTTTAATTGACTGATTATAATCATTTCAGCCCTATAATTAATCTACTGGAAGTACATCGACTGAACAGTGCGTCCATTTGACCTATAACCATTGCACACCTGCAAAGCTACCCACCAGCTAGTAATGGATTACCTTTAGGCAGAAGGGGAATGAGGGTGTTGAATGTACCACAGTTGTCTGCCCAGCCATGCAGGCACAGCACAGGACGACCGTGATCAGGACCCCAGACTTTACCTCTGATCTCCCCCCACGGGACCGGCACAGAGAGCTCTGAAACTAGACAAAGACAGCAAAAACTCTGGTTTCACCATCACAGACCTATCCCACAGGCTACAAAGTGCCGCTTGGATGCCGAAACACATGTTGCCACATGTTGCCTGGTAAACAAACGCCTGTGAGTGATTTTACCTCACTGGCAGCAGACTGTCACTTAAACTAAACACAGTGTGACTTTATCACCTTGTTTGGCCATTGAAGCTTATGCTGCACTGACGGCTGTTGCTCGTGTCGCTAATCAAACATAAACAAAGCGTTGACACGTCCTGAGTCTTTATGAAGCGTCACGCGCTGGTTTCCGGTGGCACTGGGCGGCCGCGCGGGCGTTACAGGGACCTCTGCTTCCCTCAGTTTGGTCTTTCAGGCAGCGCTTCCACAGGAGGTAGAATCTTTGTCGATGAATTTCTCCACTGCTGTGACTGTGAAGCTATTACCTCTTCAGTGGTGGAATGAAACTAAGTACATTTACTCAAGTAGCCTTATGTACTCCACTGTACGTCGAGGTACTTGTCTTACTAACTTTAGTCACTATGCCTTTTATGCAACTTTACACTCCTACTCCACAACATCTCAGAGGCAAATATTGTACTTTTTGCTCCACCACATTTGTTTGACAGCTTTGATAATAAAATACTGACAGAGACCGTTTTACTGCATGGGTACTTCTGCTTTTCATGCTTTAACTACAGTTTGATGATAATGCTGACATATTTCTACTTAAGCAAGCTTTTACTGGTAGTGGTATCTTTTCAGTGTTGTATTAGTACTTTTACCACGTTGTTCATTGAGAAAACCAGCTGACGATGTGTTGTTGACGATCCCTTTAAGACTTTTAGCTGTCTCAGTTTCTTAGAAATATACCCACAAACCTGTATTGTGATTTATTGTCCATTGCGTTGCTTCTTTGCCCTCATTGGCTGATCTCATGCTGAAGCAGATGTACGATGAGAGTCTGGTGAAAAGGATGCTGAAAACCAATCGCTGTGTTTGCATTTAATAACTTAAGTGAAGTGAGGGTTTGATGACATGCCGGTTAAGACTCATGGCAGTGTGTGTACTCTGACTTTACCTTCAGGTACTGTCAGAGTTACCTGTTTATGTTAGAAGCTCAGAATTCCCAGGGCCATGTTTCAGCTTCTTATAAAGAACCGATCAAAGAAAGTCCCAGTGGAAAAGAGGCTTGTGAGACCCAGGTTAGCTCAGAAGTAGGCAAGACTTGTTCTTCTGTAGTACAACTTAGTGAAAATCCTCCTTCTGAAACCTGAAGTAAACCCTGCATTACATCTGTGGTTCTCAGTCATGTCCCTTTCAAAAGAAGAGGGAGAAATGTTCATGCCCCTATCATGCCCTTCTTAGTCATTAATTAATCACCCGTTTTCCACATCCTACAAATTTGAGTAATGAAGGTTGTAAACCCTGTAAAGAGTTTGTGTCCATCCATCCACGTGTGTAAATACACCAGATAAACAGAGTAATATATATTTCAGTCATGCTTAGTTTCCATCCAGCCCAGCTTCCTGGGCAGCATGTGGAACCACCTGAAGAAGCTCTACCCTCAGTTTCTCAAAGGTCCAAAGATTCTTCCCCCTCAAACTCAGCTCCTTCACAAAGAGGAGCAGGGAGAAGAGCTAAGAGGCAGAGGTGTGAACTGTGAGCAACACCATGAGGAGTCAGCCCCCCATTACTTCAGGCCTCGGCTCCTGCACTAACAGGAGATAGAAAGCAGCATCTCTGATGAGGACCGACAGGCCTGTTTGCTGCAGGATTGGAAAACCTTTGTGTCTGGCAGGGCTGGTGGCTGTGGGGTTGGTGATAACTCAGGCAGCATCTTGCTGCATCTGTCTTCTTTCTGTTGATTTTCCTTTTGAATAAGGGTTCCTCTTATCAGTAAAGTACCAAAGGACACTTAATTGCATTTATGCACTGCTTTTAATCCAAAGCACTTTCTAATGTGTCTCTTTCATCCAGTCACACACTCACACAAATATAGCAACAAGCTGCCGTGCTTGTTCTTTGATTTTTTTTAACTGAACTGTAGATGTCTTTTTACCAGAGTAACCAGTTTAATTAACAGTTAATGACAGCATGTCCTGCAAATTTTAATTTCACTTAATATTTCAGACATGATCAATCTTACTCACTCTGTTCTGTGTTTTGTTATAATTTGTAGGTGGATATACCAGATGAAGGTAAGTTAATACTCACCTTACAATCTCACTCACCACTAATTCAAAGATTGTTTATTTTACTGAGTCTGTTACACGATCATATTTTTTTCTTTGGTAGGTGTAGGTGTTAAGAAAAGTCTCAGTGAATCTTATCAGGTCAAGTATGCTTTTTTTCCACTAAAGGTACTGATGGCTGTAATGGACTGAGTTAAAAACTAACAAAGTGCACATTATTTATCTGACTCACTGCACTTAAACACACTACATCAACCTAATCTCACGAAGCAACGATGTGGAGGACTGAGGCTCTGCATCTGTGACGGCAGAGAAGATGAGTTTACTGCGGACCAGAGGAGAGGGAAGGATGACTGCAGGACCAGCTGGAGAGTGGTGTTCCCCTCACTAAAATACAAAAGCAGCACTGGTGACATGAAGTGGTGATGAGCTAAAGTTCATGTGCATTATGTGTATTATAGAACCTCCTACTGAGGAGGGTCAACAGTAAAATGATGCAAAATTAAATCATTTATAAAAAGCCTTTCTTCAGTTCTTCAGTTTCAGTGTTATATGACTGAAAACATGCTGTCAGCAAGATGCTGTCACAGTACTTGAGTCCAGATTCATCCTCTGCTTTCACTGCAGAACTCAAGTACTCTTTCTTCCCACAGCTCACTAACTTTTGAGATTAAACATGAGGACACACACTTCAGAGAAAGTGTGCAACTGCTAAAATATTAACAACAGGCAGCAGAGATCTAAGACATCTGATGCGCTACAGCGCATTTCAAAACACTCCTCAAAGACAGCAGGTACAAGGTGATATAACTACTGCCTGCAAACCTGCAGGGCAGCAGGAAGGCGCCAAGCCAAGAAGAGTTCAGCCAGCACATTCTCATCCCAGGTCGTCAAATAAAACTTTGGTATCTGACAACCTGGGAATGAGGCTGGGCTGGTTCAGCAGCCTGAAGAACACCAGACAATTGAGAAGAGTCATAAAGGAGCACATTGTCATGATGTAGATAAGACTTCAGCCTAGCAGCAATTCACAAAGGTTTCGTTTGCCAGATATTCACCATCACTTTAAGAACCTACGTGTCTTTGTCAAAGTCTGGCTTGATTATTAAAGAATAAAACATTAAAGCTGAACTTTTATATAATATATAATTTGCTTATTCTGAATTTGATGCAGCAACACATTTCAAACAAGTTGGGACAGGAGCAACAAGACTGGGAAAGTTGTGGAACGCTCCAAAAACACCTGTTTGGATCATTCCACAGGTAAACAGGTTGATTGGTAACAGGTGATAGTATCATGATTGGGTATGAAAGGAGCATCCTGGAAAGGCTCAGTCGTTCACAAGCGAGGATGGAGCGAGGTTCACCACTTTGTGAACACATGATTGTAGAAAGGAGATTAATACATGAGCTCAGGAACACTTTGTAAAGCTGCTGTCAGTAAACACAGTTTGTTTGCAATGTTTTATTTATGTTTTAAACAGTCCCCCAACTGTTTTAGAATCAGGGTTGTATTATATACACACTCTTCTAAAATAAAATATATACATATACTGTACAATCAGTGGTCACTTTATTAGGTACAACTGTATAACCTCATGCAGGGAGGGAAATAATAGGACCACCTCTCAATATAATGCAATCCAGTATAGCTCCATGACTATTACCTTAGTGCTAAAATAGACTAAAGAGAGACAGTAGAGTTATGATAGAGTTATTATAGAGATATGCAGTTAAAATACACAGTAAAATTAGACAGGTAAATAAGATACACAGTACAACTGAACTGGCACTTTGATGACAACAAAAACTGACAGTAGATGCAGGAATGTTAGCACACTAATAGTAGCATTCAACTAAAAGCACAGTTGAGACTATATACCTCAAGCTTGATGAAAACTGAGCTGTGTCTTAAAAAGTACAGCTGATTATGAAGTCTTCAAATAAAAACCATACAGAGGACACACACTGTTTGTTTGGGTAACATGGCCTCTCCTCTGTTGAAGTCTGAAAAATGTCCTCAAGTGATGTCACTTGAGTCGGCGTCAGTGGGGGCTGAAGAGTACAACTTGGAAGATGAAAAAATCATGTGAGTTTACTGAACTGTTGCTGGTCGACTTGCATTGTGGGTAATGTAGGTCTTGCCAGGTTTTGTCAAGGGAAGGACTGAAATACTGGATCAGTGCAGTGCTCTTTCAAACTAATGTAATGTATGTACTAAACTAACTTACTGTATCATCCCGTCAGGATATCAGGATGTTTTCAAGTGTACTTCTACTGTTTTACTTTCATTTTGTCTCTGATAGTCAAAATGATGTGTTACAGGAGTGTCATTACTGTTTAAATACAATGGTGCATGAAAGCCTGGTGTTGACCAATACAGCCTTGATAGGAAATCTCTGAAATGAGTGAACCTGGTTGTGAATGACACCTGTTCAGTGGATCAAAAAGCCAAAGAAACAAACAGAGTTAAAAGCACAGTTAAGCTGCCTTTTGCTGATCTGTCTCTTCATCTGAGGCAACACTCCGCCTTCGCTACTTTACACACCATCTGGACTTGAAGAAAGCAGCTTGGTGTGAAACAAGGCTCACACTGCCACTGTCACTCACATCAACAACAATACAAATTAATATCTATTCAAATATATTTAATAATACAGTTCCTCAAATTTCGAGTCCACCAAAAGCAGCATGAGGCAACTGGTTGATGCTAAGGCAGCTGGTTGACTCTGGTTGGAGCACAGAGTGTCAGCTTTACAGTACAAACACAAGAACTTGTAGCAGTGTTCTATGACTTGAGGCAAAATCGATGCTTATTTGTGTTTGCTATAACTTGGCGTTCCCTTCGTTTGTCAGGGCGGCTGACTGTGAGAGCACTTTGTTCTGCAGGAAGTCAGACACGAGTGGAGCAACGACTTCAGGATTATTCAGATGGATGTGATGATCTCCTGGTACTGTCACCACCGTGTGCTGAGAGGAAGAGACGGAGACATGAGACGAGTGTGAGAGAGCCCATCAAGTGCATCATCAATCATAAGTGCAACATTTTAATCTGCAATAACTGACTCACATGGCAGGCAGCAGAAGTTAATTGTGAACGCAACATTGACAAATAATCTCCTCTTAATAAGGTGAACTTGCTTGTTTACACATCACGCCATTGCGAAGCAACATTATCTACCAAGTGTCTACCAAATCCTGAGTGAAAGATGTGTCTTATCAGCTGCTAAATGTTCCACTATGGTTGGATTTCCATCAAAATATATTGCAAATTTTGTTTTAAAAAGTGCTAGTTGTGCCAACAAAACAACAAACAACAACAACAACAACAAAAACAGTGTAAAGCACGATGGAAGTATGAGATTTCTGTTTGTTTCATGTATTAATGTGAAGAAGGCTGCATCAGGTCTGTGTGGAGTGATGAGATGTTTTAATCTGCAGAAAAAATCTTCTTCTGTTGGAATGGAAACAGCTGACCCGTCATCTGAGTTAAATGTTCGCTATGTTAGAACTTAATCAAAAAAAGGTGTTTTCCAGCTCCAATAAAGCACATTGACTGTTCAAAAAAGGCAAAAAAATGCCCACTTCAATTGACTGTAAAAACATTTTTGTAAAATTGAGGACATTTTTTTTTTCTTTCCATCAATCTTTCCTAATACGATACTTCAAAAAGCACAAAAAACATTTTGATGGAAACACGGCTGTAATCACCAGCTAGTGGCTAACTGTATCTGTCTGCCATTTGGTGCTGGGCAAGTAGCTTATACCGTAGCTCTTTTTGGTGAAGACATCGGCCTGCTGCACCCAAAATGAAAGTAAAGTAAAGCTGACACGTTTAAAAAATGAGCTCAAACTGGCTCTAAAGCTCAAGCGAAGGGGAGCAGCAGATACAGGTAATAAGGCACTAAGAGAGACACCTTTCATATTGTCACACATTATTATGATACAAATGTTGATTTTAACTGCTTTAAAAAGAATTTGGAATTTGATGAGTGTTTGCTATTATTCTGACATCCACTGAATTTTTCTATCACCAGCTGACTTGGAAAGACAAAGAGATCACTGAGCTGATTCACATCCTCTGTTTTCTCTCTCATCTGCAGCACTTGACCAATTCCTGTATGTGGGTCAGTGTTGAGGTTCACAGCTAGAAAAATTCTGCTGCCTCTGAGACATTGAGCTTGCACTACACTGCTGCTTTTGCATCTGTGCAGCTGTCTGCCTGTCTACTATGCACAATTACACACACGCACACACAAGCTTGCCGGCTAAAAATAAACACGAAGATACAAGTGTACCTACTTTACACAACCACACTGTAAAAATACACTCACATTTCTGTCCCTATAGGTCTGGAGAAGTGCTGAGGTAAATTTCCTTTGATCTGATTCAAGAAAGAGTTTCTCAAAGCCGTCCTCTGCTCTAGAAAGACAAAGAAAAAGATGGTATGTATGTTTACTAAGGTACAACTAGTATTTGTACTGAGTTTAGTAAATGTAATAATGAAACGTGAGGTGGAAGGATATCTTACAGAACAACTAGAACAGAGGCTTGTATCCTCGACTGCATCTCCAGACTCTGCTCAAAACTGATGCGCACAACGTTTTTCTGCAAACAAAAAACAAAACATGGCGTACATATATTTTATTGGCTGCGTACGACACATTTGGGAGAAATAAAAAGGCAAAGAGATGAGCTGGTACGGCAGGAACCTACCAGATTAACACGAAAGTCTCGAGAGAACACCACTCCTGCAGGAGACACATACATCATATTTTCAGCAGAGGAGTAAAAACAAAGTGAGATTATTCAGTGAGTGAACTCATGTTTTTTCTATGGGGAGCACCAACAAACAGAGAGGAGGAAAATAAAGCCATACCTCCTTCAACTTGAGCTACACCTCGCTCTAAAAGGATGTGCGCAGACTGTTCAGAAAGAGTCGGGTTTGCAGCCAAAAGCCTTAAAGAAAATAAAAGTTTTTTTTAGTCAACAGTTGTACAAAAATTATTGGATGAGTGGATGTTCAATCGTTTTTTTTTTTTTTGTAAGTAGGAAGGTGTAGCACCTCTCTACTGCATTTTCATAAGTGTAAACTCTTATCCTCTTCTCCTCTGTCTTTTTTTCAAACTGAAGCAGCTCGTCAAAGCCCTGCCTCATCACTTTAGGCACTTCTTTCTGCAAGAAAACACACAGAAATGATGACAGAAGTGATGAGGGAAGCAATTCAAAAGCACTGACAAAAGACTGGATCGTACAGCACGACTCTCTTTGTGAAATATTATGGAGTAATGCAGTAACATAATGTGACTGCTTCGCCCTGACCCACAGCGCAAAGATGTGTCACACTCAATTACGTTAGTGACTAAAAGCACTTCTTAAATGTGATGCCTTTCAAAATATCAAACAACTCCTCAGACACCATAATGAAGCCATACAGTTTGTTAGTGTAAATCAGGGGGCTCAAACTCTAATCTGGCCAGAGACATTTTTGTGAGGTAAAGTTGTGCAGATAGTTTGATGGTGATGTGAAATAAAAAGCCCACATTCATGGTCCAATTTTTAAGCATTGCTCAAGAATTAAATGATTACTTCTACAGAAAGTGATTGGGGAAAAATCTAGAGGGACAATAAACTCTAAACATGAACAACAAATTGCAGCCCTGTGGTAACTGTAGTCCAGGGTGTAAAAACTGATGCAGTACCAGTTCTGTAGGTAAGAATCCATAAGAGTCCAGCAGTACGACGGCATCCACCATCTCAGGATACAGTGCGCTGTACTGTGGAAAACACAATACGGACTAAATCCCACACAGAACAGCACAAGAGTCTGCACAGAGTGTGAATTGTGTTATAATAGTAACACGATGAAACAGCCTGTCCTGACACTGTCACTTACCAGTCCAGCAATGTTGCCACCTGAAGTAAAATAAGTGTACACATAAATATAAAATATCATAAACATTTCAAATTGCTTTAATTCTGCTGTAAAGCTGTACTCACCCATGCTGTGGCCTATGATGGAGAATTTTTTCCACTGCAGAGCTGTGGGAGTTAATTTCACAGCTCATCAACCAGGCTCAGTATCTCATCACACATATGGAGACTGTGTTTAGTTGAAAGACAACATCACTACTGCAGTTTAACAGCAGTACAGATGCACCAGAGCTCGGTGATAAAGCTAAAATATATCACAACGCTAATCCTGGGTTTAAACGGTAAATGTGTGCAAGGGAGCATAAAATTTTTGATTTGACAAAAAAAATTAACTGAAAATCAAAATATGAACAGGAGCTTTCAACTGCAGTCTTCTTCAGAGGGTGGAAATGTATTGGTTGTCATGGAGACAACTCAGCTGCCATCACCATGTTTGAAAAAACTGTAACATGTTGTTGACAGCTCCAGCAACAGCTGAGAGTGAAGAGCTCTGCAAAGGCAAAACTCACCCAATATACACAGTCTTTTATCACCTGATAAGCACACTATATCCCTGCAGAGATCTCAAAAGCTGGTATTGCTGAATTAGTGGCTATAAACATGTCCTGCAAGTAATGAACTCACACACCGTCAACAACTCTGTGTACATCCATCACATATGTCGGAAAAGAGTAGAAAACTCCAGGAGCACGATGTGATGACTGACCGTGACCTGCCAGGTCCACCGCCACATATCTGCACTCTGAGAGGAAGGACAGAGATCAGGATTGAGTCGCACCAAGTCATCGTCATATTATTTCTTTAACAAAATAATGACCTGTATTAAACCAAAAAATAAATAAATAAATAAAAATCTCAACCCTTTCTGGAGAAAATGTGAGTGTGTTTGCTTTAGCTGAAAGACAATTGTCATGTTAGTGTCTTTTTTAAAGGGCAGTAGTAGTAACGTATTTATCAAACAACATGCACGTAGGCCAGAAAAGGGTTCAAACTCTCATCCTTTTGGATGAGAGGCAGCTCTTCTAACAGCTCCAATAACACAATAATTTTCCTAAAATTATAACGCAGCACGAGTGGCTGAACGAGCTGATAAATGCTATACTGTATGTACACATGATATAATGGAAACAACTACCTTTTGGCAGAAGGGGAATGAGGGTGTTGAATGTTCCACAGTTGTCAGACCAGCCGTGCAGGCACAGCACAGGACGACCGTGATCAGGACCCCAGACTTTACCTCTGATCTCCCCCCACGGGACCGGCACAGAGAGCTCTGAAACTGGGCATGAGTAATATTAACAGTAAGATATTCTTACTCTTTTAAAAAGAACTGTTTTCTGTTCACTATGCGTCCTGTTTTCTTGTTGTGTTCAATAAAGAGCATGAGTAATGGATTGATATTCGGCATTCACTCCTTTCAATACCTGTGTCTCAAATACCGTCATGCTGACTTGCCCATATTAACGTACACTATCATTAAAAAATGATACAAAATTGTTTTCATGACAGTTATCTCATTATCTCATTAATAAATAATGGCAATTTGTCAATAACTTCCATGTAAACTTATTACTACACTGGCAAAGCAGGACACACCTCTTCAAGTTTGAGTTTAGTGCTTCTTCTGTTTTATAACAATATTTTTATAAGTAATGTATAAATATAGTGATGTTTTTAATAGCTTCCATGTTAATAACTCACTGCTCCATGACTGAACCTATGTTTTTTACATAAAACATTTAATAGCAATACTAATGTTTGACATTGCTTTTGAGACATGATGAAAATGAAAATCATGATTTCTCTCTATATATCTTGTTAATTATTGTTGTTGTAGAGTCTGCAGCTAAGACACAAGCGCTCGCAAGTTTTGCAAACAACATCTCCATGTCAACATGACTCATTTCACTTTTCTCTTCTAAGTTATTGTTTTTAAAACGTTCGTTAGCGAACAATCCCACCTGCTTGTTTCACTGTGCTGTAGTGCCTGACGCCTTTCAAAGCGTGCATCATCTTTGGAAACACCTCTGCGGAACAACCGCTGTAATTAAAAACTATAAACAGTTAGAAAATAGTTCGGCATGAAAAAAACGGGACCGGTATCCTACTTCAAACGAACTATTCTTCCTGCCACTGTCGTCTTCCGGGTTTGAATAACCACGTGATGCGAGCTGAAGCTCCTTCTGGATAAATGGATATGCGGTTCTACAGTCTGGACCAATCACTGCGAAGAAAGGGAGGGGCTTACCTTTTGCCCACTGTGACGACGACCGTTGACCACCAGCAGAGGGCCGACTGGTTCACAGGCCACAAACTTTGACACGCGAACACCGTAAAACAGTAACTCCCTGTTTGTAAAGACAAGAGCAGGAAACATAGACTCATGAGGTTATAACGTCAAATGCATGTTTAAAAAAACACAGTAAACAGAGAGTAGCAAACTGTTCACATCAAGTATAAATACAGCAGTTAAAGTGCTGCACATAAAACATTAAAAAGGCATAAACAAGATATAAAAAACAGACAATAAATTAAAAGACACATATAAGTATGATTTTAAAAGTGCAAATTATATACAAGATAAAGATCAGTTTAACATGAATAAGGAGGAGGACTACAAATACCTTGGAGTGGTGACTGACAACAGACTGGACTGGAAATCCAACACAGAGACTGTGTACAAGAAGGGGATGAGCAGACTCTACTTCCTGAGGAAACTGAGATCCTTCAACGTGTGCAGCAAAATGTTGGAGATCTTCTACCAGTCTGTGGTTGTTGGGGCAGCAGCATCAGAACCAGCGACACCAACAGACTTGATAAGATCATCAAGAAGGCTGGCTCTGCACTTGGACTCAGACTTGATAAAAACACATATCTCCAGACATGGAGCTTGATCCAGATTCCTTCTCCATGTCTGGTTTTGACTCTGTGATATTAAGCAGACCTAAAGCATTCATTGCTTTATAAACCAATAGTTAAATAATTTCAGTCAAACTCTGTTCGTCACAGCTTCTAAATTGCAACTAAAGAAGTGGAGTATAGCTGAATATCATGAAAGTGGATGAAGGTCAGGCTTATCTGTTTTTATTAAAAGCATAAAGCAAAGATATCACTCCTATCCATTGTATCAATGTGTTTGATTCATGTGTTTGAGTAGCTGCTGAGCATGCTTTATTAATACCTGCCTACCCGGTTCTCCTGTTTGTTGCAGCTGTTTGGGTATAGGACTAATTACACTTCTATCATTATCATTAATACATGAAGTCTGGTGACATCATGACAACCAGTGTAGTTCTGCCCAACTTCGACAGAGGTTCAGCAGAGGTCCGATGAACCGGAGTAAATAACAGCCAGGTGTATTGTTGCAGGTGTATTACCTGTGCGGCTGTGCAGGGCCTCACAGGTTACAGTAGTTTACAGAAGGAACACGGAGAGACTGAAGGAAGTTTTCTGTTGTTTTGTTAGTTAAGTTCAAGGTCTTTCGTTTGTGTCTTTCTCCTACGGGAGCATTTTCTGTTCTTTATTTTAGTCACTGATAATTTCTCCTGCCACGTTTTGTGTTAGTGAGTTTCTTGTGTTGTCTTAGTCTTTTCCCCTGCTCCGCTGAGTTTGCGTGCTCTGTGTTTATTCATTGTTTCCCTGTGTTGCTTCGTTGTATGTATAGCCCTTGCCCCTAGTGTGTGTGTGTGTTTAATCATAGTTTCCTTAGTTGTGTTTTTTTTGTTGTGTTTAATAAATTTATTAATTTGAATCAAGCGCACCCTTGTGTGTCTGCATCTGGGTTCAATCCCTCATAGTTCCCCTAAGTCCCCACTTCCTTGACAAAGAATAATATACAAAAAACCTGGAAGGTAATAAATCATATTATTAGAAATAAATCCATACAAATTCAACTTCCAAACTACTTTTGGAACGTCAGTGGGTCAAAATTAATGACATTTGTCATGTTTCTAACAAACAATGATACAATGTATCATGTTTGCTGATGACACAAATTTGTACTCCTCCGAGGAAAATTTAGAGGAACTTCTGCACACTGTTGAACAAGAACTTGGAGTGTTCAAAACTTGGTTTGATGGCAATAAATTATCTGTTAATATAAAGAAAACTAAATGTATGATATTTGGAAGCCAATCTGAAAGTAATATTAAATAAAAAATCTCTAACATTGAAATAGGAAGGGTTTGGGAGACCAAATTTCTCGGGGTTGTGATCGATCACAAACTAAACTGGAAAAAACATGTCGAGTATGTAAAAGGGAAAATCACAAAATCAATTGCAATCATGTACAAAACCAAAGACATGTCAAATCACAAAAGTTTATATTTGATTTACTGTCCTCTGATACTTTATTTAACTTACTGCATGGAATTATGGGGATCTACGTTTAAAACCACAACTGATAAAATTGTGTTACAACAAAAACGAGCCATACGCATCATAAACAAAGCTGGTTATTATGACCATACACATCCATTATTTTTAAATTCTCATGTTTTGAAGTTTAGAGACTTGGTTTATTGTAGAACAATGCAAATCATGTTTAATGTAAAAAATAAAACAGTACCAGACAGTGTGCGTAAGTCTTTCATAGTGTCTGAGAGTAAATATGAGTTCAGAGATGGAAGCAAATTGTTGTTACCAAGCTAAATAAATAATAAATAAAAAAGCTAAATAAGAAGATGTATTTCTTTTAAAGGGGTTCAGCTGTGGAATAGTGCTGATCTCAAACCTAAGCAATGTACTTCCTTTGTTTTGTTCAAAAAAATCATTATGTGGATTTATATTTAGGAGTTATGGCTGTAATTGAAAAAAAAGGGGGAAAAGAGATATGTATGTGCATGAGTATATATATATAAGTTTTGCTTCTGCCTGAGCCTTTTTCAGTCAAAATTGTTTTTTTTTTCTTTTGTTGCTTTGAAGTATATATATGACTGAAATAAACTAAACTAAATCTTCTGATGGCTACTTCCAGCAGGATAATGCACCATGTCATAAAGCTTGAATCATCTCAGATTGGTTTCTTGAAGATGACAATGAGTTCACTGTACTCAACTGGCCTCCATAGTCACCAGATATCAATCCAATAGAGCACCTTTGGGATGTGGTGGAACGGGAGATTCGCATCATGGATGTGCAGCCGACAAATCTGCAGCAACTGCGTGATGCTTTCATGTCAATATGGACCAAACTCTCTGAGGAATGTTTCCAGTACCTTGTTGAATCTATGCCACGAAGGATTAAGGCAGTCCTGAAGGCAAAAGGGGGTCCAACCCGGTGCTAGCAAGGTGTACCTAGTAAAGTGGCCGCTGAGTGTAATTCCCATTGTATCAGAAAGTATCATCTTACCAAAAGCAGCATGAGGCAACTGGTTGATGCTAAGGCAGCTGGTTGACTCTGGTTGGAGCACAGAGGGTCAGCTTTACAGTATAAACACAGGAACTTGTAGCAGTGTTCTATGACTTGAGGCAAAATCGATGCTTATTTGTGTTTGCTATAACTTGGCGTTCCCTTCGTTTGTCAGGGCGGCTGACTGTGAGAGCACTTTGTTCTGCAGGAAGTCAGACACAAGTGGAGCAACGACTTCAGGATTATTCAGATGGATGTGATGATCTCCTGGTACTGTCACCACCGTGTGCTGAGAGGAAGAGTCGGACACAATGAGACGAGTATGAGAGATTCAATCAAAGTGCAACATTTTAATCTGCAATAACTGATTGTTTTTGGCCACATGGCAGGCAGCAGAAGCTAATTGTGAATACAACATTGACAAATAATCTCCTCTTAATAAGATGAACTTGCTTGTTTACACATCACGCCATTACAAGTAGAAGTTTTTTTTTTCTTTCCATCAATCTTTCCTAATAAGATACTTCAAAATGCACAAAAAAGACTTTGATGGAAACACAGCTGTAATGACCAGCTAGTGGCTAACTGTATCTGTCTGCCATTTGGTGCTGGGCGGGTAGCTTGCAGCTTTTTTGGGGGAAGAGAGGGGCCTGCTGCACTCAAAATGTAAGTAAAATAAAGCTGCCACAGTTAAAAAACGAGCTGGCTCTAAAGCTCAATTGAAGGGGAGCAGCAGAGGTAATGATGGTAAGGTAATGTAATGATTCTATGCAGGTTCGGCACTAAGAGAGACACTTTTCACATCGTCACACATTATTATGATACAAATGTTGATTATAACTGCTTTAAAAATAATTTGGAATTTGATGAGTGTTTACTATTATTCTGACATCCACTGAATTTTTCTATCACCAGCTGACTTGGAAAGAGAAAGAGATCATTGGAGACACTGAGCTGATTCACATCCTCTGTTTTCTCTCTCATCTGCAGCACTTGACCAATTCCTGTATGTGGGTCAGTGTTGAGGTTCACAGCTAGAAAAATTCTGCTGCCTCTGAGACATTGAGCTTGTACAACACTGCTGCTTTTGCATCTGTGCAGCTGTCTGCCTGTCTACTATGCACAATTACACACACGCACACACAAGCTTGCCGGCTAAAAATAAACACGAAGATACAAGTGTACCTACTTTACACAAGCACACTGTAAAAATACACTCACATTTCTGTCCCTATAGGCCTGGAGAAGTGCTGAGGTAAATTTCCTTTGATCTGAATCAAGAAAGAGTTTCTTAAAGCCGTCCTCTGCTCTAGAAAGACAATGAAAAAGATGGTATGTATGTTTACTAAGGTACAACTAGTATTTGTACTGAGTTTAGTAAATGTAATAATGAAACGTGAGGTGGAAGGATATCTTACAGAACAACTAGAACAGAGGCTTGTATCCTCGACTGCATCTCCAGACTCTGCTCAAAACTGATGCGCACGTTTTTCTGCAAATAAAAACAAAACATGGCGTACATATATTTTATGGGCTGCTGAAACATTTGGGAGAAATAAAAAGGCAAAGAGATGAGCTGGTACGGCAGGAACCTACCAGATTAACACGAAAGTCTCGAGAGAACACCACTCCTGCAGGAGACACATACATCATATTTTCAGCAGAGGAGTAAAAACAAAGTGAGATTATTCAGTGAGTGAACTCATGTTTTTTCTATGGGGAGCACCAACAAACAGAGAGGAGGAAAATAAAGCCATACCTCCTTCAACTTGAGCTACACCTCGCTCTAAAAGGATGTGCGCAGACTGTTCAGAAAGAGTCGGGTTTGCAGCCAAAAGCCTTAAAGAAAATTAAAAGTTTTTTTTAGTCAACAGTTGTACAAAAATTATTGGATGAGTGGATGTTCAATCGTTTTTTTTTTTTTTGTAAGTAGGAAGGTGTAGCACCTCTCTACTGCATTTTCATAAGTGTAAACTCTTATCCTCTTCTCCTCTGTCTTTTTTTCAAACTGAAGCAGCTCGTCAAAGCCCTGCCTCATCACTTTAGGCACTTCTTTCTGCAAGAAAACACACAGAAATGATGACAGAAGTGATGAGGGAAGCAATTCAAAAGCACAGACAAAAGAGTGGATCGTACAGCACGACTCTCTTTGTGAAATATTATGGAGTAATGCAGTAACATAATGTGACTGCTTCGCCCTGACCCACAGCGCAAAGATGTGTCACACTCAATTACATTAGTGACTAAAAGCACTTCTTAAATGTGATGCCTTTCAAAATATCAAACAACCCCTCAGACACCATAATGAAGCCATACAGTTTGTTAGTGTAAATCAGGGGGCTCAAACTCTAATCACCCGAGGGCCACTTGAGACATTGTTCTTTTTCTCTCCCCAGGGAGCTCCTATACCACTCCTGTGTTTTTTTCACCAACAATAAATTTGAACTCTAAATATTTCTTGGCCTTTGTATCTCTCTGCATGTTTAGTAGAGTAATGTCAGGGTTTCTGCGTAGCCTTTTTAAGACGTCTCAAGGCTTGGGAACGCCTCGGGAGCCCCCAGGAGGAGCTGTAAAACTTTACTGGGGAGAGGGACGTCATAGCCAGCTACCGCCGTGACCCGTCCACAGATAAGCGGCAGAAAAATCGACTGATGGATTTTTTAAAGACAACGTAGACAACAGAATAATGCCTGTTTCATGTTTCATACAAAGCATGAAAGTATGGTGGAACTGGCATGGATGATACGACCAAGATGTAGCAATATTTCCTAGGGATATTATTTATTTAATCATGTCTCCTGGATATGTGGCATAAAATAAATGAATGAATTAACCACTAAGCTGAGAAAATATTTCTCATCTTTTGTAAATTACAGATGTTTTAATATTTCATGACACTAAATTCAGTGATACTTTTCAAGACCTGCATATACCCTGGGATTATATTCCTGGAGAACAGCAGCACTCTTGTTGTAGATGAGACAGGTAGGCATAAAAAATGACACACTGTCTACTTCTAGCAAAACAGTCTGTTGTCTAGTTCAGCCTTTATTATGGTCTGCCCAGAGACATTTTTGTGAGGTAAAGTTGTGCAGATAGTTTGATGGTGATGTGAAATAAAAAGCCCACATTCATGGTCCGATTTTTAAGCATTGCTCAAGAATTAAATGATTACTTCTACAGAAAGTGATTGGGGAAAAATCTAGAGGGACAATAAACCCTAAGCATGAACAACAAATTGCAGCCCTGTGGTAACTGTAGTCCAGGGTGTAAAAACTGATGCAGTACCAGTTCTGTAGGTAAGAATCCATAAGAGTCCAGCAGTACGACGGCATCCACCATCTCAGGATACAGTGCGCTGTACTGTGGAAAACACAATACGGACTAAATCCCACACAGAACAGCACAAGAGTCTGCACAGAGTGTGAATTGTGTTATAATAGTAACACGATGAAACAGCCTGTCCTGACACTGTCACTTACCAGTCCAGCAATGTTGCCACCTGAAGTAAAATAAGTGTACACATAAATATAAAATATCATAAACATTTCAAATTGCTTTAATTCTGCTGTAAAGCTGTACTCACCCATGCTGTGGCCTATGATGGAGAATTTTTTCCACTGCAGAGCTGTGGGAGTTAATTTCACAGCTCATCAACCAGGCTCAGTATCTCATCACACATATGGAGACTGTGTTTAGTTGAAAGACAACATCACTACTGCAGTTTAACGGCAGTACAGATGCACCAGAGCTCGGTGATAAAGCTAAAATATATCACAACGCTAATCCTGGGTTTAAACGGTAAATGTGTGCAAGGGAGCATAAAATTTTTGATTTGACAAAGAAAACTTAAAATCAAATTACGAACAGGAGCTTTCAACTGCAGTCTTCTTCAGAGGGTGGAAATGTATTGGTTGTCATGGAGACAACTCAGCTGCCATCACCATGTTTGAAAAAACTGTAGCATGTTGTTGACAGCTCCAGCAACAGCTGAGAGTGAAGAGCTCTGCAAAGGCAAAACTCACCCAATATACACAGTCTTTTATCACCTGATAAGCACACTATATCCCCGCAGAGATCTCAAAAGCTGGTATTGCTGAATTAGTGGCTATAAACATGTCCTGCAAGTAATGAACTCACACACCGTCAACAACTCTGTGTACATCCATCACATATGTCGGAAAAGAGTAGAAAACTCCAGGAGCACGATGTGATGACTGACCGTGACCTGCCAGGTCCACCGCCACATATCTGCACTCTGAGAGGAAGGACAGAGATCAGGATTGAGTCGCACCAAGTCATCGTCATATTATTTCTTTAACAAAATAATGACCTGTATTAAACCAAAAAATAAATAAATAAATAAAAATCTCAACCCTTTCTGGAGAAAATGTGAGTGTGTTTGCTTTAGCTGAAAGACAATTGTCATGTTAGTGTCTTTTTTAAAGGGCAGTAGTAGTAACGTATTTATCAAACAACATGCACATAGGCCAGAAAAGGGTTCAAACTCTCATCCTTTTGGATGAGAGGCAGCTCTTCTAACAGCTCCAATAACACAATAATTTTCCTAAAATTATAACGCAGCACGAGTGGCTGAACGAGCTGATAAATGCTATACTGTATGTACACATGATATAATGGAAACAACTACCTTTTGGCAGAAGGGGAATGAGGGTGTTGAATGTTCCACAGTTGTCAGACCAGCCGTGCAGGCACAGCACAGGACGACCATGATCAGGACCCCAGACTTTACCTCTGATCTCCCCCCACGGGACCGGCACAGAGAGCTCTGAAACTGGGCATGAGTAATATTAACAGTAAGATATTCTTACTCTTTTAAAAAGAACTGTTTTCTGTTCACTATGCGTCCTGTTTTCTTGTTGTGTTCAATAAAGAGCATGAGTAATGGATTGATATTCGGCATTCACTCCTTTCAATACCTGTGTCTCAAATACCGTCATGCTGACTTGCCCATATTAACGTACACTATCATTAAAAAATGATGCAAAATTGTTTTCATGACAGTTGACGTGTAATTCATTTATTTTACAGAAATATTTCATTAATAAATAATTTGGCAATTTGTCAATAACTTCCATGTAAACTTATTACTACACTGGCAAAACAGGACACACCTGATTTTAGTGCTTCTTCTGTTTCATAACAATATTTTTTATAGGTAATGTATAAATATACTATTTTTTTCAATAGCTTCCATGTAAATAACCCACTGCTCCCCAATGACTGAACCCATGTTTTTTTTTTTTTTACATAAAACATTTAATAGCAATACTAATGTTTGACATTGATTTTGAGTCAGGATTTCTCTCTGTATATCTTGTTAATTATTCTTGTTGTACAGTCTGCAGCTAAGACACAAGCGCTCGCAATATTGCAAACAACATCTCCATGTAAACACGACTCATTTCACTTTTCTCTTCTCTGTATAAGTTATTGTTTTTAAAACTTTGTTTGCGCACAGTCCCACCTGCTTGTTTCACTGTGCTGTAGTGCCTGATGCCTTTCAAAGCGTGCATCATCTTTGGAAACAACTCTGCGGAACAACCGCTGTAATTAAAAACTATAAACATTTAGAAAATAGTTCGGCATGAAAAAAAACACGGGACCGGTATCCTACTTCAAACGAACTATTCTTCCTGCCACTGTCGTCTTCCGGGTTTGAATAACCACGTGATGCGAGCTGAAGCTCCTACTGGATAAGTGGATATGCGGTTCTACAGTCTGGACCAATCACTGCGAAGAAAGGGAGGGGCTTACCTTTTGCCCACTGTGACGACGACCGTTGACCACCAGCAGAGGGCCGACTGGTTCACAGGCCACAAACTTTGACACACAAACACCGTAAAACAGTGACTCCCTGTTTACAGACAAGAGCAGGAAACATAGACTCATGAGGTTATAACGTCAAATGCATGTTTAAAAAAACACAGTAAACAGAGAGTAGCAAACTGTTCACATCAAGTATAAATACAGCAGTTAAAGTGCTGCACATAAAACATTAAAAAGGCATAAACATAAGATATAAAAAACAGGCAATAAATTAAAAGATACATATAAGTATGATTTTATTAGTGCAAATTATATACAAGATAAAGATCAGTTTAACATGAATAAGGAGTTAAATCCAGAAAATGAAAGTTACAGCAGTGACAGATATGAAGGAATAATCCCGAATGTAAGCAGGTAAGATGTTTATCATTAACTTGATAAAAACACATATCTCCAGACATGGAGTTTGATCTAGATTCCTTCTCCATGTCTGGTTTTGACTCTGTGATATTAAGCAGACCTAAAGCTGAATATCATGAAAGTGGGTGAAGGTCAGGCTTATTTGTTTTTATTAAAAGCATAAAGCAAAGATATCACTCCTATCCATCGTATCAATGTGTTTGATTCATGTGTTTGAGTAGCTGTGAGTGTGCTTCATTGATAGCTGCCTACCTGGCTCTCCGGTTTGCTTTGTTGCAGCTGTTTGGGTGGGACCAATTAACAGCCAGGTGCATTATTACAGGTGCATTACCTGTGTGGCTGTGCAGGGCCTCACAGGTTACAGTAGTTTAAAGAGGAAACACAGCAACTGATAGAAGTTTTCAAACATACAAAGTGCACTTTATGTGAATTGGAAGTTATCGCCATACACCACATGTACGATTCCAGTGAATAATGTCCAGGGAGAAACATGTTGTCTTCACTTAGAGTCTATTTTTCCAGATGAGTGATTGAGAGCTTCATCACATGGAGCAACAACAATCACCTGAAGCTCAATATCAGCACAACCAATGAGCTTGTGGTGACTACGATGCTTAAAATATGGATGTTGCTGCAAAGAAGCTACAAATTGTAAAACATCAATGCTTCACACACATCTTCAACCTGGCAGCACCGAAGATCTCTACAATCAGCGCAGTTTCAAGGTGGAGCCTAAGAGTAGTGTCAGCAACTCAGTATCTGAGCAAATGTGAAAGATGATCACAAAACCCCTTCTGTTCTGAGTTATGGTGTTGGATAATGGACAGAAAAGTGTTTTTGCAGCACATCACGATGTCACAGTGAGGCTGACCTTTGACCTTCTGGATATAAAATGTCATCACTTCATCATTTTATTCTAGGGGACATTTGTGTGATGTTTTGTCATAATTAGTTTATGAATTCTTGAGTTTGTCAAAAACGTGTTTTCTGTGGTCACAGTGACCTTTGACCACCAAAACCTAATAAGTTCATCCTTGAGGCCACGTGAACATTGCTGCCAAATCCGAATAAAACCCCTAAGGTGTTGCTGGGATGTCAAGTCAGAGTAGGGTGGATCATCTGTATCCACTCGCAACATCGGAAGCCCAAAAACACTGGCCATTGCCACCAGAGACTAAACTGCTGTCAGGTGATAGCAGATGGTTTCCATTTGCCTTCAGTAGGCAAATTGTGCAGATTTTTTTTGATAGCTTTTACTTATTTTGGTGGTTCCCTTGGAATGCGGTGTTGAATCTGAGTGGATTAACCTGGCGAAATAAAGTAAACTGAACCGTACTCGACTGAAATGCCACCTGCTCAGTTAAGATACATTTGCCAGCTCAAATCCAGTGTGTTGGTACTTTTTCCTCGACTGTGTCTCCTATCCTTCACTTGGTAAATACAAAAAATGTGCAAAACCAGGTTCATGTATCCATTAAAAAAAACATTACACAATGGTTGTATTAGAGTTAACAATATAATTCCCATTGTTATCAGAAAGTATCATTTTAAAACCTTGGTTGTCACATGAAAAAAAAATCTAAATCTAAATCTAAATCTAATGAATTGTGCGAATATCCACCCAAAAACCACCTAAAGAAAATGGCTTTTCTTCATGAGGAATAACACCCGTCTGATTGTGCCACTGTCCCTCTCTCCCTCCGTTCAGCCACGTTCCCACATCCTCACACCGCCGTCACTGCCATATCTCTACCTGTCCACCAGATGCCCTCAGAGTGCTCCACCTGTCCCGGTCACCTGACTGCCTCATCCAGCCGCTCTCTCCTGCCCTGCAGTAACCCCCGTCCCTCTATTCACTGCGGCTGAAAGGAGGGACAGGGAGGCAGAATGGGCAAGAATAAGGCCGACATTGTGACCGAATGTCTTTAACACAATACAGTTCAACAGGCTCCAAACTGACCAGAAAGTTGACACCTGGCAATTTCAAATAGTTTCGACAACAGCCAGTACAGTCAAAGCTGGGTCACACAGCAGCTGCTCCAAAATCACTGTGAAGCCCTGAGTGCACTGGCTCACTGCTTCAAATAATGTCTTCGCCAGAAATCTGTGTGCTTTCTACCAAGTTTTTAGTTTGTCTTAAATGTTATTGCTTTTCCTAAACACAAACCCAAACACCGGCTGTGTCTAATCTAAACACACACACACACACACACACACACACACACACACACTTTGAATATTTTTTTGGGTAAATATGATTTCTTTTACTCAAACGAGATAAAGGAGGACATATACATGCTCAGTGAGACAAAGCAGAAAACAGGAAGCCTCCCTGAGTCCTAATCATATTGGAGACAAAACAAAAGTTTCCAGATTAAGTTTGGAGGTGTTGTGAAGAGATTTGAAGAGACGTGCAGTGAGAGAGGTAGACGAATGGGCGGGCTGGAATAATTTAGTGACGGGACAGAGGGAGGGAGTATAAAAGGTCAGTTTTGGTGGTGGTGGGGGGGTCAGGTCAACAGGAATTTGGTATAGTCACACAGGAAATTTGACTACTTTGCAGGTAGGCACCGTCTTGTTTTAATGATTTCATACTCAAACCTTAGAATAAGTCTATTTATTGGTAAAGTGTGTTGAGAAGAAAAGTGACAAAAAATAAATATAACTTAAAAAGTACATAATAGTTTGATTAAAGCAGTATTCGGTAACAAGCTGGTCCTCAGGAGCTCCGAATAATAAGACATACTTCACTCTGCTTTGAATTCAGGATGCAGAGAAATGGCCTCATCCAGAATGTTTTAATGCATAAAGTTTTAAGAAATAATGCAGTTTTCAGGAGCCAAGGTCATCGAATTAAAGCTGCTAGAGGAAAAATACTTTTAGGAGAAATTAAAATAAAGATAACTATGCTTGAAGAAAAAAATACCTTTATTGAATGGAAAAATATTGTTTGTTTACATGATCTTTATTAGCATGTGACAGCTTTAAGAGCCTCAAAACCAGCGGTGCTTGAGATTTCACTTCATATAAATTATGTAGCGCTACAGTGAGGTTACATTACAGACTCAGTGGGGGCAGCTGAGGTAATCCACCTCTTTCTAGTAATGACTACAGGACATGAACAATAGGATAAGACTGTGCAGCCTGATGTGATCAGAGAACTTTTCCGTTCTCTAAATATTCCTCAGATTGGAGTTTTTGTGACCCTTCTGTCCTTCTTCTCAGATCATGGCTGACTTTGATATGGTTCTGAAGTTCTGGGGTCCAGTGGAGGCAGACTACCCTGCCCACGGGGGCCTGGTTCTGACCCGGTCAGTGGCTGTGGCAAGATAAGATAAACTCTTTCCTGTAGGTCATGTGGTATGCAGGGCTGTAAGTCAGGGTTCTGTAAAACACAACTTAGGATGTTTTTATTTATTTATTTAACTGCTTAATTATACTGTATATATTTTTTTATTTTAAGTTTTATTTCTCAACCTGACAGCTGGGAAATAATAATAAAAAAAAGAACACAGAGGACATGACCTCAGTGTCCTCAATAGCAGCTATGACCCTGTTTTCTCTGGTGAATTCTCACATTTCCTTTTCTTCTTAGTTTATTCACGGAGCACCCAGACACCCTGAAGCTGTTCCCCAAATTTGACGGCATCGCCCAGGGTGACCTGGCTGGTAACGCAGCTATTTCTGCCCACGGTGCCACTGTGCTGAAGAAGCTGGGTGAGCTGCTGAGGGCCAAAGGCGACCACGCTGCCATCCTTAAGCCTATGGCCAACAGCCACGCCACCAAGCACAAGATCCCCATAAACAACTTCAAGGTGAGCCTGATGTACAGTACACATGGTGCATGCATGGTGCTCCAACCTGATTTTAAAGCAGTTCGTATGATTTTCTCTGTATTTTCCCTTCAGCTGATCAGTGAGGTCATTGTTAAAGTCATGGAGGAGAAGGCAGGACTCGATGCCGCCGGGCAGCAAGCCCTGAGGAACGTGATGGCCACTGTCATTGCTGACATTGATGCCAACTACAAAGAGCTGGGCTTCACCGGCTGAAGAATGAAGTCACATGAGTCATGCCGGGGTCAGACGAGGAAACTTCCCACATGCATGTCCTCCTGAAAGTTAAACTATTTAATCCTCAGCAAACATACAATAACTAATCTGCCATTAGAAGAAATCCTTTGCAGCATCACCATAAGAGCTCAAATACATGATAAAATTTAACTGCAATCTATTATTGCAGTATTCCTGTACTAGATTGTGTTAGCTAGTGTAGTTGTATTCTGTTATTGTGTTCCCTTCTATAACTGCTCACTAATAGATATGTTCTTTATTTCAGTTAAATTAGATTAATCTTGTTCATGATTGTTGGCTTACAACATATTGTAAACTGCTGTCAAATATTACCAATAAAATTCCTGTTCTGGATATTAAAAAAGTCACCTCCTGTGTCCTCTGTGCTAATGGAAATAGAGTTATAAATCAGCTCTGGTAAACTAATTGCTCATAATAGATAATAAAGTATGAGAGAAAGCAAGTCTTTGGTAAGACGTGTCGCCTGAAATCCAGTCCAGCACATTGTTAGAGTCTGACAGTTCAGACAGGAACCAGGTCAAGGGTAGAACTCTTAACATCAAATGCCTGCACACACACAGAGAGAGAGAGAAGGAGACAAATGCACTTAGATACAGACGCGTATCAAAAACCCCACTTGAACACTTCACCCACTGCAAAACGCCACCAAAGACCGTCACGCTGTGCGTATTATCTTTCAGGCTCTCTTTTAGTTCTTAGTCAGCTGATCCAATGTGGACGTGTGCAGAGTCTTTGGCAGGAGCCATATTAGGGACTTTATCACTCCTTCAACTTCTTGTAAAGTATCAACCCTCCACAAATCAGTCATCTTCTCATCTCTGCATTGGTCAAGTGTGACGTCCTACATGAAACCATTCAGCGTGAAGTGAATCTATATCCGTTACCCTTGAAAACAAAGCCACAGATAGCACGAGTCTATTAATCATCTACAGGTCAAAGAGATATTGTTCCTTCACACACTGTTCCATCTAAATTAGTGTCCTAAAGAGGTGAAAGAGTCCAGTTCTTTCACAAGGAATAAGCAAACACACAAAAAGAAACACTTCAGTGATGTCGTGACCACTCAGGTACATCTCTGGACCCGTTGGGTGGTAGAAAACCACGGGTGAGAAAGGTGAGACATGATTTGGGATGCAACTAGAGATTATTTTCATCATTGATTGATCTATTCAACATCTGTTCTTTTAATGTCAGAAAATAGTTAAAAATAGCCACCACCATTTATACATACATAGAAAGATATTCAACTCATGATGGCGCTGAGGAGAGAGGAGGTGCAAATCCACATATTTGAGGCTGGAGCCACAAAATGTTTTTAGGCATGCTAGCAGGGGTCTTGAGATAGAAATATCGGACGGTCAGTTGCTCCACCACTTTTGTCCACTTTGTATCATGACATTGTGCACAGACATTCATGGTCCCCAGAGGATGACTCCTACTGACTTTGATGATACTTAGACTTTTCCTCTACTGCCACCATGAGGTTGACATTTTTTATTTTTTCTTGAAATATCCCAACAATTTCACAGCAATCCATCTAGCAGTCTATTACAGAAGTCGATGGTCTCCTCCACATGGTTTGCAATAACTTGCATGATGCAGTGACTTATCATATAGCGCCAACCATCATCAGGTAAGATTTTCACTACTTAAAGTGAGCTACGCAGTTGTGATGATACTTCTTGTTGGGCAAAGGACTAAGACTTGGGTTTGCTTGAGGAAATGTGAAGACAACAAGTGAGGATGATGATGTTGCAGAGCTCTGACCTACTCTGAAGATGGCCACAGACCTGAAGTGATTATAAAGGCGGTGGAGTAAAACACAAAATGTGTCCAGAGGTCACTCAAAGTCAAACGTCTGCTGACCACGGCATTCTCAGTTAGAGGAAAGAGGCAATCGTTTCTTTTGGTTGACGGGTCAAGTGTTTCTGTTTTTGATGACTAAAGGAGCCAAGCGAGAACAAGCTACCAGTGCTGGCTTTGACATTCCAAAATCCCACTGACCCCCCGCTGTCCTTCCAGTTTCTGACCTGATGCCATAACTGTGTTTGGTTAACTCGTACGATGGATAATTGCCATGAAGATCTATTAATAGTGTTTGGATGTGAGTGTGTTGGTGCATGCTTGCAGACGTGACACCAGGCACAATGCCTCTGGTCACACACCTCTGTCTGCCCCCCCTCCTCAGTTCAGGTTGCTTGACCAACCTGAACTGAGGTCAAACACTCGACTTGAGGCTCTGGATTTAACAAACTTAGAAACCCCTACATCAGATTCACCGCTCGATGCGTGTCCTCTCTCTGCAGTTAAAACTTTGTGCAGTTCATCGTAAGATAAGATAAAACTTTAAACACGCCGTATACCTGCAGACACATTTGTGATGCATCCAATCATATCGTTAAGCAGGTCATCAGATGAGGGTTCTGTTGACTGAGATAATGGCTGCTTGGATGATTTAACTTGTGGTCTCCATTGGTTGTAAATATAGCTAAAACTTTGTTGAAGCACTTTAATTTGATTCCACTTACATTTCTCTGTCGTTCTCTGTTAGAGTTCTGCTTCTTTGGATTGGTCGGGGTCTTCGTGCTTCATCACCTCCCACTTGACCTTCTTTAGGTCAGTTTTGTGAATTTTCACTATCCCCAACACTGTCCTGAAGCTTTCAAATAAACTATTTGCAAGAAAGCCACTTTGTCTGTGCTTCAGTGGAATTATAATTATCATCATCATCACCATTATTTTAGGAAGATATTTTAAAATGTCAATACATAGCACAATATGTTAAATGTATGACACAGTGTCAGTGCCTTAAACTGATGCTAGGGAATGAAGCATTCCATTATTAAGCATTACGTAAGACTATTAATGTTAAATCACGATGTAAATGATTGTATTGTTTTCCAGTGTTGCATTGAATTATTAATCCAAGAGTACATTGAAATATAAGGTTAATTCAAAATTCCATAAATATCCTTTTAAATTCAAAGTTTCAGTGTAATCAAATCACCACTTGTGATTGGATCTCACTTTCCTGCTCTGTATGCAAATAAACACGTACATCATTTGTTTGCACAGACATTGTACTGACTCTTCAGCCCAAATAGAAATCAGTGTGTTACAAGAATCCAATTTGCCTGTTGCTGCTTCTTCTTCCTGTTGATTCTCGCTTTCAATACGATGCCACTGGCGCGTGAATGAGTACGTAACCTAACCCTTACATGCAAGACGCCAGTCAAGTAGGCAGTCATTCAATGTGGACTGCATACACACTGCTGAAAAAATGTGCCCATATGTGCTCTCAGTGTGTCTTACATTTATTCACACCTGCACTTGTCCACTTGTGATCAGATCACCAAAGACGCATTAATGCCAGGTGGAAACAGGGTCTAAGTTTTCCTTTTAAACGCATCACACCAAGACACAGCATACAAAAAAAGCCCACTGCACTGTATTATAAATATATACTCTCTGAATACAGGAATATTCTGTGGCTTTGAATGGAGCTGTGCAGCATCGTGTATACAGGGCAGTATGAATAAACAGCCCTGCACACCCACACAGGTATCTTCAATCTGGCTGATTAGACCCCTGTTCAGGTTGAAGGTGGGCAGAACTATGCTGGATATTACATCATGTCACCAGACTCCATTGGAGAGTGAGTGCGATGTCAAACAAGCACAGACTGTACTTGCCCACGCAACCCAGAGAAGAGCAGCCAAAATAATTAAAATCACATGTGGGGGTGTACCATGAGTGCGCAGTCGACAGGCGCACAAATAGACATTTAATGCAGCTAAAAGACGGTCCATTAGATGAGTGAACAGAGCTGAGCTTGTGCCATCATTTGATGAAGACAGATTTGACTCGTCATGGTAGGAAAACCACAGGTGTTGCTAATGATATTAATGATGGCTCTGTTCTATTTAAGTGTCTCAGTAAGCCATGACAGTGAGCCAGCATGCACCATACCAACACCCTGAAACTGAAGCTGCTACTTTAACAGTATTATTTACACCTGTTTTCCCACTGTGTCAAACGATCTCCTGCTCTTTTCTTCACATCTATCTGGAGGCAGAATTGTTCATGAAACTGGTATTTGTGTGGTTTTCAATTCTAGTACAAGATATATTATTTCAAATTTGGACTCAACAAATGGTTAAGAATTCCCCCAGTTAGTGATCTGAACTTTAAGGGAAAAACACACCATTACTCAGGGTATCCCCGAATTATATTTAAGCCAACTTGTCATGTTTATTAGTAACTCAGCTAACAAGGCTACATAAAGCTCTGACAAAAGTTCAGACCACAGCCGTTTTAACCTACATTGTGATGACAGATTGAAATTTACGACTGAGTGACTTGCACCAGAGCTCACACACTGCAGTCAATAGCGCAAAGCAATCAGCAGCAATGTGTATATAAACCCTACCATACTAAAAGGCAGTGCTATTGCATAACACAACAGGGTGTTCAGTGTATCACCATTTCTTTTTAAATAAACGTATTGCGGTGTTTTGTCGGGCTGAACACGACCCTGTTGTTTATCACGGGATCCTCATCAAGGGAAAGAATGCACTCCGGTGGTCCCTCTACAGCAGTCAGAGGCACAAGTCCAAACCACTGTGCCAAACTGAAAAATACTAAGCAGAGGGTTGACAAAAAATAGCATAAACTCCTGTGAACAATCTCGCTAAGCAAATACTTGACTCAAGAGCGGGGGCTGGGGGAGGTAAGGCATTTTTGTTTATTTCTTTTTTATATATATACAAATTTCACGAGTCACAAACTGTTCACTCTGTCAATATTGGCCTTGCAAGGTTCAGGATGATCAAAAAATTTGAAGGGCATGTTGAGCCATTTTTAACCAATGAAAAGCCAAAGTTTATACATTTGAAAAGAAATGTCAATATTAACATCAGCATTGATGTGTTTCATCACAGTACACTCATATAATTTAGTTTACACCTCAAAAAACGTGTTTAAGTGTGCAGTATGCCTTTAATAATTTAAGGACCCTGCAGGTATCCTTTGATTCAAGGGATAAGACAGAGAGGAAAAAGCCAAAGTGTAAACATGGATGTAAAATGATTAGTGGAAACAACATGCTCATGTGTTATAAATAAATATATAACTGAAACTCAGAGACACCCCTTCAGAGAAAACAGCCATAGGAGTTAATCAAAGTTCTGCTGGTCAATGTCTGTGGGCACAGTACAGCGAGTCAGGTTGGACAGGTAGAGAGCAGTAGCCATGGGAACGAGGCCGGCTGCCACCTTCAGGATTGTCAGCAACCGTTCTGTAGCATTGGTCAAACCATCTGGTGTCTGGAGGGGAAAAACGTTACACATGACTGTTTTTAAAGAAACAGAAACACACATTTGCACAGCACAGGGACCCTAAGAAACACTCTACAGCTCAGCCACATCACTACAGGTCTGATGGTGCTGAATGAAACTCCACAAAGAGGAGTGAACGGCCTCCTGCGATCTATCCTTTGTCACAACAATCACTACTTTTCATCAAGTGGACAAAGTCTCCTGACAGGCCTGTTGACACGAAAACATTTTACACCTGATAAAGCTGTAACGATCATTTGACAGAAAACAGAAGACACCACTATTTTGATATTTGAATAATCATTTTAGCCTTTTTGTAAGCAAAATGGCAAAAATGTGCTGGCTCCAGCTTCTCTAATGCAAAGACTTGATGCTTTTCCATCTCATACATTATAGCATATTGAATATCTTTGGGCTTTGGCTTTTGGGAATTGTAACAATACATGTATTTTTTTTTCTGATAGACATAATGATTAATTGAGAAAATAATCTGCAGATTAGTTCATGATAAAAACAATAATTAGTTGCAGCTCTAATATTTAACATGGCAAGCAACAGAAAATGTTTAAGACTTCTTAATACATCCTAAAGCCTGTTTTTGGAGAATTTGTAAGACTTTTAGGACCTGCAGATTTCCTGTTTCTAAAATCTACGGTTTGCCCTCATGCTACATTACAGTGCTACACATGAGTTTTGCCTCTGAAATTTAAAACACAAATTGGTACAAACCTGATCCTCCGCAAAAAGCAAGGGGCAGTGGAGGGATGCAGCCAGCTTTCTGACAGCATCCAGGCGCACTGTGGGGACCGAAGCGCTACGAGCTACAAGAGACAGATGAACAAAACAGAAGGAAACACAGAAAAGGATAACATAATAAGTGGTCATTTTTCAACAAAATGCAAATTCATTTCATTCTCTTTGCTCCTGTTGTGTCTTCCCTTCAAGATTCAAGGAACTGAGGGCAGCAAACAAATACAAATAAAAAATTTAACCCATTGCCATACCATTAGTGACCATGAAGCAGACTTTTCCAAGGAAGTATCCAGGGTCCAGATATTTCAGGGAAGCTTCTGCTGACTGGAAACTATGACAAAACAAAATAATACATGTCACAGAATTAACCAGTACAATATATCATGTTTTGACAGTTTATAATTACTTCGAGATCACAGTAATTCTTGCTGATAAAACATGCAATATAAAGACCAAACCAAGCTGGAGAAATCAGTAGTTCTTTTCTACATCATGATAATCAGCCCTTGTATTTTAATAGTAGTGTGTGGTACGCACTAGTACACTAAGTCTGTGTCTGGGTTTTCAAAGGATTGGCAGCAAGATAAAAGGAAGAAAAACATATTTTGTAATGAAGAGGCACTGGATAGTTGAAGTTAACCAAACAGCGGATGCCACACTACTGAGTTAAAATTTCTAGCATTATAAAATAACAGACAAGCTAAGTTATACACTAATATGACACACAAAATACAGCTGTGGATTCTTCAAGAAAAACACACACACACACACACACACACACACACAATCAAAATTACAATGCAGAGGAGATAGTCTAAGTGGTTAGGAAAGACATACAGGTGAGAGCAGAAATATGAATAATGTAATGATTTGAAAGTTACCTGAGCTCTGAGGTCAGGTTGATGATAAACACCACCAGGTCTATCCGTGGCCGACTCTCTTCATTCTCCATGGGCAGAGGCAGACTCTTAGCAAGCCTCCTGGTTGGTACAATAAACAAGCTTGTTGTCAGGCTGAATAAGATCACCAGTATGTAAACAGAGGGGGTAAGTCTGTGTTGACGACACATCACATGGGATGGACGAATGGAAGGGATGACAGATTCCCATGTTTATGACTTGCATATGGTCATGTCATGACAGCTCAAGTTGGTTGTATGAGGTTTAAAAATACTGTGCATTTAACAATACATATGTATTATTAAGCTGTATTATTAAGTGCAAAGTCGGAATTATGTTATTGCACTGTGCTTATTTGCACTTTCAATACTGTTTGCATGCCCCCCCCCAGGGTGTTCTAATGAGCTTCTGTAACAGTAAATTTGTCCATTGTGAGATTGATAAAGTCTTGAAGTTAAAGGATATTGGAGCCTTCAGAAAAAGCTTTCCAATTACGAACCGATGTGAACATAATTTGCCAGTCAGAAACTGGTAATTATGATAACTCTGATTATACAATTAACGCAGCAACAGCTGAGCTGAACCCTTAATTTTCCAAAAAAAAAAGTATTCAACACCTCCTCTTGTTGATTATACAATATTTTTTAACACTGTATTTTTTTTTTTACTGGTTAAAGAGATAAAGATAAAAATCTGAAACAAGTCTAGTTTCGATAGCAGAATACCAGATGTTGTTTCCAGTTGTATGCTTAATGACCATTTCCTAAAACAGGCAGCTGACTTCAGCAGCATTACAGCAGTACTCACACATTCACAGTGACAGCGGCCTCCTCTACCAGAGCAGCTGCTAAACTCTGCTGAAACTGCTCCTCACTCTCCACCAGCTGCAGGAAAAACACTCCAAGTCAGCACACACATTTGCACTGTAATACACTGCCATGAAAAATAAGTGAAACAGAATAATCTAAACTCAGTCTAAAGATGGACGGCACTTACCTAGATGAAGCCGTATTTTATACAACATATGGACTTGAACATGAGGTAGAAAGTAATAAAGTATCCTACGTTTACTAAGTACTGAACTGGAGCTGGTACTTTACTTTAGTGTTTACATTCTGTGTAACTTCTATTCCACTACATTTCAGACAGAAATTATTTTAGACAACAGTATACACTTTCTTTAAATATAATGTACTGGTATAACCAGAACAGATAACAGATGTCAATTGGATCAGGTACAACATTAATGCACTTACATTAATACATCAAGAATTTAGGGCTCTGAAAGAAACCATGTACAAAAATGTATGCTTTATTTTTTAGTCACAATTACTCTACTCATTCTTTAAAATCTACCATATTATTAGGGTAGCTGTCCTCCAACTATTCACCAGCTGACCCTAAAATAAAATGTCTAGTGGCAGATATTATTTATTATTATTCTTAGTATTAATATTAGTAGTATTATCGTACAAATCATCAGCCCATCCAGATCTATCTTGTGAACCCCAGATCGGGAACCACCGCATTCAGAAACACGTGAATGTTTTTGTTATGCTTTTGTTTTGAAACTTTGAGGTGTTGCGTCACGGTGAGCTTCATGTGAGATTCGCGTCAAGTGTTTTAAACCTGAGTATATCCTTATGTAAGAAAGGACATTTTTACATTGGGCTCCAAGTATTGTAAAAGCGGTTTGTTTAAGGTTAGTGAAAAAAAGGGCTTTATGTCTGGTAAAAAGTAAAGTATTTATCCACAAGACCCGGCTAACATTAGCTTACCTCACTTAAAAACAGTTTTATTCCATTCTTAGTTCATCCTTAGAGCAGCTAAAACACCGCAACGGCTGCGTTCACAAACCCTAAACACACTTTCGCTGTCAATAGCTAAAGCTAAGAAAACACAAACTCACCAAGATGTTCGCTGTGTTCAAACCAGGCAGCTTACTAAACGGTTTCAACACCGACATCCTGACATACCCATTAAAACAGTCTCAGTTTGGACAAATCAGTGAATATATCCAGTGTGGGATCTCTGCTCATTTCATGTTTATTCGCGCTTCTTTTCCGAACGTGCGTCTGACGTCATGATGTCTTCCCTTTCCAGGGAGGGGACGTCAGGGCGTTTTCCGTACATACGCAGTTACTTTCTGCCCCCTACAGGCTGCGAGGTGTTTTACAATGCACTCCTCATGATATCTTGCAGGTACAGATTGTACTGTATATTTAGAGCAAGATGCTGTACCAGTAATTCAGCACTCCACAGAGAATTACCACCTAAAAATGACTCACAGCAGCACATAAATATTCTGGCTCAGTGACACTTCAGCAGCGCAGACAGGCACACACCTGAGCCATGACACACCTGTTATTTTCATTATAGGAAATCGGGACAATTTACATAAAGCAAAATGGCCAGCAAGAAAACCTTGTTTTTCTAAAAAATTAAAAAATACATTTTATTACCTCAGACAAATGCTAGGATTAAAAAGAAAAAAAAAATCTAAATTGAAAACAGCATTTTTGGGGGTAACTTAAATGCATTTTGGACATTTGTTTTATATGTGTATGAATGTCTGTATGTGCTGTGTCAATAAAGCTAAAAGGAGAGGGAAAACGGATTCTCTGGCTACAGCACAAGCTCTCGTAACAGTTTGGTTGTGTCACAAATATAAGATGCCTAATTTTATTTCAAACTGTAAACTGTGCGCATGAACACGTTTAAGAGAAATCTGTATAAACACATTGTCTTTGAATGGAAGCAGAAAATTTTATTCACTTAATGGTGGCACAGCAAAGTAGATTCCCCCAGTACATCCAGGTTGTATCACAGCAAACAGGACACAAGTCCCTGGGCCTTCCGAGCGTCAATATGTAAAGAGGCACATCATCTGTATTCACGTCAGGAACTGAGTGGAAATATGTGGAGACTTCTTTCATGGGGACGAGTGAGTTTATTTTCAAAGTACGGGCTCATCACTGCATCCTGATTGAAGGGTAGGCTTGGGGATGTGTGTCTGATTTTCCTAATGAGATTGTTATGGCTTGAAGGCAGTGGATAAAACACAAACATCAGAAGTGCCTTCAGTCATTTCAAAGATTACGGCAACAGTTATGCCACATTAATGAGTCCAACCCGTGTAAATGAATCCACATTGACGAAACGGATTAACATTTAAGGTCCAACTAATGATAAAATAACAGCATTTCATGTGAGTAAAATAAACAGACTTAAAGCAAGGCTGCTGTCTCTTCACTCACTCATCCCCCCATCACTGTCAAAATAACTGTACATAAGATCAACACGATGGCATAAAAGTAATGACTATACTGCTTCCAGGTCACACTAGTCTCACAATTCAGAGTCTTATAAAAGTTGGTTTGCAAGTTTCCTTGACCGCCACCACTGAAGTTGTTCCCTCATCCCCAAATTAAATTTCCACCGTCCACCCATGCTAATGTACATGTCCCACTTTCAACATGAACGCACATACAAAGCCGACACACACACACACACTCTCTCTCACCAACACACTCTCAACACATCTCTCCATGCTCCTTTTACTAAACAATATATCCAAATCAAAGACTTTGGAGGCATCCCCTCCTGTTCATATCTCCCCAGACTCTCGCTCCTCAGAGCTGGAGCGTCGGTCACGCTCGATTGACAGGGATCTCTCTCGTTCCCTGCCTCTGGCTGTGTCCGCCGAGGGGGAACTCTCCCTGTCCTCCCAGTCTCTGTACTCCGCCCTGTCGTCACGCCATCCCTCTCCACATTTATCCTGGGACAGTGAGCGCTCTCTTTCACGGGTGTGAGATGATCTGTCTCTGGAGGACCTGAGGAAAAACCAAAGCAACAGAATTTTCAATTTTTGTAAAGGACTATTATGTAGGCAGAGTGCCTACTGTGTGCCAACTGAACACCACGCCTCACTTTCCTACAGTGGCTGCTAAAAAGTATGAATCTAATGTATAATACTAGGTTTTTTTAGAACACAGAAAAAAAATGGGTTTAATCAGAATGAATTGACAAGCAAAGAAATTTTAAATGTGCAGAATTGAAACGTTGATTCAGTTGATTTTTGAATGTCAACATTATTTGTGTGTTTAAACTGTTCTGTACAGCCCGAATTATTACGTAGAAAGATGGTTCTCGATGTCTGCGAACAAGTCACACTGGCAGATGTCATGATGTCCATATTCAGCTGTATTGTGTAACATTCAAAAACTATATTTCTAATTCCTGGATGGTAGTCGGTGGCTATCGTATTAAAGCTACAGTAGTGAGTTGATTAGTTATCAGGTTCATTTATACATTCATCTAGAGCTGATCTATCATTACTTTCATTATAGATTTATCATTTTACTCTAAAAATGGCAAAAAACTGTGAAAAATGCCCAAACCAATTTCTAAGAGGACAGGGTGACATACAAATTATATTATTGCTATTATTTTGCTTTTGTGTCATTTTTTTCTTTACAATGAAATAATGATAAATGACACTGTATAAAGCTGCAAAGCTACTCAAATGTGAGGAATATTTGAGTAACTGCAGCCAGTGACAGTTGATGACCTTAAGGATTCATCAATTATCTATAGCTGTTGATTAACATTCTGATTACAATGCTAAATTCATGACTAAGAACCAGAATGAAGTCGTGCTTCAAGGCCATTCCATTTTGCTCTGCATGTCAGGTGAATTTCTCACTACAGCAACAAATCTCTATTAAAATATCAAATATTAGCTGATAAAATAGCTTTATCACTTTCTATTGACTTTGCTTGCACTCACTTGGTTCATGTGTTCTCAATGTGACAGTTGATATGCAAACCCCAGCTACATAATGTTGAATTGTGTGCAGTTTAGTGTCTAGGTTAAGTGAGTTGCACTCCCAGACCACCATTCCTATCCTAGAGATGCTTCATGGGAGTTTTAGTGGTGGATAGAAGCCGCACCTCTTCCTTTTGCGCCTGTGAGAGTGGGAGCGTGAGCGATGCCTGTCCTTGTGTCGATGTTTCCTCTCTCTCTCACGATCCCGATCTCCACCTTCTTCTCTGGAATGAGAGGAGCGGTGGCGTCTTGAGCGGTGGGAAGACGAGCTGCCTCCGTCCCTGCAAAGATAAATTAATTGAGATAAAGATTTTTAGGCTTGAGTAAAAGAAGAACATGTATGCTGCACTGCTATAAGCTATAGGTTCTCAGATAAAGGCTTTAATGCTGAAGCACCCTGATGCATCCTGTCTTGTTATCAGTTTAGTCTGTAGATGACAGTCTACACATTAGTCTCAGTCAGTAAATGCATGACATTTGCTGTAGGAAACAGTTTTATTTCATGTATTTCACTCCTGGTCAGGACTCTTCTTAAGTATTTTTATCTGTTAGTTGTGGTGGTGCCTCAGATCTTTGTCTAACATTTTCTTAACTTACTGAACTTACTTTAGCACCACACTGAGAGTTAGCGCTGACGCAATGTTTGAAAAATATCTCACAATTTTTCTACATCTCTCACACTGCTGTATCACAGCTGGCTTTGTATATTATCACAACCTTGTGTAAATACTTTGGAATGTTAAAACTACTTCAGATAATGAAACAAAACCCTGTAAAGCAAAGGCATGCCAATCTTGTGTGGAATTTCCATAAATGCGTCATGCAGTGACACTATCAGTCTCTCACGTCTCTCCGAAAAAGATGAAACTCTAAAATCAAATTCAACGTACCTGTAGCGGTCTCCGCTTCTAGATCTTGACCTAAGAAAAAAAAACACAAATCAGTTTCCGTTTCCAGATGACAATGAACTTTTATTCGTACTCTATTAACAGTGGAAGTCCCACTGTTTCTTACCGCCTACGCTCCCTCTCCCTGTCTCGTTCTCTCTCCCATTCTCGCTCTCTTTCACGTTCTCGTTCCCGTTCTCTTTCTCGCTCCCGTTCCATCTCCCACTGTCGCTCCCTTTCATCTTCTTTTTCACGTTCCTCTCGTCTTCTCATTCGCATTCTTTCTTGTTTCTCGATAACTGCTTTCTGTATGAAACAAAAATAGCGTGAAAGTGAGAAATACTAGCAGCTGATTATGTTGTGTGCTCAATACAATAACAAATAATGAAAATATAACTGAAATTTCGTGCAATTTATGGTTCCGTAGATGCCGGTCCTCTTACTCTTAGCTTTTCAAGCTTCTCACGGATTTCAATGAAGCCGAGGTGCAGTTTGCCCCCAAAGTGGTCAGCCAGACGGCGATCGTTGTCATGAAGACCCAAGTAGGCAGAGCACACCTCACACACCCGTAGTTTTTGTTGTTGAAAGCTGGAGGCTGGCATCGAGTTTCTGTACACATCCTGCGAGAACAAATGTTATGAGACTATGAAGATGAAGCAAAGGAACTCAAGACATACCATAAAAAACAAAGTGACTATATGTTTCTATAGTGGATGTTCTAGCTGAATAGTGTCATTATCCATTTTGGGAAGAGATTGTGAGTTTAACCGCATTTGGTTACTGGTAAGTCATAGAATGTGATGAGTCACTGATGAAATTCATTATTAATGTCATCTATACATGAGTCACAACAAAGCAGTTATTTCAGTTCTGACCTCTGCTTCTTTCTTCAAGGCCCGGGTCTTCTCCACCATTTCCAGCAACTGCTGTGCTTCGTCTACATTCCCCTCGCCCCCGAGCTGCTCGGCCCGTGCCAGCATCTTCCCGATCTCTTCGTTCAGCTCGTGGACACGTTCCGCCTTTTCATGGCAGAGGAAAAAGAGACATTAAAAAATGAGCCCCAAGCTGTAAAAAAATACTACCTTTCACAGATTCTTGACAAACAGATGGTAAATTATTCCCTTGAAGAACACAGCATTCCCTAAAACCTGTTAATAATCTCACTAGCAATGTCAACAGTGAGTTTGTCACCTTTGCAGCCACTTCAGCACTGATCTCATCCTGCGTCTCGGCTAGTCTCTTCTTGGCCAGCTCAGTCCTGCGGTCGCAGTCAGCAATGAAAGACTGAAGGTGTTCAGCAGCCTGAGATAAAACACATGAGACAAATGGCCTTTTATGTGTGTAAAATATAGACTTTGGAAAATGAATGTTAAACACTCGCTAAGAGATAAAACGTATTTTCTTTTTCAAAAACTTTGTCAGAAAACTATATCTTTTGAAATCTCATTGTACTTTATAGAATTCTTAATGTGTAATTTATGACTAGTATTAAAAATGTATATTCACTATGTGCTTTCTATTAACAATGAACCAAAAAGGTTTATCAGCTACATTCTTACCGATCATCCTTAGACACCTGACTACCCATTCTTTCACACTGCTCTCAATCATCCTTAAAATTAGACCTTCAACTACTTTTGCAGTGAGTCACAATTCAACAGCACCACTTAGAACAAACTGTGATATTTTTGGAAATGAGAATAGCACAAATAGAAAGCCAGTTGGACCCCTACCCTAGTCAAGTCTAGGCCATCAGTTTCAATTTTCAGCCCATCTTCTGTAACCATCACATCATCAGGTGACCGTATGGGAGATGACAACCATCCAGGAGAAAATAGGGTGGTTGTCACCTCACTTACACTTTATACATCATCCAACCTGCTATCCTTGGTGTGACAGGAAAGCACCCTTGTTGCGTGGCATAACTAAACTGTGCAATGGGTGGTGTATATAAAGAAAGCCATTTGTAAGATTGAGGGTGGTAGTGATTGATTAGTAACTGCCTGAACATTGTTTGAATCTCCCAGATGAGGATGTGCCCTTTAAGTCAGGATATGCACTATAAGCCTTGGCAGGTACTAAGACCGAAAATAGAACTGTGAGGAAGAAAAATAAGGTGTGTTGATGTTGTTACAATTATGGGTGAGAAAATGAAATGCGATCCATGAATTCCAGCTCAAGTGAAATAACTGAGTTCCAAAACAGTGCACAGTGGTGTATGATGCCACCAGGCAAGATTTTACAATCCTGCATTGTGATGACCGTGAGATAAAAAGCAGAATAACATTGTTTATGTTAACATGAATAACATGAATCTGCACTTGCAAATTAATCTGATTTATTAAATCTGAATTATTTTCTGGATTAATTGATTAGTTGTTTGGTTTGTGTTTGTGTGTGTGTGTGTGTGTATGACTCACATCAAGTTCAAAGAAGTACTCCTGCTCCTTGGAGGCAATCTCGTAGTCTGCTCTGAGGGCCAAGTCGTGAACTTTCATACACTCTCCCAGGTCCATTCTCTACAGAAATCAGGAAGATATCAGTGTACTGTGTTAATATGCTTCATCATTTCACTCGCCTTGAGATTTGTCTAGCCAATAATTCCCTAATGTTAACATGTCATCATGTTTTAGAGCACTTTAAATGGCATCACATTACAGACTGTAAATCTGATATCCTTTGAATCACAGTGCTGCTGGGCTGACTATTGTAATAATAATCACAAAGTATTGAGACTCAAGCAGTGATTTTGAGGCTTAAGTGCTGACTCTCAACTTCCCATCAGATGCATCGTGCTGGAACTGTAGCCCTTTTAATTTACAGTCTCCCAACATTTACAGAAAGTAATTGGACACACTAAAAGCTACATTCAAGTTTACAGGCAAAATGTGGCTTAGGTCCATGACCCAAATATCTGCTGACAATAATGTAGGGCAGTATGATGGGCTATATCATGCAACGGTAGAAATATGTCCACCGGTAGAGAAAACAGATATAGTGTCTCTGCCATACATGAAGGCAGGACTGCTTACTACGTTCTCATGTAACAAGTCTGCGACAGTTTGTGGTGATAATGCACCTCTGTTGCATCTCTGTTCCTCTCATGTGGAACTGTAAAGCTTCCATTTTGGAAGAAAGTTAGTTTTACTGTCTTGAGTCTTTTGTGTTTAACTCAAAAATTGTCTCATGCGATGCAGTTTTTTTTTGTTTGTGTGGAAGTTCCAAATAAAAGTGGAAAACAATCAGATGAGATTAATTATGGTATGGTATCGTTATTTTAAACCATTTCTTAATTGAATTACATAACAATACCATGATATATACTGCTACCGTGATATAAAATTACATAGACCATGACAGAAGACTTGGCCATATTGCCCACCCCTTGCTGTCAGTACTGTTCATTGTGATGCTATGTCAGGCTTGTACTGCAGCTATCGTCCCTTCCAGCTTCCTGGGCTTTGTGTGTGATCCTAAGACTGTCAAACATCTGACTCAAATGAAAAGTAGCCTCTTGGTAGTCTTGTGTACATGTTTTCAATCAGTGACCTGCTGCATAGTCCTGTAAATAGAAGACGTTGTATAAAAAAAAGATGTGTCCTGTGCTACACAATATAAATGTGCTCACCTCAAGCTCAAAATCAGCACTTTAAGCCTATAGTCAGTGTATGATTTAAGATCACTGTGCCGACCCAAAACCAATGACAACTAAACTGATACTTTCTGGTTGTAGTCTACATGTTACAGGATAACACTCTCTGTGTGTAGGTGTGTGTATAAGTGTGATACTCACAGTGCCAGACAGGATGTCGTGTGGACATGAATCCAAGAGGTGACTTTTGCAGACTCGCTCATCTGTGAATTTGATTCTCTGCCTCATGGTATCTCCTTAAAACATGAAAACCAGAACAGCAGACAGATATAATAGCATGTGGTTTAAAAGCGTACGTGAGCCAGTGCCCCGACTGAAACATAGGACGATACGCATTAAGTCACTGAGGTGCGGAATAGCGATGAATGAGTCATACATCTGTACCCTTAACCACTAAAGTTAGCTGCTCGGATGGAGTCTGATAACATGACAACATCTGGTAGCAAGAAATGGAGCCACGAAGAAAACAGTATACTGACCATGACTAAACAGGATGCTAAAATGTTAGAAATATTTGTAGAACATGTTCGCAACAAATACACTTGCTATGTAAACTAAAACTCAAAAACAACAGGTAGCTAGCCGGCTGGCTATCCTCATGTTAGCTAGCTTGGTTTGCAAAGCATGCCTCACTGTCTCTGTCTGGCAGATTGGTTAGCTTTCCGGCTAATGCTAGCAACAACACAAACTCATGTCTCGATTCGATCAGACACCGATCCAAACCACAGCCAGCTGCGCTCACCGTCTCTCCCCGTCCCCATGAGCTGGTCCAGCATCGCTCGCATCTGTGCCTGGGCCGACATGTTTCTGAGTGTTAAGCTAACGTTGTGAGAGTCACTCCTCGCCAGTTAGTCCTCACACATGCAGCCTCGACTGCAGGCCTCGTTGGCTCCTCCACTACCACCACCACAACAACGGACAACTTTTCCCACAAGGAGAAAAAGCTCAAGTCCCGCTGAGCCAGCGAGCTGGTTGAGTGTGACGTTAGCACAATTTACTGGTTATCACGGCACTTCAACAACAGCTAAATGTGACTTTGTAACGATGGATGACTTCGGGTCGGTTCAGCAAGTGCAACGTCTGTTTAAAAACTGCTGGAGTCTCCTGGTCGTGTCGTGTGCCGAGTTGAGAGGGCGGTGACTGAATGTAGACAGGGTGTTTGGTTGGTTAACTCAATTTGTATCGAAATAAGCAACCAATTCTAATGTAAAATATGATCGAACTGTATTTCTGGCCAGTTAGCTCAAAGTTGGCAAGTTTATTCAACGTCCGTTCTTCCGTCTTCCCACTTCCCCACCGTGCGCGTTGCCGCGGAGCGCGCTCACATGCCTCCGCCTCGAGGAAGTGCTGCAGTTCGCGCGCAGGTCGGGTTTTGTGACGTTACACTTCGCTGCCAAAATGTCAGGAAACAAATATGTTGGCCCACATACAAAACAACTGTGGAGCAAATCGTCATTCATCGCCGATCTTATCTACCCTCACTTTATATTACTTTCGAAAAATGTATTTGTATTTTTGCATATATTGTACAAACACATATATAGTTGAGTTTTTATTTCTATTCTGTATCACTTTTTATTGTATTTTTGATCTTGCTATGTGTCTCTTTTATTCTTTGCTGTCTCTAAAAATTTGATTTCCCCGGCGTGCCATTAATTAAGTTGTATCTTATCGTATCTTTTACTGGTTCACTGCATATGACAGGAATCTCTGTTTGCAGTTATTATTAGATGGATGGATGGATGGATGGATGGATGGATGGATAGATAGATAGATAGATAGATAGATAGATAGATAGATAGATAGATAGATAGATAGATAGATAGATAGATAGATACTTTATTCATCTCCGAAAAGAAATTTGCAGTTCCAGCAGCTCAAAAGGTGGACACACAAGGGCATGCAAAAAAGAGCAAGAACTACTTTCAAGTAATGAACCTTTTCAAGTAGGAGGTAAAAATACAATACAAAATACAAAATAACAATATAAGAAAAAAATAATGAAGTAGAAATAAAGAACTATTATTACTTTGATCAAATACTATATTCACAAATCAAAACTCAGGATTCTTGGACTGTCCGTATCAAACAATATATTTATTCTATATCTGAATGTACAGCCAAAAAAGCTTGAAAAACGCATAACTTAACAAGATATTTATTTAACTTTTTATTTTTTTTTAATCTTTTTCTTGGGTCATCCAATGTTGTCTTACTGGGTGTCAAAGTCAATACAGCACTTCAGCTTATGAGGAACAAAAAAACCTAGACTTTCGACATTTTTAAATGAATTAGATTTTATTTGAACTTTAAATGAACTTAATTGAATGGACTAAATTGAGTCCCTGTCATGCAAAGACTTTGCACCATGTTTCTCACTGTTTTATGTTGTGGTGACTTTTGTTGTACTTCTTTGTTGTAACTAAATGTTTTTAAATCCTTTTCATTTTTATCTTCTGTAAAATGACATAAATTACATAGCGGTTTGTGACATCAACGGTGTATAGCAATGTAATTTGACTGCGGAAGTCAAACATGTCACAAATGTCTGTTACATGACACAGTGTTTAATTTGCAGTATATAGCTACAACCGATTATTGCACAATTACACAGAACGCTAATGGTGGTGTTTTTCTGTCAAACGTACAAACGCGCCCATAAAAGTCATCTCAGTCCCACCCAAAGACACGTCCCACCCTGCCTATTGCATATCCTGGAAAAAATGGCGACGAGTATACTGCGGCTCCCACTGCGACTTTCCACCAGAAATATGGGGATAATGAGCCGTAACACCGGCTTGAAAACATCAAACATATCGAGGGCGACTCAAACCAGGACCGCAGTATCAACGGCGTCGGGGGCAATCTTACCAAAACCGGATAAAGTGAGTTTTGTTCTGCCTTGGTTACCAACTGAAAACCGACGAGAAATATGACTGACATCGTAGGCGGGACTTAGCGCTGAATTGACACTAGTCATAGCAAATAGAAATGCAGTATACGTGCTCGATTCGTCAAGTCAGCCAATTAAAGTATGTTTACACAAACGTAGAGGGACTTTGCGGAAGTAATGTAGTCAATTCAAGTCTTGATAAAAGAGTACGTTTAATGAATTGAAATCAAATGAAATAACGTATAATTAGAATATGTGATGTGATGAATCTTGAATTACGCGTCACAAGTTGACCTAAATATTACACATCTCGGAGTGCAATGTTGTCGAGGCAGGAAAGGTCGATGGGAATGGACGGTATAATTTTATATTACAGTAACACAGCATCTGAATATTTAGGGAGTTTTTTTTTCTAATGTGTGTCAAGTTGACTATATCATACAAAGACCAAACGGTTAATCCCAATTAGCCGGTAATTTACCTGTTCTCAGACTATTCAATATAATAGAAACAAAACAGAAAAATCCCTCTCAAGGCTATAGCCAAGGGCCAAACTGAAAGACAGTATTTAAAGAATTCCTCCACTGATCCCCTGCTGTGGTGCAAAAATGAGCTGATAGCCACCTATTAACCCCACTTTCAAGGCATTTAAATGATATTTTCACAGCTATTTTAAGTTTTTAATCAGGTAGTAAAGCAGGACCCACCATAAACCCCCAATTATATCAGTTGATATTGTGCTTTAATTCAAAGCTTTTCCAATAAAAAAATACTTTGATATGATACAAGATAATCACATTTTTGAACCTGAAAATTATTGTTGATGAAAATTCAGTATACAACATTTGGTAATTGTTGTGCATAGCCCGCTGCCAACAAATTTAAGCTTTGTTGCATCCAGTGTCTACTGAATCCAGCTGTGTTGTGGCTGCTGGAGATTGTCTGCTCTGCTATAGTCTCTTTGAAGGTTACATTTTTTTATTTAGCTTCTGGAGAAACCATTGCCCACAATCACAAATCTGAACCAAAATATTGTTAGTAATCTGTCCATGTGCCCCCCCTTGAATACACTCTTAACTTTCATGTCACTCGTCTATTCCCCTTAATGTTTTCCAGACACCATTTGGTCTTATCCGCATGACAATTGTGGTGGTGCCTTTCCTGTATGTGGGAACTCTGATCAGCAAGAACTTTGCCGCTCTCCTGGAGGAGCATGATATCTTTGTCCCTGAGGACGATGATGACGATGACTGAGCTAACTTCAGAAAAGAGAAGGTAAAGTCAAAGTGTACATTAACCACACCTATTATAACCATTAAACACTGTTGTATGGAATTTTTTTTCCTTATTCATGCCTTAAGTGTGTGTCAGCTACATGTCAAAGGGTGGGATTTGTGGCATGTTTGTAATGATGACAAGTGGTAACCGCATAAAGGAGGTGACTTTTCTTTATTTCCATCCACAGAGTGCATACCAGCTGGCACAAGGAAGATGAAGAGAGATGGGGCATTTGACCTCCAAGTACATCCGTTTACCTCCACCCATCTCCTTCCTCTCTCCGCTGCTGTTTGTGTTGTTTTCACTAAATTCATTTTTTCGAAATCTCATATCATGTGAGGCTGTCAGACCTACTTCTGACGCCTTCACTCTTGTTTGCATGTTTCTGTATGTGACTCAATAAACTGAGTCGATTACAAATGGATTAAAATGTTATTTAATCTGAACCATCTTTGCATTGTGGTTTTTAAGTACACAGTTGCCTTCATTTTTATTCTGACTTTCCTAAGTCATTTCAGTCATGACAGGACAAATTATTATTGTAATGTTATATTTTGTGAATATTTTTCATTGGCTTGCTGTCTTCGTTCTTAAAGGTAACTTTTTAACAGTTGTCGTCATTGGTCAGGTCCGCCTCGCTCCCTCCTGAAGTGCAGCATTGGCCAGTCTCAAGTGTTCGTTGAGGGAGTCCGTCTCCAACTGGCTACGCCCCTTCGTTTCACTCAGCTCTACGTAGGCCTCCTTATAACGCTCATAAGCAGCTTCTTTCTCCTAGAGTTAAGGTTGGAACAAATATGGATGACACAACAAAGTCAAGGAGGACCGTGTAAATAAAATCTGTAAATGTGCAACATATAGGAGTGTATTATTTTTGATCAATTGTGTTATACTAGAGGTCAGATCATAAAACATACCTTGGTGAGAGACTGCACTTCATTCTGTAGACAGCTGATTTCTTTTTTAAGGTACTGCACCTCATTGTCTTTTGCCCTGAGTAATGTCTGGAAGACCAAATGTGAAATCTTACTAGTAACACTTAAAAAGATTTAAAATATTAACATTTATATAGAAAGTCATGTTTATGTGACAGTGGTGACTAAGCGCATTAACTCAAGCATTGTTTAGGGTATTTTTAAGGTACTTGTGCTTACTTATACTTCACTCCATTATATTTCAATGAAAGCATGAGTACTTTGGATGCTGGACCTTCACTTATGATAGAGTATTTCGACACTTGTGTACTGTTATTTTTTTCTGAAGTTAAAGATGTAAATACTTCTACCATTGGTGTGGAATTTCAGGAAGTTGAGCCATAAAACCTTTCGCTGCTGTAAAAGTGATTTGCAAGACCGGTATCCTGAAACATGCACTATGATTCAGGCAGTAGATGGCAGTATGTGCTGCAGCAGAATGCAACCAACCACAGATGCTCAACACAAATGAGGCCACCAGCCAAAACATTAACAGGTGACAATGTTGCAACAGGGAGTTGTTACTGGGGATATGAGACAACAGTAAAAATGCCTCTAATCAATTTGTTTTATTAAAGTGGCTTCAAACTCCCGCAGCACATACGTCAAACTCTGCTTTCTGCTTCCCCATCATGACGGTAATGTCAACATTTGTCCTTTAAGCCCAAGTTAATATTTCAGGTACAAAAAATCACCTACTTTCACCTAAGTTGAGCTGAGTTTCTAATTTAGTTACAACCGCTGAACTTATTACTATCATTACCTCTACTTCTGACACAGAGCGCTCAGTGTTGCCGAGAGATCCCATGTTTGACCTCTGGCCCGTGATGAAATAACGCATGCGGCTGATCTCTTCTGCCAGTTTGGCCTTAAGCTCCTGAAAAGAGATTTTTAGCACAGATTATGGTGCATATATATGCAAATATTTTGTGAACTGGCATGATTATTACGGTTGTTGCTTATTATGTTTCCCTATTACTTAAACCTTATAAGAACTAAAAAAAAATACTATTTTAACAATCAATAAGGTGGTAAGGTGATGTCTTAAACATCAGGCATGTATATGAACCTGGTTCTCTCTTCTGAGCTGCTCCAGCTCTCTCTCCTTGCGACCGAGCTCAGTCTCTCTGCCCTTGCTGCTCTGCTCGGTGCGGCTCAGCTGCAGGCACTTCTGAGAGTAACGTTCTGACAGCACATCTAATTCACTGTGCAAGTCGTCCGCCTCCGGCCTGAACCGCACAAACACACGAGTTGTGGAGTAAATTATAATGGGCTACCATACACGGGGTCATGGTCAAATGTAGAACATCTTAAGCCTGCAGCGAGAGCCTGTGAGATGGAGAACACACTCAGTATGATAACAGAGTGACTGGAATAAACTTACATGTGGCCTCTGTATGCAGCATCCACGTGGGCAGCCCCTCCAGCCAACCTCCTGCTCGTCTCCACCACTCTCTCCAGCTCCTCTCTGTGTGCTGCTCTCAGTGCTTCCATGGCTTTGATTAACGGTTAATTAATTAGTTACTTGAGCTTTCTTTGCCTTCACCACATACAGTTACATAGGAACAGTAAATACAGTTATTGTAATTGCAAACGTAGCATAAACAAACGATCTGATTTTAAAAGACATAAATTCATACAGAGAGGGGCTGGTTGCAAGATATTTTCTGAAAGGTGCATAAGGAGGCAATGCACTCAGAACTTGTGTCGAACTGTCCCTGATACAACTGTACTTTCTGCTGTACCTTTAGCAGCTGTCTGGCTCTCCTCCTGTAGCATCCTGTCTCTCTGCTCCTCCATCTCCCTGATCTCCCTCGCGTGTTTCTCCTGCAGCTCCTGCAGTGCTTTTTGATGGGCTACTTCCATGGCTTCTAGCCTGGCCCTACAGGGGGCCCCGGGGCCGCACGGGCTGTCCACCTCTATCCCCATGGCGGCACGCTCCCTCTTAATGCTCTCCACTTGCTTTCGAAGAGAGAGTGCCTGGGAGATGGATGGATGGAGGAAGGAAAGGGAGGAGGGAAAGGATCACTTCTGGATATTAATATAATGTCCTTGCATTGAAAACACCTTAAAGGAATGTCACTTTTCTACTTTTTTTTAGTGAGGTGACTTTAAGCTGTTTCTTACCTCCTTTTGAAGTGCTTCAGCTGTATTTGATTGAAAAGCTTGGGCTCCATTCATGGATGGAAGGGCCCTCTTTGAGCTTGATTCATCAGTTTCTGATACAGTGACAGACTGTTCGGCCTCTTCAGGGCTCGATTTATAATTCTGGGAGCTAACAAGAGACTGTGATACCTGTGGGGTGCTTGACTGATAGGCCTGTGCTCCAATGAGAGACTGTGCGCTCATGTCCCTAAATGACAGCTTCTCGAATTCTGCCCACTTCATGCTGACCTCTGAGTCCATGGTCTCAATAACAGGGACAGGCACACACCCTTTTTTCAGCTCCATTGAGTCCCACCTGCTGCCCATCTCACCTAAAGAGACCCCCTCCTCAAACCACTTATTCCTCTGCTCCAATCGCTTCGCTTGCTCGCGGTCCCAGCCCTCCCCTTCTTCTCTCTGACTGGCTGGAGATAAGTCTGCGTCCAGATCCCCGTCCGCAGTTTGGTGTTGGTGGTCGGCCCGATGGGAGTTTGCAGCTGTGGCGGCGGAGGTGGAAGTGCTAGGTTCATAGCCGGAGCCCTTGCAGGTGAACCGAGCAGGGGGTTGGCATGACGACGGTCTCCGGGAGAGGGGGTTCTCTTTCTCGCTGCCGGTGTCTGATTGGCTGAGATCAGAATGAGGGGAAGACAGGAGGGTAGTGTTACACATCAGAAGAAAGATGATAGAGGGGGTTCACTACAGACAGACCACCCAATCACATCGTCTGCATTTCTTCACAGTGTTCAGGAATTTTCAGGTCAATGCAAGCCTGCCTTTTAAATGAGATTGAGGATTTTAGCATATTTTGCATGAATAGTATGACAGACATCCAGTATTCACCATGAAGGATGTCCTGTTTTGTAATTTGTACATCACTAACTGTGATTAATTAGTGATATGTTTGACAGGACAAATGATGGCAGATTCTGAAGGCACTGTCAGCTGAAGTAGCAGTTTTATTAGTTATTTTACTTGTGATCAGAAGCTCCAGAAATGTCCTGTCTGTAGCATAAAGTAGTCTCCCAACAGGAGGTGATTGTATCTAAGTACATTTTCTCAAGTATTGTACTTTATATCAGATTTTATATTAGTAAGATTTCTCAAACAAAACATATGATGATCTTATACAGTATGAGGATTATTATAAATCTCATCCAAATGTATATATATTTTTTAAATTAGCACCAACTCTACCAATTACAATGGTGAAATTCTGCTTACATATTAATTCATGGGCTCTGCCCAGGTGTGCTAAATGTGATTGCTGAATGAGGTGCACCTGATCTGGGACTAAAGTGCTTAAAAGCTCTGGAGCCTGCATCAGAAGAGAGGCATCTGGCATGGGGCCCGCTTATAATTCTTATACTATCATAAATTCATTCTACTTGTATTGTCACTTATGTAACATTTTAATGTAAGTCTTTTACTCCTTTACATGTTGGAGTGATTGTACACTGTGGTACTGCTACTTTCTCTCCAGTAAGGGATCTAAACACTTCCTCCACCAGTGTCTCCCAGTAGACATCAGACTCACTGCGTGTTGTTCTGGATCGCCTGCTTTAGTAACTTCACCCAGTTCCGTCGTATTCTGGAGGTCATAGCAGAGAGAGTGAACACTGCTCTCTTTGTCTGGAGGATCAAAAGACAGAGCAAAGACATGCACACGCACACACACACACACACACACACACACACACACACAAACAGGAAGCAGCCAAACATGTAATTGCTGTGGAAATGGGGGAGATGCGGGGGGTATCTGACTGTCCATCTGTCTGATGGTGTGCAGTAAATACATACATATATTTGGAGTCCATAGTTCTTCTCTACATCACAGTCTGACACATTCACACAGGATGTCAGGTTGATCTCTCCATCCAGATCGTCTGACTGCACCACAACAAGAAGAGTTTCACTTTAGTCAAATAAATTTGGAACCCAAGCACCAAAGGTTTGAATTATTTTAGTATGATATATTGGCAAAACCTGCAGATCTGAAACTGCTACATCACATATCAGGTCCTACCTCCTCAGCCTCTGAGTCTCTGTAGTACCTCAGTGAAGTATCACCCAGAACAAACCAGTGTTTCGTCCACTGAGCAAAACACAGTAAACATGGACATTAAATTAATTTATTGTGTATGTGTTAAACACGTCTACTGACATTTCCATTACTATATGTTGACTTCATCTTAAACAGTGTAGAGGCAGAGTAGAGTCTCGTTCTTGGTGTTTTGTACTGTCTGTCTACAGGTGTGAGATTGTGATTACAACAGGAATTAAAACAGAAAATACATCAGGAACAACTTCACAGACTTCTTTACCTTGCCATGTTCATCCAGTCTGGACATCCACCCCTTCAAGTAACAGCACCTGCAATTAAAGTTTCAAGAGAAAGCTCTTTGAGAGCATTCTGTAGTGGTTTCTGTCTCACTCTTCATTGTGAAACTACAGGAAACGGAAACCATCAGAAGCAGACGGAGTGTGTCAGTGAGATAAGTACATCGCTGCATAGACAGGCAGATAACCCTTTATAGGCTGAAAAATGGGAAATATACTGCAGAATAGCAGCCCAAAAAAAAGGAAGAGGTGTAGTTTTTGCAAACTGTCATTGTCAACGGTGCGAAATGGGAAGAGAAAGAGGAACTGATAAAACACCATTAGATTGACTTATAAAGCAAGCAGGTGCTATTAAAGCATGCTAGCACAAAATAACATCAAATACTTACCATGTAAGCGCCATATTGTCAAGTATATATCATGTGGAAGAGAGACAGAAAGAGACATTGAGAGGTAGGAACATGCATGGTGCGAAGTCACAAATGTGATCACACTTAGCTCTCATTGATATCAGTGGAGTGTTCTGTCAGGTTTTGCAACTTTTGCTGCAACTTTTGCATGGTTGATTTGCAGCACTGAAATAACAAAATGCGGTATGCTTCGTTTTGTAACCATTCCTCGTCTATGTTTGTTGATTCAGCGATTTTAGGCATGACAGTGCAGTGCTGACCCTGCAGGATACAGAGGCTTTAACCATCCAGGACTCTATTAATAAAGATGATAAATCATATGACCATGCTGCCCTAAAACATGAGAGTGCTAACTAATGGCTTTTTTCCTGCAAGGTGTTTCTGTGAGAGAGGCCCCTGAGGTAAAAGAGCTGAAATAAATATCAGGGAGCTACTTTAGATTGAATATATGAATGACCCATTTTTCTCCAAACACTCGTGATTTATACAAATGCAGAAAGTACTGGGACCGTGCTCACCTGCGTCTGCGGGCGTTCAGGAGGAGCTCGCTCCTTCACTTTTGAAGATCTGTGTTTTCCACTTTGATTATCTGTACACTTTCAGAGAATAAACAGGCGGGATTACAAGCGCTGTTGTTTCCAGATGAATTTTGTCAACACGTCTGCAGTTATTGCATTGTACCTGTGTATGAAGAGATGCGTTTGACTGCCTTCGAGACGATTGTCCGTTCTCAGAGTCCCGACATTTCTCTCGCCTGTCTCTGCCTCGCTCTCTGCCTCTCCCCCTCTGATCTGACTCAAGCCTTGAACTGTACACTGAACTATCTATTTCATCTTGATACCTTCAGAGACAGATCAAAGTAGAGAAGCTGAATTGAACAAACATATGTTTAAGTCTTTTACAAATGCATAAACACAATTATTGACACAAAATATGCACAATTTACACCCTTTTCTTCTTTCTGAACTTAAACATACCTCTGCAACTCACAGGCGTCTCATCTTTTCTTTGGTCATAGCTGAAGCAATTATTTACAATCAGATCAAAAGACATCTTCAAAGTCTTTTCTACTTGCTACACTATTTTTCCCCTAATCTTCCAGCTGCCACTTAGGACTGCAGAATAGATGCATGGTTGTGGGATCCTGTGATGGTATATCAATACCATACAGCACAATATATGGAACCACCAACCTGTAAGTCCGAAGCTTCTGGTCCCTGCATGGGCTGGGACTCTGGTTCCTCCTCCTCAGCCCTGGTGACTCCTCCTCTGATTCCAGCAGGATCTTTGGAATATCAGCCAGAACAATGTAGTCGTCTATGGTCATCCCCACCTCAAATCCATAAAGATTTATAATGTGATATGTGGTATGGAGAGAGAGAGAACATAAGAAGACTAAAAGTGTTCAGCTAGTGGCTCTGTGAGGTTTAACTTACAGGCACAATGGTGCTTTGAGCTAAATGCTAATGCTGGCATGCTAACATTTTCTCAAAATTAACTCCATGGTTCACAATGATAATACCAACATGCTGATGTCTGTGTGCACCAACATATTTTGGTACGCTAGCAATGGCAAATCAGCACCAAACAAATAGCATAGCCAAGGCTGATGGGAAAGTCATTCATTTTGATTAAAACTATTGCATTGGACAAATTACATTTTTGACCAGATGACGGTGCTAGATGAAAAGTCTTTGGAAAAGAAAAGGATCATCGACGCTATAATTTATCCTTGTTGTGGAAACATTTCTCTCTGAACCAGAAATATAAACTTCATGGTGGCGCTGGAGGAAAAGTCAGGGGCTCATCAAAGTCAGTAGGCTTCATCATCTGGGAGCCATGAATTTCTGTACCATCCATCCAATAGTTGTTTAGATATTTCATTCTGGACCAAAGTAGTTGACTGAGTGTCATCCATAGTGCTATGCTGCTAGTTTGGTTAAAAATAAGCAATACATGATATACGTACCTCCTCCACTTCCACTGCAGCCTTCTTGGGTTCAGAGATCAGCAAGGCCTCCATGCCTCGCCTCATGTTGCTCCTGCTTCTGACTGTATTATTCCCCTCATTGCCCTTATCGGTTTCAGTGACTGCAGCATGTGACAGTAAACTACCCAGCACCTGAGAGTCCACACCTCGTCTTGATGTGGATGAACCACGAGAGGGTGGGAAGCTGAGTAAAGAGTGAGAGGACCCCTGCCAGGAGCCTTGGGAAGGACTGAGTCTGCTATCTCTGGAGTAGGGCTCTCTTTGTGGGGTGTGGCTGTGTGTACTGTAGCCATTCCTGTGCGGTGATATTTCACGGCTGTTGCGAGTGTTGTCCGAGCTGTTGGCAGCTGTTCTGGTTCGAGGAGATGCTGGAGATCCCCCATACAAGTCTTGCTGGATGGCGGATCCACGGCGGGAGATGGACTCCAGATTCCTGTAGAGTTTCTCAGAGTCCAAGCTGTGTCTGTTTGAAGCTTGTGATGAACTCCTCGGGTCTCGGCTGCATCCCTTTTGAGCATCATATTCACCGTTCTGTGAATGGAAAGAATCTGTGTGCCTGTGAGAAGGGGAGGCCCTAGAGGGTGAGGCAATGGACCCCCTCCTGCGGGCTGGACTGGACCTGCCAGATGTATGCTGAGAAGGACCATGCGACGTAAGCTGAGGGGCGCCATGAGACCGAGCCTGATTCCTGGAGACGGAGCTCCTTCGCTGGGCTGCCACAGGAGATTCAGTTAACTTGTAGCGGTCTGGGCTCACAGAGCTGTGACGCGTTGGTGAATTCCTCTCTGAATGAGTTCCCTGTCTAAAGTTGGAGTGATACGTGTATCTCTCTGGGGATTCACTTCTCCAAGCTTCCTGTATATACGTCTCTGGATTCCTCCTCTGCGAGGGCACGCCGAGGTTGACATTCCTGTAAGGAACGCAGGCTTTGGGCTCAAGAACATAGTTGCTAGGAAGAGGATGCCCCCTTTCGTAGTAACGATACCGCCGCTTGTTGACTTCCTCCTGCCGCTCACCATCACCTCTTCTGTCTGGAGAAAAGTAGCCACTCTCTTGTTCCCTTTCTCCTCTGGACTCTGAAAATCATACAAGCCTGAGGTCATTTCCTTAAACTGCAGCCTGTAAGACAGCATGAGCGCAAGTCAAGTTCGAGATCAAGATTGTGGTCTGTACATTTCAGGAACGACAGTGTAGTGGTGATGCAGTGTACATCTGTGACTGTACCTGATGCCCGGCGGGATCTACCCCTCCTCTCATCCATCCAGGAGCTTTCAGTGCTGCGGTGGGGAGAAGGGTCCAACCGGGTCATATCTCTTTGGGCCACACAGAACCTCTCTGGGCTGAGCGATCTGCTCCTCTCTGGACAGTCCCCGTGATTTGGAGAGCTGGAGGAGGGTAGTGCAAGGTCAGCACTGATACATAGATGAGGATGCTGCAAACATGGAGTTGTCAGTTCTAAAATGCGTATACTGAACTGTCATTTGGCTTGGTGACTCGGGACATGGCCTACAAATGTGATATGAAAGTTATATGGAAGAATTTGAAAGACAATAATGTTACCTAGTTTGTGCATCACAACAAACTGTCAGTCACAGGTGAAAGTGAAATCAGAGGCAAAGCTTCTTTAGTGCAGCTTAGTCTGCTTTGATGACTGCCTCAACAACAAACCTCTCACAGCAAACATAGTCTTATTACTATTTTAATCTGTGCATATATAATGTAGATATCTTTCTTTCAAATATGTCCATCATCACACTAGTCATTCAGAGAAGTTAATCTGCATTCAAATTCTTCAAAATCACAAAAAGAATGTCACAATCATCTCGGTTTATAAGAGGATGCAATGATGAAAAGAGGTTTTTTAAATCTTAAAGCAGCACCAAGCAGCATTTTCTGTACAAATGCACCCAAGCTGATTAACCTTCATCAAAAGAATATGGCTGCAACTGAAAAGAGCACAGTTGAGCTCCATTAGATTTGCCCTGTTTGCCCAAATCAAATCTAAAACTGAAAACACAAACTTGTATGAATGCTGCTGAGTGAGCGGTCCATCCAAGGGACAATACTCACTAACATTAGACTCTAATCCTTTGATATACGACACCACAAAGCAGCTTTATTGGTAGATGTGAGCATAATGTGTGCAGCTTGTAGACAGAACACTACATGGTATCTGGATACTGAAGAGAGCAACGTTCACATATTTGTTTCTTCCTGCTGGATCTAGGACTGCTAAAATGTGAATTTGCCTGTAATACAAGCTTCTTGCTGATTCATCTACTGCAATGTGACATGAGCATGATGGAGAACAGCAACAGACAATAAAATGTTCTTTAGAGCTGCTGGAACTGCAGACTTGGGTGATAATTGTAATGTGTGTGGATTTGTCACCATGTGTGTCCTCTTTGTCCACTGTCAATATAAAAATATTGATTAGTGCACCTTATTTTTTTATGTGTAAGTTATCCTTAAAAGCTAATGTTAAGCAGCTCACTCAGAGAGAAAGCCTACCTTAGTTGTCTTTCTGAGTGTGTTATTTCATGGTACATACAGTACGTATACAAGCAGACTGTTGTGGGTAAAAAAAAGTGGTTTCTAAAATCAGGATACAGGATACAGTCACCTGGATTGTATGTCAGTGTCACAGATATTAAGTTCCCACTCAGGACTCAGACTGTGGACCAGACTCCACTCGTAGGTCCAACCACCACTGACGTCATCGCTACTGGCACTTGTGGTCACTTCAGACAGGGCACGGTGATCACCGTCATCTGCCTCCTGGTTTGTGGGGCACAGAAGCACATTTTTAACAATTTGGAAAAGTCAGAGTCAAACTGGTCTGACCTCAAATTTGAAGAGTCAGAATTGTCAAGTTGTTTATTGTGTCAATTTTTGTGGCCTTATGTAATTTGATTGTGTCTATAATTTAGATACGTGTCTTTATGAAGAGCATGTTTGATGCCATTACTTTATATTATGGAGCAATAAAATCTCAATTAAAGGGTTACACAGCAACTACCTGATGGCTGATGTCTTTTATCCCACAATTGCAAAAGAACAACCAACACAACAACAACATAAACTCACCCTGCAGATGATCATGTATAGCCTGCTAACATACCAAGTCGAAACGTTAAGACATATTTCACTTACTGTGACTTCTCGCTGTCCTTCAGCCAAATCTGCTGTCAAGGCTTTCAGCAGCTCTCCTCCTTCCCTCCTTCCTTCTCTCCATTTGTTCGAGCTAAGCCAACACTTTAACTGCACAGGACGTAACTTAAGCTAGTCTCTGGTCATGCTCATCATTATTTCATTGCTCTACTGCTTTTGCATCACCAGAACCGCCCACTCAGCTTCTTTCTCACCCTCATCTTGATCCCTCATCCCCTTCTACCTCACATTAACATGCAGAAAACAGACGTTTGGCTCATTTTAATTATTGATCTCTTGACTGGGCGCAGGTTTAAAGGATGTGACGTGTCATCTTTTGTTTTCGAATCAAGATAAAGTCTACATCGCAGTAATAACTGAGAAAATAACTTTCTTGACCATATTCCACTGTGTAGTTTAACTAAAGTGGGACGGTGTTCTGCGAGGAGACGTGGTTGCTTGTGTCAGATTACAGCCCATTCCCCAAGGATTGTAATGAGCTTTCATTAATTAATGATACAGAAGCAAATGCCACCTTGTTTTATTATCCTTCTCCCACCTCCACAGGAGTTTCACTCGCTGACATCATCACCATCACCCTGGAACAGTTTCACTATCACACCTGTCGAATTGAATGGTAGCGAGTTTTCAAAAAGCACCTGTTTGAACTCAATATGTTTTCTGTAATGTTGATGCACCTGGATTCATAAATGTTTAACTGTGAGCAATGAACTTGGCTGTTGCTGATTTTGAGTATCAGGATCCGTTGTTAGCAAACTGCTACGAGTTAAATTTTGAAAAGAACAGTAAAATCCTTCACTTTTGCTCTTATTAGCAAATTTAAGAGTAAAAGCTCAGTCAGACAGCTCTACTCTGTAATGTACAAGGAATGCAGTTTCTTGATTTCCCCAGCGCCCACATGGATCATCAGTACGTGAGGATGCTGACCTCGACCTGCTAGCATTAGCCTGTTTCTTTTAGCAAGATATTAGTCATCATACACACATTTATGACTCTTTTACAGGGTTCTTGTTTTAAATAAATAACTTGAAGCATTAAAATTAGTTAGAGTCAGGTTTCAGTTAGCTCAAGGAGTTTGAGCATTAGCATTAGCACCCGGCCAGGAGGTAGACAGTTTATGAGGAGATCATCATGAAAAGTTGTTTCTGTGGCTTAAATTGCATGAATCACAAAGTAATGAGTGCATATTTTCTGTTATAGCAAGAAGACAACCTTCATTAACTCAGAAATAATGCAGAATTAGCTATTAGCATCTAGCGATCTGCTCAGAGTCCTGGATTTTAATAACGTGGTCAGTGGTTTTGCACTAAAACAGCAGGAAGAAACACCAATTTTGTGTTTGAGGCCGTTTCAGAAGGAATTCAAACGCTTGTCAGACTGTGTGATTAATACTGTGGTGATCAGTTTGACGTGTGTGAACAGTCTCTTTTCGTGATCCTCTGCGGCAGATCAATAATAGTAAATCCTGTATTGACATAGGTGAAGTGAAGCTTTGCTTGTATACGCTGTATTCATCTCTGCCATGACTATGTAGCCAATGCTAATGTTCCAAATATTACAATCAGAATGAGTGCGTCTGTACTCTTAAATTGTGCAGCAGTCAAACAGCAAGAATTTCATGCAATGTCTGGCCACTGTGTTGGGACATTGATCCACTTGGATGGAGGAAGGCTTAAGGGGCACAGTGGCTGATCAACACTGAGGTTTGTGTACATACCCACTGTTGTGGATCGTCCTGTTGTGGAGCAGCAGCGGCGGCCGCGACGGCGGTGCTGCTGAGGTGCATATGATCGGGCCGCAGGCAGGAGCTGCAGCGGGAGGGGTCGAAAGTGTTGGGCTGGAACTGCTGGCAGTAGTAGTCCGCACCAGGGAGCAGCATGTTGGTAACGCTGAAGCTGTCATCTGTGGTGTGTGGCTGGGTATTCTCAGGCATCTGAACACTAAAATAGCCTTTGATTGATTTACTTTGAATAGAACTGGTGCAGCCTTATTTCCCAGGAGGGTCTCGTGGGCCCTAGACACAGTTCATTAGCATTATATGAATAACAACTATCATTAAAACAAGTGAAATCTTATTAGGTATGATTAGGCAGGCTCTTGGAGATTAACGGTTAATTCTTCAGATGTCTATTGCCTATAAACTGAAGAATAGCAAGCAGCTACAGCTAATATATATCTTTAAGAGCATATTTGTGCTGTTTTTGCTATAAATAGAACTCAGTGAGTCACGCCTCCATGTCACGAACAATTTATTATCTTGTAAGAAGAGTTTGTAGGCACAGTTACTCAAATATCCTGTTGACTGAAACACACACCACGACTGATGAGATACCTTTACACCTCTGAGCAGAAAACTGTGACAGTGTATAATATGACCATTACATAGAGGGAATCCTCCAGTATGAGGTATCCATGACAAGGTTCACATAGAAATATCTAACACTGTATGATAAGACACTCTACCTTATTAGTCTGTTCCAAAGGCATCATTTTCACAGAGAAGAAGTTGAAACAGTGCGTGTTTTATTTCCAAGAGAAGATCCTTCACTGAAAACTCAGTTTCTTCACACCAGGATGGAAACGGTCTGGAGTGGTCATGGAGGCGACAGAGGCTGGGGTCGTTTATCAGAAGACAAACATTCGTTGGTGCTCACATTGGCCCAGTGTGGTGATGATCAAATATCATCTGTAGAAAGTGAAACATAGCACTGACTCCTCTTGACAGATGTCTTATGGACGGTGGTGGGCTTGCTGCACAGATGGTTACTCTGACAGTGCAGCCCACAAAGAGGGGAGATAAAGGAGCAGAGCAGGTATGGGCAGGTGCTATGCCATTGTTCCCACAGCCCATTATTCTGAAACCCCAACAGAACAAAAAATATCCCTCTGGACCAAAGGTCCATTTGTCTGAAAAGCCAAAAAATACACACTCTCCCTGCAGCAGTTAACTCAGTGACTGCCAATTGTGCTGAATTGGCGGTGGTCTGTCCTCAACAGGGTATCTTCCTCTCCTCGCACCATAAGAAATTTCACTGTTCAGTTTTACTGTTGCAGACAAATTTCCAACGTCAGACTAAAAAGTTTTACCTCTGTTGGTACGCTCCACTCGTCAGATTAAAAACTCGGTTGGAGCTATCTTAATAGCCTGCTGTCTTTTTGTGCTCTTGGCTGTTCACTTTAAAACCACAGTTTGACATTTTTGGAAACATACACTTATATTTGCTTTTGTGTCAAGAGTTACAGGAACAGACCGACACCACTCTCACAATAGATACAAAGCTACAGCCAGCAGCCGGTTAGATTAGCTTGGCATAAAAACTGGAAACATGGGGGAACAAGTAACCTGAATAGCTGGCACATAAAAAGTCCTGCTGATAGTGCCAACAACATTTTTTACTCTTAAATATTTGTGCAGATTCAGCAAATATGCCATAACATGTTGATTAGCAAGCTTTAGAGCTGTGGGTTGGTGGTTTTTGTTACCTTTGTACATAGCCAGGATAGCTGTTACACCTGTATCCAGTCTCTATGCTAAGCTAAGATAACCAACAGTAGTTTCATATTTACTGTACAGACATGAGAGTGGTATTGATTGAAAAAAGGGTATTTCCCGATTTGTCAGACTTTTCCTGTAAGTCTGTTCCTATTTGTCATTTCTGTTAGATGAAAATAAATGAAGCAAGGCCGTTTGTGTACCTCCTGTCTTTCCCTCTGGGGTTTCTAAGGCAATATGATGGTTGCCCTTCACATTACAGCTCCGTAAAAACAATAAGAGCACTAAAAAGACAGGCAACATTTTGACCTTCAAGGTCTTAATCAAGCAAAACCAGAGACATTAGGAGCTTGCAATCCTATTAACCCTCTTTGTTTTTAATACTAGATTTGGAGTTACCATTACTGGTAATATCTTGGTATTAATGGAACTATTAGTGATTGGTTTGATTTATAGACCTTAAAGGGTTAATGGGCAAAAGCACCTTGAGCAAGAACATCTCAGTAATAATGGATCAACAAGAAGGTGAGTGAATAGAAAGCAGTGCAGACAAACACTTCAAAAAGAACTTCATGCTGACTTCTAGTAGAGAAGGTTCAGATATCAGGATATCATCGGGAAGTGTAAAATTATGCGCAAAACATCTAAAATCTAGATTATTTTTATTTGATGGAATGGTTTGAATATTTCAATCACACTGATATGTTACTGTCAGACCTCAAAGGTATTTAAAACAGGTGATCTGCATGTAAAGTCTTACGTTTGTGTATTATATTGATGAAAAAGAGTGAAATAGAGGGTAAAACCAGGGTCACATGCAAACAGTAATGAGGTTATTCAATGGCTCTACTTTCTTTACAAAACTCCTGTGAGCAAGTGTGACTCTGAAAAGCGTTGGCATCACTAGATGAGCTAATTCCCATTGGGTGAGGAAGTGCTGAGACTGGTTTTCAGTGGGGATTTCAGTGTTTGAACAAGCCACAAGAGGGGGCCTGTTGTCTCAACACTGTGTGTCAGTGTGTATGTGTGTGTGTGTGTGTGTAAATGTACAGTACAAGACAAAAGGCAAACATGCACATTCGAATGCTCACATTCTCATTTTTTCTCTTTCTTCACGTCCACTGCACATACACACACAAACGCATACATACACACAAACACACACACACAAACACACAGACAGGTGCATACAGCCACCCACCCACCCATACACACACACACACACAGACAGGTGCACACACACACACACAAACACACACACTCACACACTCACATACAAACACACAGACAGGTGCCCGTGCACACACACACACTACACACACACACACAGACAGGTGCACATACACAAACAATAATTTAACAAAAACAACACCGTCAAACATCCACTGAGATGGTGTGTATTTATAAGTGTACTTAACGACATCGCTTGTTTGAGAGTGCTGAGGAACACTTTATTGTGTGTGTGTGTGTGTGTGTGTGTGTGTGTTTGTGCATAAACTTGTGTGACATGTCCAAAGTTCCCGATGATTAATTACAGTTTTGTACGCCTGCATTTTGTCATGTAACACGATGAAATGAACCTTGACGACGCAGGAGAATAATTAGACATTTTTGGCAAGTAAAATGGCAATTAAGAAGAGATATTTTCGTCTTCTGCTGTGTGTCACATGCATGCTGTAGCTACATTCAGCTTCTCTGGCAGCAGTTGCTATAATGGGAGCGTAGAGCCAGTATCCATGGAAATGTAGGTGGAGAAATTCAGCTCTCACAACTTAACACAAACAGGAAGGTAAAAGTTTTCATGACTGTATTAAAGTGACTGCGTGTCCATAACTGGGATATTTTCTAATATTGTCAGAGCTCCACATTTTTCTGTTTTTGCTGATTTGACAACTAAATTGCTTTTCAGTAACTGTTAGAGACAGGGAAATGAGGTCACCACACGCTGGCGTAATCAGGATCACCTTCAAAACTACAGCTTGTGTATGAAATCATACGCTCTCGTCTGAGGTGACTCGTTCATGCTCCCCATAGACACTCAGTAGTTTCCTCACCAGTGAGCAGTAAACTGAGGTTCTGGACACACTCAATTATTTCGTACTATCATTGATCAGCGTAATGTCATTATCTTTAAAATTCAACACATTGCATTGTGGGATTGCTAGAAAGTAGTGCACATGTAATGGACATTACTTTTTTCGCCCCATTGTGGAAGCATTTAGGGCACTAAATAGTGAGTGATTTCGGACGTGGCCTAATCCTGAGCTACAATGTGTTTTCATTGTCAAATTCTTACAATCTTGACAAAAATGCCAGTTTAAAGCTTCTCTAATCAACATGTATGTATTAATAATGGATCAGTGACGAGTTGTGGTCCAAATGTGCTGCTTGCAGAGATAAACCCACCAAGAATTATCACCTGAACCTGCAGACAGATTAAGTCGGTGACCGAATGGTGAACACTGTGGAGCACTTAGCAACTAAAGAGTCAGATTTCAGGAGCTGGTGGTGACCATAACCAGAGCCAAAAGTAGAGTGAATACTGTACTAAAGTTCATCGGGTGGCTGAAAATGCATGCTGGTGTTACACCATGTCCAGTGGATGTGTAATAAGACAGCATTGGTCAGCAGTACTTGCCAGTGTTGCTTTTTCCAGTGCACCCAAGTGTCCAAAAAATCTGTGAATGCAGATTAAAATAAAATTGGTGGTAATGTGTTGAGTCTGTTGGGGCTGACAGTCTGAGAGTCGCTACCAGTCTTGAACTGTGCTAAGTGGGATATTAGACTTGTTGTTCAAGGAGCACAACTTTGATCCATCCTGGTCTTTCTTAAATCACTCTTGAATTTGTTATCCAGTGTGTCTGAGAAACATCAACTTAGAACATAAGAAATTAAAATCTGGTCCTTTAAAGTGACCTCATGAGCTTCACATCCATTCAGTGCAAACATCAAACCAAAGGGCTAGCTGGAGATGACACACCATTACAAATCCAGCACCACTGTGATTTCCAGTATAGGTGAGCTGAAAACAGTGTATGTGCAGGTGTCTACTGAAGTTTTGATTGAGTTATGTTAAAAGCTGATATTTTCCTTTATTTAAAAGTCCTGTTATTTTGTCTACCTTGCAGAGACTCATGGACATGGGCTTTTAGCAAGGTGGGTTTTATGTCTGAGTTACTAACATTATCACGTGTAATCAGTTCTTTCTCTCTGCATTACTCTGTCTACTGGACTTGAAATAACACGAAAATATTCGATGTAAAAAAATCCAAAGAAATGGGCCTATGTAGCATTAGAGCAGTAGCAGAAGAGTTTCTCCTAATAAGACCAATCACAGATGATTAATTAAGTTATAATCAGCAATCACCTCAGCACAGAGGGCAAAAATTGATCCAGCACTCCTAACCTTTATCCTACCCCTAACCAAGGGCAAGTATTGATCCTGACCAGTATTCCTGTTTTGAGCAACCTCCTGAACTCAACAACTTTAACCATCTTTTTCACTGTCAGATCAACAAGCCCACACATTATATAAATCTATATTTCATGTTTTAGTTACAGCACTGTAGCTGTTTGTCATGGCCTATCTTGCTTCATGGGCGCAGCTTATACAATAAAGTTTTACATGTAAAAATATATTCTCTGTAGCCTAAATCAGTTTTATTTTTATACCGTTTATTGACTAATGCATGAGATTCTATCAGTCATTTTCAACAATTAAACAGCCACCAGTCTACCACATGTAGGCACTGCAAGGCTTTTATTTCTCACATTTCGTTGATAACACTTTCCCATTCAGCATCTATAAGCGGCATATAAACAAGTGATTAATTCAATACACTATTATGTAGTTGTAAGAACAGTTAAGTTACAGTTACAGATTTCCTAGTCTCAACTGGTGTATTAACAGTGAATGAATTGATCACTTTTGCAGCATCACATCATATTCAGTTACATAATATTACACACATGAACAAAGCCTTACTGTGTGTTGTTAAACACTCACCAACTTTTTATTCATTAACAAATTATTCATAGGCAGGTTTAAAAATGTTAGATGTAAAGTGACAGAACATTCTACAAGATGTATCCTGGAGCTTTCAGCTGCATCCCATGGCCTTCATCTGCACATGGAGTTTGCTCGATTGTCTTGGAGGGTGAACAATTTACTTCAAAATATTATACATAAATATTTTGGCATTTAAATTCAGGATGTCAGAACATATTTTGTCTGACTGTAACTGCTCTTAATTTATTGTCTCATTCAGTGTATTATCTGTTACAGATGCTGCAGAAGAGGAGTTAGAGTTGAAGACATACACATTTACAAAACACTTGCAAATGTCCTTATATCAGGTTTAAATGACTTCATACTGTGCTACAGTGTTTTATAGCACAAAAACTAAGTGCAACTTTTTAAAATAGAAACAAAGTGTGCAGGGTCGTTGATGTCAGCACACGTTTCTCTGCATCAACCAGAAACACTTCAGTCTGGTACTTTGTGTTATGATTAATATTTTTGTTATGTAAGCCTGTCTGGACAGAAATTAAGGAAATGCTTGCAACAGTTATTTAGACAAAAAGTGCCAGAAGTGAGTGCAGGCTCTTGTCTAATCCTCATAAATGTTCAAGAAGTCTGTGTGTAGGAAAAGTCATACGCTGGGAGCCAAGACTGGATACACACACCAGAAACAACAACGCGCCCTGTGCATGTTGTTGTTTCTGGTGTATAGAGCAACATTGTATACGGTTTTTATTTAGACTAAATTTATTCAACCGCTGGGAGTGATTGCCCCCTCGGCCTACTTTTCTAAAAACATGTTGACCTGGATCAGCTCTCAGAGTGAGAAATGAGGCGTTCGCCTGCTTATGAGTAAACTGGCTCTCATGGTATTTGAGGGGGAGTCATGAAGCAGGCCCACAGAGACGTCCGGGCTCTACAGAAAATAGCTCCAATCATCTGCTTATCAAATTTGAAAAGGACTGAAGGGAAGAGTCATTATAATGGTGATGAGGGCTTTCCGTGGTGATTTCTGTCATTGACCTCCTCAGTGAGGTTCACTCTGGGAAGAACCGTGTGTGCCTGTGTGTGTGTGTTTGATGGATGGTCCTGATGGGGACAGAAATACAGAACCGCCTCCAGCAAAATATGCCACTGAAATGCATTAATATCTCACGGCTACCTACATCTGTGCTATCTTCAGACGTCCGTGTTGGCAGCGAGGACGGTCTTTCCAAACCAACGCTCAGCTACATGTGCCGCTGCATGACTTAACGCTCTCTAATTAGGAGGTTTTCTATTAGACACCCGTCTTTGACATTCATATCATGGCTGCAACAAAGGCCTTTTTTTCATCTTTCTACAGCATTATTTCATTATTCATATGTTATTGTATTATCTTTATACAACCCAGATTCATCTCTCAAGTGCCACCTCATATTTGATTGTAAAACTTTGTTTGCATGAATCATCAAACTGCTGCCTTTATTGGCCAACACAACAGAAGCAACTTCTCTTTCATTCACACTTGTTACATGGAGGACATTATGTTCCTCCGACTGTGAGTTATTCTCAGCCCACTCACTCCCTCTGTGTGCCCACTTAGTTAATCCCCTAACCTCTGACCTGTGCCCACACTTGCTTAGTCCTATATTACTGTACCCCAACATCCCCCATACACAATGCAACACCCACCCGTTGTCTCACCAAACTAAAAAGAAGGGGGCTTTAAAAATAAACCATGTGGAGAGGGAGCGTGTACATGTGTATTTATGTGCGAGAGAGACAGACCAGAAAGAAGGGAAAAAAGGGTTTCCATGGAAACTAAAGAGTTATGTCTAATTGGCAATAACACCTCAAAGGGATCTGAAATAAGAAACCATAAAGCTGACCTCGTGCAGTCATATGGATAGGGCTGACACGGTGCTGCCATGCTCAGTCAACACTGCTTTGTTATTTATTAATGCTTTTCTGTTTATTTACAGTGACTGATGGCATTCAATCTGTCCAGTGCAACAAGTACAAAGAGCTTTTGGCTGCAGCAGCAGCAGCCATTCCTCTGTTTGGTCTATTTCTGGGATGAATGGTTATCAGAAACTGAAAACGGGAGATTATTTTGGCACATAGGTAGCACTCCAGATTGATTCAGCATCCCACACACACACACACACGCACACACACGCACACACACGCACACACATAAAATCAAACATCAACCAAGCCTCCAAAAGAAAATCTCTCGTATCATGAGCACTATTACGACAGGTTGCACGTAAGTGCTGCAGATAGTCACATGCCATCTCCGACCTCCCAGAAAGTATATTTTCAAACAACTGTTTAGTCTATGAAAAGGCTCTGAAAAACACTCGTCTCAATTTCCCAGAAACCCAAGTGACCCTTTTTTGCTTGTTTAAATTGCTGACTGACAGTCGTAAACCAAAATATGTGTCAGTTACATCTTTACATGACAATGAGCCGGAAATCCTCATGTTTGACAAGCCGGAACCAGCAAATATTTAGTATTTGTTGCTTTTTAAAAAATGACTCAAAGATAAAATCACGGATCAAAATAGTTGTTGATTAATTTCCTGTCAACAGACCAATTAATTGACCAATCGAGCTGCAGCTCTAGATTCTCTGTGACTCGCAGGTCAACAATGAGTGCTTAATCTGAGTTACTTGACAAATGAAGGTTGCAGTAATTGCAAAAGGAGGTAAACACAAATCACTGTTATATAACCTGTGTTTAACCAGACATAAGACATCAGCGTTCCTGAATAACTCTGACTTAATCACCTCTCTGGGCATGAGATTGCGTGTAAATGATGCCTGAGCAGGACGACAGTGAACTGAAAGCAGTCAGAGCGGCAGCAAAGCCCTTCAACCTCTCTGTAACGGCATCACTAATGTTAGAGGTTACATTTTTCCTCTTCATTACGACTATTTTTGGAATGACAAGTAAAAGCAGAAGATGAGAAGTGAATTGAAAAACTGGTTCAAGCCTTTGATGCAGTCCACTTTTCTAATGAAGTCCATCATGGCTTGTTACCGTGTGGCTGTTGGTTGGGTGCTATTGCTCAAGGCGGAGCAGGACAGGGAAGGAAGCAAGTTGCAGAAATTGTAGCAGTTACTTTCTTCCGCCTGTCTGATTATCTGCAGGAGACTGGCTATTCATTCATCATAGCTGACAGAGCAAGCGCTTTGTATCTTCCAAAAAATGTAAAACCCTCTACTTGACCCTATAAAAAAGATTATTTAGCCAGTTTTGGTAAACTAAATATTTTCACAACAAACAAGTCCTCCATCCATACTGCTGGCTGCTGTGGATGAATGTTAGAGCATGGGTTCCAGAGATGCATTATGGGAAATGTGGGATCCAACATTTTTGGAGAAGAAAAGTGAGCAGTGTGCTGCTCTGATTTTGACCATGCTTTTTAAAAATCTTTTATCTAAATTATCTAAATGTGATACTAAATCACTGGAGTGCATCTTTGAAGTCAGAGTCAAGCTGCAAATCTTTAGGCATTCAAGTCTAAAGTCACCAGATTAATTATCTGACTCTGGCTCAAGTCTAAGTCATGTGACTTGAGTTCACACCTCTAAAGTTGGGCGCCAATACAAGCCTCTCTTGGGAACATACATTTCTGTTCCAAAGCTTGGAATCATCTGCCACAAAAGCTTGATTCGGTTCAGTCATGGCTGGGAGAACAGTGTGTATTTGAAAGGTCTTTTATGCTTTTAGGTTCTAGAAAGTCCTCTTTACAACAAAATTCCATTTTTTACAAAGCGTTAGCAAAGAGTGTTTCATCCATGGAGAACAAAATGCTGTGCAACGGTTCCACCAGACTGACAACTGGAAGAAAAGAAATAGTAAGAGATATGTGACTAACAGTTAAATAAGAATATAAAAAATCATGAGTTATTAAAAGAAACTGGAAGCTTAGCATCAAAATATGTGCAGATTTAAACTGGAGCAGCTTCCTGTGTCAGTGTACAATGATGCCTATAACAAACTGGAATTAACAAGCCTGTTGTTTTAGTAAAGCTCCTCTTAAAACTTGGTCTAGGTTAGCACTACTGGAACTAAACTGGACTAAAGTAAACATTTAATTCTTCTTCTTTTGGATCCAAAACTGTTTCTATTGTAAATAACACATTTGCTGTCAGAGCTGTTTTTGCTTTCTGTTATTGAAGGAGAGAAGAAAAACATCATCATAGCAGTTTGATGACAAACTTTGTAGTGTTTATCTTTAAAAAAAAAAAAACATAAAATAATGACAATTTCTTTACATCAAAACAGTTGTTGTTTGTTTGCTTGTTATAAATCCACCAAAATGTCAAATGTCAAAAAGTCATCCACTAAATGAACGTCATACTATACTGAAGAAGACTTGAAATTAGAATTGAGACCATGAACTCATTAGCAAACTGTTGACTGATGTAATTAGGCAAGTGAGAAGTAGGTTCACTGTCTCATACATTTCTATACAATCAGACTTGTTTTTTGCAACCAGTGAAGTCGCCTCCTGCTGGCCATTAGAAAGAATGCAGGTTTAAGGCTCTTCCACGTTCACCTTTCAGACCCAGAAGCTCCATCCAATACTCATACTGCCAATGATCAGTGGCCTCTCAAGTCGCCTGGCCAGCTGATGTATGCTGCTAAAGGCCACATGAACCTACAGCCAAAAAATATGAACATGTGTCACGTATTACCTGCTTACTTACTGAGTAACCCAACTAATTCTGTACTTTTCTGTAAACAAATCCTGTGCAATTCTAAGAAATGTAGATTTTGTATGACCGCATGACCAACCCTCATTCCTTTAAAAATGTGAAAACCAATCAGCAAAGGGTAAAACACATTCAGCGTTATTTTATCAACTTACTGTAGATTAGCAGAGTTCTAACTAAGCGTATTTAATCATTGTGATTGTAATTCAATATGAGACCTGAAAAAACAAACACTTTGCACCACAGAGTCGATATGAATACACAGTAAAATGCCTGAGAGACACTCCACAGCAATTTTATAGGATTACAATAGTCTTCACTAGTGTTGTGTTTTTTGGATGTCAGTGCAAGTATCTGTCTGAGTGGGCTGAAGTCTAAATTATACAATCCACATCTCCACACTCTGGGGAAAACAATAGCATATATAAATAGGAACATAATCAGATCTCTCTCTCTCTCTTTCTCTCTCTCTCTCTCTGTCTCTCTCTCCCACACACACACTCACACTCACACACACACACATGCTGGCAGGGATCGGGGCAGATGCACAACCAGCAGGCAGCAGCGACTCCGTTCAGCGACCATGGAGCAACAAGACAAAGCTCAGACTGGAGACACGTACAAGTTTGTGCAAGAGAAGTCCGGGAGCAGGTTTACGAAACAGGTGTTTGTCTGTTGAAGGAAAGCAAGGAAGAAGAGAGGACGGTGGCAGCAGTAAACCAACTCAACTGTCTTATTGTCAGGATGAGACCAGTGTTAGTCGTCAAGTGATTCAGTCCGCAGTAACACCAAGGTAAGTGTTTATATCGTCATGTTCTTTTTTTTTTATTCATGGTAACGTCTGCTGGCTCAATTGGGAAGATTAAAAAAATATGCAGTCTTATAACCCAAAAAAGGCATCTGTTTATTTTGTTGTGATGAAGAATTACAAACTCTTGGCTCCAACTTGTTTTACTTTCCTGACTCCACTTTTAAATCTTAAAATTTTAAAACTGCACAGTAAGCGAGTGCCAGCCCCGCAAGTCCTGCAATAGTTGTCTGTCCCTGTTCGGTCTAACTGAGCGACTACTCAGAAAACACAATCAATGCTTAAACAAAACGTTCATGTGGCTGAGTAAGTCGACTGTAAAAAATGTCGGGAGTGTAAACAGATAGAGGAAAAGATTTTAAAGGCCAAAATCATTGTCAAGGTTAGGGTAGTATTCAGCCCCCCGTCCCCACCCACCCCCACCCCTCCGCTCCCAGCTGTCGATTATTCCTGCAGGCTTTGGATTGATTTTCAGCACTGGACAGCTCCTGTGGCCTCAATGAAGCGAACACACGTCACAGCTGCTGCTTAGTTTGCAAACTGCCCCGTCATAACTTCTGGTTGCACTGTGTGAACCTATTGATCGACATTTAAGACTTCCTCCTGCTGTGATGCATGCGCAAAAATGGAAACTTCACTTTTATCTGTGTTATTTTAAATTGGTATAACACAGTTATTACACATATCCAAGCTGAGGCAACAAGTCACGACCCAAAGATTAGAATATCTGATCTATCAGACTGAACTGATATTAGATGTGATGCTTCTTTGAAAATAGAACTAATTTTTTGCAGTGGTGTGACAAGTATTAAGATGTTTTACGTCAGTAAAAGTACAATACCACACTATAAATATACTCCATTACAAGTAAGCCCTGCTTTTCAAAATCTTACTACAGTAAAAGTGTTGAAGTATTGAGCATTAATGCCCACCTCGATCATTTTTTGTCTTTGACCACACCTTCTTAAAACACAAGCTGATTTGTTCAAAGTGCCTTCTCAGTGATAAAAAGCAAGTTCCACTGTGTTTTCTATTTTCCTCTTTACCAGGAACGACACAATACTTTGTTTATCATGCAAAATGTCACAATTCAGAGTGTCATAAGTATCATAAATATTTCACAGGAATTTTATAGTGAATGCATTAAAATGCAAGCAGCATTTTAATGTTTTCAAAGAGGAGCAGATTTTAACAACTACCTTTATTGTTGTGCTTAATCAATAACAATGCATCATTTATGGACTAAACAGTTTTTCATGTAGAGCTTTAATTTAAAATGTAACAAGTAAATAGAATAAAAAGTACAAAATGAGGGAGAAGTATAAAGTGGCATAAAATGGAAATACTCAAGTAAAGAAGAGAATTCTACTCAAGTACAGCACTTCACTAAAGAATTTAGTTACATTTCACCACTGCAGTATAATTGTTTTAGTCCTGAGAAGAGAACATTAATTTTTTACTGTTAATTTCGTGTAATTTCTTGTATTCTAGTTTGTGTGTGTGTGTGTGTGTGTGTGAGTGTGTGTATGTAGGATGACCATAGTTCTTCCACTCAAAATAAATCCCTCCTGTTACGCACACAAGTCCCTATTTTTGCCTCGGTGTAGGACACTGTGTGTACCCGGTGCTGTCCGGAGGGACAAGCAGGCCCTTCTTAAATGTTGGTTATAAGGGAACATGTTGCACAGAGAGACAAAGAAAGAGACGAAAACAAAAGAGAGTCGCCTCTGAAAAGCATGGCATGACCAAATGCAACATTTTCACACATTTTTTTGCCTTTCAGAAAGGCATTTACACTCAGGAAGGAAAAAAAAACAACAACAAAGAGTGAAGATTGTGTTTTTTCACGCTTTTGCTGTGTGTGTAAATCTTCCACTTTTCTGCAAATGGCATTACACGGTGTAGTAACATCTCCTGACGTCATAATCTCTTCATCTTAATCTGTATCTTTTCTCACATGGTGTCCAATGTGGGGGACTTCGCACCTGTAAAGTAATTTCAGCCCATATATTCTATTAATGTATTTTCTTTCGTTCTCTCTTTCCTTATCCCTCCCTCCCTTCTCATATCATCTGATCTCAAATTACACCGAGGGGTTTAAGCCAGGTCGTACAGCAACTGCCATCCACCTTTCGTATTGTTGTTTGGATTTGGAGATTAAGGGACATAGTAATCTGGTATTTGACAAGGGCTTCCTCCATCCTTTCTTTCCGACAGGATTATGTTGCATTATACGTCAGTTTAGTTGCTCTGACGTGGTTGAATGAAAGCTACGTCAGTCACTGAGCATTCCTCTCAAAGTCTTCAGCACACTGTAATGATAATAGTCTTTATTTGTAGAGAGCTGTAGTGGGACTGGCTTCAGTGCCTCTTCAAGAGCTACAGGGTGTATGCTTAACTCAAGGGAGAGCCCTATTTACCTCTCTCCTCTCCTCTGCTCTCCTCAGTCGGCTTATCTCCTCCTCCTCACAAGTTGTCTCACATGATAAGCCATCACCACACACAGCGAATCAGGCCCGTAGAGAGAGGAGAGATGTTCCTATGGAGACGGCTAAAACAGTAACTATGATCAACCATTAATTACTGCCACTCTCCCCCAGGGCTCCTTTCAGCTGAGAAAAAAAAAAGAAGACATCAGCCAGGCATATACCGACAACAGTTGGCTGCAGAAGTATTTATCAGCATTTACAGCTACAAACACACAAAGAAAAAAAAAACACAGGACACAACTTAAACTTCTACATACTGGCACCTCCTTGATTTTCAGTCTCAAAAAATGTAAACAAAGCTAGTAAAGTGAACATGTTTCACAGACGAGGCAGGAAACAAAGGTAGATCAGGTCTTTGATTATGGACAGATACTCAAACAATAATATGAACCCAGCAAAGTGGACTGCCTTCCAGGCATGTCCTAAAGCTGTGAAATGTAATGTTAATATTTTCTGTCAGAGTTACCTTGTGAGGCAGCTGGATTTGATCTGATCTGAGAATCCTTCTTACCAGGTTTCAAGTTATGCATTTCTGACCAAACCACAGTGGTTCGGACCAATCAGCTTCCTGTGAGGAGCTGCAGGCAGCTGCAGGCGGGCCTTGTTTTCGTATGAACTCAACAATGGCAGCTCCCACAGAGGTCAGCGTAGACGCTGCTGCAGCATCAGTTATATATTTCTTCACTGAAAGGAGAGCAGAGAACAACACTGAAAGCTTTTCCCTCCATGGAAAATGTATTTTTGCTCTTCTCCCGACTGGCTCGAGTCCTACTCCAACATATGGTTCGTTAATCTGATTGAGGTTAGCCCATGATAGAGAGTGACAGACGCATGGTACTTTTTGAAAGTGCCCTTCCCAGGTGTTTGTGTGTAAAAACCTGGTGGAGCGTTAGGTTAATGTCAGAGGGGAATTGATGGGACTTTTAGGGCCTTACAACTTCAGTTCTTGCAGAATTTGATACTAAAATGGACTGAGCTTTAAAACAAGGAATGTTGCAGAAATTTACCTGATGGTACCTGAAGGTTTTTCACAGTGCCGAGGCCAAATTAAGAGAACAACACTCTGTGTGGGTGTCATTTATACAGTAGGTACGCTGCTTCTATCCTCTGCTCTCTGTTGGTGTTTTACCGAGGAGGCTAAGACACCAACGGCTCCTCAGCTCCTCTTCCTCACACACACACACACACACACACACACACACACACACACACTTCCGATGACCACTTACTTTTCACATCTAAAATCGAGAGAGGCAGCGCGCTAGCAAGAGCTCATCACTTCAACAAATTCTCAGAAGTGCAACCACATCGGCAGATGTACGGCACAAGTTTGTTAAAGACTTTGTGGCTGTATGTGCAGAGTTAAAGCTGTGTCCATTTCTAGTCAAGCAGATTGTTAATATGGAGGAGCGATGCCCAAGCGTGAGAGTAGCCTCCATCAGACACTTACCTGGTATGCTCAAGCAGCATGTGTCCTGCAGAGGATCCATTTGATAAATAAAGTAGTGCAATGTTTTTGTTACTTCAAATTCATTAATATTCATTAAATACCCTCTTATTGAACTGAATTTTTTTCTTCCACCGCATGGTTAGACAGTCTTTCTGATGACAAAATGCGCTTAAATCAAACAGAATTCAGAAAATGTAAAACAGATAATCTGGACAAAATGTGAACGGATTTAATAAGGCTCCACATTTTATAAACATAGTATCTGTTTTGATAAAACAATCCCAACTCCACCTAAAGGTCGAGTATGTAGTTATTAGTCATTCATTTGTGTTTCATTACTTTGGAAGGAGCTCTTTATATCTAGAGTGGGAGCAGGTCTTCTTCCACAGTTCCACAGTAGCCCTGAACAGACGAGTCAAACACAGACTCTAGAGAGAGCCTTTTGCATTGCCGGTGTTTTCAGGTTCTCCTACATGCTTGGAGGCGGAGGGTGAAGCGGGGATATTCATTTGGCTGCAATCTGCAACCTGACCACTAGATGCCAAGAAATCCTACAGATTGGTCATTTGATAGTTTGGTTTTCGTGAAGGCGGATCATTACATGATTTCACCCAGCAGGACTTTTAGGACCTGAAAGCCAAGCTGCTAAGTGGACACTGAGAGTGGATGGTTTCATCAAACTGCTTATTTCCAAGATTAAGAATGAACTTTGACGAGTGGTGCTTTTTGTTGTTTCTATAAAATTCTGTCATGTGTGTCTTTGTTGTTTTGTCAACCAGATGTTCATCATGGCAACAACACTTTACTATTATAAAGCATTATATTATCAGGCATTCCTCCTGTTTTGACCAATATGTAGACAAATGAACACGTCATCTCTAACATTTTGAGCAGCAATTTAAATCAACCTCCCAAAGACAGGCTCATGTCAAGCAATTGTGTCCTCCAGCTGTCTGTCACAACTTGTTATTAATGCTTTTCAAGGACTTTTAAGTTTTCTTTGTGACGCAGATGATGACAAATGTTAATTTCATACTTCACTTTTTTAGCCAATGACTTATTCTCATGTGGATGTAACGCAATACAATACAACTTTATTATCTACCACACTACAAAAGTCATCTTTGACCACACCTTCGCAAAATACAAGCAGATTATGAAACAAGCTCCATTTTGTTTTCTGTTGTCCTCTTTACGGGGAGCTACGCAATGCTTTGCTTAAAAAGATAAAGACAGAAATTGATTTTGTGAATATGGATGATGCACAAAGACTGAGTTGGAGTTAGTAGAAGATAAGAAAAAAAAACATCAGAATAAACTTGTAGCATTTCTTTTCTTTCTTCTGCCAGTCTGCAGAACGTAATTAAGCATTTTCACACAAATATTTTATTTTAAGGGTGTATAGAAGGTTTTACTGCTGGTTTTGTATAATGGAAGAGGCATGTTATATATTTTTACTGTTTGATAAACAGTGGTGTAATTCCATGTGGGATGGACCAAATGCTTGGCATGACAGTAAGACACAGAACAGTAGATATAATGGCAACATATTAAACAACAAACAAGCAATACTGATGTGAAAACCACTTCACCAGTAGAATGAGCTGATATGAGTGGGGGCAAACAGACTGACATGTGAACTATGATGTGTTGTCCTGATCCCAAACATGATGCTGCTGGCACTGACATGAGGCTGACCTGCGTGACCCGGCACACAGGCTGACGTCTTTAAGAACTCTGTAAGAAAAGGTCGTGATTTCACATGGAGGACACTCTACTCCAGCTGTGGGATCGAGCTGATGTAATCATCTGGCCTTTTGGGATTATCCAGTCGAAAATCACCCTTCATCCAGCCAATCAGCAGCCAGTACGTAACATCTGTCCTTGGCGTAACAGGAAAAAATAGTCTGGAAGCTTCACGCACAAGGGTTGCACACAGCCCAGGTTACATGACACCAAGTCCCATTAAAATCTGTATGTATGTGTCTGTTTATGTGCCTAAGTGCGTTTGTATTTGCTTGTGCTTGTTATTGACGTGACAGCGATATCGAACAAAGGCTTTTAAACTGCAGTTGTCCGAAATTTTCCCAAGACAATCCATTACTACCTTTCATTAATGCAGGCCTGTCCTGTCAACTAATTTATGTCAGCCAAAGTGATTCATGCACAATAAAACATAAACCACTAATGCCCTTTTGTATCGCGTGCAATTGGCCGTCTATTGGTTATGCAACCCGGTGCTTTTTGGTTCTCCTGGTCCCCAGCTTGCTGACATAATAAGCTGAGCGAAATCACCCTCCAACCTTGTCATCAGGCCAAACAGCAGATCAATTGTTCCTCTAACAGTAGATTACCACTGATTCATCTCTTTTTTAGACCTTTGTCCCTTCCACTGCCTGTCTGGTTTTCCACTCCTGGTTGGCCTGAAGGTCCCTAAGGCTAACCACTAGCAAGGACCTAATCAATAAGCTTTCATTACACAAAACTGTCTGGTCTGCTCCGTGCATTAGGGCAAAGCCAAAATTTGCGGGGAGAGATTTTTGATTTTTCTGATTTTTAGCCACACTAGTGGGATGGCTCTCTGGATGACAATTTGGTACAGACATGCATGGCCCATCAAGATACCCTCTAATGATTAACTTTGGACACAAGAAGATTTAATGAGAGGAGGAGAGAGGAATGGGAACCTTGTTAATCCATCAGGTCAAATTTCAATTTGTACAACACTTTGGTTTATGACCAAATACTTGCATAATGAAAGTCCTTCCCATTAACCTCATCTGTACTTTGTGTTTTATGGTGAATGCCAAATGCTAGCATGCTTAGCGACGATGACCATGTTTCCCATTGTCATTGTGAACATGTTAGCATGTTCACATTAGCATTTAGCTCATTGTGTGGGCACAGCGGTCTTGAGGTTTAATTTGATTTGATTCATTCATTTTTTGGTCCAAGAATTATCTACAAAAAAAAAAATTAATCCTTGTCTTGTAAGGTTTTTTGTTTGTTTGTTTTGTTTTACTTTAGAAAAAGTCCTGTACCATTCTGATCATTGAAACAATATCCTCCTTGTCCGGTTTGTTCACAGAAAATGAATCATGAGAAGGCAGCGCTGATAACTAATGCAAGACAGACCTGAGCTCATACCGTCTCCCTGTCCAGCAACAGTACTTTAATGGTTGGAACTGCCCGCCCCAACCTACATTACTGTCCTCGCAGACACAGCCTGATGATCACCGGTGCCATGGGAGCGGTGCGAGTCAACAGGTAAGAGGATGGGGAAAAAAAACAATGGCAACTTTAGGTTACTTCATTTCCTTTTCAAAATGTCAATTCATAAATAATTGCAGCGAGCACAAACTTGCAGCTATTGCAGATATTAGAAACATTTAAAACGGATAAGTCACCCTTAATGAATGGGTTATAATGGTGAATAAATCATTACCTAATGCTCAATAGATCAATTATAAGCCACTGTTTTGTGGGTTGCCAGGTTGTGAAAAATATAGTCCATCAGGTAGACCAAAGAGCATTTAACCTTGGACCTTCTAGTATTATTAAACGTTTATACACATACACACTGCAGACATGATGGATTATTTAAGTTTATGAGTATGTGGCTTGACTTTTAATGCAGCAAGAAATTTTTACAGCCTGGCAACCCAAACAGTTGTTCTCAATAATGGCATCTAACTGATCAATAAAGCTTAAGGTAAGTTATTTCTAGACTATTAGTGAAGACATTAGTTAGAATTTATAAACCCTTTACAAAAGGTGACTTGTGAGAAACGTCCCATCCCCCGAACAACGACTGTCTATTCATAGCTTAGCAACCTTAACTAGGCAATGCCGGTGTGTGTCCACATGTTAAAGCAGTGTGCATGGGGCTGTAGTGAGACTGATAGATACTAAGGCTGTTTCACAAGAGCAAATGTGTAATGAATGAATTAAACTGTGTGTTTGTTTGTTGCTAACATAAGATGCAAACATTAGCATATCCGGCTAACTAGCTCACTACCTACTGTAGTAACTGCTACTTCCTAAGCCACAGAGCACATCCTTAACCAATTACATTAGTTTGTGGGTTAACAGGTTACCTTTAAAAAAGTCCTGTTCACAACTAATACCTCCACTGTGTCCTATTTCCCCACTGTGTGGAGGCCAATCCTGGATGTTACCAGAGTTTACTCCAGACTAGTAAACAAATTGATTAGTTCTCATGATAAGAACCTTTTTTCTTGTCATGCCAAATATGAAAGCTGTTTAAAACTATGGACAAGCATTTAAAATAAGTTGTCAAACAGTGTTATATCATCATATATAGACTATAAATGCAAAGTTTGACATGGGTGGCAATATTAACTACGTGGGGAAAGGCTTAATAATCTGTCAGTTCTCCTGAACGTTTCCCCTCTGTTTTTCCAGATACAGCATCGTTTCCACAGATGAAGATGCCCTGAAGATCTCCAGCCTGGGCCTCCACAATGGCCACAGTCCCCTGACTCAGCAGACACTGTCAGGGGCCTGTATGCGGGGTGAAGAAGGAGGAGGAGGAGAGTGTCCAGGAAGTGATGAGGGAAGAGGGGCTTTGTCTTTGAGAGTGACAAATGAGCCCATCATCCACAACAGCTGCCGGGCCTCACCCTCATGCCGTCTGGGCCTGGATATGGGCACCGGTCGCCTGCGCAGTCGCTTTGTGAAGAAGAATGGTCAGTGCAACGTGGTGTTCAACAACATGGAGGATAAGCCACGACGATACTTGGCTGACATTTTCACCACCTGTGTGGACATACGCTGGCGCTACCTGCTGCTTATTTTCACCACCACCTTCCTTCTGTCTTGGCTGCTCTTTGGCCTGATCTTCTGGGGAGTGGCGCTCGCTCATGGAGACTTTGAACTTCGCATTCCTGTGAAGGAAGGAGATCCTCAAAGTAACGTAGAGGAGGGAAAAGACGAATGGCGGCCATGTATTCTCCACATCCAGGGTTTCATTGGGGCGTTCCTCTTCTCCATTGAGACTCAGACCACCATTGGATATGGTTTCCGGTGTGTCACTGAAGAATGCCCAGTCGCTGTGGTGACTGTGGTTGTCCAGTCCATCGTGGGCTGCATTATTGACTCCTTCATGATTGGCACCATCATGGCAAAGATGGTGCGTCCGAAGAAGCGGGCACAGACCTTGCTGTTCTCGCACAATGCTGTCATCGCTCTGCGAGATGGTAAGCTGTGCCTCATGTGGCGCCTAGGAAACATGCGCAAGAGCCACATTGTGGAAGCCCATGTGCGAGCTCAGCTCATTAAGCCACATGTGACGGCAGAGGGTGAGTACCTCCCTTTGGAGCAAACAGACATTGATGTTGGCTATGACGACGGGTTGGATCGGCTGTTTCTGGTGTCACCGCTTGTGGTGGTCCACGAGATCAACAAGAACAGTCCTCTGTATAACCTGAGCCGCGCAGACCTGCAGAAGGAGGACTTTGAGATTGTGGTCATCCTGGAGGGGATGGTGGAAGCCACAGCTATGACCACTCAGGCCCGTAGCTCCTACTTGGCCAAAGAGATCATGTGGGGTCACCGCTTTGAGCCTGTGGTCTTTGAGAAGAGCGACCGCTACCATGTGGACTATTCCCGCTTCCATAAGACCTACGAAGTGCCGTCTACACCTCAGTGCAGTGCCAGGGAACTGAGCCAGATGATGGGTCATGCCGGGCAGTCCTCATCCTCCAGTTCGAGTTACTCCTGCTCTCCATCACCGTTTGCTCCGAGGGCAGCCCGCCACCTACTGGGCCCTCACTCCCCCAGTGCTTTCTGCTACGAGAATGAGGTAGCTTTGTGCTGCGGGGATGACGAGGATGAGGAGGATGTGAAAGAGGAGGCGGGGAGCCTGAATGTAAGAAGTGACAGAGAGGTAAATATGAGAGATGACATTCACTTGGGTTTCAAAGAGACATTTGTGGAGGAGCAGACGGTGGAGATGCTATGTGTTCTGGACTCAGAGAATCAGATCAGCCTTGACAGACTACAGCCCACCCTACCTTTATACATCAGCAGAGAGTCAGGAGTATAATCAATGGTAATGGCTGCCCTTCCATTTGTTTCCTCTCTTTGTCTGTGTGCATCCAACCAAAGTATTGAACTAGCGTAAAAAAATTAAAAAATAAAATAAAAGATGGAGGACACAATTTAAACTGTAAATCTGGTGGAAGACAAGGATTTTTTTGCCACTGTCACAAAATTCACTCAACTTTAGCTCATAACTTGCTCTGGTTTCAGGTATTGTACACTTTCAGTTGTAACATCAGCATCTAGGCAATGCACAGTTCATCTACTTTTAAACATGATGACCAGGTATTTCTCTCAAGTCATGAGCTATCTTGTAATGAGGTACCTTTTTGCTTTCTTGTTTTATTCAATATGACAGTATATGATCTACAGTTAAGTCAAGCTTTTTGTTCTTGATTTCCATTCAGTTTTTGTATATATGATATGCTTTGGTTTTGTTTTTTGTTTTCAAATTTTATGCATCATATACAGATAAATGTTATGAGAGAAAAATCCATTCATGTTAAAGAAAGCATGATACAAATGCTCAACGTCAACACACTTATTTTCTCTGTGTAAAAATAAATTATTTCTGTATTTTTAACTTCTGTCTTCCTGCCTGAGTTCTATTACTTTTCACATTTAATAAATAAGCTATTTTGTTTTTCAAAGTTTATCAGTTTTTTTTTCAGTTAGACAACAAGTTCAGATAAACTAAATCCTGAACTATGAAACAGAATTCAAACAGTTAGTCAAACACGTAGGCTACAGATTAAGAACAAGCACTTTATTCTAACTTTTATCAGTAGATCCAAACACTTTGAAACAGCGTGTTGTTTTGTATGAATAAAGCACCTAATAAACAACAGTATATACTGTTACTGTTTGAATTGTCTCTGTTCAATTTCTATTGCACATTTTCTCACTGGTTTCAGTCCATTCTTGCTAACTACCATCTAGGTCTAATGAGACAAGATCACACTCATCTTATTTGTCTGTGGATCAAAGCATGAGTGGTTGCTCTTTATTTCTAAAAAGAAAAGCAGGCAACTTCTGCGGGGCCCCAGACCTCCACAGGTTCCAAAAGCCCTGAGTATAGTGTGGGTCACTCGTTTTTTAACAATGCAAGCAGTTGGATGGTTGCTTGGTGGCTCCAGTACTTTGGGTCCAGACTGAAATAGCTAAAACAAATATTGGAGGGATTGTCATGAAATTTTCACAGACAATCATAATTTTGGTGAATCATTTTCATCTACAGTCAGCACAAGGTTGGCTTTTGTGATTCTGAATGAATGTCTTTGTTGGAATATAGCTTTCAGATGGATTGCCATGAAATTTAGCACAAACATACAAGTTCCCCTCAGGACAAATTGTGGTAACTTTCATCATTCCTACAGTTTCAACTAGCGCCATCATCGGGTCCAATTTTGTCCAATGCTTTGGTCTGTAACCAATACCTGCAAAACTAATGACGTTCCCATCTGCTTCATCTCTACTTTCGTGCTAATTAGCAAATGTTAGCAAGTGAATGTTAGTTCGTTTACTGTAGTGGGACTAATAGATACTAAGGCTGTTTCTTTTCCAAAACACAAGAAAGAATTAGTTAAACAGTGTGTTTGTTTTTGTGTTGCTAGCATTAGCATGTCCAGCTAAAGATCTCACTACCTACTGTAGTAGCCGCTACTTTCAAAGCCACAGAGCACATCATTAACCAACTACATTAGTTTGTGGGTAAACAGGTTACCTTTTAAAAAGCCCTGTTCACAACTAATACCTCCACTGTGTCGTATTTCCCCACTGTGTGGAAGCCAGTCCTGGATGTACCAGAGTTTAGGCTAATGTCAGTCTTGCTCTTTATTTGATTCCAGACAAGCTTAGTTCTCATCATAAGAATGTTTTTTTCTTGTCATGCTAAATGTGAAAGCTGTTTAAAACTATGGACAAGCATTAAGGAGAAGTAGTCAAACGGTGTTATATCATCGTGAATGGTGGAGGTCGCAGCTATGACCACTCAGGCCCGTAGCTCCTGCTTGGCCAAGAGATCATGTGGGGTCATCGCTTTGAGCTTGTGGTCTTTGAGAAGAGTGACCGCTACCATGTGGACTATTCCCGCTTCCATAAAACCTGCTGAGCCAGATGATTGTTATGTTAGTTACTGCTAAAACACTAAACTAAAAGGTGAGCATCAACAGCGTTACACCTGGTAAACATCTGTATGTTAGCATTGTTAATGTAAGCATTTAGCTCGAAGCCACAGCTATGGCTCTTAGCATTGTGGACCATTTGTCAGGGAGTATGCGCCACTCAAGTACATTATCAATTCGGTTCCACATTATCGAGGAGATTGAGATTTTCTTGTGGTGCCCTGTGTAGGTCTAACTGTGTATTCATAAAGAATTGCATATGTAGTTTGTGGAAAGATGCGATTACGCATCCACCTAATCTGGTGGTGATGTGGTCCTTCATAAACACATTACTTTCTGCTTAAGTTAGAGCAGGTTTGTTTTTTTCAGGAGAGATCAATGTATGCTGTGGCAAAGAACCGGCCATTGTGTTATAGTTCAAAAGGGCAAGTAGTTGAAGTCATCTTTCTAACGCTAGATAAAAGCAAAGCGAAGCTGATTCTAAACGAGTCGTCTTCGTCATCATGTAGCGTGACAGCAGGCTTTTGAACTGAAGTAATGAGTTGATTAGCCACGCTGTTTTGATTAGCAAAAGAGGAATAACAGAAAACCTGCATGTGATACCAACTTTCTTGGCAAGGAGGGTGGATTATGCATTATAGCCAGGCACAGGGGAGAAGGCTACAAACCTTTCAGTAGGTAAGATACAAAGTTTGGTGACACAGATCCAATTGGTGCCAGTTGGGGCTGTATCTCCTGCCTGGGTTGGGGTCTCCGCTGTCAAATAATAGATGGGTCCAGTTTGTTTCAAGGTAGTACATTTCGAGGTCATGTCTGCCTTGTTGTGGTGTGACACCATGAACTCTGCTGCTTTTGCGAAGCCACCATGACCAGAAATTGTGCAAACTGTCGGCTAACTGCTCCAGTGTGCTGTGTCCACTGTACCTGAAAGAAACTCGGACACAACGGGGAGGGAACAGCCAAATTTTGCCCTGAGGCGCCTAAAGAGGTTAATCTGGCCAAGGAAACAAGGACAAATACCACAAACCTGAAATAACTTACTTACAATTCCTCTTTTAGAAGACCCACATGGGGATATACCTGAAGACTAAGTGTAGCAATGCGATGCTGACCCAAATACTGTCATTTCTTTCTGGATGTGTCTCAACTGAAACTCACTCACTCACTCCCTGAGAGTGAAGGACAGACAGAAATAGATGAAGTTAATGGCAGATCTCACAGACAAACTGGGCTGAGCGACGTCAGGGAGGGTTGAAAGGTGAATGGCTCTGGGAGGAATAAGAAGGTCAGAATGAGAAGTGTAGGCAGGAGGGAAGTTACCATAAAAATTCATTAAAAAAACAAAACATCAGGAGGCACTGAAGTCCATCTGAATAAAATGTAGAGGACAGAGTGCTTCTGGCTGTTATAAAGCTCCCCCGTGTGGTTGAACAGTGACACCACAGTGAGCAACAGCACCAAAGTACTGGATGATGCGTTTGGTGGTATTGATTATTCTACCTTGCACCAAATTCAGCATCGGGATGTTTTGTAATATAGCTGATATTAGAATTACAACAGTTTCCAGAATGTTCCCTGAGCTTTCTCTAGTTCATGGGCAGATGGTGTGATAGTCAGTCCAAACATGTTGAGTAATTCAGGACAGTGGTCCCAAACTGGAGGTCGAAGCCTCTTTAAGGGCCACAAGATGATTGATCGGATGGAAAAAGTACAACACTTTGGCACACTACCTTTTCCATGATGGAAATGCAGCTTTCCCTTTTTTCCTTTGATACTACTCACTATATAAGGTGTGTGTTTTCCTTCATTTCTTCAGCATGAATCACTGCATAGTTTTACCTCTACAGTTATCCAATAACAATTTGAAAGGTTTACAGGGTAAAATCACAGAGACATATGGACCTGTGAAAAAGGCTCACAAGTCACAGCACTGCCTTACAATATAAACCCAAAAAATTGTTTCATTTCATCAACTCAAACCATAATTGTGATGTAACAACAGGGGTGGAGGGCAGGGAATTCATATTCCTTCAGATTTTATACTTCATCAAAGGAGAGGTTCACATTTCTTCAAGTCTGTCTTAAAACAATACACACGTTCTCAAAACGTCTGGCCTGCTTATATATGATAGTGGACTAACCTGAAAAAAAGTGATGCTATCCTTTAATCCTCTTTGGGTAAATAAGTCCTATAAAATAAGACTATTACGGAGCACAGCACACAGGGACCAAACCTAGATCTGAGGCCAGTGTCATTGTAGGTCTACCACGCAAACTTGTGGATGTAGAAGAAGTACCTGGAAGAAAGTGACACCTCCACGCAGTGAGTGCCTGTGCTGAGACTAAAAGCCAGCACTAGCCTCTGAGCCGCTGTTCCTCATTAACATGATTGATAATTAGGCCGATGTCGTGCTCTAATTACCCCCCTCCTGCTGCACTTTTTTCCTCTCTTGCATCTTTACAGTCCTCACAAGACCAAACAAGGTGACAACTTCTCAGGTCAAATCACTGTGAATGATAGTCAGAGGGACACTACCTCCATCATTTTCTTCTCCTGCAGTCTAATCAGCTGATCTTTGATTTGGTTAAATGTCATCTCCTGTCCACCCTAACAAGCCATTTCCCCTCTGTGCAATCTACCTCTGTCCCTGCTGTCATCCCATCCTTCTCTCCCCGGTAGTTGTCTGATGCTGGTTAATTAACCGGACCGTCACACCCCCCTGTCATCAGCGCCCATGAGGGAGAGCAGCTGGGTGACCTCTGTGACCTCTATTAAGGCTGCTAATGGCTGACTAGGATCTGGCCTAATAAGGTGGTGTGTGTTCATCTTCGTGTAGGTTAAGTATGTGAGTGTGTGCGTGTGCTTTCATGTGTGTGACACCCTGCATATCTTCGTGCCCTCTCTGGCCTCACTGGCTGTTTGTGGCCCCGGGCTGTGTGACCAGAGCCGGTGACAGGGTGTGTGCTCAGCAGGGGACAGTATTTAGGCACCGGGAGCTGTGGCTCGGGGATCTTTGGCTCCATAATGAGCTGTTGTGTGTTGTGGAGCTGTGAAGCAGCTCACTGGAGGACAGAGGAGCATTGTGTGCCGCTCACCACAGCTCAGCTCAGCACAGGAGGCCTGACTGAACCAGGCCAGGGAGCACCACAGGGCAAACATCTTCTGGATACGTCTGTCTGTCGGCTGCTTCCTCTGACTGTCTGACCTCTTTAATCTTTAATTTTTGTCTATTATTTCTATTACAGGCTGTAATCCTCTCACTCAGTCACATTTTGATAAGCTAAAATGTGGCTTGTGGTTTTAATTTAAATAAAACATTAATGTCCTGCTAGTCTGGGTGACTGAGATGCTGAGCTTGTAATTACAGCCTCCCTGGTTTGAGTCTCGGTTGAGGTCATTATCGCATGTCAACACTCCTCTGTCTCCCATCATTTCCAGTCATTTCTCTGATTGTTTGTTATCAAATAAAGGCAAAAATCGCCATTTGGGCTCAAAATGTTGGAACATGCAACACTAACAATGTCAACTGGCATGAAGATGTCTTAAAGGAACAGTTTTTTGGGGACATTATAGGGAATATGTCTATTCGTTAACCCTCATGAAACCACAATATCTTATTTTTATACTGGTTGATGTTATTTATTGAGCTTTAGATGTGTTGGTAGCTGGATTTTGTTACAGAGCAAGGCTAGGTGATTCCCCCTGCTTCCAGTAAGCTAAGCTAATTGGCTGCTGGCTGTAGCTTCATATTGAAAGGGTGGACACGAGAGTCGTATCACTCTTCTTACAGCTGAGTCCCTATCTTGAAGAGAGGCCCAGTGTTGAGACCTTCATCATTTCAGTTTTTTACTAAAATGTTGCATTTTCCTAATAATGGGTTTAATCAAATTACCACACAGCAAATCTGGGACCAGATACAGCAGCATTTTAGCAGAGAAACACAGGGCAGGGAGTGGGAACACCAGGAGTTCAGTATGTCTCATCTTTGACCGCATAGCATATTAATCCAGCCCTCATTCAGCCCCCAGTGAAATTAACTGCTGCAATTTGTATTTGTTCAAATTGTACTCTCAAGCCTGGTTTCTTTGTATTTTTATAGGCAGAATCATCTCATGGTCTTTTGCTTTTTTATGGAGTTGCAACCATGGATAAAGTTTCCTCGCAGTCTCGCTGGAAGTTGGCATCTTGAAAAAGAATAAAGGGCTTCACTGGGACCCTCTCACAAATTCAGGATGCATAATTTGAATTCAGCTTGCTAGTTGCGCAATTTTTACACCACATCTTCCAGAGGTTTCTCAATTTTGTGTTGGCTACGTGACCTACAGGAGCAGCCCACCGAGCCAAATGCATTATGCTGACTTCAAATCAGATTATTGCATGCCCTCCACTTGCCCGTCTCTCTGTCTGCTCACGAGTCCCTCTGTCTGCTGCTGTCTGTGTTTGCGAGCCTGAGCACCTGTCTGTGCTCCACTCTAATGAGACAAGATCACACTCCAGCTTGTCTGTATTCACGATTTCTCTGTGAATTGAACGAATGTAACCTTTACAGGCTGTGTGACATGCGTCATCTGCCATCGTCACATTATGGAATAATTAGGTTGCTCATATTCGTTCGTTCCTTCAAAGAAACAACAAACAAAAAAGAAATCGACCATGAGGAATGTCATAAATCACCATATTTCTCACTCTGCTCCCAAATATCCCATCCATCTTTCTGTCTTGTTGCCTTTTATCTCACCCTCTGCTCTGACAACAACAGGCTCTTTCATGTAGACATCTTTTCCTCAGACCCCTCAGGCTCTCTCCCTCTTTCTCTTGCGTTCACACGGGCCAATTAAATGTTCTGAGAAGAACTCATGATAGGAAAGTCTACGCTACTTTCTCCCTGTCTCTTCCTCTCAGAAAAAAAGAATTTCTCATAAAATCTAGATTTGAGTTATTGTCCCTGATACAATTTAAATGCTGTTTTTAAAATCAAGACACAGATGTTTTTGTTTTCATAAAAAAATATTTCTTTATTTGTGGTTTTGTCTCAGTTAACACCAGAGAAATAAGATAACATAGCAGATAAAATATGTTGCATCGAAGTTATTTCCTTTTTACAATTGTTGCTAACTTTGAGGAGAGCGTACAGTGACTGGCAGGTGAAAAGTAAATGCTTTTCAGAACAGGCGAGCATTTGGCAGATTGCCTGTGCTTCACTTTTTAAAAACAGAAGTTTCAAAGTGCTTTGCAGTTGGAAAAAAAGGGGAAAGACAGATTTAAAAAGGCAGAGAAGGTAAGACTTTACAATGGGTGCCAGAACAAGCAGGCATAGGTAAGCGATGCCTGCAGACGATTTATCAATGAATCAGTCGACAGAAAAATAACTATTCTGACAATTAATTCATCGTCTCAGTCATTTTTTAAGCAAAAATTGTCATAATAATGTGTAACGCTCTCTGCTTCCAGCTTCTGAAATGAGAGGATTTGCTGCTTATCTTTGTCACTATGTCATTTCAAACTAAATATCTTATCAGAACACATGTGAAGATGTCAGCGTGGACAAGGACTAAACAATGAATTGATGAATTGAAAAAAATAATGAGAAGATAAACCTCTAATTAAAGGTGTTCAGGTCTTAAATGAAGCTGTCTGCAGCCTCTCATATGGAAAATAAGCGTTTGCTTAATTGCTCAGTCGGACGCTGACTGAAGACCTGGGAGTTCACCTGGATTCATAGAGTCACAACCTACTCTTATTTCATTTCACTTTCGTTTACTTTAATGTTGTGAAAAAGAATCACATAGACAGTAGTTACAGACAAGCAAGACGTTGTAATACAAAAAGAGTGAAGATGTACAATAATCATGCTTCCGCAAGTACAAAAGCGTATATTTAACATAGTAACACAAATGTGACGTTTGGAAATTCAACCTCATCTTCTTCCAGTTAAGAGAGGAAACATTTCCAACTGCTGATTTCGTCTTTGCACCTCTGCAGAGGGGAAGAATTGTAAGTGTCATAACAGCCGACACATATGCATGACTAAACGGCGTGCTGGCACGTATGACCGAGGGGCAAAATCGTCATATAGTCACAATGTGAATGCCACCATTGTCCATGTCACCCTCATCCCCATCATCATCATCACCATCACCACATTTCGACATCCTCCTGCATCTGAGTCAGGGGTATACATATGAGGTCCAAACCTGACTTCTCAGGCTTCTCCCACACACTGTTGTTTTAGTTTTTCATCTCTCTGGCTCATCAGTGCTGCAAATAAGAATCTAAATGTCTGTCTTTATCTCTCTGCTGGTCTTTTTCTCTTCCTCCATTTCTCTCTCAGGCTGAAGTTGTAGCAGAGAGATGCGGACACAGCAAACCACCGAACAATAGGCCATTCATGATGGCCTGCAATGCAATGATGATCCTGCTCTGCCCTCCACCCCCCACCCTGCACCAGCCTCCACAGCTGCACAGGAATGTGGTCCAACAAGTTACCCGCTCCCCCCTCTTCCCTGCCGCCGCCACCACCATCGCTACCACCGCCACCACCTCACCAGTGCTGCCGCCATCGCAACCGAAGCCCCTCTCTCCCAAATAAAAGAGACGAAGAAGGCAAGAAACTATAGAGGGGGGGAAACTCTGCAGACGGAGCACAAAGAGAGGATTCATGCTCGGTCACATACACTCCCAGAGAAAAAAGAGGGGGACCCATTTAAGTGTGGTGCAGCTGCACTAATTTACTGGGTGAAAATGGGCAAAAAAAAGGAGTGGCAGAGGTCAGATAGCAGAATCATTTTTTATTCATCCCCACGGATGGCGTGTCACTGCATCATCAACACTTACAAAGTCTGCATGATGGTAAAACCCAGTGATAGGTCCAGAAACCACCTGCAGGCCTTGGTGTGATAAATTCACACGTTTGTTCCCGGCATAATTTGATAATAACAGCAGAGCCACTCCTTGCATTCTCCGCTTCTAAACTGTGCTCATGACCTGTTAGACGCCGCAACATGACGGGCTGTCAGACATTGGCTTGAACAGAATGAATGAGAAGTACAGTACAGTGTGAAAGTCTTGAGTCGCAATATTTGAGTCACATGAAGTTCAGTTTTATTGATAGTCTGGCTTCGGAGCTGGAATTCCCCAAGCAAAAGCACTGAGCTCAACTGTTTTTCACACAAACCCTGAGAGGACATGGCCTTTATGAATTAAGTACAGTGTTTATCACAAACCAAGAAAACGCAAAGGGAAAGCAAAGCATGAGAAAAGCCCTTGTATCTCCAGATAAACTCATTTTAAATGGTCGATTTCAATCTAGCATTTTGGGATGAAATCTGTAGCAAAGGAAGAAGAAAACATGCATCTGCGCCATTTCTGACATATAATTTAGGATCCTTTTGTCAAGTTCGTCATCATTCGGAACAAGTGACGCCATTCATTTCAGTCCCAATGTGCCCATTGACATGAGAATGAATGCTTTCCACCAATTATGCATCAGTTTAATGCAGAATGTGACCCTGCATGTGAATATTTGACCGCTGTGCATGCCTCCCTTATCTGCATCCCTCTCACACTCTCTCTCACACTATCTGCATCTCTACGGTTCTCTCTCTTTCTTAACCTTTTTCTCTCCATCCATCGTCAGATTTCAGGAATTTCCCTTGGGAGCTGTTCAAGTATTTAGGCCAAAGCAAAAGGGCGTCCTCTCTTTCTTTCCTCTCCTACTTTCTTTGTCCCTCCACCACCTGATCGCTTCATTTTCCACCTGAAAACATCTGCAACCAAATATTCTTCAGAAATAAATTCATCTGCCTCGAACTCATCCACGCAATATCATCACAGTCACACATGAAAGATGGCTGCCTCTGTGCACCTGAAGGCTGACTCTTTGACCCCCCTCCTCCCTTGCTGATCATGATCTTTGACCTCCCTGCTGATCATGAGACCTCTTCCTCCCATCCTCTCCCTCAGGAGCCGCAGGAAACAGGCTCTTGTGACCCAGTGGTCTGTGCAGCCATGGAGAGGCCCATTACTGCAGTCACATGGCAGGTTAGCACAGGGACTGATGCAACCATGTGAGCTCTATTTTCTAACAAGTTTCAGCTTCCCCGAGGCCCATGATAGTTTCACACAGGACATGGATGTCTGATATGTCTGGAAATGCATGGCGGGTGTAGATTCCAGGCGCAACACCAGATTGCTTTGTGCTCTCTGCACATATGAGTTGAATCCGCTTAAAGACATGAACAGGTGATATTTGTTTCTTTAGGTTTGGGTGACAGGTGGAATATTCATGAGCTGTTTGAGTTCCTCTTAACCAAGCTGGCTACATATCTTTAAGAAAAGAAGAAACTTGAAATTAGCTTTCTAGCTTTGAGATATTGATTAACGAGATGTGACCCGTCAAAGTATACTGAACTTTTAAAAAAGGCTCCATTGGTTCATTCAGAGATCATGAATATGTGCAAAGCACCAGCCCCATACTGAGGCCTGTCATTCTGAGCTCTCAGAATGCAAAAAAGTAAATGCTATCAGTGATATACAGGTAATAAATGAGTTGATTGTCCCTTTATATTAACTCAGTGCCTGTGCTCATATCGTTACCACAGCCTCTGTAGGTTAAACTGAAGGAGTTTGATATCCACTCTCTCATTTTCTGGCTGGCAAGTTTGAAGTTCATTATTTTGCTCAATTAATCACATTTTTGTCACTGAACTATATTCAAATAGACGGAAAAAAAATGTTTGATCAGAAATACAAACAATATAAAATCTGAAGTCATTTGAAATTTATTTAAAGACAAGTATCTTAAAATTAGAGACACAGCACATCTCAATATAGAGAGAAATTAGGACTATTTTGGGCTGCAGAACTGAAGACCTGCGGCCAAAGAAGGATGAAGTGATAAAACAATCAAGAAACCACACACAGCATTTATCTAAATTTACATCTGCAAAGATCAATCAAACTTTTTTTGTCTTCGAGCAACAAAAATATAACGTGAGCGCTTTAGGGCCTATAGAAAGACGCGCGTTTATAATTAATTTAAAAATATTAACAATAAACGCACCACTGAGGAGTCCGCCTCTTTCTTCGTATTCTATTCGTTAGAATTAATTCATTTTAATATGAAGGCCTAAAATAGAAGAATTGTTTCAATCATGGACAGGACCTCATTATATATCTGGCATCTCGTATGGATAATATCCTAAAGGCCACGGCGCTCTCCTTCCTTCAGTTTGTTCCATAAACGTTTTAATAAGCTACACTGTGAGAACATGAATAATAAATATGAACGCATACACACTATAACGAAAAGCTGATGTGGCTGCAGTTTGGATTTTTGGAAACAAAAGGTTTTCGTTTGGTTATTTTCTCTCAGTCTCAAATATTTGATCATTTGGCCGTTTGAGCACAAATAATAATGAGAAAAGGCAGAGGACTCTGGCTTGAACACAAATTGTCTAATCCTGCAAATTAGAAACAGAAGCTGCATATTACTGTTTTCAGCCTGTTCCAATATTGATAAAAAAAAAAAATGCTGGTTAAAACACATAATTTTCTAAATCTGTTTTCGACAAGCTTTCTGTAATTACCAATAAAACCAAAAGAAAAACTAACTGAATATGAAACTAAACCGCTTTACGCCTGGTTGTAAAATAAAACTTTGAAAAATAGCAACGTAGAAAGTCCACAGCAGTGAAATAACGATGAAGTCTTTCACAATTCTGCACTGAATCAGTTGAACAGACAGAAAATAGACAGACAATATACAGAACTGGTATTACGAAGTCACTGTGACACATTATTCATAGACACTTAACGCCTTATGCTGAAGTTATTAATAAGACGCAGAATGTACAGTTTATATCAGTATGTTATAGAATATGGCTCTTTTTTTAGCCCGGTGTCCTGCAGATTAAATGCGATATTGACAACATATTCAGGGCAAATTTATACTATTAAAATCTGCTGTGGATTTTTTTTCCAGCAAGGACACAGTCTGCAGATATCAAAAAAGAAAAAAAAAAAAAAGAAAAAAGAAAAACACGTTGCTCTGTCTGACAGACTCCCTGGGGGCCCCTGAACATCTCGCCGCACTAACTAACCGCCCTCCGTAAAACCGCAGTTTCCTCCAGCCCTCTGGTCTTTAATGAACATGGCGCAGAAGCGACTTTTACACTTAAAAAAAAAGAAAAACACTTTCCTGCAAAACAACAAGCACCAACAATTCCGTCGTATCGGCCGGCAGCTTACAGACAAAGACACTCACTTCGCCAGCCCCGGAGGCCTCATGCAGGATCCCAGTGCTGCTGCTTGGTCGGTGAGGTGCAGCGTGAAGGTGTTCCCCCACCCTCCCACCACCAACCCGTCATCCCCTTCATCCCCAGACACAGCCCCCCTACCATCAGCACCTCCGAGGCCCGGATCCAGGTGCTGTGGAGTGTTTAGAGACAGAAAAGTGTCGGAGCGGGAGGAACAGGGAGATCCATGTGTCCCGTCTGCTGCAGAGTATTTTCTGTGTGTGCGCGACTGGTGTCTATGCTCGGACATAAGGGGAGAAAGACGCACACATCGCTCTCTGTTATCAATTTTTTCCATGTTTGCAGCACAAAACTGCTTTTTGTTCCCCATTTTTTCATTTACGAGGGTTAATGGATAGAGGCTTGGGCGTTTGATCACATGGCTACAATTCACCTGAGATGGAGACAAAGAGAGCAAAGAGAGAGGGGAGAGAGAGAGGGAGAAAACTGAGAGTCAGGCTCGACATGAGAGGCAACGGACACACAGGGGTTATTGTTGCATTCATCTTGTGTGTGTGTGTTTGTGTGTGTGTGAGTCTGTGTGTGTGTGTGTGTGTGTGTGTGCGCGCGCGCGCCCGGGTGCGCATCAGATGCTGCTCAGTCAGTTCTTTTCCTCCCCATCAGGCGTTTTAACGGCACAAATCGTGGCCCACAAGCATGAAGTGACTAAAGCAATTCGTTCCACTGCTGCAGTCGTTACGCGCAAAAAATAGGAAGAAATACAACTGAACGTTGACTGACTGATCAAGAGAAAATGAACAAACAATGGTTTTCTAGGGTGTGTAAGTGTGAACGAGCCACTTTACCATCTACAGTGGTTTGATTGGCAACACTTTATATAAAGGAACACATATTCACCCTTAGGATGCGTATTCGTTGCATATTGACCCTTTATTAGTCATTATGAAGCACTTATTACAGCACAACTACTAGGCCATTAATTAAGTTTCACTTCCCCAAGAACCTCCTAATTACTGCTTATCCATAGTAAGTAAGGAAGTTGTTATGATCTTAATAACCTAACCCTAACCATTAATAACCCAAACCCCCTGAATAAGGCATTAATGAGTGCTTTATAATGACTGATAAAGAGCCAATATTGTACTAATTAAACTAGCAACTAGTTACTAGTGAATATGTGCCCCTCAACATAAAGTGTTTGACTTGATTTAATGTTTTCTATCTCCAGTCTGCATGTTTCCAGCCTTCATTTCGGCCAATTCTTCCACAGGTTTCTATATGGAGAACAGCTTAATTAAAATTGTTAAATTTAACTTTTGATAAATTAATAATGGTGTTACTGGAATGAAACAATTCGGCATTGAAGCACATATGGTATTAAAAGCAAAGTTAAAATTGATGTGGTCTTCTTTCTGAAACGTTGGCTAAAATGACTTCCAGCAGGGGTGAGTTCAGTGAAAGGGGGACCTTTAAAGCCTTTATTATTTTTTAATTTTGGTTATTTTATTTAATGGACCCAATAGCCTTTTAATCCTAAAATCTTGCAACAACTCTACCTGTTGGAAGCAGCCTTTAAAAAAAAAATCTGTGTGACATCATCACTGTGGGCGCGGCTAAAAGTCAAAGAGAGACTGGTTGGCATATTTTCAGGTAAAATAAATATAACACTGAAAAACATAAACACAAATAAGTTGGCCAGATATTACAAATGTTTTTTTCTTTATGAAAGTCTTCTTGTTTCTGATCATTTTTCTTAAAAGCACAATATCTTCATTTTATAAAATGGACTGTCCCACGTCGATTGACGTTTAATTCAATGCTGAACATGACTGATGAGGTACCTGAAATGTAAGATAGATAGATAGATAGATAGATAGATAGATAGATAGATAGATAGATAGATAGATAGATAGATAGATAGATAGATTGATAGATAGATAGATATGTGTGATATTATCACACATTGAACCATTTAAGAGGCGATGTGTTGTATTTGCTTTAAAATGCATTGTGCTGTAGATCAGTGTCCCTCTTTAACAGACCAGCTGCACCACTAAACCTGAAGACCCTGAATGAAGGGGGGTCTTGTTGGGTTTCACAGTCTGTAGTTTTTAAACAACAGTCAATACTCTCAGAACTTTACAGGAGCGTGTTGAGAAGATGTCATTACACAAAAACATTACTGGTGTGAGTGAATATTTGTGTGCCGATGCCAACCTGCGCTTTTCTAATTCCGTTTTTTTTAAGTTTATTAATTGCTGATTGAATTCCTCGTGCTCGTGGGCCATAGTTTATGAGATTATCTACTTTTATTTAGTTTATTTTTAAAAGATTACGACATATTTAAAGATTAGTTTTGGTCGGATAGAAAACACATTGACTGGATTAATTATAATTGATTTTATGACATTATTGCGCATTAGCCCAAATATAGCCTGTGCCACATACCTGATGAATTATTTCAAATTATTTTCTTGCCTTTTCTTTAAAAAATATGATCCAGTTGGCTATGTGTGTACTGAACGTATGTCTGCGAGAATTTTGCCAGATTTATTTGCCTTTTAATGATTGTGACTCAAAATTGTGAGCTTGATTTCCTGTATCAAACTGAATCCGGTTAAATCAGAGGTGAACTTTACAATTCTTTTTTTCTTTTTTTTTCGGAACGTGACCACAGCAGGCAATAACTCTCCTCATGATTGTTTATTTGTTTGATATAGTATGTCAACACGTCCAACAAAGCCGGCCTTCTCCTGCCTCTAAATGGCCGCACTGTAGAGTCATTTAAGCCACTCCGATGTAAAATCTCACCTCTTCTCTGTTGGAAATGTTGCAGCGACGGACAGACTGGCATTAACAGGGTGCTGCTCACGGCCAATCAGAGCCCAGCGGGATAATTAGCGGACCAATCGTGGCGCGGCGTGGTGCCGGGGGGCGGGGCTGTGTGTGTGCTGGAATGCTGCCTCTCTGGGAATGTTTTCCACTTTCAATCACTTTTTTTTTTCTCGCAGTCCTTCTCACAAGGCGCTCTTTAAGCTCCGGTGTTGCCACACAGAGCAGCCATTCATCGGCTCTACAGTCAGCCACACACACTCCCATGTTGAACCACTGGACATCTAAACTGGTAAGTTATGTAATTTTAAAAAATATATAAAATTTATTGATAAAAAGCAATGTTTGATATCGGTGTTTATGTGTTAGGTGTATTCGTATTTTTTAATTGAAAGAGGTTTAGCATTAATTTGGCTTTAATGACATTATTCTATCGGCGGAATATTATTCTTCTGGATGCGGGTCTTCCGTCCAAATAGCATTAGTATTGTCATCATTTTATTATTAGCTAGATATGCAGTCTTGGTCGTTATTTGGTCGCATTTAGTCCGCTAAATCTCTTTGCCTGATGGTAAACCGGGCCATGTTCAATTTACAGGAAAACAAAAATGGCAAATTTCTCTATTTGTGAACTTTATTAGTACTGAAATGTTTCTGTTGTACTTGGTATGATTTTAGGTGTAACTGCCTTGCTGAAACGGATTTCCAGCCAGCGGTGGAAAGGGTTTGGACACTTTTACGCAGCAGTATGGCTTTGCCTGAGAACAGTCTGCAATAACTGGGACCGTCGTAGACTCCAGGCATCTTATTCAATTAAAACGATTTAATTACACTGAAAAGTTTGGACTCTCTCTGAAACAAATTTTGCATTCGAGGGTTGTTTTGTCAAAAGCTGAAAGTGAAAGAAAATGTCTGGCGAGGAGCACAGCCTGTCCGAGGCGGAACTGAGTCCGGGAGGGTCAGACGACGGTCACTCGCTGTCACCGACTCAACCCGGAGCGCCACCCGGCCAGGACTCACCTCTGACCGGCCCGCCGCCGCAGTTGGCCGCGCTCTGTGTCGCGGATGGAAGCGGAGACGATGGAGGCAGATCCGGAGTCAAATCAGAGGAAGAGGACGATCGCTTCCCGATCGGTATCAGGGAGGCGGTTAGTCAGGTGCTGGACGGATATGACTGGACACTTGTTCCTATGCCGGTGCGCGTAAACAACGGCAACAAAGCAAAACCCCACGTAAAGAGGCCCATGAACGCTTTTATGGTGTGGGCGCAAGCGGCGAGGAGGAAACTGGCAGATCAGTACCCTCACCTGCACAACGCGGAGCTCAGCAAAACCTTGGGCAAGCTGTGGAGGTTTGTATGGGGCGGTTGTCCCAGTAAAAGAACAGTGTGGCCATATAGTGGCACGTTTCCTGTGTCGTCTGTGCGTAATGGATAGGCTACTTGGGGATGTACTGAACATGTTAAATAATAAACTCAAGCTGGTAATTAAAAATAAGGAAAACACATAGAAACAGAAACCAACTTGATTCCCATTGTTGTGTTTCTTTAATGTGGTGTCTGATATGTACTAAACTAACTAAAAAGTAAAATCCTAAATGGCGCGTTTCTCCTGTATTTATCCATTACGCACGGAGTTGAATGCGATAATATCTCCAATTTTCATACGCATGCAAAGAAAATACTTTTACATTAACTCAGACGGCTTATGAGACTAAAATCACTCCTTGTTTTTCTCCCCCCAGGCTGCTGAACGAGAACGACAAGAGGCCATTCATCGAGGAGGCGGAGAGGCTGAGGAAACAGCACAAGAAGGACTACCCGGAGTACAAGTACCAGCCCCGGAGACGCAAAAACGGCAAACTAACGACTGCTAGTGAGTCCGATAGCCAGGGGGAAGGGGAGGCCAGCCACTCCCAGTCACACTACAAAACCCTGCATCTGGAGCACAACGGCGGGGCTGGATCTCCCCTGGGTGACCTGCACCACCACCACCATCACCACCACCATCCTGCTGGTAGGTAGCGCACAGGTTCTGAGTCTGGACACAAACATTATTTTTTTATTTTGACATTTCAAGAGATATTTCGTGAAGGAAACATGGAACATAAAAAACAAACAAACAAATAATTTTATCCATAATTCCCACCTCAAAGTAACAGTGATGTGACACACAAAAAAACTTTGTTGTACCTGATGTCAAAGTTCATCTGGCCATGTTGTCCTCTTTCATCTAGGCCAGGGTCACAGCCCACCCACACCCCCCACCACCCCAAAGACAGAGCTCCAGTCTGGGAAACTGTCAGATGCCAAGAGGGAGGGGGCAGCAGGAGCGGCCGGAGGATCAGGGGGGTCCAGGGGAACCCTCGGGGTGGGAGCTGAAGGGGCATCCGGTGGTCCGTCATCATCGAGCGCTAAACCACACATCGACTTTGGCACCATGGACATCGGCGAGATCAGCCACGAGGTGATGTCCAACATCGAGCCATTTGACGTGAACGAGTTTGACCAGTACCTTCCTCCAAACGGCCACCCACAGAGTGCAACTGGGGCCCCCGCAGCCGGATCCTCGGCCTCGTCTTACGCCTACGCCCTGGCTGCTGCTAGCGGGCACTCCGCCTGGCTCTCCAAACAGCAGCAGCAGCCTCAGGCCTCTCCATCTTCCTCTGACCCCTCCAAGGCCCAGATCAAGAGCGAGTCTGGGTCCGGGAGCCACTACGCCGAGGCCTCGTCCTCTCCCTCCTCAGGCACCCACGTCACCTACACCCCACTCAGCCTTCCTCATTATGGCTCTGCTTTCCCCTCGCTGGCCTCCAGGGCTCAGTTTGAGTATGGGGAGCATCAGGCCCCTGGGGCATACTATGCCCACTCCAGCCAGGCCCCAGGGCTGTACTCAGCCTTCTCCTACATGGGCCCTACACAGAGGCCTCTGTACACTACCATAGGAGACCCCTCCAGCGTGGCCCCCTCTCACAGCCCCACACACTGGGAGCAGCCTGTTTACACCACACTCACAAGACCTTGAGGGAGAACAGCTGAGCAGAGGGAAATATGGGAAGTGTGCGAGTGGATCTGTGTGTGTGTGTGTGTGCAAATATGTGAGTGTGTGTGTGTGTGTGTGTGTGTCCGTGCCATATTGATGTTATATTAGAGGTTTTTACTTTTTTAGCCAATATAATGCAAGACGCATCCATGGGGCCTTACAAAGTTTTTTTTTTTTTTAAAAACAGCCACACAAACACAAACTCACATGACATAAAGTGTGAATCATGGGTCAACAGCCAATCAAAAATTAAATAAAACCTTAACAAATGTGTGCCATCATAAAGATTTAAGTTGGGATGTACAGCAAGTGTGTATACGAGAGAGAGAAGAGTGAGACACTGAACGTGGACACTTGTTGCAGTGACGAGTGACTCTGATTTGACCCACAGACGACGGGGTTAGACTGACATAATCGGATTTTATTAACCAAACTAAAGCAGATGTTTTTTGATGTTACTGTGTTATTTTATATGAGTAGTAAGTTTATTGTCGTTGTTGATATCCTAGGGTGTAACTTTATTGTGACTTATTTGATATTACACTAATACATCTGCACCACTGCTTTGGGAAAAGCATGTTTTGTTTCTACGAGATGTCCCCTGGGGTTGTTATTTTCGTGGCCAGAAAAGGATAGTTGCAACCTTTTTTTCCTTGTAGGTCGCACACTCTGGATTTCTGTCTTTTCATTACATTGACTTCACTGAACTGAAGAATTAATCATTTAAGGGGAAAAATAGGAAAAAGAGAGGGAAAGAGAGCTCTTACAGATGTATTTCAGCTTATCGCTCGGTCTTGGTCGCTTACCTCAGCTCTGTTCATTTTGTGCCAATAGCAAAGGAGAAATTTGACTCTGGATACCTGTTAAAATAATGCTGACTGTATTCAAAATCCCAGTGCAGTAAACTTCCACTTCAGTTTTTTTTTTTTTTTTTTTTTTGCTTTTTAAGTGCCTAACATTTTTCTGATTCATATCTGATTTAGCCAATAATTGAGTTAAAATCTATAAGTACAAAGTCTCAACCAAATCTCTTGAGATAATTGACCAGCTTTGGGTCCTACTTAAGGATTAGAATCACATGTACGAACGTTCTGCACTGCATGTAGGCCAAAAGCATGTTTGTTGTCTTTGCAGTTTTTTTCCCAATATTGTGCCCAAATAGCCCTCTTCCTCTTCAGCAATGTGATTAATGGTCATTACCACAGGCTTCACCTTTATTATGTGATGCATACTTTGTCATTTTATACTGACCCTCTTACCATGTAGTTATTATTGTTATGTAAGTAATAATGCATTGTGTGTCACACCTTTGCTTCTTCCATTTTGTATAATTTTGGATAGTTTTGTAAAGTGTTTGCTATACATTCACTTGAGTATTTTGCTTCCATACAAGAAAAGCATTGTCGAAATATTATTGTTGTCATCTATTAAATCAATTTATTTATAAAAAAAACATCCTGTGTAAGAGACTTACTTTACACAGCAGTGATGGTTCAGAGATAACACATGGAGCAACAAACAAGTGAAGGGTGAACAAAAAAATAAATTAAAAGCACGCTGCTGACGTGTGAACTGTAATAACAACACAATCAGCGCCCCACCAACCTAAGCTGTTTAGTGTGTTTGTGTGTGTGGTAGGCTAAAATTGACTACTAATTCCCCACATTTAATCGGCTGGGGACTGCGTGTTACTGAGAAAGACAAAGAGAGCTATTCACCGAGGGAGAGGGACAGAAAGAGAGAGAAGGGGTGGGTGTAAAGAGCCAGAGGCAAGGCCAATTTCAGCTCAGTAACCAGCATACACTTGGACTTTTGTACATGGCTTTCCTTTCAGTCTGCCCTCCACTCTCCACCTGAGGCTCCCTCCCCATGCCTCCACACTCAGCTGCTGTTAAAACCCATTCAGCGTGCAGCCAGAATCAAAATGTCAAGTTCATTGTACTGGTTTTGTGTTTGCCGGAGACGCAAAACAAAGAAAAGAAGATGATGATAGGGATGGAGATGTCTGCCAAAAGATGAGGTGACAAGATACAAAATGAGTTGTGAGAGCTGGAATTAATTTTAGGAGAAAAGGGAAGGCAAGCCATCAGCAGAGCAGTGCAAACTGGAGGAAAGCTCTTATCTTTTAAAGAAACATCATAAGTGACACAACATGCACTTGGTTTATGAATCTGAAAAGTGGTGGCACTCAGGGAACTGATCAAGGAGCAAGGAAAGAAACAAGATAATGACGTGGGGAGAGGGAAAAACAGAAAAACAATATATCCAGCTTTAAGCCTATCCCCTTGGCTATAGGAAAAAAAACAAAACAAGGCAAAACATCATAAAACAGAAATAAACCTTGAACTGCGTAAAACAGTCAGGGAAGAAATGTAGAAAATGGAAAAAACATGGAAAATTCAAAATAAACCCTATGGTCATCTGGGCAAAAAAATCAACAAGGATGTAAAATTAAAAAAAAAAGCATTGAAAATACACCATATCAACATCCGTTGAAGCAAAATACATTTTTAGTTTTGATCTGCTTTCATGGCAGGATCTCCAACTGTGCAAACCAGGCATCACATCAATATGGGCTCTCTTGCAGAGGGGCCCTTATGAACTGGCTGTCACTCGGCTTGTGGTCATTTGATTACTGTCACGTTTTTTTGGGAACATAAAGCACACCATCAAGTCAAATTTAAAGGGACTTGACATCATGGGGGCCCATTGCTCATGTTTGCCCTGAGACGCCCGAACAGATTAATCCACCTATGTCTGTTTTATGTCCCTGTTGTAATATTTCTATCAAATGTGTCCAGTTTTAGCTAATATGAAACACTTTCATCTTTGCAGGTAGGAAGGTTTGACATATATGGCAAGGGATGGCATGTTGATTAATTTGATCTGTCCCTAATAAATAAATGCAACATAAAAATGTATTGTAAAGTGAGTATGTCAAAAATAAGAATTGTTTGTGTGAAATCAATCCAGCTGTTCGGACTAGCAGTGGTGTATAGTAATAGGTACATTTACTCACTCAGTGTGCTTTGTTATTTTTTTTTATTTTATTGGAGTATTTCTTCTTCATCTGACTTCACTTCAATTACTGTAAATTTCAGAGGGAAATATTATATGTTGTACTCCACTATATTAATTTGATGGCAGTAATTGCTACTTCACATACAAAGCATAGGATCATCTTGCCCTGTTGTGTGTGTGTGTATATATATATATATGTGTGTGTGTATATATATGTTTATATATGTGTATATATATATATATATATATATATATATAGTTAAAGTTACCCCCCTTTGACAAGCTGCAATATTAGCATGCTCTTTACATGGTAATTCATCACTAACAGCCATTCAATAATATGATATATAGAATATAATGTAACACTCAGAAAGGGGCAGTTTCTTTCTATATTTTCTTTTTGTACTATTTGTAATCACTTTTACTTATGGCTATTATGCAATTGCTGCTTTTATTTATGGAAAGTTACCTTCTGAACATATTTCAGGCTATGCATTAGATCAATAGCAATACATATGGATATAAAAAGAGTTACTACCGGTTTTTATTGCGTTTGCAGGTGAGCTGCGAATTTCACACTCCAGACCAACTGGTGGCGGTAATGTACCAAAATGAAAAGAAGAAGAAGAAGAAGAAGCCTGTGACGTAATTATTGGCGCGCCAAATCTGTAGCAGACATAAACACAACACGAAGTTGTGAAGAGTTCAGTCACTGTCTGAATAGGTAAGAATGAGCTTTATTGAGATTAATGATAGTATATGTTATTTTGATGTTTCCATGCAACGGCTTCATTTACTGATTTAAACATGTCTAAAACGTCAGTTTGAGTAGTTTGAACCGTATTAGCAGCGTTAATGACCTAGCTAACATCTCTGTCAGTTGTGTAGCTAACATGGTTGGTAATCCGGAGTTGTAGTAAACACGATAACGTCACCTTGTTTCAGGGCTAAAGATAGACTTGTACGTTGAGCAAAACTTGAAAATGCTAAGATGCATGTTTTGTTTGTGTCTGTTTTCCTCTTCGCCAGCTGTCATGGACCTCGGACCCTTTGAATCAGACAACTCCGTCAGCTGCCGACTGGCCTCTCAGATCCCTGATATCTGCCGGACTGAGGACTGCTGTTTGGGCATTGACGAGGCAGGCAGGGGGCCTGTGCTGGGTATGCCAATACGTCATTTTTGAAAAGAAGATCTTCGTGATTTAAACTTCACGGCGTTTTAATAAGATTGCTTCCTCACATCTTCTGTTGCAGTCATCCATAATTTATCATGGGGATGATTTGTATTACTGTCAGCCACGGTTTGAATGCATCGTTCAATTGTTTTAACACTCACTGTGTTACATGGCATGGGGTTTATATTTACTGTACATATATGTTTTGTGATGCAGGGCCCATGGTGTATGGAATATGTTTCTGTCCAGTTTCCAAAAAGGAGGAGCTGAAGAATTTGAAAGTGGCAGGTAACCCTGTTGGCCATATGTCTGCAGATGGCAGTCAGGAAAAATGTCGCACAGCATTTGTTGGTGTGATGCTTTGAACTCACCCTTACTCCTGTTTTGCTGAAGAACCTCAAAAAATGTCAACATAGCCATTTCACCTTTTCCTTTGATTAAGTGCTTAACAAATACATAAGCAGAATGAGCAATACATCATTTCCCCTTTCCACAGAGATAAAGTTCTGCATTGCATCCTCAGTATTCTTACATTTCACAAACAAACGGACACATTTTGTCTCTCCCTTATCAGATTCAAAGACTCTAACAGAGGCAGAAAGAGAGAACCTTTTTGAGAAACTGGATGAAGCCAGAAGTTATGTTGGCTGGGCTCTGCAGATTCTCTCACCAAACACCATCTCTACCAGCATGTTACAGAGGTATTTGACACATACGACATCGTGCACATGGAGACTTGTTCTCTTTTTCATACAGTGTGCTCTGTGTTCACACCCTAATATGTCTACTTTTGTTAGGACAAAATACAACCTGAACGCCCTGTCCCATGATACAGCAATTGGCCTAGTACAGTATGCTTTGGACAGTGGAGTACAGCTCAAAGAGGTATGTAAAAAGATAAAAGTGCACACGTAATGTTTTTGTGTTATTGTCAGGGTCATATTTTCTCCTGTGCTGGCCTGACACTCTTTTTGTTCAGTTAGTACAGGGTCTTTAAACAGACCCACACTAACTGGGTTTTGTGTCAGGTATGGGTCAGGTTTGAACCTGATAACTTGATAACACATTCAAAATGTTCAGCATCAGGGAATCAAAGTGTAATTAATCACCAACTTGAATACAGCTTAATTTTTCTTAGACTGAACCTGTTACTTTAAAAGCATAGCATTTTGACCATAAGGTAGCCATGCTCTGAATTAAACCTTTATATTTCCCATCATTTTGCAGCCCCTGTAAAATGTGTGCTCTTCATGTACTGTACAGTGACTGAAATTCAGAAATACATGCAACCGATTTAAGACAGTTTTATCATCAACATCACACAACATTTTGTCATTTTCTCTTATTCTTTTTTGCCCTTTCCTATTTAACTTGGCCTCTCCCTGATTTCTGCAGGTATTTGTGGATACTGTTGGTCCAGCAGACAAGTATGAGGACAAACTCTCGAAGCTGTTCCCGGGTATTGAGGTGACTGTGAGGCCGAAGGCTGACTCCCTCTTCCCCATCGTCAGTGCAGCCAGTATCTGTGCGAAGGTTAGTGACCACCACCCACCTGATCTCTTTCTCATATAATTCATATTTCTGACTATTACCATTCATTTGCTCCATATTACTTAACCTCCAGGGGGCTGGGAAGTTTCCTTGAGTCTTTATTGTAAGACGCTGATCTTGTGGTGAGAATAGTGAAGCAAGTGTTCTTTAGTCAGCTGAGTACAGACTGCAGTGGGAGATGTGGGAGATGAGTAGATAAGTGCTCATTTATCCCTTTTTCTTCTTTAAACTTCTAACCTATCAATGCCTCTTGTAAATATGTGGTCTATAACTTGAGTGGCCTTAATTCAGGATAACAAAGCTGACATTTGCCAGTGCCAAAAACCTCTGTGTCCACAAGGTTGATCAGTATTTTCTCTGATACTATCCTGATTTTTCAGGTGGCAAGAGATCGGGTTGTAAAGGGCTGGAATTTTGCTGAGGACCTAGGAGAGGTGGACACAGACTATGGCTCAGGATACCCCAATGGTAACAGGAACAATCATCAGCTATTACAATTCTCCTATAATGACATACATGTTTGAGAAACACTTATAAGATCAGCATTTGTTTCAGGCATGCATTTTCTAAAAATCTGTCCCTAGTAACATAAAAAAGACAAAGACAGTTACAGATGTATGGATGTGGATTAACTGATACTGAGACCAATATTTTTCGTGCATTTTCAGACCCCAAGACTAAAGCATGGCTCCTGAAGTACCTGGACCCTGTGTTTGGTTACCCTCAGTTTGTTCGATTTAGCTGGAGCACTGCCCAAACCCTGATGGACAGCAAGGGTGTGACTGTCCACTGGTAAAGAGCCTTCACACTCGATGTTGAGCAATGGTTATAAAAGCAGAGTTGGATTTAAGGAGTTACGTAAGGAATCAGAAAAAGAAAAAGAAATCAGTGTTGTTCTCTTAAATTTGTCCTCAGGGATGATGATGATGTGGATGGGGAGAAGGCAGCACAGAGGCAGAACAACAAGTCCATGTTGTCCTACTTCAGTGCATCAGCTGGAGGTAAAGACCAAAACACGACCCACCAGACACACCGCTTCTTCAGCGATCGGAGGCTGAAGAGCCTTGACACACTCTGAAGACAACTCAATAGAGGACGTGCACACACGTTCAGGGAACAATGAGATTTTCATATACAGCCCAAACAGTTGAGTCTTCAGCACAGGTGTGGATGGACTTTGATGAAACTTTGCAGAAATGTGATGTTTGTATCACTAGCAGATCTAACGTTATTTGTACTGTTTACATCTGTTTTTTATTTACACATAAAAAGTATGTTTAAAACTCCTGTTTTGTTTCCTTTGTTTTAAAATTCTACATCATACATGCAAAAGAAACAAAATTGCTCTTTTTTAAGTGTGTAAGGCTCCAAGGACAAAAAACCAAAACCAAAACATGCTACCGAACTGTGTTAATGTGACACCGGCCATGTGTGAATACTACAAGGATCCTTTCTTTGCCTGAGGAAACTTTATTGTCAATTTCGCCATATGTACAGAACATATAGAGGGATTGAAATGTTGTTTCTCTCGGGCCCACAGTGTGCAAAAATATGAAGATAATGCAAGACAACAAGCGTTTGTTTTTCCATCTTTAATGCCAATACTGCCCTCTGCTGGTGATAGGACAAAATACACCAGAGGTTTGAAAAGCACTGAGTGTTTCACATGAACACCTATGGGTCTCAACACAACCATGTTCTGATGGCTGACATGGACAAATATGAAATATCTACTACAATATGACATCTGCAGAATGAAAACCACTCAGCACACATTGTTCTACACACACTGAAATCACAGAATGAAGTACAGTGTAAATAGTTGTTGAAATCAAAGAGATGTAGTGAGCTCTCATTGCTTGACAGGTTGACACATTTCAGTCAGCACCAAAAGTTATGGAGGTTCAGTATCCAGCCTTAGAAAACTGGGAAGTCTTGCTTATCTAATACATAAATGTTTAATTCTAATTTTAGCTTTCATTATGTTCTGTCTTTACAAAGTTTATGTATAAATGACAGGAAAAGATCACATTTGATTAACTGTTCCTGGCCCACCAGCAGCAGACACTTTGAACTAAAATCCTTATACGATTTCCTGATTTTCTAATGCTTTAAGTATTAAAATCTTACATGTTGAGACTAATCACTACATGCATGAGGCCAAATGGAGGATGAGGTTTAAAGGTATTACTGCATACTGTTCCCCTCTTTGAAATACCACAGTGTAATCTCTGGGAACCCGACAAAGCCTGTTTGGCATCCTGTAGATTGATCTGGAGATGGTTGCCAAATGCTCATCTTCTCAGAAATCACAGCAGTGTTCTCCTGTTGTTGATCTGTCTCACATCTTGAGAGATCTATCGTCTTCTGAATCTCCGGGCTTTTTCTTCACGGTAACAACAAACAGAAAACTCTCTGCATGACATAACACACATCACATTTTGCCACGGGAACACAAAAGGCAGCTGGCTAAGAAGGGGTGTCCATTATTTCATCAGAAAAATAAATATTTCATTGACTTGCCTAGCTTAAGAAAGGTTAAATAAGAAATAAAGGCATATCCATCGGTCCACCGTCACTAGTTCATGTTGGGTTTGTTTCGAGACTCCTGGATCCTCTTCCCACAGTTCATAGCTAAAGTGGAGACTGCAAACGAGGACAGGATCACAATCGAGCTCCCCACAAAATGAGACGACGCTCCTCTGGGGGTTACTCTCAGGATTTTCCTGGGGAAAGTCTCTCTGTCAAAGGCAGCAGTGGTGGTCACCGTCTCGGCTACAGACTCCATGCTTATGTTGCTTGGACGTATAGAAGCTGCAGGTGAAGGCCACAAGCTGGTCCCAGTTAGGCGTTGGTTCCTCTGCTGCCTCAGCTGCAGGTGTCTGGATCTCCGTGTCCCAACCAACGCGCCGCAGGCTTTGATCTGTTGTGTTCTGTCTGATTCCTTTCCTGGTCCCTTCCTTTACGTCCATTTATAGACTTCCCATGCTCCTCAGATAATCCCTCTAGCCTGGTGTCCTACTGCGTCAATGGGATTAAAAATAGGTAACCCATGCCAGTAGAGGACTACGGTGGTGATCTATTTCAGCCTAAGACTGTCTACTTTAATTCTATTAGATCACCCACCATCATTCCACTGTTGAATTAATAGAGTTTTTGGGATGGGTAGAAGCTTGCAAACATTTAAGTCTGGTGTGTAAACATATAATTAGGAAAAGGCATAAATTATGTGTTTTTGTTAACCAAAAGAAATAGCTCAGACGATGAGGATCGAGGTACACATGAGTTGAAGCTTCTAATATTTGGCAGCTAGTTTGTTTTTCCATTGATTAGAGTAACTGATAGCTGCCAGGATGACTCACTGTAGAATTAGCCAAGACGGGATCGTCTGTTCTGTGTTTTTCACGTACTGTTCGATCCCTGAGATGAAACAACAGTTGAGTACATCTGATTAAGAAACACCACAAGACGATTAGATGATAAAACGCAACCTGAAAGTTCAAAATGTTGTGAATTCAACACTTTAAATGTCTCCAGCCAAGGACATACAATAGTTTTACATTAAAAACTTTAATTCTTATTTTTACAAATCTAGATTATGTATCTATGTTATATTAATATAGCTGTTAAAAGTAATCTTTCCTCTTTTAGCCAACAGCATTAAAAATCTAAAATCCCCCCCTCCCCCCCTACATTAAGGGAGGTAAACAGAAACAAAATGTTGGCTGGTATTCCTCATATGAACACAGACTACCGCTGAAACAGTGAGTTCACGATCAGGAAATTAATCAGCAGCAACTTTGATAAGGAATTAATTGTTGAAGCCAATTATTACCCAAAAATGCAAAACATGTTCTGGTTAAGCTTCTCAAATGTGACAATTTGCTCCTTATCTCCATTTCATATCACTGTGCAAACAGTGAATGAGTGATTGAAAAATTGAAAAAACATTAGTTGCACCCTTATCACAAACCATCATATGCTTTAACTTTATTGAATCACGCAATCATATGCATATGAACAGTGTTCACTAACAATGCCATGTAGTAATATCCTCTGTACAAAATGTATGTGTATATATATACATATTATAAATGACTGAGCCTTTCCAGGATGCTCCTTTCATACCCCATCATGATGCTATCACCTGCCACCAATCAACCTGTTTACCTGTGGAATGATCCAAACAGGTGTTTGTGGAGCGTTCCACATCTTTCCCAGTCTTTTGTTGCTCCTGTCAAAACTTGCTGGAAAAGTGTTGCTGCATCGAATTCAGAATAAACAGATATTTACAAAAATCATTGAAGCTGATGAGGTCAAACATTAAATATATTGTCTTTGTACTGTTTTCAAGTGAGTCTATTTCAAAAGGGTTAGCAAATGCATTAGCATTAGCAAATGATCACATTCTGTTTAATATGTTTTACACAGCGTTCCTACTTTTTTGGAATCAATTTTGCATTTGTACTATTAATCTAGCAAATCCTTTTCCTTTTGTTAATTTGTAAAACCTCATGGTGTCATTTTACATGTGGTTTTCCTTGAAACTGTCGATATTGATCGATACTGTGTGAAAACTTTCATTTCATCTATGCGCTAAAAAATTACCGTTTCACGGTCTCATTCCTGCACCAACCAGTCAAGTTGTCGTTTACGTCCATGTCTGTCAGACTCATTTAACATTTCCAGTGAAGACTTTGAAGGAATTTAATAAAAGGTATTCAGTGTATTTTTTGGTGAAATGGAAATTATCACTATACTAACATGTATGACTCCAGTGAATAATCCAGTGACAAACATGCTGTCTTCACTTAGAGACTATTTTTAGGAGTCCAGAGGACTTGGGTGGACTACAATGCTTCAAATATGAATTTCTACAAACTGTAAAATGTTGATGCTTCACACACATCTTCAACCCGGCAGCACAGCGATCTCTACAATCAGCACAGTTTTAAGGTGGAGCCCAAGATTAGTGTCAGCAACTCAGTGTCTGAGCAAATGTGAAATATGGTCACAGTCTGCCTTCTGTTCCTGAGTTATGGTGATGAATAATGGACAGAAAAGTGTTTCTGCAGAACATTATGTGACCTTTGACCTTTTGGATATAAAATGTCATTGCATCATTTTATCTAATGAAACATTTGTGTAAATTTAGTCATAATTACTGTATGGTCAAAAACATGTTTTGTGAGGTTCCAGTAACCTTTGACTTTTGACTACCAAAATCACATCAGTCCATCCTTGAGTCCAAGTGAACGTTTGTACCAAGTTTGAATAAAATGTCCTCAAGGCGATCCTGAGATAACGTGTTCACGAGAGTGGGACGTACAGACAACTTGAAAACAAACAACCTGGCTGTCCTCTGTGAAGAGGCATAACAACGATTTGTACTGTTAGCTGTGACTTTAGCACCAAGGACAGCTCCTCCTCACCATGACCCAGGTCACATGGGGTCAGCAGGTCTAATCCCTGAGGCTGTTACACGTAGACCCAGTTTCTTTCCATGGCGTCGCTTTAATTATGCTAATTGGATTGTGCTGGTTTTTTTCCACTACTGACACAGAAAGCTGTCATGAATGAATGTGTGGTGGTCGGACAGTCCTGGTAGTATGAGATGCTTCAACTACAAAGTCAGTTAAAAAAAAAACAGAAAAAAACAGGAAAAAAAATTAGAAGGAATACATTTTAGTGGCATAATGAAGTGTTCTGAAAAAACTTTTTTTTTTCTTTTGAGTCATATATGCACTCCCTCACTTGTGTGTGCAAATCAACACTGTGCTCTATTTGACTCACTGAACACATGATACTCAGGTTTTGTAAATATGTTGCACGGGCATAAACTATTGTGCAGTATAAAACACTGTGATGTGATGTGTGTAAAGAACTTGTAGTTAAAATGTCAAGATAATGTCGCTGATTATGTTCTGCTCAGTAGAAAGCCAAAGACGATCTGCACCATCTTATTAAATGCATCAGATGGCAAAATGTATTTTGTAAATGTCATCATCTGTGTGAGTGACCTTTGAGGATTTCTTCATTAAACTGCAGAAATTTCCGCTTGGCATTTCACGCTGGCTCTGTCAGTGATTCTGTAACATCAAATTTTCCTCAGCTTTAAAGAGCATTCAATTCCTAATAAGTCAGCACGTAATTGTTACACTGCGTGTCGCACACGTATATATTCCACAGCTTCTGGTCCAAACAGAGCAGTGTGATGTAAAGCTGCTTCTTATCTGTGGATCAGCAGTGTGAACCGGCTCCGTGCACTCTGTTGTACCTGGCCTTCACATTCAATTGTCTTTGCTGAGCTCCCTCAGGTGTGCTAACATTTTCAACATACGGCGTCTCATTTTAATTGGAATAGCAGATGCTTTCCACACGGTGTCCCTATTGCCTCAAAATGAAAGCTGCTCTATTTTTTTCTCTAACATTCAGTACATGAGAGAAAGACTTTTAGGTTGCACTGGAATGACATGCTATTAATTTTTTTTTTGAAGCAGTCTTTGATTTTAAATGCAATTCAGGTTTCAGTGTCATTAGAGGGTGTTAGATTTACAAAGGCGTGTCATAAGCTATGACAGTGCGGCAGAGTTCAAGAGCAACATCAAAATCAAAAAATGCAGTATAGTCATAAAAAGAATGTAACAGGTGCTGGTATGCTGTGTGAAATGTGACAAAACACCTGGATCTGTAACTCAGTGATGTGTTACCACCTGGCTCAGGGGTGACAACAATAAGGGGAGCAACACACAGTCAATACCAGTTCTGATCACTATTTATTTAACAAAAGTGTCCATCAAAATGGTATAAATATGGAGTGTGTAAAATGGAGCAAAATCAGTTGTGTCAGGTGTGTGGATGGGTGAGAATGTGTGTGGCAAATGAATTCTGCAGCAAACCAAACAGAGATGGCTACACAGGCTGGTGCAGGCCTCGCAGTGGGTGAGTGAGAGAGAGAGTGGGCAATCAGAAAGGCAGTCTTTTAAGCTTTCTGAAAGGCCACACCCAGATGATTAAAGCAGGTGACACTCCTCAGCTCCACCCCTGAACAGCTCTCAGAGGCTGCAAACAAAAAGAGAGTGAGGCACAAACAAAGGAGGAGTTGTCACAGATGACTACAGTTTCCCAGTCTTACATCTTTATGTGTTACTGCCTGTTGGTGCTTGTGTTTCTCATGTATTTGATTTAGTATACAGTCATATAACGTCTTGTTGGAGCAAACATTCCTCCTTTGCTCTGGTCACATACATTTTATTCTTTATTAAAGGTTCACATGCAATGCACTGAAAGTTAATATGTTGCCCCTATTGTTCAATTTTGTACAGTCAACAGCCCATAATATACAGCAATTCAACTAATACACAGTGTAGTGGCTGAGTCAGGAGAAGGATTTAACCAGATGATAGATCAGATAGAGGCACTTTTAAACTGTATTTTGTAAAACTTATTGCACCCAAGTGTGAGGGAGAAGAATAGCAAATATTATGTACACTCAGCTTTGTGTCCTCAGTATTTGTGTGGGTGCACAGCTATGCTGCAAGCTAAACACACCTCCATAAAGAGATCGTCTTTGTAGTTTTTACTGGAAGCAATTGTGAAACTGTGAAAACAGTACTGGACAACAAATGTATGACTGTGATTAGAAATTAGAAGATACCATAAACAGGTCAAGGTATTATAGTAAGAGTCTGCAGCCATGCTTGTGGCTCTGTGAGGCTGGGATGCTCATTGGGAAGGAAATATAACTATTCGACCAGTCCAGAGTATTGGGCAAATTTAATTTTTGACTGCACTGGATAAATTGGTAAATTACTCAATTTACCAAAGTTCAAAAACTCCATGAATGTGTGTACCAAAATGTATGTTAGTCCAATGCAACATACTTTTCACTCAGAGCCACAAATGTCACCTGCTGGTGGTGCTAGAGGGAAGTCTTTAGGGCACCTCGTCAGGGAGGCATGAATGTCTGTAAATGTTGGTGGCGATCCATACAGCAGATTTCAAGCTATTTCACTGGATAAGTGAACTTTTGACTTGTTGGTGGACGATCTCCAAAGTCATTACAACTGATCCTCTAGGGATCTGTAGCAAATTTTATGGCAATCCAGCCAATACTACTCAGAGTTAGAGTGAGAGTTAGAGTTTTGATTTTAACCAGCCCCAGGCACACCTGTGCAACACTCCTGCTGTTTAATCACTTTCATCTTGATATGCCACACCTGTCACATGGATGGATTATCACCAACATTAATTTGTGCACAAAATTGAAGAGAAATAAGCCTTTTGCGTGCATAGAAAAAGTCTTAAATCTTTTATTTCAAAGAGCGCAAACAAAAGTATTGTCCTAATATTTTTGTTAGTGTGTTTCACTTGAAAGCATAAATGCCAACATCATGGTGGCACTAGAGGAAAAGTTAGCAGATCAGCAAAGTCAGTGGGCTTCATCCTCTGGGCACTATGCTAATTCACTTTTAGCCATGCTGCTATCAAAATAAATACAGTAACAAAGGTGCTAGATCACAAATTACATTACATTTCATGCCAGACAGAAACATCACCGGTGAAAGGACTCCCCTTAGGAAGTACAACCCAATAATCACTCCAGTAAACATACAGTATTCACGTGACCAACAGAAAAAAGAATAACATGCATACAACAGTTAGCCCACCAACAGTTACCTACAATGCTTTATTAGCAACACATTAGCCTCAGACAGTTAATATAATGCCTCACCTGTTTAGCAGTGAACTATCACAAATCAGCAATAACAAAACAGCCATAACAATAATAAAAGAGTAGCTACAGATAATGCTCCACCCACAGCATTCGAGCAGTAGATAAAAGGCGTCTGTAAATATTTGCTTGGTCACAGATCTGACAAAATGGTACATGTTAACTGTCAGTTAAACTGCCAGCCATGTAACTGTGCCAGTAGGTGTTGCTATAGCAACAGCATGTTCAACTGAAACCAACTGCTGATGGCACAACAGGCTTCACAGGACACAGTACTCCACAGGACACAGTACTCCACAGGACACGGTACTCTACAGGACACGGCACTCTACAGGACACAGTACACAGTACTCTACAGGACACAGTACTCTACAGGACACAGTACTCCACAGGACACAGTACTCTACAGGACACAGTACTCCACAGGACACAGTACTCCACAGGACACAGTACTCTACAGCATTGATCCCCAACCCGTGGGGTCATTTGATACTGGGCCGCACAGAAAGAAAAAATAATTTCCATTATTTTGTTTTGTCACAAAATTTGTTTGATTTATTTTTCGTGTCTTAATGACATTTTATTTTGAAAAGTGGCCGGATTCTCTCTGTTACATCCGTCTCACTTGACGACACCATAAGTCACGTGATATATCCCGCTAAATTAAATCCCAAGCTAACAAAATGAACAACAAACGGAGTTCTTTAGAAAAATTTTTTGCAAAGGGGAAACGGTCCAATGAAGGGACGGAAGAGGAACCGACACCTGCTAAAAAAGGGAAAGCTCCGAAAGCTCCGTTTTTATCTGCTACACCTTTAAACTGGGCCGTGAAAATATTGTCAGACATTAAATTGGGCCATGGTACAGAAAAGGTTGGGGACCACTGCTCTACAGGACACAGTACTCCACAGGACACAGTGCAACACAAGTTCCATATGGATCAAAAGTACATTCAGGTCACATGAAAAGCTTCACTGTAACTAATATGACAAACTACAGTTCATCTGAAAAGTATTCAAAGTGCTTCACTTTTTCCATATTTTGTTATGTTACAGCTTTATTCCAAAATGGAATAAATTCATTTTTTCCCTAAAAATTCTACACACAGCACCCTATTATTACCACATGAAAAAAGTGTTTTTGAAATGTTAGCAAATTTATTAAAAATAAAAAACTAAGATATCACATGTATATAAGTATTCACAGCCTTTGCTCAGTACTTTGTTGATGCACCTTTTGCAGCAATTACAGCCTCAAGTCTTTTTGAATATGCTGCCACGAGCTTGGCACTTCCATCTTTGGGCACTGTGGCCCATTCCAGCGCTCTAAAGCAGGTTTTCATCCAGGATGTCCCTGTACATCGCTGCATTCATCTTTCCCTCTATCCTCACTAGTCTTTCAGTTCCTGCCACTGAAAAACACCCCCACAGCATGATGCTGCGACCGCCATGCTTCACTGGTGATGAGCGGTGCCTGGTTTCCTCCAAACATGAAGCCTGGCATTCACGCCAAAGAGTTCAATCTTTGTCTCATCAGACCAGAGAATTTTGTTTCTCATGGTCTGAGAGTCCATCAGGTGCATTTTGGCAAACTCCAGGCAGGCTGCCACGTGCTTTTTACTAAGGGGTGGCATCCGTCTGGCCACTCTACCACACAGGCCTGATTGGTGGATTGCTGCAGAGATGGTTAGTCCTTCTGGAAGGTTCTCCTCTCTCCACTGAGGAACGCTGTATCTCTGGCAGGGTGACCATTGTGTTCTTGGTCACCTCCCTGCCTAGGGCCCTTCTCCCCGATTGCTCAGTTTAGACGGCCGGCCAGCTCCAGGAAGAGTCCTGGTGGTTCTGATCTTCTTCCATGTACGGCTGATGGAGGCCACTGTGCTCATTGGGACCTTCAAAGCAGCAGAAATGTTTCTGCACCCTTCCCCAGATTTGTGCCTCGAGACAATCCTGTCTCTTCTGAGCTTCATGGCAAAGGCTGTGAATATTTATGTACATGTGATTTCTTAGTTTTTTATTTTTAATAAATTTGCAAAAATCTTACGGGCTGTTATGTGTAGAATTTTGAGAAAAAAATAATAAAATCCATTTTGGAATAAGGCTGTAATATAAGCAGAGTAAATGAAGCGCTGTGAATACTTTCCGGGTGCGCTGTATCTTGTGAGCACTTCCATCGGAACATTTGTGTGTGATGAAAAGCTTTGATGTATAATATATACAGTACGTATATAATACATGCAAGCGGAAATTCCTTTCTATCTTTACAGAGACAACAAGGCCAGAAACCCACTTAACTAATCAAGCTGCATGTACATTATCTCTTCTGTGCTGAACTCCTTCACCTCTTGTCTCCATCTTAGTTAGGTTTATGTATGTATAATGAGGCACCCCAGAGACCGCTGATCATATAGTGTTTTATTTAGAGAAGCTCCTCTTCCCAGACTGGGCTTTTAGCACAGCCGTAGTCTGTGACCCACTTCTGCACAGACAGGACTAGAAATGAGGAGAAGGTGGCAGCTGAGAGAAGGAGCAAGGCGATGTCGGGGGTGTAAAACAGCAGATTTGTGAGATGAGGAAGATGAGGGTTAATGGTTAATGGATAAATGAGGATGACAAAAAGGGGAGATGAGGGTGAGGGGGAGATGTAAGAGGAGAGTTTGGGGATAAAAGATAAGGATCTATGGGGAGGTGTTGAAGATCAACTAAGTTGTTGTTCCTCACATGTGATTCTGTAAATACTGCACTTAAAAGCTGCAATATGTAATGCAACATTCATGCAAGAATTCTATCTTAAAACATGAAAAAATTAACAAATTATCAACAGCATTTGAAGAAATAACAGTTTTGACGGTCTAAGACCTCTGTCTTGTGTTGCAGAGATTTCTGCTGAAGTTAGCATGCTAACCAGTTAGCCCTAGCCCATCATGTATCATGACACCACCTTGTATCTCAAAAGTCGAATAAACAAGCAAAATAAACTCAGTTACAAAGTTAAGTTATCCTTTACTGATCACTGTAGGGAATTTATTATCTGCATTTAACCCATCCTAAGTATTAGGAGCAACGCCTGGGGGCCAGTTTCAGCTCTTAGACAGTGCCTTGGTCAAGAGCCCTGACAAGAGAACCGGAGCACCCAGAGAAAACTCGTGCAAACATGTGGATATGGTACAAAATAGAGCTTTTTCATAGCAGAAAGTTCGACATCTAAGCGTGCTTTACCTGCCTAAGTCATAATGCGTGCTGTGACAAGGCTCTATGGAGTGTGAATCATGGCTATGGTGTTTGTGCATTGAATCTAATGCTGTTGTATTGGATCACTGAAAAAGACACAGCAATGTACACAACATCGAGCTTGTACTAAAAACGTACAGATGGTAAACAGTGTAAACAACGCTTTCTTAACACAATTACAATTAGCAAACACTGCTGTAAAGTCAGATCACAGTAGGTTGAATGCCATTTAGCAGCCGCTCGTGAGCTGTAGGAGAGATGTGGCACTGTCCTGCGGATATATGTATGAATTGTCACGGCAACAGAGGCAAAATGAGAGCTTCAAATACGCCAAATCACCTCTGTTTGAAGGAGCTTCTTTCCAACGGCCAAATTTGTTATTACGTCAAAGGAAACACTGTTGCCGCTATGCTTTGAATATCCTAACATAATTTTGTGAAGATTTATGCTGCGTGATGCTGAATTACATAGATTCATTAGTGGGTGATTTTAAAATGCGCTTTAGGGGCACAGACATGATAAATGAGGTACGTCTGAATTAGCAGACGCAGCCTTCAGCCTCAAGGGCATTTGGAGAGAATTATAGTGTAATGCCTCGACGTTGTTTTATCCCTGCCCCTGGATTTAGCTGGGTGGACTTATAAACACATTATACGATGTAGAGCTGAAACTATTAGTCACTTAATCGATCAGTCCATTGGTTCTGAGACTGGTGGCTGATGGTTGTACTCTCTGATGCACCTTTGACTGTGATTCCAGCAAAGCTACTTTGCTGACACTCCTTATTTTAGAACAACTTGGTCTGTTTTATTTGGAGTTTCCCCAGTACAGTTTGGCACGATGAAAAAAAAATTTGATTGACAGAAAATTTTGGACTAATCCGAAACAATTTTCATAACCGATTAATTGGTTACGTCGAAACTGGTTCCAGTGTTTCAAATATCAAATATTTTCAGATATCAATATTTTCTAGTTTTGTTCAACAGCCAGTTGAAGAAGCCACCTTGAACTCTCTCTCTCCAATTTGAGACTTCTGATCGACCAAACTAATCATTGATTAAATGCAAAAAACAATCCTCAGAACAATCGCTTAAGAAAATAATCGTTGTGTGGCCCTAAAATGACGAAATTAAAATCCAGCACAAACCAGTACAAAACAACAGAAGCCATGGCCTCAAAGTAACCACAGAGTTAAACCAACATGTCTCCACATACTGAGACTCAACTGTTTGAATTTTACAGGTGTTTTATATTGTTTTTTTATACGCCCTGTATGTCCTTAAAGCACCTGCACACAGTGGATGATGTGATTAATGACTGGGAGAAGACTTTCCCTTAAAATAATACCCACATGTTACCGTTTGTGTCTGTGGGGGGAAGGATGGCTGCTTTTATCAACCCACACACACACACACACACACACACACGCACACACACAGCAGATGTGAATGCAGGGGGAGGCACTTGCAGCCTATGAAGAGATGTGAGCTGACGTGGCTCTTGTGAGACGGGCTTATCAGGACGGGAAATGGGATCGCACATGCGGCAGGCATATTCCAAATCCCACCCCTGCCAAGCTTTTGGCTGCAGAGAGCTGACCCCATGTGACCTCCCTCGGGGCATCCTCTGAAAAAGAGTGACATCATTTTAGAGAGCTTTTGCAGGGAGCAATAGGAAGAAGTCTTTGTCTGTTGAAACGTCAGGTTTCTACGCTGCCGCCTCCTCCCCTGCCCAAATCTCACAGCACCTAATGAACAAAAAAAGATGTAAAATTCATGTGCCTTCATTAATTATTTAATATTAATAAGAAAAGCAGCGTAGGCTAAATGTGCAGGAGAAGTCAGACAAGCTGGTAACTGGGTCACTCTGAGAAACATCATTTTTCACCTGCTGTCACCAGTGCACATTTGGTTTCAGTTTATTCTAATGCTTTGTGCAGTATTACATCAGTCAGAGCTTTAAAAAGGCCAGCATGTTTGATATGAATACAAGTTCTCCAGCACATTATAGGTAGGGTAGACAAGCCTTTCTAGCAGCCAATAAACAACTAAAAGGAGGTTTTAGTGCAGTGTTCTGAAAGTAATCTAAGGATATTTGTTTGAGTTCTCATCATGGACTGATGCGATAGATAATTAATCGATGTATCAACACTAAATAAATGAAATTCCAGTTTATTCGTCCGAAGAAGTTCAAAAGAGATTTATTATGTCCTCCGATGCTGTTGAAGGATCTTTCCTTAGTTTAACAAAGCCTCTTAGTGTTGCATACATTGTTCATATGAAGTCTGTGTTGCAAGTGGGCATTTAGGAGACTGGGGTGGTTTGATGAAAGATGCCATTGAGTTGCATCATGGGATTTCTGGAGATTGACTCATACCAGAGCCTATAAGATCGGATATTTTGTGAGTTCTCCACCTTTATCGAAATGCAATACTAAATCACTGGAGTACACAAGTACAACTACTTGGGAGCACAGATGCTACTGGAGAAACGGCTCAGCATCATCTGCACTGTCATCTTAAAGTAATTCCTACAGCCCACTATTTTAACCTCCATTCTAAAATTCCAAAACACAGACATCTCTCACACAGCTTGCATACAAAACTAAACACATCCCCAAAAATGCAGTCGGTGACCCCACACATGTTCTGAATGCCTTTTCAAAGATATGCCATCTGGAAAGCATTCCAGATTGCTCGTAGGAAGTTTGGTTTTGTTCCAGAACTGGACTGGTAAACAGCCAAGATGAAATGGATTTTTATAAAGAGAAGCTGAATACTGAGTCCTTTGCTTTACTGAACCATTGAGCTGAAAGGATTAGTCACTAATTAAATTCTAGTTAGACATAAAATGACTCTGCAACCACTGTGATAATTGATTAAAAATACTCCATCATCATGTATAATAACATAAATAGATAATAATAACAGTTTAAGTCAGTTCAGTTTTTAGTCCTATATGATAGTAAATGTCATACTTTTGTTTTGGACTGCTGATTTGACTAAGCTATCTGAGGACCATTTTTTGCTTTTAAAAATTGTGATGAGCAAGATTTATTGATACTTCATCGATTAAGAGATGAAGTGATTATTCTAGAAAAGTAATCTACACATTAACGGCTGCTTTCTAGAACCATCAAGGTCATCTTTTTAACAAAATATATGGCATTGTTATACCATTTGATGAGGGAGTTCTCCTTGTACATACATGGTTGAGAGACTTGAGGTGGTGGTGCTGGTGGAGGCGGAGGTGGAGGTGGTGGGGTGCTGAGGTTGAACCCAGAGTGATCTGTCAGCAGTAAATCACAGGGTGAGAGGGACTAAAGCCTGCCTGCTCCGTCTGCTCAGAGAGACGGGGGAACATTAAGGCCACGATGCTAAAAGCCACTAAGTCTCCCTCTTGTCTCCCTCCGTCCTGGAGCTGGAGCCGGACCAGCTGCCGGGCCTCTGGTGTGTTTTTCTCTCTCCACGTTGATCCATCCCACCAGCCACCTTTGACCAACATTTCTCTTTTTTCTCGCTTTCCTTCTTGTGAGAATGTTTAACAGTGAAACATCATCCTGGCAAACGCACCACATTGTGTGAACACAGCGATGGACTTTGCCCTTAAATGTGTCAGTATCATCAGTGATTACTGCTGCTTCGTGGGGACTTCCTTTAGTATTGATCAGGGAGTGCATTCGTTTTATTGACGATATGTCTACATCTGTTGGCAGACTCAGTGGGGACAGGACGGTTCACTTGGTATGAACATTAGACCTGCAGCAGACGTGCACTTCCAGTTAATATTTCAACAGCACTGAAGATCTTTCTCTTTAAAATCACCACAGTGGGAATTTGTTTCTATGCCAGCGTTCATTCATTAACATTTGGATCAGGGATGCAAGTAACTGAGGGGTGAGGAGCTGTGAAATGTTATGTGGCAGTGAATCCCATGTGTGACAGGTGTGAATGTTGAATAATGCATAATGCTTGATGCCATTTTTCATTGGAATAGCAATGGAAGCATGACGGCAGGCTGTGTTGACTGTTAATGCTGTTAGACGATGTCCATTTATGTGTGCCAGGCACATGTACAGTCCGTGGGCAGCATAAACACATCTTGACAAAGCAAAAGCTTTATGGCTTTGAAGGAATTAAGTAACTTGTGAAGCGCTCTGTAAAGATAATGGGTCATATAGGCTGGGTGAGTCAGCAGGATGTGCCAACCCCATGGGGGGTGCCTTCAGTGAGCTTCAACCTGCAACTATTTTAATAATCAAGTTTTTGCGCAAGCAAAAATGGCAGCCATTCCCCACTACTTCCCAGTTTGTGAGGATTTTTTATATATTATCTTGGGGTTTTGGATGGTTGCTCAGACAGAACAAGCAACTTGAAGACATCAATGCAATGGGCATTTTTCAGTTTATGACATTTTATAAATTAGCCATCCACAAATCAATGGCGTTGATGAGGTAAAACATCAATTATATTGATTTTTTTTGTACTGCTTTCAGCTGAGTATGTGTCAAAAAGGTTTAGCAATTGCTCACATTTTGTTTTATTTATGTTTTACACAACATCCAAACTTTTTTGGAAAACAAATTTAAGTTCTGTTAATAGACAAAATAACCACTCAGGAATGCTAGCTGTTTGCTTATGAATTTAATTAAAATCCTGACAAAAGAAGGTAGTTCATCATATTGATATAATACTAAGGGAAAGATACCACTGTGCACATTTGACAAGTTTGCATCATCTCATGGTTTTCATCATATCATGGAGGCAGCTAACGATTGTCTTCCTTATCAGCTGATCTCTTGAATGTTTTCTCCAAGAGTCAATGAACGGCTCTGTGTCCAGTCAGAAAAGTGACGTTTTCAAATGACTTGTCTGATGAAAAGTCCAAAACCACATATTTAATTTACTAGTTTATATGATAAACTGAAGCTGTCATTTGAGAAGCTGGAACCTAATGTGTTCCATTTCTTTCACTGTTTTTGCTTGTTAAACTACTGGAAATTATTAATTGATTATCAAATATTTGCTTTTTTGTTGATCGACTAATTGATTAATTGACTAATTGACTAATTGTTTTCAGTTTCTCCCAAACCAAACATCTCACAGCAAATATGTTGTCATTATTATTCGTGTTTGACACATGAAATAGTTTTGCAGTTTCTTTTGACTGAAACGTGTATAAACATGGCTTCTGTCAGATGATGCTGGCCTGAATTCTCGGTTATATGAGAAACCTCTTCCATACATTAGCAGGTAAATGCAAACACAGAGGCTCCGGTCGCTCAGGGGTTAAACGTCTCTGATAGTAGGAAGTGGGTGGTAAGAGCCGAGGATGGAGCGAAGCCCGCGCGGCAACCACGGCTCATTTTTCGCGTGAAAACCAACGTTACACCAGAGGAGAAGCGCGTGAAGACATCGTACACCCGCGAGGGCTCACGGAAAACGGACAAATGCGCTTACCAGAGGACAAAAAAACGCAAAGTTATCCACGAGCTCTGAGCGGCGACGCGTGTGTGTGTGTGTATCAGCTGACGGACGCACAGAGCCGCAGCTCCTCACTGATCGCGCCTTCTTTAATGCACAGAAGCTGTGACGGCGCGTGGATGTGTCATCCGGCCCGGGCTTTCGCTGTGTAGCAGTGTGCAGCATGAATGCAGCGCATGCACGCGCCGGCAGCACGCGCGCCGTGTTTCGATGTGGACTCCTGTGACATGCAGCGGACTGCTGTAGACCGACCGAGGACCGCCGCGATCGAAGCATTTCTTCGAAAGGATGACTGTCGCTGACCTGATCGATGTCGGCCGGTGCCGCTGCAGTGGGCTGCTTGTAGTTGCACGGATGGGTTCGGAGCTGTGATGTCTTGGGGTGAAGATGTGCGCAAACCTGTTTGGTTTGTGTAATCTGCGGTGTGATAAGCTTCGGTCTGACAACGTGGGCTGCTGGGGGGGTCTCCTCTCTGTCTCTCAGCTGGACTTCTGTTGATCCCACCGTGCAGCCTCTCGCTTATTCAGCACTTCCCAGCACAGAGCAGCCGAGTCAGGAGTCTCTGTCAGTCTCTGCCGGCAAGCGATGTTGGCTGGGGTCGAGCTCAGGAGCGGCACTTTTTCTAATACTTTGCTCATATTTGTAGTTTTTTTGTAACGTGAAAGAGCGGCGCGTACATCACTGTTTTCCATGTGATGTTGTGTGCCACTCCGGTCATAACAGCGACTTGTCCTCGCAAAATTAGTCAAGATTTTTTGCTGGTGAACGATGTGAAAAGCGGCCACGCTGATCTCTTCGGTCGAGCGGTGAACTGACGAGCCGTGCTGGGTCACTGAAAGCCACGCGAGAGTGGGGCTCTTCTCGCCCCGTCACCTGGAAACCACAGGAGCCACGAGACCCTCCGACAGGTGCGAAGCCGTACACGTGCCATGGATGATTCTGGGATCATCCGGAGACGGAGGCTGCAGGTGAGAACTGGTGTATTGGATTAATATTTATCCCATAAAACATCTCACACGTCTTTTTACATACCAGAATGAATTCAAGTGTTGAGACAGTTTGCACAGGAACGGACTCTTTAAAGGAGAAAGGTTTCATATATGGCGGTTCTTCATCCACACATAGATGTAAGGGGTGTAAATAAATAAAGCCAATGCAATCAATTGTACGTTAAATGAGTTCATTATACATTCAGACCCCCTTTAAACACGTTTGAATCATACATGCTATGAATGAGATCACATACACCCATGAGTGCGTTTATACATGTGAAGAGACTCAACACCATATAAACATGTTGCACTGTTAGACTTCAAAGGAAGCTGTGCAGATTTAGTAGTGAGCGATCACAGGAGGTGTCACTTTGTCTTTCAGTATCAATATATACATGATATATATAATGATATTAAAAAATGGTACTCACCAAAGGGATGCAAAACATTAAAAAATCCAATTCTGCCATAAATCAATCCAGCTCATGGATTTGCATCATGGCCTAATGCACCTAGACATATTAAGGTTGGGTCATGTTACAGATTGGGAAAGCTGCCTTGGCATAAACAGCAGGCAAACTTCCTCAACATATTTTCCCAATAAGTGCAGTGGGTAGCAGACCTGTTTTCAGAATATCTATACAAGTCAGTAATAACCAGTCATATGTTGACTCTGGGCTACTTAAAGAGACTGAGTGGATTATTCCATTACACTTGCATGCTGTAGGCTGGTCACTTAGCCTTTATCTTGTACATTATGGCAGATACAGGAATGCACTGGTGAAGGCTTTCTTCAAGGCTTTCCTCTGTGTGGTGAGTGCTTGGTTCAAAGCCATCATGTGAGGCAGCCCGAGCTTATTATGCAGAGCCATTGTCTTGTCAGTGCTGTGATTCTCCGTGAATTACATTTATATTAAAGATACTCTGCTGCAGATAATGGCGAGGTAGCGTGCTCAAGATGATTTCTCATCTTTTATGAAGACGAGAGAAATCGGACCCATGCTGTTCTGTTCAGTTGGTAAAACGCAGCGATGACTCTGCCGGGTTGGAGTTTCCACTCTAACAGGTGCTGGACTGTAAAGCCTGATGGATTAAAGCAGACGCTCAATTAAAGATGTTATGATCAATGGGTTAGTCCAGGAAACATCTCATTCTTCAGAAATACAAGACTATCTGCGCCCTCTACCACCAGTTCTACCTTTGTTGAATTGTACTGTGTAGATTTCCCCTCAAACGCATCAAAGTGACATTTAGACTGAGGCTTCTGATAGTTGCTCACAGCTGTTAAAGATGCAGGGAGAGCTACAGTAGTTTGATCAGGAAGTAATGAGTATTTCTTTTCATATCTCCAACTAATGATTATTTCTTATATCGATTAGTGTGCGGATTATTGCCTGGGTTAAACATTTGGTCTATAAAAAGCCAGCAAATAGAAAAAAAGGTAACAAATGCACAATTCTTATTTCCAGGTGATTGTACACTAATGAAAACATAGTTGTGGATATTATATTCCATTTCTGCCAATAGAGCCTCTTAAATCTTACACACTGGTCCTTTAATTCAGGTTAATTTGCTGGAGGATATTTGCCATTTTTGCCTGATTAAACAACTGTAACAACTAATTGTTTCAGCTCTCTGTGTACAGCAGTTGAGTTCTTACACATGTAATATTGCTGATATCAGGCACAGATCTTATATATCACCCAGGTAAAGATTTTCAGATGGTTTTGTGGGGCTTTGTTAATGTCTAATGAAATTTGACAATGCTGAGTTGAAATGTTTGGCAGAGGTGAGTGTGGGAATTAGAAGACATCCAGTCTCTCTGCTGAGCAGTCATCTTTTTGATTGAAATCTTTTTTCAGAAGTTAATTGTAGCTGGAATTCAGAGCGGGATAGGAACACCGTCAGTGGAAATGGAGGGCAGGCGGACGGGAGACAGTTTGATGTGAACAGAAAGGTTTGAATGTGGTGCACAACCACACACACACACACACCTACTCACAGACACACATAAAAAGACACATTCACTTACAAGGAGCTCACTGGTGAGGCAAACTTTTGATTTTAGTCAGATGCTGAGTGCACATTAATGTTTGTGTCCAGCCATTCAGTTGACTGTGCCGTGGCTACACCGAGCTTCTTCTCTGTGTGTGTTTGTGCATAACATTCATGCCTATATGTTCACATCAAATCGACTCCCGCCCCGTGCCCCTACTCTCCATTTCCATTCAAGTGGTCGATATCCATATCTCAGACAGAGGAGGTCTAAATGCTGAGGATGTGGCGCAGTTGTCGGGCCCATTAGCAGGACTAATGGTGGCCTAACAGCCCTGTGTGCCCTCAGGGAGGAAGACCAACCACCACCAGCAGCAGGACGGGCTGAAAGGGCTGGAGGCCAGGAGGAGGAGTGGGGGCAGCGTAGACCTGAGGCAGGCAGCAGCTGCGGGCTGCCTTAGACCCCATTTAAGTGGCTATTACAATATGCGGATCTCTTTACTGCCTGGATCTACTTTCACACCAGAGAGGCAGAGGAGGGAGGGCGAGAGAGGAGTGTGTGTTCATGTGTGGCATGTTTGTGTCTCATACAGATGACGTCATTGGTCGTTTAGGAGTGAGGACACTGAAAATAAATCGGGTTCCAACTAAGAGAGAGCTGAGTATCACTGGAACTGGTATCATAAATGAGTACAATTAAGTCTTTCTCATTACTTAATTTAATAAAAACAGCCAAGCCTCTTGAACGCACTAGTTCATTGTTGTCTGAACACAAACTGGGCGGAAACTTTAAAATTGTGGTAAAATTAACAAAGTTCTGATCGTAACCACACAATATTTCCGCATTAAAATATCTAAAAATGAGGTAACAGTGCATTACATTTGGTCGCCTCCATTGGCGACACGAGAAACACCAGGTGATATTTCACAGAGTGAGGAGTAGTGTTAGTGTGAATAAAACTTTCATACCTTTAACTGTTTGTGATCATTTCATTTAATAAGCAGTTGGCTGTTGTTTAACAATGAAGACAACAACTCCCATGATCCCACGCTCCTTCACAACGTCATGAAAATTGTGTCTTTTGTTTTGACTGTTTTGACTGACAGGCCCCTCCTGGCAGAAATAAAAACTGTGCCTCTAAATCAGGTTATATTTGATGAAAAAGGAAAAAGCACAAAAAAATGAAAAGATTCTGTCTGTTGTCAACAAACGTCACCATTGCTTTATTTCAAAGACCAATACCAATCCTTTATTGATATTTGAGAGGAAAGTGTGATTATGATATAATAATGGCCAATATCCATTTTTTGATATACATGTATATGTAAGTATCCCTAGAATTTGGTTATTAATTTGGATAAAATTGTGAAAATGTGTACTGAGCGGGGCATTTTCCAGTTGAAAATTAGCCAGTATTTTTTTTCTTTTATTGGACAGCTGATAGAGAAGAGACACACAGGGAGAGACTGTCCCTCCATGAAGAGCGACAGCATCGCCGCTTCAGCCAACGCCTCAAACTGACATACAGTGTGTTTACGATCAAGCGACAAAGCCCTCTAGTGGCCATAAGAAACTAGTGACGGGAACAAAAGAGGAAGTCAGGTCATCATTTCTGAACCTTAACCATTGTTATTGTAACCACGACGACAGAATTCCCCTAACCATGATAAAACGGTCAATTTAACCCAAACCAGGACGTTTCCCTTACCTTAAGTGCTCATTGTAACCCAAACGATCTGGAAACAGGAAATGAACAACAATCTCCAGTTTCAAAGTCTGATGTCTAGTCGACCCTTGCTCTCCAACGACGTCACCTGACTTCCTCCTTTGCTCCTGTCATAATTACTAGAAAGCTTGCTTGTCACTTGAATGGAAACAGATGTCATTTTGGGGCTCTTACTGAAGCGGCTGATACTGTTGTCCTCCTCGGGCGGACAGTGTCTCCCTCTGTCTCTCTGTCTCTGTCTCTGTCTCATGGCCTCCTGCAGTCAGTAGTTATTCTGCTTGATCTATCTTGCTGTCCTCCTTAAGCCATGAAGTCTTACTCTTCTCTCTGTCTCTGTCCATTTGTCTCCCTCACATCCATAATAACTGTCTCTTCTTACTTACCGTTCGGTCCTCCTTCACCCCCATCACCTCCTTCGTCCACCCATCTTTTGGTCCACATCTCCCCATTTCTCACCTCCCTCCTCCTCACATTTAACTCTCTCACTCTGGCAGCTCCACATGGCACCGCTGGCATACCATATTCAGGACACGACATTTGGCTTCTTCCCTTATTTGCTAAATGTGCACATTTTGCAATTCAGAGCCAGTGCATTCCCGCTACTGACTCTTACTACTAAATGTACACATCTAAAACATTTAAATCAATCACACAGTAGTGGACTTTGCTGCAACAGGCCCCATTTGGCTTTATGAGAAACACACAGTAAATAGACACGAGATCCCCCACAATGGTTGTGACCAGTGGCACCGTCCAGTCCATTTTATTTTCATTCAGATTCCACCGTAGGAGAGTGTGTGTCAGTAAGATGAGTCATTTTCATCTCCAGCGGAGATGATCCCGCCGCCTCGAGCCGTTGTAGGTGTGTGTGTGTAGCATACTTACTCTTAACCCATATGCTCGTGCACTCATTCCCACACACACACACACAAATGAACACAAGTCATACAGTGTGTCTCACCCCTTTGTGTCGTAGGAGTGTTGAGTACATGCACACACACACACACACACACACACACACAATCGTGTTTCCATCACTTCAGAGGACATTACATTGACTTACATTCATTTCCTTGAGACTTCCCCTAACCTTTACCCCAGTGTTCACCCTAAAATGTAGCGGTTTACATCATGGGGACTTTTGTTTTGCCCCCAAACATGAGGTGAGTCTCCACGTTGTGACAGTATACGCAGAATTATGTCCCCACAACATGAGTAATACACGTCTGCACACACACACACACACACACACAAGCATAATTTGTCCAATATTTTGTTCTGGGCAGCGTGCCCATTTCCAATATGCTAAGCACAAGGGATAAGAGTGTGATCACTGCAGAAGATCCAGCTCTCTTTGCCAAGTCCTGTCACTCACTGCCGTGCCCACTGCTTTGTTCTGCCTCACCACGTCCTTCTGATGTCAGTATTATACAGAAAGGGTAGGTTTTGTGCCGAGAGAGCAAAGAGTACATCAAAGCAGCGGATCTGGGCCAGAATATATTTGGGAATAGCTTAAAATATTTGAACTACTTTAACTGCGCTTGAATTATCATGCCAGACGTCTGTAAAGCATAAAAGCTTGAGCCCAACTTAATCCCCCAAACAGAGAAAAATGGACAAACTAAGGAAAAAAACGCATGTGTTAAAGTTTGAAACTAGATCCAGTGAAACAAGAAAGTAATATAGGACAAGAGCGTGAGTCAATGAGACATTAAATATATTTTCGACCTCAGTGTAATGACCGGTGAATTCAAAGCTTTTAAGTAGAACTATTAAACTGAAGAATGCACTGTGTGACATTTGCCTCCCAGTCTGCTGTCAGCTTTGGCAGGAGAGACAGAGCAGAAGCCTTATCACTCTGCCCAAAGCAGCAGCATATTAACATTTTTCTTTCCTTTGGTCTCCAATTGGCCCTCGGTTTGTTCTTGAGCAAATACAAACCCAAAGAAAAAAACATGGAAACAACCGCATGACGCCGTTCCTTTACTTGTCAGACGGAGAAAGTTGTGTAATATTTTAATCTGTTTTGAACGTCCCTTTCGCTAAAGAGCGTAGTGGCTGGGGAGAGCGTGAATGATTTGCTGTAGCGTGGAGGTTGCGCTGGTGTGAAAGCTGCAAAACCACTTATTTAACGTTGCTCTGAGATAATATTTTTGTGTTTTGCATCCCCACAGTGCAGCTATACGGCATCAGAGTATTTTCTTACTCTTGATTTTTTTTTTGTTTTGTAGCTGTTTAGCTGTGACGTATCATCCGGAAAAGAGCAGTAATGGAAAATGTGTGTGGGTGTGTTGGGGCTAGTTGGCTAGTCAGGCCATAATCACACCTTTCTTCTTTTTCCACCTATTTCCCCACAGGTGGATATTGATGTATTGTGATGTTAGCACTGTGTGGTTTTGCTGTATGTGTATTGTGTGTGTGCGTCTGTGTGTGTGCACGTGAGGAGACAGTAGGATGCGCCGAGACATTTGTGTGTGTGACTGTGAAGACAGGAAATGGTTTTCAATGGTGAGCAGTCACATATAATGATCACCCAGGCCTGAGATTACTCGTGTATATCTGTCATGTCACAGCTTGTGCTTTTCATACACGATATAATTCAGCATTACTGATTCTACCAGCTTCACCACCTGTCTTCCACAGGTCAGGGTCAGATTTGATGATTTTCTAAAAATGGCCAAAAATGAGTAAATAAAATAGAAAAGTATGAATGCAAATAATTTGACTGTTTATTTTAGGACTGTAGCTGCACTCTGTGCACACAGATGAGGCTGATCAATCTCAATGATAGTGACTGAAGACAAATGCACTGGAGGTATTTAAACAGAGGTCAGACTAGAAGGGAACTCAGAGAGCACGGACCTCTTGTCCACACTATGCACAATATGCACATCTGCAGGCACAAACTTCACGGCCAACATTTCACACCATAGAAGCTACATAAATGTGTTTCAGAGTTGGAATGGAAGCGGAAGGCCCTTTTCTTTTGAAGTGTTCCTGTTTGTGCATCACGGTCTTTTCTTCTTGGCATAGTATCTGTAACACACTGGCTAAAATTACAGGAATGAATCTCCCTTTAGGCCCAGAGTGTTGTTAATGGTACAAACGTTATTACACATAGAAAGGAATGTTTAAAAAAACTGTAAAGTATGTGCTGCCACAAAGTGTACAGCAATCTCTCCCTATAGCAAGATGTTATTAGAAGTGAACAGCTCTGTCGCCTCTGAAGCCATCACATTTAGTCTTTGAAAGGAATGTGTGTTTGGCAGCCTAATTTGGATTGCATTGACAAGTTGTTCATGTTCATCCTTTAAAAAGGTCTTTAAAACCTCTTTGTCCTGCACTAACTTTACACTGAAAGCGTCCTTGATGTGCGCATCCAGGTTCATTTTCTTTGCCTTTGCCTACATTTACAGCCCAAGTCTTGCACACGCATTTCAAAGCGGGTTTTGCTGAGAACTTTCACAGGTTGTCGTGCTCAAGTGAACAGAGGAGATGCTGTAAGAAATGCTGGAGTGACCAGTAACGTGGCAACAACGCGTACAGTAGCTGCCTGTTGGACTGAGACAGTGGAGAGGGAGCAGGTGTTGGGGCTTCTATCCATTAGCCACCCCTGTCACCCCCCCCCCCCCCCCCCCCCCCCCCCCCCCCACCACACACACACACACACACACACACACACACACACACACACACACACACACACACACAGACACACACATATAAGCCACCTGCGGGGCCTCTCTCTGAGTCACCCTGGCAAAGCTCACTTCCTCTTCATGATGTAACTCATTGGCTATTACTGTCACTGTGATGTGTGGCGTCAGTCCGCCAGTCCCGTGTGTATTTTAATGTGGCATTTTGGGAAATATCTTTCAGAGCGTTGGATGAGAAGATCAATACCGCTCTCGCGTATGTGCGCTACATCTGCTGCTCCGGCCAGGAGACAATTAGCTTAGCTCAGCCTAAACAATGGAAACAAGGGGAAACGGCTAGCCTGGCTCTGTTCAAGGCTACATACAGCTACAGTAGCAGCGGCTCTGAAGCTCACTAATTAACACATGACATGTTGTCGTTTACTGTGTCCACAAACATAAATGTAAAGACAGAAGTTTTTAGTTTTAGGGGTAGTTATGTGTTCAAGCTATTTCTTGGCCAATGCTGATATTTCTATAGGCAATCAGTAGAGAAGCTGCGTAGAAAAACTGTTGTTTATCAAGACCATTTTTACATTTCTGTTTGTGTTTGGATTCCTCAAATGAGATGCGTGTTACGTTGCGAGCTTTAGAGGTGTTGGAAAGCAGAGTTTTGATCACTGCACGCCGGCTGCAATTGTCAAATCCCCAAGAGGGGCGATTATGATCTCTTCAGTATGTCTTTGGAAAACAGGTTCTAACAATGCGCCTTTGGGTTTCTGCTGCTCATTGGCTGCATTTTTATTAAGTGTGAGTGTTAAGAGTCTCACAGTGCTGGAAAGTAAATCCGGTGAGTTTGGGTACTAAGCTTGTTTGGAGACGAGAGCTCCAGCTGTCAAGTCGTGTTTCGTCAGCTCGACTTTGTTTGGGTTTTGTAATGCTTGTTTACTTATACGCAGACAAAGAGACTCAGTGTGTGAGAGAGACATTTCAGCACTGCCCTCGTCCAGCAGGATGAGGTTCCTCTCTGGAAAGCAAAGTACAGTCTCCTATTTTTCTCTCATGTTTGTGTTTGTCAACTTCTGACCCTGGTGTGATTTGTCGCTTGGATTCCTCTCATTTCTTTGACACTGCTCTGTGCCATTAAGCCTCCCCTGAGTGGAAAGAAAGAAAAGATAACTATCTTTTTAGCGGAGCCGCCGGGCCGTGGAAAATGGCTCGATAAGAAGCGCAGCACAGGCTGACAATAGAAATTTAAGGTAATCCGATTGTACCTGCCGATCAAATTGGGAATAGATGGGCAACAAGCACCATGCAGATTCATCCCAGTAGATCCTAATCACATCAGGGCCCTTGCTGTTGTGTCCCAGTGACATAAATATAGCAGCAACATTTTTTAAATTGACTTTGGCTGCACTCAGCCCAGTGATTCCTGAAGTCTCTGAGCACTTAGGAGGGATCAGTTTTCACACTGCTTTCCACGAACGCTAGACATCAACAGAAATCTCAAAACTGGCTTTAGATTCATCTCGTCCGACACCACTGTTTGAACCATTTTATTATCAGAATATTTGATGCTAGTGTTTGAAACTGTTGCATTTTCTAAACCGCAGTGTCCATCAGGAGTTCCTTGTTCTGCTCTCTTTGTGAGTGGTGAGGTGGTTGCATTTGATGCAGCAGCTTCTTGTGTGATTGCACTTCAACAGTTGCACTTTGACTCTGTGATTTATGAGTTCATGTAAAGGAACAGGGGATGGACCCAAATGCAGACAGCTGAGGCAGCTCAGGTGCAGTTCAGAGAGCTTTAATAATATAAACTGAGGCTTATAAGAGTTACAGAGAAAGTGAAAACCAGAAGACCACCCAGGGGCCGGCAGGAAGGAGGAAGTCTAGTAAACAGGCAAAAGGTCAAACACTGAGATCGCAGGTAACAAGAGGTAACACACAGGTTACAGGATAACAGAAGCACATGGAACCGACTTAACAATCTGCCATGAAACAAGTCTTTTCTCAGCAGCATGCTAGCGTTATATGCTAATGATGATGCTAAGGATTAACTGTAGGAGTGTTAGTGGGGTCAAAGCAAAGTGGCAAATGATTTGACAAATCATTGTGATTCATCGTCATGTTTATTAACATCTGCAAGTTCATCATATGTGATGTGGAGATGAAAATGTGTCTTCATCGTTTTACACGTCAGCAGACCAAAAGTCTTTTGAGTCTTTTTCAAATCAGCCTGTCAAGGTTTGATGGTCTGGCAGCAATTATTTAGGAAGCAAAAATCAGAACTTTCCAATATAAGACATGTAGGCAGGTGCATTGAATGCAAAGCACAGAGTGATCCCAACACCAAATTGCGTTTATTTTGGTTAAATTTCTTTAACATTTGCGTGTGGAAAACTGCATATTTGGGCCAGTGACATATATAAAATAATAAATAAAGGAAAACTCACTCTCATGTTTTAAAATGAAAGGCTTTCCATTAAATGACCTTTTCTTCATTAAGTAACAGAAATTCAGTATAATTGCTTTAATCTGTTTCAGTCTTTAACTGAATTGCTGTTTGCAGTATTTATAATGAGAGATTGCAGTAATTATTCTGCTAATTCCTGTTTTATCACTTCCACTTACAGTATCTTAAGATGTTCTACACGCCTAAGGACAGATTGCATAAAGTGTAATATTCATCTACTCAGTCTAATCTGTCTGCTCTCTTTTCCTCCCCAGAAGGATCTACCTCTGCCCCGAAAAAGTAGCAGGTAAGTTCACATTTATGCACATTTCTCTGTTTCTCTGCATGTATTTGAGGATGAATATGTGTTGTTGAGATACTGTATCAGGTTTATGTGTGCGCCCTTCTCCAAAATGGAGGTGAGATTGTTTGCTTTATTTGAGTTTTTTTAAACAGGTTGACTGGTAACAGGTGATAGTATCATGATTGGGTGAAAGAAGCATCCTAGAAAGGCTCAGTCGTTCACAAGCGAGGATGGAGCGAGGTTCAGCACTTTGTGAACACATGACTGGATAAAGGATGTTGCTGCATGGGCTCAGGAGCACTTCATAAAACCGCTGTCGTGAAACACTGTTTGCTTGCAAATGATTGCATTCTGTTTTTATTTTTACACGGCGTCCCATCTTTTTTGGAATCAGTATACGGCACTTTATTGTGCTCTGACTTAATATAGAATTAATTTTGCGCCTTGTTTTATTGGTTGACATTATGCAAATCAAACTGCTCCGTGAGCCGAAAGATATACACAAACCAGGAGGGAATAACATCTTTATTCAAGTCAAGTCAGTTTTATTTATTCAGCCCAACATCACAAATATTCCTCAAGGGGCTTTACAATCTGTATAACACATGACAGCCTCGAGGGATCCCTCTGCCAGAACCGACAGACATATAGATGTTGTGTGTGCAGAATAGACCAACCAGTAGTAAACTGACACTATGGACACTCAGGGTGACATATTGTAAATGTATATTAAGAATATGGATCCAGGAGGACATTGAGCAACTTTAGGGCTTGGAATCTCTCCTGCTTTGTTAAAGGAAGTCATGGTCAAGTGATGGTGTTTTTCAGTGGGAGCCTTGTCTTCAGGCTGCAGCCTGTTCCAGCTTTGCGGGAGCCCTTACGCTCTCAGAGCATCTCTGTTGGCCCAATCTGTTGCACCAGTGAGCTGTGCAATGAAAGTTCAGCAGCAGGAGAGCCGTGCTGTGACCTCAATGCCCTGCCTGGTTCTGGGAAGGCGGGGAGGTGGAGTGGGCAGAGTGGAGCAGTACATGATGTGATCTGATGTGATTTTTTTTCATGGGAAAAACAGGTCCTTAAGTCTCCAGAACTACAGAATCATCACTTTTTCAAGTTTCTTCTTAATCAAAGCCACTCGTTGGTACATTGCAAACAGGAAGTCCTAACAGCCAATTCTACATTATACTTTTAACACACTTTGAACAAATGTTGGCTAAAAAACAAATGTAGCCTTAAAAAAAAAAAAAAAGAGTTGTAACCGACAGCAAACTAACATTTTGTATATGAAAATGTGGAAATAATGAGCAGAAAGTAGAAGCAAATGATGCTCTCACGCCTCATCTCAGCCCTCGTGGTGCTCTTGAATGAAACTGAATAGAGATTCCTTCAGAATGTCAATGTTCAAGCCAGATATTAAAAAACTGTACGGCAGCTTCACACACAGAGAGAGGGAGAGGTGCGCCGGGCTCCTCCACAGAGATGGATTACATTCAGCGACTGAAACCTCTGGAGTCGTTTTCTGTGCCATTTAGCAGCGAGTGCGACTGAATGATCCCGAGAGGTTTGACAAAACTGATTAAATGATCTTAATTTGTGGTACGGGCACGTAAAAACAATTACGGCAGGAAAACGTGAGGGAACAAAAGCTGATACCATGTTTTATCGCACCTGACGCTGTTGCTGCAGGATGAGTCTCTGTCCGTGGTGCTGAAATGAAACTTTGCTTCTCTTGCTCACACTGTTTGTCACTCCTCTCTCTCTCTCTCTCGCCTCCTCACTGATTCCACCATAAAAATACGACTAAAATTAGAATGATTATTTTTCCGCACACAGGCTGATGTGACATTAGAGCGTCTGTCTCTGGCGGCGTTTCTTTTGCTACATCTTAATTACCGCTCACTTCTTGACAATATCCGCTCTTTGACTGGGATAAAGTGTGAATTTTCTTTTCTGCTCTTAAAGTTGGATTTGGATTTGGCTGCTGTGCTGCTGCTAAAAGCTCTTCACAAATCATGCAGAATTTGGAATAGTGTCTCACGTCGGCTCAAAGCGCTGTCTGGAAATGCCTTTGAACATGAAGGGGGGTGTAGTTCTCCACAAAATGCTTCCACTTTGCCGTCATCATTTCGAGTGTTGAAATCCTTAAATTTCTCTGAAACTGCGGCAGTCCAGAGTTAAAGTATTTTTTTTATTTAACTCTGTTCAGTGTGCGCAGAATGTGAATCAGGTCATATCTCTGTTTATCATGTTAGCGGTTATGGCTGCACTGGCAGTGCTGGCGGTTGGGGATGTTGTAAATGTGAAGCATGGCTTTAATTCCCTGTATTTATTTAACTTCATTTTTTATTTGTGTGTGTGGTTGTCTGTTTAATATTCTGTATGCGTTTTACTCTGTGGAGGTACTATCTGGCAGTCGTAGTCTGACGGTGCTAGCTTATACAGGCCAGGACTTATTTAATATGTATGTGTGTCTGCATCCTTGTGTAATTGTGCTGCCACGCTGGGTTTGCCCACATGCTTTTGTGTGTGTGTCAGTGATCTAGCGTGCAGCGTGCACTGTCACTGCTGTCATTGGGTGTGTTTTGCCCCTGACCTATGACCCGTGTGGCGGGGTGGCAGATGTCACAGCATGACTTGAAGGAGACACCGGAGCTGGAGGCTCACGGTCAGCACTCGCGGCTCCCTGTGCCACCCCCTCCCTCCCACCGCTGGATTTTTCTACACACATCCTCCTGTGGGTGGAGCTGGAGTTTTATATTTTGGGCATAATGACTGGGTGTTTATCGCAGAATGAGAATAAAGCGACATGAAGGACAACGAGGCTACCAAATCCTAAAATCCTGAGAGCTTCAATATGCTTCAGAAAAGCCTAAAAGACAAAAAAAATCCCACATTATGCACAAAAATACACACACTATACCTTTTATATGATATCATGCTGCCCATCCCTGTCTGTGACCCCCCACTGTGTTTCAGTGATATCACCCACCCCTCCTCCTCCTCCTCCTCCCCCCGTCTCTTCTCTCCCATGTATATTTTATCCATCCAGACTCCCACATTAGAGACGGCATCCATTATTGAATTACTCCCCTCAGCACTACTGTGCAACTGTCACCCCACGTCAGCTTTAACATTTGGTGGATTTGTTTCTAAGGGAAGGAGGGACACACACACACACACACACACACACACACACAGAAATGACATCTCTGTTGGCCGTGCATTGCAGAGCAGCTCCTGTGATATCTAGGACAAATAGACGATACCACGGCTCATCCAATATGGCATTTTACTTAGAAAAATAGGATTTGTGTGTGTCTCTGTGTGTATTTTCAAGGATGAGCCTGATCTAATTCTACATTTTTCTTCCTGTCAATAACGTCCAAAAACCCAATTGTGTGTTGGTCCATCTGTCAGTACTTTCATACTTCCTGCCCTGCCTGTGGCTCTCCAGGCACATTTGTTCCTACTGAAGCTGTAGAAAGCATCCCAAACATATAGTTTCATTTTAAAAAGGCTCAGTAGTTTCCTAAAGCAGCAGGGCACTGTACTTTCTAGAAAATATGACTCAAGCAGGAGAAATAGTGCATTTGTTGGGGACTATTTTCAGATGCGGATTAACACATTTGTTCGTCTACTGAGTATTTGCAACAAAACAGCAGCATCTGTGTCAACTCAGAATGAACTGCAGTGCTCATGCTCGTGGTAATGAAGGAACATGTCACCTGGTGCAACAGTGTTGTTTATTGACGTGTTTTTAGAGGATATTTCATATTTTCTTATTGTCAACAAATCCCCAAAAATGACCAAAACCAACATCACGTTTATCCTGCTAGCTAAATATTGTCTTTGTAGCTAAGGTCTGACACATCTTATGACTCTGCATTGTTTTCCAAAAACAGTTAAACACACACAAACCGGTCACACGGTTGCACTGGGTGACAAGTTCCTTCATGACGATGAACAAGGGCATTGTGGATTATTTTGAGTTAATCCCACAGACACCATCCTGCTGCTGGTAATGCTCATCAGATCACCAAATCCCCCTGAAAATAGTCCCCCCCAAAATTTGCTATTTACTGCTGTAACGTTTGCTCCAAACAAATCCAAAAGGAAATATCTTGCCTTTTTTTTTAACTGAAAACACTGGGTGAAGATTTATGCCTTCAGCAGGAGCCAGTGAGTTTACAGTTTGCAGAAGTCAGAAAGCATTGAGAGACAGACTAATGCACGATTGGTTTTGCTCTTTTCAGGAGATTTATTGACAATAAGAAAAACAGAGAATATCGCCAGCCTTATCCGGTAATAGCTTTTGGAGAACAATGGAGGTCTACAACGGCGCAGAGGCTACACGAGGCTTCTTAATCGAGATTTTAGGCTTTTTATTGACAATGAGGCAAATACAGAATATATCATTCTTCTCTTTAAACGCCCTGTCTGTTGAATAACGTGTAATCGTGCTCATGAGCCAGCTGTAATATACACAGAAGCACATAGAATGACACTCTCACGTGTGAAAACCAACCCCCCCCCATCTCTCCTTTCCTCTGTCCTGTCATTCACATTAGTCTTCACTTCACTGCTCCCTCATGTCTCTGATTGGCTTTCCACTCTCTCTTTCTTTTCTCCCACATGCTGTTTCACTCTCATTCATACTATATATACCTGCATTACCCCCCCTCCCCTTTCCCTTTTTCTTGTTCTCTCTGTCTGCCTCTCTCTCTCTCGCTCCCTGCACCCCCTCCCTCTCCCCCCTCGCTCTGTCGCTCTACACTTCCTGGCTTGGCACGATACCCTTGAGAGCAGCCCCACAATCCTCTCTCCTTCTGAGAGGGATGCTCGGCAGCCCGCTCCCCTCTCTCCATCTCTTTCCTCTTCCCCTCGCTCCGTCTTTAACTCTCTTGTTTCCTCCGTCTGTGACATGGCTGACATTTCCAATTCTTTCTAATCGTTTAATCTCTCTCTCTCGCATACGCTCTCACGTGCACAGACTCACGGCGAGACATCGGTGAGTGTGTGTGTGTGTGTTGAAGTGGCCAGAGGAGGCTGACATGCCGGCGTGGAGCGTAATTGCTGCCTCTTGACTGTCTGTGTGTGTGTGTGTGTGTTTATTTCTGTGTGTGTGTGGAGGCTCAGCTGCTCTCATGTTCATCTGCCAACACAGCCTCTGCTGCTAGCAACATGTTTCGACGCACAAAAAGGTAAACGGCAACAATCTGTCTCCGTGCTGTCTTTGTGACCAGTGTGGTGCCCTGCTGTTGTTCGTGTGTGTTGATTCATGGGAGGAGGTTGTTGTGTTTTTCCATGATGTTTCCGATGTCCCTGCCAGCTATCACGCTGTCTCACAGTTGTCTCTCTGTCTCCATTTAGCTCCAGCAATATGGTGTGTGCTTGTGTGTGTGTGTGTGTATTTGATGTCTTTACGTGCATGTGTGTATATGTAATGTGATTTTGTGCATACACTATGCTGCTACATCTGATAAGTAGATGCCTGCAGCGCTTTTAAAGTACATTGAGGTTTAAAAATGTGTTGCCGTGTGTGTTTGTGTGTGTGTGTGTGTGTGTGTGTGTGTGTTTTTGTGTGTTCTGACAGATCACATCCATAGACTTGCTGGATCTGTATTTATTTATAGCCTTGTTGTGCTTTATAGTAGCGATGCACATGTGCACGAGGATTTAATCTGGTTTACGTTATGACTGGTGATGTCTTATTCTTACACACACACACACACACACACACACACACACAGAGGAAGGTATGTGTGTGCTTGGCCAGTAGCCTGTGTGCCAGAGATAGCATTATGAAGTGAAGGCATTATTGCCAGCGTCCAGGGAGTGCTTGTGTAGCAGAGAGCCAACAGTGGGCAGTGCTGTCTGCTTGGCACAGACCCGCTCTTCCTCTCCCATCCTCCTCACCTCTTTCTGTCTCATCCACTTTTTCTCTTGCCTGTATTTCCTGTCCCTAACGTCATCTATCCGTCCTCCATCTTTTCCCCTCCTCGCTCACATTCTCCCTGCATCTGTTTTCCTAAATTCTTCCCTGTGACTCTGCTCATTTCCCCCTCTTATCCTCATTGACCCTTCCTCTCCTCTCTCTAGTCCCTCCTGTAGTGCTTCATTTTAGCCGTCTTCATCTCATCTGATCACAGGGGGATTAGTCTGAGTCTTCACCGTTGCTCCCACTGCAGGGATGGAACAGCAGGATTTTCTGTATGTGAACGAGAATAAAGCCTCCCTCACTCTGACTGTCAGCCATCATGCAGTGTGTGTGTGTGTGCATTTGTGTCTGTGTGTGTGCATGTGTGTGTGTGTGCATGAGTATATTTGTATAAGGGTGTGTTTGCTTATGAGCCTGTACATGTGTGTTTGCTGTGGCCTCAGCATGTTTACAGTCTTTATGTTGTTCCTCTCTTCTTTCTCTTCCACTAAATTTGTTCATGAGTGTGTATCAGCAGTTTGACATAATATTATACTGCACTTGTGTGTGGAGGTTATTACATTGTTAGTAGCGGTGGGGCTGCAGCTAGATTACAACGATTATTATTATGAAGATCCTGATACAGGTCATTTCAGAGACAGAAAACGAAACATATCACAATGTCACTTGCTCTCTTTGAATTCAAAGAAATGACAACATGGAAAGGCCTATTTCTTATTTCACTTTGCTGAGTACAGCTTTCTGGTCCGCGTCAGACTCTTCATAACCAAACCACATCCATGCGACAGAGGTGGACCCTCTTTTCTTTTCCTCATTTTGCCTTGGCCGGTCCTTCTCACGCTCAGAATCCCCGTGTTCTGAGTCGCGTTCACTCTCCTCCATGTTTGTTTTTGTTGCCTTCATGCCAATTTTCTGCGTGCATCTGTATTGTGCTGAAGACACAGCAAACTGAACAATAAAGCATAATATGAAATGAGTTTTTCTACCATCATTATTAAACTGGGCAATGCATCGAACCTCAAAACTTGGTAGTGACCAAAATATGAGTTTGGAGTATCACATGCTTATAGTTAGCATTGACTATCTGCTTAATCTGACAATGACCAGAAAAAATTCTTTCCCAATTCTGGACAGAAGTTTATAGTCCTGAAGCTTATAATGTTAGAGCTGAGGTGTAGGTTCAACTTTATGTTTGTTTTTGAGGCTGCAGGTCGTGGTGCTGTTGAACTGTGCTGCACTTATACAGATTACTACCCTAATAGTACTACTACTACCATCACTGCCCTCGTTTATATAAATGATGTGGACCTCTGCAACAGTCAACAATAGCTGAACATTACAACCCTCATGGGAGTCAGATTCATTGCAGGACTTTTGCATCAGACTGCATCAGTTTTAGCTTTGTGTACCAGGTAGCTTGCGAGTGTTGTTTGTTTAAACAATATATTCTACACCATTTTGTAGAAAGGAAAACAATTCACAAAGTAAGGTATTAAAAGACGTGTTATGTGTTGGTGGTGCTGCAACTCAAGTATCGTATCAGCACCAGCATGGAAAGTGTTCACACAATTCCCAGCCCTAATTCTGAGTTATAAATATCATTATTTATCCCTGATATTTCTTTCATTCTACTTTTTAATTCTCTCTCTTTCTTGCTCTGTGCCGCTCTGTATTGTGTGTGTGTGTGTGTGTGTGTGTTGTTTCGTTTGTGCATGTTGTGTTGCCTTGGCCGGCTGTGGTAATTAAGAGAGTTGATGCTTTGTGCCCACTCCCAACCAGATTGAGCTAAAGGAAGACAGAAAACTGAGTGAGTGAGTAGGAGAGAGAAGTCGAGGCACGAGACAGAGAAAGCAGCAGAGCTACTGGAAGAGGAGAGTCGGGGGGGGGGATGAAAGGCTGAGCCTGAGGTGGTGTCTCAGCCTACATTTAAGAGTAGCCCACCGGGGTTAACCGAGCCCATGACGATACAATCTCAGTCTGCTCGTCTACTTCCTTCCCTCTCACTCGCTCTTCCCACATGAAGGTAAACTCCTTTGTTTTTTTATTTTAGCTTTTGGAGATTATGAAAGGGAGCTGGAGAAACAGGAGGGAGCAGGAAGGGACGGAAGCTGGATGACAGAGTGACGGAGGTTTCAGTGTTTTTCTTGCCAAGAACATGAGAATGCATGTTTATCCCACGCACACACAGTGCATACAGCATTATCCCACTCACACATATTGTTACAGTGCGCATGATGCAAATGATCCCACTCACCAACAATACAGGACATCTCATCCCACTTTTCATACACACTGTTAATGTTGACTTTTCACATTGGTGTGTGTGTGTGTGTGTGTGTGTGTGTGTGCGTGTGCGTGTGCGCGTGTGCGTGTGCGCGCGTGTGTGTGTGTGTGTGTGTGTGTGTGTGTGCGTGTGTGTGTGGTGATGTAATCTATATGCATTCTCCTGCCTCCACTCTTAAACCTCCAGCTGCAGCCCGTCGTTCTGCCTTTAGGTTCATAACTGCGGATGCTTTTAGAGCACATCCATGTTTACCATATGAGAACGTTGGCTGCGAGTCATTCACAGTGAAAAGAGAACAGCTCCGCTTTCTGTTTATCTATAATGCTCCTCTTGGAAAACTAGCCGGGTATCTTTCATCTTCTTAGCTATAAATCAAGTTTTCACTGCTCCCAAGACTCGAGGATCACCAGACTGGGAAACTGGAACAACCTGCAGAAGCTCTTAAAACTAAATGGCAGACATAGAGTGATATGAATGTGGGGCTTTTATTTGAATTAACGTTGTCTCTCATTTTGTTGTCTTTAGCCTTTTTGCTGTGAAACTTGTTGATGGATTTTTCCTGCACCTCTGTTGCTTTGTGTTTATTGTAATTTAGTTTTATTGTTCAGAATCAGACTCAGAATCTGCTTTATTGGCAAAGTGTGCGTGCACATACAAGGAATTTGACTCTGGTTGACACTGCCCTCAATATACTTGCATAGGAAAAAAGGAAATAACGATGAGGACAAAAAGACAAAAAAACCCCCAAAGGACTGAACAATAAGTTAAGTAGTGCAAAGATCAAAAAACAATGTGTACATTTTTATATGTATTGCAAATTTTACCTCTCCTGTATTTTTATGTGCTGCTATCAGGAGAGAGCCTGCTCTCCACGGTCTTCCCTGATTAAATAAATAGGCATGTGAGGCAAAGAGAAAACTGTCGTTCAGTAGAGCTCCATAATACACCGGCTGCTGTTTGATTCATTTGGCCTATAAGCTCTCGTTCCTCGACTCATGGTGTAACAGATTATAATTGCACTCTGCTGAATATGTAATAGTTAGACAGAAACAACTCTCACCTTGCTACAGTGGTTTCATTTCATACATATCTACCATCTGCTGAGGTTGCTGTCATCTTTGTCACAGCTAATTCAGGCTATGCTTCAGTGCAGCATACATTATGATGATGGACCTGATAGCTTTGAAGTAGGTTCCCCGAATGATGGTGCTTCCTCAGATAATTGTCCGTGCATATTTTTCATACACGAGGTTAAAAAACGTGCTTATCTCCTGTCCTGACCAGGTGATGACGTTCACTGATATGTCATATTTGAGCTGTTGCATTGCCTGGCTGGTCTTTTTTAATGAAGTGAAAGATAGTATAGAGAAGGAAAAGTCCTCTCTGTGCTCCGCTCATGTTGTTTGTACCATGACAGCACCATCTGTTACTGGCTGGTGTTCAGGCTGGCCTTAACCAAAACACACAGACTGTTGGTGGTTTATCTTTGATATTGCGGTGACATGATAACACAACATCTCTTATATAGCCGTGAGCTGGAAGACAACCAGGCAACGCGAACTGCATGTGAATGACATTTCATTCTCTCATCTTCTTAGAGGCGATATGCATTTAGGTTTATGAAATGATTATTTCATTTATACAGACGCTCTCAAACTATGAATCTGATGAGATGATGTAACTCGGTGTCGTCCTGTATCGCTAATGTGAGCATGCAGGATTTATGCAGGAAGTGCTTATTTGAATTCCTAACATGCAGCTTTATTGAAAATTGAAATTGCACATTCTGTTCCTGCGAGTAGTTTGAATACTTAAACATTAAAATTCATTTTTGACCTTTGAAGCAGTAGTTTGACAAAAAAACAAAACTGATTCCTGAGTGGATGGAGCTCAATTGGCTTACGGTAACATCCAGTGAAGAAGACTGTGAGATACAGCTAAAGCCAGTAAGTGGACATTAAGTTAAGGCTGTTGTTGTTGTTGTTGTTGAGTAACTGTTGATGTGTCAGGTTGTGTAAGTACTGCACAAAGACGAGTGTTTGGTTGGCATCTAAAGCTGCAGCCTGCATTGTTTTGTAGAAGCTGCTGCTACAATATGAGCCTGCCAGTATTCTATTATTAATGTTTGTGTCAGTTCAGGTTGATGTTGAATTTTTGCACATTGCCATTTTTATTAAGGCCACTCTGAGCCTTATCCTTGCATAGATTATTGTACATTTTTACATCTGTTTATATTTTTTTCATTTTTTACCAGTGTTGTATTTGACTCATAGATGATGTAACATAACATTTAGCTTAACCTTCAGAATGTTGGTCACCAAGTTGTTGAACAGAAGTCAGAATCATTTCAGACATTTTTGTTAGCAGACGTTTGGAATTAGAAATGCTCTGGTTTCCCTTTTCCGCCCCTGTGGCTGGTTTTCCTGCTCTTCTCTGGTAATAAACTGAATGTCTTTGGGCATGTGACTAAAGACAAAACAAGCAAGTTCATGTCAACTGAGGGATTGTATTTTTCGCTCACATTTTATAGATCAAACAAACGAGCTACAGAGAAAGTTATCAGTAAACTTATTGATAATGAAAGGAACCGTTAAAGCCGCAGCCCTGCTGGATCGCGTGCTGGACAGAAATTGCAGTGCAAAACTGCAGAAATTAGGAAAACGATGATGTTATTGCTCCACATTTTTTTCTCAGCAAATCACTTATTACGTAATATCATCCAAAATGCAGCCTTGTCACCATTGTGTTATCAGGGAGCTGTAAATCAAATAATTTACCTCATGCAAACCACACAATAAATAATCATCTGTTCACAAAGTGTCAGAGCTGTCCATGTACAGTTGAGCCATTTAGCTGTTCCTTTAAGCTTGCTTAAAACCATTAGTGTCATGATTTAGAGCCTCGTAGTATTACGCCAGACGTTATATTGAGTTAAACTTCAGACTGCCATCTCCGTTCAAACTCTCTTCTAAGAGATGCTTGCTTGGTTGTGAATCCATATGCATTAGTCATAATCAGATTAAATCATTTTTAATGTCTATTAGACATGCTGTGAGACTCTGCACTCATGCAAATGAGCAACGCTCGTCGGAGGAAGTGCTTTATTCTTCGAGGTGATGGCCACGGATCATTTGCTGCAAATAAAGTCGCGGTGGGAACAAAGTGAAGCGTCATGATCGTGGTGATTCAGATCACTCCTCAGCCCTCCACCTGCAGTAACTGCAGAGAGCTGAGACAACAACATCCCCAAAGAGAGGCAGGGTGGAGAGACTGATGCAGACAGGAAGCCAGCAGACGAGAGACCGATAGTGACACATGCAGAAAGATCCAGATAGGGCTTTGCACCGCCACGGCTTCCTGCTGCATCACTCTGCCCGAGGATACACTTTCACACCTTTAGAGGACATCTGACAACACCTTCCACTGGAGAGAAGTGATGTGACTAAAATAGATGTCTGGATGTTTATTGTGTCCCGCTGTGTTCTATTTATGCGCCGTGCCCCGGCTGTGGTGTGTTTCAAACCGCTGAATCTTTGGCTATCGTGTGATTGAATGCAAGTACCATCACCTTTAATCTCAACCAGGGAGCTTAGCTTGCCTTTACTTCTGCTGTCTGTTCTAGAACATTTCCAAAAAGACTCAGAAAAAGAAAGAAAAAGAAGATTTGAGGGAATGTCAGTCGGTCAGATTTTTATATTTGGTATATTTTGTACCAAAGTAGATTCCAGGCTGTACTCCCACAAATAAAAGACAAATAATCTCATATCTAGGCCCACTTCCTGCCTTTTCCCATGCTTTCAACGTTACTGTATATATGAGAAAATCTTAGCCTCTGTGTTGTTGAGCCTCTGTGTTGTTGACCAAACCTCTTTGCAAGTGTATGCAAATGCTTCTGAGTAAAGAGTATACATTATATGCTTCAGTCTAATATTCAACATCCCACAGGTTTTCAGCGGCACCTTTTGGCCGCCTTGATGAAAACAAATTCTGGGGAGAGCGGACTAGAGCCAGCAGACAGTTAGCCTATCTTAGCATAAACACTGGAAGATGAGCACCTTTAGATCTCAGTAATGACACAAAACATCTTGTTAGTTTAATCTGCATGAAAACTATGTAGTTCAATGTGCTCTGCTGTTGTTCGTGGAGAAACAGTTACATCACACATTTTTGTTATATTTTAACAAACAAGACACATCATGTTTCCTTTGGTGCGCTGGCAGGTGTGTTTTTGAACTTTACACAGAGCCATGTAGCCGTTTCACCCTGCAGTTATGCTAAGCAAGGCTAATCGCCTCCTGGTGAAAAAGAGGAAAAGAAAAAAAAAGGAAAGAAATGGTTTTCAAATGACCAATCCAAGCCAAAGTGTTGGAAGCTGGTCTCCTCTTTGAGAAGGTTTAGCAGCTCCAGGTCAAGGCCTGGAGCTGCTAAACCTTGTTGTTATTTATTAGTCAGTCCACTATAAAATTTTCTGGTGCGGTGAGATAGTTAGGGTCTAGTTCAGACTGAAATACCTACAATCTGACTGTCAGCCAGAATGTTTATCATCCACCCAGTTGGTCAGTAATTTAGGCAGTCAGCTGCCTCGTCTGCCAGCCAACTTTTTATTCAGTCATACAACGAGCTTCCTGACCAGCTCACAACAAAATCAGTGAGTTCCTGAAGTCACAACAAAACACGCTACCTTCCTTTATTTACTGAAGTGGTGCCGAGTGATATTGTAAACTGAGAATTGCCCCTGAGTCACAGCATGAATTGCTGAAATTATTGCTGTTTTTCTGAGATGCTGAAATGACTCAGTCAGCTTTTCAGCTTTTTTCTGTGACCTCCTTTTACTGCCTTTCTCTTCGGCTACATTTTTTCTCCTCTGTACCACTGTGAAGCTGTAGTGCTTACTTTTTTGGACGGCTTTGTCATCATTGTTTTGCCTCCTTGCGTAGCCTCTCTTTCATGGGGAATAACAGCAAAAGCCTCTATTTATGTCTCTCTGTACTACATTGCATAGCAACAAGAAAGCCATGTGACTAACCCCTGCAGCAACCCCTAACACCAAGACGGTACGTTCTCCTCCTAGTCTCATCCTGTCCTTTATCTTTTCTCCCATACTCTTTTTTTTATTTAAGTCACCTGTTTGGTTTCATCTGCTGCCTGCCAGCATCACTCAATCATCCCCTCAATCACCATCTGAATGCCTCACGCTTGATAAATCTGCCCACATGGCTTTATTTGGCCACTTTCCAGAGTTTGGGCTCCATCTAGATCCTGGTGGATGTCTCGGACACCACCAGTAAAAACAGCGGATGTTGCGTAACAGGATGCACTAACAGACCAGCCTGTTTGTCCAGAAAGCTTTTTTAAAGGGGTAGCGTTTTATCCCCTCCATTCCCATCCCATTTCCCACAGCTGTAAACATGCACTCACCTTTAAGAGGTCCTGAGGGAGACAGAGAGAGAGAGACGGAGACAGAGATGTCACCTGACAGGAAGTGAGTCCGGATGGATCGATCGTGTAACATCAGGAAGGTCTAGTGTCCTCTGTGCCCTGTGAGTCAGCACTTAGAGCAGAAGATGACACTACTGACTGACTGTGACACACACACACACACACACACACACACACACGCAGAGTTAATAATCTGCTAGATAAAACACATTAAGCATGCACAAACGCTAGCTCACACCTGTCACAGGCTCACATGTGCATGCAAATGAATAATCAGTAATGGTCCAGTGGCACACAACACACACACACGGACACACACACACACACATGTTGACGCCTGCGTCCATAACATCCTGCACCAGACAGCTGAACATCCTCCCATGATGTGCTATCAGGGCGTCAGTGTCTCTGCTTCATCCTGAATCAACTCATTCTTTAATTGATCTTGCATAAAGTGGAGCTGTCCTGCTGAAATGGCTCATGGTTGACGCCGTCGGACAGAGCTTCATTGGAGGAGATGAGAGGAGAAGAGAGGTCATTTAGGAGATAATTACGAAAAGAAACATAATGAAATCAAATTCTATTATGTATAAGTGCTATTTAGAAATGAGAATAAAGCTGTGAAATTGTTTATGGGTTTTTATTTTAAAGAAACTCATGAGTAAGGATGATGGTGATGATTTATCTTTGGTATTTTTACATGAAAATCTGTTTTAGCCTTGATGGATAGTTTCAGTTACTTACATCATAGTTTTCCAATGGCACAGCTGTCCCTTGTACTTGTCAAGTGTATTGCTGACATCTGGGTACATGGTGACATTGCTAAAAGGATGTAAGAAACATGAGCATTCAGACCATCAGACAAAGGCAAACAGTTAAATTATAACCCAAACTGTCCACTGAAATCCTCCATCAGAGTTTATGGATTGACTTCCTGCGTCATCTTTGACCTAAAGTACTTGCTGTAGTTTTGTAGTTCTGTCTCAAATATAATCTCTTGATAAACTGTTGGCTTATTTAAGACTTTGCCTGCTCCTGTTTCTTGCCCCATCTTTGCTGTGGCAGCGTTGTTGTGTTGCCAGTTCCCAGTTATTACCTTGGTAGATACAATACTATCATACCCAGTAGCATCGTACCAATTAACCAGCCGTGGCCTATTATTATTACTGGACAGCGACTTTATGCACTTGTTCCATCCCAGCTCATAACTTCCAACTGAGAGAGTGTATGAGCACCAGGGACGTATGAAATGTGGAGTTTTAATGACGAAATGAATGAATGTTGCTTGTATTCCTTATTTTTTTGTAATGGGTGCAGACAGTTTGGGACAGCTTTGGGACCGTGCTGAGGGACTGACACTGTGCGTTTGTGTTTTTCCACGAGTGTGTACATGTTCATGGGCATGTGTGTGTGAGAGATGAATGGCCCAGTGCCAGCCGGAGGCCTGCAGGGGGATAATTGCTCGTCAAAGCTTCAGCACGAGTCATTACCACAGATTTAACCTCTGACCCACCCCACAGCGGGCTGAGTGCTATAGCCAATGGCAGCCCTGGATTTCAGTATTGGGAGCAGGAAGACAGAGGCAGGGGTTGATGGCTGTCACATCTGTGTGTCCATGTTTGTGGTTTTAGCTCTGTCTGTTTCTCTGTTGGTTCCCTTTGACATTGTCTCTTTATGTGATCCTCATTGCTGTGCTCTGTATGCCACTGATTTTTTTTGCCAAGGACTCGGGTTCATGTCCTGCACATTCAGGCTTCCAAAACACTTTAACACTTAGTTAAAGTGGTATGAATTGATTCTTTTCTTTGGTCGCTGAGGGCAGCAGAACAAACTGGAAACACAACTTGACATATTATACAACAAAGTTTTATTCTAATTCTCCATTATGTTCCCCAGCTAGTCACTAACTGTGTGTGGCTGGTGTTGAGCAGGACGTGCACAGTGCGTTTCTCAGTTGATGAACAGCAGTGTAACAGGTGTGATCCTGTAATGTAAAGACACCACCACCATTCTGCTATTAGACAAAGCGCGGTCACTGAGCGGTTCTGGAGCTTGTGTCTTCTGCAATGATGACAGTAGAAATATAGAAACACTCATGTTGCCACACACACGTAGCGTAGTATTTGGCTAACTAACTTTGGCAACATAGCCTACATGCCGTCGTTTGTAGAGCAGATGTGAAAATGCAAAGCTACAATTGCATGCAAGTCTTTGTCCATGTCTAAACTCCTCTAGGAACATACTGTACCATGTGCATTGATATAATGATACAATTATAAACAAAGATGAAAACTGCACAGAGTTAAAAGCATGACCCACCAAGTTAAACTGGGAGCTGCATATGACAGAGCACTAGACCAAAACACACATACGCCACTGGTACAACGGCAGGTGGAAGCAGCAAAACCAAACAATCAGCTGAAAGGTACCAAAACTGCAGAGTCTTTGATCTTATCTTCATCATCTCAGCATGCATCACTTTTCACCTTATACACAGTCATTTGATCCATATTTGATAATAAAATGCTGATTATAGCTTTTCTATTATTGTAGTTTTGGTTAAAACTTTGAAAAGTCAAAGCGTCTCATGTTGTGCCTCAAATCGGTGTGGACTTGTTAAATGTTTATGTTCACTCTTTCTTTCTTTCTTCCTTTCTTTCTCACCATCACTGCCCACTCCCTCCCTCGTTCCTCTCCCCCGCCGCTGTTTGTCGTTATGGAGGCTGTTTCTCGAGACCTCCTGACAAATAAACAGAAAAACATTGACTTGCTTTGCACCTTTTGACAGACTCACACATACGCACTTTGATCCTCTCTCTCACACAAACACACACACACACACACACACACACACACACACACACAATGAAAGTTTGTTTCTCCGTTGCAGCTTTCTCATCAGCTCTGGTGTCCGTCAACAGAGGCCCACACAATAGCAGCACGCACCATTGACCCCAATGAATCACACTCTGTCTGACTGACAGCAGCACGCGCCTCACCGCTACTCTTCTGTCGCACACAGATTGAGCCTGCATGATGGATTACACAATGGATTATGATGGATTATACGACTGGCATTCACATAAAAACACACAAGCACTCTTTGGCTCGGCCATATCACCAGACACTGACTCACACAGCGTTGCGGTTCACTGCAGGGTGAGATCATGTTTTCTTTTAGACCAGTCTGGTGCTCACCTTCATGATTTTATTTGTTTAACACAAGTTGTCTGTTTCTGGCTGAAAACAGAAAAAAAAGGAGTCGGTGATGTCACCGTTTGCTTCTTTTGAAGTGTGACTCTAAAGCTGTTTCTATGGTAACGTTGTACATTCCTCTCCTCTCCGCTCTCCTCTTCATCTTCCTTCTTCTCGGTCAATTCATTATGGGGAGACAGAATTTGATTCTTGATGAACCTAATTGGATATGAATGAGTTTGAATATTTGAAAGGAGAGTGTCTCGATTTCTGTAAAGCTTCATCTTTTCATTCAAAATTCATTTACGCGCAAGTGGATGACTGAATGAATCTGAATATCACCATCTGCCAGCAAACAGAGGAGGTGGAGATGATGTAGTGCAGGATTGTTTGGCTGTAAACTGAGCGTGTGTTTATAGTTAACCACAAAACTAGAGAACAGCTATAGATTTATGATTCAAAGATGGCGACGTGCAGCATACTAACTGTTCTATCTTTCACACATGGACGCACACGCACACACATACATACGTACACGTTCTTAGCCAGATTGAGGCAGGATGAGCCTCGGCTGCAAGACCATAACCGTGACAGAGTGATTTAAAGTCACATTCACACACACACACACACACACAAAGGCAAACACATAGACACCCACATATACACACATCACTGCCAGCACGTTCCCCCCTCCCTTATCTTCTTTGCTTTCTCAGTCAAGTGAAGCTATAGCATGTAAGTCATAATCCCTTACAGCCACCTATAGCTCCTGTCCTGTGACCTTCACTGACTGCCACCGCTGTGACGGCTAATTATGTGGCCCGGATTTCAGGGCAAGACAGACTAATATGAAGTCCTTCTTAAACACTGTTTGTTGTCCTGCCTTTCTGATGAGTTAGAGAAGGAAGTATCCCTTTGTTCTACATGTGTAGGCACATTTCTTCTATTTCTATGTTATTTTACTGTATACGTTTACCCAAATAGAAGGGCACTTAGAGAGCACAGACCACCACCAAGTTCGTCCTGTAATTCGGGTCCACTCCAAAATGTAATGTGTTCTTCCTTGGCCCACGCTACATGGTTCCACCAAGTTTCATAAAAATCGGGTCAGTATTTTTACATAATCCTGCTAACAAACAAACCAAGAAACCAGACCGAAAACATAACCTCATTGGTGGAGGTAATTAAAGGAAAAACCTGCCTTCAAACATGGAGGAACAGAACAAATGCAGATGTAGTGTATGACATTCCAGTGTTACATATATCATGGCAACACAGTCAGTACTGTTTTTCTCACTGAGCATGCCTGTTTCTCAGCCTTGACTGAACATTTATGGGAGATGTTGAACCAACGTGCCAGACAGCATTCTCCATTGCCATTGTCAAAATACCATATGAAGGAATTTCTACTGAAAGCATGGAGCACATCCCATCGTTACTGACTGGTGAAAACCTTTGCAAAGTGAACCCACAGAGAAGGATCTCCAGACTGACGTTCCCCTCGGATCTGCAGAGCATGTTAATGTCTTTCAGTTCATTGTTTTTGTTTTGCAGCTCTTTTATGTTTTGGGTCACTCATTGACTTGTTTCCAGTTTTAGCAGACAAGTGTTTCCCCTAAAAGCTCTCTGATATATCCAGTGTACGGTATCTGCTCAGCAGCAGACAGTAGACAAAATTAGCAACTAGCATTTAGAAGCTAAAGACAGATTTACCCTCAGGAGCTGGTGGAGACTAAAACTTTGCCAAAAGGAGAGGGAATGTCAGACTTCTGCTCATCAGGGGAACAAAAACAAGAGAGTAAAAATGTTGCTGGATGAGTAAATAAGCGACTGCAACTAACACATTCACGGTATCGACTTTATAAGATGATAATATATCAGTGTTGTGTTTACAGTTTTTTGCACTTCTCCCAAATGGCAAAAAAAAAGAGGTCAATTAATGCTTGTTCAGACACAGGACTGCTTTTTCGTTTAATTTAAATGTGCTGATCGATGTATCCAATAGAATTGACACCAACAGACCAGTTTGCAATGTAGGCCCAAGGCCCTGTGTTGAGTCGATGCTTTAATTCTCTAGTCTCAGAATAATAAACTCCATGTCTAAAATGTACGTTTCTGCTTGGATTGTGGGGTTTGCCCGAAGTCATTCTTTGAATTTTAGTAAATTACTGACTGAGGTCAAGATCAAATGGGTAGCTTGAGAGAAGCTGAGTCCAAATCATCACAAACTACTGATCGATGTTTCTTCCTTCCTCTTCCATCATGCTGCCTCTATCGTATATGCATCTCATGGCTTTTGCAGAAAGTAGCAGGAATCTAATGTGACCTTTGGTGGTGATAAATATGTGGCTGACTGCTGGACTATAGAGTAAAGAGCAGCACTCCTATTTAACCTTTTTTACAGTACAAATGCTTTGGGCAAGATGCCCTTTTGCAGCATTCATTTAAGATAGCAATGTTATAGAGCAGAGTGGCTGCAAGAGACTTCTGGCTTTATTGAAAGATTAGATTGCTTTGCCTTGGTGGGTTTTCATTCTGTTACTGTCTTTAATAGTTTGGTCGACTCTACAACCCTGAAAAGGGGTGTTAGAGTGGAAGAGCGAGTTTTCTGGACTTCTCACATTTCAATTATTCATCAGTCAGTGAATTAATTTTGAAGAAGGAGAAAACAGAATGAGAATGAAGCAGGATAAAGAGCAAAGATGGAAGAAGTGAAGGAGAAACAGATGAGTGAGTAGTTATCGAAAGATGGTGAAGAGATGTCTTGTGACTGACAATGATAAGCACCAAGAAAAAGTCTCAGAGACGAGGCAGGTAAGATTAAATGCCTCTCCCCGTAATGTTCGGTTTCAAACATTAGACACTCCACCTAAATGTGAATCACTGGCCGGTTCGCTGGCAGAGTCAGGCTGCTGTAGATGTGATGAATCATGAATCAAAAGCTAAGAATATGCTCTGGAGCCAAGCTTGACTAGCGTATGCTCGAGTGATTCAGCTTTTGATTGAGGAAGAGCAGCGAGAATGTGGATTTGAGAGACTGCAGGTTAAGGAGCGAGTGAAAGGAAAGACGACTGCAGGAAGCATAACTGTGGTTTGACGAAGAGGAGCATGACACACAAAGTAGATCAGAGGAGTGTACTGTATGCACTTCCACTCTCTTGACTTTTTTATCTTGATCTTCTTTCTCCCTCCACCCTCCACCCTTCCCCCTTCTCCTCTGATCTCATCTTCTGAGTGCTGTAGCGCAGGACGGCGTTATGCCACTTCCAGCCCTCCGTCCAAAGCTAATGCATTTCCCTTAAATATTTCAATATGATCCTCCTCTGTTCTGCAAGGTTGAGTACAAGCTCTTCCTCTGCTGGCGCCCACAGAGGCGCACTGCCACCGATAAAATCCTGCCAGGGGTTTGATGTCTCACAGTGCTGGAAAGAACTGCTCGCATCAAAAAGTGGGAGAGATACTCGTAGGGAGGATGTGGGAGGACTGCAAGACTGCAATATAGATTATAGATCGAGGGAGATACATGATAACCAATGTGACCGTTTTTTTTAGTTTTGTGTGTGCGTCCACGATCACTTCCTGCGCAGATGTAGAGCAGCGTGCTGGCTGATGCAACATGGAGCAAACTTGTCTTCTTTGTCAGATGTGGTTCTGCTCTGCAAAATCTGGTCTGACAGGCACTCCAGTGAAGCACGCACACAAGCACGAAAGGCCTGCGAGCAAACCCAGTCCACGCATGAAGATAACACCTGAACAATCCACTTACCGCTTTACAGGCTGTTATGTAAGACGAAAACCCTTGCACGTCTGTGTGTGTGTGTGTGTGTGCGCGCTTCTTTGTGAAATTCAAAGCCACATCCAGTGGTGGCAGCTGGAGCAGCGAGTGAAGCCCTTATGGTTCAATAAGTCCAGTCAATGGTCTATACCTGTCCTCCCGGGTCCTTTTCTTCCTCTCCGTATGTCTCTCCATCACCTCATCACTGCTCCCATTATATTTCATGGCCACCGCCGTCGCAGGGCTGGACCTAGAGGAAATTAAAAATCTTTGTTGCTCGTCACTCTCCCCTGAGAACGGGCGGATGTCAATAAAGTGTTGCATTATGTGCTGCCACATACACACACGCAGAAAAAGCATACTGTACTGAGATAAAAACTGACACCCACACATACTGGAAGCTATAAGTTTACTCAAGGTGACAAATAAGCACACAGACTCAAAGCCAGAGAAAGACACAGTATGTTCATTAACCTGGCGGCCACTCCGTGGTGTGTATGCCTGCTATCATCCGTCTGGTATCGATGGAGCCTCAAACACAATGAAGACAAATATTGATGTGCTCTTTGTTCTCACATATGTTCTAGTTGCAGAACCAGTAACCGGAAAAGCCTCATCCTGACCAGTACTTCCCCCACCCTGCCACGGCCACACTCTCCGCTGCCTGGACACATAGGTCAGTATATAAAGCTCCCACGTACAGTGTTTACACTGTATTGTGCTCATGTTTAGTTTTTTTAATATTTTTTTTTAATTCTAAAAACTGAATAGCTGTTTTTAACTGACTGATGAATGAACAGAAAATGAGTGAATAAGGGGCCAAAATAACCGCAAAAAGCTTATTTGAGCTCATTTGTTCTCGTTTTTTAATCACTTAGTTGAGCTGTGCTGCATTTTATATCCTGTAGCTCTTTCTTTCACTTTCTATTGTGGGATTTTCTGAATTTTGCTTGTCTCAGTGAGAGACAGTCTCAGACAGAGTTCACTATAAATTGCAGGGGTCCATGTCTCTTTGCAGCTTTTGGGTGCATTAGGACATGAAATTTGTGTGAAAGGGGTCGAATATATACACCCGATTATATTTAGGTGTGGAAATCTGTGTACACAGAAAACAGGAAACCTGCATACGCAGTCATTTCGTCACATTTAGAAAACCCCACGCACGTCTGTTTTCTTTTCATTCATCTTGAATTTGTGTGCATGTGCACAAGCCCCAACTGCCTGGTTTGCATATTAGCTTTGTGTAGAAATGGTGGAAGCATCTAAGAAGCAGCAGAAGAAGGAGAAGAAGCTCAATTTTACCGACTGTAAACCTGAAATAACGGCTGACAGAAGAAAAAGTGTAGTCTTTGGAAGCCTAAGCTCTGGCATGACCAACAAAATGAAACAAGTTGAATGGCAGAAAGTGACTGTAGCACTAAATGCTGTTAGTTCTGAGCCAAAACAGGAAGTACCTTAAAATCTAAAATGAAGTAAGTTCTACTATCCTGCCAATAACCCACAGCCTATGTTTTCTGTCGTGTTCTGTCCATATGTAATTGTAACAGGAAACAGTCCGTTGGACAGCCCGCGCAACTTCTCACCAAGCGGACCGGCCCACTTCTCCTTCGCCTCTTCTCGCAGGTTGGCATCCCTCCTTTATTCACACAAAAAGTCACACATGCAGCGTTACAAGAGCAGTCGAGGGAAATTGTTGATGGGATTATTTTTACGCACGCACACACGCAGTGAAACCCATCATGGACTCGCACACACAACCCCTCACACGCAAACATGCAAAATGAAAGTACGTGCCACCGGCGGGCAGTGTCCTCCGCTGCTCCCACCTCGAGCCCGGGCGACTGAGGCGTGACAGCGGGCCGAGATGAATGAGGTGAGGGGCCGGGATGCTGCCCAAACATGTGTCTCTCATCACTCACTCAGATGAAGTGTCGGACTCGGGGAGGGCTGGAGAAGGCCTGAGGGAAGAGAGGCATAAAAGCAGCCAAAGTGTTATTGGATAGATTGAAAGAAAGTGAAGGTGGTGGAATTGTTTTCGTCAAATCGCCGATTGTGTTGTTTGGAGAGACTAAAATAGAAACTGATATTGGAGTTCTGGCTGCTGAAAGTGAAAGAGGTAACAGTTTTTGTCATTTTTTTTCATTCTAACATATGTTCTCCCGTTTCCACTCCTGTGTGTTTTCCTCAGGGCTGATGGTCGTAGATGGTCCTTGGCTTCTCTGCCTTCCTCAGGATATGGCACCAATACTCCCAGTTCAACGGTAGGTTTAAGAGGAAGGAGAAAGCCACACATGCTCAGAGCTCCTATGAAACTGTTTCATTTCACACTTACTTTTGCTTTACTAGCATTTTGGCAGTACCTCAACCATCTGATTTCCTCAACCATCCTGGACTGATTTTCCAATCTGACACCATTGTTCCATTTTACCAAAATTAAAATTTTGAGTAGCGCACAGTGTGGAACTCATTGGAATCATATTATGAGGCCAGTGATTGCTGTGGCACTTAAAATTAAGTCTGTGACTAAATAAATGTAGCTGATAGCTGAATCGTTTGTTTAACTCTATTTATTGTGAATCAGCGAATGGGAGGCACATTATAAAGCACTTAGTCCTGCTAAGGTTGAAAATCGTACCGTTCATTCACCACTCATTGCCAAGAAAGAAAGACCTCCAACATCAGTATGTCTGCATGAGGCTGCTGTAGCTCGTGGTAGAGTAGGTTGGCCATTCGTCGCAAGGTTGGTGGCTTATTTCTGTCAAAGCGTCCTCAAGCAAGTCACTCCAAACTTTTCCTAGTATTTGTGTTTGTGTGTGTGTGCACGAGAGAAAGTGGGTCACTTTGGACAAAAATGTCAGTGCCTGCAAAAAAATAATAAAATTACATTAGCAACAACACACCCATTTAAATCATGCAGGTCACAATATTAAAAATGTGTGTGTGTGTGTGAGAGAGAGAGTTGGTCCCACTGGCCCAGAGTTCAATCCACTTGGTAAGGAATCCAGCTCAATTCAGTCCAATCCAGCTCACCGCCACATAAAGAAAAACTGTTCCGCTCCGGGTTTTACACAGAGCCCTGCCAAGACCAGCAACTCCTGGAGAAACTCCTGCAGGGAAGTAAACGCGTCCAGCGCATTATTCCTCCTCCCGTCCTGACACAAACTCCAGAGACGAGGATTATGTTTTACCACAAGTTGCATATTGCAGTAATGATGTGTGCTTGTCACAAATTCCCACGGCACACCTGGATTTGCCTCACGGCGCAGCATTTGGGACCCGCTGGTCTGTACCACAGACGCGACTACAGCAGTCAAAAGTTTGCTTCATCTGTCGCATTTTATTTCTGCAGCAGCCGCTGCACCTTATGCTCCCTCTGATGCAGGGCAGAGCTGACTAAGTGTGTCCCTGTAACACAAAACCTGTGTCTATCAAACAGGACAGCAGAGCACAGTGAGCAGGCTCCAGGCCCTCCTCTAAAATCTCTGCTGTTGTTTTCACCGAGACGTTCATTCATATCTGCCCTCGCGGAGCATCAAACACTGCACCTTTTCTTTCTTTCTTTCTTTCTTTCTTTCTTTCTTTCTTCTTCTTCTTCTTCTTCTTCTTCTTCTAAATTAGCCGCACAAGTCATGAAATCAGCTCACAAAAAAGGTGTTTTAGATTTTCCATCCAGCGCTGAATTGATAAGGTGGGTTTTGTGTCCTTCGCATAAATATGGATCCCACTCAGAATGTATTTGCATATATTTCACGCATAAAATCGGCACGTGCAGGTTTGCTTTTAAATTCGTGCTCTAAAGTTGCACGTTCCACTTGCTTTGAAACGATTACACGCCACGCTTGCAGCTAAATGCCACGCATGCACAAGCACGCGCGCGCGTGCTCCCGTGTTCTTTGACTTTAATAGTCGCTGCTGCGAGTCTCACCTCGTTAATTCAGTGCAGGAGAACATGCTTCAGACGTAAAGCAGAGCTAAAAAAAACTAATCAGTTGCTAAGATATGATCGACCTGATTTATGTGGATGATGGCGATGAAATGTAACCGATCTGTAAACTGTTCCAGCAACTGTTTCCCGATCCATCACTTCAACCTCAGAGAGGCACAGACGGATGAAAGTTGAGGTGGGAGCGAAGCGTGTTTTGACGCGAACTTTTCACTTTGAAGCGGAAGAGGCGACTCAGCGAAATGAACGCTGCCGAGGCCCATTTGGTAAACAGTGCATTTGAGAAATTGACCTTAATGCGGGTGGCGCTCAGGTGGAGGCAGGTGTTGACTCATAATCCACTCGCTTAACATTTCTGCGCCGTCGTGAACACAATCGCTTCCTCCGCGTCTTCGCCGCTTTTTCACGCATCGTTTCTTTCATTGACTGCTTCTCCTCACAGCGGCACGCGCGCACAGACGCACACTGCGCGCGACTGATTGATCTCTTCTCACCGGTAGATGAGGTTGAGGATGGTTTGTCAGCCTCTTCTTTCTCTTCTCCACCTCCATCACTCCCCCTCCACCCCGTCAGATTTCAGTGCTCTGCCGGTTCTTACATGGGCCATTACTCGCTTGATTAGTTACAGCAGGACCCTTGCATACTGAACAGAGCAGTTGAAAGGAGGAAGAGGGGTGTGTGTGTGTGTGTGTGTGTGTGCGCAGAAAAGCTGCAGAAATAAACATCAACAGTTGAAGGTGGAGATAAGACAGTATAGAAGATGGAGGAAGTTCAAAGGATGAGGAAGAGGACTGTGAGTACTCTTGTTTGCTATTGGACGCTGAAGCTGATCAGGCTGATTTGACTCTGCTTCACCACAGCAGCAGGATGAGACAAGCAAGGTTTATAAATCCCAAGTTTATTTATTTCAGTTCTAGTTTAAACCAGCTGATCTGTGTTATCCGTAGGTCTCATAAACAAAGGAACCTTAAACAACTTGTACCGTTGATCAGAAATGCTTCACTTCCTGCTTTCACCCATATCATGAATAATATTATAGCCAGGAAAATAGAAGAGAGTTCAACATTAAACACATTTTCTACTGGTGCCATTTCCAGTAAGTCACATGTGATGCTGGAAAATCTCTGTTTGCCCACAAGGAACTATATTTCGATGTGATGTGCTGGTGATAGCTCCACTTTGCCAAAATGATTAGGCCCAAACATTTCCTACAAATTATGAGACATTCACATCATAACCTATTGAATAATAATAAATAATTAATGAATGATACCTCGTGTGCAATCAGTGTCTGGTCCATTTACATCATGAGTCATTTATATGCATGTGTGGATGCTTTAAACTGTTTTTTTAAAAGGGAAAACATGCAGGTCTGTTTTTCTGTGTGGGAGGAAACATGAAAAACTAACACTGCTTGAAATGGTAACTATATATACTGTATTATGTGGACAGTGAATATTATATGTGCAAATGAAAACTTCAAGGCATCAAAAGAGACAACAGAGCTGTTGAGGCTGACTGCCAGGTGATCCAGCTGTGCCGGCATCATCAGAGAACGTCTCCTGGCATATTTTCCTCTCGCCACGTCTTCAGCGGGAGGGACTAAGACACCAGTGAAGGAAGTCTGGGTGCTGTAAAGTGAACTGAGATGCACCCTGTGGCATTTTCCTCAGCCTCCGAGCTCCCTGTGTCTCCAGGGAACCTCTTAATTGATTCTGTTGGCTGGACTTGCACCGTTCACATCATCATTTCAGTGCTTTTCTGCAGCGCGCGAGTGGATAAGACCTGAATGGAGTTTCTAATGGATTTTTATAGCAGAAATCGTTGTGTGACCAAAGCCAACCATGGTGTCCCGTTGGGAGATGTGTTCATTAAAACCTCCCATTGATCCAAGCTGGTTTTTCCCTCCTGCGCTGAAGAAAAGTCTTTTGTTTAAAACCGAAGAGCGCTGCCATTAACCCCCCCGAGGCAGCAGACACTTAAAGCAGCAGTCTAACTTTTACGTGGAGTGACTCCTTCGTTCCCTGCAGTCTTTTCGCTCTGGTTTTCAGTCCACATTATTCTGCTTTGCCCTCCTACACTAACTCCTTCTGGATATTTTTCTTCTTTCTCCACCTCTCTCTTTCCCTTCCTTGTTCTTTTAAGTTCGTCGCTTCTTTGTTTCAGTACTTTCCACCCACTCACATCATAGTACACCTTGTGCTCTCTTCTCTTTTCTTCTTCTCTTCTCTTCTCTTCTCTCATTGTCACCACATCGATGAAGGTTGCTTTCGCCATTTGTTGTTTTCTGATTTCTCCATCAGTGGACATCTATTTTTGAGCTACAGATGGTGAAGCTGCGACAGAGGCTTTCAAAAGAAGATCTAGCAAAGGGCGGTTTGCATTTTAACCTTGTCTCCTTTTCATGTCTCTCTCCAGTCATCCAGCTCATCCCAGGAGCGTCTGCACCAGCTGCCCTTCCAGCCAACCATGGACGAGTTGCACTTCCTGTCCAAGCACTTCGGCAGCACCGAGAGCATCACGGACGATGACGGGGGCCGACGCTCACCGCACGTCCGCCCTCGCTCTCGAAGCCTCAGGTGAGAGCATGGCAGGTCACGGGCCAAAGACCAAAGACAAATACTTCAACCCCACAGTTGCTTTGATTTAGGTTGTTTACATGCAATTTGTCTGTAAGAGCAGAAGCCATAAGGGCTGAAGTGCTGGTTTCTGCGTGTAGCAGGAAGTAGCCACCAGTCTCTGACAGTTGGAAATAATGTTGTGACACTTTCCTCCAGTTACAAAACATTGATGATTCATTGTTTAAACCATCAGTGTGTTTTCTGGCTACAGTAGTGACACTGAGTCATTTTGATTATTTAAAAAAACTTGCCAACATTGCTCAAAGCCTTATTTGTTAGTAACTGATTTAATCTGGTGAAGAAAAATAACAAAAGCAACCAAAATGGAGCATGTTGAGCGTCAGTGAAAGGACATTAAGCTGCCCTTTAAGGTTATGAAAGGGAAGCCTTAATTAGTGTGCATGAGCAACTTCATTGTGTCATGAGGAGATGCTGAGGACTTGCAATCATTTACTGAGCGCACAAGCCTTTTTGTTGCTTATCTTGTATAATTCACCTTTTGTGTGTGTGTCAGTGCTGTTGAATGCTTCATTTTCTGCCATTTAATGAGACGAGAGACATTTTGCAGTGTCATGTAAATGAAATAATTGAAAGTAAAAACATGTTTCTCCACATAAAGCACAAAGTTTACACATAGTATACACTAGATAGTAAATACTCTATAGATAGATAGATGCAGAATATTATTATTATTTTATATTAATAAAAAGTCATGGAAGAAGCATTCAGATACCAATACCACTCTATAAAATACGCCATTTCAGAAGTAAAGGTACTTTTATGATATTGAATTGTAACTGATGCATAAGCAGCATTTTTATATTAAGCCAATTTTAACTACCAATTAAAGAATAAGTCTGGTGATATTTGAGATTTTTGCCAACAAATCCTGTGAAAGACCAAAACCAACAATGAGTTGATTCTGCTAACAAGTATTTTTTGTGTAGCCAAGTCTGATACAGTTAACTCCTCTGTGCCGTTGACTGTTCTCCAAAAACTCTCAAAACACTGTTGCACTTGGTGACATGTTTCTTCATTACCCTGAACACAGGCACTGTAGCTTATTTTGAATCAATCACACATTCACTGTCAAGCAGATACTCAGAAGAGCAGCAAATGTGTATTCATCCGCAGCTTAATATAGTCCCAAATATATATACTCTTTGCTCCAGTTAAAGGAATGTTTGCTAAAAACTACAATGCCCAGATCTTTTAGCAAATTACTAAACCTTAAAAAAAGAATGAAAGTACATATCTGGGCCCTGTTTTTAAAAGGCCAGGTCTTAAGCCTGGGGTGAATTGGCTTAGGGCTGAGTGCTAAAGATGAGGCTGGGGAGTACTGAAGGATGCACTTACACATTATTAGTTTAGGTAAATATAAAATAGAATAAAAACATACACCTTTAACTATGACTATTACTCCAATTACATACCACTGGACAGATAAATCTACAGCATCATATTCCATAAGCTGATCGGATGTTTTATGTGTGAAATCTTTACACAAATTTAGAACCCCAGAATAAGCAGACATTTACAAAAATCAGTGACGCTGATGAGGTCAAACATTAAATATATGGTGTTTGGACTGGTTTCAATTTCAATCATATGTCAAAAAACATTAACAAATCATCCCATACTTTTATATTAACTTTTTTGCAATCAGAGTTGCAGTGTAGTAAAAGAGGGCCACAACATTGACCTCTGAAGTAAAAAGTAGCAGAAAATGGACTCAAGTAAAATACAAGTACCTTTTATTTTTATTACAGTACTTGAGTAAACGTACTCAGCTGCTGCACCACCACCTCTGTTACATCAGTGTCAGTCCACCCTCCAGTGCTTCAAGGCTCTCCAGAGTGCAGCAGTTTCTCTATTAGCAGAAGCCTCTGGAGTGCACTCCCTCCAAACACACCTGTTATAGCCCCCCTCTGGATGCAACATGCCCAAACTACATACAACACGTCACCACTAATCAGTATTCAGTTTTCATTTTAAGCTCCTCAGCAGTTGCCCTAGATAATAGCCTCTCTTGTAGCTTCAGTATATAGAATGCCTGTATTGTGTACCTTGACATGGCTCATTATCACCATTCTTATCACATCTTTGTGAAGCTAGACTATAATGTGTTTGCCCACAAGGTCTTTTCATAACATGCTTCTCTTTTGCGAATTTGTCATTCAGCACTGTATAGGCTGCTATGGGGTGAAAGTATGACGTTTTTGGCCTTCCTCTCTGCCACATGTTGAGTTTCCTTTGCCTTTTATTCCTGCATGCGTGTGCTGGAAAGTGTACATGTGACTCTGACGTCTGATGCTTGTAATGAGAGTGGCATGACATGCTGGAGGATACCAGATCCATTAGAGAAACTGAACTGAGTGTACTGATTTTCTGATCGCTCGATTAGCATAATGTACAGACAGGACATGTGGGGGAGCAGTGAATTGTTCCTTCATTCAAGTGAAAAAATACAGACTAGCATCTCTCTGTCTCCCAGGCCGCCTCCCCTCACTCCTGCCTTTTATGTTTCCCTCAGTCAGAGCTGTGTATTACACTCCTGCTCTCTGTGTTTGTCTCCCTTCAGCCCGGGGCGCTCTCCATCCTGCTATGACAATGAAATAGTGATGATGAACCATGTCTACAAGGAGCGCTTCCCCAAGGTCAGCCTCACACAAACAAATACACAAGTGTAAACGCTGCAGCTATACATACACACACCGTGTAGGCACACAAACAACGTGCAGGCAGTCAGTGGCTACCTCTTAAGCTGCGCTGAATTACATTCACATTTAAAACATTCAGGACTCAGATGTTTCTGGTGGCTAGCTGATGATGTGTTGGGCATCACAGGGGGTGAACGTGTGTCCAAGACAACTAGTCAACAGGCTTTTGGTTTCATGATTTGGAAATGTCGCCCCACGTTACTTTGTTTGAAACCAGAGCGTGTTTGGTTGGATATTAAACACAAAAGGTTAAATCCATGGAGGACAAATAAAAAATGAGGTCAGTAGTTTGGACGGGCTGCAGCCTGGATCAAGTGAAAATGACTACAAGGACAGAGAACAGTGTTGCCACATGTTTGTGAGGATGTTTCTGAGAGGAGGCCTCCAGGCGAACAGTAGATGTGACGGCTAGAGTGAAAAGGTTTCACCACAGCCCAGGAAGTAGACAGCTGCCAGCTCCGTGTGGGGTTGGAGACCAACATCGGGGACTTGATCTGATGTAAGCCACTACAGGAAGCGTAACGGTGGGATGTTTAGGCAAGGTGACGATCACAAAGGCTCCTGCATTTTTGGAGAGCTGGAAGAGATGTGGCCAGCTGCAAAACAATACAGGCTAGCAAGACAACGCTGGGGTCTAATGTGGAGAGTCTAATGCCTGGAGCAACATTTGGGTTGCATCCTGGGATACATACATGTCTCGCTGATGTCCTGAAGGATAAACCTGCAGAAAAAGAAAACACATTCGCCATATGGTCTGAGAACAACAGCCAATCATTCACAAAAGTCTTTTCCTTCAACAAGGAGCTGCTCAGTCTTCAGGGCCTCAATATTACCCCAGCATGGTCAAAATACCACATGAGTCAGAATATAAGAAGGAAATAGGGGCCCAATAGCCTAGTTGTTTGTATGCGTACTTCGACAGACTGTGAGACAACAAGTGCAAAAAATAATTTTAGCATCAAACAAAGTCATGTATAGTTACAAGAGACCTGGTCCAGGGGAAAAGTAGACGGTACCAGCACTGGACCGCAGACGACAGGTACCAGTGGTTCCCTTTTTGCTTTTTCAAATTTTTGCTCATTCCACATGGCACTCAGGCTCTGAAGATGCTCAATGAAGCATATTGTGCATTGCAAACACTACCTACCACCTTGCCTCAGGGCATCTTTTAGCCTGTATGGCTAAATCTGACACATTTACATGATGGGCCCAAGTGTTCATGTTAATTAATGCACATTTTCCCTTCTTAAATAAAATACACGTCAACATCCCAAAGGTCAAACTCCCGGCTGTTAGGACGAACCAGTGTCTCGTAAGTAGTCCTGGATATGTCCTGATAAGCGTTTCCAGAGATTCCCCCATGCATGCTTCTGTTGAACTCAGCTCTCATCTCTGTGTTTCTATGGTCTTGTTACTTTGAAAGAGGCTTACTATCCTCCTTTGACCTCCAACATAAAGGCAGCTTTTAGTCAGAGGGCTGCTACTGAGATTTTGTCTCACTGTTCTTGGTAAGCTGTTTACTCTGCAGTGTGTGAAACTCCTGGAGGACAGTCACGACCGAGATGCTGAGACCTGACCTGTGATTCATTGATCAGCAGCACAATCGATTAGATCAGGCATCTTGCTCCAGGCCAATAACCAATCTGTAATATAACCTGCTCGCACTACATACGGAGACACGACATTATGCCTGACTCAGTGTCTCAGAGAGCTGGCTGGTCATTTGAACAGGGAAGTCCATGCAAGCAAACGTATGTCAAGCAGGTTTCCTCAAACGCTTTCCTGTACTCACACACACATACACACACCGTCAACTTCATCCTGCGCTCATTCACGGCGATGCATGATGAAGCAGCGCTAACGAGTCTTCCCACGTACTGTTGCACACTTCCCAGGATTGTAAATGAAGGCTCAACATTGTTGCATCCTCACCATCATCATAGAGAGAATCTGAAATAGGTACTTAATGGGAGCCTAAACTCTGATAATGTTGCACGTTTTTTAAACATTTTTACACAACTTAGTGGCTCTATCGCAGATTTTGTCAACCTCATTAAGGCTACTTCCTGTTCTTCCAAAAAGACTGACTGCTCTTGCTTTTTCACATTACATGTTCTTAGTCCTGTCTGACATTCAATCAATAGTTTTATAATAACAAAGAATAAAAATGCAAATGTGACAGTGTGCTTTTAATGATGGACCTACAGAGTGATATCACCCAAATCTAGAGGTAGGCGGTGATGCCCACGCGTTGTGATGTTTTTGGGCCGCGGCAGGCAGCTGTTTTCACTGAACGCTACATGCTCAGCACCAAACAGCAACTAGCTGGTGAACGTGGTGGAGCATTTAGCAGCTGAAGAGACAGACAGTCCTCTCAGGAGTTGGTGCAGACCAAAGAAATTAGCTAAAAATGATCATTTTGCTCCATAACTGCTGGATTTGTATAAATACTAATAATAATAATGATATATAAAATTTCATGTTGTGTTCAGCACTGCCCCCAAGTGGCCAGAAAGTCAGTTATTTAGGTTTAAATAACTTTGAAGTCTGATCTGATCTGAGACAGTGCATGTTCATATGTTAAAGCTCAGTTTGATGAATGAATGGGTGATGTCATTATTACACAAAGACTAATTAATGTCAAAAGAAACTTTTAAGTGCAGTCGAGTCACATAGCATCACATCACCTGTCGTGCGTCGGCCGCAGCCGAACACACCCCACAGACAGAAGAACTAGGTCCTGATCCAGGGAAGGAATGAGATCAAACTGCTGCCTTTGTGGAGGTTTGATTTAAAGTGTGTGGCAGGTGATCACATTAACGTCTCAACACCGGCCTAACAACATGACAGTAACTGACTGTTGACCACCGTCTTGTACTCAATCAGGCCACAGCTCAGATGGAGGAGAGGCTGGCGGAGTTCATCCACAACTACTCCCCAGAGAGCGTTCTGCCGCTGGCCGATGGGGTCCTCAGCTTCATCCACCACCAGGTGGCTGAGCTGTCCAGGGACTGCCTGACCAAATCACGTGAGGGTCTGATTACCAGCGTCTACTTCTGTGAGCTGCAGGAGAACCTGGAGAAGCTGCTGCACGACGTGAGTTGTGACGTGTGAGACGCGGAGGTGGAGAGCAGGGGAAACCCTCAGTTCAACGTCTGCACATCTCAAACTGACCCTGTCTGTCTGTCTGTCTGTCTGTCCGTCTCTCCCTCACCATCAGGCGTATGAGCGCTCGGAGAGTTCGGAGCTCACTTTCGTCATTGAGTTGGTCAAAAAGCTCTTCATCATCATATCTCGTCCAGCCAGGCTCCTCGAGTGTTTGGTGAGTTCTATCCCTCCGTCTGATAACGCAGTCACACAAACTGAGCCTCAGCACACACCGATTCAGACGTACCAAATGAGCATTTATTGATTTAAGTGACAAGGCTTTTTTACATTCGGAGTGTGTTCATCTGCTGAGGAACAATCGTGTCCTACCCGCTGGAGATGGAGGGTCAGCTCCTTCACACTGACATGCCATTAAAGAATGAGCAGGAGTGGGCAGGCTGTCTCCTGTGTATCCACTCTGAAGCGATGAAGTACAGGTTTTCTAAACGTGTCACAGCTTTTTAAAAAATCTTTCACATCGCATCTGTTTTACTTGTGACAAATAAATGCCCTGTTATCTTTTTGTGATATGTTTTAACACTTTCCCATCTAGTTTGGTGGTGGCACAGGGATTTCAAATAAAAGAGATTTATTTATACAGTCATGCAAGGATTGCACTCTCCATAATAACATATCTGCATGTAATCTCATTCACCTTCAATTATGACAAATTAGCAGCACAGATATAGAGCCACAGCCAGGACCCACCTTCCCTTTGCTCTATATCTTTAACCCCATGGCTGCAGAAACGAGAAGAATAAACAGGTAAATAAAAATAGAATTGGGAATATCATTGCACCATAATCACATTCTTCTTCTAGTATTTTCAGACTTAAGAAAAGAAGGAAAAACATAATGCATTAGTAACAAAGAGTAACTGCTGCTGCCTGTCATACAGTAAGATGTACACATACACACATATTTGAGACTTGTTGCTGAATGGCTCTACTGGAGAGATTAAATAAATTGATTTTTTGAGCTACTCTCAGAAGAACTTGAATAGATTTTCCTTGCGCTCAGACAGAAAAACGTGACAAGCCTTTGTAAAGGGTTCATGGAGAGTTCGTAGCGGGGTTTGCACCTCCCAGCCGTCACTGATCTTACACAGAGTTCATCTTATGTGCATGAGGAGTACGACTACTTGGCGAGTTGTATAATCTGTCCTGTGGTTCTGGAAGGAGAACTCCGAAGTCTGCATAATAACCTTGATAATGTCATCAGGGTTGGAAGTGAGTTGTTAAAATGTTTAGCATAAAGCCTGCATTGTAAAGTTGGATTATTATCTAAATTGCATCATGGGAAATATAGGATCCAGCATTTCAGGGTCAGGATATCTGTGTGGCTTTGACCTGGAGTTTTTAGTGAGTCCCTGACTAAATGCAATGCTGGATTGCTGGAGTTCCCTTTCAAGTCTGCTCTTTCATAAGCAGAAAGGCTCAGGGATGACAGCATTTCAACACGAATGGAAAATCTTGAAGGATTGCAAAAGACTTGATGTCATTAAAAGATCAGTGAACGTGGCTGCTCCAATCAAACCCAGTAGATGTGAAGAGACAGTTCCTCTTCCAGTCGTTGCCTCCTTTTTGCACTTGTGTTGCATATTTACGTGCCCTTACATTAAAAAACGCTCGCGCATACGCATGCTTCCAGTAAATGTAGCTTCACCTTCAGTTTTCTTCATACATGAGATGTGGATGTATGAGTTTACAGTGTTATGCAGCCGAGGTCATGGTTTTGTATAAGCTGGGTCATTCAGCACATCAGACATGCTGCACATCTCTGCAGCAGCAGAGTACACTTTATTGCCGCAGGATATTTTTCCAACTTAACTCAAAAGTGTAAAATATTCTTTCCACTTCCACCACTTGTCAGTCTTCTCAGCAACACGTCAAATCAGCTGAGAGACAGAGTCGTGTCCTCTGCATGTCGATACATGTGCACCACATAACTCACTTAAACTTACTGGTAACAAGAAGCCTCTCTGTATACGCCAGAGGATTAGCCATACCTGGATATCAACCCCCTGATTGATGGCCTCACATGTTCGTCATTGACAAGCTCCCTCCTCCAACCCTCCCGGCTCATCTTTCCGTTGCCAAGGCGACCGTCGGAAGAGGTCGATAGGGTCAGGCAGGATGTGGAGGGGACTCCAGATCCTCATGGCCCTTAGGTTAGAGAAGAGAAGACACACAGATAAAAATGTTGTCCACGGCCATAGAGTTCACTTAGCATTCAAGTCAGTCGCGAGGTCTGATTTGGTGAAAATGTCACACAGTCAGCAGGCTGTTAGCTGCAAGAGTGTTATCCTGGACCAGAGCAGGCTATCAGAGAGGCAGGTTAATTCCCTCTCCCCGTACTCGCCCTTTTTTCTCTGGTCGAGGGGAGCAGATATAAGAGAGCGGGGGAGGAAGGAAATGATCCCGCCTGCCCCGGGCTCGGCTTTCTAATCAAAATGTTATTCCACCAACAGGAATGAAACTGAATCCCACAGGACGCTACAAAAGGCTGTTTCACTGGGAAAAGGGATATTTCAAGAAAGCAATTTAAAGTTTGAAGGTGTATTAACATTGATTGTGTTTGTTTGACAGCCCCATAGTGGTGTTTGGTCATGAATTTGCAGCAGGTCGAAGTAAATCTTAGTTTTGTGATTATAAGTTGGCCACATTTCAGTAACAGCCATCCTTCGTTAGGTGTCATCAGGTGTCTTTGTTACGTCTAACTAGGAAGTTAGTTATCACGGTTCAAGCTGCTTGTTCAGCTGTGGGGCTGGAACAAATAATCAATATTATGGTTCATTTTATCATGATATGATATCAACACATTGGCACCAGTCAGCCTACCGATATCGGATTTTTGATGATTCTGAGAGGTCAATATTTGGAGTTTGAAAAGATCAGGTAACAACATGGTCTATATATATATATATATATATATATATATATATATATATATTACTGTCAGACAGGAAGCTGTTCAGTGCATAAGTCAGGCAGTAAAATAAAGCTTGAGCTGAAATTCTAATAAAATGTCTCTAGATTTTTACTGCTGGTTGGAAAAAGAAGCCATTTAAAGATGCCAACTTGGACTGTTGCTGCCAATAAAAAAAAATAATCACCAGATTAACTGACAATGAAAATCATTTTTTCACTGTCCAGTTAACTCAGAGTATCGTCTACATCATGATTATCATGAAAGTCTTACATCATGATTAGTTACCTATAAGTCTCGCCAGCGGTACAACCGTTTTACATCATGCAGTCAATTATCACTTTCTCTTGATCTAACATGAAAATCTGTTTGAGGGGAGATGAAATATTGCAGGAGTGGAGACTCAGGCTTTCTTTTTGTAATCCCACACGTCAAACACCTCAGCAGACGCCAGTGTTGATTTCCAGGGGACAATTATCTGGTGTTGACAGGAGCTGATTAGAGTGAATTCACTTCATACCGCTCTAAAGGTGTTAAAAACCGAGGATATTTTATGCTGCTGAATGTTAAATGAACAGTGATCATGTTTCACGCTGTCGCTTTAGCTCCTGTTGTAAAGCCTTTTGTGTGAACATCTGAATACTACATTTGAATTCTTTGCCTTCTTTTGACTGATGATAGCTCTTCAGTCTTGGCGGTTTAAGCTTTAAGGTGTTTTCATGTAGTAGCCTCCTTTGGCGCTTCAGTTTTTCTTCTCCTCCAATAACAGGAGTTCAACCCTGAAGAGTTTTACCATCTGCTGGAGGCAGCGGAGGACCACGCCAAGGAGGGCCAGCTGATGAAGGCAGACATCCCTCGATACATCATCAGCCAGTTGGGGCTGACCCGAGACCCACTGGAGGGTAGGAGAGAGTTTGCATTTGTTGCAGTGTTTTCTGTTAGACATGTAATAAAACAATCGAACAAAAAACTTTCAACATTTTGGGGAATACAATTTATCCACTTTGTGTTCAAGAGGTAGATAAGAGATTGATACCACTCTCATGCCAGGAGCTGATTAGCTTAGCTTAGCATGAAGAGTGAAAGCAGTGGGAAACAGCTTGCCTGTCTCTGCCTAATGTGAAAACATACGACCACCAACACCTCTAATGTTCACTAATTAACAAGTTTCAACCTGTAAGGTCAGAATGACAGTTTGTGACTTTACGGGTACTCATGTGCTTGTTTGTCTAGAAATAGTTAGTCAAAACTTTCTGTGACACCACTGCTTTTTCCTACAGCATGCTCATTCGTGAGCTTTAGAGGTGCCGCACAGAGCCAGGCTAGCTGCTATCTCCACATGTTTCCAGTTTTGGAGCTACGCTGATCACTAGCTCTATACTTAATGGACAGACATGAGATCAGTCTTTTTATGTAACTTTTCATTTAAAGACAGCTAATAAGCTTATTTCCCAAATCTTGAACTTTTTCTTTAAGCTTCTTTTAAGTTATTTGATGTAGTTTGTCCTGTTGACTTGGCCCACTTATTCACACAATCAGCATTTGGAGCAGCAACAGTGACTCAGAGGCATTTCACCAAGACAATTAAGGTAGTTTAAAACCCTTAATGCAATTTGTGTCGAAAGTGGCACTTCTTGTCAAATCTAAGCACACAGACATGTTGCACACTTTTGACATTCAGTTTAAGTTAAACTTACAAGGATATAAATATCTCCTACATCCATTGAGAACAAACATCGACAAATTCACTCAGAGATCAGAGAAAAAAGACAGTCCCTATATCTCCAGAACTTGCCTGAGAATGATCACATTTTTAAGTTTACTGTAGTATCAAAGTAATCCCGTAATAGTTGTCTGTACATTCCTGGGTACATTGCAAACTGGAACTGCTAATAGCTAATTCAGCACTCTCTAAATGGTGCATATTTACAAAATAGCAAAGAAATATCGACTAAAGTCACAGGGTTCAAGCTGTTACACACAACTAACAACTGACTGACTCCATGGCAACATTATACTTCCTGTTTACGTCCACCAAAGCCCTCAGGTTATTGGAACTGCAGTGTTAAAACTTAGAGTATGATTGTCACCAAAATCAAAGGAAGAATAGTTATAGGAGACACAAAATCAAAACCAGGCCCCCTCCCACCTCACTGACCTGCGCCACCACCACGCTCCATCCCACAACCTCCGCTCCTTGGACGCCAACCTCCTGTCTCAAAAACAAGTCAATAAGTCAGCAATTTAAAATTGCCTGTTTGAGTGCAGTTAACTTATGCAGCTGATCAGCCTCACTGGATGTTCAGCATGAAGATGTAGGAGATGTAGAGTTTGGACTGGCTGCATCATTAACTGGCCGGTGGTGCGGTGACATCACTGTCTTTCATTAATCATCACGGCTCAAACTCGGCCCCCAAACATGGCACTAATTCACATCTGCTCAGCCGCTCCCACTCTAATCCATCAAGACCTGTTCATTAGCTGATGGGTTAAACGATTCAGGATGACTCTTCGTGATGAACGGCTGTACTTTTATTTCAGGATTCATGAAAAATAAGGGCCAGCTAGGTCTTTCTCAGTTAATTTCTGGTAACAGTGTACCACTTGATATCTTGCACTTTCTCTTGCACCTTCATTGTCATGCAGAGACACACATGCACACCCACGTACGGTAGCTGCTTGCACATCCACACTTTCTCGCTCTCGTTTCTTTTTCTCAGTTCTCCGTAGAGACAAGATCAGTTGTTTTCAGTGTCAAACAGGAACCGACAGAATATACAATTGTCAGCTCAGTGACTTTTATTTTACACAATGTTAATATATACAGAGCGGCTTTGTCAAGGCTTTGCAAAGTTAATTACCATTCAATTATTTCCCTGCTTTAACAAAACAGTACTATAATCAGTGCATTCTAGCAGCTGTCACATACGAGAGCAGAAGAACACTGAAAATTAGCTGCCAGTGCTGCTCGAGGAGGGAGGAAACACAAAGTGAGAGGGAGGGAGAGCTGAGGGAGACTAGACAAGACAAGAAAAATTAATAAGACTAAGCTATTTTAATTCTTGTGTTTTTCTTTCTGCGATCTGACGTGTTCAGCTGTTTTGAAACTTGAAAAGCTGTTTTGTTAAGGATGTCTGAGGAGCTGCAAATTTTCTATCCACTCCCAGCAGGGGAGGCCCCGTGCTTTAGCATGAGGAATGTCTCTTTTCATGTTGGCACCAGGTTTCCCTGTTAACTAACATGCTTCTCAACAGAAATCGTGAGCCTTGACAGCTATGACAGTGAGGGTCCACATACCCCAGAGACGGATGACTCAGCAGAGGTGAACACATGCAGTGTGGCTACACATACACACACCGCCTCTCAAAAACACAGATGCACACAAAATCATCAAAGAAAGAATGACATTTGAGCATTTGAACATTCCCGTCAAACCGTCTTTGTGTAGATTTGAATTATAGTTTTGAAATGTGTCACCAGGGAAAAGGGAGAGCCATCAAGCCTCCGAGCGAGGAAGATTTCCAGAGCATCAAACTGATCAGCAACGGAGCTTATGGGTAAGCAGTGGACTGAAACCTTATCAATCCTTCATAAAAACCAAATCAAATCCAATGATTTATATAGTGCTTTGAACAAGACCTAACCTCAATCCACAGTGGAAGACTGTGAAATGGGGCTGAGGGCTCTGGAAAGAGCAGAACAGTAAGTGGGCCTTGAGATAAGACTTGTTCAACATACATTTTAAGGTTAACAATCAACAGTCATGCTCAGTGTCATATTGTGCTTTTCATGCAAGATTCAAATACACAGTGTTTCATGACAAAATGCTAATAAAAGATCAATAAAAGACACAGTACTGTTGTGGTAACTGGAATAAAACTACAAACTAAAACTACTACAGCAACACTATAACGATAATAGCAATAAATGAAAGACTCCGGTCTAAAACGTTCTGCTACAGTATTCTGTGGAAGTCGCTGGTTGTAAAGTCTGGTGACTGAGACGAAGCCTGGGAAAATAAGTCCTTTATCAGGATAAACTTTAGTTTTGTATTTTGTATTTTGTTTTTGTATTTTAGTTTTTGTTTAGTCTGTAGCATTTTTTTTCCTTATTCTGCCATTATCTGCAAAACGTGGTATTGGTGTTGGTATTGAAGGATGTCTTGTTATATTTGCTTGAGCTATAACAATGTGGTATAATCCCATGTGGGATGGACCTTCTATTTAGCCCAACACAGGAAAAAAAACACCAAAATAACTAATGAGGATAATAATGGAGAATAATTAAAGCACCAACGTTCAAGTAGATTTTAAGGAGAAACGTTTTAAAAAGGCATTTTCTCATGAATGCAGGCACTGGTCTGTTGAATAGTGAAAAGTCAATGGTGTAAACTTAAAACGTACTCTACCACTAACAAGCAATCATTTAAAGCAATAGCATGTGGTTTCCTCATGTAGCTGTAGTTTCAGTTTGTCTAAAGCTGGCTTTTGTGATCAGAAAGGAGAGCGCTGCAGCTGTGAAGCCTCCATTATTCCGCCATTATCTGCAGATGTAAAAGAACAAGCATATTTCATAAGATTCAGTTCGGGATTGAAAAACTCAAAGGATCCTTCTTTGGAGCTCAACGTTTTGTGCCAGTGGATTTTAAGTCTTCCACCTTGATATCCACTCAGCCACACTTTCTAGTGTCGGCTCTTCCCACACAGGGCACCCCTAATTGTCTCACCCTGCTGTCTCTCCTCCACACCTCATCTTGGCACCAGCACTCCCCTATAGCTCTCACTCCTCTGTCTCGCCCTCTCTCCAGCGCTGTCTACCTGGTGCGCCACAGAGAGACACGTCAGCGTTTCGCCATGAAGAAGATCAACAAGCAGAATCTGATCCTGAGGAACCAGATCCAACAGGCGTTCGTAGAGAGGGACATCCTCACCTTCGCAGAGAACCCCTTTGTCGTGTCCATGTTCTGCTCCTTTGAAACACGGAGACACCTGTGCATGGTCATGGAGTATGTTGAGGGTAAGGCAGCCGGATTGGATTTTGTTGGAACACTTTTATTTCACTGAGGGTGGACTTGCATTGAAAGGATGTTTAGGATTTGTGGGGGCGCTCTGAATGCACCATTTGGTCTTTTTCTTGTTGTGTTTCTGCTTCATTTTTCTGTGTCAGGCGTCTGAGGAAATGTTAGATCAGGATCTGTCTGGTTTGTGAAATAAGAACTTTTCTCCGTGGCTTATATTTCCTGGCCTCACATTTCTCCAGCTTCAATGATCTTCCCAAAATCAGCACACAATTTGTGTCTTTCAAGTCTTTTGTCTGGGTGCCCTGACTGCACCAGTTTGAACTACTATTTGCTTGCAGTGATGACCTTAAAGTTTAAGCTAATTCAGCCTTTTCATTTCCCTTATTTAACTGCATAAAGGTGTCAGCTAAACACCTGAATAGCAAATGATGCCTTTGTCTGCTCACATTCAGGAAGTGAAAGTAATATGGTGGAGTTCAGTCACTCACTTACATTTCCAGGAGGGCAGACTCTTATTTCACTATCGCAGTGATTCTCCACCGTGAAAGTCAGACAAGGTCAGTAGATGCATGCTGCTGCTCCAGCCCTCCTCATCTTCCTCTCCAGTTGTGCTGGATTTTCTGGAGGGCAGCTCAGGACGGTGTCGGTGCTTTGGCTGCACCAGCTCCTCTGTTGGTGGAGAGACACACTGGAGCATGAAGGGTAGTCGTGAGTGACTCATGTACGATGAAACTGCCAAATGTGGCTTAGTGGGTGCAAAGGTGGATTACAAGTCAAAGGAAAAGAGTAGAAATCCATTGATAAGCTGCGGTGCATCATAAAAATAGGAATACTGTTAGTATCACTCACATGTTATGATGTTATATTCTGCCTCTGATGACCTGCAGGCTTTCTGTGCTTTTCTCAATAACTTGGTTGCTTTCTGTGTTCTCAGGTGGGGATTGTGCCACTTTGTTGAAGAACATTGGGGCTCTGCCTGTTGAGCTGGCAAGGATGTACTTTGCTGAGACCGTTTTAGCCTTGGAATACCTGCACAACTATGGCATCGTGCATAGAGACCTCAAACCTGACAAGTGAGTCTTTAAAGCTGCGCTAATCAATGTTTCTAATATTAATACTGGATCAAATGGCTATGTGTGATGTGAAAGGGGTCGCTGCATCACCCAGCTGCGGTCCCTCTCAGCTCGAACAAGCATTTTAGCATCGTTCAGCTTATTGTTTTGGTTTTACAGCCTGGCACCAAACAGTAGACAAACTCAGCGACCAGCTGGTGAACAAAGCGGAGCATTTAGCTGCTAAAGAGCCACTTGAGTTGACCAACACAGAGCTGAAAGGAGAGTGAACATTGAGCTTCCATTCATCAGTTGGCCAGAGACAACTTTCACTATGCTCTGTAATCAGGCCACAGCAGATCTGAATGCCTTGGTTGCCACTCAAGACAAGGAGGCAGGCCTTACCTACAGCCCCACTCAAGTGCACTCTGGTCCACAGAGTGCTCAGGGATGAGGGATGCTCTGTGCATTCGCTGCAGCACGCTACTGTCATGTGTCCAAGTCTCCACTCTAGCACTCTTCCCCTGGAGTATTACGGTATCCTTCCCCCCGAGAATTCCAACCAATCGAAAACAACAAATGACAGCCTGTGGCTGTGACATACCTTTTAAAATAACCACATACTCCATTATACCTGTATTTGTCTGCAGTGTGCCCAAATTTGAAGCGCTCAGTTCCTGTTTTCTCTCTCCAAACAGTCTACTGATCACCTCCATGGGACACATCAAGCTGACAGACTTTGGCTTGTCAAAGATGGGTCTAATGAGCCTCACCACCAACCTGTATGAGGGACACATTGAAAAAGATGCCAGAGAGTTCCTGGATAAGCAGGTAGCACTTCATCACCACATTATAAAAGAAGAAATGCTGACATTCAGTCAGCAGCTGTATGAATGAGTTGACGTGTGTAATGCAAATTAGTGTCATTCTGAGCTCGGATGTATGGTGGATGAACAGGCGACTGGCACTCACAGCATGCACGCCAACCTGCCAAGTCATCTGGCAAAATCAATAATCTCCAGATAAAGACATCGCATCGCAGCGCTTCCTGTCCTGTCTGAACGGGTGAATCATTAATACTCGCCGTCTCCATCACAATAGCATTCTGCTATTAAAGCAATTGTTTATGCTCTGAATTAAAGCAGTCATAATCTGCCCGACTGGCCCGTGTGTCCTCCAGCTCTTCTGGGTGGAGGCAGACGTCTGTGCCAGCAATCAACTCACATCTGCAGATGGAACAGGCCAGGGCGTCGCTTTTAATGTTTCTAGTGGCAATTCTGATTAGGAGTGTTTCTCATTCACACAGTAATGATGTCTCTGTTGTGTAAGACAGCACGCACACATGTAACCACTCACACACGCACAGACGCAAGTGTAGACATTTTATATTCACTTTCAGGTCTCCTCAACAGCTCGCATGTATGATTATTAGAGTTAATCCATCAGTGTAAATGAACAGTTTCAATTTTAGTGCCTAGTATTAAATGGTTGGTTTGTTCAAATCACAAAAAAAGAAAATCAAAAAGAACAATTTCCCATTTACCAGAAGTGGAGTTTAGCCTTGCACTTGTTTTAAATCTCTGCTGCTGAGATTTTTCCTCAGCCATACTGAGGAGAGTCATTTTATTTTTGGTGCTTTCAGCGTTAAACAAATGACATCTGAAAGTGACTCAGCAGCAATGCATCTCGCCAGAAAGGAGCTCCCAGTCACCTGAAAGGTCCGCAGACACTGCTGTGAACAGTTTCCACTGTTTTTAGTTACTCATCGGTCTGAATGACCGGCACGTCGTGCTGCTAGAGGCTGAAATGACTCTTTTCATCTTTGATTTCTCAGAGAAAGAGATCTCAGATGAAACCAGAACTGTCTGAACGGGAAGAAGTGGGAAAAACGTCTTTTATAAACTGATGATTTAAATGTGATCGTCACCGTGCAGAATGACGCTGAGTTTAACACTTGAGGCTGTTCACACGTTCACCTTTTCTTTGTGTTCTCTTTAAACCTGAGTTGAACTCTTGTACATATGACCAAGATTATGTGACATCACCACTTGGAAGCCAATCACAGTCCAGTATGCAGCTGTGTGTGATGTGGACACTTGAAAAGCTCCAGCGCACTAAGAATTGACTTTTTACTTAAGTAGGAGACATCTTGTGTTCAGTAGTTAAACTTTCAAAATAAGAGATATATTTTATGTTAATTGATCCTGAATTTAGTATTTTCTATATGTCTCCCAACCCATCTCCCTCTCTCTCTCTCTCCATTCCTTTCTTGTCCTCCTCTGTCCTCCCTTCCTCCCACCTCCGCCTGCTCTCCATCACTCAGGTGTGTGGTACTCCAGAGTACATCGCTCCTGAGGTGATTCTCCGTCAGGGCTACGGGAAGCCGGTGGATTGGTGGGCCATGGGCATCATCCTCTATGAGTTCCTGGTGGGCTGTGTGCCTTTCTTTGGAGACACCCCAGAGGAGCTGTTTGGACAGGTCATCACAGGTGAGGAAAATAATATTCAACTTACTCTCCTTTGTTTTTTTTAAGACACTCTCAAACTGCACATTTTTAGCCATCAAACGCAAACTACAGAAGCGGCACAGTGTGTTTTCATTTAGCTGGGTTTCTGGGTTATTGTCTTTCTTTTTTGTAAGTAGTTCACAGTGTGCTACGATATTTTAAGACTACCACAAAGTTTAGGAAACACATTGTCTGTGCTTCATGGATCACGCCCTGCATTTCAAGCATGTGTTTTTAAGCATTACAATTTTGAGACCTGCTCCGGATGAACTAGTTTTCTTTCATGTTTAGTATTTATTTTGTCCCTGGCGACACACAGGTGTTCAGGACTAACCTGTGGGTTGTCATCTTTAAAAGGAGGCAGTTTGTTTCTTCCTTGTTACTCTGACCTTTTGCTCTCTCTTTGTTGTCTCTGTTAGACGACATAGTTTGGCCAGAAGGTGATGACGCCTTGCCTGCAGATGCTCTGGCCCTCATCTCTGCCCTGTTGCAGACCAACCCTCTTGTGAGGTTGGGTACAGGTAAAAACTTTGCCATTGACTTCAAATCACCGCTACGATTTGCACCCATTTTGCATCAGTATTAGGAATAAGTAGTGTCATTAATAAGAGCATTCAGGCTTGCATACATTATGCTGAAAGATATCGAATCGATTCGGGTTCCTTCCAGTTGGTAATCCCTCAGGAAACCTCTTAAGGGTCGCGCCCAATAGGCGTCCTTCTCAGGTGCTTGAACCACCTCGACTGGCTCCTCTCACCGTGAAGGAGCAGGGGCTCTGTCTGAGCTCCAGTCTGCGAGAGTGAGCGCAGCCACTCCATGGAGGAAACTTGTTTCAGCTGCTTGTGTCCACGATCTCATTCTCTCAGTCACTAAACAAAGCTTGTGAACACAGGTGCAGGTTGGACGGTAGATTGACTTTATCTTTTATTACCTCCGCCAAGGAGGTCATGTTTCCGGTCCGGTTTGTTTGTCTGTCAGCAGATTACGAAAAACCACTTGCCAGATTTTTATGAAACTTGGTGGAAAGGTGTAACATCGGCCAAAGAAGCACCCATTAGATTTCTGAGTGGATCTGAGTAACAGGGAGGATACACCGATTTTTCACTAACATTTAGCAATAATGGCAGAATACATGCCATACATCTTAAAAGCCAGTGGATGGTAGTTAAGTTGAATAGTGACAAAACAGCCAATTGTTGAACTGACTACATACATAAATACCTCCACATTACAATCCACGTTCACGGGTACCAGTAATCCTCTGGCGTAGCGGACATACTTTTTTCTCAAAGTGTGGCTATGTAAGCATAAATACACACATATCATGCAACTAATTATACTCTTACTCACATCCAAATGAGAAATGCTATAGTTTTAGAAATATATCCAGACATATTACGCATACAAATTTACATATCATAGAAAGGTAGACTGCTGGAGATCTGTGCTCTCCGAGTGCCCTTCTACTTTATTTTTATACATGTATTCCATTATTTACTCTCCTTTTAGCTCTGGTTTTGGACTCCACCAGCTCCTTTATGAAATATCTGGTTCTATGTAGTGGGCTGGAAAAGAGTGAGGTGATAATCCTCTGTGGGCTTGTCACTGTGATACACTCTTACTCGTCTGATCCATTGTTAATATCATCGATTGATCAGTCTTGACTTGAGCAGCTTCAAGGGTACTGTCCATCCGTGCTGACTGTCGTCCGTGCCCCTGCCACCAGGTGGAGCGTTTGAGGTGAAGCAGCACTCGTTCTTCACAGAGCTGGACTGGAACACTTTGCTGAGGCAGAAGGCGGAGTTCATCCCTCACCTGGAGTCAGAGGAGGACACCAGCTACTTTGATAGTACGTTCCTCTGGATTTATGCCTCTGTAGCATGCAGCAGTAACATCAACATTAGATTTACGGCTTCTGCAATAATTTCTTTGACGCCATTCTGGTCAGAAATGCGCATTTTCCACTTTGCTGACAGCTCATATGTTCCATCTCCTCTCTCGCTCCCTCCCCCGCCAGCCCGCTCAGATCGTTATCATCACATCAATACGTACGACGAGGATGACACCAATGACGACGAGCCTGTGGAGATCAGACAGTTCTCTTCCTGCTCTCCTCGCTTCAGCAAGGTCTGGCTTTGTCCCCTCTCCTCTTTCGCCTCTCTCTTACCCTCTCTGTCATTTGACTCCTTTTTTTCTGTCTGGCTGTGTCAACCTGTTGTGTTTTGTCGCTTTGAACTGTATTTGCCAGGATTAGATGAGGAAGGAGAAAAGTGTCAGACAGATAGAGTGAGGTCTAACTGTGCAGAGAGCAGCACCTGGAGGCTGGGCTCAGGTCTCACACCTGAGTTCAGGAGCCTCGCTGGGCTGTTCCTTCTTATTCCTCTTGTCTATTTTAAGCCACTCAGAGGCTTGTGCACCTTTAATAGCTCTTGCTCTAGCTTTCTGCACATGTGTGTTTAATGATCTTACCTTCCTATTTTTTCACATCCTCTTTTTTGTGGCCAAATCTGCGACTCTCTCTCTCAGTTCTTTTTCTGTCACACTTTTCTTCTCAGGTGGGATTTTCTCACCTCACGCTGTCTCTCTCTCTCTCTCTCTCTTTCTCTCTTTCTTCCATCCTCTCCCGCTTCCACCCTCTCCCACTTGCTCTGTCTTTATATCTGCCTTCCGCCTGTATTCACCTGGTCCATCCTCTCATGTTAGGGCTGTGAAGGAGCTCTTCAGAAAATCCAAAGTGCCTCATCGAGGGGCTGATTTCAATTAAATCCAAGATGAATTTGAAGTTACTGAGGGCTTTTGAGTGCTCCGGCAAAGACCTCTGCTGAATACACGCACATAATGAGTTCCACAGTGAACACATACGCATTTGATTCATTATAATTTATTACTGCGGAGCTGCAATGAGTTGTCACAATTACTCAATGAAAGAACATTAACTAGGAACTGTTTTGATAATCATTTGAAGCATTTTGTTGCATATTATCCTGTATCTATTTGCACATTATATATAGTCTGGTGAACACTGCTTACATGTACCTGACTGCTGATAACACTGTCACTTCACCTCATAATTTTGTCTTCAGCTGCTCTCGTGTGGCTTCTATTTTTACTTCTTATTTTATTTTGATTTCTTTTTTAATTTCTCTATTTATCTCCACTGCAACAACTGAATTTTCCCACCAGGGATCAACAAAGGCTTACCCTGTCTTTGCTTCTCTTAAAATCGGTGGAGTTTCCCCTTTTAAGCAATATGACTTCACTGGTCGGAAGTGCAGGTTTTCAAAATAAGGTTTAACCTTAATCCTGTGTTAACTACACACTCTTAATTCAAATACACATAGTGTATCCCTGTTGTTACTTTATGCATGAAAGGCAGCAGCGCTTTTGAATTATTGTTTTTTTGTGATATGTTTTTGCTACCTTGCATTAAACATATGTGAACTGAACTGAGGAAAATTCATTATTCAGTAAAAATCACATTTCTGAAACAAACACAGTAAATATACATGATTGCAGCAAACAGATGCATAGCTGTAACCCCACTCACCAGCTGCATTTTCCCAGAGCTGTTAATAACCGCTAACAGACCAAATGATTATTGATCTGACTGTGTCCCCCTGCAGGTGTACAGCAGCATGGAGCATCTGTCTCAGCTGGAGCAGAAAGCGTCGACCTCAGTGTCCCGTCGGGAGCACAAGGGCCCGCGGGAGGACAAGGTGACCAAGAGAGAGAGCCTGGGCAGCTTCACCATGAGAGACAAGAGCTGGAGGACGGGGTCCCCCGAGATGTAAGCATTATTGTATGAAGGGTTTTAAAGGCGTGTTTGGGATTTTCCTGTGTAAATGAGGAGGGAGGTTCTGTATGATAAGACTGAGGTGTTCAGAAGGTGGTTCCCGCAAGGTTTTTTCCTTCCTCTCAGCTGTCACACACCTCGGTGTGCTTTCTACGTCATGACAGCAATTTTGACACTTCTTGTATAAAAAGAATTTTGTTCACACTCACTCTGAGTCAACAACAGGCAACAGATTCCCACCTCATCAAACTTTGGAAAGTGGAATTAGATGGCTGGTTCACATGTCTCACAGAAACCCAATATGTGTCAGTTTTTTCATGATTTGTTATAAACAATGCAAATGTAGCTGTGTGTCTCCCCAATTTAGTTATACAGAAGTATCATTACTGCCATTTTTAGGACTATTGAATACAGGTGATTTAATGCTATTTGTAGCCTCGATAGCGACGCTTAACCTACAGCTATTTGCAGACATGGACAGACCTCTCATTACCCCGCAGGGAGGCTTTCAGTTTTTAGCCCGTCTAAATGAAACAGTTGCTCTCATCCTGGGAGTCATTAAACAGAATTCTGCTCTGATAGTATGCTTGTCATGTTTTGACTCTGCTTACAAAGACCTGCAGGGTCCACACTACATTTTATTAACTATCACATTTGTGATTGAGAGCATACAGCAGAAAGAAATTGACATTATTCCCCATAACTCCATTTCACCTCAATCTTTAGAAAACATATGGATTTCAATCTCCTCGACATTCATATGTAAAGTCGATGATTTATACATTCTGCATTCAGAATGCTTAGGACATTTGATAAGGTGAAGGTGGCTCATCATTCATTACCTTACATATTGGATTTTCCTTTTTCCATGTCTACTATGAATTATCAGTGTCTCGCAGCTATGATTGCTTTTTGACTACAGCTCATTACATTTAGTCATTTCTTTAATTAAAGGTTCCCCGTGGAGTTTTCTTGTAAACAAGCAAAAGTTATGTTTGCATTCAGTGTTACTCATCAAAACACACTGTGGGAGCTCTAATCAATGTGTTGAATGCATTTCCTTAACCATAAAACATTTGCAATAGCTTTGGTGATCCCCTGGGTTTCATTTAGCTCCATCATCAGGTCAAAATGTAATTTGTCCAATTTTTTATAACCAAATACCTGCGAAGCTAGCGACACTTCCTTCAGCCTCAGCTGTACTTTGTGTTCTAATTAGCAAATGTTAGCATGCTAAGATGATGAACATGGTAAACATTATACCTGATAAACATTGTCATTGTGAGCATGTTAGCATGCTGACATTAACATATGGCTTAAAGCACTGCTGTGTATACGTGCAGCCTCACTGAGGCTGTGTTTGCATTATCCAATGTGACTGTTTGTGTGTCCTTCTATTGCAGGAAGCGGCTGTCTTGTTCAGAGTCCCTCCACATGGAGGGGGATGCAAGCCCTCCCCTTGGTGCTCGCCGACGCTTCTCAGCCCTCATGGATACACATCGTTTTGCCTCACCCCAAGACGGTGAGCCAGACTTCCTGTCCCGCCAGGTGCCCATCAAGGTCCGTGGAACCTCACTGGATGGGACCATTTCTCCCTCACCGAGCCTCCTGGAGCAGAGGAACAGTTTGAAGGAGATCAACGGAGCAGGTGTGTTAGCAGGGGGACGTCTCTGAGGAAGTGAAAGGTTGTGAGGGTAGAGAGGGAGAAGGAGAGGAGATACGCAAGAGGGTTGGGAAGGTGATAGAGAATAAATCAGACAGGGAGAGGAGGGGGGGGGTGAAAGCAGAGGAGGTGATAAAAGCAAACTGTAATATATCATTAGACAGCCACTGCTGAGCAAGTGGGCCGGTGGACAATTTGTAACATTGCTATTTTCACCTGTAAATGCTACTAACACCAGGGACTATGTTAAATAACTGTCATTTCCTCCTGACTCGACATCCTTACAGACAAATCCCCTAGACACGGAGAGACACCGGGAGTCACCACAGCCATCGCAACATTATCCCCAGGTCCTGCGGCAGCCGCTCGCGACGTGATGACTCCTCTGTATGACCCTCTGGGGCCCCGGGCCACCAATGACCTGGTCCTCCGCAGGGCGCGCCACCAGCATTTGTCTGGTGATGGAGAGAAACGCAACTCCAGGCCTGGAAACAAGGTTATCAAGTCGGCCTCTGCTACAGCCTTGTCTGTCATCATTCCATCAGGTGAGACGCACAAGGACAGAAAAGGAGGAAATCCTTTTGGAAATATTAGTTTGTGGTATATTAATACAGCCTTTCTCTCTTTTCTGCCTCCAGTGGAGCAGCATGGTGGCTTCTCTCCACTGGCCAGCCCCATGTCTCCCCACTCTTTCTCCTCCAACCCCTCGTCCCGCGACTCTTCACCCAGCAGAGATTTCTGCCCAGCTGTCAGCGTGCTGCGCTCTCCCATCACCATCCATCGCTCTGGAAAGAAGTACGGCTTTACTCTCAGAGCCATCAGGGTCTACATTGGCGACAGTGATATCTACAGCGTCCATCACATTGTTTGGGTAAGAGGCTCGTGGGAGCGTGTACTACTTGGAGATGTTTTGAGTCAGTGACCTCACACAAAGAGGGTGGGTGTGTATTTTAAAGAGCAGGTGGCATTAAACAGAGATCAGTGAATTAAAGAAAACAGCGTGCAAAACAGGAGATTTCAGCAAAAATCTAAAACTGGTGAGGAGTTAGCTGATTTCAGGTTTAAGGTAAGACATTTCACCAGTTAAAGGACTAATGTGAAAGATTTAGTAGAATCTAGCAGTGAGGTTGCAGATTGCAGTGTTTGGTTTGTCCATTCTGGGCTACTGTAGAAACAAGGTTGTGCATCATGGTGGACTCTGTGGAAGAGGACCTGCTCCCTCTGTAGCTATGAAGAGCTCATTCCAAGGTCACAAAAACCCAATGATTCTTTTTGTCAGGTGATAATACACTAATTAAAACATAATTCTGAATATTATATACCATTTCTGACATAGAGCCCCTAAATCTTACACACTAGACCTTAAAATATGCCATTTCTTTTCCTGTTATCCTATTAAAACAAACATTTAGTAGTATTATTTATAGCCATATTGAATGCTTTCATCTAAATCTAGACCATCTGAACTGAAAAAGTTCATACTCATTATAGGATTTATTGTTTTTAATCTTTTAAAATACTGTGCATACTATAAAGATTCACATACTGCCCTCCGAATGTGTATGTCGACTTGATTTGAATGTTTTGTGTGAATGGGCAGCATGTGGAGGATGGCGGCCCTGCCCAGGAAGCTGGCCTGTGTGCTGGTGACCTCATCACCCACGTCAACGGGGAGCCCGTCCATGGCCTGGTCCACACTGAAGTGGTAGAGCTCATCCTCAAGGTAGGCAGCAGTAGATGTATTCATTCTCAGCTGTACTGCATATTGAATCATTATTTCTGTGTAATTCCTGCATTTCTGTCAATGTAAGGCCACCTAGTTGTTAATTTATAAGTTGTCAAATTCAAGGTGAGGCTATTCAGGCACTAAGACGAGGTGCTTGCAGCTCTCAGTCAGCCAGTTTTCTGTCAGTAAATAAGCTTGACAATGAATAATTAGAAGCATCAGAGTAGAAAAAATTCAGTGTCATTGATCGGTGCAGAGTGGAAACAAGGTGACGGTGACAACCACGCCTTTTGAGAACACCTCCATTAAAGTGGGTCCGGCCCGCAAGGCCAGCTACAAGTGTAAGATGGCCCGACGAAACAAGAGGACCATGGGCAAGGACGGCCAGGACAGGTAGGAGCTTACACACCTGCACCACTGCAGTGAGAGTGTTACTAATGTCTTAGATGGTGAGGGGTCTCATGAACCAAAACACAGCACATCAGTAACAGAGTTTTGTTGTCTGTTTTAAGATAAGATATAACCTTACTGGTCCCACACCAGGAAATGATGTTGTTACAGAGAGCAGTGATAGAAAGAATAAAGAAGGAGATGTAGAAATGTTGTACATACAGAGTAATATATAAAATAACTCTAAGTGTCTTTTTGACTTCCTCATGTATTTTTGTGGTGAAAATCCAAATCCAAGGGCCAGCGGTTTTGCACATTTTACCCCTACTTTACATCAGCTGGTGCACTGTAAGCATTATAAGGCACGAAACAACCAAATTCTCAGCATGTCTTCTCTCTGTCCGTCTCTCCTGCAGCAAGAAGCGGAACTCATTGTTCCGTAAGATCACGAAGCAGTCCAATCTGCTGCACACCAGCCGCAGCCTGTCCTCTTTGAACCGCTCTCTGTCCTCCAGTGAGAGTCTTCCTGGCTCCCCAACTCACAGCTTGTCTGCCCGGTCCCCGACTCAGGGCTACCGCTCTACCCCTGAGCCCTCATACCTGGGTAGGACACTGGAGATAAACAATGCACATACAGGTGTTCATGTAGAAATGGTCTGAGATTAGACATTAGAAATATTTTCCTGTTTGAAGCCTGCCCAGAAAACAACTAGACATATTTTTAGAAGGTAGAATTGGGAGTTATCCAGATTCACTTCCTCCATACAGTGTACAGTCTGTAAAATAAGCTTAAAGCCAGAAATTGTACAAGCCATCGAAACCAGAATTCTCTTTACTTTTGAATCAAAAATGTGCCTTTTCCTCAGGGTTTACATATCTTAATTGATCTTTTCTTCTTTTTGTTTTCCTTTAGGTGCCTCCTCCCAGAGCAGCTCTCCGGCCTCCAGCACTCCAAACTCCCCCGCTCCGTCTCAGCACATGAGGCCCAGCTCCCTGCATGGCCTGTCCCCTAAACTCCACCGCCAGTATCGCTCTGCCCGTTGCAAGTCTGCTGGTAACATCCCCCTGTCCCCACTGGCCCACACACCCTCCCCCACACAGTCTTCGCCGCCTCCCTTGCCTGGCCACACCGTGGGGAGCTCCAACACCACCCAGTCCTTCCCCGCCAAGCTCCACTCCTCGCCACCAGTGGTCCGTCCCAGACCCAAGAGTGCAGAGCCCCCTCGATCGCCTCTTCTGAAACGGGTACAGTCAGCAGAGAAGTTGGGCTCGCCTCTGACCCAGTCCAGTTCTACAGGAGGGCTGGGGGGTCCGCTGAGGAAGCACAGCCTGGAGGTGCAGCACTCTGAGTACCGTAAAGACGCCTTCCTCTGTGAGCTCGGGCTCCAGAGCCTGCTGGAGACAGAAGGGGAAAATTTGCCCCCCAATCCTCCACCCCTGCCCTCATCCTCAACTACCCCAGAGACCGGGGTCCTGAAGCCTGTGAGGAGACTTGGGAGACAAGAGTCACCACTTAGCAGGGAAACACTGCTGGCTGGGAGGGAGAGGGAAGAGCGGGAGAGGGGGAGGGAGAGGGAGAGAGAGAGGGAGATCGATACCGCAACAGTCCTGGAGAGATTGAGTCGGGTTGGAGCCACAGTGTCCCCGTCATCCTTAACAAGGAAACCTCATACAGGTGAGCTGCCCTTGAGCTCGCACGCTGGCCCGAGCTCCAGACTAAGTGCAGAGACCACTAAAGCTACAACTCCTAGTACCCCTACCAAAACAACAGCAAGTTTAGGTGCTCAGAAGGGGCCTGAAAAGAGTCTGGCTGACTTAACTCCAAAACAGCCGGACCACAAGGCAGCCAAAGGTGTGTTATCTAGTAAAGATCCCAGGGAGCAGCCAGGAGACAGAACTGAACCAAAGCAGGAAGGAAACAGCAAGAGTAGGCCTGGTTTACCTGGTGCTGCCTTCACCAAGAGCTCTGCTTCTACTCCAGATAAATCCATCGGCATCAGCGCGACAGTGACAGCAGGTCCTCTGAGCATGAACAAAACCTTTAAACCATCAGGTGTCGGGGACAGCCTGAGAAAGGCTGGAGAAGAGAGCAGTGACTCGAGGACTCCAGACCTCGGCTCCAAAAGCCCCAAACTCCCAGCTCGCATTCTCGCCCCCGTCGTCCCCCCACATGGGCAGCCTCTCTCGCTGGGCAAGGTGAGGCAGGGACTTGGCCCTGTCAACTGCTACCGCGGAACCCTCGACTGGGATGACAAATGTCGCCTGGAGGTGGTGGAGGAGCATTCGCCTTCTCCCTCTCCCTCCCCGACTGCCGTCACCCCCTCCCTCTGCGGACCTTCCCTCTGTAAGTCGCGGCCTGTCTCCCCTGGCGAAAAGACCAGCTTCGTCAGCCAGCTGACCACTGTGGCCAAAAACGTCCTCGGGCCAATCAAGCTTGGCTCCCAGGAGGGGGCCAAGAGCAAAGACCAGCAGACTAAGGCAGCGGAGGAGAAGCAGGGGGGCTCAGCAGGAAAGTCTGACACTCCCGCTGGAGGTCGAGTGGTTGTTGGGGCCGCGGTGGTGACCCAAAGTCCTGCTGGTTCACCGTTAGAGAAGGCTGCAACAGGTAGCAGCCCGCCGAAAATGTGACCCCATGGGGTCCCTAAATGGGACTGTAGTCGTAAAAAAAGATGCCTTTTTTGGAAGAACAATGCAACAGAAGTCAAGCACTTAAAAACAATGTACATTCCAGTTTCAGAGTATATGAAAATGTTATTTATTGATTCCAATCAATGACTGATTCTAACTTAAAACCAGGAGTGGAATAATCTACTGTAAAGGTGCATTATCTGTTGATTTTCTATTATAAAGTATTTAATAAGAAGACTCTTAATGTAACGTGGAACACTTTATCAGATGTATATGTGTGTGGGTCTATGTGAACGCATGTCATATGGTATGTACTGTACATGTATTATAGGTACAAGAAGGTCAAAAAGTGCTTTACCGATCAAAACATGCTGAATACTGTGAATACCAAATCCAGTCACTCTATTTTGTCTTTCAACCAGCCCTTTCTTCTTTATCACACGAGACGAAACATGGGGAAGAACACAGACAAACTCTAATATTTGCATCAAACAACATGAATGACACGCAGCCTCAGCTTGGCTACGGCGGGAAAAGCCAGCAATGAGATGATTGGGCTCATTTCTTCTTCATCCAGCAGTTTACTGACTTGATGTGCACAGTCAGACAAAGTCAAAGTAGGCCTTCTGTCAGTGGATGTCACATCAAGCACTGTTCGGCTTTGTCTGTCGCAAGGGATTGTGTGTGCGTGTGTGTGTGTGTGTGTGCGTGTGTGTGTGTGAAGCCACCTTGGGTCTATTTCTGGTGGTTCTTGAAGGCTGTGTCCTGCTGCCGAGGAAAGCGGGGTTGACAGAGCTCAGGCTCAGCGCTTATCTCCTCTTCGCAGGAGGGCCACCACAGCCCTTTTCTCCCTCTTCCGCCGACTGCACACAAACACACCCACACACACACACACACACTCTTGTGCACAAACACATGTACGCACGCTCACACTGCCACAGGAGGCAGCAGTGTCAGCAGCTTATTTCCATGCATTTAAATCCATACCCCTGTGGTCCATGAATCAGGACGTGAGTGCGTTTGCGAGTGAGTGAGTTAAGAAGTGTGTGAGCACACGTGTGTCTTTTTAGGGGGTAATCACACTTGGCACGGTTGACTCAGCAAGGGTAAGGACAGAAACCAAACTGGAAATAAGCAGACAGCAGTTAGGATCCAGTAACAGTTCTCAATGCTCTGCTACTTTATTAACAAATCACAGAGACACAGGGATGATTACTTATGTGGATGTAAAAAAGCACATATACAGTGAACCCATGTGTTGTTTTGAGGCCAATCAGGTGAAGCAGGCAGTCATGGATGTAGCATACTGTAATCTGTTAAAGGGCTCCATAGCTAAGGTAGGGTTTGTGGATATGGGCATGGTACAGTATATCACAATGAACCTGTTCCTGTAAAAACAAGGTTATATACAGTATAATCAGAATGACTGTTGTTACAGCAGATACTACACGGTAGGTAGTCAAGATCGATTAATGTAATACTCACATTTTGAAAATGTAACATACTGATAAAGGTGTTTGGATCAATCATCTCAGCTAGAGTGCTGAGGAGGATTAAATGTTGGCAGGAAAAAACAGCTTTCTTTTCTCCCACTGGTCATTTTCATCTCCTTAGTAGTTCATTCTCAGTAACTATCCACTGTACATAATCTTATGCAAATCGTTTACAGCTGTGTGGGGGGTTGCTGTCACTAATCCTGCTACTAGTTGATTTACCGAGTTGGGACAGAAGGCTGGGTTTTTTACAATTCAATCCAGCTTTCTTTTGATGCGTTGTTAAAAATCACTTCATCACAGAGATTTGATTAAAATGACTGATTCTTTGAAGCACTAAAATGTAACTGATTCAACCAACAACAGCAACTTCACACCAAGGCAGAAGTTAATTTATTTTCTAGTGCAAAGTTAAGTCTCAAAGTTTTGCTAAATATTCAAGTTTGTTCTCCAGCGTCTGCTAAAAGCTACATAGAGCTACAGAGCAGGAAGTTCATTTGTGCGGTATTGGCAATATTCAATTTTTTTTACATAACCAGTCATTAATATAAAAAAAACATTTTTGAATGCATCTTAGCTTTACTGCAATATCAATTGATTTGAAATTTTGTGAGAAGGATTCTATGAGCAATCCATCCTGGAGGCTCATGATGTTTGTCCCATTCAGTAACCAGTGAATTTTTAATTCGGCACTGTACTGTACTGCCCTCCAGTGGTTCAACATATCCACAGTTGAACACGATTCCAAAAAATGAATAACCCGTTGGGGTGACAGTCCCAGACCGTAATGAGGCGCAGACCACCCAAAATACTGCAGAATGGATGTTATTAGCCATAGGGTTACTGAATATGCATTTATGTTTCTATTGACAAAATATTTGCAGTAATTATCAAATGAACACTTGAAACATGAATTTATTCCTTTTTTGTTGTTGTGTCCTTCACATGACTGTTAATTACATCTTCTGGAATAGGGATTAATATTTTTAAATATACTGTCTTATGTATTCTACTGTTAGGAAAGAGTTCTTTTATATCTTGATGTAATAAATGAGTCATCAGGTCAACTCTGATCACCTGATTAAGAAAACTTAACTGTAATGTAACCTTATACAGCTGTAATGCCCACTTTCAGGCCTTTTCCCAATCAGTGGTGTCTATACTAGTGTTACATGTTTGAAAATTTCTTTTTTCTTTTTGTGACTGACCGAGCGAGTAGTAGAAATGCACTTTATTTGGGGAAAAAATCTTCATTTGCTGGTATTGTTTGTAAGTTACTTTGAAGAAAAAGTAAATATACTGTATACAAATATTGATTCTACAAATGACCACAAAAGTCCAAGTATAAAAACATTCCACATTTCTCTGTTCACTGAAAGTGTATTTATTTGTACCATGGGGCATTTTTGTTTGTGATAGATGTGATTCAAATGCAGACACCTGAAGTGCAGTATGTGGAATAAAATTCTGAGATTTGTTCCAAAACCTGCTGCCTCTCACTCTTCTTCTTTTTTTCTTTTTTTGTGTGTGACTATAATCTGTAATAAATGTCCTGCAGAAATCCTGATATAGTCTGATTACAGAAAATACTTTCAGGACCCTGGTATTATCCATTCTGTTTTGTTTTTTTGTTTTTAGGAGAAGCATGAAAAAATAAAATTAAATGAAATAACAGACCTTTTTCACAACATGTGAACTTGTCATGGGCAGGTGTAAGTAGGAACATTAGTAGCTGCTGCACTGCAATAATTGCTGTGATAAAGTCATCATTAATGTTAATAGAGGCAACTGCTTTTCCTGCTGTGACAAGGCAAAATGCCTGTTGAGAAAAAGGTACAAATACAAGATGGACAGATTTTTAACAAGGAAGAAAAGTAAAAGCTGTGAATGATCGTCAGACGTGCCAACATGAAAATTGAAAAAATGGAAACACTTTTCTTCTGGACTTCACTTTTTATGAGAGCCATCATGTCGCATGTGCAATACAGACAGTTTGACCAAGTTTAATTTGCATTTTTCTGTGCAGGAGAGCGACCTGCCCAGGGTGTCCCCTGCCTTCGCCCGAGAGACGGCTGGGATAGGCTCCAGCCCCCCGTGACCCTGCAAAGGATTCAGCGGTGTATAGATAATGGATGGATGGATGTGCAGGAGAGAAGCGTCTTACATTTTATGTAGATGAACATATTTATTTATTTAATGGTTGATTTCCTCGGGGACATGACAAAAGTTTAAGAACCAGTGGCTTGGCTCTTACTGAACAACGCAATCAAAGCTAAGGCGCAGCTATGGTAAGTCAAAATTTCACATTTGAAAAAGATCTACTGAGGGACTGAATTTGCAGTCTAGTGCATTTAAACGTCTGTACATGAAATCATTTAGTTTAGCATATATGCTAAATATTGCACACACGTAGCGCATGTATTACGAATCATGCATATCTTTATAAATAAATGTAATTTATCTCTTTACGACAACGTGATTTATAGCCTAGGTTACAGATTACATAACTTTAGAGTTAATTACCCAATAGCACACCGGCAAAGTCTATTATTCGAACATTATCCAATCAGAATTCTCTCAGTTATTATTTCGACCAATAGCGTCGCGTCAGGAAAGGACAACAGGAAGTAGTTGCCCTCTGCTGTTAAAGGGAGATGCTAAAGCGGTGGCTGGTCAGGGAAGCATAACCCGGTATGTGTTGGATTATGTTCGCAACAGTTTGTAGAAATTAGCCCGTTTGTTAAATGGGGAAACGCTTACTGTACTGACATTAGATGTGTTTCCTAAAAGGTGATTAAAATCTTTGGTGGGTCCGGCTTGAATGCCCGGTAGTATAGCTAAGCCGGGGACTAGCGTCTGAAAATGCTAAAGTTAGCTAGCTTTAGCAAGCTAGAACACTGAATTTATCCGTGAAGACTGCAGTCGTGAGTGAAGAGAGACAAAACCACTGAAATGATTCAACCTACTACAAAGTACCGACCAGCTTAACCGGCTTATACAGCAGGTAAGTCGTGAGTCTTTACTTGTAGGTGAATTAACTACGTTTAAAAGGGGTACGGTTACGGCGGTCACTTGATTATTAGGCTTGGATTTTGTGTTAATAGTAAAATATCTGGTTTATTCGGTATCCAGTGACGCCGTTAGGACAGACGAATACATTGAAATTACTGTGAGGACATTGTTCATAATGTCTGGATTTTATTTGCGATCCTACGACATATTATTATATACATCTCTGTCCTGCGGTGAGTAACCGCATGAAGTGTTAAACAGGTTGGTCTCCAACCGCTGAATAATAACAGTCACCATAATCAGATGACTTTCACAGACGCTGAAAAAGCTCGACCTGCCGGTTGTCAAATGTTAATCACATGATGAGGGGTTTTTTTTCTCACAGAAATGTTCCCATTAGTGCAGTCAGTGGCTACACACCGTGTTACTGTTCCTTGTTGAAACTGCTACTCATCAGTTTCAGGGCAGGGTGGAAAAGTCATTGTTTTTTTCCTCGGTGTTGTGTGCATTGTGAAATCAGTAGCTGAAGACTGATGACTTAAATTTAAACTGACATTGTTGTATTTATTTATACTTTTTCCGGAAGTGATGACTTGATTTTAGCTTACAGAATGGCTTAGTGTCAGTTTCCTTTTGAATGTAATAAAACCATGTGATTTAAAGAGTATGAAACTTCATTTATGGCATTGGAAATGTAGTTTGACAAAATAATCTTGACTTAAGGTCTACTGACTAGCTTTTTTAGGGGCTTCCAACCAGGGCTGCATGTAACAGTTGCAGCCCACAAAAAATGATAATTTGGTATCTGAAATATCAGATAATAGTGACAAATGCAAATCACAAAAGTGACATATTCAATTTGCGTAGTTTATACTATTTACTTATACGATCTCCAAGGTCAAGAATCAACGTTTCATACTCATTACAATCTAGTTAGTCTCATAGAAAACAGAGAAAAGGCAGCAAATGCTCGGCCATTTAGATTTCTGCCTTATGTTTTCAGCTCTGCTGTCAACCATGTCATGGTCTTCATCAGCAGGAGGAGCCTGCTCAGTTATCATGAGATTTGATGGTTTTCTGTAGCATGTACATTAGCACTTAAACAGTTTCTACAAAAACCATACAGCCAAGAAACCAGCTTCTCTACATGTTAATCTGTAACATCAGTCACCATCTCAGTAACAGCTTAATGAACAGGTGCAAACAAGAATGTAGTCATACAGTGAACTGAATCAACCTTATATGTTTTTGAATTAAACGTTGTTTGCATGAGATTGGGCGTTATAAATAGAGTTGCTCCATATCATCTAATTCTGAGCTTGAAGCCACTTGACCATAGCCAGTCATGTCAAGTTGGATCTTCATTCAGATATGGAATGACTCCACAAAAAGCCTTTAACAGGGAAAAAAAGGGAGAAACCTCAGGAAGAGTAACAGAGGAGGACCCTGCTTCCTGGAGTGACACAGACAATATATGTCAGACAAACAGAAGTACAAATAGTCAAATGGTGATATGGAGAAACAGAAACATTTGCAAACATTCGGTTAGAAAGTACAAACATAGTATTGAGTGTGTAATAAGTGTAACATGGTAAGTTAAAGAGTTTCGGACAATGTAAAAAGTGTTTAGAGTGAAGAATATCAATAATTGACCTCATCTCTTACTGGCTCCTCTTTCTCCCGTCAGTTCTGTGTTGCAATGAGGAGCAGCAGAGTCCAGCTCTGAGGCCTCAGCGGGATGAACTCCGTTTCCCCCAGTGCAGCGCAGTACGTAGGGGGGGTGATGCAGGATGAGATGGGAGAGAACCGAAGGCAGCAGCCCCTGGAGCGGCAGGCCAGCTTTGGCCTCAGGCTGCCACAGACACCAGATCCCAGCAGAGAGACGACGGGGGAGCCTGATGAGATGGACAAACTGAAAGCCAAACTGATGTCGGCATGGAACAACGTCAAATATGGTTTGTACTCAGTCTTGAAGGAAGAGTGTGTGGGTGCCTCTGTGTTGAATATGTTTTATAAAGTCTGGCAAGATTTTGTATTTCATGATCAACATGCTGCAAAGCGGTGTGACAAATGTCTGACAAAGCCTCAGTCATTCTTCTGTAACTGCTACTCTGCCAACTTCCATTTCCCCTGCTCCTCTTTCTGTAGGTTGGGCTGTTAAATCAAAAACCTCCTTCAATAAGACGTCACCAGTCACTGTCATGGGCCACTCGTATCTGCTCAACAGTGAAGGTAAACTCTAAATACAAAAGCGTATCTTAAAAAAACGTGTTCATCAGTTGATCCTGTATTTCCGTTCAAGAAAGCGAGACGTCATGAAGAGCAGACCCCAGGTGTTGTAGTGATGTGTGTTTTGGTTAACCACAGCGGTGTAAACCCTCATCCTTTTTCACATCAGAGAACACAAAACTTTCCCTCACTCTCTTATTTCTTAGACATGTAAAGAAATCTCTCTCATATCTGATAAACAGGCGATGAAACTTACAGACAGTTGTTTGTTTGAATCAACACAATGGAAAAGCTCTCCCTCACGTTCTCTTTCTTTTTGTCTCACCCTCCACCCCCTTCGCCTCCTCTCAGACGAGGTGGAGCGGTTTCGTCTGGCTTTCATGTCCAGGATTTGGCTGACCTACAGGAGGGAGTTCCCTCAGCTGGAGGGCTCCACCTGGACCACAGACTGCGGCTGGGGCTGCATGCTACGCAGCGGGCAGATGCTGCTGGCACAGGGGCTCCTCGTCCATTTGATGCCCAGAGGTTTGTCTCTCTGCCAGTCACACATACAGTTTTACCTTAAAATATACACCAGTTTTCACTGAAGTAGTGCTGTGTGTCAGCCAGTCTGGATTTTTTTTTAAACAATGAGTCAACACAGTCTCTTCAGAAAACAAGTACTCTTTTAAATTGAATAGACTTAAGTGAATAAGTTGTCTCCTGACAGATGATCGGACTGATCTCAGCTCTTTTCATCCTTTCATTTCTTTGTCTAATTCCTGTGTTTTTCCCACTTTTTATATCTCACTGCAAATTTTTAATTACTCTGTTTTCCTCATTTTGTTCTGCTCTTCATCGCTGTCCTTTTGTCTTTTCTATTGTAGCATTTTTTCTACCTTCCTTATCCTGTTTTATTTCAGGTTCTTTTCATTGCAGACATTGTTTTGTCTAATGGCTCCTTGTGTGTTGCTTCTCTCTTCTCTCTCATTTGGTCATTTCATAACATTTTGTCATTGTGTCTTCATGCTGATTAGTATGCCATTCAAGTGATGTCTACTCTGTGATTGTTTAAGGGCTGCTGAAGTAAATTCCCCAGATCTTTAGCCTCGCTGTACTTAATTGCTAAGTGCAGGCCTTTTTGTGTTGTGTAGACTGGGCTTGGCCAGATGCTCAGCAGCTCACTGATGTGGACTTTGAGGTGTTCAGACCACGCTCTCCAGCCAGGGCTGGAGGGGTTCCCATCCCCTCCTTTGGCTCTCCACGAGGATCCAACACCCCTGAAAAGCCCCTGCCACGTGATCAGGCACCCAAATGCAGCCAGAAAAAGAGACCCGAGTCTGTGAGAGACAGGCAGGCCGAGCCCATCCACCACAAGCTGGTCACCTGGTTCGGGGATCAGCCCTCAGCACCTTTTGGGATTCATCAGCTGGTTGAAATCAGTAAAAGTTCAGGGAAGAAGGCTGGCGACTGGTATGGCCCCTCTATAGTGGCACACATACTACGGTAAGTGCAGCTGAAGAGGCAAGGCTTTACTATTTCCTTAAATGCTGCCCATAGGAGACACACTTCAGAATTGACTGGAGTTATGAATATATTTCTTTCAGGAAAGCGGTAGCCAAAACATCTGCAGTCCACAACCTGGCTGTGTATGTGGCTCAGGATTGTACAGGTGAGATTAACAGACTAGACACTTTTTTCAATTTAATAATTATTCTTTGTGAGAGTTCAATTCAGAGGCATCAGTCTCTGGCTTGCTGCAACATGTTCTCCTTTGGAAATAGCTCACCTGAAGAAGTCCTCTTGCATGTGTTTCTATGCATGCATATTTTTTTCCTCATCATGTTTCCGTGCACTGCAGTGTACAAGGAGGATGTGGTGCGTCTGTGTGACCTGTCACTAAGCCAGACTGCCGCTGATCCTTCCAGCCAAGCCTGGAAGTCTGTCATCATACTGGTGCCTGTACGGCTGGGAGGGGAGGCCCTCAACCCATCCTACATCGAATGTGTCAAGGTCCGAATATTTTGCTTCACGTCCATAGACCTGTCTGTGTTTCCTAGAGAACTGTGTCACCTAGCTTACGTTCTCTCTCATATCTCTGAACTCTTATTTCCAGAACATCCTAAAGCTGGATTGTTGTATTGGAATCATCGGAGGAAAACCGAAGCATTCACTTTACTTCATTGGCTTCCAAGGTGAGAACCAGAAACAAGGAAATAAGTAACATTAATTCAGAAGAAAGTAGTAGCAGTAGTAGCCAACACAACATTTTAGGCAGTATCTGCCTGAGATAGGTACTTGTATTATTAAGACACGGTATACTTGGGCTGAACAAGTTGCACTCCTGCTGCCTCCCTTTTACCTTGTTGCTCCGGTTTGTGTCACGCTTGATTCACCTGTCAAGGCTCGGTTAACTGAAAACTTAGGCTAGGTAAACATCAGCAGAGAGACGCTGCTGTGCTTACAGCATGAGAATAATCAGGACTCTGCTGCTGCGGGGCTGAGTGAAGCCAAGGTGGAGCATCTGAAACCACCACAAATGGCTATAGCTGTGCTTATTATATAGAGTCTCTTTTTTGTAACAGTCACAATAATGGCTAGTAATTATTTATGTCAGTACCTCACTTGTGTGTGAACAGGTGGATGAAACCATTAACAATTCTTTCAACACATAATGATGAGTCCTGTACTGTTTTTCAGATTTCTTACAGTCTTAACCATACCTGCACTGTTTCTGTGAATGCCCCCCCACCCATTTGATTTTAAGGCACTGCCCTTCTCCTCTGATATATAAAGTATGAGTGATCTCTACTACTTTTTTTAATGTTATGTCTTTGAATATGTGACGTTGATTGCATGATGATGATACTGTGGTAGCTCATTAGTCTTTCTAGCCATGAGTGAAACTGACCAGCAGCAGACTTTAAACAAAGATTTAAACACAGCCCACCTGGTGACCATGGTTTAAGCACTATTAAACACAAGTTTCATTATATTCGAAAGCAAGTAGGAGCTGAGGAAGCTTCACTTTCACCTCATCCACCATTTTTTGTATATCAGGAGGCCTCTGAGCTTTTTCTCAATGCCTGCTATGTTTTGCTAGAACAGTTACTTCAGTATAGTACAGTATCAATAGTGCCAAGCACTCGATGTAGGTGAGTCTGCTTCAAATGTCTGCTCATTGTGGGCTGTGGTAGGCCTGCTCAAAATAGAAATAAGACATTTAATTATTTCATATAAAGCTGCCCTCTTCAAAGCTGTGTAATTGCAGTTTGAAGGAAAAGAAACCAGACCCTGTAACTTTTCATCCTAGCAACCAACAAACAACACTTCCCAAAATATACTTGCTGCTAATCATCGATTTCTTCCTTACTGGAACAATGATTCTGAAAATCACCAACAAAACCCACAATAGAAGAAGTGAAATTTGTCTTGGAAACCAATCCTTGTTAGAGAAAAGTGCTTTCTGCTTGCTGCCAGAATGGAGTGATTGTTACAGGAAACTGCAGTTTATGGCACTTGGCATGAGCATCACCACCCACTGGTGCCACCTGCTGTTGGGTCAGTGGGAGTAAGATCTGAGAATAGGAAAACAGCAAAGATACAACTTTCATCTGCCACCCAAGGCTGGCAGGTGGCGATTTTATGCTTTAATGCTGTGTTTTAATTCCTCTTCATGACTTCTCCTTCCTGTGTGTTAGACGAGCAGCTGCTGTATCTGGACCCTCACTTCTGCCAGCCTGTGGTGGATGTGTCCCAAGTCAACTTCTCACTGGAGGTTGGTTTCTCTATCTCTCTCATTCACTCCAGTCTGTCTTTTTATCTCTTTTTCTCTGATCACATTGGACTTTCACCATGTGACTGTCATGCTCAATAGTGTTTTGGCTGTACAGACCATTACAGATAACAGATGTCCTGTCATTAACTTTTATTGCCCTTTCGTTGTATGACCTCTGCCTCCTTCTGTCATTCTCTAGTCGTTCCACTGTAGCTCTCCCAAAAAGATGCCCTTCAGCCGCATGGATCCAAGCTGTACCATCGGCTTTTACGCCAAGAACAAGAAGGACTTTGAGTCTTTGTGTTCTGCCGTTAGTGAGGTGAGTTTTTACACCCTTGGACTACTATCTGACTCTAAACGTTAAAGCATTGAAAACAGAGTAAAATGTGTTCTACAGTTTATCTGTAGTTCATGAGACTTGAGTTCCACAAATCGAGTGGGTATCTTCCAAAGTTGCTGTGTTTTTAGTCCAAGTATTCCTCTGTGTTGCTCTCCTCTCCACTGCAGTTCAGTAAGTATATACTGTCTGATACTAACACTAACACTGAGTAAACACAAAGGAGGAATTTTGTACTAAAAGCACTCACTTTGAAAGATACGCACTTCATTTTATTCAGTATCTCAGTCTGCTGAAGCTTCACATTGAGCTCAGATAAACCTTCAAATGTGAACTCATGTTCCAAAGTGGTTCACACAAAGCAACAACTTGATAGCAAGTTGATCATTAAAACAATGTCAGTAGAGTAGTAAAGAGATGAAGCAAATAAAACCAGCACAATGGTAGTCAATAAAAATCAAATGAAATCAGGAAAAGCTCTCCGATACAAGTATGTTTTAAGAGTTTTTTTTTTTTTAAAAGGTCAGTAATTGTGCTGACATTTATACAGCCCACAATCACAAATCACAATTTCCTGCAGGGGCCTCACAATCTCTACAGTATACGGCACCCCCTGTTAGACAGATCCCAGGTATGCTAACAAAGCCCACAGCATGTTGGCTGGGAAAGGAGCTCAAAGAAGAGAGCCCACAGGAGCTGGAGAGCAGCCTTAAAATCTGTAGCTGTCAGTCTGGAACCAATCAGCTTCCTGGAATGACCTTTACACTTCAATCATTCACTCGAATGAGGAGTTGGACCAAAATATCCACATGGTGAAATGAACAACAGCAGTCCACAAAGTAATGTAAATTATGCAGGTTGTCATGAAACATTTTAGCCATCATTAGTATCTCTCACTGTCTTTACACTCACTACACTTCCTCTGCTGCTTGTATTATTTCACCATGTAATTAAAACAAGAATATTAACAGGTCACCTGATTATTTTAAGATGGACGTGCTTTTCTTTCCTTTTGCATCTTATAAATTGAATATCTTTGTTGTGCTGAGGGTATAACAGAAAACAAGCAATTTGAAGACACGAACAAATTGTGAAAGTAACAGACAGCTTAACTGATAATGAAAACAGTCACTGGTTACAGTTTCATGTTGGCTCACAAATGATTACCAGGTTTTGTTGTCCTCTCAGGCTCTGTCATCATCGAAGGAGAAGTACCCCATCTTTACCTTCGTAGAGGGCCAGGGTCAGGATTACGGACTTGAGGGTCACAGCAGTAATAACAGTGGACCCGCAGCCCACATTCTTCCCCCGGGCATACTGGGCAGGAGTAACAACAGAAGAAACAGTGACGAGTTTGTCTTCTTGTAAGCAGGATGCCGTCTCAGCTCTCAGCTGCAGGGGGCAGAAGAGGACACCTCATTTCCTGTCTAAGGGAAGGACTCGATTCTGTTGATGGTGCAGCTGCAAGGTGGACATGACGCTTCTGTGTTTTATTGCGTTCACTGGTCAACGGAAATAAAAGCTGTGCGGCTTCTGTCATCACCTTTGTGTGGTTGGGTATTATAAGCTACCAGGCATTAATATGTTCTGGCTGGAGCGTTATTTTACTGGGCAAAGGCATGATTTCAAAATGGATCATGATTAAGAATGTTTCAAGTACTTGAAGTATTCTTGATTCACTTTATCAGACACCTAAAAAGCCTCAAAGTCAAGCATGTATGAGTAAAATCTAGTACTCCAATTACACTCCAGTACTGTGTCTTTGTCCTGGTGCGAACTGGACACGCTGAAAGTGATGTGTGGACTTCATGATATTTAATTAGCTCACTGGTCAGGTGGGGGGTTTGCCTGATGTTGCTCTTGACTTGTATTATATACCATCTGCTGTATATCTTATTTTTCATTCTTTACATTTATTTATCAGGTTTACGAGTGTGTGAGCGAGTGTGGTGGTTAGTGTCAGTTTTTTTGTTTGTTTGTTTGTCTTTAATCAGGCGGACTATGTATTTTGGACTCTTGTCATGTTGCGTTTCACTGAGATTTCAGATTCTTCCAGGAGCATCTGGAACAGCTGTAAATTCACTCTTGTGTTGCAGTCCGTCCCAAATCTCACGCAGATGAGGCCATGGTCTCCAACATGCTTTGGCTCTCTATTACAGGTAGGCAAGAATATGAAACAATCCCAAAACTCTGTTGGGGTTGAAGAGAAATGTCCCCTTCAGTTTGTGTGTATATTTACATGGATACCTGTGCAAAGTAAAACCCAGAACAGTTCTTTTTACATAAGTTCAGGCTCTGGGTTTTACCTGCTAAAGTCATACAGTCAATACAACCATCCCAAACTGAACACAGTTTTTGCCTGAATCTTCAAGCTTTTTTGTTTTTGTTTTTGTTTTTGTTTTTTTTACATGAAGGCTACTACTGAGAGTTGCACTACTACTGTTATTAGGTTTGTTGTCCTGATTAAACTTCAAACACTGGAATCACATTTTACTTGTGTGTCATGCTTATTAGATTTGTCTTTTTTGAAGACATATTTTGTTCTTACCTCCTCACTGTAAGCTGCAGAAGAAGTACATGTCATGTTTCAGTTAGAGGAAGTTTTAAAGCTTAACAGTCTGTGATTTGGTGTCACGTCTGATTACTTTGAACTCAACAGAAGATGTTCAATATCTTGGCATCTACAGGAAGGCCTTTATAAACAAATATACAGGTATGTTGATGCCTCCTATGTGTCAGTGATGGCAGGCCCATCTTTCACTAATCACAATGGTGAGTAAGTGTTACAGTGTTGAATCAAAGGGCGCTGTGGTAAATGGCATCCAGTGGTTTACCATGGGTTGATTAGAGTCCATTAGGAAGGAATGCAGGCTTTAGACTTGGAATAAAATAATGTTTGTGTGAATTCCAAAAACGCTTCCAAAGTTCATCAAATGGAACAAACTTCAAATGGCTTGATCCTCATCATGCAGTGATGTTACAGGATGAGTCAAAGCTGTGTGTGGGGAATGTTACACCGTGACATGTTGCCGTAGTTTAACTTCAGCTTATATGACATGTTTTAAAAGAAGTACTGCAGTCGATCACCGCAGTGCAATGATGTGTCTATTCCTTATTTTGTACGCATTGTTTGGCAGTAAGCAACATGTTGATGTGTCTTTATTCTGTGAAAATCATCCTATACAAAATAGGTCTCATGTTTTCTAAGCTTTTCTTTGTGTTTGATAGTGGCTGCAAGTTCTGAGAAGTCTTAAATACTTGATAATACTTGCTTAATAATAATAATAAATTATGTGTATAAACAAGCCTTCAAAAAAAAAGAAGCTTGATTGCCAGTTAACTGTAAAAAATGTGTCTTGGTTGTTTGTCCTTATTCTTATGCTATCAGCACACATAACAATTAATGAAACAAATTACTGAATAGAATGGGGAAAAAGTTAAAGATTTGTTAGTGTTCGCATTTAAAGGTTTTCTGAAAATGTTTGATTTAAGCATGATAAAAACTTGCATATGCGTTCTTATATTTTTTCAGGCGTGTAACGAAAGTAGCATTTGTGTATAGCTCTACAGGACTGTTCACAAACACTGTGTAAGTCGAACAATCCACACTTGATGCACAGTGTGAGTGCAGCCTGGCTGTCGCTGCGCACGCATGCGCGCTGCCGGCCAGCCGTGACTAGACATTCGGTCATAGGAGCGGTGGAGGGGGCGCTCGAGCCACGTCGGTGAAACAAATCAACGGTTGAAGGCAGATTACAAAGAGGGTGAGTGGACTAATTGCGACAACTGCTGCGATTTCTTTTATCTCCCACAAATACAAACTCGGGAGCGCAGAAATTCAGCCAGGGCTGCCTGTCCTGTTGATGCGGGTAGGTCAGTCGCACAAGCACAGTCCGCCATTCCCCTTTTTTATATTTAACGAGACACCCTTTCATGGTCTGAGTGAGGAAATTCTCAGTAGCATAGGCTCATGTGCATAATTTACAGTATTTCCCCGTGTTCAGTGCAAGTGCATTGATAGACCCTGCAGCTGTGATTGCATATGCGCGCAACGGGTGATTTGGTGCAGCGCAGCAGGAGAACGTCTTCATCTGAAAGGCGTTTGCCAAAATTCACTCATGTCCTGCAAAGATTGTGCACCCACTTCGCTTACACAGAGTTGAAGGCAGATGTGCAGCGTCACCATCAAAATATTTTTAGAAGTTTTGCCTACTCAAACTACTAAATTAGTGCATATTTACATCTGTAACCTTTGCATAGTGCGTTGCCACACTTTGCAAATTTCCTCCTGGCTGTCACTCCCTCCCACCTTCTCTCTGCCATTTCTTTCTTTTCCTTCAGGTCCCTGCTGCTCATCCGGGAGCAGGAGATCCAGGGCGATGTCGACACCAGATCCCCCCATGGGAGGCACCCCTCGCCCAGGTCCTTCCCCTGGTCCGGGCCCCTCCCCTGGGGCCATGCTGGGCCCCAGCCCTGGTCCCTCGCCAGGCTCCTCTCATAGTATGATGGGCCCCAGCCCTGGCCCTCCGCCCTCTGGGCACTCCCAGCCAGGGCCCTCTGGATACGGCCAGGACAACATGCACCCTCTGCACAAAGTAAGGATACACAAACACCCAGTGCCCCACAGAGACACACCACCACTCTTAATTCCAGTCCTTTAGCAAACAGAGTTGCTGTTGTTTTTAAATCCATATTCCACAATTTTAGTGTTATTTGCATATCAAGGAATTTAATTATTATTTATATCACATTCATATAGAAAGGGGGTGATCTGTAGACTGTAGTAAAATATAAAACTTGATCAATTGTTGACTTTTAAGGCAGTTTTGCATATGAATATATATATGTATATATATATGTGTGTGTGTGTGTATATGTCTGTATGCCTTCACATTCACTTCAATCTGTTTTCTTTTCATTATTTTATTATTTTCTATTCTGTTTACAGCAAAATTGAGGACATTTTCATTATGGCTTCACTATTTCATAATCCGGACATGCTGCCACTAGCATTGTAACACATACCTTTTAATAAATGCAGCTGCATAGTAATCCATACATGTTCCCATAGTGTTCACAATACAGTCTAATTGACATGTGCTCTGTCACTGTCATCTCTGTCATCTCCTTACATTTTATATGATATTACTAAGTTATTTCTTTTTACAGTGCTGTAACATTTGCAGCACAGGTATTGAAAGTTAAATGTGAAGACGTGAATTCTTCCCACAGCCCATGGAGAGCATGCACGAGAAGAGCATGAGTGAGGAGAGCCGCTTCAGTCAGATGAAGGGACTGTCGATGAGACAGGGCGGCCACAGTGGAATGGGCCCCCCACCCAGTCCTCTAGACCAGCACTCGCAAGGTAGGCATGCAACGTAGAAGTGTCTTACGCAATTTCATCCTTTCCAGCATTGTGTAACATAAGTTGTGTTCTTTCTTAGTGTGACACATCTGCAGCGGTGTAGTCATGCGGCCTGTCTGGCTCTCAGGGAGCGTCTCTGCTGTCACACGCTACGAAATGAACCACGTGTCATTGTTTTAACACTCCTTATTTTAAATCTAAAAATCCTGAAAATCATACGCCGCCACAGCTCAGTCAGAAAGGCAGTGTTGACAGTCAAGCAGCAACTTTGTAGCTTGGCCTCTGCATGCGGCCAGCTGTAAGGAGGGGACAGAGGGAATGACATGAGACAGTCAGGCAGGCTCGCCATTGTGAATCACAGATAAAACAAATGATGCAATAACAGCCTGGCGAGATTTGAATAGTGTTAGAGAATAACTCATTGTTTATCTGGATATGCTGCAGGCGTTTGTTGAAAGAACAGTTTCGACATCGATACTACTCTTATGTCTGTATGGTAAATATGAAGCTACAGTCAGCAGCCAGTTAGCTCAGCTTAGCATAAAGACTGGACACAGCTAGCCAGGCTCTGTCCAAAGGTAACAAAATCCACCTACCAGCACCTACAAAGCCCACTGATCATGTTGTATTTTGTTTGCTTAATTGAATTGAATCGAAGTGTAATTAGTTTTTTAAGGGGGGGTCAGTTGCCTGGCAACCTCACAGTGACGACAGAACTCCTGGAAGTCAACTGTGCCAGGCATGAAAGCAAACGCATATTTCGCAGAATGTCAAATTACTCACCCAGGTGAGTAAATGTCTAATGTATCCGCCCAGCACCCTGTCACCTGTCTGTCTGTCTGTCTGCCTGTCTGTGTCTTCCAGGTTACCATTCTCCATTAGGGGGCTCTGACCACTCCAGCCCTGTCCCTTCAAATGGTCCTCCTTCTGGGCCTCTTATGCCATCATCGTCTTCTTCATCCTCCTCTGGTGGTCCTGGCTCTGCCTCCACACCTTTAGATGGCCCCAGTGGAGATCAACACACTCTAGGTTCCAGTAACCGGTCTGGCCCTCTAGTTAGCTCCGGCCCAGGCCCCAGCCCTGGACCCAGTCTTGGCACCAGTGTCCCCACCCTCGCATCTGGCCTGGAATCTGGAGGTCCAACAGGCCCTACTCCCTTCAGTCACAACCAGCTACATCAACTCAGAGCCCAGATCATGGCTTATAAGATGCTGGCCCGGGGACAGCCCCTACCAGACCACCTCCAGATGGCTGTCCAGGGGAAGAAGCCAATGCCTGGGATGCAGCAGCAGCAGCAGCCCATGCCCAGCCTGGCTCCTGTAGCAGGAGGTGGACCAGGGGGTGGACCGGTAGGACCAGGGCCTGGGCCACTGGGCTACAGTCGAGCACATGGTGAGCATGAATATATCCTACGGTCTGATGGGGTCTGATAGGAGACACATTTTTACCTGTATGTTACTTGAAGCTTCATAGTGTAGTTTTAGATTTTCACAAAACCCCACAGTCATCTTCTCAAATTAAAAAAAAAATCTGTTTACGTCACATGAGAGAACCTGTACTTATTGTTCGTGTAGGAATGATGGGTCCCAACATGCCTCCTCCAGGCCCATCTGGTACTCCAGCTGGGATGCAGGGACAAAATCCAAATGGACCTCCCAAGTCCTGGCCTGAAGGTATGTGGTGCTGCTGAAGGCCATATAAACCTCATCAGCCTCTTTTGCTGTTGAACTATTGTGAGTCCCTCTGTAGAGTCCCAACATTGTTATTAGAAAATTCCAGTTATTACCCCTAGTTCAGGTAAGAAAATTAATCAGTTGAGAGGATTAGAACAGTATGTTCATATGCCAATATATTTTGGCTTGTTATTAAAGCTTTAATTGAATATTTTAAGAGTTAAAGAGTTAAAGGCTTTAATATTATGTTCACATTGTAGACCCTGGCCCAATACACTGTGATATCAAACACACTCATTGCCAGCAGATTCGTACATTGCTCCTATGGTCCATTACATATCCTGTAATGTAAACTAGTAAAGGTGCCCCGTGGAGTTTTCTTGTAAACAGACAAAAATTATTTTAAAGTACATTCAGTGTTTCTGTATTGGGTGTCTCCTTGAGGTCTAACAAACTTGTTGACTGCATTTCCTTCCTTGTAAAACCTTTTCATTTTTTTGCATTGAATCAAATTCATTATTTGCATCCATGTTCATTTGCTGGCAGTCTTCTTCCCTGTCTTTGCTCGTGTGTTGCTGCTTTTCTTGGTGCCTGTCCACCACCAATTGTTAAATAAACAGATTTTCATGAAACTCCTCACACATATGCACCATTCAAACATTTTGAGGACCCACTTTTAACTTCCTTGCATGCTGTCTTACTGTCATGCTTTACTTAGACATCCAAATCGAAGAGAGCCATAACTTGTGTTATTAGTTACACCTGTGCTTTTCCTGCTATTACAGCTGAAAATGTATGCTTTGAAAACGTCTAATGCAACCATTTACTGTAGACTACAGCAGCAAAGTCCTGAGCTTTTCTTTATTCTCTCACTTCACTTTCCTCCAGGCCCCATGGTGAATGCAGCAGCCCCTTCCAACGCACCCCAAAAGCTGATTCCCCCTCAGCCCACTGGCCGGCCCTCTCCTGCCCCTCCTTCAGTGCCCCCCGCTGCCTCCCCAGTCATGCCTCCACAGACCCAGTCCCCCGGTCAGCCAGCACAGCCTACTCCCATGATGCCTTACCACGCCAAGCAGAACCGCATCACCCCCATCCAGAAACCCTGCGGCCTCGATCCTGTGGAGATACTGCAGGAGAGGGAGTACAGGTGTGCCGGGGATGCACACTTTCCACCATCTCATTTACTTTTTCTGATTTAAACTCTAGCTAGACTGTTCGTTGTATTCAAAACTTTGAAAAGGTTTTTCTTATATGCCGTCTACCAGAGGTGTTCAGAATAAAAAGTGCAAGAAGCAAGTATAATACATAAAGAAATAACTGCAACTCAGCGCTGTTTGCTCCCTCAGGTTACAGGCTCGTATCACTCATCGTATCGCTGAACTGGAGAACCTGCCGGGCTCTCTGGCTGGTGATCTACGTACCAAAGCTACAATAGAGCTCAAAGCCCTGCGCCTGCTTAACTTCCAGAGACAGGTATGCACTTCACGTTTTCACCTTCACCTGTAAGCCTATCGCCACGTTATCGGTGGTGATGGTGTTAACGATGAGTCCATGGTTCTATATTTGTCTCATCTATCCACAGCTGCGCCAAGAGGTGGTGGTGTGCATGCGTCGTGACACAGCTCTAGAGACTGCCCTTGATGCCAAGGCCTACAAGCGAAGCAAGCGCCAGTCTCTGCGAGAGGCCCGCATCACAGAGAAACTGGAGAAACAGCAGAAGATTGAGCAAGAGCGCAAACGCAGGCAGAAACATCAGGTAGAGGACAGCTGTTACCTGCGATACGATTAAAAGAGGTGCTTTCTGCGGTGTTTTGTCTTATCTGTCCTTCACCTGTACTGCACTCTAATCTCAGGAGTACCTCAACAGCATCCTGCAGCACGCCAAAGACTTTAAAGAGTACCACCGCTCCATCACAGGCAAAATGCAGAAACTGACCAAGGCCGTGGCCACCTACCATGCTAACACTGAACGGGAGCAGAAGAAAGAGAATGAGCGCATTGAGAAAGAGAGGATGAGGAGGCTTATGGTAAGAAGACACAGTTACACAAGCACGCACACACTTAGAAGTATACAAACCGTCCTACTCACACTGTATATGTGTCCGTCCACCCAGGCTGAGGATGAGGAGGGCTATCGTAAACTGATTGACCAGAAGAAGGATAAGCGTCTGGCCTACCTGCTGCAGCAAACGGACGAGTATGTCGCCAACCTCACCGAGCTGGTCAGAGCTCACAAAGCGGCGCAGGCCCTCAAGGAGAAAAAGAAGAAGAAGAAGAAAAAGAAGAAGGTATGGAAAACAGCGGGAGGGATATGCACATGCAGTCTGCACCTCCAGTATTAGAAAGTCTAATCATTTTCTTGTATGTGATCTGTGTTGTTGTCTTGCAGTTGGAGATTGCTGAGGGTCAGACTCCTGCCATGGGCCCTGATGGAGAGGTGAGCAGATGTAGCAGCTGTAGTGATGGCAGAACATTAGAGACATTAATGAGTGTGGTCAACATTACTGTGTATATATATTCCAGTAAGGAAGAAGTGGTTAAAACAGATATTCAAGGTCACTGGTTCCGATTATTAAAATATACACTTCCTTTTTTAATATGCTGGGTTCACAATGCAAACCTGATGCTTTGTTTTGCGGCTCTCTGTGGTCTCTATAGAGACCTCCTTTAAAACACAGCTAGATCAGATTTCACACAAAGCCTCAGGGGGTGATGTTTTACTTTCTAATGCTTAAAGTCATCGCAAAAAGTAGAATTTGTGTCTGCAACTGTTCTCTGCTCACGCAATGATTTTATGTTCACAATTACTGTGCAAGATTTTCATTAACCATCATATGTACATATTTCAAAGCGATGGCTGTTGATGCAACAGGTGTAAATCTGTTACAGGTGACAACCATTGGAATAGCAAACTTAACAGTCAAACAAAACCCCAGTGAGAGAATAAAATGCATGTAAATAGTGTTGTGGAAATAATATTCACACAGCATGCTCTGTGCTTAATTGGATACTTGCTTGAGACTTATTGGTTATCGAATTTGCCAGACAGCAGCAACATCATTAATACTGATGTGAATTGCATTTATACACACAGCCTAACTATCTGAAGCTTTGTCTCATTTAATTTAGCCACCATTTAAACCCAGTCCAATGAAACTACTCTCTCTAACTCAGTAACTAACCCCCCTCCTCCCCTGCAGCCTCTGGATGAGACGAGTCAGATGAGTGACCTGCCTGTGAAGGTCATCCACGTGGACAGTGGGAACATCCTGACAGGGGTGGATGCTCCTAAAGCTGGACAGCTGGAGACCTGGCTGGAGATGAACCCTGGGTGAGGCTGGCCGGAGAGAGGAAGAGTGAATCGTGTATATGAATGTGTTTGGAAAAGAGGTGTGTTTTTAGCCACAGAAGTGGTGTGACTATAGTGGTGGAAGTACCAGTACCACAAAGTGCATTCAAAACTGCATTCAAAACCCTAATTAAATAAAGGTAGAGAAGTATTAGCTATAAAATGTACTCAAAGCATCAAAACTACTCATTTTGCTGTAAATGTTCTCTAGTGACTGATTAGATTGTTAATACATGCGTTGCATTTTCCTGCAATAGCTTATAAATATACTTACTTACTGGACACCAATGGCTGTGTCCGGCAGTGTTAGTCAGTCTACTGGTCTGTTGATTGAACTTAAGTTGTATGTTAAATTGATGCTACGTAACATAGCACACATGCTAGCTGTATGCATGTCGACACGCTAAACACATTAAACTGCTAAACATGAGCATGTTGTTATAGAGCAGTTGCTAACTTGCTAAAATACTACATTTTCAGCTAACTATCAGCCTGTTATTATCCAGTTAGTGTTGACATGTTAGTTAGGTAACATGGTAACTGTATGAATGCTAGCTAACATGCTAACTGTATGTTGGTGGGTAAGCTATGACATAGCTAAACATTAGCATGTTAACTCGCAAACATTAAGATATTAACAGGCTAAAACTCAAAATATTGCATATGCTAACTAGAAGTATTAACATGTTTGTCAGCTAGCGGACTAATCTTTTTGATTTTAGGTAACAACGTAGCTTCAGAGGAGAACTATAAGTTACATATTTTTATTTTATTTACAAAGTTGTCCTCTGAGATTTTAACTGTCCGACACCTTTATTTCCTGGTATGTTATGAACGTTGTAGCCTCACAAAGATGCTAGCACGGTTGAAATGTTCACATACAGGGGCTGTTCATTTAATTCCAGCATGTATTTTGTCCAGTTATGAGGTGGCTCCCCGCTCAGACAGTGAAGACAGCGAGGAGGAGGAAGAGGAGGAGGTGGGTTGTTTTAAAAGACATGCTTGAAGCCAGGTTCACATTCACTGCTCCAATCACTGACCAGCTGTCTGGCAGGAGGAAGAGGAGGAGCCTCAACCATCTGCTACTCAGGTGGAGGAAAAGAAGAAGATTACAGACCCTGACAGCGAAGACGTGTCGGAGGTGGACGTCCGACACATCATTGAGTGAGTACATATATAGAATACTATGCTTAAATGTAGTTTTTGTCTGATTTATGCTCACAGGACCACCTAAACAAATGCATTTTCTAATATTGCATTACAAAAGGTGTCCACCAAATTATTTTTAGACCATTTTCGATTAAAATCTTTGTGTCTTTGCTCTGCAGAAATGCTAAACAGGATGTGGATGATGAATATAGCGGTGCGGCGTTCGCCCGAGGGCTGCAGTCTTATTATTCTGTGGCTCACGCTGTCACAGAGAAGGTGGAGAAACAGTCCAGTTTGTTAATAAATGGACAACTCAAACAGTATCAGGTGAACAAGCACAATCTCTTGTCATGCACGAGACGTTTTTGACAAGGGATGCAAATGCTTTGTCGTGTTAGACAGACTTGCTTTTGCATGTCCCTTCCTCATCTGTCAGATTAAAGGTCTGGAGTGGCTGGTTTCCCTCTACAACAATAACCTGAATGGGATCCTGGCAGACGAGATGGGTCTGGGAAAAACCATCCAGACTATCGCCCTCATTACGTACCTCATGGAGCACAAACGGCTCAACGGACCCTACCTCATTATTGTACCCCTCTCGTGAGTTAATGCTCATTATCTAAAAAAATAATGCGTATGTTAGAAATCTTCAACAGTGATGTTCTTTACACAAACAGCACTAAATTGTTAAAAGACAACTGAGCAGTCTCTCATTGACAGAACTCTCTCGAACTGGGTGTATGAGTTTGACAAGTGGGCACCGACAGTCGTGAAAGTGTCCTACAAGGTGAGCTTTTGCAGCCGCACCACCCAAATTCATTACTTCATGCACATGAACACAAAATGTGAGAACACCTTTCTAAAAATCCACTCGTTAATTATATTTTTTTATTATATTTTTCTTTTTTTTTTGTATGTCAGGGGTCTCCTGCTGCCAGAAGAGCCTTCGTCCCTCAGCTGCGCAGTGGAAAGTTTAACGTTTTACTCACCACTTACGAGTACATCATCAAGGATAAACAAGTGCTGGCCAAGGTGAGACGGGATGGACAAGTAAACACAAGCAGAAGGACACACACCAGTGTACCCAGGCACCCACAGTGTAATGCTTTCTCTCTGCACATGAGCACAACAACATTTTGCTGCTTTTAATGTATTATTTGTTATTAATTTGATTTTGCTTGCGGTTTCGGTGTGTTTCCCCAAATCCCCGAAGTCCTCTAAAAGTATTTGATCCTGGCCAATCTGACCTCCCCCTGTGCTGCGTCTCAGTGCTCTCTCCTAGGTGCCGCTGCACACTGACACTGCCTGTATACCGAGTCTCCCACTGTCCTCTGTGGCC